>NC_090932.1:1244523838-1247023838 GCF_040938575.1 Ambystoma mexicanum | reverse complement strand
ACTGACAACATACAATTCTTCAATTACACTTTTAAAATGTTTACCTAGAGTCACCAAGAAGTGATCAGTCCCAAGGTGTCTCTTATTGTTCCAGAGTATAAGAAAAAGGAGGGGGTTTGTGAAGCCCTAGCCCCAAGAAAGACACTGGGCCTCATTACACGGTAGACGGTGAGCCATGGCGCTATTAGCGCCATGGCTCATGCCGGTAAAATACCAAGGTTGGAGGGGCGGTAAATCCCCTTTCCGCCATTGCCCTTCCCCATTCCCATTTCTGCCCCATAGGGCTCTATGGAAATGGGGAAGGCGCTAATTACGGCACCGCAATTTTGCGGTGCCGTAATTAGCTCCGAGGTCCCTTAGCGGGTTGGATTTTAACGCCTGCAAGAAGCAGGCGTTAATTCCTCCAACCCGCAAAGGGACCTCGTAGTACGACGGTAAGGGTTAACGGTCACCGTTGCCATTAACGGTGACCGTTAACCCTTACCGCCGTCCGTGTAATGAGGCCCATTGTGTCTAAAGTGAAATTACACCGACACCATGGAGAACCAGAACACCGAGACACAATGGCCGACACAGCCATGCTGGCTTGATTTCCAGTATCAAATGCTCTCAATGGTTGCAGCCCCAAAATATGACTCAAAACGAGTTCAGAAGGATTCCAGATCTAAGAAATGTATGTAAACCATGATAAGTTAAAGAGTATTTAATTAAACTGCATGTCAATTGTATATGGCCTAGAGCCCCATAGTTGGACCAACCACTCACCCCGGGTCAGATGTCGGAGATATTCCAGTACTGAGCCTACAAATGCCACGTGTGCCCTCGAAGTAGATAAAAATTCAACTTGCACAGATCAAAATTTCATTGTTATCTGTGCAAAAAAAAGGGGGAGGGTGGGAGAATAAATATTTTTAAATTAATTATAGAGCCTGATGTTTGGCAGTCAATCATAATAGCTGTATTTAAACGGTTGTGTTGAAATAGAAACACATACGGTTTAATCATAATAGCTGTATTAAACGGTTGTGTTGAAATAGAAACACATACGGTTTACAAAAACTAACAGGCTTTCCGTTTTGCGGCTGTTAAATTTTAAATTGAACGGAAACTGGAAGAGATAACGTTCGTACCGCATAGGCGTGGAAATAAAATTCAATTACTTACCACTACCGAACGCTGGACAAAGCCTCACATACTACAGAGGAGTACTTCCAATTTGGACTTGTTTCCGATGTCTGCGGCTCTGGATCTCACACAAAAAGTACTGATTGCGTGCAGGCGTGGGGGCGTGGTGTTGGACGGGTCTCCTTGACATGGTCATGTGATTACTACAGAAAGCGATCACGTGGGTGAAGTTCTGTAGTAATTAAAGGCACCCGTCTTAATTTGAGAAAACAAAAGGGAGGTGTACTATGTGCTACGCCAAAGGGCCTGTAAGTGGTGTTGGAATGTCTCACTATGCTAAACAATTCACTATTTAAACCGCCAGGTAAAAGACGGTGCATTTACTAAATGTGAATTGATTGGAATTAAAATATAATCAAGTCAAAACAATATTTTAATTTTAAATTTTTGAGCTGGCATGAAAAAAAAATCAAAAGGTAATGGTGAGAAACCCAGGTGTAAGGTTTTTCATGTGCTAAGTTTATTGAGGTTACGAATAAGGCAATTTGGGATGATGTTTTAAAATTATTGCACTTATTTTTATTAGTAAGGCTGAAAGTTAGAAAAGGGGTTGGGAGTCAACCTGAGTTGAACTCCCAAAGGTCCAGCGTGTTAAGCCCCCTATCTAACGTTTTAAGATTAAAAATCCACAATTGTTCTTTATATGTCAACTTGTTCCTGGTTTGAGCCGGTCCACTAGTGGCAATTTTCTCAATGCAGAACCACATAAGATCTTCCACATATGACCTGTCTCCACAAAATGAAGAACCATGGGCGCATTAAGGTTCCGAGTACGAATTTTTGAACGGTGTTCGTTAATGCGAACGTGGACCTCTCTGAAGTTTTTCCTATATATAATCTGTTGCAAGGACACTGGATCGCATACACCACATTTTTGCTTTTGCAAGTGGTGAAAGTGCGTAAGTCCCATGTTTTACCTTCCCCCACAAAGGTGGTCATTTTCCTTGAATATTTGCAAGCTGTACACGAAGTACAAGGGTAATGCCCGACTACTGGGTTTAAATTAATGTCTCTGATAAAGTGACATTTAGGTGGACATCGATTAGCGCAAGTCAATTTTTGTCTCAAATTTTTTCCTTTCTTAAAGGCAAACAGTGGTTTTTGAAGTTTCATTGTAGTCGAATTCAGGATCCTCCAATTTTTCAAAATGATACCTTTGATCGCATGACTATACTGGCAAAAGGTAGAAACACATACCAATTGCTCTGGGTCAGAAATCTTAGTCTGCGGGTTAAGGAGTACTTCACGGTTCGTATACCGTACTCGCTTCCTGGACTGTTTGACTAGTTTTTTGGGATACCCTTGTTCAATTAGCCTAGTTTCCAAGACTTGTGCATGTTTGTTGAAGCTACCCATATTGGAGCAATTCCGCCGAAGCCGTAAGAACATTCCATATGGAATATTCTGTAGTAGGCTTTTGGGATGTTGGCTGGAGAATTGCAATGTGGTGTTTCTTTCCGTTGGTTTCCTATATAGCTCCAATTGTATATGACCAGATTCATTATAGATGGAAAGGTCCAAAAATGAAATTCTCATGACAGAGAATTCAAAAGTGAAATGTAGATCATCATCTATCTGGTTGAGCCAATTCACAAATTGGAAAAGTGTGTCAGTATTACCTTCCCAGATTAGTAAAATATCATCTATGTATCTTCGGTATAGCTTAATCTGTTTGAAGAATGGATTGCTGTCGTGTAACACTTTATTTTCTTCAAATAAGGCCATAAAAATAATTGCCAAATTTGGGGCAAATGTACAGCCCATTGCAGTGCCCTTACTTTGCAGAAAAAAAGTCTCTTTAAATTTAAAGAAGCTATTTGCTAGCACTAAGTCCGCAGCTTGACACAAAAATTGCAAAACCAGTTAAAAAGTGCAAAATGTTGCCATTTCTGAATGCAAGCCCCCAGGAAGAGCAGAGTTTGAACAGAGTATACCTCATGTGATATGTGATGGGTGCATGTAATTTTAAACAACTGTGTATCTGTGCAATATGTATTTGAATCAAATATAGATTTGTGGGCAAACTGACCAGGGGAGGATCCTCTGACCCATAAAACCTACAGCATCACTCTGACTCACATTTCCTTCCCCCAATCAAAGCAGTGCGGAAAGCTTGACCAATGGGCAGTTGAGAGAGGGGTTGGCTAGTGATGCTGCACACACACCCACTTTCAAAAGACATAAAAAGAGCCACTGGAAGCTAGAGAGGAGATTGAAATCCAGTTGCTGCAACGCGCTCTGCCGGACCACACAACATCCAGAAGATACCAGATCCAACACTTAGACTTTAAAACTCCAAAGAACTTGATTCAGAACTCAAAGCAAGGGCCTAAACCCACAAACTGAGAACTCTTCTGAGCAGGCCTCAGCATCCAGCATCCAGCAAACCTAACAGCGGTAGCAGCATCCAGGAGCCGTGCAGATCAGCGCTGTGTCCAGAGAAAGCTGTGCAGAAAGATCCAGGAGCTGTGAACAGATGCTGTACCCAGAGATCCAGGAGCCGGGCCAGAAGCAGTGTCAGACCAGACCAGCAGAGCAGAGACCAGACGCTGTGTGCAGAGACCGTCCAGGGCGAAACCAGAACCGAAGCCATCTTGACCCGATCCGTGAGACCTAGACCTTCCAAATACATTGTGAGTATAGCTACGACGGTGTGAAACCAAATCTCTTAGTTTCCAGTGATATAATTCAATCTATTTAATCTAAGTAGAACTGCCTCCTAACCGTCACTTGTCAATTTTGCAGCCGCATAGCTGTCACATGTCATTTTTAAAAGCTGTCACCTGTCAATTTGAGTTACTTTAAATTTGAAAAACGACCTTTACAAAATCGTTCATATCTTTGGAACCGTTCGGGCTAGAAACTTGATTTAACTTTCCTCTGAAAGCTTAGAATCTCAGCTTTCCAACAAGCTTAGAACCGACTTGTACTTTTGCCATAATCACGATTCACACACTCACGAATTTTGCCGCGATTTGCGATTTGGCCCAATTTCTTTACTTGTAAAAAGATAGCTGCTTTTGCCTGTGTTTCAAAACTCCTATCTGTTGTATAGTCTGCTGGGGGGAATTGAATTGAATTATATTTGATTGCATTCCTAAGAACTGAGTGTTCTCCTCTTCATCTCCTTACATTGCATAAAGGGGGGGGGTGGGGTGAATTGTCCAAGAAAGTGATTACATTGTCTTTTGCTGAAATCCTATCAAGTTATTTTCTGTACTGCATTTTCATTCCACATTGCATCTATTTGAAACCATAAAAGTATTGTTGCTATCTTATCCATCCTATACCCACTCATCATTGATTATAAAGAAGTGTGCTAGTGCCAGACTATCTATTATTGATTACTGCTCAGATAAGTGTGATATTCAATTATTAATTCATTATAAAAGTGTGATATATATATATATACTGTTTAATTTTTTTTCAAATAAACCTTTTAAACTTGCAAAACAAATCTACTTCTTGGCTCAGTGGGGTCAGGGGGATTCTAAGAGAGGGGTGTTATACAGGGGTTGTCATCCAGAATCTGAACCTGGACATAAAGATATATCAATAAGGGTTTTTCATTCAGTATCCCAGGCTAGGCATTGACTTGGCTGTAGTGCTGGATTGAATCTTCTTACAAATTGGGGGCTCGAGCCGGACGTCTGGGTTAGATCTATCACTTGTGCAGCTTAATACAGTGTGCTAACTGACGGGATACATACATCCGGTCGGATCATCACGCTGTTTTACGCTGTAAAGCACTCTTCAAAGGGACACTCTAAGGAAAAGGTCTGTTTTGCAAAAATAAAATACAAACTTCTGTAAGTCAGGAAGGAACTCAAATTCCAGAATGACGAACTTGGAAGATATGAAAATAGCCAGAGAGCACTTCTTACATAAGCTATTTGTGAGAGGTGAGTGGACTCATCAGGACCAGACCGTCTGGTTGCAGGCAATCGCACCCCAGATCACTGAAACAGGGTCGGATAAATGGAGAGACTAGGGTCCCTTACATGTTGCCCTGAGTGAACTATATATGGCCCCTAAGGCTAAGGATGAGCACAACATGATTGCCGGGGTAGTGGCATATTTATATTTACATATGGGAGCCATGCAGGACAAATGTGCTGAAGGCCAAGATCTGGCGAGTAGGCAACTGCTGGCATTACAGAAGGCCCAATCTGATATGGACTCTTCTGAGCAGAGGCTGCAGAGGAGCCAGGAGTCAGAAAATTATAGTAGGCAGTATACCATTAAAATAAAAGAGGACATGGATATACTGCAACAGGAAAAGACAGACCAGGATACCAGAATTCTGGCTTTGCAGAAGGAGCACCAAGACAGTTTGGACTCCTTGCTGCAGAGCAGGAAAAAGCTGGAGCAACAGATCAATTTCAACAGGGCATACACAGAGCAGGTAGCCACCCTGCAAATCCAACTAGACAGAGAGAAAGAGGAAAGCAACACATTGATTTTGGAAGACCTGGATACCCAGGCAGAGTTTGATGAAGAACGCCAGAAAGCTGGTGCCTTTCAAAGGCAGAGGGACGACCTGGCGCCACAAATGCAGGCTCTTGGACAGGAAAGGGATACCTTAGGCCAGGAAGTCTGCCACTTAAAAAGGAAAATGGAAGAAAATCACCTGGCCCTCCAGGGACTGGGTGACCTCCAAAAAGAACACCAGAACTTGTTAGAGCACACCAGGAGGGTGGGGGATGCTCTGGCAAGAAAGGAGCAGGCCATAGGGACACAGCTCAGGAGGTAACCCTCCTGCAGCAGAGACTGGCCCAGTACTCCAGGACCAATCAGGAGGCACAGAGAGAAAATGAGGCTCTCTGTCAGCACAATGATAGGCTCCAGCAACAGGTAGCGATGCAGGAGAGACTGATAGAGTCTAGTAAGGCCTTAACTGAGGAACTGAAAGCGCAGGCTCTTGCATTGAAACAGGGAACAGGGGCGGATAGAGATGAGGTTCGCTGGGAGAGGGAGACTCCTGAGCATAACCTCAGGAGCCCTAGTACCAGAGGCCTTCATATCTCTCAGTCCCTGGACTCTGCCACCCCCATGTCCCCTCGCGCACATGAGCTCAGGGCCACGGGGTTGGCAGATTACTATCCAACCAGAAGTATGGGGCTCATTGGCCAGTACCTCCCAGGAATGGAGGGGCGGGCATCCGGGTATGGGCACCCAAGCACAGTGCAATTTAGTGGGGAACCCCAGGAGAGTAGGCCCATTAAGGGCATCCTGAAAACCTCTGCCCAGTTAGGTCAGTGGGGGGTACCCATCAAATCCTGGCAGCAAGGAGGAATCTGAAGACTCCTCTGAACAGCTCAGGACACAGGAGACCAGGTCCCCACATTCTGCCAGCCATTCCCAGGCTCGCAGAATCCAGGAAAACCTGGAAGATCAGACAGGAACCTTTGGGAGCAGTGCCTCTGAGTCAGAGGATGAATGGACCAGGGTTACCCAAACCAAAAAGGCCAATAAGGCAAAAAGGGCCTTGCTCAAGGACCCATTGAAGCAAATAAAGGCAATAAGGAGTGTCATCATGCCTTATCATAAGAAAGCCAAGTATTCCATTTGGGAACACTTGGAGCTCCATGAGCAAATGATGGAGACTTTCCATTTGAAGGACAGCAGTAGCTGCATCCAGTACGTCAAATGGACATTCTCCGCAGAATACTCCAGTTTCTTTGCGGGGCTGGAGGACCAAAATCATTTAAGATGGTCCACCTATAAGGCGGCCATCTTGAAACATTTTTCTGTTCACAGAAATCCTCAAGAGGCTCGCAAGGCAGCCTACAATTTGCAATGTGGGGAGGATCAGGACCCACAAGCGTTTGTGCAAGAATTAAAGCGTGCTTTTGCGCAGACCACCAGAAGGGTGCGCACAGACAGCAAAGAGTTTGTCAATACATTTTTCCATGCTCTCCCTAAATATATAATGACCCAGCTTGTGAGAGATTTTCATGAGAAAAGATCTTTAGACTGGGTCATTGAACAGGCTACCCGGATCTATGAGGTGCAGAAGCCTATCGAAAATAAAAATAACGCGCCGAAAAACCCCAAAACCAACAGCACCCCTGCTGCTGCCGAGGTGGCAGAGGTAAAGGTTGCCCCCGTTTTAGATTTGGAGATGGGGGGCCTAAAAACCTGCCTGCACCAAATAATTCACAGCCCAGAAGGCCCTCGGGCCAGTCACAGACAGGGAGTCGAGGAGGTAGTCCCACAAATGGGGTCCCCCGCTCCCCTGACTATGTAAGTCCCTGCTACAAGGGAAACCGACCAATCCTGGGTTATGTGTGGACTCCTCCAGCCCAAGGGGGGGGATCCAGCCAAGCACCTGACCCGGGGAACTTCCCTCCTAACTTCCCCCAGGAGGTCAGAAATTCTCCAAATCCTGGGCAGAACTTTTTCCCCAGGTATCCACCCAATTTCCAGCCTCAAAATCATCCATCCTTCTTTCCCCAATTCCCTGAGCCCAGACAACCTAATCCGGGAGAGGGGAGGCCAAGGGTGGAGGGGTACCAAAATCTTCCCAACCAGGGGTACTACCAGAGAAGGGATAGCTACCCTTCCCAGGATCAGCCCAGGGGAGAAAATAGAGCCCCGTATCAGCCTGAGCGGGTTTCACAACTTGAGCGCCAGGTCCAAAATATGGCACGAGATCTGGGTCACATACTGAGGGCTCAACAGAACCCTCAGATGAGCATGCCACCGCAGAATACCCCAAACTCGGGACCTGGTGCTCCAGAACAATGGCGGGGGCAGCACCCCGATAACCCACTGGTTCCCAGGGAGGAGGCACAAGGGGAAGGGGGGTGTAAAGCCTTGGAGGAAGCTTCCTTCCCAACTTGTAAACAGCCCCTGGAAAACCAGGAACCGGAAACAAAATCTCCTATCCCTGAAAGCCTGCCTCCCAAGGAGCAGAGGGGGGGTAGGAGAAACAAAGGACCCAAACAGACCACTTTGTGGAGGAGGTACAGGTCTTCCAATTTGAGGGAGAGGGATCCTCAGAGGATCCTGGGGAAAGGATCTTCTCCTTTAGAGATGGGGGAACTCCTCCCAAGGAAAAATGAGTCCCAAGGGATGCCAATTCAGACTGGGGAGATATGGAGACTGAGCTACCGCCGCCCATCATCTCATCCCAGAACCCATAATACCGAAATCCCCTGGTTCAAACCCATCCTGATGACTGCCTCGAAGAAGGGCGGGCGGCCCAGAACGGAACCAGGGGAACCCACAATGGCTCTGATCTCCAGTTGCCAACTTTTTCTTTCAGATTCCCAAGGCTCTCCACAGAATTCTGCCCAAATCTCTTCTCTAGCAATGTCCAAAACCAGAAAGTTAGCCCACCAGTTGTCCAAAAATGTGCATTATCTGTGCCCCCTTGAGGAGAAGGAGGGAAGATACTATGCCTCGGTACAAGTACAGGGGCAGGGTACAATTTTGGCACTGGTGGACACTGGATCCCAAGCCACCCTTCTGTCCAAAAGGGCCTTTGAGGAACTAAATGCAGGAAGGGGGGAGAATTACCGTATTCCTCTCACCTCTCTACCTGGACAACTGCAGAACTTTGACGGGAAGGAAATTCCTGTTGGGGGACTGCAGATTTGGACATCAAAATTGGGCGACATAAGGTGAAACACCCGGTCATAGTAGTGACTCCAGAGGGCACCCCTTGTTTACTAGGGAATGACCTCCTGAGAAGGTTGTCACCCCTAATAGATTGTGTAAACAAGGTCCTCGGGACCCAGACTAGCCGACCAATAAAATTAACACAGAGTGTCAACCATGTTAGTTTAAACGGCACCTGCCACATGGTTGAACAAAAATCTGACCAAGTAGAATTTCACTTCCAGAACAACCAAACTCCAGACGTGACAGTAATAGCAGTAGGACAACAGACGGGTGATGGGGGGTCCTCTCTATTTCTGAAAATCAACCTTCCTTCCAGTTTAAGGTGGTATTCCACACTGGAAGGAAACACCCTGAAATTCTTTACTAATCCACAATCAGAAACTCCCACTCCTATCGTCCAGAAAGATGTGAAATCAGCTCAGAGCCTGGCTGATATTCAGCAAATTGGAGAGCAGTTGTTCATCCCTGTCCAGTTGAATGATGGGAAGGACTCTGTTCTCGCTCGAGTGTGTGTGAACAACGGTAAGAGCTTCATCAGCGAAGCCATGTTCCGCCAACTCCCAAAAGATCCAGCCATTCCCACATTCAAACTGATAGACAAATGGGAAATGGACCTGGAAGCACCTAATTCCAAACATCTCCTGCCAAGCAGGTGTATGCTCAAAATCTCCATTGGCAACAAGAGCATAGTCCATAATTGTTGGGTCGTGCGAGACGTCACTGCCGCCTTTTACTTAGGCAGTGACATTCTCAATCGCTTTGCCATTAGTTTGGACCTAATAAACTTCAAAGCTTGGTCCCGATTAGCGGATAATCCCATGGGCTTTGATGATCCAGAAAAAGCATTTAGGTCAGCTCAATTGCTACCTTATGCAGTTGAAATTCAGATCAAAGAGGAAGTCACCATCCCAGAAAGGACCCGACAATTCTCCCTGGAAGTGAAAGTTAAAAGAGGACAACATTTGAAAAACCCTGATGCTTACATACATCCAAACGCTTCTCTCCAACAGCAAGGGTTAGGGGTAAACCCAACACCATTAGTCAACATAGAACATGACACCATTCCAATAGAGGTGGATAACAGCGACTTAAAGAGTATTACTCTAGCCGCAGGCACCATTATTGGAATGGCGGTTGATGACCGACATTTCTCCTTTGATTTAGGAAATGAACTGTTAGGACAGATCCCCAAGGACTGTTTTGACAGTGACAGTAAGGACAATACAACACCAGACAGGATTTTCACCCGGCATGGGGGAACTTCCTGGTGTACACTTCTTGCTCTTATGGTAAGGAAGATATGACTTGTGACTTCAGGAGGGATGAGGTGATTTTCCAAGTCCATGAGGGCTGCCTTTCCCACCTGAAGCCCCCAGTCCAAATCAGCACTCTGACCAGGGACTTCTCCACCCAGCTGAAGGAGGCTGCTGAGATAGCCAAACCAGAAGTCTTTCCAGGCTTCAGGCAGATGGTGGAAGAGAGAGTCAACCTAGCTGATGCCTGTGTGACTCTGGAACAGAAGCAAAAGTTGAAACAAGTTTTCTTGGATTTCCAAGATCTCTTTGCGATAGATTCATATGACTGTGGTCGCACCGACATCCACACCACAACAATCCCCACGGACACTGGAATGACTCCAGTGTTTGTGAAGCAATATCGCTTGCCTCTCGCATCCATGGAGTCCCTTACTGAAATAATTAATAACCTTGAGTCCCGGGGAATAATCCGTCCAGTCCACAGCACTTTCAATAATCCGGTGCTGGGAATATTGAAGCCAAACGGCCAGTGAAGACTCTGCGCCGACCTCAGGGAGCTCAACAAACGGGTCCATACTTCCCGATGGCCTCTGCCCTACATTGACCAAGGGCTGGCCCAGATCCAGGGGTCACAGGTATTCACTGCAATAGACCTGACCAATGGATACTGGACTGTTCCTGTCAATAGGGAGGACCAACAAGCTCGCTTTTACCTTTGGGGGCCAGCAGTACACATGGACCCGGACTCCCTTCGGATACCTCAACTCCGGCAATGAATTCAACATTTTCCTATACAAGGCCATCCCGACCTGGGTGCAAGGGGTAACCTGGCTTATGTAGATGATGTCCTCATCAAAAGTTCATCTGTGCAGGAACACATAGCGGAGATCCGTTATATTCTGACCCAGTTGATGGCCGCCGGAGCAAAACTTTCCTTTCAGAAAGCACAGTGGTGTAGAACCCGTGTTAATTTCTTGGGGCATGAGATTACTCCTCAGGGTCTCTGTCCCCAGGAAAAGAAAGTGGAGGCACTTCAGAAACTGAAAGACCCCACAACTCTGCGGGAACTAAGGAGCGTCCTTGGACTGACTAATTACAGCAGAAAGTTCATTGAAGGCTACGCAGAGATCACTAGACCCCTGATTCATCTCTTGAAGGGTGGGGCCATTTGGGAATGGGGTCCAGAACAATCCGAGGCGGTAAGACAACTCAAAAGAAGCCTCTCACAAGCGCCTTGCCTAGCTTACCCTGTCAGAAACAAGGAGTTCTTCCTGGAGACGGGGTTCTCTAATACGTGCTTGACGGCAGTATTATACCAAAAGCATGACAAGGTCAATAAAGTAATCTCCTATGCGAGCAAAACTTTATCCTCTGTGGAGGAAAAATTCAACGATTGTGAGAAGGCACTCCTGGCAACGGTGTGGGCATTGAAGAATTACTGCCTGTTTATCCATGGGGAACACATCATAGTGGAGACTCCACACCAGCCTCTGCAATATCTCCAAAGTGACAGAATCCGGGCCGGAAATGTGAGTAATTCCCAAATTACTTCCTGGATTCTATCAATGCAAGGCTTTCCTGTGGAGGTCAGATATGGCCAAAACAAGAAGAGTCCCCTCGCGCAAGGTCTGGATGACTTGCATGATTGTGCCAGAGAAAACTGTCTCGAGGACGAAAGTCTAAAAATCAAGGACAACACGGAGGCATACCTTAATTCCCCACACAAAATCTTTGAAGAGGACAAGTGTGAGGGAATGCCCACTGTCTATGTGGATGGATGCTCTACCATGTTGACAACGACGGGGAGAAAGAACTGGTGGCTGGCGTAGGGAATGCATGGGTGAAGGTGTTTCCAGAACCCTCCGCTGGATACAAAATTGGTCCCCGAAGTAGTCAGGTGGCAGAATTGATGGCTGTGCATCAAGCCATCCTCACTGCTGTCCAACATCAACTCCACGAACTGGTCATAATCACAGATTCTGATTATGTACAGAACGGGTTCGTGGAGCACCTGGTTAATTGGAAAACCAGAGGCATGTTATGTGCTAACAACAAACCCTTGAAACATGGGAAGTTGATCCAAAACATTGATGATTTGGTCACCTCGAATGAGATGACCATCTATTGGAAAAAGATCAAGGGTCATTCCAAAGTAGAGGGACCAGACAAAACTGGAAATGACTTAGCTGATCAGCTGGCCAAAACCGGGGCCATCCAAGGGGATCTAATTGAGATTGAGTCCCTGTTGGGGGAAATCCAGGTCACTGCTATCACTAGGTCCCAGACAAATGCTCACAATGATCTTTCAATTGCACAATGGAGTAAGGAGACCCCTGATGCTGATTTAATTACAGCTCAGAAGGGGGATCCAATTATTGGTAAGTTTTACCAACACCTTGAGGACCCTGAGAACTTTCCCCTGACGGATACCGATTACATTGGGAAAGAGGACCTAAGAGTGTTGATGAAATGTCCAAAAATGTTCCCAATCCAAGACGGTTTGCTGGTAAGGAAATCCAAAGCTGGCCACGATTAGTGGGTGGTTCCTACCTCATTCCGAAGCCTGATGTTAAGTCACGCCCATGATGCGGCCACCGCCGGTCAGAGGGGGTTTCACACAACACTGGAAATCTTAAGAGAGGGTGCATACTGGCCACACATGGGGCAGGACCTCGACCAATACTTGAAGGGGTGTCTTGTGTGTGCACAATTTCAGCCATCATCCCTCACACACCGTGCGCCTCTCCAAAAGATGGGGATGACACTGCCATGGTCAGATTTGCAAATCGACTTTGTAGGCCCTGTGATTCGCTCGTCTAGAGGAAACAAGTACATGTTGACGGTTACATGCTTGTTTACCAAGTGGGTGGAATGTCTCCCAGCCCCAAACTGCAATGCAGAAACAGCAGCTGCACTGATGATTAACCACATCTTTTCCCGTTTTGGTCTACCTCAAAGGATTGAGTCAGACAGAGGTAGCCACTTCACAAGTGAATGAATGACAAAGATGTGGGAGATACTGGGGGTTAAAAGGAAGCTACACATTGCTTACATGCCAGCTTCTTCTGGAGAAGTGGAGAGATACAACGGAACCATTGTGAGCATATTAAAGAAGTTTGTGGCAGATTCTGGGCCAAGTTGGGATATCCGATTACCTCTGGTCCTAATGGCCATCAGATCTACCCCTTCATCTGCAACCAAAATGTCACCATTCGAGTTGATGACTGGGCGCAATATGGTGCTTCCTCAGCATTTGCTCTACAAGACCCAAGAGCAGACACTGATAAATGCCTCCACAACTCATGAGTATGTGGACAATTTAAGGAAACACCTCCAACATGCGTTTGCTTATGCTCAGCGGAATCTAGAAAGATCAGCTGATAGCATGAAAACCCACTATGACCTGAAAACTTCCCAGAAGGAATATAAGGTGGGTGATCGGGCCTATCTATACAATTTCCAAAGGAACCAGGCCAAACAGCGAAAATTCTTGCCTACATGGAAGGGACCCTTTGAGATTATAGACAAGATCTCCCCTGTGGCCTACAAGATCCGCATCCCCAAAGGCGGTTTGGCAGAGGGGGAAGACAAGTGGGTCCACATAAACCAGTTGAAGTGTTGCCATCCCAGGCACACTTTGCAGCAACTGGAGGAGTCCTCTGCAATCCCAGAGGGTACCGCTCCAGAGTAATTCAATTCCAACCCTAAAATATCCTACATGTAGCCTATCAAATTCTGTGTTTCTCAAGTTTATGTGTTCCTGTCGCTTAATTTAAAAAAATGTGCATGTTCATATCTGTTGAGTTCTAAAATATATATGCCACCCCACTATATCAATGGTGGGGGAGAAATGTCCATGAATAGGTATTGCCGCTTTTCCTTTGTCGTCCTAGGAGAAAGAAAACCTGGAGACTGGCCAAGGAGGACGATCCGGAGACCGGGAGCAGAGACCCAAGGGGCCCGGGGTACCGCCCGATATTCCCATCAGGACCGGCGAGGAGAACTGATCGATCAGTACCGGATGGAGGAAAAGATGCTGAACTGTGCCATCTACCGGAAGAAGATGAGGAGAACATCCCAGATCTTGCGAGTTCCATCAGTGAAACAGAATGGCCATCGCAAGAGGGGGGCTTGTGGGATGTTTTACCCATGCATCCGAGCCCTACCACAAAAACAGTGCAGTACTGGCATGGAAAACATCATGATGGCCAGAACTTCCCAGAATATGCACAGGGAAATGCATGAAGAATAGGCTGCCACCAATTTTTGCCTAGGTTGTGAGCACAGGAGGGCACTGCCTAAAACCACCATTGGGCTACCCACACAGTAGCCTGAAACCATTGAGAATGGCAATGCTGATTGCCAAAAGCAACCTAGAACTGTGGGGAATTCATTTTCTTAAATCTCAAAAATGGTTGCATTACCAGTACTCACCACTATCAGAAAGCCGGCGTTTTAAAACCACAAGACTTGTGTGTAAAACTGAACAAATGAAACAAAACCAGACCAAGGGAAGACTTGCTAAGAGGTGGATACAATGTAAAACTATACTCTGAAATGACTTGAAGGAAGTAATTATTTAATGTGTATGTATAAATCGTAATAGACTTAAACTGGGGGACAAAAAGTGACATTTAGCTGAAACCTGGCTTAATGAAACTGAATTCTGCCTGACATCTACCCCCACAGGAGTTAAAACCTGCTCAGCCACTCTTCCCCTTGCCAAAAGGAGTTGTCACCTCTCTGATTAGATTAGGGGTGGAGCAGCTACTGGGAGTTGAACAAAGGCCTGTCCTGGGCCCAGGCAGATGGTTTATTAGGGTGGTCGTAAATGGCTTCCTTTTGAACAAAGCCCTTCCTTGACTCAGGCAGATGGTTTATAGGGGAGGTCGTAAAGTGGCTTCCTCTTGTCAGAAACGGGGAGGGGCAGCCCCTCTGAGGACAGGCTGACCTTAAAGAAAGTGGATAGACTGGTTTCTCCACCATGTGACCTGGGAGGACACACCCCTGTTGGCCAGAATATGATTTTAAGAAAGATGTATAACTCATGGTGCGGACTTGTCAAAATTATCTAAATGATACCATAATTCTTGTGATTTTTCTGCCCACATTTTAAGAGGTTTTAGGACCTGGTGGTATGATCTGGGGGGTTGCTAGCGGAAAATAGGGTTTCACTCCAAATGTCTGCATGTTAAAAATCTGACACTTCATCAATTAATGTCCATACTCCTTGCGCAAATGTTTGTAAATTTGGGTAAATGTCCGATATTGCAAAACCAGTTAAAAAGTGCAAAATGTTGCCATTTCTGAATGCAAGCCCCCAGGAAGAGCAGAGTTTGAACAGAGTATACCTCATGTGATATGTGATGGGTGCATGTAATTTTAAACAACTGTGTATCTGTGCAATATGTATTTGAATCAAATATAGATTTGTGGGCAAACTGACTCACATTTCCTTCCCCCAATCAAAGCAGTGCGGAAAGCTTGACCAATGGGCAGTTGAGAGAGGGGGTTGGCAAGTGATGCTGCACACACACCCACTTTCAAAAGACATAAAAAGAGCCATTGGAAGCTAGAGAGTAGATTGAAATCCAGTTGCTGCAACGCGCTCTGCCGGACCACACAACATCCAGAAGATACCAGATCCAACACTTAGACTTTAAAACTCCAAAGAACTTGATTCAGAACTCAAAGCAAGGGCCTAAACCCACAAACTGAGAACTCTTCTGAGCAGGCCTCAGCATCCAGCAAACCTAACAGCGGTAGCAGCATCCAGGAGCCGTGCAGATCAGCACTGTGTCCAGAGAAAGCTGTGCAGAAAGATCCAGGAGCTGTGCACAGACGCTGTACCCAGAGATCCAGGAGCCGGGCCAGGAGCAGTGTCAGACCAGACCAGCAGAGCAGAGACCAGACGCTGTGCGCAGAGACCGTCCGGGGCGAAACCAGAACCAAAGCCATCTTGACCCGATCCGTGAGACCTAGACCTTCCAAATACATTGTGAGTACAGCTAGGACGGTGTGAAACCAAATCTCTTAGTTTCCAGTGATATAATTCAATCTATTTAATCTAAGAAGAACTGCCTCCTAAACGTCACTTGTCAATTCTGCAGCCGCATAGCTGTCACCTGTCATTTTTAAAAGCTGTCACCTGTCAATTTGAGTTACTTTAAATTCGAAAAACAACCTTTACAAAAACGTTCATATCTTTGAAACCGTTTGGGCTAGAAACTTGGTTTAACTTTCCTCTGAAAGCTTAGAATCTCAGCTTTCCAACTTGCTTAGAACCGACTTGCTACTCCTTATATTTTTGCCGTAATCATGTTTCACGCACTCGCGAATTTTGCCGCGATTTGCGATTTGGCCCGATTTCTTTACTTGTAAAAAGATAGCTGCTTTTGCCTGTGTTTCAAAACTCCTATCTGTTGTATAAGCTGCTGGGGGGGAATTGAACTGAATTCTATTTGATTGCATTCCTAAGAGCTGAGTGTTCTCCTCCTCATCTCCTAACATTGCATAAAGGGGGGGGATGAATTGTCCAAGAAAGTGATTACATTGTCTTTTGCTGAAATCCTATCAAGTTATTTTCTGTACTGCATTTTCATTCCACATTGCATCTATTTGAAACCATAAAAGTATTGTTGCTATCTTATCCATCCTATACCCACTCATCATTGATTATAAAGAAGTGTGCTAGTGCCAGACTATCCATTATTGATTACTGCTCAGATTAAGTGTGATATTCAATTATTAATTTATTATAAAAGTATGATATATATATATATACTGTTTAATTTTTTTTTCAAATAAACCTTTTAAACTTGCAAAACAGATCTACTTCTTGGCTCAGTGGGGTCAGGGGGATTCTAAGAGAGGGGTGTTATACAGGGGTTGTCATCCAGAATCTGAACCTGGACATAAAGATATATCAATAAGGGTTTTTCATTCAGTATCCCAGGCTAGGCATTGACTTGGCTGTAGTGCTGGATTGAATCTTCTTACATAGTGAATTGTTTAGCATAGTGAGACATTCCAACACCACTTAGAGGCTCTTTGGCGTAGCACATAGTACACCTCCCTTTTGTTTTCTCAAATTAAGACGGGTGCCTTTAATTACTACAGAACTTCACCCACGTGATCGCTTTCTGTAGTAATCACATGACCATGTCAAGGAGACCCGTCCAACACCACGCCACCACGCCCGCACGCAATCAATACTTTTTGCGTGAGATCCAGAGCCGCAGACATTGGAAACGAGTCCAAATTGGAAGTACTCCTCTATAGTATGTGAGGCTTTGTCCAGCGTTCGTTAGTGGTAAGTAATTGAATTTTATTTCCACGCCTATGCAGTACGAACGTTATCTCTTCCAGCTTCCGTTCAATTTAAAATTTAACAGCCGCAAAACGGAAAGCCTGTTAGTTTTTGTAAACCGTATGTGTTTCTATTTCAACACAACCGTTTAATACAGCTATTATGATTAAACCGTATGTGTTTCTATTTCAACACAACCGTTTAAATACAGCTATTATGATTGACTGCCGAAAATCAGGCTCTATAATTAATTTAAAAATATTTATTCTCCCACCCTCCGCCTTTTTTTTTTGCACAGATAACAATGAAATTTTGATCCGTGCAAGTTGAATTTTTATCTACTTCGAGGGCACACGTGGCATTTGTAGGCTCAGTACTGGAATATCTCAGACATCTGACCCGGGGTGAGTGGTTGGTCCAACTATGGGGCTCTACGCCATATGCAATTGACATGCAGTTTAATTAAATACTCTTTAACTTATCATGGTTTACATACATTTCTTAGATCTGGAATCCTTCTGAACTCGTTTTGAGTCATAGTTTGGGGCTGCAACCATTGATACTGGAAATCAGGTCGGCATGGCTGTGTCGGCCATTGTGTCTCGGTGTTCTGGTTCTCCATGATGTCGGTGTAATTTCACTTTAGACACAGTGGGCCTCATTACGACCCTGGCGGAGTGGGTTTACGCCAGCGTTATTCGCAGCGGACCCGTCCGCCCTACTACGAGTTTCCGTAGCGCCATGGAGCGTTTTCCGCCTGGTTTTTCCGGGCGGAGAAATCCATGGCGCTACGGGACCTTGTCGTTAATTACGCCACCGTATTTTGAGGTGGCGTAATTAACGCCTTCCCCACTCCCATTATACCCTATGGGGCAAAAATGGGAATGGGGAAGGGTAAAATGGGGGATGGGGATTTACCGCCCTGCCAAGGTCGGAATGGGGTGGAAAATCCGCCAACCCCCATGGCGCTATCGGCAGCTTTCCGCCGTGCTCCATGGTGCATTTTGCACCGCGATTTCCGCCAGGGTCGTCATGAGGGCCAGTGTCTTTCTTGGGGCTAGGGCTTCACAAACCCCCTCCTTTTTCTTATACTCTGGAACAATAAGAGACACCTTGGGACTGATCACTTCTGGTGACTCCAGTTAAAAATTTTAAAAGTGTAATTGAAGAATTGTATGTTGTCAGTTTGAGCCAGCTAGTTTAGGCAATTGCATATAATTGTTGTATTTTTGTTTAGTTTTTTTCAGTTGTTATATTGCAATAATTGGTTTTCCTGATGAAGACGTTGGTTTAATTAACCTCAAACGTCGAAACCGGTAGAAGAACAATCGGGGATGGGATCTGTCATTTTTTGTTGAATGCACCCAATCCGCGGAATAGAGCACATTTTGGACAATAATTGTGCTAATACATACTGAATGTGGATGAAATGAAATGTCAAAGATTATATGGAGCTAATCAATGAAGTGCTACTACACATATATATTGCACCAATTGTTTGGTCCAAATTTTTATTGTAAATGAATGAGGTTGATTGATTTGAGGTACAAATGATGGTTTGATTGTTGAAGAATATTGGTTGTGTTAGGTTGTTTTAGAATCTGGTGTATCATGCTCTCCTGCAACATTTATGTAATTTAATGTGTATATTAATAGATGATTAATTAATTGAAAAAATAATGTATCTTAGTAAATAAAATTTGATACCTTTATAAAATAAAAAAAACTCTGGACAAATTTTTCAGTATACCCTGAAACACTTTGAGCCAATATTTGTACATCAGAAGGGATCAACCGAATGAGATGAATGTTTTGTTATATTTGGATATTATTATCAAAACTGCTTTTCTTTTGCTATGTTGAATATAATGGGTCATTTTTTGCACATACTCGTTTACTATTGATGGGCTATTTTGTACAATGGATGAACAATTTATACATTACGGAATATATTTATGATAGTAAAAAGTTTCACAATCTTAAATGTTTCATTCTGGCAACTAGCCTAGGAGAGTGCAGTGCTGTCCCTACCAAATTTTGTTAGGACCATTATCTACGTTTTTTTACTGGACATGGTGTTGTTAGCCCTTAGGTGGAGCACCACTATAGAGTTGAGAAATCTTTGAGAAGCGTTATTAGATTAATTGGTTTTGTTGCATGCTATTCACACCCTAAGGATTGTTCTTTTGGGGAAGGAGACCCCAGAGTTTTGGAAGCAGTTGGAGGCGAGGTTAGGAGTAAAAGAATAGGGGAGGGAAGGAGGAATATCCTGTGCTTGAGGAGAGAGGAGCAGAAGGAGTGGGATGACGGGAAGGGAGTAGATGAGGAGGGTGAAAGAAGGTGAAAGGTGAGAGGGGGACACCCAGTGCTGTATGAGAGAGGAGGAAGGTGAGAAGGAGAGAGAGATGGAAGAGGATGAGAGAGGAGAAGAAGAGGAAAGGAGGATCATCAAGTACCAGAGGGGAGAGGCAGAGACTGAGAAAGAGAGAAAAGAGGTGAATGTTGAAGAAATAAGTAAAAAAGTATATATGCATGGAGAGGAGAGAATGAGAAAACATTGGGCAAGTTCAAAAGGAGTATAAGAGAGAGGAAAGCCCTGAGCCTGAAAAACGAAAGCTTAAAGTGGGTGAAGGAACCCACACTTGGTGAAACATTGTCGAGGTGTGACTTGGTGAAACATTGATGAGGTGTGGGAGAAGCCAGTTAACGGGGGAGGATGAGGAAGAGGAAGTGCAGAATATGTTTGGAGGTCCCTTAGAATTGAGCACAGGGTGAAGCATCCAGAACGAGAGAGGGATTGAACTGGTGGACCACAGAACAAGGGAGCCTCAGAAGGCAGGTGGTGAAAGGTCTAGAATATCCAGTGGAAGCTTAGATGTGAGGTTCTGTCCTACAACTCTGGAGATTGGAGATAAATCTTCTCTGACCCAATAATTGGCACAGAACCAAAAACCAGTGAGATCCCCCACACACATATGGGCAGGCTGGGAGAAGAGCTTCTCCAACAAACTCAATCCAGCTGCAGGAAGCTCCAATAAACCGAGAAGATCTGGACGAAACCACTTCATACTGTGATATGCTAAGGGAGATACCTGACTTTGCGACAGACCTTAACAATACATGAATGGTAAGTTAATTTCAATCAGTATGAAACGTCATACTAGCTGAACCTATATGGTTTTCTTTGAGTGCAACTGAGACATTATCCTCGTCTCTCTGCAGTGGAGTAATTTGTAATTTTGCAAAGATGTCCCAATGTTAATGAGTTTAACTAACATATTGTTTTAAGAGAAACGGCACAAAGAAATTGGTAAGAACCACAGATCCTCCCCATATGTTATACACACTCGCAACCTGAAACCTAATTATATTGGTTTAATTTATATATATTTTGATTGATAAAACCCATTTATAATTACCTCTCATTAACTTTACAGGCACAGGATGAAAACAACTGTTTTTAAGAGAGCAGACCTTTAAAATAAAAACCATCTTAAATAATGGTGAGCATATTGATGCCCAACATATGGGTGGAAAAGGGTCTTTGAGCTTAGCATGGCTCTCTAACTGCATCATTCATTTAGCTTGAGTTGTCCCTTTATAATTACAAATGTGTTCAGAGAATGGTTATCTAAGAAGAAACTCCAAGGCAATTAATTTTTAAAATGTGAAAAATGCTCTCTGCAGGCGGCCACCACCGTATCCAAGTGAGTGGGTGAGTGTGAATCGCTGTACCGCTAAGGAGGCTCCACCCTTGAGCTGTCATCCACAGGTGACCTGCACATAGGGCCCAGTGGCCACATCATGGCCCCAGTAGGCCTCATAAAGACACAAATACAATAAAACACCAAACCGCACAGATCACCAGCGAGGTGGCATGCACCCACTCTACCGTGCCAGTGAAGGCAAAGTGGGATCATCCATCTAGGGACTCCTGACCTTTAAGACACACCAGAGCAACACCACAAGGCTAGTGGGGCATGAGACACTGTGAACCATCTGTAGAGCAGTGACCCTGCTGTGTCCACCGCTGCCCTGGGGAACTGGCCCAGTATTGTGCCAGTAAATCAAATAAATAAAATGCAGAAATAACATTAATAGAAAGGAAAGCAGCACCAAGTGTCAGAACCTGAAATTGTATCATTGAGGATGACAGGGCTGACCAACAAGCGCCATTACACATATGCACAAGGGCATAATTCCTCAGAAAGCCAGCCCGCTCACATTGCAACCCTAGCAAGATAAAGGACCTGAATGGGTCAAAGAATTCAATGACTTCATAACAGCTGTCATAGAAGAGAAATCACCTGTCATCAAGGGCATCTTCACCAACGTGGCAGGTAAAGAAATCAAGGGAATAATCAAAACAATTCCAAATGGAGAGAAAGCATCACATGAGGATCTGGTGACAGCGCTGAACAAGAAGCTAGTAATGCAGCCCAACAGAGACTATGAAAGATATATATTTAATCAGTGCTCACAATTACTCCATGAAACTGTGGATGAGTTTATCACCCGACTCAGACAGAAGCTGGTGCAGTGCCAGTTTGCACAATTTTCGGACGACAAGGCCATCTAGCTAAGTATCATTAAGGGCTGCACCATGTCAGCATTTTGAAAGAAGCTACTGAAAACACCACTACAAATAGACTTTGGGCCTCATTACACGTTAGGCGGTGGACCAAGGTGCTAATAGCACCTTGGTCCATGCCGGTAAAATACCGGCACCGCCTTGGTGGAAAGGGGAATTACCGCCCTATTCCAAGGTTGGCGGGGCGGTAATTCCCCCTTCCACCATTGCCCTTCCCCATTCCCATTTTTGCCCCATAGGGCATAATGGGAATGGGTAAGGTGCTAATTACGGTACCGCAAATTTGCGGTGCCGTAATTAGCACCAAGGTCCCTTAGCGGGTTGGTTTTTAACGCCTGCTAAAAGCAGGCGTTAAAGTACCAACCCGCTAAGGGACCTCGTAGTAAGGTGGTAAGGGTTAAAGGTCACCGGTACCATTACCGGTGAGCGTTAACCCTTACCACCTTCCGTGTAATGAGGCCCTTTGATAGAAGTAGCAAGAGTTCATGAGAGAGTGGAGATATAAGCGACCTCCATGGAAACGCCAAAAGCGAAAGACGAGAAAGATGAGACTGTAGCAGGCTTCACGTCGGCCAGAGACGTGGTCAGAGGACTGACACACAGCCCCACCATGACAAGATGACCATAGAGATGGATAACAACAACTACGACCGAGGCCCTGCACCCAGCGGATATGCTTCAGTTGTGGGTTTGCATTCCCACATTCGGGTATCTGCCCAGCGATCAGCCAAAGATGCTTCAAGTGCCGATAAGAAGGTTACTTTCACACTGTGAGCAGGGAAGGGAGACACTCCACACCAGCAACCGGAAGGTCTGTAATCAGGCAGACTCTGCAGATGGCGTGGAGGCCACCTCAGGCATACCCGCAGATACCACGTCGATGATGAGAAAGATGGACCATGGTCTGGACTATGGGGAGATGCAGTACAAAGATCAAATAACCGCCAGACTCGTACCAAGACTACGAGGAGTATGTGCAAGATTTCTACCTGGAATATATATGGATGAGCTTGTTAATTTGATGCATGATATGATATGATATGTCTTTTATAATGTGCCTGTACACAAGTGTTTCTGGAGAAAAGGAGGCGGTGGAAGCCCCGAAGGTCATGGTCAGGATAGGGGGGGCAACGCATTGTTTCCTCATTGATACAGGTGCCACCGTCAACCCATGGGGGAGGAGGAATTTCTACAGAGGGGAGAGGAGCAACCTATCCCGGTCAAAGGTGCGCATATTCCAGTGGGTCGTAAATACAACACTTCTATCTATCGGGCAATTCCAGAAGACATTATCACATAAAGGCAAGATGACAACCACCACCATACATGTTCTCACGAGCCCTGCTAGCGGGAAGTGCTTACTCAGCTATCGTACAGCAAAGGAACTGGGATTAATTGACGTCCACTACAGGACAATTAGGTGGTCAGATGTAGCGATGAGTCTACCGTCACCTAGACTATTTCCCAAATGACAGGGACAACTATAACAATAATAATAATAATTTAGCATTTATATTGCACTACAAACCCTCAGGTATCTGAGCGCTGCTTATTATTACCCACAGTGTGTGGTGCTCATTTATCGACCTCGGAAGGATAAAAGGCTGAGTTTGGCCCTGCCGGGATTCGAACATGCATCAGCAGGCTCTGCACAGATGTCAAAGTGAGAGCTCTACTCACTGTGCTATCAGACTGGCTTTGTCGAAGGAGGTCAAAGGGCAGAAATTTGCTGAACTCTTCCGAGGCCTAAAGAAGCTACAGGGCACCGTAGTACAGCTGCACATTGATGTAAGATTACAGCCTGTACCACAACACCCCAGGAGGGTGGGGTTTCATCTTCAGTAGGCAATATCCCAGAAGCTACAACAACTATTGAACAACAGGATAATGGTGACTGCCCAGAATGAGGGAAAGGAGGTGACCAGTAATTTGTCATTCTTCAAACACCTCATTAGTGAGATGGAGGGAATAGAAAATTGACTAGGAGACCCGGATCAGGGTATACAAAGGGTTGCCGATGGGATGAGGACAACAGACTGGCGCAATGAACATGGGCAACCAGGGATCGAGAGAGAGAGCAGTTGAAGACCACAGAGAATCACCAAGAAGCCAACCAGACTCATTAGATGTTAAATAGATGTACAGCGCTTTGTGAGGGGGAGGAGTTATGGGTGTGACATCCTGTTGTAGCACAGGCTCCTATTAAGTAAGCACCCGTGTCAGAGGAAGGGGACGAGAGAAGGAGGAACTGGCGGTTGGTAATAAAGTGTTGAAGAAACCAGTCCTGACTCTACGTGATCTGGTCCGTGCCTCCAGCACATTATATTAGACCAACAGTATTATGTGGTTTTCTGCTGTTCACTGCACAATGTGACAGCTGAAAGGTACAGGTAAGTCATTTCTGCAAAAGAGGGAGCAAAAGAATCGATACCCAAGGTGAATCCACATACAAAAGTCATTATACGAATTTGACAGTAGCTAAGGTGGTTACCAAAGACACCATCAGCATACAGTGGAAGACAACACAAATGTACACCATCTTCCGTGAAGATCAGAATATGCTGCAAACTAAAGGCACCACAACACCTCTGCTAGTGCCATGATCAGCCTCAACACCCTGAGGAAATACTATGGCCAAAAACTATAGCCCATCTCTGCATATTGAAATTACCAAACTAAATATGGACCCAAGTTTTTTACTTAGTTTTTTCATTACATATATTGATTGAGACTGCCAGGGAAGCTAATGTTCACAATATAGAGGAGGATTATTTATGTGAGTCTATGAATTGGGCTAATACCCCACCAGGCTGGTGGCCCACTCAACATAAATCACGGACCACCTTTGTCATTTTGGAACCAACATGGATTGTGTGAAGGAAGCCCCAACAATAACTAGTCATGGGTAAACGTCATGTATGTTACCAGGATACTCTTCATTCTCTGTGTACAGTTTACTTCATTCACATGCAGTGTTCCTTCTTGGAGGACGCAAGCATCATATTTCCACTTTACACTGCGCATCTCAACAAAGCCATTGACACACAGCAATTGAGCCTCCACCAGTACACACTAAAACTGCAAAAATCTGCATCTTTCCCACCAGTTTGTATAACACAGACAGACAAGACACCACAGATAACCCACCCATACCAGCTTGCAAAATATGAAGATGGATCACATTCACATCACTCCAGAAGACCTGACCAACGCTCTTTCAGCCCTCAAATTCACCAGCTGAAAAGACGACATGAAGACCTCTGCCATTATAAATGTCAACACAGCTGAAAAACTGAAACAACTTCTCATTATTATCAATGCATCCCGGCATTGATGACAATGAGAAGGCCCGTGCCCCTGATGAAACGTATGCTCAACTTGGATGACCTGGCCAACTATCACTCAATCACTCCATCACTCATCTACACTTCCTCATCAAAGTGATAGGGAAGATCGTCGTCATCCAGTTGCATGAAACGATCACTCAACGCATTATTCTATAGGATTAATACCAATCTGGTTTCCAAGCATGATGTAGCACAGATAACTCCACTCTGCAAGTTACTGCTGACACTCTACAAATCCTGGACGAAGAGACCCCATGCTTACTTTGTCAAAATCAGCCTCTCTGCCGCATTTGATACCATTGACCATGCAGCCCACCTCATGATCCTCACCGTGCAAATGCGATTTGATGGAAGAGGACTTGCAGTGAATCACCTGCCCCCTCAACCGAGACCCACTTATTCAGATTGGCCCTCATTACAACTCAGGCGTTAAGGGTATAACGGCGCCATTGGCGCCGTTAACCCTTAACGCCTGATTACAAGTGTCCCTTTGCGGGTTGGTGTTTAACGCCTGCTTTTAGCAGGCATTAAAAATCCAACCCGCAAAGGGACTTTGGAGCTAATTACGGCACCGTAGTTTACGGTGCCGTAATTAGCGCATTCCCCATTCCCATTATGCCCTATGGGGGCAAAAATGGGAATGGGGAAGGGCAACTGGTGAATGGGGAATTACCGTCCCACTCACCTTGGAATGGGGCGGTCATTCCGCCATCCACCATGGTGTAATCGTAACCTTAGCGGCATGGACCATGGTGCTAATAGCACCATGGTCCTCCGCCAAGGTTGTAATGAGGGCCATTGTCTGTAACAGATCCTAGTGCCTTCCAGTAACTTGCTGGGGTTCACAGGGCTCCATATTATCCCCTGTCACCTCTGCATAGAACCTCTGTTTTCACTGCCCACCAACAGAGACATCAAGTTACACCAATATACTTATAACACACAGTTGCACCTAAAGATCGATCTTATAAATAACATCCAACATCTCTAGCACTGTTTTCCCTCAACCAATCCCAGATGTCAAGCACGTACCTGAAACTCAAACTGACAAAGACAGAATACATTATTATAGGAAACCCCACTAAGCATGCCACAGCCCAGAATTAGCTAACATAAAGCTCGATGGATTTCACATCTTATCTCTCACCCACTGCAGACTCTCTTGGCTGTACGAATGACTGTGACCTTTCATTCAAAACACTTGTTGCCAAGAAGACCCACGCAGCATGTATTATCTTGCACTCCTCTAGACTGTTTAACCTTTCATTTCTGCCCCGTTTCAGAACACTTTCCCAAGCCCTGATTTCTTTCAACTGGTGGTGGCAACACCCTGCTAGCAGGAGTCCCTTATGTCACCTTGGCCCCTCAAAAATCCAGGGTTAAGAAAATTCAACGACATCACCCCGTCCTGAAGGAGCTAAACTAACTTCCCCTTCAAGTATGCATCATGTTCAAGATAGCCTGTATCACCTACAAAGCAGTCACCACCAAACCACCACTCTACCTGGCAGAGAAACCCATGTCCAAAGGCCAGCACACCACAATAAGCCACAACATTGCCTGGCTGGAAACAAAGAACTGAAACAGTGGTAAAACAGTAAATGGGCTTTTTCCTGATATGTACTCTTTTTTATGAACAAGTTACTAATTCAGATAAGACTGCCCCCTTCATCCTGCATCCTGCTGCCCCTCCACTCTTACTTCGAACCCTGCGTGTGTCCCCTTTGTACAGAGCTCTGTTGCTTTCCATCTAGGATTGCACCTTATTAATTCAATGCATACAGTTACTTCTTGTGCATCCTGACATTAAGAGCACACAAAGCTCCTTTCTGCATACAGCTGAATCATGGACCCTCAACAGAAAACACTGAGAAACATGCCCACACAATCTGCAAGCATCAGCACGAGTGCGGAGCTGCCTTGTATTTTCATTTGACATCCATAACTAATTCAACTAATTCAACCAATGCAGATTGTGTTGCATCAAGAGAGTATGCAACTGGTATTGGTGTGTGTAATAAAACCCAATAACATAAAACATAATATAAGACATCTATGAATAAATCTGACTTTCCTTTATCCATTCATTAGATGAGTATGGAATAGGCAAATGGGAATTAATGTTACCTTCCTCTGCTCCCTTTCTCACTTTTAGGAGAATACAAAAAACATGTGTTTGGCCTTGACCAATTGCGCATACATCAACAATTATTTCTTAAAATGGTTGTATCCTTTAAAAGTTAAACATTTTATCAACACATCTGAAAGTTATTAGTTAATCATTTTAATGATAGTACGCCAACACGTGTTTCGACCTTCCCATGAGGTCTTCTTCAGGGCTACAATATCAATACATATTCATCATAAATACAAAAACCATAACAGATCAATTTTCGTACATTAACAAAGAAGAGGAATTCCATCAATGTTTCATAAATGTTTCTCCTGTGAGTTTAAATAAGGTCATGTTTGACAGTGTAAGTCACAATAAATGTGAGGGCAACTGGTAGTAAGTGTGTCTCAGGGGAGCTCAGGATTAAAGGTGCAAGGCACATTATATGTGAAGGCAATTTGAAGTGGGAGCAGATTAGACAAGGTAGGAAAATGTACTGTGTCATTATGGCAATAGGATATATGTAAATGCAAGTAGGGTAGTGAAGTAGGTGAATGTCAAAACAAGCAGGAATTAAATGTTACAATGTTAAAAGGCACGCTATGAAGGTTGGTCAAGTAATGGCATAGTATAGATTTGTATCAGCAAATCTATTAATGTTTGCTTGGAGGACGTGGGACGCTAGAAGCATCATGATGGCTGCGTTCCGTTTCGGCATGGTAACATGGGATATAAACAAGGCTTCTAAGGCTAGTGATCATAATGCCCAGCTTACTACTCTTGGGGGTCCCCTATGGGCAGGATCCCACTACTAACACCATATATAAGGGTGCAGAATGAGGTGACTGACACACATGTGGCATAACGATTTCTACAGACTTTTATTGTGTGTGAAAATAAAGAGAAATCATATCTTTCCCTATATCTATAAGGGGTTTCCCTGCTTCATCTAAAATTCTAATGGGTCTGTCAGGATGTCTTAGTAATTTAAAGAGCCCGCCGTCCTGTGTAAAAATGTCCATATCTCTGTCCCTTACACTTATAGCTAAACAAATCAGTTGGACCAACGTTCTTGGCCCAGGAGAATGACTCCCTGCTCCTGGACTGGGTGGCACAGTTCTGGTTGCAAGCTCCTTATCCGGGGTGAATGACTCCCTTCCCATTTTTATGTAATTCATAAACAAACAAAAGGTTTGCAGATCGTTTAGCACTCTCTGTCGGAAAGTTCAATACTTTGTATCCCAGGGGAAAGACTCCCTTCCCCATGATCACTGGCTTGCTCCTCATTGCTGGCTTAATTACCATGAGAGTGACTCCCTTCCCCTTGCCTTCCTCAGGCTTTATCTCACAGTTCACAACACCAGGGGGTATGTCTCCCTTCCTAAGGCTTTTCTCAAGCTTTATTTCACAGTTCACAACACTAGGAGAATGTCGCCCTTCCCCTGGCATTTCTCAGGTTTTGCTTCACAGTTCACAACAGGTGGGGGAATGCATCCCCCCCTGGCCTTTCTCAGGCCTTCTTTCACCGTTCACAACACAAGGGAGAATTAATCCTTCCCCTGGCCTCTCTCACAAAGAAAATATCAATTTGTGATGAGGACCCCAGTCCCTGGCTTCTCTTCCTTCACGAGGAGTACTTGGTGCACTCTACTGCCAAGTACTGCAAGGAGGAAGATGACTCATAATCTTGTCTTCTAGTGGGTGTGGGTCCGAGACCTGTACTTGGTTGCTTGGTTTTGGCAGACCTGGTTCACTCTCCTGCCTGGTTCTGCCATGATGAAAATTACTTCCAATGTACTCTATCTTACTGTTCACTTCAGGGGTGGTGTGAGGCCAACGACTTGGCCGAGGAAGCTGACGCTTGAGGCATTCTCTCTTATTGTTAGCTTCAGCAGTGGTTCGTGACCAACTGCTGTACTGAGGAAGATGACTTCCGATGCACTTCTTGACTACTTCTGTCACACCCTGTCCCCACCTATCTCTGTTTCCCATTACCTGCCTCCCGGGAGCTCTTCAATGGCTCTTCACAAGGTTGCGAGTCTTGGTTTGCGCTGCTCCTTTCCTCTCTGGGTGGTCCTGTGCAGCTCTGCTGAAAGTTGTTGATGGCGGCCACTGTGTTGTTTTGAGACCACCCGATCAACCCGCTTCGAATCACATAGCCCTTGAGCTTCCAGCTCTGCCTCAGACTTGTCCCATGCCACCGGGTCAATAATTCCCCTCTCCAACCTCTGGATTTAGGGGCAGGCTGCTCTTGGCTTCCTTGTCATCCTCTCCTTGGACTTCCAGGGCTGGATTGTGCCTCACGCTGGTTTGCTGTCTGTTTTTTTTAAGTCCTTTGTCTGTTTTTATAGCAGTTGGTTGGCAGTGGTTGGAATTAGGATTCAAGTCCTTCTTCAATGTCTTTGGCCCTTCGCTCTTTATTCCCCTGCACCTCCTCATCGTCTCAGTACTTCAATGATGAATCTCTTTTTGAGTAGTCCAAGCTCTCCCTCCTCTCAGTAGAAGTCAAGTCTACAACCGTACACAGGTACATGGGTTAGTTAGGTGTGTGATTATGGACTATATGGTAGGGAGGTGGGTATGGAGATGGGTGAGGGGTATTAAACTGGGTTCCCCTTAGATGGTCATATTGTCCCAAGAGGGGAGTCTCTCCCCACGAGATCCTGTCACGACCCACCCCATCCAGAAGACCCCCTGGCAAGCCCATGGGCCAGGAAGGGTCTCCACTAAAACCAGGCATCCTTGGCCTAGGCCTTCTTGGGGCCAGTCTTGGCACCTTTGGCGGCAGGCTCATACTTGATTAAGGACTTGTATTGGGAACTACTTTATTTCAGTGTCAATCAACATGGAGGCATCCACATAGCTTGGCTCCTTGGAACCAAGCTATGCGGTATACTATTCTTGGGTGTGGTACCATAGGAACTATTTTACCTGGACTACTTTCTTGAAGCTATTTAAACCACACCCGACTGGGATAACACACTTCGTGTTACTTTGCAATTCTGCAACGTGACGCTCACTTTGTTCAGCTGCACCCGCGAACCTCGGAAGAACAGCATCTGTAAAGGAGAAAAAGGACATTGTTAGCAGCAGCAGTTTACCTGTAATTTCATAGTTAGCTGTCCACGGCTCTTGAGATCAGCATCCTGGAACCAGCGCTCCTCCCGAAATGATGGATCTGCAAAAAAGGAAGAAACAAGGCATTAGACATTTTTACAATTTAATGAACAGTGCCAAAAAGCTTACCTTGCAAGCTGCTGCTCGACCAGCATCGCCTCAGGAATTCCATGCACCGGGTGAGCACCGTGACCTGTGGGAAGACAAGACAACAGGTTAGCAAGAGGCAAGGCATCACAGTGCTGCACTTAGCACCTACTCACCGTATCAAGGCGCTCTAAAAACGCCATTACTTACCGGCGAGACCCAATTCAGTCTATGCCACATATTGGCCTTCCGTGCACCTAAGGAAGAGAAAAGACATTAGTTAAACCAAAAAGGCATGCAAGGACAATAATATAGCACAGCAATAAGACCTACCTGAAAGACTCAAAGAGGGCCGGCATCAGTGAAGTAACTCGATCGCAAACGCCCACCAAGCACAACGCGCCCCTGCCAAGAAGGCAGGACGGAGAACACACCTGCATTAAAAACAAGGTGAGGAGAGGTCCAGTGAGGCCGCGGGTATACGGGGTGGTGGGGGACTGTTTACCCCAGTTGCCCAGTCTTGAACATTGCCCACCTGTATTCCAGGCAGAACCCTCCCGCTGGTCACACCTGGGAAGCGCAGAGAAGGATACCTGAGTCCCAACTGCTGGGTGGCGTCCCCATGGAACCAGGTGAGCGTAACAGATCCTCCTGCTGTGTACCACCCCCAGGGGGACTATCAGGTAGCGGCCTCACCACCCTGGCCTCATGGGAAGGGGCTCTCCCTCTGGGAGAAGTGAGGACATCTAAGGATTTGTTATATACCCTTCCCCTATTGCCACTGGCTACCCCTTCTAAACTTGAAGAGAGTGTCTTTTGCATCATCACAGAAGATAGTCTGGTCGAGGTTACACTACCTTCTTTTCTCACTTTCACTCTCATTCCTATTTGTTCAATATGAGAGGTCCACTGATCAAACTGTGGGACAGTGTTTCCTATTATCAAGTGGAGAGGAAGGCTGGGGATTGCTGCCACTGTGATCTCTATCTCTTTCCCAAAGATGTTAATTTGTATTTTTGTCTGTGACCATGGAAGCAGTTAACTTCCTCCCTTTTTATTTCTGTTCATCCCTCGGATAATAACTGTGGGCGCATCGCAGATCTTTTGCTTGCACTGTCCAATTCAGTCCATATTTCCAGTTGGTATAGGGTCACAGGTATTTTATATAGGTTACTACCTCCTGTACAAAAGATAGTTGTTTTTACCTTTGTTTCTTCATTGTTTCTTGTTCAGAGTAGATCGAGATGAATCCTTCTTCCCAGCATTTGAAATTCTGCAAAAAGAACATTGGCAAAATGGAAGGGGGACGTTTTGGCCGGCTCTTCCATGACCTTCTTGGAATCTACAGCACAGGGTAAGTTGGTGGAAGTATTAAGATTGAGGGGACAAGACCTTGTACAGTGTCCGAATTTCCCACATGAATAACATGCCATTCTTAGGGTGGAAGGTTGATATATATGGGATATCCTTGCTTCTTTTGTGTTATTCTCTTCAGGAATAGAGGGTCTCCTAACTTGGAACGTCTAGTGTTTTATTTTCCTTTCCCAATACCTTGGTGTTCTCTCTCTCCATTGAGTCACAGATGATATTTTCTACGCAAAGGGAGGACATAGGGGACCTCTGGTTCGAAGTCTCTGCTTGATTATAGCCTGGTTTGGGTTATCTGGGGTGGAGTTATCAGACCGTTGGAAAACCTCTGCAGGATCTATCTGTATCTTTGCGGTATTTTCAGTGGACGGGAGGGTAAGGGATGCTAGGTACTCCTAGGGTATAATTCTTCTTTGCATGTCCCATTTCTCCGGCTAAACTGGATACTGGTTTTTCAATGGATGGTACCACGGCGATGTGGGGACAGGGCTGCCATTGATTTTTCTGGTATGTGTCACAACAAAGGATTCACTGGGCCTCATTACAAGTATGGCGGTAAGGCAACTATGGTGCTGGTATTGCTACCAGCACCGTTGCTACCGTACCGCCATACTAGGAGTTCTGCTCGCGGGTGCCCTTGCAGCCACCAGGTCTGACCTGGTGGCCATACCGGCACTCACAAGCAGAACATGATGGTAGCACTGGTACTGTTATTAACAATACCGGTGCTACCACCCTCCCCATTCCCATTGAGCCCTATTGGGCTCAAAGGGAATGTGGATGTACTGGCCTGTCACCCACGAAAGGGCAATTACCGGGTCCGGCTGGGCCGGAATAGCCCAGTAATTGCCCATTTGCGGGTGTCGGACCCGGATGCGAGTTTGGAGGTAGTCTTGCCGGTAAAATCGGCAAGGTTACCTCCAACCTCTTAATGAGGCCCACTGACTTGGGAAGTTAGCTGGAAATCTTCCCCAGATGGTTCGGGTTTTTAAAGTCCCCAGGGTAGGAAGTGGTATTTTCAGCTCTAAGGTGTTCCCCACTCTCCCAGGTTCCACAGTACCATTATCCTGGGAGGATGATCTAGAGACGGTGTCCTCTAGAGCTTCACATTGTTCTAGTTGTAACAGGAATGAGTTCTTCCGAGATATTGGGAGACTGAGTGGGCCCGCATTTTCGAATGAGGCCTTATTCTCTGTCCCCAGTCTATGAAAACAAATAAAATCTTCTGTTATTTCGTTCCCCCTGGATAGACTTTTGCGGTTATTGCCATCTCTTCCTCTGTGATTCTTGTTGGATGGAGATTCCCCAAGGTTCTCATATATGAAGTATCCCACCATATCACCCCTTTTCACCTGAATCGGATTATATGAAAGATTCAAGAGAACAAACTTCATCTCGTATCCACATGTTAGGATTGGTAGCACTCTTAGTTTTCTCTCCCGGCCATTTCCTTCCAGGGGCATGATATATACAGCTAGGTTGCTGGGGATTTCTACTCAGAGATCTAAGGAGATAACAATGTTGTCCCTAATGGGAATCCTATATTCTGGGGGAAATAAAAGATTCTGCAGACTACTGCAACGTCCTCTTCGCAGGCACCTTTTCCAGAAACCTCCACAAACTACAAGTCATTCAAAATAATGCCCTCTGAGCCGCACACAACATCCCTAAAAAAGAACATATCTCAGTAGCTAGAAGAGTTGCTCACTGGCTGCCCATCCGTGAACGCATCATATTCAAAACCTTGTGCATCACACATAAGTGACTTTCGAAGACAGCCCCACCCTACCTCTCCAGGAAAATATCCAAAGCCTATCCAACCAGACCTGCCAGGACCCCCTATGTTCACCGCCTACTTTTACCTAAAGTCAGATGGGCTAAAGCTGGAGGCTCTAGTTTCCCCTCCTAGCAGTCAAACAATAGTACCCCCCTTGCAGAGAGCAGAACAATCATACTAGGTATTCCTTAGAGCATTACAAACCCAGCTGTTTGACTAGACTGTCTTCCATTCCTCTGTGCTCCTCCTTTCTCCTGGAACATGTACCTGCTTGTCATGCATAACACAGCAACTTGAATGTAAAAATAAACCCATAAATCTGTGGATCTGTAACAGTGCCTTGATTCCCCGGGGTTGATCAGTCACTGTTTTGAGGGTGGGTGTTACACTGGTGGAACAGATGACATTGGCCAACTCTTTTCCGGGTGTAGCAACAGTGTGGCTAGTGATAATAATGCCCAGCTTTCTGCTGTTAGGGGTCCCCCATGGGCAGGATCCCACGACTGACACCATATATAAGGGTGCAGAAGGAGGAGACGGACACAGAAGTGGCATTGTGATTGCTATAGTTGTAAGTAATTCACAAAATAACAAAAGGCTTGCTGATCCTCTAACACTCTGCATCAGAAAGTTCAATATTTTGTACACAGGGGGACTGTCTCCCTTCCCCTGGATCACTGGCTTGATACACCAGGGGAGTCCACCTCGGGGGATATCTCCCTTGCTCTGGTGTTTCTCAGGTCAGGCTTTCTTTCACAGTTCACAACACCGGGCGGAATGATGACTCCCTTCCCCTAGCCTTATCATAGACTGGAGGCTTCCATGTTTCTTTTTGTAGTCACTTTGCCTTCATAAAGAAATTATTTCTGTTACGTTTCGGTCCTTTAACGGAAATAATTTCTTTATGAAGTCAGAGTGACTTCAAAAAGAAACAATTTCTTTTGCAGTAGTAGGGCTGCTCTCTACCCCATGATGTGCGTGTGTGTGTGTGTGTGTGTGTGTGAGTGTATAGTTAAAGATTGCACACCTAAATGTATAGTTGTCTGCCTGTATGAGTGTATGGTGAAAGGGTGCACACTTAAATGTATGGGTGGATGGGGGTGCGTGCGTGAGTGTATGGTGAAAGGGTGCACCCTTAAATGTATGGGTGGCTGCCTGGGTGGACCTATATGGTGAAAGGGTGCACACAAACTTAAATGTATGGGTGGCTGAGTGTGCATGTGAGAGTGTATGGTGAAAGAGTGCACAATAAATGTATGGGTGGCTGGGTGTGTGTTTGAGTGTATGGTGAAACGGTGCACACTTAAATGTATGGGTGGATGCCTGGGTGTGCCTGTATGGTGAAAGGGTGCACACTCAAATTTATGGGTGGCTGGGTGTGCGTGTGTGAGTGTATGGTGAAAGGGTGCACATTTAAATGTATGGGTGGCTGTCTGGGTGTGTGTGTGTGAGTGTATGGTGTAAGGGTGCACATTTAAATATATGGGTGACTGCCTGGGTGTGTCTGTATGGTGAAAGTGTGGACACTTAAATGTATGGGTGGCTGCCTGGGTGTGCCTGTATGTTGAAAGCGTGCACACTTAAATGTATGGGTGGCTGCCTGGGCATGCCTGTATGCTGAAAGGATACACACTTAAATGTATGGGTGGATGTGTGTGCACGTGTGTGTGCATGTGTGTGTTTATGGTGAATGGTGTGTGTGTGTGCTTGTGTACAGGAGTGCAATAACACCTACGTTTTAAGGGGGGGCTAACCCTTCAAATGTTGGGAGAGGTGCTAACCTTTGGGGGGGGCAAACATATTTGTGTGGGGGCATCTAACTTCTTTACACATTCTAATGAGACAATTCCAGTGCAGCTTCAATATTCTAAGCAGGTAACTCTCCCCTTTAAGTCTGAAAGCACCCACACATAGACTGCTGTGAGAATGAGCGGTCTCCTGTCCCATCTCTACCCTTCCAATCACTCCCGTGGCATGCAAGTACTAAACCCACATCTCAATCTCAATTGCCTCAAAAATTATGCATTTGAATGCAAGTACGAACAGTGAAATACTTTAAGTTTGTAATTGCCGGGCCTTTGTTAACAGCGAAAACCAGCCGCTTTTTAATATATGTGTCCTGTTCTGTCTGACAACGGCTATGTTGGTCAGCCAGGTCGAGTCAACACCACCCAAAGTTTAAGAGGACGTGGGGAGGACTGGAGGCCAGTCACCTCAATGGTGTTGTGCCACTACTTGTGCTTAATGCCTTGATTACTTATTGGTAATCTTCATTACTCCTAGCACTATTCTTCCTCGTCCCCATACTTGTGTATGAGGCACTTTGCCACTATGGGACCCGTGCCCCTACTTGTGTATGAGGCACTGTGTACTATGGGACTCCATGGCAGGGTTACTGCCTGACCCGTACTGAGGCCCAATGTCAATTAATACAACGCAGTCTTTCCCTCTATGCCCAGTCAGGTCGTTTAAAACCAAGTGCACTGCCACATCATCATTTGAGTTCACAGACAATGCTAGCGCTGGTTGAATGGTTCTGACAGATCTCGCTCTAAATAATGACTTCAAATACCTTATCCTGATTCCAAATAGTGGGGGCATAAAAACAGAAAATGTGTCATATTCTCAATTGCATTCTCGGATGAGGGACATTGTTGGAGGCTTCGCTCTTCTAGTTATGTAGTAATTCTAAAAATGGTAATATGCCCAGGCGTAGCTTGAGGTACAACACCCATGACATTTGGGAGATACAACATCCAGGTACTGTTCATAACCAAGGCTTTGCTTCATCTCCCAATATCTTCTTATGCCCTATTTTCAATATCTAAAAGAATTCTGTGTACTTCATTTTGTATCAAGACATTTTTGATAAGTGGTTTAAAACTACAGGTAATGTACTGGGGCTCAGTTTAGCGCTATATCCTATCAGAGTGAAAGCTTTCTTTATGTATTTTAGCAAAGGTAGAGATCGACCAACCTCTTGGGATAACATCTCTTCCAGGGCCGATCTGTAATTAGTTAATCCATGGGCAGTCCAGACTCTGATCCAATAGAGTAGAGGTTTTGACTAGCATATCGGTCCAATTTTCTGAAGATAAACCTCTAGGAATACCGGAATGGTGGGGTATTTCTGTGGAGACCTAACAGATATTTCGCAACATTTTTTCACTGTTTATTAGTTTATTAAAGTTGGTTCCTACCCACAATTCTGCAACGTAGAGAGCTGCTTGCCTAGTCTGGGTGGAGTAAGCCTCCAGAGCCACTTTCACTGCCTTATTGCCATAATCATGGGCAAACTTAGCAATAGCTCCCCTATAGCGAGTAAGGGTAACATCAGCCTTAGTAACCTGGGAAGGCCATTTACAATTTGCAGTGAATCTGACACCTAAATAGCCACGTTCACTGCCTTGTTCAACAGGCTCCCCATTAAGTATCAGATTTAGTTTGTGGTTCCCTTTGGTTCCACCTTTCCTAAAAACCATAGCTTTTATTTTTTACTCTGATAGAGAGCCTGTTTGCATCACAGAATTCCTCAAAAGCTAACAATTGTTTTTTTTTAGCGAGATGGAACGAAGGATAAAAGGGCATCATCATCTGCAAACATTACATTTTGACACTTCCCCAGCAAAAACGGGTGCATCCCATGACATGTCCATTAACTCGTGTATAATACCATTAATAAAAAAGGTAGAACAGTCTGGGCACCAGAATGCACCCTTCATGTGCTCCCATCTGAAAAGGAACATTCTCAGTAATCCTACCGTCAGCTCTCCATCTGATTACAGCCTCGTTCCCTGTGTTAATCTTTGGATTGCCCTAAAAAGGGCTATGGGAATATCCATATCTGTTAGCATTCTTCCATAACCTGGACCTGGGCACCCTGTCAAATGCCTGTTTTCAAGTCGACAAAATCGCATAAAACTTAATTTTTCTCAGGGTCACATAGTTGTTGCAAGGAAGGTTCAATCTCAGGCATTGGCCAATGGTAATGATATTAGCCTGGAAGCCATCCTGCAGTTGATGAATGATATCCATGTCCTCTATCCAGGCTTCCAGGTGTACCAACAGTGCTCTTGCAAAAAACTTGCCCCCATATCAAGCAGGGAGATTGGGTGGTAGTTCCCTGGATCCTCCTGCCACACTGCTTATACAGTGGGACAATCTCGGCTTGTGTCCAGGTCTGGGGAACATCCACATCTTTAGTGTGTCAGGTGTAAGCCATCATTTCTCCAGTCTCTTTGCAGGCAGGCTGGAGCCATCCAACAGATATAGCCCTCGGCTAAAGGCATTTTGAGATCCCCAGGAGGGGCTGTGTTAGGCTAGAGGCAACAAGAGCCATCTCCTAGTGAGAAGATGCTGGAGTAAGGGGAGGTTTTGGGCTCCCCATGAACAAGATGGGATCCTTTCAGAATCGGAAGACCACAGCCTTGTGGAATTAAGGGCTTGACAAGTACTGTAGCCTCTGAGTACTGATTGGGGTAAACAGGTGGCTGGGGATTAGCTAGGAATGTGCTAGGACTGGTTTCTGTCCCTGCCTGGAGAATTAGCAAAAGTTGACTTTATAAAGGGCTTGCTATGGACACGCACACAGTAATATTCTTGAATTTGGGACTGTGAGGGTGACTATGCCTATTCAGCAGGGACCAAGAGATTCAAGAGCTTTGGCGCCTCGTGGTACAAAACAATAGCGATCCTTTATCATATCTTGATGAAAGGATTACCAGAGCCAGTACAGAAAAATTAGAAAAAACTGGTGGGGATGGAGGCAAAGGGGTGGCCAGAAATACAACTCACCATAGTGAACCATTGTAGGCTATGGCAAGAAAAGATAAAGCAAAAAGCAGAAGAAAGAAAGGCAGATGAGGCAAAACTGGTCCAGAACAAATTGTCAAAATATGCACTAGAAGGAGCATTAATAACGAGCCCCGGTCCACAAACGTAAATAGTGACCTCCCAGCCTCAGGTTCAAAAGCAACCACAGTACAGCGCCATGCAGCAATACGCACTGCCCATGGGGGGAGGATACATGGGAAGGAGCGGACACCAACGGAATTATCGTGGCAGGGGAGGGTTACAACAAGGACGGGGTTTCGGCCCACAATCACACGAACCCATGGGGGGGGTAATGTCACAGGGACAATGTGAGGGAGTGGGAGGATTCCCATGGCAAGCAAGAGAGCCAGCCCAGTGCTGGGCCTGCGGGCAGCTAGTTCACATCTCTGGTACATGCAGAAACAGGGGGATGCAAAAAGGATGGGGGAACAAGGGCAGCAAGGTTACCAAGGAGGGCAGGATGGGTATTACCCCGAAGACATGCAGCAACAAGGACAGACACAGAACATACAACAGCAAATGACGCCCCAGTACAGACACAGCCTCAGCATGCACAAATGACAATACCCCAACAAACGACACCACAGATGACAGCACCACTACCACAGCATTTGCAAGCATTACAACAGCTAACTCAGATACAGGACCACTCACCGGAACCCATGGACACAATGGCAACCGTACCAGTGAAAATGATGGGAGGAGTGACCATACAGGTGCACAATCCCTACAAGGGGAACAGACTATTGTTATACTCACAATAGGACAGCCCACAGATGAACTTGCTGTGCCCCATCCTGTCGGTCACACCCAATCCTGAGGAAGAAACTTGCATAAGGGTGGTGATAGGTGACAAAACGTGTTCCTTTCTTTTTGACACTGGGGCGACTAGGTCATGTATACGGGAGGGGACATTTGTGTTGTCAGGTGATGCCATGAACCCTCAAGGATTCTCTCGGGCTTGAGAAGTGGTTCCCTTTACTGATAACATCTCCTTATCTATAGGAGATCACAACTTATCTTTACCTCTACTTTACTCCAAACAAGCACCTGTAAACATACTGGGACGCGACCTATTGAGCAGACTAAACATGACTATCTCATTCACAGACAAAGCCATAGGATGCTCCACACCATCGATACACATGCTCACTGCTAGACAAATCCTTCAGGCATATTGTAGAAAAACGGTACAGAGGGGGAGCCATTTGAACCAGAAATGTTCCAGTACGGGACAGACATGGCCCTCGCATGGCTGCCTGGCTTCGCAGGAACGGTATGGAGGAGGCCAGGTAAGTATTTATTCAGTCACAGACTAGGGGCACTGAATCAACAGTGTGCAGGGCAATGCCCTGACTTATTACTTGGTAACACGAAAAAGGGCAAGACACAACTGCATACAAATGTTGTCTAGCATAAAATAAAGTTGTGAAAGACAGAAGAAAAATGTGAATTTCTAACTAAATCTGCCTAGTCCCAATCTGTGTCTAGAAACCGCTGATGGGCCGCTTGTCAAACAGGGACAGAAAAAGAACGTAAAGAGAAATCATTTTTGAATAAACAGTTACAATCTAGGCGATTGTTGCAACCCCATTAGTCTATCACCACTCATGTTCATGTAATAATGTACATAGAAAGGAGTATTAAAAAAGGAACCCCCTGAGGCAATTCTTTCAGTTTTCTATTTGTGGGTACTCAATATTTTAATATCCCATATACTAGCTGAAATAACCTAGGGAGACTTAGGTTAAAACAGAAACACAGGTCTAAGCACCCACAAAGGAAGGAAAAGCCAAGCGAAACGGCGTTCCCTGTTAAGGAGAGACACACTATGAAGACAAACACACCCGAAACGTCTGCCCTTGGTAATTTCAGATAAGGCAGAGCACGGGGGAAATAAAAGGTTTTTCAGAGTGACAGTAGGGTGAGTATAACATCCACTCAATAACAACCACTGTCTACCGGTTTCAGTGGTTCAATTGTGGATTTGACCACTTTCATCAGGACAGTCTTCAATGTCGTCTGGTGCACATACAATTCTGTGTCCAGGACGAAAACATGCAGTATACTTTACCCCGTTTGACTTGCTGGGAACTGGAAAGCTCATGTGTGAACCTAAGGACAGAACAAATGGTCCAAGGTTACTGCTTTGCTACAGCTTCAAATAAATTGAATAAGAAATTGCAGTATAGTTAATGCCTTTCTTTCAGTTACCGTCTTCCATGAAACACAATTCAAAAGTACAGTTAAAAAAAAAATGTCTTGCTTGCCTGATCAGTTTAGTCGGATAGCCCCTCTCAAGGAGGCGTTCCTTAAGAATCTGTGACTGTGGGGGTCATTCTGACCCTGGTGGTAAGGGGTTAACGGCACCGGTAAGGATACTGTGCCGTTAACCCCCTACCGCCGCATTCCGAGGTCCCTTAGTGGGTCCCACCAGGGCGGCTGGTTTTACCAGCCGCCCTTAGCAGGAGCCGTTAAGGGACCAGGGAGCTAATAATGGGCCCGTTATTAGCTCCTTCCCCATTCCCATTGAGCCCTATGGGGGCTCGAATGGGAATGGAGAATGGTTTTCAGAATGGGGACTTATCGGGTCCTCCAAGGTTGGAATGACCCGGTAAGTCCCCATTCTGACTACCCGGACCCGAGTTTGGAGGCAGCCATGGCTCTAATAGCACCATAGCTACCTCCAAACTCGGAATGACCCCCAGTGTGTCATATTCTGCGAGAGTAGAACAATTACTCCGATAGTGTAGAAATTGACCAAAAGGTAGATAGTTGCGGAGGGTCCTTGGATGGAAACTGGAGTATTCTCGAAGCGAATTGCGGTCTGTGGATTTTCGGAACAGTGTAGTGCTCAATTTGCCATTATCTGCCCTTATCTGAACATCTAGAAACTGTATGACTTCTTTGTTGGTAGTCTGCATAAATCTCAAAAAGTGAGTCCTGGATTTAAGCCAAATCATAAAGTCCCCAAAGGCGTTGGCATCGCCAGTGAAGATGACAAACATGTCATCTATATAGCGAGTCCAAAGGGTGATGTGTGCGAAGAAGGTGTTTGAGGCCGGGTATATATGTTTCTCCTCAAATTCAGCCATATAGAGGTTTGCCAGAGATGGACCAAAGGTAGCCCTCATTGCTGTCCCTGAGCACTGCTGAAAAAATGTGTCCTTGTATAGGAAAAATTTCTTAGTTAGGGCTATTTCCATGAGTTGTAAAATAAACTGCAAAGGCATGCCTAAGGGAGGATCCAAAGCTGTTAGCACCTTCTCCACTATTTGTAGGATCTCAATCTGCAGGATATTGGTATAGATCGACTCTATATCAAGTGTGGCTAGGTATTGAGTTTCGGGATTCAAGGGTAAGTGGTTCACAAAATTTAAGATGCTGGTAGTGTCCTTCAGATAGGACTGCATCTTAGGGATCTCTATTCTTAAAAAGAAATCTACGAATTTCGAGAGAGGCTCAAGGATGGATTGAATGCCTGCCACAATCGGTCATCCGGGAGGTAGTAGAATACCCATGTGGACTTTGGAAAGGGCATAAAAGACTGGGATTTTAGGAAACATGGGACATAGAAATGCTGTTTCTTTTGCACTGATGCAGTGTGTGTAATGTACCTGTCAGATCACCAGGGAGGATCGGATAGTATATTCTATTGTTTAGCAAAGAGGTTACCATAAGATCATAGTTTTTGGTATTCATTACCACGATAGACCCACCTTTATCCGCCTGTTTAATCGTAATCTCCTGATTATTACTGAGATTGGAGATGTTCTGGAATGTCGGTTTTATGTCCTTTTCAATACCTTCAAGTTTTTTCATTATAGCCTTTTCAAAGGTGATGGATTCTGCAGAACTGTTTTGGGGATAAAAGGTGGATTTTAGATGTAATCCTGTGATGTCCTGTTGTCTGGTCTTGTCTTGTCTTGTCCAGTGTCCTCTTCATCAAAAAACTGGCGTAAGCGGATTTTACTCATCAGCTTAGCAAGGTCAGTCCTTGTTTGAAAGGCATCATAATGTGCAGTTGGTAAAAAAACCCAGCCATTTTTGTAGGACCTGTACTTCAGCTGGAGTTAATGTCTGTGTGGAAAAATTAATCACTAGTAGTTTGGTTATTCAGACCAGAGACACGAGCAGATGAGAAGGAGGGGAGCATGTGTCGATAGACATAGAGGGACTTGTGGCAAGAGAGGATTGGGTTGCTGTACACGCCATTGACGATGATAGTAAGGCATGGAGGGCAATCATTGCAGTGGCCGAGGCATGTCGATTAACACAAGTATCAGAAGAGGAACTGTTCTCATGACACAAAGGAGAAGGTGAAATCATGTTGGAGATGAGTGTGTATCTCTGGCTGTGTATAACGTACAGAGAATTAGCACAGAAAATGGCAATGGCCCTAGACGTACCACCCCCTTCTGCGAAGAGGATCTAGCAATAGTACCTGACACATTATGGACAAGTCCCTATGATGTGGGGTGCATAAAAAGCATAGGGGGAGTGCAGAGAAAATTGAAACCAGGAACAATTTTACCAAGGGTCAAATAATACCCCCTGACTAAAGAATCAGATGAAGAAATTTATAGAACAATGAGTGCCCTCATCGACAGAGGCATTTTAGTACCATCAGACTCTCCATGCAACACTGCAGTGTACCCTGTCCGCAAGGCAAACGGGGGTCGTGGTGTTTCATTCAGGATTTACGCCCCCTTAACCACATTGTAGAAGCAGAGTACCCAGTTGCAGCAAACCCTGCCACGATCCTTTGTGTCATCCCAGCAGAAGCAACATGTTTCACTGTCATTGACCTCAAAAACACGTTTTTCTCAATACCCTTGCACCCAGATTCACAAGACTTGACAAGTTTCATGTACCGCAACGAGAAATGAAAGCACACTAGACTACCACAGGGGTACTACAAGTCACCATCCATCTTTAACAGAGTAATACAGATGGACCTGGGTAATGTCCAAACAGAAAGCACGGTTTTACAGTATGTAGATGATATCCTCATCTGCAGCACCACTGAGGAAGAATGCAGGAAGGACTCAGTGGACATGCTCACTGTGGTAGCAGAAAACGAGTACAGTGTAGACAAGGCCAAACTATAGTACTGCCAAAAGGAAGTACAGTACATTGGACAGTTGATATCCAAAAATGGTAGGCACATAGCCCCAAAAAGAGCACAGGCAATCCTTGACACCCCACAACCTAAAACAGTAAGGAAACTACAGCGGTTCCTTGGATTATGCAACTATTGCACAGCATGGGTTTTTGTTTATAGCACTTATACGTGTCATTTTCTCACAGCCCTAAAAGAAGCGCTAAGAGAAACAATACAACTAGGGTGGACAAGGGAGATGACGGAGGCATTCAATGAACTAAAAGAGGCGATATCCCAGCTCCAGTTCTAAGGACCCCTGATTACAAAAAATTCTTCTTCCTGTTTTCACACTCACACGGCGTGGCTATGAGCAGTACTAACACAGAAAACAAGCATGGGCCACAAGCCAATCGCTTATTACAGTGGGCAATTAGATCCAGTAAAAAAAGGACACTTTCCGTGTGAACAACACCTGCCTGATGCAGTTTTTGCAGTAGAGAAGGCTTCATCAATAACTATCGGGTGCACCACCACCTTTTATGTTGAACATGCCCTCTTTGCGATCCTGCACAACCCGAAAAGCACACTGACAACAAAAAGTGCAACTGGGTATACAATGATCCTATCAAGGCCAGAATTAAAGATAGTAAAATGCAAAAATGTAAATCCAGCACCGTTATTGGCAGATATCCACCAACCTGGAGAATGGGCTCACAACTGCACTGAAAGCATAGAGTTTTACATGGAAACATGGAAGGTAGAGGATGACGGGCTTGAGGGGGGAGAGGTACTGTATATTGGTGGGTCTTCACCAATTGATCAAGGTGATGCTATCAGGAGAACAGGAGCAGCGGTGGTCAGGTTGAAGGAAGACTGGACAAGTGAAGTAGTGACAAGTGTCTGATTACCTCCACAGTACTGAGCACAAGCAGCAGAATTAGTGGCACTAATATTAGCCATATGGGAATGTGAAGGGAAGAGGGTAACAATTTACTCAGATAGCGCCTGTGTTACATCAAGAGTACATTCAGGGCTAGCAAGATGGCTGAGAAAGGGGTTCAGGAGAGCAGATGGGAAACCTGTACAGCATGCATTACTGTTAGGGGAACTAATTAAGGTTGTAACATAGCCAATGGAACTAGCATTAGTAAAGTGCCAAGCACGTACTAATGGGGGGACCCCATCTCAAAGGGGAATGAAGCACCAGACTATCACACAAAATGTGCATCATATTATGGAGAAATGTGGGATTTAAAAGAAAAACAAAAAGAAAGGGGAGGAGTGAGACAAATGTTAATGAAGGAGGGATACAATTACCTACCAGAAACTCAGATAATGGAACTACAGGCTGCTGCACCAATGACTGAAAAGGAGCTGTGGGTAAAAAGAGGGTGTTCAATGTCCCCTACTTACGCCTATGGTGACAAAATAATACAGGGAAGGTAGTGATTCCTCTTGCATTATTAAAAACAGTACTAACACAACTGCACCATCCCACACACACACAGAAAGAGGTAATTGCAGCACACTTTGGAGAATCATGGTTCTGTCCCAACCTAAAAGCACACATTGCAAATTTCATCAGCAACTGTTTGACGTGCCAGCAGTTCACTGCTGGGCACACGCTAAGAGTTGTAAGAGGAACAACATCCAGACCTGAAGGACCGTTCCTACATCTTCACATTGACTATGTGGACATGATCCAAGTATGTCAAGGTTACGCTACATGATTGTGGTGTTCTGTCCCTTCTCAAGATGGGTAGAGGCTGGGCCATGTTCCCATGCCAAAGCCCTCAGAGCTGCCAGATTCCTGGTCTGAGAAGTGTTCCCAGGATGGGGCATTTGGGAGGTCCTGCGGTCTCACAATGATCCTCACTTCGCCAATGAAATGTTCCAACACATAACTGCCATGGTAGGAATAAAACACAAATTTGCCTCTGCATATCACCCACAAGCGAACGGAGTGCGAACACCTCAACGGCCTCCTGAAAGAGAGCATAGCCAAAACTCAGCAGAGCACCAAAAGGAATTGGCTTCACTGCCTGCCCCAGGCCCTATTTGAACTGTGCAACAAACTGGGGTCCGACCACCAAATAACGCCGCACGATCTGGTGACAGGACACCATATGCACTTCCCACTGGCCCTGCTTATGAGGCCAGTAAAAGACTGTGACAGTGCGTCTGATGTTTTTGGAAATGAAATGTATGACTATGTCAATTCACTTGTTTCTAGCACTTTGTTTATCTCTCGACAGATACAACGGACATAGGGGAGGTCGTAAGACAACACACACAAAGATTCTGACAACACGGAAATAGTAAAGGAAAGACAGGTACAAATTGGTGACCAGGCCCTTTTAAAGAACTTGTGAGGTGCTGGAATGCGCCCCGCTTTACCGGTTCCCACATAGTTGAGGCCGTTACAGACAGGGCCGCCAAACTATACGGGAGGCCTGTTTGGAACCATATCCAGGACATCAAGCCCTACAAAGCATCGGCCTCACCCCACCGCGCCTCTACAGAAATCGACAGGGCCAACGCTACAGCAACAAGCGACCATCAAGAGAATACTCGCACCCTATGGTTAGACGCTCCCAGGTTGCTAAAATCCCCACAGCCACACTGGTGCAATTTGACCAGTGACGAACACCACCCTGCCCCAAGGCATTTCACAATTGCAACTGAAATATTGCCTTGCCCGATCTCCCTCCCACGACCTGGAACATGTTCAGCAACAACATTGCAGCGCTGTAATTGAACTTGACCATTCTGCATGCACAGTTTGTTAACACTGTCCTAACATTCTTCTTATTCGGGCATGCAGGGTTCTGCCACTGTTCATGTACATAGTTAAGGAAATTTGATAGTACCTGAAGTTGGATAAAGTACTCAATGTTGCCTCCTGTTGACTGCCCTGAAGCATTCTCCAACCAACTTGTCCACGCCATCAGAAGGCCCAGACATTTTAGAGAACGATTACCCAAACACACCTACAACTTGAGCAAAGTGCATATCCTGTCCTGCCCACACTCAGAGATTCATCCATACAGAGGTTTTGGGGAGAGATATTTGCATGGGCACTAAGTGATTATTTAGTTCGCAGAGCTTAAAATTACTAACAATTACTAAAATAATAACGCCTTTTATCGTGACTTTCAGGTGGGCAGCTTTATCATTTTATCAGCTGCTCAATAGCAGTGTAAGTAAAAATGGTATTGTTAATAAAATTGCTTACAGCAACTGTGTGGTTACTGCTATCTACTGCCCTTTTACCCACTGCCCTCTGGCAGTTATATCTTGCTTTGCATGTTTCCGCTGAATCCAACACTAACACTTCCCCAACCCAAGCTGCAAGGACTACTGTGTCAGGTGGTATGGAAGACACTGCTGACAAGGTAAGGAGAGGTAAGCGCAGTCTGGGCACAGACATTACGGAAGTTGACACATACCTCACTGACACTGCACATGTAACGAACAACATGTTGTATAAGCACATGTCTAAAATTGGTAAAGATACAATGGGGGAGAGCTGCTATGTCTGCTCACTGATATCCTATGCCATGAGTACCTCCAGAACATTCCTAGCAACTGAAGTACCAGCAGCCACAGCACAGTGCCTCCTGTACCTTGCGATGTTCCAAACACGAGTAAGGTTCCAAGGGAAGACAGCGACCTTAAGATGGATGTCTAGGGCAACCTTGCCCAATGAAGATAATTAAAACTTTACCGGTGAAGAACAATTACTGGAAGTACACAGAAGCACTACAATACATTACAGAGATCCAGAAAAGGGAGAAAGGAAGAGTATCACGTTAGACTACTTGCCATGCAAGTGGAGAGCGAAGAAGATAGGAGGGGAGCCTGACTCCTGGGAACGACCACAGATATCGATATATGGAAAAGTGTATACGAAGGATGGATGGGAGGATGGAGTAGTAGGAAGTAAAGGACTGACATTAACAAAAGCGGCAGTGAATAAGGTGCAAGAAGAAAACGACAAGTACCTTAAAGTATGGGACAAAAGCGCACGTTTACTGACATGGGTGGATGAGGAAGATGGACCACTCAGTATAATTCCACTAACACCGGCCCTGTGTTACCAACATGACGGCGATGACGAAGTAGGAGAAAATGAAGGTTGCAGAAGAATACAGAAGATACCTGAAATGGGAACAGGAACTGCAGTGCTCATGTTGCACTATTGGGGGTGTGGGTCCAATGCATATAACAAACTTCCACCAAACTGCGGAGGAATATGCTCCCTGGCACATGTCAACATACCCTCATTGGTCGTACCGAGAAAAGATGTGAAGATTGACAATTTCCCCAAAATGGAAGAAGGAAATACGAGGAAGAAGAGGCCACTGCAGCCGACACCACATCCACAACGTAATAACACTGACAAGAAAGAGGGGCAAAAAAGAGTGAAGAGAAAAGGGAACTAATTATGGGGACGATTGGAAGTAGGGCTGGATGAAGTACCTGCATCACACAGACTATTCAGTAGGACACAAATGTTCTTTGCATCACTACTACATCCAGGATTACAGACATATGCGAATGCAAAATGGCTCCAAATTACCCGCTGGAAGTAGATGATGACAATAAATTAAACGGTGAACGGATTCAACGAAATAAAAGAAGAGAACAGAGCAATAAGATTAGTGGCACTACAGAACAGATATGTTCATGATCTCACAGATCTCACAGCATTGGAAGGAAGAGTTTGCGCAAAATAGGAAGTTCCTGCTGACGTTCATACCAGCCAACAATGAGGACAACGGGACACTGTCAGAAGTAGTAGCACAATTGGCCCAGATGCACGCTAAAATGGAAGAAGAATCAAAGGGTACGAAGAAAGATGGGAGTTACCTCTGGTCATGGATACCTCCCTGGCTAGCTGACGGTCTGAAGGTGATTGCCAGAGGTTTGATAATAGGAGTAGCATCCTTGTGTGGAATAAAGATATGTATGGCAAAATGCAAGACGACAGCAGAAGAGGTGGTGAGAATGAAGCTGCTAATGGACATGGATAATGATGAGCCGATGGATGTTAAACTAAGGGAATGAGAGAGGCTAAAACAGAAGATAGCAGAATCAAACATATTCCCATCAGGAATGAAGGTAGAGAACACATGCAACCTAAAGAAGTACGCAGGAAAGTGGGCTTACTGGCAGACCCAGAGGTGGATGCGTCTACATGTACTGGTCATTTGAAGATCATGTCAACTTCTATGGACACTTGGCCAGAATCACAAAGGTGTGGCGTTTGGTAGATGATAGAAGAAACAATGATGGTGTGGTTGACAAGTCGACCACAGGAGGTACTGAAGAGGGAAAATCAGAATATGCCTTCTGTCCAGAAAGACCCCCCCAACAGGAAGAAGCACCAACGACAACATGGCTGTCGATCATACGAGCACACAGCAATTCCTACTGCTCCCACGATAGACAACTACCACGAAAGATAAACTGTCAGCAGACCATACAACGCTGCAGTAAGATGCACAAGACAGAGCTGGAAACGGCTACATGGACAGAATCGACTAAAGCACCAAGAAGCTGTGCCTCAAGTCTTTAGAGACATCACAATGACATAGCCACGTTAGACAGGAAACACATGTACAACCTGCACATCCGGGACACTCACACACCCAACCTACATGGAGAACACAGGAGTACAGCTCTATGAGTAAGAGGAGAGTGACATATACATACTGTCTGCAGGTTTATTATTTTACCACTTAGGCTTATTGCAGCAATGCTGGAACACAATTAGCAAGAAGAGCTCAAGTACATGCTTGCTGATGCTTACATGCAACTAACCCTATGGCATGACCGGAGCACTCAAGGGACCTGACAAGCTATGATATACACTAACCTATGGACACTATGGAACACACATACTAGAAGCCAGACTAGGCCTTAGGAAATCTAACAGGCCATGATAGTCTCAGAGAAATCTCAAGCCTCACAAGATGCTGTGCAAGCAGAACTACCATGGCAGGAGCAAAGGCACTGCCAAGGCCACAATGTTGCAAATGACATTTCACATGCAGAACCAAGATGACACCGGCTGCATCCAAACATGTGACCCAGCCGAGCTAATACTGGGCCAGGACTCAGAGACTGGGAAGGAGCAGCCATCCAACGACCAGACAGTGGTCTGCAATAAAATCACTACTCTCCAGCCATTCCTGTACGATGGGAATGGAACGCTCTCATGGCATTAGTCTTCTACACACTATTGTAAACGCTCACACATAGTTGCACCTTGCTGACACATAGTATACATGTACTGCAAACAGGCGTCACATGGGCTGGGAACAGAGTTTGTCCCAGGCCTGGGGGTCTGCGGCCTGACTAATCAGAACCTGAGGGTCTGGGGCATATAGCAGGGATTACTGACCAATCACCGGGCTTGCTCACTGTAACAAATTTTAGAGTAGCCATTTTCCGTGATGATCCAAGCACACCACCTGGCACAGCTTCGTCCACTAATATCACTCTTCTATAGGCTCCTATAGGAGTAATACCACTCAGTGACCTATCAAGAGTGACAATAGGTTTTCTGGGAAGAGCCTAATGAGTTACGCTGGTTGTGATGACATAAGGTATGAAACTGGCCTGCGAGCCAGAGTTCTCTGAGATGTGCCTGGACTTCCCTCCACGCATATGACCCCTGTGTGTTTATTGTCTGTAATGAACCACAGTGATACTTCTGCTACTTGTGTGGACCTCGACTTCTTTGGGACAAGGGGGGAGTTAGGGCCTTCCATGAGCTGGGTGTCCGCGGACTCCGAGCACAGCACTGCCCACCTGGGGGTCCCCGTAACAGAATGTGAGAGGTGATGTATGGGTGAGTGACAGGTGGGTGAAAGGGGATGCATGTGTACATGTGTGTGTAAGGCCATGGGAGACTGGGGATCATTAGAGCATTTTTGACACATCCTTTACTAACTTTGCATGTTTTACTGGTATTTTCGGGCAAAGCCAAGTTCACATGTGTCATTACCTGGCTAGAATGGCATTTTGGTGCAGTCAGTCTAGCCATTACTTCTCTGCATCTTTAAAAACATCTTTAAAAAAGCAAGCATGATAAGTAGTTTTACCTTGGTGAACTGATGTTTTGGTGTAGCGGCCTGTATATTTTGACCTCTATATTGTTTTACTGTAGCATGACTTATTATTAACTGAGCATCTATGATGACTCAAGCATGATAAGTGCTCTTATGGGTCTAGACTGGCTTACATTGTAAACAGTTTGGACTGGTTTTCATATTGTGACATGTCACTTTTAATGGCCAAACCAACAGGAGTATGCTCTTACATAGGAGTACTGTCAGGGGCAGACCTGGGGGGGCACGCAACAAGCATGCAGCAAAGCATGCAGCGAAACCTAAAGTGAAGAAACTGGTGGGTGCCCTGCACTATGGGCCACGTGTTGTGGATGTGTGTAGTGTTCAGGTAGGATGGGGAAGGGTGCTGCCATACAGGAGACTGCTTTGTCCTCCCTGTAGGCTGCAGGCACTGCAAGTGCATCGGGACTACACTTCCCAGCATGCCTCGCACACAGACAGCCAATCAGGGATCGGATCGGGCGTGGTACGTCCCAACGCGCATGCGCGAAAACACCGACACGGGGCTTGTGCTCGAGATGGCTGGGGAGAAGGACGTGAGACACCGAGCTCCGCAGGAAAACTTGTGCGAGGGGCCCCGCCCCGCCTGATTGAGAATCCTGCCCCTCGCCTATACTCAGATAAGTTGGGGACGCATACCCAGGGAATCGAAGCCGCGCAATACTCAGTCCTGAGAAAGCCCGTAGAGAGAGTTTTGGGAAGCGCAGGGGGCACAGTCTCCCAGTCCATATCGCTCGCCCCTGCGCCGGCATACGAGATAAGTACAAGCCCTGCGATAAAGAGTGTTTAGCAGCGCGAGTCATGCAGATATGAGGAACGCAACATTGGCATTGTGACACGGAGAATACCCGCGCCCCAAGCCACGCGCGGCGAAGCTCGCGCTGGCATTTTTTACTAACGACTTGTTTGCTAAAAAGACAAGCACGGCGAGCGGCATAGTCCGTGGGGAGCCGTATCATTAAACCTGGGAAGAAAGTATGAATGCGGCATGGAGTGAATGACCGTGTGTATGTGTGACCAAGAATAACACATATTCTTTCTTTGTAGCGGAAGACGTGACCAGTCTACACCGTTTTCAGAGACGCAGCACAGACTGACTGCTTTCCAAGGACCGAGCACTTGGACCGGACAATGAACCCAAGCTAAGTGTTGCATGCTGCTAGTCTAACTGTGACAGTGGTTGCCCACTGCCAATTGCACTGCTCAAAGGGGTCAAATGTTGTTTATGTGATTCGTACTTCAGAAAGCGTACTGTTTGGCCCAGCCTGTAGGCACTGCAGGGGTTAACATGTGGTGTGTTATGAAGATGACGATGAAGGTGTGCAGCAGTTGAGCCTCACCCAATTTCCCTCTACCTACCCATTACCTCGCCCTACTCCTTTTCCCGGTTTTCCCACAACCCCCCAACCTATCCAATCAATGAGACCCTAACCCTCTTTCCCTGCCCTGGTCGCGAAGGCCTGCGTAAGCTTCGTCTTGCAGGTATCAAGACCAGTGTGGGGGTAGTTGGTACATCCACTCCTGCGCCAGGTACCGGTGTGCAACCCTGACAAGTACTGACCTATATTGGCAGAGTCAGTTTTGTGCCCAGTTCCAGTAAGAATACTATTTAAAAAATCTTAAAGCGAACATGAGTATGGTCTTATATTGAAATACTAGCATATTTTGGTGGAGCCAGCATGGAAATGTATGTTCACATCCAGCATGAAACTGTTTTTTATACTGGCATATTTTGCAGGGACCAGCATAATAATGCATTGGGAAACGCCTTGTGCACTTTTGGTGACTTGCATCTATTGAACTTTTTTTTATGATTTACCCTACACTCTACAAAACCGATGATTGCTGGTCTTTTCCCACACTATTGGCATTCTACCCAAATGTTCACAGAAAGTGTGCTGTGTAATGTACCATTTTAACCCATTATTCAAAACATTTTCTCAAGGTAGGGGGAAGAATCCCTGCTGACCACTCCAAAGCCATTTTCTTTACTTTGGGCTCCCTCTCAACACTCGGTCGCAATCGCATGCTTGTGGCAAATATTTACACCCTCCAAAAAAACACCTCAAAAGCCACCACTGGTGGCTGGTATATTTATGCACCAGACACTGCCGCCTTCTTTCTACTTTATGTGAAACATTTAAGCTTTGATTAAAAAACAGATTTACTTCTTTCGCTTGCAGTAGTGTATGCCCCTGTAGCGGCATACTCATCATGGACATTGCGCACACGTGGTGGTCCGGGCTGGCCTGGGGTGTGGCGTTCCCTGTGCTTTGCTAAGGAGTTTGGGGGTGGGGGGGCACAGCATGGCTCATGGGGGGCACATTGTGTGCTACACCGTTGTCTGATAAAGGGTTAGTGTGCAGTATGCTGTGTGAGACTTGATGACTGCCAATGAGTCCCCGGGTGAGAAGCATCTCGTGGGTGTTTTCAATTTGAAATAACTGTGTGGCGCCACGGCTTTACAGATTTATGTGTGCAGCAATGATATTGCATTAAATGGTGGGAGCTTTTTAAGTCCTGTGGCACCCAGGATTACGCTTAGATAATAAAAACTATGGGGGTCTTCGGTATATTGAAAGAACCTTTCCCTGGTATTATACTCCAGCAAAGATAACATTATCAGGTGCACTCCCCTGTGTGCACGCAGACCAGTCGAATAGGTTTTTTCTATCGTAGTGGTAGATGACTCACAGATATATGTATAACTAGGGAATTTTGTTCATACTAAATCATGGTCAATGATTTATTTTTCAACCCTTGCTGTTGCAGCATTTTGTACGTGGGTAAACAGCAGCGCACGCCTTCCCAGGTCAGTGCTTTTTTGGCTTAACACAGCAACGCCACAGATAACAAGTACTTCTGTGTCGATTGATCTATAGATGCTTCATACACTAGCTGTAGCCTGCGTTAGAGATTTCGGTTACCCTATTACAAGTACTGCATTATGTATGTTTTACATATAGACCCCAGGTCGAATAAGGAAAATGACATTCCCCAAATGTGTGATCGTGGACAAATCATGCCTCCCTCCGTGCTTAGATTCTTTGATCTGGCTGAAATGAGAGCACCTTGAAACATGGGTGTTAGACGCATCTGAAAAATCTGAAAGTAATTTGCCATCACTTCCCGTGATGTCACTTGGGGGCAGGGTAAAATTACATCACTTCCTGTGATGTTATCAGGGGACAAGGGTTGTGATATCACTTCCGCTAACCGTGGCATTTTGGTGAAATGTCGTCCCTGGGTCTCGCATCAACAGTTTTGTAAGGACTGTTAAAATCAATTCTAAAGTTGTTAAAATGCTGATGTTAATGATGGGGGAAAACTATTTCAAAATCGTGTACAGAGATGCACATTACATATAGGGAATGTCTGGAACATAAGTGCTCGAGAGGATTTCGGGGTTGCCGACATGCAAAGATGGAGCTGAGTCATGCTGTGTGTGTGGTAGTGGCACACATAGAAATGAATCCATCTACATTCAAACATGAGGAAATACAAGGGTTCCAAAGAAGACATCAGGCGGAGTGAGGGGTGCCCTTGATATTCAATGACAAATTAAAAGAGCAGCTGTGTCTGCTGGCCAAAGATGAAGGCAATGTGGCGTCTGTAGGGCATTACAGAATTGGAGTGCATGGAGAAGACAATTGGCCGCACCTTAACATCTGTATAGCAGTCGTTTTGGATTTGGGGAACTGGTGGCCAAACTTTAAAAGGCTACTGAACTCTGCTATTGTTAAAATGGTTACAGACTATACCCAGCTTGGTTTCACAATCTTCGGGTCGGGGAGTTGATTATTCCCACAACACAAGGAATGCAAGACAGGCTTACCAGGCCACCAAGTACCTAAATAGGTTCCAATGTAAGCTTGGTGCTCATGCCTGGTCACATTCCAAAAGGCCTTTAATGGAAAAATGGCCCAAGGCATGTGCAAACAAATATGAGGATATACTTGTTGTGACAAATTAGAAACAGTACAAAATCACTTCCAGGGACCTGACTCTCTAAAGAGTACTGTGGTGAATACAGACTAGATTGCAGCACCATAACCTTGAAGCCCACATTAAAATCAACTCACTAATGTAAATCATGAAACAATGTGATAATTGCACGATTGCCAACATCCAGACTATTTGAAGGCTAATGCAGGCAGTGGAAGACAGCCCTGGCATTCCTTCCTGGTTACATGATCCTGGTGTATAATGTGTGTTCAAAGGGAAGAACTACTCTAGCTTGGAATTGGCTAACATCATGAATTAGCCTCGTGCAGCATGTCATTACAGCTGGGAGAATGTTTGCAAACAAACAAGACTGTTTTGGTGTCAGGAAGCAAGCTGCTGGGTGACAGGGAATGGCTTTTTTTTTTAGCCAAATCCAATCCCCAGAGATTAGAACTTTTCTATTTAATACAATGTAGTTGTGCATGGTTTAGGCCCATAGGTTTCTCTCAAGTTATTTGCACAATAGATAGGAACTCTACAGCATTGGAATGTAAATGATACTATTAAAAAAATATTCTGGGTGGAACTGCGGTATGTCTGCGCATGTGCTATTACATTTGCAGCTGGACAAATATAATGCAAATGTTTTTGCACTGACGCGAATTGGATTGCACATGCCTAAATGCGGGTTGTGCATGTGTTTGGGCCTGTGCAAGTGTACCATAATTCCTCCTTGGTTGAGAAATATTAAACATGATTTGGGTGCAGTGTAAGTTTACTTTGGGGGGTCAAGCTATGCAACTGCATTCATCTTTGAATGATGAAACTTTGAATCTTTGAATTATAAAAAGCCATTTATTTAGAGGATAATTGGATCATTCGACTAGCCGAATGGACTAGATGACTGTGTTCTGCTTCTTCAACCCCACCTTTTACGCTTTCACGCTGGTGAACTCATTGGCCGTTGCGTGGCCGTTTCTAAAGTAAATTAAGCTCAACAAAGACATCTAAATAAAGAATTTTTAAATGGGATTTGCAGAGTGAGGATAAGGCTCGCCTTCCAATGCAGGGTGCATCAGCTGCAGTTGCAGAGTGTTAAAAGACTGTGAAGGGGATTTTCAACATATTTGGTTTGGCAACAAGTGGCAAGCACGAAACGGAAGTCGATGTGTGTGTTAGTTGAAAGCATCATTTCAACATATAATCTAGTACTGCTTGGTGGAATCTGTGCTTAACGCCTGCAGGCCACAGGTGCGAATTCCAGCAAGAACAGGCGGCCTGAAATTGCACACAGAGTTCTTAACCCAATTAACAAAGTCTAGAACTGTTTTGCTGCGATTAGAACCTCAAGCCTGTAGATTTTGCACAAACATCTTCAATGTTGTCACAAATCTTGTGTACTGTGCCAAATCACAACCGCATATTCCTCATCGGTGTTCACACTGTAGATCGGACACAGATCTCTGCAGTAGATCAAAGAACACTCTGAACTGATATTAATGGACACACAAACACACACACAAAAACACACATCATTGCAGCATGTTCTAGAGTCAGAGAGGATGCTTGTTCACGTATATCAGGCCCCATTGGCTAGTTGCTTATGCCACGCCTTTTCAGTTATGCTTCTCAGCCACACACCCAAATCCATGTTTCTTCATGAACCTTTGGGGGCCCCCTTCTTTTATGCCCCGCTTAAAAACTCGGTCCTTAACTACCGAGAGAATTTCTGAAAGGCAGGGCCAGACTCAGTGGAAATGAGTGCCAAATGGAGGGCGTGACAGTTGTCTTGCTATTGGCTGCCAGGGACCGCAAACATGGTCAATTGGTGAAAGTAGGCATGTGTCATCGTCTGGATGCAGAAGGGCCAGATATGGCTGCCATGGGAATATGTAAGCAAAGGATATACTGTATTAGTTCCCATTGTGGCCTCAACAAAGGCTTTGGAGAGTCTGGAAGTCAGAGTATGTCCTTGTCTGTCACCTAGGAGCGCTGCTGGTGCTGCACCCTAGAAGGGCCGCGAAACTTTCCTGGAAGGCCCGTTTTAAAGGTCTGTCCTAGTGAACCCACTGGTTGGCTATTCCCAAAGTGGCACGATCCAACCTTGGGAGAATAGTCAACTGCACGCAGCGCTCGTCATTAGGCCAGATTTTCCAGGTTCCGAGATCCGCCAAAATATGTCGTAAGGTATCTTGGATCCAGTAGAACCATTTTCGCCGTTAAGGATTTTAATGTTTTTAACTTGTTTTTGTTGTTGCCGAAGCCTCAAACACAGGTTCTCCATATGAAAGTCAGGAGACTTCCCCGTCAGGATGCATGTGAATACCTGTTAGGGGTGCACCTGCAGAACATATTTAAGCAATCTATGTAGGTTTAAAAGGGGTGCACCTTCTGTACTTTGCTTGCAGAATCATAGGGAACGGTCCTAATAACGAATTGATCTCCTGAAATGGAAAGGTTTATTTATCAGGGGACTTGGAAAGTTCTCCCTTTATTCTTCAACTCCCCGATATACCCTCTGGCCCCATGCTCCCACCCTCGTCGCGAGTGGGGTCCCACAATTTCCACCATTGACTGCCGGCAGAAAGAAAGGAGCCCAGCAGAATCGTGCCGCCAATCAGCCATCTTGTTGGCTCAATGGCGGGCCTAATGCGCCGTGCGGCCGTCACTACTGACCTACTTCTATTGGGCAATGACTAAGGGCGTGGCCGCCCGGAATGCAGGATTGCAGGGCTGTAAACGCGAATCTCTGTTTTGTCCAGGTTGAGCTATAGCCGGCGTGCCAGCATCCACTGGCTATGTACGTCCGATCTGTTATGTTTCCATGGCATTCGTGCCTTCCCACGGGCTACCTCTGCGCATCAGCACAGGCCGCGCTCGCTCTCCTGTCGGATCATTCCAGTGCAGAGCCTGTTTATCCAGTTCCACGGCACACATAGCAGCAGGTTTACGAGGCCCGTGTGCTTCCCAAACGATGCGCTGTTTGCGTTTGGGTGAGAGGGGGTCAGAGCCGAGGCTTCCTATCCTGGGGAGGTGTTTAGCATCTCTGGCCCTTGTAGGTCAGGGAGGGAGTCTGCGGTTTCTCAGTGGGGACCCGGTCCACATGCTGAAATGTGTGGGGCCCACCCTCATGTGTCTGGCATGTTCGCCGTGTAATACATTGATAAGAGTCGCGCTTTGTCTCCTGGGCTCGAGTTCCTGTCCCATTTGGGCAATTCGTTTCTCTGTGAATACGTTTTTGTGTTTCACTTTATCTCCTGCACAGAAACTATTTTCCCTCAAACACGTTTATAGAACATTTGAATTGCTGATAGAAATACAATGATTATTCCCAAATGAACAAAGTCCGACGTTTACGCCCCCTGAAGGTCCCTAATCATTACACTCGCTAGCCACTAACTTTCCTAAAACCATCTAGTCCTGGACTTGCATTTCTTTAAACGTGCTTCACTTGGATTATCAATCTCGAATGATAGTGTTTTTGATGTGTCTGTTCTTATCAAACCTGTGCATTTCAGCACTGCTGTAGCACCTCTGCCCCCCCCTTACCTCCCCACCCACCTAGAACCACACTGCTCTGAAGCATCTTGTTTGCATACGGCTTGAAGCAAAACACCAAATAAATAATTAAGCAAACCATAAATAATTGGTACCGTTTATTTCTGCTTGTCACATCACTACAGTGAAGACGAGTAAGTGCACCTCTGGCCTGGGAAACATATGAACAGGTTGGATTTTCAGGTGGGGAAGGTAAACAGTTGGGCAAAAAGGAACTCACCACCCTCCACCCCAAGGACACACACACATACTCACACACAGCCTCTTGCTCACTCCTCAGAACTACATGCAGCCCGCATTGCTGACCTCATCACTACTCACAACCAAATGCACTCTTCAACACAGGGCAGGGGGGAACCCCACCTCTAAATCCGCCCTGGATGTCCTCATTCTCACAGGCTACACCACCGGAAGACTAGAGGAGGCCTCACCACCATCCGCATATACCCAGGGACAAGTACCTACCATGGGTAACTACACCCTCCCATGGAGATCCTCACCTGCCACTTCCTGCTCACCCATGCTCGGACAGCCACCCTCCACCTCATCAACCACCCACCCTACACCCACAAGGTCTTTCTCTACAAAAGAACAGCTTTCAACCATAACAGCACTCAACAACAGCACAACTAACATCTTCCTCTGAGACCTCAACCTGTTCTTAATTTGACAGAATGAAGTGCTCACAATAGGGTATTTCACAAACAGACTTGCATGTTACAATGTGCATCTATATTTCAACTTATAGACGCATGCCATGTGGTAAAACATTAAACAGTGACATGCATTGATAATGGCACAGTAATACACCCTGGCTGCACTCCATAACACAAAACATAGGAGCAGCAGTGACACATCTATTGCCATGCAGCATGACATGAGCAAGATGTGGCATACATATTAATGACATGGAAGCAATCATCACAGCCTGTATTATGTCCCCTCGAAGAAAAGGGATCTATGTGAATAAGGCAGAAATAAATACTGAATTAAAAAATGAGCATATATTTCCCGTTTCACACACAAGTTTACCCTTAACCTATGACACAACCTCAGAAGGTTGCTTTAGCCTCAATAAGTATGTGGCACATCAACATGTGAATAAAAGGGCAGCTCGACCTCTAGTATTATCGTAATAATTGGTGTACACCCACACTTGAAGAACTTAAATAGAAGAAAAGACAAGCGGAACATGTCTGGTTAAAAACAAATTTGATCACCATAAAGCAACAAAGCAATCTGGAAGGTTTTGGAGAAATAGGCATCTATAACGCTAAGAAGAATTTCTTAAAACCAAAAATGTACCCAAACAATTGTTCAAAATTCTGAAGAGTCTAGAGAAACCCATAATCCAACTTCAGACTTTGTTGTCAACCAAAAAAGATTGTTCAAGGGTGTAGTGAGCCTTTACAGAGAAAATTATAGCCACAAATGATACAATCAAATGTAACTCCCAAACGGATCCCAAAATCTCCCCTATCTGCACTACCCAGACTACCCTTAGGCTATAAAAACCAGAAGGAGGCAGCAGAACATCCCGCCTTCTCTTTTAAGTATATTGTTGGAGAGGACACGGTATGCAAGAGGTCTGGGGATTGCTACGAGCTCACCCATTCAGCTCCTAAGGGCACAACAACACTTTCCCCAGAAAAAACAGAGGACTAGGCCAAGGGCAAGTTAGAAATGTTGTTTCTTACAAAAACCGACAGGGATCATAAAGGACATTGAAAAATCTCCAGATTCTCCAATTCCAAAGGACATGTCTACCCTTTTTGATGCAGAGTTGTGTCAGTACATGGCACTTCCCCAAAAACGAATTACTCATGTTCATTTGGTGCTCGAAGTGGTAGAGCCTATAGATGGCCTATATATATCTTACTCCACTGGTCCTTCCTTGTCAGGTGGCTGGCCTGCACCATCCCCAAGAAAACTATATATTACATTGTTGCCGGGTCGCAGCATTACCATTGGCCCTTGCCCCCTGCCATCCACCCATGGATTTCTGTCCCCTGATTGTCTGGAACTGGTCTCCTCAGACTTGGGACCCAGTTTGGTTCTCAGACCTCTGTGCACGTCTTCAAGCTGATGTTAAATGACTATGGGCCTCATTACGACCCTGGAGGTAGCCAAGCCGCTATTCCGGGTTCCTGGAATGGGGAAATACCCGATTATTCCTTGGAGGGCCCGGTATTTCCCCATTCCAGGAACCCAGACCCTGTACATCCCCATTCCCATTTGAGCCCCCGTAGGGCTCAATGGGAATGGGGAGGATGCAAACAACGGGCCCGTTAATGACGGGCCCATTTTTTGCATCCTGGTCTGCTCGCGGGACCCGCTAAGGACGGGTCCCGTGAGCAAACCTCCTAATGAGGTGGTAGGGGTTTAACAGGGCTGGCAGCTCTACCAGCTCCTTTAATCCCCTACCGCCAGGATCGTAATGAGGCCCTATGTTTTCCCAATGTATCTGGTAGCAAGACCACATTTGCCTGTGGGAGTGCTCTCCACATTGCAACATTGTTAACTTGTTCGTGTTTCACTTCTTGTCTGGGTTGCTGAGCTGAGTTGTCTGGGTTGTCTTCCCACAGCGGGTGAATACCGTTTGTTAGCTCGGCCGCATCACGTGGCTGTGGACCACAAAATCGAGCTCTCCGGGCCTGCAATTATGAGGATTTATTTAGCTTTTCTGCAGCTGACCCCTTGTCGTTTGAGGTTTGGAATGTGCTGGTTTTCTGCGACCTTGGCTGTGAGCTATGGCCTTCCCACTCTGTGTGGCCTGATTCTGCTTCCCTCATCTCTTGACCTATGGCTTAAGGCCTTCTCTTATTAGACTTATACTATGATTTCTACACACTCATATCATGCTATATTTCCTGTAGGTTAGTCACACTTGGTCCTACCAGGCTCCTTATGTAATCCTGTGGTTCCATATGGTTAGTTGCCATAAGCATCTGCAAGCTTTCTCTGCATCTCTTCGTTGCCTTGCATTCAGCGTTTCTGCACTTGGCTAATGAGAAAAATAATAAAAAGCTTTGACAGTATGTATATGTAACGGTCCTCTAGCTACAGGACTGTGTAAGCATGTTCTTCGTGTACACAAGTGTGTGTTTGTGTAAACTGAGCATGGTTGCGAGTATACTTTATGACTAACGTTGCTATGTCATGGTGTCACTTATGACATCAGCACAGTGATTTCTCTGTATTTAGTCAATATGGTTCATCATGGCATTTGGGTCCATGAACACTGTCGAAGCACCTGTATCCATAAAGACATTCACTCGATAAGGTTGGAAGGGGTGTCTGCGAGAATATCTCTCTGCACACATGTCAGCCACCGGTGCTCCTGGGGGTTGTCTGAAAAATGAGTGACTTTGTGCGTTCTTGACTTTTCTGGCTATCATGTTCATGGGGACGAAGGGGCATGCCAGGGACCCTCTCTTCAGTTCCCCCTTCTGGTAGAAATGTCGACCAATCCTCCATACTTCGTCACTCTTGCTCTTGGTAGCTATATTTGTGTTGCTCCTCCAAGATGTCCATAGAAATGTGCATGATCCTCGAAACTCCAGGTCATATGGCTACAGTTACCATACACCAGCACCACACCCAATTACCCCAGTACCTGTTGTTGTCCAATGGATTGTCAAATGTTGTCATCTCAGTCAGGAGCAGTGGACATTCCTTTATCCTTGTCCTCAGGTTATCACGTTATTCTTTTTCTTTTTTTGTGGTCATATCTACCATCACCTTCATCCCTATTGTCTTCTCAGTAGTTTTGCGGCACTGTGTAATGCAGATCTTCACCATACACAGTCCCACTAATACTAATATTATTGTCTCTAGTAATACTTTCAGTCTGTCTGCTTACCATGATGGCATCCAGGGCCATATGTATGACAACCAGCTCTGGTCTTTTACGGTCCCCATGGCTTCTTCCTCCACCTTGGCATTCATCTTCAATAATCTTGTCACTGCTTCTGCCAGTGTTCCATTCTCTCCGTCATTGGCAGGCACAAACGTGAAACAGGAACTCCTGATCTTGGTGCAAACTCCTCCTTCCATAGCTGTGAGAAGGTCTAGAACATATTTGTTTTGGATCGCCATTAACCTTACTGCTCGGAGCTCTTCCTTTATCATATTGAAACCATTTACTGTAGAGTTTATTGTCTGCATGAGCTGTCATCTGGTTATCTATCATCATTTTGCATTTGTATATGCCTGGACAGCTGGAACCACTGACATGAAAAACATTTCCATCCTGCTGCACAACCAATGTTCAGGTGGTACATCGTCTAGTGATGCTTCTGATGAAAAATAGTTGTCTCTTTTCACGCTAATCACTTCTACCGACCGTTTTTTTCTTCCCTTTTCTTCAACTTCCACAGAGCTCTTCTTTCTTTTGTTGTTATCCATCTTAGGAAAGTCGTCTATCTTCACGTCTTTCTGTGGCACTATCAGTGCTGACATATTGATGTGTACCAACAAGCAAACTCCTCCCAAGATGAGTGGCAGCTTCTCGTATGCCTTGGATCCACACAATCGATAGGGGTCCATTAATACTGCTGTGCCGACCTTCTTTGCTGGATGTTTCTCGGTGTACCAACACTCTGTGTTATCTCCAACCTTAACTGAACCCTCATTCTGGTAACATAATATTGGTTTCTTTAGTGGTATTATGGGCATTGGTCCAGCTTCATTGTCTACCTGGCTGAGTAACTTAGTGCTTGCACCACATTCCTTCAGGGACTTGTCATTTTCTCCTTGAACTGTGTTCACTGGTACTTGTACTAAGGTGTGTGCTTTGCATCCTACTACTCCTTCTTTCCATTCTTCTGCTGTGTATACTTGAGCATACACCAGCATCTGTGGTCTCTCCCAACATCCTGGTTCACCTCCTATTTCCTTGACCTCCCTCTCCGGCGTGGTCATTTCTTCCGTGTTATTGTTTTTGTCTCTCCTTTCTGTGGACCATCGGTTATGTATTGTATAGCTTGGTCCAACTGTTAGTAATTTTTCATCATGTCAAGCGTCTTTATATAGCTGTCTTCATAGAGGAATGTTGTCTGAGATATGGATCTTAATGTTGCTGTTTCCCTTGAAATCTTCCTTGCGTTGTAACCATGCATAGGTACATGATGCGTTGTGCTCTTGCTGCTGGTATTTCAGTTGCTATAAACGATCTAGAGGCAATCATGGAATAGGGGATTAGTGAGCAGACATTGGAGCTCTCCCCAGTGGTTTCCCTGCCTACTATGGTCATGTGTTTGTACCACATATTGTTAGACATTTGAGCAGTGTCAGTGAGATATATATCCACCCCTCCCATGTCTGTGTCAGAACTGTGCTTATCTCTCATTACTGTGCTTAAAGTGCTCCCCTGTCCACCTGACATTGTCGTTCCACCTGCTGGAGTTGGGGTAGTGTTAGTGGAGAATACAGCAGATTCACTAGATACAAGAGATAATCGCCAAAAGAGAAATGCAACAACACCACTTGGAAATAAGAGACAAGACAAGATCAGCATGTTTTTAATAACCCCTTCCATTTACCTGTACTGCTCGGGTCCTTGTGCAGCTTGAAGATATCAGTTGCCTGCCTGAAATGTGAAAAAACTGAGTGTTCATGGGTTAGTGTTGTAGTAGTTCAAGCCCCGTTGATCATATAATCTATCATGGCAAAAATAAACGGTTGTTCCCACACAGTCCTATGTCTAGGGTATCTGAGTACTGTGAGGACAGATGAGTTTCCTTGTTCAAGTTGTGGGTAAGCTTGGGCAAATATTCTATGAAGACGTGATAATACACATTAGGACGTGCTCAGAATCTGTTGGACCTTCTGATAAACAGAACAAGTTGGCTTTGGAAGGTATCAGGGTGTGAATCAGTGGGCAGCATGGAAAAAAAATACAATACAACAGTCACACTTTCACAATGAATATGTGCAGAAAGAAAAATAACAAACAGACAGTGTCCCCCCACTCTGGATGAGTAGGAAGTCCTTGCCCTAACTCTGCTACCCGTGAGCGAGTAACCATTGTGTGTCCACTGCTCGGCAGTGCCGACTCCAAATTTTCTCTTTGCTCTTCTTGCTGAGGATCATTGGCCCTGTCAATATCATTGCCAGATGAGGCCACATCTTTGTAGGGCTTGATGTCTCCCAAATGCTTCCAAATACTTTTTCCAACTAGATTAATCATTCTCACAGTCACTTTTTCTACTGTATAGGGACCGGTCAACCTGGGTGTGTCCCAACGTCTAGAGTCATTTCAGATGAGAACTTGGTCTCCTGGGTATACAGGTGGCTACTTAAGTAAATCCTCTGGTCTTTTGACGTTGTTGCTTTCCTCACCAACTTCAGGCCCCTCCTTGTGTTGTATCTGGCGAGAGATAAAAGAGGCACTAGCAATCAAGGAAGTCATATATTCATACATTTCCTGACCCAATACATTTGCAGCACTATCTGCATCTTTCACTGCTCTAGTGGGATGGGCCAGGGGAAGTTACATGAGCCGTCCTGTTACCACCTTGTGTGGGGTTAAACGATGGTCAGGCCTGGGCTTTTTGTAGAGTTCGAACAGGGCTAAAGGTAGGCAATGCAACCAATTTTTATTGAGACTCTTTTTAGTCTCGGCTATGGCTTCTTTAAGCAGGCCATTGAGACATTCACACATCCTGTTCGCTTGTGGGTGATAAGCACAGGAAAATGTGTGTTGGATGCCCAGAAAGTTTGTAATATGCTGAAACATCTCATTGGAGAAGAGAGGGCCATTGTCAGACTGCAGAACCTCTCACATGCCCCACTGTGGGAATACTTCCCGGACCAGGAATTTCACTGCTCTAAGAGCATCAGGATGAGAACAAGGGAAACCACTATCATGTAGCGATACCCTTGGCAGACTTGGGCCATGTCGACAAAGTCGATGTGGAGATGTTGGAATGGACCCACTGGGCAAGGTATGGCTCCTCTCACTACCCTCAATGTATGACCTGTAGTAAAGTGTTTGCATGTCAAGAAATTACTCATGAACTCGACCACGTCTTCTGCCAAGTTAGGACAGAATCATGTTTCTCCAATATGGGTGGCGAGCACCTCCTTCCCTATATGTGTTGACTAATGTAATTGTGTCAGTGTGTGTGCAATAATGTGAGTTTCTGACAAGAAAAGGGAGGTCCCCAAATGAACCAATTGAAGATCTGATTCATAGGACCACACAATCAATACGAAGGGTGGCTGTAGTGAACTAAATCAGAATTAATCTGATAGGGAGTACACATAAATATACAAATTATTGTAAAGATGCACGTCGACACGTATGAATTTACACAGAAGGCTTTATTGTAGATTCTGCGTAGCATACATAAGACCCCCAGCCATCCTGCTAAGTTATCTCAAGCCAACTGCCTCCCCTCAAACCTAAACATGCTTATCTCAGAACCAGCTTACATCAAAGACCCCTCACATTCTACACATTCCCTGATCCTTACAGTGGCTTACATAACACATATAGCTTATTTATTTTGTGGACCTATGGGTCTTAGATAAGATACAAATATTTCTATTACACCAAATCTAATTCAAAGACAAAATGATCAATAACCAACAAAAAGTGTATATCACATTTGTTTTTCAAGAGCAAGGCAGACCAAAAACATCTAGAATTGGCAATGTACGAAACGGTGTGTTCGATATTATACAACAAATGATACAATGAGTATAAACATGTACACCACACAACAACATATACCAAAGACAATGTGTGCAAGCAAATTGGTACTGGTCAAAGAAACAAAGAAAAATGTGTTCTTGGCCATTTTTTTGTTATGAAAAAATTGAATTGTAACAAAAACGTTTGATCTTGTTCAGCTGCCCTTGTCTGGTTAGGTCTAACAAGGGGGAGTGACAAAGATGTTGTTATAAGAAGACCAAGACTTTTCAGACAATAACAATTAAATTCTAGTCTGGTCTAAATACACATCCCAGGTTCTAACCACTTTCCCTGTGTTGTTCTGTTGCCGTAGGGCATGTGTTGGGGATACTGAACACCCCCTCCAAAGCCACAGTTCCCTTTCCTCCTCACTGGGTGCAGCTCCCTGAAGTTCCATGATTTGTGTCACTGGTAATGTGTTTTATCCCTCCTTGAGTATCATTGTCCTTGCATAATCACATGCATGTGATGAAGCCTCCATTTCTAGAAGGTTCCCAAAATATGCAGTGCATTTTGCTTCCGCATCTCCAGCTTTGTTTCCTCTTTAGATTGATCTTCCCCTTTTGTGTGTGCTTGACATCTCACGATTGCTTATTGCTCTGGGAGATGTATGACATTTACCAATCAACCCAATAGGAGTTTGTGCTGCACCGGTGTCCCATGAGCATGTCTGAAGCCCCTCCTCATGCAGCGTGACTGCTCAGAATGCACTATGGATGTCAAGTAAGCTGAATCTGAATAAATCGTCACTTCTTTTCCCCTGCTGTGCTCTAATGCCAATATTACGGTCACTAACATTGCTGCTTTTGCTGAATAATGTGATGGCAGTTATGTGCTTGTCACTACCTCCCTTGTCCCGTCCTCTCTCAGTCTCACTACTGCTGTCCCAGTGTGTCTTACCCCATCTGTCCAGTCAATTGTCGAGGACCTGTCAATATAAAGCACATCTCTCCACTCAAATGTGTCCTCTTGTACTTTGCGAATGTCACTGAATTCTTCTAGGTTTGCTGTGCAATCATGTGCATAGTCACCCTCCTATAGGACTTCAGCAATAAATGTCGCAGAGTTGACAAATCTGCATCTCACTATTTTGAAAGCTGGATTAGATAGTAACACCTCGTATCCCAATGCTCTCTGTGTTGTCAGTGTGCTCTTTGGCCTTTGCTGTATTGCAAAGAAAGCATGCTCCATGTAAAGTGTGGTGCTGCATCCCATGGTAATACTCGTTGATTAGTCCACTGCGAATGCGGCTGCAGCCAATGCTCGTTCGTGTGGATAGTATCCTCTCATTATCAGGTATAGTTTCCCACTGGAATATGCTAGTGGCTTGTGCCCTAGGCTAGTCTTCTGTGTCATTACTGCTGCCATTACTACTCCATGGGAGTTCGAGTACAGGAAGAATTCCTTTTGATAGTCTGGGATCCCTAATATTGGAGCTGTGCATATTGCTTCCTTCAGCTTGTTGAATGCTTCAGTCATTTTGGTTGTCCATCATATTATCTTTTCACCTTTATGTGCTTACTTCAGTATACCTAATAAGGACCTTGTGTATGTGCTGTAGTCAAATACCCTTGCCCTGCAGTAATTACACAGGCCAAAGAACTGCTGCATTTCTCTGACTGTTGTGGGTTTTGCTGTTTTGCTTATTGTCTTCGCCCTCTCTGGTGTCACTCGTCAGCCATTTTGGGAGATCATCTATCCAATTTATATCACTTCTGTCTGGCAATATTGTAATTTGGCCTTGTCCACCTTGTATCCCTTGTCTGCTAACACTGTCAGCATGTGTACTGAGTAATTTCTGCACTGTTTTTCTGACTTGCTACAGATCAATAAATCATCTACATACTGTATGACTGTGCTCTACTTTTGCACATTGCCTAGCTCCATTTGGAGAACCATATTGAATATGGAAGGTGTTTCACAGTACCCTTGAGGAAGTCTTGTTTCCACTTCTTATTTATCTATGTAAATGAAGTCAAGTCTTGTGAGTCTTGGTGTAATGATATAGAGAAGAAAGCATTCTTCATATCTATGAATGTGAAGCAGGCAGCTTCCGCAGGAAAGCTGCACAAAATTGTTGCTGCATCTGGAACTAAAGGATATTCTGCTTCTACAATATGATTAAGAGGACGCAAGTCCTGTATAAAATGCTATGACTCTCCTGTCGCCTTTTAGACAGAATACACAGTTGTGTTGCCTGGTCATTCTGATGTCACTAGGATGCCTTGCTTCACTAGGGCTGCAATGGTTTCATAGATCCCTTTGTCTGCCTTCTTTGAGAGTGGGTATTGTTTGACTTGTTGCGGAATTGCTCCTGGCTTCAGCTTTATCTTCACTGCTCCTATCCCTTTCAGAAGCCCCACATCATAGGGACTCGTAGTCCATAAAATGCTGGGTACCTCGGCCAAATCCTCCTTGAGAAAAGCCAGCAGCACCTTCAAGACCATCTCTATTCTCTGTGATACCTCTCTGTAATGTATCTTCACCCAATATATGATGCTCATTTCGAACACCATCTCATGATCAGATCTGTTGTAGTTCATGCACTGCTATCCAATCATCTCCCATGATTACGGCCTCCAACTCTAGTGGCACTATCGTCCATTCCTCCTTATCTAATGGTATCCCTGGCCTGAATAAGTACTTGCTTGGAATGCGCCACATCTTCCCCTGGATCCCTGGAAACCATGCCATTACAATCTCAGTCTCATATTGGAACAGCTTCTCATACACTGGCATCCCCTCTGTACCCTTTGTCTACAATAGGCTTGAATGATTTCCCTCACATTAAGAAGGTGTATCCCTGGTGTGGAGCATACTATCCTCTTGTCAGTGAATTAAATGGTCATGTTGAGTCTGCTCATAATGTTTCTTCCAAATATATTTACAGATGTCTGTCGGGAGTAAAGTAGGGGCAAGGATAGATCATGCTCACTGATAGAAAGTGCAATATCGTCTGTAAATGGAACCACTTCCGTCACCCCAGAGAATCCTTGAGCATTTATGGCATCACCTGACAAACTATATTTCCCCTCCCAGATACAGGATTTAGACGCACCTTTGTCTACAAGAAAGGAAAACATTTTGCCACCTATCATCACCTTTATGCGTGGTTCCTCAACAGGGTTCAGTGTAATCTATAGGATGGAACACATCAAGACCATCTGTGGGCTGTCCTATTGAAGGTATAAGGACATCCCGTTCCTTAGGAATGGGTTGACTCCTACTACAGTGACTCCCCAGTTTCCTAATGGGAGTCATTGTCATGGGGTCTGTGCATGCCATTGTCCTGTCGTTTGGTTGTGGATTATTCTGCATTTGTGGCATTTGCTTTGTCATGTATGCATGATGTGTGTACCCTGCATTTGTGACATTGGCGGGGCTGCAAATACTGCTGCATAGGTGCTTGCATGTGTGGTGCCTGTGCCATGGGCTGAGGTGTCTGCGGGTATGCGTTCGGTGTCAGATCCTGTATGTAATACTCATCCTGTTCCTCTTGGTATGCTGGCTGGTATTGCATTCCCACTTTTAATGCCATTCCCCTGCTTCTGCACACTGTCGAGATGTGTCCTATCTGTCAGCACACCGAGCATTAGGGTGGCTCTCTTCCCTGCCCTTGGAACCCCTGGGAAACTCCCCTATTCTACCCATGCTTTAAAAGCCAATGGCTGGCCCTATTAACCCTGCCAATTACTCACCTGAGTGTCTTTTCCAGCACGCTTCTAAAATCCTAATGTGAGAAGAGTTCAATCTTATCCCCTCTTACCCAGAGAGGCATGGGCTTATTGACACCTACACAAAGGACACTAACCCACATCTCTAACATACTCAGTATTGCTCAAAACTCACAACTTTATTCTACTTTCATCCTCCTTGGTCTCATCACTGCCTTCGGTACTGTGGACCACTCATTCTTCCTCAAGACTCTCCATTACCTTGGCATCCAGGGCACTGTCCTTACCTGGGTTTCCACTTATCCGGTCTTTCTTTTCCATCAAGTGGATTGCTGGAGCATTCTGGGAAACTCCTCTATCAGTCAGTTCCCTCAAAAGTTTCTACATGGTCCCCTTTTATTTACTGTCTACATGTTTCCTTGTCTACAAGCTCATCTCACCCTTTGGGTTCTTATATGGTCTATTTTGCAATGGCACCCACGCCTTTATAGCCTACTCTTTCTCTGCCCCAGAGCTTTCCTCCCCCAACATGGCACTTTGCTGCCTAATGTTCAATTCTTTGAAAAGTGAAGTAATCTACCTCTCATCTTCTAGAACCTCAGGCCTCTACCCCCTCCTTCTCATTCCTTACCCTGTAACACCCACACCCCATCCCTCAAGCCCACTTACTTGGGGATTCTCATTGACAGTGATCAAAACTACAATGACCTTCTTCTACGGTAGTTCTGCCGCTACAAGGTTAACCTCAGCAACCAGAACATCCTTCCCTTTCTCACATTCCCCTCTACAAAGATTCTCAACGCCACCCTTGTCCTCAGTAGGCTGGATTACTGTCCCAGCACCCACCTGGGACTCCCGCTTTACACCTTTACCCCTCTTGATAACACATTTAACTCATGCCCGGTCTTTAACTGCACCTCTGTGCACCACCTCTGTGCCTCAGGACTGTCCATGCACAATTGCTCCCTCTTTGACACTCTGCTATCTCTAGCTTTCTGGAACCTATCTGCTGCCCACCTTCCCTGTGTGAAACCTATCTGCTCCCCACCTACCCTGTGCTACCCCTCGCTTTCGTTCCTTCACCCTACGCGCCCGCAGCAGTGGAATTCCCTGCCTTCTGACATCAAGCCCATTACCATTATTTCAGGCTTTCCACTTGGCAGGAGCTCCTCAGGTCATTATCCCCCACCATTGCCAATCTCCTGTGGTTAGATGCATATATTGCATAGGCCAAACCTCTATTATATGCACATGCTCCAGACTTTGTGTACTGTTCCTGCACATTTGTATTTTGTCTCTGTCATCTCCTCTCACTGTCCCATTGCTTTCCCTCCTACACTACTGCTGCTCTTCTGCTATGGTAGGCACTCAGACATGTGCCCAGTCAGCCATCCGTGCTAGAGTGCGGGGTTTCTTGTCGAAGCTCTCCTTACTGTCCACATCGATACACAAATGCAAAGGCATGTAGGGTTTGAAGGACCTGGTATTCTGCAAGGCGTGTGTCTTGTAGTTGTAGTTGTTATACCAGTCTGAGACAGACCTCTCCTTAGAGCAGGTGATGCAGATCTTGAAGTCTGCCCTCACCATACCCTGGGGGTAAAAAATAAGTTAAACAAAATGACTGCTGTGTGTTCAGCTACAAATGTACATTCTGTTCCAATTAAAATAACACACTAATGGTGTGGGTCACATATACGGTGTTGTCTTTTGTCAGGCAAATGGCCATTGTTGCGAAATTATAAAATGCTACCAAAGAACTGATGCACTTCACAAGAATAGCCAAAACAAGGTTTCAAAAAATGTCCAAAGATCTGCATGACTGCTTTGAGTGCTCAAACGCCTTGTTGTGATGGCAACTTTGTAAGGTCAAGGGGGGCACAGGGCAGTGGGCGAGACTTTGTAACTTCTGAAAATCAACAGTGTTCAAGAAATAGAAAGGTCAGGGCACGCGCATTTGCATTGGCATATGCATGATGTTGCATGGTGGGCAAGGCCCACCCTCGTTGCCACGTGGCCCACACTTCCATTCTTGCTCTGTTCTGTTCAGCAGGGTTCTGCAAAGCTGATGGTGGGTATGTGTGAAACAAATCAGTGGCACACATGCACCAAATAATGACTACAAGAGTGTGATTGTATCTAATGACTACAAGAGTGTGATTCCATCACACATGCTTGTGTGTGTGTCAGCGAGTGCACGCGCGTGCACGCTTAAGTCTTCAAAATAGTACAACTCATTGGGCAGGATTTCAGGTTTTCTAATGTCAGGTGTAAAACACTGAACCTGTCTTCACTTCTAGGCTCTCCTCGCTTTGCATTCTTGTATTTGTAGTCCTCTATATATAAGGGTCACACGGACGCAGAATGACGCGGGCCAACAATGAGAGGACACACTTCTAGAACATGACTCAGCATATTTTAATGAAAGGAGTGTGAGAATTAAGTCCTTTGGTAAGGAAAGTGGGCCAGGGATTGTCTGCAATACCAGCTTTAGAACGTAGCTGCTCCTCGTTCATCATACATGCAGATGACTTGTGTGCAGCTGAAGGAAGAGAACACATTCAAAAACGTGTGTGTGTGAGATTTAAATAGTATAAAGCTAACTACTGAGCAACAGAGCACAAGGCAATACAGTGGGCAATACAGAGAGGGGCCCGCAAGGAGGGTAGTGGGACAGGATGCCAAGTGAGATCGGTTCACCCCATGGGGCAACTGCACATATGTGCAGCTTTCCAGAGAGAGCTCGTGCAACCTGCATGCATATGCTCAGATTCTGTAATGGTCCTTTCTGCCTTTTATCCTTACACAGCCGATAAAATAAAGGGTACCATTTATAAGGTGATAGTAGCATATGTTACTTAAAATGCCATAATGACGGCCTATAAAAGCTCAGACTGTGGGCTGGTTGTATGTGCCAGCAAAAAAAACGCTTCCATGAATACATGTGTCTCCCTTAGTTTATACGGAGCCCTGCCCTAGGCCCACCTGTATGAGCTGCAGGCCCACCTTGTCGTGAAATGCTGACTGTGCACCACTGCTCATTTTCCACATGTTCTGTGCTCCTCTGACCGATGCCGGATGATGCCACAATCTCTCAGTGACACAGGGGGTGGGCGGGGAAACCCATAGTTTCTAATCTCACTCTGAATCGTTTCTACCCTCCCCCGTTCACGTAAAGGTACTTCTCCGTTTACGAGTACTCTTCCACGCCAAACGTGTGGAAATATCTGCTACACTTTGACTTCCCTGCGTTGTCGAGCATATCCTCGTATGCATGCAGCTTCTTCCTCACGCTGTTGATCATATCCTCGCATGCAGCTTCTTCCTCACGCTGTCGAGCATATCCTCATATGCATGCATCTTCTTCCTTACACTGTCGAGCATTTGTATGCATCGTCATATGCATGCAGCTTCTTCCTCATGCTGTCGATCATATCCTTGTATGCATGCAGCTTCTTCCTCACGCTGTTGATCATATCCTCGTATGCATGCAGCTTCTTCCTCACGCTGTCGAGCATATCCTCATATGCATGCATCTTCTTCCTTACACTGTTGAGCATTTGTATGCATCGTCATATGCATGCAGCTTCTTCCTCATGCTGTCGATCATATCCTCGTATGCATGCAGCTTGTTCCTCACGCTGTTGAGCATATCCTCGTATGCATGCAGCTTCTTCCTGATGCTGTCGAGCATATCCTCGTATGCATGCAGCTTCTTCCTGACGCTGTCGAGCATATCCTCGTATGCATGCAGATTCTTCCTCACACTGTCGAGCATTCGTATGCATCGTCATATGCATGCAGCTTCTTCCTCACGCTGTTGATCATATCCTCGTATGCATGCAGCTTCTTCCTCATGCTGTCGAGCATATCCTCATATGCATGCAGCTTCTTCCTCACACTGTCGAGCATTCGTATGCATCGTCATATGCATGCAGCTTCTTCCTCATGCTGTCGATCATATCCTTGTATGCATGCAGCTTCTTCCTCACGATGTTGAGCTTATCGTCATATGCATGCAGCTTCTTCCTCGCGCTGTCGAGCATATCCTCGTATGCATGCAGCTTGTTCCTCACGCTGTTGAGCATATCCTCGTATGCATGCAGCTTCTTCCCGATGCTGTCGAGCATATCCTCGTATGCATGCAGCTTCTTCCTGACGCTGTCGAGCATATCCTCGTATGCATGCAGCTTCTTCCTCACACTGTCGAGCATTTGTATGCATCGTCATCTGCATGCAGCTTCTTCCTCACGCTGTCGAGCATATCCTCATATGCATGCAGCTTCTTCCTCACACTGTCGAGCATTTGTGTGCATCGTCATATGCATGCAGCTTCTTCCTCATGCTGTCAATCATATCCTTGTATGCATGCAGCTTCTTCCTGATGCTGTCGAGCATATCCTCGTATGCATGCAGCTTCTTCCTTATACTGTCGAGCATTCGTATGCATCGTCATATGCATGCCGCTTCTTCCTCATGCTGCCGATCATATCCTCGTATGCATGCAGCTTCTTCCTCACGCTGTTGATCATATCCTTGTATGCATGCAGCTTCTTCCTGATGCTGTCGAGCATATCCTCGTATGCATACAGCTTCTTCCTGACGCTGTCGAGCATATCCTCATATGCATGCAGATTCTTCCTCACACTGTCGAGCATTCGTATGCATCGTCATATGCATGCAGCTTCTTCCTCATGCTGTCGATCATATCCTCGTATACATGCAGCTTCTTCCTCACGCTGTTGAGCTTATTGTCATATGCATGCAGCTTCTTGCTCCTGCTGTCGAGCATATCCTCGTATGCATGCAGCTTCTTCCTCAAACTGTTGAGCATATCCTCGTATGCATTCAGCTTCTTCCCTGCGCTGTCAAGCATATCCTCATATGCATGCAGCTTCTTCCTGACGCTGTCGAGCATATCCTCATATGCATGCAGCTTTTTCCTCATGCTGTCGATCATATCCTCGTATGCATGCAGCTTCTTCCTCACGCTGTCGAGCATATCCTCGTATGCATGCAGCTTTTTCCTCACGCTGTCGAACATTCATATGCATCGTCGTATGCATGCAGCTTCTTGCTCATGCTGTCAAGCATATCCTCGTATGCATGAAGCTTCTTCCACGCGCTGTCGAGCATATCCTCGTATGCATGCAGCTTCTTCCTCACGCTGTCCAGCATATCCTCGTATGGATGCAGCTTCCTCGCGCTGGCGAGCATATCCTCGTATGCATGCAGCTTCCAATGTCTGCACATATACCTCTGCCTATGGCTTCAGCCACAGGACCTTTCTCTCTCCAAAGACCCGAACCATGGTTAATTACTTTCAGACGAAAATATATCATGTGAAGCTCTATATGGTCTTTCATCCTTCACCTCACATCTTGCACTGATGCTGTAGCGGGCTCGCACTGGCGTATAGGACAATAGGGCACTGCCTGAACCCAAAATGCAAAATGCCAGCGTGGGCCCCAGTGCTTTAAGTGGGCCGGGGCCTACCGGGGCCGGGCCCCGGCAGTCTCCAAAAAGTGGGGCTGAGCCGGGGCCCTGCCGGGGCCCCGTCCCACCGCCCGCAACATTGGCAGGATGCATTATCCCATCGAGGCCGCAGCCGCGACGGGATAATGCATGCGCCTGCCATGAAGTCAGGCCATCTGACAGAAGTGGCAGCCAGCCACAGCGATGCTGTGACTGGCTGCCACTTCTGTCAGTCATAGTAACTGCATCTGGTGACCCCTCGCGCGAGAGGTCACCAGAGGCGGTTACTGTCCCTTTGTTTCCCCAGGTCGCCGAGGCGTCTTTAACCCTCGGCGAACCTGGGGATTCCTCGACATATTTCGAGGTTTATAAAAGATGGCTTTGAAAGTACACATTTCAAGCCATCTTTTATAAAGCTTTGCGGACGGACAATTTTGTCCGTAGTCAAAGCTTTATAAAAGATGGCTTGAATTGTGTACTTTCAAAGCAATCTTTTATAAACCCGAAAACATGGCCTGAAAACTAGGCAAACCGTAAGGTACGCACACAAATATATATACATGTTATATATCTGTGTGCGTACCTTACTATGGTTTGTGTACTTTGCAGGCCATCTTTTCTAAACATAGAAATATGTAACATATGTAACATATTTCTATGTTTAGAAAAGATGGCCTGCAAAGTACACAAACCATAGTAAGGTACGCACACAGATATATAACATGTATATATATTTGTGTGCAGACCATTTGCGTGCTTTTTAGGCCACGCCCCTCCCAGAAGCCACGCCCCCAAATGAGGGCCCCCTCTCGATTTCTTAACCCACTTAAAGCCCTGGTGGGCCCGTTTGTTTGGTCAAAGTGGGCCACTTTGATGAGTTACTTCGCCATGCAGCTGGTAGTTTTGACCAGTTTTCTTGAATAGTCTTTAAAATGCACAATTTGCATCACATTTGATCGAAATCCTATGCCTTGGGTGCTACTCAAACACCCTGCCACACAAGAAATGACTTACCATTTGCAACTGTGGGACACTTTTTCTTTGGTGCTCGAGACAATTTTACGCCCCAGTCCGACCCTGGCTGCGGGGCATATATAGCCTAAATATGACCACTTGACTCTATAAAAAATCCAGCACTGTTCTGTCATCTCTCAGAAACGGATCCTTATGTTTTCCACTCCCCTTGTAATGTCCGCCCATTGCAGCATCTTACAGCCTCTGTAAGAAGGCAAAGGTAACCTTCCCGCACACGGACTCATCAAACAGGCTCACACTGGCCTGTCGTGCTGGCTGGTGTCCTATAAGGAAGGGTCCCGGTTCAATAGTATTTATTTTTGCACTAGTGCCTTATGTATTTATACATATTTTTAGCCACTTTTATTTTAATGTTATGTAGACAAATAAGCGGTAACTAGTATTGTTCCACATTACATTTTTTGCAGGAAAATAAGCTGTAACTAGTATTTTTCCACATTTTTATGAAAAAAATACATTAGCACTTGGATGCCTGAAATGGGTAGCTCCTAGAGCCATGGGTGCCGAGTACGGGGGTGCTCCGTGGACCTGACTCCCCCACCCCCTCCACCCCCTGGAAAAGGCCATCTGCGGTGAAAGTCCCTATACTTACAATGGGATGTTATTTTGTACTCCCCCCGCCCCCTTGCCTGCCCACCCCCACCCCGGAAAATCAAAAGTCTACACACCTCCCTAGAGCTGCCTTCTTTGCACAAAGGCTGCACACCTGCAGCCATTTAAACAGCTTAAAAAGGAATTACATTCCCTTTTTACCTATATGTTATGGTACTTTGCACATCCACTGACCTGCCAAACATGTTTTTATAACTTAAAGACCCAACCAAGATTCATGCCTTCAGGTTTTATCCATTTTTTGCAAATAAACACTGAAAGGAAAAAGAGTGAGTTCCAGTTGTATTTATGCGTAAAAATGATAAACAGAGCGACTTCCCTATAGGCCAGCCAAATACTGAGCTCCTGCTGTAATCCTCCAACGCTTAATAGGAAGAGACACTATTATTAATGTGCCCCAATGTTTTGAGCTCTAATGATGAGAATCTGGCGTGGCAGTGCCGTGCCCAATCCTGAGGTTGCAGATGTATCCCTGATTTCTGAGGCAAGTCCTTCTTCCCTTTTTCTGATTTTTCTCAGCAGGGCCTGGCGCGCATAAAGTACAGCAGTGATGGGCAATTGATCCCAGTTGATGGACAATAGTGAATTGGCATTTGCACCATTTTACCAGTGCAAAAATGGCATTGTACCGAGTCACCAGTGCAGGAATGGCAGCTGCACTGACTGACCAATGTAAATGCCACATTTTGGCACTTTTTGAACTGTGCACATATTGGTGCTCAATTGCCTGTCCCTGGTGTAAAACCAGCCGTCACGTGGCCCACTCTCGATGCTGCACTTCTCTCCAGGTTGGGGTTTTCTGTTACTTTTTTAGGCTTGCCAGCACTGCGGAGCCAGCCGCCTTTGTTCACTATGGGGGACGGAAAGGGGGGGGGTTACGGTGCCACCTCACCCACCACAGCAATCTCACAGCGTGTAAGTAAACCATATCCGAGTTATTATGTTACTGTATTCCTTTCCACACAGCTCTGGAAGCTGGGGTGACACCCAGAACTTTGCGGGGAGTATAAGGAGTTATTAAGGGCCACCAAATCAGTGCTCAATGCTCGTCTAGAATAAGCGCCGCAGCAGAGGAACTGCCGGAGATAGGAGCGAGCTGGGTTTAGCCTCGCAGCAAATAGCAGGTCTCACTATGCCACCTGCAGGCCTCCCCTGATACTCGGCAGGCAGCACAGAGAGCAAACAGTCGCGCAGCTTCGCCTAGACTGCATGCAGCAGCCCTGTAGCTGCTCCGTTGCTAAATGAAAAGACGGATTCCCAAACACTGTGAAGCGAGCCAAAGCACAGGCAGGTGAAATGATTCGCCCAGGTTCACACGGTGTGTGGGTGGCTTATGGAACCAGGGACTTGCTCTGGCGTGGTACATTCTATAAGCATCCATGTGTTTTTACCATCACGCTTTTTTTACCACCGTTTTATTCCGGCTCATAGTTTTGACCGATTTTACCGTTTTTTTTTAACGATTTGCAGATACTAAATCCTTGGGAAGGACGCTCTCTGCCGCCCCTCGTTAATCCCCACCCCCCTCCCCCATCTCTATACACTCACTATCCCCTTTCCCGAAGGAATTATCTTTTTTGTGTGTTATATGCTCTGTGAAATTCATGGCATTGTATATTCTGTTCTTCAAACTGTGTGCGGTGACTGCGTTTACAATGGACCAACTGAGTGCCATTGTTTTAGAAAAGGTCGTTAAAATGCGCCAATGTTTCGGTGATTGCAGCTGCCATGTGAGCACATGCATGTGAAGGGCCGTACACCCCTCTACTTAGCCAACATGACTGTGAATTCCTTCCAGCCAACTTTAAACCTGAATCACAAATTAAATGTCATCATTTAAGCCACACAGTTATACTTTCTGTCTAGCAGTTAAAGGGTTCTTCACATCATTAAAAACAAAAGGCATGCACATTTCCATCTTTTGCGTGAGACATATGTTATTCCACCAGCTTCTTATACATAAGGAATGAGAGTCTTTCCAATTGGCAGTTATACTCTTCATAGCCAAACAAATAAAGAGATCATAGAGCCTGGAAGCATCATATGGCAGGTGGGTGGTAACTGCCAGACTACCTAAAACAATATTCATAAATGAAAGTGGTATATCGGTGAAGAAAATAGAGTTAAGGTATTTCCATACTTGTTGCCAAAACTTAAGGGTATAGGGGCATGAGAAGAACATGTGCTCATACGATGCAGGGGCAGCTCCACAAGTCCAACAATTGTCATTGTCATTAATATTGGATAGAAATAATTTGGCTGGTGTAATGAAAGCTCTATGTATAAAGAAGAAAAAATGTTGGGAGTTATTTGCTGATGTTGAAATGTATTTGATTCTAGAGAAGAGCTTGGACCATGTGTAATCGTCTAAAACATAACCAAAGTCATCTTCCCATTTGTGGCGTATCGAGCACAACTTCAGAGATGATATTAAGATGTTGTAGAATTTTGAAGCCTTTGTGTCAGTGGGCATAGTAAGATGTAGCAATCTTGAGGCATCAGGAGTCAGAATATCATTGGAGGAGCTGTGGAGAGCGTCAAAGCAAGAATTGACTAATTCATTATAGAAGTTGTAATCTGTGTTGGGGATTGAGAATCGATTTTTAAGCTGCTGAAAGGAAAGGATAGATGATTTATTTATGATTTGTTGTATAAATCTAATACCCTTTTTCTTCCAGGATTTTCTATTTAGGGTTTTATTCTTAATCAGTATCTTATTGTTATGCCATAGGTAAGGAGAAAGGTATTTTTTTGGGGAGTCTGTTTAATGCTAAGTGGTCATTTTTTACTCGATTTCTGAACCATTTTAATGTAACCACGCATGGAATGTGACTTCTCCAAATCTCTCACACTCCTTTGATGTTCCCAAGATTATTATATGCGAATACCAATCTGGACACTTGACTGAATATTTACTGCATTATATACCAATGTGCCTCTCTGCATCAATACCTACCACCTCACTTTCTCCCCCCTCCCTCCATATGTCGTGTTCGTCATATGTCAGTCTTATGTTTGTCTTCCCCCCCACTTAGACATCATAATGCAGAATTTGTTCCATACTAAGTTGTGCACAACACTGTGCTATAGTTCTTATGTGTAAGTTTTCAATTATATTGACAATTTGTTCCTTATATGCAATTGCACACAGTGTATTTAATTAATTGCTCTACTGGAACACTTCCACTTTACCATTGGTTCATCTATTCTCATGTAAAAGTTTCACTGCATTATGCTTATGAAGTTATGACTATATGATTGTATATTATATACCTTAATAAAAAAAAAAAAATTAAAGAAATAAAAACAAAAGGCATGTAACTGCGTTTAAGTCAACCGAAACAAGTTACTATCCTACTCGTTTTGCTCTGCGTTTCTCTGAGATATTCACACGTCCGGGCTATAAAACAAAGCATTATTGTAGTTCTTGAAAAACAGACATTCACAAATAATTTTACTGTAGAAGTAGAGCTTAGAAATGATGTGGCCAGCTGCCTTAATGGATGCTTCACCATTAACCGAAGTGTGTGATCCTGGGCAACTCATTTAATTTCACAGTGCCTTGTTTTTTAACTTCTCAGCGCCTGGAAGTGATTTAGTTCACAAAGTACACGGTTGAATAAAGCCCCAGTGCTGAGTTGCTCTTTAAATAATAGTTATTGACCATTCACATATTGCACTCCACAAATTGTCTCTCGGCTCTCTCCCGGACAAACCATTTGATTTACAGTATGCTTAATTTGAATGCATTGTGGAAAAATATGGACTAAGATCATATGCCACATGGACACCTAAAAGGGCACACAGAAACCATCTCAGATTGTATTATTTGCAGTATATTTATTTCTTATATTCACAGGCCGGTCTTTTGCCTATTGATAGGGCTCACAATTTTGGCAGATGAGCAAACTCTGGTACCTGGAGGTAGAGTGATTTGCCTAATATCGCAGAATAAGGTCAAGCAGAGGAGTCAGGATTAGATGGCAGGTCACCCAGACCACAGTCACCACCTGGGTCGCAAGTGTCCAAGATGTAGAGGCTTACTGGTATCTATGGAAAACAATATGTTTCCCAAAAAGCGAGGAGCTCCGAAGGACTGGGACAGTACTAATTAATCTGCCAGACTGGTAGGGCTGTCGCTGAGCCAGAGTAGAGGTGGCATGAAGCCCTTCTATTGCCAGTACATTCATCCTTCCCTACTGACTTGCCAGTGCTGCAGCCTTTGTGGTGAGGCATGGGCAGTACAGTGCAGAACTGCACTCGCCTTGGTTCAGAATGCCTAATGTATGATGTGAGCACCTGGAATTCAATGACAATATCTGGCATAGGATGTGAGAACATGTGATTTGATGGCAATGATAGGCATATTATCCAAGTAACTAGTAACTAGCAACCGGGCGAGTGCCTAGCTTATCAGACAAGTGTCACATATGTTGATAACAATAGATGGCTTATGCTATAAATACTCAGGCCTTTGATGGAAATAACTAGTAAACAACGTAAGTATATGCTTTCCGTGGCAATGCCTGCATTATAATGCGCGAAGCTGGACATTTTATGGCGATACATGGCTCTTTATAGTACATCTGATTTGAGGACTTGGCATTTGATGGAGATACTTGCCAAATGATATGAGTATCTGGCATTGGATGGGAATGCGTAGCATGATAGGAGTATCTTAGTCTTTGCTGGGGATATCTGGCATGCTATATAAACTGTGTTCATAGAGTGTGCTGCTTTCCTGGAGTACTACGCTGGGAAATGAGTCTGCTTTCATTGTCAGCTGCTTTGAATGCAGTCCAGCTAAAGGCTGCATCCGGTACGGTACAGTGTGCTGTTTTGCTGTTCTGCGGTTCTGTGGGAGTGAGGGAGTGTGGACCTGTGGTCTCTTGGACGGATCTATAGTGCTTCTCCTGCTTGGCTGTACCAGTTTCACTGTAAGTAAACTTTGTTTGATGGAAAATTTCAATGCTTTATCTTGAGCCCCACTACTTAAACTACCCAAGCGTTGTGACTGTTGTGACTGATTTGAAACATGTTCAAACACCGGCAGAATTTTAAATATGCACCACAATCCAGTATATAAGTGCCTTTATAATTCCAAGAAGCAACACCTTCTTAGGATTTGTACAATTTTAATTGTTATTCAAACAAGGCAAAACAGCCGACACGTGTTTCGACCATATTCAGAATGGTCTTCCTCAGGGTTGTGTTGCATGAAATTCTTATCATAAGTTATGTATATACATATGCAAAATGCAAAACAACTATACATTGGCCCATCATGAGTCATGTTGACACCCCCCAAAAGAATATTTTGACTATTTTTTGAAACAATGAACCACACATAAAGGTGTCACATCAATAGTATTAAACAAATGGTTATCCATAAATGTCAGTGGAGAGGAAAAAGAGGAGGTTAGGGGGGCGTGAACAAACTAAGATGTAATATTCTGCAAAGTTGCTGAGGGTTACATAATACTGGCAATAAACTCTCGATGTCCATTAGTGTCACCATCACCTTGAATGGAAACATTTCCCATTGTGTTATCTCTTCCTCATACATGAAGTTAAGTCACACGGTTGTTAATTTATCTGTTATCATCCCTAAACAATACACCTGGTTTGTCCACCAGGGTTCTGCCTCCATTTGACACACAGTGCGGCCCAGTACATTGGTGTATAGATAGTACATTGATAGCAATGGTGTGTCCTTATATACCCAGTTGTATCTTACTGTCTTGCTATAAGTTGCCTAATGGTGGATAAAGGAAGATACCTTCCAATTTTCTTTTATTTTAAAACATTTGTATCAAAATAAGCCATCCCTTGTGTGATCGAAAGGCACATTTCTTCCATATATACCTGTGAATTATAAAAACAATTTGGGTCCTTAGTTATCTGTCAGGTGATACCCTTGCTTGATTAAAAATGAACCAGGTAAATATAATTAATCATACCTGAAAATGGTCAAAAGTGCGTCATTCACAAATGGTTGAAGTTCCTGCATAACTTTAATTGGATGTATTTTAATGGCTGTTCAGGTACAGCTCATCCTTGAGGGGAGAAAGGAACAAGTCTATTGTGAGTTGCCTCTAATAAAGGTAATCATCTAAAAGAAAACATGGAAAGCCATTATATCGCTATCCATTCTTTAAGAATAGGGGTCATCATTTAAATACCCAGTGTTTCAAGATGTTTTTCTATTATTCCTATTATTCCCCCTCACTCAACATGATCCTTAAGTTTGCCATGTTGATTAATAATTGCTTGAAATAGAGAAACTACTTACCCCGAAAATGTGGGTTTAGACTGACAGTGTGGTCCACATGTATTCACGCGACCGCCATTTTGAAAACATTATTTATATCTGCCGTGTGACGTCACACGCAAATCGAGCAACATCACGCGGTAATCAAAATAAGGAAGCAAACGCTGGTGCGGGCTTGCTAATCTCTGTGTCCCGGTTTCGTTGGGATTATGGGTATGATTTAAAATTATGCTCTTCACATGTTGGACAAGTTCCTATGGGATCAAAAGTGAAAAGGAATGGGGAACCTTAAGGTGAGTACTAGCATATGGACCCAAGCGCCCTTTTAGACATGTAGTGTCGCATCCATATGAAACATAGAACGGAGAAAGTAGGTTCCTCTACTCCGTTTTAGTAAAACGGTGCAAAGTTGTTTCATATGTTTTTGCGTCACAAAAAATAAAAGTGTCACACTTTCATTTGCGTAAATCCACTCCAAATTTGTATTATTGGGGGGCTATATTCTTTCTGATAAATGCCCTTTTTGATGACACGTGTTTCGGCGATTCCAACGCCTTTCTCAATTCAGGGCTGATCTTTTAACCAACCATACAAATTAAATTCATCAATTCTAATTGGCTTACAAAAGAAAAAATGTAACATCGATCACCAAATCAAAGTCATTGTGAGTATCCGAGAAGTAGAACATAAAGATCAAGACACAGTGTCATTTCATATTAACATTTGTGGTTTCATTGCATTGTAACCCATATAACATGCAAAAAGGCTATTTTACAGTAATTTACATTGGTTATGATATCACAGATATGAGGAATGGGTAAAGGGAAGGAAGGTTAGGAAAATAAAAAGAAGAAACACAAATGTACAGTTGGAGAAATAAGAAAAAAACGGTAAGTTTCCTTGGTTTATAGCAGTGTCATGAATGCTCAAAGCGTAAATAGGTACAAACACATTTGTACTGCTCTCTAATTGATGAATTGTCACCTCTTACCTATTTCTTTCTGTATTGCCAAAATCTTGTGAGTTTGCTAAAGTCATGGGTTAAATCCCCCGCCTGGTTAGTGAAAGCGTACTTATCAGTAAATATATTCTTTTTGTCATGTTAGTAGTCTTATAATTACTTAGCCAATATTCTATTGTCTGAACTGTGATCAAAACCATGTTTATCTTGTTTGTAAACTCCTCAATTACACATCAGTTCTTAATGCGAACTCGCCTGAGCGATCGTGTACATTCCCCGTTATCTGCGTATCTGAAAGCTATTCCCCTAGTGCAGTGCAAGGTCCTGCTAGTCTAAGGGTTTACCTCAAAAGTTCTAGGTGTTTGCCATCTCTGGTCTTGCTTCCATGTTCTTTCGCGGTCGAATACCTACTGAATTGGTTTTATTGAATGCTGTCATGGAAACAGGGGTAGTCCTACCTCCGTTTCTATTCCGGCTGCCATACTTTGGGACATTTCCCATAGCTTCTTGTTATAGTACAAGATCGTAGATTTCCTAATGCTTCGATTTGAAGTAGCCTAATTATTTAAAAGTAATTGGGGAACATTATTTACACTATTCTTACATTCACAAGAATAAGAAAATAGGGCCAAAATTGGGACCGAATTCGGCCAATATTTAACGTGTCAGACTTTTGAGGTTATTAGTCAAGATTGAAACCCAGTCCAGTTAAGTACTACTCTTGTGACTGGTTTAACTCATTGAATCCAAGCACGCTTTTTCCCAACCTGTATAACTGTGGATTAACGATCCTGGTTGATTGATTAGCACGAACAAGTAATAAACAAATACTAATTTGGCAATTGGTGTATTTAACCTTTGCTAGAAAATTGCATATGTTTTTTAGCTCTTGCAATTAAATTCGTCCCCTCTTTGGGTTCAATTTGTACCCATAACATACAAAAAAGAGGACATCTCATTATCAGAATTCAGGCACCTCTCTACCATTCTATATTTACTGGTTAATTTGGCCTCTTCTTGCCTGAGTCTCAGTTCTTGTTTCCCTCCTCTGGATCATAGTGTAACCGTTTTGAGACCAACAAACCTTCTGTCCTTTTTCTCACATAATTGGTGGTTCAACTGCCAATGTTGGGCTAAGAGCAATGTTATGTCTTGGCTTCCAATGGACGACATGTGTTCCCCTATACTTGTCCTCAGTTCTCTAATGGTACTGCCTATATAGACAAGATTGCATTTACATTTAATTGCATACATCACACATGTAGATTGTCAATTATGTTTTCAGTGATTTTGGTCTTGATTCCATTGGAGTCTTTGAATAGCTTCTTATTGTCTAGTGCGTATTGGCACATGGAACATGTGCTGCACTTTCGAAATCCTACTGTTAGTTGAGGCAACCATGTTGTTCCAACATGGTTGCCTCAACATATACCCTGAAGCTCTGCTTTTGCACTGTGCAGCATGCATCCTAACTGTGTTTGAACACCACCCCATCCATGCCCCCTTGTGACTGTCTTTTTTTAATATAATGGTCTGTTTTGAGTATTTAAGGAAAGAAGGACTTAGCCTTGTTTTCAATGTTCTTGCCAGCTTAAACATGAATGTTGGGTATTCTTCCACAAAATCCTTTATGTGTGGATCCAGTTTAAGCAGATGCCAATTTCTTTTCAGAATCTTCCATATGGAATCACGGTCTAAACTCTGTTATGGATCACCCATTTAAAATGCAGCACTTGGTATCAGAGAAGTCAGATCAACCTTAAAGGGATAACGCCATGACATCTCATTAATGCTCAATTTAGTCTTAGAATTATGTCCCCTCAAGGTCGTTTTTACTCACACACAAACTAGCGCATAACAATAGATTGGGGGCGCTGTTGCGCACGACCAAGATGGCCGCCTGATGTGAGAGCTCCGACCCGACAGAAATCCGAACTACATTTGAAACCTGTTTCGGAGCCCCCAGCAGATAGTGGAGTCGAGCAGAGGGTGCACCTTGACCCAGTCCACACCCGACCGAAATCCTGAGAGCGACGGGCTAAAACTCACGGAGATATCGGCGTTGGCGTGGTGAGTGGGAGAAGGCCTGGGAGTTGGCCGCGGGGGACCTCTGGCTGGTCTGCGCCCCGCCCCGCGCCGGGGACGCTCAGGTCTGAGAGACATAGAGAGGTGGGACTCCTGTGCCGCGGTCGTGGTGTCGGGCCCATGGACACTGCGGAGCGACTGGAGTGACCCCCTTGGGCCCCGTACGCGTGGCTGTGCGAACAAGTGTTGCTGACTCGTGGGCCCTGCTCCGGACCGGAAACAAGGTTTTGACCGGGTGTGCCCGGTGGGACCCTGCCTTCGCAGTTATTGTGACCATCCTGTTGGGCGAGAGCTGGAGCTCCCTGCTGCGGCGCGGCGGGACCTGGAAAGTGGGCCATCGTGGGACGGCGTGATATCCTGTCCTCCCCGACTGAGGAATCGACTACATTTTCTGGCCGGTAGCCGGGGCGCGCCACGCGTGCTACATTCCCTGCAAGTTGGCAGGACGGTGAGTTGGACGCCGCTCTTTTCTACGCATGAGGGGTCGAATTAGCAAGCTACCACTGATACCTGAACGTTGATGGCTCCAGGAAACACTATTCTTGCGATACCCAGGCCTGAGCGAGCCCGCTTGACAAACAATATCCTACGCGGCACAGGCGGCCTGCCTCCGCGGTAAAGTCACACAGATTCCACTGCCCCAGTTGGGCTGTGGTGGGATACCGGCAGGTGTGGCTAACATGGGCAACACTAGGAAACAGGATAAGGCGGCTGAAGGGGCGACTGGGAAAAAGAAAGGTCCGATGGATTCGTACACCAGTAGCCAAGCAGCTGGCCACGAGCCAGACCCGTCGACAGTGTCAACGGCGGAGCCTGGCGTGGAGGGCGGCGACAGGGTTGATCGCCTTACCACGATAGTGCAGAATGGCTTCTTATTCCTGAATGTGAAACTAGATGACATTGTCAACACCATAGGAGCACTGAAAACCAGAGTTGACAAAGAGAGCCTTAGAATCACTGAGGCTGAAGACAGAATTGGTACAAGCGAAGACACTATTGCGCGACACGATCGCGACATAGCGTAGCTTAAGGCGGGCATGACCGCACTGCAGAGTAAGTGCGAAGACCTAGAATCCAGATCCCGAAGGAACAATATTCGGATTGTGGGGGTTTCTGAAAAGTTTGGGAAAGGCGCTATGGAACAGCAAGTGGAAAACCTTCTTAAGACTCTTTTTGTAACAGAATCCTTTTCAAGCCAATTCCTGGTTGAGCGAGCACATCGCACTCTGGCCCCCGCGGCGAAGCCTGGAGCCCCGTCGCGTACTATCATCGCCAGACTGTTGAATTACAGGGACAGAAATGCAATACTTAGGAAGGCCAGAGAAATTGGGACACTACAATATGAGGAGAACCGCATACATGTCTATCCGGTCTTTGCTGTGGGAGTACAGGCCAGCAGGAGATCATATGAGCCAGTCAAACGGCTACTGAGGGCGCGTCAGGTCCCGTATGCGCTGATATTCCCGGCTAAAATGCGAATCCAGTATGGAGGAAGAGCACACATTTTTGATACTCCGTCTGCCACTCTGGCGTATGTGGAAGCAAATATACCCCTACCACCTAGAGGCCGTGGACCGGACCAGAACGGAAGATCACCTCCGGGAGGGGGAGACCGGGGTGCTGTTCATTGAACTTGGTTGCGCACTTATCCTATGCAGCTGCTTTGTCGATGTTTAAAGGGATTCTGCTCCCACTAGGAGGCTCTGAGTAACCTTCGAAACGGGTCGTGAGCCCGCTCTGGTGGCCTCGTGACGACAACGTGGCACCCACAGGAAAGTTCCAAAAAAGTTTAAGGGTACATCGTCAAGTTGGGGTGGATGATGTGGGTGGAGGGGGGTGTTGGGGAAGTCTGGTAGTTACAGACTGTTATTGCTGCCAGGGCATGTTTGGGACCTGGGATTTAGATTGGTTTAATTTCAGTTCCAGGTTGGTTGAAATCAGGTCTGGCGGGTGCACGATGCGGCCACAGCAGATAAATACAAGATATGGTGGAAGCAATGGCACAGCATGGATTCTATATTTGGGGAAATGGGTGACGGGGTGAAGATAACTTTATTGTCTTTGAATGTCCAAGGGCTAAACAACCCGATGAAAGCCTGAAAGGTAGGAAATTATGTGACCAGACACGGTCCTCAAATCCTAATGCTCCAGGAGACACACGCCCAGGGAGCGGTTAACCGTAACATAATGGCTAAATGGGGCAAGCTACGTTATTATACAGAATATTATTCACAATCCAGGGGGGTCATAACACTCATACATCCTGCGCTGGGATTCCGCACTGAGGGACACAAGGCCGATCCAATGGGAAGATATGTATTGGTGTGGGGGGAAATGGCCGGCAGATGAGTGACCCTGGTTAACACCTACGGCCCTAACATAGATGACCCGGATTTCTATCTGAAAATCTTCGACACTCTCAACAAACACGACGCAGCAATCATTATATGGTGAGGCGATTTTAACGTTGCACTCGACCCCATGTTGGATAGGTCAACCAGTGTAGTGAGGGCTCCCACGAAAACAGCGATAACCTTGAACCAACTCCTCCCACAGTTGTCACTGATAGATGCTTGGCGGGTGCTGCACCCGGATGATAGACAATATACATATTACTCAACTGTGCATGACAGTGAATCGCGTATAGACTACTCGTTCATATCCTCTGGCATCTCGAATATGCTGCGACACTGCACGATCCTTCCCTGCATGCTGTCCGATCACTCTCCGGTCTTATTGAGCCTTGTTTTCCAAGATGTTCCCAGAGAGGCCAGAAGGTGGAGAATGCCGGGGGGACTGTTGGGAGATGCAAACGTGGCTGAATCACTACATAAAGAGATAACCAACTTCTTTGTAGACAATCTGGGGATGGTAGATCGGATATCCACGGTCTGGGAAAACTTTAAGGTTTGGGTTAGAGGGATCCTTATGTCCAAATCAACAGGACTCTTGAAGGGGGTGAGACGGGACCTTGAAGTGGTGGAACGGGAACTGAAAGAGTTGGAGGAGATATACAGCCGCACCCATGATAGGGACACCCTTGCTGGAATTCATAGACTTCGTAGGACCTTTGACAATTTAGCCACGAGGGAGGTACGATACATTGCAGCCCCCATGCGGGCACGTCGCTATGGGGAGGGGAATAAGACAGGGAAAATGCTGGCCAACCTGCTTCGAAATGAAACAAATAACACGCCAATAGCCACTATTCAAACAGCTCCAACTGTAATGGGCACAAGTGATAAAGGTATTAACAATGAATTTGTTGAATATTACAAAACACTCTACACGAATAGAGACCAGAAAACCCCCACTGAGACAAAAGAATACCTGGCCTCACTGGGGCTCCCGACGCTCCCAGACGAAGATAGATTGGCTTTGGAGCTACCTGTCACAATAGAAGAGATCACTGAAGCTATCAAGGATCTCACGTCGGGTAAAGCTCCGGGTTCTGATGGACTAGGGGCCAAATTTTATGAGGAGATCCATGAGGAGCTGGCCCCTATTCTACTCAGAACCTGGGAGGAGGCCCTCGAACAGCACAAATGGCCCCCTACAATGAGGGAAGATATTGTCAGGGTGCTTCTCAAGCTCAGACGCCCACCCCTGGATATGTCCTCTTACAGGCCCCTCTCGCTCATAAATACAGACGCAAAAATGTTCATGAAGGTCATGGCCAATCGTATGTTACCCATGGTTCCAGCACTGGTCCATCTGGACCAAAATGGGTTTATTCCCAAAAGGTCTACTGCGCTAAACCTCTGCCGGCTGTTTGGAATCATGGCACAAATTGACCCAGGCAGGCAGGCGGTCGCGGTGTCCCTCGACGCCGAGAAAGCATTTGATTCATTCTCATGGGAGTACCTCTTCTCGGTGCTGGAGGTGTTCGGGGTGGGACCCAATTTTATCAGATATGTCCGCCTACTCTACACCAACCCAGGGGCGAGAGTATACACTAACAGAACCATGTCTGACATGTTCGAACTGGGAAGGGGCACAAGACAGGGATGCCCGTTCTCGCCAATCCTATTTGCTCTTACAATAGAGCCTATGGCTGCTGCAGTCAGACTGAGCCATAAAGATAAAGGCATAGGGCCTCATTCCGAGTATGGCGGTAAGGGATAGCGGCCACCGGTAACGAGACCGGTGGCGGTATTCCCTTACCGTCATACTCCGAGTTCCCTCTGCGCCCTCGCCCTTAACGCCTGCTTTGAGCAGGTGTTAAAGTCGAGGGCGCAAAGGGGCCTGCAAGCCAATAACGGTGACCATAATGAACGGTCACCGTTATTTGCATCTTCCCCATTCCCATTGAGCCCTATAGGGGCTCATTTGGGAATGGGGAAGAGCCTTGGTGAATGGGGAATCACCGCCCCGCCAACCTTGGAATGGGGCGGTGATTCCGCCATCCACCAAGGCGCTGCCGGTCCGGGTATGGCGTCAACCAAGGCGTTAATAGCGCCATTGGTTAGCGCCGTACTCGGAATGAGGCCCATAGTCATGAAGGGCTCCAATCAGCTGATTTCGCTTTATGCGGACGACACGCTGTTATATATCCGTGAACCCGATAAAAACCTGGCGCCTATAATGGCAGATATGCACGAATTTGCTGATTACTCGACGGAGGGCCTTAAATGGACAGAGAGATATATTAGATATCTGGGCGTTCTGGTCTCCAGGAGCAGACAATCTCTATTTACTGACAACCACGAAGGGGCGCTACAGTCAATTAATACGAAGCTTGAGATATAGAGGCACCTCCCTATCTCACTGCATGGCAGGATAGCAGTGCTGAAAATGACCGTCCTTCCTAAACTACTGTACCTGTTTGTGAATATCCCGATATGGCCAGGCAGTGAATTCTTCTCCAGGCTGCGATCAATGGTGACCACATTTCTATGGAACGGGAAGACTGCTATAATGGGATGGGAGAAAATGTCGGAACCATACAGTACTGGAGGCATAGCAGCCCCGGACTTAGAACTTTATTATTTAGTTGCCAAGGCGCAGTTCTCGAGATATTGGTATGTTGGTATGAGACGGCAGAAGAAGCACCGCATGAATGGGTGGAGACACACACAGTTGCACCCTCGGATGTGAGATCAATTATCTTCGCCCCACGACATAGAGACGTGTGTGAATACGACCCGGCGAGCTGCACTGTCCGGGCTTGGGGGGCAATATACCAGAGACTTAAAATTGAAAGGCCCTATAACCCACAGGTTCCCTTGTGGAACTTTCCCGGCATTCCTCCCACATTCGACACAGACATGTAGGAAGCATGGGACCCCAATAGGGAAATGGTGGTAGGGGACATGTTCATAGAGGGGAAATTTGTTAACTTAACAGATATTTTAAGGGCACTGGGGAGAGGACCGCTTAGAACACTCCAATATTACCGAATGAGATCAGCATTCCAGGCTAGATGGCCCCTATTTCCTGATGAGCCACTCTCACACCCTTGTTTACAATTGATCACAACTCAGGGGGGTCTCGGAGTCTCTAAATTATATGCATCGGTGCAGGCCCACACCCCCACGATCAATAATGTGAAAACAAAATGGGAAACAGATTTACAGGTAGCCATTCCTGATGAGAAATGGGTAAAGTATTGTACACTCACTAAAAGGGTTTTCGCTCAATGCAGGGCTGCGCCATATACAATTTAAAATTCTGAACAGACTGCACTATACACCGGCCGCAGTAGCGAGGTTTGTACCAGACTCCTCGAGCGAATGCCCCAAGTGCGGCGCCCCACAAGCAGGGTCTTTTCACATGTATTGGGACTGCCCAAAGCTGCAGCGGTTCTGGGGGGGGGGTGAGTTACTGGCAGAGCTAACACAAATATTCTCATTCCTGTCTCCACAAAAATACCTGTTTGGTGATATTGGGAAGTGCTCGGAGAGAACTAGAAGAATCTTTAATGTTTCTTGCACAGTCGCTAAAAAATGCATCCTCCAGGCTTGGAAAAGCCCCACGCCTCCGAGCATGAACACCTTTTTATGAGAATGGACGTATGTAAATGAGAACGAGGAACAATATGCACTGACTCAGCCGAGAATCAGCCGACCGAAAGATATCTGGGGCCCGTTCAGGACATACTTATGTGAACTGCCGTCGGACAATGAAGACCCCATGTAAATATGTATCCCCTGTGAAAATGCAAAGTGCCACTGTATAATTTTTCTTGTTATGATGTTGGAACGAATTGTGAACCTGCCACTACCTCAATAAAAAGATGTTTAAAAAAAAAAAAAACAGCGCATAAACATATGGGTTTATGCACGGGCAATGGGCCCCTAATGTCATTGGCCCATTGTAACTGAACCCAGTTTATGTGCACTCACTTATGCCAATACATTTGAAGTGAAGGAAACAGTGAATGGGACGCCATCAAGCTAATTTCCAATCGCAGTTAGACGTCTTTCCCTATGTTCTGCCTGCCAACATTCTGGTTACATGGTAATGATAAGATCCACACAGGGTGCCCTCTACTCTGCTCTGTTAGGGCAGGCACTCCTTATAGATAAGGAAGTAGGTAATTAACTTCCATTGCAAATTGTCCCCCCTGGTCAGTTCAACTGAGTGCACATATTAATAACTTAAGGATACAAGGAATCCATTTTGTGAACAAAATGGAACTGGAACTTAGCCATTTCCCTTTCGTCATGTTAGTATTATGTGTATGCAGATTCAGTATTTCCTATAAAATTGATAAACCATATTTTGGTCACAAACCTGCTTCGGTTACAACAAGCCAATAACATTAGCGGCCGTCTCCCGTGTATAACAAGAAACTCATATGTTGATGCAATGGTTTGTGTGTGAGTAAAAACGACCTTGAGGCGACATATAATCTATTCTAAGACTAAATGGTGCCTTAAAGAGATGCCCAGCGGTTATCCTTCAAGGTTCATCTGACTACACTTATTCCAAGTGGCACAATTTTTAATGGGAGATCCACATCAGGGTGTAGACCTTGATCCCATTGGAACTTGTCCAAACATATGGAATGCATAATTTAAAATCATAACCGTTATCCCAACGAAACCGGGACACAGAGATTAGCCCGCCCACATAAGCATTTGTTTACTTATTTTGCATGTGATGTCCCGTGGCTGATATAAATAATTTTTTCAAAATTGCAGTCGCGCGAATACACTTGACCCATACCTTCACTCTAAACCCACTTTTTCAGGGTAAGTAGTTGCTCTATTTCAAGCTATTATTCTTCAACGACAATTATTGTTCAACATGAACAACTTTACGACCATGCTGACTGAAGGGTAATAATAGGAATAATAGAAAAAAACTTTGAAATTACACTGAGTATTTGAATTATGCCCCCCTGTTCTTAAAGGATGGATAGAGATTTAATGGCTTTATATATTATGTTTATATTATTACCTTTATTAAATGCAACTCACAATAGACTTTTTACTTTCTCCCCTCAAGAATGAGCTGTACCTGAACAGCCATTAATATATATCCAATTAAAGTTATGCAGGAACTTCAACCATCTGTGAATGATGCACTTATGACCATTTCCAGGTATGATTAGTTATATTTACCTGATTTAATTTTAATCAAGGAAGGATATTGCATTACAGATAACTAAGGACCCAAATAGTTTTTTATAATTCACAGGTAGACAGAAGAAATGTGTCATTGGTTCCCACATGGGACGACCTATTAGGATACAATTGTTTTAAAATAAAAGGAAATAGGAAATTGGAAGGTATGTTCCTTTATCCAACATGATGCTAATTGGAACAAAACAGTAAGATACAACTGGGTATATAAGGACACACCATTGCTATCAATGTACTATCTATACACCAATATATTGGGCAGCACTGTGTGCCAAATGGAGGCAGAACCCTGGTGGACAAACCAGGTGAATTGTTTAGGGATGATAACAGATAAATTAACAACCATGTGACTTAACTTCATGTATGAGGAAGAGACAACACAATGGGAAATGTTTCCATTCATGGTGATGGTGTCACTAATGGACATCGAGAGTTTATTGCCAGTATTATGTAACCCTGAGCAACTTTGCAGTATTATCAAATCTTTGTTTGTCCCCACCACCTCTTTTTCCTCTCCACTAACCTTTATGGATAACCATTTGTTTAATAATGTTGATGTAACACCTTTATGTGTGGTTAATTTTTTTTCAAATTATTGTCGAAATATTCTTTTGATGGGTGTCAATATGACTCATGCTGGGAAATGTATGATTGTTTGGCATTTTGCATATGTATATACATAATTTATGATGATCATTCATGTAACAGAGCCCTGAGGAAGACCATTCTGAATATGGTTGAAACACGTGTCGACTGTTTTGCCTTGTTTGAATAACAATTAAAATTGCATAAATCCTAATACGGTTCTGCTTCTTGGAATAATAAAGGCACTTATATATTGTGGATTGTCGTGTAAAGGGCCAATTCGTTTTTTGGAATTTATCGTTTACAAAGGCAGGGGATTGTTGCCTTTTTTCTAACACTTGCCTTTGCTTGCCTGCCATTCTTTCACTATATACAGATGTGATAAGGATACAACATTGTTTGAGCTTTCAAATACAGTTGTGGGAGTAGCTTTGCAGGGCTCAGCATCAAATTCTGTTACGGATTTCAAATATGTACGGTTTGAGGAGTGGGACAGCTCTGCCCTTGGGTCATCTATTAGCTTGCCCCTGATCTCAGAACAAGAAGTGTTACTGGCAGGCACTCCTCCACTGCCGCTGTGACTGATGGAGAGACCGTCAGGGCCGGAATCAGACTTGAAGAGCTGTGTACTTTGTTGCCCACTTCGAAGATATTATTGAGTCCAGTGTAGGACTTGTTAATGCTGTAGAGGAACATTACTAGTTTTTTTCCCTATCGTTAGCAAGAGTCAGTAACAAGTCATAACATCTGTGCAAATGGATGTCCGCCATAAAACCTGTAGTCCATTGGCCGTGCATAGACAATCACTCAATAAACATGCTAAACACTGACCTGGATGTTCATGGGGAGGCATATCGAGACTCTGAGTCCTCGTTTTCTTCCTTTAATTCAACTCATTTCGGCTCTCAAGTTGAGGGGAGATGCAGATGGACAGAGGTTGGATTCAGCCCTCCCAGCTACAATGATAAACGTTGAATGTCCTGTTTGAATTTATGAATTAAAGCCGACCTAGGGATCGAACCAACACACTAAGGGGAGTCCCCCGGATGGACCATTCAAAAGCAAATACAAATTTAGTGACCCAGTCTTAACTCGTACTGGGTCCCACTCCGTAGGTTATTCACATCACCACACAGAATGTAATCCACAGTGCACTAGAGATTTCATTTAATATAAAAAAGTTTTTTTAAATTTTATTGCTCAGGCATGAGTCCTATGTTTCACAGAGAAAAACAAACCACATACAAACATATATTGATGAGGAGAATTTAAATATGCATCTAATAACATTGTTATGATTAATTCATAAAAGTTCAAGGTGCCACAGCCACAATTCTCTAAGATGGGGGAGACCGGGCACACATGCTGTCTTCCTGACCCTATCTGGCTAACAAGTCACAGAGATACTACATAAAGCGGTGTCACCTTATACAAATTCTAAAATTACTTCAACATGGCGAAGTGATTTGCACCTGACCAAAAAACACACATCCCAGGTCTACGTCCTCAATTGCATATTAGGGATCGAACCTGCAGTCATCAGGATTTAAGGCCAGACACTTCACCACTGCACTATATAACCTGATGAAAAATGACAAACAACTAACGGTGAAATGTCCCATTTCGGTACTGCATGTTCCAGGGAAAACAATTGTATTGGTTCTTGGAGTTGAAAACATGCCCACCTTTTAACATTTTCAAAAACACTATAAGAAGGAAATATCCTCTCTTGGTTTTGTTTGTGTGTTAATTTAATCAAAGGCAAATGCCATTCGTCCTGTGCAATTTGGGTGGTTATGCAAAGCCAATTCTAATGAAATGTGCATATTTCACCTTGATATCCTAATTTCTGGCGACAGTCACATCCCATAGCCTTTGTTGAGGAGTCCCCCACTTTAATTTTTAGGACTTGACCCCTGACTCCTTTACATGTGCCGCCTAGGCGCTTTCCGGCAGCTTTCAAGCTTTCCAAAGGACATAATGACTTATCAATCTCAGAAGCTCTGTCTGAAATCAATCAAGCTTTATGTGTATTGGTATTGCTTTACAGGGGGATAAAAACCAAAACCAAGTCACATTCAGTACTTCTTGGCCCTCTCTTTCTTAAGTTTGAAAATGTCAGGTTACATACAACAGCTAAAGACTTCCTTTGTAGATATGGCCAGGCCGTTGAGCCCGAGGGTCAAGAGACTGAGGCGAACGTGGCACACAAGAGAGATTTGGTTACTGCTTCACAGGAACCTTCCACTGGTGAACCAAGGAGGGAAAACATACATCGGCTATGCTTCTTGTTTCCAGATTACAGAAGGAGGTCACCAATACTACTAGAACTGAACTTATGGACACTCTTGCATAATTCCTATATCTGTAGTGGTTTGATTTAACTTTGGGGGAGAATACAACTTTGAGGGAGGCTGTTGTTACCAGTATTTCCAATGTGCACCTCCCCCCATTAACATCTAGGAATCCAACCACTGCCGCTATTGATGTAGGGATGGCTGAATCTCTTTCCCCCCACTAAAAAACAGGGAAACCTTCCTCGCAAACAACTTAGGAAGACAACAAATATAGTAATGCAGAAGAAGCACTCTGCTAAAGAAACCTGAGGTAAAAGCCAAACTGAAATCGAAAGATGCTCACTTTGATACAGTTGATGTCTTGGAGGTAACTCCTACTGTAGTGACCATCCCTTTGACATCAAAGGATTTCGACAGGGCTCCAGTATGGAATCCAGTGCCACAGGGGGGACAGGCAGCTGGTATTATTTCCAATGTGCCCCAGTCCATTTACCCCCCGACTCTAGATACAAATGGCTCCAGTTCTCGTTTGCCCTGGGTAGGCTGTGCATTTTGTTTAACAACAGAACAAGTGTTGCAGGATTAACCTGTTGTATTACCGGAGTCATTTGGAATTAAAACTCACCATTATTATGGTAAAGTGGTGTGAGGGAGTTCCAGTGAATGACCCCCTCAAGATTTGACACACATTTAGGGGTGTCTAATTCTATTGCTTAAACTGTCTCAGTAATCAATCAATTGCCGGGTATTGCTACTTTATTGTATCCCCCATTGTTTAATCAAATCAAGCAGGGGGTCAGAAAGAACCACTGGTGATTTGTAAACCTTTTTCCTTTTATTTCACCAGTGCCTGAAGCTAAATTCTCAATAACACAAGATAAGGAGCCCCATGTTGAAGAGAGTCATTTGCCTATACAGACTAACAATGTCAACATTGTTCTTTGGGGGTCGAGGGAATTTGAGAATATGGAAGTACTGCCTAGGCCCATATTTGCAAAAGTAACAACTGCTTGGAAAAGGCCAGGGGTTGCTCTAAACTCCTCAACAACACAGCAGGAGGGTCAATACCCTGGACTACAAGTACTTTGGAACATGTTATACCTGAAAACAGGAATGTCGTTCTCAACCGCTCTAACATCTTACAGTCGCTATGTTCTATACCTCTTATTTCTTTTTTAAATATATTTAATTGTTTAGTGGTTAGACAAAGTCAACCTTTAACATAAAGAAAGTAACACAACATAAGAAAAAGAAAAAGGAAATCTTATGCAAGTTAAAATTAACATTAAAATCCAAACTAATCATAATAAAAAATTATTGTCAACGTATATATTTAAAAAAAGAGCAATTGGTATTGGAGCATCAGTTCATCAGTGCTCAATGATAGGTACCCTTAATAAGTAAAAAAATAAAAGAGAAAAAGGGAATAACAACATATGTGATGGGGCATCATGTATCCTCAAAACATAGAAAGGCCCTCCTCTATCCTTAATACTTTTAAGAATGAAACAACAGCAATTACAGTTGACGTGGAGTGACCAGATAGGCAAATGGCCCAATTGGCTTCCGTGATCCCAAGCTCCCTGTTTCACAAGATGTTTTAGATACTTTAATCTCAGCTCAGAAACCGCTGGGAACATGGCCAATATGTTTCAAGGTTTCACAGACGCTCACATTATCACAGAAATGACAGCCCATCAGAGTCCCTATTAACTGCCCCCTTTGAGCCATCATTTTTCCTTTGAAATGTTAGGCACACACTTCGCACCCAATTGGCTGGATATAAGGTCAAAAAAGGAGCTAGGCATCCTTGTTTCTTATGATCAAGTCTCAGGTGGACAAGTGAGGGGAATGAGTGTTTTTTATCTTCCATGGTTGAGATCCAGTCCAGCTGGAATAAGCATTTTTTAACTCTATCAGTGTTATCACACAATTCAATTAGGGAACAGTTCACACCTCTTGGGATGGTATAGCCGTGCTCATATATGTTTTTCAACCATGTGCTCTTTCTCCCCTCAAGTAAAATTTCAGATCCAAGAACAGGGAACCCCCCCCACGGAACAGAGGATTTTTCTTACCAATGACAAGCATTTCCAATTGGCACTGGCCTTTAAAGATGCTATTCCCAGTTCATACCTAATCACGTCCATAGGCATCGTGCTAGGCACCCTCAAAACCTGACGCCAAACCAAGGCTTGAAGACAGGGCAGAAGATCTTTGAGTGTCAACAAGTAGATGTCTATTCCATAAAGAATTTTAGGGACTATCTCCCCTTCATAATATTTGAGGGATGATTTCAAGATGTATTTGCCATAATGGCTGTCGACTTTCACAATTTGATATACAAGTAACATTGTACGATCTCTCACCCAATCTGTCAACCCATGTTTGACTAGGTGTTGCTTGAATGTGGAACCCCAAGTAGACCAATAAGTTGACATTCATTATATGCTCCTTCCCAATATGCCATTTAGGCATGACCTTCTTTCTCCTCTTGCAGCAACACCCAATCTTTGTTTTGAAATGATTGATCTGGTGTACAAACAAAAAGGAAAAAGTCATCAGCATAGGATAACCAGGATAGGATAACCAGGATGGCCTAAACTGATCTATCGCTGGACTAACCAATACCACAGGGCCCAAGCATTCTTCCACATCCGACAGGTAGAGTTTGAAAAAGCAGGGTGCCAAAACGCAACCCTGCCTAACCCCCCAACCCATCAGAATGCGGCAAGAGAGCCTGCCCGCACTATTCAGCCGCACCTGGATCTCTGAGTTTGCATGAAGGCCAACCATGAGCCTTAGCAAGCCCCCTGGTATCCCCCAGCGTTTGAGCTTGTTCCACTGTAATTGGCGATCCACTGAACCGAATGCAGATAGATCTATGGATGCCATATACACTGCCTTATATTTGCAATCCCAAAAAAATGCTGAATTACGTTGATGATGGAGCCATTCAGGGCAGTGCCACAGCCCACCCTTCCAGATGAGACAAACAGATAGATGCAAACACCTTGCTGTCCCCATCTAGACGAGTGATAGGTCGATAATTCAATGGATTTGTTCTTACGCCCTTCCTAAACAGTTGGTTCAACTTTCAACAGGTAATTTGATAGCTTATTGATATCTGGGTCAAAGGCTGAGAGGTTAATCTTTTCCGAAGCATTGGGTGGTAAAAAGGGAGAATTTCCATTGGGCTGAGCATACAGTGGCGGAAAATTGAGAAACCAGTCATTCTCAGAGACTGCATTTATCTGTTTTTCCGCCTGGCAGAAATCTTGGAAGTTCATTAATCGCCAGAACACATGTGAATTATTGTTCCTTAAAGTCTGCAATAGTGCCTCAGCGTCTTCCTGGCATCTCCTACCCCTACTGCTGCACAGCCAATTATGGTACGTTTGGCGTAGATGCCTACGCAGCTCACCAGCCATATCTGGGGCAAGATCTCGCCTATGCCTTAGTAGTCTCAAATCTCTCCTGAGTTGCTTTTTCTTAGCCGCAACCAACTTATCATAGGCATGTGCTTGAGTCCCAAGATTCTTAGGCAGCAAACCCCTACCCTGAGTCAACTAGCTCTGGATTAGATTTGCCACAGATTCCTCAAATTGGAAGGGCACAGCGCCCATAACCTCCATTTATACGTTGAGGTCTCAAACACTTCAGTCAAGGATTTGTTAACCCTCTTTGCAAGGGCTTTGTTTCGATATAAGCGAGTTCCAGAACAGTTTGTGACCAAGTTGACCAAGTTCACTATGACCGCATGAGAACGTAAGTGCCTCAAGGAGAACCTGACCACCAACCTAGAGTGATCACTCAATGAAGTTTGTGAAATGAGGAGTGTATCACACATGTCAAAAAGCCAATCAGTGACAAAGACATAATCAATGGTTGAGTGTGTTGAGCCAATGGACCAGGTAAAGTTGTGGGGGATATCTCCCTGCACCTCAGCATTAAGACGCTGCATTAAGACGCTGCAAGCCTATCCCACCTATCCCACCAGTCTGGATCCCCATGAGCCTGTTATCTGATCTAATCGTAGTAAACAGTCCTCCATAGGGTCTACCATGTGTCCCCCTCCTGGCTGACTGGGCACTGATCACACACCCATCCAGAACAGGAGGGGACAATAACCAGGTTTCTTGCAGACAGACTATCCATTGTGCCTTAAATTCCCACCCAACCACTTGATTATGCAATAAGGCCGAGTGGCCCCTTGTGTTCCAAGACAAGATAGAAAATGAATCTGGTATCCCAGTTCTAAATGGGGCACCTACTGATGGCTAGTGCTGCATGTTTCCTATTAGCTAAGACCAGTCATTTGTTGCTTCAGGATCCTTCATTTTAGTTTTCAAAGCATTAATATTCATTTTCAATTGCTCATCGAACCCTACGGACTTGAAGGTACTCTCTATCATCCAACCCTACAGACTTGGCTCTACTGAGCAGGCATCCACAAATTCAATCATGTCAAAACCAATGATTCAAATAGCTACTCTCTCATGCAGTACTAAGTCTGCAACCAGTTTCGTATGAAAGTAAAACACAGATCGATCAATACGCAGTCTCACGGGAAAGTGAACCCTCTTAATGTCAGATGTTGATATTTCTTTCAAATTGGAATCCTCTGATAACAGACGTAAGACATTTGAATGATTCAAACTGACAGCCATATTCTCAGGGATAACACTTTTAAATAGATTGCCAATACCCTCATTCGTGTCTGTCAATGGGTTTATGGTTTTTAGTCCAATGTCGCTGAGGTGGCTGGCTACACCCAAGCCCGTCAGGCTGCACTCCCCCCTCCACCTGTTATTCACCAGCCCACATTGCTGAATAGTCCTAGTCCAACAATGCCCCGCTGGTGCTTCCATCCCCACCTCCAGATTTAAGGGTTGCGAGGTTTTGCCCACTCTAATTGGGGGATCACTGGGTTCTAGTAGGACAGAAGCAGTTGTGCCAGCAGGCAGGGGAACAGATGCAGATTGCGCCCCAAGTTTGGGTGGCTCCAGATCGTTGTACAAGTTCAGATGAGGGAACAGAGACTGCAGAAACACCTGGAAGCTTGAGAGTTCAAGTTTACTGTCGATCACTTTTCTTGATTTCTTCTTTGGAGCCCCTCTCCTTTTCCACACTTTCCTTCCAGAGTTCTTATACAAGTCCTTATTTGGGGCCCAAAGCCCCTGGTGGAGTCTGAGGGCACAGTAAGGACTTCAGAATCACCTCCTCCAGAGATATGACGAAGTCCCTCCGACAGTCAGAAGGTAACTGAGAAGCCCGGGATGACTTTTTAGTTTCACATGTTTGCGGTCCCTTATTAAAGGGGGTACTGTCTGGCTTATACAGTATGACACTATCCATTAGTTTGGCCCCAGTTTGCAGCTGGGTCGGATTCTGATTTATCGGCCACGACCCGAGGAAACCAATTTGGTTCCTCTGGGGTCTAGTCAATTTGTCGTAATAGCTCCATGTTCCATTACAACACCCTCAGTCCCTTTAGGGTGCTTGTTGATATCGATGAGACCATGAGTAAACAATACCTCCTTTGCTGTGGCGTGCGATTTTATGTCGTCAAATTTGAACTGGAGTGATTCCAGAAGTACCGCATTAGATCTCGTTTCTAGTTTTAGACTCTCATAAAGAGAGACCAGGACACATAGGACCTGATTGATCTCTGCCAGGCAGTCAGCCCACGGGGGTGATTTGTCATTTTGCTGTATGAAAGGCACATCAGAGTTGCAGTGAACTGCAGACGACGCTGGAGAGCCATTTGATGAGAGAGTAGAATCAAAGTCCGGTACGCACCTCTTACCCAAGTGAAAAACAAGTCCAAATAGCTGGAACTCACATTACTTCCAATGGAAATGGACAGCACAGAAAATGTAACTCTGGGCATGGATAGGGGATTAGCTGTTTGTACAGGAGGGCCTGGCTTGGGGTGTAACAAAGTTGTTTTGAGTGCTTTTGGTTTGAAAAAAACAGTAATCAGACCTTGGGGATTGCAATTAATTTAATATCCCTCGTTCCTCGCTTGTCATTCATCACCAGTATTTGCATATATTTGATCCCAGACTTACCCCATCTACCTGGGGAAGGTAGGGGATCGGGGGGTTATGTGGGTGTCCTAGGCACACCCACCTGAGGGGAGGGTGGCAACAGTATGTTCGCCACAGCCAGAATCTCCTCATCCGACAAGTGTGAGTATTTCTCGGTCTGAGGTATCGTCAAGCACTTATCTATTTCAGGCATAAAGTTGGTTATAAGAGCAGCTATTATTTATTTATTTATTTTATTTATTGTTTGCTTGTTAGACGCTTATACAGCAAGTAAAATGTCGTTTCAAAGCACCCACAGGGAGAGGGGGGACGACAAGGGAGTGAAATACATTACATAACAAAATATTTAATAAGAGCAGTGGAGGGAAAAAGAGGAAGGACAAACCTGCTATGCCTTATGAATATTCAGAACATGCAAGTGCAGCATTAAAAGTCAATGTTCTATGGAGACAGTAAAGGAACTATTGTGACACTCACCCACTCCAGTCCGCCTGGTCAAAACAGCGGCTGGTCACAGATTGCAGGCCAAGCAGTAGATCGTCACGGGGGAGAGAAGGGAAGCTCAAGCCCAGGGTCCCCAAGCACACACAGCCTGCACTGACTGCAGGGACGGCCACTTGCTCACCACTCCGCGGCGCTCATTGTTAGCTGAGGTTTTTGTAAGGCAGCTCCTCCTAAAGTAGAAACCATAGTGAAGAGACTGCAAAACAGCAACACAGAGAGATTGGTGCATGGACTGCCACTCGCACGCCACTCCGCGCCGCTCTCTGGTAGCGGATGTTTTTGTAAGGCAGCTCCTCCTCCAAGTACAAATCACAGTGAACAGACTGCAAAACAGCAACACGAGACTTATGCACGGACTGCCACTCGCACGCCACTCTGCACCGCTCTGTGGTAGCTGAGGTTTTTGTAAGGCCGCTCCTCCTCCAAGTAGAAACCACACTGCACAGACTGCAAAACCGCAACACAGCGAGATTGGTACTTGGACCTCCACATCGCTTAATGCTATAACATCTGCTGATATTGATTGTTTTTATTTTATGGACCATTATAGAACAGGTCATGTTATTTTACAGCTGAAATCTAAGATATTGTTCAATTTACTGATGAAGAAACTGCACAGAATTAGATCACTTGGTTGTTATCTGTCTTTGAATAAAGAGCTGAGGTTGAGTCAAGAAGGATGGAATGGAGAAGTTAAGACCCTTAAAGAAATTGTAGCTTCTCTTTGTAGGGAAAATGATCAATTACGAAAGAATCAGCAGTTTAAAAGTGTACCGATGTCCACTTAACAACACAGTTAATGGCCAAAAGAAATCTCAAACTCTACTCATTTTCCCTAACATTCTGCCTCAAAGTTTTACATTGACCCTACTTTTGTGGAATAATAGGGGTCACTCCGCTCAATTGCCAAATCCTGATGTGGGAAAAATGGTGGAAAATCGCTTTTTGGTATTCCTCCAAGAAACATGGTTGGTACATTGTCCAGAATTAAATGGTTACACAGTCAGTTTTCAGCCTGTTTTCAGCCTGCTAAAAAATGTTTGTTTTGGGTCGGCCTTTTGTGGCTTTACTTAGCATTACTTAGCATTTTTCTTTTATTGGACATTTGTATGGCGCCTATACAGAAGTGTTTCCAGGCACCACAAGACAAGAAAGGGGTTAAGGGTAAACATGGGATATCAAATAAAAAACATCAAAAGGAAGAGATATGGTTGTATTGGCCTTGTGACTATACTACCATGCAGTGCTAGAGGATAAGTGCCGGAGGGAGGGGTAGAGGAAGAAGTGCAATAGTCGGATGACTCCACGGGGTGGCCAAGTGCTGTACAGGCTAGGGTGGCAAGTGCCAGGGGAGAGAAGGGGGCAGGAGAGGCAGCTGCACTTGGCAGGTGGACAGGGTAGGGATGGTCCAGGAAGGGGAGCCCAAGGGCAAGTGCTGGTGAAGGATGCTGCTAGGGGGGTGGTCTGGTCCCTGTAAGACTCAGAAGGGACCAGGCCCCAGATGCACTGACAGGTGGAGAGCTCAGCAAGGGAGGGGGAGATGGGAGGCGGAGCAGAAAAGGAAGGTCTTGAGAAGTTTCTGGAACTTAAGGAGATCCGGCTCATGTCTGATGGGGAGAGGGATGCTCCAACATCTAGGTTTGCGTTCATTCTGAACTCTACTACATTAATGTTCAGGGTTTTAGCAGCCCATATCAGGTTGAGGTTTAACTGTTCTTGGGACATATTGCTATTTAACATTTATTGGCATAATGGCCTGGGTAATTTGGAGAATTTTATAGAATCAATTTTGATCTTGGCTAATCGTTGTCTATATCAGAATAGAGGGGGGCAGCTTATTCTCTCAGGAGATTTAAATGCGTTTGCCTATCCATACAGTCGGTAACCAATCCCCCCCAAATATCCAAGGGAAATAAATGCATGGGAAAATCTGGGCAAACAATCTAAAAGGCCTCTGTCTTACTACGCTGAATGGCTGTGTGAAAGGAGATGTTCCAAGTAAAGCCACATGGAGTAACGGGAATTCCTACTCAAGAATTGATTACATCTTTGTGACTAGTGGGCTGTTCAATAGGTGTACCTACCTGTCTATTTTCAGCAATGATTTTAGTGACCATTGCTGTTTGGTAACTGTGTTTATTTTTGACTCACTCAACCATAGTACCTCTCCCTCTTTTTCTTTGCCACTAAGATTAAATCCGGCTGGCAGTCGTATACATTGGAATCCATTCTCTGTTTGAAAAGCCAATGAGACGGATTTGGCATGTCTAGTTGCTTATTCATTAGACTGGCAGTTCTGCTCCTTCAGGGTTGAGAGGTTTGAAGTTTTTGTGAAAGAACTTTTGACCTGTAATTTAATGAGGCATAATCGTGCCAAGAAACATACTTTGAAACAACTGCACTCTTTTGACTATAATATAGTCAATAGAAAAAAGCGTATGCATGCTGAAATTAGAGGCTCTGAAATCATCAGTGAGTCTTTCTTTAGATCAGAAAAAAATGTGATTAGAAAAATCAAACAATCTTACAGAAATTGGCTGAGGGGTAAATGTGCTCTGAGATTCCAACAAGTTGCAGAGAGCATGCTTCATGCATGAGAAACAAAAGTCTTACTCAGTCTTTTTTGGCACTTGATGAATGACATAGAGAGCACTTAACCTGAATGCATAATTTCTTCAGTGTCTGATTAACAGTGTGTCACACAACTTGGCGAAGTTTATTCCGGCATTGCTGTGGAAGTTAACATTTTTTCTTCAGTGTCCGATTAACAGTGCGTCACACATCTTATCAAAGTGTTTTCCGGCATTGCTGAGGATGTTAACATTTCTGGGACCTCAATTAACATTGTAAATGACAACTGGTCCCTTTCTAAAAGATTGCTCATCTGGGGCACCTGGTCCGAATAATCTTTCAAACTTGTCATTTAAACGTGACCCTAATACTTGGACATGATCATCCATTTTCCAATTCAAGAATATGGTAGATACACATACTGATCCTGAAATAAGTTCATCCGCTCACATATTGCCAATTTTACAAAGAAGGTTCCTGCTGCAATCCATTGAATTACCACCCAATAGCAGTTTTGGAAGCACATAGTGAAGTGTGTTTAGCTTTTCTCTTACAACATCTGGAATCATGGCAAAAATCAACAAATAGGATTCCAAAATGGCAAACTGGCTTTCGCAAAAAGTCATAACAATGTGTTCATTGGCTTTGTGTTGAATGCGACCTTTATTCAAGTTTGGCAGAAAAGATATGACTACAATTGATTTATCTGCAGCCTTCGATGGAATGGCTCACAATTTGCTATGGGCTAAATTGTGGAATCCCTGGTGGGTTACTTCGACTCATAATTGCCCTTCACACAAACTCTTACATGAAGGTTTGGTTAGATAGGGAGGGAACATTGTCGTGAAGTGTTTTGACTTTTAGAGGTGTCAGGTAGGGTTGCGTGCTCGCACCCTGTCTGTTCAATCTCTATTTGTGTGCTATAGGTGAGCATCTAATTTCGGCAGCACTGGCAACACCTAAAGTCCACACTTGGAAACCTATTTGACTTGCTTACGCTGACGACTTTTTCAATTTTTGATACTTCTCCAATTGGTTGTCAGCGCTTGATTACTGCCTTTTCTGCATTCGCTACAGCTCACAATCTTAAAATCAACTCCACTAAACCTAATCCGGTAGTTTGAACAGACAAAAACAAAATCTTAAAATGGTTAATTGTTGTGGGACGAGAAATACTCGAAAGGGTCGACAGGTGTATATATTTGGGATGCCGCATTTTTATTAAACACCATAATGCTCTAGTTAAGGAGTGGCTAGCCTCTCATGGGGCGGCGATGGGTAGACGCCAAATACAGTAAATTCTCCCTCTTGCCTTGTGTTAAGTTCTTCGAGGGGAACATTGTGGCAATACTTTCACATGGCATAGCAATGTCACATTTGTGGGCTTTAGATCTACCTGCAATTGAGGGAGAAATGTGGAGGAGAATCCTGCAGGTCCCAAGTAGTGTTCCTCTGGCTGCTGTTAGATATGAGTTAGGACTCTGCACTCTTAAGAGTCATGCCCACTGTAAATATCTATCATTTCACTATAAAATGTTAAGCTCAACGATTGTGCCTTGTTTATTTACAGATTTTAAAAGGGTTATTGAGGAAGGCGGGGACACATTTTTTAGTGCATTTTCAGACGTATGTATTGGAATTCTGGGCAACTTGGGGTGTCCTCTAGTGACTTAGTTGACAATCTGACAAAGGTAAAGTAGTTTCTGTTTCGACAGGACTGGGCTTTAATGCTAGACTCCTTTCAGTTGTATGAGTCATTACAACACTTGAGATGTGACTTTAAATCTGCGGGGATTATTGCTGCATACTTAACCATTTAGCCCCACCGTTCTGTCCGACGTCTATTCGTTAGATTTAAATCAGGGAGGTGTTGATTTGTTACAATATGGCATCGACAGACAACTTCATGGCGTTTTTGTAATTCAGTAAACTCGGTTGAAACATTACAGCATTTGTTAATTTTTTGCATTGCCCTCCGAAGCAAACGTGAAGTTTTCTTGAAGCAATTTGCCTGATTGCTGGCTTTGGAGACTCTCAATGCTTTTTGGAAATGTTGCCTTGCAGGGCGTGCAGCCTCCCTGATTTTAGCAGTAACTCGGCCTCATTACGAGTCTGGAGCCAGCCACGCCCTTAACAAGGGCATGGCTGCCTCCATACCGGGCTCCAATACCGGGTTATGTGAATGAGGAATTACTGGGTCATTCCGACCTTGGAGGACCAAGGAATTCCTCATGCACAAAACCATTCCCCATTCCCATTGAGCTCCTATAGGGCTCAATGGGAATGGGGAAGGAGCTAATAAGGGGTCCGGTAATAACGGGCCCGTTATTAGCTCCTTGGACCCCTCGCGGGACCGGGAAAGGACGTCTGGTTTTACCAGACATCTGTTCCGGGTACCGCTAGGGGACCTCTTAATCAGTAATCACGTAATGAACAGTGCCGGTCCCATACCGGCACCGTTCATTATGGGACCGCCAGGGTCTTAATGAGGCCCCCTGGCTTTTTACTAACATTGAAATAGGAATGAGATTTGGATTGTTTTTAGTGTTTATCTTTTTTACTGATTGATATTTTCATGAATTATTTTGTAGAATAGACTGTGATTTAATTCAATTCTATTGAAATGTTATGATATCAACTGTGGTCTAATTGGTTTTTGTATTTGGATGTATTTTGACTGTAATTATATTTACTCTTTTTTACTCTTTTTATTATTGTATTACTTTTAGAAATAATGTAAATAAAATAATACTTAGTTGATTTGTTAAAGGTTAATAAATAACAATATGACAATAAAAAATATAATGCTCCTTGTCTGTCATGCTCATACCTGGTATACGATTTGGGCATGTGATGGGAATGTTTGTCATGTGATGTGTAAATATGTAATTTCAGGGTCATGCCATGTTGGTGACCAGAGTACCTGTCCTCTGATGGTACTACAGGCAATTTGATGCAAATACCTGGGCTTTTGATGGAAATACCTGGCATGCGATGTGAGTACCTGGCTTCTGAAAGTAATACCTGGCATGTTGGCATGTGAGTGCCTGGCATTTGGAGACAATAGCTAACATGAGCACTTGGCATTTCATGGCAACACTTGAGTGCCTGGGCATTCAACTGAAATATTTGAAAACAGCAAAAACAATTTCACTGTTAAAAAAACAAGCTTTTAGCTTTGCCAATGATTGTTTACACAAGCAGACCTTATATTGCTTAAATGAAATGTAAGAACTCTACTATTGTACAGGATGTGTGACCCTAATATAGAATGCATGTTGTTTGATTGAGTGTGACTATTCAAGTCATGATAGAAAGAGTGCTTAATTTGTAAAAAAAAAAATAAGTGCTAGGGCCCAAATATTTTCTAGCACTCCTGTGGCATTGAGGGCGGGCAGTTGCCCACCACTTCTGCCACCTTCCACAGCTGCTCCCCACAGTGTCAACATATTTGGGGTTGCACTAAAGCTCACACCTGCTCTTTGTGGTTGATGGATGCATTGACTATCACCACTTCATAATTAAAGTGAGTCTGTGACAATAAGTGCTGGAGCTAAAAAATAAGTGCCAAGACTGAGCCCTGGCAAACACCCCCACAAATTAAGCACTGGGTAGATACAACCCTAATACACCTTGAAAAGGCCTATTTGCAATCGATAGTTGAAAGTTATATTTGCTTTTGAATTAGGTGTTCCAAAGACTATTTTAGGGACTCACTCATTTGTTTAAGGTCATGCAAGAAAAGAAGGAACGAAAATGCATGTGATGGGCCCTTTTGACTAAACCTTTCCTTGGCCAACAGTTAGGGCCAGTCCACCATTGAAAAGGACACCCCAGTCTATAGGTGAAGCCACTACCAGTAGATCACTACCGGTGATCAAGTGATACAGGCACAGTGCAAGTGAGACTTACCTGACACCCTCATTCCCCTGTTCTGTTTTACCATCACACCTCCTCTTGAACCAGGATCCTACTGTGATGGTCGGACTGATTCCCTCTTCTTACACTACAAAACCCTTAAAACCCCTATATCCTTCCGATGGTAGCGAATAGTGAATTACATTAGAAATCTGATAAATTCACTACTTGACCCAAAAGCAAATTGGGGAGTGTTTTCAGACAAATTAACATTATTTAATTGTAGGAAAAACTCCTTTTGAAAATTGATTATTTTTGTAGTGAGCAAATTAAATTCCCTCAGAGCTACTCAACAGGTAAAACTTACTTCCATTGAATGTGGAGGACAATGGGGTGTGTATTGTGATTGTTCGCAGACATGCATTCATGTATTCCCTCCCGCCCCCCAGGAAACATGTGTTGGAGTTCAACTCTAAGTTATAAAAACGTTCGATCAATTTCGTCCCTAAATTGAGTGAGTGTGCATGTGTGAAAGAGAGAGAGAGAGAGAGGGAGAGAGAGAGGGAGAGAGGGAAAGAGAGAGAGAGAGAGAGAGAGAGAGAGAGCGAGAAAGGGCCTCATTATGAGTGTGTTGGCACCCATGTATTCCGGATGGCCACACTCCAAGTCTGCATGCAGGGGCCACTGCGCCCAACAGGTCTGACCATGCCAGTTACAGTGGCCCAGGTAGGCAGATCCATCACAGAAGAACCGACACCGTTAGTAACAGCGCCTGTACTTCCGTGAAAACATTCACTCCACAGGAAATGAGGACTAACATTTTCCAGCACCTAGTTTCACAGTCTGCCGGGATTTGTAATGTCCTGGGGGTACCGGGAAGCTAGGTACTGGAAATGGTATCATGAGGCCAGCAGTAACCGGCCCATCGCACTGGCGGGTTATCGCCAACCTCGTAATGAGGCCCAAGTGTGAGTGACAGTGTGTGTGTGTGCATGTGTGTGGGTGTACATCCGTGTGTTTAAATTCACATGTCATTTCTCTTATCATGTCAAGAATAGACTACAATAGCATCTATTTCGGAATGCCAAACTCCCTATTAAAAAAATGACAGCGAATACAGAACGAAGCAGCAAGACTATTCCTCCGACTCACTAAGAGAGAACACATGACACTAGCACTGAGAACGCTACATTGGCTACCGGTCAAAAAATACATTTTCTTCAAAATGCTCTGCATTACAAACAGAGCTATCCACGGCAAAGGAGCAGAATTCATGCAGTGAAAAATGTCCATCTACAACCCAAACTGAACACTAAGGTCCAGCAACGACATTTGCCACAGACCTAAACAATACTCAAAGCGGAAATTTGGGGGAGCAGCATTCTCCTGAATCACAGCAAAACTTTGGAACATGTTCCCAAAGTGAATACGAACAATAGAAGATCACCTACAGTTCATACAATTGTCAAAAACATGGCTCTTTAATTCAAGCTAAACAGGAAAAGTCAACAAAGAAAACTACCAACACGTCACAATTGGAACACCAAAACAACCGAAACCTCATCAACCGAAAAATGGCCGCCGAATGAAATAAAACATTCTATGGCAAATCCGTGTAGAATAGTATGAACTTGACAGGTCAACATAATCATGGCACAATAGGACACAGACAAATCTCCACAACCCCTACTAAAATCTCACCAATATCTTCCATACTCACCGCCAAACAGTGAACAAAACACATTTATACCTCTAACACAGCAAACACCTACATCACCAAAAACTGCACACGCTCTGCAACACCCAACAGGAAACTAAACAAACTAAACACAAATAACCCATACATACTTATCCACCAAACACCAAATAACGTCAACCAACTAAAAACAAACCAACACAGACACTGTTTTTCCGAACTTTCCACCCCTCTGCTGCCATATTGCAAATCTACTCATATACTCCAGCTCGCATCAGGTACACTGCTAACAGCCAACTCCTAAACTCTCTTGTATTGGAGGATCACGTGTAAAACAGAGCCCCCTTCAATGCACACAGAGAAGAGGAATGTACAGTATTACCTACTTGCCAACCACATCTTCAAATCCCTGCTGGACATCGCAGTCAGTGGTTCATAGAAAATGTGTTTGGCGGAAGAACTCTGAGATATAATCCCCTAGTTAAGTTGTCACCATGTTCCCAAGAGCAGCAAATGTATTATAATGACTGAAGCACACGTGCAACCTTCGTGAATGACGGTAGACTGGAATAGTCATTTTCTAACTACCTGCAATCTGTGTGTCACTCTATTTGCCTAGTCTCACACCCCAGATGCTATCCACTGTGAGGCAGGCATGGTATTGCAAGTAAGGACACAGACACAAAAGGTACACGTTTCAAAACCTTTATTAAGTCTGACTGGGGTTGGAGACTTCCTAACTGGCCCTAATTCTGTAATGGGAGTAGTCTTGACCATCAAAGTAAAATATAATGGTCCAGGTCAGTCAGTCAAACAAAGGACATGTCTGTGTCAGAAACATATACTCGCCCTGCCATTTCACAATAACTAAGTGTGGGAGATTGTATACAAATAAAAGAGTGTTTCAAAAGAATCTCAGAATGGCAATGAAAGTGGCCCACCACTCCCTTCCCCAAGTTCAGTTCACTGGGGTTCTTACAAAGTTCCTTCAATGTGGGTAGTCTGCACAATTTCCCATAAATCTGTATTTCAATGCCAGTTCAATATGCATCACAGTTCTCTTCAATTGATTGTTTCAGTCTCCCCATCAGCTTCACAATTCTTAAACAACCAGATATTCACAAAGTTCCTTCTTGGTTACTTTCCTTCAAACACTTAAACATGGCTGAAACACTTTCCAGCCAAACAACTTTGCTTCACAGAGTTCAGGGAGAACTATCTTACCCAACCTGTGTACTTCTCTTTCACAATATTCACCAGTCAGAGACCTTCGCAACCACATAGTATTATTACCCCCTTGCATGACCACTCTGACAGCAGGGTCCTTATCATTATTGCCTTGCCAGAGACTTTCACAACTGCACAGTATTCTCTCCCCTATGCGTGACCACTCTGACAATAGGGTTGGTTTTTCAATGTCTGTGCTTCTTGCACCGTGACTCTTGCACCTGGTTTCGCAGAACGGACTGTCAGCCACTCTGTTCCTTATTTCACAAAAATATATAGTTCATTAGGACAGGCCTACAGCCACTATGTTCCTCGTTTCCCCAAAAATATCAATTCACTTTCACATTAGCCTTTCGGGATCACTGCACACTGTCTTTCCCTTGTGCCCTTCCCTTCAATGGCCTTCAACACATTTTACTTTCATTATTCATTGTTCTGTTATCTTAACAACGTGCCTTCTCACACAGCACAACTCCCTCACTGGCTAAATACATCCATGCTTTCAGTGCAATGTTTTTATCCTTCAATGCGTAGCCTCGCATGTAAGACTGTAGCTTTCCACAATCGCGTGTATCACAAACTGGGCTTTCCCTTTCTTCCAACTCACTGGCTGTGATTGCTTTTTTGCATCCTTCTGTTTCCAGCTCGTCGGGGTCAGGGTCTTGCTCACCTGCCCCTCAGATACTCCCAGGAGGCCTTGCAGCGCATGGAGGAAATGGAATAGCCAGCACCTTGGCTCCATTCTCTGAACTCTCCCGGCTTCTTGGAGACACAGCTCTCTCGCCACACTTTCTCCTGATTCAACTTGCAGCCTGTCAGTGTCTCAGCGTCCCATTCTCCCTGGCCTGGTTCTCTGCAGCTCTCTCTCAGCTGCTCCTCCATCTCGCCATCCAGCATGCCCTCCTTCTTGGCCCCCGCCTTGCTCTCCTTGTCTTTCCGTGTTCCACCTTTGAAAAACGATCCATGAGATTCAGATGTGTGTGATTGTGACTGTGGGCCTGACCTTGCCTGGCCTTGTTAGTGGGACAAGGCCGGTACATGCTACTAGTGATAATCTTCCTAGTCTCAGTCTTCCTCTCCCTCGTCTCAGTAGTTGGGCTGATTTGGAAAGGAGGGAAGTTATTGGAGTTGCAGTATCCCATAAAGGGGAGGGAATATGAGGTATTTAACTGTCAGGAAATGAGGGATACCATGTCTCACCTTCTGGTGTCTCCTCCGCACTCCCTGAGGACGCCCAAGTGATCCTGCCCCGCTTGTCCGCCCCAAGGGTCTGGATTCGATAGCGATGGCCCTTCCCTGACCACCTGAAAAAGGGATCCCTGTGGACTGAGTCGTGCAAAACCTTTTCACTCCACCAAATCTTTGGTCTTTCACAATAGGATGAAGACGTAAACTTTTGCACAAACTGGACAAGCTTCTGTTGCAATAGATAAAACCTTATCTCCAGTAACTGTTTCACTATGCTGTAGCTGAATGTTATTTTTTATTCTGTGCTTGAAGTATGTTTACATAGGTAACATTAACAATAATATGAGGAGTAGAGACTTGTTATTAGTGTTACTTGTTGCTTCAAAACAAAATTCAGTCGTAGAATGTGTGTGGATAGTGGCAGAAAATAAATATTGTTTCCCCAACAATGTCCTTTTCTGTTGGTATATTGACTAGATAACCTCTTAACATGGATCAAACTCACAATATAAAAATGTGATGGTCATTGTAGTTACTTATTTATTTCATTATATTAAGGTGTCTTCAGGCGACAACTGCATTAAGATTTGGATTTTTGATAGCCTTTTCTCAAAAAGGAGTTTTAAGTATTTTATAACTATTATGTTTAATTGGAACTGCTGATAAGCCTACAGATGTCTATCCATTTCCAGAAAGTTAATCCAGAGGGTCATACATCCAAGGTGATCTAAGAAGATGGCTTCCTGAGCGAGAATACCTGTGACATGTTAATCACACTTCATGGTTGGGACCATAACAAAGTCCTAGATTTAGCCAAACTGAGCATCCCATCAATTGGCAGAAGCCTGTGATACAGCCAACAGGAGCGTCAAGGGATCTTTCAAAGGGAGTCATGGATTCTTCATAATGGATTTGAGAGGAGGTGTGACCTGGGATTTAACATTCCAAAACCAATCAATTGAGAATTTTGGCATGTCACTCTGCAGAAAATAAGGACATGAAGTGCCTTATGGAAAGGTTGCCATTGGTTTGAATGTACACCAGCCAGATAGCATTTCCCTCTATTCAATATCAAGCTGGAAGCCACAATGAATGCATCATCATGAAGTTAGCATTACTTGCTTGACAAGAAAAAGTACAGGAGTGGTTCTGACTTCACAAGTATAATTCCACAACTGGAGATTTTCTGCCAAGACTGGGAAGCCAATAATGTGTTTATAGTCAAGGACAAATGCCATAACCATATCTTACTGTGGTACTTTGCATGTCTTCTGTTGGAATCTAAAGTGCCTAGAAATCTCAGTGGCATTCCCAGCAGCTGTAGGAGTCTGTAGACAGAAGAAGACAGCTGGCCCAAGAAGCAGTTCTGGATAATACCAGGAGAGTTCTCATAAAACCCGGAAGCTGTGGGTGAAACCCCACTCCGTAGCTAGAGTAGGAGAGAATGTGGATGCTACATTTATGGCTCTTACATCCAGTGAATGTTCTAAAATCAGCAGATAGCCACATTTCAAATTTCCCTCTCTGCAAGGCCTGACTGAGAAAACCTACAAGGTCAATGCAACATGGCCTTGTCTACCTTCTGCAGCACTGGCTCCTGCACTTAGCTTTCTCAAGGCAGCACAGGCACGCCACTTTGAGCATTTCGCAAGATTGGGCCAATGTCATGTAATGCTTCTGGCCATTGATTGTCCACTAAAGAGTACTCAGCTATCAAGGCTATATTTTTGAGAACTAGCTAGGATGAATGACCACACCAGTCTATGTGTCAAATGCAAATTCTTTCTCCATAAGATTGTATCTGTTTATTGAGATGCTACCCTCATCACAGGGAGTTCCTTCATTCCCCAATCTAGGTGTCACACAATATATGTCTTAATTCCTGTTCTTTGTTCAGCCCTATTTCTGATTCATCTAATATCCCTTGGATCCCACCCACTGAGCTACCAATGAGCCGAGAACCAGGATGCTGTACTGGAAATTAATTTATATTTATTTGAATGATAAATAATGGAAATCACACCAAACCTGCACACACCACCTTCTTTGTGGCTCACAATGAAACTTCTTTTTACATCAATAAATCACACAAGTTTATGGGGAAAAACACAAATCACAGTATTTTATATTATCCCAAATTCAATTCTAGAAATAACGAAAACTAGTCAATGAACAAAATCAATTTACACATGCAATGTTATGCAATTTTGAATTTCCTGCACTGTGGGGTATAATCAAAGGCCCCAAACCAACGGTGCAGACCTGGCTGCCTGTTTATTTAAGTCTCCATGATTAGCTGAATCAGAAAACATATATATTATGACAGTTACTACTAAATCAAAAAGTGTTTGACATAAAACTAGATTTTTGCCAAAAGTTGATATGGGAACAAAAGGGGATTTCAAAGGGAAGTTGCCACATGTCTCTTCCATATTCCTAAACCAATCCATAGAGAGAGCCTGGATTTGTGAGGAGAGACAAGGGTAATTGTCTAAATGTATTTGCGAGAACTCTTGCAGGGTAGGCCCCATGATTGTAAACTTGATGGTGTCATAACTGCTATATAACGCGGATGCAGTATGAGGAGAGGAAGAACTCCTAAAATTACCGTCAGGAGAGAACTGGTGAAATGTACCATCTGACAGCCAGAAGGAAACACCAAACAGAGATTTTGCAGAGACTACTTCTGGGTGGAGCTGTCTATTGCTGTGGTTTCTTGCTGGGGAGGCCTAATAGCTGACTGGATTCTATGGTGAAGAGCTGGGGATCATCCTAGAGAATGGAGTGGCCAGACCCTTGCCCTATCCTCCAAGGGGGACCTGAATTATAGCTGGCTTTCCACAGCTTTACACAGAGGCTTTCTATGTGAGTAGAACTGAGCCCTGGGAAACCAAAAGGCAGGGGAATCTGCTTGCCTTAAATCCTTTCCCTTTATAGTTTGTGAGGGGAAAGGAATTGTGTAGATCCTTAGACTAAATAAAAATATGAATTTGATTAATATCCCCTTGGTGGAACACCAGAGTGGGATTTTTGTCAAAATTTGAAATTAACAAAGCCCATTTCTGGTGTGCGCTGAAAACTATAGACTGTAATGTAATTGGGTAATCCTATTTTGCCTGTTAACCACAACCTTTTTTAGGAAGATGAGTGCTTTTGTTCCTAAACCAAAACAAAACGAAATAATCCTCACCATTTTACCATCCAGCTTCCCCAACACAGGCCTTTATGTGGAGGGGGTCTAAAATACAAAATCCCCAAATCATTCCGATTTTTCTGTCCTACTTCCACAACACAGACCCCCTCACCACTTAAAGGCCTGTGCCGGGGAAACTGGACAGAAACAAATTGTGATGATTTAATAATTTTGGATTTCACTCCTCTCCCCCTCATGTAAAGGTCTGTGTTGGGGAAGCTAAACAGAAACAAATTGGGATGGTTTAGGAATGTTGGATTTCAAACCCCCCCTTCAAGTAAAGGTCTGTGTTGGGCAAGCTGGACAGAAACAAATTGGGATGATTTAATAATTTTGGATTTCAGAGCCCCTCCTCTCAAAGGCCAGTGTTAGGGAAGCTGGACAGAAACATTTTGTGATGTTTTAAGAATTTCGGACCTCAGGCCTCCTCCACTTAAAGGCCTGTCTTGGGGATGCTGGACAGAAAGAAATTGGGATAATTTAAGAATGTCAGATTGTAGACCCCCCTCCACTTAATGGCCTGTGTTAGGGAAGCTGGACCAATAGGATTGCTAATTAAATTACAGTCTATAGTTTTCAGTGCACACAGGTCATGAGCTTTGCTAATTTCATATTTTAGCAAAAATCACCCTGTGGTGTTCTGCCATGGGGAATTACATAAATTAATATTTTTAGTTAAATAGGCTAAGAATATACAAAATTGTGCCCATGCTGCCCACTATAAAGAGTAAGGATCTTCACCATAGGGCCCCATCAGGTTTTTAGGACGCCCCAGCAATAGACAGCTCCACCAAGATACAATCTCAGCAATCTCCTCTAGTGTTTCCTCGTGGCTGTCAGATGATCATTTTCAGCAGCTCTCTCCCTTCTCCCATAGTGCATCCATATACCAGTGATGACACCATTGAGATTTCAATTTTGGGTAGTGCCCTGAATGTATTCCCACATTCAGGATTGGATAGTCACCCTTCTCTCTCCTCCCAGATTCCAGCCTCTCTCTATGGATTGGCTCAGGAGTCCAGACTAGACATAGGGAAATTCCCATTTGAAATCTCCTTTTATTTTCATGTCAACTTTTGGCATAAATCTAACTATGTGTCAAGACTTTGGAGATTTACTAGTAACTGACATAATGTATATATTTTCTGATTAAGCTAATTATGGGAATTTAATAAAACAACAGCCGGTTCCGCACAATGTTGCACTGCCATTTGGCAATATTCTTACATTTTCACAAAAAGCATAACAGTTAGGAACCTGTAATTTACTCCCCCATTCCTAATTTGACCCTCTACCAGCATACCAATTCTCAAATTTGGGACATGTTCAGCTCAGCCAGGAACACCTTGTAGCTGGCCATTATAATTCCCTAAATCGCAGGTGGATGGATTTTATTTCTCCAAATGTATCTGGAAATTATCTAAGAAATGACACATAAATGAGGGCAGTACGCCTTATGGTTGCTGAGAGAAATGCCTAAATGATAATAGTCATTTTACATTTATAGGAAATCTTCATGTTACACAAATTTTAACCTCTGGTCTCCAAGCCAATTGCCACTCTGGGCCAGCCTGTGACCACAGGTTTTTCTATTAGTGCCTTTGTTGTTTGAAGTGTAAGCTGTAGATCGTAAATACTTGGTATGCACCGGCCAACTCAGAGATCCCATACTGCAGACATGTGGCATCCTGCTCTCTGATCTGAAGGGGACCACCAGTACAGTCTGGAATGTTCTATTTTCCTGTCTTGAATGCAGACCCTGTTCTCACACCTCCCACCTACGTTCTGGTCATGTACTGGATAAGCAATCTGCAGTGCACAGAAATGAGCTTTCAGAGTCACCAATTCTAGGAAAGTTTGTTTTCAACACCCTTAGAGGCAACACTTTATTGCAGTTGTATACAGCTGGAATGCAAGCCAGGCTTTCAGTGAGGGAGTCCTTTGTGAAGTTGGATCAACAACAAATAAAAGGGTCTGCCTCAGGCCTACAGGACATTTTCATCTACAGCCTTGAAACAAAGTGGCCTTTTCTTTTCAATTTTTGCTGGTATTTTGCATGTGAAGCATAATATACATTACTTCTTGTCAACACATATAATGTATTTTCCCTGACATCTTTATGTTAGCAGGGGAATGTTTATCATGTCTTGCTTTAAACTGCAAATGCCAATGCAAAGTCATTTTGGTGTTGGTGTTTGAAAATCCTGCTTTCCACGTGAAAGGGGGCTTTGCATGTCTTCTGCCACTGTGAATTAAAATGCTGCTTTTCCTTTTGAAATGATAGGTAGGCCTTTTTCACATGGCCCTTCCTTGTGTTACTTTCTGAAACCCCAAAGTCTGCCTTAATAGGCCCATTTTCAGTGTGAATGTTCTTTTCTGAAGCCTGGCAGGTCATTTCTTTCAGTGGGTGCTTCAGTTCTGTTGGTTTGGGGCCTTTGATTACACCCCACATGGTGCTCCTCTAGCTTATTGGACCTTCTTCGGTATAAAAGTTTTTCACTGGTAGCACTGGAGTAGCTCATCTGAGATTGCAGAGGCCCATGCCAGTTACCACTTAAGATGATTGACTAACTAGGAATCTTGACCTCACATTTAACATTTCGAGACAACAAATCCAAATACGTCACTGTTTCCATCTAGAGTTCTGCCTGGCCTCCAGGGATCATAATACCACCTAACTGCACTTAAAAATATCCAATGTTGGTTGTCCTTAATCTATGTATGTCCACTTAAGTACTGCCCCGTGTTCCATTTACTCCCATCAACAACATGGTCAGAATGTCCCTCAAACTCACCCCATAGTAAGAAGCTCACTGCTTCCTGTCAAATCTATTTTCTTATCTATTGTATGTTCTTTTGTGATCAAAAGTGCATTGTTACTCCTGTTTATAAATACATAAAACATGAATAATAATACACAGTGTATCAGACAGGAATTAATTGAATATGAATAGAGACCATTTTACACACTATCAAACTATGTTATTTTCTGCAAAGGAAAGGGACAAGGGAGTTTATAGATTATTTTTGCCTTATAATTCCACAGTGAATAACCTCACAAACACTCACAGCTGTTTAGTGCATTTTAGGGTCTTGAAAGGTGGACCTCATGACGGGTTTGGCAGTAAGTGGAAAAAGTGGCCACCATGGGCACTAGCTGATGGGCAACAAATAACACCATACCACAGCAACAGGGAGACAATAGCAGAACAAGTCACCCTGATATAGGATGAACTACAAGCAGAATCAACCTCTAAACAGCAATCATACCACTGCAGAAGCTTGTGTTTGTACAACACTGTCTCATCACAGACACCTTCCAGCCCATTGTGGGCATGTTTCATGACATGTCACAGCCCGCGTTTCAGATTACGCTCACCCAGGTGCTGGGAGCACTCATTCAGCATGCACCCCAGCACATCTTCCTGCCCACCACCTCAGCACAGGTAAATTAAACAATGGCACAATCCTACACAGCTCTCCACTTCACATATCATTGCAGATGCAGCTCTGAACTGAATGCGTGTGACACTCATGGTAACCCAGGTATTGGAAGAGGTTTATAGGAACAATAATCTCCCCTTAATGAACAGGTGATGTGTGATGAGACCTCACTGTAAAACACTGGTGCTCCCACTTCACAGGTTCCGCTCATGATGCCATGGTCCTGTACAAAAGTCCACTGCCAGGTAAATATGGAGACGTACAGAGTGCAACAAACCTGGATTCTGGGTAAGTACAATTGCCATCGTACAACACAAACACATGATCCACAAGTGATAATGGTCCCGATGATGGGGAGAGGGGCAAACACTAATTTGATGTAAATGCAATGTACATCCTATCACAGCCTTGATCATGAACGACCTGCCCTCTGACACAACACATACAAATCACCACCTCATATGACAAGGTCCTACAGGACAACAACATATCATGAGAGAAATGCATGATCCCATATGCACTAAAAATGCTCTAAGAGTGAACTAAAAGTACCACCATGCACAGTGGTACCATACCTACACAGGCAACAGAACAGTTTTCATGTGCATGATGAAAGTGCATAACAGACATGATGTGATGGTATGACTACTGCAAACCATGAATGTAAGTGCCCAAGAGCAGTAACACTACCACAAAGTGCACAATATTATCAGTACCCTCATCAGAGCACATGCATGAGAGCAAAGTACAGGACTTGCACAGATTTGTTCATTGAAAATACAGTTACATTATATGAGTGTCAAGTCTAGTGGTTCAGTGATGTGTGAAATTGGGGATTACCCAAGTGACATTGCCCATTTTCCCCTGTAGTACACAAGGCATCATATAATGCAGGAATAGACAACCATAGTGATCCCAAATGTGCCATGAGTATTGTAAGAGACTGTTGACCAATATGCCATTAGCAATTGTGGCACTTGCTCATATTTCTGTAAACAACACCTACACCGTGGTCTTTGCATGTGATTCTGGACACCGTCAGCTCTTGTGGCTGAGGACAATTTCTATTAAGCACATTTGATTACACATACCTCACATAATTGTATATATTTACATATTAAATTTGGCACCTTCACTCAGAAAGACTGTCCTGGCATCTGTTTAGGTTTAAATGTGATGTATTATGTATAAAAAGAAAGCCACATGCCATCCTACCTCCCTCAATCTCCAAACACCCTTGCCCTCCCACCTTCCTCAATTCCCAACACCTTGCCCACACACCTTCCTCAATCCCCAACACCCTTGCACTCCCACCTCCTCAATCCCCAACACTTATGCCGTCCCTCCTCCCTCAATCCTCAAAATGCATGCCCTCCCTCCACCCTCAATCCCGATGTCCATTATCATTCTTTATTTCCATGGGTGTTTTCCACGTCCATGCAGAGTTGTTGGGGACCACAACAGTACTCGCGGAGAGTGCTGTAAAGGAGTGCTTTGCCAGATCCCTCTGTGGGAGTGACTGATATGGAGCTGGCTGATTCGGCTCCTCAGATGTGCTGGGGTGTTATTGTGATGGCTCCCATCACAGTCTCATTGGATGCATACATGGCCTCTGCCAACTCACGCAGCCTCTATGCCACCAGGGTAACTCTAGCCGCACCATCACCAATCCTCCTTCTCAGCCTCTCCACCACATTGGACACCTGCCTTGATGCCCCTGAACACCTTTGCTCAGTGCTTGACAATGGGATAGGTGTTCCTGTCCATTTCTGCCTGTGCACCTGTGCCTATGGGGTCCTCAATCCAATGAAGCCTTTTCCAAAAGGCAGTAAAATCTGGTTGCAATACAGAGCATGCTTGCTCATGAGGCTGATCCCTCCCTGATGTACTTGCGCCATACACTGCTGTGTCCTAATATTTATTTGTGTCATTGGAGTCCTATAGATGTTGAAACAGCTGTGCATGGCTAGTGGGTACACGCGAGGGAGTGCTTGGGAAAGGGGAAAGGGTGGGAAGCGGAGAGGAGGCCAGCGGATGAATGGCCAGACTTGAACGTCTTGTCGTGCGTACAGTAGAGATCTTGACACGTGCAGGCAGTTAAGAGGATGAGGTGGTAATCTCCTCGTCAGTGATTGGAGCAGCCTCTGCATGTCTGCTAGGTGGATCAGTGGGAGTGGTGATGGGGTGCCAGTAGAAGCAGCGGTGCTGGTGGTGATGGAGCGAGTGGAGCTTCTGTGTCTCTGATGATTATGGTAGGCATGTTGTCACTGGTTGGTGTAGGTACAGGTTCTGTTGTGGCAGATGTGGTGGACATGGGCAAGAAGGTGCCAGTACTTGACTTGCCTTTTTCCCCAGCTACTGGTGGAATTGTGCCATGTATCCCTGGAGGATGGGCCCGTATTTGTGGTGGCAGTCACTAATGCGGTTGATGTGCTAGCACCTACCTTCCCTCCTTTGCTGCCCTGGGCTACTGTAGGGGGAAATTAACATGCTGTCACCTATAGTATACTTCAGGGTATGATTGTACATTACAGTCATGATCATTTTGTGTGGCTCGAAGCTCATGTAGGGATGGCCTGCATTCACCCAATGTTGTCTATTTTCCTGTCTTGGGTTGCTGTGGCTCTGTATGTATTGCATTTACAGGGAAGTTGTCTTCGAGACATTTGTGCTTGGTCATGTTCATGGTGCCCGATGCATGTGCTCAGCATGATGGTCACAGGTGCAGGCAGGTGATATTGGGGCCTCTGAGGTCTGGTGGTACTAGTCATGTTGTGTCCCCTGTTGGTAAGTGATCCATCTTATGTAGGCCTTGTTGCTTGTGTGTATTTTGTGCTGTATTCTGTATGTCTGTTCCTCATGCTTTAGGAATGCATGTGTGTGGCAGTGACATGCTTTGTAGATAGAGGAGGTACTAAGGACCTATCAGACAGCTTAGATGAATGGTATTCAAAATCAATGACAGATTAGCAATGCTTCATGCATGCTATTTCTCAACGCGGGTCACTTCCCTGGGTGTGACCTGACTTAGGCCCTGATAGCTGGGACGACTGTATTGTTTGTGGGCATTATGCAGTAAATTGTCTGACACATGGTCAGCAGGATTCCATGAAGTGTATGTTTTCCCATTCATATGATTTTAGTCTTTGCCAAATGGAGATTTGTCTACTCACCAGGGCCTATTTCGCTGCCTCCTCCAACCTCTGCAGCATAACGCCTTCCAGCCATGCCATGTGTAGGATGGGGCTTAGCTTGGGAGGTTCCATAGAGCCTTCTCCTGCGATGCTGTATCCTTGTTGTCGAGGGCATGGACTGAGCGGACCCTGGCCTTCAGGTTATTCCAACATACTGAGGCACTGTCCTACCTGCCACAACCTTTTCCTGCACATCATCCCAGATGGCTGCCTTCCTTTGGTTTGATACTTCTGGCCCTTAGAGCTCATATATGTGTGCCAGTACCTCGTCTGACAAGTTGGTTAGCTCTGCTTCAGAGAATTTTGGATTCCTGATGTAATTTGTAATGGACTGATACAAAGACTGCATGCTGTGGACTCAAAAGGGAAAAAGGGGGAGACACTTTCCATATATTTAAATAATCTACATTTGTCTTTCAGGATAAAGGTGAGAAGCAGCTGTGGAGACTCCATTCTCCCTCTTTCCCAACCGTTTTTGTTTATTTGCCTGGGGTAAACTAGGGATTTTATTTTATTTGACTAGTTACATTTCATTTGAGGCAAGTCACATATCCCCATCAGCAATGCACTGTGGGTATGAAATTTAGCTCAAATGCAAGCCTTTTGCTCTGGAAAATTGCCATTGTTTTACAATGCAGTGCTGCCTTATATGTAGCTTTATCAACCGAAGAGCGAGAGATGTCTCTGGACTGCAGACCCGACATACCTGGATTCACTGCCATAAGGGCTCATTAGTATAGTAAAGTATGACACAACAATAACCATGACATAAAAGAGTAAGATTTAATATCATAAACCCTAAAATATCAAGTGTATTTAATGATTCTAAGCGCAACGTGAACGGGCAAATAAAATTTCCAGTGAAGACACGAGGTGTGGGCAACACCTCAACCACCGGCAACCTCGCAGCTCAAGCCCAAACTGAGAGCAACCAAGAAATACTCTGAGGAAAGCGCAAATCGAGTCTAAGCCTAGTGCCCGAACTATGCTAACACTAGTACAGTATGACAGTCTTATGGTTGCAGCGTTGTGGCATGTTTATATAATTGACCAAAGTCTCCTTTAGTTTACAGTGGGGGTCGCTTGCTCAGTGCTGCCAGAAACATACTTTTTGCAATGTGACACAAACTACAATTGAATTATGGCTAAATCACTTTCTTTTAATGCTGCAGTACTCGGTGTGGGCTTTGTTGTATTTTTGATTAGCACGCAGGTGGGGGAAGCCAACCAATCAGGTTGCTTGAATAGCAGGCAGAAACTGCTAATCTCAGCCCGCGTTCCGAGCAGCTTACTGGCTGCTTCCCCCCACTCGCAGCGCCATCTTACCCCCACCCTTCTTTTTTAACGTTTCCCTCCAGCCTCCCCTGCCCTACTTACCTGTTTTCAACGGCCGCGGCGGCCCCTCTACCGCCACGGCCACGCTTCTGCTGTCGCTCTATGGGCACTGTGGACATGAAAGAGGGGCTATGTATGGAGCCCCGCCTTCCATTTCCATGGCGGCCATCTTTAGTCAGTATTTTCATTCATTGAACGGGACGTGCGCAGCATCCTGTTCAATGAATGAAAATACTTTTTCTTAGCACCCCGAGTTACCGCTCAGGTAACGTAGGGTGCTAATAGCCTTAAAACCCTCTCCGGCATACCGGATTGGGCCTTATCGAACCGGGGACCATTGTTAAAAGTGTTGGCTTCGCTCTGACCTTTAACTCAGGCTATGGTCTGATAAGATCCGATCCGGCCCACCAGATCGGGGCATAACGTCATATTAAAACCCTCTGTGGCAACTCATTGTGTTAGGCATCTTTTTTACGTTTATTTCAGGTGCAAGAGTTTGTTTAAGCCTTTCAATTGCACCATACATTTTGTATTCAGACCAGTTTGTACATCTACCAACTGCAGCCACGCCACCTTCTTTGGCATTCAGTTGCAGGTTAAATAAAATTATAATATTATTGTAATAACCTTGCTTTTGACCAGGGGAGTTGCTAGGTCTGGAAAAGACCCGGGGCTAAGCTGATGTCGGAACTGTTGGGACTGGGGGCTAGCTAGTCTTTTGGCTGTAACTCCTGAGATTCTATCCGGGGCTACAACCAAAAGATCAGGGGCTATAGCCCCCTTAACCCCCCCCTAGCAACGCCCCTGCTTTTGATGTTTTTTTTTAATAGTTACAGTCGCATTGCTCATTGGACTTGTGGGAAGTTGGTTTGCCAGTGCCTCTAGTCGATTCCAGTAGTTCAAGAGTGGCGTGAACTGCTTCTTTCAGTGGACAGCTGGACTAGAGCATTCAGGAAGCTCAGCTAGAGTAAGCCTCGGCTGTGCCCGATGCCAGCCCATCTCTTCCAATAGTTCTGGAACCAAGCTACTCTTAGCTTCATCTCCAGAACCGTGCCTGAAGGGCAGTGATCAAAATGCCATTCATGAAGGCTAACTTCAATGGCACTGGTTTTCCCAGAAGCCCCACTACACTGGATATAATTGGCCATCAGCCCATCATCTCAGGGCAGTGCACATGCTGGGAACTGCAGCTAGTGGTGCTGAATTTACAGCATGAAAACCATTACTCACATACCACAAGACACGCAAGATAAAGCAAACTCGCAAGATGTGAATTCCGCATCTGAACGATTCACTGCCATAGGCAGGCAATGGAAAATGAAGACACTGTTTTGACATTAGTAAGTCTGCAGTTAAGTTAACCAAACAGTCATAGGGAGTGGAGTAACTCACAACGGTAACCTTTTCAATGTATCTGTATTCAGTTAATTTAAGAGACAACCCTTTGAGTGTAGCAGCACTTCTACCTGCGTATAGAAGGGAACCCCTGGTGCACCATCTCCCACAACTATTGTGTCAGTATGGCACTGCTGCCAATTGTTGAACATTCTAATAGTGGAAATACCAGGGCGTCTGTTGTGAGTGAAAAAGGACAGAGACCCTTTAAGAGGGGAGCTCAAGACTATGGGAGGGAGCGGGAAGCGGGAGGAAAGGGAGGGGAAAGGGAAGAGGGAAGGCAGTAAGAGAAAGTAGGAATAAAGAGAAGGTCCTCAGTAACCATGGCTCCTGTGCTTTCTACTTGGAATGTGTGTGTAAGGCCCGACTCGGCAGTACAACAAAGTATTGCACCAGCGACACACCGCCTCCAGACCTACGCCCACCACCTTGAAGCCTACTGGGCAAACCTGAGCACCATTACAGTCACGAGGACCACGACCCGTGACCCCAGCCGCCATGGTCGACCAGGCACAGGGAGCTGCATATGCAGGGGCACGAGCCATGGCATGACAATTTCTACTTCCCATGTTAGCCTGATGAGATGCCCTAACCCATTTGCCTTGAACCCGCACCACGACCAAGGAACAAGATGGGAAGAATGGGTCGAAGACTTTGAAGACTTTCTCGGTGCTATCGGGAACCAAGACCCGCCAAACAAACTCAGCATATTCACGAACATGGTAGGAAAAGAGGTAAAGGACATCATCAAGACAATTCCAGCAATAGACAAGACCACGTACCAACACCTCCTCGAGGCAGTCAACGACAAGCTGATAGTAGGCTCCAACAAAGACTATGAATGCCTTACATTCAACCAACACAGACAGCGTCCGCACGAATCCATTGGAGAGTTCGTTGTATGTCTCCAGCAGAAGATAGCGGACTGCGACTTCGCCAACTTCAAAGATGAAGAAGCTATAAGACTGAGGATCATAGAAAGGCACCTCGTCAACGCTCAGATAATACCTTCTCAAAAAGCCCCTAACCCTAGTGAAAATACTCAATCTGGCAAAAACATACGAGAGAGTTGACACACAGGCAGCCGCCATTGAAAGAAAAGTTGAACGCGACGCCATTGTGGAACTCACGGAAGGGCAGCCGCAATACTCCAAGCCCACTCGACCCTAGAGAAGGTGGAAACTTAGAAGACACTGGCAACAAAGCCCGAGCAAAGAGCAAAGCCCGAGCAAAGAGCAATGCCACGGGCGAGGGTGGAAACATACACACAGGCAACCATACACAGCCTTCGGACGAACGTGCTGGCGCTGTGGCCAGGAAGGTCACCTTCAGGCCATGTGCAGAACATGACCACCCACAAACTCAGCATGCCAACCCACACCACCAGCCCAGGCAAGACACCCGAGTCCACCGAGAGCACGGTTAGACATCAGGAAAGATATCAAGGACATGAACACCAGCCCACCCAGATATCACAGGCATGCATACCCCCTCTACCCTGAGTTAACCCACCCAAAAGGGGATGGACTAACACTTGGCACACAAACCTCACCCGTTCTGAGAGAGGACTATGAGCCTCGCAACCACCCAGTACCCTTCGAGAAATCGTACAGGGGGGAATGTGAAAGCCACAAGAAACGTTGGCACAAAGCAACTATACCAGACAAGGGCGGAAGAACACCCCCTAGAAAAACCCCAAGACCATGTCGCCCAATGGAGCGCAGCACAGACAGTGCAACCAAAAGGACAGTCACGACGCGACCCAACCCAAGGAGACCGCAGAGTGCCTGACATCATCCGCATGATACCTAGTCCCGCCATAGGGCACAGCCGCTTCAGCCACCGGACAGCACTACAACAAGCACTCATCAGCATTCACTATAGGTCATTCGAAGCAACCCACAAGAAGGACAAAGGGGCCGAGCAAGATGCGGGGGAGGCAAGCAAGGCCAAAGGACAGATGGACTGTGCAGATCCAATCCTAACGACAAGGGACGAAGAACAAGTGACAACTACGACAAAGAACTACGGCAAATTGACGCCAAAGGACTCCCTCCTCCATGAGTTATACTTTGAAGAGCATGAACCAACGAAAGGGGAAGCGATCGAGAGGGAGGAAAAAGAGAGAGCAGAGACCTATGAAACACTGCAACGAGAGAGTGCAGAGGAGACCCACGAGCAACCAAGCAGGCCCCATCGAGCCACAGAGAGACCTCAACGGCTCATCGAGCAAATGTAACCCAGGAAGTCTCATGTTAAGCAAGGGGGAGGTATTGTGAGTGAAAAAGGACAGAGTCCCTTTAATAGGGGAGGTCAAGACTATGGGAGGGAGTGGGAAGCGGGAGGAAAGGGAGGGGCAAGGGAAGAGGGAAGGTAGTAAGAGAAAGGAGGAATAAAGAGAAGGTCCTCAGTAACCATGGCTCCTGTGCTTTCTGCTTGGAATGTGTGTGTCAGGCCCGACTCGGCAGTACAACAACAGGCGACGAAGTGATTTGTCCTGCGCCGTGGAAACGGTGGGCAAAGTGGGCCCGGCAGAACGATGGGCGAACGTGCCCAGCAGTATCGTGAGCACCAGGTGAAAGTGACGGCCTCGTAAGGCCAGCAGCGTCAGGAGGGGCAACAGGGGAACGAACACACCAGAAATATGATGGCATACACAGCAGTGTGCCAGCAGAGACGGTGAATGAGGAGCACAGCAATAGGCAGGCGACACGGGTGCACCGAATGGGTTTGAAGCACACAGCAGCAGCAAGACGGCAGTAGAAGAGTACCTGGTCACAGGTGTTCTAAGGAGGAAAGTCCGCTCGGGGAGCAGCCGACAGCTGCATGAATGCCCGGTGAGGCTCAGAAGCGGAAAACTATCACGGACGAGGCCAACAGACGCCATGCTGCGTGGCTGGTGGAGGGTTCCTACATCACGGATCCTGCCAGTATCCTCACGATGGTGTGCCCTCAGGTAGAGAGCACGGCAGCTTCGAGAAGGTGTGCCTGAATTGTGTGCACAGCAGCCGGACGAGAGAAGCGTCGGTCGAAGGTAAACTGAGTTGTGCCTAAAGAGTGTGCACAGCAGCTCTTCAAGACGAGCATCGGACGGAGAAATGCCTGGGAAACCACGCAGGTGAAGCCCCGCAACTCGCCTGCAGAACCAGAGGAAGGAAAAAGTACTAGGAGGAGCTGCGCACGTGAGTTTGGCAGCCTCTTACGACGAGCGGAAGGACCTGGTGTCCTGCCTGGCTGCGACTCACGCGAGGAACAGCCGCCAATGCGAACAGGGAAGGAGATGACGGCCGAAACCCCATGTCCAGCTGAAGGACGACCAGCGAATACCCAGAGGGACCACGGCGGAGAGAGGGTAAGCACCCATACCCTCCCACCCTGTGGCACCGAATACGCATCATACGAGTGACAACCAACCCACAACTAAGCCTGCATCACCTGCTCAAGACCACGAATAACAGCAGGCGAACCTACAGAATACCAGCTACCACAGTGCCCCCAGTGCGTGCTATAACCAGCCGCCCACACGTTACCTTGGCAGAATCGCCTGAAGTGCACGGGGCCGCACAAATGCCTAAACCCTGTGCCACCCACACCCTGCTTGAACACTGCCGAAGGCTCCAACGACAGTAAGGCTGCACAAAACCTGCACCGTCCACAGCAAGGAGGTTTACACACAGAGGGGCACGCCAACCTACAAGGGGAGAGAGGGGCAGAAAGAGCAGGTCCACAAGAGGAGAGTGGGGCGGAAAGAGTCCGAAAAGTATTGCACCAGCGACACACCACCTCTAGACCTACGCCCACCACCTCGAAGCCTACTGGGCAAACCTGAGCACCATTACAGTCAGGAGGACCACGACCCGTGACCCCAGCCACCATGGTCGACCAGGCACAGGGAGCTGCATATGCAGGGGCATGAGCCATGGCAGAGACGATTTCTACTTCCCATGTTAGCATGATGAGATGCCTTAACCCATTTGCCTTGAACCCGCACCGTGACCAAAGAACAAGATGGGAAGAATGGGTCGAAGACTTTCTAGGTGCTATCGGAAACCAAGAACCACCAAACAAACTCAGCATATTCAAGAACATGGTAGGAAAAGAGGTAAAGGACATCATCAAGACAATTCCAGCAATAGACAAGACCACGTACCAGCGCCTCCTCGAGGCAGTCAATGACAAGCTGATAGTAGGCTCCAACAAAGACTATGAATGCCTTACATTCAACCAACACAGACAGCGTCCGCACAAATCCATTGGAGAGTTTGTTGTATGTCTCCAGCAGAAGATAGCGGACTGCGACTTCGCCAACTTCAATGATGAAGAAGCTATAAGACTGAGGATCATAGAAAGGCACCTCGTCAATGCTCAGAAAACACCTTCTCAAAAAGCCCCTACCCCTAGCGAAAATACTCAATCTGGCAAAAACATACGAGAGAGTTGACGCACAGGCAGCCGCCATTGAAAGAAAAGTTGAACGCGACGCTATCGCAGCCCTCACGGAATGGCAGCCGCAATACTCCAAGCCCACTCGACCCTGGAGAAGGCGGAAACTTAGAGGACACTGGCAACAAACCCTAAGCAAAGAGCAAAGCCCGAGCAAAGAGCAATGCCATGGGCGAGGGTGGAAACATACACACAGGCAATCATACACAGCCTTCGGACGAACGTGCTGGCGCTGTGGCCAGAAAGGTCACCTTCAGGCCATGTGCAGAACATGACCACCCACAAACTCGGCATGCCAACCCACACCACCAGCCCAGGCAAGAAACGCAAGTCCACCGAGAGCACGGTTAGACATCAGGAAAGATATCAAGGATATGAACACCAGCCCACCCAGATGTCACAGGCATGCATACCCCCTCTACCCTGAGTTAACCCACCCAAAAGGGGATGGACTAACACTTGGCACACGAACCTCACCCGTTCTGCGAGAGGACTATGAGCCTCGCAACTACCCAGTACCCTTCGAGAAATCGTACAGGGGGGAATATGGAAGCCACAAGAAACGTCGGCACAAAGAAACTATACCAGACAAGGGTGGAAGAACACCCCCTAGAAAAACCCCAAGACCATGTCGCCCAATGGAGCGCAGCACAGACAGTGCAACCAAAAGGACAGTCACGACGCAACCCAACCCAAGGAGACCGCAGAGTGCCTGACATCATCCGCATGATACCTAGTCCCGCCATAGGGCACAGCCGCTTCAGCCACCGGACAGCACTACAACAAGCACTCATCAGCATTCACTATAGGTCATTCGAAGCAACCCACAAGAAGGACAAAGGGGCCGAGCAAGATGCGGGAGAGGCAAGCAAGGCCAAAGGACAGATGGACTGTGCAGATCCAATCCTAACGACAAGGGACGAAGAACAAGTGACAACTACGACAAAGAACTACGGCAAAATGACGCCAAAGGACTCCCTCCTCCATGAGTTATACTTTGAAGAGCATGAACCAACGAAAGGGGAAGCGATCGAGAGGGAGGAAAAAGAGAGAGCAGAGACCTATGAAACACTGCAACGAGAGAGTGCAGAGGAGACCCACGAGCAACCAAGCAGGCCCCATCGAGCCACAAAGAGACCTCAATGGCTCATCGAGCAAATGTAACCCAGGAAGTCTCATGTTAAGCAAGGGGGAGGTATTGTGAGTGAAAAAGGACAGAGTCCCTTTAATAGGGGAGGTCAAGACTATGGGAGGGAGCGGGAAGTGGGAGGAAAGGGAGGGGCAAGGGAAGAGGGAAGGTAGTAAGAGAAAGGAGGAATAAAGAGAAGGTCCTCAGTAACCATGGCTCCTGTGCTTTCTGCTTGGAATGTGTGTGTCAGGCCCGACTCGGCAGTACAACAACAGGCGATGAAGTGATTCGTCCCGCGCCGTGGAAACGGTGGGCAAAGTGGGCCCGGCAGAACGATGGGCGAACGTGCCCAGCAGTATCGTGAGCACCAGGTGAAAGTGACGGCCTCGTAAGGCCAGCAGCGTCAGGAGGGGCAACGGGGGAAAGAACACACCAGAAATATGATGGCGTACACAGCAGTGTGCCAGCAGAGACGGTGAACGAGGAGCACAGCAATACGCAGGCGACACGGGTGCACCGAATGGGTTTGGAGCACACAGCAGCAGCAAGACGGCAGTAGAAGAGTACCTGGTCACAGGTGTACTAAGGAGGAAAGTCCGCTCGGGGAGCAGCCGACAGCTGCATGAATGCCCGGTGAGGCTCAGAAGCGGAAAACTATCACGGACGAGGCCAACAGACGCCATGCTGCGTGGCTGGTGGAGGGTTCCTACATCACGGATCCTGCCAGTATCCTCACAATGGTGTGCCCTCAGGCAGAGAGCACGGCAGCTTCGAGAAGGTGTGCCTGAATTGTGTGCACAGCAGCCGGACGAGAGAAGCGTCGGTCGAAGGGAAACAGAGGTGTGCCGAAAGAGTGTGCACAGCAGCTCATCAAGACGAGCATCGGAAGGAGAAATGCCTGGGAAACCACGCAGGTGAAGCCCCGTAACTCGCCTGCAGAACCAGAGGAAGGAAAAAGTACTAGGAGGAGCTGCGCACGTGAGTTTGGCAGCCTCTTACGACGAGCGGAAGGACCTGGTGTCCTGCCTGGCTGCGACTCACGCGAGGAACAGCCGCCAATGCGAACAGGGAAGGAGATGACGGCCGAAACCCCATGTCCAGCTGAAGGACGACCAGCGAATACCCAGAGGGACCACGGCGGAGAGAGGGTAAGCACCCATACCCTCCCACCCTGTGGCACCGAATATGCATCATACGAGTGACAACCAACCCACAACTAAGCCTGCATCGCCCGCTCAAGACCACGAATAACAGCAGGCGAACCTACAGAATACCAGCTACCACAGTGCCCCCAGTGCGTGCTATAACCAGCCGCCCACACGTTACCTTGGCAGAATCGCATGAAGTGCACGGGGCCGCACAAATGCCTAAACCCTGTGCCACCCACACCCTGCTTGAACACTGCCAAAGGCTCCAACGACAGTAAGGCTGCACAAAACCTGCACCGTCCACAGCAAGGAGGTTTACACACAGAGGGGCATGCCAACCTACAAGGGGAGAGAGGGGCAGAAAGAGCAGGTCCACAAGAGGAGAGTGGGGCGGAAAGAGTCCGAAAAGTATTGCACCAGCGACACACCACCTCTAGACCTACGCCCACCACCTCGAAGCCTACTGGGCAAACCTGAGCACCATTACAGTCAGGAGGACCACGACCCGTGACCCCAGCCACCATGGTCGACCAGGCACAGGGAGCTGCATATGCAGGGGCATGAGCCATGGCAGAGACGATTTCTACTTCCCATGTTAGCCTGATGAGATGCCTTAACCCATTTGCCTTGAACCCGCACCGTGACCAAAGAACAAGATGGGAAGAATGGGTCGAAGACTTTCTAGGTGCTATCGGAAACCAAGAACCACCAAACAAACTCAGCATATTCAAGAACATGGTAGGAAAAGAGGTAAAGGACATCATCAAGACAATTCCAGCAATAGACAAGACCACGTACCAACGCCTCCTCGAGGCAGTCAACGACAAGCTGATAGTAGGCTCCAACAAAGACTATGAATGCCTTACATTCAACCAACACAGACAGCGTCCGCACAAATCCATCGGAGAGTTTGTCGTATGTCTCCAGCAGAAGATAGCGGACTGCGACTTCGCCAACTTCAATGATGAAGAAGCTATAAGACTGAGGATCATAGAAAGGCACCTCGTCAATGCTCAGAAAACACCTTCTCAAAAAGCCCCTACCCCTAGCGAAAATACTCAATCTGGCAAAAACATACGAGAGAGTTGACGCACAGGCAGCCGCCATTGAAAGAAAAGTTGAACGCGACGCTATCGCAGCCCTCACGGAATGGCAGCCGCAATACTCCAAGCCCACTCAACCCTGGAGAAGGCGGAAACTTAGAGGACACTGGCAACAAACCCTGAGCAAAGAGCAAAGCTCGAGCAAAGAGCAATGCCATGGGCGAGGGTGGAAACATACACACAGGCAATCATATACATCCTTTGGACAAACGTGCTGGCACTGTGGCCAGGAAGGTCACCTTCAGACAATGTGCAGAACAGGACCACCCACAAGCTCGGCATGCCAACCCACAGCACCAGGCCAGGCAAGATACCCAAGTCCACCGAGAGCACAATTAGACATCAGGAAAGATATCAAGGACATGAACACCAGCCCACCCAGAAGTCACAGGCATGCATACCCCCTCTACCCTGAGTTAACCCACCCAAAAGGGGATGGACTAACACTTGGCACATGAACCTTACCCGTTCTGCGAGAGGACTATGAGCCTCGCAACCACCCAGTACCCTTTGAGAAATCGTACGGGGGGAAATGTAGAAGCCACAAGAAACGTCGGCACAAAGCAACTATACCAGACAAGGGCGGAAGAACACCCCCTAGACAAACCCCAAGACCATGTCGCCCAATGGAGGACAGCACAGACAGTGCAGCCAAAAGGACAGTCACGACGCGACCCAACCCAAGGAGACCGCAGAGTGCCTGACATCATCCGCATGATACCGAGTCCCGCCATAGGGCACAGCCGCCTCAGCCACCGGACAGCACTACAACAAGCACTCATCAGCATACACTATAGGTCATTCGAAGCAACCCACAAGAAGGACCACGTGACCGAGCAAGATGCGGGAGAGGCAAGCAAGGCCAAAGGACAGACGGACTGCGCAGATCCCATCCTAAGGACAAGGGACGAAGAACAAGTGACAACTACGACAAAGAACTACAACAAAATCATGCCAAAGGGCTCCTTCCTCCATGAGTTATACTTTGAAGAGCATGAACCAACGAAAGGGGAAGCGATCGACAGGGAGAAAAAAGAGAGAGCAGAGATCTATGAAACACTGCAACGAGATAGCGCAGAGGAGACCCACGAGCAACCAAGCAGGCCCCATCGAGCCGCAAAGAGACCCCAATGGCTCATCGAGCAAATGTAACCCGGGAAGTCTCATGTTAAGCGAGGGGGAGGTGTTGTGAGTGAAAAAGGACAGAGTCCCTTTAATAGGGGAGCTCAAGAATTGCTTGGAATGTGTGTGTAAGGCCCGACTCGGCAGTACAACAGCGGCACACACATGGGAACCACTGAAAAGGTCAGATAATAATGAACACTCCTATGAGGACTTCTGACACTCAGAAGGGATGATTATTACAGAGACCTACAATTCAGAAAAGAAATGAAGACCCATCTCTTCATGGAACCTCTCCTCCTCAACACCTAGGCAATGACGTCGCGCCTCACACCGCCTGACTCGCTTGACGCCACCCGCCCTCTCCTCCCCGACATCTGGTACAGCTGTACCCCTCCTCTGTGCCCCTCTATATCCCACCCTCCCGCTGTAGATCTGTTGTGTTTTTACCTCTGAAAAGCACCCCGTTAGGCATCAGTTCTGTTGTACACCTCTGTATAGCGCTCCTTTATGTATCTGCATTGTTGTATACCTCTGTGAAGTGCTCCGTTACATCTCGAAGCTAGGTCTGCACTCAATAAATATAATAATAATAATAATAATAATAATGATAAAGGATAATGTCCCGCCGCCAAGTTATGCCCAAGGAAATGTTGAGGGTCGTAAGTTGGGAAGGGTCATTATCCCAAGTGATAATGACCCCTCCCGGGCTCTATATGGTTATCAGAACATACTGGCACTAGCAATATGGGATTTGGGGACATGGTGGTAAAGTAAATGGACAGCATGTGTTAATACGTGTATTGTGGTTTTATTTTGTAGTAGTTTTTGAATATCAATGTTGTCTTTGGAAACAGCATTTTAATTGTAAGCTTGGATGAACTAGAACAGTTATGACATGAGCATACATTGAGTGTAGGGAAAAGAGTTTTCGTCATGAAACGTGAAAGCATGTTTCCATGTTTTAGCTTTCCCTTTGGTTTGTTAAATTGGATGTTGTTCAACTCGTTGAAGATGCAGTTAAAAAAAGACTCCCAGAGAAATGTTGTTGGGGAAGTGCATTGCTATTTCTTGAATACAGAGACATGATGTTTGCTATCTACCTATCTGCTTCTGAAATCAGACTGACAAGAGCGCAGTCAGTAACAGCAGTTATCAACTGCATTCTGAACATTCTCATTGGTTGGGTGGAGGTCAACAATAACTTTCATGTGCTAAAATGCAATGTGTATTTGAGGGTATGTTATGTGATACACTGTCCTCATTTTGGCGAAGCGTTTCTTTGGTGAAGAACAGGAGCACATGCACTCATACAATCATGCAGCAGCACATTAAGTTGAGTGCTCACGGGGAACCCCTTCAAAGGTGTGGGAGGGGCAGCAGAATATCTTTGCGCTCGCTGGAAGTCAGATCAACTGGAGACTACACTTGTTTGGCGGAGCCCTGGCCCAGGTGGGCCCTGATAATATGGCTCCCTGTAGCTGGAGAGAAGTGCAACTGGTTTGCATAACCTTGAGCTAAGCCCCTTTCAGATAACAGGGTAGTGGGTTGGCTTGGTCAGTGCTATCAGACACGTTCTTTTTGCAATGTGACACAAGCTATAACTGCATTATGGAGCAAAATCTTTTCTTTTAATGCAGTGGTTCTAGCATTTGTGCATTGTTGTGTTTTTGATCAAAGCCCTCAGTGTCAATTCAGTTTATTAGGCATCTCTGGTAAAGTTATGTGAACTTGTAAGAGACTTTCACTTAACAACACAACCATGTTATGTTCAATTCCAACATAAGGCCAGATTATATTGTATGGTCACGTCATGAACTGTGTTGCCAAGATCACCGGCCAAATGTCCACACCAAGCTGGACCACTCACTATACCACCAGCAGTACAAGCAGTGATAAAATGCCCATACCAATCTTTACCAGTCACTTTACCACCAGCAGTACAAGCAGCGATCAAAGGCCAATACCAAGCTCGACCACTCCACTATCCCGCTAACAGTACGAGCAATTGTGAAATTCCCATACCAAGCTCGGCCACTCACTATATCCCCAGCAGTACAAGCAGTGGTAAAATGCCCATACCAAGCTGGACCACTCACTATACCACCAGCAGTACAAGCAGTGGTCACATGCCCACGCCAAGCTGGAGTCAAATGTCCACACCAAGCTGGACCACTCACTATACTGCCAGCAGTACAAGCAGTGATAAAATGCCCATACCAATCTTTACCAGTCACTTTACCACCAGCAGTACAAGCAGCGATCAAAGGCCAATACCAAGCTCGACCACTCCACTATACCGCTAACAGTACGAGCAATTGTGAAATTCCCATACCAAGCTCGGCCACTCACTATATCCCCAGCAGTACAAGCAGTGGTAAAATGCCCATACCAAGCTGAACCACTCACTATACCACCAGCAGTACAAGCAGTGGTCACATGCCCACGCCAAGCTGGAGTCAAATGTCCACACCAAGCTGGACCACTCACTATACTGCCAGCAGTACAAGCAGTGATAAAATGCCCATACCAATCTTTACCAGTCACTTTACCACCAGCAGTACAAGCAGCGATCAAAGGCCAATACCAAGCTCGACCACTCCACTATACCGCTAACAGTACGAGCAATTGTGAAATTCCCATACCAAACCTGACCACCTAGTACACCACCAGCAGCACAAGCAGTGGTCACATGCTGGACAACTCACGATACCTCCAGCAGTACAGGCAGTGGTCCAATGCTCTTACCAGGATGGACCACTCACTATACTGCCAGCAGTACAAGCAGTGGTCACATGCCCACACCAAGCTGGACCTCTCACTATACCTCCAGCAATACAAGTAGTGATCAAATGCCAATACCAAGCTCGACCACTCCACTATACCACTAACAGTACGAGCAATTATGAAATTCCCATACCAAGCTCGGCCACTCACTATATCCCCAGCAGTACAAGCAGTGGTAAAATGCTCTTAACAAGCTTGACCACTCACTATACCACCAGCAGTATGAGCAGTGGTCAAATGCCCATGCCAAGCTTGACCACTCACTATACCACCGGAAGTACAAGCACCGTTCAAATGCCCACAGCGAGCTTGACCACTCATTATATCGCCAGCAGCACAAGAAGCAGTCAAATGCCCATACCAAGCTTGACAACTCTCTAAACCACCAGCAGTGCAAGCAGCAATTACATTGGAAGGCAGAGACTGTATCCCATGTTAAAGCACAGGCACTAGCCTTGATAATTCACCTCTTGTCGCATAAACACAAATCTCTCGCGGGATCCCGTTTATCCTGCCAAAGATGTATGCACATTACAATGTAATGGTTAGGTATAGCAGAGTGCTCCAAAATGATAGCAAAGTGGGACATTTGAAGCTATGAGACGCATTTTAAATAAATAAATACAATCTGTGTATTTAGTAATAAGAAACATTTTTAAGCAGCGAGTCCAGGAGTGGTATTGAATATCAATTTTCCAAGTACACAATCCACAGTGTAATCTCCAGTGCAGCGTTCAGCTCCCTTGACACTTGTAACTTCCTTGTAATTTCTGTTTCACCTCCCACCTTGTTACCATTTGAACTTTGCCAGGTGCACTTAGACCCTCTGGGTAAGGCCAGCACTGAACAAAAATCCAAACAAAATAAAATAGATTAATACATCGCCAGATTCATTGGCTAATGCAACACTCAACCAGCCCATGTTCCACAAGCTCCCATTCCAGACTTCCAATGACAGAAAACCATTTCAACACCCTCGAACCTGTATTCGAAGCTAATGCCCCACAACACTAGCTTTCCCCTGGAGATAAATAAATAAACCCATACAAAGGCTCAGGCCCTTCTTGTATAACATTCAAAAAAAGATCTGGGTAATGCAGACATGGACCGCTTGCTCACTGTGCTCATAAGGGCACAGCTTCACCTCACTGATGAGGCCCAACTAGGCCAAAACACTTGTCTGGGGCTGCTGTTAGTACTCTTGTTCGGAGGTGAATTGCCTAGCATTTTGTTGCTGGAATGCTTATGTGAGTTGGACCAGAATTATATGAAAATGGATATTTCTCCTCTATGAAAGGTACAGGGAGCAGAAATGTGGCTGAGTGGGCAACTTCCCATAGAACAGGTTATTTGGCCGTGTTCATTCTTGGTAGAGGTGGCTCACAGACTTTTTTGTCAATGTTTAGGAGCTTGGGGTTTCACCCTAAATTACCCAGGGTAATCCAGACATGGAGCTCTTTCTCAATGTTCTTAGCGAGGCACAGCTCCACCTGATTGATGAAACACGTGTCTGGGGTTTGCTGTTTGTACTCATCAGAGGAGAATTGTCTAGCATTTTGGTGCTGGACTGCTCAAGTCAGTAAGACCAGAGTGATATGAAAATGGATATTTATACTCAGTGAAAGGTACAGTGAGCTAAAACGTGGCTCCAGACCCTCCTGAGTGGGCAACTTCCCCTAGAACCGGTAATTTGGCGGTGCATTCCAGTCTTAGAAATGAAATGATGAGGGACTTGGACTCTTTTGGTCACACCCTAGATCCGTTGCCTCAGCCTTCTCTAGCTGATCTTCAAAAATGCAATGGAAAGTTTGACATAACATATCTTTACAACCGTGACTGCTAGTTATGCAACCTTGGGGAAGAGTTTTCCGTCTAAGCTGAACTCGCCGGTACTATCACCTATTACAGGAGGGGACCAACCGTAGGGAAATATTTCCCAAATATTTCTACAAAAGAAGAAGCCTGCCCTAAAATGCTGCCCCCTTTTGCTCGAGTAGAATCCTACGTGGTGGGGCTTTCTCACTATGGGGTAGAGAACAGAGGGGGGCTCCAACCAGATAGAGATGCTTTTCACTCTAACCTAAATCGGAGTGTTCTACTGTGCTGTATCAGTATATTATTTTCAAATAATACTTCAAAAGTAAGCTGAGTATCCAAATAGTAGGGTTATATTACTCTGGATTTAAGTCCATACAAGTACCCTGAGCCTTTGCTTCCGTGCTCAAAACAAATTTCTTTTATTCAGCAGAACCAGTCCAAGGACTGGATTTAGATCTAACATGATTTTTCACACAGAACTAACCTACATCACAATGTATTAATCAAGGGTGTGTTAGTACTGCTTTGTGAAGTACATATTACATCATATTCACATTTTTGTCAAGAAGTGACCAAATGACAAAATAACAGTATTCACACATATAGAGGTTACATTCTGCACAGCTTTTGCAATATTGTTAGACATATAGACCCTTGTGTTAATCCAAGGTAAGTGTCAAGGAGTTCCCCCCTTCTCACCTGGGTCCGATGTTTGCCGGTGACTTCGATCGCTGCCTTCTTGCGAACGCTCCTGGTCTTGAACAGCGCTGCTCGAGATTCGTCTGGTTCCAGGTTGCGTTTAGTTCCGGGATGAAGGAGTCCAGGAATCCAGGAGACTGGAAAAGGCTACAAAAGCTCGGAACAGGAAGGGGGAAAGGAAAAGGAATGGGTAATAGCACTGGGACAAGGGAAACAATACCGCGAGCTATGAACACACGTCTGGGCTACTCTGCAATAGCATAGAGACGCGCAGAGCCGCGGAAGGCGTGGTCTATAAATAGACCATGCCACGTTCAGCGCATGGAGCGAGCAATGGCTTCATCTCTGGACGGCCTTGTTGGAAGTAGTACGGAATGCAAGCCCACCGTTGAGACAAGGACCAGGAGGTCCAAAAGGGGTGTGATCTGAAGTTCATGACAGTAAGGATGTGTTCATATACGTGCAGAGAGAGAAATAAATGAGTAAAAAAAATGCAAACTAGTCTAGTAGTTCTAGGTTGACTGTAGAGCTGAAGCTCATTGAAGTGGGCAGCTCTTGAGTGGGTTAAAAGTATTTCCACAGAGTACCAAACCGCTGGTTCTCACTATGGGGTAGCTTGAGTTTCCAGGCAAATCGGTCACTTTCCTGCATGACATCTGGTTGGAAGAGTACACAAGTACTTTGAAGTATAATTAAATAATTACGATGAATGACTTGTGATGATTTTTAAAAAAAACAAGTACAACCTCTGTTACTTCAACAGTAGAAAGTTTATATTGCAGTGGTTATGTGAAATTGCATAGTGTATTGTCAAGAGTACAATTCTCGTCAGTTTTCTAGTGTTAGTTATTCAGGAAATTACATTTAACCCTTTGGACTTGTTTACTTAAATGGTTTAAAGCCTTTAAGAAATTCAAAATAATAAACATGAATATTACACCGAATTTTGAAATTCTTGAAACAAAGTAAAGATTGTGTATGTGTGAGGGGTCGGGTGGGGGGGCGTGGGGTGGAAGATGCTCAAGTATTCGGGGCAGACATTGTCCATGCAACATGCTTATGCATACACAGGAAAGCCATTCCCGGGCACGACATGGGCTCTGCTCTGCCAGCCTTGTGTGTGTGCCATTCAATCCCACAGATGGCCACATTTCAGGTATAAGCACTTTTGGTAAATCTGCCCCAGAATTTAAAGTAACCATCTTTCTTTTGTTGGTCAGGATTCATGTGTAGTAAGCGCTCTGTTTGAAAACACTGCCTCTCATCTTAACCCCTTAAGTGCCAAGGGCGAGTATGCACGTCCTTTTTGCATAGACTTGCATGATAGCCTGGCAGTTAGGTTCAGGAAACTTAAAGATGACACATCCCATCTCCCAGCAGCACCGATTCCCTCTCACATGAGCTTTCAGTCAATTTCTCATGCATAAAAGCGGTGTTGCTCTTTGCGTAAAGAGCATACGTCATCAGTGTGAGCCATACAATTCACCTCGTTACATGGAAGACAGATCATACCTCACATTCCTCTTATCTATGTCTGCCATGTAAAGAGGGGGCTTTCATGGCTCACACTGATGAAGTACGTTCCTTACTCTAAGGACAACACTTCTTTTAGGCATGGTAAATTGACTGGAAGCGCCCAGGAGAGGGAATCGATACTGCTCAGAGACGAGATGTGTCGTCTTTAAGTTTCTTGAGTCTTTCAGCTTCTTCAGAAACTCTAACACCACCGAGAACAAACTGTGCCAGGTAATTAGGACCCTTGAAGGCCCTGAGGAAGTGTGATTTATTTGCAAAAGAAACCTACTACACACCGAATGCAATAAATTGAATAAATGCACTAGAAATTGTGGTTCTTTCTATCGGTCCCCAAGGAAGCCTTTTGAAACACTTATTTCATCCAAGATGTCTACAGATGTCAGAAATAAAAAAAAGTACACACCAAATGATTAATAAAAATGGAAACAATCACCTTATTAAGACTGTTCTGCCCGTCCCGACTGGAAGTGCTGTTGTCTCTTCCCATATAGTACATATGGTTTGAGTGGATTCTTAGTTCACTGTCACTTGCATGTAGGATGTCTATGAGTTCAAAGGCCAGACCCAGCCAACACTGACACCTTGACTCTTCTTTCCTCATGGTAATAGTTTTTATTTGCCACCTGCCCTCAAAATTACTATTCCTTTATCTTGACATTCCCAAAAGTTCATCTGCTGTAATGCAGTTCCATGCCTGCCCGCTGTCATTCATGTTGAGTCACTGTTGCTCACGGATAATGAGATACTTAAGACCTGTCAATCTTTGCATGGAGTGTTTCAATGGGACCTTTCCCTACATCAATCAAATTCTCTTCTCTGGCTCGCTCGCATTTGTGCATACTCTATTTTGCTGGAGGTACAAAGTGTAGGGTGGAAGACCTAAGAAGAAACACATTTGGATCATTATGGCATTTTCCACGTCACATGATATGCCCCTGGAATGCACTCAAGTGGCCTCCTTCCCGCCAGCTTCAGAATTTTGAGACAGAAACCGATGCGTGCATTGTAAAGGTTGCTGTAGCTCAGGGCTAGCGAAGAGTTTGTTGGGTGGCAAACAACTGTGTTGCTATTGCTAGTACCTGGCGCCGTGCCTTGGGAGCCGGAGGTGCTAAATACAGGATTAGCTGAGCAGGCCCAGGATCTTAGCGCCAGAGGATCAACTGTTCACACCTTGGTAAATAGATAGGAACGTGGCTTTCACAACTCCATTGTGAGCTGCCTGTCTCCCTCTTAGAGCCAAGAGGTTTTAGGCCTCTGCAGCTGAGTCAAGCACCTCCTTGATGGAATATACGGTAGGCAAAGGGATGATCAAAGGGAATATCACGCCCACCACAAAAAATGTCAGCATTATTATTGAAAAGCCTTTTCTCATTGCGTATGTTGCACCTTCTCACACTGTGATAGAATGACATATACTGGCCTTTAACATCCATCACTCAACCAATTAAGTGCTTATCTCCCTGAAGTCAATGAATTTCTTACTGTTGACGCTTGTATTCCAGCGTGGGAAACTTTAACAATCCAATTTGAAATACATTTGACATGAAAAAAATGTGTTTTTTAACAGGCTACCCTGACGAAGAACCTCATGCAGAGTCAAAGTGCAGGTCAGTGACAAATACAGGTTGCATTTTACAACTACGGGAAAACCCTAAGGTTCAAATGTTTTTCTGAGGATCAGTGTTAGGGACAGAGAGATATCCAGCTATGCTCAGTAATTCAATGGAAAGAGCTCATGCTTTTCTAACCAGTCTCCAAAATAATTAGGTCTGATTTCTTGGTTCCCGAAACCCTAAAGAAATATTTGAAGGTGATATCAGTTTGAAAACCGCAAGAATGGATCCCAAATCCCAAGTCGCCAAAGTCTGCACATCCAGCAGCATATTGAGTACATCACTGCTTATTTGCACATCCAGCAGCATAGTGAGTACATCACTGCTTATTTGCACATCCAGCAGCATAATGAGTACATCACTGCTTATTTGCACATCCAGCAGCATAGTGAGTACATCACTGCTTATTTGCACATCCAGCAGCATAGTGAGAACATCACTGCTTATTTGCCTGAATGGTGTTAAATTCACATGAAATAATTCTATTAGTTCTGACCTTATGGGTTTGGATTTTTGCCCTGGGGAACGTAGAATATTTCAAGGAAGAATCTCAGTTGTCTATGGGAAAAATTGGCTATCAATGGCTTGTCAATGATAGTAAAAATACCACTGTGTCTAGGCAGTACTTCATTCAGCATGTAGACTAAACTATGATTGAAACTGAAGGCCACAATTGCGGCACACTCACAGTCAGGCGACAAAACTGAAAGAGCCTCAGTCAGCGACCATCAATGCCTGTTACACCACAAAACATTGCAACAAAACTCAAGAGGTCTTTGTGTTGATGAAGGTAACTCAAGAGGTCTTCGTGTTGACGAAGATCGTTAGCTAAAACATTGGGAATGGGAAAGGGGAGAATATTGTTTATAACTCTGGATTCTTTCAGTTTCATGCTGATCCGAGTGAATGAGGTTGTTCAGGAGGGGAAGAAGTTACTGACGGGCCCATTGGTCAGCGCTCACACTCTAGAACTTGTAAGACAAGATAGCTGCACCATGTGAGGACAGGGGGTGCAGGATTCACTTACTCTAACACGACTCAATAATGAGGACTCAGTAAGTTGGCAAAGGGAAGTTTGTTTAATGACAAGTATATCAAACAGAGAAACAAATGGGAATCAGCAGCGTTGCGATCACCTGTCTCGCTCTGACTTCCTCGAACTTTAGTTGAACAGCAATTCTTATAGGCAATATTTGTCATTATTGACGTCTAACTCTAAAGAAACTCGACATGCAATATAATTGGTTAGGAAAGGTAATTTATCTATAGGTACTATATCTGTATATGATAATGGGGCATGTGGATTGGATAACTCTTATCGGGTGGGCGTCTAGGCCCATCCCACTACATTACACGTAATTGACGTCACTACAAGTACCACGTCTCATTGGTTCTACTATCTATAGGACTCCAGATAACTTGGTCCATTGTGATTGGGCAGGTTACACCCCTAGACATAAATCCCCATTTTATTTGGCAGCATGCAGAATGGACACCCAAGGGCTTGGTGTACCAAGTTTCACACTGCCTCCCTTCCATCAATCAGTATTTTAGGGCTATGTGTCAATTAGTTGGCTGGGTTTGGCCTCGAGACTGTAGCCTCTTATCGGGAAAAGTTATGGCATCCTGGGTTCTGGATGACATCAGGCGATGGTACCTCTTCGCGCCTGGCTGGTCAAGTGTCTGTTCACCATGAATTTGCTTCAGATTCCAGCTTTTACTGTATTTAATTCTGCTTCGGCCCTGCCATCTGCCTGGGCCTCTCTTATCTTGACCTTCACGGGCGAGCTGGTATGCTCCAAAGTTTGGTTCTTGCAAGCTGACTCTCTCCTCCCTTTCTCGGGGTGACCTCGATTTCCCAGGCATGAGCCACTCTCTGTTGAGTTTCGATTCCACTCTTCTTCTCTGTTCTGGCTGAGTTGTGAAACTAGGCCTGCCAGGCCTCTGGCAGCCCAGGCCCATTTCTGCTTTACAAAATGGAGTCGCACTTGTATAATGTGCCTTATTGAGGTAGATATATGGTTGGCTCTTGCTGCTCTATCTTCTACTAAGCCTTGCAAGCAGTATCGATTTCTTAGCATCTTGCGTTCCAAGCCTATTTACATGCGGTTAACAGGTCGGTTGCTTCCATCTTGTCTCGTAACACTGTTTCCTTACGTTTTAACATTGTCTCTCCTCTGTGTCCATTACGTTTATTTTCGTAATTACTTACGCTGGCGTGTTCTAGTCGATAGTGACTTTTGTTCATTCACGAGTCTGTTCAGGCCTTTGTGTCATTTCCACTGGCCTTCCATTAGGGCTCTTGGGGTCTCCTCGTGGACCGTATGTAGGCACTCCTCATTTCGTATTGGCGGCAGGTATAGCTGTCTGATAGGGTACCGTGCTGCCCAGGGTTGTCTGGTTATGGGCGTTTCAACAGGTACGGATCTTCTAATGTATACTGGGCAGAGTCCCAGTGCAACTCCGTGTTGGTTCATTTGCTCTTCATACGTCACGTGCCTTGGCGAGTGCCATCCTGGTAGCTCGAAATGAGGGGCAGGGGTGCAGGTCATGTCTGGGTCTTTTTGGTCTTGGAATCAGATACAGTCACCATTGCCAGTGCTCTTCAGGGACATTAATGCCAGTGTCCTTGTTGCTGGAAAGTTGGACAATTGCAATGCTGTTCACAACAAAGAAGTTCACCCCGAGCCTTCAAGAATTCGACTTGAAAGCTCTTGAAAGGGAACCTTACCAACTAGTTCTGCAAAGGTTGTACTTCTAGTACCTCAACATATTCAATCCAAACTGGTGTCATGCACACATTAATCAATTTTGAATTTCTCTACTACACCACAGTGCCCTCCATCATGAGCACTGAACTCAAAGGGCATTATTGTAAGGTTGTCAAAGTGCAAGAACATACGAGCACAGGGGTATATTCTTATCATGCAATGCAGGCCATTTCAGTAAAAATGTGCCACCTAGCGCATTAAAGCCTTTTCAGGTACCTGCTGTTTCAAAAACTTGGAAAGACATTTCTGCTGCCACGGTGCACTGTTGCCCAAAAATTGATCTGCAGAATGCAGCGTTACTGCTCGCTGCATGAGGACAGCACTAGAAGAAGAAGGCGCTGGGCAGTTGCCTTTGATGCAACCAGTAAACAGGCTGCAGGGGGCTCCAATTCGATCCCAGCGACATACAATATTTCCACGTGCTGAGGGTGGGGGCACCATGTGGAACCTTCCCTGGAGCAGGCACACATTTTTGCACAGGCCCTTGCCACGCTAAGATGCCCTTATGGGTCTGAGCGATTGGCAATGTCAAATAAAAATGCTTTGAAAAGATGGAAACAATAGTCCCTCAAGGGCAGCTGACTCATTTTGCATATATTTAGACTGCCAAATTCTCCTGATCCTAAGGCCCTACCTGGCCGCTGTATTACAAGCGTCTCCACTCCTGCCCACTGAGAAGGTTGAACCTCAGCCACCTCTTGGGTGAACTGTACTTTTTGCTCAGGTGTATGTCCACGTACAGTGATGATGTGGCAACCAAATGGGGCTCTAAGGTAATTGGGCTTGAAGACTATTTCCATATGCTCTTGCAATGCATTGAATCCTGTCCATTCTACCCCTCTTTTTCGCCACCTTCCTCTATTGTCATCGTTCTCATTCCCCGTGCATTCAGACGATGCCTCTACTTTTCTGCCCCTTCGGTTTAGCGCTCTGAAGCGACCTCCCTTCCATGCAACCCTGTAAAAAACAGCAAATGTGCTAACTGGAGCCCTTCACAATGAAGATAGGAAGGAGGCATCCGCCCTTGATAGTTACAGCCTGGACTTTTCTCTGAGTGGCGCATTATTCATAACAGTTTCAGAACAGATTCAGGCTAAACGCATAATACAGGTGAGTTGCAGAGATGCAGTAATGATGTGCAGTTGCACTTGCTGTGAAGAAACAATGATCCCTGTGTGCACTATTATGGGCTGTGCCCCAGACAAAGTTGGCATGATGATGTTTTTTTGCATCATGGCATGTTTCGGCCTGGTGCTAATATCTGTGCAAGATAGCGCTACAGCTACACAATGTTTATGCCAGAGATGTCCAGATGTTTGGCTCCTTCCAGACACTCCGCCTTCCAGTGGGTTGAAGTCAGATGTTCCATGTACATAGCTCTCAATGTTAAAAATTGAAAAGTTGCATATTTTGGATAGGATGAAGTTGCTCCCCATTACAATGATAGGACACGCAGACTCTCTCAGCCGAAGTGAAGTTATATTATGTTACCATGCACCGTCATCCTTTCAAAGTGCTGAATCCTTGGCCAAGGCGTAGGATGAGACAATTCCATATCACAAATTAGGGGTGTTGTATGCTTTTATCAAGGGATCAGCTTTCCTGGAAACGGGTTGAAAGCTCAAAGTGCCTAAATGGTTTCATGAATGAGAGTTCTCTCTGTTGCTATAGGTCAAGAGCAGAGGTGCCAGTATGTGTATGTTGCATTTTTGCAGGGTTCGAATGGGCGGGGAGCCTATTACTTTATTGCCATCTCTTTAACCTGACATCCACCCCGAGGCAGAGAGGCCAAAGCAGTACTAAATTCCATACCCCTCTGGGTGATCCTTCACCAGGGCCCTACTCACCGCCCCCTGCTGCAAGTGAGTGGAGCGGCCATACTAAAAAGCTTATTTAACTCTTACACTCAAAACCCCATGTGGAGTTTGAGAGAACATTGTTAATGGCAAAACTGGACTACGGTAACATCGTACATCCAGGATTAACATAACTAAAAACCAAAAAAAACTACAGTGAATACACAAGAAGGCAAACGGTGCTCGCTGGGCATAAAGTAAACGGATCTCCTCTCCTTACCCCTGTAAACCCGCCACTGACTACTGGTTGAAATCTGAATCCCTGTCATGCCACACTCCACCCAGGGCATGAACATATGTCAGATAAGTCCCCCACGTTCCCATTACCCCCCTCACTTGGCAAGTGTCAAACATATAGGACGACCCTCAACACTGGGGCATTCCAGATCCCTGGCCAACCTGGTGCGCTAGTGGAGCATACCTGCCAAACCTCTGGGTTTAGCCCAGATACTCTGGGTTTTCATGCTCTTCTCTTGGTCTCCGGGGAAGAGCGTTGAGTCTCTGGGATTTCTGGGAACAGCAGAAGCTGCACCGAGTAAATAATGATACGCGCACGCAGTGTCTTCGTTATTGGGACTTTGCCCCGGGCAGAACTACCTTTTAATTTGCCTGTGACAGAGGCTGTCACCCGACAGTGGTGATGGGTGTGTCACCCGACAGTGGTGCTGGTCAGCGTCACAACAGTTCCCTGCAAAGTGCAAAGTAACCCTTTTTTTGTGATGTCTCACCGACTTTGAGTTTTCTAAAAACATCCAAACATTGCAGGCAGGAGAATAAACAGGCATCTGAATGGGCCAGCATTGTTTTTCTGATATAAATAAATGAGCATCCCCTCACCTTCTGCTCCCTAAATTATACATTTCGCTACTACTAAGGCAGGTTTAAGTTTATTTTGTGGGAAGACATTAATTTTTGTTGAAAAAATATTTGGGCGGACCGGATGAGCGGAGTTTCTGAGAAAAGGGGGTGGGGAGCCCGATGATGTCATCCTCTGGGTTTTTCTTTCACAAATGTAGATAGGTATGTATTGGAGGGGAGACCGGTGAATCAGAGCCCGGGAAGCTTGGCCTCAAGCCTTGGAGAAGCTGTCCTCTACGTGCGTTCTGTCCCAAACACTCGCGAGACACAGGACATCAGGTGAAGTTTTGCAAGATCCGGAGATCTCGGCCGCTAGCTTGGGGAACAAGGCTATATGAGCCTCGCCCCACAACAGACACATGCTTCACGTTGTGCCAAGTAACGCGTCAACTATGCCTGCCATACCTGGGCAACACATCTCCTGGATTTTCCTGAATTCACCTGGGCGTCATACTCAGATTGATTTCACTTGGTTTCAGCTCACCTTGCACTTACCTGGATTTTCTCCCAGAAGACACCGGGATCCCAACGACCCACACCCGGATCATTCTGCATGCCTGGCAGCTTGCGCGGACTTGGAATCAGAGTGCAATTAATGCCAGAACCACCATACTCACCTGGATTGGTGCTCAATAGATTGCAGACTGCTCCCTCTTCAGCAGCGTTGGTGGCTCCTACAAAGAGACAGAGATAAAGAACATTGTTACTTCACATAGCAGGAAGTGGCATTGCAGTCAGTAACAAACACTTAAGAGACCTCCTAAGGATACTCACGCCCTCACTGGAAAGACCTACAGAGAACAGCCAGCTGAAGATGACGATAGCAGGTATGCGTCGTTTGGGTTATTGAGGTAACTATCCAAATCAGCTTCTCTGCCTCCTCCACCCAGCTGAGAAGGGAACTGGGAGGAGCGGGATGGGGCCTCAAGTACACACCAGGCTACAATATTTCCCTCTGTTCTTTTTCCCTCTGTGCACAAAGAAACCTGCCCTAGAAGACTGGGGACTGTATACAAACACGCTCACCCTCAACAGTAGGCTTCCCGGAGATAGCTGGCAATCAGCTCCAGCCTTCCCAAGCAGATGTCAACAGCTCTGTACTATTAGCCAGGTGGCGTCCGCGAAGGAGTGATGGGGACCATAATTGTCACCCTTGGTGACAGGATATCAGGTGAGCGTTGCAATCCCCTTTAAGATATTGTGAACCATGCACAGTGCCTTCTGGGGTAAGTGCCCTGGATACCCCATAACTCTGTCACCCCGGTGACTTCCTTGCTGCAACCCTCTCCTCTACCATCGATAAATCCAACTTTTTCACACAGTAGACATCGAGAGGAATCCATCATGGTCACACCTCCCTGAATCTGCAGCACCTGCGAAGTGAACCATCGCGCAGAGCCTAAACCACCGTAAGAGCCTGAAGACAGTCCTATTGGGACGGCGCCCTCCTCCACTTCCGGTATCAGACCCCAAAAGCTGAAAGGCTTTTCCCGATTTACCAACACCATCCGATTGCATTCACTCGAAATTGACTGAGTGTCACTAACACATTTGGCAAGGAATTCCGTTGGCAATGGTATCCCGCATGCATCAGGAGTTAGATCCAAGCCGGGACGCTATGACGCCTTTTTCATTTATACCACATATCCCAGCTCTGTGAAGTGGCCATAAGGTGGGATGGATGGACATAACAAATAAGTACATTGAATCGATAGATAATTAAAGGTGTCACCGTCTATTAGCTTTCAGAACTTTTGTAATGTAAGATATTGTACCACAGAGGGTGGTACAAGTGGTAAAAAAATAACCAGACCAGTTTCATGCCAGTCTGAGGTGACAGAGTTAAAATCAGCTTTCACAAAAGGCCAAGGCAACTCCAACAATCCGTGTTTCCTTGTGCGCTCTTTACCACTGTGTTTATCGTTCCTCCCAGTTTATCTGCATTCTGCTTTCCCAGAAGGCACAGAAGAACAGGCAGTAGGACAAGGATGTATCCCATTTCTATTGAACATCTTTACAAAGGACTTGCCATTCACTTTAGATAAGTCATTAGCACTTAGAGTAACAGTAGCAGACACCCTTGCACCCCGAGGACCTAAATCTTTTGGCAGCGACAGAGTAAGAGCTACAAAGAAACCTGGTCATACTTCAAAATTACTGCAGTTATGGTGCCCGAACATAAACAAAGCGAAGAACAAAGATATGATCTTCCATAGAAAAGCCTGAATCAACCAAAATAAGTTCAAGTAGAGGGCAAACCCGTAGAATACATGTCCACCCGAACCCACCTAAGAGCAGTGTTCGAGTCCTCGTGAGTCAAATAGCCTCAAGAAAGCCCAACACAAATGTCCCATGTATTCGAGGGGAACACCTTGGTTGAAATATGCCAGCGTCTTATCAGAGATGAAAAGACTGGTGGTATGCACCATGTTTTGTTTGCCAGCAGGGACAAGCCAAGTGCATACACAGGGAACGAATGGAGTGTAAGTGTTGCTGCCGGTGGAGGGACAGAGGGAGGGAGTGGGAAGCAAGAAAGGGAGATGGGTGAGCGGAAAAGGGGATGTAAATTGTATGGTTTATAGGGCCCGCAAAAATCAACACAGGCTCAAAACGTTTAGTGGCACGGTGAGCACTTGCATTGGATGGCAGGCCGTGGGGTGAAAAGTGGAGTGTGGCAGCAAACGACCGGTGTAATTATGCTGGCGAAACGGAAGCCAGGGCTACTGAGTTGGCATTTTTACAATCATGTAATGTAAATTGGTTCTTTATAACACGCTTAAAAACAGAGCTTTTGTAAGCACGGACCCGGGGATTGAAACTGTGTTGCTCCGCATAGCCTTGCTTTCAAGGCGATCGCGTTGCCCCTGAGCTATCCTCCCAAGACTAAACAAATGTCAATCTCGAGGCATGACCCCCCCCCCCCATTGAATCTATGCAAGATGTTGCCTGAATGTGTAATCAGGCCTGAAATACCCTAAAACAGCCTGAAATACATCACAGACTATGCCAAGTACGAGACGGGCACAACCAACGGACTACGGACTACGCTTTCTCAGGGTCCTCAAGAATATTCCCAGCAATGCTTGTCGAGAATTACCATAGTGGTGGCCATTACTGACAGGCAATGGGAAACTAAGAGATAGGTTTTGTGAAGACCCTAAAGAAAATCAACTACCAATCATCCTTACAGGGCAAAGGTCACAAAATCGCACAGAGAAACACAACAAACACCCCAAACACAGAAAACGGTGCACAGAATCCTTAACGGGCAACCTACGCACCTCTCACGGCCATCACACCACCATGCTCTAACTGACTCTAGTAGCACACCCGCGCTTTACGAAAAACGGACCTCAAGAAACATGGCTTGCCATCATGGGCGACTGTTTCTACTCCTCCTTCTTCTTTCATGAGATCCAGTTACTGCTGACAGTGACCACTGCCACCCCCATTCCTTATTCCCTTTGTCCCTAGACATCAATACATCTGTCTCTTGTCCTTGCCTGCGCCCCCCTCCTACTTGTCTTCTCCCCTTTTTCCTTTCAGCCCACAGACCATGGTCCGGTTCCCCCCTGGCCTGGGCACAATATAGCATTACCTGGACAGGGTCTGGGGGTTTAAGACCACTACGGTGGTCATGTGATCAGTATAAAAGAGTAATAACATATCAATTAAGAATGATTAACTTAGTCCACTACACCCCACCGAAGAAATGAAAGGAACATGGAATCACTCCAACTGGGCCCACCGACAGAAGACGCGAACTTGTGTACATCACTCACTGGGAATCACAGCTACACAACACGTGACAGGATGCTAAACAGAAGAAACTCCCCAACAGACTCTCTTTTTCGAGTAAAAAGCACAGGCAGGTAAGGAACGAATATAGGGTCAGAGACCACAGTCTAAAAATAGAGAGGCTCCGCCACAGGCAGTTATTCAAAGAAACGTAGCACAGATTCTGACAAATAGGGTAATCTTGGGCCCATGCAAAACAAGGCCCAGTCCCTCTCAGACTGCCCCAAATGTGAGAAGGCAAGAAGAAAATATTATGAAGAATTCTCCAGCAAGAGCAATGGCTTCCCAAAGCTCAATGATGAGCAAGAAATCCAAAAGCTGCTAGGAGAAACCCCAGATGCAGTTTGAAAAGCCGCAGATTACCTGGAAGCCTGCACCACCATCAGAAAATGAAATCCCAAGTATAATGATTTTAGTAGCATGGCAGTTGATCTATACGCTTTTGCAACATTTTTATGTGTATGGTTCATGCCAATAAAGCTTCATTGAATTGAATTGGTAGCGGTGACAATGATCAAAGACTTCTTCCAGCAAGCAGTTCAGGGGTAAAATAAGACAAATGTTGGCTTAAGGCTCTGATGCTAGTGGAGAGCTTGGCAATACTATTGCTTAAGGTGAAGGAACATCGGCGGGAGGATAGCTCAGGAGCAACTTGTTTGTTCTGGAAGCAAGACAATGCAGAGCAACACAGTACGATCCCGGAGATGTGCTTAAAGGCCTCTGGTATTAAGTGCATCATAAAAGATGAATTAAATGATACAGATTCAGATGGGGTAGCAGGGAGTGGAGCATGGTGCTCCCAATGACAGGGAGCACCACCAACAGCTGTCACCTTGGTTTCATCAGAACTTAATTTTAGGGAGTTTGTGAGTGTTAGGAAAGATTTCAATTTATGTGTAATATTCCCTCCAGTTGTGAACCCCCCAACTTTTTGCTGTTGTCTGACAAGCCTAGCCTGACTCCTGCCAGTGGAGCACAGACTTCTACTGCACTTCGCTTGTTTTTCGCTCACTTTGTTATGGGGAAACTGACATGCCCTTAAAAAAAGTCAGTACTGGGAGGCTTTGTTTCCCTTAGTCCTTTCTAATGTTGCAACTTTTCTGCAACACGTTACCAGTGCACAAAGTACCTTACAGTTCAGTGCGCTGGGGTCTTCCTTTCATTTCCAAAGGCCCTAGACTCCCTCAAAGGATTTTTTGGTAGAAAGACAGATGTGCCTTGGACAGGGCTGGTGGAGGCTTATACGGTTGCATATTTTAACCCTTTCTTGCCATGTAAACTGCGTTGACTGCGGGTGGCACAGGAAGGTGGCCTGGCTCCAAAATGGCCATGCCACAAGGTTCTTTGTCATGTTCTTTGGCGAGCCGACACAGGACAGTCCTTATTTGGTCATGGATTTGCTCATGAAATGCAATGCTCTAGTGGGCATCTGCATGCCTTGTGTGTGTGCCTCCAGGATGTGGAAAGCAAGCCTTCATGAAAGTGTTCCTGGGCCAACCAGTGAACTGACCAGCTTGCACGGGACTTTCACTCTGGAACCGCTGTCATCTTGAGTTGACACTTGAGACTTTGGTGATCATAAGCACGGGGTAGAAGGCACTCTCCTGCGAGTTTCATACATATAGGTGCTCTAGGTCTGAATTAGGAGAATATGCCTGAACCCGAGTGCACTCGGTCACCGTGTCGCCCAGCCGTGGTGATGAACTTTGAGGGTGGGCAGCTGCTGTGTCCCACTTTGCCCTGAGACATGCTGCAGTGAAATTGAGTAGATCCCTTCACCAGGAGAGAAGAAATCATCACTGTCCCGCCACAGAATCATCCCTGGAACCCAGCCACTGAACGCCGCAGAGCTGAATAATTGCTGCATGTTAACCAGCAACCGAAGTGTACTCGACTGCCAAAGTTTGGTCCAGAGTGCACATTGGGTTGGTGAGTACTTGCAACCCTTACCGGTGGCCCGTGGTGCATCCATCCATTTTTACGCACAAGTGTCCCCTAAGGGACACTCACCTTTCTTGAGGTAGCCTGTGCTATCCTCCTATTCCCAACTCTTGGAACCTGTTCTGCCCTTTTAGAGGGACCCTCATCTAATAGTGGGAATTTATTCTTCACTGCCTCACCCACCTTCCTGAGTCACTACAATCCCTGCAAGAGACCCTGTTTTTCGCTCTACCGCACAATTGCTGTCTGTCTACACTGAAAGTACTTTTGAGCATTAGGCTCCACTCTTCATAGGGATTGGACTGCCTCTTAGTTGGGATTTGATAAGTGACAGACTGCCTAAAGCATAGTCACACTGTATACCCCTTTCCTTTTCAGGTTGTGGACCCTCACCGTGTGCCATTCCTTTAGGCCAATTGTAACTGTATATAAGTTTTATAGTAGTGTGTTTTTGGTTTAAACATTACTGCTGATCTTTGCTTGTATTTGATTAAAACTGCCTTTAATAAATGTATATGTATTTTTGATATACATCTGACTGAGAGTAATTTGTAGTGACCTTCACTGTGTGTGCTCATTGTGGGCTTTCGATCACCCTCACCCCTCCTGAAACCTAGCCTTGACTGCCGCCCATGCTACCTTGATTGGTTTGGATTGTACAGAAGGTTACCCTGTTCCAAGAAACTAGGCTGGCCTTCTGAACCTCTGCCACCAGGTCAAAGTTCAGAAATCCATCTTAACAGTGATCTTCCAATCAGATATGGCCAGAATTAGGCATTAAGCATCTGTTCATAGGGCTGCAATGGGTGTTAACATCCGGGGCCCGAGTTAAAGGCTAGAGTGAAACAAGGGTGTTTGATGAGGGTCCCAGGACGTTAACACCCATTCCAGAAATTGGAACGGGTGCTTAACATTATTAGCACCCGCCCCATGGGCTGGGACCAGGCTAACAGGAAAGTATTTTCTTTCTCTGAACGGGTAGCCTGGCAACGTCCTGTGCACAGACAGAAAATACTATATAAACATGGCCGCCATGGAATATGAAGGCAGGGCTCCAAACGGAGTTTCTCTTTCTTTTCCATGACGGCCAAATGGAGCGGGGACAGAAGCTGAAGGAGTTGCGGCAGCAGCACCTGCCGCCGCACAATCAGGTAAGTGGAGATTGAGGGGGGCATTTTTTGCTGGGTCGGTGGGGAGGAAGATGGCAGGCGGGGGAACCGGCCATTGGCGGCTTGGAATGTGGAATTAGATTAGCAGCTACAGACTGCGTTGCGTGTCTCCTGATTGGCTGGATCCCCTACCAAGGGTGCTAATACAGTTTACAGAATTTGCTAAAAGATGGATAGTGTCATTGATGTGGCTGACCATAATTGGCATAAGCAAATAATGAAAAATATGTGAGTTAATGAGAGAAGCATGTGGTGGACCATAAGGGTTAATAAGAATAGGGAAAAGGAACGACCTTTGGGGGACCCCACAGTTGAAGAGATGAAACGAAGAAAAGGAAATAGGAAGACATACTGCATGAGAGTGATGATTAAGTAAAGAATGGACCCATGTTAAGGCAGAATCACTAATACCAGAAGAGTGAAGACAGCAAATGAGAATAGAATGATCAGCAGTGTTGTGGGCTGTGAACAGGTCCAAGAGCACCATGACTACAGCTTTCTTCTGATCAGAGGCAATTTGGAGAACATCAAGGTGTTGTGTCTTGGTCGACAACTAGCTTTTGAGAGAGCGAATACGTGATTTGATTCCTGAAACACTTGGAGGGGAAGTGAGAGGTGCTTCCAAATGGTTAAAAGGGGCAAGAAAAAAAGAATAGGACAGATGTTTGCAGGAATAGAATGATCAAGGGTATGTTTATTCAAGAATGGAGAGACAACAAAAAATTTAAAAGAAGACAGAAACTAAATGGTAGAAATGTATTGAGAAAGTGAAGAGTCTTTAGCTGAGGATTTTGACATAAGATGCTGATGCAAGATTTCTAGAAGATAACCAGATTTAGTGTAAGAAATCTGTTCCAGGAGAGAGACTGAATGGGGAGAATGTACTGGGAATAGGAGGAGAGATGATAGAGGAGGGGACATTAAAGGGAAAGGATTATGAAGGGGCGATGTTATCCTGAATAGTTGAGAAAAAAAGAGTACACAGGTGTCTTGAAAGAAACATTGAATATAGCGTTTTTTTCAAAGGATGGACAGAGACTTTATAAGTATTTATAGGACTATGGGGAGAGAAACGAAAAGATAAGGAAACAGAAATGGTGAATTGATGAGACCAGGAAAGACCAGGAAAGAGGAAGAGGAGACAGGGTGGTGGACAGAGAAGGAAAGGCAAAGATGAGATCAAGGGCCTCATTACACGGTAGGCGGAGGACCAAGGTGCTATTAGTACCTTGGTCCATGCCGGTAAAATACCGGCAGCACCTTGGTGGAAAGCGGAATTACCGCCCTATTCCAAGGTTGGCGGGGCGGTAATTCCCCCTTCCCCAATTGCCCTTCCCCATTCCCATTTGCGCCCCATAGGGCTCTCTGGGAATGGGGAAGGCGCTAATTACGGTGCCGCAAATTGCGGTACCGTAATTAGCACCCTGGTCCCTTTGCGGGTTGGTTTTTAACGCCTGCTAAACAGCAGGCGTTAAAGTACCTACCCGCAAAGGGACCTCGTAGTAAGGCGGTAAGGGTTAACGGTCACCGGTACCATTACCGATGACCGTTAACCCTTACCGCCTTCCGTGTAATGAGGTCCCAAGTGTGTGATGAGCCGGGTGTGTAGGGCCAAAAACAAGATGGCAAAGATCAAGAACAGAGAGACTCTAGATAATAGTTGAAGTCGAGGAGTGGGAAGTGCCCTCAACCCAGATATTTAAGTTGCACAGAACTAGGATATGAGCAAAGGAAAGAGTACGTTGATGGAGTACTTCAGAAGAGCAGTTAGCAAAGGAAGAGTCTAGAGTCGGAGATCGATAGACCAAGGACCTCATTATAACTGTTGCAGAATGGGTTAACGGGCGCTGCTAATGGTGGCAGTGCCATTAAACCCATTCCACAATATTACGATGTTCGCCTCGCGGGACCCGATGTGGACGTCTGGTTTTCCAGACGTCCAGAGCGTGTCCTGCGAGAGGACCCGAGAGCTAAAAACGGGCCGGTCGTAATCTGCCCGTTGTTAGCTCCCGCACCCATTCCTATTGAGCCCTATGGGGGCTCAAATGGGAATGGGGAAGGTCCGGGCCTGGGTTCCCTGAAGGAGGAATTACCGGGCCCTCCAAACTCAGAATGGCCCGGTAATTCCCCATTCAGGGAACCCGAACCCGGACCTTCCCCATTCCCATTTGAGCCCCCATAGGGCTCAATAGGAATGGGTGCGGGAGCTAACAACGGGCCAATGTCGTAATGAGGCCCCAAGACTTTCAGAATAGGTGTAAGATTGGGAGATGACAGACCTATAGCAAGAATTACACAGGAGTGGAAAGGGGAAAATAATAGGAGAGAGAGGAGAAAAAGAGAGAGAGAGGGGGGCAGACAGACAGAGGGAGAGGGTGAGAGAGAGAAAGAGAGAAAGGGCAGAGAGAGAGAGAGAGAGAGAGAGAGAGAGAGAGAGAGGGAGAGAGAGAGAGAGAGAGAGAGAGAATAAAAATAATACTGTTGAATTCAGAGGTTAGGAGGAACAGCCGCAATGATAGCAGGCTCAGCTGTGGAATGGATCCACGTTTCTGTGAAAGATAGATCTTCAAAAAGCTCCTTTTATTTGTATTCACACTAACTTTGATTTTGGCTCCTTTCAAAGTAAAAATCCAGCTGAGTATATATATATATATTTTTAAATGTCCTTCTACTTTGAATAAAAATAGAAAAATATGATTGAGCGAGCGTGCAGCTATGTGTCTAGTCGGGGCGCCTCAACGTTTAAAAAAGTGGACTGCTTGAGCCTTTTGGGTGGGGTTCAGCCCACCTTGTATGATTGGAGTGGGTTTCTAGATGCGCCAATCCCTGTCTCAGGGCACAGTGAAGGGTCAATGTCCTGTCAATCAATATGGAGTCACAAGACTGGAACGGAGAGTTTGCACAACCAATCAGCAGTCCTCAACCATTCTAAACAGGTTCGAGGGCATTCGCAAGGCCTATCTTGCTACCAGCGTCCTTTGAGGGGTTGTCTGTTATGGTATCAGTTGACAGAAAGGCTCACAAACTAGTGTCTTTGGGGTCGTTTTGGAGTGCCTTGGCACTGTGACAAAGAGTTCTGAACGCATTTCATACTTGTTTGTACTGTTTGTATTTCCCTGATTGAACCCCTTTTGTCTGTTTATATTTGTTTGTGTTGTGTTTGGTATTTCTTGAGCTCTTTTGTTTTCATATATTTGAGTGTGTTTTTAGACCCTCTGTGTAATCTTCTCTTTTTAGTCTTAATGCATTGTAATAACAATCCTCTTGTACTAGCCCCTGCTCCTTTACCGCTTTGTGTCACCCAAAATATATAAAAAACAAAAATATGTGACAACACCTTTCCTTTACTGAGTCCCTCAAAAAACCTTTGTGTGAATCAAATAAGTCTTCCTGTGGTGTCCTCAGTCACCATCCTTAATGTTTGTGTGTTCCGAATGCGCTTTCCCATTGTGTGACTCTTGCATCAATCCGCATGATATGATGTGGCATTTATAACGCGCCTGTACACAAGTATTTCTAGGCGTGACAAGGCAAGGAGGGGGAAACAAAGGGAGGACAAAATAACAATCTTACTAGGCCTTGTGTCATTCAGATCTTGCAGGTGCAGGGAAGAAGAAAGGGGAGAAGTGCCAGGGGAGAGGGGAAGGGGAAGTGCAGTTAACTCACAAGTGCAGCCAGCGGGTGGCTGATAAGTGCAGAGAGAAGGGACTGTAGGGTTGCAAATACAGAACCTTAAGTCCTGGGGAGCCCGGAGGCAGTGCAGGGGCACTGGACATGCAGGAGCCTGGTCGCGAGTTCAGACGGTGACCAGGTGACCAGTGCATGGAACAGTCATGTGCATCAGCAGGGGAGAGGGAAAGAGAAAGTGGAAGCGAAAAGGAAGGTGTTGAGTTGCTTCTCGAACCGGAGGTGGTTCTGCTCAAGTTTGAGGATCCATCTAAAGCCATGGCTTTCAATAAAGGAATAGGGCCTCAAATCGATTGGGCGATTTGAGAGAGTGTTGGTGGTCATTTTATGTTGGACTGCCCCACTAAGACCATCATATATAACAGAGTTGTAGTTATCTTTGGGAGTTGCTCTACTAAGGGAAGCCTCACAACCGAAAGCTGTCATACACAACCCTAATTGTAGCACACGCAGACTATTCCTTATCATGTGCTGTTCATCTTCTTCAACATGCGCTTTCCATTAATTGCAAAGCACTCAGTAAACTGCGGCAACATCCCCAAACTGCAAGAAATCCATGCCAGCCGCTGTTGTGATAATATATTCCAGCGTCCTTATTAAATGAGGATCCGACCTTCAAGCAAATCGATGTATTACCCCAAGATTTCCATTGGATAGATGAAGCTTTTTTTGATACTTTCTGACACTCTAAAAAGACTCAGCAATGGTGGACTGGCTCACTGAGGGGAAAGCAGGCTGCCTGCACGTTGTGCAGGCAGAGATGGTCTTCCAACAGGGCTTGTAAAAAGCTGTGAATCAGTTGAATTGTCTTGTGGAGGATACTAATGAAAATATACACTTTGCATGCATTTGCCCCCTGGCATGTGGAGGATACCATCTCACGTGAGCCCATATGGGCGAGGTGGCCACATTTGTATATGGCGTTCCTTGCATACACGCTTTTACTTGCATATGTGGCAGGTGTCAGGATGTGCTTATTGCTTTTCTGATGGAAAATAACTGAACACTTCTGATATTTTGGGAGGATTGAGGCAGGTCCTAATCTCTTCCCCTTTTTGGAATGTGTGTACTTTGCGGTGGATGCTGTATGGGTGATGTTTGCTGGAGACCCAGTGATGTTGATGTGACTGAGTGTAAAGTAGTTCCACTAGCACCTGCTTTTCGGACTGTTTTCAGAAAAGTACATGGGCAGTGTCTGATGATTGGTTCCTGTTCCCAATGTTTGCACTTGACAATTGCATGGGTTTTTTAATGTGTCTATTCCTTCGGTCTGTCCCCTTTTCTCCCTTCCTATCTTCTGTATGGACAAAGAAGAGGTGTTTTGAGTCTCGATTTTGAATCGGGAGATGGAGCATGATCTTCTGTCATGTTATTCATTGACCTCTATTTTCAAGGCTATCAGATCTTTGGCATTTTCATTAATCTGCCATTGTTCCTCGTGTGTGGAGTGCTTCTGCTGCTGAGCTGAGGTTACCTCTTCTCCCTCTTGTTCCTCACAGTGCAGAGGTTCCACATTATTTTCCTCCTCATCCTTCTGAATCCCATCCTCTTTTGCCTGAGGTAAGTGCAAAGGCAGTGCATGCACAATTACATTTTTTCCCAACACAGACGATTGACCTGAGACAGATTGACCTGTTCTTTGCAGCGGAAGAGATATACTGATTGGTCAGTGTGGCCAGCATAGAGATCCACACACTATCTTGGCATCTCCTAAGCAAACAATAATTGCTGTAGCAGTTGACAAACATCCAACAGTTGCATTCCTCCCTAAACCCTACACTGTCCTCTAACATGTTAAGGTACAGCAGCTGGCTCAAGCAAGTTAACTTTGTTCACATCTGCTCTACAGCAAGTAGGCTGGCTAACACTGCTTTGGCATTCTTTCGTACTCACAAAATACAAATAGAGTTACAAATGCTTTGGTCTGCTCATCTGCCAACAAAATGCGCACAGGATTTTCAGTGCTTTGGCCTTCTTGTCCACATACAAAATGCATGCAGGGTTCTTATTGCTTAGGCCATCTCCACTTACAAAATGCAAGTACAGTTTTGAACAAAGAACCCTGCCTAACCATGTGACCCCTTAGTGGGGTGGTGAACGATGTACACCCCCATGGCCATGCAGTTTCTCCCAAGAGATAATCACAGGGACCCTCATAAGGCGCCCGCTCATGAAAGTATCAGTGATCAACACGCAGGGAAGAGAGATAGCCTTAACTCAATGTGAGTCTACTTCACCGAAAGTACACACACACACAAAGAGATATTCCAGCTCCTTTGCCAGTCCCAACCTTCCAGCATGAGAAAAGGAACCTCTCCCTTTAAGGAAATAGATTTGCTACATGTCAGTGTCCCCAACAAGTGAGAACATTCTTTTGTTTCTCTGGCATTGAAGCCAGAGAAGGAACCATTTCCCATTATGACTCGCATGCAGGCAGCCCGCGCTGGACCTACTGTTACAAAGTGGCACTCCAACACAGAGGAGCTGGCTCACGTAGAATGCATGCACAACGAAACAAACTAATCATATTCCCCAGGCATCGCGGGGGGGGGGGGGGGAAACAAGCATGCACATTCCAAGCAACAAAAGATGTCTATGCATAATGCTTCCCCCACTTAGCAAGGCATTTTCCAGAATGTGACTCCTGAAAATAGAGCAGAGGGAATTGGGCTCATTCAAGCACTGACAGTAGGGCTCCCAGAGGGGAAAAGAGAGGGTCCATATGAATCCATAGCCTTAGTGAAATCCAAGATGGTGTCAAGCCCACATATGCAATTAGGCCGGCCCCCAGTCATGTCACATTACCCCCAACCCATTGTCGAGACATCTAACAGCAAAGACCTATGGTCATGGTGTTCTCAATAACCTCAGTCACCGCACAAGGGTAAGGGAAACCCTACTATAAACAGCCAGATCATTCTAGCAGTGTGGATTGGGCAAGTAGGAATTGGTGGAAGGAGTTTGGTGGAACGTGCTGAGAGAAAGGACATTAAATGGGAGAGCAGAACGTTGGAGGAGGGGTTTGGTTGAGGTTGGAGTCATAGAGCAGTGCTATCTTGGGAGAAGAGGAATTGGAGAGGGGGGTGGAAGACGAGAAAGGTGTCATCAACTGGAGGAGATTGGAAAAGGCGAAAGCTGAGAGACACCAGTCGGGAGGCTGGGCAAGAGTTTCCATCAAAAGGTCCAGTCCCCAAGGAGAGGGAATGAGGTGGAGCCCTCAAAACTGGTGGACAAGTGGAAAGGGTTAGAGGGGGAGATATCACCAGACATCAGGAGGAGGGTAGAGAAGAGGTTACTTCTCTAGCAAGAGATAAAAGGTAGGATCTGGTGAACCAGGTCAGTGTAGGGCAACACTCAGATGAGGCAAGAGGAGGAAGAGAGAGTGCAATCTCACTAGGGAAGAAGGGAATTTACTTTAGGAGCTTGAGGTACCAAGGAAGTGGTCATCAGACCAACAAGACTTCAACCAGGGTTGAAGGGGACCAATCATGATAAAGCTCACCTGTTTTCTCATCTTCATAGAAGAGACCCATTGACTGATCCAATTGACAAGCATTCTGGATGCCCGAAAACCCAAAGCCCAAAGACAAAGGCCAGGTTTGAAGGTCAGACATTCAATCCATGGTGGAACATTTGTTCGAGACCTTTATTTACATTTCTTGAAAAAAGACATTACTTACATTACATTTTCTGTTGCCTGTTTTGAAATAAATCCTCACCAAACAAATCCTACTAGTGTGTCAGCCTCTTTATGCATCACCACTGGGTTAACATGTCATAGATTCTAAGTTGGCCTTCTCATCTGCCTAAAAAGTTTATGTGTGATTCTCAAGGTTTTGGCATTCTCCACATACAAATAGCATCTCAGTGCTTTGACCTTGCCCTATAAATAAAAAAGGTCACATAGGGTTGTGATGTTCTCAGAGTTAAGTCCTGTTCATCCACCTAAAAATATATATGTGGGGATCACATTGCTTCAGACTTGTCTTCCAATTACAAAATGTGTGTGCAGTTCTCAGTGTCTTGGCCTTTTTACATGCCAATAAAATGCATGTGGGGTTCTCAATGCGTTGGCCTACTTTTCCACCTACAAAATATATATGAGGGTCTCAATGATTTGCATTCTCCAAACACACGCACATGCTTTGTGGTTCTCAGTGCATTGTCTTTCCCCTATACCTGTAAAATGAACATGGGATTCTTAATGTTCTGGCCTTCTACTGTGCCAAAAAAATGCAAGTGTGGATCTCAGTACTTTTGACTTCTCTTCAGCCTGTAAAATGGCTGTGATAGTCTTAGCTTTCTGACTCCTCTTCTTCCTACAAAATGCACAAGTCGTTCACAGTACTTCAGGCTTCTCCTTCACCTACTAAATGCATGTGCGATTCCCAATGCATTGACCTTCTCCCACACCTACAAAATGCAACTGGTGTTCTCAGTGCTTTAGCTTTGTTATACACTGACAAAAAGCTCATGGGGTTTGCAGTGCTTTGCATTTTTCGCCACCTAAAAATGCATTTAGGTTTTTCAGTGTTTTTCCCTTCTCTTCCTCCTACAAAACATAAGTGGGATTCTCAGAGCTTCATCTGTCTGCTTCAACTTCAGAATACACATCGGTTTCTAAGTGCTTTGGCCTTCACTTGTGGCTAGAAAATGCATGCAGGGTTCTAAGTGCTTTGCTTGTCTGCTATGCCACCAAAGTTCCTGTCGTTTTCTCAAAGCTTGGGCCTTCTTCTACACCACGAAAATGCTTGTCGGTTTCTCAATGCCTTGGCATTCTACTCCACCTGCAAAATGCACGTAGGGTTCTCAGTAATTTGGCGCTTCTCTTTCACCTACAAAATTCACCCATAGGGCTCAGTGATTTGGCCTTATACTCCACCTACAACATGTTAATTGGTTCTCAGTGCTTTGTCTATCTCCTCTGCCTCAAACGGGATGCATTGTTCCTAGTAATGTTGCATTCTACTACTCCTACACAATGAATGTTCAGTTCTCAGTGCTCTGACCTTCTCCTCTTCCTACATATGAACATGGGGTTATCATTGCTTTGGTCTTCTACTATGCTAAAGAAATGCATGTGGGGCTCTCAGTACCTTTAATGCTTCTATGCATACAAACTGCACATGGACGTCTCACTGCTTTGGCCCTCTCTGCCTACAAATGCACATGTGGTCGTAAACGCTGTCATCTATGTCACAAGAATCCCTCCAAGTCTCAGAGATGGTTCAATGGCTTTTATTGACGTCTTTTTGGGCCTTAGGGCCTTTCATCTCTCTCTCATCTTATTTTGACCCTCCACCCTAACGCAGGCATCCCTGATCCAGGGTTAGTTGATATTTAAGGGTGATTCCGACGGTATAAAGTGTGTATTGTCCTGGTGGTGAAGATGTAAAGGCAGAACTGTTGTTTCTAAGGGTCCCTCAGTGACTTCCTAGCTGTCCCTACTCTATCTAGTTGTTAGTGTTCTTCCAGGATTTGGGAATGTGACATACAACCACCCTGTCTGTTTGATGCAGACTTTGCCTAACATGACCATTCTCTTTCCTACACTTCCGGATCACTCACCCCAATTCTCCTGTCCCTTCAATTTTCTTGCTCCTCCCAGGGCTTGCCTCCACACTTTGATGTTTACTCCTCCCTCTGAACCACTACTCCTCCCATCAAAACCAATACTCCTCCATGAAAAACCACTACTCCTCCCTTAAACCAATACTACTCAAACACCCTGCTTTCACTCAGTATCATCTGCTTCCACTTGCCACACAAATATGTACACTCACACCTCAGACCATGTTCACTCTTTAGCGAGTGCTTCACCTACTCCAAAAATTGCCTCCACAGACCTCTGCTTCTTCCTCCCTCCTACTGGTCTCTTGGTCGGCCTCAACCTCCACCTCTCACCTCACTGGGATAACCCACAATTCCTGCTTCATGTGGCCTTCTTTTTTTCTCCTTTGTCTGGCCCTGTCTTCCCTTTTTAGGATTTGTTGTAACAATCAAATATTATAAGTTGCGGGTTAAGCCCTTCCCACTTTCTCAGCACTGACCAGCCGCAGAAAAACGGCGGTGCTCAGCATGATAAATATTTGTATTCAAGCACCTGTTTCAGGTATCCCCCTTGTTAGAAGTGGTTTCAGCTACCCAGCTTAGTCCCTGGTGGTCTAGGGACTTTGTTGGCCACTGCAAGTGCTCACCTCTGTTCCAAGGGAGTGCCCTAAGGGAATTCTGTCAGCCACACTGTAAAAACTGCAGTTCCCCACTCTTCCAGGCATCTTTCTATTCCCTCTCTTTGTGTCTGTGAGCTGATGGCTGTGCCTTTGGTTGTGGTGGTCGAGTTTACATTCCTCTGCAGCTGATGCGGGGTGCAGGAGGGCTGCTCAGACTATGATGCTTCGTACTGCTTACAGGTGCTGTGTTTCTGAAATAAACAAAAGAACACTGGCAAACATCTTGTCTAAGTGGCATGGCAAGAGTTATAGGAGGACAAAAAACAAACATACTGGCACTAGGGTGGCAGGAATTAGGTCCCTCTCAAATTTTACTGCCCTCAGGTTCAGGGCTGGCTCTGATCTCTCCCTACCCCTTAAACTCTCACTGACACGGGTCACTACCCCCTTTTGACAATGCCAAGGTAGTGGCATTGTCCCAGTGTGTTGGCCTTCTGCCACCTACAAAATGAAAGAGGTGTTCTCAGTGCTTAGGCTTTCTCCTCAACCTACAATATGTACATGGCAATCTATGTGCATTGTCATTCACCTATGCCTACACAATGAACGTGTTATTCTCTATGCTTTCTACTGCTCCTACACCTACAAAATGCATTTGAAGTTCTCAGTGCTTCTGCCTTTCCTCCACCTGTACAATGCATTGCGATTTGTAGTGCATTGGCCTTCTCCTTCACCTTCAATATACCTGCACGATTCTCAATGCTTTGTATGTTTCTGTCTATGAATGCACTTTGCTTCGCAGAGCTTCAGCTTTCCCATCTGCATTCAAAATGTACATGGGCTTTTGAGTGCTTTAGGCTACTCCATTACCAACATAATACATGGCAGGGTTTCAGTGCTTTGGCCTTTTCTCACACCTGCACATTTCACATAGGACTCTCGGTGGTTGCCCTTCTCCCATGCCTACAAAATGGACCTGGAATTCTCCATGCTTTGCCTTCTGCCCCACCTACAAAATGCAAGCATGGTTATCAATGATTTTACCTTCTCCTCCAAGTGTAAACTTCAAATGGGTTCTGAGTGCTTTGGCATTGTCCTATGCCTACAAACAGCATGTGGGCTTCTCAGTGCTCTAATCTTTTTCTTGATCTACAGTCTTGTTCTGCGCCTACAGAATGGATTTGGAGTTCTCAGTGCTTTGGCCTTCTCCAACTCCTACAAAACTCATTTAATTGTTTTCAAAGCTTTACCATTCTCTTCCATCTACAAAATGCATCTGTGGCTTTTAGATCTTTGTCTTTCTCCTGTGCCTGCAAAATCAACATGTGGTTCTCAGTGTGTTAGCCTTCTCTTCTTTCTACAAAATGCATTTGGGTTCTCTGTCCTCTGACATTCCCATCTGGCCACAAAGTGAACATGAGGTTCTTGGTGCTTTAGCATTCTCCACCGCCAACAAAGCACAAATGGGATTCTGATTCCTCTGACCTTCTCATCTGTCTACAAAGTATACATGGATTCCTCAGTAGTTAGGCCTTCTACCCTGCCTTCAACATGCAGGTGGGATGTATTGCTCCTCTACCTAAAATGCACACCCACGCTTGCCCACACATGAGATCTCCCCAATTGCAACCGAAACATTCCAACCTAATTCCCTGATTCTACCTAGGTCCTTTCATGTATTTAATTCTATTCCAATCTACACTTGCATTCATACTAATCTACTCCTAACTGCAAAACTCAACCCCCTACAATTTACACTGGTTTTTAGGAACAACCCTTACAGTATACACCATACACAACATTCACTCACATCATTATATCATCTGGGCCAGCAAAATAATACAGGTTGTATAACCTTGATACAAGTGCCCTCACGTGGACACAGACTAACCACGCCTATAATTTAGACGTAATTAGTGTAAATAGCCTGCGATACAGCACTCTTTCATGTTTCATGGTAGTCTGTTCGAGTATCAGGGGGTTCTCAAAGCTGTACCCTGGCTAGCAGAGTCGAGTGAAGCATTTACACATCACAACAGATGAATGTATGAGGAGAACCACCATGAAATATATCTCAATATTTTGCTTAGGTGGCCATGCAGTGTGGACCAGAACCAAGTTAATTGTGTTCTGAAGTGACCTATCCAGGACCAAATGTAAAACATCATTATAAACTGGACGGCATATCATATGACCAATCCTACCTCTTTTTGACAGAAGTGAAATGATCGCGCCAGGATTGTGGGATACATTCACCCACTCAGTAGAATTCCCCTCCATCTCCAAGCTGCATTTCTGCAGTTACCAGCAGAATGGCTGCGCTGGCTCCTTTGAGCACCATTGCCTCACATCAAAACTGCATTTTGCAGCTACAAAATGATGGCTGCACTGTCTTGCCAAACACCTATTGGGCAAGATGGAATAGGGAGCACACTGAGAAAGGCTGCCAGTGTGTTGTCTTACATGCACCAAGGTAGTGAATTGAAAAGCAGCACTGCTTTGCTGCTTGCTCAAAATGTCCCTTTGGAAAAGGAAATATTTTATATTTAAAATGATGCCGCACTGATGCTCTTTTCATTTGTTTAACATTACACCGCTTTTATCAGTGAGACCTTGCTATGTCCCCCATATTCAGATTGTGCTCCGGCAGAAGAGAGCATTATCACTGAATGACAGGCTGTGGCAGGCAAGATCTGGGAAACCACCTGTACGGAAAAACGCTTGACTTTTGTTAGAAAGTGTCAAAAATAAACCCTTCAAAAGAAACCCTATCTCTCTGTGCACATGTCAATTTCAGTGGACATTTGCCTTGAACATACTGCTGTGTAAGAGAAACTGACTAGGGCGGCAAACAATGTTTGGAATCCAGATGGGAGAGAAAACCAAATTTGAAGGAGACATCCCAGCGTAATTCACCATGTGTCAAAATGTGAATTTGCAAAAGAGAAAAATGCCTGTTTTAAAAGTACAAAGTGATTAAGGCCCTGTCCTTGCCTAGAAAGGTAAGGGGGGTTAGGGTAAAATCTAGGTAATGTTTCATTTTAACAGACCTGCTTCTGATTCAGAACAAAATAAAATAAAATAAATAATTAAATGCATTGGCTGTGCTGGGGAACCAGTGAAACAGGTTTCCTGCTCAGTTTACATGGACATTTGTGTTCTGACAATAGGAGTGGCCTCCCCCAAGAAGGGGCCACAAAGGGATTTCTGGGACACATTTGTGTTACTTTCTGCCCTTGAAAACTTTGAATGGCCAAGAGGAAGAATATCACACCCCCATCAGACTTCTGCCTGGGCTTCAGCTTGAGACAATAGATTCTGGGACACCTACGTGTTACTTTTGGAAGTGGCATCTACCAGTCACTCAAACTGGGGAAACTCCAGGGCAGCCCTCGGCTAAACTGACATTTGGTGGTAGCCTGGAAAAAAATGATCGCAGTTGGAGGACAAAGGACAGCCCATTTTGGCTTAAAGACTATTTCATGAATAAACTTTAAAGACTGTTAATTCTATAACTGGACAAAGCAGTAATGTAAATGTTTTACAGTTTAAGGGTAATTTTCGTGGCTTTCAAATAAGATATTGTGGCTGTCCATAGCATGTATTGGACGTAAATGTCAGGAGAAATTTAATCATGGGAAAAGTACATATGGTGGAACATTAAAAATTAATGGAAATATGCTCTATGATGCTATGTACACATACCTAAAATTGTAGGATTTTGGATGAAGCGGTTCCCACTAAAAACCATGAAAAACTATTAGAAGGGCGAAATAATGTCGTACAGACCTGGGAGTGGGAACACCATGATCTGTATGAAATATGCAATCTGCCTATATAATTTGCAAAAGTGTCACAACTGTATAAATGTGTGATTTATGTCATAATTGATTTTGTGCAAAAGGAACTGGGGGATGGCTTTACACCTCATAAAAACACAACCCCATAAACGGAGTCCCCTCCAGGAGGAGGCGACCAACATAGGCTAACCTATCCGGTTCTTCGGGGTAGATCTAGCTTAGTCCTGCCCAACAATAAATCATGTGAGTCACCCGACTTATTAAAAGGGGAAGCTGACAGAGACAAGGACAGTCTCTTCTGAATTTCCCAGCACCTGCGTATCCAGACATTCCACATCCACCCTTTCAGATTCCAGACTCCACTGCCAGAAAAGGGATAGTTGGTTCAGGCCCTCCTATCCAGGCAGCATCACCCTTCATAACTAAACCCCATAACAAAATCCCACTAACTCAGGAAGAAGGGGGAAAGCGGCACCCTTTTGGGAGTATCCTGTGACCAGACCGGCTTTTTGCCCACTACCTGCATGCCAGCTGTACCCTTGTGATCCAGTGACCAGACAGGCCCAGCTGTTGTTCTGCTAGGAGAGTCCTCTGCCTTGCTGTGACCAGAGACTTTGAGTCCAGAACCCGGTTGACTGTACCAAATCACAAACTCAAGTGCGGATTGTGAGTATTTCCCCATCCCAAAGCACCACATAGCATAACCCATCTTGATACTTTGTCTTTGTCCCACTCTCTGAGTAATCCTATCCATACCCTGATAAATTATTTAAAACTCTCAGAATTCTTTGTGCATCCTGTCTTTGATTTCTAAGCATTAGCGCCATTCTTCCATTCACTCCTGTCTTGTAGGTCCGTAGCAATATTTTGAGTAAATCAATTAATTCTCCCTAAAGAAAAGGGGCACACTGCGCGAGGGGTTACAACTGCAGCCTAACTTTTTCTATTCACGAGTGGCGTTCCTCTTTTCTAGCCATTAAATCTAGTGTAAGTGAAATTTGTCTTTTTCTTTCCAAACCGATTTTCTTTCCTAACTGCTTTATTTTACCAAAACCACCTTTCCATCTCATCCAGGTATTCAGCTATAGTCACTCTTTCATTTCTATATTGTCCCTGTGATGTGCATCTATCAACCAGCTTAAAAAACGCATTCCGATTCTGTCTATTTCACCCCTTTCTTTTAAAAAAAACATTTTGACATTAGACTGAAAAAGTGTAAAATGCAACTTTTCAACGTGTGATTTGGCTGCACTGTGGTTTTACTTTCAAGTTGCTTTCTGAACTGTATGCCCTTTGTTGATACCTTGCCTTGTAGTTGCTATTGATATTATATCCCTGATACTGTGATAAATCAAATTTACCTCCTTGATTGAACTGCACATTAATTTAATTATTGGCAATTCCGAGTGTCATTTTATGCAATTGCAAGGGGTTTTTGCCCCTTATTTTGTGGGGGAAGGTAAGATTTTGATTCTGTTTGCTGCATACTATCCCTGACTCGTTGCTTCTTCTTCCTACCCACTCAAAATTCGATTAATTGGGGTTTTTGGGAATATTGCAGGGGGAAATTTTAACTCGGGTGCTATCTACCCAAATTGAAAAAAGTGCTCCTATTGATTTGTGCTTTGGATATGTTCTTGTAGGAGGTCGACCAAGTGTATTTCATTAGTTTACATTGTAATTATCACCCCATTGGTGATTGCTGCCCAATATTCAAACTGGTTTTCTTTGAACTTAAAATAAATAAATATTGTATTCCCACCAACCAGCTTGGTTCATTGTCCTTTGTAACCCAGGGCATTTGTAAAAGGTGGTGTGATATGGGTTGGGTGCAAGCTCAATTTCGAATTCGTTGACAATAAAGAAAAAGTATTGTAATTGAGTGCTACATTTTAGGCTAATGGCAAGAGTCCTGGTCCGGTGTGACGCCCGATTGGAATCCTTTACAGGATGTGTCTCACCATTTTATAGTTGAACCCACCCCTGCACCTTTCATAATGATGTGCACCAGGATGTGTCTCACCATTTCGTAGTTGTACCCACCCCTGCACCTTTCATAAAAGCGGCAGCCTATGGGTGTCTGATGCATAATGTTGAAGGTCTCCTGGATCAAGATGTTGGGTAATATAGAAGTGCACTTGAATGTAATTATGATACCTCCACCTTGAATACCTTCCTGATTACTTGGTCAGGACAGAACCTGGATTGAATATTACTTTGCAAACCACCAATAATTTCAAAAAACGATTCTACAAGTACAATCCATAACATCTTGTTTTTTTCTGCTTTGGCTTTTTCCCCAAATATTGGAATTTACCTCTCAGTTGTCCCAGTGCCCTGCTTGTTCTTACAGGCAGACACTCGAGCTACGGGTAGGGGCCGTCCATTCCTCATCAAGGAAATGCTCTTCTCAAAGAAGAAGAAGAAGTCAGGAAGGAAGACTTCTGAAGATTTTACTGTCTTGCAGGAAGCACTAAGAGGTGAGAACTCTCATTGTATGGTAGAACCTGAGACATGATTCCCAACAAATTTCTTGACACATGTGAGGGGATGCCTTAACACTTTCTCCTCCGTACACCAAAAACATTGCACCTAATTTGCAAAGGACATCAGAATGTGTGCATTCGGTATATCATATTACGTTATTGGATTTTAAAGTATATAGTACAATCTTAATGGCCTCCTGGCATACAATGTCTTTCCTTCCCCTGTACACAATTGCACAAATCAGGGGTGGAAGAGAGTGCTTCACACATTTGAACATACCTCCTCAATTCACTTTTGGGATGTACTATGAATTACATGAAAATTAATACATACCCCCTGTGCCTGTTTGGGTCCAATGCTTACATAAAACATTTGGTATTTCCTGGCAGCCATCTTACAATGTCTTACAATGTCTAAAATTCAACCACATTTTGCATGTAGGACTACATTCCAAACTAACACTTCTGTATGTCAACAATTATTTAAGGATGCTCTGTTAAAGATTGATACACATTGTATACATTGTAATTATAAAGTGGCTATTAGCATTAGTAGTCCCATGCAGTTGTTACCTATTGAGGCCAGTTGGCTAGTTTTCCTTAGAGGGCCTGTAAACATTATCTTTATCATGTGCAAAAACCGCATGTAAACATATTCAAAGTATAGTATTGTTACCTACAAATTGCTAGATATTAACATTAAGTGCCAATGTCCCACAAATACATGACCTCAGTACTGTAATCATGGGCACAACAGTAACATCAATGACATGCCAAAGAGTTAGCTCCATCTCATCAAAGTGCCTGTCTAATGCACAAAAGCACAACCATTGTGTAGATGTCTGACTAAGCCATCTAAGGTCAAACCAAGTCGGCCAATCACATTCAGAGTATAAAATACTTCTCCATTATACTGCCCACCGTGACCATTTAATGATGATACAAAGTACATGCATACACTTTGAAATATTAGCTGCTAATTACAGTTACATCACCTCTTCAGGGATGAGCACAGTACCTATTGGCATTAGCAAACCTGTGTGATTGTCACCTATTGAATCAATTTGGCTAAATTCCCTTAAAGTGCTTGCAGGGTGCCTGTAATCATTACCTTTATCATGTGCAAAAACCGCAAGTACACTTGTTCAAAGTGCAGTATTATAACCTACACATTGCTAGCTATTGACAATAAGTGCCAATGCCTTGCTAATGCATGCCCTCAATACTGTAACAATGGCCACAACAGTAACATCAATAACATGCCTAGGAGTCATCTCCATTTCCTAGAAATGCTTGACTAGTGCACATAAGCACGACCATTGAGTGGATACCTAACGACACCAAGAACAGGTCGGCCGATTTCAGTAAATAAATGACAATACTGAGTACATGCATAACATTTAAACTGCTACCAGCTTTCAAAATTATCATTACATCTCAAGGAATGACAAATGGTTTTTATGATATGATATCAATATGAAAACTATTGCAAATATTTCAATAAAAACAGTAACATTAAAACTTTGAGAACAAGTCCATTTAATTTGTAAATATTACATTAGTGAAGAAAACAGGGAAACCCCAATTCCAACAGTGATTAAACACTGAATTTTGTATGAGGAAGCTAAGGTCCCAAGAAACTATATAACTCCTCATTGACATTATGCCCATCAGGAGTCTGAGTATGAAAATACACAATACATCGTGTCTCGACTTGTTGCAATTTTAGTTCCAGATCTCCACTACAAGGTGATTTAACAAATCTATGTATGCCAAAGAATCCAAAACTTGACATTTTCCCCCTATGTATATCCCAGAAGTGTTTTTCCATGAGGTATGTAAAATCTGCATGTTCAACCACCCTAAAGTGGTGCAAAATGTGTGTTTGTAAATTGCATATAGTACTCCCTACATACCACTTTCTGCACTGACATGATAACAAGTACACTACATACTCAATATCACATGTTATCCTATATCCTATATGTATAGAATATCCCAAAATATGGTGTATAAACGTTGTGCAGTTAATGGCAAAATGATAAGCCTTGCACTTGGTGCATTTAGATAAAAACTTGCCAGAATCGCATAACCAATTAGAGCCTGAATTTGAAGCATTGTTTGGTCCTTCACACTGGGGAAACGTGGAAACTAGCTTGTATCCCTCAAGGAAATTGATTTCCGATAGGTAATACTCGAATGATTGCTCAGAAGGGAAAACATATGTCTGCCTGACCTTAATATATGCCAATGTCTTTGTGAAATTTGGCGAATTTCTTTGGCATGGGAGCTGTATGTTAAAATGTACCTGGTCTCATCAAGCTCATCTTGTATAGTTTGTGTAGCTCTCGAAGAGGTCAGAGCATTATCTAGATTGCGTCTGCAAGCCTTTAAGTAGGACATTTGAAGAGAGGTTCCCTGGGAGGGCCCTCATGTCCCCTATGTGCATGTCAGCCCGAAGGATGAGAAACGGGAGATTCCAATCGTTGTTTGGCCAGCCCCCAGGCGTACCAGTGCATTCCAAGTATGTGAGCAGATATTCTCTTAGACAACTGTTCAAACACTATCCAGCTGATGTCTTCATGGACCAGGTTGACAAATGATAATATCCAGCCTTGCTGACGCCTGTACTGAAAACATGACATAGCAGTGTTTGTCCCGAAGTAAACTCACAACCATGCACGAAGTTAAACAGACACACACATGCATACACGAATAACATATGCACACCGTTTTGTAGATAGAAGACAGATACATATACATACTGGCAGAACCCTCTGCTTTTTCACTAGCCAAACGCAGACACGCAAGAAAGCAAAGTTCACCTGGAGCAAGCTTGCAACCGCTTAGTGCAACTAACCATATGGAGCTACAGGAACGTATAAGGAACCTGGAAGAAAATAATACAATATACGGGGAAACCATAGAATGATGGTAGCAAATTTACATGAAGTCACACACCTCAGAATAAGGGAAGAAGAGATACAGACTCCTGCAAAATAACAGAAAAAATAACAGACAAAATTCTCAGTAATTACAGACCGAAAAGCTCAGTTTTGCTGTCCTCACTCATGCGATTCATCCTAGCCGAAACAATGGCCAACCTGCGGTGGGAAGAGAAGCCATTCCCAGTGAAGACACAGAATTGATACATGCGTTGTCCACCTAAGATTGCAGTTGGCAATCACTCTCTTAGGCTAGGTGGCTATGCAAATGGCAACAATGGGGACACACAGTCTTTCTCATTACCTTGAAAAGGTACACTGACTGCTGTGAACAGAACAGGGTGCCAGGCTTGAGGAGACCTGCTCCATCGAATCAGGACACCCAAATCCTGGGGTGGTGTGTGAGGATGCAAAGCCAATGGTAGTCCTGCAACCATGCAACAATGTAAAAGATAGTTTTTGGGGAAGTCTCAGGCGAACCCACCTGACATGGGAAGACAAATCTAACAACTTATATAAGGTATCTCTATAGGTGTTATGACCCAAGCTACCCAATGGGTTTGGTTCTTAGGTTTTTGAGGAACAGTTGGCAATTGTGATGTCATTACGGGATAAAAGCTTGTGACCCAAGCTCAGGAGTTGTGATTGCTGGAAATTCTGTGATTTCCTGTATGATCCCTGTCTGTTTGGAAAATTAAGGACAATTCTAGCTTGCCCCATGGCTGAGTCCTCTGTCATTGCCAGGGGAGGGTTCACTGGGCCCTGGGTACTTTGCTAAGATGTGATTATGTGATGTGAAACCCCTGTCCTCAGGCATACCTTGCAAACTGGTAGCAGAAGATGGTTCCCTATGTTTGATTGGCACAGAGCTGTCTCTTCCATTGCAATGCCGCAATGCATGGAGGACTGTTAGGGGACCCATGGAAAATGAGTACTACAGGGACGGTGCACCCCGTGAAGAGGCTGTCAGGAGACACCTTTGAAAAAATCCTGCCCATGATCTGTGGGACGCTCAGCAGACCAGAATGGCAGAGTGGCAGATTTGGGGACATCCTATAGCCGAGCAGCATTAGCAGATCACAGAGTGTAAGTATTGACTCAGCCATACGGCAAATAGTGGAAATGGTGAAGAGATGTTGGGTATGGCGTGGCATTCAGTATTGTGTGGTGAAGAAGCAGAGGTGGATGTTAATTGTCTGTTGTTAGGGAACATTCAATCTTGAGGTGATCAGTTGCGGTAGTTGGTCTAGACGATTGACTTAAGGGTACGGATGACAGAAGTTATGTAAATATTGGATTTCCTTTGGGTTGGGTGTTGTAGCTCGAGTCATGCATGACTGTATCTCCATGTATAGGGTTTAGCTGGTGAAGCTAGCTTGAATTGCGGAAGGTGTTCTTCTGGTTAAATCTTGCAGAGGCATTATATCTCCAAGGCGACGCTGTAGGTACAGATTGAGCACATGAAATATTGGTATCCCCTGTTAGGAGGCAGAAAGACAGCCGTAGATATATGTTGTTCATATTTGTGGGGGTCTTGGTGCCACTGGGAAATGTTTTGGTTAATTCTGTGAGTGGGTGGGTATAAGCAATTCTGTTTCCTTATCCTTATGTATTATTGAGGTCACCTGCAAGGGTTGTGTATAGGACTCAAAGAGCATGAAGAAGTGCCAGATTTTTTGACGATCAAAGATGGACGGAGTTGTGGTGTTTTGTGGCGGTGCGCAGAAGGCACATGTGCAAGATTGGTGGGTGTATCTGAAAAGGCAGAGAGTTTCAGAAGGGCAGTGCGCAGAGCATTCTCAGGATATTGGTTGAGAGCCGTTGAGGCTTGTGATTTTGCAAAATGAACTGTTATTTGGATATGTGAATTTAACATAACATAAAGTGTTTGATAACAGCGGAATTGTCAAAAGCCCTGACTTGGGGTCACGCAAGTATTAAAATAATGTTTTGTGGCAGCAATACAGGGGACACACCCCTAAATCACATGTGCTAATCCCTTCTGCGATACAAGGACAATTTTTATAAATATATCGCGGAATGGACACAAAGCACATACAGTAAATTGTCTAAGCCATGGACAAAAGGTGGGAGCTTCTCAAAATGTGTGCAGCAACCATTACATTCGCATATGCAAGAGGTTTATGAGGGGAAGAAATTCAATACGCGAACGGCTATATTCAAACTGTGTAAAATTTTCTAGGACAAACGAGGGGATGTGGCAGGCATCACTGGATGCTGAACCAACAAGAGGCTGTGGGTGAGCACCCCTCAGCCCCTGCCCCTCCTCCTCCTGAACATGACAGTGAAGGTGCAACAGCAGGGTTCCAGGGATTATATCCAGCAAGGGAATTGAGAGCAACGGCAGGGTATACAAATCCAATCTTTGCACCTCCAGCATACAGCAGGAGGGAAGGGCAGAACAAGGCTGGACACGCAGTCAAGGATGCTGAAAATGCAGGAGACAAAATAGAGAGCGCTGCAAAAGCCAGGCACGTATAGAAGAAAGCGATGTGGGGATGGAAGGGAGACAGGAAGGACCAGAGAATATAATATCGAATGAGTGGGGAGGTGGACAGATGTGGCTTAAATTGGACGGGAAGGTAGCAATGGGTTGCAAAGATATGATCGTGAAGCAATGGAATGGGCAGCGATAATAGAGGAAGTAGAGAGACAAAATAAGGGGGAAAAGGAGGAATGCGAGAGAGAGCCAAGGGAGAAACAGAAGGCAGAAGAGAGAGATCAAGGATATCGTGAAAAAAAGGGCAGACGAAGAGAGGTCAAAGCAATTACAGATGAAGTGGAAGTTGGAAGTGGAATGGCTCCTTAGAGAGCAACAGCCCAGGGAGGTGGGGTAGCGCGCTGTGAGTGAAGTGCGAGTGTAGTTGGATTCAGCATGTTTTTGTGACAATGAGGAAAGAGAAGAGCAAGGAGAGTGAGATCGAGGAAGGACATATGAAAGGGCAGCGGCACTGCCAGACAGAGACAATATTGGGTCCTCTGTGGGGGGTAGAGCGGGAGCGTGATTGACCAAGAAGAAGGGCAGCAGGGAGATACAGTATTAAGGCCTCTGAGCTTCCAAGACAATATCGACAGCGATGGTGGCAAACTCATTCAGAGTTTGCCGGTCTGGAAACAACGGTGGCGGTAAACCCGCTCCCTCTGTTCGTTCTGGACCGGCAAACTATGAGTTCTGCAGGAGGGTGGCGTTATGCCCACCAGGTCTGACCTGGCGCGAGTAATGCTACCCGCCTGCAGATGGACGCGGAAACACCGGCACCATTACAGCATGTAATGCCCCAGTAATTCCGGCAAGTCCGGAGCCGGTAATTCATTCCAGGTCCGGTGGCAACCTGCATGTTTTTCCCAAAGGTAACCGCCAGACTTGGAACGAGGACCAGTCGAACAATGACTTAGTAGGGAGTGATGATGAGGAAGTGGGGCGACCTGCCGATCGGTCTCCAGGGAAGAGCCCAGACCAAGACACAATATGGGAAGCCGACAAAGGCACGGTGGACTACGGGGAGACAAGGATGAGAGGTAACATCACTAGGTTTATATTGCGCAGCGCAGATAGCGTTACTCCATACACACAGAGGCTCAGAGACCTTCCAGCACGGATGAGGGGAGAATTGGTGAGGGTGTTCACAGCCACCAAAGACACCAGGACACAGGGTGGGAACACCGGACTGACGCAATTCCCCTTATTGGAAAAGGGAGGGGAGACCTCAATACATAACATGGCAACAGATTGACAAAGACAACTTGAGGTGTAAGCTACCCTCATTGAATGCGGGTGCGGGGAAGTGGATATACGAAATAGAAAGGCTAACAGCAGGTACGACACTAGTAGTGGGGGATATGAAAAGTTTACTTTCGGCAATTCTCATGGAGGTTGCTGATGATATATGGAAAAGGGCCAGCTACCCAGGAGTAACTGCCCAGAACACAGCGAACAATGGGTCACCGTTCAACAACTGCTGAGCGGCTGTGTGGCACGCTCTACGAGTCCAGTACCCAGACACCTCAGACATTAGTACGATTATGGCACACAAAATGGGGGAAAAGGAAGACCCCTTGCAGTACATTCAAGCTAGTCAAGAGAAATGGAGACTTGAAACACGAGAACCGTAGGACAAGACAGTGTGATTATTTTATCATATATTGTGTCAAGGGTTGCCGGAACACGTGCAAAGGCAGTTCAAGACGTTAGTGGGGATGGAAGCCAAAACCGTGGTCTGAAATCCAACTCACTATAGTACATTACTGTAGGCTAATGCAAGAAAATGCAAGGAAAAAGCGTGAGGAAAGGAATCAGGAACAGGCAAAGTAAGTACAGAAGAAATTGTTAAAATATACAATGGAAGGGGCAATGTTTACAAGTGCGGAAGGACAAGGTACCCCACATGCGCAGTGCAGAGCGCCCCCCCATGGATGGAGGTTTCACAGGGCAGGGGGACACGCATCACGGATTTAGAGGGAGAGTGGGGCCACCTAGGGGCCAAGGATATGGGCACCAGATGCATCATGGACAAAAGGGATTTTCCGGAGGGTATCAGAGATCAATGGGGGGACTGCCCCAGTGTTGGATATGTGGACAAATAGGACACATTTCCAGGGTGTGTAGAAGCATGGGGGTGCAGCAGAATGGGAGGATGCAATATCAGCCCACACATCAGAGAGAACAGGCTGAATACTATGCTCAGGACCAAATACAATGACAAGTGCAGACATCAGACGCATACCCACAAGCATACCAACCCATAAGACAAACACCCAAGATGCAGGTGCCTGCATAGCAATACTCACAGACACCACATGTACCACAGTTGCATGATAATACGCTGCCACCGTACATGGCACAGCAAAGTGATAGCACACTGCCACACACATTCGGAAATTGGAGGGGTGACTGTGGTGGGGCAACCCATTCACAGGAAAGGGAATGTCATTATACCCACAATAGGACATCCCATAGACAGACCTGAAGGGTTGCATCCTATCGATTACACCCAACCCAGCAGAGGAAACCACGTATAGGGGTGATGATAGGTGACAAGACCTTCTCCTTTCTCGTAGACACAGGGGCAACTAGATCAAGGAGGGAAGGTATCCAATGTCAGGGGATGCCATGAATGTGCAGGGATTTTCTGGGGCAATGAATTTGGTTCCTTTTACAGACAATCTTACAATTTCCATAGGGGAGCATTACTTAGCTCTACCCTTGTTATATTCCGGACAGACACCAGTAAACATAATGGGAAGAGACATTATGAGAAAACTTAACATGACCATCTCATTCACTGAACAAGGGATAGTGTGTTTCACACCTGGGATTCACCTCCTAAATGTGAGGGAAATTATTCAAGCCTTTTGTGGGCGCATGGTGCAGCGGAGAGTGCAAACAGATGGATAACTATTCCAATATCCGAAAGAGGTAATAATAGCATGGCTCCCGGGGATCGATGGAAAAGTATGGCGCCTTCCAAATGAGTACCTGTTTAGACCAGCACTACCATTAGACAAACCAGAGGGGAAAGTGATCCCACTACAGCTAGAGGCAGTGATAGTGGGGGAAGACAGAATAACAGTACACGGGACAGATGACACCGGAGAAGCATGGAGGTCAGTGATTGCAGTGGGAGAAGGGTACAGTTTGACTAGTGCAACTGTAACTGAAAAATTGTTCAGATCATGAGATAGTGTTTGACATTAGCCTCACATAGCGGGTGAAAATACACTACAGAGAGTTACCACAGAGAGTTACCACAGAGAATGGCGATGATGCTACAGGCACCACTGTTTTTTCTTGAGGAAGACTTGGCCAAGGTCCTCAGTGTCTTGTGGACCACAATTTTCTATGACGTGGGTATTTTGAAGGGAATAGGAGCAGTAAAGATAAAACCTAAGCCAGGGGCAATTCTATCAAGAGCAAAGCAATACCCTCTATCGAGGGAGGAAAATGAGGGCATTTACACGACTATTGCGGCCCTAGTTAAAAGCAAGGCATTTTAATACCATCAGAATCACTGTGCAACACAGTAGTGTACCCTGTGAAAAAGGCAACAGGAGGGTTCATGGCATTTAATACATGATTTGCGCCCTTTGAACCCCACTGTCGAGGCAGAATTTCCACTAATACTGTACCCAGTGACAATTTTGTGTCACATTCCCACGGAAGCTACCCACTTCATGTTTACAGACTTCATGAATGCTTTCTTCTCTATACCACTCCATCCAGACTCACAAGATTTGACTTAATTTCCATGTAGAAATAAGAAGTGGAAACATGCTCGTCTTCTATAAGGGTACTGTGAGTCCCCATCCATGTTCAACAGGGTTCGCCAGATGGACTTAGGCAATGTACAGTTAGAGAGTCTTGTTATACAATGGAGGTCATTACGACCCAGGCGTTAAGGGTTAACGCCGATGTTAACCGTTAACGCCTGATTCCAATTTTAACGGCTGCTTTTAGCAGGCGTTAAAATCCATGGCACTAAACCGCCTTGGTGCTAATTACGGCACCGTAATTTACGGTGCCGTAATTAGCGCCTTCCCCACTCCCATTATGCCCTATGGGGCAAAAATGGGAATGGGGAAGGGTAAATGGGAAATGGGGATTTACTGCCCCACTCACCTTGGAATGGGGCGGTAAATCCGCCATCCACCATGGTGTAAACATAGTTTACACCATGGTGGTAAAGTTGGTGTACTTACCGCCTGGGTCGTAATGATCATGAATATGTATACAACATCTTGATCTGTAGCAAAACAGAAACGCATTGTAAGCATGATTCTGTGTACATGTTGACTGTACTAGCAGAGAAAGGGTACAAGGTAGACAAAGCCAAATTGCATTATTGCCAAAAGGAAGTGTTATATATTGAACAACTGATATCACAAGATGAATGAAAAGTGCAGAGGCAATTGACAAGAAGCCAAAATCCACAACCATAAGACAGCTTTAGCAGTTTTTATGTCTCTGTAATTACTGCAAAACATGGGTATTTGACTGCAGCACAAACACAAGACCCTTGTTACGCACACTGAAAGAAGCACAACGAGAGGAGGGAACATTACAGTGGACAGAAGAAATGACAGAGGCATTTGAGGAGCTGAAAATAGCAATATGCACAGCTCTAGTGTTAGGGATCCCAGACTATGTAGGCGAAATTTACCTATTCTCACACTCCAACGGAGTAGTAATGACCACAGTATTGATGCAGAAAACAACCATGGGTCACAAACAATTAGCATATTACAGCGGGAAACTAGACCCAGTGATGAGAGGACACTACTCTTGCAAGCAGGCACTAGCTGTTGCTGCATTTGCAGTGGTGAATTCAGCAAGTATTACTATGGGATGCAGCACCACTATTTTTGTGGAGCATGCCCTCTTCGCAATACTAGAACTACCCAAAAGTACATTGAAACACTTATATGCAGGTGCTTTATAAATGCCATATCATATCATTGGCCACACGAAGAGATTCGGGCTATGAGGTGATACTGTCAAATTCAGCTATCAAGGTAGTGACTTGTCCACTTGTGAACCCAGCAACATTTGTCGCCGAACCCACAGAAGAGGATGACTATGTACATGACTGTGCCACAAACATAGAAAATCATGACGACATCCAGAAGGTAAAGGAGAACGCACTTGAGGGGGGAGAAGTGCTTTATATTGATTGGCCATCAACAATAGGCCAGACCACGGGAGAAAGACATACTGGTACGGCAGTAGTGAAGCTAAAAGAGGACGGGACAAGTGAGGTGATAGTAAGTGCATGCTTACAGTCACATTTCTCAGCACAATCTGCTGAGCTATTAGCTTTAATCCTGGTGCTGGAGCAAAGCAAGAACAAGGAAGTGACAGTATACTCAGATTATGCCTATGTGATGTCTACAGTGCAATCTGGGCTGTCACGCTGGCTAAGAAGGGGCTTTTAACGTGCTGACGGGTCACCGGTGAAGCATGCACTCCTATTGGGTAGATTGATAGAAGCACTCTAATTCCCAATAAGCACAGCATTCACGAAATTTCAGGCCCATGCCAGGGGGAGGATCCCATCTCCGGGGCAATGAGGCAACAGATGCAAAGTGTGCATCATACTTTGATGACATCTTAGAAATGGACATCCCATCCCAGACTTCTAACTATGTAGGAACAATGGTGTTGAAGGAAGGATACATGACATTACCAGTGATGCAAATACTAGAATTGCAGGGAGCTGCACAAAAAGAGAAAAGGGGATTATGGTTGAGAAGGGGATGTTCCATATCTCCGAAAGATGCTCTATGGCAGCAGGAAAGCACAGGGAAGGTAGCGATGTCATTATCATTATGATACACTGCACTAACACAGTTACACCATCCTACCGATATGGGGAAGTATGTGCTTGCTTCTCATATTAGAGAAGATTGGTTCTGCCCCAGCCTGCCGGAACATGTAAAAGAATTAATGACCAATTGCATTGTCTGTAAAGGTTTCACAGCAGTCCATACTTTGAAGGTAGTGATAGGAGTCATAATTCCCTCAGTGGGTCCATTCGAACACCTTCATGTTGACTATGTTGACATGCTCCTAGAATGCCAGGGCTACCGCTACATTATAGTGGTTGTGTGCCCATTCTCCTGATGGATCGAAACCGGTCCCTGTTCCCATCCTGATACCATTAGAGCAGCAAAATTCCTGGCTAGGGAAATGTTCCCATGATGGGGCGTGTGTGAGGTCCTGACAATGGTCCTAACTTCACCAATGAGATGTTCCATCACATCACCACTTTGCTAGGAATACAACACAAATTCTCCTGTGCAGATCACCCACAAGAAAATGAAATGTGCGAGTGCCTCAACGGGCTGCTCAAGGAGAACATAGCCAAAATAAAGAAAATTTTGAATGAGAGCTGGCTACGCTGTTTACCCTTGGCTCAATTCGCACTGTGCAGCAAACCGGGGTGTGACCACCATTTAATGCCACATGAGGTGGTAACCGGGTGGTGTATGCAACTTCCACTGACTCCGCACACTAGGGCACTGACTGATGCTGAAAAAATGTCTGATGTATTGGGACAAGAAATGTATGATTACACCTCTACCTTGATGGCTAGTGCATCTTTTATTTCTCAGTAACTGCAGGCTCAACAGGAAACGCCCAAAGGAAAGTAAGAAAGCAACAATACAGAAATAAATGAGGAACGACTGAAAACATAAAAACTTTATTCTGGAAACACTGTACTCTTGTGAGATTTTACGAGAACTTGGCATAAACCCAGATTTATGGGACCCCATAAAGTAGAAGAAGTAACTGATCGCGCTATAAAGATAAAGGGCAAGAAAGCGTGGAACTACCTTGGGGATGTCAAGTCCTGTTCAGCAGCGGCCAGTCCCAGTAACGACAGTGAAAGGGCCAACGTTGCACATGAGGGGGAACAAAAAGATCACAGAGGAGCATACAAAGCCCAGCAGAGGCCAACTCATGATTACTCGGTCCCGAGCGAGAGAGATAGGGAAAGGACTTCCTACACATCCAGAGTGAGTATACACTGTTAGTTTGTTATTTTTCTTTTCCCACACTGACAGTATTCATCGTGAAAGTTGTGACTGTTATCCCTCCATTATCCCATGCTTCCCGAAGACCCTCACCATGCGACCTTCCAAGGCTTTTTTGTCCTCTTTGTTAGGAGAGCCAACCATGTGGGAAGACCCTCCCCTAGTTTATTTTTCTATGTTTTCCGGGCCTATCTGTGCCAAACATACCCCCGTCTTCACTGAGGAAATCCTTCTGTACTTGAAATACTTGGTGACCCTAGAATACACATTGGCCCTGATTCATGGATTGTTTGCGCCAAAAAAAATGGGATTTGTGCGCCATTCAGGCCACAAATCCCTGTTGAACAAATGGGGATTTGCGGGCAGAATGGCGCACAAATACTGTTTTTTCGGCGCAAATAATCCATGAATCAGGGCCATTGTGTGGGAACAATTATTCCTCATTGCCATAGAACAACATTGCAACCGCAGAGCTTAAAATTATAAATACTAACAACAAAATAACACATTTCTAGCGCATTTCAGGCGGCTCGTCAATATCTTCAAAGCTACACAAGGTTCCCGAAGCAGAGTAAGTAATGAAAGCAATTATTAAACATGTGTTCATGCTGGCTTGTGTCTTCTTTTCATTTAATATCTTTGCCCTTATTTTTTGGCAAATGTCTTTTGTTAAACATAATAATGCTCTGACCCCTAATAACACTACCCCAATTCTGGCAGGTATGGTCAACATGTCAGGTCCGGAGGTAAGCACTGCCGGACCAGTAAGGCGAGGTAGACCCAGTGTTGATGTAGATATGGGAGCGGTTGATTATTATCTCACTGATACTGCTTTGAATATCCATTAACTTGTGGTACAAGCACATGACTCAAGTAGGTGAACAAAAAACAGGAGAGAGCGGCTATGTCTGCTCTCTCATCCCCTACATCATGAGTGCCTCCAGAACGTTTAAGGCAACTGAAATACCAGCATCAAGAGCACAGTGCCTTAATTACTTATCAATGGGCCTCATTACAAGTTGCCAGTACGATAACAATGGTGCAGGTAAGCGTACTGACACCGTTGTTACCGGACCGGCACACTCTGAGTTCTGTGAGCAGCTGCCGTCCCACCCGCCATGTCAGACCTCGTGGGCAGGACGACAGCCGCTCACAGACTTTGATGGAAGCACTGGCACTGTTGCACACAGTGCCAGTGCTTCCGTCATTACGCTCCTAACTGTTCCCGTACATAAGGTTCAAGAAGAAAATGACAAGTGTCTGAAGGAATGGAAAACAAGCGCAAAGTTACTGACCTGGGTAGAGAATGAAACTGGACTAATGCCCATAATACCACTAAAAGGAGCAGCATTATGTTTCCAGAATGACGGAGCAGTAAAGGTTGGAGAGAACAAGAAATACGGGCAGACAGTAAATGTTCCTGGCATGAAAGTGGGGACAGCAGTATTAATGGATCAATATTGGACCTGCAGACCCAAGGCATACAAGAAGTTGCCACACAACAGGGGAGGCGTATGCTCGTTGGTGCACATCAACCGGCCAGCACTAGTAGTTCCCCAGAAAGACATAAAAACAGACAAATTCCCTAAAATAGACGGTGCAGGAAGAAAGAGGAGGTCAGTAGAATTAACTAGGGTGAAGAGAGGGAACGACATATCGTCAGCGATGGAAGACTCCCTGGACGACATACAACCTGGGCACCAATTGTTCAGTAGAACAGAGATGTACTTTGCATCTGTTGTTCCTGCAGTACAAACGTACACAAACACAAATGACTCTAGATTATGAGGTGGAAGCTGATGCAAACCATAAACTCAACTGTCAACGGCTTCAACGCCATAAAAGAGTTCTGAGCAACGAGGTTGATGGCTCTACAGAATAGGTATGTTCTGGATCTCCTCACAGCAATGCAAGGAGGAGCTTGTGCAGATCAGATTATCTTGCTGTACATTCATTCCAGCAAATGATGAAGCAAACGGGACACTCACTGAGGCAGTTAACAGATTATCGAAAGGCACAGATAAAGATGAAGGTTGGCTGTCATACATCTTCTCATGGATACCTACATGGATGGCTAACAGACTGAAAGTGTTGCTGTCAGCATTAATTTTAGTCAGACTATCACTGTGTGTGATCAAGATATGTATCACAGAATGCCAAAAAATGACAGAGAAAACTTTAGGAATTCAAGTATTGGTACCACTTCCAGAGAAGACAAGATAATAGCAGCTTGAAATACACTAAGGATGCAAATAACAGAGTGTCCACTGTTCCCAAACAGAGTAGTGTTTGAGGACCCCAGTGCAACCCGGAAGGAGGCTGCAGTTACATGACATGGAGTTTCGATGACCATGCAAGATTCTATGGACATCTTGAAGGAGTGACTAAGATTTGGCTCCTGAGGGCAAAGGTGAATAGGTTTGGAGAAGTAGTCGACAGGTGGACCAGAGGGGGGACTGAAGAGAGGGTCCCTGGAATGGCCCTGATGTCCCCTATTCACATTTCAGCCAAAGGATGAGAAACAAAAGATGCCAGTCGTTGTTTGGTCAGCCCCCAGGTGGACCAGTGCATTCCATGTATGTGAGCAGATATTCTCTAACAAAACCGCTCAGACCCTATCCAGCTGATGTCTTCATGGATACAGGTGCCCCATCACTGGACCAGGTTGACTAATGATAAGTATCCAGCCGTGCTGACATCTTTAGTGACAACACGACATAGCAGCGTTAGTCACAAAGTAAACTTTCATCCATGCAAGAAGTTACACAGACACATACATGCATACACGAAGAACACATACACACCATTCTGTAGAGAGAGGACAAATACATATACATACTGTCAGAACCCTTTCCTTTTTCACTAGCCAAATGTAGAATCACAAGAAAGCAAAGTTCACCCGGAGCAAGCTTGCAACCACTTAGTGCAACTAACCATATGGAGCTACAGGAATGTATAAGGAACCTGGTAGGGCTCCAGTACGGCAAGCCTCTGAAGAAAATAATACAGTGTATAGGGAAACCATAGAATGATGGTAGCAAATTTACATGAAGGCACATGCCTCCGAATAAGGGAAGAAGAGATGCAGTCTCTGCAGCGCGAAGCCCAGAGCCAGTGCTCACAGTCAAGGACAAGGGTGGGGGGATAATTCTGGCTACTGGGGCAGGGAGCCACCTGCAGGATAACAGAATAAAATTATCAGTAATTGCAGACTGAAAAGCCCAGTTTTGCGGTCCTCACCCATCTGATTCTGCCTAGTCGAACGATGGTCATTTACCCACGATGGGAAGAGAAGCCATTCTCAGTGAAGACAGACAGAACTGATACATTCGTTGTCCACCAAACATTGCAGTTGGAAGTCACTCTCTAAGGATAGGTGGCTATGTCAGTGGCAGCAATGGGGACACACAGTCTATCTCATTACCTTGAAAAGGTACACTGAGCGCTGGGAAGAGAACAGGGAACAAGGCCTGAGGAGACCCTCTCCAGCCAATCAAGATGTCCAAATTGTGGGGTGTTGTGTGAGGATGCAAGGGCCAATGTTAGTCCTGCAATCCCACAACAATGTAATAGATAGTTTTTGGGGAAGTCTCAGATGAACCAACTAGACAGAATTATGATTGGTAGCATAGCCCTCACTTAGTTGGAATTGTAAATATTAGCATGTGTCACACTTAGATGGAATTGTAAATGATAGCATGTGCCACACTTAGATGGAATGGTGAATGAAAGCATGTGCCTCATCTAGATAGAATTATGATTGACAGCATACCTCTCACCTAGTTAGAATTGTGAATGATAGCATATCCTGCACTGGAAAAGGTAGAATGAGTAGAGTGAATAGAATAGGTGGAATCGATGACATAGATAACATAGATGGAATGGATTGAGTAGACGAAGCAGAAAAAATGGTCGGAGTAGACTGAATGAATGGGCAAGAATAGAATGAGTGGAACCTGTTGAATCTCACCCCACGCATTGTCTCACTGGGCACCTGCTCCTGTGTTGGTGTCATATATCTGTATCCCCTATATATGCTATATATCTGTATCCCCTCATATATCTGTATCCCCTTATATATCTATATCCACATATATACCTGTACTGACCCTGTCCCTATATATCCATATGGCGCTATGTATTTCCCCACCATCCTGTTCATGTGCCAGGTCTCAGGCACTTTACAGATAACCACCATATCATACCACTACGCTTACTCTCTACTATACACCATCATTCAACCAGAACACAGCTATACTCCTGGTAATTCGGCCTAGCTGTCCACATACGAATACGACCCCACGAACACCTCATCACCCCAATAAAACGCAGCTAGCTGAGCAAATTCTGCTCAGCTGCTCACAAAGGCGTTCCTCAGGCCTAACGCAGCCAGAACCCAGTCTGGGTGTCCACCCACCAGACTGCACACATCCAACAGATATCTTCAGCACCACACCTATCGCTAGGAAGCAGCTATCATCAGCTGCACACATATCCGGTGCACCCACGCACCCTACAACACTATCTCTCTCTACTGACCTGAACTACGGTTCCCGAGGACGTTCAACCTACCAGCGCTTTGAGGTCTTACCAATAATATATAAGGCGCTATATAAATGCCAAGTAACATAACATAACATGGGAAGACCAATCTAACCACTCATATAAGGGATCGCTATAGATGGGATTACCCAAGCTACCCAATGGGTTTGGTTCTTAGGTTTTTCAGGAAGGGTTGGGAATTGTGACGTCATTACGGGATAAATGATTGTGACTCGAGCTCAGGAGTTGTGATTGCTGTAGATTCTGTGATTTTCTGTATGATCCCTGTCTGTTTGGAAAATAAAGGACAGTTCTAACTTGCCCCACGGCTAATTCCTCCGTCATTGCCAGTGGAGGGTTCAATGGGCTATGGGCACTCTGCTAAACTGTGATTGTGTGATGCAAACCCCTGGTCCTCTGGCATTCCTTCCAAGTTCAATAATTTTCTTGGGATATGCCTGTTGTTTAAAGCTGTTATCTGTTAATTTGCATTTCGCTCTAAAACACTTCAAAGTCTGAACAGTTTCTTCAGAGCCTTCCAAATTCACTATATAGAATACTCCATTTAAGACTGTATAAATATTTATGTATGTGTTTGTACATTTCATGATGGCAGCCCCTTTAAAGGCTCATCATGTAAAAATTAGCACCCAGCAAATGCTGGGAGCCTGCGATGAATTAGCACTATGAATAGAGTCAGGTCATCATATGTGTTGGGCTCCAGAAAAATGTGAATACTGTGACATGTGCACTTCCCTGTGTTATCTAATAGGAAAAAGTGAATCCTATGTGCTTATTTCCACTTGAATAATTCAGTGTGAATCAGGTTCACGCACCCGTTTTCCTGTTTTTGTGGCTAATCTAATTGAAGCACAGGTACAGAAGATGCAAAGGCCTCTGCTTCCGAGCGTAATACCTATGGTGAGTAGGTACACCTGGCCCTCATTACAAGTCTGGCGGTCCATAAATACGTTTGTCAGTAGCAACGTACTGGCACCCTTTCCGGACTGCCAGACTATGAGAATGTCTGCAGACCTGCCGGGAGCACCTGCCCCTGCAGGCATAGTTTCCACGGAAGCACGGGTACCATTTGCAATGGTGCCCATGCTACCGTGTTCCCAATCCCGTAGAGTCCAATAGGACTCCACATGAATGGGGACTTACAGTTCCTGTCGCCTGACATCCCAGGCTATCAGGACATGTAATATCCCAGTGGCACCGGGATATCAGGTGCGGGAAACAGTGTTACGAGGTCGGCGGCAACCCGCCGGTAGCACCGGAGGGTTACCGCCGACCGCGTAATGGGGCCTGGTCTCAAAATCCATTATTGTGGTGGTAATATCACAGATGCATAGATACAGAATTTGTAATGTTCTGCACAGATACAGCAGGAATAGGAGTCTCTGCTTCGGAGGTCCTTATCATGGATGCATACGTACAGGATTTGCAACCGTCTGCACACGTACATAAGGAGAAAGGTTCTCTGCTTCTGAGGTCATTATTAGTGATGCACAGGTATAGCAGGTCTAAGAGTCTGCAGAGGTAAAACAAAGGTCTAGGATTCTCTACTTTTGAGGTAAGTATTATTGATGCACAAGTACAGGAGTTGCAAGAGTCTGCACTGGTATAGAAGGTGTTTTGTTCGCTGCTGCTTCTGAGGTCTATATCACTGAGACATATGTACAGGAAGTGAAAGAGTCTGCAAAGACGCGGAAGGCGTGGTGTTCTCTGCTTCTGAGGTCAGCATTAGTCATGCACACGTACAGGAGGCACAAGAGCCTGCACAGGTCTAGAAGGTGTTAGGTTCTCAGCTCCTTTAATCAGTATTAGTGATGCACAGATACAGGATGTGCAACAGTATGCACAGGTACATAAGGAGCAAGGTTATCTGCTTCTGAGGTCAGTAGTAGTGAAGCACAGGTGCAGAAGGTGCAAGGGCCTACACAGGTATAGAAGGTGGGGGTTCTCTGCTCCTGTAATCAGTATTAGTGATGCACAGGTACACAATATGCAAGAGTCTGCACAGATGCAAACAGTGTAAGAGTCTCTCTTTATGAGTTCAGTATTATCGATGCTCAGGTATAGCAGGTGCAAGAGTCTGTACAGGTAAAACAAGGTGTAAGATTCTCTACTTTTGAGGTAAGTATTATTGATGCACAGGTACAGGAGGTGCACGAGTCTGCACTGGTATAGAAGGTGCTTTGTTCTCTGCCCCTGTAATCAGTATTAGTGATGCACAGGTAGAGCAGGTGCAAGAGTCTGCACAGGTATAAAAGGTTTGATGTTCTCTGCTCCTGAGGTCAATATCAGTGATTCACATGTGCAGGAGATGTAGGTGTCTGCACAGATAAAAAGTGTGAGATGCTCTACTTCTGAGATCAGTGTTATAGATGCACAGGTACAGGAGGTGCAAGAGTCTGCACTGGTCTAGAAGGTGTTTTGTTCTCTGCTTCTGAGGTTGATATCAGTGATACATAGGTACAGGAGGTGCAAAGGTCAGCACAGGTACAGAAGGTGTGAGGTTCTCTACTCCTGAAGTCAGTATTATTGATGCACAGGTCATTATTTTGATTTTTGTAGGTCGTCTAACCAAAAGACATTTTTTTTACGGCTGGTTTTATGCGGCCTACAAAAACGGAAGTAATGACATTCCCCCACCACCAACCACTGCCACCCCCACCCTCTCTTCCCATTTTTAGTCCAAATCGGGGTGGGGGGGTTCACCCCCGAATGCCCCTCCCTCAGCCCCCGACTCCTCCCACCTCCCAAACCCCTTAAATGCACACAAATACATACAGAAACACATACAGACACAAACTGGGAATGGGGATAGGGGCGGCATTGGCAGTGTTGGAGAATACTCTCATGTTTCTAGGGAGGCAATCCAAGAGATAGCATTCGTGGAGAAATTTGCTGATGTGGTGAGGTGGTGGCATAGGGTGGTGTGGTCAACTAGATCGAAGGCAGCCGATAGGTCTAGTAGGAGCAGGATGGCAGGTTTGCCTTCGTCCCTGAGGGTGTCCAGTTGAATTTTTAAATCCAGCAGGGCTGATTCCATGCTGTGACCTGGTGGGAAGCCTGATTGGTGCATGCCTAGGATTTGGTTAGATTCGAGATGGGATTGGATCTGGTTCTAAACTGCCCTATCCAGACTTTTGAGCAGAAATGGAACTGTGGTGATAGGGCTGTAGTTATTTGGATTTGCGGGGTCGAAAGTGGGCAGACCCACAATTCCTTGAGGCTAGCTGGGACAAGGTTAGTGGAGAAGGAGGCATTTATGAATTTGGTGATGAAGGGGATGAGTGAATCTGCGCAATCTTAGATTACCGATGCTGGGCAGGAATCTCCCTTGCAGTTTGAGGGTTTGAGATTGTTAATAATGTTGGTGGTTTCTAGCTCTGATATTGGCCTGGTGTGCTCTGGTGAAATTAGGTGTAGCGGTGGGTGTACATCTGGCTTGTTTGAGCTTGATTTTTTCCTGTAGCTGACATATTTTCTCATGTAGGGCATTCTGGATGTTTGTGCACCAGGTCTCGTTTTTGTTAATAGAGATTGGGGCTGTGGTGGGTGTCTCAAGTTCTCTGAGTATTTTAAGTAGTCCCTTGGAATTATAGTTGGCGTTTTTAATTCTTGTGTTGTAGTTTTGTGCTTTCGCTGCTGTGATAGCTAGTTTATATTCTTTTGCTATTTTTTTTAATGCAGTTTTAGGAAGATTGGTGGGGTCTTTTTCACAGAGGGCTTCAGCGTGATGCTTCCTAATGCGCAAGTCTTGAAGAACTGAATTGAACCATGGGTTGAGGAGTCAAAAGTTGGCTTGGCCCTTCTAGGTAGCAGGGGGACAACTAAGTTGACAGCGTTGGTAAGTGTGTTGGCATAAAGGTCTGCTAGGCCTTTGGGGTCTGTTATATCGAGTGCCCACGGTCAGAGGGGTTGGAGTGAGGGGGAGATGGATTATTTTGTGAATGTGCAGCTACCGTGGGCTAGGGTAGGAGGGAGAGTGTGTAGGGGTATTGTTGGTTATTTGCAAGCAGGGAATGCAAACACAATGATGTGGTGGTCAGACCAGGAGCAGGGGTTGTTTGTGGAGATGTTCACAAGGCTGTTCAGGTCAGCTATTCAATCGAGACTTCTACCTTTGTTGTGCACAGGGGAAGAGACGCATTGTGTAAAGCCAAGGTATGTGAGAGGGTTGGCTGTGGAGGTGGCTGCTGAGTCTGTTGGGTCATAGAGGCCAAGATTGAAATCACCCAGTAGTATGGCTCTTGAGGTGGGTTTGATGTTACCTAGATTGTGGGTGAGATTGTCCTCAAAAAGGGAGGAAGGTCCTGGCTGCCTGCAAAGTGATCTACTCACTTAGGGTATCATTCTGGATGAAGTGTACCCGGAAGAAAATACGTCTTGAGCCTTCTTCCTCGTCTGCCTAGTCCAGTTAGGGTAGTGAGCTTTCCTGCATTTGTGGGAACACTGTGCTCAAACTGTGAACAGATTTTCTGCATGGGACGCCCACACAGTGTGGGTGATCCTCAAGTCACGGCACAGGGATCAGTCCCCACCTACAGGCTACATTTAAGTGGACTGTGTCTGCTTTTCATACAGTAGGAAAAAGCAAGGGCAGCACATTGACATCAATGGCATCATGGTGGCAGCTGTATTTTTCATGTACGCTGCTATTTCAGATCTCTTCCATGGGCGTGTTCATGCAGCAGAGGACCTGTGGTCTCACCACACTCTTCAGTCAAAGGCGAGGGCAGATGCAGGGGTGCTATGCTTTTCATGGGAGTGACTCTGTGATCTATCTCAGCATGGGGAACAGATCCAAATCCCCATAAAAAAACGGACTGCTAAGTGGTTGTGCTCACTCGTGGGGATTTTACTCATAAGAAGGATCCTGTTAAGGTAGAGTTTTAACATGGGGATCGATAGAGGCATTTCACTGGTGATTCTGAGCAGTGCGGCACAGTAACAAGCTCCATCTCATGAATGTGCAAAATTTACATGAAAGAGCCTGGCCATTTGCACACGGGAAACCCTGCTTTTTTCATTGTGATGGTGATACTTCTCTACATTACACAGAGACGAATCTGGGAGACATGGCACTCTGCAGCAAAAGGCACAGAAACCACTTGGCCAGGGCCCGATAGCAAGGATGGCCATGTGACTTCATTTGTGAAACTGGCAGATGATGGGAGTGAGCTAAGGCTTGGGAGTGGTCTAGACAGGATGGTGGTGGCCAAAGGGAGAGTGAGTGAGCTAAGGCTCTGGAGTGGTCTAGTCAGGACAGTGGTGGCCAAAGGGAGAGGAGTGTGAGAAGTAGACATCAATTAAGGCTTTCTCAATATAGCTATAGTGGAGTGGAGAGAGTGCTAGAAGACGGGACCTGACGTTGGTTAGGTTGGGAGCCATGGAAACTGGTTTGAATTTTCATTCAGCAGCTGGGGGAGTGGGAGACAAGAGGGGGAACAGTGTGTGAGGACATGTCTACTGATTTGTAGGAGTGCAGGGATGAGTAATGGCTAAAACACCTACTCTGCCCCACACTACTAATAGAGCAGCAGTGATCCCAATCGTTTAGGTGAAACAGGCACAGCCCACAATATATGCTTCCTATGCATTTTTGGGTGGTGCAGGCTGAGGGCAGGCTATGCTCTTCAAGAGGTGTGTGAGCTTGCACAGATGAAACACCAACAACAATAGCACGGCAGTACCAGAACGTCTCGGAAAGGTAACTAAGGTGTAACGCTCACCTGATTCCCGTAGAGGCGCCGGTCTTGACTGGGCGTATACCGTATCTTCAAAGGTGATCTGTAACACACGGCTGGCTCTTTGGGCTGGACCTCTGTGCACTGTATGTCTGGCTCGAAGGGTAAGATGTCTGCAGATAGAAAATGTGGGATTAATGAACTGGGTTATTGAATGTCTCTCTCTTCTTTCCTTTCTCTTCTCCTGTAGAACCCCAAAGGTTAACGCTCTCACCTTAGGTAAGTGAACGCCGTGCTCTCCATCTGCCTCGAGGCAGGGTGCTGTAACCAGTTTCTTCACTGGATAAGGGGAGCAGGCCTCTTGACTTCAGAGGACTGCTGTCCGTCGTTTACTGCACGAACGGTAAGTTTCGAGTAATTCTAATGTCTTTAAAGTCTTTAGTAATGATGTCTCTTGTTTTGCAGGGTTCCGGCGATGGGGGATGGCGGGCTGAAGTGAGTTGAAGATGGAGCCCGTGTGATGAATAGAAGTGCCTGGAAGCACGTAAGTAAGCGCTTGTTGCCTGCTTCACGATGCGCTCTAACTGTCTTTTTATTTTGCAGGTACAAGTTCGGGGCGGCTGCAGGGTGCCGGAATACCCACTGGGTTAGATGTGGAAAGGAGTAATGGCACGTGAGTATTAAAGTTCCCCAATGTCTTTAAACGCACCTTGTTTTGTCTTTCAGATGCGGGATGCAGCGCCGAAGGCCTCCGGAGCGTGCGAAGAGTTGGTAAGCTTTTGTCTTTCAGATGCCGGAATGCAGTGTGAAGACCTCCGGAGCGCACGAAGAGTAGGTAAGCCTTTGTCTTTCAGATGCCGGAATGCAGCGCGAGGCGTTGGTGACAGCCGATGGACCAGGCAAGTGAAGAGCTGTCACTGACGACCGTAATGCTAACCTGTTCTTTCTTGTCTTTATAGGTGTTGCTGAAGACTGGATTCAGAATGGTAAGCCTTTTTCCTTAGGCCCAGGATCAGATGCAGAAGACACGATGAGCGTTCTGCTGCTGAGGATGCAGAATAACGCAAAGCAAGATTCATCCATCGGGTGTGGTTTAAATAGCCTCCTGTAGTGCTTAGGTGTCTCCTTCCACAGCCACGCCTAGGTAAGAAAAGAGTTCCTGCTTTCCAGAAGAGTTCCAGTGTTCTGAATCTAGGGAGTGGCTCCTGCCCCACCCAACAGGAAAAGTAGTTCCAAACAGAAGAGGATCAGAGACTCAACTGGCAGGCAAGTAAGCAGCATGGTCTGCTGCAGGTAAGTCCACCCAAGCATTATGAGCCCGGCGCTTCCAGCGCTGGGACTGGGCATATTTATGAGCCTGGTGCCACTGGCGCCAGGACTGGGTCCAAAAGGTCCCAATTGGGACTGGTTGGCACTCGGAACCTGGGTTATGGATCTGCTTCCAAGGGAGTTCGGAAAACCCTGACCTTTTGGAAGCAGAGATCATGACGGTACCCCCCTCAAGGCCCCTCCCAAACCGGGCTTCTCCGGGGGTTTTGGCTTGTCAGGAAATGTTCGGTGAAATCTTTTGATTAGGCGAGGAGCGTGGACATATTCAGCAGGTTCCCAGGATCTCTCTTGGGGGCCGTAGCCTTTCCAGTCAATTAGGTAGAATAGTTTAGATTTGGAGATCTTGGAGTCCAGAATGCTTTTGACTTCAAACTCGAGTTCTCCATCAACTAGGATAGGTTTTGGAGATTTGGTTAGTCGGGTTTGAGGTTGCACGGGTTTTAATAGAGAGACGTGGAAGACCGGATGTATCTTCATGTGCGGGGGCAAGTCCAACTTGACCGCTACTGGGTTTACTATGGTAGTGATGGAATAGGGACCAAGGTATCTTGGGTTGAATGTGCGTGGCCCTTTTAGAGGTAGATATTTGGTGGATAACCAGACTTGATCCCCTACTTGATATTGAGGGGCTTCCTTCCGATGTTGATCTGCTCCTTTCTTGTATTGTTCTTTAGCCCTTTGAAGGTGAGAAACAGCTTCCTTAAAGGCTTGGGTGATTGTAGAATGCAGGTAGTCTACTGCTGGTGTTTCAAGATCTTGGAGGGGATCCAACTCCGAGGTTCGAGGGTGACTGCCGTACAAAAGAAAAAACGGGGTTTTCCCAGTTCCCGAATGGACAGAGTTATTGTAGGCATATTCGGCTATCCAAAGGATGTCTTTCCAAGTTTTTTCAGTTTGTTGCAGCATGCAGCGTAAATACTGTTCCAGAGTTTGATTGGTCCTCTCGGTTTGTCCGTCGGTCTGAGGGTGGTGACTGGTCGATAGTCTCTCATCAATTTGAGCCGACCGACAGCAACTTCGCCAAAAATGAGAAATAAATTGACTACCTCGATCCGAAATTAGAACCGAAGGAAAACCGTGCAGTCGGACGATGTTTGCGAGAAATTCTCGGGCCAGAGTTGCTGCTGTTGGCAAGCCTTTGAGCGGAATGAAATGCGCCCTCTTGGAGAATAAGTCCACGATTACTAGAATCGTATTGTATCCGGAGCATGGAGGTAGATCGGTGATGAAGTCCATAGAAAGCGTATGCAAAGGGCGAGGTGGGATGTCAGTAGGGCGTAAGAGGCCTGCTGGTCTTTCCTTTTGACTCTTGTTTTGGGCGCATACTCCACAGGACATTATAAAGTCTCTGATATATTTTTTCCAAGACGGCCACCAGAAGTAGCGCTTGATCTTTTCTGAGGTCTTGGCCATACCGGGATGTCCTTCCATTAAAGAATCGTGATAACAAGAGATTACTTTTTTCTGTAAATCTGTGCTGGGTAGGTATAATCGTTCTTGGAAATACAATAAGTTGTCCTTTACTGCAAAGTCCTTTCCCTGCAGATGCTAATTCTGTATGTCTGCTGGAGTAACAAGTTGCCTGGCTTTATCCTTAACTTCCTCTATGGATTCTGTGGCGATTACACCCAGAATTCTTTGTTCGGGAATGATTGGTACAGGTTTAGGGTTGATCAAGTGTTCTTCCACTCCCATCCGAGAAAGGGCATCAGCTTTACCGTTTTTTGTACCAGGTCGATAGGTAATTATGAAGTCAAACTCGGCAAAGAATAATGCCCAACGGAGTTGTCTAGAGTATTGGGCTTTTGCGGTTTTCAAATATTGCAGGTTTCGGTGATCCGTAATCACAGTAACGGTGTGTCGGGCCCCCAGCAGATAATGCCGCCAAGCCTTAAAGGCAGACTTGATAGCCAGAAGTTCCTTGTCAGTAATCGTGTAATTGATTTCAGGAGGCGAGAATTTGCGGGACCAAAATGCCACGGGATGCAACTGATTGGTTACCGGGTCCTTTTGTGATAGAACTGCCCCCATGGCAAGGCTTGAAGCATCAGTTTCCACGATGTAGGGGAGTTCGGGGCGAGGGTGTTTTAAGATTGGTGCAGAGATAAATTTAGTCTTCAAATCCTGGAAAGCTTGTTCCGCCTCGGTAGACCATTCAAAACGTTTGTTTTTCTTTAACAAGGCAGTGATGGGCTGGACTATTCGAGAGAATTCGGGGATAAACCTGCGGTAAAAGTTAGCGAAGCCTAACATGCTTTGTACACCTTTTACGGAGGATGGTGATGGCCATTTGAGAACTGCATCGACCTTCTTTGAATCCATACGCACTCCGCCAGGTGATAATATGAATCCCAAGAATTCAACTTCAGTCACGTTGAAAACACATTTTTCCAACTTAGCGAAAGGTTTGTGTTGACGCAATCTTTCGAGGACCATTTTCACGTGTTTCCGATGTTCAGATTCCGATGAAGAATAAACGAGAATGTCGTCAATGTAAACAACAACACACACATCTATGAGCTCTCTGAGGACATCGTTCATAAAATATTGAAAGGCGGCCGGGGAATTACAAAGTCCGAAGGGCATGACCTGATATTCAAATAGCCCATACTTGGTGCGGAAGGCCGTCTTCCATTCATCGCCCTCTTTTACTCGTACCAAGTGGTAAGCTCCTCTAAGATCCAGCTTTGTATATATGCATGCTTTTCTGACTTGGTCCAGGAGTTCAGGGATCAAAGGTAACGGATATCTATTCTTAACGGTGATCTGGTTCAGGGAGCGATAATCTATACAAGTTCTAAGGTCTCCTTCCTTTTTTGGAACGAAGAACAAAGCTGAAGAAGCAGGAGACTTGGAAGGACGAATAAACCCATTTGCCAGGTATTGATCCAGGTATTGTCGAAGGTGAAGGTTCTCAGGCTTGGTGAGGGCATAAATTCTACTACAAGGAGGAGTAGATCCAGGTATCAGGTCGATCTGGCAGTCATAAGACCTATGAGGAGGTAGAGAGTTAGCCTGATCCTTCCGGAAAACATCTTGGTATTCTAGGTATTCGGGAGGTAACTGGGGAGTCTCTGAAGAAATTGCTGCCAGTGCAACACCAGGTGGAGGGTGACAAGTAGAGACACATTCTGGAAACTGGACCGTTCTTGCTCGCCAATCGATCAGAGGATTGTGTTACTCTAACCAAGGTATTCCTAGAATAATCTGAAACTGAGGGGCCTTGATCACATCGAACACGATCTTCTCATGGTCTCCATCTTGACTTACTAGTGTCACTTCTTGAGTGGTATGCGTTACTGGCCCGGAGGCTATCTCCGTACCATCCACCGTAGTAATGACGTCCTTTACAGCCTTGGGACAAAGAGTTAGATTCATCCTCAAAACCATTTCATGATCCACATAATTGCCGATGGCACCGCTGTCGACGTAAGCTTCAATTGCATGTAATCGATCCGGATTATCAGGGCTAATGAGGACCATAGGTATCACGAAATGCGAGGTCACGGAACTGGTTTTCAAGCTCGGCAAGAGGACCTCTATTCTTGTCGGGCGAGGTCGTTTCCCTGCTCAGAGTTTGTAACTTTGGTAACTGCAGCTCCTACTGCCTTCTTGGCAGGTTTCACCGGACAGTCTCGAAGAAAGTGCCCTGAGTTTCCGCTTAGAGGCATAATTGCAACTGTTTTCTCCTTTCCCGCTCCTTTTGTGTTAGAGGACCTTTCAGACCCCCTATTTGCATGGGTTCCCCGGAGTCTACTCCTTTGGAAGGAGTTGGCGGTTTGGAAAATACTCGAGCATCAAACTTGGAAAGATCGGCCTTCCTGTTCTGCAGTCTGTGATCTATTTGAACGACTAAGTCTATATAGTCAGAACAATCTTGTGGGGGATTCACTACTTGGGCTAACACATCTTTGAGCTCTCCGCGTAGACCTCTATAAAACAGCGTAATCCTTTTGTCCTCAGGCCAATGAGTTTCCACTACCAGTCTGTTGAAAGACGCAATATAAGCCAAAAGGTCTTGATTACCTTGTCGCAACGAAAGAAGCTCATTGTCCAAGGCCTGCCCCTGTGAATGTCGTGCGAACAGTTTTTCTATACTGAGCTGAAAAGCTTGAAAATCATGGAGGACCGGATCATCTTGATTTACTAGAGGGATCGACCAGTCTGCCTCATTGCCACTAAGGTACGAAAGCACAAAAGCTACTTTAGCTTGATCAGTTGGAAAGGCTGCTGGCCGGCATAAGAAGTGCAACCGGCACTGATTGATAAATACTGCAAACCTCTTTGGGTCACCAGAAAATCGTTCGGGCGGAGCCAGAGGTACATTCCCAGGTAGGTTGATCTGCACTGGATTCATAGAGGATGTAGAAGGAAGATTTCCCCCAGATGCGGGTAACGGGGTCTGTCCGGCTTGTGACTGTAGCAATTGTCTAGCGAGGTCATCTGTTCGCTCCTTGGAAATAATCAGTTCCCTTCTTAGAGCGTTCGTTTCCTGACGGGCTGCATGCTCTTCTGCCCTTAGTTCCCCAAGTAACTGGGCTAGCTGGTCGGTATCCGAGGTTTGCATAGCGCCTGGACGGGAGTTTTGTGGTAGGCTTTGCGTTCTGTAACGCTCACCTGATTCCCGTAGAGGCGCCGGTCTTGACTGGGCGTATACCGTATCTTCAAAGGTGATGTGTAACACACGGCTGGCTCTTTGGGCTGGACCTCTGTGCACTGTATGTCTGGCTCGAAGGGTAAGATGTCTGCAGATAGAAAATGTGGGAATAATGAACTGGGTTATTGAATGTCTCTCTCTTCTTCCCTTTCTCTTCTCCTGTAGAACCCCAAAGGTTAACGCTCTCACCTTAGGTAAGTGAACGCCGTGCTCTCCATCTGCCTCGAGGCAGGGTGCTGTAACCAGTTTCTTCACTGGATAAGGGGAGCAGGCCTCTTGACTTCAGAGGACTGCTGTCCGTCGTTTACTGCACGAACGGTACGTTTCGAGTAATTCTAATGTCTTTGAAGTCTTTAGTAATGATGTCTCTTGTTTTGCAGGGTTCCGGCGATGGCGGATGGCGGGCTGAAGTGAGTTGAAGATGGAGCCCGTATGATGAATAGAAGCGCCTGGAAGCACGTAAGTAAGCGCTTGTTGCCTGCTTCACGATGCGCTCTAACTGTCTTTTTATTTTGCAGGTACAAGTTCGGGACAGGCTGCAGGGTGCCGGAATACCCACTGGTTTAGATGTGGAAAGGAGTAATGGCACGTGAGTATTAAAGTTCCCCAATGTCTTTAAACGCACCTTGTTTTGTCTTTCAGAATCAGGATGCAGCACCGAAGGCCTCCGGAGCGTGCGAAGAGTTGGTAAGCTTTTGTCTTTCAGATGCCGGAATGCAGTGGGAAGACCTCCGGAGCGCACGAAGAGTAGGTAAGCCTTTGTTTTTCAGATGCCGGAATGCAGCGCGAGGCGTTGGTGACAGCCGATGGACCAGGCAAGTGAAGAGCTGTCACTGAAGACCGTAATGCTAACCTGTTCTTTCTTGTCTTTATAGGTGTTGCTGAAGACTGGATTCAGAATGGTAAGCCTTTTTCCTTAGGCCCAGGATCAGATGCAGAAGACACGATGAGCGTTCTGCTGCTGAGGATGCAGAATAACGCAAAGCAAGATTCATCCCTCGGGTGTGGTTTAAATAGCCTCCTGTAGTGCTTAGGTGTCTCCTTCCACAGCCACGCCTAGGTAAGAAAAGAGTTCCTGCTTTCCAGAAGAGTTCCAGTGTTCTGAATCTAGGGAGTGGCTCCTGCCCCACTCAACAGGAAAAGTAGTTCCAAACAGAAGAGGATCAGAGACTCAACTGGCAGGCAAGTAAGCAGCATGGTCTGCTGCAGGTAAGTCCACCCAAGCATTATGAGCCCGGCGCTTCCAGCGCTGGGACTGGGCATATTTATGAGCCTGGTGCCACTGGCGCCAGGACTGGGTCCAAAAGGTCCCAATTGGGACTGGTTGGCACTCGGAACCTGGGTTATGGATCTGCTTCCAAGGGAGTTTGGAAAACCCTGACCTTTTGGAAGCAGAGATCATGACATAAGGTCCTTTTAGGTGGGACAGGGACACTATAAATACATTTGGTTTCTTGTCTTTTGCGCTCAAAAGTGTTGAGCTGGGCTTCTTGGTGCTTTTCTGCAGTCAAGCTGGTGTCAAGATGGTCGAGCCATGTTGATGCAGTGGCTAGGCGGCTTTGAGATGGGGCTCTCTATGGATCGAGTAGGCATGCTAAACAAGTCATGACAATGGCTCAGACAGGTTATCTCAACAGTTGAATTGAATCAAGGTGATTCATCAACTGGGTCAAGTCGGCCTTTGAGATGGACGAGTCAATGGCTTCCAGTGCTCAAGTCGGCTCTCCAGTCAGGTCGAGACAAAGCTCCTATTGGGCTGAGTTGAACACTTGGGAGGTGGCAAGTTGGGTGCTTCCACAGCAGCAAGCCACTGGTCAAGTCATGGCAGCGATGCTCTTCACTGGGTCGAGTCTACGTTAATACAGATTGAAGAAGCAGGTAAGTGGTTCAAAGTTCGCAGAGAACCAAAAGCAGCACCGCAGGTCCTATAGTGGCTCAAAGTGAGTCAAGTTTGCTTGAAAGTGTCTCGAGGTGGTAATAATGGTATTGGGATTTTTTGGACTCCTCAGTTGCTGTGAGGCCCAAGCTAGGTTCTCCAGGGACACGGTGAGTCCTGTGCTTCATCACTTCTGCTCTTGAAATCCTGCCTGGCACCTGGAAGGAGTCCTTCCCCTCCAGGGAGCAGGATCCTAGTTCCAATGCAGTGGCAGAAGAGAGGCCTTGTTCCTTAGCAGTTACACCCCAAATGGGCCCTTGAGGTGGGTAGGAAAAATGCTACAGAGGGCTTTGTCCAAAGCAAGCCTGTTGTCAGGGGTTGAATACAACTTTTGTAACAAGTGTACTTTGTCTTCTCATATCACAACCATAGTGTTTTGTCTGCAGGAAGGCGGAAGGGGCAGGAAATTTCGATGTCCCCAGCAGAATCCAAGAGGGTGGAACACCACTCTCACTAAACGTCTCCTCTGGCTACTGTAATTTCGCCCGCTTCCTCTGTCTATTTCAAAAGGACGCCTGCGATCAGCTCCCTAGTTTGGGAGCGTCTTTGTCACATTAGGATGTCTTTAAAGCCCTAGTTGCCAGGTAACCTCTGAATGTGGTTTCCTGCCTCCAGGAGGAAGGTGTCAACCTTCCTCACAAGGATCAAAAGAGAAGCTTTGTGGGCCGGTTCTCACATGGTAGTTGTGGGTATACCCAGGCCAGACATCCAAAACACAACAGCCCTATCCTGACTGGGTCACATCACCAAGCTGACACTAGCATGATATCCAAATGCTGGAGTCTTTATAATTGTGTGATTCCAATAGTCGTCATGCCATAGGTAGACACGGTTTACGTATAGTTTTTAATGTGCCAACAAGCCGCTAGGGTCCGCACTTATTATTTTCCGACACAAGTGCAGACGATTAAAAAACCACCTCTACCTCTTGGAACTTTGTGTTCCAGCAGCTGTTCAGGAATGCACATATGACCTTCGAATCAGCTCTGCCGCCATTGCAAGGCAGCTGCTGGTAAAGGTTTGTGAATAGTGCAGCATCGTGGCTGGCACACTATGCTTTTTGGCGTGGAACATTTATGAAATGGGGGAGGGGTTCGGAATGGCAGGCCCATGTTTCACAAACAGAATTAACTGCATCATTCTGTAGCATACAATTTTAAAAGCGAATGCTTTTACACTCTTGCAGACATACAACATGCAGAGACAGGAAAGTATAATGTTTGGGAGAGACTACATAGAGGGAGTGGCCTACATGCAATGGGGGAAAGAGCTGAGAGGCGAGGAGACGAGGACATGTTTAGGAGAGCGTTTGCCAGACTAGATGGCTTGGTTGTGAAGGGCAATCAGGAAATGGGCAGAACGGATGGAGGCATGCCTAAAACGTTGGGCATTGGGGGGGGTTTGAACCTTTAAATCACACACTTGGAAGCACTAGGGGGCTGATAGGTGAGAGCAGTAAAGGTGGTTGGTGCAAGGAGTTAATCAGCACTGTGCTCAAGACAAGAGGGGAGGAAGTCAAAAGGGGAAAGAAGGGCAGATGGGGAGGCTCGGTTGGCCATACAGCTTCCCCAGTCCGTTTCTTGTCCATTTGGCAAACGAGGAGAGAGTGGCAAAGTCAGTGTGTAGGGAGGGCAGCAAGTGATTCGGTGAGGAGCAGCATCACCCATGCCTCACTGAGTCCCATAAAGGAGAGCTGGGAAGTCGAAAAAGGTCATTGAGGTAAGTGAAGTGATATCACCACAAATCACAGGTATTGAAGGTGTCAGGGTCCAACCCCCAGGAGTGATATCAGCAAAGCACAGTTTCAGAAGGTGTGGGGGTCCAGCCGACAGGAGCATTATCAGCGATGCATACGTGCAGACGGTGTGAGGGCCCAGTATCCTGAAGAGTGATATCAATCATTTCAAATGATGATAAAGGACTCATTCATCCTTGTGGGGCGATGCCAGTGTTGCTGTGATACTAAAAGGTGCAAGTGATGCTGCTGTACAACATGTATACGCCATCTCCGCTTCGGGTGAGATCAGTGATGCTAAGGTTTTGGCGATGTGTGGGCCTTTGCACCAATGGTCTTGCAGCCTACGGGCCGATGACCTAATTTGGCCAATTTTTAGATTGTGCGTCTGTGCACCATTGATTCAACATGGCAACAGGAGTGATAAATGTCTGCTAAGTCTTGATTAGATTTTTGCAAAACTGTCGTTGAAACAATTAAGGCAATGGCTGGCTTTGATGTAACGGGGCTGATGAGCTGTCAGTCCCATCAATACTTTCTTCACACTGATATACAATGATGCTGTTAGCAGGCACAAATCGACCCCTCCGCCGTCTCATGGAGGTTTGTGTGCCAATGTTATATTTTTAAGAAGCTGCTTCCAAATGCCCACTTTCCCCATTCCCTGATGAGGCAACACTTCTTTCGTGAATGCAGGGGACTGGAGTCGGGGTGACCTGGCACCCTTACATGCTTCGGTGGCATGGGGTGGGGGCAAATGCTCCAAAGAAGAAGTTTGGGGTTAAAGACAGGATAGGGGGTTGCGCATGTGGTAGTGCTGGTTGGATGAGGGGGCTACAAATGAGAGGCAAAATAAATAAATAGTCAAAGAGTACAAGGGTGGTAGTGCATTGAAGGTTGGCATGTGTTGCACAAGGGAAGAAAATAAGGGTAAGAGGGTGCACAGGTGATAGAGGCCTTGCAATGGTAGGGGTTCAGGTGGTGTGCTTTTAATGGAAGAGTGCGAGGGTGCACAAGTAGTTCTGAGCAAGATATTGAGGTGAATAAAAGCAGACTATGAATGGGCTATGCAGAGACAAAGCCAGGATTGTCTAACAAGTGGGGCCTGAAGCTAAGGTAGTTGGCCCCACCACAGTAACGTTAACATCTGTAAATGCCCACACAGCGCTGCTCAGTGGCCATTGACAGATTTTGGGTGGGCCATGCCCGCTCAGGCCCCACGCTGTCTACGCCTATGGGGCTATGGGTCTCAGATGTGGAGAACTCCTGACAAGTGGGAGCCAGAGCCTTCGGGCAGAGCCATAGAGGACACAGGTGGTGGAGCCAATGGTACAGGGAGTGCTCTACTGGAGTGGGGAAAGGGCTGTGTCAGAGGGTACTCGTGCAATACGTTCTTAGAGATTGGCGTGGTTGGTGGGGGAGGTGGTAAATACATTGAGTGCCCACGGTACCCACGAGACATTGCTCTCAGATTTTGAGTTTCGCTGGGAAGTGCTGATATAAAGGCCATGCCACAGAGGCCACAGGTGGTAGAACCACAGCCACTCTGAATGCCCCAATGGAAAGGTGAATAAAGGGGGAAATGATGAGAGTACCTTCCGACGGGCGGCTACGGGGAAGTGAATGGATGAAGGGGTGGCACCCCCATTTTAGATGGAAGTGGGAGAAAAGATCATTGACATGGGTGTTAATAATCATGAGCTATAGAACTCCACATAATACAGGAGAAAAGCCCAGACCGGAGGGTACTTATGTGGCACTGCCCTAAGGCTTACCTTCTCCCCATGAGTGGCTAAACAAAGGCCGTCCCATGGGCACTCGGGTGAGACTGCCTTTCGGGATAGAGGAGCATTTTATGAGCGGGGAAATAAATGCAATGTACAGTTTCCATAGTTCATCCTGCCCTTGAGATGAGGGTGCAATAAAGGATTGGGGAGTAATAACAATAGGATTAGAGGTTCTATGGGAAGCCTGTTGTGATGGCAGTGCATTGGCATTAAGGATGCGCTTTGAGGCCTATGGGCGAGTAGCGCTTTATAAAAAAAACTATAAATAAATAAATAAATAAGACATGTTTGAAGCTGATATTGTTCTTTTGTATGAGAGTGCTCCAGAGGGTTGGGTAAACACATACTTCCACCAAGGGGGACATGAGTCTGGTTCATTCAGATGATGAGACACCTATAGCATTAGACATTAAAGAACCACTAAGAAAAGAAGGCAAGTGGCCCAATCAAGGCTTGCAGTGCAAGCAGTATAATCTGCGACTCAGGTGGCATCAATAATGCGGATGCAGAACTCACATGCAAACCTTCGGGCAACTCTCAACCATGCATTTCTGCGTAGGTTGGATGAAAACCCTTGGTCGTGTGAGACACGTTGTGCATAATTTACAAAGAATGACACTACTCAGTAACGTGGAGAGGCTGTGTCTTTTTAGTTGCGTGATTCGATTCTGAGAACTGTCGCCAGAGATGACTGCTGCACTGGCAGCTCTGTTTACATACATTAGTGTTGAGCACGTGAGCCTAACACTAATATGTCGTGCGCTTCCGGCACCCAGTGTTGATGTTGTTGGCAACTTTCATGGGGAAAAAGAAAAAAAACATGCACTCTCTGTTTGAGGAACAGAAATACAAGCAGGACTGCAGCGGATAATGAACATGTTCTGCCAGTTTTTTAAAATGCACAGAAATGCACCGAAGGGTCTCTGTGAATCCCCGTCCAACGCCTACCTCAAACCACTTCACCACATCTGACACTGCACAGTCACCAACCTTACATAGACAACTATTCCTCCATCTTCTACGAGGAGACCCCTTCACCAGGTCACACGGCCTTATAATATCAGCTTTCCTGCGCACGACCTCCTAAGTGCACACGTCATCTCGCACATCTCACTCTCGTGGGACGAGAAAACACAAAAACCTCATCCCACCCCCGAATTCCCAGACCGCCACCCTATGCTCCCTACACCTACCCATCTTCTTACTCGCTCACTAAGGGACTTCATGCTTTATACGTATGTTTACTGTTTTTTCACACTGACAAACGTTCCAGACCCTTGCCCTAGTTCTAAATGATCCCATAGAAGACAGAGTAGTTGTATTGGACCCCCAATAAATGTGACACATCTCGAATGAGTCCCTAATTGCCCAACAATTGCATAACTGACCCTGCACTCATTTCACACACAGCTGGCTAAAGTAGACCCACCTCCCTCCAATAGCCCTTTAATGTGTGTCTCATGCAAGCTAATGAATGACCAGTCACCTAGTAACCACGCCACTCATCCATTATATTTGACTAGAGAGGTTAAACGGCTGAAGTGGGAGCTACTGGTGCTGGAAAACAGTGGCACATGAGTTATGAAATACCAAACATTCAATCAGTAACAGGTTTCAAAAGAGGTTAACATGAAGAAACACCAGCATTACGGAGCCTGGGCTAGCAACTTCTGAAGTTCAGAAGTGTGTTCCTCCCCTTTGAGGACTTTGCACAAAGCTTTCAAAGGTTCTAACAACTAAGAATTGTTATCGGTTCTAAGATGATTGCTCAAGTGGACCAAATGTTGCATGAAGGGATCCCACAAAAGGTTTGTGTTATAAAAAGACTTTCCAAAAGGGGCATTTTGCTTATGTATCATGACAAATCTGCTGCACAGTTACATCTCCCAGTGTGGCATGCCTTTGTGGAGAGACAGATGAATGAGTCATCTGTAATGTCGGCCCCTCCTCTATATCGAAGAGCATCATTCAGGGTGCTTTGCCCCGTCCCACTGCCGAATCGTGGAAGTAAAAGGTGGTATCCGCTCAGACAACCGTACCAGCCTCATCCTGATGTAATCAAACAGGAGGTGTACGTGCAGAATCAAGAAGAAGTGAACCTGGTGTGACCAGATGTGAAAGCAAGTAACGTCATGGCTGGAGCGGACACACGGAAGCGCATTAGACAGGAAGTAGACATACATTCACCATGAAGCTACGCAAACACTAGTTCAAGCTGCACTTAGACCTGAAGAACATACTTGTGCCCAATAGGTTAGAAAACAAATACACTCTATATGCTGAAACGCAAGTCACACGAGAAATACACATTAAAGCCTCCTTAAAACGCAAAAGGAGTAAGAAGGATGAGTTGCCATTTAAGACAACATGGACGATGAGGCTACAGTCAAGTGAATGGAAGGCTATATGGGAGACACAGAGCCTGCAAATAGAGCAGACCTGCTGAATTAGCTAAAACCCATGGACCAAGCTGCACTGAAGCCAGCTGTTCAGCCCCTGCAACGGCTACAGTAGAAAGAGGAGTATTGTGCCAGCACCAAAGAGAACTGAATATGAAGCCCAAGGACAACAACATTTCTCTTAGATTAAGTCCAGAAAAAACATCTCATCGAAGACCAGATGCTCATTTAATCAGGAGACACTATTGATGAAAAGGAACTTGACCAGGTCTCTAGAGGATAGGGAGGGTAAAGACACCCATAACCAAATGGATGAAAATTCCAGTAAAAGGCGAGCAGAATGGGTCAAGACGTGGTCTCGCCCAATGTGACCTAGGGGGGGGAGTCAGTGCCTATACATTAAGATGAGATGCAGGAATGCACCTGCCAGCATTTCCTTAAGAGGTTTCAGTATCCCAATTCGAGACAAGGTTAATGCGTTCAAAGCCGGGAGTCCTGGCTCATAGGCTAGAGAATCAGAGATGGTAAGTTTTAATTGGGAAAGTGGCATCTCGATGTCTCTCCTTAGCCTTTATTCACGATGTCTCAGAAGTAAATGTACTGGTCAATCCAGAGGTAAAGAATTATGTGTATTCCCCATTATCAGTTTACAGGTGGTCTCAGACAGGGCCATCAGATAAAGCATAACCATTGAAAAGACTAACCCCTAAAGCTTTTACATGTAAACGATTCCCTTAACCAATCACCGTAACGCATAGGTTTTTGTAACTAAGATTGTGACGTGAAATCAATGGTGACATATTTTCTGTTTTTATACAATTCGTCATGTTTGACAAAGATGAGAGCTCTGAGGAGTGCACTTATTGCTCTCCCTGTTTTACATAACTGATGAATAAAACAGGCCTTTGTCACTTACTTTGGCTTTTCTGTTTATTGGGTCCTGGCTTTTGCCGGCCTAGCTGGTCTGTTAAGGTCCTGGATTTCCTGCCCTTCCATTACACCTTCAGGAGCTGGTCCAGTAGTTTTCTAAATGCTGAAAATGCATGCATATGTTTTCAAGGAATCTGTATTAAATTAGCCAAAAATCTGTATATTTTGTGCATTGGCCCGAATCTGTTGATCAGGAGCGGCAGTCCATATCCAAGCGTAGGCGTCTGATTTTATGAAAGCTCCACCTCGCTGGCTTTGAGGCTCTGATTCCAGTCCATGGACCCCATCATGAGAACGTACGTGTGAGTGGGGGGTGGGGTGGGATGAAGGGTGGAATATTCTGGGACCAGGGTATGCTAAATTATGGCAAAGAGATTTAGGAAAGGATGTTCTGAACAAGAACCACAAATGTTTCTAATGAGCCTCCGCATATTCAGCATGCTTCCAAGTAGCCTTATATCCCTATGTTATAAGACCCTCAGACACATGGGACCCGATCCACAAAAACAAATGACTGTGCGGTAATAGCAAATGGAGTCTGTTGGGATCTGTTGTCATGGTAGCCACCAAGTATTTTCAACATGGCTGCTATTACTGATGACTTTCATGTGCCCATGCACACATGGCGGAGATCTAAGTAAAAATGATTGTGTGCTGCAGTGTTCCGGGTTCTTCCAGGTTCAGAATCCCTTGGAAGACGCCCACACCACAGGAGCGGTAGGGATCGGGCTCGTCCCAATGGATTCCACCCCAAATGCAAAAGGAGGCTGCGATTGTGGGGGAATATTTGACAATTTATAACCATAGTCAGTTTACTGTATGTTTTGTGGTCAATGGCATGCCTTGCCCTCACTGAGGACAGGGCTTAAAGCCCAATGTAGTATCCGGTGCATAGTGTCAAAACGGCACGTCCGTGTGCTGTCTACGGAATTATGATTATAGAAACGCATGATTCTGGGCTCTGTTCTAAGTGTACTGTTCACAAGGCACTTACATGTGTGTGTCTTTCCTTAATTCTGATGTGGCACGGTCAAAGTCCTTGTCTTAAATTTGCACAGTTTATGGTCTGGCTGTATTCTGTTGCAGCATGAAAAAGGAAAGTGTGTATGCTGTTTCTTGTGTGCTGAGTAGGAAGTGCATTGCCAGTGTACTGTGCATACCGAGGAAAGGCCATGAGTATAGGTTGCATAAAGTTTGTAGTGTTGTTAAAAACAAGGCTGTGTTTGGCATCCAGTTAAGACAGGGCATGACTGACAACCTTTCCCTATGTTAGTTTGGAAAGGACAGGGCCTACACAGTATACTGAATAATGCGTGGACAAGGCTTGGTTGTGAGCCTTGCCCACACTTAAGATAAGGCATGTCTCAAAACGATTGCATGAGTTAAGTGTTGAAAGGACATGGGATTGAGTGTTCGCATTACAAATAGAACACAGGCCTGTGTGCAGAGTTGAATCTGCACTGAGGGCTCACCGACGGGTACACGCACCTTTACCAAACTTTTCTCTAAGGTTGTGTTGCAAACTGCACCATTTCAACACATTATTAAAAAAGAATTCTCAGGAGGAGCACACTGCCACCCACACGGCCCTCACAAAACCCAATATGTTGGCTCATGCTCCCTTCTTGCACTCAGTCGTTCACACTAAAACGGGTGACAAATGAATACATCCCCAGTGAACAAAATAAATACCTGCCACTGATTTTGAATCATTTTTAATGGACATGCATTAAATGCTGCCCTCGGCGCTGCTTATGAAACAAACTAAAAATTGAGTATAGGTCTAAATGACTCGTTAAAACGCACAATATACACACTGGCTGATCTACATTAATTTAAAAAATAGAAAACTAACGAAATTCCATGAAAGCACTTTAGTTAAATGGAGGATAAGATTTTGTCTCAAAAACTAAAATGATTCCACATTTAGCAGATGAAAGTTAACTATGCAACCTTAACCCACCTATCCGGCACTGCCCATGACTTCACAAATGCATCAACGCTGATATTACAAATGAGGCTGCCAAAGGTACCATGTATGGCATGAATGATGATACCATGTGTGAGGCCTTCGACCATCCGCACGGAGAGTGTGCGCTCACCTGAGCTTTTTACAAATGTTATATGAAATTGAATGATGGCAGATCAAACTCCAGAACATGTGTGGGGCTAATGCACACACATTTTCCTATTATCATTGCACGACAAAAGCATAGACCTGTGTGCTCTGGGTGGACCTATCATTCCACCTGTCATCTAATGGAGAGGGCCAATCCTTTCTTCTGCCATGGCCAGTCTAATTAACTAACACAGGCTCCATGGATTCACCCTTTACCTTTGTTTAGGCTCTGCTGCTGGTGGCAGCTTTGCATACTAATTAGAGTTAAATCAAACAGGCCCACAAGGGGTCTGGCTGCAGAGTTTAACAAAGGAGACAGCAAACCCCAACAACCTTTGATATGCACTGTGTCAACCTGAAGCCATCTCCAGCCTCTCAGTATCAAGGGGAGTGAACTTTCATGTCTGGGACGATGTGTCTACAGTAGGCAACCCATGCAGGGGGACCACATTCAGAGGGTACGAGAATGTGGATTGCAGGAGAAAGAAAGTCTGTTCTACCCGCAGCTTCAAGGGAGACCTGTCCCTTTAATCAGGAACCACATAGAGCTCCATTAACTAGAGAGATCCTTTGATCCACAACAGACAGTAAGAAGGGTGGGACTTAGTATTACATGTTTTCAACCCTTTACCTTTTCCTTTGCAAAACACTCTGGTTGCGACTTCATGCATACAGGAAACTGTTGATGGGGACCCAGGATTTGTTCATTAAGGTAGGCTTAGCCTACACCAACCAGTGTTGCCCATTTGGCTTTAAAAGAGGACTGAGCCCCTTTTTTGGGCAGATCATCTGAAGACTTTGCAAGAAGTAGCAAGAAGTACTCAGCATTGGACGCTGGTTGAAGGTACAGCCTGCCTTACATCTTCTGCTAGGGAAGCAAGATCCCTCACCTAAACATCTCCCAGGGAACAGAGGGAGATACTGAATCAAGAGGACCCTCCAGCAGCTCCAGAACCAGTACCCAGCCAGCCCACAGCGTGCCCTGCTAGGCTCTGCAGGAAGCTTCCTAGGCGGGAAGTGCCAGAGAGTCTCTGAACCAAACTAAGGACAGTGCAGATGCCTGCAACACTCTCCTCAGCTTTGGGCTGTCTGCCTTATAGGACGACACGAGCCAAGTGAAGAAGCTAGGAAGAGTGCATCAACAAGCATCTATCAACGTCGGCATTAAAGGACATTTTTGGACAATGAGGTTTATAATTTACTTGTGTTTCCAATCACTTCGGATCCCTTCTGGTGTACTAAAGGTGTGGGGCTGATTAATGGTTTAGAAGCCGATATTCATCCCTGGACCACTCGTGCCCCGGAAGTTGATTTGTCACACCATGTATGGCATCATTAATGACATCACATATGGCAATGAACTTCACAAACTATATCTTCATCTATCCGTGTATAACAGCTTATCCCACCTTTTTTTACTCTCCACTTTTAAACCCAGGTAGCGAGTAGCACAACACATCAAGAGAAGAGTCAAGTCAAGAGGGGTAATTACAACTTCCCCGGTCCTGCATTTTTACCAGCACAGGGAAATGTAGGTTTGCCGGTGTGGGCAGTGATCTAGCAGCAGGCCTGACCTGCCAGTAGATCAGGCTCCTACCAGGCCCCTACCAGCAAATAAATGTCACTGACACCTGTACTACCAGTGCCAGTGATTCCAGTGATTCCGGCAATCCCATCCCATTGAGTCCTATTGGACTCCATGGAATTGGAATTTACCATCATCTCTACCACCCCTAATATCCTGGCAATACTGGAATATCAAGTGGCATAGACAGTAGGCGCAGTTTCCCGGTATCCCGCCGTAATTACCGGTGGAATACCAGAAACCTTCCAATGAGGGCCAAAGTCAATGATGAACTGAAAGCAACCACTTGTGAAACCTTTTTTAGAGAAATTGTAGACATCATTTGACGGATGAGTTCACATTGAAAGATCCTAGATACCAGGAGTGTCTTTAGAGAGTGCAACAGTATCACAGCTGTGTTCATAGCTCATGAGTGATATAAATGTGCAGTCAGATCTTATAATTAGGGATATTTGTGGAAGGCACGACAGTAGCACCGGGGTTGATGCCTGGCACTCACACATATCAAACGTGTGTGTGTTCAGAGTGCAAGAGTATCATGGGCGTGTATGAAAACCCAATATGTGTTCGATGTACAGGAGGAGCGAGTATGCAGGATTGCCACAGATGCATGTAAGGCGTACAGGAAACCCATGGTATGTATTAACAACATAGAACTGCCTGTCTACAGTAAAGTTACCTTCTGCACTGCGATGGGATGGGGAATGTAATGAATTATGTCATCGGGGATGGTCTATGTATTGCCATTGACACGGTTACAGAAGATGTCGTTTTTTATATTATGTATATTATGTAGGTTTAAAGGCACAAAATAGAGATAGCATTTTTTTCTCAATATATTAACTTTGGAGCCAATGCGAGAACTGTCTTGTGGATGTTTTAAGGAGATTGTTTTAATTTAATGTTTATAGGATGAGGGTGGATTACAGAGACCCTGGATTGTAGGAACAATTGTAGAAGACCAGCCCAGTGGAAGAACATGTGCAGTGACTGGTATCTCATATTTTCTTGGTATTTTATTGCACTGGTGTGTAATCCGGACTTTCAGAGTCCTGGTCAGTAAAACCCCGAATTTTGCTTTTTTGTTGTCTATTTTTTAGTTGGGCTATAAATGGTGCTTAAGCGCCACCTGTAAACCAAAACAATAGCGTTTGGGAACAGGTAGGGGGAATATGATGTGTGAGGAGGGACACAGCTTGTAGATGTTGTTTGGCAATTTACCCATTCATTTAAGGCCCCTAGCCATGCTAATCCCTATGGCCATTCCCAACCACTGCCTGCCCTCCCCGCCCAAAACACATATCTTTGATCTTTCTCTATTAAGCAGGAACTTTAACCTTTAGCCTGTAAGTGTTATTTTTAAGCAGTTTGCTGAGAATGAACGACTTAATTTCAGATGTAAATAACTACTTAACTACTGGTGTAATTACAATGTCTTTACCAGTTTTGCCTTCAGCCACTTGATTAATGTCTCTTCCATGCACTGAAGTCCTTTTAAAAACAAGCAATGACAAAGCCAACAGTTTTGGCTTGTGGTACTAGATAGGCTTTTGCCAGGTACTGACATCATATGCCCAGGTGATTTTATTTATTTAATTTATTGATCTATTTATTATGCACCGCAGGCATCAGGGCTCACACCAAACACAGACATATGCAACACTTAACTACTGTATACAGAGCATATCATAGGGTGAAGCTGTATCATTTGAACAGGATTGTCTTCAACCGTTTCCGAAAGGTTAGGAAACTCCTCTCCTTCTGCAAGTCCACAGGCAATCTATTCCAGGCGATTGCCGCTTGCACTGTACTCTCTTGACATTAGGGCATACAAACTGAAATGCATCGCTAGATCTGGTAAGTCTCCCCAATGGTTTCAAGATAAGACTTTCTTTAAGGTATAAAGGTGCAGATCCAAATAGACATTTATGCGTCATGGTGGTTACCTTAAAAAGGATCCTAGATGCCACTGGCAACCAGTGGATTTCCATTCTAGAGGCGGTAATATGCTCTCTCATAGATATGTCCTTAACAATGTGTAGCGTATCATTTTGTAACATTTGAAGGTTGCTAACACAACTCTTGTTGGCCCCACCTAAGAGTGCATTGCAATAGTCTAATCTAGGTATGATGATTGCCCTCACCAAAATGTCACAGTTCTTATTAGTTACTTATGGTTTTATCAATCTCAAAAGCCTAAAATGGTTCTGAAGCTGTTCTACTATGTTGCCTATGTGACTATCCGCACCCAGTGAAGAATCCAAAACTGCACGCAATGTCTTAACTTTATCCTGTACTTTGATTCAGTGGTCATCTATGGAAAAATTTAGAAAACATGGATCCAGTTTTGCCCTAGATTGTGGGGACTTGAATATCAAAAGCTCTGTCTTCGTGCTATTGAGGCAGAGACATTTGGCTGTTATCCAATCCTTCACCGTTTTGTAAATACCTTGATTTTTTTAGTATCATTAGTGTGATCACTGCTTAGCTCTATCAATAGCTGTGTGTCATTGGCATAATTTGTAAACCTGACCCCTACCTCTTCCAGAATGTCACACAGAGGGTGAATATATACATTAAAGAAAGCCGTGGACAGGCATGTGCCCTGGGGAACTCCATATGTAGATTTGTTTTGGGTGGACGATGCCTGACCCCAACATACCCTTGATTTCCTATTAGAGAGAAAGGCCTCGATCCAGCTGAAGATCCCCTCTGAGCAATGACCTGTAGTTGACACAATGCTCTGGAGCTTTCCATGATCCAGAAGATCAAAAGCTGCTGATAAATCGAGCAGCCACAGCAGCCCTGTGTTACTTCTGTCTATGATATCAAACATTTGTTTTTGCAAGTCCAAAAATACAGTTTCCGTCCCATGGTTGGATCTAAATCCATATTGTCTAGGATGTAAAATATTAGCATAAGCGAGTTACTCCTGAAATTGTATAGTGGCTACCCTGTCCATGATCATTAAAAGAAAGGGTGCGTTTGTAATGGACCTCTGGTTATTAACATCCTTAGGATCCTGTCCAGATTTCTTTAACAGATGTGTAACCACCACACTCTTAATGGAATCTGGAATTATTTTAATTGGAGAAGGTAGCATTAGTGAAGTGCACAAGAAATGGTGCACAGGATCTGATGGTGTTAAAAATAATATTAGCAGCAATTGTGTCTCCTGAACAAGATGTAGGACACATTTTCCATAATATCCTTCCCATATCTAAGACAGAAATAGGGGAAAAACTGAACATCAGAAAATCCTCTGCTCTAGGGATCATACTAGTCACCGATGTCACTTCTGGAACAGAGTCCAAAGCAATTCTAGCATATGCCCCAGTGATTTTATCTGCCGAGGCTTGCTGGATGTTTGTACAGTCCTCATTCGTAGCGGTAAGTGGATTTGATTGCAAATGTTGTGGCTTCTCCAACCTTTAAAACATTTTGAAAAGCTTTTTTGTGTTGTTTTTGGAATTTTCAATTTCCCCATTAAACAATTTCTAGGGGGCTTCATATATTCCTGATTATACATTTGTTCAAAGCTTTTCCAGATCACTCTATTTTGCTTGGTTGTATTCTTACTCCAAATGCGTTCCGCCTTTCTTTTATCTTGTTTGAGCTTGATTAACTCAGGAGTAAACCGGTTATGGTGATTCAATCTATCCCTAACAATCTTAGTCTTCATGGGCGCTACTCTATCCAACATTTCCCCCAGTTTTCTATCGTAATTTGCAGCCAGGATATGCAGAATATCTGAGTCTATAGTATTTTTGATGAGGCTATACACACATTTATCTAGGTCTTCCTGCCATACTTAATTTAAGTTCCTACTGATAACTTTCATGGGCATCTTGATACTCAATGCCTGTTTCCCAGGCAGTGAGATCTGAAAACTAACTAAAAAGTGGTCAGACCACGCACAGGGTTTCGTAACAGTAGGGCTAATGTGCTGGTTCCTAGAGGTAACCCAGTCAAGGGTATTACCCTTGATATGCCTTGGTTCTTTATTATGAATTACCACAGCAATGTTTTTAAGGAGTTGTTTTCTAAAACCAGAGCTTCCCTGTCTGCAAAGTTACCCCTCCACCTATTAAGATCACAAATCATAAGCGTAGAACAATTAGGTTCATTCATCCCTGCCACAATGTCAAGGATTTCCTCATTGAAATTAGGCATATTGTTGGGTGGCCAGTAAACTAATATAATGTTGGTACAATTTATAGGAGAGGAAGACATTTTTAAATGCAGAATCTCACACCCTTCACATACAATAGGTGATCTAAAGAAATGCAGCTCTTCCTTGGACATAAATGCAATTCCCCCATGACCTTTTTCTGTATTTTGGCTAAAGAATACAAAACCTTTGGGGGTGACCAGATCAATGGTTGGTCCACTCGAGTCCAACCATTCCATTTTCCATTTTCATTTTCCTGCTGTTGGAATCTCATTGCTAGGTAATACTATTATATCAGTAGATATTAAATGCCTTTCCCATGCCTATCTAATAGCCCAAAATTCTGGCTTTGCCAACGTTTGTTTAATTATGGGTGGCAGAAGCCTTTATCCCTCTAAACAACACACATCATCCCCCTTACATCCTAAACTTCTGAACTTCCCAACACCTCCGGCGTGTGGCCCCTCACACATTTTGTGTGAATATATATTATTGGAATTCAGACGCAATAATGCATATTCGGTATTCAGACCCACAAGGATATTGCTGCATGAAATAGAAAATGATGCGGCCTAAAAAATCAAATTTCTCAGCACAAACCTTTATTTATTGCAGCATCTTTGCGACACAGTTGTTATTGATTATAGAGTGTAGGATTGGCACATGTCAGGAAAGAGGCAGTGTGTGGCCACACAAGAGAGCCAGGTTGTCATTATTTGTACCTTTTGTATCAATTTAATAGTAAGATTCCCAGATGTCCCTGGCTTGACAAAACAGTGCTAATGAGAAGCTGAGAAATGATCTTGAGGTTTCATGATAGGCAGATAGATAGATAGATAGATAGATAGATAGATAGATAGATAGATAGATAGATAGATAGATAGATAGATAGATAGATAGATAGATGATAGACAGGTAGATAGACAGGTAGATAGACAGACAGATAGAAGACGGTCCTCTTCCTAAAACAAGCTATACTGTGGAGCCTTATCTTTCTTTAAGCCTTCTAAACTATGCCCTCTCCCGCCATTTCACCTATTGCTGTTATGTTGCTTAGTCTTCTTTGATTGTGTTATACATTATCTTCATTGTGCATCGCTGCGTGAGCCCATTGTACAAGGTTCGCGCTCTGCCAAACACTGAAAATTTATAAATAAATAATGACATCCACCAGTATTTGTAGTATTTTGAAGCGAATGTAGGGCATTGTAGCAACCCAAAGCAAAAACGAACCCCAGGCATGTGATTGAAACCCGATACCGGTCTTTTACAATACAAGACTGCAATATCCAGGTATCTGAGAAGGTGAAAACATTAGGCACCCATCCCGAGTCCTCACTCAGTTCGGAAGCTCACACCAATTAGGTGACATAAAACTGCACCTATTACCTTTGATTACTGAAAAATATTCGTCCCACTCTCTCTGAGCCCAATTGTACATCAATAGCAGGGACCATAATATTATCAAGGATTGATTACTGTAATGCCTTACTGATAGGATCTAATAAAAAATGTCTGCAAAAACTGCAAATCACTCATAATAATGCTATTCACATTAGTAAAATGAAATCGTGATGGGAGCTCATATCCCGCAGTCGACAAGACTTACACTGGCTCGCGGTACCTGCAATGGTGCACTTCAAGTCAGCTCTGATTATTCACATATGTCTACATGGGATGGTGCCAGTTTCCCTCAGAAACATGGTAAGCACCTACGAGCCAAGACAAACTCTTCACTCGTCTACACTATCTCTTATCACAAACTCTAGCTTTAAACGGGCTAACGGATTGGGGAAATCTTTCCCTGTCCTCTCAGCCAAACTTTGGAACTCACTTCCCCGGGCCCTGAGACAGGAACAAAATATCTCAAGATTCCGCTGACAGCTAAAAACCTTTCTCATTAAGCAATGCCTCCCCTGATGCAAATCATGATTTATCCTTGCTGCTTTCTGTCCCGTCTTCTATGTTCGTCTTTTGGTGGGGATGTTAACTTGGCGCCCCGATGCCTGCGGGCTTTCACTGCCAGATACAAATACAAATAAATTTAAAAAATGGTACTGCACCTCAGTGTATTGTTGAAAATGCATTTGCACCCGGAGAAGGGTGCTCAACCAATCGGGTGGCTCGAAAAGTGGCCAAGAATAAACAGTCTGCTGTTTCCAGCCACCCAAGGCCATTCCCCAGATGGTGCCATCTTTTTTTTTTCTTTTAGGACTCCCACAATCCGCACCCAATTATGCGGTGCATCAAGAAATTGGGCTCAATTTTATTGAGGGTGATCTAACGTTGTAACTTGTCCTGAACTGGCTAAGAGTTTGGAGCAACCTAAAAGCAATACTAACTCAGTTCTTAGTGCTTTGATGGATACAAATCTGTAATGACCATACCCTGGTTTAAGCATGTTAAGAAATGCCTTACTATAAAACGTTCACAAGTGCCAAGCACCCTTTCAACGGCATTGATGGTAACTCACTTGAGAAATCAACTGCGGCTTCACTCAAAGGCTGCACGAGAAGCTACAGAGCTAACAAAAAATTCAGTTATTTCTTCTATTTCTATCCAGCACTACTGACCCTGGTCTGATTACATTTATGAACGGTCATTTTCAACCCATGTAAGATTTAATTGCACACCTTTCAGAGAGGTGATGGATTTGTGGTCTGGTAGTGATGTCTCCAAAACCTCCAAACCTGTTTAGCATTACTGCATCTGGTAATAACCGGGTGGCCCGGTAAGTCCACACGAGAACAAAACAAGGAAAACCATAATATTATTCTCCATTTTGGAGGTCCACTAATTACCGATTGTTATAATACTATACCCCTTAATTATCACATGTGGTACATCTTTTGTGTGGTAGTAAAATCGGCCACACAAAAGCAGGTGGAAAAATGAGCTTGAAAAAAACTCATTATTTGGCAGTGGTAAAACATCCAGTAAGGGCAATTACCAGGTGTTTTACCACTACCACCAAACTTGTAATCAGGCCCTTTTCTTGGACATGCAGTCAATGAAAAGATCTGATGGCTGGCCACAGGGTCCAAGAGTGTAAGATGTAAAAAATGTAAACAAGCATTGGCAATGCCAAAAGTTTGGGCTTTTGTGTATGCACAAGACTGATACTTGCCAGGCAACCTTTTGTGGTATTAACTGGCCATTGATGGTAGCAGTTGAGAAAATGGTGTGAGTACCTCCACATCTAATAGCAGTGCCTGGCAAATACCTAATACATATACACAAGCCAAAACTCTGTATTTGCCAGTGCTTGCTTTTAACAGGACTTCAGTGAAGGACATGCATAGTGCTTATACATCGAATGGCTGAATGCAGCTCTGGTTAAGACATTTTCATTACACCAGTAGCAGGTTTACAACTCCAATTAAGTCATTAACTCTCAGAAGACTGCTTTGATAAAACACTGGCAGGCACTTCGAGTGGAACGTTTGATGGTAAGGCTTGATTAAAGGGAGCTCAAAGAGTTCCCATGAGGTGGTGTTTTGGGTGGGCAGCGGCAGGAACTTGGTGGGAATGGCCATAGGGTTTAGCATGGCCATGGACAGTCAATGGGTGGGCAAATAACCAAACAACACCTACAAGCTGTGTGTCCCTCCTCATATGCCACTTCTCCCTATCTATACTCTAATGTAATAGTTTTGGATTATAGGTGTCACGGGTGCCACCTAGTATCCCAAACTAAAAAACGACATTACATGAGCAGTCAACCAGACTTGCTGTGGGGCCCAGAGGGAGCTGAGAGACAGGATTGCCTCGATTCTGAGGGGGGACAGAACATGGAAAAGTGTTCACATGGTTTTTAGGTGGAAACAATGCCATTAACTGCGTTGGGAATGTGTGCTGCCATTTAAAGGTCTGAAAACATCTACACTCCCAGATTCTTTTCTTGCGTGACAGGAGGAGGGTGCGCCCCTTAAACAGGATCCACACGTTAACTATGCATGCAGATGTCCGTGTCCCAACCACCATGATCTCTGTCTGGGATTTATTTCATCTTTAGGTTCTTCCAACACATTCAGTGGTCAATGTCGCAGTGGTAATGTATGCCATCAGTTTAACATGTAAAAAATCCTCAGCATACTAAAAAGCCATAGGGAATGGGATACACTATTTACATATGTAAGCCACGCTCTCTGTGTGACACAAAATACAATTAGGATGTATGGGTCATGCCCTTAAGCAGAGAGAGAGATGCACGAGACATGATCTGCAGACAAAGGCCAGGGAATCTGTTTCATACAACTGTGTGTCATAGGCTGGTGAGTGGCAAATACACAGTCTATAGAACCGTCCTTGGGGACATGACATTACCTGGTAATCTTACTTAAACATACACGTTTCCTTGCCATGTTCGTGGTAGACAGCGTGCATGGTCAACAGATGGGCACTCTAGATGCTGGTGCATTTACTCTGCCAAGTGCATGACTATAGACTGTGCACTTGTCATTCACCAGCCCAGAACACAAAGGGCTCTATGTGATTACACTGACTACAGTTAGTTTGTGGTCTTCTATTTATTTAATTTTGATTGGGGGGGGTCCCTCCTCACACCCACTAAAACCTGCCCCTAACACATCCCCTCCCCATACTACACAAACATACATATGCAAGGGCAGACTGGGAACTAAAAGAGGCCCTAGAAATCATTTCCAAAGAGGCCCCTTATTACACATTTTCAGCAAGCCCGGCCCTATTCCTATGGGAACATGTGAACATGAAATAGATTAGCATATAAAAGAGGACCAGGCTGCAGAGGCCTACCGGGCTGTATCCAGAGTTTTCTATAGGCCAGACCGCCCCTGTACATATATAAAAAAAACGAAATAAAAAGTCGATTTACAAGAGTCAAATTGCAGGACCACGAACTAACTGTGATCAATGTCATCACTGTCAACGCACCTGGGGCTCCATGCGCCAGCCCTGGACTTTGATTTCACTATAAGTTGCATTCTGGGAGCTGTGATCTTGCTTTGCTTCAACTGAATACATAGGACTATAGTAAAAGCAAAGGCAAGCACTTGGCCATGTTATCCCTTGTGACAAGGATTCATGTGGTAACAAAATGTTTCAGCATAAATAATGGAATGGCAATGAGAAATCACTTGACCGGTATGAAACATTGTTGAAACAGCTACTCTTACTCAAACATATTTGCATCTCAGACGTACCAAACTATCCCTTTTGGGCAAGTAATTACTGGAAAAGGAAACAATGTAAAAACACGGAACAGAATCCTTTTATGACCCACTGGGCTTTGCTGTTGAGTAACGAGTGACTACTTAGGGCAGGTCCACATCTTTTAAGAATCCTAACCATATCAGGATGTCCTTAATTAATTATATAGTGAAACCATCTTAACAGTGTTAGACAGAAAGAAACATTGACAGGTGTACTGAGCATTTTTATATGGACGTGTTCATTTATTTGGCAATGAAAACATAACTTGCTGCAATTATGCCAAGGATTGTGGGTATGTTAATAGGCTAAGCCTTAGGAAGAGATTGTGCAGTTATCTTTGCTGGCACCAGAGGTCCCAGTTATGTCCAGCATTGCAAACGATTGATGTAATCTGCAAACATGTTTCAAGAAATTATTGACATTAACAACATCATAGGCAGTGGACAGAAAGGGTAACATTTGGATTGGGCTGACATTAATTTGAATTTCAGGAGGCTTCGGTTTCAGGGGTGTGGGTTCCTCTGAGGTGCTGCTGACAAAAAATAACTCATATTTTATTGCTAACAGAAACACACATTGTCATCCCAAACAGTAACACTGCCTATGCATGAAAAGATATAGGAGCAAATTGAAAGATCCATGGCCAAGCATCATGGACAAACCACTGTCAACTTACAATGATCACAATCCAGATTGGCCAAGTATGAAAATGATCAACTCTGGTTGCTTCTCCATCTATAACCCTATCAAATGGACACATGGACACCCTTAAGCAAACTGCAGATGTGTGCATGAACACCAAAAGTGTATAGAGGAGCACGGTTCCCCCACACAATGATCATTCAGAGGATGCCATGGACAGAGTGCCCACTCCATCATTAATTACTCATGGTGGTGGCACCCACTAAACAAGCAACCAACATTTTAAAAAGGTGAATGGGACTGAAAACACTTAGGAGGTCGTTATATTAAAAAATGGTAATTACATGCAGGGGACCATCAACGTTAATACCTACGTGCTGTTGGATTCCGTGCATTCAATTTTAAGCATTTACAAACTTTTTAAATAAGGGAGATTCCCCCCTTTGCCGTTCGGTTGTGCCCTCTGCTTTGCAAAAAAAGTAATTGCTGCCTTCAATCTCTGCTTTGCAGGTGGTGATCTGAAGCCGATTTCAGAGGAATCCAATTGCTTATGCGTGCATGGAAACCTCATGCAGGTGAAACACGTGGTCCTCTTTGAGGACTGAGAAGGAAAGCACAGCGGAGATGCAAACTCTCCCTCGTGCCCTTCATAAGCATAGCAAGGGACGAGATGGAGAGCAAAATGAAGATGCAAAAGCATAACGCCTTGCTTTTACACTTTCATTTTGAATTCCACTCATTTCAAAATGACCCTTTTCAAATGCCAAAGCCAAAGTTCTTTTTTTCAGGCCAATCGTATTTTTTTTACTAAGCAATTAAGCACTCTTGGACATCGAAGGCAGTAAGCCAGGATTCGTAAAAGCAGTGACAAGTATACCATGGTCCATGACAGGGGAAGCGCCTTTTCCCTCCTAGTAATCGCTAATTGACGTCGTGCTGTACATCAGAAGGATTACACTTTGTTGATGAGAAAAACTGCATCAACTCCATTGAAACAGGTTAATTGGACTGGTCAGTAAGGGTACAATGCAAAACCTAAATAGTTTCAAATTTGAAAATTAAAATAGCTACGGACCCTTATCCCTTTAAATTCATGAAATCACGGATTGAACTTCAAATGGCATCAAAGAAATCACATGATTTCACCCATGACATCACAGATACTGCATGATTTGAGATTGCTAGTAACAACGTTAATCGTATCTTCCAAAATGTCCATAATGTAGTAGGAAAATGTGGTTGGATGTTAACATGTGTCCTGAGATTTGTGTGTGGAGAGTTCGAAATTACAATTCACTGATGAAGCACAAGGAGGCTACAACATGTCTGGGGTTGCTTGTGGCCTTGTACAATAGGGATGCGTCCTAGCAGTTTGTGCTGGACGGGCACTTTTTGGGCAGGCCCAAGTTTAATTCATTAATATTCATTCATTTTGGCATTTGATATAGTGCCTTTCACCATAATTCTGTTCCCAATGTGCTTGTGGTTGAACGCCCTTGGAGGGTCGGGAGTCAAAACATTTGAGATAATTTGGTAGTTGCTATTGTGCGTGTGTCCATTTCAGCCATTAAAGTTATGCGAAGGTGGCCAAGACCCTTCTAGTCACCCATGTCTAACTGGAGTGTGTATGGGTGCAGCAGAGCTATACTATGGACTAAAGGGGGAAATTGTGTTTAAGGAGATAGAGAGTTAAGTGGCAAGTTTTGTTGTCAAAAGTAATGTCATCCTTATGGCACAGGTTATTGCAATAGTGTTTGCGTTATATATGTGTGCAGGATGTGTGGAGTGAGACTGTGCCTTCCGCTAAATTTTGAAGGTGCGCTGTGCAAGAGGAGAAATGGGTTAGCTGTACAAACAACAACGTCTACTTCCTGGGTTCCATCTATGTGCGAGGAACAGTGCTACGTTTCACAGGCGATAAATGTGCTGAGTGCCTAATACACACCCTCTGAGAGGTTCTGAGTGAGCGATTGCCATCCATGTTCCTTCTAGTGCAAAAACAAGGTCCTCATTTCATGATTGCATAATTGGTAAGTAGAACAAACCTAAAGCATTATGGGAAGGTAATATCTAGAAAATATAGTCTTCCACTCGCATTAGGTACATCACAATGCATCACACCTCTACTAATCTATCATGCTTCTTTAAATAAAAAAATAGGCTGTGGGAATTAAATTAATCTAATGTGGTGTGTGTGTCTGTGCGTGTGTGTTTGTAAATGCATAAATATAAGCAGAGCATGCATCAAAGTATTTTACTTAAGTATATAAACTAAACGTCAAATTGCCTTCAAATATAAAGTTTAGATGTGCTGTCTGCCCCAAGGCACCATAGCTCTTTAAAAAGCACTTAGCAGTAAATCAGCCTTTAAATACACTTCATTTCTCACATTAATAGTTTCAAGGCTTGGGGTGGGAGGGGGTATGGGTTGAAAGAATAATAAACAACAAAGGATATATTCTCATCGAGAAACGGGGAGACGAACAGCATGCCCGATCGGAAGAGCGATTCGAAAGAGGGAGTGGGGGCGAATGGAAGAAAGGGTGAGAAACATACACAAAAAGTGGGATGCAATGATGAACGGAAGACAGAAATATGAAAAGATTGAAAGAAAAGGGGAGGAAAAGAAAGAAAGAAAAAAAGAAAGATGAAAAGAAAGTAAAGAAAAGAAGAAGAAAAAGAAAAGAAAGATCAAAGAAAGTAAGAAAGGAAGAAAGAAAGAACGAAAGATGAAAAAAGAAAGGACAAAGAAAGTCTTATGAAACGAAAGGAAAGATGAAAAAAAATAAATGAAAAGAAAAGAAAGCAAGAAAGAAAAAGGGAATCATGAAAGAAAGAAACAAAGAGGAAAAGAAAAAGGAAGAACGAAAGAAAGAAAAACGCAGAAAGAGAAATTAAAAGAAAACAAAGGAAGAAAGAAAAATAAATTAAAAGAAAAGAAAAAAGAAAGACAAAAGGAAGCAAGAAAGAAAGAAATGCGAAGAAAAAACAAAAGAAGAAAAGAAAGAAAGGAAAAGAAAGGAAGAAAGAGAAAGGAAGAAACGGCCTTTGCCCAATCCTGCCCTCAGGCACGCAAGACACGTTAGAATCGGTGAACGTGTTTGTTCCTCCCACCCATGGAGACAGACGCTGTATCTGTCCTCAGCACATGGTGCTCTGGTTCCGGTTTAGTCCGGGTAACTGTAGCACGGTGCCTGCCTCGATCGGCTCCAGCAGCGCCATTGAAACAAGCCGAAACAGACACCCCGGCGCCAGCAGACCTGCAATAACCTGCGTGTTGCCACACTGCTGCTGAGGGCCCATCCCTGCGCCTATCATCTCTGCCCGCTCACCCTCTTATTACACACCTGATAAGGTCAAAAACCCTGACTTAATTGCCTCGCCTCGTCATGGCAGTGGATAAGAAATCCCCCACCACCGAGGTGTCGTCTCTCTATTTCCGCCATCCTCTGCGCCGCCACCTACCTGCCGTCCCCCACCCCTCCCTGGCCGCGATTAAAGGCATAAAGGTTTTATGAGGGTGAACTGACATCTGCCTTCGCTGGGAGATGCCAGGCAATTAAGGACAGGGAATGGGGAGGGCGTGATTATGACTTGGCACACCTTTGCTTGAGAATCAATCGGCATGGTCTTTACAGAGGAAGGTTCCAGTGCGTGCGCCTCTCTGATCAAGTGCACCACTAGCAAGGGTGTGTATTGGTTGCTGCAGACACCTAGAGTTCCATCTAAGAGGCATTTTTTTTCTTTGAATGGATGTGTCAGAAACATATGGGATTTTGGGCACGAAAGCAGTTGGCCCTGTACCTCGTAGGCAGGGCATAAAGGGAACAAGCCCCCTTGTTTGGATCCCAAGGCGACTAGACGAGATACCCATTAAGGCATTGCACCCGTGCCCCTTAGATAGTTATTAAGGACCATAGTTCTTGACCCCAATAATTGAGGTTACCCAATGGGGCAAGAGGCCAGACCATGGTTTTATAGCTCACAAGCCTACATATCTGGATAGCAGAGCTTCCCATATAACAAGCATGAACCTCCCTCAGACAGGTTCAGAGATGTCATTACACCAAAATGACAGGGGTTGCGGAAGTGACATCACACAACCCTTGACCTCTGATGACACACCGGAAGTGATGCAATTTGACCCCGCCCCCAAGTGACATCACAGGACGTGATGGCACATGACCACCCCTTGACAAAACAGGAAGTTGCATTACATATATTCGTCATTACACTAAGAAAAATACGATTTTGATATCAAAGAAATAAGAAACACCAAAGATCACCTAAAATTCAGGAAATCACTAAAAACCTGGCTCTTCAACACCATAGACTAAAAAACTGAAAACCGAAACAGGAAAAAGGATGACTAAACTGGTAAGGACACAGACAACCCCGAAGCGACAGGGAAGCTCCCACAACACCTGGACGGGTGACACCGGATAGACTGGAACACAGGCGACACGCACTGAGACTGAGTCAAATACCCAAGCTAACCCCAATAACACTCTCTCCCGCCCCTTATTTACCGCCAGGTACCACAGGGTTGTGGAATTGTCGAGGTATCGGCAATCACCACACTACCTGAGATGTTGACAATGGCAGGTGCACTGGCCACATGAGTATGAAGGGAAGACATGGGGGGTTATGAGAGAGCATGATAGAGGTGGGGGCCAGAGGAGTAAGGAACCTTGTATGCCAGACGGACCCAGATCAGGACAGAGGCGCATCATGGGAGACTACGCAAGCCGAGTGCCTCAATTCAGGACAGAGATGCAAACTAACTAACCCCACTAACAATTTCCCCTTCTGCATACACCTCTCAAGTTCCAAACCAAACACAACCAAAACCTACAGCACAACAAACCGAACAAACTTCACTACATTGCAACAACAAAAACAAAAAATCACACATAGACTTGCACAACAGTACACGACGACTACCGGCTGCAAACACCCCAGGCCCAGCCAACAGACCCACCAGGCTGAGGCCGCCAACAGCACATCACTGCTCTCTTGCACTTTTCCTGCTCCCTCCAACTAGCGACAGGAGACCACTCCGGTGGTGATAGTGCGCGGTACAAATGTCCTTTAACATTAACATTAACATCACTGTAATATGATATACATTTCATAAAAGAATGGTACTGTCGGGGGAAATTCTCCCGGGGTCTGCTTGCCGTCCGCGGACCCCCGGGCAAGGAGGCCCCAACTCCTCCCGCGTATCCCAAAAATGAGTATGAGGCACACGCAAGAAGCAAGGTGGTTCTGCTGTTTATTAAGCAACGGCAGGGATGGGTCAAGGATCGTATGCGTCCGTCCTGACTCTCTCTCCAAATTCGTGGGGCTCGCAGGCCCTTTTTACCTCAGTATGACGCGCTACTCGCGTCACCTGTGAAAGTTAGTAAAAAACCTATCGTCACTCTGGATTGGTTCCTCGAGTGGTAGGGTTAGTATAGCATACGTATAGAGAACACTGTTAGTGGTTAAGGGTCAGTCAGTTGGTATACTTGGGTTGTCCCTTCTATTAGATACATGAAAATTGTTACATGAAGACCCCTGATGATTGGCTAATGTTAATGGCGTCAGTGATAAGTGCCCCATGTTCTGATTGGTTCACTCGCAAGCCCCCCAGCTTGGGACCATCGTTGTTCCCAGCTCGCGGTGCACCTGCCATTTGCAACAATGTGTAACTATGTGTTTGTGCAGACAATGCGTGGATTTATTCATATGCTTGAAAGCAGGCTACTCCCACCGCCGCAGATGTCCATTTGAGTCGCTTCATTGTTGCTGCCTGTGTCTCAAAAAACGTGGGACCCAGGCGCCTCCTCCCTCCTGGGTCTGGCACCCTGTCAGGTTCGGCTTGGTCACGTGAGGAGAGACCGTGGTTGAGGCAGAATTCTGCACATTTAATGTTCCATTTTCCACTGTGTGTCTGGCTTAGTTGGCAGGTGTGACCTTGGCTTCGGCTTGTGATATGCGAGTTTGCAACATTGCTCCCTTGGCTGTCTGTTCTCGCCAGGCTCATTCTGAAGGGTCAGCAATTGTACTCTTGCTCGTTCAATGTTCATGGAGGCTCTTGCTTGCGGCCTACTTGGGCCTGGTGCATAGGTGGGGATGTTTGATGCACGGCGCTTTAAGTTACGGTATCATATTGCTTTATCCCCAGTAACATGTCTTCGTTATATTTCTCATTGCAATGCATGGGTTAGGAGAGGCGTCAGCAAGCATTTTAGATGAGTTTGTTGTGCGTCTTGCGTTTCTGCATTTGAAAAACCTATGTGAAAAATAATAAAGATGCGCGTTAGTGGGTGTGTCCGTCACCTACGTCATAGCACTGAATATGTTCTTCGTGTGGATTGGTGTCAGAGTGTCCAGTGTGCCTGTTTGCATGGGTGTTCTGACCGTTGACTAGGTCGTCATGGCATCTCTAACGATGTGTTCATTTACTGTTGAATGGTTCAGTCGAGTTCATCCATGCCGCAGGTGTCGGCTTGGGCAGGGCAGGCTGATGGGCAGGCTGGTGGGCACATCCGTATGTTCTAGGGTATTTGGTCGTCTGGTAGATAGGCAAACTCCTCTCGTGGCGGGTGTCTGGGCCGCAATCCTCTAGGCCAGGGGCGTGAGGGGATTGGTAGGAGTCTTTTGTTCCATTCTCCCACTTCAGTCCCCCCTCTGGTCGACTTTTCGACCACAAACATATCTTTTCCCTTATCTCCTCTTACTCTCCATATTTTAGTTACTCCTCCCAAGTGTCCATAGTGGTTGACATGGTCTTCAAATGACCAATACATATATACACAGGTTCCTCCAGGTGTGCAGTATACCCATTTCCCTATGTAGCTCCTTGGGTTTCTTGGGTTTTCGAGCTTCACAGATGGTGGGTCCAGGTGGTTGGTGATGATCTGTTTGCGCAGTTTTTCTCTTTCTTTTATTATTGTGCCTGTGTGCTGGTCATCATCTGTCGGCATCAAGGGGTGCATACCAATCATTTCGATCATTTCGTCTGTAGTGCGTGCCTTCCGGGCCTTCCAAAATCTTATTATGATCAGTGCAGCTCCAGCCAGTATTATGCATCCAACTATAATCTTCAGTCCGTCCGACAGCCAAGATGGCATCCATGACCATAACATTGAAAACCAGCTGTCATCCTTCTTCACTCCTTTACTTTCTTCCATCATTTTGGAGTGCATCTGGGCCAGTTGTGATACTGCTTCTGTCAGTGTACCATTGTCAGCATCGTTAGCAGGAATGAATGTGCAGCATGATTGTCCTATCTTTGCGCAAACTCTTCCTTCCATTGCTGTTGAATCCATTTACTGTAGAATTAATTGTCATCATTAGCTCCCCTCGAGTTATCTGGAGCCATTTTGCGTTTGCGTAAGCTTGTAGTCCCGGATGTATTATTGACGAGAAGAACATTGCTGCTCTGCTGAATAGTCTGTGGTCTGGTGGGATTGAAGTGAGTGCTGTTTCCGACCTTCCCCATAGGTAATTTCCTGTCAGAGGTTCTCCTTGTCTCTTCTTTCTATTCAGGACATTGTTGTTGTTGTTGTTTTCGTTTTCTGACCCCTTCTGAGGTTTTACAGATCTCCTCTTCCTCTTGTTTCCTTCATCCATTTTAGGGAAGTTCGCCATGTTCACATGTTTCTGGGGCACCACTAGTGATGGTACATTAACGTGTACCATTGTGCATATACCATTCCACAGCGGGGGCAGTGTGTGGTACGCCTTGTTTCCGCAGGCCAAGTAATGGTCCATTAATACTGCTGTTCCTGCTCCCCCCTCAGGTAATTCTGTCACGCTTGCACAGTTGGTGTTGTAACCCACGTCCACTTCTCCTCTATGTTGGTAGCATATCTTAGGTGCAGACAGCGGCAGTATGCTTATTGGGTCTTCATCCTTCTCCATCCACGTCATCCTGGGTACGTACTTGCCCCAAATCGTCCAACATCTGTTATTGTGTTCATCAATAGTTGTAATATTTTCTCTTGTTACCATGTTGCTGCCAATCACTCCTATGTCCCATTTGTTGTCCATGTACACCTTCCCTGTTATTGTTACCAGTGGTCTTTCCCAACATCCTTGTGTACCAGGAACTTCAGTGGCGTACCAGTCACATGGTAGGTATTGTAGCGTTTCTTTCTTTGTTTCTCCCTTTTCAGGACCACTTGTCACGTATCTGAATGCTTCAGCATGCAAACTGCTTTTGTGGTAACTCAAATAAGTCTTGAGGAAGTTGTTTTCGTATGGATACAAGTCTCGCGTTTTCCACACCAGTCTCACCACCGTCCCTTGAAATATCCCTTTCGTTTGGAACAGTGCCAGATATATTATACATCGTGCTGTCTTTTCATCTATTTCCGTAGCAACAAATGTTCGGGAAGCGCTCATGGCGTATGGGATCAATGAACAGACGTAGCAGCTGTCTTCTGTTGTCTGCTTACCTATTTGGGTCATGTGTTTGTACCACATGTTGTTCGAGACGTGTGCTGAATCTGTTATGTAATTATCAATACCTTTATTATCTGAGTATGTGCTGCGTTTAACTCTATTTCCCTTATGTGGAGGCTTGCTAGTACCACCTGACGTAACACCTGTTGCAGCCGTGGGTGGGGGTACATTAGGTTTGGGTACAGCCAAAATATTGATAGCATAACTTTTCTGCCATACAGAGGCAGCCAAAAACCCAGTGATCATCAAAATCCCTATCATCTTTATTACAGAAGCTAGTCTCACCGGCATTTTGCTCTTACCTTGCTGCAGTCCGGCAGCTTATTCTTGCGATGTTAAAGTTGCCCGCCTGAAAATTCTCAATATGCTTGTTATTAGTGTTAGTTGTTGTTTTCAAGCTCTCCCTATCAAGTAGTCGTTCAGTGCCCAGGCGAAGAGCTGTTCCCATGCCAATCTAAGCGATCTGTCTCTTAGGGCAGGCAAGTGTTGGTGAAGATGGGGCATTGATTGTTCTATGGCCAAGATAAATGCTGTGTAGTAGACACGTACCCTCCTTCTTTTTAGGTACTTTGGCCTTTTTATGTGATAGACAAATTGGTGTGATAGGGCTTCAGGGTAGTTATCGTCTGAGGGTAGCATCTACTCCTGGGCAATGAACTTTATTAGTTATCTGGTTTCTTAGCAATACAATAATACACGGTACCTGCATGTGCGAGAAAGAAAAAAGAGAACATTCAAGTGTTTACATGTGTATATGTGCAAGACAATGTCCTTCAATTGGGTGGTTACTGTAGTGGATAGGAGGTCGATGGGCAGAGGGTTTGGGGTTCAATTGGCGGAAGTCTCTTTACTCTTTGATCGTGTGACCCTGGGGTGGGCGGTATGGGAATTACCAGTTTCTATTTTAGTAGTTGTCTCTGGGGAATCTGAGGGGTGGCAGGGTATGGAGACACATATGTCGTCAGCTGTGGTAGAAGTCTCTTCCTCCGTGGGTGACGCTGTCGCTGTTCTTCCAATGGCCCTGTCGGTGACGCTAGGGCGGGTCTGGAGTTTGCAGATCTTTATGTCGTGTAGGTGATTCCAAGCACGCTTATCCTGCAACTTTACTGCTCTCGTAGATACCTCCTCTACAAGGTGGGGACCAGTGAAGCGTGGGCTGTTCCACTTTCTATCGAAATTGCGGAGTAGCACGTGGTCACCTTTAGCAATTTTGCACAGTTTTTCCTTTTCCGATCCTTGGTCCTCGTCTTCTTGTTGATAACTCTTAGACCCGCCCCGCGTGCACTCGAGCTGTTGAGACACAAACACTACACTAGTAATCAAAGAAGACACATATTGGTACATTTCATCACCAAGAACAGTTGCAGTGTTTTCATAGTCTGTGAATGCCCTTGATGTTGGTGTTAGAGGAAGGCATATTTGACGTCCGGTCACCACCTCATGAGGAGTGAGGTGGTGGTCGGAGCCTGGTCTATTCCTTAGCTCAAATAGAGCTAGCGGAAGGCAATACAACCAACTCTTCTTTGTTGTTTTCTGTATCTTTGCAATTGCCTCCTTCAGTAGGCCATTCAGGCGTTCGCACATACCGTTGGCCTGTGGGTGATATGCACATGCAAATTTATGCTTGATGTTCAGTAAGGATGTGATGTGCTGGAACATTTCATTAGCGAAATGCGGGCCGTTATCCGACCGCAGTACCTCGCACACTCCCCACCTGGGGAAAACCTCCCTCACTAGAAATTTAGCTGCTCTAAATGCATCTGGATGTGAGCAGGGTCCTGCCTCAATCCACCTGGTGAATGGGCATACTACTACAATCATATACCTATTTCCTTGACATACGTTGATCATATCGACATAGTCAATATGGATGTGCAGGAAGGGTCCCTCTGGCCGGGGTATAGTACCTTTTATCACTTTCAGCGTGTGACCGGCCGTAAACTGTTGACATGTGAGACAATTGCTGATAAAATTTGTCACATGGGAATTTAACTCGGGACAGAACCAATCTTCCCTAATTCGTGCTGCAATAACTTCCTTGCCTGTGTGGGCTGGGTGGTGGAGTTGGCTCAGGGTGGTGTTCAATAGTGCCAATGGCATTACCATCTTTCCAGTGTTACCCTGGCGCCATAGTGCGTCAGTTGGCGACATTGTACATCCTCTTTTTACCCATATTTCTTTTTCTGCCATTGGTGCAGCCGCTTGTAACTCCATTATCTGTGTGGCTGGGAGATGGGTGTACCCTTCTCTCATCAACATCTCTTTAGCTATCCCCCTCCCTCTCCCTCTCTCTGACTCTGGGGGTTCCATATCTCACCAAAATATGCGGCATACTTCGCATGTGCGTCTGCTGCTGCATTTCCTTTTGAGATATGATCTTCTCCGTTAGTGTGTGCGAGACATTTGACCAAAGCTAGTTTTCATTTATTACTTCAATTAAATGAGCTAATAAGAGAGCATGTTGCACTGGGGTGCCGTCAGCTCTCCTAAACCCTCTTCTCCTCCATTTGGACAATCCTGAGTGGACAGTAGACGTGACATATGCGCTGTCAGAATATATAGTCACTCTTTTGTCAAAGCTTTCCTTCAACGCCAAGATCAGTGCAACCAATTCTGCTGCTTGAGCAGAGTAATGTTGTGGTAATTGTACGCATTTCACCGCCACATACACCAATTCCTCTGTCATTTTTACCACTGCTGCCCCAGTTCTCCTTATCCCATCACTTTGGTCTATTGTTGATGACCCATCAATGAACAAGAGCTCTCCTCCATTTAGCGCGTCCTCTTCAACTTTTCTAGTACATGAGTACATTTCGGTAGTCTGTGTACAATCATGTGCATAGTCGCCTTCCTCAATCACCTCCGCTATAAACCTTGCAGGATTAATTGTGCTGCATCTAACAATTGATAATTCTGGTCTAGATAAGATGATCTCATAACCTGACGCCCTCTGCGTGGTTAGTGTGGATTTAGGCTTGTTCAATATTGCAAATAGTGCATGTTCCACAAATAGTGTGGTTGGGCACCCCATTGTAATTGATGATGCTTTCTCTACCGTGAAGGCAGCTGCGGCGAGACCTTGTTCGCAAGGGAAATGTCCTAACATTACATGATCCAAGTGACCGCTGTAAAATGCTACTGGTTTGTAACCCATGCTCGTTTTTTGAGCCAACACTGCTTTCATTACTGCTGAGTTGAAATGTGAAAATATAAAGAATTGTCGTTCATAATCCGGGGTGGCCAGTACCGGAGCAGTTGATATTGCATCTTTCAGTTCATCAAAGGCCTCTTTCATTTCCATTGTCCACCCCAATTTTTTCTCCCCTTTGTTAGCTTCTCGTAATGCCTCAAGTAGGGGTCCTATGTATGAGCTGTAATCAGATACCCATGCTCTACAGTAGTTGCACAGTCCCAGGAACTGCTGCAGTTCCCTCACTATTTGTGGCAACAGCATTTTTGATATGGCCTGTGCTCTTTTTGGTGCAATATTTCTTCCGTATTGGGATATGAGCTGACCAATGTATAGTTTAAACACTTTCTTGGCAACGTTTTTATGGACTTTGTTCCCGGCGAATTCCTTCTTTTTTGCTTTTTATATTGTTTGTAGGGTTTTATCAGCTGCGGTATTGCATCAATACCATGATTGCCACTGGTAGAGTTAAGTCATTTATCAAATTCTATGCATTTCCACTTGCGACTTCCCTTTGCATATTATCCATGAGTGCCAAATAATTGTCTCCACACTTGATTGTTCTTTCAAAAATCTTTTATACTTTATTTCTTTTTTACATTTTTTTCTTTTTTTCTTCAAATATAATTTTGCCTCTCTACACGTGTTTCACCTTTGTTTAAATCACAAAGGATCTTCAGGAGAGATGTGGTTATAGTTTTATCTTTTAAAAAAACAAAAACATATATATTTAGTAAAGCATAATTCGCCAAAGAAAAATCAGTTGTTTAGAAAACATCTTTTTCACTTATTTTTCATTCTACCATTTTCAACCTTTTTGTTTAAAAAGCAAATCATTGAAAATATATCACCATGGAAATGACACTCACCAAGTATATTTTTGGCATGCAATTGAAAAGTTATCTAGAAATGAGGAAGTTATCGTAAAAATGGCTGACAAAGGAGGAAAACTGGTTCTAATGAACAGACAAGACTATATAAGGGAAGTCTCTAAGCAATTAAATGAACAACAAAATTATGAAACACTGGAGCAAAATCCATTAAAGCAAATAGCTCAAACTTGGAATGAAATGAGCAAAAATTGGCTTGAAATTGGTCTTCTAACAGAAGAGGAATACGGATATATGAATGTTCAGAATCCAGTAATGTCTACAATTTACTTCCTACCGAAGATACACAAGAAATACAATGAATATCCAACTTTTAGACCCATAATAAATGGAATAGGTTCGATCACAGAAAAAATTTCACAATTCATCGATATACATCTGCAACCGCTAACAATGCAATTGGCATCTTTTATAAGAGACACAAAACATATTATTCAACAATTGGACTCAATTCCTTGGCAAAACAACTATAATCTGGCAACGCTTGATGTTGTATCATTAAATACAAGTATAAACCATAATCAAGGAATCACTGCATCTGAATTCTTTTTGAAAACAAGATCGGTATCATATAAAGAGGAGAACAATATGATTTTGGAAATGTTAAACTTTGCCTTACAGAACAACATATTTTGCTTTAACCAGAAAATGTATAGGCAAAAGCAAGGCACCGCGATGGGGTCAAAATTTGCGCCATCATATGCCAATCTATTTATGGGCTATTTTGAAATCAAGCATGCTTGGAAGCACAAGGCCTTTACCCACTCTAAGAATATCATCTTTTGGGGTAGGTTTATCGATGACGTTTTTGTGATCTGGGAAGGAAGTCAATTAGAATTTGATCAGTATGTGGAATATCTAAATGGAAATGAATACAACTTAAAATTTGCAGCCAATTTTAGCAAAGAAAAAATTCAATTTCTAGATCTTGAAATTTATGCAGCACAAGATAAAATCCTCACAAATTTATATGTCAAACCAACTGCTGGAAATAGCTTACTACATGCTCAAAGCAATCATCCAAAACATATCATATCAAATATTCCATATGGAGAGGTACTGAGAATTAAGAGGAACTGTAGTACAAAAGAAACATTTGAAACCAATATTGAAAGAATGATCACAAAGTTTACACAAAGAGGATACAAAGAGAAAAAAATCAAACAATCAATTAAAAAAGCGGAAAGAATCTCAAGAGAGTATTTGTTGAGAGATAAACCAAGAAGAGAAAAACAACCTACCAAAACGAAATTTATTACCACCTATGGCTCAGATGCCTCGAAACTAAGAACAATCTTAACACTGGAGAATATTGAAATTGGATAACTCTCTACAAAAACATATAGATGAAAAGTCAGGTATATGTTTTAGAAAAGCGCTAACATTGAGGAATAAGCTAAGTCCAAGTCATTTAAAATCTACGGAAAAGAAAGATATAAGAAGCATGTTCCATCAGCAACCAATTTTTGGTTCATTTAAATGTGGAAACTGTAAATTATGTTCGCAAATGGTTAATGTAAAGAAAACAATTTTGTTACCCAATGGAAAAGAGCACAAAATGAAACAGTTCATCAACTGTAACAGTAAATATGTGGTATATGTTATAGAATGTATTTGTGAAAAAATATATATAGGAAGCACAATAAGGAGTCTGAAAGCAAGCGTATTTGAGCACTTACGTGCCATAAGGAATCAAGATCTAAGGTATCCTTTAACACTACACTGTTTAATGGAACATAAAAACCTGAATGTGGAACAACTGAAAATTTATGGAATAGACAAAATTGGAGATCTGCCTAGAGGTGGTAACAAAGAACAGATCCTAAGACAAAGAGAATCTTGTTGGATTTGCTATATGGATACATGTGAGAATGGATTAAACTCAGAGAACGAGCTTTGTAATTGGCTCTAAGAGTAACTTGACTTTACAGTTCCCCCGGTTTTTTTCATTTTCAGTTTGTGACATTTAAAGTGGCAAGTGAGATGAACATTAATACTTGAAAACATTTACATGATTGTTAAATTTGTAAACGTGACAAATTGCACGCTAGTACGGTAAACATGCACGTTAGTATGGTATGGCAACAATATCAAAGTTAATCTGTAAATGTGACTCACTTCGAAAGTTGTTTCATATGAAAAATCCAACAATAAGAACATGATGAAGCAAATCATGTGTATTAATGATTGCGGCATCAAAAATGGCCGCGGTCACGCATGCAAATGCATGATGACGTCACCGCGCACACGTAAAAAATGTGTGTGATGACGTCACACGTAAATAGAATATAAAACCCTGAATTCCCTCTCTTGCTTAAAACCTTGTCAGAATACTGAAATGTAAACTCTTAAACAATGTAATTTAATTCCACTAGATACCTTAAATTAAACTAATGTATGCTCTCTTATTGTAATAGGGTAAAAAAACACCCCAAGAAGATTGAATAGTAAAACTTTCAGGAAATACAAAAAGAATTGAGGCAAAAAATATACTTGGTGAGTGTCATTTCCATGGTGATATATTTTCAATGATTTGCTTTTTAAACAAAAAGGTTGAAAATGGTAGAATGAAAAATAAGTGAAAAAGATGTTTTCTAAACAACTGATTTTTCTTTGGCGAATTATGCTTTACTAAATATATATGTTTTTGTTTTTTTAAAAGATAAAACTATAACCACATCTCTCCTGAAGATCCTTTGTGATTTAAACAAAGGTGAAAGACGTGTAGAGAGGCAAAATTATATTTGAAGAAAAAAAGAAAAAAATGTAAAAAAGAAATAAAGTATAAAAGATTTTTGAAAGAACAATCAAGTGTGGAGACAATTATTTGGCACTCATGGATAATATGCAAAGGGAAGTCGCAAGTGGAAATGCATAGAATTTGATAAATGACCAATGTATAGTACCTGTTCCTGGCAGTACTGTAACTTTTCTTTGTCTACCTTGTAACCCTTTTCAGCCAATATTGTCAGCATCTTCAATGAGTCTTCTCTGCATTTATTTTCGCTTGTGCTGCAAATTATTATATCATCAACATACTGCAACACTGTGCATTCCAATTCAATGTTTCCCAAGTCCATCTGTATTACTCTGTTGAAAACTGAGGGTGACTCGCAGTACCCTTGTGGCAATCTGGTGTGTTTCCATTTTGTGTTTCTATACGTGAAGCTTGTTAGATCTTGTGAGTCTGGATGCAGGGGTATTGAGAAAAAGGCATTTTTTAGGTCAATCACTGTAAATCGTGATGCCTCTGCTGGAATGCGACACAATATTGTGGCCGGGTTTGCTGCTATGGGGTATTCTGCTTCCACTATGTTGTTCAAGGGCCTGAGGTCCTGGATGAAACGCCAAGACCCTTCTTTAGCTTTGCACACTTGATATACGGCTGTGTTACATGGTGATTCTGATGGTACTAATATGCCATTATTTATAAGGGCCGTTATTGTTTCATATATGCCCTCATCTGCCTCTTTTGATAGTGGGTATTGCTTCACTCTAGGGAGTATTGCACCTTTTTTCAATTTTATTCTTATTCCCCCTATACTCTGTATGCACCCCACGTCATATGGACTAGTAGTCCATAATGATGTTGGGACTTTTGCCATATCCTCCTCAAAGAAGGGAACTGGGGTGGATGTGGGTGCTTCAAGTGCCATTGCAATTTTCTGTGCCACTTGTTTGTATGTCACTCTTAGCCATATTTCTACACTCATCATAAATACCATTTCACCTTCTTCCTTTTCTTCTGAAAAGAGCTCCTCGTCTGACACCTGGGTGAGCCTGCATCCCTCAGCTAGGACTATCACTGCCCTCCATGCTCTTCCTTCCCTGTCTTGGGCATGTACTGCGATATAATCAGCAGTTGCTATACTGCTCTCCATGCTCACTGAAATCACCTTTCCTTCTGGTTCATTGGCTGGTGTTTCTGGTCTAAACAAATAGGCTGTTGGCCTACTCCAGATCTTTCCTTCTATTCCTGGCATCCATGCGAATGACATGTCTGTTCCGTACTGGAACAGTTCGCCATCTACTGGCTCAGCCCTAATCACTGTCTGTGCACAGTATGCTTGCATAATTTGCCGTGCAGTGAGCATGTTTATTCCAGGAGTGGAGCAAATTATGCCGTCCTCCGTAAAGGAGATCGTCATATTCAACCTGCTCATTATGTCTCTCCCAAGTATGTTTACTGGTGAGTCCCTAGAATATAGAAGCGGGACGGACATGTCATAATCCCCTATCGATAAGGGAATGTTATCAGTAAAGGGAACCAACCCCCTAGCCCCAGAGAACCCTTGGGTGTTCATGGCCTCACCTGACATCTTAAATTTACCTTCCCTTATGCAAGACCGGGTCGCCCCGGTGTCAACAAGAAATGATAATTTTTTGTCACCTATCGTTACCTCTATGCGTGGTTCCTCCGCACTATTAGGTGTTACCGACAGGATGGGACACACCAAGGCCGTCTGTGGGCTGTCCTATTGTGGGTATAATGATTGACCACTTCCTGTGTAAGGGTTGTGTCCCAGGACCGTCACCCTTCCCAGTTGTGTTTGCTGTAGTTGTGTATTGGTAGAGGTTATTTTATGGTCTTGAATTTGGGCAGGTTGCTGTACTTGCTGCACTTGATGTTGTGTTATTGCTACCTGTTGTTGTGGTAGTGAATATGTCTGTGGCTGTTGTTGTGTTACTAGTTATTGCTGCACATTTCCCGGTTGCAGTGCCTGCTGTTGTTGAATGCCTTGCTGTTCCCTTGTAGGCCCTTTTTGTCCCTGTTCTCCCCATGCTGGTGTGCCGGGTCTCATTCTACATGTGCGTGACATGTGCCCTAGTAGTCCACAAATCCAACATACCGGTGGTTCCCTGTTCTGCCATGGAAAGCTCCCTGAATTGTCCTAGTATACTGGTTGCCCGGTGGGGTAGAAATTTCTGAATCCTCCCCCTTGCTGTTGTGCGTTATAGCCGTACCCCCTCCCCCTCATCATTCCTCCCCTTCCCCTGTTATAATTATAATATCCAGCTCCTGGCGTTGAGTATCCTCCTCCCATGTTAGTCGTGTATGGTTGGGGTGGTGGCAGCTGTTGTGCTACGATCTGTGATGATTGTATTTGGGAGGGATCTTGTGCAGCCACTACTTGTGTGGCGTTTTGAGTCATTGTTGTAGGTGTAGTTATCAGTGCACCTTCCATCGTGTATTTAGTAAGTTTTTTCTGTACCAGTTTAGCCTCTTCCGCTTTTCTATCCTCTTCCTTTTGTTTCATCTTTTCTTGCCATGTCCTACAATGATGTACTATCGTCAGTTGTATTTCTGGCCATGCTTTTGTTTCCATCCCCACTATCTTCTTCAGTTGTTTCTGAACTGCTTCTGGGAGCCCTTGTATTAGTATATGATAGAATATTGCTGGTGTTTTGTCCCATTGTTCTCTAGTTTCCATACGCCGCTACTCTTGAATTTCCTGGATATAATCAACAGGATCTTCATTCTCACGCATCTTGCGTGATGTAATTGCTCCTATGTCTGATGTGTCTGGGTACTGTACCCTCAGCGCTTGCCATAATGCATGTCTGCAGTTTGCGAATGGTGCCCCATCGTGTGATGTGTTTGTTATTGTGACCCCGGGGAAGCCTGCTCTCTTCCAGATGTCATCTGCTGCATCCCCCAATATTGATATTAGAAAGCCCTTTACATCCCCCACTGCCAGCTTCTGACCTGCGGTGTGTTTTTCCATTTCATATATCCATTTTCCCGCACCTCCACTTAATGATGGGAGCCTGCACTTTATATTTTCCTTGTCTGCATGCTTCCAAGGGACGTATTGTGGTCTAACCCCTCCCCTCTCCAGAAGTGGCATTAAGTTGTGTCCTGTTTGACCCCCTGGGTTCCACAAAATCGAGTCCGTGTACCCCTCCTCTTCTTCCGTGTCTACATCATCAATTGTGTCCATATTTCCCCTGCTCGTAACTGTTTCTCCTCCATCTCTTCCCCTTCTTTTATCATTTCCTTTATTAAATGTGGGCGTGTGTATTCGTTCTCCCTGCCTGCGTCCAGGGAGGTCTCTAAGCCTGCCTGCATAGGGTGTCAGTTCGTGGGGGGCAGGTGCGGGTGTAGGTGGGCATGTTGCACGTAATGAGTGTGGGGTGGTGGAGCATGTTGGACGGGATGATGAGGGTGTAGCTGCACGTGTCTGCCTTCCTGCCATTCCTTGCTCTTCCCCCTCACTTCCCTCCAGTTCCTCCTTTCTCCTGCAGGCCCATGGTGATTCTCTATTTGTCCGGGTAATGTATAATTTATCTAGGCTTTCCCTTTCACTATTTCTTACTTCCTTCTCCATTCCTTCTTCTTCCTCACTACAAAAGTCATCCATTAATGACAACCCCCAATCTGTCTTTTTCCCCCTAATCGTTGCTGTTTTTAAGTCTATTAGATCCGTTCCTCCCGTTTCTTCTTTACCAATTGCTCCCCTTTGTGCTAATGTTGTTGCTGCTTCTGTGTCTCTGTGTACATGCCTCCTTACTTCACTTGCCCCTCTCCTATCTTCTCTTTCCCCTTCATTTTTCTCCGCTATTTCTCTACCAATGTCCTCTCTTTTCTTTTTCAATTCCTCCATTACTTCGCTACTCATCTTTTCCAATATCCTTTCTTCTTCTCTCTTCCTTTCCCATCTCGCTCTTTCCCGCTCTGATATACTCTCTATCAACCTCCCTTCTTCGTATTTCTTTGTCGTTTCTGATAGTAATCTCCTCTTCCATATTTCCATTTCTTTTTCTTTCTCTTCTTCCTCTCTTTTCTTGTCACGCAGTGCTGCTCGAGATACCCTTTCTGCTACTGCCTTTACCCTTTCGGCTTCTCTCTTTTGCTCCTCAGTTCGTTCCCTCATTTTTTCCAACTCATTCTTACTTTCTTTCTTTTCCCATGCTCTCTCTCTTTCCTCTCTCCCAAACTGCTTGATCAGTGCATTCTGCTCATCCCTTAATTTTGCTAATCGTTCCTCCAAAATCTCTTCCTTTTGTCGTAACAGCTCTTCATCCTTTCTTTTCCCCTCTTCCCCTTTCATTTCACTCTTTCTGGTATTATCCTCATCCATTTTCCTTACTACCTTCTTCTCTTCTCCTGTTAATGAACCTCGTAATTTTAATAGTACCTGCGCAGCTACCCACTCATCATGCCCTATTTCCGCGATCTGCTCTTCGCCAGTCCTTCCCTCCCCTGCGGGCATCTTCCTATGAGCTGATCCCGTTGTACTAGTCTGCTCCCTTCCCGTGTGGCCACCTGTAGCTGTATATGGTGGTGGGCTGTATGCCGGGTTCGAGTACCCCTCAGCCGCTCTTAATTGTTCTCTTACTATTTCTCCTAGTTCTCTTAAAGGATATAACCCCCCTTCCTCCGTTTTCACTACCTTCGCTAGGGGCATATCGTTGCTCTGTTCCTTTTTTATTTCCTTTTCGTTTAGGTTATTACTCTTTTCTCCTCCCTCTTGTCCGTTCCCCGTGTTCTGTGTGTCTTCACTCTCTTTTTCCCCATTCTCTCCTTCCTCCTTAATCTTCTTTTCTTCCGTTGTTTCCCCCATAGTGAACATTCCGTTTGGTCCTGGTCGGGACCCTTGGAACATCCTCCATAAGTTAAACACTTCCACGTGGTGTGTCAACTTCTTCCCCTTGTATGTGTTATGCAGATGGGTTAATAGTGAATGTTGGGTATATGGATCGAAACTGCCATTAGGCGGCCATGGTGTCGTCATTTTGTTGTCCGTCCCCTGTGTCCATTCTATGCTGTATTTGATCAGTTTCTCCCTATGGGGTGACAGTGTTTTACATATATGCTGTAGCGGGGTAGTGAGGGTGTTCCCCCACCCTCCTGATCCTGTCCCGTATGACATAGTAGCACTTCACTTGTTATCCTACCCTTATTTGGTAGCGGTTATCTTGCTAACAGTGTACGCTATACAATCTTAGATCTTTTACCTGGCCCCGTAATTTTGGGGACTTGCGATTGTCCGCTAAGGAAAAATAGTAAAATATAGCATTTGCATTTGTATATTCTTTTCCTTTTTTTAAAAAAAAATTTTCTTTTTTTCTTTTTCTTCCTTTACCGAACACCTTTACAGCCCCCTACGGCCGAGGCACACGTAGCCCCCTGCGGCTGCGTGCCCTGTGCGACGTTCTTAAACAGCCGTCCCACTTTTGTTTTATCCCTCCTCCTCTTTCTTCACTTGTCGTGGCCGTCGTTCTCCGTGCGCGGCCACGTCCCCCTTTTCACCTTGCCCCGATCTACTCGTTACCGTTTATCTCCGTCTCCACTCCCTTACCATTATTCTCTTCCCCACCACTCTCCGAAAAAAAAATGCCTCGTGCTCGAGATATCCTATGAAAGTCCTACTGGTGACGTCACCGATCTCTTCCACAACTACTGGTAAATTCTTTACATGTTTTTAAAAGTTCAAAATACGCTTGCAATCTACCCCCGTTAACCCCACAGCTGTCTTCTTGTCACGCCTGGAACAAGGTAATCAACAATATAATCAGACTGCGCAAGCTGCGTCGCCTCGCTTGTGATATGCCCCTCGACAGGAGCGTTTAAGCAGCCAATTATCTTCCGTATTAGGCAACCAGCTAGCTACCGCCTACAGGGAAATGTCATCTATCTATCGAGTTTTCTGCTCGATCAATAGGGATCCTCACCTACTCATTGATCAATAATCACCAAATCGTAGGAAACCGCACACACACATACACCATTACAGGTGGTCGCGACCTAGGCCAATCAGTGTCTACGAGCGGCCGCATGTGATGTTTTCGTGCTCCGCCCTCTCTTCTTCCGTAACGTAGCGGACTGCTGAATAGTCTGTGTTCTGGTGGGATTGAAGTGAGTGCTGTTTCCGACCTTCCCCATAGGTAATTTCCTGTCAGAGGTTCTCCTTGTCTCTTCTTTCTATTCAGGACATTGTTGTTGTTGTTGTTGTTGTTTTCGTTTTCTGACCCCTTCTGAGGTTTTACAGATCTCCTCTTCCTCTTGTTTCCTTCATCCATTTTAGGGAAGTTCGCCATGTTCACATGTTTCTGGGGCACCACTAGTGATGGTACATTAACGTGTACCATTGTGCATATACCATTCCACAGCGGGGGCAGTGTGTGGTACGCCTTGTTTCCGCAGGCCCAGTAATGGTCCATTAATACTGCTGTTCCTGCTCCCCCCTCAGGTAACTCTGTCACGCTTGCACAGTTGGTGTTGTATCCCACGTCCACTTCTCCTCTATGTTGGTAGCATATCTTAGGTGCAGACAGCGGCAGTATGCTTATTGGCTATTCATCCTTCTCCATCCACGTCATCCTGGGTACGTACTTGCCCCAAATCGTCCAACATCTGTTATTGTGTTCATCAATAGTTGTAATATTTTCTCTTGTTACCATGTTGCTGCCAATCACTCCTATGTCCCATTTGTTGTCCATGTACACCTTCCCTGTTATTGTTACCAGTGGTCTTTCCCAACATCCTTGTGTACCAGGAACTTCAGTGGCGTACCAGTCACATGGTAGGTATTGTAGTGTTTCTTTCTTTGTTTCTCCCTTTTCAGGACCACTTGTCACGTATCTGAATGCTTCAGCATGCAAACTGCTTTTGTGGTAACTCAAATAAGTCTTGAGGAAGTTGTTTTCGTATGGATACGTGTCTCGCGTTTTCCACACCAGTCTCACCACCGTCCCTTGAAATCTCCCTTTCGTTTGGAACAGTGCCAGGTATATTATACATCGTGCTGTCTTTTCATCTATTTCCGTAGCAACGAATGTTCGAGAAGCGCTCATGGCGTATGGGATCAATGAACAGACGTAGCAGCTGTCTTCTGTTGTCTGCTTACCTATTTGGGTCATGTGTTGGTACCACATGTTGTTTGAGACGTGTCCTGAATCTGTTATGTAATTATCAATACCTTCATTATCTGAGTATGTGCTGCGTTTAACTCTATTTCCCTTATGTGGAGGCTTGCTAGTACCACCTGACGTAACACCTGTTGCAGCCGTGGGTGGGGGTACATTAGGTTTGGGTACAGCCAAAATATTGATAGCATAACTTTTCTGCCATACAGAGGCAGCCAAAAACCCAGTGATCATCAAAATCCCTATCATCTTCATTACAGAAGGTAGTCTCACCGGCATTTTGCTCTTACCTTGCTGCAGTCCGGCAGCTTATTCTTGCAATGTTAAAGTTGCCCGCCTGAAAATTCTCAATATGCTTGTTATTAGTGTTAGTTGTTGTTTTCAAGCTCTCCCTATCAAGTAGTCGTTCAGTGCCCAGGCGAAGAGCTGTTCCCACGCCAATCTAAGCGATCTGTCTCTTAGGGCAGGCAAGTGTTGGTGAAGATGGGGCATTGATTGTTCTATGGCCAAGATAAATGCTCTGTAGTAGACACGTACCCTCCTTCTTTTTAGGAACTTTGGCCTTTTTATGTGATAGACAAATTGGTGTGATAGGGCTTCAGGGTAGTTATCGTCTGAGGGTAGCATCTACTCCTGGGCAATGAACTTTATTAGTTATCTGGTTTCTTAGCAATACAATAATACGCGGTACCTGCATGTGCGAGAAAGAAAAAAGAGAACATTCAAGTGTTTACATGTGTATATGTGCAGGACAATGTCCTTCGATTGGGTGGTTACTGTAGTGGATAGGAGGTCGATGGGCAGAGGGTTTGGGGTTCAATTGGCGGAAGTCTCTTTACTCTTTGATCGTGTGACCATGGGGTGGGCGGTATGGGAATTACCAGTTTCTATTTTAGTAGTTGTCTCTGGGGAATCTGAGGGGTGGCAGGGTATGGAGACACTTATGTCGTCAGCTGTGGTAGAAGTCTCTTCCTCCGTGGGTGACGCTGTCGCTGTTCTTCCAATGGCCCTGTCGGTGACGCTAGGGCGGGTCTGGAGTTTGCAGATCTTTATGTCCTGTAGGTGATTCCAAGCACGCTTATCCTGCAACTTTACTGCTCTCGTAGATACCTCCTCTACAAGGTGGGGACCAGTGAAGCGTGGGCTGTTCCACTTTCTATTGAAATTGCGGAGTAGCACGTGGTCACCTTTAGCAATTTTGCACAGTTATTCCTTTTCCGATCCTTGGTCCTCCTCTTCTTGTTGATAACTCTTAGACCCGCCCCGCGTGCACTCGAGCTGTTGAGACACAAACACTACACTAGTAATCAAAGAAGACACATATTGGTACATTTCATCACCAAGAACAGTTGCAGTGTTTTCATAGTCTGTGAAAGCCCTTGATGTTGGTGTTAGAGGAAGGCGCATTTGACGTCCGGTCACCACCTCATGAGGAGTGAGGTGGTGGTCGGAGCCTGGTCTATTCCTTAATTCAAATAGAGCTAGCGGAAGGCAATACAACCAACTCTTCTTTGTTGTTTTCTGTGTCTTTGCAATTGCCTCCTTCAGTAGGCCATTCAGGCGTTCGCATATACCGTTGGCCTGCGGGTGATATGCACATGCAAATTTATGCTTGATGTTCAGTAAGGATGTGATGTGCTGGAACATTTCATTAGCGAAATGCGGGCCGTTATCCGACCGCAGTACCTCGCACACTCCCCACCTGGGGAAAACCTCCCTCACTAGAAATTTAGCTGCTCTAAATGCATCTGGATGTGAGCAGGGTCCTGCCTCAATCCACCTGGAGAATGGGCATACTACTACAATCATATACCTATTTCCTTGACATACGTTGATCATATCGACATAGTCAATATGGATGTGCAGGAAGGGTCCCTCTGGCCGGGGTATAGTACCTTTTATCACTTTCAGCGTGTGACCGGCCGTAAACTGTTGACATGTGAGACAATTGCTGATAAAATTTGTCACATGGGAATTTAACTCGGGACAGAACCAATCTTCCCTAATTCGTGCTGCAATAACTTCCTTGCCTGTGTGGGCTGGGTGGTGGAGTTGGCTCAGGGTGGTGTTCAATAGTGCCAATGGCATTACCATCTTCCCAGTGTTACCCTGGCGCCATAGTGCGTCAGTTGGCGACATTGTACATCCTCTTTTTACCCATATTTCTTTTTCTGCCATTGGTGCAGCCGCTTGTAACTCCATTATCTGTGTGGCTGGGAGATGGGTGTACCCTTCTCTCATCAACATCTCTTTAGCTATCCCCCTCCCTCTCCCTCTCTCTGACTCTGGGGGGTTCCATATCTCACCAAAATATGCGGCATACTTCGCATGTGCGTCTGCTGCTGCATTTCCTTTTGAGATATGATCTTCTCCGTTAATGTGTGCGAGACATTTGACCAAAGCTAGTTCTTGGGGATCATTTATTACTTCAATTAACTGAACTAATAAGAGAGCATGTTGCACTGGGGTGCCGTCAGCTCTCCTAAACCCCCTTCTCCTCCATTTGGACAATCCTGAGTGGACAGTAGACGTGACATATGCGCTGTCAGAATATATAGTCACTCTTTTGTCAAAGCTTTTCTTCAACGCCAAGATCAGTGCAACCAATTCTGCTGCTTGAGCAGAGTAATGTTGTGGTAATTGTACGCATTTCACCGCAACATACACCAATTCCTCTGTCATTTTTACCACTGCTGCCCCAGTTCTCCTTATCCCATCACTTTGGTCTATTGTTGATGACCCATCAAGGAACAAGAGCTCTCCTCCATTTAGCGCGTCCTCTTCAACTTTTCTAGTACATGAGTACATTTCGGTAGTCTGTGTACAATCATGTGCATAGTCGCCTTCCTCAATCACCTCCGCTATAAACCTTGCAGGATTAACTGTGCTGCATCTAACAATTGATAATTCTGGTCTAGATAAGATGATCTCATAACCTGACGCCCTCTGCATGGTTAGTGTGGATTTAGGCTTGTTCAATATTGCAAATAGTGCATGTTCCACAAATAGTGTGGTTGGGCACCCCATTGTAATTGATGATGCTTTCTCTACCGCGAAGGCAGCTGCGGCGAGACCTTGTTCGCAAGGGAAATGTCCTAACATTACAGGATACAAGTGACCGCTGTAAAATGCTACTGGTTTGTAACCCATGCTCGTTTTTTGAGCCAACACTGCTTTCATTACTGCTGAGTTGCAATGTGAAAATATAAAGAATTGTCGTTCATAATCTGGGGTGGCCAGTACCGGAGCAGTTGATATTGCATCTTTCAGTTCATCAAAGGCCTCTTTCATTTCCATTGTCCACCCCAATTTTTTCTCCCCTTTGTTAGCTTCTCGTAATGCCTCAAGTAGGGGTCCTATGCATGAGCTGTAATCAGATACCCATGCTCTACAGTAGTTGCACAGTCCCAGGAACTGCTGCAGTTCCCTCACTGTTTTTTGCAACAGCGTTTTTGATATGGCCTGTGCTCTTTGTGGTGCAATATTTCTTCCGTATTGGGATATGAGCTGACCAATGTATAGTACCTGTTCCTGGCAGTACTGTAACTTTTCTTTGTCTACCTTGTAACCCTTTTCAGCCAATATTGTCAGCATCTTCAATGAGTCTTCTCTGCATTTGTTTTCGCTTGTGCTGCAAATTATTATATCATCAACATACTGCAACACTGTGCTTTCCAATTCAATGTTTCCCAAGTCCATCTGTATTACTCTGTTGAAAACTGAGGGTGACTCGCAGTACCCTTGTGGCAATCTGGTGTGTTTCCATTTTGTGTTTCTATACGTGAAGCTTGTTAGATCTTGTGAGTCTGGATGCAGGGGTATTGAGAAAAAGGCATTTTTGAGGTCAATCACTGTAAATCGTGATGCCTCTGCTGGAATGCGACACAATATTGTGGCCGGGTTTTCTGCTATGGGGTATTCTGCTTCCACTATGTTGTTCAAGGGCCTCAGGTCCTGGATGAAACGCCAAGACCCTCCTTTAGCTTTGCGCACTTGATATACGGCTGTGTTACATGGTGATTCTGATGGTACTAATATGCCATTATTTATAAGGGCCGTTATTGTTTCATATATGCCCTCATCTGCCTCTTTTGATAGTGGGTATTGCTTCACTCTAGGGAGTATTGCACCTTTTTTCAATTTTATTCTTATTCCCCCTATACTCTTTATGCACCCCACGTCATATGGACTAGTGGTCCATAATGATGTTGGGACTTTTGCCATATCCTCCTCAAAGAAGGGAACTGGGGTGGATGTGGGTGCTTCAAGTGCCATTGCAATTTTCTGTGCCACTTGTTTGTATGTCACTCTTAGCCATATTTCTACACTCATCATAAATACCATTTCACCTTCTTCCTTTTCTTCTGAAAAGAGCTCCTCGTCTGACACCTGGGTGAGCCTGCATCCCTCAGCTAGGACTATCACTGCCCTCCATGCTCTTCCTTCCCTGTCTTGGGCATGTACTGCGATATAATCAGCAGTTGCTATAATGCTCTCCATGCTCACTGAAATCACCTTTCCTTCTGGTTCATTGGCTGGTGTTTCTGGTCTAAACAAATAGGCTGTTGGCCTCCTCCACATCTTTCCTTCTATTCCTGGCATCCATGCGAATGCCATGTCTGTTCCGTACTGGAACAGTTCGCCATCTACTGGCTCAGCCCTAATCACTGTCTGTCCACAGTATGCTTGCATAATTTGCTGTGCAGTGAGCATGTTTATTCCAGGAGTGGAGCAAATTATGCCATCCTCCGTAAAGGAGATCGTCATATTCAACCTGCTCATTATGTCTCTCCCAAGTATGTTTACTGGTGAGTCCCTAGAATATAGAAGCGGGACGGACATGTAATAATCCCCTATCGATAAGGGAATGTTATCAGTAAAGGGAACCAACCCCCTAGCCCCAGAGAATCCTTGGGTGTTCATGGCCTCACCTGACATCTTAAATTTACCTTCCCTTATGCAAGACCGGGTCGCCCCGGTGTCAACAAGAAATGATAATTTTTTGTCACCTATCGTTACCTCTATGCGTGGTTCCTCCGCACTATTACGTGTTACCGACAGGATGGGACACACCAAGGCCGTCTGTGGGCTGTCCTATTGTGGGTCTAATGATTGACCACTTCCTGTGTAAGGGTTGTGTCCCAGGACCGTCACCCTTCCCAGTTGTGTTTGCTGTAGTTGTGTATTGGTAGAGGTTATTTTATGGTCTTGAATTTGGGCAGGTTGCTGTACTTGCTGCACTTGATGTTGTTGTGTTATCGCTACCTGTTGTTGTGGTAGTGAATATGTCTGTGGCTGTTGTTGTGTTACTAGTTATTGCTGCACATTTCCCGGTTGCAGTGCCTGCTGCTGTTAGATGCCCTGCTGTTTCCTTGTAGGCCCTTGCTGTCCCTGTTCTCCCCATGCTGGTGTGCCGGGTCTCATTCTACATGTGCGTAACATGTGCCCTACTAGTCCACAAATCCAACATACCGGTGGTTCCCTGTTCTGCCATGGAAAGCTCCCTGAAATGTCCTGGTATACTGGTTGCCCGGTGGGGTTGAAATTTCTGAATCCTCCCCCTTGCTGTTGTGCGTTATAGCCGTACCCCCTCCCCCTCATCATTCCTCCCCTTCCCCTGTTATAATTATAATATCCAGCTCCTGGCGTTGAGTAACCTCCTCCCATGTTAGTCGTGTATGGTTGGGGTGGTGGCAGCTGTTGTGCTACGATCTGTGATGATTGTATTTGGGAGGGATCTTGTGCAGCCACTACTTGTGTGGGGTTTTGAGTCATTGTTGTAGGTGTAGTTATCAGTGCACCTTCCATCGTGTATTTAGTAAGTTTTTTCTGTACCAGTTTAGCCTCTTCCGCTTTTCTATCCTCTTCCTTTTTTTTCATCTTTTCTTGCCATGTCCTACAATGATGTACTATCGTCAGTTGTATTTCTGGCCATGCATTTGCTTCCATCCCCACTATCTTCTTCAGTTGTTTCTGAACTGCTTCTGGGAGCCCTTGTATTAGTATATGATAGAATATTGCTGGTGTTTTGTCCCATTGTTCTCTAGTTTCCATACGCCGCTTCTCTTGAATTTCCTGGATATAATCAACAGGATCTTCATTCTCACGCATCTTGCGTGATGTAATTGCTCCTATGTCTGATGTGTCTGGGTACTGTACCCTCAGCGCTTGCCATAATGCATGTCTGCAGTTTGCGAATGGTGCCCCATTGTGTGATGTGTTTGTTATTGTGACCCCGGGGAAGCCTGCTCTCTTCCAGATGTCATCTGCTGCATCCCCCAATATTGATATTAGAAGGCCCTTTACATCCCCCACTGCCAGCTTCTGACCTGCGGTGTGTTTTTCCATTTCATATATCCATTTTCCCGCACCTCCACTTAATGATGGGAGCCTGCACTTTATATTTTCCTTGTCTGCATGCTTCCAAGGGACGTATTGTGGTCTAACCCCTCCCTTCTCCAGAAGTGGCATTAGGTTGTGTCCTGTTTGACCCCCTGGGTTCCACAAAATCGAGTCCGTGTACCCCTCCTCTTCTTCCGTGTCTTCTACATCGTCAATTGTGTCCATATTTCCCCTGCTCGTAACTGTTTCTCCTCCATCTCTTCCCCTTCTTTTATCATTTCATTTATTAAATGTGGGCGTGTGTATTCGTTCTCCCTGCCTGCGTCCAGGGAGGTCTCTAAGCCTGCCTGCATAGGGTGTCAGTTCGTGGGGGGCGGGTGCGGGTGTAGGTGGGCATGTTGCACGTAATGAGTGTGGGGTGGTGGAGCAAGTTGGACGGGATGATGAGGGTGTAGCTGCACGTGTCTGCCTTCCCGCCATTCCTTGCTCTTCCCCCTCACTTCCCTCCAGTTCCTCCTTTCTCCTGCAGGCCCATGGTGATTCTCTATTTGTCCGGGTGATGTATAATTTATCTAGGCTTTCCCTTTCACTATTTCTTCCTTCCTTCTCCATTCCTTCTTCTTCCTCACTCCAAAAGTCATCCATTAATGACAACCCCCAATCTGACTTTTTCCCCCTAATCGTTACTGTTTTTAAGTCTATTAGATCCGTTCCTCCCGTTTCTTCTTTACCAATTGCTCCCCTTTGTGCTGATGTTGTTGCTGCTTCTGTGTCTCTGTGTACATACCTCCTTACTTCACTCTCCCCTCTCCTATCTTCTCTTTCCCCTTCATTTTTCTCCGCTATTTCTCTACCAATTTCCTCTCTTTTCTTTTTCAATTCCTCCATTACTTCGCTACTCATCTTTTCCAATATCCTTTCTTCTTCTCTCTTCCTTTCCCATCTCGCTCTTTCCCGCTCTAATATACTCTCTATCAACCTCCCTTCTTCGTATTTCTTTGTCGTTTCTGATAGTAATCTCCTCTTCCATATTTCCATTTCTTTTTCTTTCTCTTCTTCCTCTCTTTTCTTGTCACGCAGTGCTGCTCTAGATACCCTTTCTGCTACTGCCTTTACGCTTTCGGCTTCTCTCTTTTGCTCCTCAGTTCGTTCCCTCATTTTTTCCAACTCATTCTTACTTTCTTTCCTTTCCCGTGCTCTCTCTCTTTCCTCTCTCTCAAGCTGCTTGATCAGTGCATTCTGCTCAACCCTTAATTCTGCTAATCGGTCCTCCAAAATCTCTTCCTTTTGTCGTAACAGCTCTTCATCCTTTCTTTTCCCCTCTTCCCCTTTCATTTCACTCTTTCTGGTATTATCCTCGTCCATTTTCCTTACTACCTCCTTCTCTTCTCCTGTTAATGAACCTCGTAATTTTAATAGTACCTGCGCAGCTACCCACTCATCATGCCCTATTTCCACGATCTGCTCTTCGCCAGTGCTCCCCTCCCCTGCGGGCATCTTCCTATGAGCTGATCCCGTCGTACTAGTCTGCTCCCTTCCCTTGTGGCTACCTGTAGCTGTATATGGTGGTGGGCTGTATGCCGGGTTCGAGTACCCCTCAGCCGCTCTTAATTGTTCTCTTACTATTTCTCCTAGTTCTCTTAAAGGATATAACCCCCCTTCCTCCATTTTCACTACCTTCGCTAGGGGCATATCGTTGCTCTGTTCCTTTTTTATTTCCTTTTCGTTTAGCTTATTACTCTTTTCTCCTCCCTCTTGTCCGTTCCCCGTGTTCTGTGTGTCTTCACTCTCTTTTTCCCCATTCTCTCCTTCCTCCTTAATCTTCTTTTCTTCCGTTGTTTCCCCCATGGTGAACATTCCGTTTGGTCCTGGTCGGGACCCTTGGAACATCCTCCATAAGTTAAACACTTCCACGTGGTGTGTCAACTTCTTCCCCTTGTATGTGTTATGCAGATGGGTTAATAGTGAATGTTGGGTATATGGATCGAAACTGCCATTAGGCGGCCATGGTGTCGTCATTTTGTTGTCCGTCCCCTGTGTCCATTCTATGCTGTATTTGATCAGTTTCTCCCTATGGGGTGACAGTGTTTTACATATATGCTGTAGCGGGGTAGTGAGGGTGTTCCCCCACCCTCCCGATCCTGTCCCGTATGACATAGTAGCACTTCACTTGCTATCCTACCCTTATTTGGTAGCGGTTATCTTGCTAACAGTGCACGCTATACAATCTTAGATCTTTTACCTGGCCCCGTAATTTTGGGGACTTGCGATTGTCCGCTAAGGAAAAATAGTAAAATATAGCATTTGCATTTGTATATTCTTTTCCTTTTTTTTTTTTTCTTTTTTCTTTTTTTTTTCCTCCTTTACCGAACACCTTTACGGCCCCCTACGGCCGAGGAGCACGTAGCCCCCTGCGGCTGCGTGCCCTGTGAGACGTTCTTAAACAGCCGTCCCACTTTTGTTTTACCCCTCCTCCTCTTTCTTCACTTGTCGTGGCCGTCGTTCTCCGTGCGCGGCCACGTCCCCCTTTTCACCTTGCCCCGATCTACTCGTTACCGTTTATCTCCGTCTCCACTCCCTTACCATTATTCTCTTCCCCACCACTCTCCGAAAAAAAAAAAATGCCTCGTGCTCGAGATATCCTATGAAAGTCCTACTGGTGACGTCACCGATCTCTTCCACAACTACCGGTAAGTTCTTTACATGTTTTTAAAAGTTCAAAATACGCTTGCAATCTACCCCCGTTAACCCCACAGCTGTCTTCTTGTCACGCCTGGAACAAGGTAATCAACAATATAATCAGACTGCGCATGCTGCGTCGCCTCGCATGTGATATGCCCCTCGACAGGAGGGCTTAACCAGCCAATTATTTTCCGTATTAGGCAACCAGCTAGCTACCGCCTACAGGGAAACGTCATCTATCTATCAAGTTTTCTGCTCGATCAATAGGGATCCTCATCTACTCATTGATCAATAATCACCAAATCGTAGGAAACCGCACACACACATACACCCTTACAGGTGGTCGCGACCTAGGCCAATCAGTGTCTACGAGCGGCCGCACGTGATGTTTTCGTGCTCCGCCCCCTCCTCTTCCGTAACGTAGCAGACTGCTCTCGCACTTGTCCAGCTACCATTCACTTCACCGTCAACACTAATTTATCAAATCTTCACCGCGCACCTGTGTAACACCTCCCACCTCCCGTATTCTATTCTTCCCCCCTCCCTCACAATTTCACATTGCTTGTTGGGCGTGGCATACTCACCAAGTTCTCTTGATGCGGGCCCGCTCGACTGTGTGCACCCCTCCAAGTGGCTCGCCACCTCCCCTCGTCTGGACCACGTCTGGACACTCGCCAACCGCGGGCGGGATACTTCTCAACCAGCTCCCGAAGGCCAATATCCGGATTGCGCTGTCCGGTCTTCTCGCAGTTCCGCGATGGTCCTGTAGTCCTCAAAAAGGGGGCAGCGGCAGAGGGGGCCACGCCGCCGGGCCCCCTCGCAACGAGAGCACTTGGAAAAATAAAATAAAAGCAGGTCTTAAACAAATCTCAGCAGTGCCTCCAACTTGTCGGGGGAAATTCTCCCGGGGTCTGCTGTGTCATCCGCAGACCCCCGGGCAGGGAGGCCCCAACTCCTCCCGCGTATCCCAAAAATGAGTATGAGGCACACGCAAGAAGCAAGGTGGTTCTGCTGTTTATTAAGCAACGGCAGGGATGGGTCAAGGATCGTACGCGTCTGTCCTGACTCTCTCTCCAAATTCGTGGGGCTCGCAGGCCCTTTTTACCTCAGTATGACGCGCTACTCGCGTCACCTGGGAAAGTTAGTAAAAAACCTATCGTCACTCTGGATTGGTTCCTCGAGTGGTAGGGTTAGTATAGCATACGTATAGAGAAAGCTGTTAGTGGTTAAGGGTCAGTCAGGTGGTATACTTGGGTTTTCCCTTCTATTAGATACATGAAAATTGTTACATGAAGACCCCTGATGATTGGCTAATGTTAATGGCGTCAGTGATAAGTGCCCCATGTTCTGATTGGTTCACTCGCAAGCCCCCCAGCTTGGGACCATCGTTGTTCCCAGCTCGCGGTGCACCTGCCATTTGCAACAATGTATAACTATGTGTTTGTGCAGACAATGCGTGGATTTATTCATATGCTTGAAAGCAGGCTACTCCCACCGCCGCAGATGTCCATTTGAGTCGCTTCATTGTTGCTGCCTGTGTCTCAAAAAACGTGGGACCCAGGCGCCTCCTCCCTCCTGGGTCTGGCACCCTGTCAGGTTCGGCTTGGTCACGTGAGGAGAGACCGTGGTTGAGGCAGAATTCTGCACATTTAATTTTGCATTTTCCACTGTGTGTCTGGCTTAGTTGGCAGGTGTGACCTTGGCTTCGGCTTGTGGTATGCGAGTTTGCAACATTGCTCCCTTGGCTTTCTGTTCTCGCCTGGCTCATTCTGCAGGGTCAGCAATTGTACTCTTGCTCGTTCAATGTTCATGGAGGCTCTTGCTTGCGGCCTACTTGGGCCTGGTGCATAGGTGGGGATGTTTGATGCACGGCGCTTTAAGTTACGGTATCATATTGCTTTATCCCCAGTATCATGTCTTCGTTATATTTCTCATTGCAATGCATGGGTTAGGAGAGGCGTCAGCAAGCATTTTAGATGAGTTCGTTGTGCGTCTTGCGTTTCTGCATTTGAAAAACCTATGTGAAAAATAATAAAGATGCGCGTCAGTGGGTGTGTCCGTCACCTACGTCATAGCACTGAATATGTTCTTCGTGTGGATTGGTGTCGGAGTGTCCAGTGTGCCTGTTTGCATGGGTGTTCTGACCGTTGACTAGGTCGTCATGGCATCTCTAACGATGTGTTCATTTACTGTTGAATGGTTCAGTCGAGTTCATCCATGCCGCAGGTGTCGGCTTGGGCAGGGCAGGCTGATGGGCAGGCTGGTGGGCACATCCGTATGTTCCTGTACCAGGGTATTTGGTCGTCTGGTAGATAGGCAAACTCCTCTCGTGGCGGGTGTCTGGGCCGCGATCCTCTAGGCCAGGGGCGTGAGGGGATTGGTGGGAGTCTTTTGTTCCATTATCCCACTTCAGTACACCATATGCAGAGTTAATATCAGTGTGTACAGGCCCAAATAACCAAATGACTGTGAATGTAAACAGATGTCAAACACAACAACCTGTACTTTTGGACATCACTGCGGCTAAACTGAAAACAGACAGAGCATCTCGAGGCCTAAACCCGAAAGTGCAGACATCCAGGGCCTGCCAAGTGTCTGGCCACAGACTGGAAACAACAACTGACCAACACAAGTCCAGCCAGAAGACAATCAGAGGCTGTGCCACTTCTTGATTTTACACCTGGACAATACATGCAGAGATTATCTTGTCATTAGTGCACTTTGAACCATTGCAGAGCAAACCCACGCCTGCAAGTCACCCAGAGCCTGAATATCTCCCAACCATGTTCACCACGGGCACCCCACCACCCACTGTGAGTAGCTAATGGCCCTGTGGTAGCTTTAAATGCGTGGCGCACACTCCCACCGTCCAACAGCTTGCACCACCAATGCTGTGCTCCAAAACCTTCATGTTTACACAGTGCCACCCTCTAGCAACTTAAGTCTCCAGCATTCGCCAACACCATCAACCTCAAGCAAACTAGCAACTTAAGTCTGCATTCCCCTCCTTCAACACCCCACAGTGTGAGTTTCGATTACCCTACTCAAACATCTCATATCTGCATTGAATGCATTTCAACACATTATGTCTCAAACACTCTCTCCCAAAATCTGTAAGTCACTAGAACAACATCTTCAGTCTCCAGTACCAGCCTCCATAACATTGAGCCTCAAGCACACACCTCAAACCCAGAGCCGTGACAGTGGTTATAAATGATTTGAAACCTTCCAGGCATCACCTTTCTGTTTTGGTTATTTGGTAAGTAACCCACAGTTTTTGTGTTAAATGGGAGATAGAGGGGAAGGATGTGTTGCCGGTCACAATAATAGCAGTTTAAAAAAAATAAAATGTAAAATATAAACAGCAGCAGCTCCATGACATCACCCCAGGAAAAGGCCCATTTTATTATTTTCTTTTGCTCTTTATATGTTGCTTAATGCCAGCCTTCTCCTGCTTCTAAGCAATGGAACAGGAACGTAACCCATGTTGCACTGTATCCAAAGCAAGTGCGTTGTCCCTGAGCTATCCTTCCAAATATATATATGTATTTGCATGAGGAAGCAACAGATAGTTTACTACAAATGTGTGGGGCAAGGTCATGCAAATTAATTATCTCACCTTGCCTGTAATGCAGGTCTGGCAGATCTGGGTCAGCTCACACAGTGCCCATGCAGGATTGGTGGCAGCAGCCACTGGGCACACCACTCTCATCACAGGCCCAGTGGCTCACTGGATGTGCAAAGCAGACGGCCAGAAACACTGCTGTGCTGTCACTGAGTACTGCAGGCTGCTCTAACCCATTCCCAGCTAGCTAGACCGAGCCCCCATACCATTCCTGTTGCTACTGCAGGCTGCTCTAACCCATTCCCAGCTAGCTAGACCGAGCCCCCATACCATTCCTGTTGCTACAGTACCGGGTGTGAGCTGTACAGACAGCCCGCCTCTGAACCCAACCATTCAGGCATTCTTCACTAATGGATTGCCAATCTGTTAGTGATGATGGCATCATGATTTTTCCTGCATTTCTGTTATTTCTCCAGCTAAAAAAGATCTAGATTCCAGGTGAAAAAAGCGGTGGCACATTTAGCTGCATTTGTAACCGCTTTTTCAGGTGCAATACAGATATCTGCTCTTGGCACTGCCTCTTTGTCCAGTCTCCCAGGGGTCGTAAAGACAGACCTAGGGGTAGCAGAGGGAGAGGCAAGGGTAGCAGTTGCTAACCCCCAAATGACATCCCTGGACAGGCCTGTACTTTGCTATGTCCTAAATGCAGGTCAAACATTTAAAAAAGGACTAGAGGGGGCAAGAGAGTGTGGTGAGTATGTATTCTGTTAAATGTGACTTCATAGCTGCACTGTTGATTAAACAACATACTGTGTCACAATTGGATAACTCAGCAAGTTAAAAGCTTAACTCTGACATGCGCTGGCCTGCACTTTGCAAGTTCAAATTTTGCCAAATATCGGGAGAGTGCGCAAGTGTTTGGATTTTTGGCGAGGTGAGGACCGTTGTGATCCACACTGGATTGGCGTGTTCTTTCTGTTTCGCTCTTTCGCAATTCCCGCTCGCTCCTTTGTGGGTTCATAACCCCCACAGCTAGGCAGAGCAAAGCAGAGAGTGCACAAGTGTTTGGAGTATGGCGAGGCCCGTTGTGATCCACACTGGATTGGCGTGTGCAGTCCTCTTTTTGTTTTGCTCTTTCGCGACTCACGCTCGCTCCTTCGTGGGTTCATAACCCTCCAGCTTAGTGGAGTGAATGCCGAGAGTGTTCAAGTGTTTGGAGTTTGGCGAGGCGAGGACTGTTGTGATCCACGCTGGATTGGGGTGTGCAGTCCTCTTTCTGTTTTGCTCTTTCGCGACTCACGCTCGCTCCTTCGTGGGCTCATAACCCTCCAGATAAGTGGAGCGAAGCAGAGAGTGTGCGAGTGTTTGGTGTTCGGTGGACGGCGGAGGGCATTTAAGATAGCATCGCCCTCAAGGATATGGAATCGGCAAGCCTATTTAAAACATCCACATGAAGAGGACATTTTGTAAGTACTAGTACACACACACACACGCATTGTCTTCCCTTAGCCTGAACACTGATGTGAATACCCGCTCAAGCTATAACGCGATTGCTTTTCTGTATTCAAGTTTTAAGTATAGTGTTTTAATTGACCACATGTAGTTTCATATGTTGTTAATGGTCTTAGTATTATTTTATGACGTTTACCAGAAAGAGAATTTTTAACAAATCATAATAAGAAAACTTAATATAAGAGATTAATTGTTGTGATTTACAGGCCGATTCATGGAATTAATGTGCGCTGAAAATTTCCACGCAAGCGTGCGAAAGCATGCGAATCGCAGCGCAAGTGCGAAAATCGCAGCGAAACCCACGCACAGCGATTCATGGAAGTCTGTGCCCGTGTAAATCCATGGATATGCGCTAAAATCCTGCGTGGCGCACGCTGGCGCACACGTCTTCAAACAGCGTGCGCTACGCACACAGCGAAAGCGCACATAGCGCAGCGCACACAACAAAAGTAGTTGTAACATGGGGTGTAACACGCAGAATGGGGAACAACGCGTGAAAATGTGGGTGTCATGGGGGAAGTACAGGAGGCAAATGCACGGAACGCCCATACGCGCGCCTACAACACGTATTCATGGAATTGAACGGGGCAAACACGTGCACCAAAAAATACGCACTAATCTGGAAACACGTACACCAGCAGGAAGCAGGAGTACGTGGACCCGCGCAGCATAAAAGTGCACGCAAACAACAAACAAGCTCATACGCTAAGATGAATATACTGTTCCTCGCAGCAGTGGTCGTGGGATACCGCAGGAGGAGGAGGAGGATAGTCAGGGCCAGAATTTTTACACCCAGAACCAGCCTTTTTGGGATGCCTGATGACCAGGTGTATGGGAGGTACAGGTTTCCACCTCACATAATACTCGACCTGGTGTGTGAGTGGGAGGATGACCTCACATCTCCCACCCTGTGCTCCCAAGCACTGAGACCCTTGGAAAAGGTGCTCAATGTACTGCACTTCTTGGCCACTGGTTCATTTCAGCAGATAAGTGCCATAGTGGGGGGGTGTCACAGGCCACGCAGTCACGCTGCCTGCACCAGGTGTTGGCCATCATGACTGCACGCCCATCAGTCCGCAGGCACATATACCTGCCCAGAACACCTGCAGAAAGGCAGGCTGTCGTCCAGGATTTTTACGGGGCGGCACACTTCCCCAAAGTGCTAGGTGCCATTAACTGCACCCATGTGGCTCTACATCCTCCCAGGGCAACTGAGCACATCTACAGAAACTGCAAGCACTGGCATTCCATCAATGTGCAGGTAGTATGTGATGCCAAGGGAATCATCACCTCAGTATATGCCAACTATCCAGGGTCCACCCATGACAGTTTCATTTACAGAATGTCAACCCTAAACCGGGACCTAGAAGCTGGGCGGCATGGCGATACATGGCTGCTTGGTGAGTATAAATGCCCCTGCACATGCATGCATGTAAGATACTGAGTAATGTCACAACCCCACTAATGATACACATTATCACCTCCCGAGTGCCTACCCTCTGAGCACCCACATGATGACGCCAATTCGGAACCCCACCACACCACCCGAGGTAAGATACAACACAGCCCATATTGCAACCCGGGGCATAGTGGAGCGCAGATTCGGAGTGCTCAAGTCACGCTTTCGCTCCCTTGACCGGTCTGGTGGGCAGCTGCTATACGCGCCCCCAGTAGTGTGCAGGATCATAGTGGCAGCATGTGTCCTGCACAACGTTGCAACACGCCAGGGCCTGCCGGTGGACATGGTGGTGCCCCCACATCCACAACCACAAGCACGGCCGCTGCGCATGGGAGGGGAAAGGGCACGTGATGAGGCAGCCCGTACGCAGCTGGTGGCTAATTACTTCACCTAAAATCATACCCCTGTGGAGTGCACACAGCCCTGGCACATACCAGCTGACAATCAATGATGATGACATAAGGGACAGTCAACTGTCACAAACATACCAGCCCGAGATTGGTCACCTGGAAGTGTTACATTGTGTGCATTCCTACTTACCGAAAGACAACCAATGCTGTGTCACAAAAAGACACACATTTATGCGGCGTGAATGACTACCCCCTTGCAAAATATGAAAATAGCGTCATGTCACCCAACCCCTCCCCATCTCTGCCACCAAACACACCATGGCATGTCCTGCAATCTGAGAGCAAACAAAGGAATGCACAACACATGATACAAGTGTCACAAAGTGCACTGTCCCAAATGGAAAAAGGCCACAGACAATATACTCCCAGTAATCAATAACAAACAGCACACATGACCAAATACTTACCAGCAACACAATACAGCAACACAGAATGAAACATCGCCAAAATATGACAGTACAAACTCAAAATAATGTAAGTCATACAACCTCAATAAGCCAGCACATCGACCCCTTCCAACTCAACTGAGCCATCATTTCAACTGATGCTGCCTGTTGGGTTGCCATGCCGTACATGGAGTTTTCCCATACATTATTGCTTGGTGGCATACGGCCACCGCGTCGGCAGGCACCACACCTGTTCGGGGCAAGGCAATCTGCACCTTGCTGTGTTGTCACGGCCTGAGGCTGCAGGACTGCATTCCCCCTCTGATCTGCTGGCCCAGGAACAGGATCAGATGTTGTGGAGTGTGACCCTGCATCTGTAACCGCCAAAGGCGGACTTACCAACACTGACATCCCCATAGAGGGTTCTACCACTGGTGCAGGTGGGTTGGACAGAACAGAATCCCTGCCAGAAACACTCACCTGCGATGGCACATAAGTCTCATCATCCGATTCAGCACCTGAATAGAGGTCTGGAGAGGTGCACCCAGAGACACCCCTGGACAGTATGGTCTGCACCCACCACCACACCACGTCCCCCACTGGTGCCCGGTCGTGCCTGAGATTCCTCCTGGTTCTGCACCATCTCCTCAACCTCAACAGCATCAAGTGCGTCATCACCTGCAAAAACATGAAACACAAAAAATGGAAACAGGCATTAGCACCATAGCACACACATAGGCCCGACAAGCCAGAGATCCAGTACATGATTTACACATGTCCCACATGACTATAACCCTGGCATGCATGCACTGTCACTGAGTTGGAAGGGGAGGCAAAAAGCAGACACTGATGACACCAAGACAGGAAAGCAACACATTTGCTGCATGCTGGGTAGCACTGGCATCACACATTAGCCTGTGAGTGCCATGTCCAATACACATACATGACACATGCCAGCACACAGATGGCATGTAGCATAGCCATGGTACATTTGACAAGTACAGCCATATGTCAGTGAATGAGTACTGTCAGCCATCCATGTGAGATGGACACGATGAGATGAACAATGCTACATAGTGTGACAAAATACGCATGTGCCACTCACTGCAACACATCCAGTGTACAAGAATACAGCGATTGCAGGCAGATGTACACATCAATGGTTGGTCACTTAAACATCACAGGAAACAACTATCAAGTACCACATACAAACAGGAACCAAAAATCAATGTGAGCAGACCAATACTCAATCAGCTGGAATGGTCTAATCATTCACATAACAAGGTAACAAATGTGGGCCAATGTGGGGTGTAATCAATGACAGAAGCATGTCACATATGTGATAATAGGGCTGAAAAATGCATTGCAAAAGTGGGAGAATTGAAACAATCAGCCTGAATGAACACTGAAAAATTCTGATCAATGTTGTTGCAAGATGACAGTTCAAGGGCAACTGCAGTAATGTGGCTCTAAATGGCTACTGTGGGTAGAAGGGATACTGTCATACCCACATCCAAGGCCAGTGAATGTTTTGGAGGAAGCACATGGGTGACCCATACCACTCAGGTGCACACACCCTCACCTGGCACTCAATCAGAACCCGTCACCCACACAAAATACACATGGATTACACCCACATGCATGGGCACTCACCGGACAATACGTCGTATTCTGGTAGGTCTCCCACGCCTTGGATCTGTTCCTCTGTGACGAAGGTTCCAGCAACAGACTTTAGTGAGTTGGTTGTCCTCTTGTGGAGACCCACCGCCAGTCACCAGAGTAGAAGCATGATTTGAGGCCAGCTTGTTCTTTGCTCTGCATTTCAGGTCATTCCAGCGCTTGTAGCAATCATCAGCTGAGCGCCTCACAAATACAAGGGCACTAATGATGTCCGCGATGGTCTGCCAGTGTGCATTACGTTGACCAGGTGTGGCCTTGCACCCTGCAGTCACCACCATTTCGCGGCTATGTGCCGACACATAGGCCACTAGTGCATCAAGTTTGGCGTCATTAAAGCTAGGCTTCCTTGAGGTGCTGGAGTGTGTAGCCATGTCTGGGCTCTCAGCCTGTGGTGCCAGAGCACCCTTCTTCCTCTTTTGCAGAGCCTGAGTGGCTTACGCCGTTCTGGTCAGTAGGGGCAGAAAAGCCGGTGGACTGGGTACTAGGAGTGTGCGAATGCACAATGACCATAGGTCTTGGTGCAGGCATTGGCTGCAGGGTGATGTTGGCAGGGGCAATGTCGGTTTGATGGACCGGGACCGACACTGTCCCAGCTGGGAGACTCAGAGCTGGGGTGGATTGAGCTGCAGCTGCCCCTGCAGCCTCCCACCCTGTCTACTTGGGGCAGCAGATGACATAGCTGCCCCAGATCCACGTGGCCTGATGACACCAACTTGCACCGCCACATGTGGCGTAGACTTGCTGACCTGAAAGTCAGCCTGGGAGTCATCCTGTGCCGGTTCAGGTGCCACAATGGGCTGGTCCAACAAGGGCTGAGCTGGGATGGTGCCAGCTACGTTTCCCACAACCATGTGGGGGGCATGGGCGTCCCTGATTGATCCTCCACACATGGAGGTCTAGGGGCACCCTGCAAATCATGGCCACGTCCCCTACCGTGCCCACCATGCCCACCTTTTGGAGGTCGGCCACCTTTGCTTCCCTTAGCACTTGGTCACCTCCCAACCATGGCACTGATGTTGTTGTGTGTATGGGAGTAGCAGTAAACGATTGTCCTGGGCAATTGGGGGTGAAAGGGGTAGGATACTAGATGGAATTTGTACCCTAGTGCTCTAGCAAGGCTGTCTGTGACCCCTGGGGGAAGATGACGGGTCACGCAATGCACAGGCACCCCGAAAACAAAAAATAACATGCACGCAACCCTCGTAGACCACGTGCGTGGAAAAATGAACCCGCACTACGCTGTGGCACCCAAAAACACAAAAATAAGCGTAAGCGTGTTACAAAGGGGTAGGGGTACGCGACACACGGGGCAAGCACAGTTGGTAAATACGTGTGCGACTTACCGTCTGCCTGGAAAAAGAACATGAAAAAGACACGTGTGTGCGCGTTGGCAACACCCCCGCCAATAGAAGAATTGTACGCTGTCTGAGGAGACAGGACAAAAGAAGAAGTGAATGCTGTTTGAGAAAACAGGCCCAACAAAAAAAAAATGAACGCTGTCAGAGGTAACAGGGAGTACGAACTTGAAACGCTGTGAAGTAATCACGTGTGAACTGACAAGAAGTACAGAATTCGCCAACTCGCTCTCCACGAAAAGCACGTAAAAGGAAATGGGGTCCTACACGTACCTTTTAAACCGGCTCACACGTACAACGTCACTTACGCATGTACGCGCTAAGGCCCTTTCCTCCAATTACACGAGCTGACACTCGGGCATGCAGTTTTTGGATGTGTACGATTAACATGCATCCATGTTGAGGGAAACGCCCGCGCTTGTCACGTCACAGACGCGTAGGCCCTTTCCTCGGATTACACGCATTCACACGCGGACGTGCAGTTTTTTCATGCGCCATGAACCACTATGCCCATGTCATGAGGGAAACGCCCACACGCGTAACATCACAGACGCGCTTACGCGCTAAGGGCCTTTCCTCGAATTACACGCAGACGTGCAAGATTTTCACATGCCAAATCACTCCGTATCAAGCTGGCCACGCAACAACACACGGAAGACCACGCTCCTGCCCAGAAGGCTGAATTACTGCCCCGCAAAGCCCCGAGCACGCTCCCACCTGCCATCTGCTGCTGCCTGCCTGCCTGCTGCCCACGTGCCCTGCTATTTGCTGCCTGCACATAATCCATCTGCAGGGGTGCAGTTGTTGTGACCACCCCTGCTGGAACTGAAGACTCCCGACTGGGATACCATCGCTCCACAGCCCAGCCCCAGGACCCAGTTTCCCACCCACACCTGCCTCTGGGGTTGCCATGTCGGGCACACCACCATCTGGCACCACTGGCAATCCCCAGCCAGAGAGGCAGAGGGCCACCAGCTTCAGTGCCAGGGAAGTTGGTGTCCTGGTGGAGCAAGTCCTGGGGCAGTATGATGCCCTCTTTGGAAGTTTGCGCGCCGACTATGAAGGACGGACCAGGATCTGGATGGACATTGTGACTGCCATCAACGAGGAGGGGGTGGCAGTCCGCAACATCAAACATGTCAAGAAGCGCTGGGGGGACTTCAGGTCCAGGACCCTCGACAAGGCCAGGCGCCTCTTGAAGGCAGCAGATGCCAAGGGGCACCGGGGCCACCTGTCAAACCACCAAATGAGGGTCCTGGAACGCATAAGCCCAGCACTCCATGTCCAGGTCCTTGAGAGGCAGACCCTTCTGGAGTCGAGCGGTAAGTGTACATGCATACTGGTTGGACTTTATGCGTGTCATGGTGTGCCAGTAGTGTGCAGGTTGCACATGTGTTTCTGTAGGGCCATGTATGGATGTGTATGTACAGGGGCGTGAGGCTGACACATGCGAGTCCTCTCATGTGTGAGACACATGGATGGTGTATGTGTGGATAAGCATGCAGGCCAAATGCAGATGTGGGAGCACACATGTTTGAATTACTGTGTATGTACGTTGGCATGGTTGTGGTGTCACACATGGATGTTGGTTCCAGCTGCATGTATCTGCACTTTGTACATTTGCATGTGTGTGTATTTGACAAGTGTGCAACTGTGATGCAACATGGATGCATGTGGCACTGACATGTAGAAGGCTGAATGCCAGATGTGACATGGATGGCGATCACATCACTCTGACAGTTGGTGGACATGCACACATGCATGTAAGTGTGTTGGTGCGTGTGCATGTGTTGTGTACTCCCCGTGTTTCATGTGACGTCAGGCTCACCTTCGGATGCTGATGCTGTTGTATGTGTATGGATGGTGCTGCCTTTTGCAATATTGCTGTGGAATTGCTCATGTGTGTGAGTAGAAATGACATGTGTGTTAGGGAGTGTGATGCCATGTCTGAAGTTTGACACTGCCACTCATGTACAACTGTCATGTGTGTATCAGTCCATTGTACAGTGCCCTGATGCCTGTGTTCTATCTCTCCCTGATGCAGCGTCAACTGATGAAGAGGGCGGAGAGAGTGCTGTGGAGCAAAGCGGCAGGGATCGCACCACCAGCCGGAGACGCAAGGCCCGGCTCCCCTCCCAGATTGTCATCTCTTCGGGGAGTGAGGAGTCTGGTGCCGCGTCCCGGGCTGCAGCTGCCGAGGGTAGGTCCAAGAGGTGAAGGTTGGAGATGGACTCCTCAGCAGCAGAAGGGGCAGCTGAGACCCCACAGGGTCCAACGGAGGAAGATGGCATGGAGTCATCCAGGTTGGTGGGGGGTTTGGTGGAGGAGGAGGCCGCGGAAGGGAGACACACGGGGTCTGGAGGTGGGGATTCCACTGGTGCTAGTGGTGCAGTGCAGGGGCAGGGACAGGCGGCAGCACAGGCCGCCACGGAGGTGCCTGTGTGTAATCCTGTCCCCGATCCTGTGACTGCATCATCCGGCACCAGCAGGGATGCCTACATCCAGACCCGTTTTCAGGGAGGGGATGGCCGCACAACAACTGGCCTTCCTCTCCCTGTGGACGTGGCTATCCGGGACCGTGTTGAGCCTGTCCTGGCTGGGGTAGCGTTGCGTCAACGGGGCATGCGAGGTGACCTGCAGTGTTTTCGTAAAGACACTGCACGTCATCTCGGATGCCTCTTTGACCGCGTTGACCTACTGGGACGGGTCACCAGTGCTGGATTCCTCTGTGTGCTGGAACTTCTTGCGACCCCCTCCTCACCTGAACCCACTACGTGCCAGTCTCCTCCATGCCATCTTCCCACCCATATATCACCTGGCTACCCTGTGCAGCTGCCTCTGACCCAGCGGCCAGGCTGGTGGAGGACACATCCCTGCCACAGTCGGGAGTCGGACGTCCAGCAGGGGTGGCCACCACAACAACTGCACCCCAGCCAGAGGAGGATGTGTAGGCAGCAAGAGCCAGGGCGCAGGCACAGGTACAGCAGCAACAGCAACATGGCGGGAGCAATGATGGCTCGGGACCGTCAACATCGGAGGGGCAGGCATCGGCCAGAGAGCAGGAGGACCCAGGATTGCAAGTGTCTTCCGTGTGGCAGCAGTTGGGCCACGCCATAGATGCGGAGCGGCAGCGGGCGGAAGAGGCACGGCTCACAATGGTCAGGGCGGAGAACTCCATGCAGAGGGCACTGAGGCGGGCCGAGTGCCTCAAGGCAATTCGCACATGTCATCGTCCCTGCGAAACCTCGGGGCCCTGGAAGAGGACCGCCTCCAAGACATTGAGCAGGAGTTCGATGATGCCCTGGCCCGGGACATCCAAAAGTGAGCCGTCGGACTAGCCCGCTGCCATTGTAAATAGTTAGTTAGTTAGTGTTAGGTTTCATTTTGGTTTTCATTTTTTTTTTAACAATACCCCACATTTTTGTATATAGTTCTTCATTAGTTAGTGTATTTTTGTAGGTTTCATTTGGACAGTTGGGCTCATGGACCCAGGATTTCATCTTTGTAAATAGTTGGAGTGTGGATTTGTCAGTATTTTCTTTTTTGATTTTTCCATTGAGCAATGGATTTTACTTTTTCATTTCTGTTTGGATTTGCTTTGTTGGAAGGAGACTTTGGAGACATTTTTGATTTCATATATTTTGGATTCTGATTTCCTTTTTTTTATCATTATGTGGCATTCTGCATTGTTTTCCTTATGTCCATTGTTTGGTATTTGATTTTCTTTCACCGCATTTTTTGTTCAATACATTTGTTCCCGCACTTCAATGTGTGGTATTCTCTCATTGGTTTCATGCATGTCACGATGTGGGTTTTCACATTCACTGGCACCCATTTTGTGTGTCTGTGACGGACATATGTTGATGTACATACATGCCATTTGGGTTGTTTCATGTAATGGGCATTTCAATGTGGGGTGTATGTTATGCTTGGTTGGTTAATTGGGCAGGGGTGGTGTGCCGTGGGATTTTGGTGGCCATGAGGGCCATGATTGTGGGTCATGTTGACATGTTGGGGGGGAAATGAGTGGGGGCCTGCTGGCATGTGCCCCTCACTGCTGGGGGGTGGGGGTACTGGGGACATGAGTGGGGGCCTGCTGGCAGGTGCTGCTCACTGCTGGGGGGTGGGGGTGCTGGGGGACATGGATGGGGCCTGCTGGAAGGTGCCCCTCACTGCTGGGGGGTGGGGATGCTGGGGGACATGAGTGGGGGCCTGCTGGCAGGTGCTCCTCACTGCTGGGGGGTGGGGGTGCTGGGGGGCATGGATGGGACCTGCTGGCAGGTGCCCCTCACTGCTGGAGGGTGGGGGTGCTGGGGGACATGAGTGGGGGCCTGCTGGCAGGTGCCCCTCACTGATGGGGGGTGGGGATGCTGGGGGACATGAGTGGGGGCCTGCTGGCAGGTGCCCCTCACTGCTGGGGGGTGAGGGTGCTGGGGGAAAAGAGTGGGACATGAGTGGGGGCCTGCTGGCAGGTACCCCTCACTTCTGGGGGTTGGGGCTGTTGGGGGACATGAGTTGGTGATCATATTGCAACGTGACATTTGGCTTGGCTGGGGGGCATGCCATGGTGGATGGGCTGCCTGCGGGACATGACCAGGGGTGCAGGGTAGTCCACTGTGGTGTGGGCTGCCTGCAGGGGCTGTGGAGGGGATAGAGGGGACACCTGGGAGGACCCACACTGCCAATTCATGTGTAGGACTCCCTGTGCACCACACTGGGTACACGTACCCCGCTCTGACAGCGAAATCGCGTGTGAAACTTCACGCGCACCCCTGAAATACACGTACCCCGCTCTGACAGAAAAATCGCGTGTGAAACTTCACGCGCATCCCAGAAATACACGTACCCCACTCTGACAGCAAAATCGCGTGTGAAACTTCCTGCGAACCCCAGTAATACACATACCCCGCTCGCACAGGGCCAATCACGTGTGAAACTTCCAGCGAACCCCAGTAATACACGTACCCCACTCGCACAGGGCCAATCGCGTGTGAAACTTCACGCGCACCCCAGAAATACACGTACCCTGCTCGCACAGGGACAATCACGTGTGACACTTCCCGCAAACCCCAGTAATACACGTACCCTGCTCGCACAGGGCTAATTGCGTGTGAAACTTCCCGCGCACCCCAGAAATACACGTACCCCGCTCGCACAGGGCCAATCGCGTCTGACACTTCCCGCAAACCCCAGTAATAAACGTACCCCGCTCGCACAGGGCCAATCGCATGTGAAACTTCACGCGTACCCCAGAAATACACGTACCCCACTCGCACAGGGCCAATCGCGTGTGAGAATACCCGCGCAGCGGGGTACATGTATTCGGAGGGGTGCACAGGGAGTTTTACAGGCGTTTTCGTGGTTGTGAGCTTGTGCGCCATGTAGGGGATTTGTGCACTGTACATGGCACACGGGGAGGGGTTGGGGGTGTAACTGGCGCTGCTGCAGGGTCGCTGCGCCACGGCTGGTTTTGGATGTTAAAATCCATGAATACGCTGTGCGCGGAAATGGATTTTAGCACACGCGGCTGGTGCAGAAAGTCACACGCGCACCCTGTGCGCCAGCCGCGTGCACCACTTGTGCGCTGAATTCTATGAATTACCCCCTTAGTGTCATATTTGTAATTGTAGCTATACGTTTATGTATATTGTTAACGATTCTATTTTATAAAGTATTTATGAAACTAAACAAATAAATAAATAATAATTATAATAAATATCATTTTCACTTGTACTATCCAGACTAGCTATGCAAACAGCTTACATCTCCGGCTCCAGGACTACCTGATGAGAAAAACACAGAGTCAAAAAAGCAGCAGCGAGATTACACCTCAGAAGAAAAAGAGTTGAACATATCACACCACCATTACATACGCTTCATTGGCTGCCTATAAAGCAAAGGATCAATTTCAAATCCATATGCATCGACAGCTCCTTCAAAAGGTTGGTGCCCCATCTCCTCAAGTTCCAGAACTACTCTCCTTCCAGGACACTAAGGTTCATTAAGAAACAACAAGATGTAGCCAAGTTCTCCTTTCTGGATAGTGGCCACCGAAATTCTGGAACAGCCTACCTAAACATCCCCACCTGCAAGCAAACCACCACATGTTCAGGAAACAGCTCACAATTTGGTTTTTCAACCAACCAACTTGAAGAATAGACAGACACAGCAATCAACCAGGATCTATGCAATAGATATCTTCCAGAGATAAGCCACGTAAATAAACCAAGGGCCCAGCACATCATGCAAACCCACCATTTCATGCAAGGAAACTCCCTTAACCCTGCCAGTGAAAGCCCTCTCCTACCCACCCTTTCATCCCTCAACTAACTCCTCACTCACTAAATTCTTACAAGCTTGCACTTCACTCACTTCCTTCAGACTACCCACCACTACCTGCCAGGTCTAGGGTACTTATTACACGTCAACCCTACCAATTTATTGTGCCACACACCCTGAAGGCCTAAGAGCGCACACGAGACAGACACATAGAACATAGACAGATCTAAACCATTTAGAGTGCAGTCTCTTTAAACTATTTAAATCTCAATTGACGCTTCACAAATGGCAGCTGCCTTTAGGGCTGGCACAAAGGTAACCAGGGGCATTGCTAGGGGGTAAGGGGGCTATAGCCCCTGATCTATTGGTTGTAGCCCCGGATAGAATCTCAGGAGCTACAGCCAAAAGACTAGCTAGCCCCCAGTCCCAACAGTTCCGACATCAGCTTAGCCCCGGGTCTTTTCCAGACCTAGCAACTCCCCTGAAGGTAACACATGCATCTGACCAGCAATCATCAACACCACAGGCTTTCTGTATCTGCGCTTTCCAACCAAAATCTCCTTCTCGCATCTTTTACAAAGCCATGCGTAGCGAGGCCAACATCATTGGCAGACGAGAACTATACAAGACCACTTACTTTACCTTAACTTACCTTACCAGGGCTGAATAAACTCTTCTTCCTGTTGAGCTTGATATATTAGGTAACATTGCATTTCGTAGAAATAACACCTATTTGTATAGCACTTAGAAGCAGGAGGCGGATGTGAAGCGCTAAACAAAATATATGATAACACCAACTTTTCTACCTGGACACGGGAACATCTATGCCACAGTAATATAAAATCATGGAGTATTTTTGCACAACATATTAGGCCTCAGAACCAAAAAACTATCAGGTTGACTCTAGATAAGAAACACTGGATGTGATTGAGTCTGCCTGGTCTATATAGACAAACAGTACCCTTCAGCTGTACGTATACAAACATAGCACCTTAGCACCTAAAGATAATTATTGACCTCCTCTCAGCCAATCAGAATGCTCAGAGAGCAGTCAAAAGCTATTGGCATCGACTGCATTCTTAACATTATCACTTCCCAAAGCAGATAGTGAAACAATAATGCAATTTTGGGGAAATATATCAAAAATCCACCCCTCTCTGGGAAGATATTTCACTGCAACATTCAAGTTAACACACCAAAGAAAAAGGTCAATCATGGGAAAATGCTTTCACTTTTCTTTAAGAGAAAAAAAATTACTTTTATGTTACACCTAATGCATGCTCACATTAAACCCTTTCCCGTTTAACTACATTTGCAATTAAAATGCTTAACTTATGAAGACAACCTTATTTAAACACCACAAAATAAAATTTATTTAATTTACTAACACAGTTTTCTCTTTACTTTTAAATACATTTTAAAGTTGTTTACTTCAACACCAAAACTGAAAAACATGTATTGCTGTCACTTTGGATAACCCTTCCCCAACTTGGTGGTGGGTCATTATCATGTGATAATGACCCCTTCCTCAGTCTATAAGACTATATTAGAGAAAGCCAAACACACCGGAAATAAGGAAGGCTTCTGGCAGAGGTATAGCGATTGAAATGGCATATTGCAGCTCACACTAGCTGTGATGTGCATAGGTTTAATCTGACCAGAGTGTACAAGATAGGCTCATGGCCTATAGACTGGTGGAATATGACATATGCTGGGTGATCACAACATGGTTGTGTGATTTGCATTGTGTTCAGTCTTCAAATGTACCCTCAAATCTTTTTGATGGTAAATGTGATGGACAAACAGCAAGATTTTAGCTCGGCCTAGCTGCATCTAGAGTGCCTTATTAATATACCTATGCACTCCACACACAAACTCTAAGTGAGCGTTTTTGCATCTCCTGTTCCTGGTTCCACTGGCTCAGTGCAGAAAATAGTAAAGGAACCTCATCAAATGTTTTCCCGGGCTTCACGAAACCCTGTAACAGCCCTGACAACATGCTAGTGAGGTCCAGTTATTTGGTCAAAGTGGACCTGTTTTTTGGCCAAAGTGGGTCAGATTGAGTGGTTACTTCACTGTGAAACTAGTCGTTTTAAACATTGTTACTGAACAAATATTCTTTAAAATGCAACACATTTTCCACCAAAAAACGTTCTTGGGACTACTCAGACAGTCTGTCACAAAAGGAACTTATTACCACTGTTGACTTTGGAGCACTTTTTCATTTGTGCCCAAGCCAATTGCATGACCCGATCCGACCCTCCTTTTAAGAAGGTGTGTCCGGCGACTGACCACCCACTCACACTTGTGACAAAATGTATGACTAACAAAACTATGTCATAGCCCAAAGGGCCACACTGGGGTTCTAGCACAGGATGAAACCAGAGGGGGAATGGGTCAGCAGCACTTCAACCAATCAAGGATCCTGAGGAAGGGCTCGGGAAGTCGGTTAGTAGAATTCAGACCACAGAGTTCTGACACACATATAGCACCTTCTAGCAGTGTATTTTGCACAATTTCATCAAAACAATGCTACTCTTATTAAATGCTTTGCTTTGGCAAATTCACCAGAACATAGATGGAAAGGAAATAGAGAAAGACATCTAAGGGTTATTGAGTCTAATTTGATTATAACATTCAATACAATTAAACCTTTTGGGCACAATTCAGATGAAGAATTGTTGATACACCTATATAAGGAGTAAACAGAAATATAGACGAATGGCTTGTTTAAAATGCAAGTGCTTTTACAACTTGTTATGTCAAATGTGTACACAACTGTTTTAAAGAATAATTCTTCAAAAATGGATTGCTATAATAGCTGACAGAATGGTTTTGATGTATGCACTTTATTAGTGGTATTGCTAATTTGAACAATACAAAAGCCTGTTTGTACAATCATGCTGCTGCTACGAGTCAGCCAATTGGGGCCATAGTAGCTTATATATTGGTTTAGAATAATGTACTGTAGAAGAGGTATTGTTATTTTGCACATTGTGAGAGCTTATTTGCACAATGATGTAGCTATTATGATTTAGCCCCCTGGGGCAAAATTAAAACTGTTTACAAAACTGTTTACATTATTGTTTTGCACATAGTTGGTTTGCACAGAAGAGGAACCATTCCTGAATATTACTATATGGCATTTTGCACAAGTGATGAGCTAATTTTTACTGTTAAGTAGCTGCTAAGAGATAGCCAACTAGGGCTAAATTGAACACAATTGCTCAGGTACAAAATTGATGTGAGGGAATGCATCATCAACTGAAGTCTTGCGAGGACTTGTACAATGAATTTGCTAGCTAGAATCATTAAAGGAATGGTTCGGTCAACATTTTTTATTGTCCCTACGGGTCGGTCATGTGTTTTTAAGCCTAAGTCGCTCGATTTTAGATAAATTTCCTATGGACCTTACCTGAGTTTTGGTCCATTAAACGCACACGAAAACAGGAATCAGGGCGCTGCCATTTTGTGATAATCCTATCATTTGCCCCATCGCCCTGGCTGACCTGCTTTTGCGGCACTAAATCATATCCCCCGCCCCTGAACCTGACATTATCAAAACATTCATATTCCCTGCCTCTCTCCGTGACGTTACTGTGCTGCGTAGGCAAACGCGCCCAGTCGTCTTCTACGCGACTTCACACAGAACCCGGAAACCAACACAGATCATCTCACAACACAGCTCGCCACAATTCGGAATATGAAACTGTACTTTCAAATCAAACAGCAATACGGTACATTTGGTAAAGTACATTTATTTAACATTAAATGTTTATAGAATATTCAGCAATTGGCATATTAAATCGGAATGTGATTTTTTTTCTTTTCTCTCTATCCGCAAATCCTGTTCCGTTTTATCGTGAGTCACGCGCTGTTCCTTTATGGCACACAGGGTGTTGGTTTTCGTTAAAAGAAGCACTTTGGTCACATCAACTAGGCACTAGGCCAGCGTAAAGGTTGATATGTTGCTTCTAGCCGCTAGTACCGCGTAAGGGCATATGGGCCCTTGGCGATCATCCCATAAGATTGTCAAAGTGGTGCAGTTGTTTACAAGAAGCTGCAGCTGGTGGTTGAAAAAACCATCTGCCGGGGTCTGAAACTGGTGGCAGTAGCAGTAGGGTAGGATATACCTGTTTTGAAAACATAAAAATTATAATTAGTCTCGCCAGCCCTCGTACCCGAGGAGTTGAGTTGAAATTGAGATTTATTGTTTGTTTGTTTTATTATTTGCAATACGCAAGCCTCCCCTCGGTAAACAGTGCGCAGCATTTACATGAGATTGCGAAACTTAGTTACAGCAACAAAAATATATACATACACATATTGACAAGGTCAGCGATATGAGGTGAATAGAGAGAGAAGTCAAAGATGACACCCAGGTTGTTCGCCACCCAGGATGGTGAAGGGAGGGGTTAGGGTTAGCATACTTTTTATGTACACTGTACAATAACATTTATTTACAAAAAGACAATCATATTACAATTATTTAAACCGGGATTTGTACTTCATAACCAGCTCTGCTTTGGGTGGACATGGCACAGTGGCAATGTTTGGTGGCAATGCATCAGTGCTCTGCACAGAAACGTTCAAAATTCCATTTCTGTGCTTCTCGAGTACAGCAACAATAAGGCTTTTTACAAAGTCGAACTCCATTTCCTCATAGACTGGTTTGATCACCCATTGCTTACCTCTTTTTGAAAACACCTTAGTGTAGCGAGGCATCCTTACATTACCCGTAGTCCTAGATTGTTCATGGCAGAGATTCTCGTTATGGGCTAAAACTGCAAGTAGAGTCCTATGTCTCATACCCTGTATGCTGAAATGCAAGCGCATTGGCCTGTACTTTAGGCACATATTGTGGAACACCTCCAAACCTCCTGTGTGACAGAATTTTGTCAGTCCCCTCAAATCTCTTGATAGAGTTTTATCGAAAACAATCTTCTCAATGGCTTTGTGTGTCGGTGAAGATGGAATCAAGCACTTCTTCTTCCGTGCCTCCTCTGGGGACAAAGAGCCATGTTCACATTGGTGGAAATGTAGGTTTTCTGACCAGCGGTGAACGTTGGTACAGTGGTGCATCAGTGACCGCCATTTTTCAAGTAGTATTTCCGCTGACCCTTCACAAGTTTTGGAGCTCCACCAAAGATGGTTGCTGATAGACTTAGAGTTACCGACTAACACGACGCGACGACGAGACCCAGATCTAATCGGGCTGCATTTTACTAGAAGTCACACCAGCAGCTGATTAATTATGCTGTCTTGATGTTTGACCTCTCAACGACATACCTGATGGGATGGTACAATATGGCAACTGTTGAGCCATTTGTATAAGCGCAGTAGAGTGACTTACAACGCCTTTTAATCTAAGAGAGGTGATAGAGGACTTTTGAATTTGCACAGATTTTCACCCCACATTGCTGTCGGTTGTAGTCCTTTATAAACAAATGCAAGGTGCCACGCGTCCATTCCTTACGGGAGGACAGTTTGAATTCCATTTTAACCTCAAGAAACTAAATGTTTTGTAACGGACAAACTTTTACAGTTTATTTGTAAAGTGCATGGATCCAGGTGTTGTCACTGAAGCCAGTTTTTTACGCAATTTCCAATATGCAGAATGTGGCTTAATAAGTGTGATACATCAATCGTCCACCCTGAACCATCAAGGTTGCGGAGCGTTAACCACAGCTCTGTTGCATAAAACGACCAACCGAGACACATCGTGCTTTTTAAGTATATACCCCTGATGAATTTCCCCTGACTGTGTGTGTATGAAATGAGTGAGGAATGAAACATGTCGGGTTAAATGGGAGAGTAGTTGTGTGGTAGTCATTAGTTACTTCAGCTGTATGTTATATATTTTCTTTTTTCTAAATCTTATCACTGTGGTTAGGCCTTTTAGCAACATATTGATTTAGACCTTTTGTGCTTTCTGTACTCCTGGATTGTGCGGTTGTTAGGTTTACACGCACTTCTCTGTCTCCCGGTGTACTTACACTGCCACTGATGCGATATGGTTGTTTTTCTTGCTTTTTAGTTCATTTTGTACTTAAAAAATAAAAAATAAAAAAAAAGAAAAAAAAAAAAAAAAAAAAAAAAAATTCTTTTTTTTTAAGGATTATGCTAATTTTTGTATTTAATAATGTATGATGCCATGTTGGCATTTTTATGATGCTTTTTGCCATTGAAGGTTAATAAAATTTATAAACTGTATATTTTCTTCTCTACTTTTCCCTGTTTATTATTATTAATGACGAGTACTTGTCTAAAGCTATGTTAAGTGGGAAGTACTTATTCCTTTCCTTGCCTCCCTATTAATGAGGTTGGACGTGTGACACCTTGTTACTTCACTGTGGACCATTTTTTAGTTTATATTTTTTAGGAGTTCCTAAAATTAGGGGGAGTTTTGGTCCTCAGTTTAATCCCCCCACCTCCTTAGTGTACAGTGTTGCTGATAGACTGGGACCACTCTGACATACTTTCCAAACCTTTTTTTTTCCCTGCAGCCGAGATTTTCTTATTCATTGATTTAGCAAGATGCCATACATCAAATTGATGTTTAATATGTGGGAACTGCTCTCTCATTGTCTTGGCAATTGAAACGTGTCTGTCCATGGCTATGAGGTCGATGTGCATTCCCCTCGATTGTAGATATTCCACTGATTTTATAAATACTAGTTTCTCCATGGCCACTGAGGATGTACATTGTGTTACCTGCACGACCACTGAACTGACAATTTTCTTACTATCCATGTCCTGAAAGTGGTAGGTGCAGTACTTGGCAGAAAATCCAGGGCTGTCACACTGTCCATCGCCGGCTAGCCTGAATCGTTTGCCTTCGAATGTACTTGCTAGAGACAATTGTTCAATTTTCCAAGCATCACTAATGGCCGGAAATAGATAATCATGTTGGAATTTGTAGTACTGCGTTTTAGAAATGAATTGGAGTCCCACAAACTGAAAGAAAGACTCTAACTTTCTAAAACTGGAGCCACTAAAAAGTGATGCAGCTGCACACAGTAGATTGCCTGCTGGCAGTTTGCCCAGCATCGGTTGTGCAGACCATGAGAACGTATGATTCAATCTACAGGCGGCATGTATTTTCACGTTACTGCCTTGTTTTGACGAGTCACATGAATCAGTGGCCTCCAACATACTTTCCCTCTGACGGAATGCCCACATTTCAGCATACTTACAATATCCATCAAACAACTGTCGAATACTATGTATTTGCCCACTTTCATTAGACTGCCATCCGGTGTCACACTTGTTTCGGACTGCATCATTGAGGACATTTCACCACAACTCAAAGAAATATCATTGATATCAGGTTCTGATGCGTCGGTGAATGCTGCTGCTGGTTCATTCTCTGTCATTTCAACATCTGTTACTTCAACATTGATGGGAGAACACAACAATGTCGACAGCTTTTTTGGTGGCAATTTTTTGGCAGGTGTAGATTGTGTGAATTGATCTGCGACTACTTCCGAGCTATCCTCAATACATTCAGTATCATCTTCTTGTGGTGTTGCAGTCGCACTGTAGCAATGGCCCAATAAAACTTTACTGGATTCTCCGGGCACATTAATTTCATGTTCTGGAAAATTGGACATGAGCATCCCTAGTCTCAAGACGCCGCGTCTGAATTAATAGTTCCTCCATAGTTTAAAAGGTCTGTAAATGCAAAATCTCTCATTCGCTTCACTGTCTGTGTATGTATAGTTTGTAGACCCACGGGTAACTACAGGACAGATTGGAAAAGGGATGTTCAGTTTAAACACAAGATAAAGTATAGTATAATTGACTGGAAAAAAACATAAAATAGTCCCCAGCACAAAGAAATTCTAAAGTTATGAACTGTTTGTAACTAACCTTATTTTTGTTTCTTTTCTTTGCAACTTTCTTGACTCGACCTTCAACATCTGCACGCTGTAGCTCTGATTCGTTTCCGCATCTCTTCCTTTCCTCTTGCGCTGCAACGACTATATTTTCTGTATCCGCATAGACAGCACGGAATGAGGCTCCATCGACTCCCTGAAACATAGTACTTTCATTACTATGTATCACAATATTGATAACATAAAACACACGTGAGGACGAACACACAGGTACATCTCAATAGCTCAACACAAATTAAACATTGTGTAGAACAATCAAACGACAAGTATTCGAGCTCTGATGACCTAGTTCCATGGAAATGTCTGTATCCATACCTCTGGCGGACTGCCATGAATGATTGTATTGGAGAGGGGGCATCAGCAACTCCCTGAAACACATTACTTGCGTTAGTATGGTTTTCAATATTGTAAACATAACACACACTTGGGGTCGACGGCACAGGTACATATAAAGAGATAACGACAAATGATGCATTGTCTAAAAGGAATATTTCAATATGATCAGATTTAATCGACTTATTTCTCCAATTTCTTTACATCTGCATCATCTAAATGGGATCTTGTGATTGTATTGGAAGCTCCATCGTCTCCCTGAAACACAGTACTTGCGTTAATAGGGAAGAAAGTATAGCAAATGGAATCACGTTATATGATCACGCTCGATGGAGCTGTCAGTATCCATACCTCATGCTGCTGAAGAATATCTATGGATGTTGTAAATGTGGTGCGCACTTCCGAAAGCTGTTGCGCCGATTCGTATACGCATGGTCCCGCTTCCACTTCCCTTGGAATTACTTGAATGTCAGGCTCTGCATCAAGTGCGTGGGTTGACGCTTCAACAACTGCCTGAAACATAGTATTTGCATTAGTAAGGATTACAATATTGAAAACACAACACACACTTGGGGTCGGCCGCACAGGTACATATCAATGGCTAACCACGAATGAAACATGGTGTAGAACAATCAAACGACAAGTGTTCCAGTCCTGATGATCACGGTCGATGGAGCTGTCAGTATCCATACCTCGTGCTGCTGAAGAACATCTAGGGCTGTTGTCAATGTGGTGGACGCTTCAGCATCTCCCTGAAAGACAGTACTTGCATTACTATGGATAACACTAATTATAACTGAAAACAAACACCAGTGGACGATAACTAAGGTTGATATCAATTGGAAAGCACTAACCAAACATTCGTAAAATAATCACACGATACATAAAAACTATTACTTGACATTCATAAAAGAAGTCTCTAGCGGAATAGCCAAGTAAGATTACCTGATGCGCGCTAGAAGTGGTTGATAACTGCGAACACGTCACGGAAGTAGAATGTTCTTGCTTCAGATTCAAGGGATAGTCAAGAAGTTGTAAAGGTAAATTATTGTTTGATAATGAAATGCCAATATTTAAAATTGCCATGTAAGGAGACAGAATACTTGAGAGTAATGCTATTGAAAATGCGCAATATAGCACAGTTACCTGTGACCATATATAGATTTCGTTTGTGGGTTATGAAATCTAAAAAGAATATATTGATAAATGTCATTATTCAAAAAGCTATACACTCATATCAATGTCGAAAGTATTACAAATTGGAAACAACACCTAAAATATCAATTAATCCATTCAGCTCCCTACACACTACCGCAAGGCCTAAAGCTAAAAACGGACACCTGACTCACCAGTAGCGGAATGTGGACGAATAGAGTGGGAATAGCGTTTGCGAGCAATTTTCGTGTCGTTCGCCGTTTATTCTTCTTTGTTACCCAAGATGTGGCGTACATGTTCGAGGAAAAGTGCCGGCTGCAGATGCGGTATTGATCACCCCTCTTGTCCTCTAAGACTTCTTGGACTCTACTTTCAAGCTCATCCAGTGGATATCCGCAATGTCTGACCCATTCTCTTATTTGATCAACAGTTTTCGGGAATACATGCATTGTAGTGCCTTCAGATTTAGCATGGGTCTTCGAAGGGCAACCGCTAATCGAACAGGCTGGCATTGTGGAAAATTCTGAAAAGTAAATATCGACATTATTAAACAAACTTGATGAATAAAAATGTGATACAAAAGTAAATGTACCATACAATGTTCAATGCAAAGTTTGTTTTACTCGCCGGAACTATACCAGTTCATCATGTGCGGCTTAGTATTTGCAAAAGTTACAGAAATTTCTAAATGATGTGACTAAACTCTGAATATGTGACCCGTCCCTTGGATGTTCTGTCTTGCACGAGAAGGAAACATGCTTACATTATAGACTGGACCCCCGAAGGATGCAATTCGATGACAATTGACACAAATGAAAATAAATAGATCTATTGATAGCATAACAATTGAAACTCAAGTCAATAGCAATGAGACCAATGACCATAGCACTATTGGGTACTATAATCGCAAATAGATAGAAATTTAAAAATGATCGAAATATGACTAGGATACATGGCCTTACCTTGACCAACAAACAGTTGGATTCAGCAGGCCGAGCAGTATGTTGCAGGAGAACAGGTAGATGGCCACAGGTAGATGGCCACTGATGAGTTTGCTCGAAGCGGTCACAGATAGCACGACGACAAGCAGATTAGCATAGATCTCAGTGCTTCTCAGGTAGAAGGTTCAGGAGTTGACTTGCAAAGCACAAAGATGTTCTCATGAGACATATCAAGTGGTTGATAAAGTATTAGAAACAGGGGTGCGTTTGTGAATGAATGACGTGTTTATGTTGTGGTATTATGTGGTTTGCAGGGGGGCGGCCTGCCTCAGGGGAGGCCTGCCTGGAGACACGGGGTCTGAGGAGGCCATGTGAGCGATGGCCCCTGGGCATGGGATACCTTTTGAAGTGTACATGCTGTTTGGAACCTTGGGCGTTTGCACCCGTGAAAGCCCCCCATGCCAGCGCTCATCCCTGGGTGCGAACCGCCTTTGATAGAGGGGGGTGGGATGGATGGGCCTGGGGCGTGCAGATAAGGCACAGGAAGACTGCTGAATGGAGACACACTTATGTGGATTGTAGCTGGGCGGCCTGCCTCAGGGGAGGCCTGCCTGGAGACACGGGGTCTGAGGAGGCCATGTGAGCGATGGCCCCTGGGCGTGGGATACCTTTTGAAGTGTACATGTTGTTTGCGCCCGTGACACCCCCCCCATGCCAGCGCTCATCCCCGGGTGCGAACCGCCTTTGATAGAGGGGGTGGGATGGATGGGCCGGTGGGCGTGCAGGCAAGTATGTGGGAGCGAGGGGCCATCAGGCCCCTCTCATCCTTTACTTCTCAGTAGAAACTCGGACCAAGTGCCTCCAGTAGTGGGTTCGCCCCTTGCCCTTATGTGATGTTAACTTTGGTTGACATTCGGGTAGATGGGACTACTGAGCAGGACACGGGGCATCCATTTTTGTACCCCCTTTCCACTCCATCTTGGTGACCAGGCCTCACTGCGCAGAGCACATTGCTCCCACCCTCGTTCCCACTCTGACTGGAAAACTCCAGAGGTATTTGCAACAGCTAATAAATGTAACACATCACTCTTCCTCTGAAATCACTGCCCTGCATGTGAACCAGCCTGAACTAAGCACATAGCTCGTTCATCTCCACAAACGTGTCCTTGCCCACTCACCCTCGCCAGTGGAAATTTACTGCCATTCTGACCCTGTGTCCCTGCAAGGTATTCTCTTCATGTGCAAGACCACTGACCACGTCATGATGCCCACCTAGCAGATCCCCAACTAACATTAGACCCCTACTGCAGTATATCGTTGCCTATCAATAACAAATGCCACATACCGGAGATTCTTGTGAGCACAGACCCAAACTTCAAACAGTGTATTATAGTGGTCAAGACCCTTAACCTAAGGCCTGTATAATCCAATGTTAATTGATAGTATAGATATATGTGTGACTTTTATAGAGACATAACCTACTGAAAGACTTTGAACAAGTGTTATTTAGTGCATGCATTATTGAGAATATATTATGTTAGCTTAGATAGTGACCACCCTCCTTCACAGCGACCTGACCTTCACCCATTCGGAGCACAGATGTCTGACGTCCATCCTTGAATGGAGACACACTTGATTCATTTAAGAAATCGAAACAATCGTTGTTAAAATATATGTGGTGTTTTATTTTGTATCTTATTTTGATGACACAAAAATACAAGACTTTACACATTGTACAGGTAAGGTTGCAACACAGCGAGGGAAAATCCCCTGTACTGACCGCTGTCACTTGGGAAAGTTTCTCTTATGGCACGTACGGCACAGGCGAGTATTACTCTTCGAACGCGGTGTCCAAGCCTCCCGTGAAGCCACCATGTAAAGGAACAATAGGCCACCAGCCTGTACCACCTGTGAAAAGGAATGAAACAAACTGTTTTTAAATGACCAAGATAAGTTTAATAAACGTTTGTTGTCAATGACAATTCTTGTAACTAATGGCATTCTGCTTGGACAAATGCTATCTAGACACTGCACACTATTGAACGACTTTCCTGCGTTACAATGATATGTATATGTAATTTTGGATATAGTAGAAGACCATGAAATAGGAGTGGCATGACAAGCAGAGTATACTTACTCGTTACTCGGATTACGAGGACGAACAGTTGCGCGAAGTTCGTGCATAAGCACCATCATTTACTCAAAACGGACCTTGTGAGGTAGTCTGCCCTGAAGTCTGGCAGCTCGGTGATGCATTGCAACCGTGGATCGCCTTCCGAAATGTAGACCACGCATCCCGAGTTTTCACAGCAGCAGCAGTTCTTGTCCTCGGTTGGCATTAGCTTGCACCAATTGCATGTGCACCAGGTGGAAACACCGTCCATGTGACTAGGTCCAGGCTCTTCAGCTGTTGAATCGTCCTCCCAACTGCTGTCCGAAGACCCATCGTTTTCGCGTGTTTCCCTTTCCAGTAGTTCCTCCTCGGTATACTCGGGCTCGTACATGTAGGGCATTATTGTAGCCATTGTGTGTTAAACAAACTAAAATAATTTATAGCGGTGGTACTGGTATCTGTTCACACGGGCTACAAGCAACGAAGGTAGCTGACCAGAGCACAGAAACGAGTCACAAAATACTTAAAGTAATACAGAGAGAGGAATGGAATCGAAAATCTGCTGCTGTGTGTTGTGAAACGGTCTGTTTATATTTATTTAGGAAAGAGGCGTCCTGCCATTTCCATGGCGACACGTCATTAGCTGAAGCGCAGCGAATGTTGACACGAGACGTGCTTTGGTTTTGTGAAATGGGGGGTACACATCTGCTGATGACAGGCTACCCACTGGGGCGCAATTAACCGTGAATCCACAAGGACAGGATTTATGTATGAGAATGCATTACCATTGGGAGTTCTTTGAATATGCACTTGGGCTGAAGCCAGTAGTACACAACATAAGATTGAATTGGTGAGAACGAACAAACTTGTTAAAATATTTATTATTGAAAAAGTCAGATGTTGAACTGGCTTAACAGTATTGGATCCTGTGTGGTTTTGAATATTGTACAATTATGAAGGAATAATTATTGAAAAAGAAATTTAAAACAATTGGATTTTGCACCAATGTATACAGTGACTGAGAATTTACAACGTGTTAAAATGGCTACCAGATTTATAGAGCATTAGCTCTGGTTTAGAAGAGGTTTTGTGACCGTTACAGGAAGTACGGAAGTACACTGCTACAGAGATCATAGGTATAAAAGAAGGCTATGCCGTTAGAAGAAGTTGATTGCCTGGCAAGGTCTCTGAAAGAGAGACAGAATGTGTGACGGAATGTTTACAGCCTGAGCAGTATTACATGTGTGCAGTAAGTCCATGCTGAAGTATGCCTGAATTTTAACACATTTGCTGAATAAATATATAACCTTTCACATGAAACATGAAAGTGGGAAAGTCCATTTGAGCCAAGTCACACATTCCAAAATGCCACCTAGTTGCCATCGCTGGAAGTTCACCCCAGGTTCTGAGCCACAACAGCAAGGCATTGTGGGTATGCACATTAAGTCAAACGCAAACCTTTTTCTCCAGGAAAGTGTCTTTGTCTAAGAGGAGAGTCTTACTTTATACATAGCTTAATCAACCCATCAAGACATTTGCAAGGCTACCAGGTTGGGTAGTAGTGCTGGTGGTACTGCTGTGTATGTGGATAGGAGAAGCTGGTGAAATGGTGAAATGGATGATGCTATTACATAGCAGTGACAGTTTTGAAGGCTTAGACTGTTGTGTGCATGGCTGATGGCTAGGACTTTAGGACACACACGGTTGTAAGGCATTTTAGATTCTGCAGCAGGCAGAGGGTTGTGACCTGTAAAGAATGGGTGTGGAACACATTTCAGATGCAATGGAGCAGGACAAGTGAGCTGCCATGACTGCTTGTGTGGTTTTGCTGGTGAGGACACTGTTACAACATAGTAGAGTTTTTGATGTGTACTTGGAGATGGTGCTGTGAAAAGTGATGCAGTGTATCCACTGGGTGCTGGGTTTGCATACTGTCACTATGAAGTTGCGGTGCCCGTGTTGAAGGGGTAGCCTATTGGGTGTATGGCCGAAGGTGGTAGGTTGTAGGCCATGGATTGAAGAGCCACGCCACTAATGCAATGTTGACTGTGCATCTGGTGGACGGCGATGACCTGCAAAGAATGGTTGTGCAGTACGTTGCAGGTGACATAGAGCAGTACAAATGTGCTGGCAGGTGTGTATGTTTGTGTCACACTCACCTGTGTCTCTGCAGGAGCGATGGACGAGCCTCCCTTGACCCCGAGTCTTCACTTCCCCTGTTTCACCGGGAGGAATGCCTTGATCTTTAGTAGGGTGTGCACTCCATCCTGCATTTGCAGGGGCGCGATTCACTCATGTGATTGGTACCAATGTCTGTAGTCTGCGTTCAGATGCCAAACGCTATTTTATGCCTTCACAGCAAGGCCGAGAGTTCAAGGTGCCTGTTTCTTCACTGGCTAGAAAGACCTTCCCACAAGTGAACGTTGCGCGGAGAATGTTGAGTGTCCAAAATTGTCTGTATTGTCTTTTTTTGCCAGTATTTTTGTGGGTGAGTAGCGCTGCCTGTAGAAGCTAGCTGCTGTTAGGTTTGCGCAGCGCCTTCAATTTGTGCACGCTTGGTAATGTCTCTCCCTTTCCCATGCAGGAGAAATTATGTGGTATTAGCGCCTCGAGTCCGGGTTCAGCGCTACTGGAGACTTGGGGGTTAGGTAAGTTTGCAGTGAGACTTTTGGTAAGTATGCACCGCATAGAGAGAGAGCGCAGTGAAATAAGTTTCCACGTTACTGGAGTGAGCGCAATGAATAATGTTTCTTCTTTCTTTTACAGGGGTTTGTGCGCTCGTACAACTAACCAGGATTCCAGCGTTGCGGGAAAGTTTGGTGAGTATGCGCAGGGTTACTGATGTGCGCGTGTTAACGCTGTTTTTCTTTGGTCTTACAGGTGCCGGTGTAGAAGTCCCCTCTTGACTGGAGATAGCTGCGGCGTGGAGTAAGAACCAGGTAAGCTGAAGCTGAATGATCCGGAGCGGGTAAGCAGAAGCAGGATGATCCGGAGCAGGTAAGCAGAAGCAGGATGATCCAGAGCAGGTAAGCAGAAACAGGATGATCCGGAGCAGGTAAGCAGAAGCAGGATGATCCGGAGCAGGTAAGCAGAAGCTGTCTGATCCAGAGCACGGCAAGTGTGTTGCTGATACAGCTCACAGTAAGCAACACGAAGCACTGGAAGAATCTTGGGTGTGACTTATATAGCCAGCCACACCCAAACACTAGAGAGCTCATGAGTTATCATGCACTTCCTGTTTGGCAACAGGAAGTGGTAACCCGGAAGTTACTACAAACACTAGGAAGGAATGAAGGAGGGATTTGTTATGGGTTCTTTGTGTTCCTATGCCAGGCCTGCCAAGCCTCCACCCAGCTTGCCCCAACTACCTGCCTGATACCCATGACAGTTTGGTTATGCAGGTGAGGTGTATGGTAGAATATGGTAAAGTTTTGGATGTGCGATTGAAGATGGTGCAATGAAAAGTCACGCAGTGTGCCCTCTTGGTGTAGTGTGTGCATACTGGCAGTACGGTAGAGGGTATGGTTGAAGTGCAGCTTATATGGGTTCTTTACTATGATGTGTGCAGAATTGTTGAGGTAGGGCAAATGTTGTGACAATGTTCTGGTTAGGTTGCTAGTGAAACAATGCTTTCTGCATGGTAGTGGGTAGGGGTGGTGGAGGCTATGGTATGTTTGTGGATGGTGGTAATTGCAACCTGTTTTTGTCAATGGGTGCTTTATGGAATGAGGGAGTTGGGTTGAAGTGCTGCTATGTATGTTACGTTTTGGTACTATGTTAGGTGCGTACATGGTCGTGTGCATGCATTCATAGTGCTGTTGATGGTGTGTGCAAGGGTGGAGTGTTGTGTGCATGGGAAAAGGTGTGCTGGGTGTGCCGGCAGATTGTTGTGGATGCAGAAATAGGGCATTCTGTAGGAAAGGTTTCTGGTGGAGGGGCTTTGGAAGCAAAGTGAACATGTTCTCAGAGTGTTGAAGGGGACATATGGAGTTGTGTACAGAAATGATAGTGTGCAAAGCAGAGTTTAAGTATGTGATTGGTGCAGGCATTTTAGAAAATTTGATAGTTGTTAATAGGCGCCATTAAGGGATTGTTGGAGAAATCGAGTGCAAAGGGAAGAAGTATTGTGTCTGCTTTACTAGGGCATGGCCTTAGCTGTAGCTGGGAAAGCGCACGTGCCACATCATGGCTTTCTTGGAAAAATGGAGTGCAAAGGGAAGAAGTATTGTGTGATTTACTGGGGCGTGGCTGTAGCTGTAGCTGGGAAAGTGCATCTCCACATCATGGCTTTATGAGCATGGTGTCTTCGCAAATGGAACTGTGGGGATTCTCCAATGAGGATTGGAGCGTGTGGTTTAACTGAAGTGGCGATGACATATTTACCGAAGGGTAGATGTATTGAGGTTGGCGGACATGGAGAGACGGCGAGTGCTTATAGTTGGTGATACCTTTGTGCACGATCTGCACAGGTATGCCGTGGAAAGAGACTTTGATACTGATTTTCAGTTGGAAGGAGTGCAGGCTTTTTGGGCCACAGTCTATGAGTGGGGTTTCGGCTGCATGGATGTTCTTTGCAAATATCTGGCCTCTGTTGGTACTGTGGTTGTGGTGGTCGTGCATTTGGAGGACGACATTTGGGGCACATGTCGTGTTTATGTTTGCTCGTTTATTTAAAGAGGTTGATGAGAGCTGTGATGCAGATATTTCCTACTGCAAAGATGATTTTCTCATCGATGACACCAAGAGGAAAATGGGAGCATGCCAGTGTCAGTTGTCCACGGCTAGAGGTTGAGAGATGTTGGATAAACAGAAGCATGTGCGACTTTATCTCCAGTGGTGGGATGTTGTGCATGGACTATGACAGCATAAATAACCAGCGAGAGTTCCAGTGGTTCCAGGGAAATGGCAGTTATTTGACTTCCATCATTGACAATGCTGTTGTGTTTGCCACTGTGAACAAAGCTTTGCGGACAATCCTCTAGAAATGTAAGATAATGGTTAATCTTCAGTGGTGAAAAATGCCAGGGGGAGAAGGAAAATAATTGAATGAATGCACGTATATAATAAAAACACCACAAATAGGAAAAAATACATAAGTGTTTGTGGGGACTCCTCCTCGCGTGATCTAGCGAGAATTAACGAGCGCGAAGAGCGCAAAGTGATCAGAGCACCAGAACTCAGCGGGAAGATGACCAAGGCAGTCAGCCCGGGCCCTCCTCCTGAGGAGGAGCTTAATAAGTGACAGGGCCCACCTGACAGATGCTCAACCAGCAAAGCATAATACCAAGGCTGAGGACAGCTTCCTGGGTGCTCTTGCTGGCTAGGTGTGTCTCATTCCATGACACCTTGGATGCAGTGAAGTTACCTGCATCATTAGACAGCACAACAGTGAATACAGACCCCAGCCCTGCTCTGGACCATACCCAACACCCCCACATTGTTATTGTGCTGGTGTCTAAATAAACACCCACTGAAACCAGCGTCCTGTCCTTCTAGGCCACCACAGTGGTTTTACACCCCATCCTAAAGACACAATCCCCACCCCTTTATTTCATCCCCTCCACCGCCCCTAACACCCTCTCAACCCCCCTCTAGTGTATAGCACGGTAATGCCACGCAATCTGCGGTACTGTGAGGATTACACGTGGCAAATCCATTTGTTTTTTGGATGGCAGCTATAGCATTGCCACTGAGGAGGCAAAGCAATTGGGCAATGTGCTCACTGGTTGTGGTGTGTACACAAAGACTGTGAGAGAAGGTTTGTTTGTACACATAAATGTAGGAGGCTTTGGTGAAAGTGTGCAAGGTAAGGGGCATGCCTCATGTTTGTATGCATGGACTGAACGAACTTGCGTAACGTTCCTACTATACATTCCCTGCTGCTTTTGTGGTATCACTTCTCCGACATTTGTAGTACATGCATTACAATGGAAGACTATATTGTGAAGTGTATAAAGTACGTGGAAGCCATGATGTTGTAATGCATGCAGTGTGTGCATTATATCATATGATGTGCTATGGTACTTTCTGCCTTTTGTATTGTGCATACATACAAGTGTGTGAAGGAGCGCTGAGGAAAGGGACGCAGAATGGAGGCCATACAGCGATATTGATTCCTCTGCCAGCTGACATTGACCGTGCGGAAGTGAAGGGGGAGGGAAAAGTGCAGTATATGGGAACAATGAGAAACAGAAATACATGCAACTAAGGCCGGTGCTGGCAAGTGGAAGGGAATCGTACAAAAATGTCGACCTGAAAATTGCGACGGTGGAAAATGCTGACTTTTTTTTTGTAATACCCCCCTTACACCACATATATATGTGGGGTGGTATGGGATATTATAGTAATATGAGAGGCTGTGGGGGCTCTCCCCCCACATACCTATGTGGTGCAAAGAGGGTGTAATAAAAAAAAAGTCTGCATTTTCGACCGTCGCAATTATGTGTAGTCTCAGCGATCACATAGATCCAAGGGGAAGGATAAGTGTTGACATAAAGTGATATGTGCACTGTTAGGGTTCTAGAAAGCAATCCGCAAGTGCGGGGGCTGGCTGAAAGCTAGTGCAGGGGTGGAAGTGTAGGGAGGGAGGTGGAATGGGACACTGATAGGATGGGTAAGAAACCAGTGCACAATACTTTTTAGCCAGGAATTTAGCTGGGGACAGGAGGGGAAAAGGAAGAAGTACATGGAAAGGTTTGCAGGTGCTTTGAGAGCCTACCATTATTCTCCTCGAGGTGCAGGGAGACGGAGAACGTGTTGCACAGGGAGGCTGCAGCAGATGAAAGACACGTACCATCATCTGATTGCATGTGCAAGCAACTGACCCGGACAGCGTAGGAGGCTGATGAGGGAAAAGGATGAGCAATCACATATGTAGGAAGTGAGAGTGGAAGGTATTGAGGTCCCAGAGACCAGATGTCATTCTGCATAATGCACAGGGCTTTTATTTCATTGTTCGCAGTTAGTGGGAGGTAGTGCACACATTTTACTAAAGCAGAGATAGGATACCTGCCGTGCAGGCGAAGGACAAGTTGCACACTCTTTTATGCATGAGTTGGTGAGGACAGAAAGTGGAGGTGGGCACATTTAAAAAGACCTTGTGGCAACAGTGCAGCGTACAAGGCACCACACCCGTGCAGACACTGACCTTTTGAAAAGTGCCTGTAGGTTGCTAAAATACATTCAGTGGTGCATTTAGTGCCTTATTTTTTACGAGTTATGTAATAGGTGGGTTACTGGGGAACACATTTGGTATCAATGTGGGAAGGCAAGAACAGAGTTACTGATTAGCTAATATAGTGTATGATATGGGTAAATAAAAACATTGGAAACATATACCAACAAATTGCCACTTCATGGTGGCAGATGGGAGGAACATTAGTATGCTTTTTAAAGACGTAGTGGACTCTTATAAGCAGATATTGCACGCACAAGTACTTCTAACAGAGTTGTCCACCCACTGCTAAAAAAATGTCCATCAGTTTCTTTTGTAGTGATGGGTGCTTATGTGCATGAATGTGCATGCATAATTACTGCAATGTTTCACTGAAGTTTTAACTGCTAGTGCTTCCCAATAACAGCACACGTGCAGCCTAATGTTGTAACGGTACATATGAACTGTTGTGGAGAAGTGACATTGTAGGATGCTGAAGTCTTGGAGGCCATTGGTGGATGTATGTGTCACTACTTACAAATACCTAATTAGGGCGTGGTGGGAAGAGGATAGTGGAAAGGGACGAAGGACTGTTAATGAATTGTTGGGGTGCGGCTCTAATGGTACTTTGCGAGGAGCATGTGCTATATTCTGTGCCTTTGAACATGCTGTCCAATGGAAATGCGATTGTTGCAATTGTTCGATGAGGTGCTTAGATTGTGCGTCACAGGAGAAGGCAGCCATATTTTGTTTATTTCCTGTGTGTAGTAAGGTGGGCAGAGATGGTGAAACGCAAAGTTTTCATAGTGGGTGATCGCTGTGTGCTCAATCTGCTCCAGTATGCTATTGAAAGAGGTCTTAATAGCAATTTGAATTTGAATGAAATGGGGACTTTGTTGTGCGGTGTCCCTGTCCGTAGTTTCCACCATTTGGTTGAAGAATGTCAACGAGAGGCCACTTTAGGTACTGTACACGTAGTGATAGTGCATTATGGAGCATTGCTTTTGGGTTCAATAGCTTGTGCAAGTGTGTACCGTCAACTGAAAAAGATGATGAAAGAAGTGAAGCACATTTTTGCCACTGCGAAGGTGATTTTCTCATGTTTACCACCAAGTCCAGTATATAACTATTCTAATGAATGTTGTCGGTAGCCAGAGGTGGGAAGGCATTTTATCAACAGAAGTATGTGCAACTTTTTGCATGCTGGGATGTACTCCTGTAAGAATGAGAACATTGGTCATCGATATCTGCACCTACTCAATGGAAATGGCATTTCATTGTCACACAGTGGCAATGACATTTGGTTTTCGGATCTACAGGCTGCAGTAAAGATGCTATTGTAAGAATATGAGGCACAGAGCAACAAATAAAAACCATTATAAAAGTCCAAAAAGGAGTTGTTTAAAAAAAAAAAGAAAACAGCTTTTTTTAAAAGCCACCACTACAAAGGACATCCCTTACTTTGGTTGACACTTATTCCCCTACTCCTGCGTGTGCACACCTGCAAAAAATCACAGACATCGCCACAGTTGCAGGGTTGTAAGTGAAACATACGCCGATTTTGCAAATGCACATATTCTGTTTGGGAATTTGGAGGACACAGGATTGCGCAATAAGCTTTGTGGGTGTGCAATGCACGCCAGAATGTGCTATACAATATATTTGTTCACCTTAATGCAGAGGGTGAGCTTATGGCTGTGTGTTGTATGCACCACAGTGTATGCTCTGTGGGTGATATGCACATACATTACTTGACAGTGAATGAAAAAGTGTGTCCGATGTGAGTTGTGTGCCTGTGGGTTTGTATGCGTATGGAGCACCCACACTGAAGTGATTGCATTTAGTTTCTTTGTGTGAGACTTTGGTGACACTAGATCCAGACAACATAATTGTTGTTGATTGTGTAGGGAGAAATGCACACCATGTAACACGATCGCTAGTTGCGATTGTGCTCTGTGAGGTAGTAGGGCAGGCAATGATTCTGTTTCCAATCTCCTGCATAATATTGTTTCCCAATATGTAGCCACTCATGTAGGGATGTTATTTTTCATTTGGTGCGGAAATGGAGAAAGTGCGGTATATTGTGAAGAAGTGTATTTTTGTCTTTTTACATCTTGTGCCATTGTCCTACTATACAAATGGGAATCTATCTTTTGCCAGCATGAACATTTTTCCCCCACAAATACCATTCTTTTTCCTATTACTGCATTTTCCTTTGTGCACACTGTACACTCATTGCTTTGGTGCCCTTTTTGGAAGTACACGAAAAATGTTTCTCATTGCTGTTGCGCACTCGCGCCCTTGAAAAGGCACTGCAACACGCACAACTATCTCTTTCATCAGGTACCTATTTCTACCTGTTTCCACTGCAGTGATTTCCACACTACCACTGTTTCTTGCATTTAGCAAACAATTGTGTGGCGGGTATACGTTGTGTGTCGCACTTACTCCCTTTATTGCCACTTACTTTGTGACACTCTAAAAGGAGCTTTCCGTGATAATGACGTACCCAAACCATTCCTAAAGGGATGTTAATATACAGGTGTGCTATTACAAGCATAGCATCATTTCTAAATACAGTATGCTAAAGCAAAGTTATGTTCACAGTGCCGTAATAAAAACCTATGAAATTCACTAAGAAAAAACGTTGTTGAAGGGGGTTAAGTTGCACTACTACAAACCTTTTGCCTTTCCTGATAAAAACTACCCTAAAGCAACGTTCTGCTTACAGTGCCCTCCTAAAAACCTATGAAATTCACTAACAAAAAACGTTAAAAGGACGTTATGATTAAGTTGCTCTATTAAACACCTTTTGCCTTTACTGCAAAAAACTACCCATACGCAACGTTATGGTTAAAGTGCCCTACTAAAAACCTATGAAATTCAATGGAAAAACATTGCTACAGGGACGTTATGGTTACAGGTAAAACTTAAAAACCCCAGAAATTGGCAGGTTATGGTACGGTACGCAACCATAACTTGTGCTACCACTGTGCACTGCAAGGACTAACACCCATGACATCAAAGATGACATCACAAATGTCATTGATGAGATCACTGATGACATCACATATGAATATTGTTGCAATGAAAAGTATCCAGAAGGGATTGTCTTTGTTATGTTGCCATAAAACTATCAGAGATCATGGGGACAACTTTCATTACATAAGTAGGTAATCAGACAAGGCATTGCTATAAACAGTATAGCATTACACATTTCTTTCCATTACAAGACCGAACTCTTGAACAAACGTGTGCAGCATGCATCATACATGTACAATATCCAATTTCTTCCCATGTTGCATAGTGAAATGATGATGCATGCTTTCCTCTTAGACTTTTATGAACTGTTATACATGTCATGAGTAGCTAGAAATCCCTCAGTTAATACATAAATGCACTACTGCACACAAAACTGAAAGACATCACAACGCATACCAACAGCATATACAAAGAAAGTAAAGTAAGCAAAAATGTATCAGTACTACCACAAAGTGTTCATAGCCTAACTGATTATATTAATGCACAGAAATAATTGCTGTATTTCAGGGTTCCTTCTTCCTGTATATATATGTAGCATATGATGTCTCTGAACCCCAAGGAAAGCAGTGTAAGAAGATATATGAGAACGGTGAGGTGTACAAATGTAGTACAGTCTCACTTTGTCATCCATACACATTGTTTCATTCAGAGCATAGAAGTTCAAAATGTCTATTAGTTACAGAAGATATTTGGAGGATATGCTCTTTTTGTTGACCTCTAAATGGTCAAAATTGTCAGGCTGACCTAGAACACACAGAGATTTCCAAGATCTGTGATAGTTGACAGTTTTTGTTTGTAGATTTATGTTTTCTGTATGTTGATACACTGTTGTTTGCACTGTTGAAGTATTTGCAAAAAGAGCATAAAAGAAAGATCCTCTATATAAGAAATGTTTTGAAAAATAGAAAAAAGAAAAAACAGACTCACTAGTAAAATAATAGAAGCTGTGTGACCTCAATTTGTTTTTCGCTCCTCTACTTTTAAAGTTGATCAAAGGAAGCACAGAGTTGTGCCTGTGAAGTTTAAAACATAAAGAATAATGGTTATTTACACAAATGACAGTAAATATTTAACAACATGTGGTAGGATGCCCCCCCCTTTTGTTACAATTATAATGAGCTCATAGTCCTCCCACTTACTAGAGCTGTCCCTCCAGTTACTGAGAATCCAGTTTGGAGTATATACTAAATTGTTACAGATAACCAGAAAGGAATTGCTGCAGACGATCAATACAACCATAGGGGAGGAGCTGAGAGCAATAAGACTGATGACTCTTCAGAATTGATACGTCTTGGACATGATCATAGCTATGGATCAAGGTGTTTGTGCAAAAATCTGAGAATCATGTTGCACATTCATACCTTCTCATGATGACGAGAATGGCACCTTGACTGAGGCCATAAAGATGTTGACAAAGCTACACATCCAGATGATAGATGAAGGAGGAGACTATTGGTTTGGATCACTTTTTTCTTGGGTTCCACAATGGATGGCAGATATGTTCAAGTACCTTGGAGCCCTGACCGTGTTAGTGTTGCTAGGATACTGTGTGATCAAGATAATAATCACACAATGCAAGAAGACAACAAAGAAAGCTATAGGGATGAAGATCATGAATGATGTTGAATCAGGATGGAAAGCCAAAGATCTAACAGATGATGAGATCAGAGACTTTGTGAAGGCCAGTATCCATGCACGTGAGGGAACAAAATTCCTGTACCCAAAGAACCATAAGAAGTATGTGGGAAGATGGATCTATTGCAGTCCAAGTGGACAGTGCATGCTCATGAATTGGAACAAAGTTGAGCATGTGAAATCAGCTGGATGCCTGAAGGGAGACATAAAGATATGGGTCCCAAAGAAACAGTTCTTCAGAAAAGGATGTCTAGATATGAAGACTGAGCAGAGAGCGGTCGATGAATCGCCCAGAGGGGGGAAAGTAGAGAAGGAGCTAAGTACCCTCACCTCAACCATCTCACCTACAGCACCTATATGTTGGATGCCAGATTGTGAGAGTGCAGTACCAGTGAAGATACCGATACCTAGGAGAATCTGAGAAGCAAGGTTCCCTTTGAGGTAACCTTACTTACATACGAGACAGTATAATGGTCATTTGAATGAAATCCCTGAAGAAACAGAACAAATGAATGATGAAGAAGAATGGTGACATCACCGTCATACAGAGCAAAGCTGACGTGTAGAGAAGAGATGCAGAGACTAGATAATGCAGCCAATTATATAAGGCATCAAGAAAGTACCGAGATAAATGACATCTTGGGATCAAGATGAAGAAACTTATGCTGCAGAAATAATGAAGATATCAAGCTATTTCACATACATATATATGCAAAGAAACGCAAGCAGATGAACTATTCTTAAAGGCTAGCTTTATAGTGAATAGATTGTGGCATGCACCAACATATACATTTATATATGAATATATATTGGAGTCAGTAAAGGATGGATTTTCCCACTACGAGTGAACACAAGTGAATTACAGGCGATAAACTCAGAAAGGCAAGGTTAGATGAGCCAAGAAGCCAAGGCCATATCAGACTAAGGTGAGCTGACATTGGAAACAAATCATGTGAAAGAATGAAGCTCCTGTTCAGAAGGCATGGACAAAACAAGAAGACGTCAGAGGTCTATTAAAGAATAGCATTTGAATACACTGAGAGATCAATTTTGTGGTCTTTAGTCACGTGGTGAGAAGAAGTTGTACGAGCATGATGGTCACACCTACGCACAAAGGTAGATCATGCCTTCACTCCCCTGAATTCCCCAAAGCAAAGAACATGTTCAAGGCTGAGTTCAAAGACCTAATTGACAGTAGACCACTGAGGCGATGATGGATGGATATGTTAATTGGTGGGAAGCTATGGTTAAGACTAGCTCATCTGCACCTGGACTTTCAGCCTGCGTGCTGCTAACATAGGTCGCGAAGGTAATGATGGAGGTTAGAAAGTAACCAATGATATAGGACCACATGATCAAGGGTCCTATAGTTGTGTAGCCAATTAGAAGTCGTATATTTAGTAACGTTCATAGTGATATATTTTAGGGAAGGGCTTAGTTGCCCCACCTGATGTTAAGAAACTAATAATTTTCTTCCACTGCCCTAAACGTGTATGGATTGTATACTTAGATGATCATTGTAGAGCCTATTACACTCACCATTAGGTTTTTGTAGTTTGCCACGTAGGATGACGTTAGTGATATGTAGGTTAAACGTTACCTATGATGTAATTTTGCTATATGAATGTAATTTTTTTATGAAATGCTTTGAGAAGTCTCAAGAGAGATCGTGATGAGGGACGTTTGTTGATGTCCGTTGTCTCCCTGTTTTAGATAATTGATATTAAAACAGTAGCTTATGCCAACTACCTGAGTTGTTTCTATTATTGATGTTTGAGTAAACTCTGCATCCACCGTCCATCTCTAAGGTATTGTTAACCCATCTTAAAGGGCTGGGAGAACCCCCCAGTTCAGGAATACCAGTGGCAGCATTTTGGGCAGGCTTTCTGCAGAAAATCCACCGATTGTTACTTCCTCCTAAATGGTGGGGGTAAAACATCCTAATATGCCCCAATTTTTTTAAAACGTTTTATCAATGTACAGAAGGAAAACACAGGTGCCTACCTTCAATATAGTGATAAAGGTTTTGACAAAGGGCCATGTTAAGATGGTGAAAACGTGGGCATCTCCGATGCCAACTCTCCCAACAACTTACCCATATAATGCATGAAAGAGTCAACATTGACCCTTTTGTGCATACTAAAAATGTACATTAGTGGTGTACAGTAGTGGCTCATGGCAACACCTTTTTATGTTATCACTGGTAATGGTGGTATTTTTTAAATGCCCATGGAGGTATTCCAGAAATACCACCTCCCCTGGAGGTAAACTCTGAATTAGGCAGATTTTCAGAAATTCCACAGTGGAGGTGGTAACTTTCTCTAGCGATATTTCATAAAATAATCCACCCAACTCTGAATGGCCCCCGTTGTTTGTAGTCTGCAAATAATGAATACCTGAATGTCCCCTCTTTCTCTGCGTGTTTAACTATGCCCGAAAGGGATTACCACAAACAATCCAACATCTATTTCCATTACTACCATATGGTAACATCCAAGGGTGCTAATCAGGTACTATTAAACACTTTTTGGAAGGAATTCACTGGTGATCATAAAATTCTCTGGGACATAGACAGAATTGAGCCAACGACAAACTGTAATAAGATATGGACCCTTACTCCCATGGCAAGTAGGACTCATGATAAGATGCTGAGGATGTTAACAGACCAATGGTGTGTGGGGTGGAGTGGTGCAAACATTACCATTTAAGGTCACAGAATCTGTCATTTAAATATGTACATTGCCTTAGGCCAGTATGAACATGCACCTGCAGCTTAGGCTCTTCTCACTCTCATTCACTCACTGTGCCAGGATATATGTGGGGGGTCCCAGGCTGCAGGTACATCTCCAACATTTCTGAAATTAACATGAGTACCTTACTCCACTACAAAGAAGCTGAGCAGGCATTGCAGCACCGGGTTCCTTTGAAGCAACCTGGGCTCTGAAGGCGTTTGTCATTTTAATTTTGTTTTTACATTTTGCAGCTCTGGTGCAATGAGCAACAGCCCAGCCAGCCTGGGGGGCAATTGCAGTCTTGCCCCTCTTCCCAGTCTGCCCCTGGAAGAAGGGCTTCCAAACCTGCTGCACCTCATGCTAGAACATTACGACAGCAAACATAGTTGCCAAGTGACCCCATACCTGACCCTACCCTGGCTTGTTAACCAAGAGCACTTCTTATGCTGCTATAAGTAGGTCAATATTTGGAATATGACGTGCAAAACTACAAAGTACAGAAGGCATATTGTTGGCAGCTAAACACAGGACACGATCACAGCAGGGGTGGACTGACAACTTTTGGCCTGGGGGGCAAATACAATTTTCTAGCCCTGGATGCAATGGCTAAAACTCATAAAACAGTAGCCCCAACTTCCAGAATATCGAAAACTAATACCAACCTCTCACACAACCCACACACTCTCAAGTATGTACAGTGCATATTACTGAAATTGTGTTCCTTTTATGCAACCTAGCTTTCAGTTATGTTTGTAGTTTCCTAAAGACAGTGGCCTCAGGGAACCTCCCCCATATACCAAAGATAGTACATTGATTTCACCAGGATAATATAATTTGGTGAATTGGGGAAGCTGTGATTTGAGCTCAGGGTTTTGTGTGTCTCAGTTTGCAATTTCACAGCAGCTACATCACCTCCTATCCCAGCTAGAGAATGGTTTAGTAGAGCAAAGCCATAGCTGAGCTAAAGGGTCTGACTTGCTGTAAGAGCCAAACATGAGCTCTATGACAAAAGACCTATACCTGGATTCCTGACTCCCACAACACAAAACCTATTCCTAGCACTCTGTCTACTGTGAAGGCATCATGCAGCAAGACACAGACAACAGATTCAAGATTGACATAAAACACTTCTATTAACTTAAATGACAGGATGGAAAAGGGCCTAGCTTTCCCTATGCTGAGGTGGAATGTCTCTATCTAAATAAAACTAAGGAATGTATGAGTCAAGGAGTTCAACTGAACAATCTGTGTCCAAAACCTATCTTACCCTCACAACTGATCTATACAATGTGTAGGGATATCAGCAACCACAAGAAACAGAGCCCAAACTAATGTTCTGAGCCTCTTCCAGCTCTCAGCTTCCTTTCAGCCCCCTTCCCCAAGAATAAAGCAGTTCCAACAAAAAGTCTCAAAATGACCTCGCTTGAGTTCAGGATAACGCAGTTTTAACCAATAATCGGGGTTCCCTTCCTGAAGTTCCAAGCACCAAGGTAACCTTGGTTGCAAGTCAACAAAGAGTTCAAGTCTCTGGGTTCCTTTCCCAGAGACTTAATTCCACCAGTGAGTCCCAGGGCTCTCTTCCCCAAGACTTAATTCCAGCACAAAAATATCCTGTGTCTCTTTAACGTTAATTTTGACTATTGTGCCTTCCTTGTATGTAGACATTGTGACTGTTGAAATAATCTTCAAGCTTTGTTTCAATATTTAAAGTTCCTTTCACTTTAGGATACATCACTATTGTTTTCACTTATATGTAAATTATCACTCTTTTTTAGTATACAGCATCTAATGGTTTTAGTATTCAAGAAACAAAGATTGTATTCAGTTTGGTCTTCAATAGGCATGGGTTGCCCTTGTTAAGATTTTCATTCATTTCAATATTCATTGAACACAGTTTATATAAATGTTAATCTTCAATAGGCACGGGTTGCACTTAAGATTTTCATTCAGTTCGATATTCAAAAAAGCACATAGTTTGTATTCAGAACACCTTTCCTTCAACCTGTGGTACAATATTTCCTTAATTCACTTCAAAAGTAATGAAAAACCTTCTGAGACTTTCGACAATGTGTTTTCTCCCACATGCGACCACTTCGATACAAAGTATTCTTAGGTATTCAATATTGAACAATGGATTGAATCAGAGACCTTTGAAAACATGTTTTCTCAAACACACGGCCACTCTGATACAAAGTATTCCTCGAATAACCCAGTGTAATGCTCGTGCAATGGGTTTATCAATGGATATAAACTCACTGGTCATGTTTAAAGGCTTCACAGCAGCCTGGATCATGCAGCCTTCTGCTCCTCATGTCAGGGGTCTCACATCTGCCCCTCAGGTGCCCCTGTGTCCATGGGTCAGCACAGGGGAATGAGCATCTTGAGCATACATAAAAGGGATAGCCTCTCCACACGGCTCCCTTCTTCACACTCGGTTTATTGTACGGAGTGACCAGCTCCCATGCTGCACTTGCACCGGCATTCCTGCTGCTGCACCTGCTGCTTCTCTATGCATAGGCTTCCCGTTGTCTCTCATAATGCTGGACTAGTCTCCTTTAATACACCTGCAGCCCCTTGACAGGCTTCAGGTGTGGATGCTCAATCAGCCCAGCCTGTCCACAATCAATGGGACATGCCTGACCTCTACAGTTCCTAGCAGGCATCTTTCTTGTCCCATTACCACAGTGGTAAATTACTGTGGTCTTCATTGTTCCTAGTTCCCTTTTCTTCGACCCATTACTGTCAAGTGTCAAATGGGGAGAAATCAGGGGAATGGGCTTAGTACAGCCCATGAAGATGGGAGAAGGGTTGCATTGGTCACTAACAGGAAAAGGGGAATACCATGTCTCGCCCAAGGGTACCCCCTTCCATTCCCCAAGGACCCTCCACCCAGGTGATCCTCCCTCGCTTCTCCACCCCAGGGTCAGAATACAATAGCCATGGCCTTTCCCTGACCACCTGCATAGAGGATTCAAGGGGTTTAGGAGTGAGAATGCCCTCAGGTTTCTCACATACCCTTCCCCAATTCGAGTTGTGCCTAGTTGCTTCAAACAAAGTACAAACATATGCATCATCATTATGAAAAATGACAGACACAGAACAAAGAAGTGCCTACTTACAAAGGACTTTGTGGAGCCAACCACAGGTGGTAGGGCATCACCCAGGTGGAAACTGTGTTGTGTGCCATCAGACTAAGAAAGTGTTATCAGGGTATTTGGGGATACCACGCGAGTGGATTTTGAAAGAACACACCAATTGTAATGCAGAAAATGTTGTATACATGAACACTTGTCCATGTACCTGTATCTATATTGGGAAGACCAACAGGAAGTGCAAGATGAGAATGATAGAGTACAGAAGTTGTCTGAAAAATAAAATCGAATTGACACCACTTGTGAAGAAATTCATAGAAAAGAGACATGCCTTTACTGATTTTGAATGGGTCACCTTGCAAAAAGTGAACGGGAAATCACAGCAGGATGTGAATAAAAAATGATTGAATCTGGAACAGAAACCCATTTTTATGACTAAAAGTAACATAAGAGGTCTGAATGACAACATTGAGTGGCATACGGTCACATGATAAATGATATGCAACATCATCCTCGTACAGCACTTATCGAGTGTTGGTCGGCAATTGTCAATATGTACTTTACAGTCAAGTTATTAGCCTCCTATAGGTACAGCTCAAATTGTTAAAGTAGTAAACTTGAAATGTTATTTACACAGAAACTTTTTGTGCAATAAGGAAATGTGGGATGGCAACAATACCATTGGGGACGTACCAGATATGTATCAAGAGTACTAAATGTCGAATAAGTGTATAAGTTCCATGAAGAAATGCTGAAAAGTGTTAAAATTAAATTGGATTTACTTATATGTAATGTACTATATGTAAATGTGAAAGTGCATATTTGAGATGGTTGACGTTAATGAACTGGAATGACACACAGTCACTATGGAATACTTGGGGAATGGATATTTACATGTAATCCAACAATAATGGAATGTGGTATGGGTACATTTCCAATGGGGACGCACTAGATATGCATTTAGTGCACTAAATAATGAACAAATACAGTAATCCCATGGAGAAATGCTGAAAAGTGATATAATCGAATTGGATATGTTCATATGGAATGTACAATTGCAGAATGTTATGATACACACTCACCATGGAGTATTACGGGACATGGGTCATTGTGGATTAGCCAACTTTGGTAAAGGTAGGGGACTTCTTCCTGCATTGAGATTCAGAAAGACTTTTCACTCTCTCCATTGTTAGGAAGTTCCAGCAGGCCAGGACCGTGTTAGTCACTTTCGCGGCCGTGTTTATGATTGGCTGTACCTCGGCACGTTGTTGGCATCAGCGTGTTACCCGATGACGGCACAACATGGTATATCAATGGCAGAAATGTTTTTACAGCGTCTCAACCGCACGCTGTAAGACACACCCTGAGTGATGAGGCTGAGTATTTCTAAGTAAGTGAATAGATTTCCTTGGCCAGCGTGAACCTACAGCAAACTTTTGAGAGTGGTTGGCCCTAACCGGTGTGTTTCTGAACTCTTTTGGAAGCTTTCAAAAATTGTACAGAGCCAGAGGGAAGACGATCGTGGTGGGGAAACATAATAATGTCCAGAGACCCCTCCAAGTAAGATCATTGACAGTCTAGTATATACATGGAAACTATTTTATGTAACAATTGATGTATACAAAGACAGGGGCGTTTTACATCATGCACCTTGTTTTGTTTTCCTTTCATAGAGTAAAAGAAGCCCTAATCTCCATTTGAGGTGCGATGGGCGACAGAGTGGTAGCAGAATAGAGATAGTGGGGATAATTCTTACAACAACTTCGGAGGTGGGTCTTTTCCTTCCTATGTGAGGGAGACGAAGAAGCGCTGATAGTCCTCCGAACAAGAAGGACAGCTAGAGAAACACATATGGTTGCAGGTGGTTGTAGTACTGGACACATCAATACCATCCAGGTACAGGATTTATTGATATACCCAAAAAAACCTTGGGGTTAGGTTAAAATGGGCTAGGTCTATCCATAAGACTGTTTGAGTATATTAAATGAGAGACTTTATCCGCATAGGGATTCTCAGGAAGAGCTGGAATTTACTGAAAGTTATTCCAAGAGACAAACATTTTTCTGCCCCTGATGTATGTCCGGCACAGTAAGGTCAAACAGGACAAAAACTTATATAAGTAGGGCTGGGGAAATATAACGTGACAAATGTGCTGAATTGTTCAAGCGCTAATGGTAACCAAGTCATAGTGACCTGGTCGTTATCAACTGATGTGTTGTGTTACGTGTAAAATTGCCTAATACACTTTTTGATTTTTTTGTATTGATTTTATGTAAAGATTTCTTTGCATTTTTCTATACCGGTATTGTGTGGAAATGAATTGTGTAGTAAAATCGAGTTTTTCATATGTAACTTTCAACAGAGGGTTGAACTATTATTTGCTCGAAGCTCACCCTAGAGATTGATGAGGATTGCAACAGTGACACATACCGATTGGACCTACATGTCCAACACACCAGTAAATGCAAAAACACCCAGATTAGAATTTCCTAGATAGAGCGGAAAAAGACTACATTTCAAATACCAGCAAATGCAAAAGCACCCAGATTCCACTTACATAGAAAGAGGGGAGAAACCCAATATGGCTAACTAAGACAATGCACCTAATGGCAGACATGGATAATAAGTGCAGTGCCACAGAGAGCAAACTTAGCTAATAGGAGTAATAAGAGAGGAGGGACAGTAAAATGGGATGAAGAAATGGATCTTCCCCCTGTCCGCACCTTTCTTACCTTGTCAGTCGCTGCTGCTTGACGGCTGCACTGCATGCTTCACCAGCGAACACATGCAATCACAGTCTGGATCTGCTACTGAAGGAGTGTAAAACTACCTGCATCCCACAGGTCAACTGTGCTATGGCCTAGTCAAAACCCATTCTAATCACTAATTAGTTTCGTTTTGTTAAAATTAGTGGTTAATGGATTAGTATTTATTAAGGTTAAATGTTAGTAGCACTATGCTACGCTTTGCTGCACTGATTCCCAAATAATGCCTCACATCAGCACTAATTCACACAGCTAATATGATATTAGTTCCACTTGTGCATGTTTCCATTGCCCCTATTCGACTCAGAGACGCTGTTAAAATTAGTGCATGGTTAAAATTCAGCACTGATCATCCCTACATCATCCCCCCTTTGTTTCTGTTAGGATATGAATAAATAAGTTTGTTACAGAAACAGCAATCATAACTGTACCTCCACCAGCCCATATGATCCTCGGCACATAAGATGATAATGTGTGAAAAAAATGTTTTTGTTTTTTTTACTTACAATTTGTAACAATTGGCTAAATAATTGATCATTCCCACATTTTCATAGCATTAAACCTGTGAGTATGCGTTTTGTACATCTGTTTTACACAGAGTTTTTAAAAAAATGTTTTATCACTCTTTTTACCAAGCTTAACAACTCAAAAATAAATCATGAGTTCATATTTAAGGTATGTGATTTGTTAAATATTGCAGTATAAATAGTCCATACAGTCAATAAATGCCAAGGGATAAATGACAATAAATGTCCACACCTACACATAAATGGCAATAAATGTCCATACCTAGGAATACATTTCAACTAGTGTCCAGACATTGAAAAAAAATGCAACAATTATTCACTGGTCAAAGACAGACAGGGGTTAAAGAAATGGGAAGAATCGCAAAGAAGGAATGGAAATGTAAGACTCCTTTTAGACTGGCAATGGCATATCCAAGGCAACGCCCAATGCTGGCCCCAGCAATTTTGCAAAATGTGTCTGTTTGCCAGAGAGACCTGGGTCCATGCGCCTACTCTCATCACAATAGGGATGCAGATTCCCACCACTACATCATCCTTTCTTTACATGTGCCACTTCCTACCCTTATCCCCCCTTTTCAGTCCAGAGGTTTCCGGTCCAGGGGCCTCCAATCCAGTGGACTCCTCCAGGGGCCTCCTCTGTCGACACCCAGCTCCATGGGCGCTGGTGAAGGAAATGAGTTAGCAATCTAAACTAGAAGAGAAACAAACAAGTTAAATATCAAGCAAAATAATCCTTATATTTTTTCCAATTCCCTTCGAAACTATCTGTAAATAAATATGTGCATTTAACAACATACAAACATACAATTTACAACCACTTCTCCCTTTGCCCCCACCCAGAACAAATATGTGCATTATATGACATATAGAAATACAATTTACAACATCTGCCTTTGCAACTACTTTGGAAACAAACATGTGTATTATGTGGATTTCGAAATACAATATTGTATACTTTTTATTTGTATCCCCTTTTTTACACAACATACATTAATACTTTCATGCACAAATGCTTACCAGGTCTGATGAATCCCCTCAATCCGTGCATGAGCTATTTACCCTATTGCTTTACTCACTTTGATTTTGAAGGAACAGCTGCACTTTTCACTCCCTACTGGTTTCTCCAGCCTTTTCAAGCCTTTAACCTCATGTTTCGGACAGAATGGCTTTATCTGGTTCACATGGACAAATTGATCTCCTTCCTTCACCATGATCCGGTAGATAACAGGTGAAACCTTGTCCACAATTTTGTACAGGCCATGGCAGGATGGTAGAAGTTTGGCATTCTTATTTTTTCCTTTTGCAAAATTGAATTTGAACACTTGGTCACCCATGTCATATTCCCTCAAAGATGTTTTCTTGTCATAGTATGAGTTGGAACTCTCGGCTACTCTTTCCAAATTCCGCTGTGCAAATGCAAATGCATGCTGCAAGTGCTTTCACAAATCTTCCATATGTTCATGAATTGTGGATGCATTTACTAGGACTTGTTCATTAGTCCTGCACAATAAGTGCTGTGGTAAAACCATGTTCCTGCCTGTCATCATTTCATTTGGACTGAGGCCTGTGGACTGTTGAGCTAATGGCCATTAGTACCAAAGGGAGTTGCAAATCCCATCTGGAACCTGCTTCAGCCACAAACCTTTTCAAAATGTTAATGATTGATCTATTGCAATGTTCTACACCACCAGAAGAAGGTGGCCAATTTGAAATAGGCAGTTTCCTTTTCACTCCCAAAATTTGCCACATCTTAGTCATCACTGTACTAGTAAAATGGCTTTCATGGTTCGATTCTATTCTTTGAGGCAAACCAAACCTAGAGAAAATATGATTCACTTGCAATGTGGCCGATTTTTGCAGACTGCCGTCATGTGCTGGAATGCACTCCAGCCGTTTTGACATTAAACATCTCACTGTCAGCATATATCTGTTTCCCCGTGCTCATCTTTGGACTGGGCCAATTAAATCTATCTGCAAATGTGACCACGGTAGTGTTAGACCTCTTCTTACTAATGGCGCTGTACGTGTTGGAGAGGCAGGCTGAAACTGCACATACACTAGACATCCCTGAGTATACAGCTCCACATCCTGGGAAATATGTGACCAATAGGCACATTTCTTTAATATTTCCAATGTTTTCTGTGAACCTTTGTGTCCTGCTGCTATAGCATAATGAGCATGATGTAACAACAAACCCCTAAATGACAAGAGAACCACCCACTTGATTTGGCCTGACACAGATTCTCGAACTAAAGGCCCATCAAGTCTCTTTTTATTCTTCAACACCACCCTCAATTCCTCTCTCCCTTTGCAGGCCTCCTCTGTTAAATGATTTTGCTCTGCATCTAACAAATGTTTCTAGAGCAGACCTAAAATGGTAAAGTTGTGTCTTCTTTATGTGCATTCATTAAATCCTCGTCAGGTGTATTGAAACTCCACTGCATCACAGGCTGATCAACTGCTCCTGATTTGGAGCGTGTTATAACATCTACCTGGATTTCACCAAGCAGATGCTGTAAGGAACTCATGGTGGCAACAGTAAAGATAGACACAAGTGATCACAGTTCAAGGGTGTTTATAAAACTGCATAATGGGTGAGAAAAATGTCTAATCTAAACCTAAATCTAAGATGAGAGCAAGATACAACCATCAAATAATAATAAGGTAGTCCTAGTGGTGTCTCATCAAATAAAAGGGGCCTATACTAAAAAACCTATTGTCAATCCTTACAACTAAGTTACAAAATAGTGAGGGGTAATATTCTCATGTTCATCAAATGATAAATCAGGATGGTATGGCTGGGGTCTCCCTTCCCCACGGTTTTCACAATGGTCAAGGCAGGACCTTTGAGCACAGCACACTCCTGGGCCTCGTCAGCACAAGGTTACAGTTCCTTTCAATGATGCCAGGACTTTCTGGGCCCAAGTCCCTTTCCTGAAAAGTCTCTTGCCTTAGAAGACCTGCTGAATGATAACAATAAACTAAACAAAAGTTCCTTTGGTAATCCTTCACGTGGGGCAATTGCTCTTCGCCCCTTGGATTCCCCTCAACCGGGCTCTGATCCTTCTTGCAACATTAGCCTCCCTCAATCGGGTTCACTATGGCCTTTCACTCAAATATATATCATTCAAAAGTCTCAATGTGTTTTTCAACAACTATTCATTGTGGACATCCCTCAGCCGGGTTCACGCTTGTCGCCAAAATGCTCACGGGTATATCACTATTTACCCTCAATTTGCATGCATCCCTCTGTCGGGTTCACATTTGCCAATATCACAGTTCAATCATTTTTCTCCAATGTGTTAAAGACTTTTGAGTGTAGGAGGGGTTTTGCTCGACCCTCATAGGACCACTTCTACACTTCACACCAGTCTCTTCTATGGCCTCTTGGTTCTCATAGTTTCAATAAAGCAACATAACCCAAAAAGGCTTCAGTCAGAGTCCTTCAAATGAGCGCCCCCATTACGCCGGACCACTCTGCTTCTGAACCTTTTACTGGTGTTTCTTTCAATTACAGTCCAACCTTGGGCCCAGCACAGTTTGCTTTTACTATCTGTCTTCTCTGACTCACCGCCTGTGCTGAATTGTTGAAGTTTCTTGTCTCAGGAGTCAAGCATGACCACACAGTGGCAAACGCTTCTCCCCGCTTTGGCCATCAGCACGGGAGGGCCCTGTGTGTTGGTAACAGCTGTCACACCACACGCCTGATGAACTTCCCGGTATTATGATTTCTCTTTCAGAGGCTTCGCGCCTCTGAATTGAAAAGGACAGGGACAATTCCCTCCTCGTCTCCCCTCCAGTGCTCTCTACCTTTCTCCTCCATTTGAACTGCTAGTCTGGAATAGCTGCTTCCTCATGCATTCGGCCTTGCTCGAAGTGTGCTTTCGTGCTCCACCTTTTATCCCTGTGGGGAAGGGAAAGGGCCATCAAGAGTCCGTAGCTATGGTCAATTGCCAGACTCTGCCTAACCCTTGTGTTGGGACATGTCAGGTAAACGGCTCTGGTGTTAGTCCGTTGTATGCCACAGTGTAAGAAAGTGTTTGTGTTGGAAAAGGGGAGGGTAGAACTTCTGAATATCCTACATGGTAGGATGGGGAAAAGGTGTTATAGGGAAGTGGGTACAGTGTCTCACCCGTGGTGTCCCACTTTCACTCCCCAAGGACTCCCCATCCAGGTGATCCTCCCGCACTGGTCCACCCCAGGAACTGGATCCAATAGCGATGGCTGTGTCCTGGCCACCTGGATGACAGATGCCCAGGGACAAGCGGGTGAGACACCTTCAGGTTTCTCACAATGCTAAATGGGAAGTAACACCCCCCATCACTGCTCCAATTTTAGCCAACTGATCTGCTTTGTCATTCGACTCTTTGTCCTCCCCTGGTATTTTTAAATGGCCTTGTATCTTTCTTCAGTGAATAATCATATCATTCTCAGAAACCAGATTATCGATGTCTTGAATTAGTTTTCCATGTTTGAGTGGCTTTTTGTTACATGCCACCATTCCTTTCAATTTCTACTCCAGTAAATATTCAGCAAAACAGTTTCGGGCATAATCAGAATCAGTAACTAAATCGATGTTTTTTTAATTTATTTTCTACTGCTGTGGATATTGCCTTATAGATGACAGCCAATTCTGCAACTTGACTTCTTTTGGAACCTAACCTCATGTTTACTCCTGGAATGCCATTGCATTTGACCCACACGTTCCCTATTCGTGCCACCAATTCTTTTTCAGAGTCACCCCCCACATCCATCTACATACACGGTTTTATCCCTGCATACTTCTTCATTGAATGCCTTGTGTGTGGACTGTTCAAATTACACAAAATTTGCTTCTACCTCTGTATCACCAATAGCACTCACAGCTGCATAGTCATGTAAGTCTGCCAGCCTTGAGCAACTAGGCTGTTTTATTCTGTCTCACTTCTACTGGGAATCCCTGCAATGCCAATGTCCATGATGTGACTCTAGACTGAGCTAAGCCCTCTGATCTGATTCTTTTACTCTGCAAAAATTGCAGTGTCTGAGGATTTGTTTTAACAATTATCAACTTGCCCTGAAAAATGGGTCAGAAATGTTCAAATGCCCACACAGTGTCAACAGTGCCTTTTCAGATTCCCTAAATTGTGTTCCTACCTGCTGGCATATGTAATGGTTTTGTTATTTGAATAATGTTTTTGATACAAAATTGCTGACATACACTGATCTGTGAACCCTATCTCTATAAAGAAATCTTGGCTTTTCTTTGGATAAGTTAAACATGGGCTTTTTATCAGACAGTTTTTCAACTTGTCTACTGCCTCACATTGTTCCTTGCCCCATTTCCAGGGTACACCCTGCTTCAGTAATTTAGTCAATTGTTGTGTGATTCCTACATAATCTTCAATTAATTTCCTGGTGTAACTTGTCATCACTAACAAACTCTTCAGGCCGCTCAGATTTGTGGGATCTTTTCATTTATAGTTTTTTTTTTTCACTGTGCTATTGGTTACAAACAAACCTTTACACATATTATAAATATATAAGAATAAACATAACCATACTCTTTAAATACAAGTATCGCACAGTTCATTAATACAAATACAAGTCACATATCAACATACATAAGAAAGATAAAAAAAGAAGCAGTAGTAACAAATCCACATATATATCCCACATCCTAAAAGTAAAACATATTATTAAAAGGAAAGTATAATATATATATATTTACAATTACATCTAAAATCAAGTTAACATATCCCTATGTGGGCATGGTAATAAAATAGAAACAAATAAGCACAAGTCAATGGTAAATAGTCACCCACATATATGTTTTAGGGTGTAGAGATCAGTAAAGAAGCTTCCCTCCAGACATGAAATGCTGCAGCGGTGGTTACGATAGACTCTGCACAATAAATAGCATTCCAGAATTGGCACCTTTCAATATGATCAATATGGGTAACAAATTTGGAATAGCTTTTAGAATAGTTGTATTGCAATTTCGTACATTTTGTGAGAAGATGACGTTCAGACTCTTTATCCAACTTACATAATCAACATAGCCTCTCATTCCTAGGCAGATTAGTCCACCGACCAGTATGCTCAAGCGCTGGCAATATATCAAGGTGAAGATATATAATGAATCTTCATATTTGAATTGAATAAAATGTAGTTAGATAAGAAAACCCTGCTTGCTTTATTCAACATATGGTTTCAATTTAGCCAATCTATCAATATTGTAGCACATATTAAAATCTCTGGTTTTTAAAAAAAATAATTGACCTATTTGGATTTAAAATCAAATCTTCAAGAGATAAATTAAGTTGGGTTAATTGCATCAGTGCGGCTTTATGCAATTGAACTAAAAACTCGTTTTTGCTATCATGAGCAGATTGTTCTGCTAAATAACCAATCAACATTTTTGATGATAAGGGAGTGAAATAGAGATGACATTGTTGTACCAGCCACTATGAGCGCATAGAGGGAACACCGAGTTCACTACGAAGTGCCTCCACAGGCGATGAGCGAGGTACACTCAAGATGGATTGCAATACTTTTCCCTCAAGTTTTACAATCCAAGTCATCATATGTACAGGAAGAGCGGCAAGTCCATATAATATTCCTGGAAGTATACTTTTACGGTATAAGGAAATGAGTCCCTTGATATTGTTCCCACCCATCTTGCACATTAAATGTTTTCATCTAAAGCCATTTCTTTAATATTTTTAATCGAAAGTGGTTTCCATCGAAATCTTGAGGGGGAGAATCACAAATCGGAAATCCAAGAAAGTACATCTGTCCACTACTTCTAGGTGGATGTTATCAATACTTGAAAACTGAGCGCACTGAGGCAGAGAAGGTTTTTTAGCCTAACTTCTAATATTTAAACATTTATTTATTTACTTCTTCATTCAATACATACAAAGATATATATAGCAAAATGTAAAGGGTGAATGTAAGTGTCGCCAAAAACGCACCCTCCTTAGTGAAAGGAAATAAAGGACACACCCTTGGAGGGGAATGAGACCAGGACCAAGTGCGGGTGAGATGAAAAGGGCTTTATACAGATCAATATAGGGCATGCAAAGGACTCTGCAAACTCTGAGAGCGCTCTGTCGGACAATCGCAAAGACAGGCCTACTTATTTACAAAACACGTCCTGGGTGACACAAGCTATAGGGGACTCATAATCGTGGGGATTGGGTGGTGATGTCTAGGGGTATACACAGTAGAGAGTTGCTCCTCCAGGATTGGCTGACGTTGGTGCTGCGCCACGTGGGGTTGGAAGGTCAGCTGGGCTCATCGGGGTGGAGTGCCGGGCCGGAGATGCCTTGTAGCGATGATTGGTAACTAAACTGACATTTGCCCTTTTGGCCACACATTCACACCCATTCGTCACACTTCATGCTTCCGTTGGTTTGTAATTCTGATAAGCACTGACCTTAGATCAATACGCAGGCAGGAACATTGATATGCAATCTGAAGCATCCCATACATCAGTTGTGAGGACACCTTTGGTTCAAACAATCTGGTCCTATGTGCATAGTCAGGGGCATTGGAGGGGTTACTCGATCACCCTGTCTTGGTAGATTTGGTGAGGGATGGTATTATGATCTATTGGTACAAGGGTGGGCGCCCTCCTTTTGAGGGCCATTAACTTGGGGTTGCCGGAGATACCACTGGCCCGTAGGGGGCATGTGACTAGTGCCTGAGAGACGGTGGGATTTAGGACCAGGTAGCTCGTAAGTCATGGAGTCAGGCTGTGGCGGCCTCTGACATGGGGGAGGCGGATGCTTGAAATGGGTCCAGCACGGTCGGGAGGGGAGGCGAGGCTGTGCTGTTTGAACACCAGCTATCTCCGGAGGGCCTGGGCGGGAGGAGGGGGAGATGGCCTTGCAGCTCTGTGCGCGGCATCCTGCACAAGGCGGTGTATTGTCCCTTGGGTGAGGGGCGAATAACAACACATGGGGTCTCTAAGATGATTTGTATGCATTTGCATTACAAGGGATACTAACTGGGGGCTGTACCCTTCAGCACAACAATTCACATCTATAGTTGACATACGAACATGAGGTAGTGTTAGGCAGGTGTATGTGTAAAGAGGGCAATACATGTTATTGCATATTGTCATCAGATAGCCAGTCTTCGTACATCTTCACATTATAAACAATATTCGTTGCATATTACTCTTTACCCATTCTTCTTCACGTTTAAGGTGCTCCTTCATTGTGGTATGATATAACCTATCCACTACATCCCCGTCATAATATATGGGTACCATTCTAAACCTGGGCCCTGAATTCTCACCAGTTTGTACGTGTGCTTCCTGTTGCATTCGTGCCCCTCCTCTGGCGTTGCCCATTGTCACCATCATCATCACTCCATTTGGGACTGTGTTTGCGCAGCATCGAAGACCCAATTGGCACACACAAAAAATCACTCGCAAAAACACGATGAGGGGCATTAGTAGTTTCACTGCAAGCCCCATCCAGGATGGTACCCATGAAAAATTATTGTCGAAGCATGTGCTTGATTCTGCACAGCCTTCTTTCTTCATGCGTTCCCCTAAGTTGTGCACTGCAGTGATGATGTGCAATAGAGTCCCATTATCAGCATCTTCAGAAGGTAAGAAAGTGCAACAGGCACTTCCAATTTTTCGGCAAACACCTCCATCCATCGCCGTCAACAGGTCTAAGACATACCTGTTTTGCATTGTCATTAGTCTCAGAGCCCTTAGCTCCACCTTGATCACGTTGAACCCTTCTTCAGTGCCGTTAGCCAATTGGATCAGCTCCCACCGCGTAATCTGCAGCCACTTTGCGTTTACCTGTGCCTTAATGCTTGGAATGAGGGAGGCGAAGAAGGTTTTGGCTGAGCTGAATAGCCTGTACCTGTCCGGGATCTGTGCCAAGAGTTCTGAGGAGGCCTTTGATATGTAGTTTGACGACCTCCGTTTTCTGGATACGATTCCTTCGGTGTTCCCCTCTGACAGAGCGTACAGTGGTGACTTTTCAGTGGGTGGGGCGTTGGCTGCTGCCTGGGTCATCGTCCTGCCCCCTTCTCCGATGTGGCTTTCCTGTATTACTATTAGAGCTGAGTGCAGTGTCACCAGGGAACACGTGCCCCTCCATGATGGTGGGAGGTGCATGTATGCCCGTTTGCCACACACCCAGTAAGTGTCCATTAAGGCTGCTATTCCTTTCTTCATACCTGGGATCATTAGGCTTTTACTGCAGTTTGTGTTTCTTCCCATGTCGATTTTCCCTTCTCCCAAGAAGCAAAGTTTGTTTGAGATTTCTTTCTGTAGTTTCAATGCTTTTTCTATAGCGCTCACCCAGGTCAATTTTGCTATATGTTCTGACCAGATTGTGGTACATGTTTTTGCAATCCATTGTAGTTTTTTGGTCGGTAGCCCTCGCAGTGCTTCAGCCTTGCACGTTACCACTACATCTTTCCATTTGTTTTCCGAAAATAGTGTTCCTTTTATTACAAAGAATGGTTCTTTTAAACACACCACTCCTTTGGCTCTCGAGTAGCACGTTTTCTCGTTCTTCAGCATTTCAAAAGATACCGTGTGTGCCTGGAAGATGTTCTTAATTCTGCACAGGGTGAGATGGAGGAGACACTGGGCATCTGCGAGAGGCAATTCTTGTGGCATTAAAACTTTAGGTGTGCCTGAGGCATGGGGGATCAGGGAGCACACGTTGCAACTTTCATTAGTTGTTCGTTTAGCTGTGGAGCTCATGTCTGCATACCATTTATTCAACTGGTGTGGGTGCCTGGGATCTTCTATTGTATCTAGTCCCAGGCCATAGCATTCGTCATATCTCTTCCTACCCACCTCCCTCCTTCTTCTCCTGTTTTTAAGAAATGTTTTCGCATTTCTGGCTGCATGCAATAGGGACTCCCTCTCCCCGGCCCCCCTTCTCCCACTCCTCGTACAGAGTCATAAATTTGTCAGCCATTTCAATATTTTCTTTCATTCTCTCTGTGGTGTAGTCATTTTCTCTAGGAGGATCGGTTGTCATTGTGGACAGGGAAGCAGTGGTGTCTAGCCATGATATAACAGATGGATGCTGGTCATTTAGTTCATGTACACTAAAACGTATAGCATTGTGTTGGGGCTTCGGAAGGGTGGTTGACTTGTTGTTAGTATCGTTCTGACGTTTTGCCTGGTCTGGGTGGGGGCCGTACCCCCATACCAGCTGAAAGCCATCCCATATTAAATAGTTACCCTCCTTAAATGGTTTGCTTGCATTTTCCATGTTGGTTCCATTACCTCCCCCCTCATTTATCTCAATGCAGGTAAATGCTATTATCCAATAGAGTATCAGGCCAAACATGAGTGTGAAAAATGTAATTACACAGACAGTCAAACCGCATTCATATGAGTATGTTCGTAAATCAAAAACATTTCTACTCCTAGCATCCCTATTTCTAGTTGTTGCAGGCTGCCTGTTCGTTGCCATTGTTTCTCCTATATGTTAAAACAGAAAAGGCATATTAAGCATATAGTTGCAATCATTTTTGCATTTCCAACTTTGGAATGATTATCGAAAGAGAGAGAGAGAGAGAGAAAAAGAGAGAAAGACAGAAAGAGAGAAAGAGAGAAAGAGAGAAAGAGAGGAAGAGAGAACGAGAAAGAAAGGCAGGTCCTTTTCATTCAATACTGTTTTACATTTTGCTATAAACATTGTTATAATACAGTTGTCATTCAGTAAACCTTGCATGCTCATGTGCGTATGTTTTTAAAAAAAACATTTTTTACACAATTACTGTTTTATTCTTGCACATTTTCCCTGTCAGGGCTCTCTGCACTTTCTACTGGTCCCACACTGTCATAGGCTTTTCGGACGTCTGTCAAATGTATCCAATATCTCAAGCCCTTCACTTTCACCGCCGTGGGCGTGCAAAACACTGCTTCGTATGGGCCATGAAATCTTGGAGCATTCCACCTACGAACGAAACTCCTAACATAGACCATCTCACCTGGTTCCAGCTGACCCGTTGGGTTTTCTTTTTCTGGAGTATGTGTTTCATTTTCCCCGTCACTTATGAATGGTGGCGCGAGTTGTTTTGCTATCATGCGTGCTGCCTTAGTGAGTTTTGTCAGGTAGTCATTGAATTCCTCTCCTAGTACAGTAGCGCTTCTGTGTACATCTGAATGTCTATGGAGAGGTGAATGTGCTGTGTGCATTTGGCTCCCTGTCACAATCTCATGTGGTGACAAATGGTGGTCTTTGCTGGGCTGATTCCTCAGCTCGAACAAGGCCAAGGGGAGACAGTGCACCCAGTTTTTCTTAAGGGTGAAACACAATTTTGAGAGTCTTCCTTTTAGTAATCCATTTATCTTTTCTACCATACCGTTACTTTGCGGGTGATAAATTGCGCATAATTTGTGTTTGATTCCTAGCATTGATGTTACTTCTTTGAAGAGATCGTTCACAAAATGTGTGCCGTTGTCAGAGCGAATTACATCGCAGATTCCCCAGCGGGGGAATACTTCCCGCACTGGAAACTTTGCAGCGCACTTGCTGCCTTGCCTGTGCCTGCCCACTTGGCATCTGGGCGGGCACAGGGACCTGCCTCTACCCACCGTGAAAAGGGGCAAACTACCACTATCATGTACCTCGCTCCGTTGCACCTTTCACCCATGTCTGCATAATCTATATGCAGCTCTCTGAACGGTCCTACCGGCTTGGGTATCGTTCCCCTAAAGTGTTCTTAGAGTCATGCCAGAGTTGCATATCTGGCACGTTGTACATTCCATTGTTAGCTTAGTGAGTTGTTCCTGTAACCCTGGAATGAACCAGTGTTCCTGTATCTCGGCAGCGATGTGTTGTCTTGAATTGTGCGCTGGGAAGTGTAGCTGCTGGAATGCTATTTCTAATAACTTAGTTGGCATGACTACTTTACTTGTGTTGTTTTGCCGCCATAATAAATCAGTGGCGGACTGACTGCACCCTCTTTTTGTCCACAATTATTTTTTGTCCTCAGTTGCCCCTTCCTGTAGCTCCAATATTTGAGACACTGGCATAGCATTGTACCCGTCTGGAACATCGTCCTCTGATTCTTTCCGCACTAAGTACTCACCTGTTCTTTCTTTTGTTAGATATGACGCTTCTTTGGCGGCTGCGTCTGCTGCTGCATTTCCCAAAGAGACAAAGTCTGTATTATTGGTGTGGGCCTGGCATTTTACTATTGCTACCATGGTGGGTTCTTTCAACGCTTCTATGAGTTCCTTTAGTAGTTCTGCATGTTGGACGGGTGAACCATCTGCCCTGTTGAACCCCCTTGTTCCCCACCTGGCAAGCCCTCTGTGTACTGTTGTGGCCATGTATGCTGAATCTGTGTAAATTGTCACGGCGCACCCCTTTGCTGCACGTAGTGCTTCAATTAATGCTACAGGTTCTGCTGCCTGTGCTGAGAAATGGGCGGGCAGTCGCTGTTGTATTAGGACCTCGTACTCACCTTCTTCCATTCGCACGACCGCCACCCCCACATGTTTTTCTCCAGTTTCTGAATTTATGGAAGCTGACCCGTCTATAAAAATACCTCTCCTTCAGCCCGTGCGTTCTCACTCACGACAGTCCATTTTCCTCGCCCTGATATGTTGCACAGTCATGTGCCTGTATATCCTCCACAGTGCATGGTTCTGAGATGAATCTTGCGGGGTTGACCACCTTGCACCTTACTATATGTATATTGGTGCTTGACAGTATTACCTCATATGCAGTGGCTCTCTGTGTGGTTAACGTGCTTTTTGATCGCTCTATTATGGCGAACAATGAATGTTCTACATACAGTGTCAGTGAGCACCCCATTACTATGGTGGCACTTTTTTCAATGGTGAACGCGGCGCTGTGAGAGCCTGTTCGCACGCGAAGTGTCCCTGCATTACTGCGTCCAATGTCCCGCTGTAGTATGCCAGAGGTTTGTGACCAAGTGACTTTTTCTGTGTTAGGACTGCTGTCATGAGTGCTCCCTTGCAGTGCGAGAACAGGTAGAACTCGCGTTCATAATCTGGGTTCGCAAGCACTGGTGCGCTTGAAATGAGTTCTTTGAGTGATGTAAATGCATCGCGCAATTCTGAGCCCCACTGTATCTCTGTATTTTCCTTCTGGGCTTCTTTGAGTGCCTGGAACAATGTGCGTGTGTATGCAGCATAGTCTAATATCCATGGACGACAATAGTTGCACATCCCTAGGAATTTTTGCATGTCTTTCACCGTCTTTGGTCTCCCTACAGCCGAGATGGCTGCTACTCTGTCTGGGATTATTTTATTGGCATCTTTTGAGATCAATTGCCCTAGGTATAGCATTTCACGTTGACAATATTGCAACTTTTCTTTGTCCACCTTGTACCCCTTTTGGGCTAGTAATGTCAAAAGGGCAATGGAGTCTTTTCTACATTCTTCCTCGTTTTTGCTGCAAATCAACAAATCATCCACATACTGTATTATCGTGCTGTCGGCTGTCATGTTCCCAAGATCTTCGTGCAATATTCTGTTGAATATGCTGGGACTTTCACAATAACCCTGGGGCAATCTACAGTGTTCATACCTCCTCCCCCTTAGGGTGAATGCTGTCAAGTATCTGCATTCTTCTGCGAGGGGTATTGAAAATAATGCGTTTTTCAAATCCACCACGGTGAAGTGGGATGCGTCTTTTGGGATGTTGCATAGAATAGATGCTGGGTTTGAGACCAAAGGGAACTCTTTCTGAATGACGTCATTTAGTGGGCGTAGGTCCTGGATCATCCTCCAGGCCCCTCCTTTCACTTTTTTGATTGGGTAAATACATGTGTTACATGGGGGGTTTGAGGGTACTATTATCCCTTGTGCGAGTAGGGCATTTATTGTTTCTTTTATTCCTTCTTCTGCTTCCCGGGACAGGGGTTATTGTTTGACCCGGGGAAGAATTGCTCCAGGCTTAAGGTTGATCTTCACTGGTGTGACTCTGTGTAGCAGTCCTACGTCATGTGGACCTGTTGTCCACAACTGCCAGTGCACCGACTGCATGTCATCATTAAAGAACGAAGGTGGGGCCCCCACTACCGCCATTAGCTGTACTAGCACCTGCCTCTGCTGTCTCATTATTTCACAAGGGATGGCTATCTCCATAATGATTTCTCCATCACTCTCTGAATCTGTGAAAAGTTCCTCATCTGTCAAATCTTGGAGTGCACTGTCGGCGTTTATGCATAATACTGTACGCCACTCACAGCCATATATGTCCATTGCAATTACAGCTATTCTTTTGGCTGCAATTTGTTCTGCATGTATGTCCAGTGACATCAATGTCCCTGGCATTATCTCGGGCGGCTATTGGGTGGAAAACAAATTCTGCTGGTACTCTCCACTCTAGTTTTTTCAACTCTGAGACCACCCGTGCCAATGTTTTTAACCCATGGATGAACATATCTGGGTCCACAGGTATGCCGCACACCTCTGGGCATGTTGCTCTTGAATATATCAATAGCATCACACGCATAGAACACATCCCTGGGGTTCAGCAAACAATCCCTCCTCTCTTGGTGAAATAAATAGTCATGTTGAGCTTGCTGAGGAGATCCCTTCCCAGCAGGTTGACAGGGGATTGCTCATAATATAATAGGGGTGCTCTTACTGTTTTTCCCCCCACTGTCACGTCGAAATCTTTTGTGTAAGGAACTTCGACCACCGTGCCAGAGAACCCCTGCATCTCCAATTTACGATTAGATAGCGGAAACCGGCCTTCACGCATGCATGATTTTTCGGCTCCCGAATCTACCATAAAGATGAATTGTTTATTTCCTATCTCTGCCCCTATCAATGGTTCCTCGCTTGCATTGAAGGTTGTCGATAGGATTGGGCATGCAAGTGTTCTCTGTGGGCTGTCCTATGCTGGATGCCTTGTTGTACCCCCCTGGCTGAAAACGTTACCTGAAACTACTGCTACTCCTCCATATGGGGCAGGCGCGCCATTTCATGTTGTGGTTGTAAGAGGATTCAATTCAACACTACAGCTAAGTCAACGCCTAGTCTATAATACTGAATGAAAACCCTTATTGATATAACTTTATGTCCAGTTCATGCGTTCTGGATGACTACCCCTATATAACACCCCTCTCTTGGAATCCTCCTGACCCCACTGAGCCAAGAAGTAGTTCTGTTTTGCAAGTTTAAAGGTTTATTTGATAACTTAAACAATATATATTATATCACGCTTTATAATAAATTAATAATTGGATATCACACTTAATCTGGTATGATAAAGATTAACAACGGAGAATCTGGCACTAGCACACTTCTTGATAATCGCTAAGGAGTTGACATGAAATGGATAAGATAGCAACAATACTTTTATGGTTTCAAATGGATGCAATGTGGAATGAAATGCAGTAAAGAAAATAACTTGATAGGATTTCAGCAAAGACAGTGTAATCACTTTCTTGTACAATTCACCCCCCCCCCTTTTATGCAATGCAAGGAAATGAAAGGAAGCACACAGTTCTCAGAAATGCAATTCAAATGTAATTCAGTTCACCCAGCAACTTAGACTACAGAAATTTAAAACACAGCCCAAAATGCTTTTATATGTGCTGGCAATTAAGTGAAAAATATGCTAAATTGCTTTTAATTCCCTCTAGCGGTTCAGGGTGAGTGGTATCTAGTTAATATTAGTCCAGGCTCACTTTAGCAAGGATCTAGGAATGATTAGCAGGTTAAACGAATTTCTGGCAAATGGAAGGCAAGCAGCAACAGATTTTTTTACACGTGGAGAAATTTGCAAATCGCGGTAAAATTCGCGAATGCGCCGGGCGCTATTACAGAAGAACTGCAAGGACTATCACTATCGGTTTGGGGTCCTAGGAAAGCCTAGGATCTCAGCTTCCAAATGAAAGTTACTGCAAGTCTCTAGCACAAACGGTTGCGGAGATATGAACGATTGAATAAAGGTCGTTTTTCAGATTTGAAATTTTAAAGTTCAAAAAGACAAGTGCAGCTTGCAACTAGAAAATGACAAGTGACAGCTTTGCAAATGACATGTGACAGTTAGGAGACAGTTCTACTTAGATTAAAATAGGATTGAATTATATTATTTTAACTAAGAGATTGGTTCTGCACAGTTTTCTAGGTACTCACACTATATTCTTGAGTGAAATGGGCCTCGCCATGGATCTGGTCAGGTTTTAGACGGGACTCTGGTCTCTGCACTTCACAGTGATCTGGGTCTGCTCTCTCTCTGGATTCTGAAGATTGAGGGATTTAAAGTCTGGATCTTTCTGCACAGCTTTCTCTGGAGATTGATGGAGGTAAAGTATGGATTTTCCCGGCAGAGCTTCCAGCTGCAAATGGATTTGAAAGGTCTCTATCTGTCCTGTCTCTCTGCTTTTATGTGTTTAGAATGTGGGTGTGTTCTAGCATCACTGACCCTACCTCTCTCTCAGCTTCTAATTGGTCAAACTTCCATTTCTCACTTGATTGGGGGAGCTAAATTGTGTCAGAGTGATGTCATTTTACAGCCTGCAGAAAGTCCACTCCTCCTGTCAACTTACACACAAATCTAGATTTGAAACAAATACATATTTGCAGAGGTACATATTGTTTTAAAATCATATGCACCCCTCACATATCACAGGAGGTATCCCCTGTTCAAACTCTGCTCTTCCTGGGGGCTTGCATTCAGAAATGGCACATATTTCACTTTTTAACTGATTTTGCAATTCCGGACATTGACCCAAATTTACACACATGTGCGCAAGGAGTATGGACATTAGTTGATGAAGTGTCAGATTTTTCACATGCACACATTTTGAGTAATATCCTCTTTTCCGCTAAACCCCCCCTGAACATGCCACCGGTTCTAAAAACCTCTTAAAATGTGGGCAGAAAAATCACAAGAATTATGGTGTCATTTATAAAATTTTCACATGTCCGTACTATGAGTTATTCATCTTTTTCTAAAACCATATTCTGGCTATAGAGGTGTGTCTTTTCAGGTCACATGGTACAGAAACCAGTCTTTCCAGTTTCTGCCAAGCTCAGAGACCCTGCCACTCCCAGCTTCTGCCAAGAGGAAGCTCCATTTACGACTCCCGCCAATAAAACATTTGCCTGAGTCAGGACAGGGCTTTGTTCAATTTCCTGCAGAGCCCAGGTAATTCAATCAGGGAAGTGTCATATCCCTTTTGGTGTGAGCAGCAAAAGGGCAGCTAGGCCTGGGAACACAGCTGTGACTCAAGTTTCACTACTGATGGGGGTAGTTGCCAGGCAGAATTCAGTTCCTTAAGCCAGGTTTCATATAAAATGTCACTTTTTGTTTCCCAGTTTAAGTCAATACAATTTTTTTACATATGCAGCTAGAATGCTGATTCTAGGTTCAAAACTATGACATTTAAACAATTGCAACCTATGTGACACTCAAAGTAGGTCACTCATTTCTTTTAAACATTTAGATTTTTAGTGTCTTTCAGTCCACATTTACTTAAACTGCTGAAATCCACAGCTCAGTCAGTCTTGTTATAAACCTTCAAGTCACTTCAGAATATAACTTTACATTGGATCCACCTCTTAAAATGTCTTTCTTTGGCATGTTTTGGGTTCATTTATTCAGTTTTCTACAAAATCTGGTGGTTTTGAAACGCCGGCTTTTGGATAGTGGTGAGTACTGGCACTGCACCCCTTTTTGGGATTTAAGAAAATGAATTCCCAACAGTTATGGGTTTGCTTTTGGCAATCAGCATTGCCATTCCCAATGGTTTCAGACTACTGTGTGGGTAGTCCAATGGTGGTTTTAGGCAGTGTCCTTCTGTGCCCATAACATCGGCAAAAATGAGTGGCAGCCTATTCTTCATGCATTTCCCTGTGCATTTTCTGGGAAGCTCTGGCCATCATGATGTTTTCCATGTCATTACTGCACAGTTTTGAGGTAGGGCTCGGATGCATGGGTAAATACATCCCACATGGTGAAGGGGTTGTTTAGAGTTAGGGAAGGTGCTCACTGCTTTGTTGATGCTGTTGAACGTTGTGTGTTCGCTCCCTGTATTGCTCTTGCCCCCTTTGGTCTTGCTGTTCTCTTCCCCCGTCTCGGGGCAATCCATATGGGCTCCCCAGATGGGGGTGCACGTAACATTGATCATCTTGGTAACCTGGGTTAGGCCTGCTTCTGCACTCGCGCGAGAAATGTCCCCACCTCCCACAATTCCAACAGTTTCCTTGTCCCCCTCTGGGTCCCGGCCCCCCATTTCCGCCATTACCTCTGTATCCCTGTCCACCTCCTCGCCGCCCTCTGTACCCACCTCTCCTGTTGCTGGGGTGCCACACTTGCCACTGCTGCCCTCCGTATTCCTCCTGTCCATTCCACTGTCTTTGCCCATTGTCTGCTGAATTTGAGCCATCCTCCCCTGTATCGCTACCAGTCCCTCCTCCTCCTCTGTGTCTCTATCGTGTGGGAGTGCTGCTACAGCTGCAGCGACATTCACCAGTTTCGTTTGTACTATCTTGGCCTCGTCTGCCAGCCTTTTTTGTGCCACCTCCTTCTCCCTTTCCTTGATTCTTTTGCAATGGTGCACTATTATGCTCTAGAACTCTGGCCATCCATTCGCTTCAATCCCTGCTATTTTGTCAAGTGCTTTTTGCACTTCTTTTGGGAGCCCCCTCTTTATTATGAAGTAAAATAACGATGTTGACTGGTCATATGGTGTACCCATTTCAGCTCTCCACATCTCCTGTACTCGAAAAATGTAATCCATAACCTCTTCCCCATCGTTCATAGTGAATTGCATTACTGACTGTAAATCAGGCGTGTCTGGGAATGTTTCCCTTAACGCGTCCCAAACGCGCGCGCGTACTGTATTGAAGCAGCACCATTATGTCTGTCACTATCCAGTGTTATTCCCGGGAAACCTGCTTTTGCCTACACCCGGTCTGATTGGTCACCTACTGCTGACACGAGTAAACTTTTAACATCTCCTATGGCCAGGGGCATCCCTGCGGTGTGCTTCTCGAAGTCATATATCCACTTGCTAGCTCCACTTGATAGCGTGGGCAGTGATTTTAGTAAGTTTGCCTTATCCATCTGTGCCCAGGGTATATAATTTGGTCTTCCCGCCCCCGATGTATTAGTGGGAGTTGTAATCATCCCTTACTTCCTTTCCCAATACTCACCTTTGTTCCTTTCTTCCCCACCATAGCTATCCTACCCGTCCTGTTTCTTAATCTCCCTGTCCACTCCTGTTGCATTGTTCTCCCCAGCGGTGTTTCCCCGAATTCCACTAAACTACCTCCTGCCGCCATTCCCAATCTCCCAGCTTCCTGCTTGTCTTCTTATATGCCACACCATAGCTCTTCTCTCCCATCACCTTCCACTTCTCCTCCCTCTACACTTCCCCCTGTATTTTTCGCTCCCAGTTCTACTATCTGGGTGGGCTCCTCTTGTATCCTGAATAGTATCTCCCCTTTTTTCCACCCTTCCTCATTTGACTTATCTAAGGTGTGTGACCGGGACAATCGCTCTGACCATGTCGTACTGGGCTCACCTTGTTCACATATGCTTTGTATCCTTGCCAACTCTTCTCTGGCTATCGAGAGCCTGGCGTCTAAGTCTTCTGTTAACTTACATATGTTTACTGAAGGGGTACTCACCTGTCATATGATGGTGGTGCTGTTGGCCATGCTGTGGGAGCAGGGGTACTAGTGGGCATGTGTGTGGGATCACTCTATCCTTCAGCAGGTGGGGGCTTATTCAGGAGTGGGTAGAATCGAGTCACCTCTATCACTCCTTCTTTCCCCCCGTCCTCCTTGCCACCCTCTGCTCGTGCTGATGGGGTAGCCGTGAGGGCAGGTTGATCAAGTACGGTGTCTATTTTCTTTGGTGTTGGTATTTCCTCAAATAATCGCCATAGATCTAGTATCTCTCTCCTGTTATGAAAGTGTTTTCCTTTGTATCATAGGAATATGCAGGTGGCTACCATGTCCAGAACGCTTTTATCAAAGGACCCTCCTTGTGGCCAAACCTGGTGGAGACCTTCCCCCTCCAGTTCCGTGACCCCCTGGTCATGGTAGTTCGTTATTCTTTCCACATGTCCCGGCAAACTTTTACAAATGTGCGCTAAGGGTGTCTCCGCTCCCATGCTTAGGCCTGTGTTACTCTATTCTCTTGAGTCAATATTTTCTGTCACTATGCGTGGGTAACTGTGTGCATGGGGCTTTAGTCTCTTTCAGGTTCTAATAATCAATGTATACCTTTACTCAACAAAAGACACTGCTTTGTCAAATCTTACCAGGCCACACTTACATTGACCGTACCTCCTGGAAAAGCACTTAAATCAGTATTATTATATAGAGACAATTGATTGCAAAAAACCATAAACACACAATGTGCACAACACACAACAGCCATTCAGCTTACACATATAGCATTTACCCTCCCTGCCTTGCCCTTCGCCTTCTACGGCGACCCCCTCTAACCCTCACACAGCTTCTTTTATTTATATATGTTATATCTATATATTTTTGTAGGTTTTTTTTTAGACCTTATTTTACCCCAGATGAGAGGAATTAGAGAAGAATAAGAGAAAGAAAAGCTAGTCCTAACATATTTTCCGTGTCTCTTCACTCAGACACCCTTAATTTATTCTTTTACTTTTTTTACTTATTCCCAGCACTAGTCGAGATAGCGCTACGCGGCGCCGCCTTCTACCCCCTTGCAGAGTTAGGTTCCCGTCCTCTTTTCCCTTTTTCACTTTTGTATCCTAATGGCAATATGCAAAGAAAGAGAAAGTATTAGAAGTTAAAAGTCCCCTCTATGTCCTCGACTTGTTTCCCCTTGTCCTGTAGACTTATTCCCCTTTTAGTATCGCTCGCACTTAATACTCACATTACCGTCTTGATCCGAGACTCTCCGGACTTGTTCTGTCTAAGCGGTGCGGCCTCACACTCAATGGCCCCACCCGGCTCTGGCGAGCGGTACTAAGGGTTTTTTCAAACGGGACCCGTACCCTCTCGCCCTAACTGCGTGCGTTTGTCTCTGTGTACCAGTTGCCGTAGGTGGGCGGCTCTGTTGAGCGGGTGCGCCGTCCGTCTCCACTGCGACCGGGGCCGTCTTGTGCCAAGGGGACAGTTTAAAGTTAAGAAATAAATCACGTCTATGGGGTCACCACTGAATGTAAGCGTCCCCAAAAATGCACCCCCCTTAGTGAGAGGCAATAAAGGACACACCCCAGGAGGGGAATGAGACCAGGACCAAGTGGGGGTGAGATCAAACGGGCTTTATATAGATCAATATAGGGCATGCAAAGGACTCTGCAAACTCCGAGAGCGCTCTGTCTGACAATAGCAAAGACAGGCCTACTTATTTACAGAACACGTCATAGGTGACACAAGCTATAGGGGACACATAATCGTCGGGATTAGGTGGTGATGTCTAGGGGGTATACTCAGTAGAGAGTTGCTCCTCCAGGATTGGCTGATGTTGATGCTGCACCACGTGGGGTTGGAAGGTCAGCTGGGCTCATCGGGGTAGAGTGCCGGGCCGGACATGCCTTGTAGTGATGATTGGTAACTAAACTGACATTTGCCCTTCTGGCCACACATTCACACCCATTCGTCACACTTCATGCTTCCGTTGGTTTGTAATTCTGATAGGCACTGACCGTAGATCAATACGCAGACAGGAACATTGATATGCAATCTGGAGCATCCCATACATCAGTTGTGAGGACACCTTTGGTTCAAACAGTCTGGTCCCATGTGCACAGTCAGGGGCACGGGAGGGGTTACTCGATCACCCTGTCTTGGTAGATTTGGTGAGGGATGGTATTATGATCTGTTGGTACAAGGGTGGGCGCCCTCCTTTTGAGGGCCATTAACTTGGGGTCGGTGGAGATACCACTGGCCCGTGGGGGGCATGTGACTAGTGCCTGAGAGACGGTGGGATTTAGGACCAGGTAGCTTGTAAATCATGGAGTCAGGCTGTGGCGGCCTCTGACATGGGGGAGGCGGATGCTTGAAATGGGTCCAGCAGGGTTGGGAGGGGAGGCGAGGCTTGCTGTTTGAACACCAGCTCTCTCCGGAGGGCCTGGGCAGGAGCAGGGGGAGATGGCCTTGCAGCTCTGTGCGCGGCATCCTGCACAAGGCGGTGTATTGTCCCTTGGGTGATGGGCGAATAATAACAGTTGCGGTCTCTAAGATGATTTGTATGCATTTGCATTAGAAGGGATACTAACTGGGGGCTGTACCCCTTAGCACAACAATTCACATCTATAGTTGACATACAAACATGAGGTAGTGTTAGGCAGGTGTATGTGTAAAGAGGGCAACACATGTTATTGCATATTGTCATCAGTTAGCCAGTCTTCGTACATCTTCACATTATACAAAATATCCGTTGCATATTACTCTTTACCCATTCTTCTTCACGTTAGCAGCGAACGTTAGTCAACACGACATATATTACATAAATGGTTTCTACATATTACAAGAGTTTTTGGGGTAGGCAGGGGTGTAGGGCACCACACAGTCTAACACTGGGGGCTTGGTACAGGGTCAGGGCACGCAGGTTTTGGGCTGGTTTCAGTTACTTCCTAATGTTCCCGTTCATGGCTGGGGCAATGATGTACTGCGGAAGGTTAACAGCTACAGTGTTTTATTTTGTTGTTTGTTCGTTTCTGGCGGCTCGTGAGAACGAGTCCTCAGCGGATCTGCCATGCGGCGGGGGGGTGGGAGAAGTGTAGGCCTCTGTGAGCGCGGTCGAGTGGGGGTCAAGCTGCAGCTTTCAGTGTGCACGATGGCTCTGCCTGGGTTAGATCTGAACGTTTCTAGCAAAATGGAGTTGGCTTAGTACAAGATGGCGTCTGTACTCTGCCACATATTGTGGTGGTGCAGCCTCACGTGTCAGTCTGCAGCCGCTCTGCCGCCTGGGCCTGGGGGCTGGTGGGCTGCCGACGAGTCATGAATCTTCACCAGGGTAGGAGATGCTGTGGGGGGGGCCTATTGACCCATCCTCCCCTACAAGGGTGAGCATGCGACCGGGAGATACAAGTTGTGATCCCCGCGATCAGATTTATCGGCACTACATTGGTCTTCTGTTCTGGGAGAAGAGAGAAAAGCCTGATACAGAGCCCAGATATAACACAGCATGGCTTGAACACCCGCATCACAGCCGGTGACAATAAGTAGACGGCCTACGCAACGCCAAACGTCTGCCTAAGTTATTGGGCTGACTAAAAAATCCATCAAGAGGAAGACCAGTACCAGCAGCAAGGACTGTCTTTCCATTATTATGGGTCATTCATTAGATCCCTAACAGAGACGTTTCAAAGGATTCAGGCTTTGCATTGATGTTTGAAAAGCAACCTTAAAGATTGTAAGGCTCCTTGCAGCATAGTCAAGAACACAATTCTTTGTATGTATAGATATATAGAAGTCTAAGAGGATGCTGTTAGTTCAGTAGCCCCAAATGAAGTTCTTTGGACCTAAGCCTACAGTATGAAATAAACATGTCGAGCAATTTGTTGGCGTACATGGCCAGACTGCACATTAGCGGGAATAATGCATAACACTTGTACTCAAGAACTCATGATATTAGAAAAGTAAAGGTTGGAGTAGCAAATGTTCATGTCAGTAGTGGATTATAGCACGGTGCATGTTTTAGCATGCATTGGTTTTAGTATGAATTGTTGTTTTAATGAATGATACGTTGGATTGCCGTATGAATAGTTGACACTGCTGTTTTGTAGCCACACAATTACATTTTGCTATATATATCTTTTTATGTATTGATTGAAGAAGTAAATAAATTAATGTTTAAATATTAGAAGTTAGACTAAAAAACCTTCTCTGTCTCAGTCCACTCAGGTTTCAACTATTGTGGAGGTTTGAAAGTCTAGGGGTAACCTGAGGGCTGTATAAGTTTCTGGCATCTCGTAGAGTATAGATAATAGGATGTTATTGACAGTCCATACAAAAGTAGATTTGTTAGATTTAGTACCTATGATTAAGACTTTTGTTTTGATGCATTTACTTTAAGATTGTTTTCCAGTGTATAGGTAGACAATGCCTCTAATGAATGCTCTAAACCAATGGGCATTCAATCCATCAATATACTATCATTGGCATATACTACCCACGGGACAGTTTTCATTCCAATACGAGGAGGGAACTTTCGAGCTGACTTAATAGCCAAGTCCATATCACTGATGTATAAATTATACAACATTAGGGCTCATACAAAGCCCTGTTTGACTCCAATATTAATAGGTATTTCAGACGTGCTCTAACCCTCTTGGCTCATACGTACAACTACACTCGTATCATTATAAAAAGTGGTAATAAAATGCAATAGAGAAAGATCAATACCACAATTTCACAGTTTGGTCCAAAGCAAGGGTCTACAAACTGTGTCAAATGCTTTACTAAAATATATGAAACATAAAGGTAACTTATCATTTACCCTGCCTTTACATGCCAATATGGAGAACTAAAGGGTACAAATATTATAAAAGGTGGTGTGCCCTTTACGGAAGTCAACTTGGAATGGAGATAGTAGTCCAACATACAGTGCCCAGTTCATTAATTTCTTTAACAGTATTGTAGAGAACATTTTTGGGCTGACATCAAGCATGGCCAATAATCAATAATTTTGGGGGTTAGTTTGATCACCCATTTGAAAAATTAGGATCAATATGGACCTACGCCAACTAAGGGGATGACTCCTTTGCCCCAGCCTTTTGCAACTGGCTGCGCACACGTCTAATTTCATTAAAGTGTTTTTTTTTATGTCTTCCTTTTTTATAAGGACATTATCATCATAGATCACAGCTCCCCTGTCGGCTGCATCTGGGAGTGCTTTGCTCAGAAATATCCCAAGCGGATCTATGTGATAATTTTGAAAATAAAATACTGAATCTCAAAATACCTAAAAAAATGATTTTACCCCATTTCACTGCATATATATATATGCGGGGGAGACCACCCGCAGGCCCTTCCCCCATTTCCCTGCACAATTTGTATTAACTATACCCTCCCCCCATATATATATATATGCAGTGAAAATGGGACATCCAAAATTCGACATTTTGGGATTTGGGATTTGGCATTTTTTGCCACAAAATCATGGGCTGATACCATTCCAAACTCACTCCGACTATTGATATACCCAAAAGGAGTATGATTCCATGTATACTGTAGTCGGTTAAATGAAAAGGCAAATAGATTTTGTATATCTTCAGCTAAGGGCACACATCAGTACCCTGCTATAAGATCCAAAGTGGTAAATTGATGAATAAATGGAGCCCTCTTATTTAGTTCTCTCAAGTCTGCATACAAAAGCCAATTGCCATTGAGTTTCAACACACCGAATATAGGGGTGTTTGAGGTGCTGTAGATCGGTCTGATTCCTCAGGATTCTACGTTTTTCATTATTCCTGCCAAGGATTCTAAACAGGCCAAAGGTAGCCTATAGTGTTGCACAAATACAGGCTAGCTACCATATCCTTCTGGCAGTGTATCAACATGGAAATCAGTGCACCCACAATCATAGGCATCTTTTGCAAATACCTCTTTGAATTCCATGAATATTTTCCTCAACTGATCTTTCTCCTCTTCATTGGAGCAAGCATCTGCAGCTTGAATTTGCTCCTCTGCCATCTTAGAGAACTCTGGGAAATCCTCTAAAGGAGGGACTTCAGTAATTTAATCTGCTGCATGGCAGTATCCCTTTTTAGAGATGCCACTCTCAAGTGTCTTAGCATTTCAGCCTCTACTGCAGTTTGCTGGTTTTCCTCACGTTCATTCCTTTGAAATAGGATGCAATTATCCTCATGACAACAAATCACATCCTGTGGTTCATAAGGCTATACTGACTTAACTTTAAAAATCCCCTTTGCATAGAATCTAAAGACTCAAGCAGTTCACTCTATGAGGTGACAGAATTTCCAGGAATGTTCCCAATGACTGGGTTGTTTACATCTGCAGTGTAGTGTGATTCATGCCTTGCTATCCCAAATGGTGCCCCTTCTCCAAATGAAAATCCTGACATACTTTGTTATTCACCAGAATCCGAATGGGACAATCCCCAACTTCCCCCAAAGGGATATATTGGTATTCTAGCCCCTGCTGACTCATGGATTCATTGAGACACACACATGCAGCAGTCCCCTTTCATCTGTTGTCCCTTTATGTACTTTAATGCTATTGCAAATTGCCTTGTGAAAGGAGGAAGGAAAACATCCTTCTGTCCTCAAATTCTGGTGCCGCTCCACCCAGCCTACACCAATCCTTTTGATTCAAGAAATCTAAAACCATACACATTCTGTGCATGATGTCATTTCCAAAATAGAATTTTGCTTTGGTTCCACTTACAATCCATACATTGTGATGAATGCTTTTGGACCCCATTTTGATTCTCAGCATGCATCTTCCCACAATTGTCTGTCCCAAATCTGACCACAAAAGTGTTGTTTTTTTATTTTAAAACTTGGTGTCCCTTCTCTGTCAAACAGTTGTTTGAAAACCTCCTCATTAATGAAAGTCGGTCCCTGCTCTGTGGCCAACAATTCCTCAATAATTTCTGGATACCCATTCACATGCACAGGACTCCAGGCCTGACCTTTTTTCATTTGTATTTGTGCAATTGTTGAAGTATATCTTTCCTGCTCTGGCTCTGAAACCTCACTTTGTTCACAGTCTTCATCACTTAAATAAAACCGCAATGTGTTTTCATCTATCTGTATTTGCCAGTTTTTCTTGGGCTCCAAACCGATCTTAAATGACAGCTCTTCTTTTTCTGATTGCTTTTCACTCTGGCATACGAGAATTACAGTGACACTGGGCACACAGCCATTTTGAAGATACACTTGCACTGCACTCTCTGTTCTAGCGATGGTGTGGCCTTCTTTTGCACTGCTACTTAATGTTCTTAAATATTTTAACTGTTTTTCTTTCAGTTTATTTTGCTTTCCTTGTAATCAGTGCTCTCGGTCTTAGAGGGTGCCTGGCCTCTTAAAAACGTCACAGAGGCTCGCGCTCAGACAGCTGCCCTATTTGTATTTCTCACTCCCATACACTGCTGCTGGGCAGTCTGTCTTCTCTGTTGACTGACTGCACAAGGGGAGTGGCCTAGGTAGTAGTTATGTGTGTATTTAATGGATGGCCTCACTGACAGTGCAGCGGTCATGCGCAGTGGGAGCGATACCATTGCGCCGAAGTTGCACCCAGGTTACGCCCGTCTGGGCCTGTCCGGGCTGAGAACGTGCTCAGAGGGCTGCGCTTGGCGCCGCTAGTCCAATATTTGAGTTCTGCCATTTTAGCGCATGATCTTGCTTTCGCAGCATTTCCTCTGAACTTTAGTGTACATGACTGGGCTAATAAGCACTCATTTACTAGCACAAGTCCTGTATTGAATGCTTATTTGCTTAATTCTCGTTCTCTTGTACCCCATGTTGATTTTGTGCATGGTTCTGGAGTGACTGTTGTCCTCATATACTTTTTATCACTGAAACTTGGCTTTGGGAAACATCAGCTCATGTGTTCTGGAATTTTCTCTGGGGGACTACAAAATCATCCATCAGGACAGAGTGGCTCCTCATCATTGTGGAGGGATTGCGGTTATTTTTAAAGACTCTCTGAATGTCTCTCTTATCCTTTTAGCCCATGGCTTAGCCATGGCAGCTTTTCTGGTTTGCTTGGCAATATCTCCCTCCTATTTTGTCCATTTTCTGCTAGTTTATCGAACCCCGGGATTCTTTACTAGATTTATGGACCCTTTTTTGCAAATGGTTGCTTCTTTCCAGGTGACATACTGCAACCTGGTATTGCTAAGGGATTTTAATATTAGATTGTCCCAGTGTTGTATCATTTTTTTGAAGCACTTGCTGATTTAGATCTTACCGAATGTGTCCGGGAGCCCACCCATCAGCAAGGGGGCATCCTGGACTTAATTTATTCTGCTGACCCTTGCTTCTCAATTTTACCTGTAAGGCAGATTTTGTCATCCGACCAATGTCTGTCCCCATTTTAGTTCATTTGCCCACCTCCGGCGACTATTCCCTGTTTAGTATTCGCCCTTAGGAGAAACTGGTGAGTGCTGGATGTGGCACACGCGGTGTCACTGGTTAAGGCAAAGTGCCCCATAGGTTCATCTTTTGATCTTTCTACTCTATCTCAGGCGCTTCTTGTTGCTGCAAACCAAGTGGTGCCACTTAAACATACCAATTTCCATCGCTGTCCCTCTCAGCCGTGAATTTATGAAAAACTTAAGAAGGCTCATTTGGAACTAAATCAACCATAACGCAAGTGGCGTTCATCTTATAGTTCAAGTGCAAAAACTATCTTTGGAATGCTCTCTAGGAATGATCACAGAGCGATTCAGTCGGCAAAGTGGAATTTCTTTACACTCAAGGTAGAAACTGACTTAAATCGCTCTCAGGAGCTATTTGCAGTAGTCAAATCGGTGACAAGACTGAAGTCCTGGTGGTGGGTACTTCTTCTGATCTGAGCTCATGGTCCTCTTCTTTCTGGCCAGCCTCACTGGGTGATTTTCCTATTCCAGTTATGTAAGTGAAAAATCTTGGTGTCTATCTCTCTTCTTCTCTTTCTATGGCCCCTAAGGTGAACACAGTATGTAAGACAGGTCACTTCTTGCTGATGGTTCTTTACAAGTTTCTGCCTTTCCTGCCTGCTCATCTACATTTAGCAGTAGTTGCCTCACTTGTCTTAGATTATTGTAATGCTCTGTACTTGGCCCAGCCCATCGGTCTGATTCATTGACTCCAGCTATTGCAGAACCTTGCGGCATAGTTGGCTACTGCCACCCCTTATGGTTTTCACATTAGCCCGGTTTTGAGATCCCTTCATTGGCTTCCAGTGAAAAAGAGCATAGTTGTCAAATCTCTGTGCTTAGTCCAACAGGCCTACTACGAGGAGGGAGCTGCTTTTTTTGCAGGAGAACTGTCTGTCTCACACTCCCGGTAGAGTGCTCCGTTCCAGTAATGAGTGTCTGCTCATGGTCCCTAGATGTCGTCTCCACAGGGTGGGGGTGGCGGGGTAGGCTTTCTGAGTCCTGCCATCAGCTTAAAACCTTGCTAATCTAAGCTCGGGTTGGCTATAATTTTTTTGTGTGTATTCTCATGCCAAGATGCCTTTTGGGTGGGCGTGTGTGCTATAAATGCATATAACATAACATACTCTGGCTCATTACCTTTTTAGGTTTCAGTTTTTTTGGCCAAAGACCACAACACCCCATTTACCCCATCAATGAGGGGTGACAGTCTCTTAAGGCAATTTGTTCCTAACAGGAATGGGGTCCCTTCAATGGGTGTGACCACTTCCTCATGTCTCATTCTATGCTTCCCTAGCTTGATGTCAACTTCAGTAGCACCTTCCACTGGTATTTCTTCTCCATTCATATTATGCACAGGGTCTTCATTCTGTCTCAATTTCAGCATATCTTGTGGGGGTCTTCCTTCATTTATGCTGTACAATAGTTTCCTTGACATCACGGTTGCCTGTGCGCCTATTTCCACCATTGCAAAAACATTACATTTATCTTCAATTGTAACATGGGCATTATACCTGTCCTCATACACTTCAAGTATGTCAAGGAAGTGTGTATTGTTGGTAATTTCAGGGCTTATTTTCTCTTGACCTGCCTGGCATCTTGCTAAGCAAACAGACGTGTGAAATGACATTTTACCCGCTTTTTTGCCTACCCTTTTTTGATGTATCTGTTTATTGTTCTGTCCTGAAGATTCATTTGGATCTTTTCCACCAATTGCCCCCCTTGTATATCGGGACCACCAGTGTTCTCACCCCATTCTTTTGTTTTTTCCTCTCCCATCATTTGGGTCGATTTCACTTACCTCCACTCTCGGGCACAAATGTTTTGTATTTATATTAGCATCGTGTTGCAGAACATCAGCATAGTGTGTGTGAAGCTTACCTATTTCTTGTACCGTATCTGTTATTTCTGCCTCATGGAACATCTGTGACTCGAAATACTCCCAGGGAACTCATTCACACCTTTCTATTGCAACATTTTAATTTCTGTGAAGATATCATCGCTGTTAAAATAAAAAAATCAAATAATAATAATTAAAAAAAAAAGAATTGTCAGGCAACAAAACCCTTTCAATTGTTTTACTGTTTTCATGTTGCATGGGCTTTTTAAATTGTCTTTGACCGTTGTCTCCTTGGGTTCTTCCTGTGCATTTCTCTTTTGCCCTTTCTCAGCTTCACACACACAAATGGCTTGGTTCAACTCTAAACCACACTCTCTTCTTGTGTGTGGTTTAATTTCCTATGCCATTATTATTCACTTGTTTTCTTGGTTTTAAATCACTAGGCAGTTCGGTGTGTTCATTCAATAGCGTATCATCTGAATGAAAGAGTCTTAAAAGGCACGTTTGTAAAACACTTCCCTCAGCAAACAGCTCCTCAGGAGCTTCCTTATCAATTTTAGACATTATCTGCTCTCACCACCTGGGCAACGTGTCAGAGGAGCAGATTGCCAGTGCGCAAAGTTTTGTCTCTGCATGGGTGCAAAGATCAACAATCTCAATTTGCAGTGCACTAATGTTCGCAAAATGACACTAAAACAATTTAAAAAATGCAAAGTCACAACGCAGCCACAGCACAATCACTACCACCTGTACAACAGTAATTCAAATCGCAGAGAAAGAGGGGAATAATTGCATTTTAAAGTGCACCCAGTATAACACAGTATGACCACACTACAAAAGGTCATGCCTAGTAATTGCACCTAGCCAAATCTTGCCCACATTCACCACCAAAATGATTTAGGGAATTCCGTATCTCTAGGTTACTTTCTCCATATGCAGGAGCATGCATCAATGTGTAACAATGTGTTTCTATGATTTTCGTTTGCTAATGCATGGGGAACTAACTCACCATTATTTTTCCTTCCGGGACAGTCGGCTAAGGTAATGCCAGACCTAGGGCAGTACTGGGTACGCTATATTTCACATTTGTTATATTGGGTTGCTAAATAAAAAACAGAGCAGATTTACTAGACCACACAAACAATAGACCAGCAGACATACTTATTTTTATCATGTACTTTATATGCATTTTGAAAATCTCAGCTCAGCATAAAACGTTTGCATGCAAGAGAATAAAAGTAATGTATCAACTTGGATGTGACTTTTAAAATCATATAAAAATGAAGGCAAAACAACAACCTGTAGTTTCACATTCTTCACTGGAGGGAAAACACTCTATATTTTGCAGGCCTAAACAGCCTTACTTGCATTTACCATTTCTGGACAGATGATAAATGGTAAATATATTCACAGACAACTCAGTAAGGTGAACACACTTCGATGTTCCTCTTTACACGTTCCCTCCCACAACAAAAGTTTCTCTTTTCTCTTAGCAAGATTATTTATCCACCATAATGCAGGAGGCACACAGATATCTATGACCTTGGCAGTCAAACTAGAAGCCCTTGGCACTCCTGTGAAATGTATCTCTTCACAAGGGAAACAAAAATGCATTGAAAACAGATGCGTTTATGTCCCCTGTTTATATTTTATACTAATTTAGCACCTCCCAAATCAGACCGGGGCTTGTCCTAATCAACTGTTTCATTCATTATAATTATTTTGGGACTCGCATTGGAAATGCATTCAGTCAAACCACCCATATTTCTCCCACTACCCACTGCTTCATGGGGCTGGCCCAGCCTTTCTCCACTGTCTCCGGCTTCCAACTCAGTATGCAGTTTCCAACAACCACCCACCCAGCCAGCCAGTCCCCGAACAGCTCAATTTGTCTTCTCCCTTTTTTCTTTTTGCTCCTTCCTCTCCCCTTTAATGTTCTTCCCTGTCTGGCACCCTCCTTTCTTCCTTCTCTGTCTTATAACCCCTCTTTTCTTCTGTCCCCCTGCACATATCCCGTAAAGAAAACATATGATTTCACCACCCACCTTTGTACCTCCTGCCATGAGGTCCTCCATCAATCAAACGTCTCCCCTGTTTAGCCAACCCCATGTAACTTTCCAGAACCCTTTCTGCTTCTTCACAGTCCCCTTTGTACAGCGCTGATTCTCTGACCCGGATGACATGTGCAACATTTTAATTCTAACGTCCTGTAGCTCCCTGCTGAAAGAAAGAGTTGTCTTTTAGATACCTGCACCCACCAGCTCAACTATGGCTTAGTCAAATCCCATTCTAATTACTAATTGGTTACTTTTGTTAACATTTGTGGTTAATGGATTAGTACTTAGTAAGGTTAATTGTTAGTAGCACTACGCCACATTGTACTGTGCTGATTCCCAAATAATGCCTCAAATCTGCACTAATTCACACACCTAGTATGACATTAGTTCCATTTGTACATATTGCACATTGCCCCTATTGGACTCAAAGACTGTTAAAATTAGTGCACGGTTGAAATTCATGCACTAATCATCCCTACAGCACTCATTTACAGCCACTGACCAGCAGGTTCATGCTCCAACGAACTCTTGGACCTTCTCCTCCCTAGTCACTGCCAAGTAATGGCATGTGCATATATGCCACAAATGTTAATCACCAACATTCACTCCTCGCCAGTACTGCCCACGAAAAAGATGGCAGACATGTTATAATCTGAGTTTTAGCTACTGAATGATTAAGCAGCTATAAGAAAACAATGGCTGCGTTTTCTCCTCAAGTGTGACTGATAAGAAATGTCACGTGTGTGTATCACACACACAGTGGTCACTGAGATTCTCGACTCCATAGTAGTAGCAAAAACAAATGATCATGTGTTGCACACCTAGTTACAGCCACTGACGTTAATCTCACGTCTCCATCCAACCATGCTATTTTCTCTTCCCTCACTGTCTCTCCTCCCAAATTATGTCACACTCAGTAACAGCCACTAATACTGTCCCAGATTTTCTTCTTCCTCGAAATGACGCCACTGACTCGCTGACAATAAAGGTCCCATTTGCATATGTCATGAAAGGAAGTAGCATGGATTCTCGCTTTCATAGTACTAGTCCCAAACATATTGCACAATCATTTACAGTCACTTAAAGGTAATCTGCTGCATGCCTCGAATGAACTCTGTGATTTCCAACCAAAAAAACAAGCTATCCTATCTCAATGTTTTACCCCGCCCTAACCTTAATCCTATTCCAGTGTTCTAACTCTCCCTCGACTAAATCCTGTTTCAAATGTCTTGCTTCCCCTCAAACGCACTCGAAAGGTTAAGCCTCTAACCCTGCCTACAAAACTGATCGCAGACTGTAAATGTGCATGCCCCAAATAACTTGCAATGGCAAACTCACAAGCCCGCCTGAGCCGCAAAGGAATTTCGAGAAAGTTCAGAAGGGCCGGATTGGTGGAAATTCTGTTGAATCAAAGTTTACCCAAACATGTTCACCCAGGCTTAATGGTGTTCAGCAGTTATAAAGAAGGGCGATTGTCCAAATATTTTATTCTTACTCTGTTAATTAAATTCATACCCGTGCTCATCTCTGGCTAGGTAAACCTTCAGTGCCATCTGTGGAAAGCGCCGTCTTAAAAGGGCATTATGATTATTCTTTAAGAGTAAAAGGGCAGCTCCAGGAGAAACCGGCTTACTTTGCCGACATGAACAGAGGCAATATATTCGGAACGTGATTTCTAGATTGGGAAATTAACTGCTGCAAACAAGATATAAGCTATTTCTTTTGTGCATGGTTACAACGTGCATAACTTTAGCTGCCGCCAGCAACATCCACCAACTCAAATACTGCTTTGTCTTCATCTTAGCCTGGAATTGAATGGTCTACTTGGACCTGAACTTGACAAAGGCAGAATTCAGCATTCTCAGAAACAGCACAAGAAACGCACAAACCCAGACCCAGTTCACTGACATGAAGGTTGATCGATTTACACTCCACATCCCCTCCAGAGCAACATTGCTTGGGTTCCTCATAGACCCAACTGTGTCAAGAAATCCCAGACAGCCAGGTCCCAGCTCACACCCCTGGGCATCCTTGCTACCCTTGACAGTGCCTCTGCTACCCCTGGTTCAAGGAGCACCAGGTAGCTAGAAACATGTGGATCGCAGCTGCAAACAGTTCGAGCTAGACATAAAGCAGTATGCAGCTGTTTTTTTACAGCAGAAAAAGCATTTAGCATTGTCTTAAATGGTAAATGATGTAACACAGTGCATTGTTATCTGTCTGATTGACAATCAGAGCCGTATCCTCAAGCGTCTTGGATATTGTGCAGACTAAGGGCCTGATTCATGGAATGATCTGTGCTGAAAATAGGGTACTTGCGCACGAAATCGCACGTAATTACCCTTTCGTCAATTCATGTAACTCAATGCGTGGGGCTTACCCGGGACTTGCGAGGAATCCGCTCTGGTCCACCATGTCACTGCGACCCGATGAACGCCTTGCACGAGACTCCAAGAGAAGGGCCGGCTGGGCCTGCACAGCCACCTAAAATGGGGGAGGAACACATAGAATGAGGAAGAACAAGCAAAAATGTGAGCATTATGCAGGACGTACCACCATCAAACAATCGCACTGCCACACGCGTGCAAAACAAACATATTCATGGTATCGAACAAGGAATGCCGGGTCGCAAAAAAGCAAGCGCAAATCCAGAAACACCTACGTCACGCAATAGAAGACGTAAACGTCAATGCACACCCAAAGAAATGCATGAAAAGCATGCACGCTCAACTAACACACAGATACAGCCACACTAAATGCACCATTTGTTGCAGCAATCATCCAGGGACACCACAGGAGAAGGAGGATGGCCAGGGCCCAGATCTTTCCATCATCCACCAATGGATCAGCCTTTTTGGAATGCCTGATGACCAGGTACATGGCAGGTATAGGACCCCCCCATATCATCCTAGACCTCACATCACCCACCATATGCTCCCAAGCAGTGTGTCCCTTGCAAAAGGTGCTCAATTCTCTGCATTTTTTGACCACTGGCTCATTCCAGAGGACCACGCCATAGTAGGTGGTATCTCCCAGGTCACGCAGTCTCACTGCTTACACCAGTTGTTGGCAATCATAACTGCATGTCCTTCTGTCCGCTGGCATATCTATATGCCCAGAACAGCGGTAGAAAGGTAAGCAGTGGTCCATGATTTTTATGAGGTGGCACACTTCCCAAAAGTGGTAGGTGCCATTGATTGCACCCATGTTGCTCTATGTCCACCTAGAGCAACAGAGCACATCTACCGGAACCGGAAACATTGGAACTTCATCAATGTTCAGTTGTGTGTGATGCCAAGGCCATCATTACTGAAGCGTAGGCCAACTATTCTGGTAGCACACAGGATAGTTACATCTTCAGGATCTCCCCGCTATAGCGGGCCCTGGAAGCTGAGAAGCATGGCAACACATGGCTTAATGGTAAGTATGAAAGGCCATGCACATGCATGCATGTTGCACACAGAGAAATAGACATTGTCAGCAAATGACAATGACAACCATTCTCACCTCTACAGGGGACAGTGCATACCCTCTGAGAACATACATGATGACGCCCATGTGCAACCCCAACACACCTGCCGAGGTAAGGTACAACACTGCCCATATTGCAACTCAGGGCATAGTGGAGCACACTTTCGGAGTGCTCAAGTCATGTTTCCACTCCCTTGACCACTCTGGTGTTGTGTTGCTATATGCACCACCAGTAGTCTGCAGGATCATTGTGGCAGCATGTGTCCTGCACAATGTTGCACACAGCATGGCATCCCAGTGGACATGGTGGTGGCACACCATCCAGAGTCACAGGCACACTGCTTGCGTATGGCTGGGCAAAGGTCATGTGGAGAGGCAGCACTTACCCAGTTTGTGCAATCTTTTTTCACCAAAAATCCTTCCCATGTGTACTGCACATGATCCCGCCAAATACCAGGTGTCATTCAATGATGACAATGGACCAATCCACTGTGCCCACAAAACCACCCTGAGAAAGTGCCCTTAGAAGTGCAAATGTGTGTGCATCCCTTAGAACTTAAAAGACATTTCATTTTGTGTTTCCCAAAGAAACACACTGAAGAGGGAGGACACCACTACCACCATGCCAACCATTCAATGAAATCACCCTTTTTGAACCAAAAACATCCCATATGACTAACATACCTGTCAAATGTGTAAGAAGTGATAAATCCTGAACATGTCTGAACTTCAAGCCATAGATGGCCTCAAAAATAAACATGGACACAAAATACAACAAGCACAATGTCATATTGCTGCACACATTGTGCATGATGCGCAAAACATGTCCCTTTTGTGGGGTGTAGTAAAGCACTTCAGTATCGATCCACATGTGACACAATCTGGCAACATGACCACAATAAACCTCATCCCAAAAACTAAAATTAACAAGAGATCATTGACAATTGTGACAAAGAGGGCGACACACCAGAATGGCTACATCCTGACATGCAGAAACAAATGTAGCTATTCCATAACGATCAAGATAAATGCACATCTTTCCCGTCCCATTGGCATGCAGTCGACAATCAAATGTCATCCCATGAAATATCCATCATTCCCTGATGGAAGGATCTGCAGACAATGAACAAAATGAAACAGAGTGCAGCTAACACATACACCCAAAAACTCAAGACCCACGGGCCTCCCTCTGTGACATACAGCACATGCAAACAACAACTCACAAGACAACCATCAACATGTGTCCCAGCACACATGCAGCAACACCTGAACACTGCATGCAAATCAAACACACAAAACACACACTGACAAACAATAACAACCCCCACACTGCCTGTCCCCTGAATGACATGCAGCAAATGTGCATGCCACATATCCCCATTCACAAAACGATGGCACATACAAAATGCACGCATCAGTCAAAACGCTGCATGAAAATGAGAAGACATTGGGCCTCATTATACGGAAGGCGGTAAGGTTGTACCGGTAAGGGTACCGGTACCGGTAAAACCTTACCGCCTTACTACAAAGTCCCTTTGCGGGTCCTCCCTTAACGCCTGGTTTTTCCAGGCGTTAAGGACGGGACCCGCAAAGGGACCTCAGAGCTAATTACGGTACCGCAATTAGCGGTACCGTAATTAGCACCTACATCATTCCCATTGAGCCCTATGGGGCTGACTGGCTATGATGTAGGGGTAATGGAGGATGGCGGAATTAGCGTCATCACCCACCTTGGAATATGGCGCTAATTCCGCCATCCACCAGGGCGGACCCGGTAAGGGACCGGCGGCAGCCATGGCGCTAATAGCGCCATGGCTTACCGCCTTCCGTGTAATGAGGCCCACTATATAAGCAGATAATTAAGCCCCCAAAAAAGCAGACACCCCTGGAAGACTATCAATGACATGTAAAGGCATGCCATCACCTGTGCACTACTAGGACAGAGCACTGAACACAGTCATGGGAGCCCATGATGCAAAGCACAAGAATGCAAGTACACAAATAATCACCTCTTGCACTCCAGGCAGGATCATGCTTGATGCATAATTCACATAGGCCGATGTCAGACTGGAAGGTTGGCCACCGAGGCAACTGCCATGGAAGACATAAGCAAACAAGACAAAGCTATGTGAAACTGCAAGCAAGGATAAATGCATGCTAAATGTAGGATGCAAAGTAAAAGTGCAAGTTCAATGCAGACTTCATTGTGACGACATGCAATTGGTCCAATTGTTCATTGAATTGAATTCAGCAGTACCATGCACCCAGCTGCGGTCAACTTAAAACTGCAAAAACCCTGGTGCAGCATGCATGGGACATACATGTGAAAACACAAACACTGCAAAACGTAATGCACTGCTTCACAACATAGCATCCCAAAAATGTGCATCAATGGTTGCATGGTTGTGGCTCGCAACTGGGGCTGCACACCATAATTGGGGAACCCTAAGCAAGAGAGGCCAAATGTGGCGTATAACCATCACCCCACAAACATTGCAAGGGACGCGAAGTGTCACTCAGTACATATGGTCAAAGTGCAATGAGACACAGTCCAGCACAACCATCCACACCTGTCCTGCCACCCACTCCCACACACCCAAGTAGGGCCCCCACAGTTGGAACTCACACAATTTGGAATATGAAACCATTGGCCCTACCAATCCATTGAAACAACACCATGCCCAGACCTATCACCTGAACCACACACTGTGAAACATGCACCAATGAAGTAGTACTGGTGGTGCCCCACAAGACAAGTCAATCCAAAGTGATCACACACAGTGCAAGACTCCCAGCCTAACACTACACAAGCGTCTGCATATGCCCTTCAATTACCTGCACAGTGTACCCACCTGCCTTGCATACGATGCAACCCATTGGGAGACACATCCCCTAAATGCAATGAAATGCATAGTAACAAAAGAAAGAACATGCACAACCATGACAACACATGAATGGATACTGAAAATATGCAGAGAGCACCCATTGCAGAAGCACCACACGATGAAAGAGGGTGACAGGACATAGATTGTGATCTGGCCATGAGTGCAGCGTAGCACAACAGAGAGCGGGAGAGAGTGTTTCAATGAGAGGGAAGGCCAAGTTAAGCACACATCAAGGAGTACACTGCCTGTATTGGAGATGGCTAATGACATGCACTACACCACGGTAGGTGCTGGCATAGACGAGTTGACCGATGGAGGTAAGATAGTGACAGAGTACCACTTAAAAAACCACCCTGGCACGGTAGCATGCAAAGCACATATAAGTAAAGTTACACATGCAGCAAACATGGGGAATAATGACACATGCTCAACATGCAAGACAGTGCTCATGCTTACCCGCTGACTGTTCCAGCTTAGTGTGAATCCCGCATGAACTTCACAAGGAACTGTGTCTCCAAATTAGTGACAGGAGGGCCAGTTACTGGGGGAGGGCATGGGGAGCATGGAGGTCAAAGGGTGCAGGGTGTCTCCCCCGGGACAGCAGTCACTGCTAGATCACGGATTACTGAAACATGGGAGAAGACATTACAACAGGCACAGGGAAATACCATTCACACAGCACACATGTGCGAGGATACGCTGAACCCATAGTTACCTGCACATGCCATCTTGCGCACCACCATGCAAACATGCAAGTCGACCTCACTATGCATGCCTGCATGTCCACCACTGAAAATGTCATGGCCTTGAGAGGGCAACTGCACAATAGGAAAAAATAAAAAATAAAAATAAATAAAACCTGGAAAGGCAACTCAAAAATAACATGGCAACATCCAGGCCTAGGGTCTACAAAAGTATCATACTTTTTTTTAAAATCTAAAATTTCCTCCATGGGCTCCTGCACCGCACTGCTATGGTGGACCGGGAGGCATGTCTGTGCTGGCACCCCCATCCTGCGTTAAATCTGAAGGTGGAAGTGGTGCTGGAGGCTCACCACGCAGTGCCCTGGCCTAGTCCTCAGTGGCAGCCGCCATGCGTGACACTGATGAATGCACCAGCAGACTGAGGGCTTGGAGGTTACTATGCACAACCTCACGGGTTGCAGAGGGTACCTCCGAGATTCTCTGCCTCAATGACAACATCTCCTGGTGGAACAGTCTTCTGCTGGCTGCCTCTTCCTCATGGATTGCAGCTCTGTGGGCCAACAACTCGTGCCTCAGGGCATCCCTGTGTGCCTGACCCTCTGCAAGCAGGCATGCTTGCATACACTGCAGATCTGGCCGTCGGCCTCTGATGTTGGCCTCCATGCACAGCCTGTGGGAGCAGCATGTGGACCGCATGACCTGTAGCAGTTGCTCCACCTGTGTTGCTGGAGGTATCATGGAAGTGGCCACCCTATCCATGCCCTCAGACAAACTCTCCAAGGCAGCACCCTGTTGGTGTGCGGAACGCTACATCTGCAGCTCCCTCTCTGTCTGCCCACACCTGCCTGATCCAAGGGAGCATGGCCCTTGCTGTGATGCCCGTGTCCTTGGCTGCAGGACTGCAACACTCTCTTGGACTTCTGTCCCAGGACCAGAAACCAATACATGGGAGCATGCAGCTGTAACCACCACAGACGGGTTTGCCCCCACTGACTGGCCATGTGAAGGCATCTGACCCCCTGGAGACTCAGGTGCCCCAACTGCTCCACCCATTGGTGCACTCACCTCAGCCAGCATTGAGGACTGCACATCCGGTTCAGCATCAGAGCTACTTGAGTCCAAAAAATCACAAGTGTATGCAGCACGGCTCAGGATGGTCTGTAGCCAGGGTCGGACTGGGACAAGAAATAGGCCCGGTCACCCAAAAAAGTGTCCCACCCTTCGCCTCACGACCCTTGACCTCTCATGACATCACCGAAAGTGATGTCATTTGACCCCAACCAAAGTGACAATCCGGTAAGCGATGAAACACGACCTTTCACCCCTTGACAAAACAGGAAGTGGTATCAAATAGCATTGTTTCTAAGTACACTAAATTACTGTGAATCCAAGCAGACCTCCAAGGCCAGATGATAATATGTTATTGTATGGCACTTATGCTTAAGCTCTTTTTTATAGAACACATATGCATACAATATCACCCAACCTGTCTTGGTACTCATTTATTGACCTAAGAAGGATGAAAGACTTTTTGAAAAAAAGAAAATAGGAAAAAAAAATATTTTCTTTTCTAATTTATTTTTTCCGAAACTGGCCCAAGCATAGCCAGAAACCGGCCCCCACTCCCCAGGGACGAATTCGGCTCGGCCACGAGCCGAAAGGCAGAGGGTCCAATCCAACCCTGTCTGTAGCACCAGTGGGTTCTCACAGCCTGCCACACCATGTCCTCCACCGGTGGTCTGAAGCACCACGTACTCTTCTTCATCCTATTCCTCCACCTCTGCATCTGGTGCCTCCTCATCTGCAAATGGACAGAAAAAGATATGTGGAGTCATGAGCAACGTGTCTACAGTAAACATGTGTTTCACATTGCTGTCATGCAACAAAATGCAGGGCATGTCACCATAAAAAGTACAGCATCCACACACTATGGACAGCAAGCTATCTGAGCATGACATATGCAGACTGGCAACAAAATTCCCTGCTCAGGGTCATGGTGCCAAAGGACACATAGCCAGCCAACAGGGTAATTAAGAAGCATATTATGGCCCATGGCACCACAAACTGTTGACTAATACCAGTGAAATGGGCATGGACATATGGCTCTGTGACGTGTATTTAAATCACATGGCAACAGACAGACTCACATATCCACATCCAAGTCCACTTCCATCCCATGCCACACCAGCATTGTACTGGTACCGGGACTGTACACAATGGGAACATGTCGTAAGTCTGGGGGGAAAAAGTAAATAGTCCCAGTTGATGTATGGCTGTAAAAGTGCCACCTCGGCACGGTCTGTGAAGTGGAGAGAGTAAGTCAATGGAGTTGTAGTTAGGAACAAGGTACAGTGACCCACAAGAGGGAGATGAGCATGGACCCATGGAATGTGGGAGGGTAACAGGGAGTAGGCCTCACAACGATTTGCCTCAGGAGTCATTGCCATTGGGGTAAAAAGGATGTGCACAGTCTAGACATATGCATACTCACTCAGGGCATGTCATAAGGTGTGTTGGTTGTCATCTTGGATGTTCTATGTAGCATGGAAGCACATGCGTACATGTGTGAAAAGAGATTCTATACCCTGTAGGGCATGAAGTGTAACCTGTATTTCGGACACATGCACATGTACAGCAGAGCGGAGTCACTGACATCAAGGATGCAGCAAACAACTGTGCACCTTGTGGTATCATGTTGCAGATGTTGTGAGGGTATGCTAGTATCTGATGAGTACTGTCACACAGACATGTTCAACTGAGGTACAACACATGGTTTGTATCCACTCTTGTGTACTCGCAAAAATCAAAAGAAAAACACCCACCGAAACAAGAACTTTGTGCGGTCCCTGAAGTGAATGGATTGCGTGGCATCCCAAAATACGCAGTACTCCACTCGCCCGTCTTTGCACGCACGTTCAGAGTTGCTTCTATATGTACTAATGTATCACCAAATATGCAGCGGGTGTCATGTAAGTTACGTGCTGAGGGCCTTTCCTTGGATTTCACGTGTGCCTGCTTTTCTCATTTTTTACGTGCAAAGTCCATTCACTCTGTTTCTGGCTGCCTACATTGCGAGACACGGAAGACCCACGCTCCTGCCTACATGCTATTTTACCTGCCTTATACTGCCCTGTGCTGCCTCCAACTTTCCCATCTGCTGCTGCATGTACAGTGTGTGTGCCTGCTGCCCACCTGCACTGCGTTTGGAGTGCCTTCTGTCCAGCCATTGCCTATGCTCCTGTCTTTGACCCTGTGACCACCTCAGCTGCTTCATTGGACTCCCACCGTGCCATTCCATCACCACACAGCCCAGCTTCAGTACGACCTTGCCCACTCACACCTGCCTCAGGGGTTGCCATGTCAGCTCCATCATCCTCTGACCAGAGTGGCAACCCTATGGCAGCGAGGCAGAGGGCTGTCAACTTCACCACCAGGGAAGTTGACATCCTGGTGGAGAAGGTCCTGGAGCATTATGATGCCTTGTTCCACCCTTTGATGCAACACGGCAAGGAAGGACGTCAGCAGAAATGGGACGGGTTCACGGATGCCATCAACGCGCAGCGGGAGGCACTCTGCACCTTCAAGACCGTGCACAAGTGCTTGGAGGACCTGTATTCCTGGACCCACAGCAAGGCCCTGCGCTATGTCCAGGCCGGTGCAACCGCGGAGGTGCCGGATGTCGGCTAAAAACATGTGGGTCCCGGAGAGGTTCTACCGGGCGCTGCACTCCCAGGTCTGCGAGTTACGCCAACTCCTGGAGTCAACTGGTGAGTAGCCATGTGGTGCAGTGTTCTATGGCGCATGTTCTCTGTGCATGTACCAGCATGTTGGCAGTGACCCCTTAGGCTTGCAGCAAGTATGCCCCAGACATTGCTCTGCATGTGCGCATTCAGACCTATATGTATTTTAAATGTGCTATCACTTGCATTGTGCATTGTAGTGCTGGCTTGCAGACTGTGCACATGCAATGTTTCTTGTGTCTGAGATGTGCCAGGGTGACATGTGTGCCAGTTGAGGTAGTGTTCCCTGCGTCATGTGAATGCAAGGGGCTGCCTGGGGGGGGGTTTCATAGGTGAGTGGGGCTGGTTGGTGTTGTCCAGTCTGGAGGGGGCTGCCTGAGGGGGGGTGACCTGTCTGGAGGGGTATGCCTGGGGGGTGTCACAGGTGAGGGGGGTTTGTGGGTGTTGTCCAGACTGGAGGGAGCTGCCTGGGGGGATGTCAAAGGTGAGGGGGCTGGTTGGTGTTGTCTAGTCTGGAGGGGGTCTCCTGGAGGGGTGTCACAGATGAGGGGGGCTGGTGGGTGGTGTCCAGACTGGGGCGGGCTGCCTGGGAGGAGTCACAGGTGAGGGGGGCTGGTGGGTGGTGTCCAGTCTGGAGGGCACTACTTGGGGGGGGGTGTCACAGGTGAGGGGGCTGGGTGGTGGTGTCTGGGCTAGAGTGGTTGATGTGCAGTAGGGGGGTTTGTGACCAGAATGGATGCCGAGTTTGTAGAGGGGGGACTCACAATTTGGTAAGGGGTGGAGGTAACAGGAGGAACGCAGCACAGGCAAGGCCCTGTGTGCGGTGGGGTCGCAGGTCTATAGGAGTGGAGGCCCGGAGGACACATAGGTGGAGTACTGTATAGGTATTGGGGCCATTGTGAGGCAGTTGAGGCAGAACTACAACACTAGCTTGGCACGTCACTACAGAGTGAGTGATTTATTGCAGTTGCCCAGGAAGGAAAGATGGGTGCTATATAATACGCCTGAGGTACATAGCTAAAGGGACCCTTTGGCAAGTAGACAGCTGCAGACCTGAAGTACTACCAGAGTCCTGCAACCAAAAACAGATATTTAAACACAGAATAGGTCCTACTAGGTACTGCCACACAGTAGGATCCGGGTGGTGGTCTCATGATCAGTGGAATCTGAAAGGCTTGGGGTGTGGGAAGACCCTCTAGATATGCAGATTATCTTCAGCCTGCACGCATAGGGACGGAGGCTGCCACTCCGATCTATAGATGCTAGGAACAAAGTCAAGGATGTGCCTACCGCCCCCAAACCACCTAGGAAAACTCAGGAAGGTAACCTACAGAAGCTGTGGAGAAAGAGAAAACAAGGCAAGCACAAACAGGTGGGGCACCAGACGTCCCCATTAAGAAGTGACTCAGGGTTGCTACCCTCTGGAGAAATGCCAGGCAGCAAAGAAGATATCTGACAATGTTTCCAGGAATTTCCAGAAAATATAACAGACACGATCCAGACTCAATTCAGTGCAATGAAAGATTAACTGAATGTATCACTACAAGAGCTGAAGGGAGACGTAGCTAGACTAGAAAAGAGGGTAGACACTTCTGGCGGGATGCACTGAGCTAAGGGATGTATTTGAGGGACAGGACATTTAATCATTTGAACAATGCAGATCGAAGTTCTGGTTAAAGAAAGGAGAGAGATTATGATACATACAATTACGTCACTGGCTGGTAAATTCGAAGCAGAAAGCAGCTGCAAGCAGTTAACCACATTTGAAAAATGTTTCACCATGCATTCAGGGGGAAATAACCTAATCTCGACTCTGTATATTTTGATGTGACTAAGAATGTGACCATGTTGAACTCAAAGAGTTCACCTAGATCAGAGGGAAGGGATCCCGCTTTAGGAGACCAGGGAAGCAATGGCGAGCGCACCCCATATTCCAAGAATCAAGTTCTATAGATATCTACTAGTACGTAATCAATGAGGGAGGAGGGATCACCACCATCTAGCCACACAGACGAACGAAAACTCTGAAGACAATCACACACCTTTCAGAATTTGGAGAGTGAGCCTTCACGATAAGAGACAGCTATCAGAAGCAAGGAGGTACGATGGTGCAACCCACTAACCCAACTGCTAAAAATGTCAACCCTGTGCATACACCTCTCAAACTCTAAACAAAACACAACCACATCTGTTGCACAACATACCACAGATAACTCAATACGCTGCAAGAACAAAACAAGCCACACATAGACTCGCATATCAGCACATGACAGACTACCTACCGAGAAAACGCACCTATGCTCAGCGAACAGTGTTAATCAAACTGAAGCAGTCAACAGCACATCACGGCTCTCTCTGAGCCTACTCTCACTATGCCCTACTAGACCACCCCAGCATCTTGCCTTTCTGATCCGCCAGAGCACCAGGGGACCACTCTGGTGGTGATAGTTTGCGGTATAAATGCACTTTAACATAGCATAGCATAACATAACCTAACCTAACCTAACATAACATAACATAAGATCTTTATTGATGCTTTTATAGCTTGATCTCTAGGAGCAGATTGTGCATTAGAACCGTGATCTGTAGCAGGTACACGCTCACTGTTTATTCTTTTGTAATGGTTGGTGTGACACTTTTTTGAATGGGTATATATACCTTTTGGTGTTTACACTAGTTGTGTCAGTGCTCATTTTGGATCCACGTGGTATGTTTTGGGCCTGTTCCTGGCTACTTTTACTCACAACGGGTAGTCTGTGCATTAAACGTCATCATTATGCTTAGACACAAGGGAGTACTTGAGTTATGCATACTTGGAAAGGGTGTTAAATACCACATAGCAGTTAATGCTGACGCCATACTTTACTTACCTCCATACAGAGATGGGATCAAGTGCTTCTTCGTGTTACCCTGGATGTGTGTTAAGGTGATGGGTAAGGTAGCCGTTTTTAGGACCTGAGTTTTACAACTATTGGTGTGAAAAGAATATTGTTTTTTGTTGTTTGACTCTTAAAATTACTCTTGTGTCTCTTTGTTTGCTCGTTTTTTGTTTCTTTGTCGTGTTGTTCGTACTGTTACAATTGTGCCCTGTGTGAATTCCGTTTTTTGTTTCCATAGATGTGGACCACGAAAAAGGACTTTTTTAGGTTTGAAATGGATGGATTTTTTTCTATGCCATCTCCGAATGAAATAGTCACGTTTTTTATGAAATACCATCGGTCATGAAATATTATTTATGAACAGTTTACTACGACCTATCTGCTGAATAACAGATGTTGAAGTTGGAGCGAAACAACTTTTTTGCAATGGATCTAGTGGCAACCCGGGGTTTCGCCCCTTGGCCCGAGGTGTCACTGCAATATGGAGCCCGTAGGCACACTCTGGAATGAGACCCACAGCAGCACATGTTGAGTTAAGGAATAGTTCCACATGGCCTCTTTCTGCTAGGAGTGTAGCATGCCTGTGTGTGCCCCACAGCAGCACATGTCAGGGGTAAGGAATATTCCACATTGCCTCTTTCTACTAGGACTGTAGCAGACTTGCGTGAGGCCCGCAACAGCGCACAGTGAGGTAAGGCATAGTCAACTTTCTGCTTGGACTGTAGCAAACTGGCTTGAGAGCCACGACAGGACATGGTATTGCCATAGTTCAACTCTGGCTCTTTCTGTTTGGACTGTAGCAAACTGGTGCGAGACCCACAGCAGCACACGGTGAGGTAAGAAATAGTTCAACACTGCCTCTTTCTGTTTGGACTGTAGCAAACTGGTGCGAGACCCACAGCAGCACAAGGTGAGGTAAGGAATAGTTCAACACTGCCTCTTTCTGTTTGGACTGTAGCAAACTGGTGCGAGACCCACAGCAACACATGGTGAGGTAAGGAATAGTTCAACACTGCCTCTTTCTGTTTGGACTGTAGCAAACTGGTGCGAGACCCACAGCAACACATGGTGAGGTAAGGAATAGTTCAACACTGCCTCTTTCTGTTTGGACTGTAGCAAACTGGTGCGAGACCCACAGCAGCACATGGTGAGGTAAAGAATAGTTCCACATTGCCTGTTTGTGCGCGGACTGTAGCGTACTGGCAGGAGACCCATGGCACAACATGGTGAGGTAACACATAGACATTTCTTCTTTCTGCTTGGACTGAAGCACACGTGTGTGAGACCCACGGCAGCACGTGGTGAGGTAAGGAATGGTTCCACATCGCTTCTTTCTGCTTGATATGATATGGCATTTGTAATGCCCTATACACAAGTGGTTCAAGGCGCAATGAGGCAGGGAAGGGGGAAACAAGGGGAGGACAGACAGCGATCCTACTAGGCAAGGTGTCATTCAGATCGCGCAAGTGCAGGGGTAGGGGGAAGGGAGAAGTGCAAGGGGAAGGGGACGGGGGAAGTGCAGTACAAGAAAAGGGCCAGCTGGTGGCAAGTGCAGGGTAAGTGCAGACAAGTGCTGGGAAGGGGGGGCTGTAGGGATACAGAGACAGTCCCGCAGTGCAGGGGTTGCCAAGGAGGCAGTACAAGTGGAGAGTGGCTGGGCCCAGGATCGAGGTCGGTGAGAGTGGCCCAGTTGCAGATTCAGTGCAGTTTCAGTGAAGAATTAGCAGGGAAGAGGGAGAGAGAAAGCAGAAGCAAAGAGGAAGGTTTTGAGGTGCTTCCGGAACCGGAGATGGTTCTCCTCAAATTTCAGGGAGGCAGGAAGGCTGTTCCAGAGAGAGGCCCCTGCCGCAGAGAGAGATCTACCACTAGCTCGTTGCTTCGAGAAGTGGCTGACCCTGAGGGAGTTGGAGACGGATGAGCGAACGGCTCGGGAAGCAAGATATTTAGGAAGAGAGAGTTGAAGGTATTTAGGCCCCAGAAGGCCTTGTGGACAATGCAGAGGGTTTTGAACTTTATCCTCGCAGCCACTGGGAGCCAGTGTAGAGATTTCAGTCCTGGAGAGATACGGTCCCTGGGCTTGAGGCCAAGGACAAGTCTCGCAGTTCTGTTCTGGATGAGTTGCAGAGGGCGGAGAGTGGAGGCAGGCAGATTAAGATAGAGGCTGTTACAGTAGTCCAGCTTTGAGAGAACCAGGGCTCGGGAGACAGTGAGCTTCTGGGGGAAGGAGAGGAAGCGAAGAATACCTCTGAGGAGGTGCAGCTGGTAGTGTGACTTCTTAGAGACGTCAGATATATGAGGAGAGAAGGAGAGTGTGGAGTCGAAGATGACCCTGAGGTTTTTTGCCTTGCAGGTAGGAGCAGGAAGAGGGCCAAGAGAGGCCGGCCAGAGAGCTGCAGGGAAGGAGGGAGTGGGTGTGCCGATGAGTAGAATCTCAGTCTTACTGGCATTAAGGCAGAGGTCATTGGCGGCACACCATTCCTGGATAGCAGACAGACAGTCAGAGATGAGGGAAGGAGAGGAGGAGGCCGAGGGTAGCCTGAAAATGAGCTGGGTATCGTCCGCATAGCACTGAAAGTTGGGGAAGAGAGCGGCGATGCGGTGGGCAAGGAGTGCCAGATACTGGTTAAACAGCCAGGGAGAGAGATTGGATCCCTGGGGGACACCACAGGTGGAGAGAAAGATGTCAGAGAGGAAGGACCCCAGTTGGACCTGGGAGGGACGATTGGAGAGGAAAGATGTCAGCCACGCCAGAGCCTGACCAGTGATACCCAGGTTATCACGGAGACGGTTGAGCAGGATGGCATGGTTGACAGTGTCAAAGGCAGAAGAGAGATCGAGCAGAATGAGAACACACAGAGTGTTGGAGTCGAGGTTCAAGAGCAAGTCCTCACGGATGTTCAGGAGAGAAGTGTCCATGCTTCTGGCAGCTCTGAAGCCAGATTGATGGTCATAAAGACTACCAACAGATTCAGCATGGAGGTTAAGCTGGGAGATGGCCAGTTTCTCCAGGAGCTTGCCCAGGAAGGGAGTGATGGAGATTGGGCGATAGTTAGCCGGGCAGGAGGGGTCAGAAGAGGGTTTCTTAAGAAGAGGGTGCACAAGGGAGTGCTTAAGGGGGGATGGGAAGACTCCAGAGGCGAAGGAGTGGTTGCAAAAGTCAACCAGGGCAGGAGCCAGGGAGTCGATGTGGTCCTTGATAGTTTTGGAAGAACAGGGGTGAACCTGTTTAGACAAGACTTTCATAGATCGGACTTGTCTGGAAACCTCGTCAGCAGACAAAAGGGGAAAGGCAGAGAAGGAGGGAGGAGGGGTGGCTGCAGAAGGGCAAGAGGAAAAGCCGGGAAGAGAGGGAGGGAGGTGAAAGGAGGAGAGTGAGGACAGGATGTCCTGAGTTTTAGAGATGAAGTGAGAGGCTAGTGCAGTGCAGAGGGCCTGGGAGGGGGCAGGAGAGGTAGAGACTGCAGCAGGGTTGGCAAGCTCCTTGCAGATTTTAAAGAGTTCAGCCGAGTTGTTAGATGCCGCAGAGATGCGGGCTTGGATAAGGGCTCTCTTCTTGGTGAGAACGGAGAGACGGTATTGCCTTTGGAGCAGGCGGCAGGCCAGTTTGTCAGAGGAAGAACATGAAGCACGCCATTTCCTCTCTGCCACCCTGCACTTGCGTTTTAGGGTGGCGAGGTCTGAGTCATACCAGGAGTTACATTTGGCTTTGGGCTTCAGGCGGATTCTCATGACGGGGGCAAGGATATCAAGAGTATCAGATATAGCAGAGTGGAGCATGGAGAGGGCTGTGTCAGGGTGGGAGTCAGCCGAAGGGGGAGAGGGGGCGAGAAGGTGTCAGCGAAAGCCTCAACTGACACGCGCTTCATGGGTCGGATGACGAGAAGGTGGGTGGCAGTGATGAGGGTGGCTTTGCCTGTGGGGTAGGGAGGGTGAAGTGGGAGGATAGGAGAAAGTGATCACTCCAGGAGAGAGGAGTGGAGAGAGGGACGGAGAGGGGAAGGTCAGAAGAGATCAGAGCATCAAGAGTGTGCCCTGCAGAATGGGTAGGCCCAGACGGGAGAATAGAGAGTGAGAGAGAGTCGCAGAGGTCACGAAAGAGTCCCGTGGGGGGACAGGAGGCATCCAAGTGGATGTTGAAGTCACCAAGAATGAGGAGTTGAGAGGTTGAGGACAGGAGTGAGGAGGAGAGGTCAGCCCACTCATAGAGGAAGGAGGAGATTTGACCATGTGGCCGATAGATAGTAGCCACGGTAAGGGAATGGCTAGGAGAGAGAGAGAGTCGGCAGACAAGACACTCAAAAGAGGAGTAGGTCTGCGTAGGAGTGACAGTGGCAGGAATCCACTCAGGGAAGATAAGGGCCACACCCCCCCCCGCACGGTTGGGCCTGGGCACGGAAAGGATCTTGTAACCGCCAGGTAGGAGTGTGTCAAAGCTGGTGACAGAGCTGGCCGTGAACCATGTCTCAGTGAGACTGAGGACGTCAAGGTCCAGTTCCTCAAGAAGGTGACAGATGTCAGAGGAATGCTTGATTGCAGAGCAAGAGTTAAGAGTGGCAATGTGGAGAAGGTTGCCATCCTTGAAGGACTTCCGGGGAGGGGTACAGATCAGAGGTACGCCCTGCGGAGGTGTAGAAGCGGGAGGTGAAGAAGGAACACGAGAGGGGGCAGGGAGGGAGGGTAGAGGCAAGGTAGCCGAGGACAGAGGAGGAGGGACAGCAGGAGAGGAAAGGAAGTTGATGAGGCATGGGAAGCGTCTATCAAAGAGGTGAAGGTTGGCCTGAGGGCCTTGGACCAAGACGGTCCCATTAGCGTAGACATTAATGATGGCCTTAGAGGAGTGGAAGGAGGCCAAGAGGACATCCCAACGGGTGCCGCCATTAATGGGAGAAGAGGAGAAAGGAGAGAGCACAGAGACCATATGAAGGGTCCATAGGTCAGGCGAAGGCACGAAAAAGAGGATGTCAGTGAGAGTTTCCTTGGAGCAGGCAGTAGTGTAGGTGTCAACGATAGGGAGGCCTGGGTTGGAGACCAGGATGTCCTTTTTAAACTTTTTCCTACCAGATTTAGTGAGGAGAGCAGGATAGTCAATAGAGAAGCAGTTAGAGAAGATAGGCGAGATAGAGAGCACCATGGAGTAGGAGGGAGTGTGGGGGGGGGGACAGACGAATACGAGAGCACGCAGGAGGGAAGTGAGCGGCAAGCCCAAGTTTACCACATTTCAGAACAGTAAAAAGCATGTTAGGTACAGAGGCCACCTAGGTTCGAGAATCCTGAAAGGGGAGAAAAACCCTATTTTACCACATTTCAGAACAGTAAAAAGCGTGTTAGGTACAGAGGCCATCTAAGTTTGAGAATCCTGCGAGGGGAGAAAAACCCTATTTTACCACATTTCAGAACAGTAAAAGCGTTTTAGGTACAGAGGCCACCTAAGTTTGAGATACCTGCGACGGGAGAAAAACCCTATTTTACCACAACTGTGGAACACAGTGGGGTGAAGACACCAAGCGAATGAAGTGACCAGGTGTAGGTGGGGTGGGCCGGGAGAGGTGGAGAAGCCAAGTACTGGCGTCTGGCATCCCCTGCGGACACCTGCAGACACAAGGGAGCCACAGCAGTAGGAGCCGCCCTTAGCCGTGGGGGCTGCCGGGCAGTGGGGCTGCCAAGGAGGGTCAGTAGATAAGGGGGGGTGGGCGGGCAGGGAGGAGGGAAGCAGGAAGAGGCTGCAAGGGGAGGGGAGAGGGAGAAAAACACACACACTACACGCTCGGAGTGCGAAACAGTCAGAACAATGGAAAAAAAAAGGAAAAAACTCACTACTGTCCCAGATGGACCGGCAGGATTACTATCCTGAAACTGGGCTGCCCGGCGAGCTGCTCTCACCCCTGCCCCTTGGACTGCAGCACACGTGTGTGAGACCCACGGCAGCACGTGGTGAGGTAAGGAAGGGTTCCACATCGCTTCTTTCTGCTTGGACTGAAAACCATGCTATGTCTTCCTCATCCAGGTTTGTACAGGCAAGGAAACTGCATCATAGGTCTGGTCCTAGCAAACCATGACGACCCCAACAGTGAGTGAGCTGGTCCCACCAATTGGAGAACATGCCACTGGTCCATCTCTTTCAAAATTCAGGTGAAATAACCATACGGCTGTTCTGAGAATCACTAAGGCTAATCAACATGATTGCCGCATTGCCAACTCCAGGAAGAGCTCTCAAGTTTCCCGTGGCCATGCCTGAGAAAGCCATCCAGCCCTGTTTGTTTTGCTTTGAATGCTGGGACTTGTTTTTTTTTTGCATTTAAAATGTATGATAACTACAAGGTCCGGAATTTAAAGCAAAAAGAGGACTGGATGGCCTTCTCATGCATGGCCAGAGGCAACCTGTGAGCTGTCCTGGAACCTGTGGCGCTGCCCGTAATGACGGGCTTACGCGGCGACGAGCGAGTGCGGATGCTCGGGCCCGGCGGTGCAGGCTTCCGAATTTTTCTGCATAAACGGAGCACCTGCATGCTCCGTTTTACGCCGTGGCTGCGGCTCGTACACGTGGCCGGTGGCCATTTTGTCTGACAGGCCGCGGATGTTCTCCGAGCTCCGGTTTGGAGGGGGAAGTGAATCCGGGCCAAATTTTTGGCAATTCTGCTTGCAGGCAGCATGATCTGCACACCCATGTTTGGATTGTGAATTTTTATGTAGTTTTGGTGCAACTACGTCGTGTGAAAGCCAGGAGAAGGGTTAATATGGCTGGACCTGCTTAGCCTACTCCATGCTCATGGCTTAATTTTTGGGACACCTATATATTGGTGGATGCCAGCGGATGGAGACAGCAGTTTTTCTTCATCCCCTTCATCATCAAGTCGCTGTGGTATCTTCTTCATCCTCTTCATCATCGGAGAAGGTTGTGATTGAGAGACATTCACACCTGAATGCTGTGTTCCTGGTCCTTGGAGCTGGTGCCCGTCCCAGGTGAGCTGTCAGGCTCGTAGTGTGTACCTGGTATCGGATTTGACTGTTATATGCACTCTCACTGTGGTTGGTGAAGGGTGGCTGAGTTGCGGCCTCCAGGACAACTGGTGGGGGTGCCTGTGCGCTCAGACCTATGTTTGACTCTGAAGATTCGGATGACGGGGTAGGGGCTGCGCCGATTCCTCAACAGCCTGGGCAGCCTCCAATAAGTTCAATGCAACAGCCGGTACCGGCTCCACAGCTGCCCCTGCAAGGACCTCCCGCAGTGCTGCCAGCTGCCCAACCTGGAATCCCCATCATGGCTCAGGCGAGAGCACCTGCGGCCCACGCTGCTCTGCAGCCCATTCCGGAATTTGATGCATCGGGGCCACCTTCGAGCATGGGCCCCCGGTGGAGGAGATGGATGAGTCGCCTTGATATGTATTTCAGGGCCTCTCAGGTGACGGACGATGACAGCAGAGTGGCCACCATGCTGTATTCCGCAGGGGCTGCGGTCCAGGAAATATTTGAATCCCTCACACCTGCTAATGCCTCCTATGATGCGGCCAAGGCGGCACTCCTTGCACATTTCCTCCCCCTTGCTAATGTGGACTATGAGAGATTTGTTATGCTGTCGGCCAAACAGAAGGATGATGAGACAATGGACACCTTCTATGGTCGTTTGCGCCGCCTCTCCCTAGGATGTGCGTGCACGGACGTGGAAGACATGATGCGCATGATGTTAATCCAGGCATGCTCCTCCGGCAAACTCAGGAGGCAGGTCCTGAGAGAGCCAGGCATCACTCTGCCCCGCATACTGGAGCTCGGCCGTTGCCATGAGGTGGCAGAGGCTCGGGCCAATAAGATGGAGGCAGGATCCCGGTCAGTGAGATCGGAGGAGGTGTGCGTTGTGTGGCGAGGTGGCAGAGACATGAGACGTCCTGGTGGAGGACCCCGTGACAGGGCAGGCAGAGCCGCGGAGTCGTGCCAGAAATACGGGTACGACCTTCCTCACCCGACAGAATGTCCGGCGGTGGGAAAGACCTGTGGCAGATGTGGACTGGCCGATCATTTTTCAAGGGTATGCCGTGCAGCCCTGCCGGTGATGGTGGCGAGAGGCCAGCCACGGACGTGGATTCCACGCCAGAACCCGCCGCCGAATGTGGCCCAGGTGGATCAGGGCGAAGTGGATCCCCAGGTGGAGGGTGCCGAGGAGGAGGACGAGGAGAACATCTTTTTCGTCTCGAGCGTGGAAATTCTGAAAAGGAAGAGCCGGAGACAGCCCAGATGTGTGGTGGAGGTCAACCACTCCCCAGTCCCGGTGCTCGTGGATACGGGGGCCTCCTTCAATGTAATGGCCAGAGGACATTATGACACGCTTGAACCCCTCCCAGGTCTGGACACACCGAAGGCTCGCATATTTGTGTTTGGAGGGCTGGAACCGATACCACTGGATGGTGCCTTTGTAGCCTGTGTTGAACATGACGGCTCACAGATCAAGGCTCGCTTCTATGTGACTCCTGTGAGTGACAACACCCTGCTCAGCTGTGCAGCTGCCGAGGCCCTGGGGATTGTCAGTTTTGCCTATTCAGTCTATATGGAAGACATCAATGATCTCCTAGACAGGTACGCAGCACTCCTCAGTGGGATCGGGAAGATGACCGGCGAACCAGTTCGGCTTCACATTGATGAGTCGGTCCAACCTATTGCCCTGAAACATCGTAGGGTACCGTTTCATCAGAGAGAGCAAGTGGACAAGGAGCTGGACAGTTTGGTAAACCTGGACATCATCGAAAAGGTGGAGGGCCCAACCCCCTGGGTGTCTCTGATCGTGGTGGCCAGAAAACCTAAGCAACCTGATTCGGTCCGCATCTGTGTCGACATGAGGCTCCCTAACAAGGCAATAAAGAGGGGGCGGCATCTCACACCCACGATCGACGACATAATTGCGGAAGTACAAGGGGCTCGGTTCTTTTCGAAACTGGATCTCCGAGCAGGTTACCACCAGGTCGTTCTCCACCCTGAGTCCAGGTACATAACAACGTTTACCACCCACCGGGGGTTGTACCGATATAAGAGGTTGAGTTTTGGAGTGTCATCTGCCGCCGAGGTGTTCCAGAACATCATCAGGGGTGCCCTGGCAGATCTCGAGGGCGTCCTCAACATCAGCGATGACATTCTGGTGTTCGCGAAGACAGAGGTAGCCCATATGAGGAGGCTTGGTAAGACCCTGGAACGGCTCCAATCACTGGGCCTTACCCTTCATAAGGAAAAATGCGAGTTCATGCGCACCTCCATTGAATTCTTCGGTTTTGTGTTCAAGGAGGGAGGGGTATCGCCCGATCCGTGAAAGGTCCAGGACAACAAATCGGCACAACCTCCTGAGTCGGTGTCTGATGTGAGGAGTTTTCTGGGGATGGTGACCTACTGTGGACGTTTCATCCAAAACCTAGCCTCAAGGTCGGAACCACTTCGGGCCCTGACGAAGAAGGAGTCAACGTGGCACTGGGGCCCACTTGAGCAGGCCGCTTTTGAGGACATCAAAGCTGCCCTCACGACGGAAGACACCATGGCATTCTTCGACCCAGCCCTGGAGTCAGAGATCGTTGTTGATGCCAGTCCTTTTGGTCTGGGGGCCGTGCTAACTCAGGTGGATCGCAACGGGGGAGTTCGGCCCGTGGCGTATGCCAGCAAGGCACTCTCAGAGACTGAGCAGAGGTACTCCCAGATCGAGCGGGAGGCCCTTGCGGTGCTGTGGGGCTGCAGACATTTTCGACTCTATGTCTTGGGTCGTCCGGTGACGGTGGTAACCGATCACAAACCGTTGCTTCCAATCCTGGTTGGGTCATCGTCAAAGCCACCGGCAAGGATTGAGAGGTGGATGCTCGCCCTCCTTGAGTATTCTGTTACCCTGTGTACCGGCCCGGTGCCAACAATGCGGCGGACTACCTGTCCCGCCACCCGGGGGTGTGCAGGGGAGAGGGGCATGATATCTCTGAAGAAGAGGCTGACAGCCATGTACGGATTGTGGTTGAGGCGGCCACACCAAACGCGATGCCGCTGGCGGAGCTGGAGGCCGCGGCGGCCCAAGACGAATGTTTTCAAGTACTGAGGCACTCGATGCAACACGGCTCCTGGAAGTCCATCCTCGAGGCTGTGGCCGGGCGGACACATGAGGCCAAAACAACACTTGAACAGCTGTGGAAAGTGAAGGACGAGTTGTCGTTTTCGGAGTCGGGCCTGCTGCTCCGGGGTGACCGGATTGTCGCCCCCCTGTCAAAAGTGAAGGAGGTCATCACTTTGGCACACCATGGACATCAAGGCGCAGCCAAGACCAAGGCGCGACTCCGGTTGGAGGTCTAGTTTCCTGAACTAGAGAAGAGGGTTGATGACTTTGTAGCGGCATGCGTGTGGTGTCAGGCAGCCTCTCCTCTGCAACGGGAGCCGGCAATAGAGGTGATGCCCCGAGGCACCCGACCTTGGGAGGTCGTCCACGTGGACTTTGGATCGACGTTGGTGGGCACCCACTTCCTGGCAATTGTCGATGAGTACTCTAGATATCCAGAGGTGGAGTTTGTCGAATCCGTGGCGTTTGAGCATGTGGTGGTCGCGTTGGAGAAGATCTTTGCAGCCCACGGGTTTCCCCACACCCTGTGCTCAGACAATGGGGCTCCCTTCCAAAGTGAGCGGTTCTCCGAGCTCATGGAGAGCTGCGGGGTGCAGCACAGGAAGGTGTCACCGCTGTGGCCCCGAGCCAATGGTGATGCGGAGAGACTCATGCGGACTCTTAATAAGACATTCCGAATCGCCCAGGGACAGGGTCAGCCCCTACAACGGGCCCTGTACCAATTCCTGCGGGTGTATTGAACCACCCCGCATGCCTCAACTGGAGTGGCTCCTGCAGAAGCGCTGTTCAAGAGATGCCCCCGGGGTCTGCTACCCGAGGTTGTGGAGAAAGAACCGGGAGTGATTGATAACCAGCGGGTTGCAATGGAAAGGCGAGTGAGAATTGACCAAGAAAACCTGCGAAGGGGTCTCCGGCCTCAACGGCTTGAGCCGGGAGACGAAGTTCTAGTCCGCAACCGACACCCCCATGGGAAACTCTCACTCCCCTATGAACCCGAGCCTTTGGATGTTGTGGCTGTCAAGGGATCCATGGTGATGGCTTCGGATGGGCGATCTGCCGTCACCCGGAATGTGAGCTTCTTCAAGAAACTGGGTGATCCCCGGACTGAGACTCCGCCTGAACCTGACCCACCAGAGGACCCCGATGCTGGAGATTTCCGGGACGAGGTCCCAGACTCCCCAATCCAGGGAGCCGCGGCTGAGGGACACCACGGGCCGGAGGTAGGCAGGAGGTACCCCCAGAGGGCTGGGCGAGGGAAACCTGCTTACCTCAGCGAGTATGTTCTTGGACACTTAGCCAGTAAACTGTGATGAAGGGATCCGGGTGGTTGACAATAAAGGGGTGTTGGGTGTGCAGTGGTGGTTTATAGTGTAGCTGTGTGTTAAAAGTTATTATCGTTAAAAGTGCCGTTGTTGTGGTTCCTCCCGAAAAAGGAGGAGTGTGGCGCTGCCCGTAATGACGGGCTTACGCGGCGGCGTGACGTTGCACGCCGCCGCCGAGTGTATAAATAAAGGGGCGTTCCCGGCCGCGAGGAGAGCGACCGGGAAGCCCGAACCGAAAGGCTGTGTGTGTGTGTCCTTTCAGGTGGGGGGGCTTACGGGAACGCAGTGGGGGGCTCAGGACCGCCCCCCAACAGAACCCGTCAACTAGGCCGACAAGTGCAGGCAAATTAAGTGCATGAATAGATGTGCTGGTCAACAAGTTTAAAATATTGATTTTATTTCATCATTTCATGGCTGATCTGCAAACTCAGCTGAGGGATCTTAAACACGCTCACAAACAGTTTGCCAAAATAACTATTCAACTTTTGCCGTTGCATCGCCTTCACTTCCCAGTAAGTAAGTTCTCAGTCTTGCAGCTTAAGTCACTAAGCACTGATTCAATAATACCTTTCTGAATGAAGTGATGAAGTGAAAATCATGCTCTTTGGACGTCTCTCAAAAGATTAATATGCCTTGTAGCATTTAGAAGAACGCACTTAATTGCACTCAGCGCACATTAGGTTTTTATTTGATTTGCTTATAAACAAAGTGGTCAAGAAGGCATCCAGGCCATGCTCTGCAATGATGCTTTATTCCAGTATCCATTTAGCTTCCACTTGCCTTGAATACGTTCTCAATCCCTGTATAAATGCTGCAGGAGGAATAACAAGCACTAACCAAGCGTGCTGCCTGGTTTTTTCTTTCTCATAACTGCGTATTTCAAATATTGTGTTCCTACTCATAAGACACCCCACAAAAATATCTTACAACAAAGGAATACATTGAGATATACCGCATGCGTAACTTCTCACTTCAGTAAATACATATATGCCATCACTCTTATGTTTATGGCATTGCACTGAGTGCAGTTGTTCACATGTGGGCACATTGGAGCCATCGAGCAGCAAGAGGAGAGCAACACTAAACTATGGCCAACAACGGCGTATCAAACGAACCAAGACACCAAGAGCATCCCAGGGTGCGTGCTGTGCTCTAAAGAACGGGCCTCAACTCCTAAAAAAAAGTGGGGGGACTAGGACATATGCAGAGGGAAGTGACGTAACAGGAAGTGAATATTTCCTAAAGTGAAATATGCAAATTGCATTCCATTTGTGTTTCCCATTTGAAGGAAGTGCAGAGGACAAATAAGCATTTGGCAAGAACAGATTTTCCTACAACAGTGCTGTAGAAGTATAAAAGGAGCGCACCTTTTATGTCTAGACAGCTGTAAGAAATCATGATCTTTATAGCAAAATGTCAATATGAGATATTTTATAGATTCATAATGAGAGGTTTGCATGGTCTTGTGGCTAAGTGTCTGGCCTCACAGCTGAGTGTCTAGGGTTCGACTCCTAGCTGTGAATTGTTCATTTTAACCGCATGCATCAAATTATTGTTTAAAAAAAAATCCTTAAAAACACGCCAGGGGGGCGATGACAGCGTTTTGAAAAAAAGTCGGCAAACACCGTGCACCCATGTGTGCCTTAGACTTGGGTAATGGAGGCAAAATGCGTGCAGCGGCAGGCCCTCACCGTCAGGGTCCTCCCGCTGCCTCGTGGGCGTATCGCCCCAATAATCTGTGGGGAAAGTAGAGACATGGAAGTAACTGTTTCAATAGCTTTAAATGAATGAAACAGCTTTTCTTTACTGAGGTGACTTGCTGTCGAAGTGCCAACTCTGCATCCACAATACCGCCTAGAAATCGTACAATGGATGCATGATAGGGAAACAGCCCAAATGTCTCTGGCCAGAAGATGGTACTCCAGAGGTTTGTGTTTGAATTGACCGCCAAGTCGCCAACACTTACCTCTCACTGGGATTAATTTTGAGAGAGCTGTTTTCCACCCAGTTATTAATTGATGACAATTTGTACTAGACATAGCATGTTTATTACATGAGAGATCTCTCAGAATCTGAGTGCCATTGGTTTGGTGAGGAAAAATGAAGTTGACATTATGAATGAGATCTATGAATGGTATACATAAAAATTTAAGAATAAAGGGAACCAGGGCCGACCTTAGAAGCCGCAGCGCCCCTCCCCCTGTGCGCCCCTTGTCATGCAGCAGGGGGAAGCGCCACATTTTTCAATACACACAGCAGGTGCCCTATGCTGCGCATTCTCCCACCACGCCAGCTCAGGGAGCCCTTGAAAGACTCCCCCAAGCTGGGGTCTAATGGCAGGGCGGCACGGGACACCACTCGGCCCGTCCAACCCTACGGCTATCTCTAAAGGCAACGCTGTTCAACCCTGCGGCACCGCGCACGTCATTGTATTAGGGGCAGAGGAAAACGAGTGCATCTCCACTAACCGTGTATGATTTGACAAGAATGAGCTGAGCCATTTTAACACTGTGTCCTGAAATTCCATTCAGTGGGCCAGGCGAATTCGGTGGTCAATGGCATTGAACACCATGGAAACATCAAAAACAATAATAGCACTGGTGCCCACATCGTCCACTTCCTTTCTTAAATGGCCTAAGACTGTTGTGGTGATCAGTTCAATAGTGAATCCAGACTGGGCAGAATCAAGTAGACTCTGTTGCTCAGCAAATCCTCAAGGATGCTTGATCACTTTACCGTCCATTTGCTTCCCAACATCTGATATCTGGGAGAAAGGGCGAAAATTACCCGGCTATTCCAGGTCCAAAGAAAGCTTTTCAAAAAGTGGACGAACCACAACCTTTTTTCTGGAGTCTGATACTATTCCAGAATTGAAAGAGGAATTAAACAGGTTACACATGGCATTATTAAACAGAGAATATATCTCCTGTGCTCCCATTGATGGGTGGAAATTGTGTGGGGATCCAGAGAACCGGGACCAGGCAAGGCTCTGTAGACGTCTAAGGTGGCATTTGACCACACCAGAGTCCTCATGCTGGCAGGAAACCTGATGGTTTTGGGAGTTAGATTGCAAAAATTGGCAGACATGTTATTCAGCTCCACAGATATGTCTGCCAATTCCAAGAAAATCCTGCAGACTGGAAAACGTAGAACTAGAAGTCTGTGGTCACTTTTACCGCCACATTTTACCATCCATGGCTCTTGGTACAATGCCACCAACCCCACAGATTGTAAAATGCCATCACTCTCTATTCCCAGTTTCACAGGTCCAATCAGTTTACAAATAGTTAATGCAAGCATACTTTCACTTGACCATTTCACAGTTTCACTATGTGCATACTTGCTGATGGGAGAATGGGTCGGATGATAACCCTGTTCTGATGAATGTTTTAGGTTTTTACTGAATCTGATGCACAGTAATAAAACCCTAAAAAGCCATGGCCTTGCTGAAAAATGGCACACATGCTGTCTCGTTGTCCCATAGTTCTTTTCAAAGCCACTTACTTTGCATTGGAGCCCTAACATTCCAAGCTCATCGATAATTAGCCATCACATGACTCAGGGTGGTAGCATTGAGCAAAGTGCCCTCCTCGGTCCAGTATGATTAGTATCATTGTAAATTGCAAAAGTGCTCTCCACTAACAACTTTGAAGAGTGTGATGGCAACTGATCAAAGTGCTCTCCTCTGAATGCTCGATCAGTGTGATGGCAACTGATCAAAGTGCTCTCCTCTGACTACTCGATCAGTGTGATGGCAACTGATCAAAGTGTTCTCCCATGACCACTCTGCTCGGTCTGATGGCACATTTCTAAAGTCTGTTACTCGGACACCCTGAATTACATTTTTGCTTTGAAAAACTGGGCAATCTTTTAAAATTTAAACCAAAACATTGATTAAAACTTATGTTTTAAAAACATGTTTTAAATGTAAAAGCACCCCCAGACCAATGTTTTTAGTGTTTTACATTTTGTGGAAAGTGTGGCCCGCATAGAGAATCTCAGAGATTCAGTGGAAGTAGCAGAGCCATCCTGCATGATTTTCCATGTAATCCTGCACCCAGGAGCTGTGAAAGCCTCCCGTGTGTATAGTTACTGCTGCCTTTGATGTATGAGTATTTGCCGAAAGGTTTATCGTGATATTGGGATCTAAACTCCACTTATGTAGGACATTTTGTTCCTTTGTCAACTTTATTTTTAGTTAATGAATCTGTTATTGTAATCATTTTAAATAAACAACAAAACATCACTATTTGGGTTGCATTTAGACCACAGTTCTGTTCTCATCTGGCTCCTCACTATGCCAGTGCACTGAGAACAGCGTGCCAGCTTCTGGCTGAACTGGTGTTTAAAATGAGAACATATTTTGAGCAGGGCACATCCTCTAGCCCTTTGATTCAAGGGTCTGTAACCTATGATTATCATGATCCCTCTTTATTGTCTATGTATTTATTGTGTATTAACAAAGCGCATATACAACAAATGGTGTTTGATCTCTATAGCCAAAGGTTGCAGACCCCGGCCATAGAGCCATACCATTCGTTTTTCATGAGGCCTGGAGGATAGCTCAGGGGCAACGCGTTTGTCCTGGAAGCAAGACAACGCATAGCAACAAAGCTTTGAATCCCGGCGCGCACTTAGAAACTGGTACCCTGTATTAAGCGTGTTACAGAAGAACAATTATAATCCATACAGTACAGCAGTCTTAAGCATGAGACAGGTGACTGGTCTGCAACCTGTTACTCTCGAGATGTGTTGGACTACAACACCCATGATCCCTCACTCACCATTTCCAATGCTGGCTATGGCTTAAAGAAGTGGTAGTCTACTGCATGTGGAAGCCAACAGTTGCAGACCCCCAAAGCAAGATGCTGTTGAATAGAGTACCATAGCTTTCAATGGCAATTCTAGTTTTAGCTGACTATGGTGGAGAGGATCAAACAAATGTCTTTCTGTAAGGTTTGGTAGCCTCGTTCTGGCACATTATATTCCACCCACGTCTACATTTTGCTGTTGTAAGTTGGTGTTTGCCTTTTAACACCACCGAATCTGAGCTGTTCTAAAGTAAGCTGCAACTCTTGATAAATGTGTCCCTTTTGTGTTCCTTGTGGTGATAGTGGATACTGTTCTGAAGCAAAATGTTTTTTCATGAATATTGGTTGCAAAACTGTGCTGAAATAGGATCTTTGCTATTCACTTACTTAGCTTTAGGATGCAAGGTTGTGTTGGGAAGGTGTGTTGGAAGCTCTACAGCTGGCAACCCCAGTTTGACATGATTTTGTGATGTGTAGTTTTGGTTAGTAGGCAGCCCTATGAGACGAACCTCTTGTATTGGAGTACTGCTAGGAGGGAGATGGAAACAGTGTTTATGGGTGTTGTTTGGTTATTTCCCTACTCATTGACTGCCCATTCCATGCTAAACTATGGCCATTCCCACCCACTAACTATCCGTCCCTGCCCAAAACATATCCCTTTGCAATCTCTGTGAGCTAACACCATCAAGTATTAACATCAAACATTGGCTTGCCAGTGTTCTTGGTTAGCAGTCTGGTGACAGTTAATGACATTTGCAAAGGGGATGTTGAGGTTATAAAGATGTGTTAACCAAATGTCCCTTCAGCCACTTGATTTATATCTGTTCCTTGCACTGACATCCTATATCTGTTCCTTGCACTGACATCCTGTTAAAAACAATCATTGAAAAAGCCAATCATGTATTCTTGTGTATAGGTATTAGATAGGCATGAGCCGGGCACTGCATATGAATGGTAATCACACTATGTTTCACCTGTTGCTATTGTAGGAACTTTTAATTCAAAAGAAAGATGCAGAGCAAGGCACCATGTTCAGAACAAACATGTAAATTGCGGTCTGCACAGAACATTTGGAAAACACATGCATAGCAAAATGTGCATTGTTTGGCAGCCACTCAAATACAACTATAAGTGACAAGGCCTGTGATAAACATCTCAAGTAAAAGAAAATATCCTGCAACTCTTATCAAAATGGGGAACAGCTTAATCTGAGGAGAAAAAGAACTACTGCTGTGTGTGTTTATTTTCCCTTGCAGAAATCAGGGGTCAGGGTTATGAAACAAACAAATATTGAAAATGTGGACCTTTGATGGGCGTTTCATAGGCCAAATAAATTGATAAACCGCTGTGTTTTAGTGAACATGGAAAATCTAGGGCAACAGACAAATGTATATTTAAAAGCTGCAATGCTAAAAGAGACCAACTTGAATGAAGCCAGGACTGAACTCTGACATGCCAATTCAGCTCCCCAGCATTGAGATGTGAAAATAGATCTCATGCTTTCTCTCACAGATTACCTGGTGGGGGTTGAACCATAATGATGACAGTCTCTGCGATTTAGTTTTAGGGAGGCCGAACTTGCTTTCAATTCCAAGGCAGAATTTTATGGGTTGCATATGGGTATGTTCAGTGGAGTAACTTTGCTGAATATGTTGGGGGGTACATGGCATCTAAACGAAAGGTGACCTTTCCAAATTAGTAGGACAAAATGGTGTGCCACAAACGGTGGGGGGGAAACACCCTTGCCCCCCCTAAAATGACACCCACGCATGCAGGAGAGCATGTGGGAGCATAGACTTATACCCCATGTTGCTACTAGCCTCACACCCTTCAAAGTGATTCCCAAAAGGAGTGCCAGAATTAAAGTGTGCTTGTGGTGGCTTATATTTTGATAGGAGTAAGGCGTAAAAGTAATCTAACTCAAGACACATGCTTATGATGCCCGCTTTTTCTCTAGACAACTTTAAAAGAGGTGATTGGGCTATGATAAGACTCCTGGGTTTTATTGGTCAAGGCATTTCAAATGTAGTCACACTTGATGTGGGTACGTACGATGGATGGAGGTGGAACTTGAGCGTGTGAGGCGAGTGACAGTTTGTCGACATGATTGTCATAATAAAACTGATTTATGTGATGTTGCCAAATGAGATCTGGGGTATTCGAGCACTTGCCCCCTATGCCCCGTCATCCTCCAGACCATATAATATTGATCACAGAGACATTCTGATGCAACACATCAATGCCGCTCTGTGGGACAGACACCTCCTCGACCGATGATGTTGCCACCACAGCGAGCACTGCAGCGAGAGGCCAATGATCCAGAAGACCCCTACAAGATTACTGGCAATGTCAGAGTATCAGCAAGTCCTTTGCTCAGTGGAGCAACTTTGCTGAAAATGTTGGGTGGGACACAACATCTAATTGAAAGGAGCCTCTGCCAAATGGCAAAATGGAGTGCCACAAATGTTAAGGGAGGCAAACACCCTTGTCCCCCCTAAAAAGATGCCCCTGGGTATTTTGGGCTTAAGGTAATGAACCAATAATGGGATTTCAGCTTGACCAGCTGATCTGTTTTGCCTAATCTGAGATTTTGATCTCCCAGGCGCCTCCTGAGGAAACAAACCTTAATATCTGATACAAAGTGTTTATCGGAAAACGTACAAGACCTGGGACTGGTCCATGTGTGGCAGGAGCAAAAGTCATAAACCCTGAGAGGACTACAAACTTCAAAGACTGTAGTACTGCCAGGCAGAAGTCATAAAAACGTTTAGTCCTTAAGTAACAGCTAAAGAATTAAAGATACCAGACGTTCTGTAAGGGTGCAGAAAGCCAAATGAATGCATGTAATATGTATAAAGTGAGCAAAAATGTGTCTTGTAAATGGTATATTGGGATGCACTGTTTTGCTCATAATTCTTACAGGGAGAATTCTGATTTTTCTTTTGAATTTTTCAGGTTGAGATGCTCTATTTAGTGTTATAAAAACAATGTTTGTGTGAGGTTACTTTAATTATGCAAAATATGCAAGTTTGCATTTTGTCGCACAGAAATGGCAACACCAGTGTTTGATATATCCTAGCATCCGCACTGGTGACCCTGTTAATTTGAGATGGGAAAATAATTTGTGTATCAATGTAGGAGTGAGTTAAATGGAAAAATATGTAACTCAGTAACGAGTTGTCATATCTTGATGAAAATAGCATTGTTTGATTTGTGCCACATAGAGAAATCTGGTGAACCAATTAGTAAAGTGGTTATATGCTATGTTATGTAAGGTCGTATTTGTATACTGCCTGCTGCCATTGGTATGGCCTCGAAGTACTGTGAGCATGAACACCCTTCAGAAGGTGATACTCTGTGTTGAAAGTAATGAAGGTGTGGTAAAATGTGTGTGTGCATTTATAGCCAAATAGAAGCTAGGTAGAGAATGGCTATGGCTGTATGCATCAGCACCTTTTACAGAGGCATTTCAACAGGTGCTGTGTCAGATTGTCAAAGGGTCAAGTTATGTGAACAGCAGGATAAACATTTGCGTGGGACTTCACTATATTCTTTGGGTCATGGTGCTAGTGGTGGAGGGTGATGTATCTTTAGGGAAAGGTGTAGACAAATAGCGCATATCTCAAAGGTATGAGTGAGGTTATGTTTGCAGCTGGACAGACATTTTTTGAGGGGCTCAGCTGTATTCTGTGTGACGCAACAGATGAGGGTGTTGTGAAGAAGGACTGAAGCCTATTCGTTTTAGTCATGGGGTGTGTACTGTACAGGCGTGGTAAGGAGTGCTATGACCCCCCCTAACTGAGTGGGCAGTGGTTGGTGCTCGCGTTGGGCATGAGATCTGGACTAAGTCTGCGAGGGTGCCTTATGGAAGTGCTAGGTTTTGAGTAGCTTCTTGAAGGTGAGGTGGTCCTGAAGGTGAGGTGTTCCTCTATGTGGCAGATAGTAAATGCGAGGGAATTTTAGATTTTGGTGCTTGGACTGAGAAGGAGGAACTCCCCATATGGGTTAATTTATTTTGTCAGTGGAACGACGTGAAGAAGTGTTGAGCCTGATCTGAGGTTTCTGTTAGGCCTGTAGCATGTGAGTTTATGTTGCAGGTATTTCGGTTACCATTGAGTTGATGTGATATGGTCAGGTCCCCGTCCATAATGCATCTGAGGTGGGGGAGGTGAGCCTAGGGACAGCGGCCAGGGGGAGGATTGAGGGAAGAGGCTGGTCCTCCCACATATCAAGATTTCAGTTTTGCCTGGATTTAGTAGAATGTGGTTGACTGTCACCCAGTGTTCGATCTTTGAGAGGCAGGTTGCGAGATTGGAGGGGGCAGATGCGGGGCTGTTTAGGATTTTGAAGATGGTTTGGGATTGTCTGTGTAAGTGTAGAACGTCAGACCATGGGATTGAATAAGTGTGGGTAGCAGGCTCCGGTAGACGTTAAAGAAAAGCGGAGATAGAGAGGCACCCTATGGCACTCTGTGGGTGACTGGGCGGGAAGCCAAGGAGAATGGAGAGGAAGGAGGATATCCGATTCTGAGCAGATTCACTGATGCAGAGATGTGTCATTTCATGCTGAGGATGGAGTGTTCGATGGTGTCGAATGCTGCCGAGAGGTTGAGTAGGATTAGGGCTGTGCAATCTTCTGCATCTGAGTGTCTTTTTAGATTGTTTCAGATGATTCTGAGAAGAGGCAAAATTGGGAGTGTTTTGCTCAGCCAGCTAATTTAGCTATATAGCGGTTGTTTGAGATGGGCCTTTAGTTGGTTGGGACAAGAGGGTTGAGGGAGGACTTTTTGAGGAGAGGATTGAGGTCGAAGTTCTTAAATTCTATTGGGAAAGTCCCGGAAGTGAGTGATGAGTTGATGAAGGCTCTTGCTAGGTCACTGGCACAGGGGGCTGTCAATATTTCTTTTATCAGTGGGGGGGACAGCCCCCAGTAGTTTACAGAATTCTGGGGGAGAGTGGTGAGAAGGCAGAGGAGAATGGGAGAATGAAGGCTGTTTCTGGTGTTGTGAGTGATGAGGGGGAGGGAGAGAAGAGGATGGAATTGTATCTCTCTTGGGCACATCGTAGAAGTGGTCTGAGAGGGAGACACAGAGGGACTGGGTGTGTCTGGAATTGTTGGTGGGGCAGGCAGAGGCATTGAATTCAGAGATGAGCTTGAATAGTTCCCTTGATGGGTGCTGGGATTTGAAGATTCTGTTCCAATAAGTGTGTAATTTACTATTTCAGAATAATACAATGTTTAGTGCAAGAAATCCTGGAGATGACATCACATTAAATGGGAGGGAAATTGGTTTTCAAAGTTACTCCCATCAGACTGCCCCCTTCATTAATATGCCCAATGACTGTGGAGGGGTATGTCTACTATGATGTCCCTTTTGGAACACAGTTCAACCACATACATTGACCGATTAGAAAGTGGAAGTATACACACCTCAAAAGGTTGGGTTTACGGTTCTATAAAAGATTAAACACACACTCATTTGGGAAGAACACGGACAGACTCACTCGCTCACTCACTGAAAAATGGAGAGAAAGAGGAAGAATTGATAACAGGAAGGGGGTGGAATAGATTGCTCTCCTTTTGGACCTATGATGGATTATGAGCAGAGAGTGTGAGGCCTAGTGGGAGTTAAAATCCCAGGCCTTCTTTAGAGGAAGAGACAACAGAAAGGCTGTGTGGGGAAGCTGATCCCTTGTTGATGCCCAACTGTTCCTAGCGGGGGAGAATTGAAACAGTCCTTAAGAGAGGATCACCTGTCTGTGATCCAACCAAAAAGAAATATATATGTGAGTATAATATAAAGGGGAAATACTCCTGAGGAGAGTGATTAATAAAGGGAAGTAGATTAGATGCTGGCCTTGTTATTTGTCAGCACTGAAGGATGGGAATATATAAATTGATGGTGCATCATAAGAAATTAGGGCACATTTCAGAAGTGTATATGCTTCTGGAAAAATATAAATTTTATAGACTAGGTCCATGGTGTGTGTACAGTGATATCCCCTTTTCTCTGTGTAATAACATCTAGCACTGAAGAATTATTGGGGAGTTCAATGGACATCTCACTGTGTGCATACCTAGAAAAATAAACTAATTGAAGTAATTCATTGGTATACCATTAAGCAGAATATTGTTGGTAATGCTAAGTCATTCCAGATAAAAGGGAAAGACTGATTCATCACTAATTATTCTTACGTTCTTAAGCTGCCCATTAAAAGGGAAAAAGGTATGCTTTTCACAGTAATAAAATATAAACATCACTGAAGGAAATCTAGCCCACATACATGTTGAACATACATTTTCCTGTCAACAAAAACATTCACATACCTTAAGATCCAGTATTTTGTGCAACTGAGTTTTACAAAATTCTGCTGAAATTCTGACTATAAGGGGGAAGTAGAGAGAAATAGATAGGCAGGGATACTTTAAACTAATATCTTATTTCTCACAAGGGAAAGTTTCCTCCTGGACTCTCATGCATTCAATCCATGGTGCATGCATGGTCAAGGTGAATTAAATGTATAGATACCTATGGTGATATGTGTGTTACAAAAGTCCATTTCTATGATTGTAGTATTGGAAACTGAGCTGACTAGTGTGTTGATTATTTCTTATCATTGGTCTTTCATTTGGAAACCATTTGTTTTCCTTTAAAGTCATTCAATTATTTTTATTCTGTTAATAAGTAGACCTTCTTGGCCAGAAAGGGGAGGTAAGTTGTAAGAAAGCAATGCTATTTACTATTACATTGGGGTGGGGTGACATATTTGAATAAACAAAAACTAAAAAAATAAACGATTCAGAAAGCCCACTTGAAGACCGCTCCGAGCCTTCTTTCTAAATCGAACTGTCAGGGCTTGCGATACACACGAGTGCGCGCACCGGCTGACAGTCTCAGCCCGAGCGGAAGAGGAGAGTCGCGGGTGCTGAAGTATTTTCTGAATTTTGAGAGTGTATGTGTGGGGGTAGAAGGGTTTGGTTGATGGGGAATATTTGGCTCATGGAAGGGAGTGGAGCAGGTGAGTATCTTTACATGTTTGTGTGTGTGTGTGTGTGAATCAGTTAGTCTGTGGTGGGTGTTTGGGGGAATGCTTTGTGAGGGAAGGGAGACGGGAGGGAGGAAAGGGAGGGTTGAAGGGTGAAACTCCTCAATTTGAAAGCAATTCCGCAAGTGTGACGGTGGGCAGGGGAGCAGATTCCCAGAGGGATGGGACTGTGAAAGGGGTTAGATGCCTTGCAAATGCAATGGCAACATTGTCATTATGAAGCAAGTGAAAGACATGGGGCTCATTACGAGTTTGCCGGTATTGCAGTGGTAAATCCTCCAGAATACCGGCAAACGGAAATCCCTCACTTGGTCAAACGACATTACCACTGGAGATATTACCTCTGGCTGTAATACTGCCAGATTCCAAGTGGTGGCTTGGCAGTGTAAATCCCCATTGAGGATTTTTGCTGGCATTACCTCCGGTGGAATTAACGGATGGTAATGCCACCAATTTTTGGAGGCATAGTAGAGGTGCTACCTGCAGATTCAGTTAACTCCTCCACTTTTGCCTCCAAAAATTGGGTGCATTTCCACCCGGTAATACCACCAGAGATAAACCAGCAAAGAATATGGAGGTAAACGGAGATCTAAACTCGTAATGAGCCCCTTGATAATATACATTCAATAAAAAGGTTAACTTTTTTCTTACAGATTGGGCCTCATTACGAGCAGGGCAATAGCCGTGCCTGTATGACAGGCATGGCTACCGCCATGCTCGCTACCTGCACCGCCTTCCGCGATTGGGTAATAACCGGCCCATTACGAGAAGAGTGGGCCAGTAATTGCCCATTCGTGGGTGACAGTAATGCCGGGCTCCCGATCCCCATTCTGCCCCAAAGGGTAGAATGGAGGTGGGGAGCATGGTTGCACCGGCACTGTTGATAACGGTGCCGGTGCAATCACGAGTTCTGCTCACGGGTGCCACACAGCCCGCAAAGTAAGACCTGGCGGGATGTCAGGAACCCGCGAGCACAACTTGTAATGTGGCGGCCCAGTATGAACGGTGCTGATGCCTTACCGGCACCGCTCATACCGTAAAATGAAGTAGTAGCACCTGAGCGCACCCTATTGCCCAGTCACCACTGACTGTACATAGTGTCCGTTTATTCGGTTTTTAAACAAACCATAACGTTGTTCACCTGTTCTAAACACGGGGTTGGTTTCAATTACCAGTTTTTTTTTACAGGACAGTTGTTCCTTTGACCGGTCATTTATATCCCTGCTCAACAACATTTCCAACCCAATGGTTGCCTTTATTCCAGCACCTAAAAGTCTCAATGGACCACTTATAATGAAAATAAGGCAGACACAAATATCGTCTATTAACATACTCCTTTCTGTACTCTCCTCAGGCATTCGGGATTTTGTTTCCCAAAATCATAGGTTTCTTGGATAGCACCAACTTGTAATGACATATTGCCCACTCCACACTGGATCTGTGTTAATGGGGTTGATTTTCTTAAACCCCAAGATGCTCTCCAAAAAACAGCCTCAATTCTCTAAGCACCGACGGCGAGCGAGCATGGAACCACATTCTCAGCACCAGATTTCATCACCGGGCCACCTTGCCCTGATAGGGGCCAATCACAGGTGCTGATGCCAAGGCCCTATACCTTCTATCAAACTTGGTACGTTGTACTATTAATGATTTAGCAGTAGCAAGGTCACCTTTCCTGAGCGGGCACAGGTAAGCTTCCCAACAAACAAAAGCCCTAATAGAAACACCCAGGAACAGTTTATCATCTCTTAGTCCCCAGGAGAATTAATAATTAACTATCTCAAATGTCATGATCTTTGTTTATTTCTAGATAATATTAAGGGCATGATAGTAACACTACGTTTTAAGAGTGTACAATCATCTATGCAGCCCTAATGGGGTACATGCAAGGATGTATGTGTTATCAGAATACATCAACCATTATATTGTCACCTGCACCGCCACCCAAATTTGGTTGGAAATGGCCACAATGTACCAAGGCAAAAGGCATATTGGTAATAGAAAAGGGTAAACAAGATGAGCGATGTTGGTGTTGGGGGGTTGGCAAACCACATCATTGATTGCCCTTTTAGATAGCAATGCCATGCCTTACTGTTGGTTGAATGCAACATTGACCAGAAGACAAACTGGATTTGCGTCTTCGAACCACATGATTCCACCCCCATATGTTTGCAGAGCAGAGCTTTGCATTTTGGTCAGTGTGCAGCACTGTGGTCTTCAAAAGTGTCTTGTTAGTGGAAGCTGCATGCGTGGGAGCAAGGTGCCACACAGAGAAGAGGCTGCATGTCAGCGAGGCCACAATGCTATTTAACGCACCATCGGGGAGACAGACCTGTAGAGAAGAGGAATGATGGAAAGTCATCAATGGGTGGAAGCTGCACAGTGGAGAAGATTGCAGCTGGCAGAGGATGCAAAGGGCTTAGGCCAGACACAAGAGGGAGGATGCACAGGACTGTGGAATCATGAGGCAAAGGGTGAGGGTAGAGGCTGCAGAGGGGGAGGCCCTTTGTGGAATAGCTCTCCCAGAGGAGTTTTTAGACTGGGAATAAAAGCACAACAGGGAGAGAGAATGGGATGCCACATGGATGAATGGTGCCATTGGGAGACGAGAATCTGGAGATTATCAGGAGCAACATTCCTGATAACCTTTGTACTATCAGGATTGGATCTTTAAGTGAGTGTGAGTGTCATCAAAAACATAAATCTGAGTGAGTCATGTCATTACCAGGGTGCAGAGCTCTGACTTAATCTTGATATTAAAGAAGAGTAACTGAGTGAGTCTGGGCTATCTCAGGGGCAGAGCTCAAAGTGATGCTGGGTTTCACCAGGAACAGATCACTGCATAAGAAAGCATGTTTTCTTGAGCAGAGCTCTGAGTGAATCGTAATACTGTCAACAGAAGATGTAAACAGTGAACCAGAAATAATATTAGGGGAAAAACAGCGAAATTGGGTATTTTCTAAAGCCGAGCTCTGAGAGAGTCTTGGTAGCATCAGTAACATAGCTCTGAACAAATCTGAAAAAATGTCCCCACGGATCCCGAATCCAGGAAAAGCAAATAGTCCATGCCCTTGCTAAGCCACTTTATGACACTGCAGCCGCAGTGATCCTCTGTTCTCAGTGTCAGATACAGTATACGCTCAAAATAGCCCTGCTTTGTCTTTCTGTTTGTTGGTAAACACCTACAAGTGCAGTAAAGGTAAGAGGGCTGCAGACATTGCAGCAGTGAATGACTAGACGCGGCTGGTGTGTCTTAATAGGTGCATATGGTGGGTAAGTAAACATGGGAGGGATGCATAAACATGTATGCAGTGTTTACACACTGCCTAAAAACTAGCTTTTTATTGCACTGTTTCTTTCTAGATTTAAAGGCATTTGTGTAGGAGTACATCAATCTGGATGCTGGTAATTGTAGGCTTCCATTCAGGATGGAGAAACTAATGCAAGAACCATACTCCTGTTGCTAAACTCTATTGTTAGGTTTGGTCTAGCATGTCATTTATGCACATTTCAAGGTATCTTTTATTTCATTCATCTGTTTTTACACTTTTTACAAGCCTGTCCCTTGCCTGCCATCACTCCACCCCTGCCCCACCCACACTCCACCGTCATGGTATGCCAGAGCATTCTTTCCCCTTTTCCAGGGTATCAGGTAATATTATCCCCATATATATGGTCGCCGTACATAATATCGCCGGGAAAAGGTCATGGCGATATTATATGGGTGAACCTTTTCCAGCACTGGCTCAGAATCAGTGTCAGTGTTCTCAGGAGTGGAGTTCACATTCACCTTGCATTATCAAGCAGAGATCTCTCAGTTTCTCTATTATTAAGTGTGGAACCCTGAGTATGGCTACGGCAGGGCTTGAAAGCTTGCTTTTATCAAGAGCAGAACCCTACATCATTTTTGATATTATTATCCGTTGATACTGTTAAAGCAGAGCAATGAATAATTCAGGGTATTATCGGGTGAAGAATTGAATGAGAATAACTATTCTCATGAACAGAGCTCTCAAGCTGTGTTTGTATAACTGCAGAAGCTCTGCGTGAGTCTATAATCATAAGGAGCAGAGATTGGGCCTCATTACAAGGCTGGTGGTAATCCACCGGTGCTACCGGCGAGTTGCCGCCAAACCCATAACACCATTACTGCCACCTGATATCCCCGTGCTGCCGGGATATCACGAATGGCGGTGGTAACGGTTATTCCCCAGATCCGTGGAGTACCATAGGACTCCATGGAAATGGGGACACGGATGAACCGGCATGTTACTAACAGTGCCAGTGGTCCCATGCCAGTAGGGGCCTGACCTCCCCGCAGGTCAGGCCTGCCGGGGGATCTGTGGCTCCTACTGACATCGTTGTAGTATGGTTGTCCGGAAAGGGTGCTGGTACGTGGCTACCAGCACCCTTATTTCCGAGCGCCATACTTGTAATGAGGCTCATTGTCTGTAACCCGTGGCTCTCCAGATGTTTTGGAATGCAACTCCTAGGATCCCTCACCATTGACTATGCGGGCTAGGTCTCATAGGAGTTATAGTCCCAAACATCTGGAGCGCCAATGTTGCAAACTATTGCATAGAGAAACATGTCTAGTTGAGAACAGAAATATTAGTATTTTTATGAATAGGTGTTATGAAGCCCTTCCAAGAATTCTCGATTATTCAGACTCTGCGCGTGTCCTCATTGCAAATACCAAAGTCTAATTGTTTGATTGCTGGAATTGTTCCCAACACCACATCATGGTTGCTCTTATAATGCATTCTCTTGTATTTCATGTCAGCAACAAGAACACAAAGCAAAAACTACTGCTCCGACAATGCATCTCGCTCTTCAACCAAGCTGTGTCCGCTGTGTATAAATGTAAGCCCCACCCCTAAAATCTCCTCTTTTAGTGATGCACCCTCAGGACAAAGTTAAGTGCAATCTTTTCTGTTTTGAATTAACAATAAATTGCATGTTCTTTATGTCAGGTTACTTGCTGAGGCCTAGTATCATGTTGCTGTAACATTACACTAACCATGTTATGTATAGCCGGGTTCTTTTCACAGAAAACAGTTAGGTTTTATGTTTAAATAAGCATATCTTCTGACTAGTGAATAGGGGGCTTTCCATGCTTTCATAGTCTCAAGCATTCTCTGAGATGCCATTACCCCAAGGAGAATTGTGGGCCACCAGTATAACCACATGCATTCTTTTTCATGTGGGAGAGTATTGTTCTGCCGGGTTCAGAATAGCACTGGAAGAGGAGACTGTAGAGGAAGACTCCTTGCAAGGGAACCTGGCAGAGGGTCTGAATGATTCAAGCAGAGAGACTGTCTCCTCTGTATATGAAAAGAATAGATAAACACATGTATAGATGCACTGAGCAGACCTTTCAGAAAGCCTTATCTTCAGAGCTCTCACATTTCCCATGGCCCTGCGTGAGAAGGCCACCTAGTCGTGTTTATGCTTTGAGTTCTGGGACTTGTAGTTTTCCTAAATTTCAAATGAGCAAGAACATCCCAAAAGTCCCAGAATCCAATGGAGCCATAAGTCATGCGGATGGATGAAAGCACCTGAGAGATCCAGATGGAGCAGAGATCCCATATATATAGCAAAATAGACACCTGTTCACCTCAGGTTTATTACGATGAGTGAGTGAGGGAGCGTGATCATTTGTAAAGTGCACTGCAAACTGAATCACCTCTTGGGGCTGATGAGGATAAGTATTTTATAGTGGAGGAATAGACTCTGCTAGATAAGCACCAGGATTCTCTGGGATTATCTGCTTAGCAGCCCTCTCATATAAAGCACAACATGTGGGCAATATGTTTGAGCCAGGATACCTGGTTCATCCACGTGCTCTCCCTTGCTGTACTTGGGCAATATGGCCCGGCTAAACCCAGGTCAAAACTTTACAGCCCTTCCACATCCAGGATGAGGTCAGAATACCCTTGACTGATTCTCCGGGGCACGGTGGGGTCTTCTCCTTTTATCAATCCAAATATATCTGTGCTGTTATCAAGACAAGGGCGGAACCCGCCAAAACAATGGACCAGCAATGTATAATTCCCAGGATAGGATACTAAATGTAGTGTCACATTAGTGAAGATTTTGGATATGGCAGAAGAATCCAGAGCTAAGGGGGGAAATGTGGACGCAGAGGCACTAAAGGAGATGGGCACAAAGAGCATTACGTTTTCTGGGCCACCATAATGCTTCCCTAGGCCATATAATCACCCTAAGGTATGTGGCCTTGCAGCCTTTAACCCTGTATCCCAGGATGAGTAACTCTTATATCGGGATCGTGTTAGACCAGGTGTGCTAGCTGTCATACCCCAGCCTCTGCTTTCATAATCCATGCTCCTCTTCTTATGAGCAAGACATTTTACCAAGCTCTTAGCCGCCATGGTCATGTTTACTGCCTCCAAGAAGTCGGTATGTTCTCGCAAGAGGCTTTAGGAGGCAAAGATCAGGATTTTCAAAACACAAGGATAGTCCATGGACATTAGGACATTTATATGGGGCTGGGGGAGGGATCTGACATTTTCGGTCAAATTTGTTCACTATTATATCAGATCAATGGTTCCTGACAACCCGAACATGGTTCATTTTACATAATTTGCCTGCCAAAGTAAAATTACTGACAGAAACAACTCTACTTGTCCATCAAAAACTCTGAATTTATTTCAGAAATCTTTTTGGTAGGCCCGAAAAAGGGACTGTAGTAAGCGGAAGTGGTACTGGTAGTCCCCCTTTGCCCTCTCAGGCCTGGTAGCATCTAGCTCTGACCCGCTCAGCAGGCTTTACAGATATTGGTCCCTACTTCTGTAGAATTTTATGGAACCGCCAAGGGGAATTTCGCCTGGGGCAACATCAGGATTTTTGCAGCTGATGGCTTGATTCCTGTTGTGGAAATGTGGCATTGTTTAGGATTGTTGTCATTAGCTTTATGACTCTTCAAGGAGACTTAGGCTCGGAGTACCGTTAGGTCACACTATTCATTGTAGACTCTCTGGAGCTGCTTTGTGATGATAAGGGTCTTGATGGTGTTTCAGTGGATGCAATCCAGGTGGCACATTTTGTAGCAGAATTGGCATCGCAACTCTCTCTCCTCACTATCAATTCATACAGCTCAGCCTTCCCATTCATACATTACATGGTGGATGGAGCTCCAATCGGGCAACACAAGTTGACCAAAACATTGTTGAATGGCATACACATAGAAAACCTCCCAAGTGTAAATATTCGTGTTTACAGGATTCACGTGCGGAACGTTGGACTTGATAAGATGCACCTTTTCGAATTCTGCTCTAACCTTTTACTTATTCTGCTGTACCAAGATGGGGGTCTAGACTGATTGTATTTCAGGCCTTTGAGTATTTTCGTGTGTTGTACATTGCCTGAGGTCCCATGAAGACCATACAAAGGATTAAAGGATGTCTTCCTCCCAGTTGCTTAACTCATAGAGGAAAGCCTTTAGTCCCGTCTCTTCTTCTTCCCTTGCCTGTTGGATTAGGTAGATTTTATCCCAAATTTTGGGTGGATTATTCTCTGATCTGGGACATTCGGCTTGGGGCACCATAGCATGCAGAGCTTACTGGTCTGGAGTCCCTTTGGGGGACAGCCTTAAATCAACACATTGGTCCACCGAGAATGCATTCCATATGTTTTATTGCACACCTATTGTGTTTATCTGTGTCTCTCATGGAGCTTTGAATGTGCTTAATAGAAGCCTCAGTGCTGTGGCACGAGTACAATCTCAGCTCTCCACTTTCATGACTAGGAGCAATCGTTATTCTTGTCTCAACCTCGGTGGTTGTTGTTTCTGCATGTAAAGCAAACCAAATATGCAGGAGCATTGAATGAAAATATGATGAAGAAAATTCAAAACATGCATATGATCACGATAAAAGCAGATATTATAGAAAAGTTGACGCTAACAGCCACAGAACAATCCTTTATAAAGGCTGACTGCAGTCTTGGACTGTCAGGTTTGCATGTGTGTCAAAAGGTTGCCACAATGGAATTGCACGCTTTGCAGTTCTCACTCGTCTCACTCAGTTGTGGAGCAAACTTAGTAAGTTGGAAGATTCCTGAGCATGATAGCTTGAACTGATTCATTCTGTCTCTCTCCCTGTTCTTGTGTTTCTGCGCCCTCTATACCTCCCAAAGAAATCTCCCCATTTAAATGGGAGTGGGCTCGTATCTTCCACTCAGTGCGTCTGTGATTTCCCTATAACTCTTATTTGGGAAATACAGGTCCAAGGGAGAGTGACACCTTCAAAGTGTATGTTCACAAGATGAGTTTCCCTGAAATGGTTTGTAAGAAGGATGTCCTCCTGTTCATAAGCCCTTGCCACATGATTGGGATGGAGCCGGTTGTTGTGCAAAGGGATCCTCTCCACACTGCCCTCAGGCCTATCTTTGCTTAGTGGGTGGTGATACCTGGCCCCCATGCCTACCCCAGGATTTGCACTAGCACCCAAGCATGAGACTTTGCCAAAATGCATACATTTGTAAATGCATACAGAAAATGATATTCTTATCATCATGTCCATGCAACTTTAAATCATCTAAAGGCAAGGCTGCTACTATGGCAGTGGTGATGCTAGGGCTGCTCCATTTTATGGCACTGATGCCAGTCTTGGAGTCTTGGTTTGTGTTGATGGCACAGTGGTAGTGTCTGGGCATATGATGTGCATAAGGTTAAGCTTTGTCCTTTCAGGTGGATGATCACTATCAGAACATTACACTGAAAACAGCTCTCTGTACTGGGAGATCTGGTGTTACTACTGCTGGCATGAGTGGCCAAAGGTGTAGTTGCAATGGTGTGGGTGCTTTGCCCAATCACCTTGAGGTCCTCAAATATATATGAATGAATTGCGGCAAGTGCCAACGTATGTACATGTATATGACCAAGTGAAGGATGGATATTTCCACTACGTATTGTAGCAGTGCTGGACTCTAGGAAGAAGGCCTCATTTCTAGTGTGTCACAGCTAACAAAAGTTGAAATAACAAAGTGAATCTCAAAAAGGCGAAGTTGCTTGAGCCATGAAGTCAAGCCAGGAAGCCAAGGCCTTATCAGGCTGAAGTTAACCAACATTGGATACAAATCGTGGGAAAGAACAAATAATTCCTGTTCAAAAGACGTGAACAAACGAGGAAGACTTCAGAGGTCTATTAAAAAATAGTATTTTAAAGACAGTGAAACTCAAAATCATGGTCTTCAGTCACGTGGAAGGATGAAGTTGTACAAGCAAGATGCTCGCACCTAAGCATGAGGGCAGAGCGTGCCTTCACTCCCCTGATTCTCCACAGTACAGAACAAACTCAATGCTGAGATTCAAAGCCTAATTGACTAAGCAGACCACTGAGGTGATGATGGATTGATATGCTAATTGGTGGGAAGCTATGGTTAAGACGAGCTCACCAGCACCTGAAAGGCCAGCCTGTGTGCTGCTAGACGTAGGTGGAAAATAAGGGTCCTATAGTTTGTGTAGCCAATGGGACGTCATGTATTTAGTGACTTTCATAGTGGCCATTTTGAAGGGAGGGCTTAGTTGCCTCACCTGATGTTAAGAAACCAATTGCTTTCATTCATTGTCCCATACTAGTATAGAAAGTATACTTAGATGTTCACTAAGAGCCTATCACAGTTACTTGTAGGTTTTTGTAGTTTGCTACGTAGGATGACGTTGGTAGTAACATAGGTCAACATCAACGATGAGTTTTTGATATATAAGCTCACTTTTTTATGAAACTAGTTGAGTAAGAGCATCGAGCGAATTCGTTGATGTTTGTTGTACTCTCTGTTTTAGACAATTAATAATAAAACAGTTATCCTTTTTGCCTAACTATCTGAGTCGTTTCGATTATTGATGTATGAATAAAATCTGCATCCCCATTCATCTCTAGGGTAATTGCTACTCATTTTAAAGGGCTGAGGTTATTCAGTTCACAGTAGTCAATCTGGCTGATCACCACAGAGGCAACCAACCGGGGGCGCAAATGGACAGGTAAACAAGTCAGCACCTTGCGCAGCACCCGTTGCAGGAAGTGGTCCACTCTGCAAACTGCACTCACCTGGGTGGCCATAGATAGTGAGGCAGAAAGATGGACTCCCAAGTTCTTAACCACTGTTACAAGGGAAGGTAAATCACTAAAAGTATTGGGCCAGAAAGAAGGAGACCAGAGAAAGGGATCAGGAGGGGAACCTACCACCAGAATCTCTGTCTTGTCTCCGTTGAGTTTCAGCCAGTTGCGGCCCATCCAATCTCCCACAGCCCTCAGGCACTCACATATCAGAGAAGACACCTCAGTCCGGTCAAGATCTAAACGCACCAGGATCTGGATGTCATCATCATAATAGTATCACTGGACACCATGGGAGTGGATGAGTCCAATCAACGGCCGAATATAGTTGTTAAACAACGTCAGGGACAAGGGGGAGCCCTGATGGACACCACAAGAAAGTAAACAGACAGAAGAAGTGAACAGAGGAAGGGAAAGAGATTGACCCCTTTCTGTCAGAAAAGATGAAAACCACGCGAGGACCGGTCCATAGAGGCCTAATAGGGCCATGTAGGACAGCAGCATGGAGTGGTTGACAGTGTCGAATGCTTCAGAAAGATCTAGTAATATCAGACCTTCCACCCCACCCTGGTCAACCAGCATGGTGAGATCGTCATCCACTGACACCAGGACACTCTCTGTCCCCATCCAGGCTGCAAAAGAAAGATGTCAAAGAATAAAGGGGATTCAAGAAACAAGGACAGAATGGGGAGACCAAAGATTCCAACAGCTTCATAAGAAATGGGAGAAGAGAGATGGCACGATAGTTAGCCAGAACAGAAACATCCAAAGATGGCTTTTTGAGAAGAGGAATAACAGATAGAGCATATCTGGCAGGATTGATTAACTGCCAGCGTAAGCCAAGGGATAATGGTTGGCAAAATATATTTAAGTACCTTAAGTGGAACGGGATCTCAAGGAGATGCTGATTTAAGTTGACTAGCCACCTTAAAGACAACTTCAGCAGAGAACTTGAGAAGAGAAGACCACACCTGGGTACTCAGGGTGTCCAAACCATTCAATTTTAGGTTAGCAGAGCTGGCCATATAGGTTTCTATAACTACGAATATCTGTTATCTTTGTTAAGAAAACCTTAGATAACAGGTTGCAGCGAAATTGGGTAGCAAGCACACAAGGTGCAAAACGAGCAGACAAGGAAAAGGACTGGACTACTGAAAAGAGTACCTTAAACTGATGGAGAGCTGATTCAACCTTGTGCGTAACGAATGCCTGCTTAGCAGTCCGAATGGCCTCATGGTATTCACGAGTGAGCTGTCAAAAGGCTAATTTCTTCTTATGACAGTAAAACAGGCACCACTTTCGTTTGGCCTGCCTTATTTCCAAACGGGCTGCTCTGAGTTCATCAAGGAACAAAGGTGCAGGAGGAAATATTTTGGGGCAGGATGCCTTAAAAGGGGCCACCAAAATCAGCCCCTAAGTGCAGCGTCAGAGAGGGATAAGAAAAATCCCCTTGTGTGTTGGTTTGGCATTTATCATTAATAAAAGACACCATTTGAGCCAGATCCAGTGAACGCCAATTGCGCTTCAAAATAGTAGCGGGGCAAGTATTCGAGGAAAGATACGTATAGTCCACCTCAAATGATATTAAATAGTGGTCTGGCCTCAAGATCTGCCTAACAGAAGCAATCAGAATAGTAGATTCAACAAAAATTCGATCAAGGATGCCGCCCAACTCCTGGGTAGCTTCATGCACAAACTGATGAAGACCAAAGTCATTCAGAGATGCAAAAAACTGAGACAGTGTAGCTGCTTGCGGGGCATTATAGCTAATATTAAAATCACCTAACATCATTAAATTACTAAATCTAATTTGTAGCGACACTGCCAGTTCCAAAAAAGGAGTAAGGAAAGTGGCGTAAGGGCCAGCTGGCCTGTAAACAATGACAAAATAGATAGAATGAGAAGCATTTACTGCCAGGCACACCGATAAGGCTTCCATTTTTAAGCTGTGCAATAGGGAAACCACAGAGAACCTTAAAAAAGATTTTAACAGAATGGCGATCCGCCTTCCTGGATGTAGAGCTATTCGATCAAGATGGAGTATATTATACCCATTGGGGAGCGCTTCCATGAGTGTGGGTGAAGAACTATCTGATAGCCACTTCTCAATGAGGCACATGACCTCCGGGGAGTGAACCTGCAGAAACTCATAAATGGAGGGGGCATGAGCCACCAAAGAGTGTGCGTTAAGCAGGCAGGCATTAAGGTAGGGCTTCCGCGTAATAACTTTGGCTGCCGCAGCAACACTGATAGGCCTAAATCCCATCAAAAATACCGTACATAAGGGGTCCAGGGCCACCAATGAATCACGAGACAATTGTGACATCTCTAAGGAGTCATGGCAGCGTGTGCCGCCTGTGCCGTCGGTAGCCCGGATGGGCCCAGATGGGCTTAATTTAGGCACGACAGCCTCTCTCCTGCTGCACACGACCGCTGCACTTTCTGCGTCCTACTGCATTAAACATGATATTACCAAGGCCAATCCTGTCTAACTAGCAAGGAAAATACAGTTTAAAATTATATAAAAATGCTAAATTCTTAGCATGCTTGAAGGTGGAAGGCGTCCAGTCACCCGCCATGGCCCGGGTGTTAGCCCAGAGCCTAAACGGAAAATATAACGTGATGAGAACACAAGTAATAATAATATAATATAATAATAACAGAGGCTAAAAGCTGCACTGTGTCAATCTTGACTACAGGCCCGGCTCCAGGAATGTTCATCTGGGTGGGCCAGGGTTGTGATCAGGGGGGCCCACATTCCATTGGGTGTGGGTCTAGGACTACCCTAAACAAAGTGATGGCGTTGATCCAGATTTCCCAGATCCGTGATCCAGCAAAAAATGTCTTCTCAGATCTGCAAAAATGCATTTTCACCCCTCTATAAAAAACTGTACATAGCAAAAGAGAAGCAAGGAAAATAGTGCTGAAACCCATCTTCCCTTCCCATCTGCTCTCCCCTTTCTGTTATATCTGATCCTCCTTCACCTTTCACCATCCAGTCACCTTTCTTCAGCTGTCCTAACCACAGTTCCCATTTACCTCCCCTCCCACCTATTCACACCAGCACCCAGCATGCCTTTCCTGGACTGGCTTGGGAGAATTGAAGGTGATGCCTCCTCCTCTGAGTGGGCTGAGCAGTGAGGCTCAGCCCATCTCATATGGTGTCTGCCCAACAATACCTTCCTGATCACTGTGGCTACTCCCAGCAGGCCCCGGAGGAGATGCTTGTGGTCCCTCCAACGTGTTGTGAAAGATAGACCCCCCACCCAGAATATTGAAGCAAGGAATAGGAGCTTTTGGGCCTCATTACACGGTAGGCGGTAACCATGGCGCTATTAGCGCCATGGTTGCCGCCGGTATTTTACCGTGTCCACATTGGTGGATGGCGGAATTACCACCCTACTCCAAGGTGAGCGGGGGCGGTAATTCCCCATTCACCAAGGCTCTTCCCCATTCCCATTTTTGCCCCCATAGGGCATAATGGGAATGGGGAAGGTGCTAATTACGGTACCGCAAATTGCGGTACCGTAATTAGCTCCGAGGTCCCTTTGCGGTACCCTACTTTAACGGCTGGTAAAACCAGCCATTAAAGTCGGGTCCCGCAAAGGGAACTCGTAGTAAGGCGGTAGAGGTTTACAGGTGCCGGTGCCCTTACCAGTACTGGTAAACCCCTACCGCCTACCGTGTAATGAGGCCCTTTGTTTCCTACAAAATTACATTTTTTTTAAACTTCTTTAAATGTCAAGAACAGAACATACCATTTCCAATCAATACAGGTAGTCTTGTTGATCTTAACAATATTTCGAGCACAGCATATCCTCCAATAACATACACATGTATACAATCCTCCCTTCACCCACCCATTCCACAACATCCCCCTACTTTCCCACTGCATCCCTACAGCAATCCCATCAATGGTTCATGTGCGAAATTACATTATAAACACAAAATGTAATTTTTATTTGCATTTTTGCAGCACATTTTAATTGAGTTGAGAGTGCAAGGGAGTGCTAGGGCTGTAAGGACTGCATCAGGAGGCACACAGAGATGATTGAGGGGTTTGCGGCCTCCTGGTATCGCTACTGGTGGGGTGTGCCCCTGTACATCATTGTCTGGTACATACTGTTTACATACTGGTTATAATATGCAATTGTCCATGATGACTCTTTGTTTGATGTGTTTACTTTGATTTGCTATTGAATGACACAATTGTATTCAATAAATGTGGCCCGGATATTTTCTAAGTTAGATGTGTGTGTCCTAATCCCTGTGCTGCCCATCCATTAAACCATGAGTGAGGCTTTTTGGAATAGTTTATAATGCAAACTGAATCACTTCAATGGGCACCTAATTTTAGCAGGTAAGGCATAGTGAAGTTAAAAAATATGCCCAGGATCACACACTTTGGTCAAGTGGTAAAGCCATAATTTGAGCCTAGCTTGAAAGTTAGATACTTGACCACACATCTTCTGAGCTCAAGTTGGTACAAATATGTGTTGAAGTTTGGCTTTGAATACCTAAAATAATACCAAATTGTATACACATTATTTTAAAATTGCACAAGTCACATGATAAACCAAGCTAACTATGTATTTATCATTGTAGAAACATGTTGATGAAAAGATTAAGGGGGGCATTTTGTTTTGAATCCTAAATTGCACAGATCGGAATTCTCCTGTGTGCATATTTTTGCAAAAGGGGGCATTCGTTAATTTTAATTGTTTCCACCAAGTACTGGAAAAGTAAAGAGTAAAGCACAGGCGAAAATCGCCTTTGCTCTTTACTTTACCACTATGTCTCTGGAAAAGTGTAAATCACTTCCACAATTAACGATTGTGGGAGCCATCCACAATGGATTCCTTTGGACTCTGCCCGCTTTTTCCAGGTGTAACGGTCAAGCAGGTCCCATGGAATCTATTGGTTTTCCGCCAATGTAAAAATACATGCTGTTGGTATACCAATCAGATTTCGCAGGGGGACCTTGTTAAGTCCGAACTGCTCTCCAACTTCACCTGTCAAATCATACAAAATCCTGCAGCTCATAAAAAGTGGAGGAGCTGCATGCATTTAGCTGCTTTACCTGGAAAATGATCCCCTATGACTGTAGCTTTATTTTCCTCATCCTGAATGGAAGCCTACAAGCTCCAACACAGCAATGAATGAGAATTTACAAATAAATCTTATAGAGACTAAGTGAAATGAAATGCATGACAAGGTTTTTGTTTCACACAGCTTGTTCTCTAGCCGCTTACTTACTAATCACCCAACAATCACACTTATACCCTATATAAAAAATTTAAGTGCCACAGCAATGGTCACTGGGCCTCATTACGAGTGTGCCGGTCTGGTAACAACAGTGCCGGTAAGCCTACCAGCACCATTGTTTCCGGACAGGCACACTTCGAGTCTGCGGGCGGTTGTCGTCCCGCCTGCCAGGTCAGAGCTGGCGGGCAGGACGGCACCCGCTCGCAGACTTTGACGAAAGCACCAGCACTGTTGCACACGGTACCGGTGTTTCCATCCTCCCCATTCACATTGAGTCCTGTGGTACTCAAATGGGAATAGGGAGTAACATTTTCCGGCACCTGACTTCACGGAGCGCCAGGGCTGTAAAGCCCCGGTGATTCCATGAATCCGGCGCCGGAAAAAATCACAACTCTGACGGCAGCCTGTCGGTTTTACCGGCACGGCTGCGGCTGAAGTTGTAATGAGGCTCAATGCCTTTTTACCTTTTCTCATCTCTAATCACTTCCCGTTGTAAATAATTTTCCACTGAGACACATAAAAACGATAAGATCTCACTGGTAGGGCCTGATCAGCCCTGCTGTTTGTATTTGAGGGGAGAGAGAAGGGGGGGCATTGGCATTTGTCCCTTGTCTAAATGTTAAATCATCTCTAATTGCACAGTATTTAAATACTGCTTTTTAGTTATAAAAGATGTACACCATTTATACTTTGCCCGCAACATTACAGAAAACTCTTCTTTTTTGTTATTTTACGGGTGTTCATGTTTCATTTCCGCCACTGCCTAAACACCCAGCACCCAGTATTTACATCATCCTTTCCAAACAAATCCCACAACACACATGACATATTCTGTTTGCATTCAAATTCTGTAAAGTTACTCAAACAGAATTAGGTTATCAGGTCAGTACTTATCAGTTTGCATCATGAAAACGTTCTGTCAGAATAGACTAGGCTTCCAAACAAAGATACATTCTAGTTAGGTCGGAGCCCCACTGGTAGGTATGCATCAGAAGATCTGAAACTGGTCAATACTTGCCAACCTAATCGTATCATTTTCAGGTAGGGCCTTGTTGGAGTAGCTCAGTGAGGTGCAGCTTGATTCCCTAGGTATAGCAAGCAAGACACCCGCATCCAGGCATATACACATTACTTAGGGAGACAAACAGAAGCCAACAGCTTGGGCTTTTATATTAGGCATGGACAGGCATTTGCCAGGCACTGCCATAAGGGTACCACCTAGCCATAAAATGGGAACAGCTACAAAATGGTGCCAGTAACTGGGCATATGATGGCATTGCCTAGCAAATGTCTGCTAATACCTAAACGCAAGCCAAAACTGCTGGCTTTGTGATTGCTTGTTTAATACAGGACGTCGGTGCAAGTCATGGAGGCATTGACAAATATATTGCTTATATAATCAACTGGCTGAAGACACACATTAAGAGAATTGTACTACACCAGGAGCTCATCTACAGAGGCAATTAAGTAATTAAACACTCAAAAGAATGCTTGGATATAACACTGGCAGGCCCTATGCAGCAACACGTTTGGTGTTACTTTGTGGTAGCGCTTGCTCAAAGAGTTCTAGAAAGGTTAGGTTTTGGTGGTGAGCCATTGACAAAGCCATGGCTAGTCGTTAGGTGGGTAAATGACCAGACACACCAATAAGATGTGTGTTTCTCCTCACATTTTATTGCCATCCTGTCTGTGTTCCACAGCATGCGTTCTGGTTGTACCTAATAGGTAAAAAGTCTCTGAATCAATTTGAACCACCGTCATTGCTCTGGCCAGCCTTCCATATCAATGTTTGCATATCAGCCATGGCTCTGTCACTAATGTCAGGAGCCCTCCCCAAACTGCTAGACCACAGGGCCTAAAAATTCATATGGTTGCTTGTGTTCCAGTGCAGATGGAACACAGCCTAGCAAATGAGATTGTACTGCACCTTTTGGTGGCAGCACCAAAAGTCATTTGCTAATGGCTTGTCCCCTTCTCTACAGAATTATGGCATGGATTGTTCCGCAGAGCAACGGTAGGAGTAATGTTTAATTCAAAGCTTTGCATTTATCACTTTTTGATTTTTCTACACTCTCCCCTCCAGAATGACATTTATGTTATTACCAACCTCATTTTTTCACTTATACTCAAGTAGTATATGCAGCAGAATATATACTTTGAATGCAATTTGTAAGGGCCCTCAGTCAGTTGACGCACCTTCTGCAGAAGTCTGTGTTCAAGCAACTTTACCTGTCATTTATTGTTTGATATAGTTAACCATTTTATTAAGCATGATGTGAAAGACCACTATATTCCCCCACAAAATTTGAGAAAATAGTTGTAGGCAACCTGCTTGATTAAGTGTGCTACCTCACTTAGAGGTGTGAATGGTCCTCCATCTCCCTGATCATTTGTACCTTTATGGCTGTGGAGCATTAATCATTGTCTATGGCAAGAAAACTAATTCTGGCCAGGCCTCCTGCAATTCAGCCTCTCAGAATGATGTCTGAGGTTGCTGCATGTTTAGAGTGACATCCACTCACCCACTCCCTCGGTTAGACCACTGACATGGCCTCATTTCTAGGGGGGGCAGAGGCTGGCTCTGGGGGGGCCTGGCCCCTCTGCTAGAGCCAGGCCTGTTGTGCAAGAGGGATGGAGGGTTTGCTCTGGAGCAGCAAGGAGGCTGCAAGCTTGCAAACATTGGCCAATCCTAGGCTAGACCTCATGACAATACATTTCTGAACATAGTGATGCAAGACAGGTCTGTGGAGGTGGAGCCAGACCTCTCAATTATGGACAAGTATTTACTAGAGTGGCAGGGTTTGGAGAGAGTAGTGAAGAGGTGGAGAACAAAGTTAGAGGGAGGAGCAGAAGGACACCAGAGAAGAGGAGGTGTAGTAGGATTGGAGAGAAAGGGATGGAGATAGGATGCTAGAGAGAAAATGTGGGAACATCAAGATGAGATGAGGAGGAGATACGAAGGAGGTGGCGACTAAGGAGAAGGAGATGAAGCAGAAAGTATAGGGAGGAGGAGCAAGACCAGAAGCGATACAAAGGTGGGAAAGTGCGAGAGAGAAGATGGGCATAAGCTGAAGGAGATTGACAGAGACTTCAGGAAAGGCAAGGTGAAGAGGCATACTGAGGAGGGTGGAAGAAAGCAAAGGCAAAGAAGAAGGAAAAAATGAGCGACCAAAGAGTGGCTGTAAAATAAGGGGAACAGGCATGTTATTTGCCTCATGACAGGGAGGTAGAGATGGTATGAGGGACTAGCTCATAGGGTGCCATTGATGAGGCATCAGGAAACTAATGAGAAGAACATAGAGGTAGGAGGAGGAGTGTAGAAGTAAGGAAGGCTCCCTTTAGTAGAAAACTGCTCCAAATCATTGAGGTGATAGCAGAGAATGGGATGGTGAGAAGAAGAGACCAATCCCCCACACTAGGAGAAGCGGTGTAATTCCTAACACAATCCGTGCACCAGAGCAAGTGGCCTTGTGGCAGCTCTTGGCATTAGCTTGCTGACATATAACCCTCTGACCTGCATCATCATAGGCCTGATTTATGGGCACACTGAGGCTCAAGACCCAACAGAGGAGATTTCCAGTAGATCTGGAGAACAGGGTGAGAAGTAGAAGATGGTAATTGATGCAACCAGGAACACAATGGAACTGTGGGGACACTTGATACCCCTCAGAGTGTGAGTGACTGAGAAATGTACAATATTTCTCAAGAAGGAATGCCGGTCTAAGAGGCTTTTGCTCAACCTGAATATTTGTTTTGGAAGGCAAGAAACTTTTGTTTTGTTATATTAGAAGTGGAAGACGTTTGCTGATCTGAAAAGCTAAGCCCACAGACATTGCATATTAACCTAAGGGCAACAAACAATTGGCTATTCAATTTTATTTGTACAAAAAATGAGATAACACCCAACAGAGGCTTTTCGTGGTGAGAGAGCAACAGGTCATCCTGAGTCAGGGAACAGCAGCACCGGCATTGGAGCAGAACTTCCACTATTCCACAAAGTGATATGGGGAAGCCATAGAAGCTAAAGAGAAGGGTGGGAGGTGGTCTTACATTATTAGAGATCTGTATCATAACCATGTGCAGTAATTCAATACTTAAAGACTCTGCATCAGTGACTGTGCAACCTTGAAATCTTGATCTTATTCAGCTTCATGCAATGTGTGTGTTTGTGTGTGTGTGTGTGTGTGTGTTATGTGTGTGTGGATGGAAGGAGATATGGATGGGATGCATAGAGGCCACACCTGGCTAGAAATAAATACAAGAATGATGGACAAAAACAGGGGGGGGGCAAGGAGCACAGGGCAAAGAAAGTGAGGAGAGGGAAGAAGTGCTATGAGGAATCAAAGAGCATTAGGGTGTTCCTTGAGGAGCAGAGTTTTCAGTTATTTCTTGAACTGCAGGAAGGAAGGGGGCCAATTGGATATGCGGGGAGTCTTGGCGCATAGCAGGAAATGGCCGGGATATTCCGACTGTGAATGATTATGGTTGTGTATAATTTACCTTTTTTGTTTATGCCTGCATTTCATGGAGATAACTCACTGTGCTTATATTCCCTAGGCATTACATTTTATTCTTAAGTGGCAGACTGATAGCAGCATGTGCATGAACAGGAGGATTGTGGCAAGCCCTGTTTGTACCAGCAGAGTGGAAGCAACATGTGCAGTGGAGAAAGCTGTGCAGCAACATGTGCAGTGGAGTAGGACCTCAATCTGCACAAGCATCACCTCCGCCCTCTAGCACCAGTGCCAGTACCTCCCCTCCATGGACTAACAGAGGAAGGCAAGCACATTGACACAGATAATGAGGATAATGAGTGACAACAGAGGAAAATAACAGAGCTGTAGAAGGGGAAAAGAGATGACAAACTCGGACTAGGTGTATCCAAGATGTGAGATGGCTTCACCTTCACAGAGGGTGGGAGCATCCCCTAGGAAGTGAAGCACAAGCACTTTAGTCTGCAGACAAAGTATACACACATTTTTACCCACACTGTGAACTCCTGTGCTGCCAAAAGAAACATGTATTTAAAACAAGGACCACTAAACAAATAACTACTAATCATTTAAGCAGAAGACATAAAGCGGCCTCTTAGCTGCATCACACAAGATTCAGAAAAAGAAACCAGGACCCTTACAAACAGCTGATGATCTCTTCACCAGAGGTGGAAATGAAAGATTCTCATGGCCTGGCCACAGACCCACAATGAAGGCCCTCGGTATGACCCCCACAACAGCCAGGCATCACTTGGATATTCCCAGAACACCACCTTACTTTAACCTACAACCTGCAGATTCAAGACAGCTTGCGTGAACAAGGAAAATAACAAGGAAACCATGTTGAGGAGTCACAGAACACCAATATACCAGGTTAAGAATATCCAGGCACCAGCAGAAAATCAAAAACAGTGTTGTAATGTGAGAATACATGTTTTAGAAATCACATCAAAAAATACAAACAAACATACACACTTTCCATAGTTAAATATTATGCTGCTGTCAGGTGGCTGAATGTTAGGATTGGCAAGCAGACTAGACAGCCCCCTTCCCTGAGGCGAGACCGAAAGGTAGAAGATGTTTTCGCATTGAGAGTGGCATGCTGATACATGGCCAAGAGGGTGAGCAGGGACAGGGAGGAGACATGGGTTGGCTACTGCTCTCCTAGCAAAGCATGGCTAATGATTCTGCTGAAAAGGACACTATGTTTACAGTCCTGACTCTCTGGCTGATGTTGACGCATGTGCAGTAGAGAACAGTCATGTACGGAGCGTGCTCTGAAGCGTAGCGCGCGCACCCTGCCCGTGCGCTTCTTTGATACTATTGGATGGCATGCTTCATGGGTGAGATCTACATGAAAAGAAACGCTGCAGTATTCATTTGCTTTGGAAAGTGCCGTGCCATTCCCATCGAGCCGATCCTATTTCCACCGCTCAGCCCTGCTGGACCCCACTGCTGTTGTTCCTGTCTTCTGACTGGCGCATGCAAACCTCAGAGACTTCTTGGAGGTATCTATTGTAGTCAGAGCCAGGTCATATGGGGTTGTGTCTCCCGGCTGTAAGTTACTTGATCATTTCCATCATGTCACTATAGGTCAAGGCAGCTACATCTTAACAATTTGCAGCCATTTCTTTTTTTTCCTTTGTCATATTGCATTAGCTGTTGTGGAATCACGGCAAACCTAGTTATTGGCAGTGTTTGACATTTGGTGGAGAGAGGATTTGGGGCAGGGCATACCTGGTCATAGTCCCACCCTCTTACCCAGTGTGTTTTATACCCTGCATCTGAACACAACATGTACACTTCTTGTTATGCAACAAGCCTGACACATGTCTGGGGTTGCTTGTGGTCTCATGCAAAAGGAATGTGACCTAATACTTCAGGCTGGACGCTACCGTTTGGTGTGAGGTTGAGCCCGATTTGCATATGGTCTTTCCCCTCCTGTAATGGCAGGGTAGGCTGAAAATTATGGACTAGACTGGGGGGTTGCACAGAACGAAGTCAGATGTTATGATTAATTTAAAATGTTCCAGCCATCAACCTTCTGTTTTGCTAATGTCACCCTAAGTGTTGTGGGACTCGTAAGCCCAGTCATGTGACCCGAGCCTGCTGTCCTTCGACACCCAAGCTGCATCTCACAGACGACGCACAATGAGGATAAAAAACATCTGGGGTTGCTTGTGGTCTCGTGCAAAGGGGGTATGACCTAGGAGTTGCAGATTGACTGCCCCTTTTGTGGTGGGCCCTTGCCTGCATTTTCAAATGGTATTTCTCCTTCTATAATACATGACAGCCTGACAGCCTGTAATATTAGTATGGAATTGTGGAAATAGTTTTCTTAATTCAGGCTAGTTGTGACATCACAACTGACCTGCAATAAGAAAATGACATCACAACTGCTCTGTAATCAGTTATTGGGCCTCATTACGACCCAGGCGGTAAGTTACCATTCCGAGGTCGGCGGGGCGGTAAGTCCCCAATCCCCATTTACCCTTCCCCATTCCCATTTTTGCCCCATAGGGCATAATGGGAGTGGGGAAGGCGTTAATTACGCCACCGTAAATTACGGTGGCGTAATTAACAACATGGTCCCTTAGTGCCATGGATTTTAACACATGCTAAAAGCAGGTGTTAAATCCGCCATGGCGCTAAGGGACCTCGTACTCAGGCGGTAAGGGTCGGCGCTGTTTACGGCGCCGTAAACCCCTTACCGCCTGAGTTGTAATGAGGCCCATTGTGCTTCGGTTGTGACGTCAGAATGTCTGCTGTTTGAGTCAGCACATAGCGGAACTCCAACTCTTAATGAAGTAATAAATTAAAGCCATAACACGCTTTTCAGATTGCTTGCTTGTAAAGTCGTTTTCTGTGATACTTTTCAGATAGTAATTGACAAGGTATTTTTTATGGTATATTGTTTCATTTGTGCACTACTGGAGTTTAACACGTGATCGAAAATCTATATGTTTCTACTTATTTTAAAGCACAGAATTCAAACGTTTTTGATGCATTTTATTAAACTGTATAAACTATTTTCTGCAGCAGCTGCTTGTTAGTTTTTTTTTAAAATCCAATCACATTCTACATTGATTATGTGGAACAGCAAATGCAAGATTTCTTACATTAGATTAAGCAAGAGGGCATTCAGTAAAGGAGACGACAGTGCGTGGTCATGTATTTTAACAAATACACAATCCCCTTCTGGGAGTTCTGCGACCTAATAAAGGAACTTGCCTTGATCCTCTATTTGGTCACAGAGCTCCTTGGTGACTTGCAATATCTTGCAATATCCTTATATCCCATGGTAGGGGGTTACTTTATCCCATATGCAATGATAAGGCAGGATGTAAAAAATAATTGTCTGGAATGTTGCCCTGAACATTTCCAGAGGTTAAGATGAATTCAAAACCTTCCAGCCATCAACCAGTTTTGAGCTTTCGTGCACGGTTTCTGAGAGATCTGGGCCAGAGCCTATCAGGTCACACACCCACTCTCTATCCCAGTAAGGTGTACCATTTGCATCTGTGCACAATATGGGCAGTCCTTGTTATGTCGGGTGATTCTAAGATCCAGGCAGCTTGCAAAGAATAAAATAATCACGCACACCTAAACTGAGCAAACATCTGGCACCTGTGTGTAATCTTAAATCTGTGTATCCTCTGTAACAGCGCCTCGATGCCTTATGGGCTGCAAGTGCGCTTAACAAATGTAAATAAATAAATAAATACGTCCATTAACAAGAGAGGGAAAAAAAAGCTATGAATCCATTTATTATGCCTTGCAGTGGTACCCATTCATATGCTCTGAAAGCAACAACCACGTTCAATGTTGAAATAAAGTTTGGATGCGAGGATTTTAAAATTGTGTTGGAAAACAATAATTCATTGCAAATATAAGGATCTGGTGTTTCCTTAAATAGGAAAATAACCTAGGTCCAGAGAATCCTATAGAGCTATGAAAAGACAAAACACCCCCAGCCTATTGCCTTACCAGGAAATCATTTTGAATGCCAAATACAGTTCTGTTTTTCTTTACCTAGTGTCAGCTGTATTTGTTATATTGCCCAAATCTGTTTCTACATGAGTAAACTAAGATTGCTATTGCGATTTTAGGTTTGTTGCACTAGTGCAGAGCATGCAAATGCAGAACCTGGCAGCCCATCACTAAATCAGTGTAATCTCATGTACAATTCCCAAAGAAGTTCACTGCACAATCAAAGGCATTAAGATGATATCAATAAGACAATGAACCTTTGATTTCCTATGTGGGAAATTATAAACAAAGGATTGCTAGGAGATGTTAATTTCTCAGAACAAGCCCAAAGTGTTACATTACATAATTCACTGATGGGATAATTGAACGTCCTCATAAACCATTTAATAATAGATCCGAATGAAGTCGATAATATGCTTGACTTGGGACTGCAGTTAGATCAGCATCTATAATATTGAAACCTTATTAGAAGAAAAACAGAAGTCTGACTGATACTTGTGAAAGTGATTGGTGGGAAAATTAAAGAAGAAGATAGGGTGGAAGTTGGGAAGGTGGAATCATTGAGAAAGCAATTATCTTCAGCTGGGAAAAGCAGAAGGCAAATGGCACAAGTGAACAGGCATTGAGATAATATTGACTATGAATGTCCTAATTGAAATTCTGGAATTATTGAGTCTGAAACATAATGAAGGGAAAACCACCGAAAAATTGACAGTGACTCCATTGTATCAAATTGATAGTAAAGCCCCAACATCTTTGTTTATGTGAGTACATTTCAGGATTTGAAATTCTGGTAAGAAATATTTGCCGACTTGATTCTTCAGCTGGCAGAAGAAGAACGGTTTCAATTTGTGCAGCAATGTCTCTGATCTGTGCTTGAAAGAAGGAAAGGCTTGTCTGGATCCTTGTGGTTCACAGAAGTCACCAATAAAGGTAAAGAGCCTCGGAGTTACAGAATTATTGATCCCTGAAGTTTGGCAAGACTTTTCTGATGTGGTTCTCTAAAAGGACACTGAGAAACTACCACCGGATCATCCCCATTATTGGAATCTACACTGGAAACCTGGAAGAGTCCTCATGTTAATGTAGGTGCACTTAATATGAAGCAACAAAAGATTTTGAAAGAATGTATCAATGAGAGCTATCAGACGGCTTTCACTCTACCATCCCCCAACCGGCCACCCCTTGCTGGAATTTCACTGTTACTTATTGACAAGGACAAAGGTAACCTTCGACTTGTATTGATTACGGGGTGTCGGATTAGATGTATACCTCTTCACATTGATAAGGGAGTTACTGCATCAACTAAAAAAAGAGTGTAATTTGGATTAGAAAGAAGCCTACATTCTAGTGAAAATGTGGGCTCTGGTGATATGCAGTTACCAAAAAACCTAAATCTCCCACTCTTCAATCAGACAACGCCCACGGTGATAAGGTGTCAAGTACATGGTCACTGGGTCGTTATTTTCTGACGGCTTCAATGCGGGGGTCCATTATCCGTTCGTTCTTCTCAGAGGTACTGGCGCGCAGAACGTCCATGATGCTTTGGAGTCAGTGGAGGTAGAAGATCCAGCCCCCTTCCGTCCCAAGCAATTGGCAAACTCGGACAAGGTTGTCTTGATTGCCTATGATTAGGCGTGACCACAAGCCTCTAATCTCTACCTCGTTTGAGGCTGTGAAATCAGACCCCTGGTCATCAGTCACTCTTGCCAAAATTCACCCTAGGCTGTGTCTCAGTGTTAAAAGACAGTTAAGCCTGGGTTCATGTGCTCATCAACATGATTAAACATATACAGTCAGGAATTGTAAAATATCTTAGACTCAAAGAGATACCACTCTGACACGTTACTCTGAATTATACACGTGACACAGGAGTCATCATGTAAATGCATTTAATATGACCCCCCTATCTTCTGAGGGTTCTTATTAAACAAGCGAAAGCAAAAGCAGATATAACATAACATAACATAACATCACACCTATGAACAAGATTGCCATGTAGGCAAAGAGCATGTTTAAATGTGTAAGTAATAGAACAAGTGGTGGTTTTAGATTAAATGCATGGGTAACCTTTATCTCTCCTTAAGCTATGCTACACTATACTATACGCCATCAGTCTCCAGTGGTTCAAATTAAACAGCTCCTTCTGGGGTTGATGAGTTCTGCTTAGTGGGACTGGCTGTCTTGCTCATATGCTGTTGCTCTTCTGCACCGCCCTCCCCCAAACCCCTCCGGTTCAATGGAAGAATGGCAAGAATTAGTGTAAGCGATTTTGGCTATATCCAAGCGGGAGGACCAGTTGTCCTATGTGGCATTTGCATCACAGCTGAGATACTGTTCCATGGTTTGGTTGGTCCTTTCTGTTTGGCTGTTGGTAAGAGGGTGGTACCCATAACTGAGTCCACACTGTATGTCTAAGTGCTTGCATAACTGGGTCCAGAATCAAGCAATAAATTGTGATCCACGATCTGAAATTCTCCTAACAGACAATCCATGTAAGTGATATACCTTGTGGAGAAAAACGCAGGCCATTAGAACACAGTGGGTAAACCTATGATGGGTATGAAGCGGGCTAGTTTAGAACAACAATCAACCACAACCATTATACAGGTGTTGTCGTTGGATCTTGAGAGTTCCATGATAAAGTCCACATTAATGGTATGCCACGGTTTGGGCGGTGTTTCAATGGGTTGTAAATGACCCACTGATTTCTGTCTTGATGTTTTAGTCTGAACACACACCTGACACAATGCCACACGTGAGACCACTTGGTTATTTTGTCCTGGCCACCAGAGGCGGTGGGAGATCAGATTTTGAGAGGTTTTTATGACCCTATGTCCGGCTTGTGGAGCATCAGAATCAGGATCATGTTCCGTAGTTCAGGGCATGGTATGTACAATCAATTTTTAAAGAACATCAATCCATCCTTCATTGTGACTTCCTGTAGTTCAAGAACTTGGTGTCCCGTCAGATCTGTAGATGTTGTTGCACAGACTTGATCCGGAAAGGTTTGTATGGTACCCACAAAGAGTACGGTAGCAGGGTAACGTACCGGCAAGGTGTTGTGTTGGGAGTCAGTGATCTGGACAAAGCATTGTCTTGTATGTTAGAAGAACTGGAAATGTGTGTTAGGATAACATTGTACTGAGTAAAGAAAAAGGCCCACTGGGCTTGATGACTATTCCGACATTGCAAGGATTGTAAGTGCTGCAAATTGTGATGATCGGTATGGACATCACATTGTGTTGTGCTCCCTGAATGTGATGTCTCCACTGCTTGAAAGCTCCTCTGATCGCAAAAAGCTTGTTCTCAATCACTGCGTAGTTTACTACACTTTGTGTCAGTTTGCGTGAAAAATAAGCAACCAGGTGTTACACTGATGTCTTGGGATCTGTTTGTCATTAAACTGCCCCGATTGCTCTGTCAGATGCATCGGCTTGGATAAGAAAGGGTGCAGTGTCATCAGGATGACGCAGGATGGGTGCTGACATTAAGGCTTTTTTCAACATCTGAAAGACTACTTCAGCAGGTTCATCCCAATGAAAAGGTTGGTTGACTTGTAGCAACAGGGTTATGTCCAGAGTTATCAGGGCAAAGTTGGCGATGAAGTCACAGTAATAATTTGCAAAACCACCAAAACGTTGTGTGGCCTTGCGATTACATGGATTCTGCCATTTCTTAATGGTTTGCATTTTTGCAGCATCCATCTTGATTCCTTGGTCACTGATTGAATGACCCAGAAAGTCGATCTTCTTTTGATGGAATACACACTTGGTAGGTTTGGCATATAGATGATTGGCTTCCAGGCGACGTAAGACTTGCGACACATGTTGCTGATGTTCTTCAAAGGTAACAGAAAAATTAGGATGTCATCAAGATACACCCACATAATCAATTCAATAGGGTCTGTCAACACGGAATCCATAAATCTCTGGAAAATTGATGGGGCATAGCACAGCCCAAATGGCATAACCCAATATTCAACGTGTCCCTGCGAGGTCTTAAAAGCATTTTTCCACTCATCAACATTTTTGATCCAGACAAGGTGATATGTCCCATGTAGGTTCAATTTTGTGAAGTACTGGGCATCATTCAGTGATTCTAGAATGTCCTGGATGAAGGCCAAAGGACATCGATCCTTGCAGGTGATGTTATTCAATTCCTGATAGTCAACACAGAGCCGTAATGTGCCCTCTTTTTTCTTAGGCACAAAAAGAGTGGTGCACCTGCAGGCGATTGAGATGGCACAATGCATCCTTTCTGTAGACAGTCCTTCAGATACTTCTGGAGTTACTGACGTTCCCTGAGAGATAATGAATAAAACCTACCATCAAGAATGGCTTTGTCAGGAAGGAGTGTATTGGCACCATCGAACTGATGATGCAGGGGAAAAGGTATGTCTTCTGGTTCTGAAAAGACCTTCCAATATTCATGGTATACAGGAGGTTCTCCCTGAATGATAGAAATGTGAGGAGTGGAATAGTCATGCTTGGTAAGCATGGAAATGGCCTTGGACATCCATGAGCAGCAATGTGTGGTACAAGTATTAGAACCAAATATAAAGGTTTGTGTGACCCAGTTGATAAATGGATTGTGGTAAGTGAGCCATGGGATTCCTAACACCAAAGGATATGGAGGTGTTTGCAGGACATCAAACGCGAGTTGTTTGATTTGTTGGTTAATGGTTTTACTGACTGGTACCGAATGATGGGTGATAGGACCAGAGGATATCATAAATCCATCAGTAAGCGCCACAGTTGCCGGGGTGGTCTTCTTCACCAGAGCAATGTCATGTAGAGCAACAAATGCTTGGTTGATGTAATTCCCTGAGGCTCCAGAATCCAACAAAGCCATGGTGAGACTTCTTGCTGTGTGGTGTGGTTGAACAGATGTATATCCAAGACCAGGAGAGGAGATATAAGCATGAGACCTTAGTTAGTATTGGGAAGAGAAGGTTGAAAAGGCAGGCTTGCTGTTTTCTTACTCTCAGACAGCAAGCCTACTAGTTTTCTGATGATCTGGACAGGAACCCAAGAATTGTCATGAACCGCCACAATACAAACACAAACAGTTAGACCCTTGTCTTTGTTTTACTTCCTTAGTAAGAGGACCACGGATTGATCCCAACTGCATTGGTTCTCCTTGTGCTTCAGTAGATATGAACGGACACATTGGGGTGGGTCTAGGTGATAGTAAATTCTGAACTGCTCGCTTCTTCTCTCCCCTTCCTTCAGATAAACGATGGTCAATACGGATCACCAAATCGATCAAGGCATGGAGATCTTGGGCTTCTCCGTAATGGACAAGCTCATCTTTAAGTTCCTCCTGCAACCTGCATTTAAACAAGGTACGCTGTGTTACTTTCGACCACTGAGCATCCGCAGCCAACTGGCAAAAACAGCTGATCTATAGGATTAAGTCCTGGCAACCTTGTTTTATGTCCACCAATTGATTCTGGGCTTTGGGCACCAGATTAGGGGATTGAAAAGTTTCCAGGTATGCTTTCAGAACTTTCTGAATGTGCTGCCAACTAGGTTACTCAATATGGTCCCTATTTTGCCTTGTCATGAGCAAAATGTGCCGGGCAAAACAGAATTTGAATCTTACAATGATTCCCAAATTCAGTTTTCTTGGATTCCCATCGAATTTGGTGGTTGCTATGTGAGCAACTGTGTGTTTAAAGGTGATAGCTGCACCATCATGTGACAAAACTGCTCTCAAAATAACATTCTCCTGTTTTAGGGATGCAACTTATAGGCGTAATGCCTGCCTTTCCTCACGTAATTCCTGCAATGCCTTCATGTCCTGTTTGGCCTCTTGGTGTCTTAATCTGTCAAGTACCTGGTCACTGGGTCATTGTTTTGCAATGGCTTGATTGTGGGAGCATGGTATCCCTTCATTCTTCTCAAAGGTACTGGCTCGCTGAACGTCCAGTTTGCTTTGGGTGCATTGCAGGTAGAGGATCCATCACCCTTCCATCCCGAGCAGTTGGAAAACTCGGGCAAGGTTGGGGACCAGTTCCCCCATGCCACAGACTCATCTCTCGGTATTAACGTGGCGTGAACGCAGTGAATGCTACTGGGCCAGCAGGTTGATGAAGCAACAGTAAAAGGTTTCCAAAAGGTAGCCAATCTTAGGCCAGAAAAGTATAGGAGGAAACATAGAATAAATACCCAGAACCTAAAGGATACAAGTACTACGACGAGTAAGAGCAGGGTCTGGAGCAAGAAAGAGGGCGAGGCCCCAAGGGGTAGAGCAAGGCTACAGGAAGGAGGTTCCCCAGAGGAGGGCTACACAGGAACAAGGAAATGTGCAAGTGCTGGTGTGAGAACAAGACTGACCCTGACAAAACAAGGAGCGTTAAGACGCACTGAAGAACGGTCCTGTCTGCCTTTTATAGTGAGTGCAGCGAAACCGCAGCATTGGCCATTGCCATGGTGACCGAACACTGATGGTTTATTGTGCTGCCACCTGACCCCAACAACCAGGACGCCGCAACATTATGTAGGCACGTTGCTTCTGTAATACGGGAAGCGCCTGAGGAAAGAGTGGTGCCCCCTGCTGCACACCAAGACACTGAAGTCAAGGAAACGCTCGACCGCACACGGTGGGTACAGTCTTCAGGACCCAGCTGGTAAGCAGGGGTGGCGGCACGTGACACTTAGTAGATTCTAATAAAAGTTCTTCACAGCTGGAAAGGCTGGCTTTAATGGTGAAACTGGCTCCCATGTTGCCGTGAGTTTGGTGCGGTGAGTGAGATACAAGACAGTGTGATTGTTAATCCCTCTAATCTGTAATACTGTAATCCTCCTTTGAGGTGTGGCACAGAGGGTGACCTCTCCATCTCATCAAAAATCATTAGTGATGTTGGTGGAAAAGATGTTACCTCTAAAATGAAGATTACTGACATCTTCACTGGAACGAGATTGAAGCCCCTTTTGGCGATGGATGATTAAGATCTTGGTGCTGGCGTTGTGGCTTTCTCTGCCACCACCTGTACAGAATGATGAAGGGATGGACCGGGATACGTCTGAGTTAGCTGTGGGACATGAGCAGACAGGAATATGCCCCTTTAGCCCTTTGCAGATATGTCACCTTTGATCTTGCTAAACCTTATCATGGCTCAGGAGGTTGTTGCCTCAAAAATTAGATTGAGCATTGTGAATATGGAAGTGTTGGTACATCATTTCTCATCTGAAGGCCATGTTACAAAAGACAGACAGAGCTTCATTTGAGACATACTGAATTGGATGAATTGGAGCTGTTGTTTGCGTTCTCCAAATATATGGGGGTGTTGTTATGAGTGGCAATCTGTGATCTCTCCAGGAAAGAGTTGTGATAATAATGGGACAATGGTAAAGGTGTCTGAAAATCTCACCTCCTTCAAGGGCGCTACCTGTAGTTCTCACCTTAGTCAGCCAGTGTGAAAATCAAAATATTCATATCCTTGATCATCAGTTACATGAAAGAATGTCCAGAGGATACATGACAAGGCGCAATATTCATTCTCCCAATGTATATAGCAACTGCAGACCTTTGCAGAGTCTAGGGCGAGTGCGTTGAAGACACACGTTTCTTCTACAAGTGTTCCAGCTGAACAGGACTGTGTGGTTCAATGCCTTTTCAGGTCGAGTTGATCTTTCTTCTGGTGGGAATAATGTGTGTCCCAGTGGCCGACCCCTAGCTGCAGTTGGGGATAACCTTTCTGCAGAGGTGCATTGGTTTAGTGAGACCTGCTGTTAAAATGATACATGGAATGATGAAAATAATATCCTCAATGTTAGTATCACCTTGCCTGTCCCTGAGTCAAAGGAATCCAGGGCGGACAGAGTATAAATGACTTCTTCCACTGTTCTTCACAGAAGGGAAAAGAAGGCAAAGCAAAAAGAAGGAGCAATGTGGTGAAGGTGCCAAGATTAGTACCCGATGAGACTAAGGGAGGTTTAAACAGCAAAGGCAATATAATATAGCAAAGGCAATGAAACAACAAGATCTAATTGCCACGAGGATAGCTCAGGTTTGTTTTGTAAGCAAGACATTGCTGAGCAACAAAGGTTCGAATTCCGGTCCCGCTCTATTAAGTGTGTTATACAAGATTCATTAATTATTTATCAGCTTTACTTCAAAGAAAGAAGACCAGTGAATATAAGAAAACCTCTGCTAAATCGAGAACAAAAAAGGCCCCTGTGTTTAGAGGAGGATATTCTGCGATCTTCCCTGCAGGCGATTGCAGATGCGGTTGGGTTGGAATGGAGCCAGCCACAAGAACTGGAATTTGAGATCAAGATAAGTAATTCAAAAAGGGCAAAAGAAGAAAGGTACAGCTAGGAAGCCATTGCAGGACAGAGGTAGTTGTGGGATGTGGATCAATATATTCCAATTGGAATTCACCTGAATCGTATTTCAGCCTATCTTCTAGGCTCCTCAATTGACCACGCATCCTCTCTATCACGTTACAATTCCTCTGCCCCAATCGCGAGTATTCACATCTTCTGCTTTTAATCTAGTCTCTTCTTTTGGTTTTACCATCAGTGAGTCACATGCACTCAACTTATAATGGTGTTCCCTTTCCTCTGTGTGTCTAATTTATTTGTGAAAACATAGGGCCTCATTGCACGGTAGGCGGAGGACCAAGGCGCTATTAGCACCTTGGTCCATGCCCGTAAAATACCGGCACCGCCTTGGTGGAAAGGGGAATTACCGCCCTATTCCAAGGTTGGCGGGGCGGTAATTCCCCCTTCCCCCATTGCCCTTCCCCATTCCCATTTTTGCCCCATAGGGCTCGATGTGAATGTGGAAGGCGCTAATTACGGTGCCGCAAATTGCGGTACCGTAATTAGCACCCTGGTCCCTTTGCGGGTTGGTTTTTAACGCCTGCTAAACAGCAGGCGTTAAAGTACCTACCCGCAAAGGGACCTCGTAGTAAGGCGGTAAGAGTTTACCGGTACCGGTGTCCTTACCGGTACCGGTAAACCCTTACCGCCGGCCGTGTAATGAGGCCCTATAGTCTGTTTAATTATAAATAGGGCCTCATTATGAGGTATGCCGGTAGCCATGCCGCTATATGCGGCATGGCTGCCGGCAAAACCGCATCTGTGTCCTCGGAATGAGGATTTACCGGACCATTCCAAGTTCGGATGGCCCGGTAATTCCTCACTCGAGGACACGGGTTCATCCCCATTCCCATTTCAGCCCCCATAGGGCTGAATGAGAATGGGAGAGGGAGTAAACAACGGGCCATAACGAGAAGGCCCGTTGTTTGCTCCCTCTTCCCCTCGCGAGACCCGGTTTTCCCAGGCGTGCTTAACGTGTCCCGCGAGGGGACCTCGTAATGTGGCGGAACGGGTTGAACGGCGCCGCAGCCTTTTACGGCGCCGTTTAACCCGTTCTGCCAGGGTCGTAATGAGGCCCATAGTGTTGATTTAAATCCGGGGTCTGCAGCCTTTGGCTCTCCAGATGTTTTCCCTTGCTATTCAGTATGCTGTCTGGAGATGAAGGGATATGTAGTCCAGAGCATCTAAAGAGCCGAAGGTTGCAGACCCCCTGATTGAAAGGATAAAGGAGGGCCCAAGACAGTCAGAATAAATGAAAGGGGGATGAGGGATCATCCAGGGTGCCAGCGGAATTGGCAAAGAGAAGTAAAGCAAAAACCCAAATGTCTTCAAATCTAATTAGCACTTTGGGCAGGTGTTCCAGCCCTTGAGATGGCTTTGAACATGGGCAGTATCAGCAGGTACAAGCCAGCACTCTGAGCAGTGTGTGGGATGTTAGCACCTGCGCTGTCTTTTTTAATTTTTTAATTATTGGCAATAGAAAAAAGACTTTCTCCTTTTTTATGGTGACCATGTTGGAGTGGATTTTTGGCTTCATTGATGAAAATCAGTTCACACGTGAGCTTTTTTTATAAATGAATATGATTGGGGATTCTGATCTCAATATTAATCTCGGCTGCGGGCTGTACGATATGGGGCCTCATTACAAGTTTGGAGGTAGCCATGGTGCTTTTAGCGCCATGACTGGCTCCAAAATCGTGTCCGGGTCCGGGGTCTGTGAACGAGGAATTACCGGGTCATTCCAACTTTGGAGGACCCGATAATTCTTCATTCACAAAACCATTCCCGATTCCTATTTGAGCCCCCATAGGGCTCAATGGGAATGGGGATGGAGCTAATAACGGGCCCGTTAATAACAGACCCCTTATTAGCTCCTTGGTCCCCTTGCGGGACCCGCAAAGGATGTCTGGTCTGACCAGAAGTACTGTGCGGGTCCCGCAAGGGAACCTCGTTATAGGGCGGAATGGGTTTACCGACACCGGGACCATTACCGGTGCCGGTAAACCTATTCCGCCAGCCTCGTAATGAGGCCTATGGTAAGAGTGTTTTGTTAATTTGGGCTGATGGTACGTTTTGCTATGGTACAGCCCAAACCTCTGGTAATATTTCTTAAAAGTATTCATACATTCACCAAGAGAATGGGCAGTGCCCAATTGAAGAGTCCGCTGTGGTAGGTAGCCTTCTGTGAAGCAAGGTAGCTCGTGAAGGTGATGTGTCCATTGCTGGAGAAGCAAGGGAAGATGAAAAGAAAGGAAGGATCTTGAAGTGCTCGCTAAATATTTTGCAAAAGCAACTATTGTGAAGTCCCTAAGACTGAGGGTAGTCCTGTGCAGTTGTGGCTCTCTTTCAATATTGTGTGACTGCATAATACAATCAAAATCACAAAGTACCGTCCTTTCTGATTACATTTTAATTTGTGTTTTGTAAGAGAATTAGCAGCTTGAAACAATAACCCTGAAATAATGGTTACCTTCCTCCATTTGATAAAGGATATAAAGAACATCATGTGGCCCTGAAAAAGATACTGCTGGGTGACTTTATGCCATAATCCATGTATATCATACCTTTAAAAGAAAAAGCTAAGGGAGGGAACCCTCATAAGCTGCTACTTACAGAGAAGAAGGCGATAGACGAGGTTTGAGGGCTGTGCTCTTGCATCTTTCCTAAAGTGACCCCGTTTCCCGTTCCCGTTTGCCAAAAGTGTGAAAGCCCCCTCTGTTGAGCGCAAACAAAGCCAAATAACCAGATCTTTTGGATAGTGATCACTCACAAGCGTATGCAATCATGTCATGGGAGACATATAAGCCTAGACCAAGACAAAGGACACCGCCTTTGGAGGATAACCCAGTATTTGGGTACCTGTGCTCTAGTCACCCACTCTCAGGCTTTGCCCCGGATGAGTCCCTGTGATGAACAGCTTAGGTTCTTTCTTGTCTTCCCCAGCTTAACCAGGTTGCCGCCTAAGGGCACTTGTAATGGGATTTGACTTGATCTTTGAACAAATAATAGAATTTTAAACAGAAAAACAAATTGCAACCGATAGACATGGCTTTTGGTTGAGAACTGTATTTTTGTATCTATGGGCCTCATTAGATGTTTGGCGGTAGCCTTGCCGGTAAAGCCGGTAGGCTGCTTCCAAACTTCCAAAAATCTGGCGGCCCGCAAATGGGCAATTACCGGGTCATTACGGCCCTGCTGTACCCGGTAATTGCCATTTCATGGGCGCCGGAACGGAATGCTCCTCATTCCCATTTGGGAAGGGGGAGGTTGGATGCACCGGCATCGTTATAAACAGTGCCGGTGCATCCGACATGCTGTGCTCGCGGGTGCCGCTCTGCCCGCCAGGTCAGACCTGGCAGGCAGAAAGGCACCCGCGAGTACAACTCGTAGTTTGCCGGTCCGGGAACTACCGTACCTGCAAGTTTACCAGTTCCGTAGTTCCCGGACCGGCAAACTTATAATGAGGCCCTATGTGTTTTTAATGTATATTATGTAAGTGAGGATAATGTATAAGGTATGTAACAGGCCCTTTGCTGATCCCCGTCTGAGCTCATTGTGTTGTCAGTTGCCCCTAGGGCTCCCAGCTCACCTTGAGTCTTCCTTTCTAGTGGCTTTGGAGCAGAGTCAGAGCCCTCTGGCACTGTAATTGTTCATGCCAGAGGTACTTCGAGCTTTTTGGGTCTTCACTGTTGTGCCCTCTCAAACCCTGCAATTTGTGAACACGCATGTCTTCTTAGAGAAAGTAAGTACACATGTACTATTGCACAGAATAATTTCAAAATGGGGAACATATATGCTCTCTGTAAATAATATCCAGGTATAACACACAGCATGAACATGGACATATTTGTTCATCAATGTATGACAAAGTATAATTAAAAACTACAACATGTAGGTTTCAGAATGTGTAAAAATTCATCATCACATCAATCATCATCACATCCAATAATCACCATGGGGGTCATTCCGAGGTTGGAGGTAAGGAATTACCGGCACCGGTAAGGGTGCCGATGCTGATAATCCCTTACCTCCGTATTCCGAGGTCCCTTTGCGGGTCCTTCCTTACCTCCTTCTTTTAGCAGGAGTTAAGTACGGGACCGGCAAAGGTACTTCAGAGGTAATTACGGTACCGTAATTTACGGTGCCGTAATTACCTCCTTCCCCATTCCCATTGAGCCCTATGGGGCAGAAATGGGAATGGGGAAGGGCAAAAGGTGAATGGGGAATTACCGGTCCCTCCAACCCTGGAATGGACCGGTAATTACTCCATTCACCATGCCGGATTTGGGACGGTTTCGGAGGCAACCATGGAGCTAATTACTCCATGGTTAGCTCCAAACCCGGAATGAGGCCCCATGTAAAGTTCTCAAAGTGCTTTGAAGTGCTCTGAATGTAAACATAACATCAACAATCGTAGTAATGTTTATAGAACTATGTCTAGACCAAAAGGTTGCAATGACCCAAAAATAAACTCTTCCCGGTCAGTCCCCCGATTTTTGAACGACAGAAACAATGAAGACGTCTTCCTCAGGGCCAGAAGAACTCTAACTGCAATACAAACTGGACACATCTCAGAATGTATTTATCCCCTGAAACACGCCTGTGTATATATAACCTGTCACCTGGCATGATTGTCCTATCTCTCATTTTGAGTGGGCACACATATATTCATTTTCCTCGTGTTCTGCTCGTGACTGAATCAAAATCTAGAAATAATTCCGAAACAAACCCTGCAGCCATCTGGAAGCCTACACTGAGGTCTGGCTGATAGGGCTGGTGGAATGGATGCTGTATGTGTGGGGGGAAGAAGGGCAAACAATTATTCCAAGACCCGTTTTTGTTTTAAAACTTTGGCCACAGACTGTTCCTCAATCAACGTGTGGCGCATTCTGCCCCTGACAAGCATCCTGCATGTACCCCCACAATGTCATAAACATTAAACCCACTTTGTCAATTGACCACTATTGTCAACAAACCATATTAGCGCAATCACATCCTGAACGTACCATTAAGGATACTACTGATACCTGCCACAACCTGCTTGTACCTTTCTACATGTTCTTGCAAAGAAATCAGATGTTGGGAAGCACATAACATTGGTGAAAGATGTGGAGGAATCTGCTCTGCTTCTGGTCAATTGTGTCTTCCACCTGCTCTGCTTGTCAACTAGTACTTGATGTCTAATGCTTACTCTCATAATGCACAGCAGCCCCGTGGTCCTCTCTCTCTCTCTCTTCTCTCTCTCTCTCTTTTCTCTCTCTCTCTCGCTCTTCTCTCTCTTCTCTCTTCTCTCTCACTTCTCTCTCTCTTCTCTCTCTCTATCTTCTCTCTCTCTTCTCTCTCTCTCTCTCTTCTCTCTCTTTCTCTCTCTCTCCCTCTCTCTCTTCTCGCTCTCTCTCTTCTCTCTCTCTCTTCTCTCTCTCTCTCTTCTCTCTCTCGCCATCTCTCTCTTCTCTCTCTCTCCCTCTTCTCTCTCTCTCTCTTTCTTCTCTCTCTCTCTCTTCTCTCTCGCTCTCTCTTTCTCTCTCTCTCTCTCTCTCTCTCTCACCCATCCATCTGCTCTGTCACAGGCATATACAGTGGCTTATAGAGATCCACTGGACTTACGCGACGGTGCTTCTGTGGCAGACTTTTGCCACCACCACCTGAATCCTCTTTTTTGGGGGAAAACATATTTTCTGCTGCTAAATTCAGATGAACTGTATTGGGGGAGGATGAAAGAGAGGCCGGAACAAATGAATGACGGCTTCCACAGCATTGTTTTCAGACTCTTCTGCAAAAACAGTTCTGAACTTTGCCAGCTGAGAATAAGAGCAGGTGTGAGTACATATATGCCAGTGTGACGTGTCTTTATAAGTGTGGTAATGAAAGATACATTGATTAAAATGGCAAACGCATTACATATTGCAATCACAGCACATCTACACTGCACACGGCAAATATTCCCAGTTAAAACAAGAACACAACTCTTCTGAGTATAAGAAGATGATCAACTCCCTCGTCCCTCCAAAATTCTTGCTCCTTCCCTTCAGGTACTGTAAACCTGGGTCCGAACTTATCAGCATGTACAACTTGTCAACATTGTCATAAAACATCAGGCATTTTCTATCTCCCCAGCGTGCTTCAGTGTCCGCAAAGCCCACTTTGATTAGAGTGAGACTTTTTAGCAGTTCAAGCACCCAAGTTAGTTCAACTTGGGTGAACATAATGGTTTTACTCTTCTGGGGCACCTTCCGATTCACTGGATAGCTGTAATGGTTGCATTGAATACCCACAGGTACGCCGTAAATTCCTCACATGCCCCACTGAATTCCCCACAGATGGTACAGCCCAGAAGGGACTCCAATGGGGGGAATCGGGTGGTGATGCCAGATAGCCCCATATGTGTGTCTTGGTTCTGTTGACGGTTCTATGTCCCACCCAGCCTGAAATGACACAAATGAACACTGAATGCTGTCTTTGCCACCAAAACAAGATTCCCCTCAAGAATATGCGGTACCTGGTGGTGGAGCTGGAGAGGAGCGTAGAAGCTTCTAAAACCAGTTATAGTACTGATTTACCCACATCATTCTACTAACTCTGGTCTCCTGGCTGGCGAATAGTCTATAAATGATGAGGATCTAATACAGGGTTTCATTGTCCAGTGTCTTTTATGCTGGGTCCTGTTTGTTGGAGTTTGGGATTTTATTCTGCTACAAAAGCACGATGTTGTGTGTTGTCTGTTATCCTTTCTGTCTGATTAGTCCATTCTTTTTTCAGATTTAATGGAGTCCTTTTGGCTGGGCCAGAGTGTAACAGGAGATGGAGGTCACTGGAACACAGGTAAGATCTCTTGGCAACTTCCCAGAGTTGTGATGAGTTATTTTGCATGCAGTGAGGTCAGGAATGTTTAGCGAGAATTTGAACCAAGCCGAGATGGTAAACATTCCAGGGGGCGGGCTTTAAATAGTTTCTAACTTCAATGGCTAGTGGGATTTCCAAGTCTCATGGGATGACATAGTCTCATGAGATTATGTTGGTATTCTAGCAAATATAGTTCGTTTTCACAGCGTTTTGGTATATGACACAGTTTAGTACTCATTGCACGCTGCTTGTTGCCCTCAACTCCAGCTCCTCTCTAGACTACCCTAATTCCCCCTTTGTTGGCAAAGGTTTAAGCAGGTCAGGCACTAATCAAGATATCAGAATCTCCTTCTGGACTTTGCAGGCTGTGCCCAATTCATTTATTGTTTTATGTTTTTATTGTGTGCTTGTTAGGCGCTTATAGAATAAGAACACACTGTTTCAAAGCGCCCACAGGGCAGGGCGGGAGCAATGGTGGGAAATACATTACAACACAATATTTAAGAGGAGTGGGGGGAAGAGGGAGAGGGACCAACCTACTATGCCTTGTGAGTATTAAGAACGTGCAAGTGCAGCAAGGAAGAGAGAAGAGGGGGTAAGTGCTATGGAGTCTGAGCTCATGGGTGAGCCACAGATAAAGTGCTAGGAATGTTTAGTGCTACAGTGCCTGGGCCGTGGGAGGTGTAAGTGCGAACCTCCAGAGCGAAGGGTGTGCAGACACAAGTGCTGTGGAAAGACAGGAGCTGGGCAGAATTATTGAGTGAGGTCAGGGCGCTGAGGATGCATAAAGGCCCAGGACACCGATTCAGCAACTGTGGGATTATCAGAGGAGAGATGAAGGAAAAGAGGAAGGTCTTAAGGAGCTTCTGGAATTTGAGAAGATCCTGCTCAAGGCACATGGGGAGTGGAAGGCTATTCAAAAGTAGGTAGCCCACTGAGAAGAATTAACAACCCCCTGTCCTCTGTTTAGCAAAACGCTTTACACACAAAGAGTTGGTGCCAGAGGAATGTAGAGGTCTAGAGGGAGAGTATTTAGTGAGATAAGGTTGACGATAATGTGGTCCCCATTCCCAGACAGCCGCGTAGATGATGCCGAGGGATTTGAATTTAATCTGTGCAGCAACCGAGAGCCAGTGAAGACTTTTTAGTGCAAGAAAGATGAGGTCCCTGGGCTTAAGGCCAAGGATAAGTATTGCTGCCCTATTCTGGATTGCCTGGAAGGGTCGCAAAGTGGAAAATGGTAGATTGAGGAGGAGGCTGTTGCAGTAGTCAAGCCTAGAGAGGACCAGGACTTGGGTCACATTGAACCACTAATGGAAAGTGAGAAAAGGTAGAATTCATTTGAGAAGGAAGAGCTGAAAGTGGGACTTCTTGGCAATGGCCTGAGTGTGAGGGAGGAAGCAGAGAGAGGAGTTAAAGATGACTCCAAGGTGTCTGGCTACAGTTGAAGGTGCAGGGGGAGAGCCCAAGGAGGAAGGCCAGAGTGAGGGGAAGAAGGACGAAGCCGGGGTCCTGATGGGAAGGATCTCGGTTTTACAGGCATTGAGGTAGAGATAATTGAAGGCGCACCATAACTGGATGGCAGAGAGGCGGTCAGAGATGATAGAGGGTGCAAGAGGGTCATCAGGGAGTTTGAAAAGGAGCTGTGTCACGTCTGCGTAACACTGGAAGTTGGAGGAGAAAGAGGAGGTGAGACATGCAAGGAGAGCAAGGTAGATGTTGAAGAGCCGGGTGGAAAGCTTAGAGCCTGGTGGGACACCACAGGTGGAGATGAAAGTAGGAGAGGAGAAGGAGCCCAGGATGACCTGGGAAGAGCAGTTAGTGAGGAAAGAGGTCAGCTAGTTCAGTGTCCGTTCCGAGATACCAAGTGTATTGTGGAGCTTTTGTATGAGGATGGAATGGTTGACTGTGTCAAAGGCGGAGGAGAGATCGAGAAGGATAAGGACAGCTGGGGTGTTGGAGTCCAGAGATGCGAGCAGTTCTTCCCAGGTGTTTAGAAGAGCAGTTTCCGTGCCTTTCTATGCCCGGAATCTAGATTGATGGTCGTGGACACCAGCAACAAGTTCAGTGTGTGAGTTGAGTTGGGGTAAGGCCAAGTTCTCAAGCAGTTTCCCCAGGAAGGGGGTGATGGAAATAGGGCGGTAGCTGGCAGGACAAGTAGGGTCAGAGGATGTTTTCTTCAGGAGTGGGCTCACAAAGGAGTGCTTAAGGGGGAGGGGAAAGTTCCAGTGACAAAAGAGTGATTGCAGAAATCAGCAAGAGCAGGGGAAAGAGAGCCAATGTTATCCTTGATGGTCCTGGATGAGCAAGGGGCGACCTGTTTAGAAGAAACCTTCATAGAGCAGACAACTCTGGTAACTTCTTCAGGTGTGACAGGGGAGAAGGAGGAGAAGGAGGGGGAGTGTGTGGGGATTGAGGGTGAGGGGGTGTGGGATGGGTTGTGAGAGAGTGTAAAAAGGGCGATCAGGATGTACTGAGTTTTGGTGGCCAATTGTGACGCCGGTGCATTGCAGAGGGACTGGAAAAGCGAAGGGGAGGTGGATACTGCAGAGGTGTTGACTAGTTCTCAGCAGATCTGGAAAAGTTCAGCTGTGTTATTATGCGCCAGAGACCCGTGCCTGTAGGTGAACTCTTTTCTTTGCACGGATGGCGAGTCTGTATTGCCTTTGGAGAAGGCTGTCGACCAGTTTGTCAGAGGATGAGCCTGATGTTAACCACTTCTGTTCTGCTGCCCTGCACTTTCGTTTCAGGGCCGCATGTTCGGTGTTGTGCCAAGTGTTAGGCTTAGAGGCAGGTTTCAGACAGAGCCTCATGACTGGGGCAAGAATGTCAAGAATATTGGTGATGGAAAGATGGAGGTTGCTGAGGCAAGCCTCAGAGGTAGAGTCAGAAGTGAGAGGGTGTGGGGGTCAGTGAAAGTGGAGGCGAAGGCAGTCACAGTCACTCGTTTCATTGGGCAGTTATTTCGGGGGCGGTCTGGGGGCCACACGGACCCAGGTAGGCGAAGAGGAGAGAATGGTCCGATCAGCAGAGAGGGGTAGCTAGTGGGGGGGAGAGAGAGAGAGGTCAGAGTGTATGAGGGCCTCCAATGTGTGTCCAGCTCAGTGGGTTGGCCCGGAAGGGAGAATGGAGAGGGAAAGCGAGGTGCAGAGGTCAGTGAATAGAATGAATGCACAGCCAGGGGAGTCAAGATGAATGTTGAAATCACCCAGGAGGAGGAGGTTAGAGGTGGATGAAAGTAAGGAAGAGCAGAAGTCTGCCCATTCAGAGAGGAAAAGGGTGGTGGCACCTAGAGGCCAGTAGATGGTAGCAATGGTCAGGGTGGAGATGGGGAGAGATTACCCACTTACAAACCAGGCTTTCAAAGTAGGAATGGGGCTGGGTAGGTAACATGGAAGAAGGAACCCACTTGGGGAAGATTAAGGCAACCCCCCCCCCGCCAGTACGGTGTGGTTGAGGCTTGGAAATGATCTTGAAGCTGTCAGGGAGGAGGGAGTCAAAGGCAGTGACTGAGCTGGCATTGAACCAAGTCTCGGTAAGAGCGAGAATGTCGACGTCAATATCTTCAAGAAGGAGGCAGATGTCAGCAGAGTGTTTGTTGGCTGAGCGGGCGTTAAGAGTCGCCAAGTGGAAGAGCTCTGTGTCTTAGAAGGTTTTCTGAGGTGGAGTAAAGGGACATGGTACACCATTCAGAGGAGGTAGAGAGAGAGTAGAAGGGGGAGATGCAGGTGAAGGAAGGAAGTTAATGAGAGAAAGCAGGATCCGGTCAAAGAGAAGGAGGTGGGGCTGGGGACACTGAACCAGGATTGTGCCAGTGTGATAGACATTAACAAAGCAATGTGAGGATGAGAAACCGGCTACCCACTTGGTGCCATTGTTAATGGAGGAGTGTGTGCAAGGAGAGAGAGTAGAGATGAGATTGGGGGTGCATAGATATGGAGAGGAGACAGAGAAAATGATATCAGTACTATCAGCAATATCAGTACTCCCCCGTAAATACCTTCCCCCAGGCCGGGTTTCTCAGGCTGACCTTGTTGGAATTGCCAGATAAGCCTTGTAGTATGTATCCCACTTGCTGGCTTCAAGATGCACTCTTCTGAACGATAAACATTCCAGTCTATTAAGTAATAGAGACACATGTTGCCTTTTTGTAATCCAAAAAAGAGCATACTTTATATTCTATCCTTCCATCAATCATATTGGGTCCCTATCTGGGCATGTCTCTGGATGAACAGGTTACATCAGGTATATGTGCAAAACGGACTGTAACCGTAGTGTTGGGGCAAGACTAGATGTGTAGCAAAAGTTTGTGTCAGCACTGTGATTCGGCAAGGAGCTCAGAACTTAGGAAGGAATTTTAAAAAGCCCTTCCGGTGAAGTTTTTTGTGGATAGCCATTCTTGCTCTGCGACCTGTAATTCCAGTGCTGTCCTATGTAAGCTGTCAGCAAATGTTTTATATGTATCATTGGCATATTGCAGATTCCTCTTTTCTTGGTCTAGGGTACAGTGTATCCTAGAATGGTGTGACTGAACTGCTGATACTGGGTGGAGGTAATCATAACATATGCTGAAATGTGTGGATGCCACCCATTAAATAAGAAGAACGGAGAGTACTATGTGTAAGAATGTGGGGTGCTGTTGTATGTGAACTTGGCCGCCGGCAAGATGTTTACCCAGCCCTGCTCTAGCTGTGATAAGGTACATCCATTGCAGGTATTTTTCCAGCACTTGGTTGACTCTCTCAGTATGCCCATTGGTCTAAGGGTGGTAGCTGTTGGTCAATCAAGGGTCAAACTGTGTGGCTATAAAAAGGGCAAACAAGAAGTGTGTATGGAATCGACTTATTAGAGATGAGAACAGAGGGGGATCCATGCAATCTTACTATTTGTCAATGATAGGCTTTAGGGGGATTGGGAGTGGCTGTGCAATTCCATGTTGTTATCAGTGTTATATATCATATTGAGCATAGGTTTTGCAGGGGGAGACATAGCTGTCCGCAACTCAGTCCAACATTGTCCACCAATAGTCCTACTGGTCTTTCTGGATGGATTCATTGATGTCCGAGTGCCCATTCAACAGTGTGTCATGGTAACTCTGCATTATATGTTTTGGCAGATCAGCAGTAGGCAAGGTCAATTGATCTTAATGGTAGGGTAGACCATTTTGTTTTCTGTTTCATTGATAAGCTGTTACCCAGGCTTCTAGGCTGACAGGCAAAACGCAGAGACTCTTCTAGTCTAAAACAGCTGTGGTCTCTAAAGCTCCTTCCATTGTTTCTCTAATGAAGTTATGAGCAGGAATGAAGTTAGGTAGTTCAGGTGGTTTGCTGATATGTTCTTCCTCTTCTTAATTCATCCCTGTTCATGACAACCCATCCGCCTTCCCATCCCACATGTCAGGTCAATAGGTGATCACAAATTTCAAATCTGAAAAAATAATGTCCAACTTAATTGTTTTGCTAAGAGGGCCCATGTGGACTCTCCGAACTGTGGGCTCTGATGGTAGTTGTATATGGTGACTGTGTGTTCGGCTCAGAGAAGGTGATGTCACCATTGGTTTAAATGTGTCTTTAGTGGCTAAATATTAATTGTCCAAGATGGAGGAGTTTAACTCAGTTGGAGTAAATGTTTCGGACCGAAAGGCCACTGATGTTGGATGCCAGTCTCAGGTATGTTTTGTGAAAGGCCTGCTCCCATAGCAACATGCAACCATTGGCTTCGACCACGAAGAGCAGCTCTGGATTTTGATGGAGAAAGTTTGGGGCTGTGGTCAAAAGGGTTTTTAGTGTTTGGAAGGCTTGTTTGGCTTCCTGACAAGTCAAACTCAAGTCCTCAAAATCCAACAAAGTTGCTGAGGGTCTCTAAGGTGAAGGGAATTAGCACATTTATGAGAAATCTCCTTAACAGTTAGCATGTGCCACACCTAGATGGAATTCTCAACATTAGCCTGCATCACATGTAGATAGAAATGTGAATGTTAGCATGTGCCACACCTAGATGGAATTCTCAACTTTAGCCTGCATCGCATGTAGATAGAAATGTGAATATTAGCATGTGCCACACCTAGATGGAATTCTCAACATTAGCCTGCATCACATGTAGATAGAAATGTGAATGTTAGCATGTGCCACACCTAGACGGAATTCTCAACATTAGCCTGCATCACATGTAAATAGAAATGTGAATGTTAGCATGTGCCACACCTAGATGGAATTCTCAACATTAGCCTGCATCACATGTAGATAGAAATGTGAATGTTAGCATGTGCCACACCTAGATGGAATTCTCAACATTAGCCTGCATCACATGTAGATAGAAATGTGAATGTTAGCATGTGCCACACCTAGATGGAATTCTCAACATTAGCCTGCATCACATGTAGATAGAAATGTGAATGTTAGCATGTGCCACACCTAGATGGAATTCTCAACATTAGCCTGCATCACATGTAGATAGAAATGTGAATGTTAGCATGTGCCACACCCAGATGGAATTCTCAACATTAGCCTGCATCACATGTAGATAGAAATGTGAATGTTAGCATGTGCCACACCCAGATGGAATTCTCAACATTAGCCTGCATCACATGTAGATAGAAATGTGAATGTTAGCATGTGCCACACCCAGATGGAATTCTCAACATTAGCCTGCATCACATGTAGATAGAAATGTGAATGTTAGCATGTGCCACACCTAGATGGAATTCTCAACATTAGCCTGCATCACATGTAGATAGAAATGTGAATGTTAGCATGTGCCACACCTAGATGGAGTTCTCAACATTAGCCTGCATCACATATAGATAGAAATGTGAATGTTAGCATGTGCCACACCTAGATGGAATTCTCAACATTAGCCTGCATCACATATAGATAGAAATGTGAATGTTAGCATGTGCCACACCTAGATGGAATTCTCAACATTAGCCTGCATCACATGTAGTTCTCAACATTAGCCTGCATCACATGTAGATAGAAATGTGAATGTTAGCATGCACCACGCTTGGATGAAACTGTGAATGTTAAGTGCCACACTGATATGTAATAATGATCACTAGCCTGCCTCCAAGCTAGATAGGGCATTGGGGATTAGCAGGTGCCACATTCAAATGAAATAATGAATGAAAGCAGGAAACACACCTAGCCATAATAATTGCAAGTACAGCAATGCCATTTAACCAATACACTAACAATTTCACCCCTCTGCATACCCCTCTCAAACTCGAGCCAAACAAAACCACTATCCAGAAATACAACAATCCGCACAAACTTCACTACACTGCAACAACAAAACAAACCACACATAGACTTGCACAACAGCACACAACGACTTCCGACCGTAAAACACCCCAAGCCTAGCCAACGGACCCACCGGGCTGAGGCTGCCAACAGCACATCACTGATCTCCTGCACCTTTCCAGCTTATTCCCACTAGCTCAACCCCCGCCCCCTGCCCTTTTTCAGAGCTTCCAGAGAGCCAGGGGACCACTGCAGTGGTGATAGTGTGCGGTACAAATATCCTTTAACATTAACATAACACCAGATAAACTGTTTTCCTTTCTGATGGAGCGTGCTAATCAGATGTTCAATCTTAGAAAATGCAGGAATTAAATGTATGTTGGTGAAGCAGAGGAATCTCTGTAATCCTTTAAAAGATATTGGGGACAGCCACTGCCAGATGGCTTCCACCGTCCAGTTGTTTATTGCTATGCCTGGAGGTGTTAAGATGAACCCATGCATTGTAAGGGAAATTTCATTTCTCAAGACTGGTGAGCAGCCGATTCTTCTGTAGTTGACCCAGGATTTCACTCACATACCCTACATGCTTGGTGAGGGTTTTCAAGTATGTCAGGATGTCATCAATATAAACAAAAGCTCAGCATCTATTTGTTCTCTGAGCACGCCATTCATGAAATATTGGGAGACCGCTGGGGCATTGACTAGCCTGAAGGGCATAACTCAGTATTCAAATGTATTTGGTGGTGAAGGCTCTCTTACACCCATTGTCCCCTTTTATCGAAACTTGAGTTATGCATCCTCAGGTCCAGTTTGGGGTAAATAATGTCATCCTTTACCTGGTCCAGCAGAACGGATATCAGGGGGAGTTTTTATGGTTATATTATTTAGGGCTCTATAAAGATCCACAGGTCTTTTTTCTTTTTTGGAGCAAAGAAAAGTGGTGAGGCAGATGGAGATTTTAATGGTTGAATAAAACAGTTTTCAAGGTATTAGTCTAGATATTTCCTACGGTGTTCTTTTTCAGGAGTCATAAGGTCATAGCTGTGGCTCCCTGATATTTGCGCATTAAGAATGACTTCTATTTGGCAACCATAGCGTCAGTGCGGAGACAGAATATAAGCTTCCTTTTTCTAGAAAACAGATACAAAGTCATAGTATTCTTTTGACAATTCACGCATTATCACTGCTATGTGAGTGTCTATGGTGGACCTGGTGGACAACATGTCATAGGGCTGGCGAGTGGGATTGTCAAACAGTGGCAGGCCTTTCGACAAAACAGGGATGCAAAACAAAATGTTCTCTCCTTCCATTCTGTATGGCGGTTGTGGGTTTCCAGAAATGACATCCTTAGGATGATCAAAACTGTTGAGCATGAATAAAGTAAAATTGTATTTTGTGTCGTGGCCATCATGACATAGAAAAGGTTGATTCCTTTGCACAGGAGGTGACAGGAAGGTAGGTTTGCAACCATTGATGGACCTGCTATGTTCTGGAATGAGTTTTAATGAGATAGGAAAATGTAACGGATTGGCAAAAGTAATATCAATGTAATTTCTCACAGTTCCACAGTCTGTGTAGGCTACCATCCCAGGCATCCTACCTCTTTTGAGAACTATTGTTACAGGTATTGTGAAATGGGAGGTATGGGGTTTCTTTTGGCTTTGCAAGCTGACCTCTACTTTTGATGGGCAGTCTGGTTTTCCTGTGGTATGATTAGTTTGCTCTATCACTCCCCCTGCCTTTCAAGATGCTTTGGGCTTATGATATGATATGATATTTTATTTGTATTTTTGCGCTCATACACAAGTGTTTCAGAGCACAAAAAGGATGGTCTTGAAAGAAATTACCAGAGTTTACATTGTATAGGCAGAGATGGAGTTATCTTTGTCAGTCTCTTTCTTCCTTCATAAGGGGGTCCTGGATTCCCCTATTTGCATCGATTCGGTCAGAGGCACACTAAAATGGATTTGCAAGATTTGTTTTGGCATCATGTAGAAGGGCCATTGATTAGAGTGCACATGGTCAAACCTCCTTTTGTTAAGCCCAAGGCCATGGTGGACTACTAAGTCTAGAAATTCTGTGCAGTTTTGAGGTGAGTTGACCACTTCTGCAAGAATGTCCTTTAATGTATTGCAAAGTCTCTGGTAGAACAAAGAGGTGTGTATTTCTTCTTCTGGTCAGTTTGTTTCTACTACAATGCAGTTACACACTGAAATATAAGCTCACAACTTCTGAGACCCTTGTCTAAGTGATAGTAACTCATGGAGAGTTTGTGGTGTTCCTTGCGAGCAAAGAGCTACTCAAGTTCATCTTGGAAATCTCTCCAGTTCCACATAATAATGTCATCTCTTTTGACTAAGAGTATGAACCAGTTAGCTGCATGCATAGGTGTGACAACACGAAAGCTACTTAAGTGCTGTCTTTTGGAAAGGCACCCGTATGACACAGAAAGTAATTTATATTGATGCATGACCATATATTTCTTTGGGGTCACTTAAAATTCCCCCCAGTGGGACCATGGATACAGCATAGGAGTCACTGATTGCCCTACAGCCTGAGTGGGAATACATCCCAATGGGGTAAACAGTGATCTTTGAACATCTCATTGAGGAACATGGGCATGCATTGCCTGAAATGTGTTTGCCCTAGTTGCCAGGTCATTAGCCACTAGAATTCTATGTATTACATTGGTCTTGGTTTGAGTGGACTGGACATCCATCCTAAAGTCCTTTAACAGGCCTGCCAAGCCATCTGATGCTGAGGAATCCATGGCATACGGGCAGGAACAAAGTGTGGACTCTGTTCTGTAAAGCTACAATGGCTCCCTGCAGAAACACTGTGAATTCCGTACTACTCTCACTAGATTCCCTAGTCTGCTGAAAGTACAATCTAGCATGGAGTCCAATGGGAGGAATGGGGTGGTAATTCCATCCAGCCCTGGGTGTGCGTCTTGGTTCTGTTGACAGTTCTATGTCTCACTCATCCTGAAAGGACACAAGCAAATACTGAATGTCTGCGACCGAACTGACACCTTACATCACCAAATTAATCAACGCCTCCTTTGATAGCGCCATAGTCCCCATTAACCTGAAAGATGCCTGGGTCCTCCCGCTCTTATCCTCCCGGTCTTAAAAAAATTCTGAAAGGACCTAACGTTCTAACTAACTACCGACAGATAACCACAGTGCCATTCCAACTCAAAATTCTGGACAGAACAGCCTATCTCCAGATTCAAAACCATTTGGACACGAACAATTTACTCGGCACTCAGCAATCTGGCTTCTGCCCTAGACATGGTACGGAGACAGCACTTATAGATCTAAAATACAAATGGATGAACTCAAAGACAATGGCAACTTAGCACTTCTCCTCCTGCTAGACCTATCAGCAGCATTCGACCAAGTAAACCATAACTTACTATGTAACCACCTAGCCTCAGCTGCCCAATTCTCACCTAAAGCTATCAAATGGACACAGTCCTTCCTCTCAGATAGAACCATGAGAGTCTTCTCAACCATCTCAGTGGCAGTCCCAGGACCCATCACCTGTCTTTATTCGACGGGCTTGATGATTTGGGTGTCACCTACACTAATTTTGCAGATTACACCCAAATCCTCATACCTATCTCTGGCTCCTACATATTGAAACCAACTCTCTCAACACCATCTACCAAACCATCCAAGCATGGATGGCCCAACATGGATTGTGCCGGAGTGATGATAAAGCTGAGCTTCTCCTCATTGGCTCCCAACTCCATCTCAACAAACTCTCTAAATCATTTGACTCCTGCAACATTGACAGCAACATCATTAAGGTCTCGAAAGAAGTAAAAACCCTTGGTTTCTACCTCGACTCTACCCTAAACCTAATGAAACAATTCAACACCATGGCCTCAGCTGCAGCATACACATGCAAACGTATCAATGCCTGCAGGACTTCCCTCTCACCCGACAACTGAATCACCCTTGTGAGAGCTCTGATTTTGTCGAGACTGGATTACAGCAATGCCCTTTTGCACTAAGACCCTGAATATCAAAACATTGCAGGTTATCCAAAATCATGCCATGACAGCATCTCTCAACATTCCAAAAATGACCCACATTTCATCGATCAGACGGAAACACTCACTGGTTACCTATATAGGAGAGATTCTACTTCAAAACACTCTCATTAACCCACAATGCCTATACAAGCAAGCCCCTAGATACCTCATAGATAAACTCATGCCCAAATGCTTCAACAGACCTATGTGCTCAGCCTACGAGTACTGCCTCGTCACCCCACATTTCAAGCTACAGAATGCAGGTGGCAGTAGCTTCCCAGTGGTAGCAGCCAAACTTTGGAACAATTTACCAGCAGCTCTAAATTCGGAAACTTCTTATTGGACCTTCAGAAAACACCTTAAAGCATGGCTGTTTACTCAGGAGGTACAAAAATAACTGCACAAACGTAATCTTCAATCTAGCCACAATCATCTGAGCATCACCTTCTGTAAGTAACTAGAGAACTACTGCATTTTTTGTCTTGTACCTGTAACTCTGTAACTTGTAACTCTGTAACCGTGCAAGCATAAGTAACTTAACTACTACTGTACCTGATGTCACATGCGTAACCATCCAACCATGCAACTTGTGTGTCGGCCTGTAACGTTTATACGCCTGGATGGAACATGCAACATCACCTTTGCTTACTGCCAAGTACAGCACCTAGATGCCCTCGGGCCTGGTGCGCTATATAAATTGCAAAAATAAATAAATAAACCTCCTTGCCGAAAGCAGGACTCCTCCAATAAATATGTGGTACCTGGTGATGGAAATGGAGAGGGGCATAGAAGCTTCTTAAACCAGTTAGTTCACAGATTCAGTAACGTATTTCTGTTAACGTTGGTCTACTGTCTGGTGAATAGTGTATAAATGATGAGGGCCAAATCATATGGCTTCACTATGGTTTCAATATCTACCGTCTTATGCTGGGTCTTGTTTGTTTCAACTTGGGATTTTGTTCTGATGCACATCACAGTGATTGGAAGTGTCAGTTAGATGCGCTGACAAAGTATGTTGGGTGTCCCTTTGGATAGGGCCTTTCTTCCTTTACAGATCCACCATTGTCTTTTCAGCAGAACAGGGGATAGAGGTAACTAGAACACAGATAGTAGACTTGTTTTAGCTTCCCAGAAAGGCAAAGACTTCTCTTGCAGGCGGTAACGTTGGAAAGGCTGAGTGGAAACTGGAACCGGAGCAGGAAGATACACATGCTTGAAAAGTGAATGTGGAGCATGTGTTTTCTAACAGGCAGGGTTTAAATCATCTTCAGCCCAAAATTACCGTCAGGATTTACAAGATTCGCTGGATTAGACAGTCTCATGAGATTACGTGGGTACTCTGGGAAATATAGTTCTTTGATAGCGATTTTTGGTTTCTGCCACATTTTAGCACTCTTTGTGCTCCACTTGTTGCCTCCACCTACAGCTCCCACTCACCTGTAGTGCTGGTGAAAGGGCGAAAAGGTCTGAAGGTAAAACCTGGCAGAGGCAACTGTGGATCCTCCACATTTCCCAACTCTAGAAGATGTGGCCAGCACCTGGTAATGCAAGACTCCACACGCATGGCCTACTGCCACATGCCCCGTAAGAGGTGCAGCCAGCCTCTGCTTACCCAACAACATTTAGGGCCAGGGTCCCCATACCCAGCCTCCACGTGGCCAGGAAAGGGCATGGGTAAGTTTGCAGCAAACCGTGTTCGCAGTGTTCCCTCTTGCATCTTTACCTGTGGTCAGGCTTCCAGTTGACCAAACCACAACAGGACATCTCCTTCCTCTACCCATGTAACACGGAGTGGCAAAAAGGGAATAGTGTGTGGTTCACGATGGCTCCTCGCAGCCGACACTTGGGAGTCAGGCATAAGACACGGGCCCGACAAACATTGCCAAAATAAATAAATAAAATGGGCCATGGCTGAGACCTATAACTGCCTCTGGTGCCCCCTTGCGGGGGTCACAAGAGGCAGTAACAATCCTCCCCACGTCCCACTCCTCTGCCACGACCCAATTAATTTATTTATTTATGCAATGTTGGTCGGGTACCTGTATGCGACCAACATTGCAGAAATAAATAAATTAATCGGGTCCACAGACCCGACAAACATTGCCCAAATAAATAAATGATGTGACATTAGTCACTGCTTTTGCATCCAATGTCTGTCCGGGGAATAATGTTTCTCTTCTCTTCCTTTTTAGCCACGTTTCAGAACAGACATTCTAAGAGAATTATATATATATAGAAGATTGCTGAGGCATCAAAGCACGCTAGCTGGGACCCAGAGTAGCGCCCCCGCCACCCCTCTCATTTTGTTTGCACATATATATATATATATATATATATATATGCATATATATATTTAATGAAAAAACTTTGTTAAAGGGACGTTATGGTTAAGTTGCGCGACTAAAAACCTATTAAATTCAGTAAAAAAACATTGTTAAAAGGACGTTATGGTAACAAGTAAAATCGAAAAAACCCTGAAATTCACCACTTATGGTAAGCTAAGCAACCATAACTCGCGCCACCACCGTGCACTGCTAAGACTAACACCCAGGACATCAAAGATGACATCACAAATATCATTGATGACATCACTGATGGCCACCATGGAAAGGGAAAAAAAAGGTGAGGGTTCCATACAGGGCCCCTCTTTGTGAAAAGAGAACCCTTAGACCATATTAGCACAAGCACATTTTTCTTCCCTTTCAGAACTATCCTAATTTCGAATAACTTTACCACAAAGCCAGTCCCAGTTGGACATGGCAACTTTAATCCTATGTGTTGCCCCTTGTGGTCATGGCCAGTAGCCAGATTGTCCAGATCATGACCTTATTTCATGATCCGGACAATCTGGCCACTGCCCATGCCCACAGGCTTCCGCTCAGTCACTAAAGGTATACCACTACTTTTTTGTAGCTACTTTATGACACTTGTCAAATAATAAAACACTGGCACATTTGCAAAACCATGCTTGTAGTCCCTGCCAATGCTCCTTACGCAGGTTTGCTGGAAATCTACCCATGTTTTATTTTTCAAAAGTGTCAAATGTATGCACATACAGTCATCATACAACCTAGCCCCCACTTGACAAAATACATTCAGACTTTACAAAAACATCTAAATCTAGATCTATAATCTTTTTGCAAACCTTTGTGTAGATTTGTCAAATGGCACCACATTTATAAGCCTTTGCAATATTTTGGGATCTCCCTTCTAATTTTGCTCCCTCTTGACAGAATCCCACCAAATGTCGCAGAAACATGTATATCTTGATCTATTATCAGTTTGCCAAACGAAGTGTAGATTCGTCAAATGGCACCTCATTTATAAGCCTTTACATTATTTTGGGACCCCCCTCTAATTTTGCCCCCTCTTCACAAAATCCCACCAAACTTCGGAAAAACATTCATATCTAAATGTATTATCAGTTTCCCAAATTAAGTGTAGATTCGTCAAATGGCACCTCATTTATAAGCCTTTACATTATTTTGGGATCCCCCCTCTAATTTTGCCCCAGCATGACAGAATCACACCAAACATTGCATACTCACTCAGAATCAGCTCAGAAATATACATGCAAAATGCCATGCAGTTCCATTAAGTGGCGCCAAAGTTATAAGCCATCCAAGAGCTTCATTTCACCAACCCTGTAATGCTGAGGTGTTCGCTAACTTCTCAGGACAGTTTGCGAACATCTGCGGCAAAAAGCACCCTTTTTTTGCTTCTTGCAGCTATATCCCATTTCATCCTCATCACCCCTCACCTCCCCAGAGATTATTTGATAAGTTTGACAAGTGCAATGTTGTGTTTTTTAACATGTTTTTACCGCGATGTTCGCGGACACCGGCAGATGTTCCGAATCCAAGATGGTGGGCGTTTCAAAAAATCTGATGCACTTCACGCTCTTCACCATCCAATCAGCGAACACGCTGCATGTCCGCGGACATGACGCAAGCCGATTAGCCAATCAGGACACTGTCCGCGGAGCGAACAGGGAAGTGTGTCCGCGGAACGGACATAGATATCACTAACTTTTTGTGACCTACTTTTTGGTCATTTAAAAAAAAACTACTGGACAGATTTTCACCAAATTTACAGAAGCACGCTTTCGGGACCAAGCCGCTGCTCCTGCCTCCTACCGCAAATTTGCTGAAAATCCGTCCAGCGGTTTGGGCTGTAAGCGTGAGCAACGTTTTTTCCTCATTCAGTCTATGGGAAAAAAATACATTTTGGGACTCCCCCTATAACTTTCCCCCCCCTGGACCAATCCTCACCAAACTTTAGAAAGAGATTCAGAGTGGGCCCTATACTTGTTTTGCACAGTTTGGTGGGGATTCGTCCAGGGAGAGCAAAGTTATAAGCCGCCCAAAATGTGCTCTTCCTATGGGATTAGCAACTTAACCATAACTACAGGGCCACTAAAGTGGCCGTGTAATATATATATATATATATATGTATTCAGTGAAAAAACGTTGTTAAAGGGACATTATGGTTCCAACTAAAACCGAAAAACCCTTGAAATTCGCCAGTTATGGTAAGCTAAGCAACCATAACTTGCGCCACCACTGTGCACTGCTAAGCCTAACACCCAGGACATCAAAGATGACATCACAAATGTCATTGATGACATCACTGATGACATCACATGTCTGACGCCCCCTTTTTTCCTTTCCTGACATATCTAGGCCACATGATTTTCTTCAGTAACAGTCAGGAACTAAAAATTGTAAATGTACTATATTTGTAGACTTATACTTCAAGTATGTTCTTACAATAATTCCTTTATGGTCCAGTCATATCATATGAAACATATACATAGGGGAAGACACAACCTTGAAAGACAGCAATCCTTTTTGTGCATTAAAATTATCAGTAGAGTTATCAGCACTTTCTGATAGTTTTGATGTTTTTTTTATTACTGTACTTTCCCTGCATATGCTCATATTTTTATATGTTGTACTCACACTATTTTCCTTAGGGTCCAGACACATCATGTGATATATATAGATAGGGTAAGTAACAGCTTTGAAACAGAGCAATCATTTCTCTGCATAAAGGTAATCAGTTAGGTTATGAACACTTACTGCTACTATTGCTGTTTTTTTTTCTTACTTCAATTCCCTTGTATATATTCATATTTGTATGTGGTGTTGTCTCTTTGTGATTTGTCCATAATAATGCATTTATATAGTAAGTGGGTTTTATTACCTACTTATCACAAGTTTCACTGTACGCAAAACTCTAATATGAAAACAGTTATCATTTCACTATTCAACATGGCAAGCTTATCAATATTGAACCTCCATCATGTATGCTGCACACAATGCCTATGTTTCTACATGAGTACCTTAGTATACTGGATTGAAGTTAATAATAGAATGCTAATTATATCAATGCATAGCTTAATGCACTGATTAGCACTTGATATTTATTCCAATAATCTTTGACACTTTTTTATTAACATTACACTAATAATCGCTTGTACAGACTTTTCATGAAAGGTAAATGCACATGTGATGTCATCAGTGATGTCATCAATGACATTTGTGATGTCATCTTTGATGTCCTGGGTGTAAGGCATAGCAGTACACGGTGGTGGCGCGAGTTATGGTTGCTTAGCTTACCATAACTGGCGAATTTCAAGGTTTTTTCGGTTTTACTTGGAACCATAACGTCCCTTTAACACATTTTTTTCACTGAATTTCATAGGTTTTTAGTAGTGCAACTTAACCATAACATCCCTTTAACAAAGTTTTTTCACTGAATTTCATAGGTTTTTAGTAGTCCAACTTAACCACAACGTCCCTTTAACAAAGTTTTTTCACTGAATTTCATAGGTTTTTAGTAGCACAATTTAACAATAATAACTTTGACTTTATGTACATGTAATATGGAACATACTGAACCCCTTCTACTGCATTTGATGTCTGCAAACTTTTTTGATGTCCGCGGACATGTTCGGACAACACTACCACTACCTAGAAACTCTGTGAGGGTATGTTTAATTGTTATATCATAATATAGTAACATTTGAAAAATTCACAAAGCAGCACACATACATATTATATGTAGTAATACATAAGAAAGGTAACCCATATATGTAACACACTAACCATTCATTTAAATACAATATGTTCTAAAATTGAATATACCATAAAAAGATAAATTGTCTTCCAACAAAATTACCTCACAGACACTCCCCAACTAAGAGCAAGACCAGACATACAGAGTACTCAGAACATATCTTACCTGAAATAGTAAGTGTACTTCATTTTACTCATATATTTATAAACTTTCTGTATTAGATAAAAAAAAATATTATCTTTTTTTTTTCTCACAGAAACGTCTAGTACTCTGGAATGGCTAGATAAGATTTCCCACATGAGGAAATGTCAGAAGATAGTGAAACTAATGGTACACACTGTACAATATAAACCATTTAATTATTATTATTTTATATACATTTAACATATACATTTTTTATTGTACAGAGCATACCAAAATAGAAAATACCTCTGAAGAAACTGTTACGGATAACACTCTTGACAGCATAAAAGAAAAAAATTGACATATTGTTGACCAATTTTAATAATTTGAAAACTTTCATTGAGGAGCATTTTAAAACAAAAACCTCATACCATTGTCCCACATGTACTTGTCCCCCCTCACCATATCCCAGTCAATTATCCCCAAACCCTCTCCATAACCCAAAATGTTTTGATGAGACTTCCATCCCTTCTTCACCTGATACCAATCATGTTGAAACCCCTAATTCTCCTGTTTTTGTTTCCGTTTCTGCATCACCTTCTCTGTCATTAATTGTTAATATATGTTAAATAAAGTTACATTTTTATATTGTGTTGTAATTTAGGTGTCCGCGGACAGCGTGGTTGTTCTGAAATGTTCGTAAATGAATGAAAATGGAGGTGTCCTGAAGAACACAGTTAAACATAGTGTTAAAGGTAAGTCACCTAAAAATACATATTACATAAAAAGAAAAGAAGAAGAAAAATATATCAATGATTACAATGCAATCATTGCCCACTTATGGAATGCAAACATAGATGTGCAGTACATTGCAGACAATTCTACTGCAGTTGCACGATATGTCACAGCATACTTAACCAAAGCAGAAATGACAGAGCTGCAAAACCTCTGGAAGGACCTGTCATCAGATAAAACAGTGTCTCAAAAATTATACAGCTTGGGCATAAAAATGCTGTCCCATAGAGAATGTGGATCCTATGAAGCAGCTGATCGTTTAACTGGTACTGCACTGTATGGTAAATCAGAAAATATAGTATGGCTAAGTCTTGGTCCAGCTAAATCTAGAAAAAGAGTTCTAAAATCATACGAAGATTTAAAAACAATAGCCAAACATGATCCCAACAGCCAAGAGATTTTAAAAAACAATTTATTGGACACATACTACCCAAACAGAAGTACCATTTTGGAAACCATGCGTCTATACCACATAGCCCAAAACTACACATACAAAAATAATATAAAACCTGATGAAAAAAACGGTAAATACAAAGTGACAAACTGTGAAGGCAGCTTAGTAAAACTCACCAAACCAAATTTAATTAATCATATCAAATTGTCATTAAAGACTCCTCAACATAAAGAAGTATATTACATGTCCCAGCTACAACTCTTTAAACCATGGAGAAAAGAAGAAGAAATACTAGATAACTATGACTCATATGAAGACGCTTTCAAAGCAAATGAAAGCACTATAACTGATGTAAACTATACACAGCACAAAACAATGTTGCACAATGAACAGCAACATGAAGAATAACTCCAGGCCCTTCTAGATAAGGACACTCCTGACAGTAGTCAACCTTCTGTAACAGGAAGCCAAGAGCCACTGGTAGAGCCGCTAATAACAAATGAGGCAGAATTAGCTATGATAGAAGTAGAAAACACCATGTGTCAGTATGAAGATAAAGAAGACTTAACTATACTACAATAAAAACGAAACAATGAGCAACGTAGCATTTCTCAAGCAGTAACAAAAGAAATTGCACATGGTGTACAACATGAAAACAAAGAATGCACCTGCCAAAATTACAAACCTATACTATTGTACGTCAATGGTTAAGCTGGTTCTGGCAAAACATTCCTAATCAAAATCATCAGTAAGTTCCTTCAACAATTGACAAACAACAAACTGGCAGCTGTTGTCAGTGCACCCACAGGTTTAGCTGCCAACAACATAGGTGGTGTCACTTTACACCAATTACTACTCCTGCCAGTAGAATACCAAAACAAATTAGACTATAACAAATTTTTTACAAAAGCTGCAATGGAACTACGCAGAGTATTGAAACAAATGAAAATGCTTCTAATAGATGAAGTGAGCATGGTGTCCAACCTAATGCTGGCTTTGATTCACCTCAGATTACAAGAAGTACTCAAAACAAACTATGAAGAGCTCTTTGCAGGAAAACACATTATTGTTTTCGGAGATCTTCTTCAATTGACACCCATAAAAGGTGAGCCTATTTTTAAAACATTAGGACACAAACTCTGCTGTAAAACTGTTGGCAGCATTGGAAATGTCAACCGTTGGCAACATTTCCAATACAGAGAATTAACAGAATACATGTGGCAATCTGCAGATCTCACTTATGCCAACATCTTAAAAAGTATCAGAGTTGGTTACTTTCTAAAGAAGCAGAAGCAATATTGAAAACCTGGCACATTCATGCACTTTATGGTGATAATTCATGTGCTACAGATGTTATGGAACAATTAGCCCACAAAAATGTCAATTGTATGGCCTTAAGGCCAAGTCTTGCAAGCTGTTTCAAATTCAATTAAATAATGTTAAGTAAAGAAATGCAACCAATAATGGAAATTAGCGCCACAGACAAACTAGATGTACATGGTATGACACTACCCATGTGTGACCAAGCCACAACAAGACCAAATAGTTTAGAAAAATCAATCTCAAACACAGCAGGATTGGAAAAGATATTAAAATTATCCTTAAATTGCAGAGTAATGCTTAAACATAACCTTGACGTGGACCAAGGACTAGTTAATGGAGCACTGGGTACAGTTACTGGCTTTCAAACATACCCACGTGACAACAAAATTCAGTTTGTCAATATTCTCTTTGACAAACTTTCAGAAGTAAAAAGGATAGGATGCTCAACAGCTCGATTCCTTCTCTTCAAAGACATATATGTACGCAGAGAACAATTTTCTCTAACTCTTGCATACGCAGTCACCATTCATAAATCACAAGGTCTTACCCTAGACAAAGCAATGATAGACATTGGTAACACAGTCTTTAAAGAAAGCATGAGCTACGTAGTACTATCACGCTTACGTACACTTGACGGTCTATTTCTAATCAACTTTGATGCAAGTAAAGTAAACGCTGATATTCCTTGCATTTTAGAATACAATAGACTTCGCTCACTATACACCCCCCATCTAAACACATATTCTGTACCACAAAAAGTAAATCATTGTAAAAGAAAACTAAATCAAACAGAAATGCAACAGGATGTCACTGCAAACCCTCCAAAGAGAGTAAAAGAAACTAAAACTTCATCAAGTACCACAAACATAAAAGAACCCATTAGGGAAAGTAAACCAGGTACTTCATCAAAGAAGGAAGACAAACTAAAAAAAAAATCAATCAGATACAGAACTACCTGGTCCATTTAAACTCTCAAATATAGTTGGAGTAAGTTGCTACGCAAATGTAGCAATGAATATTCTATTTCAATTGCCACCAATTGTTGACAACATTTACTTACGCAGTACAGACCAATTGTGTTTGCAAATGTTAGTACTTCACAGAAATGCAACAAACAATCCTGATAACACGTATAGTGTTTATGGAATAAGACAACAATTGGACTACTGTGCTGGAATGGTGAAATTCACTATAAACTCACAGGAAGATCCACAAGAATGTCTAATGTACTTACTACAAGTACTGGAAAATAAAAACATACCTATAAATGAAATCTTCCAGATTTCATACATGTGGAAACATACATGCACTCTCTGCAACAATGTGACACAAGAAGAAATCCCCAATGAACACTTCATATATATATCAATACCTAATTGTGAATCCATTCCATTTCAGCAACTTGTACAAAATGCAAACCATGGTAGATCATGTACTACCTGCAATTCGAATAATCGCTCTACGTTAGTAATACAAACACATAGTAAATACGTAATACTAATGCTTCTACGTTACAATGCAGATGGTACCAAAAATAACTGCAAGCTGACTGGATTCACACATGGTCAAATATCACTTTGTAAGAAAACCTTCACAACAATAGGTATAATCTATCATGCAAGAGCCACAACCAATTCAGGGCACTACACTGCATATATAAAAAAGAAATGTGGATGGTTTGAATATAATGATAGTACCATTACTCTAAAGCAGAGATTACCAGCAAATCTTACAAACGCTTATTTAATGTTCTTAAAACCAAAATTTGATAACTAAACTGTACTTAAACCTTAAGTAAACTTATAGTAAAAAAAGATATAAACTGTTAGAATATTCCAAAAGCTATCTAACTGCCCAAAGATTCTACAACAACTAATCAGATAAATGAATACCACTAAGTTAGAGCAAAAAATAGACAGTTAGAATACGCCAATTGGTATCTAACTGTCCCAAAATTTAACAATATCCAAACAGATAAATCAATACCACTAAAATATATAAAAAAATAGACAGTTAGAATACGCCTACTGGTATCTAACTGCTCCAAAATTTTACAATATCCAAACAAATAAATAATATGTTACTGCTAAAAAAAAACTGCAACACGCCAATGTATAAAGCAATAGCCAGAAACAACAAGTGAACACTGAAAACAAACAAACAAATAAACTGTAGCATAACAGAAAAAGGTTTTTTTTTAATCCAACATGGATTTTTTATTCTCCCACAGACCCAATGATTTTAGCAACAAACACAGAAACTGAGCAAATTGCACAGTACTCTGTTTTGTAATCTACTAAATATGAGGGTCAAAAAAAAAATTGTTAATTATACAATGTAATAAGTCATTACAAAATACTAATACTAACATGCTATTTTCTTTTATCACAGAAATGAACAAGAAATACATGTACTCCAGTTACTAAACCAAACAGTAAGTATATTATAATAAATACAAGCATCGCAGCATATAACACCCATAGTGGCTTATAACTTTGCTCCTTATAAATTTGTTTTTGACTCAAAGTTATAAGCCACTATGAGTGTGATATGCTGCAGTGGTTGTGGCCAGGGCATAGAGTCTTGGGTGCATGTCCAAAAGGCCATGCACCTAACACGCTATACCCTGGCCACAACCACCGCAGCATATCACACCCATAGAGTTAAACATTTCAACTATGGCCTATGGAAACTTTTAATGTCCGCGGACATTATGAGTGTTCTTAGAACACTTTCAACTTGCCAGCGAACAACATGGACAGCGTCCTCAGAACAGCCCCATTTCGTTTATTTGCGAACATTTCAGGACACCACGAGTGTTCTTAGAACACATTCAACTTGCCATCGAACAATACGGACAGCGTCCTCAGGACACCCCCATTTTGTTTATTTACAAACATTTCAGGACACCACAAGTGTTCTTAGAACACATTCAACTTGCCAGAGAACAATACGGACAGCGTCCTCAGGACACCCCATTTTGTTTATTTATGAACATTTCAGAACACCGCGAGTGTTCTTAGAACACATTCAACTTCCCATTGAACAATACAGACAGCGTCCTCAGGACACCCTCATTTTGTTTATTTACGAACATTTCAGGACACCACGAGTGTTCTTAGAACACATTCAACTTGCCAGAGAACAATACAAACAGCGTCTTCAGGACACCCCCTACAAACATTTCAGGACACCGCGAGTGTTCTTAGAACACTTTAAACTTGACAACGAACAAAACGGACAGCGTCCTCAGAACACCACCATTTTGTTTATTTACGAACATTTCAGGACACCCCAAGTGTTTCAGCTTGCTTGCGAACAAAACTGACACATATTGCGTCAGGACACCGCAAGTGTACTTAGAACAGTTTCAGCTTGCTTGCGAACAAAACAGACACATATTGCGTCCTCAGAACACCCCCCCATTTAGTTTATTTAGAACATTTCAGAACAGCCGTGTTGTCCGCAGACAAATCGAACACGACAAGTGTCCACCACATAAAAAACACATTTAACCTATCTCATACTCTCCCACCCTCCCCAAAAACTCTTACACACCAACACACTCTACTAAATACAAATTTTAAACCAAGTTTCACCGCGCTGTCCGTGGACGTCCGCGAATCCAATTTGGCGGGTGCTACCGAAAATCTGACACGCTTCACGCTCCACGCCGTCCAATCAACAAACAAGTTGCGTGTCCGCAGCCATCACGCAAGCCGATTGGCCAATCAGGACACTGTCCGCAGAGCGTACAGGGAAGTGTGTCTGCAGACCGAACACAGATATCACTATTTTTTTATGACCTACTTTTTGGTCATTTTAAAAAGAACTACTGGACGGATTTTCACCAAATCTGCAAAATCCCGCTTTCGGGACCAAGCCGCTACTCCTGGTCCAAATTTGGTGAAAATCCGTCCAGCGGTTTCGGCTGTAGGCGCGAGCAAAGTTTTTTCCCCATTCAGTCTATGGAAAAAATTAAAGTTTTGGGACCCCCCTATAACTTTGCCCCCCCTGGACGAATCCTCACCAAACTTTGTAGAAATATTCAGAGTGGACCATATACTTTTTTTGCAAAGTTTGGTGAGGATTCGTCTGGGGGGAGCGAAGTTATAAGCCGCCCAAAAAGTGCTCTTCCTATGGAAACAGCAACTTAACCATAACTACATGGCCACTATATATGTACCTAGCCCATATGGGTGTGTTTAGCACCAGCCATTGGGGCTCATTACAAGTTTGCCAGTGTTTTACTGGTAATTCCAGCGGGATACCTGCAAACTGCCTCTACCGCTTCCACTGCATGATATCCCGGTATTACCCTCTCTTTGGCCACGTTCCCTTTCAGAAGGATGAATGCAGATTTGTATTCCCGCACACACACACTTAAGTCTTCAAACATTCAGACTGGCAAAGAGCGATTTCCTCTCCAAAAGTGACTTTTTTCTTTTGACAATGGCTGAAACTTGCCAGTCCTGCTTTTAGTTTATCTTAAATAAACAAGGCCTTGTGGGTTAAATAGATATTTTGATAGGCGGACTGGAGAGTTTTTGCCCCTCAGGGAGAGTAAGGGCTGCGCGCCAGCTGGGCTCCTAGCAAAGATCTGTTGCCATGAAGGCTCTGCTTCCTGATTACAGCGCGACAAACATTTCATTTATGATAACTTCTGTAATAAAAGAGGTGACTCTGGATAAGCTTCTCCCATCTGGAGTAACATAATGACAGATATAAGGCTTTTTATTTCAGGACTAACTTTCAGGCTTCGAACTGGGGCCTTTCCTCTGAATCATGTGCCAGTGAGATTTCAATCCCCTGGTAAGACCGGGGTGTTTGAACGGTGGGGACACCCCCATTCGAGGGTACAAAGGTCAACCAATCGGCACATGATTCCCTTGCTCCCTCTGATTCAATGCAAGCCTTCCCGCCCTTGACACGTTTCAGCCAACATTTATTTAGTTCCGGCTGAGTCAGCCCATTGAAGACCAGCAATATAAACTAAAAAAAAAAACATTCCAGAAAGGCCCCACGCTTGGGTCTTATCATTCTAGATGAATTCAGATATGAGCAGTACCTGGGTGTATCCCTTAGCTCAGTGGCAGGACTCCTGCTATTGTGCAAATATTCTTTCAAACATGCATGTCAGTTCAATGAGCAGAGCCTTGTATACATTACATGACGCTCTAGCATAGACACTGCTGAACTCGTCCAATGAAGATGTCACGGCTGTGTTTTGAAAGAAACAGGGACAACATACTGACTATAATTAAGAAGCCCTTCCCTTACCCTCCCTTACATGCCCACTCTTATTCTGAGCTGCCAGTCCAAAGTAATAATCTTGAGATGGTGGAAAGCCTGCTCAGAACCTCTCAGTGCTTTTGACTGTTTTCATAGCCTGTACATGGGTGTGAAGGCTACTGTGCCGCTCCCTAATAGCGAGAAGGAAATGCCAAATGCACATTTACTGCGCATTCGACAGTAACAAAAATACTGAATCCCATTATACCGAACAAGGAGAGTGGAGGATGCGGGGGTGTGCTCCGTCCCCCTTGAACAGTAACATGGGATCAGGAGTTGTGGGGGTGGCCCCCGCAGTCACAAGGAAGGGATTGGGGCAAAACCACACATAGATGTACGATCTAGGTGATTACTGGCTGGAGGGGCTGCGTTTTCACATTCGCAATATCCGTATGCAGTATTTTGGGCCGCGTAGTAATCAGATACATCCGTGTGAAGTGCCTCCTGCAGCTGTTGGCAGGCAGCAAGGACCTACCTGGTGAACAAGTGGGTTCATCAAGGTCTCCTAAATCAAGACAAATTGTCAGGTCCCGGGTGAGAAGATAAAAGAAGGTACCGCAGACACAGCACTCTGTTGCTGGAATGCCCACCTCACCTTTTTATAGCTGGGATCTTGCAGCGGAGAGACGAACATCATTTCCAACCTCTGAAAGAGATGTACCCCCTGATCCAATACGCTGATCCTCTTTTTCCTAGAGGTTGAAACAGATCACCTTCTTGACGCTGTCAATCTCAGCTCACCAGAAAGGTCTTGCTTCCTCATGAATGGTTTGAGGCAATGGTTCAGTGTTCTCAGTTCCATTCCATATACATGTATATTTAAAAACAGTGATGGGCTACTAAGCATGGCTTTTAACCATGCACATTGGTATTTTTTAACACTAACCAACCGCTAGCTATGGCCGTTGCTGCTGGCCAGTGACTCCATTCTTTGTCATGGCCAAGACCATGGCTTACATTTTTATTAAGGTAATCAAAGTTTTCGTGAGCTAACTTATATATCATTATCACCAGCAATTCCCCTCATGACACCAGTATGTTCACCAGTACCTCCCATCTGTCCCCTCATGTCACCAGTAACTACTATTTTGTCACTGGGCATTCCAGTGAGATACCTCTCGACACTGCCAGGAAGGGGGTTCTCCACATTATCAGGAAAGGGGAAGGCTGGACCCTACTGCTGCACGCCTGGCGCTTACACCAGTCATTGCCTGTATCAAGTGTGGCTTCGAACTGGGACCTTCAATATGGCCGCCTTGTAGGGCTGCCCTGTTACCTTCAACATGGCTGACAATGTGTCCACCAGGGCAAGCAAAATTGCAGGCTTGTAGCAAGGGTGTGGTACTCCTATAAAAACTACACCCATGCTTCCTTCATTGCTTTGCGTTTCTCTGTGGTTCACAGCATAGCGCTTACCGCCACCTCCACTGAAAGCACCTGTACCTGGCATCACCGGTCTGAAAAGAAACAAGAAAACAAGTCATCCGCAAGGCCCACACTATCTAAGCAAAGCGGCAACCGCGAACGGAGCCAAACACAGGTTCACTTACCATCCACGCCACGCCTCTATCCTGCGGCGTTCCAAGCATCCCGGCACTGCGCCTATCCCTCGGAGCAGTGCAGCAACATAGCACCACAGACAGCTCTGGAATCCAGCGTCACTAGCCTCCTGGGAACCATGAGCACAATCTTGTAAGATAAAAGGAAAGAAACTAGTAAGGAAATGCAAGCAGAAATGCAAGCATGAAGGGGAATATGTCAGAAGCAGACATGCAAGTTAAAGGAAAGCAAAACAAATGAAAGCAAGTAAAAGGACAACAAAGACAATCAGTAAATAGCCCTGAAGCTAAATATAAATGGCAAACTCATACTAAGACAAGAGATAACCTAGTAGGAGGCCCAGAAAGCAGCCAATAAAGGGCAAATGAATTTACAACAGAAAACAAGCGGCTTTGTGAAGGAGAAATCGAGATGAAACACTAAGCCAAGAGCAACCGGATCTACACGCTGCAGCTGGTCTGGGCAGCGCCAGTGAAGTAACTGGTACAGATTGAACCAGAGTATATCATCTGTGCTGTACAACAGGTGAGTCCAGCCTTCGTGGGAGGGGGGAGGAAGATGCAGACAGAGTTCACCCTCAGAGACACTTACACCCATGTTTTGGCTTTAGGAATTCCATATCCAGCACCTACAGATCCAGCAAGATACCTGGTATTCCTAGAGTGCAGCATCCAACAACATATCCCACTCCTACCACTCCACACTCAGTTGGTGTTTTACAACTACTGTACACAGGAGTGGGGGAAGTAGTGTGGAGTCGTCCTTGGGGAATCCGGACACTCCCGCAGAGGCCAAAGGTAAGCGTTACATTATAAATGATGTTATGTCTAATTCCATTATTGATTTAATGAGTTATATACAATGTAATTAGTGTTGTCACTAGTGATGGCATCAGTGATGTGATATGTAATGTCATCAGTGTTCTCACATTTAATCAAAAAGAAGGGACATATTTATTTAACACAACATGTTTGCCCTCAGCAATCTGAAAACCGATCACACAGTCTATCTAACCAAATGCAGGTTATGTCATGTACAATAAATGTCATGTATCCAGTATTAAAATATCATATTTAATTCATTTGCTAAACAGCACAAATATCAAAAAACATTCACTAAAAATATTCATTACATCACATACAAAATATTCAATGTTATAAAAGTGGTAATTATTCCACACATATTCAAATTATACACTCATTTAAACATTCTAGACAGTAGCTAATTCAATTGTTCTTATTTCCTACTGTGTATCACAACTTAGCCCAACTTATATAAGTTTCTGTCCTGGATGTTTATTATTAACTGGACATTCTTCAGGGGCGACAAATTGACTTGTGCTTCTTGTAGACTTGTCTCTATGGTTCCAATTTCTAGAGCTGAGGATACATACAATATAAAAACAATTATTACCTTGGCATAATAGGTTTTTTTTTTTTTACTTCACCCAGCCAGTCCTAATCAAGTATATATACTATAAGATACTAGTGCTTAAAACTTGTAATCTCTTACATGTAGTACAAGTTTATTTAGACAATCACAATTTTGTCCTTCACTATACACAGTGTTTGGGAGGGATATAAAGCCTATCAACACATTCTTTGTTGTACTCATCAAATCATAATGGCAATTAATGAATGATCAAATCAGAGAGTACACACATCTATTCTCAAAACTCAGAACGTTCCTCATACAATCCAACTGGGGTAACACCTCACCTCCATTCCAATAATGATTTTCCTGTCTTGTGGGCAAAGTACATAAGCCAGCCTCCAAACCAGGTCAAATATGCAGTTAGTATTCTGTCAAGAAATAGGACACCCTGTAAGTTCTCAGAATGCAGAAAAACGTGCCGAAACTACAAATAGCATCCAGATAGAAGGAAACAAATGTGAATGGTCATACCTTTTGTAAAAAAGTACTATTCTAGGGTCTGTAGTCTTGTCAATAATTTTCCTGAGCCCCAATGCTTTTTTATTTTATAGTACTCCGTGGCAAGGGTCTTCCCCTAGAAAGAGGATGTATTAAGTACCATCACTCACTTTTAGCAAGTAAATACATCAAGGTAAAAATCCTGATAAAGCACCCCATCAGTTCCCCACATCTAGGTCCCCCAACTTACCATTAGTAGTGCTACAGCCGTAAACCATCCGCAGAGTATTGTTATTCTGCTGCTGATCTGCTCGCGAGCGCGAGCTTCTCTATTTATTGAGAGCGCCGTGGTCGTACGCCCATTGATGACGTCATCGCGTAAAAACGTGACGCGATGACGTCATCGCGTGCAGTACAACGCCGCGCCGACGCCAAAACCAGTGTAGCTATCCCAGCAACCCGTGAGTAAAGCCACTGCAGGAGCAAGAATACTACTCAAGCACTCCTCCGGTCTCATCCATATGTTAAAAACAAAAGGATAAGGAAAAAATAAATAAAAACATATCTCTCCATTAATGTAGGGGTCCTACGGGGTGCAGATCGTTAATCACCATCCAATTATCCAGTAACAGTCCAACTACAGTATGTAACAGTCTCTGCATGAGTTAGAAGATGGATTATTTAGGGCAAAGGCACAGTGCCAAATTTACGTAGGAACTCCAGTAATTGCTGGTATTAGTCATACACCTTTAACAGGTCCAATCAACATTAACATATAAATACACTGTAGGGGCCAAACTCACCCTTTTAAAGATAAGTCATTTCTAATACATAGTGCAGAGTACAAAGTACCCTGCCCCCATCCTGTATTTCTGGGAGTTCTTCAAAGTGAATTCCTATTTCACAATAGGTACATCGTGATAGGAAATACCATCAGACATTACAAGACACGTCCTTCAATGTTAATCGAAAACATAAGAAAATAATCTATTTGATGTTATGCCACTCAATATTTTCATTGAGTCCTGTTACATGACTATTAGTTAAAAAAATTAACTTTTGTTCTAAATTTAGCAGTTTTCTATTGATATCTTCCTGTGTCTTCCCTTTCACTTTTTTCAAGATGCACCATTCAAAATCCATGAAAGAATGGCCCCTCTCATCAAAATGTTTCACCAGCGGGGCCTTTTCAACATGGTTCCTAAGGCAGCTCTTGTGTTCTATCATCCGTGTCTTGCATTTTCTGTTGGTCTTTCCTATGTACAATAAGGCACATGGACATCTAATCATGTAGATCACATTATTTGTTTGACAATTAGTATGTTCCTTCATTTGCCATTCTGATTTCAAACCCAAATTCACAGAGGTCATTTTGCGAGTCAGGGGGCACATAATGCAATCACCACACGGATGATGTCCTACAACCCTAGGTAGTCCCCATAAAGTACTCTGTCGCACTTCAGAGCTATAAGTTTTCTGTACATCATTACGCATCACCAAATTGCGAATATTAGTACTTTTCTTGAAAGCCACTAGGGGAGTTGGAATGGTCATTATCTTCTTCCAATTTCTATGAATGATGTTTTTCACTTTGTAAGAAAGATTACTAAAGGTATTGACAAAAACCAATGGGCTCTCTACCTTCTCTCTATTTTTCTTTTCAAATAGAGCTTCTCGATGATTGTTAAAAGCTCGTTTGGCTGATTGCTTCACAATCTTAGCAGGGTAACCTCTCTCAATGAGTTTGTTAATCAAAATGTTAGCCCCATCTTCATAGTCCAACCTAGTGCTACTGTTACGTTTAAGGCGTAAAAATTGCCCAAAAGGCAAATTATCACGTACGTCTTTAGCATGGTGACTACCGTAATGCAATAATGCATTCCTATCGGTGCTTTTTACAAATGGTTTGACCCATAGTTGATTATCCCTATGATAAATAGTCAAGTCCAAGTAATTAACTTCATTAGAACTCATAGATGCTGTGAATTTTAGATACCTGTTCTGATTGTTTAACCACTCCACAAAATTGTTGGCTTCTTCCAATGTTCCATGCCATACCATAAAGACATCATCAATATATCGTAGCCACTGGGATACTTGATGTTTAAATGGATTGACCCCAGAGTAAATAATGGTTTGTTCCACCATGTCTACGTATAAATTTGCTAAATTCGGGGCCATTGCTGCACCCATGGCAGTGCCTTCCACCTGCATGTAAAATTGGCCCATAAATTGAAAAAAGTTTTTAGTAAGGGCCATTTCAGCACACCAAGTAATGAAAGCATTACTAACCGGATGGTTGTCCTCACGCTTTAAAAGGGTTTCCTCCACTACCTCTAAAGTGGCTCTCTGGGGGATGTTTGTATACAGGGATTGTATGTCTAAACAAATTAATATATCGGTGGTAGGGTCAAACAAGAGTCCTTCAATTTTTACAATAGCATCTCTGGTGTCCTGAACATAGCTCTTCATTTGATTCACAAAAGGGCGTAGATAAAAGTCTACATATTTAGATAAAGGTTCCAAAATTGAATTTACGCCCGACACTATAGGCCTGCCCGGAGGTTTATCCTTGTTTTTATGGATCTTGGGCAATATGTAGAATATCGGAACCCTCGCTGTTTCCCTGGTAAGGTAATCACCTTCCTGTTTGCTGATAAGCTGTAATTCTACAGCTTTTTCAACCTTTTCCCTTATCTGTTTCTTAATGTCTGGACTAGGATCCTGTTCAATTTTGCGATAGCTGTTGTTGTCTGCAAGTAACCTCTTGCATTCATTTATATAGTCTTTTTTATTTAGAATAACAATAGCGCCACCCTTATCTGCTTGTCGAATCACTATTTCCTCATTATTACCCAGATTGCGTAACATAGTGATTTCAGATTGACTCAAATTGGAATTTTTAGGTATCCCTTTCTTTTCCAATTTCTGGATCTCTTGGAGTACCTTTTTTTCAAAAACCAATGATTCAGGGGAATGGGTATGTTGAGGGGGGTAGAAAGTGGATGGATTTCTTAAACCGCTATAGTTGGTGTAAATACTAGCTGGTTGGTCTTCAAAAAACTCCTTCAAATGTACCTTACGCATAAAAGCATTAAATTCTAATCTAAACTCAAAAGGGTTATGATGTTTAGACACCACGAAATTCAGACCCTTGTTAAGTCTGACAATGCTCCTCTTCCTTAGTGAGAATCTTGCTGGATAAGTTCACTACCAACCCCGGTGACTGCGTGTCTGCATCCGGTCTGTTGACCAATCTTGCCGACTGTTCCCTCTGCCTAAAAAAGGTGGGCGTCTAGATCCATTTCTTGTGTTCCTGTTCCCTCTTAAATTTCGACCCCTTTGTGAAGGGGCATTAGTATTTCTTCCTCTTTGCCCCCCCTCATTAGTATCTTCATTGTCATTGGAAGAGCCACCTTCCTCACTAGAGCTAAAAGAAGTGTTCCTGAACCTCACTCTCCGGTTCGTTCTCTGTCCTTCGACAGGTGCTCCGAAATTATAGTCTTTCATAACATATCGAAAAGCTTTTTCATGTTCAAAACTGGCTAAATCTTTTTTAAGCCTCTTGATTCTTTCTGCGCTAGATTCTAATTTAAAATTCTGCATTTCTTTCATATGAGCATCTAATTTAGTTTTGAAGCTTTCAATATCGAAATTCTTTTTCATTTCTTCTTCTATTTTGTTCAGGTCCACCATAATCTTTTTTGTGGTTTCTTGGGCTGTTTCGATGATTAATACTAACCAGTCCCTCCCACATTTATTAGCTATATAGCTCCATTTTAATTTAAAATCTGCATTATCCAAAAATAATCTTGGTTCATTGTGTACTATCAGGCCCTGGGGTAGTGCCTGGTTCTTGAGATACTCCAACATAATAATCGCATGTAACTCGGTACGTACAAGCCTCTTTCGGGTTTGTGTGAGCTCATTCCATTTGTCATCTTTGCTAATGTCACTTAATTCGCTATCTAGGCCCAAATCTGGTATCGAATTCAAAAGTTGCAAAATATAGTCTTCAGTATAGGCCAAACTCTTATCAGCCGAGGTGGTCATAATGCCACTTGGATTAATTACAATATGGGGAATCTAATAGTCAAAATGTGAGAACATTTATGTGATTATGGTTACCAGTAGTCTCTCCCTAACACCACTGAGTGGAAAAAACCTCCGAGACAATAAGTTGCCTCTCAGAAGCATAAATACATATGCGGGTTGCCCCACACGACGGTGATAAACCCTCCTACCAAGTGGGGATATACTCAAATTTAATCAAAAAGAAGGGACATATTTATTTAACACAACATGTTTGCCCTCAGCAATCTGAAACCCGATCACACAGTCTATCTAACCAAATGCAGGTTATGTCATGTACAATAAATGTCATGTATCCAGTATTAAAATATCATATTTAATTAATTTGCTAAACAGCACAAATATCAAAAAACATTCACTAAAAATATTCATTACATCACATACAAAATATTCAATGTTATAAAAGTGGTAATTATTCCACACATATTCAAATTATACACTCATTTAAACATTCTAGACAGTAGCTAATTCAATTGTTCTTATTTCCTACTGTGTATCACAACTTAGCCCAACTTATATAAGTTTCTGTCCTGGATGTTTATTATTAACTGGACATTCTTCAGGGGCGACAAATTGACTTGTGCTTCTTGTAGACTTGTCTCTATGGTTCCAATTTCTAGAGCTGAGGATACATACAATATAAAAACAATTATTACCTTGGCATAATAGGTTTTTTTTTTACTTCACCCAGCCAGTCCTAATCACCATTAGGATACATCAAGTATATATACTATAAGATACTAGTGCTTAAAACTTGTAATCTCTTACATGTAGTACAAGTTTATTTAGACAATCACAATTTTGTCCTTCACTATACACAGTGTTTGGGAGGGATATAAAGCCTATCAACACATTCTTTGTTGTACTCATCAAATCATAATGGCAATTAATGAATGATCAAATCAGAGAGTACACACATCTATTCTCAAAACTCAGAACGTTCCTCATACAATCCAACTGGGGTAACACCTCACCTCCATTCCAATAATGATTTTCCTGTCTTGTGGGCAAAGTACATAAGCCAGCCTCCAAACCAGGTCAAATATGCAGTTAGTATTCTGTCAAGAAATAGGACACCCTGTAAGTTCTCAGAATGCAGAAAAACGTGCCGAAACTACAAATAGCATCCAGATAGAAGGAAACAAATGTGAATGGTCATACCTTTTGTAAAAAAGTACTATTCTAGGGTCTGTAGTCTTGTCAATAATTTTCCTGAGCCCCAATGCTTTTTTATTTTATAGTACTCCGTGGCAAGGGTCTTCCCCTAGAAAGAGGATGTATTAAGTACCATCACTCACTTTTAGCAAGTAAATACATCAAGGTAAAAATCCTGATAAAGCACCCCATCAGTTCCCCACATCTAGGTCCCCCAACTTACCATTAGTAGTGCTACAGCCGTAAACCATCCGCAGAGTATTGTTATTCTGCTGCTGATCTGCTCGCGAGCGCGAGCTTCTCTATTTATTGAGAGCGCCGTGGTCGTACGCCCATTGATGACGTCATCGCGTAAAAACGTGACGCGATGACGTCATCGCGTGCAGTACAACGCCGCGCCGACGCCAAAACCAGTGTAGCTATCCCAGCAACCCGTGAGTAAAGCCACTGCAGGAGCAAGAATACTACTCAAGCACTCCTCCGGTCTCATCCATATGTTAAAAACAAAAGGATAAGGAAAAAATAAATAAAAACATATCTCTCCATTAATGTAGGGGTCCTACGGGGTGCAGATCGTTAATCACCATCCAATTATCCAGTAACAGTCCAACTACAGTATGTAACAGTCTCTGCATGAGTTAGAAGATGGATTATTTAGGGCAAAGGCACAGTGCCAAATTTACGTAGGAACTCCAGTAATTGCTGGTATTAGTCATACACCTTTAACAGGTCCAATCAACATTAACATATAAATACACTGTAGGGGCCAAACTCACCCTTTTAAAGATAAGTCATTTCTAATACATAGTGCAGAGTACAAAGTACCCTGCCCCCATCCTGTATTTCTGGGAGTTCTTCAAAGTGAATTCCTATTTCACAATAGGTACATCGTGATAGGAAATACCATCAGACATTACAAGACACGTCCTTCAATGTTAATCGAAAACATAAGAAAATAATCTATTTGATGTTATGCCACTCAATATTTTCATTGAGTCCTGTTACATGACTATTAGTTAAAAAAAATTAACTTTTGTTCTAAATTTAGCAGTTTTCTATTGATATCTTCCTGTGTCTTCCCTTTCACTTTTTTCAAGATGCACCATTCAAAATCCATGAAAGAATGGCCCCTCTCATCAAAATGTTTCACCAGCGGGGCCTTTTCAACATGGTTCCTAAGGCAGCTCTTGTGTTCTATCATCCGTGTCTTGCATTTTCTGTTGGTCTTTCCTATGTACAATAAGGCACATGGACATCTAATCATGTAGATCACATTATTTGTTTGACAATTAGTATGTTCCTTCATTTGCCATTCTGATTTCAAACCCAAATTCACAGAGGTCATTTTGCGAGTCAGGGGGCACATAATGCAATCACCACACGGATGATGTCCTACAACCCTAGGTAGTCCCCATAAAGTACTCTGTCGCACTTCAGAGCTATAAGTTTTCTGTACATCATTACGCATCACCAAATTGCGAATATTAGTACTTTTCTTGAAAGCCACTAGGGGAGTTGGAATGGTCATTATCTTCTTCCAATTTCTATGAATGATGTTTTTCACTTTGTAAGAAAGATTACTAAAGGTATTGACAAAAACCAATGGGCTCTCTACCTTCTCTCTATTTTTCTTTTCAAATAGAGCTTCTCGATGATTGTTAAAAGCTCGTTTGGCTGATTGCTTCACAATCTTAGCAGGGTAACCTCTCTCAATGAGTTTGTTAATCAAAATGTTAGCCCCATCTTCATAGTCCAACCTAGTGCTACTGTTACGTTTAAGGCGTAAAAATTGCCCAAAAGGCAAATTATCACGTACGTCTTTAGCATGGTGACTACCGTAATGCAATAATGCATTCCTATCGGTGCTTTTTACAAATGGTTTGACCCATAGTTGATTATCCCTATGATAAATAGTCAAGTCCAAGTAATTAACTTCATTAGAACTCATAGATGCTGTGAATTTTAGATACCTGTTCTGATTGTTTAACCACTCCACAAAATTGTTGGCTTCTTCCAATGTTCCATGCCATACCATAAAGACATCATCAATATATCGTAGCCACTGGGATACTTGATGTTTAAATGGATTGACCCCAGAGTAAATAATGGTTTGTTCCACCATGTCTACGTATAAATTTGCTAAATTCGGGGCCATTGCTGCACCCATGGCAGTGCCTTCCACCTGCATGTAAAATTGGCCCATAAATTGAAAAAAGTTTTTAGTAAGGGCCATTTCAGCACACCAAGTAATGAAAGCATTACTAACCGGATGGTTGTCCTCACGCTTTAAAAGGGTTTCCTCCACTACCTCTAAAGTGGCTCTCTGGGGGATGTTTGTATACAGGGATTGTATGTCTAAACAAATTAATATATCGGTGGTAGGGTCAAACAAGAGTCCTTCAATTTTTACAATAGCATCTCTGGTGTCCTGAACATAGCTCTTCATTTGATTCACAAAAGGGCGTAGATAAAAGTCTACATATTTAGATAAAGGTTCCAAAATTGAATTTACGCCCGACACTATAGGCCTGCCCGGAGGTTTATCCTTGTTTTTATGGATCTTGGGCAATATGTAGAATATCGGAACCCTCGCTGTTTCCCTGGTAAGGTAATCACCTTCCTGTTTGCTGATAAGCTGTAATTCTACAGCTTTTTCAACCTTTTCCCTTATCTGTTTCTTAATGTCTGGACTAGGATCCTGTTCAATTTTGCGATAGCTGTTGTTGTCTGCAAGTAACCTCTTGCATTCATTTATATAGTCTTTTTTATTTAGAATAACAATAGCGCCACCCTTATCTGCTTGTCGAATCACTATTTCCTCATTATTACCCAGATTGCGTAACATAGTGATTTCAGATTGACTCAAATTGGAATTTTTAGGTATCCCTTTCTTTTCCAATTTCTGGATCTCTTGGAGTACCTTTTTTTCAAAAACCAATGATTCAGGGGAATGGGTATGTTGAGGGGGGTAGAAAGTGGATGGATTTCTTAAACCGCTATAGTTGGTGTAAATACTAGCTGGTTGGTCTTCAAAAAACTCCTTCAAATGTACCTTACGCATAAAAGCATTAAATTCTAATCTAAACTCAAAAGGGTTATGATGTTTAGACACCACGAAATTCAGACCCTTGTTAAGTCTGACAATGCTCCTCTTCCTTAGTGAGAATCTTGCTGGATAAGTTCACTACCAACCCCGGTGACTGCGTGTCTGCATCCGGTCTGTTGACCAATCTTGCCGACTGTTCCCTCTGCCTAAAAAAGGTGGGCGTCTAGATCCATTTCTTGTGTTCCTGTTCCCTCTTAAATTTCGACCCCTTTGTGAAGGGGCATTAGTATTTCTTCCTCTTTGCCCCCCCTCATTAGTATCTTCATTGTCATTGGAAGAGCCACCTTCCTCACTAGAGCTAAAAGAAGTGTTCCTGAACCTCACTCTCCGGTTCGTTCTCTGTCCTTCGACAGGTGCTCCGAAATTATAGTCTTTCATAACATATCGAAAAGCTTTTTCATGTTCAAAACTGGCTAAATCTTTTTTAAGCCTCTTGATTCTTTCTGCGCTAGATTCTAATTTAAAATTCTGCATTTCTTTCATATGAGCATCTAATTTAGTTTTGAAGCTTTCAATATCGAAATTCTTTTTCATTTCTTCTTCTATTTTGTTCAGGTCCACCATAATCTTTTTTGTGGTTTCTTGGGCTGTTTCGATGATTAATACTAACCAGTCCCTCCCACATTTATTAGCTATATAGCTCCATTTTAATTTAAAATCTGCATTATCCAAAAATAATCTTGGTTCATTGCGTACTATCAGGCCCTGGGGTAGTGCCTGGTTCTTGAGATACTCCAACATAATAATCGCATGTAACTCGGTACGTACAAGCCTCTTTCGGGTTTGTGTGAGCTCATTCCATTTGTCATTTGTTCTCACACAACATGTAATTATTAATGTCATCAGTGATGTGATCTGTGATGTCATCATTGTGGTCCTAGGCTGCGCCACAGGGGGTGAAAAGTTAAGGTTGCTTTAGCTGAATTCCAGGGGTTGTGTTGTGTTAAGGTCTCACCTTAACGTCCCTACAACTAAATATGTTTCCTTGAATTTCAAAGGTTTTGTTGCAATGTATTGCTCACCTTAACGTTCCTGCAACTAAAGTGTTCTCCTTGAATTTCAAAGGTTTTCTTATTGCATAGATTTTTAGAACGCTTCCAGATCACTAGCAGGGCCTGGTCGAACACTATCAAACCACTAGACAAGGTCTTCGACCATGGCCGGTGGGCACGGCCACTCTATATTTTAAAATAGCTGCAACCAATCGCTATTAAGATGTTCATCAATTTTTTCCTGTTTCGACAGTGGTATTGTTATGTGTGAAAGATTGCAAGCTTTGAGAACTCACAATGTTTTTAGGCAATGCGAAGTGAGATTACATGGACCAAACACTTTAGTTAAGCAGCATGCTCCAAGCCCCTTGTTTAAAGGCCGGTCTCTTGGTGACTGTTGTGATACATCGCAAAACTCCAACTAACCACATTTAAGCAGCATGGAAACGGGAAAAAAGGACAAGCTGCAAGAATAACATATGCCCAGGTACTTTTTTCTCCCATAGCGGAAATCAAAAGCTTTCACCCAAGAATATATGCACAGTAAGTGAAATATCCAAATGTAGTTCATTTGATCTTGCCCTTAGAAGAAAGTGCACAAGACAAAATAGCATTGGACTTTTAAAAAAAGTAATGAAAACCAGAAAAATACCCTGAGAGAGGAAAAGTTCCAATAAACATGATGGCAAAGTATAAAAGGCGCTCACCTTTTAAACCCAGCAATCTGTCGTGAAATATTCCCTGGTAAACTAAATCCCAATATGAAAAAAGTGCTTGTGGGTAAGTATCTGCACTGGAACATGACAACCTGAGTAACATCCTGGTATCCAAATACTTGAGCAATACTTGAGCAAGCTTGCCAACCTCAAAAAATCTCATGTGTTGCATCCACCCTCTGAAAAAAGTTAAACTCTTCACCCACATGTGTCTTTGACTTGTGCCCTGAAAAGCAGCCACAATCATGGGAGATTAACTGCACCAGTGTCCAGGATTACAAACTCTCTTGCCACATCGTGGGAAAATACTCATGACTTACTTGCCCTCTCATCATTTCACCTCCTCACCCTCATGACTGGCTTTCAATAATACTCTGCTTCAGAAAGATAACTTTAAAGGTACACATTCCATAGTGTCCCTCAAATATATATAAATCCTTATTGAACTATGTTAGACAAAAGTTGTACAATTGTGCCATTATTCCCCACCACTTGATTGGCAGACTACACATACCAGAATGCAATTCAGCAAAAGGCAAAACATCAGTGCAACACTTTCTTTCAAGGACTGACATTAGCACAGTTTAAAAAAAAGCAGATGCCATGTGTTTTCTTAGTGTGTTATGAGATATTTAAAACAAAGAAAACACACGACACCACAGACTGTGGACTGTCTCCCATCCATGCAGTAACTGGGACCAACCCTGCTCAGTTTCAAAATGTGAAGGGGCCAGCCCCCTCAGGCCATGTTACTATAAGTGGTCTTGTAACTTTTCCTCACTTATTAGGCACCATGGCCTGAGGGGGTGTGCCTTCTCTGAGCTTTGAAGCTAAGCAGGGTTGGTTTCAGTTACTACATGGATGAGAAACCCTGGTCACCAGTGATTTTTCAACCCCAATGTCACGGTAGCTGTAAGAATATATATTTTTTTTATTATGCATAAAAGATTGCAGGCTTTGAGAACTCCTAATGTTGTTAGTTAATGCCCTGTGTGATTAAATTATTTTCCGAGGATCACACATTTTGCTTAAGCAGCATGCTACAAGCCCCTTGTTTTATGGTCAGTCTCTTGGTAACTGTTGGGATACATCACACAACCTCAACTAGCCACATTTAAGCAGCACATCAAAGGGAAAAAAATGACCAGCTGCAAAACTAACATATGCCCAGGTACCTTTGCCCCCATAGCGATAATCCAAACCTGGCCCCCATGAATGTATGCACTGTAAGTGACCAAATATTTCAAAGTGAAATATACAAATGTCGTTCAATTGACGGTCTCCTTAGAAGAAAGTGTGCAGGACAAAATAGCATTGGACTTTTGAAAAAAGTAATGAACACCAGAAAAGTAACCTGTGAGAGGAAATCTTCCAATAAATATGCTGGCGATGTATAAAAGGTGCTCACCTTTTAAAACCAGCAATCTGTAGTGAAATATTCCATTGAAAATAAAGTCCCAATCTGAAACAAGAGCTTGTGGTCTTGTAGGTAAGCTTCTGTACTGGGAACATGACAACCTGAGTAAAGTCCTGGTAGCCAAATACTTGAGCAAGTTTGCCAACATCAAAAAAGCCCAAGGGGTTGCGTGCGCCCTCTGAAAAAAGAAGTGATGCTGTCCACCCACGTGTCCTTCACTCGTACCCTGAAAAGCAGCCACATCCAGGGGAAAATAACTGAAACATAGTCCAGGATTGCAAACTCACTTGTCACATCATGGGAAAATACTCATGACTTACTTGCCCTCTCATCATTTCCCCTCCTCAAACTCATGTCTGGCTTTAAACAATACTCTACTTTATAAAGCTAACTTGAAAAGTACACATACAATAGTGTCACTCAAATTTATAAATCTGTATAGAACTATGTTAGGCAAAAAGTTTACAATTATGGCATTATTCCCCCATCTTGACTGTGAGTCTACAACTACCAGAATGCAATCCAGAAAAAGTCTCTGAGCGCAAAACGTTCAAGGTATGACAGTAGCATGGTTTATAAAAATAACAATGCGGATGCCGTGTGTTATGAGAGATTTAAAACTAAGAAAACACACAGCATTCAGGACTGTGGACTGTCTCCCACCCATGCAGTAACCAGGACTAACCCTGCTTAGTTTCAAAGTGAGGAAGAGTCCAGCCCCCTTAGGCCATGTTCATGTAGGTGGTCTTGTAAGGAGGGGTCATGTCATTTATTAGGCAACATGGCCTTAGGGAACTGACCCCTTCCTTACTACATAGCTAAGTAAGGTCTGTCCTGATTACTAAATGGATGGGAAACCTGGATGGAAATTGTGTCACTGGCCATTCTGCCATGGCCAGTGATTTTTCACACTATAACTGTAAAAATATCTTATTTTTTTAAAACGCTAACCGCGTTTACTGAACTACACATAACCTTGACTATCGGTAGTCCTTTATAGCCACGAATATCGGCAAAACATTAGAAAGAAAAATGCTTTCAGGCCCTCATCTGTGTCAGCTCTCCCCACATGGCCTGCTCTCTCCTCCCCCTCCCCCCACAATACAAGCTGCTTCTGTGATGAGGTTTGCTTTGGGATGTCGGCAATTCGAGACTGCAGAAAGCTTTGTGTTGCAAACTCAGTCCCTAGATCCTCCCAACTCCAGAATTTCACTTGGTGACCTCTAGCCACCCCCAAACCTCTAGCTTTGACCTGCAAATAACGTTTTTCCTGTTTCATGTTCCCATATCCTCGGCTACAGCCGTGGATATCTCTCACATCGAGAGAAAAACAAGATGGCAGTCGTTTCATTTCTAAAAAGAAACCCAGTTTCAGGTAAATCCCTGTGATATAGCTATCTATTTTTGAGAAAGGGCACCCCCTTCTCCATCAAAATTTAAATAACCACTGCATGGAATAACCCCAAACCATGCATGGTTTGTGAGTCAATGCTTCATGTCCAAGTTGTTCCAGACCTGGTCCACATCCTTCCAGAGGTTTGGGCTGTGCGCTTTGTCAAAAATTGACGTTGTTTGTTTATGGGCAAATGAATGGGAAGTAGGCTTCAGTTTGGAAAACACAAATCCGTTGTCTTCTTAATAACTTTCTTATGTTTGAATGCATCTTTACAAACCTTTGCAGTCTGGTGGAGGGGGAGGCGTGAGTCCTTAATCACTTCTGACATTTCAGTCAAATCCATTACTCGAATCAAATGTTATTAACGATAGAATTTTGAGGGGTTCCTATGTCGCTGAACCAGGTGACTTTTCCTCATGTATATTGCTAGTAAAAACCCATTTACATACCAAGGACAACTATAGACACATCAATATATACTATTGGTGGACAGACCCCTGGGTCTGGGTAGTATAACAATATTTTAACGTGTTCTCCCATAAAGGTGATACTCACGTAACCCCTCTCTTTACAGATTTCCTGTTACCTGAAAAAACCTGCTTTCAGACAAAGACAAATAACTCCAGTACCTGCATCCACTTGACCACATCCTCAAGCCGTAACACTGTGCTGCTAAAGGAGAGAGCCAGGTCCCCTTAACAGATGCATTCCAGAGCCGTGCCACTGCCCCTTTCCAGCCTGTGTTTAAACATAGAGGGACAGTTTTCTCTAGAGTGGCCATCCGCTTTGTTTTTCACTTCCTTGACAAGAGCAGGGTCTTCACAACCCTGTTGGTGGTTGCTTTAATTACTTATTTTTAATGGGCACAAATAAAACAAGAGGTAAGAAACATTACTTTAAAACATCCTCAGAAAACGTTGCTAGAAAAAGGATAATTGAACAAGCCCCAAAGTAGACTTTGCTGCCCCATACACAGTACTAGATGCACTCTGAAATAATCTTAAAACAACTGCTTGTAATTCACTAGTGGGTACAAACAGGACTAGACTCCAAACATAGGTATTACTAATTTTACAGTAAAAGCCATTGCAGGAAGGGTTCTTGGATACTCCCCCGTCCTTCTATTTACGGAACCTAGGTTGCAAGAACATTGCAAATAACGAGGACATACCCCCACTTTGGTAGCCATTTTTACAATGTACTTGCTGTATTAACTTGTAAGTTGCAACAATTTTCATTTCAAAGGGCAAACCATGCTCTAGGCAACTTCATAACCAGCAACTCACTTGCTGACGTTGGGGAGAGGAAGAGGAGGGGAAGAACCGTAATAGTTGAGTGGATGGCAGAGTGGGGGGAAGGGGCAATTGTGGGACGAGTTGTGGTAAAGGAGGCCAAAAGAAAGACATGTTCAAGGGAGTTTCCCTGGGTATGAATAAGCAGGTTGTAAAGGGAGGTTAGAGAGTGGTCAGGTCCGACATAGTCAAGCACACATCGGTGAGGGAGAGAGCATTTTTGGATGTTAAACTCTCCATTTAGAGGAAATGAGGATTCAGTGGAAAAAGAGGCAAGAATGAGGTCAAGGTCACAGAAGAAGGATTTGAGAGGATTAGAAGGGCAATGAGGAGGTGGGCTCAAGGACTTAGGTGGCAAACTCTTAAAAGTGAGGGAGAAAGTCAGCTGTCAGAAGGAGTGATCAAGAACGTTGCCTCTTTGATCATTAAACCACCTCCTTCCATTATCATCTGGGGGAAAGTGAATGTAATGTGCTGATTCCACGTGCATGGAAGCAATTGTGGGCTGTCAGGGTGGACAAAGGAAAAGCCTCTCTGGCATCTCTAGACTGTCTGCCTCATTGTATCTTAATGTATTGCACATTGTACTGTAATATGTTGTGTTCTTACATAGCGATTCATACCAGTTGTCCAACTTCTAAGCACTGTGATAACAGGTGTTATTATTATCCAATGTACTGGTACCTAATTGTTCACACCATGGAAGGATGAAGGACAGAGTTGGCCCTGTTGCAGCTGTGACAAGGCCTGTCACCAGGCCTTCTCAAAGGGCGGAGGGAGAAATGCTGCAAAACTGCAAGGTGAAGGGGGCAGGGCTAACCAGCCCTTTTGAAGGCTCTGGACCCTACCCTTGTCACACCCCTGGAGCCAAGTAAGTACATTGGTCAGGGTAGTATCCAATCCTGGGAGGAGGTGGGTTTTTTAAATACCTGTGTGCGAGTGTGAAGCGTGGGTTACTTTGGTGAGGACAGGAGGAGGACACCTGAGAGACCAGAGGAGGCAAGAGCGAAAGGAGTGCAAAGGCTATTGTAAGGAGGGGGTCTGTGGAGTGTGTGTGTGTGATAGTGGAGAGTGTGAGCAATAGAGGTACAGTAGGAGTAGCAGAGTGGTAATGGTAATAGTGGCAGAGGTGGTAGTAGAATTTTGGATTAGAGACAGCAGGTAGCAAAGAAGCGAGTAAGTGGGATAAACAGTAGAGCAGTAGTAGGTAGTAGAGGGCGATAGCGAGGGGCAAGTACACAGTAATGAGAGTAGGAGAGACTGAATAGTACGAGTGGCAGTGAGTGGGAGAATAGGAGTAAGTATCAGCATAGAGTGGGACAGAGATTGCAATGGGAGAATAGAGAGAGGCGAGGAGGTAGAGTAGGATGAAGGAAGGAGGAGAAGGTAATGGCAGAGGAAGCTATAATACTAAGTAAAGGCGATAAGAAGTAAGAGGAGAAGTACAGTTAAAGGGTGGAGGTGGAAAGGCAGACTGAGAGATCTGAAGGAATTTTAGTACAGTGGGAGGAGAGCATCTTGGTACCCAGAGTAGAGAAAGTCCAGGAGAGCTTGCATGTGAGAGATGGTGGAGTGACAGTGGGCAAGAGAAGGCGCCATCCCTAACTTTCTAGAGTACTAACCGAGCTATGTCAGGGAAAGATTAGAACATGACTGGGGAGTTAGGTAGCCCACATGTTAGGGAAAACACCATCATTCTTAGTCAGAAACCGTAGACGGATAGAGTTCACTGTTGGCCAGATACCAACATCCCTGTTAGGGACAGCTGGGTTAGGGAGGGGAAAACAGGCATGAGTCATGTAGAGAGGGACGGCCCTAGTGCCCAAATCCCAAACCCACTAGGCCCTAAATACCTTTTACCAGACGATACAGCCATTCTGTCTGTAAAGATTTAAAATAAACACCCTCGGAACTTGTCTGGGAGTTATCGTGACTATTTGTGGTGGGCCTCCACTGTCACACAGTATTCAAAACTGCAAAGTGCAGGATTGCCCCATGTTTGAAACTGACAAATGCCTCGCAAGCTATATATGTACTGTATTGTTTCGTACTATACTACATTGTGTTTTATTGATATAAATTGCATTTCAGTGTATTTTATTGTATGATATTACTTTTTAGTCTAGCATATTTATAGTAACTTGATAGATGCATGGATGTATGTTTGTGAGCATGCTTTGGCGTGTGAGTGTGGTGGATGGATAAGGGACCGAGTGCATGTTTGGTAGAATGCAGTTACTTGAAAGTGCATTTGGAGATTGTCCTTTGGTGTTCTCTGTTGCCTCTCCTAAATAAAGGTTTACTGCTACTTCAATGTCTGGCTCAACTTTTCATGGTGATTAGGAACCCGAAGAACCTCAGCCAGACCTCTCAACTCACATGCTTTTGGCAGGTGTCACCCATCATGGAATTTGTTAACTCACCCACCCAGCCCCTAACCTGCCCATGATTCAATTGCCTCTCACCTGCCAAACTTTATTTCTTTGGTTTTCACCCACAATATGCACAGAAAAGGTTAACATCTATGCATGCCTCAGTGCAGCATAGAAGTGTCGGTGTGCAAGGCATCGGAAGGAAGAATTGCAGTGTGGCTGTGTGCATTTCCTCCAGCGCATCACTGAGAGTGGTATGCAGGCATTGGCTTTGGCAAATCCACAGAGGTGAGCATAACCTCTGTCGCACTGTCCGGCAGCCAGGAAAAGTAGAAAGGTCAGAAGGCAAAATTGAACAATTTGCTGTGGTTGGGCCCAGGCATGCACTAGCCTAGACAGTGATGACAACACCAAAAGAAACAAGCGACTTTGCCTTTCGATTGACACAAATGAAGGACTACAGTGGAGAAAGTGCTTACACAATTAACCAGCAAGACCTGCGTGGTGCAGTCACAATAGTATTTGCACTTGACAGCTGACTGGAGTGAGTTGTAGCCATGCCACCACTAGCAAAGTCATTCAGTCATTAACTGGAGCCTAGATTCAACTGTCAACAGAACTGCTCCATTTAGCAGAACATTACAAAACCATGGGATGAAGCAAAAGATGTTCCAATTTTGGTCAGCTTAAACATCTGTACAGGCATAAGAAAGTTGCCAAAAAAGAAAAAGCTACAGTGCTTAATGAACTCTAACTCTTCAAGTCAAGCATGATGTATGGATAATTAGTGCCCGAATTTCAACCGTGAACTAATTTTAGCAGTATCACTGACTTCAATTGTGGTAAGGTGCACTATGCAGAAATTGTGCTAATTACGTGCCAGGTGTGTGACCTAGTGCTGAATCATGATTTGGGATTTAGCACAGCACATTGTAGTGTAGACTGCTAACAATTAACATTACTAAATACCAATCTGGCAAATGACTAACTCTAACAAAACAAATACTGGTGGTTATTAGTAATGAGACTCGGTTTGCCAAGGCCATAGCCTTGCTGCAGGCTAGGTGTGAATGAACGTGTATGCAACGTTGGCTTAGAGAGTAAATGCACACATTGAAAGCTGAGCTGCAGTGTGCTTGGGGGAAGTGGAGCTCAGAGTGCAATGAAACAGCAGAACGTCCACTAGCAAATATAGCTCTTTTGTGTAAACAGAATAAAACACAAAGAATGTTAGGATCCTATGTAGCACATTTTATCCGGACTGGAGAAAGGGTGCTGTACAAAGGTCATTGTGGGGAAGCAGAAAGGCTTTTGGAAAAATACTGAGGTGTTGGCTAAAAGGGGCGATGCTTGATTGATTGATGACCTCCCGGCAGGAGGCATGAATGTGGGTGGTGAAACCATATCCTTTCTTTATGAAAATATAGGTGGGGCGGAAAACAAGAGAGCTAAAAAGCTGGGGGAGTGGGAAAGAAGGGGCTGGCGAGAGAAAAGTTGAGTGAAAGAAGAAGCAAGAGAGGATATTTTTATTTTTGATAAGGTCGGTTCTGGCTCGCCGTGAGCTGTAAAACTGCAGTCTGGGTTGAGAGCCGGAGACAGTGCAGAAAGGAGGGAGATGGGTGAGATCCTGGCAGTGCCCCGGCAGGCAGCTGAAAGTGGGAGAGAGACCTGTTTCGTAGAAGACATCTCTCTGCCGCCCATGCAGACAAAGTGGCCCTGAACTCTTGGTAAGCATAATTGACTAAATAAAAGAGAAATATCTAATTAGAGGTAACATTATTCTAATTAGTGAAGTGTCAGATTAGGTACGAGGGGTACGTGGGAACCCATTTCCTCTTCATGCACCAGTGAACAGATGTGTTTTTCATGTGTGCAGATAGTCACTTGTTGGAAAGTGGGAGTTTGCAGGCCCTCAAAAGTATCAGTTATAGTTTGAGGTTGCATATACAAATGTGTGTGCACTGCCAGGTTTACTAGAAGATAAGTGAGTATTGCTGGGTGTGAAGGAGAAATCATTGTCTTGGTGGGGAAGTTAAGAAAGTCTATGCCAATGTACTATGGATATAAATGCACTAACAGATTATGAAAACTGCATTTTTGCTAAGCTTTGTTGAGACTTTTCTTCCTATTTCTGACACGTGTTATGAGATGCAACACTGATGGTTTCTCTGCTTTTGTTTTATTCTGTTTTGCTAAATGAAGATAAAATGCCAGCGAGCGTTACTGTGAAAGCCATGCCATGTGTGGTCTGTTAGAGTGTGATCTGTTTATTACGTGATGCATAGAGTGTGGAGCCCACTGTATTGGGTACTGTTAGCGGCAAAATGTAGTGTGCTTGGTGTAGTGCAAAAATGTAGTGTGCTTTCACCTCACCCTGGACTCCAACTCTTCTAGCTTCATACAGAACTTAAATGAACAGGGGAATTTACTATGGGATGACTTTGAGAGAGAAATTAGGACGCAATTCTCGCCATTTAATTCCATTCAAGATGCCAAAAAGGTGGTATACACCATGACTGCTCAGTTAGATGTGGATCCAAACAACATATTGCAACCACTTTTGTTGAGCAATATATAAGAAATGCAGTAATTTCAGGAAACTGTGACATTTCTCAGGGGTCTGCAGGAGTGATATGGGAGCTCAAGTGGTAAAGTGTAACCAAGAGGAGGAGGAAATGAAGGAGAGACTGTCTCAATGGAGGACAAAGGGACGACTAGATAAATGCACTGCCATATCAAGATTTCAGGGAACTAGGTTATATGTTTAGTAGAATCAGGGGCAACTAGCACCATTGTTTCATTGGAATAGAAGAGCTGTTACAGATGCCTATAACCAAGGTTCTTGATATCAAGGAAAACTATAGCTGATTTGGAATTCCACAGCCAAAGTAGAATTCAAGGACAGGAAGCTGTCAATGAAGTTTACATCACAAGGAAGGGCAAGGGTATCTTGGTTTGATATCATCCAGGTCCACTGAGGGTAAACAATGATCCATGCAGAGCAACTGCTGTCGGTGTTGTAGGATAAGGTGGTAAGGGGCATCAATAGGAAGCATAAGGAAGTGGTATATTCTCAGTGAGTGGGCTGCTTCAAAGTATTCAATGATAAGATTAAACTCAAGTATTAGTCAACTGCAATAAAGGTGTACAATATCCTGTTGATTTCCATGAAGGACCTGCAATGCTACAAACATGGCCTTAAGGTTGAGCTCAGTAGTCATTGCACACAAGAAAATGGGTGTCTATGGTTATGTTGTTATGTTATGTTAGCCATTTGTAACACGCACCTGGTACCCGTAAACTGATGGGCGCAAGTAGAAGGGTGGACTTAAGATATCTGAATGCTAATATACGGGAGGAAGGTTTTCCTTTAGCACATATATCGGAATTGATAGTGTCTCTTAGTAATACCAAGAACTTCTCCATCATTGACTTTCAGTTAGCATGCCATCAAGTGGACTTGCATCCATAATCACCAGCACCATCCACATTCATTACTCAAGATGAATGTGCCATATACATTTAGATTCTGCAGCCAGCAGTTTGTACAGTGAATTTCAGGTGGCTGGGAAAATTTATATCTGCAGGATTGAGAGCTGGAGGAGGAATGGGATGGGATATGGCCGTAAGAAGCCAAATAAATTGCGTTTTTCATCCCTGAAGTCCGTGAACTGTCCAGATGTTCGGGGACACCTATGCCTATTTCAGCATTACAGGGTTGGTGAAATACAGTTTTTGGATGGCTTTAACTTTGGCACTGCTTAATGAAACTGCATGAAATTTTGGAATTGTATTCTAGACCTGATTCTGAATGGTATTGAAAAGTGTGGAGCTGTTTTGTCAAGAGGGAACAAAATTTGAGGGGGGTCCCAAATTATTGTAAAGGCTTATAAATATGGTGTCATTTGACAGATCTGCATAAACATTTGCAAAACAATTTTAAATCTAGATATATATGTTTCTACAAAGCTTGGTGCGATTCTGTTAAGAGGGGGAAAAATTAGAGGGGTTTCCCAAAACATTATAAAGGCATATAAATGTAGTGCAATTTGATGAATCTTCACAAAGGTTTGCAAAAGGATTTAACATCTAAATATAAATGTTTTTGTAAAGTTTGGTGGGATTTTGTCAAGAGGGGGCTACATTTCTCAACATTTTTAGATGGCTTATAACTTTGTTGCCGTTTGACGAATGTGGACAAATGTTTTCAGAAAGATTATAGACCCAACCTTGAATGTTTGTGTAAAGTGTGAATGGATTTTGTCAAGTGGGGGCTAGGTTATACGACTATTGTATGTACATATATTTTGACACTTTTGAAAAAATAAAACATGGGCGGATTTCAAGCAAACTCTTGTAAGGAGCATTGGCGAGGACCTTAAAGCATGGTTTTGCAAATGTGCAAAGTTTTTTCAGTGAATTTTATAGGTTTTTATTAGTGCAACTTAACCATAACGTCCCTTTAACACAGTTTTTTTCAATGAATTTCATGGGTTTTTACCAGTGCATGCTATTTTCCTACAATTTACTGATATCAAATTTATCCCAATACGGCAACATTTCTGTCCAATTTACAAAGTTTCACCTTCAAACTCTACCATTTCCCACCTTCTAGCATAATTTTTAACACTTCTATACCCTTTTTGTAACTTTTTCTGCTGTTTTTGTGTCCATCGACATACGTGAACGTCTGACGTCATCGCAGACCATCCATATAGTGCAACATGACCATGCGCTCACGCACGCCATGATGACATGTCCATGAACGCGTTCGCACTTCGCGGTCAGATCCGTGCTTCGAAGACAGTTCGGAACTGCATTTTCTACTGATCTAGGAACCTTCAAGCTCAAAATGTACCCTTGCACAGCTCCTATACCTATTCTTACTCATTATCCATTAACAATTTAGTACAAAGCACATACTTGGAAGAATATTAGCAAAACTTCTATTTATCTTAAAAATGGCATCATCTATTGCCATCCCTCCCTCCCCAAGAGCCACCACCAGCACAAGCTAGAAGACCTACACAACAAAAAAAGCACAGAACTTCCAAAGACAATGAAGATGACCAAGAAGATGAGGTAGAGGAAGTGCCTACCTCTATCACCCAGAGAGAATCATGGGTGTGGCAGTTATTTACCACTGTTGGAAATGTAGCAAAGACTAAAGCTACAAAAGTGAAATGCACTGAGTGTACTCAGTCACGGACTACCTAGACATTACTCCTACGCGACCACCTCCATGCGCCGCCACACCAAATCCAACTACTGCAATGCTCTCAGAAAGGTTGTTCCTTTCTTAGCAAGTAGTAGGCTGTCTTCCACCACATCATCTTCCTCAACCAATACTGTAACCACACAGCCTACTTCTGTGGGACACAAAATCCCACCAGTTACCTTGCAAGCAATAAAAGAGGCTGTTGATCTATATCTTTCGAAGACAACAGTCCTCTGTATATGAAAACATCACTCTACAGCGGGAAGTAATTTCAAAGTGCTTTTGAAGCTGTAATCAAGGAGCATGAGAAACACTGTGCCCTACCTTAGAAGTAACACACGTGCAACATCCTCCACTGTCCACCTGCCCCTCCATATTAGTGCTTGGTGCCTCTTCCCTCATTTCCCTCCCCACCTTACATTCTAACCTCTCCTGCAAAATAAAATACATAAAAAAACAACAAAAGAAAGGTTCCTTTAGGAACCACCTTTCACAGTTAAAAAATAGAACTAAAAAATAAATCTTGTAGACTCCATCTACTTCAAATTTCTCAGTAAAGTACATAGACTCAATAAGATGTTCAACATTTCCATTAGCATTTTGTGTTATGCTAATGGGAATAATGTGGCGTGCATCCCCTGTTCCATGGACTGGAACGGGGGATAACGGCCCGGCAGCCCAAGTTATCGGACCAATCGAAGTGTGTCTGTGTATGCCCTGATGCCTCCAGTCTTTTGCGGGTCATAAATAAATAAATAAATACATAAATAAAGAGGGCTCCAGACCGTTATCCCCCATTCCAGCCACTGCAATGGGGGGATGAAGTCCATAAGCACCCCTGGTTCCCAAAGCGGTAACCCGGGGTGCTAAAAAAGGATTTTTCTCCCTAAACCGGGATGCCTGCGGCGTCCGCTGTAGGAAGGAAAATCCTTTTCCAAGATGGCCACCGTGGAAAAAGAAGGCAGGTCTCCATACAGAGCCCCTCTTCCCTTTCCATGGCAGCCTGCAGAAGGTGAAGAGAGAACCCTATAACCGTATTACCACAAGCACATTTTCTTTTCCCTTTCACACCTATTCCACTTTCTAATAACTTTACCACATGGCCGGTCCAAGGTGGACATGGCAACTTTAACCCCATTTGTCATCCCTCGCAGTCATGGCCAGTAGCCAGATTGTCCGGGTCATGACCTTATGCCATGACACTGACAATCTGGCCACTGCCCATGGCCACAGGCTATACCTCAGTCTCCAAAGGTATATCACTATTTTGTGTACCTACATTATGACACTTGTCAGAAAAATAAAACACAGGCACATTTGCAAACAAAACTATGCTTTAAGGTCCTTGCCAATGCTCCCTACAAGGGTTTATTTGAAATCCTTTTTATTTTTTCAAAAGTCTCAAAATGTATGTACATATAATAGTCATATAACTTAGCCCCCACTTGACAAAATCCATTCAGAATTTACACAAACATTTAAGGTTGGGTCTATAATCTTTCTGAAAAAATGTAACTACCTCTTGACAAAATCCCACCAAACTTCACAAAAACATTTATATTTAGATTTTGAATCATTTTGCTAACTTTTGTGAAGATTCTTCAAATGGCACCACATTTATAAGCCTTTAAAATATTTTGGGACTCCCCCTAATTTTGCTCCCTCTTAACAGAATCCCACCAAACTTTGTAGAAACATTTATATTTAGATTTAAAATTGTTTTGGAAAGGTGTATGCAGATTTGTAAAATGGGATCACATTTATAAGCCTTTACAATATTTTGGGACCCCGCCTTGAGCGGCACGAAAGTTATAAGCCATCCAAAAACTGCTTTTCACCAACCCTGTGCTGCTGAAATAGGCATAGATGTCCCCGAACGTCTGAAGTATTCGCGAACATCACAGGACTGCCCCCAAACATCCGGTCTGTTCGCAGACTTCGGGGATGAAAAACACCAATTGTTTGGCTTCTTACGGCCATCTCCCATCCCATTCTCCTCACCCCTCAACTCCCCAGAGATTATTTAATAAGTTTGACAAGTGCAATGTTGTGTTTTTTAATATGTTTTTACTGCAATGTTTGCGGACACCGGCGGCTGTCTGCGAATCCAACATGGCGGGCGTTTCCAAATATTTGACGCACTTCACACTTTTTACCATCCGAAGGCTCCGATGTCTGCGGACATCACGTCACTCTCTAGGCCAATTGGATGCCCCTCCACAGACCCAACAGTGAAGTGGGTCCACGGACTGAACCCAGATATCACTAAGCTTTTTTGCCCTACTATTGGGCCTTTTTGAAAAAAACTACCAAACTGATTTACACCAAATTTACAAAAACATACTTTTGGGACCAAGCTGACGTTTCTGCCGCAAATCTGGTGAAAATCCGTCCAGCGGATTGGGCTGTAGGCATGAGCAAAATTTGTATTCCATTGCGTCTATGGAAAACAACATTTTTTTGGCCCCCTGTATAACTTTGCCCCCCCTTGATGAAACCTCACCAAAGTTATAAGCCACCCAAAAAGTGCTCTTCCTATCTTCCTATGAGATGAGAAACTTAACCATAACTACAGGGCTGCAGTAAATATATACGGTAGTGGCCATGTAGTTATGGTTAAGTTGCTGTTTCCATAGGAAGAGCACTTTTGGGCGGCCAAAAAAAAAGTTTTGGGACCTCCCCTATAACTCCGCTCCCCCTGGACGAATCCTCACCAAACTTTGCAAAAAAGTATATGGCCACTCTGAATTTTTTTGTAAAGTTTGGTGAGAATTCATCCAGGGGGAGCGGAGTTATAGGGGGGGTCCCAAAACTTTTTTTCCCATAGACTGAATGGGGGAAAAACTTTGTGCATGGCTACAGGTGAAACTGCTGGACGGATTTTGACCAAATCTGCGGCAGGTACAGGGGCTTGGTCCAGAAAGCATGCTTTTGTACATTTTGTCACCATACGTGCAGTACATTTCTTTATAATTATGAAAAAGTAGGTCTGAAATAATTAGTGATATCTATGTTCGCTCTGCGGTCACACTTCCCTGTTCGGTCGACGAACAAGAAACCGATTGGCTAAGGGGCTACCGTCATGACCGCATACACGCAACGTCTCTGCCCATTGGCTGCTGCGAGACGTGTTCTGAGTCAGATGGTTTGGATGCGCCCGACATCTTGGATCAGCAGAAAGCAGAGCAACAACCAGCGTACATATGCTTTTTTCATTAACCTATTTTGCTGTGTCACAGAGCAATTGGGAAAGGTTCAGACAGTAAGAAATGGGTGATCTATGCATTTGTTCTTCGGCCGTCATGATGTAATTTCTATGGACACCTTGTACGTACAGTAAATGTGAGGGCTTATAACGATAGCACTTCAGTCCATGTAGTGGGCAGGAAATTTGTAACACTTCAGTCCATGTAGTGGACAGGAAATTTGTAACTGTTGAAAGCACAGGGGTATAGGTAGGCAATATTGAAATTGACAACATGCCGTGAACGCATTATTTTTCCCAATGGCTATTATTATATTCATTAGTACGCCCCCATGGGTGGCACATGCTATGGTGGTTGTGGCCAGGGGCTACAGTCTTAACATATTGGTGATTAATGCACTTGTTCTGGGGTTGCTCGTCATGATGTAATGTGTATGGACATCTTGTACGCACAGCACGCTTATACCTACTTAATGACGTATGTTCTATGGCCTCCTTGTACGCACAGAAAAAGAAGGGGTCCAATAAGGCCAGTATTTGAGCCCGTGCACTGCATGGGGGAGTTGTTACATTTGTAAGGACACGTGTGGTGTTAGGGAACATTGAAATTGCCAACATGCTGTGAATACATTATTGTTTCCAATGGCTATTATTATATTCATTAGTACGCTGGCATGGTTGGCACATGCTACAGTGGTTGTGGCCAGGGCCTAGAGTCTTGGATGCATGGGCGTCGAACAAAGAGGTGGTTTTGGGGAGATCCTGCACTATTGGGTGCAGGGTCAAAAGCCATGCACCCAATAATATACTGATACCTACTTAATGACGTATGTCCTGTGGCCTCCTTGTACGCACAGAAAATGAGGGGTCCAATAAGGCCAGTATTTCAGCCCGTGCAGAGCACGGGGGAGTTGTTAGATTTGTAACGACACGTACATTACTGTTTCCAATGGCTATTATTATATTCATTAGTACGCTGCCATGGTTGGCACATGCTACGGTGGTTGTGGCCAGGGCCTAGAGTCTTGGATGCATGGCAGTCGGCCGAAGGCCGAAGGCCTTACTTCCAAGACTGTAGGCCCTGGCCACAACCACTGCAGCATGTGGCACCCATGCATACACCCCTTGTGTTATATTTTCATTGGCAAGTTGTGGGGAGTGCGTGCAGTGTTGGGTGCATGGCCAGAGGCCATGCACCCAAGAACAAAGAGGTGGTTGTAGGGAGATCCTGAACTCTTGGGTGCAGGGCTGAAGGCCATGCACCCAATAATACACTTATACCTACTTAATGACGTATGTCCTGTGGCCTCCTTGTATGCACAGAAAATGAGGTTTCCAATAAGGCCAGTATTTCAGCCCGTGCAGTGCACGGGGGAGTTGTTAGATTTGAAAGGACATGTGTGGTGTTAGGGAACATTGAAATTGACAACATGCCATGAATGCATTATTTTTTCTAATGGCTATCATTATATTCATTAGTACGCCGCCATGGGTGGCACATGCTACAGTGGTTGTGGCCAGGGCCTAGAGTCTTGGATGTATGGCCGTCGGCCGAAGGCCGAAGCCCTTACTTACAAGACTGTAGTCCCTGGCCACAACCACCGCCACATGTGCCACCCATGCACACACCCGTAGTGTTGGGTTTTGATTGGCAAGTTGTGGGGAGTGCGTGCAGTCTTGGGTGCATGGCCAAAGGCCATGCAACCAAGAACAAAGTGGTAAGTACTAGACTTGGAAGACACTGCACACCCATCCCATGTAAGATCTACAGACATACACCTAGGAGGGAAGCCTCTGGGCAGAGGTACTGAAGGATAACACACCTATAGAATAACCCCTACTACCACACATCACTGAGGTGGTTGTGGGGAGACCCTGCACTCTTGGGTGCATGACTAAAGCCCATGCACGCAAGACTGAAGTCATAAGCAGTGGAGTTATAAGTTAATATGGGTGTGGTGGATTGTGGTCATTGTGTTGATGCTCTAGTGTCTTCACTTCATGGCTGTAGACGATGGTCCGAAAAGTAAATTTATAAGCGGCTAATTTACAAGGACCATGTTTTACATATGCAGCGATGGTTGTGGATAGGAACTGTACTCCTTGAAACTTGGTTGTAAGGCATAGGTGGTAGGTAACTCACCGCAGATGAAAGGGCAGCCTACAGGCACTACAGCATATTAGTACCATAGATTAGACGAGTAGTTTCCCATGTGTAGAAAATGCCTGCCAATATACTTACTCCTTACTTTGTTCAAAATCCATAAACTTTTTTAAAATTGGTTATCGTACTTGGTGGAAGTATCACTTTTTCCATTTCTGTGATGAAAGAAAAATGTGTGTTAGTGTTTGCAGTTTTTCCAAATTTACCACATTGCATAATAGACAGTTAACTTTTTTTTTTTAGACCCTCATATTTAGTTTACAAACCGGTGTACTGTGCATTGCGCTTAGTTTCTGTGTTTGCTTTTCTAATCCTTGGGTCTGGGGAAAAAAATCCTTGTCGGATTAAAAAAAAACCTTAATTTCTTATGGAACTAAGTACTTCATTTTTTCCTTTCAGTGTTTTCTTCATTTTGCTGATCAATGTTATGTCTGTTGCCTTCCTGTCCATTTTTAACAACAGTTAGATACCTGTAGGCATATTCTAACTGTGCATTTGTTTCTACAGATTTTTGATACGCATTCATTTGTGTCGTTGTTACATCCTGTTTCCTTCATCTTTCCCATTAAGGTTTTCTTTGTTGCCTTCCTGATGATTTTTAACAACACTTAGATACCTATAGGCGTATTCTACCTGTGCATTTGTTTCCAACGATCTGTGATAATCATTTATTTGTGTCATTCTTCCATCCTGTTGGGTAGTTAGATACCTGTAGACATATTCTAACTGCGCATTTGTTCCTACAGATTTGTGATACTCATTCATTTGTGTCGTTGACATATCCTGTTTCCTTTATCTTTCCCATTAATGTTTTCTTTGTTGCCTTCTGGCGATTTTTAAAAACAGTTAGATACGTATAGGCGTATTCTGCCTGTGCATTTGTTTCCAATGATCTGTGATAACCATTTATTTGTGTCATTCTTCCATCCTGTTGGGTAGTTAGATACCTGTGGGCGTATTCTAACTTTTTGTAGTCTTTCACATACTTTGTTGACAATTTTGAAGTACACATTATTTCGTAAATTTTGGCTTTAAGAACATTAAATACGCATTTGTTAGGTTAGCTGGCAACCTCTGCTTTAGAGTAATGGTACTATCATTACATTCAAACCATCCAGAATTCTTTTTAATGTATGCAGTGTAGTGACCTGCATTGGTTGTAGCTCCTGCATGGTAGATTATTCCTACTGTTGTAAAGGTTTTCTTTCCAAGTGACACTTGACCGTGTGTGAATCCAGTCAGTTTGCAGTTGTTTTTGCTGCCATCTGCATTATAACATAGAAGCATACGTATTTTGTAGGCACTATGTGATTGTATCAGTAAGGTAGAACGATTGTCAGAATTGCAAATACTACATAATCTGCCATGGTTTGCATTTTGTACAAGTTGCTGAAATGGAATGCTCTCACAATTTGGTATGGAAACATACACAAATCGCTGATTTGGGATTTCTTCCTGTATCACTTTGTTACAGAGAGTGCATGTATGTTTCCACATGTACGAAATTTGGAAGATTTCATTTACAGGTATGCTTTTGTTTTCCAATACTAATAGTATGTACATTAGACATTTTTGTGGATCTTCTTGTGAGTTCACAGTGAATCTCACCATTCCAGCACAGTCGTCCAATTGTTGCCTTACTCCATGAACACTGCATGTGTTGTCAGGATTGCTTGTTACATTTCTATGCAGCACTAACATTTGCAAACAAAATTGGTCTGTGCTGTGCAGGTAAATATTGTTAACAAATGGTGGCAACTGAAATAGAATATTCATTGCTACATTTGCATAGCAACTTACCCCACTTTCATTTGTAAATTTGAATGGACCAGCAAGTTCTGTATCTGAGTGCATTTTTTGTTTTTTCTGTTGCTTCTTTGCCGACGTGCCTGGTTTACATTTCCTAATAGGTTCTTCTATGTTTGCGGCAATTGATGAAACTTTAGCTTCTTTTCTTTTTTTGCGGAATATCCTGTTGCATTCTGTTGCATTTCTGTTTCATTTACTTTTCTTTTACCACATTTCACTTTATCTGGAACAGGGTATTGTTTCAGATGAGGGGTGTACGGTGAACGCAAACTATTGTATTCTAGAATGCAAGGAATATCAGCTTTGACTTTACTTGAATCAAAGTTTATTAGCAATAGACCGTCAAGTGTATGTAAGCGTGATAATGCTACGTAGCTCATGCCGTCTTTAAACACTGTCTTTCCTATATCTATCGGAGCTTTCTCTAGGGTAACACCTTGGTATTTATGAATGGTAACTGCATATGCAAGAGTTAGAGAAAATTGCTCTCTACGTACATACATGTCTTTGAAGAGAAGAAATCGAGCCATTGAGGGCCCTATCCTTTTCACTTCTGAAACTTTATCAAAGCGAATATTTACAAACTGAATGTTGCTATCACGTGGGTATGATTGAAAGCCAACAACTGTGCCCAGTGCTCATTAACTAGCCCTTGCTCTACGTCAAGGTTACCTTTAAGCATTACTCTACAATTTAATGATAATTTCAATATTTTTTCCAACCCAGCTGCGTTGGAGATTGAATTTTCTAAACTATTTAGTCTTGTTGTGGCTTGCTCACACATGGGTACTGTCAAACCATGTACGTCTAGTTTGTCTGTGGTGCTAATTTCTATTATTGCTTGCATTTCTTTCTTTAACATTGTTTCATTGAATTTGAAACAGCTTGCAAGAGTTGGCATTAAGGCCATACAATTGACATTTTTGTGCGCTATTTGTTCCATAACATCAGTTGCACATGCATTATCGCCATAAAGTGCATGTATATGCCACTTTTTCAATACAGCTTGTGCTTCTTGCGATAATACACCAACTCTAATACTTTTTAAGATGTTGGCACAAGTGAGATCTGCAGATTGCCGCATGTTCTCAGTTAATTCTCTGTATTGGAAATGTTGCCAAAGGTTAACATTACCTATGCTACCAACAGTTTTCCGGCAGAGTTTGTGGCCTAAGTTTTTAAAAATCGGTTCACCTTTCACTGGTGTCAATTGTAGAAGATCTCCGAAAACGATAATGTGTTTCCCTGCAAACAGTTCTTCGTTATTACTTTTAAGTACTTCTTGCAATCTGAGATGAATCAAAGCCAACAATAGATTGGAGACCATGCTCACTTCATCTATTAGTAGAATGTTCATTTGTCTCAATAATCTACCTCATTCCATTGCACCTTCTGCAGAATTTTTGTAGTAGTCTAATTTATTTTGATGCTCTTCTGGAAGCAGTAGTAATCTGTGTAAAGTCACACCGCCTATGTTGTAGGCAGCTAAACCTGTGGGGGCTGTTACAACAGCCGACAGTTTGTTGTTTGTCAATTGTTGAAGGAACTTGCTGATATTTTTGATTAAGAATGTTTTCCCTGATCCAGCTTCACCACTGACGTACAGCAGTATAGATTTGTAATTTTGGCAGGTACATTCTTTATTTTCGTATTGTACGCCATGCACAATTTGTTTTGTTACGTCTTCAAAAATGGTGCGCTTATCATTGTTAAGTTTTGCTTGCTGTACAGTTAAGTCTTCTGTATCTTCTTGATACTGATACATGGTGTTTTCTACTTCTGCCATAGCAACTTCAGCCTCATTTGCTATTAGTGGTTGTCCTAATGGTTCTTGTCTTCCTGTTACAGAAAGTTGACTACTGTCGGAAGAGTCTTTATCTAGTTGGGCCTGAATTTCTTCTTCCTGTTGCTGCTCATTGTGTAACATTGTTTTGTACTGCGTAAAGTTCACATCTATGATAGTGCTTTCATTTGCTTTGAAAGCATTTTCATAGCACTCATAATTATCTAGTATGTCTTCCTTTTTTCTCCATGCTTTGAAAAGTTGTAACAGAGACATGTAATATAGTTCTTTCTGTTGAGGTGTTTTTAATGACAATTTCACATGATTAGTTAAGCTTTGTTTGTTAAGTTTCACTAAGCTCCCTTCACAATTGGTCACTCTATATCTACGTTTGCTTTCATCGGGTTTTACATTATTTTTGTGTGCAAAGTTTTGAGCTATGTGGTATAGACACATGCTTTCCAGAGTGGTACTCCTGCTCGGATAGTATGTGTCCAGTAAATTGTTTTTTAGAATGTCTTGGCTGTTGGGATCATTTCTGGCAACTGTTTTTATGTCCTCATATGATTTTAGCTCTCCTTTTCTAGATTTTGCAGGACCAAGACTGAGCCATACTATGTTGTCTGATTTTCCATACAAAGCAGTGCCGGTTAAACAATCTGCTGCTTCATAGGCCCCAAATTCTCTATGAGAGAGAATTTTTATGCCTAGGCTGTACAATTTCTGTGATAATGTTTTGTCTGATGCTAGGTCATCCCAAAGGTCTTGAATCTCTGTTTTTTCTGCTTTTGTTAAGTAGGCTGTAACATATCGTGCAACAGCAGTTGAATTGTCTGCAATGTACTGCACATCTATGTTTGCATTCCATAATAGCCCAATGATTGCATTGTAATCATTGATATATTTTGATTCTTCCCTTCTTTTTATGTAATACGTGTTTTTAGGTGATTTACCTTTAACACTATGTCGAACTGAAGACATGAAGTTGTTTACTTCACCTGTTTCTGTAACTGGTCTAGGGAAACCAAAGCGACATTTCGTGTAGTATTTATCTTTGCTTTTGTATTTACGGCGACAATATTTGCCACATTTGTGTCTTTGAAATTGTAAAATCTGCCCATGCAGCTCACTATGTGTCTGTTGTGAAGGGATTTCACATGTGACATATTTTTGGATAAACTGCAAAACAGTGCTATCACTGTTGTGCCCAAATTTTGGTGCACCTTTGATCCATAACAGCATGTGAATATGTGGTGCTCCTCTCGCTTGATATTCTTTTCTCCAAAAGAAGTGTTGCACTTCTCCAAGGGGAGGAACAGTTTTATTGCAAATAAAGTGTAGCATTGCAATAAAACGATGGTGGAAATATCTTGAGACATTAACTGGATCTAGAGAGCAAAGTTCTCCAAGAGTTAACATATCTATGTTGTTTTTGTTGCTGTTTGCTATGTGTAGGAACTCATGTAAATCTTCCCAACGCATATTCTGCACTACTTAGCTTAACAAACCAAGTTGGTGGTCCAAGGTTTCTGATCATGCAACGCACGTCTCCGTGCCATCTAAACCAGTATTCCTTTGTACCACGCATGTTTGCAAACAAATTTGTTATACTTGATTGTAAAACCTCATCTTTTTCTTGTACGTTTTGAAAGTGCGTTCCAGATTTAAGAATGTGTGCAACTCCATAACATAGTGTTGCTAATTCACTTTCATAGAGTAGGTGGAATATGTATTCCACATTTTGTCTAAATCGGGGATCTTGCGAATACATTCGTAATGAGCGGTACTCTGATGCCCCAATCTGAGTGGGTCTATCATCGTATCTCCCACCTTTGCCAGTAGGAAATAGCAGCAGAAAAGCATGTGCTTCTATACTTTTTTCCCAAATACTCATTGGTGACCCTTTGGTTTGTCGCATTTGGTAAGTTTCTAGTGCATCATCTATGCTTTCATTGGAATGCAAGGGATGAATTGTGTAATGGTCCAAAAGAGTGCATACTGTAGCTGGATCCAGAAGTTCGAATTGTCCAGTTTCTGATGGCTCTTGAATTATTTCAGTTGTTTGCCTTAACCTTTCATCAATATTTATTTCCTTGTAGTACTCATTATTGTCTTTTAGATATCGCAATGCTTGTCTAGCTTTGTGTAAGTCCACTAATTGTTGCCAATTTTTTTTGTCCTTTGTTGGTAATCCATTTACCAAGACTATTAAAGAATGCTCTATTGAACGTTCCACTCCTAGAGTGTGCACATTTTCCGTTAGATCTAATGGCAAGTAAACTACCTTGCCACAAATGCCTTTCACCAATTCAGAGGAAGGTAAATTTGCTGTTTTTGGATGAAGGCGTATAATTGCTTGAAATGGGTGAACTGTTTGAATTATTATGCTCTCATACAAATTGAGCTGTTGCAGGATTTTTGGTAATGGAAACAATTCCAAATTATTTGTAATTGCACGTGAAGGAGTGTGGTTGTTGTCTAATTTTGCAGTACAGGAACTGCAACATATTAGGCATTCAGTTATTTCATATTTGCTTTCAGCTAAAAGGTACAAAGGTAATTGAAACCATTTAGAGTCTTCATTGTTTTCTATTTTGTATGCTATGTCCACATTTTTTGTGTTCCTTTTGTAAAACATTCTGCAGCAACATACACACACATGGTTTGGTACTTCAGCCGATGACCTTTTCAATTTTAGTATTTCTTTTCTGTATGTGTGTAATAGAAGGTTGCTATGTGCAGAATTGTCTCTACTATGCTCTAAAACTGTTGCATTTTCTACGTGGCTCTCACTTCCAAAATACTTTTTCTGAATATGGTCCATTTCTTCTTGTAAGTATTTGGGTGTACCATGCAGAAGAGTGGTATTTAAATTGCCTAATTCTGAAGCTGGACTTTTTGCATAGTATATTTTATACACTAAATTTCTTACTTTGGAATGATGTACTGATATTCTTTTGATATCATTGAAGGTACTTTTGCAAATAGGCCCAGAAATGCAGGCTAATGAATGTCCTTTTAGTCCTGTGTCTTTCCGCACTGCACAAATATCCATATTTTGCAGCACTTTCATTTTACTTTTGTCTTTACCTTTTACATATTGATTGAGGAACTGGCGTAAAGATTTGAAAGCTTTGTTTGGAATGGCACACATTGATGTGCACAGCCATTTGTATACTGGACGATGTGGTTCTGCTGAATCGAGAGGTACTTCTGAGTTTTCAGAAGATAATTTTGTAAGCAGTGTTTCTTGTTCCATGATGGTAGTATTGATTTTCTCATACCCTTGTCCACTGCTATGGATGGCAATTGTGTTTGTTTGATTTTGTTTGTATGCTTCTTTATTAGAATATGGCTCTGTGGTTGTTGTGTGACTCCATTCATCACCACAAACATGCAAAATACATTTTTTGTTCACATTCCTTTTATTGCTAATGTTCATTTGTAGTTTGGTACTTAGTTTTGTTGGTGCTTTCATCCTATTTAACACTAATATGAACAATTGCTTTTGAGAAGGATTGCACTGTCCACGAGTGCTTGTAGAATTAACTTTCTACGGTATGTTTTAAGGGGTGAGGATGATTTTGGTCCTCTTTTTAGTAGATTCTGAAGGACTCTGTGACGAAACATTTTTGCTAAACTACTTTTTTTGCTATGGGTTCTTCTTACACTATCAGGATCATTAGGAACATTGTTAGCTGTACTGGCAGCTGTTTTTTTGACAATATTTCTGTGTTTAGTGACACTTTTTGATGGAGGAGGTACAGTTTCGGTAGTTGAGACTTCTTTTATTATGTTACCCAACTGCATTAGCTGATTTGTACCAAGATTCTCCACTAACTCTACAACAGGTGGATGCTTACATTGGACACCTTTATTTTTATTTGCTCTAATTCTGCGTTCCTTTCTACGGAGTTGCTTTTTGGTAGGCATTCTTTGGAGAAAAAAAAGTATACTTTGGTCTGTTGTCCAATGTATGTGTGCTGTGTGCATGTTTGCATAAGTGTGATGGGGAAGCTCTTTGGCATGGTGTGTCAACGTACAGTGACCTCTAACTATCATTTGGTAAGGCTACTTTACTGTTTGTATACTACTACAATGTGCTTTAGATGAGAGTACAAAGTGCCCTACTTGTGACGAGAACCATTATTAATAACCGAAATGCCACAAACTTGCTACCGCAACTTATTTTCACAATCTAACCTTTTAAGGATTTCCTAATTTATTTCAGTACCAAACACACAGGGATTTTTCAGACATTCCACCTGTTATTCTTTGTTCAATAAATGGATAGGTAGGTAGAATGATTTACAAATGAATGCTTGCTTTAGTGCCCAAAATAAACAAATAACCCACGCAGCCTCTTTAAGGAGTAGTTACAATATGAAGGTTGAACTGTACTTACTTTTCTGTGCAAGATGACCAGGTTTCTTCGGATATGTCGTCTGCAGTGTAGATGCTGTTGATTCTCAGGAGAGTAGTCTTCACTGTGAATTTAAAAAATGCTATGAATTACTTTGTGTGTTTGCAGCGGTCATAATACTGCAGACTTTACTTGTACTTCTTTCGTCAGAGGATTGAACTTTCATATTTCAACCCAGTCCACGTGTACATTTCACTTCTCTCTGTGCAGTCTTTGCATACTACTTTCAATATGGTACTTGAAAGTCCTTCAAAATAAGTACATTATTTAAGGGTTTGCAAATGCCTTGTTCTTTACAAAGTGTAGTATGCATAGGAGAGAGGTTTGTAAGTGATAGGGCAAAGTACTAGATGGGCAAACATTTTGTACTTCTTAATGAAAAGCACGATATCAAAAAATCGGGATGCCCTCTGAAGGACATGTCAGCACTACAATCGGGAGCGCTTACTATTCTCATGCGATCACATTGCAAGTAGCATTACTGTAGGCAATACAGAGTACAGAACTCCGACATTTTCACATGCAAAATTGAGGTCTGCCCTAAATTATACTTCTCAACTCACACACTTTTGGCGGTTGTCACCTGCCTTGTAAAGGGCAGACTCACCCGCCAATCCTCCTGACGCCCATTCATTCCAATGGGCGTCTCACCCGCCAAAAACAAAATCGGCTGATTTCACCCGCCTTTAAGACAAAAATGGTTGAGAGCTATGCCTAAATATGCATGCTTGCAACGTATGTACAGGTTATGCAGAAGACAGTAAGCAGTCGTGCGATCTGTTAATGAAAAATCGGCAAACTTCGCCTTAAAAGGGGGAGCGTTGTTACGTGTTCCCTATGGACATTTACCGGTGTTATTTTGTCTATTTTAAATCATAAGGCTTCCACATGTACTCTGATTAAAATGTACATACCTGTACTCTATACTCAAGCATGTGAAAATGCATGGAGCTGTACGTAGAAATTCGCAATCCTTGCACAGTAGCTTGTGAAGTGCTTTGCAATGGTATGCGTTTTCCATTAAGATTCGACAGTAATTTTGAATTGCGCAATGTTGATGATGGAGTTAAAATTAGCGATGTTCTATGTGATTGGTGGATGATTGTGCGCCCGCTTAGTTGTGTCCAATGAGGGACTCGCTTTGGTACCACTGTAGAAAGGGTGGAAGGACTGGGTAAGAGTTATGTGCCGCACGTAGGCACCGCTTGTCCGCTGGTAGGGCGTGTCACATACGGGTTTCTACAGCAAATCCTGCATGGAAAGATGACTGTAGGCATCAGCCAATCAGATGTTCACATTACTCTTTTGTGTCGAAAGACGGTGCGCACACTGAAAATGGCAGAGGTGGAGAGGGTCAGGGTTTTGCTGCTTGGAGACATTTTTGTGCAAGGCTTACAACACTATGCCAAGAGAAGGCATGTGGCACACCATTTCGATGTGCGAGGAGTGGAGGTGGTGTAGAGCGCTGATTCTGATGCCAATGCTGCGGCAAATCTGCAAGTTTGCAGGGACATGCGTAGAATGACCACTCCTCATGTGGTAATTTTGCACTACGGTGCTTGCCACTTGGGATACTTGACTTCACGTACTTTGTTGGCAGATTTGGCACAGTTGGTTGAAGCACTCATGACCATCTTCCCAACATCGAAAGTAATTTTTTCTGCTTTACTCCCGAGAGTACAATGGAACAACACTTCTGTTTTCTGTCCAGATCAAAGCATCGGGAGGTGCATCATCAATCGCGGCAGGCGTGCATTCATGCTACGAGTTAGTATGGTTTTTTGTAGCCACGATAACATTGCTCCAAGCAATGCGCATTACTTTGAAGTAGATGTTGTTGTGCTATCTTCTTTGGGAAATGCGATTTTCTTTTGGAACATAAGGCTTGCTTTAGAGAAGGTTCTGTAATGTTTGCAAGAGTAAAGCAATGACAAAAAATACAAAGAAATTCGTAAAATACCACATGTCTGTACGATATGTGGCCAAAAAAAGAAAAAAAGTCTCTTTTCAGAGCCTACCTGCTGTAGCGGCCATGTAGTTATGGTTAAGTTGCTAAACCCATAGGAAGAGCACTTTTTGGGTGGCTTATAACTTCACTCCCCCTGGATGAATCCTCACTAAACTTCGCAAAAAAAGACATAATGGGAAAACATTTTGCTCATGCCTACAGCCCAAACCGCTGGACAGATTTTCACCAAATTTCCGGCAGGAGTAGCGGCTTGGTCCCGAAAGCGTGCTTTTGCTAATTTGGTGAAAATCTGTCAAGTAGTTATTTTTTTAAATGACCAAACTATAAATCCATAAAATTAGTGATATCTATGTCCGCTCTGCGGACACACTTCCCTGTTCGCTCCGTGGATAGGACACCGATTGGCTAATAGGCTTGCGTCATATCTTCGGACACACAACGTGTTCACTGATTGGTTGGCGTGAAGCGTGAGGTGCGTCAGATTTTTGGAAATGCCCACCATCTTGGATTCGCGGACATCAGACAGAGTCCGCGGACATTGTGGTAAAAACATTAAAAAACACAAAATTGCACTTGTCAAACTTATCAAATAATCTCTGGGAAGGTGAGGGGTGATGAGGATGGGATGGAATATGGCTGCAAGAAGCAAAAAAACATGTGGTTTTTGCTGCGAAAGTCCGCGAACAGTTGGGATGTTCGCAAACAGTCCTGAGAAGTTCGGGGACACACTAGATGTTTGGGGGCAGTTTTTGGATGGCATATAACTTTGGCACCACTCAATGAAACCGCATGAAATGTTGCAATTATATTCCCATCCTGATTCTGAATATGATGCCAAAGTTTGGTGGGATTCTGTCAAGAGGGGACAAAATTAGAGGGGGGTCTCAAAATAATGTAAAGGCTTATAAATGAAGTGCCATTTGATGAATGTACACTTAATTTGGCAAACTGGTGATAAAACTAGATATAAATGTTTTTGTGAAGTTTGGTGGGATTTTAGACCTGATTCTGAATGGTATTGGAAAGTGTGGAGCTGTTTTGTCAAGAGGGGGCAAAATTAGAGGGGGGTCCCAAAATATTGTAAAAGCTTATAAATGTGGTGCCATTTGACACATCTACACAAAGGTTTGCAAACAGATTATAGATCTAGATATACATGTTTTCGTTAAGTCTGAATGGATTTTGTTTTTTGACAAGTGTCATAATGTAGGTACAAAATATAGTGATTTACCTTTGACTGAGGTGTAGCCTGTGGCCACAGGCAGTGGCCAGATTATCCGGGTCATGAAATAAGGTAATGATCCAGACAATCGGCTACTGGCCATGACCACGAGAGACAACACATGGGTTTAAAGTGGCCATGTCCACCTGGGACTGGTGGTGTGGTAAAGTTATTCGTAATTGGGATAGGTTTGAAAGGGAAGAAAAATGTGCATGTGGTAATATGGTCATAGGGTTCTCTTTTCGGCCTTCTGCAGGATGCCATGGAAAGCAAAGAGGGGCCCTGTACAGAGCCCCGCCTTCCCTTTCCATGGTGGCCATCTTGGAAAAGGAATTTCCTTCCTACACCGGGACGCCGCAGGTGTCCCGGTGTAGGAAGAAAAATCCTTTTTTTAGCACCCCAGGTTCCCACTTTGGGAACCTAGGGTGCTAAGGTGCTAATGGCCTTCATCCCCAATTACAGGGGTTGGAATGGGGGATAATGGTCCGGAGACCTCGTTATCCACCCTTGCTTCGCTTGGGCTGATAACTTGGGCTGCCAGGCCGGTATCCACCGTTTCATCCCTGGAATAGGGGATAAATACCACAATATTGCCATTAGCATAACACAAAATGCACATGGAAATGTTGGAAAATCTTATTGAGAATATGTACTTTACTGAGAAATATAAAGTAGATGGAGTCTATATTTTTTTTTGTTCTATTTTTTAACTGTGAAAGGTGGTTCCTAAAGGAACATGTCTTTTATTGTTTTTGGATGCATTTTTGATGAGGGAAGAGGCACCAAACACTAATATGGAGGGGCAGGTGGACAGGGGAAATGTTGCACGTGTGTTATTTCTAAGGTAGGGGGCAGTGTTTCTCATGCTCCTTGATTACAGCAGTGGTGGTGTCTCTTGGGGAGGAGGGATGGCATTAGCTGATTCCATTTTAAGATAAATAGCAGTTTTGCTAAAAGTATGCACTGTGTACTAGATTGTTAATGGATGAGTAGGAATAGGTGTTGGAGCTGCGCAAAGTACATTTTGAAGTTGAAAGTTCCTAGATCAGTAGAAAATGCAGTTCTGAACTGTCCGCAAAGCACGGATCTTATCGTGAAGTGCAGACGGTTTCTTGGACACGTCATCATGCCGCACGCCAGCATATGGTCATGTGGCACTGTCCAGAAGGTCCGCAATGAATTCAGATGTTCGTAGATGTTATGGTTAAGTTGCACTAATAAAAACCTATGAAATTCAATGAAAAAACTTTGTTAAGGGGACGTTATGGTTAAGTTGCACTAATAAAAACCTATGAAATTCACTGAAAAACGTTGTTAAAGGAACGTTACGGTTAAGTTGGACTCATAAAAACCTTCGAAATTCAATGAAAAAACTTAGTTAGGGGGACATTATGGTTACAAGTAAAACCGAAAAACCCCTGAAATTTGCCAGTTATGGTAAACTAAGCAACCATAACTCACGCTACCACCGTGCACTGCTAAGAATAACACCCATGACATCAAAGATGTCATCACAAATATGATTGATGACATCACTTAGCTTACCATAACTGGTGAATTTCAGGGGGTTTTCGGTTTTACTTGTAACCATAATGTCCCTTTAACAAAGTTTTTTCACTGAATTTAATAGGTTTTTAGTAGTGCAACTTAACCATACCCTCCCTTTAACAAAGTGTTTTCATTGAATATATATATATTTATATATTTATAAATGATATAAACAGAATTCTCCACTTCTCCAAATGAGTAGCGCTCTGCCTACTTTCATAGCTGGTGCTCAAGGGCTGGGTAGGGTAGACCTAATTACAGGTATAGCACAGTCTCCCTATCAGAACGAGGCACTAGCACCACATGTTAAACTGAGAAACAAAGAAAAAATGCTCGGGCACTCGTAGATAGTGCTTGGTAAAATGTTTTATTAAATTTGGTGCATAACAAAATTATTAAAAGATTGGCTGCTTGCACAATCATGGTAAACCAGAGAAGAATGATTCTAACAGCAAATATAGCATCAAGAATGGTTTTGAAGACTGCTTCATTACGACAACAGTTACTTATTGAATAATCAGCGCTGGGGTGAACGGGGCTCACTGTCCTATTCTTAACCTAACACTTGAATACGGAAGGTCACCTTCACAAAAGAACCCGATTACCAGCAGCAGGGTAATCTGTTTAATGTACTAGGTGAAGTGCAGTGATCTACCCATTCTACAGCCCTGAAATGATTTAGTAATCGTGTACTCTGAATTGATTATTGGGGCGTGCAGCATGGCCGAACCCTAGGTTTAAATGGGAAGAAACATTCTGCTTGCGGCTACAACCTGAAATGATGTACTGAATTATAACAAACCTGCAACAGGAGCATCAGGAAGGACCTGAAAGCATGGTTTCGCACATTTGTTTTTTATTTTCTCCAAAGTGTCCAAAAGTAAGCACAAAAAATAGTGATATAGGTTTGGTGCATGGACAATGGGCCTGGCCCTCGGCAAGGACGAATGCCTACTCTGATTTACTTATTGGGGCATGTGGCATGGCCGAAGCTCTAGATTTAAATGGGGAAAGAATTCTACTTGCGGCTGCAGCCCGGAGTACTGGACAGGATTGCAGCAAAGTTGCACGAGGATCATGAGCAACGACTTGAAAGCATGCTTTTGGAATTCTGTCCTGTGTTTTACTTTTTTTTAAATTGCCGAAACGTAAGTAAAAGAAATAGTGATATAAATCTTCTGACGTGGGCAGAGGGCTTGGCCTTTGGCAAGGACAAATTTGTTCTCTGATTTGCCCATTGGGGTATGCGTTGCTGATAACGACTTACATAAGTATGTGTTTCAAAAAATATGTTTGTTAAAGGAGGTTTATTATAGTTATTTTATGTATGTTAAAAGAGGAATTATTAATAACTTAAATCCAGTGATGTAACATAATGAAACTTTTTCACTTATGAAAATGTATTCAATTGACAAAAAACGGTGTTAAAAAGGCCGTTATGGTTAAGATCTACCCCTCCCTTGGGACTCCTGTATCCCAGCAGTTAGCTAGTGGCCTCCCACCTTGGCATCCCTTGGCGCTTCCCTCCTGGGCTCCCATGAGCACTTGTCCATCCGTACTGCTTCTTTTTTTTACACACTTCTGTCACTGCACAGTGCATATGTGCATTTATAGGAGAAATATGTTTTAAAAAATTGGTATAAGTATGGGAAATGTAGATGCGAAAGATGTGTAGACCATTGTTAAGTGGCGGTTGGTGGGTGGAAGTTTAATATGTTGATCGGCTACATCTAGAGTTTTTTTTAAGTGATTGGTCGATTCATGTGTGAATAGTTTAAAGCAGTCAATGAGGGAGTGTGACAAACAAAAAGTTCTTGTTGGAATCCTGCGATATTGGCACTGCGTATTCACCGACCGTGGGAGACGCGTACAGCTAAGGCAATCTGCCTCCCAGAAGCACTACTCAGTGCATTATACCAAGAACAACTCTAGGCATCACGCCTTGTCACTACAACCCTTCAGAATAACCTAACTTGCCTTGATAAAGACCAATGTGTGGTTGAAACACGTGTCTGCACCCATAGCAACCATAAAGGCCCAATGGCACAACACCGGAGCAAGAGTGCTCTTTATTCAACAACTGTGACCAAGCTATTCATTTGAACAACAGTAACCTTTAACTACCTGTATATGCAATGACAATTTCGCCGGACTCCAACAAGAACTTTCTGATCCCTCACTTGGGGCACACGAGCAATGCCCCACCAAATTCCTGCAACTGGCTGCTTAACGTAACTTCTCAATTTGGACGAGTTCAGCGCGGTACCCAGATGTTCCCGGTGCTCTCATCTTTTCTCTAGTGTTACAAACATAGTACTAAAAAGAGTAGAAGGGCTGTCTTGTGTGACAAAGTTTGTTCAATGAATTTCATACGTTTTTATTAGTGCCACTGAACCATATCGTCCCTTTAACAAAGTTTTTATATTATGTGTGTGTGAGCAAGCTGTGGCATTCTGGATGAAAGTGTGCGAGAGTGCTGAAGCGCGTGAGTGCTGTGACTGGATGAGTGGTGCGTGAATAGTCCGGTGGAATGTAGATGTCTGAGGAACACTGTGCGGTTGTGCGTCGGTGTTCTCCATCTTCCTTCCAAAATAACTCTTTAACTAATAACTTCTAACCTCTCTATGTCGGTTTTTCCAATAGGGTACTTTATTATATGGTATCAAATTGTCTTATATTGCTCAAGTCGTGCTTAAACTTGAAAGTGTCTAGATCGCTGTTTTTCTGTATTTTTTGTAAGATGCGTGTAGCTGTTGGTGTGAAATGTAACAGCTCTGCCACGGTGGTGGGTTACACCTGTGTGAAGGTCTTTTGGCCCATGTCAATTGTTGCACTGCCATCATGGCCCTTATCTTTACAAGCTGTGAATTTATCGACGCCTTTGTCAGATACAGCCTCGTGAAGGGCAGGCGGCGGAGCGCCAGAGGGCGCGGGCGGCAGCTCACTGCTTGGCGGTGCCAGGCTCGCAGGCACTCACGGTGTGGGGCATGTGCGTGTGGCGCATCATAATTGCCAGGTTTCAAACGACTCCAAACACACAGGCTGCCCTAATGACACGCAATCCGTGTGACCAAAGGTAGCAGCCGGGCTATGCAGGTGGGAGGAAAACAGCCTTGACTCAATAACAGAAAGTCTTTTCAAAACACCATAAATTAATTGACTGTGCTAATTTGCCCGAGAGCAGTTATAGGCCGTAAATCTTGCCCATTAAGTCAATGGTACAGGGCGGGTCCCAGAGAGCAGCCACCTGACGTGCAGTGTAGGCTTAGCAGCAGGACCTTTTAACCAGAGACTTGGAGGTTCGGAGCCAAAACTAGCTTTCACGAATATTGCACTACTTCTCAAAAACACAGGCGTAGAAGCTAACGTGCCACACTCCGACTCCACATTTGCATTTAGTTTTATTTTATGTGGTTTACCCCTTGGCTCCGTGCTGCAATGCTAGGTCACACAAAGGTCAAGGTGCTTGCTGCCCAATAACAGCTGGCAATTACATTAATGTAACCTACAAATGAATGGTTTGCAAGATACGACGTTTCGTAATTGTATGTTCGTAATTACACATCGCATACACTATCAGGATCCAGGCGGGCAGGACAAGCATCCCTTTGGTTACCATAAAGAAAGGGGCCGAGAAGTGGCAACCAGAGCTGCAACTACGCACACACGAAGGTGCGACCGTACATGCAATAAAACGTGAGGTTGTGTCAAACACACACAGGGCGTAAGGTAGGCACGCGGGGAGTACTGGCGTAACGGGGGCCACGCACCCCCACGGTGCTGAGGGCCCCGCCACCACATGGCGTTGGAGGGGGGCCCACTTGGACTAAAAAAAATACGTTTTTTTTTTGTCAATTTGCCTTCATAAAGATATTATTTCTGTTGCAGCATAACATAAATGATTTCTTTATGAAGACAGAGTGACTACAAAAAGAAACAATGGCCCTCATTACAATACCGGCAGTGACCCATGGTGCTATTAGCGCCATGGGTGCTGCCGGTATTGTAACGAGTCCGCCAATGTTCAATGGGGAATTACCACCTCATTCCAAGGTTGGCGGGTGGTAATTCCCCATTGAACATTGGAAGAGCAGATAACCAGCACCTTCACGGGTTGACTAGCAAAGTGCAAAGAAGTTCTCATTATAAATATGAAGTGGGTTATAAAGAATTCGAAACAGGGGTGTGTTTGTGAATGAATGACGTGTATGAATCACGTCCAGCGTGAGGGGGGATGCTTGGCAGGAGACACGGGGACTGGCGGTAGACATGGGAACAACAACCCATGCTCTATAGACCACTTTGAAGTGTACATGGTCTTTGGCACCTCTTGGCCTTTATCGCTCCCTGACAGCTCCACTTGCCAGCGCAAGTACCCCGGTGCGAACTGCCTTTGATAGGGCGGGGGTGGATTGGGGCGGTGGTCGTGCAGACAAGACACGGGAAGACTCGTGAATGGAGACACACTTATGTGGATTGCAGGGGGCCGTCCAGCGTGAGGGGGGATGCTTGGCAGGAGACACGGGGTCTGGCGGTAGCCATGGGAACAACAACCCATGCGCTATAGACCACTTTGAAGTGTACATGGTCTTTGGCACCTCTTGGCCTTTATCGCTCCCTGACAGCTCCACTTGCCAGCACAAGTACCCCGGTGCGAACTGCCTTTGATAGGGCGGGGGGTGGATTGGGGCGGTGGTCGTGCAGACAAGACACAGGAAGACTCGTGAATGGAGACACACTTATGTGGATTGCAGGGGGCCGTCCAGCGTGAGGGGGGATGCTTGGCAGGAGACACGGGGTCTGGAGGTAGACATGGGAACAACAACCCATGCGCTATAGACCACTTTGAAGTGTACATGGTCTTTGGCACCTCTTGGCCTTTATCGCTCCCTGACAGCTCCACTTGCCAGCGCAAGTACCCCGGTGCGAACTGCCTTTGATAGGGCGGGGGGTGGATTGGGGCGGTGGTCGTGCAGACAAGACTCGTTTGCCGCAGGGCCTCACCAAGGAGAGGCCATCTAACTGCATGTAAGAGGCAGGCTGCAGGATCTAGTACATGGAAGGCAGGGGGGTGAGTTTATAAATACCTCACCGCCCCAGGAGAATATATGGGTGCAGTTCACCCTGGAGACCCTGGATGCCTAGGCTTGATGCCAACCCGCAAAATATATGTATGTCTGCTGCATATGGGTTCAACGGTTATGTGGATTGAAGGTGGGCGGCCAGCGTGAGGGAGGATGCTGGCCGGAGACATGTGGTGTGACAAGACAAGGCACAGGAAGACTATTCAATGAAGACACACTAGATTCATTTAAAAAATCAAAACAACCATTGTTAAAATATATGTTGGGTTTTATTTTAGATCTTAATTTCAATTGAACATAAATAATAAACATTACACATTGTAAAGTTGCGGTTGCAGCACATCCCGGGAAAATCCGCGGTATTGTCCACTGTCGCTGGGGAAATGTTGTCTAATGGCAAGTACCGCACAGGCAGGTATTACTCTCCAAACGCGGTGTCCGAGCCTCCCGTGAAGCCACCAAGTGAAGCAACGATAGGCCACCAGCCTGTACCACCTGTGAAAATGAAAGATGCAAACTGTATTAAAATGACAACTTTCTTATCACTGTCGATTCAGGTAAAAAATGTCATTCTGCTTTGAAAAAAATTCTATCTAGAAAATGCACAACATGGAACCAATTTACATGCATTCGAATGATATGTAGATGTAGTTTTATATGTGGGAGACGACCATGAAATAGTAGTGGCATCACTGACATCACAACCAGAGTATACTTACTCGTTACTCGGATTACGCGGACGAACAGTGCCGCAAAGTTTGTGCATAAGCACCATCATCATCCTCAACACGGTCCGTGAGAGGCAGGCTTCCCTGAACTCTGGCAGCTCGGTGATGCATTGCGGACTTGGCTCGCCTTCAAAAATGTAGGCCAAGCACCCGGAATTTTCACGGCAGCAGCAGTTCTCCTCCTCAGTTGGCATTAGCTCGCACCGATTGCACGTGCACCAGGTGGAGACGCCGTCCATGCGACATGGTCCAGGCTCTTCATCCGTTGACTGGTCCTCCCAACTGCCGTCCGAATCCCCATCGTTTTCGCGTGCTTGCCTTTCCAGTAGTTCTTCCTCGGTGTACTCGGGCTCGTACATATACGGCATTATTGTAGCCATTGTGTGGTAAAGAAAGTAAAATAATTTACAGAGATGGTACAGGTGTTCACAAGGACTAGAAGCGGCGAAGGTAGCTGACCAGAGCACAGAAACGAGTCACAGAATACTCAAAGTAACACAGAGAGAGTAATGGAATCGAAAATCTGCTGCTGTGTGTTGTGAAACGGTGTGTTTATACTTATTGAGGAAAGAGGCGTCCTGCCATTTCCATGGCGACACTTCATTAGCTGAGGCGCAGCGATTGTTGACACGAAACGTGCTTTGGCGTTGGGAAATGGGCGGTACGCGTCTGCTGATGTCAGGCTCAGGGGCGGGGGATTTGATTTAGTGCCGCAAAAGCAGGTGAGCCAGGGCGATGCGGCAAGTGATAGGATTATCAGAAAATGGCGGCTGATTTCGAGTGCGTTAATGGACGAAAAGTCGGGTAAGGTCCATAGGAAAGTTTTCTACGATCTACCGAGTTATGCTTAAAAACACATGGCCGAACCGTAGGGACAATAAAAAAAAGTCCCGGAACTCTCCTTTAAATGCAGGGAGGAGAACCAACGGCAGAGTATAACTGTCTCGCCATTTCCAGAGCGGTGGGCTGCAACCTTGGTCTGCCACTTACCTCTCTCGAGAAGAGAGCTACAAGAAATACACAGGCACTTCTCAAAGCCTGTCTGGCCCCCTGATCACTAGTCTCTCTGGAGATGGAGGAGTCCTCCCACCCTGTGCCCCCACTTGGGCTAGGCTGGAAGACAGACTGACAGCTATATCGATGAATCGGTCCTGAAGAAGATGGTTGTAACTACCATATCCCATCGAAACCGGTCAACCTTTCTGGCCATGGGTGACACCCTTGACCACCTGTAGATATCCCCTATATCAAGGGGTGATACCTTAAGAAGAAATACATTAGTTATCTTCTAAACTCACAAGTTGTGAGCCTTTTATAGTACTTTGTACAAAATAGGCATCATTACACCACACTTGATGCACGTTTTTTTAGATGTTCACGAAACTCACCACTCCACATGAGATCTGATTAAATAGCCTATCGGTGAATAAAATAAGGACCTAAAATCCCACGGCCATTTATACACTCACGTAAGCTCTTTGAGCTATGATTGACAGTGATTTAATACCCAGCTCTGTCACATTAGGAGACATAGGAGTTGTATGTTTCTTTGCATTTTGGTTGCTTGTCACTTAGACACAGTTATACATCCTCTCGAAATAAACATCAATGCAGTTTGAGGCATCCATACAGTTGGTTGGTGGAGGGACAGCTTTTCTCCTACAATATCCCTATTACATAGGCGCTTCACCACACACTGCCTAGGCACCCCGTTGTAGGTACAGGGTGTTCTTCTAACAGGGCGAGACAGTTACCCTCTTCACCCTTCCAATCACTTCCCTGGCATGCAAGTACTAAACCCACATCAAGAATTCAATAGCCTAAAGAATTATGCATTTGAATGCAGGTACTAACAGTGAAATGCTTTATGATAGTAATTGCTTGGCCTTTGTTAACAGCGAAAACCAGGTGTCATTTAACATCTGTGTCCTGTTCTGTCCGACAACGGCTCTGTAGGTCAGCCAGGTGGAGTCAACATAGCCCAAAATGTCATGGAGGGATGGGAGGCTGTAGCCCAGCCAGCTCAATGGTGCTACCCCACTACTTTTATTTAATCCCTTGGTTACTTATTGGTAATCTTCATTACTCATAGCCATATTCTTCCTCGTCCCAGTGCTTGTGTATGCGGCAGACTGACTCATACACAAGTACTGGGGTGAGGTAAAGAGACATGTAGGTAAAGCCTGACATAGTTACCTGTAATCTTAATTACTCCTAGTCCCACTCTTCCTCATCCCAGTACTTACCTATGAGGCAAGGAGCCTAAGCATAAGCCAGAACTTGGAGGTAGTTCTGGGTCGAGAAGCTGATTTTGGGGATGGGGCATCGGGTGGGAGAGAGAGGGGATGTGTGAGGGTGTGTGGGGTGTGGGGTGTGATGGGGATTGTGCGATAAATCGTAATGGTCATCCATGTCCAGGCTATGCAGGCTTGCTATGTGGTATTATTGGCTAGAGAGACATTTTGGTGCAGCCATTCTAGTAATTTCTTAGTTTGGCATTACTTTTTTTTAACTGGGCATCTCTGATAAAGTAGTTCTGATAAATGTAATTACCTGGCTAGACTGGCATTTGGGTGCTGCCAGACTAGCCGTTTCTTACTGCAGCATTATATATTTTTCTGGGCATCTGTGATAAAATAACCGTGATGAGTTTTATTGCTTCGAGTGGCATTTTGGTGCAACCAGTCTAGGCATGTCTAAATGTGGCCTGGCATGCTCTTTTGTAATATGTTATTACGTGTCTAGACTGATCTATATTGTGCTGCCAGTTGGACATGCTTTCATTGTGGCATGGCATTTTTAATAACAAAGCATTATATTAATCAAAGCATTAATGTTTCTGTGCATTGTTGGTGGCTTGCATGTATGGTATTTTTAGATTGGTGTTACCCTACAAAACAATTGAAAATGCTCTGGCCTTTTAGCCAATTATTCTCAGAAAGTGTGCTGTATAATGCATTAAAACACATATTTATATCTTTCTCCTTATGCAGTGTGCTGCGTACCCCTGCAGCAGCATGTTCATGCGTATTGTGCAAGTTCGGTCATTTAGGCCGCACCCAGAGTGTGGCGCAGCCCGTGATTTGTTGACGAGTTGGGGGGCCCTCAGCATGGCTTGCAATGGGGTCCCCACATTTTGTGTTACGCCACTGATGACAAGGACAATTTACTCCTGGGAACAAAAGGTTAGCGTAAACTAACATAACAAGCATCAAGAATTTAAGTGTCCCCTCACACACAGAAAAGGTACATCATGGGCAGTCTGCCTAATGAGGGCTTTACATGGGTCGAGGCTAGCCGCGGCAGAGCCACGGCAGTCTCCAAAATGAGCTCCTAAACCAGGACCCTTCTAGGGCACACCCCAACTAGCTTCAGACATGCTGACCACTCAGGGAGCCCGTTTAACCAAGCAGCGCTGCACAGTTAAAAGGCTGTCTGCAGGTGTAAGCACTTCCGGTTCGAAAAAGAAAAGGCATCACCTCTTCTTTTTTCTAATCCGAAGTTCTGACACCTGCAGTCAGCCATTTAACCGTGCACAGCTGCTCGGGTAAAGGGCTTCCTTTAGTTATTTATGTATGTATTTGTTATTTGTAAAGCACCGGCACACGAGCATGTAGGCATAAGGGCACTAGGACAAAACATAAACAAACACAACTAGACAGACAATAACAAAAGCATATACAGGGAATCAAATAACAAGAAGAAAAAAAGCAGAAAGGAAGAATAAAATGCATAAATTCAATACAATCCTTAGAGTCTGGTGACACGTCATTCAAATTCATATACTGACTCAAGAATAGGAGCAGATTGCTCTGGCTACAACCAAGAATAATACAATCCGTATTATTGCCAAAGCACCAGTCCTTAATATGCACACTACGAAGCAATCTGAAATCTTGTACTCTAATGCAGGCATGACAAACTTTAGAGTGTAACCAGAAGAGGACCTTATTTCTAAGCGCCTCTCTGGTTTCAGCCTGCTCTGGTTTATATACATTGGTTATAACAATATTTCTGTGATCCATCACAAGCCCTGTTTGGCGAATATCAGTGATCTCAGGCATGCTGCACTTCTTGTTGCGGATTTCCTTTTCGTGAGGGGAAATGGCCGGGCTAGGTATAGGGTTAGATAAATTCAGAGTCTTTTGAGAGGATGATGAAATAACCCCAAAATAATCTGCTGGTACCACTGCCAGGACAGAGCCACAGTCTGGACAGATGGAAGGCTGGTGTACACTGGTTTTGATTGATTGATTGATTGATATTTTATTTCTATCGCGCTCGCACACCAGTGTTTCAGAGCGCGACAAGGCAAGGGAGGGGAACAGGGGAGAACAAAACAGCGATCTTACTTGGCCCAGTGACATTGAGAAAGCGCAAGTGCATTGGAGAGGGGGAGGGGAAAAGTGCATGGAAGGGGGAGAGGTGGCAAGTGCGAAGAAGATGGAGAAACAGATAAATAACAATAAATAAATAATATAGGCAACAAACAGTGTTAATGCAGCCAGCTATTTGAAAGTGCTAGGTTTAAGGCAGCAGACAGGGTAGGTCCGATAAGTGCAGGAAGAAAAAAATGGGGGGCTGTATGGGTACAGATACAGACCCCAGTGCAAGGGCTGGCCCGGGGGCAGTGCGGGAGGGTGACAGGATGAGCAGGTACCTGGACCCAAAAGACAGAGGGTGGCCAGGTGCAAGGTGCCAAGAGAGAACAGATCAGCAGGGCGGAGGGGGAGCGAAGGCAGAAGAAAAGAGGAAGGTCTTGAGGTGCTTCCGGAACGGTTCCTTATGAACAGTTGATAAAGTGGTATTTTCAAACAGAATGGTTTGACAGGCTACAACAAACATATTGGTGGATGCCTGGATATCAATCAAACCGGTTTGAGACGCTTTATTAGCCTTATCGGAAGACGGACAATTATGAGTTGATCTCATCAAAGGATTCCACCCACGCACCTGCTGTGTGTTGGGTGTTTACTCAGAAACATAAGAGGCCAGCCCTCCCACTCCTGTTTCTGAGTTAAGAGCGGACACCCAGCAGGCAGCCCTTTCATTCATGGAGCTGTGCGGTTAAAGGGCTGCAAAGGGACCACCCAGCAGGCAACCCTTTAACCACACGGCCCCTTGAATGAAAGAGCTGCCTGCTGGGTGTTGGAGGCAGGGAAGAAAAGCCAGGGCACACTGGTGTCACACCTTTGGTGTGCCAGGCCTCTCCTACTGTTTCTACATCACAGGCTCTGAGCCAGTGATTTAAAACAAAAAGGGCGGGATGGGCACACTAAAGGCATTAATGCCTGAGTGCCCAGCTCTCTTGCTCTTAACAGCCCCCTCCTTTAGGTGAGGGGAGCTCTCATTAGAGGCATAGACTAAGTACCCCGTACTTAGGCCAGGCACCCTAACGAGAGCCCCCCTCGATTTAGCATCCCACTTCACTTAAAGCACTGTGTCTAATGCAAACGTCTCTATTTCACAGAACAGGAACAGCAGAAGAGGCCTTAAATATAAAATGTTACACACACATATGCGCCCACACACTCAGGGCAAAGCTCATAGCAGGGAAAGCTTGTCTTATAGACCAGTTGAAACTGGGGCGTCATACACGATTTAGCAGTTACCACTTCATTACCACCGTTTTTCCATCGCACCGCCATACTCTTGACGAGGCCCTATGTCTCTGTGTGTGTGGGCAAGAGTCACGTTGTCAGGGGGGGCATTTGAGAGTGCCACCTCAGACGTCACTGACAGCCAAAGGCGTTGTTGGGGGTTGGGGGCAGCGGAGTGGGGCTATAGCCCAGGTCTTTTGGTTGTAGCCCTGGATAGAAGCTCAGGGGTTACAACAAAAAAGACTATAGCTAGCCCCGAATCCCGCCAGTCCCAAAATGAGCATAGCCCCGGATCTTTTCCAGATCTAGCAGCACAACATCAGATTTCTTGAACGGGGGTCGCTGTATTTTGTTTTGTTTGAAAGTACAATGTGAACAACAGTGACAGACGCACCCCCCAATGTGGTGACGCTTCTGGTATTTGGAGACAGCAGTAACTAAAGACAGGATGTATGGTACATGAGACACGGACCATGCACCTTGAACCTCTTTGCTAGAAAAGTCTATTATGCATATGCTATTACTTTAGGGATCTAGTGACTCTTAAGCTACATATATACACGAGAGACCAGCCACTGGGCAACCTCATGCCCTCCAGCTCAGGCTCCAAACCGACACGTTCAGAACACTCACACACCAGGCACTCATTAACATTCTCCTGAGCTGCCAGACACACACATGCTTCGAATATTTCTAGCAGCGTTCAGGGCATCATTCAGCCATTCACTTCATCCCGCCTCCTTACAAACAACACAGAACCACATGAACTTCACAACCATTTAGCTCAATCCCTGTATCTTCATAAACACCAGCAAGCTGGTGGACACACAACACCACACACAATGGCTACAAAGCACGGCAGAACTACACTCCAGGTCATGTGCTTATGACACTCAGGGAACCATAGGTCACCCAACAGCTGGACTAGGATGCACCTGTCAGGGAGATGCGGAGCCCCGGAATGCTGCTCTAGACTGTCCTGCATCCAAATTAGGCGGTCAAGCCCCCCCAATGGAGCACAGATCCAACATGACACAACGATTGTTGATGCAGGTCAGTCTTCCACTGTCCATTGAGGAAAACCAACCCAGCGCCACAAACTCCCACCAGTAGATAATGCCTTTACAACCGGCAGAATGCAACTACCCAGCTTCTCATGACACATTCAAGCCAAGTGGACTGTGTCCCGCAATTATTCTAGCTACCTGTCGACCCACACAATGGGAAAGCTCTGTACAGCCATTCACAGCTGAGAAGGAACAGAGAGCTTCCATGAAATTTAAAGTGGGGCATACGCCATTGTCCATGATGGGCCTACAGGTGCAGCGTGTGAGACCCTGTGGACAAGGTTAGCAGCACAATCTCCACTTGCTTACTGCACCTCACCTGGGGGAGTGCTCACAGGATCTTGCGCGCCAACGTGTGATTGCAGAAAATCCATCAGTTGTGTGGACTGCATGTTATGACAGCATGAATTGGTGAGAGGCGGAGAGCTGCACGCAGCTCCCAATCACTCAGCTTCACTCACGCAAGCGGGAGCTCCCAATCACTCTGTTTCAGTGCCACCCTCGCACGGGGAGCTCCCAATCACTCAGCTTCACTCACGCAAGCGGGAGCTCCCAATCACGCTGCTTCAGTGGCACCCTCACAAGACGCAGCTCTCAATCACTCTACTTCACTCTCGCAAGCTGGAGCTCCCAATCACTCTGCTTCAGTGCCACCCTCGCAAGACGTAGCTCTCAATCACTCTACTTCACTCTCGCAAGCTGGAGCTCCCAATCACTCTGCTTCAGTGCCACCCTCGCAAGACGCAGCTCCCAATCACTCTGCTTCACTCTCGCATGCCGGAGCTCCCAATCACTCTCCTTCAGTGCCACTCTCGCAAGCCAGAGCTCCCAATCACTCAGTGCCACCGTCACAAGCTGGAGCTCCCAATCACTCTGCTTTAGTGCCACCCTCGCACGGGGAGCTCCCAATCACTCAGCTTCACTCACACAAGACGGAGCTCCCAATCACTTTGCTTCAGTGCCATCCTCGCAAGCCGCAGCTCCCAATCACTCTGCTTCACTCTCGCAAGCCGGAGCTCCCAATCACTCAGTGCCACTCTCGCAAGCCGGAGCTCCCAATCACTCTGCTTCAGTGTCACCCTCGCAAGCCGCAGCTCCCAATCACTCTGCTTCACTCTCGCATGCTGGAGCTCCCAATCACTCTGCTTCACTCTCGCAAGTCGGAGCTCCCAATCACTCTGCTTCAGTGCCACTCTCGCAAGCCAGAGCTCCCAATCACTCAGTGCCATTCGCGCAAGCTGCAGCTCCCAATCACTCTGCTTCACTCTCGCAAGCCGGAGCTCCCAATCACTCAGTGCCACTTTCGCAAGCCGAAGCTCCCAATTACTCTGCTTCAGTGCCACCCTCGCAAGCCACAGCTCCCAATCACTGTGCTTCACTCTCGCAAGCCGGAGCTCCCAATCACTCTGCTTCACTCTCGCAAGCCGGAGCTCCCAATCACTCTGCTTCAGTGCCACTCTCGCAAGCCAGAGCTCCCAATCACTCAGTGCCACTCTCTCAAGCCAGAGCTCCCAATCACTCTGCATCAGGGCCACTCTCACAAGCCAGAGCTCCCAGTGCCAAGGAGGGCCTCCTCTAGTATGAACCAGTGGTCAGGCTGAAAGGGTCTGTGTAGTATTCCTTGTTAGAAAAGATGTATCCTTAGGCAGTGATGACAGGGAGCAGGAACCAGGCTGACTCAGGTAAGTGTAAAAAAGGAAACAGGCTTTATTCTTCTTGGTTACATAGCATAGACAATGAAAGGTAGGAGAGTAGGTAATAAGCCTCTGCCCTGGTTCCCAGTCCATCTCCCAGTCCCAACCGTCACTCTCTAGAATCCTCAGGCTGCCCCCACTCCAAGTTCCACTTCAACATTCTAGGAGGCCCTTGCACACACTCAGCCATTCATCACAATCATACCAGGATACCACACCCCGGCCTGCCACACCAGGGTCTCAGTGCTGCCACCACCGAGTGCAATACCTTGCCACATGGACAATCAAAACTAAACTACCATCATAAACCCTCCTATCCTACCACCTTTTGCCAGAACTGTCACTCCCGGCTTCAAGCCTGCCACAATTGAGCACAAACCCTGTCTCAACGAGACTAACATACCTTCCAACATATAGTGTAGCCAACACGTACACAATTGGCCTGAACAAAATCCTAACATGCCAACAACAACAAAACCAACAGTATCCAAAACAACACGCCTCAGCACCTATCCCTTCTCCCCTAAAGAAAACATAGAAAAGGATGAATAAAAGCAAAGTGACTAACTGGACAAAGACCACATAAACCACAACACAACCACAAAAGACGTGGTGCGTAAAATGCGCACAGCCACTACCCTGCAAAACAAAACTTTCACCCAAGCACCACAAAATTATAAAATTGCGGCACTTGCGGAAAGTTCTCACTACAAAAACACTAAAAGATTAGTGTAAGCACACACAAAGTGGAAAAATGTAGTGCTTCTACGATGTTAAAATAGTTAGATAATAGTACAATAATAAATTCATTGTCTCCCCATTGACCATTAAAACTTATCTCAACTGTCTGTGTGCTAAACTCGCAGTAACTTCAACCTAACTAGGCATTAAAAAGAATTAACATCTCTCATGAACTGCACTTCCTGACACCACAGACATTAGGAGTCCAATAAATCACTCCTAACCCCAACACTATAACATTTTACAGGAGACAAAAACCAAAACACTAAAAAAAATATGGATAGTGTAGTCTACTACCCTAAACTTCACGCGTACTACCTATGCCTCAAATGTCTCCTACTATAGTGTCCAACTATAGGATGCTTATATATGAAGATCCTCCCCGAATAGGATGCTTCTATTTAAAGATCCTCCCCGAACACAATTCACTTATTTGTGTTTAACCTCCAAACACCGGTCTCCCTAAGGTCTCCATAAGGCATCACACCTGGCCAGCATGTGATCCTCACCCTCAACTACATGCATGCTTCCTACCACACGCCTACTTCTCCGAATGTGCGTATACACAACTGCAGACACCCATTGCAGTCACATTCACTTCAAACGTGCTACTTCACACACGCACCCAACATACACATGTATGTCACACATACCTACAGTTGCATGCTCCAAATGCACAGTCATCTCCAGACGCATACTAACTTTGCAACTTCAACATGCATGCAACTTCTCTAAATTGCATAAAACCTTACATATGCACTCAATATTTGCCCACTATACATCTACTAAAAAGGTATGATAGACACTAACAGACATGGTGTTCATCAGGCACCATTCTGAAAGCGTCATCTCAGATATAGAATTTTCCTTTTGTAACAATGCCTTATTATGCAATATTAAATTCAAAATACATTTTTTTCCGTAATAGCATAAAAACTTCTGTGGACATTAGCATCATTAAAACAAATTAAAGCATAATAATTTTGTTGCAACTTCATTCAAAACCTCTTATATGAAACACTCATAATCCATTTCACATTTGTGCATATTCATTAACATTCCCCATTATGCCTACAGGCTGAATAAAAAATAACCGTTGTGCATGTATTTTCAAAATATACTATCAAAATATACTATCTGTATTTTGACTCCTTGCCCTTATATGACATTCTGTATTCCAAACGTCTCCATGCTCCATACTGACCAGTCACGCGACAACACAGCTTCAACATATTATAAATTCTAAGGTAAAACAAAATCTCCTGAAACCAAATACATTATTTTTCCTATAATTTGGTTACACACTACAACCTCTTCTAGCATCATTCTAGTTCATTATTTTTTTAATAATAGACTCCGGACCGCAATGATGGGCAGATAGCTGCCATGTAACAGTACCTCCAAATAATATATATATTTTTTTTTAGCACGGACGAATATTAAAATCCGTCCGGAGCTCCAGCTCTCACCCAATGTCATAATACCCCGTCAAGGTTCATAATCCTACAGCTTGTCAAAGGTTCCTGTGCTGTTAAATCATGATGTTGCCATATGATCCGAAGCCTCCTCAAATCTGCCTCCATGTCAAAATGCCACAGTCCCGCAAAGCTTTCATTCCGTCCCGTGAAGAAAATTTAAACGTTTCTGCACACATCCGACTGACGTGCAGAGGGCCATTTGCCGCTCTGATTCCTCGTCTTCCTCGGCTTCATAGTTCCTGAAAGGGAACGTCATCAGGCACTACAGCATTGTGAGGACCTTTCCTCTAATGTTTTCTCCGTACACGGAGACGGGGATCTATGGTGCCGGGCCTCTTTCCTTGCGTTCCAGCCCAACGGACTTGCTGGAACGCAAACTACGGGGGGCCTGCTGGGCGCGCGCACCTCCCACAGCCCCCGTGGACCCTCCCCATGGCCCAATCTTCCGGCGCTGCGCACCTTACCCCACAGTACCTCTTGTGCTGCCCATATACAGCATGGGCCGGCCACTTCAGACGCCTGCAATAATTTCACAAACTTTCACCGCCGTCCTGCGCTCTCCGCATTGCTGCTGACCATTCTCCGATCTGCACGCCAGCATCACAGCTTCCCATGGCTGCCCGCAAGAATGCTCCCGTCCATGTCGTTGTACCCTGCAGGACTTATACTTCCTCTACTGGGACTTTCCAGACACCAAACAGCATGGACTTCTCTGGATTCCACATTTATGCTGCCCATCTCGCAGTTTACGTGCCAGCATAAACCGCTTCTTCTGGTTGCCTGCAAGGATGATTTGCCAAGGTTCCTTGTGCCTTGCAGTCCTGGCTAGACTTCCAGGTAGCATGGACCCATCTTCACTCCAAATGCTACAGCCTCCGGTTAAACTTCTATGGACCCAACTTGATATCTGGTCCGACATCACCTCTGAAGCTTCACTTCTCCGTCTCGCTGGATCTCTCCTTCTCTAGTTTTCTACTGCTTCCCCAACGTCCTTCTGGTTCTTAGATCCTTGTCGCCAAATGTCAGAGAAAAGGTATCCAGAGCATATCCATAGCCCCTTTGTACAGATTATCAATGCTACGTTTAGCGATCGCTGCCGGTGAGTCTACGATCGCTCCCAGGCTTACGCGCGTATCTTCGCATCATCACGCGTATTAAAGGAAAGGACCCTCCAGCAGATCACGGTCACGTGATCTTGCATGATCAGGACCAGGAAGTCTGGGGAGGGTGAAGATTGAACATCGTCATCCTCGTCCCAGTACTAAAAAAAAAAAAACATTTTTTTTCCTTCCTTTATTTGCACGGCCATAGTGGAACTGAATATTGGAACAGACAAATGCACGTTGAAGAAGCCTAATACCACTCCCAGATAGACATTTGATTTCACAATTCTGACAGTTGTGGAGTGACTGTTTTGATATACAAAAAATGCACGGCATCAGTATTCAGCCTCCTGCAAGCTTTTTGCCGAATCCAGGACAACCAGCAGTTGTCTGGTCAGAGTGGAAGGAATTTTGGCTGAATTATATTCAAGCTGTGGATCAAGAAGAACTCACATCCCGGAAGAGGAAACTATTATTGTTACATGCACTTGAATTAGAAGGTCAGAGGAAGTTTAGAGAACTTCCAGAATTGACAAGAGATGAAGCTGGAGATGCTGACGAACATGACAGGGCCATAAGACAATTAGACAAGTACTATGCTCCGGAAACTAATGTGGCTATAAATAGATATACATTTTACACCAGAGTGCAAAAAGAAAATGAGAGTATTGAGGAATATGTTTCAGCATTAAGGGTCTTATCACGGACCTGTCAATTTGGAAACGGCATCACCCTTGATGAACTAATACGAGATCAGATAATTATTCACTCAAAGGATAATATAGTTCAAAACAGGCTATGGATGATTGGCAATCCATCACTACCGGAAACTATAGCCATTGCTAAGCGGGTGGAGCATAGTCAATTATGCTCCAAGGAGATGAAAGACAAGAAAGAAGAAGCTGTACAGAGCATGCAACGACACACTACCAAGGTAGTACAGGAACAAGAGGAACAAGGCCATGTTAATGCACTGCGATCTAAAGACAAGGGTGAAGCCACTCCAGGAAAGAACAATAGAGCAAAGAATCCAGAGTACAGAGGAAGTTCAAATAAAGTTCAAGGAAGAAATTGGACAAAGAATGAACCTCGTACACAATATGATCAAAGATATCAGAATGCCCAACCAAGGGATGGAAACAGGTGTTATAACTGCAGCAGAATTGGTCATTATGCTAATGCAAAACATTGTCTGGCACTGGGACAGAAATGTGGAAATTGTGGTATAAAAGGTAATTTTGCAGTTGTATGTAAAAAAAAAGAGTTTCTGTCATCGTGGATGAAAAGGAAGAGTCAGAGGAAGAAAGGGTGTTTTTTATACAGGAACCTCCGGAAGGAGAATTTAAGTGCCCAAGTTGCGAGGTGGTTCTAGATAATTGGAAGCTTAGAATTAAGGTGGATAGTTGTTCGTCCTGGACAATTATTACCAAGAAAACTTGGCAGAACCTTATGACAGGTGGTCTCAAAAGCGAATTGAATTCACCAGACATTAGAAATCCGGGTGGATTTGAAGGGTCAAAGATCAAAATGATTGGGTGGTTTCCTTGTATCATCCAATTTAAAGACAGACGAGCCCAGGTTTAAGTTTATGTGGCAGAAAAAGGTGTGAACATCATAGGATGGAGAGACCAAGCTGGTTTGAGAATCAGGTTAGATCCATGTACAGTAGAACAGATTCTGTTGGTCAATAGTAGTCAACGACAGAGAACGAAGTGTTAGCGAAAAAAAATGAAGTCAAGTCAGAGTTGGGTTTATTAAAGCATTTTGCACACAGAATTCGCCTCAAGAAAGGAGCTGTACCGGTTCGACACACGAAGTCTAGACCGGTTCCATTTACCATTGCTGACAAAGTTGAGCAGGAGTTGACACTGTTGGAATCTGAAGGTGTCATAGAAAAAATTGAATCTTCTGAGTGGGTGAGCCCCATCGTTGTGGCACTAAAGAAAAATGGCAAACCCAGGATTTGCGTGGACTTGAGGGATCTCAACAAGAACATAATAACTGATATATTCCCCCTTCCAATTATTTCTAAAATGTTGAATTGTATTGGTGATGCGGATGTGTTTTCTACGTTAGATCTCTCAAAAGCCTATCATCAAATTTCACTCACTGAAGATTGCAGAGACATTACAGCTTTTATTACACCACATGGTCTGTATAGGTATAAACGCATGCCGTTTGGTTTAGCTTCTGCGGCAGCTGTATTTCAAAGGGTTATGATGCATGTTCTTAAAGGTTTAAGTGGGATCTTTGTATATCAAGATGATATTATTGTGTTTGGAAAAGGAATTGGGGAACATGATAACAGGTTGAAAAATGTGTTGAAAAGATTAGAAGATGTTGGTTTGAAAATTGAACAGAGTAAGTGTAAAATTGGAGTAGATGAAGTAGAATATTTAGGACATACTGTAAATGGTAAAGGGTATAAACCTAAAAGGGATGCCATGGAGGCAATTAAGGAGTCACCTAATCCTAAGAACAAAGATGAGTTGAGGGTTATAATACTCACACAACCCAATTTTTAGGGTTGTGTGAGTATTATAATAGGTTTGTTAGGAACTTTGTGAGTGTCACAGAACCTTTGAGAAAATTGTTGAAAAAGGATGCTAAGTTTATATGGAGTGATGATTGCAATAAGGCGGTAGATTGCGTACAAACTGAAATCTGCAATTCTTTGGAGTTAGGAGGGTTTGAGTTTGGTAGAATGACTAAAATCACCGTGGATGCCAGTGGAAATGGTTTGGGGGCTGTTATCACAGATAGATGAAGATGCAAATGAGAGGATAATCAGTCATGCCTCGAGACCCATTTCAGATACAGAGAGTAGATACTCCGTGATTGAGAAAGAGTTGCTGGCTTGTTCTTGGGTGGTGAATTATTTCAGGAAATATTTGTGGGAAACTAAATTTGTGATTCAGACAGACCATAAGCCATTGATTGAAGTTCTTACGGTCATCGGAATGTGCAGAGCCTTGCCGAGATTAGCAAGATTTAGTCTTAAACTGCAGGATTATAATTTTTCAGTGAAATATGTGCCTGGAAAAAGGAATGTTGTGGCTGACTTTCTATCGAGATTACCGTTGGGAAGTGAGTTGGGTAAGGATGATGAGCTACAACAAATCGGTGAATACATGAAATCTGGATGGCCTGAAAAGAAAGCAGTTAAGGAAGCATGTTTGAGATTCTGGGAGGTAAGGGATGAATTGTCAATTGAGAATGGATTCTTGGTGAGGGGGAACAAGTTGATTCCGCCATGTAAGTTATATGATGAATTTATTGAGAAAGCACACCAGGGTCATCCTGGCATTACGGGCGCAAATAATAATGTAAGATGGAAATACTGGTGGCCAGGCATGGATCTGATGATAGAAAGAATGGTTAGGAATTGCTGGCCATGTCAGAACAGTGATAAGAGTTGCAGGATTGTAAAGTCTAAGCCTATCGACATTTATAAAGGTGAAGCACCATGGGAAATGGTAGGTATTGATATTGTTGGGCCATATGTGAAGCTGATTGGTGAGAAGAAGTTTTTGATAGTCCTAGTTGATTATTATTCAGGGTGGCTTGTAGTTAAGGCAGCGAGTAGGATTGATAGTCATGAGATTATGAAATTCATAATGCAAATCTGCAGAAGGGAAGGATTTCCCAAAGTAATAATGAGTGACAATGGAGTCCAATTCAAAGGTAGAGAGATAAGAGAGTTTGCCAAGAGATCGATAATTGAGTGGAGGTTTTCAGCTTTATATCATCCTCAAACTAATGGATTAGTGGAGAGATGCAACCGTGTAATAGTAGAAGCTGTGGAGTTGGCTTTGAGTAATAATTTGTCCCTGGATGAAGTTCTCAAGGAGAGGGTGTGGTGTAGTGTCATACGCAGCCGGGCCGATTGGCGGGTACTTCCGCATTGGAGGCTCCGGCGCAGACCGTAGTTCCAGCACGTTGCTTTTTCGCTTACGTGCAGCCGCGGTCTAGTTCTGCGGCAAAATGGCGGTCGCTGGGAGGTATTTCAGTCTCTCACTCCCAACGATCGCTGCGTTGCAACCCCCGTAGTGTTTTGTTTCCTGCTTTGGGTGAGAACGCTAGTATTTTCCTTATCGCGGCTTGGTCCGTGCCTTTCCCTTTGCCTCTCCTAGCTTCGAGCGAGGCTTCTTCCTCTCTCTCTCTCTCTCTCTCTCTCTCTCTCTCTCTTCTCTCCTTTGCTTCTCTTTGGCTTTCTTTCAGCTCCCGCGGCTCTCTCTCGCCGCTGGCTCGACTCTCTCTCGCTACTCATTCTTGCAAGGCGAGAACTGCCTTGTTTCTGCCACCATCAGCTGTCGTCTACCTCCTCCAATCCTCAGTAGCCGACTACCTACTCTTCTGCAACCACTGGAGACGACGTACCATCTATCTCCTTAGAAGACTCCGGATTGGCTTTGTTCCTTTCAAGGGTTTTTTCTGCCATCAAGGCTTTTTCCCTTGTCGCCTACTACGGGAGAGGAGTCCCAGGACTGCTTGTTTCAAGCATTCACTGTGGCTTCCTCTCATGGTAGACAAGTATCTTCGACCACGAAGAGAGATTTCTGCTCACGTCGGCATCTCAATACGGAAGAGTTGGAGGATTACCGATCAGGTGAGGAGAGTGGGGAGGAGAGGGAGACAAAATCAGACATGTAGTAGGATGTCTGTTAAGAGAGGAATGATTATTTCACCTTTTGAATTAATGAGGGGAGGGCTACCAATACTTTGCTTAATCCAGAATGGGTTAATCGTAGTAGAGTTGTGCATGATGGAAAACATAAGTTGGTTAAATATCAGACTAAGGGTAGTATGTTTACTGGAAAGCCCAAGTTGACAATCTCGCCAGGAGATTATGTGCGGATTAAGATTGGTCGTAGTGTGAGGAAGGGTGACTCTAAATACAGCAGTCCGTTTAAGGTTATGCAGGTGTTCAGAAGAGCAGTTAGAGTTACTGGGGGAGCGGTATGGAATTTGGATAGGGTAAGTAAATGGAGGTGGGGAGGTAAACATGAAGAATTTAGGCATTTTGGTAATGAGAGAAGAGTGACTGAATTGTTTGGAGATGACATTCTGTTTGGAATGGAGAATGTCAGTGAAATGGAGAATGTTGATAGGGATTTAGCCAGACAAGATGAGAAAATGAATGTGCGACAAGGTGATGATGTTTCTGGACGTAACTTTCTGTGCAGTTCAAGAGAAAGGAGGTTACCATATTGGTCCAGAGATTATGTTATGCAAAGTTAATATGTATAGTCCACAGTCTGTGGAGATTGCCAGGTTGGTCCACAGATTATTTCATGCGAAGTTAAATTTATGTATAGTCCAGAAGTTTTTTTTTTAATTTTCATATGTGTTACTTATATATATGTTTTAACATGCTTATTTTCTAAGTATTATACTTAGATTTGCTTTACAATGTTGATATAAAATGTTGTTATATAATATTGTAAGGGGGGGTGGTGTATTATTCCTTGTTAGAACATTTAGTACCCGCACTGCGTCGGCCTCGGAATGTTTAGGTTGGAAGGACTGATGGGGTTTTATTCAGTTGAAAAGGAGTGAGCGGTGCAAGGAGGCAGACGCAGTGCGGGGCACCGGTTTGTTTGAAGTATGCAATAAAGACTTTGTTATAAGTAGTCACTTTAGCCTCCGTGAATACTTCAGTCTGCACGCCGCTCCACGCATGGGCTGCATCGCTCTAGTGCTACTCTCGAAGGGACGCACCCGCTGGTGAATGGGGGCTAATGGTGATAACCGCTAAACCAACCACCACTAAGGAAGCTGACTTCATAAGAGCAAAGTAAACCTAGCCCAGCCCACACGTGATTGGGGAACTCGCTGCACTCGACTGGTGTTGAGGAAGCTGTCCTTGCGCTGGTAAGTGGCTTGTATCCAAGGAGAGGCCAAAAGCTCAGTGCACAAAGTAGTTACAACTGGAGCGCCATAGAAGACAGCTCACAGCCGAGCCTCACCACTTGCCTGGAGCCTGCATACAGCTTGTTAATGCTGCTTCAAGGTGCTGTGTTACTAGATGGTTCAAACTGTTATGCATTCAGGAATGTGATGAGGGAAGACCTTTGAGTGACCATAAAATACTTGTCCCTTCTCCTCTGGGATCCCCTTCCTGTGTGGTGTTGGAAGATAGATAACACCTTGGGGGCAGTGGGTGGTCTATCGTATGCCTCTCCCCACCACAGCATTCTTTACTTGTTACTTGAAGTCCTTGTGAGTCCTTGTCCACTTGTTGCCAAATGTGGTAACTGAGCAGAGGGTAGATGGTAGTCTAGACACAGACCACTATAAGCCTCCTAGCTAGAAAAGGCCAGGAAGCCTTATGATACTTATAGACAGTTAGTCTAGTGTTCCAGTTACTCTTGACTATACACTTTGATGGATCACCCACCAGCCATCTTCGTGCACTTCAGCTCTGAAACCTGGCAGCTGAGGGCACACATTCAGAACACTCACAAAGCAAGCACTCATCAACATTCAACACGAGTGGGTCCCAGTCACAGTGCGCCAAGAAAAAATGCTATTGAGGGCTTGTAGTCCAAAAGATTTTCTCAACACAGGAACAACCTGACATGTGTTTCGAGCCTGAACCAGCTCTTCATCTGAGGCTGAGACTACAATCAAAAGGCGTTGGTGATTTTACATAACAAAGAAATACATTTTTTGTAACATGCATGGTTCAAAAAACAAAAAGTGGCATAACAAATAGTGCAAGAACAAAAAACAAAACCAGTATAAAACAAGAAAATGTTCAATACCGCATTTATATGGAGTTCAGTGGTCGGTTGGTGTTCAATAGCCAAAAAGAACAAGAAAGGAGGAACAAAAATTACAAAATTACAAAATTGCAATGAAAGTGACTGCAGCAGCGCAATCCAAAAACAGGAAACGTGTTAAGTCTTGAACATAAACCTGAGGATATTACCTTGACTTGAATAAGGACTTGGTAATTGAAATGTACGGACAATGCTAAGAAACCGCTGCAGAAGTAAGATTATCAAAAGTAAATCAACAAATTAAATTGGATTAAAGTATAAAAAGTGAACCGAAAAATAAAAGCAAATGCATACCTCAATGCTTCGCAAGTGCGGTATTTCTAATTGGGGAAAAAAGAATAGAAAAAACACGAAAGCTATGTCAATATGCTGAAAAAAGCCTGTTTCTAAATGATATATAATTAGGTAAGAAATAAATGTCACCGCAACTTGAGAAACTAAATAGGAATATCAGTAATAGACTGAGTAAAGGCACGTAACTAAATTGCATGTTAATTCAGTGCATGTGATTTAACAGCATCAATTGCTTGATTGAGTGACCAACATATATCAATTGGACTAAAAAAACGTCTTACCTGGACGGCCGTAAGGAATTAATGGCAAAGAGTAACCGTGGCGACTGCCAACATTGAAAAAGGACTTAAAAAGGTTAAGGTTCTGGCAGGGAGGCAGGGAGGAATGGGCCGTCCGTTGATGCATGGTAGCTGGATAGGGCCACCATGTTGAGTATAAGAAGGCTAAATGCAAACAGGGTTTCCATCAAGGACAAGACCGGTGCCAAAAAAATGAAGTCGAAGAGAACTTGGAAATCAATTGAAAATGCAATTCTAATGAAACCTTCAAAAACAAAATGAAGCGAGGGAAACTTCAATTGCTAAGAAAAAACGATTGCAAATATAATTACACGCGCATGACATTATCATGAAAGAAATGACTAATTAAATATGAAGAAAATTTAATGAAAAAGTCAATTTAGTCGGTAAGGACTGAGTCCTCATCAGAAGACAATTTTGGGAAGGAAAGTCCAATTAAGGAGGAAAAAATAAGGGGAACAAAGTGAGGGGGGAATAAATAAGCCCCACTTAAGAATAAGGTACTGTAAATGAGTGCGCTGCTGGAATCCAAACAGATTATGTGCATAAAAACCCAAAATACAGTGATTACACTGTCACCAATAAGCATATGAAATAGAGAAAAAATGGTTTACAGGAAAGTGGCAAATTCATGGTCTGAATTTAATCCAGAGAATACAGTGTGATATTTACAAATTAGTCTAGCTTCTAATTGGCGTAATTTCAGTGACAAATTGCCACCTCTGGGGGGCAATGTCACTTTACATAAGCCCACAAAGCGAATATCATCTTTGCAGTCCAGTTGGTGTGATTTTTGCCAATGATTGGCGAGAGGGTATTTCGAATCTTGACTGACAATTGTGGCCAGATGTTCACGAATACGGATCTTCAGTGGTCTAATAGTACTCCCAATAGATTTGAGACCACACGTACAAATGATACAGTAAACAACAAATTTGGAATTGCAATTAATAAAGGACTTAATTTCATGAGCACTTCTTGCTCCGAAGGAGACCTGTGATGTTTCCAATGTAAATTTACACATGTTGCAGCATTCGCATTTGTGAAAACCTGTAACATGTGCTGAGTGCAACCAGGTAGTGGTCGGAGTTGGTAAACTCATAAATGAAGGACATAGTTTATTTTTAAGTGACTTGCCTTTGCTGAACGTTATACTGACACAAGGGTCAAGCCAATTAGCTATATCAGAGTCAAGGTGTAACAGGTGACAATGTTTCCTCAAAATATTATGGATTTTATGACTATCCGAATTATACCTTGTAATCAACCTGATTTTTTGAGTAACTGATGATTTATCACGATTTTTGGGTACTAACAAATCCGCTCTCTACAAGCCCTCACTAGCATTTTTTCTTGGCGCAGTGTGACTGGGACCCACTCGTGTTTAATTTGAACTTTCTTCAGTGGAATTATACTGGCAGTATATCCACACTTCCCAGATACATGCAGCCTTGTTGCACACATTTTCTGATTGTATTGGATACAAGCGCTGTGGATTTGTGACTTTTTCTGCCAAATTGTTTCCCTCTCATCAACATTCTCCTCAGCTGCCATTCACGGACTTGCATCAACATGTTATCAACGCTCATAGATGGCCAGCAGCACAGGAAAGCATGGAGCCAGTCACTACAGAGACATACATTGCAGAAATGTCGCCATTACACTGAGGGTGGATTGTCCATATTGGGGCAGGTGAGAGGGATGCACCCTCTATGTGAAGGGTGCTGTGCTTCAAAAAGACCTTGTAAGGAACCAGAGTACCACACTCCAGGGTCTAAAAATGCATCATTTTTTAGTCTGTGTATATTATTCGTGTTTGTGCATCCTGTAACAAATGTATGGGTAATGCAGAGCTACAAACAATTAGTGACCAGCATTTAAACCAAAGCATTCTCTTGGTGCTCACCGAAGAAATAGATCATTGGTTTTACTCTGAGCACAACCCTTTCCAATAACAAATGACATTTTAAGAGACAAAAATGTTATTTATTCTCTGCTAAAGAAGCTCCAAATAAAGACACATATTTAATTTTAGCATCATTGTAAACAGGGTCTTTTTAAAATGCTACAATGTTAATTTCTAATGATCACTTACAATTTATAGTGCAGTTATAATAAGAATACTGCACTTGCCTTATTGTGCAAAGCAGATTATGAAAACCGAGAATAACCATATATACATTATTTTCTGAAAGGATATAATTCCAAGATGGCCCTTCTGGTACAATCCTATTGTACTCTTTTTAAATACCCCTATGAGAAACTGAGAGGGGACAAATAGCACAAATGAGGGTTCCTGCCGCTTTGCATAAAATCAAAGATCTGTTTAGGTACATGAGAAGAATGACAGATATTCTTATTTGATAAATATGTATGTGATAAAAGTGTTGTATGCTTGAATCATTATCTACATAATGCACACTGGGCGTTGGGCGCATGTGATATTTCACACAAGTCACCCTAACGTTAAAGGGTTTATGCTCATGGAGGATTTGGGTGTGAGGATACAATGGCTGAGACATCTATCACTTTTTGTGGCCAAAAGGTGCTGGCTTCTCAATTGGGCCAGACTATTGGTAGCAGAGGGGTGAACTGGGAAAGCCAGGTCTCAGGGTGAAGATGTCTCTGTGCATGCCCACTCCTAGTGCACAGACATCCTTAGGGAATCATACATTTAGAATAGGATGCAGAAGATCCATCCATTACAACCGTCTAAGTCTCCAAGGAAGGTGAAGTCAAAGATCTTGGGGAATGGGGGGATCCCATTAAAGTCAGCAGGATGACCGTTTTTGGGAGTGATAAAAGTGTGATGGGAGAGTGATCCCATTGCCCTTTATTTTCTGGAAGGCATTGAGATTCATGGGTGGGAAATTAGTCAAACATGGGTGCTATCTTTCAAATGGGAGTGAGCTAACAGGTATGAAGGCAGGCACAGCCCATTTTATTCAGCTGATTATAAGTCCCATAATTGGCAGTACACCCATCGGGAGCTTTTTTTTTGTGCAGACAACATGGACATCAATCCTTCTCTTCCATCCTACATCCGACCCTCCCCAGGGCTTATAGGATTCTCTGCAACAAGTGCAGATGGAGCACCCGTTTGCAGCCAGGCTTTTGCTCGATGCCAGTCCCCTGCACTTTACTCCCCTGCCTGCAGTGTGCTTTTCATTGACTGCCCATTAAGAGCAGCATTGAGTTCAAGGTGTTCAGTGTCAAGCATCAGGGACCACATTTCATGTATTGGTATCCAGCTGCTTTGCACCAATGGCAGACGTTTGCACTGACTTTACACTATCTGACTAGTTCAAGAAATCATGTTTGCAGTTGCTAATCTGCACACATGCCATGTTTGCACTGGTCTTTCAGTGAAAATGTTGAAAAACCTGCTAGCACATCTGCAGAGTGACCGTCTGGGGTGCAATAGTGCCCTGCAGTGGTGATCTACATGCAGCCTTGTGCAATGCCTTTTACAAAAAGGTACTTATTTTCCTCTTCTCGTTCCCCGTTCATTCCCTGTGTGTGCTCGTGTTCCCTTTACTACAGTGTCTCTGTATCGCTCTCTTTCTCCTCTCACCCTTCCATGATTAGGATGGCCAATTTCAGTGGCTACACCTTCTCCGTTCCGGCCACAAAATAGTGGAATCCCTTGCCTTCAGCCTCGTATTAACTGCTCTGTAAATTGCTTCAAACTTAGATTTTCCCATTAGCTCAGAGGTGTTTTGGGTGGAAAGCCTCTTTGTGTTTTCAAAGCACACGCAGCATCCGGAGACCCTTATACTGACTGTGCTCTACAAGAGCTGCTAGCATCACATGACAATGTAAAATGGCCCCCAATTTCGATCGCAAAGTACTGACAGATGGACGTGTGAGCGCAAGACAAGCATATACAGCGCCTCGATGCCCCTGGGCTGTAGTGCGCTATACAAATTCAAATAAATAAATAATTCAATATTATACGGTAAGGGATCATCAACCCTATGAGTCCAAAACGAATTGATCGAAGTGCTTTCAGCGCTGGTCGTTCCAGTCCTGTTTTTAATACCATGGACTCCTTTGCTAACATGATATGAAAATAGACAATACAGCACAGACTAAAGTGGAGATTCTTGAGTAGTGGAATGATATATCTTTTCAGAGTATGTTTTGATAAGCAGCAAAAAAACAGAAAATGCATATTGATTCAAAAGAAACACCATCATAATTGCAAATAACTCTTACCTGGAATCCACCCCGTCTGGTGTACTGATAGGGGCAGCTGAGGAAACATCTAATACCTTTTTTACTTTGCTCTTTTGCACCCAAAATAGTAACAGTCCTTGTTGAAAGCTGGGTACGTGTATGGATGAAATGCTTTGGCTGAGCTGGTAAGTCACTCTGCTAATACACTGCAATTTGCCTGTTTCAATATCATAGCCTTGGTCACTACCCATGTAGAAAGATTGGTCAAACATGCAATGGTAGTAAAAAAAGTTAGAGCAGTCGAACAAATCCAAAGTGTCCCGAACGAAGGCAATCCCCTGACCCTTACTACCATTACCCTGGCAAAGTAAATCATGCACAATAAGACTATATAGGTCCAACTTGCCGTTTAAACGAATCTCTACCCACAGTAAGACCGTGGCCAAACTTATTCTAGCTGGTGGATCTTTAACGTGTGCTTCAAGATAGAGAGTGTTTGCTGTTGATCTCGGCACTTCAGGAACTTGCACTCTGTCTGTAGGAGGCAGGGATGAAATCAAATATACTCGTGCTGCAAAGAGTACAATCCCTCTTGGCTTAGCCTAATAAACTCTCAAAGCAGTAAACATTGCTTTACCACCAATATATCTTACAAAGAAGAAGAATGGGTTGAGTCAGGCTTTCGAGGATTTAAACCTGCGCCCGCTGCAGACTGAATGTACATGTCTTAGGCTAGTGCTTAACCTGCTAGGCTATCTTGGCAGCTGTTCTTTTGGCTTATTCAAGCTCTTTGAAGGTGTGACGAATCAACTTCTGTGGCACCAGTGGTCGAGCAACCCATTTAAGTCTAAATCACTGGACAGCACCAGCACAGAGAGCATCGCCAACCATTGCCACCAATGCCTGAAGTTAGCAGTTGACGAAGTAGCCCCACTCAAAACTAAAGTGCCCAAAACCAAACGCAGCGCCCCCTGGTTCAATCATGAACTCATAGAACTTAGAAGAAAAAAAAGAGCACTAGAACACCTAACCAGAAAAAGAACTAACTTCAAACCAAACTACAAGACCTCTCTAAAACCTACAAACTCAGTGTCCTTTCTCACAAAGGAGAATCTCTCAATGACCGTATAGCTGCTGCAGCCTCTAACACCAAAGAGTTATTTACTATTATTAGAGAATGAGAAACTCCCATCCACCCCAACAACCCCATAACCCCCAGCAAAGACTGGTGCACAACCATTCAGAACGCTTTATCCTCCAAAGTGATCACACTCCAAAACAAAATAGCTTCACAAAAACAAAAAAATTCTAGATCTCTCTACCTTGCCCACCCACCCTATAACTACTACCACTAGAATAGACACACCCGAATTCCACTTTACCCAATTCACTACTGCTCAAGTCCTTAAAATAATAGCATCACTCAAACCATCTAATTTCAAAGGTGATAGCATGCCAGTGAAGGTAGTCAAAGACTGTGCTACCATACATGCACCCACTATCACTAGATTTGTGAATGAGTCCATTAAATCTAGTGAAATACCAGCAGCCATTAAAGTAGCCTGGGTCACACCACTACTTAAAAAGCCTTCTTTAGACCCAACAATCCCCACGAACTACAGACCAATAACAACTATGCCCTTCCTTCTTAAAATCATAGATAAAATAGCCTACACCCAAGTACAATCTCATCTTGAACAGAATCACCTACTAGGGGAAAGACAATCAGGCTTTCGCCCCAATCACAGTACAGAGACTGCCCTTCTGGACCTAAAAAACCAGATGGACCCTATCAGGGACTCCGGCAAACTGTGTATCCTACTACTCCTAGACCTCTCAGCGGTGTTTGATCTGGTCGACCATGACAAACTATGCCAAACCCTATCCTCTAACTTCCACTTCTCCCAGAAGGCCACTGCCTGGATAAAATCCTTCCTCTCCGAACGCACATCAAGAATCACCCTAGGAGAAGCTGCAGCAGATCCTATCCTGGTACCTTTAGGAGTACCACAACGATCCTGTCTCTCCCCTACCTTATCTAATGCCTACACTAAACTACTGTTCGCAGCATTAGACGCTATGGGAGTAATCTACACAGACTTCACTGATGACACTCAAATACTTATTCCCATTACAGGTAACTTGGAACAGGATACGGCCACTGTCAACACAATATACTCCCACATTCAAACCTGGATGGCCAATAACAGTCTCTGCCTTAACAGAGATAAAACAGATATTCTAATAGTTGGGTCCCCTTCCAGGCTCAGTAAACTCCAACCAGACTACACCACCATAGTGATCAACGGTACACCATCACCATATCCCACAAAGTCAAAACACTAGGATTATACCTTGATTCCAACCTCACTATGAACAACCACATCAGCGCCCTCGCCTCCTCAACGGCCTATACTGCCAAACTTATCACACTAAGCAGACCCCTCCTATCCTCAGACAACTGCCTGACACTTGCAAGAGCCCTTATCCTTACAAAATTAGACTACTGCAATATTCTATTACTAGGCACTTCGAAACAAAATCTAACTAAACTCCAACTCCTACAAAATAAAGCCCTCAGAGCAGCACTGGGCATCAATAGAAGAGAACATATTACGCAACACAGAAGAGAGGCACACTGGCTCCCAGTTCACGCAAGAATCCACGACAAAACACTTAATATTACCCACAAATGCCTCTATGACAATGCCCCCACTCCAATGGATGCATGACATGCAAAGCCTCGCACAGAGCTCTCAGATCCAACGTCTACACTCAACTACACATTCCACGCTTCACCACCACAAGAGCAGGTAACTCTAGTTTCTCCATAGCAGCCCCCCATCTGGAACTCATTGCCACCCCATCTGTCCAATGAAACATCACTACCAAAGTTTAAAAAACTACTAAAAACCTGGTTGTTCAATAAATACTGAAACTCCAGCACTAGTACTCCCGCTGAGCTGTAACCTTCCAAGTTCCACTAGATTACTGCATTATCTTATAATAACCAATGCGAATATTTGCTTGAACCATTCCTGCAAATCATAATGTATGCAACTTTGATATGTTAACAAAGATATATGTAACCTATGCCATGATACTTGTAACCTGCAACTACTTTTGTATTGAAAAACAATGAAAACTAAGATACATGTAACCTACGCCGTGATACCCAAGGGTTTGGGCGTGTAATCAAATACAATAAATAAATAAATAAATAAATATTGGTTTCTAAACCATCAATCAACCACACACCTCTAGTACACCGGAAGGGATCCGAACAGATTGGAATATAAGTGAATTATAAGACCTGCTTGTGCAATTTTGGTAACGTGAACAGAAAGGCAGGCTTATCCCCGCAAGGTTGTGGATCGATGATTAGTTGCAACACAGCAAAAATACAGTTATTACTCTATGATAAAAGGGACTGTCCAGTCAAAGTTGTATACAAAATATCTACTTAATTGTTCTACAACAAACAGTTCTAGCACACTAGAAAATACAACCCACCCTGTAAAGCAACACAGAGGCCAGACAGTTTCACAAAGGAAAGGGAAGCACTCTTGATGCTGACACAAGGGTATTTGGTAAAGTAATCAGGCTTACTGTTCAAGGTTATTTTGTTCCAGCAGCAAGGGGGCAAAGGGTCATAACTGTCTCTAGAGGCCTTCGGAGAAGGACCAGGAGGGCAGTACCACAATGGATCTGGTGATGAAGGAGTTCTTGGTGCTCGACAGCATGGAGGCGGTTCCAGGGCGCTACGCAGCCCTTCAGACAGAGTTAGTGCACGGGAGACAGCTGCGGGTACCAGGTGGCAGGCAATTTGGCAAGCAAGGCTGGACGGACATCTGCAGGCTGAGGGCCGAGAATCGTTGTCTCTGTGCTGGTTGGAGAATCTGGAATGCTGGTTGAAGCGGTTTGGATGGCTTTTTTGACTGTGGCGTGACAACAGTCAGCAGTGCAGCCGGATGGAGGTTTGAAGACTTGTCTGTCTCGAAAATGTCGATGCTTGTGTGGCACTCCTCCTAGCTTTTTCGCAGGGCTTGTATCATCCTTTCAAGGTGGACGGCCCAATGCCCAGGAGAGTGATTGCAGGCAATGGCCTTGTCCTTTGTCTAGAGCCTCTCTGGCACTTCCCATCTAGGAAGCTTGATGGCAGAACCTAGCAGGGCATGCTGTGTGCTGGCTGGGTACTGGTTCTGGAGCTGCTGGACGGGTCCTTTGTTCCCTGGGAGATGTTTAGGGGAGGTATCTTGCATCCCTGGAACTCCTGGCCTTCCTTCACTGGTGGAAGATGTATGGTAGACTGTACCTTCAGCTCAGGTTTAAATTAGTTCTTCTTCTTACTCCTTGTGAAGTCTTCAAATGATCTGATCAGTGAGGGGTTCATCCCTCTTTTAAAGCCTAATTGGTGATTGGTATAAACTAATCCACCTTAATGAACCAATCCTTGGTCCCGACCAACAATCTTCAGTGATGCTTCAGGTCAGAACAAGGGCGCCTGGCAACAGACAGACAGGAAGGATGACAACATATACTTTAAGTCCCACCCATCTTCCTGTCTGCAGTACATCAAAGTGTCTCCCTAATTAACTAAGCCCTATGCGGCGCTTGATCACAACATGGGCCTCCTTTGAAGTTGGGGGTTGCAGGCAGACTTTTGTCTCCTACAATTCACATACATCCTGCTCTGAAAGGAGTGGTTCAGACAGGACATTCACTGCCCTGTCATACCAAGCAGGGGTGTTAGTACCAAGATGACACATTGCATTACAAAGAGGTGTCTGGCGTTTTGTCTCCATTGTCACTCCCTGCACCCAGGCCTTCCCTGAGGCCTCCTAATTCACATTCTTCAGTATTCACCGCCACCAGCAAGGTGTAACAATGGAGATGCAAATCCATGGGACCTTGAAATTCTAATCAGGCTTCCCATGGCCAAAGGCTTTTGATGTACCCATGGCTCTCAGGTGTCAGCTACACATGACAGGGAAGGGTAGTACTGGTAAACAGTTCCCTCCCAGAGTACATGACTATTTTTCTGCTGTCCAGTGAGCGTGGAAAATGTTTGTGGGAATGGCCCCATCATTCTTTTTTTTTTTTAAACAGGCAAAAAAGCCCCGGCGAGCGCACTTTTCCCGTGCGGCTGGTCAAATTCCTCACCTGTCCCCCAGCCTCAACATGTGAACCACCACCTTAATGAGGGTCTGGTTCGTCATCAAGGCAAAAGTACCGGCTGAGGCCATCTGCATTTCCATGCTTGGAGCCTGCCTTGTGCTATATGTCCATATCTAATCCCTGTAGGGATATGGCCCAATTCAAAAGCTTATGGTTCTCCCCTTGCATGGCCATTAACCATCACACAGGCCTATGGTCTGTCGGAATCGTAAAGTGAGACCCAAAGCTGTAGGGTTTCAGCATCATTATGGCCCACATGACTGCTCTTTTTCTATGACAGCCCAGTTCCTTTCCCTTTTTGACAACCGCCTGCTAATGTAGGCAGCAGATTGCTCTACCCCTTCAGAGTTCAGCTGCACTAACACTTTTCCAATCCCAAAATCACAGGCATCTGTCTGGATAATGAATTCCTGACCATAGTCTGGCACTTTCAGAACTGGGGCCCTGCACAATCCATCCTTTACATCCTGAAGGAGGTTTGACAGGCCGGGGTCCAAGTTACCTTATTCAGCATCTTTTTGGATGTTACATCATTCAGGGACATTGTAATCATCCCATACCCTCTGATGAACGACCGGTAGTACCCGGTCAGATCTAGAAAGGCTCTCACCTGCCGTCTGTGTGGTGGGGATGTCCCAATCCTTCACAGTCTGTACCTTCTTATCTCCACTGACCAGGTGGACTAGGTAAGACACGGTACTCTGCGCTATCTGGCCCTTTGTGGCCTTGATAGTCAGGCCTGCATTCTGCAGCACCTGAAGCACTTGTTTCAGGGGGATTAGATGATCCTCCCAGGTGTGGCTGAACACAGCAATGTCATCTAGATAGGCGACGCTGAAGTTTTCCAGTACAGACAAAACCTGGTTAACCAACCTCTGAAAAGTGGCAGTGGAATTCTTCAATCGGAAGGGCATCACAGTGAACTGATAATGTCCTTCTGGGGTTAAGAATGCCGACCTCTCTTTCGCTCCGCTGTCAAGCCGACCTGCCAATACCCCGAAGTGAGGTCAAAAGAACTCATGTACTTGGCAGCGCAGAGTAGAGTTTGCCAATGAGCTCATCTGCCCGAGGAGTGGGGTGAGCATCTGTCTTTGTGACAGAATTGAGCACCCTGTAGTCCACACAAAAAAGTCAACTTCAGTTTTCCCACTACTGGTATTTTTAGGGACCAGTACCACTGGGCTAGCCCAGGTGCTGTGGGATGGCTCTATCACTCCTAGGGACAACATCTTGGAAACGTCCTCCTTGATGGTGTCTCTGACCTTATCGGACATCAAGTGAATTCTACTCTTCACCGACTTACTGTCGCCAGTGTCCACATCATGGGTGCACCAATCTGTGTGACCGGGAGTCAGCAAAACCAGACTGGAAAACTGTCCCAGAAAACTGCGATAGTCTGTCAGTTGCTGTTGAGACAGGTCTGTTGCAAGGCTGACACCTTCAACTGACCCAGCTGTGGCTTCAGTGTGCAGGAGGTGTGGGAGGGGTTCGGTCTCCTCCTCAGTCTCTCCCTCAGTCACTAACGCCATGACCATGTCATCCCGGCTTTAATGGGGTTTTAGCCGGTTGACATGAAAGACCCTGCTCATTGTTTAGATCCTTTCACATAAATGAGATAATTCATCTCACTGACCTTTTCCAGCACACAGTAAGGCCCAGTCCACTTGTTCTGAATAGCACTGGGTTTGACAGGCTCCATAATCCACACCCACTGGCCTGGAAAATACACTGTTACTGTGGGCTTTTGGTCATGCCAGTGCATCATCAGCTCCTGGCTGGCCTTTCGATTCTTTGTTGACTGTTCCATGCACTTTGTTATTCTAGACCGAAGGCTGAGTACATAGTACAAACAAAGAGGTGATGGCTGGAAGGTTTAGACTTAATCTTAACCACTGGCAATGCTCTGGGCAACCCTCCAGACCACCGTTCTTCGCCTGCCAAGCCATTACAGAAGGGAAAGACCATATGCAAATCAGGCTTGGTCCCACCCCAAAAGGGGCAGTCCAGCCCGAACTGCTAGGCCACATCCCTTCTGCACGAGACCACAAGCATCCCCAAACATGTTTCGCCCTTGTTGGGGCTCATCAGTGAGGAGTAGCCTGGGTCTCTAGGCCCAGCAGGCACGGGACCCACGTCTGGGCATACCCGTCCCACTCGGGGTGACATAGCAAAAACAAAGAGGTGATGGCTGGAAGGTTTAGACTTAATCTTAACCACTGGCAATGCTCTGGGCAACCCTCCAGACCACCGTTCTTCGCCTGCCAGGCCATTACAGAAGGGAAAGACCATATGCAAATCAGGCTTGGTCCCACCCCAAAAGGGGCAGTCCAGCCCGAACTGCTAGGCCACATCCCTTCTGCACGAGACCACAAGCATCCCCAAACATGTTTCGCCCTTGTTGGGGCTCATCAGTGAGGAGTAGCCTGGGTCTCTAGGCCCAGCAGGCACGGGACCCACGTCTGGGCATACCCGTCCCACTCGGGGTGACATAGCAAAAACAAAGAGGTGATGGCTGGAAGGTTTAGACTTAATCTTAACCACTGGCAATGCCCTGGGCAACCCTCCAGACCACCGTTCTTCGCCTGCCAAGCCATTACAGAAGGGAAAGACCATATGCAAATCAGGCTTGGTCCCACCCCAAAAGGGGCAGTCCAGCCCGAACTCCTAGGCCACATCCCTTCTGCACGAGACCACAAGCATCCCCAAACATGTTTCGCCCTTGTTGGGGCTCATCAGTGAGGAGTAGCCTGGGTCTCTAGGCCCAGCAGGCACGGGACCCACGTCTGGGCATACCCGTCCCACTCGGGGTGACATAGCAAAAACAAAGAGGTGATGGCTGGAAGGTTTAGACTTAATCTTAACCACTGGCAATGCTCTGGGCAACCCTCCAGACCACCGTTCTTCGCCTGCCAAGCCATTACAGAAGGGAAAGACCATATGCAAATCAGGCTTGGTCCCACCCCAAAAGGGGCAGTCCAGCCCGAACTGCTAGGCCACATCCCTTCTGCACGAGACCACAAGCATCCCCAAACATGTTTCGCCCTTGTTGGGGCTCATCAGTGAGGAGTAGCCTGGGTCTCTAGGCCCAGCAGGCACGGGACCCACGTCTGGGCATACCCGTCCCACTCGGGGTGACATAGCAAAAACAAAGAGGTGATGGCTGGAAGGTTTAGACTTAATCTTAACCACTGGCAATGCTCTGGGCAACCCTCCAGACCACCGTTCTTCGCCTGCCAAGCCATTACAGAAGGGAAAGACCATATGCAAATCAGGCTTGGTCCCACCCCAAAAGGGGCAGTCCAGCCCGAACTGCTAGGCCACATCCCTTCTGCACGAGACCACAAGCATCCCCAAACATGTTTCGCCCTTGTTGGGGCTCATCAGTGAGGAGTAGCCTGGGTCTCTAGGCCCAGCAGGCACGGGACCCACGTCTGGGCATACCCGTCCCACTCGGGGTGACATAGCAAAAACAAAGAGGTGATGGCTGGAAGGTTTAGACTTAATCTTAACCACTGGCAATGCTCTGGGCAACCCTCCAGACCACCGTTCTTCGCCTGCCAAGCCATTACAGAAGGGAAAGACCATATGCAAATCAGGCTTGGTCCCACCCCAAAAGGGGCAGTCCAGCCCGAACTGCTAGGCCACATCCCTTCTGCACGAGACCACAAGCATCCCCAAACATGTTTCGCCCTTGTTGGGGCTCATCAGTGAGGAGTAGCCTGGGTCTCTAGGCCCAGCAGGCACGGGACCCACGTCTGGGCATACCCGTCCCACTCGGGGTGACATAGCAAAAACAAAGAGGTGATGGCTGGAAGGTTTAGACTTAATCTTAACCATATGGTCTTTCCCTTCTGTAATGGCTTGGCAGGCGAAGAACGGTGGTCTGGAGGGTTGCCCAGAGCGTTGCCAGTGGTTAAGATTAATTCTAGACCTTCCAGCCATCACCTCTTTGTTTTTGCTATGTCACCCCGAGTGGGACGGGTATGCCCAGACGTGGGTCCCGTGCCTGCTGGGCCTAGAGACCCAAGCTACTCCTCACTGATGAGCCCCAACAAGGGCGAAACATGTTTGGGGATGCTTGTGGTCTCGTGCAGAAGGGATGTGGCCTAGCAGTTCGGGCTGGACTGCCCCTTTTGGGGTGGGGCCAAGCCTGATTTACATATGGTCTTTCCCTTCTGTAATGGCTTGGCAGGCGAAGAACGGTGGTCTGGAGGGTTGCCCAGAGCGTTGCCAGTGGTTAAGATTAATTCTAGACCTTCCAGCCATCACCTCTTTGTTTTTGCTATGTCACCCCGAGTGGGACGGGTATGCCCAGACGTGGGTCCCGTGCCTGCTGGGCCTAGAGACCCCAGCTACTCCTCACTGATGAGCCCCAACAAGGGCGAAACATGTTTGGGGATGCTTGTGGTCTCGTGCAGAAGGGATGTGGCCTAGCAGTTCGGGCTGGACTGCCCCTTTTGGGGTGGGGCCAAGCCTGATTTACATATGGTCTTTCCCTTCTGTAATGGCTTGGCAGGCGAAGAACGGTGGTCTGGAGGGTTGCCCAGAGCGTTGCCAGTGGTTAAGATTAATTCTAGACCTTCCAGCCATCACCTCTTTGTTTTTGCTATGTCACCCCGAGTGGGACGGGTATGCCCAGACGTGGGTCCCGTGCCTGCTGGGCCTAGAGACCCAAGCTACTCCTCACTGATGAGCCCCAACAAGGGCGAAACATGTTTGGGGATGCTTGTGGTCTCGTGCAGAAGGGATGTGGCCTAGCAGTTCGGGCTGGACTGCCCCTTTTGGGGTGGGGCCAAGCCTGATTTACATATGGTCTTTCCCTTCTGTAATGGCTTGGCAGGCGAAGAACGGTGGTCTGGAGGGTTGCCCAGAGCGTTGCCAGTGGTTAAGATTAATTCTAGACCTTCCAGCCATCACCTCTTTGTTTTTGCTATGTCACCCCGAGTGGGACGGGTATGCCCAGACGTGGGTCCCGTGCCTGCTGGGCCTAGAGACCCAAGCTACTCCTCACTGATGAGCCCCAACAAGGGCGAAACATGTTTGGGGATGCTTGTGGTCTCGTGCAGAAGGGATGTGGCCTAGCAGTTCGGGCTGGACTGCCCCTTTTGGGGTGGGGCCAAGCCTGATTTACATATGGTCTTTCCCTTCTGTAATGGCTTGGCAGGCGAAGAACGGTGGTCTGGAGGGTTGCCCAGAGCGTTGCCAGTGGTTAAGATTAATTCTAGACCTTCCAGCCATCACCTCTTTGTTTTTGCTATGTCACCCCGAGTGGGACGGGTATGCCCAGACGTGGGTCCCGTGCCTGCTGGGCCTAGAGACCCAAGCTACTCCTCACTGATGAGCCCCAACAAGGGCGAAACATGTTTGGGGATGCTTGTGGTCTCGTGCAGAAGGGATGTGGCCTAGCAGTTCGGGCTGGACTGCCCCTTTTGGGGTGGGGCCAAGCCTGATTTACATATGGTCTTTCCCTTCTGTAATGGCTTGGCAGGCGAAGAACGGTGGTCTGGAGGGTTGCCCAGAGCGTTGCCAGTGGTTAAGATTAATTCTAGACCTTCCAGCCATCACCTCTTTGTTTTTGCTATGTCACCCCGAGTGGGACGAGTATGCCCAGACGTGGGTCCCGTGCCTGCTGGGCCTAGAGACCCAAGCTACTCCTCACTGATGAGCCCCAACAAGGGCGAAACATGTTTGGGGATGCTTGTGGTCTTGTGCAGAAGGGATGTGGCCTAGCAGTTCGGGCTGGACTGCCCCTTTTGGGGTGGGGCCAAGCCTGATTTACATATGGTCTTTCCCTTCTGTAATGGCTTGGCAGGCGAAGAACGGTGGTCTGGAGGGTTGCCCAGAGCGTTGCCAGTGGTTAAGATTAATTCTAGACCTTCCAGCCATCACCTCTTTGTTTTTGCTATGTCACCCCGAGTGGGACGGGTATGCCCAGACGTGGGTCCCGTGCCTGCTGGGCCTAGAGACCCAAGCTACTCCTCACTGATGAGCCCCAACAAGGGCGAAACATGTTTGGGGATGCTTGTGGTCTCGTGCAGAAGGGATGTGGCCTAGCAGTTCGGGCTGGACTGCCCCTTTTGGGGTGGGGCCAAGCCTGATTTACATATGGTCTTTCCCTTCTGTAATGGCTTGGCAGGCGAAGAACGGTGGTCTGGAGGGTTGCCCAGAGCGTTGCCAGTGGTTAAGATTAATTCTAGACCTTCCAGCCATCACCTCTTTGTTTTTGCTATGTCACCCCGAGTGGGACGGGTATGCCCAGACGTGGGTCCCGTGCCTGCTGGGCCTAGAGACCCAAGCTACTCCTCACTGATGAGCCCCAACAAGGGCGAAACATGTTTGGGGATGCTTGTGGTCTCGTGCAGAAGGGATGTGGCCTAGCAGTTCGGGCTGGACTGCCCCTTTTGGGGTGGGGCCAAGCCTGATTTACATATGGTCTTTCCCTTCTGTAATGGCTTGGCAGGCGAAGAACGGTGGTCTGGAGGGTTGCCCAGAGCGTTGCCAGTGGTTAAGATTAATTCTAGACCTTCCAGCCATCACCTCTTTGTTTTTGCTATGTCACCCCGAGTGGGACGGGTATGCCCAGACGTGGGTCCCGTGCCTGCTGGGCCTAGAGACCCAAGCTACTCCTCACTGATGAGCCCCAAAAAGGGCGAAACATGTTTGGGGATGCTTGTGGTCTCGTGCAGAAGGGATGTGGCCTAGCAGTTCGGGCTGGACTGCCCCTTTTGGGGTGGGGCCAAGCCTGATTTACATATGGTCTTTCCCTTCTGTAATGGCTTGGCAGGCGAAGAACGGTGGTCTGGAGGGTTGCCCAGAGCGTTGCCAGTGGTTAAGATTAATTCTAGACCTTCCAGCCATCACCTCTTTGTTTTTGCTTGAGTACATAGTACACCACATCTCGTGATGGAGATGAGGGTTTGCTTTCCCATCCCTCCTTCACTATACTGAGGGGACCTCATACAGGGTGGCCAAACAGAAGGTCAAAGGGGTTAAACCCTACTCCGTTCTGTGGCACCTCCCTGTAGGTGAACAGAAGGCATGGCAAGAGAATATCCCATTTTATCCTCAGGTCCTCTTCCAAGCAACCTATCATGCCTTTCAAGGTCTTGTTGAACAGCTCAACAAGCACATGGGTTTGTGGATGAAAGGAGGTAGAGAACCGGTAGGTGACTCCACACTCTTCCATATAGCCTTCATATATGCTGATATGAAGTTTTCTCCCCTGTCAGAAACAACTTCCTTGGGGAATCCAACATGGGAGAATATCCCAATCAGAGCTTTCGCAACCACGGGGGCTTTGGCGTGGTCCACCACCAGCAAGATATATTGGTTCCCTGAGCTGGTTTGAGGATCCAAAGGACCCACAATGTCCTTGCCTATTCTCTCTAAAGGCTGCCCAACCATGGGTAGTGGAATCAAGGGGCACCACCTGACTTGCCAGAAGCTCGACAAGTCGGGCAAGACTGGACCAATTCCTTAACTTTTGTGCCAAACTGCGGCAGGTAAAAGGGCACAGACAACCAGTCCAATGTTTTAGTCACTCCCAAGTGACCCCCTAAAGGAATTTGGTGAGCCAAATCCAAAAGGAACTTTCTGTGGAATTAGGGAACCACCAATTAGTGGAATTAGTGTCCTCGCCCTCAGACTCCTTTGGTTCGCTGTACAAGGGCCCATCCTCCCAGTACACTTTAAACAGTCCAGGGGCCTCGCCCTTAGCCTGCTCCTCTGCCTGATTCTGCAGACCTGTCAGAGTGGGACACTCTTTCTGGGCTGTGTAGAAGTCAGTCTGATCTGCGCCCCCAGCTGATGTGAACACATCCAGCTTGGGCAGAGCCATCAGATCTGTGCCCACCTGATCCTCCAACTCAAGTTCCTGTGCTGCGCCAGGCAACTCTGAAGTCACGGGGTCCCCTGCTACCAAAGTCAGGTCCTTGGTGGCTACTAGCCCCTCTCCCACAGGAATTGGTGACTCAGTTCTCTGTGGAACTGGACTGGGGGCGTCCGGCCATGCTGGTCCTTCCAACAAGTCCTCTGGAAGCACTCCAGGTCCTAAGGATTTCAGAGCGTTCAATCTGGCGTTTTCTTTGGCTCTCGATTGTGTAGCCACTGCGACCATGTCAGGATCAGGAAAATCATTACTCATCAGACATGGGAAAGGGATGGAGTCTTTCACTGCTACACAGCGCTGGGTCATTACACCTCGCCAGCTGAACTCTACTATCGCAAAGGGGCACTCACTCTTACCATCAAATCCACATACGCACAACTCTGGCCCATCAATATATTGGCCTGGCTGTACCCACTGCCAGGTGACAGAGGTGACGCTTGCCGCAGTGTCTCGGACCACAGGAGTTTTGTGTCCATTGATGTACACATGCTATATATAGAGTTGAGTATTTTTGGGAACTGCAGTCTCTTCTGGAGATCCGGTACCATTCCCACTCAGTGTAACCAATCCACATTTGGCCACTCCCTGGCCTAGTGGGAAATCCTCCTCTGAGAGGCCCACACTAATGATGGCATCCTCCATGAGTCCAACATTCACTATGGCTTGCTTGGGTAAGCCCTTACAAGCAGGATCCCCTTTCCTATGGCCCAGCTCCTTGCACACGAAACAACCTTTGGGTGGTGAGAACGCAGGTGTCCCTGTGTTAGGGGTGCCCACACTCTTCTGTGTTCACGGCTGAACTAGAGTGAGGGGATTTCCCTTTGATCTTTTGAGGACCTGACTTTGAACAGGATTGGGTTGGACCTTTGTCCTTCCCATCCTTGTTTACTTTTTTATAAGCCGATTTCTCTTCCGGTTTGGGTGTGTCGCTTGAGCCTTTTTCTGGACTCGAGTACTCACAAACCTGTCGGCAGCCTTTTCAAGCTCCCTAGGGTCTGTGATAGTCTTGCTCACTAGATGCAGGTCTAGGCCAACCTCACAATTCTTCAACACAATGCTCACACGCAATCAAATTGTACATCCCTTTAAATGTGTCAACTTTGTTACCAGTCACCCATCCGCTCAGATATTTCAACAACAAGTGTGTGAACCCTTCAAATGTCTGCCCGCTTTTCTTTCCAAGCTCTCTGAAGCTCTTGAGACACTGTTCAGGGGTTTTACAGAACTTCCTAGGGAGGGCTGCCTTCATGCTCTCATAAACGGGCCTTTCCTCAGGAGTTAACTGAAGAATTGCACCAGTCCCTGGTGTCGGTAAGTGACTCCCCAGGGCTGCACCCCACAGTACCTCATACACCTTCTGCAGCTGGAATGCCAGCTTGAGCGCTTCGAACCAATCAAAAATATCCTTCCCCCCTTCATAAGCCTGTACTAAGTCTTTGGGGATGAGCTGTCTGGGCTTATCCCGGTCACTCTGGTTTGAGTCACTACTGTTGTTCTCGCTAGTGGCAGACCTGTTGGCCTCTTTCTGCTCTTCAAGCGCCAGCTCTATGGTAACCATGTCCCGCTGTTTCTGTTCCTCTAGCGCTGCCCTCCTCCACTCAAGTAGGAGCTTTCTAGCCGCTACCTCATTAAGAGCTTGAACAATTACTGGGTCACTTAGAGGCTGTGCTGAGGCCTGGGACCCGCAGAATGCCGCACTAGCCCCGGTCCTCACTGATACTCTTAAGTGTTGAGAAACCACACTTGCCCCCCGGCGGGATGATTGGTGAAAAACATTGCTCATGCGGTCATCCTCGTCATTTACCCCCTCCGGAAGCTCTTGTCTGTTCAGGTACACAGGGCCTAGCCCATCCGCTGCGGTCTTCTCCCCAACCGCTCTCACTTCTACCCAGGCTTGGAGGATGATGAGCAACTCAGGTTTATTAACCTTAGTGCTGTGGGGAAGTCCCCTCTCTTGACATAAGACGTGCATGAAATCCTCGGTCATGCTTTTTATAGTCTCCTTGTCAAACTCCATGACTATTACAATTACCTGGCAGTGACCAAACGCTGCCTGCACCAGTACTTTTATCATTGGGTGATTAAGCTGTGCGCAAGGATCCAACTGATCCGACAGCTTGCCACCAATGTGACAAATCAACTTCCAGGTCACCAATGGTCCAGGGATGAATATCACTTTCTAAACCATCAATCAATCACACACCTCTAGTACACCAGAAGGGATCCGAACAGATTGGAATACAAGTAAATTATAAGACCTCCATTTCTAATTTTGGTAACTTGAAAGAACGGCAGGCTTATCTTTGCAAGGTCGTGGATCATTGGTTAGTTGCAACACAGCAAAAATACAATTATTACCCAATGATAAAACGGACTGTCCAGTCAAGGTTATATAAAACGACGAGGTGACGGTTTGCATGCGAAAAAGGATACAGCCACACCGCATAGACCAACAGGACCCAACTGATTAAGGCGGCTAGATGCAAGTATTTCTAAAAAGAACGGAAGAACCATTGATAAGGAGACACAAAGGAAGGCAAAGTAATACTGCTTTGACCAAGCTATTAAACAACTTTAGTGGATTGCACTTGCTCTTGTTCAAATATCTTTAAAATGCAGTGCAACCATCGGTTTGACAATAAAGGAGGAGATGTGATTAATTCTCCAACAAATAAATGTTCCTGTCCTGAAGAAGGCCACAAAAAAACAAAAAAGAGTACTAGACATAGTGCTTCATTAACCTTATGGCTGAAACAAATGTCAACTATCGATGAGACCCTAGTTAGTTAGTCTCTGTATTTTGGAGACCATTGTAGGTCAACCATTTTGATGAATTGAGATCAATGTGACTTATAGATGGTATTGACAACCTTGCAATATCTGCTCTGCAGTAAGAGATTCATGTCAGTTAGCTTTATAGTTTCTGTACAATAGATTTTGTTCCATTAATGTGTTAAACAGATAACACTTTGCAGAATAATAGGGAAAAAGTCCCTCACTAACCCCACTTTTGTTTGAATTTTACGATCTACTGTCGTGTTTTTTATCCTGTATGATGTTTTGTTTTTTTGTATAAGTGAAAGTATAAAATACATTTTCAGCATAAAAAGTTCTTATGGTGGAGGAAAATGATTAACCAATATCTATAAAAAGGTTAATTAAAGTGTCACCAATCTAAGGGATCTTGCTTCTCCCTTGGAATTCCTGGCCTTCCTTCACTGGTGGAAGATTTAAGGTAGACTGCACCTTCAGCTCGGGTCCAAATGAGTCCTTCTTCTTACTCCTCGCAAAGTCTTCAGATGATCTGATACTTGAGGGGTTCAGCCCTCTTTTAAAGCAAAATTGGCCCCAGCGATTGGTGTAGGCTAGGCCCACCTTAATGAACCAATCCTGGGTCCGCACCTAAAATCTTCAGTGATGCTTCAGGTCAGAACCAGGGAGCTTGGCAACAGACATGGGAAGGATGACAAAATATATACTTCTAAGTCCCACCCATCTTCCTGTCTGCTGTACATCAAAGTGTCGCCCTAATTAACCGAGCCCTGTGCAGCGCTTGATCACAACATGGGCCTCCTTTAAAGTAAGGGGTTGCAGGCAGACTTTCGTCTCCTACAATTCACATACTTCCCTGCTCTGAAAGGAGCAGTTCCAGACAGGACATTCACTGCCCTGTCAAACCAAGGAGGAGTGTTAGTAGCAAGTTGACACATTGCATTACAAAGAGGTGTCTGGCGTTTGGTCTCCATTGTCACTCCCTGGACCCCGGCCATCCCTGAGGCCTGCAAATTAACATTCTTCAGTATTTTCTGCCACCAGTAACGTTTCACAATGGATATGCAAATCCATGAAGCCTTGAAATTCTAATCAGGCTGCCCATGGCCAAAGGATTTTGATGTACCCACAGCTGTCAGGTGTCAGCTACACATGACAGGGGAGGGCGATGCTGGTAAGCTGTGTCCTCGCAGAATACATGACTATTTTTTTGCGGTGCGGTGAGCGTGGAAAATGTGTGCGGGAAGGGCCCCATCATTGATTTTTCAGCCCTCTTGATTACAGTTTTCTCCCAAACATAAACTTGAACAGCGTCACTGTTGCCAATGGAACACCCCTGCTTATCTGTACAGAGTGGCCTTTTACAAAAGTCTGGATTCTCTGTGTTTTCTTCCACCTGTGTGGGTTATTCTAGGGTTTTATGATTATCTGATTGCATTTGTATTGTTAAATTAAAAAGTGTCTATTTTTAAAGAATCTTGATTGGCAATTCCTTTATTTTCTACTTTTTGTTCTAAAGTTGTGGGGGTTGCTGCTGTTATCAGCACTAACCCCTCTTGAGGATATAGCCTACCCTCGACCTGTGGTACCAAAGGAGGTGAAAGGGGTATATACTTGTCGTGCTGTATCTGTTTACCCTTTATGATTGGGTTCACTGCTAATTTAGTAATACTGTGTGGCTAAGTAGGGGGGTTCGCCATGTGTACTCCTGCAGAGCAGTAGTCATTTTGTCTCAACGGACAACTCTAAAGTTCTCGCCACATTTAATTATAATGAGTAAGGACACTCTTCTCATGTCCAGCTGAGGCATTGAGTCATGCAATGAAGCTTACCCCAGCATACTGCGCAGGGAGTCTTGATTCTATTAAAGATAAGGAGGTGAGCATTATGCTTTCAATTTCTTTAGTACCACTCTTCAGCAGTTCCAACAAAATAATCGAAAAAACAGTGAACATTTCTCCAACTACTCATTTTCCTTTTTTCTTTCTTTTAATAACTACATTTCCTCTGCCACTTGTAGTCGCTGGCAGTGCTTGCAAAGTCCATATGTCACTTCTTGTCTCCTAGCTCCCCCTCTTCTTTTCTTCTTTGGATGCTCTGAACTGATCTGTTGCTGTAACTTTTAATTCAAATGAAAGTCTCAACAAGTTTCTGGCCTTCAACTGCCTTACATCTGCTGCTTGTCCGCTGTGCTTCCTTGCTCCCTCTAGCTTGCATCGTCCTCACTTCTCTGATAGTCAGTTTACCTTCTGATTGTCTCCTGTAGGGCATACAAGGCAAACTTGGGTGGTGCCCATGTACTATGAGTCACATTGTAAAAAACAGTCACATCTTATAACTATATCGTACATGTGCTGGGTGGGAAATTAATGATTTCCTCCTTGTCTTTAATAGAATCAAGACTCCCTGCACAGTATGCAGGGGTAATCTTCATTCTATGTCAAGACAGGAGGCGAGCATTATGCTTGTTCAAAGATTCCCATTACCATTGTCCCCATTTTCTCAATCGGCTTCAAGTAGAAGGTCTTAAATGCACTATCGCTAGCCCAGTCTGCTAATTGCATAATATCTTGTAGCGTGACCCCTACTACAAACCGTTTCGAGGCCATGGCTCCTCTTACTGAGTGTGCGCCAAACGTATTCAGATCGATACCCGCTAGCTGCATTACTTCTCGTACCCATTTGGCAATGGTAGCTGTTGCTATTGCTTGATAGTGCTTCCTGCGTGCAATTAATAGCTGTGTAATCCCTGTCGGTCTATACTCAGCTGTCCTGCATTCGTACTCTCTGATGCATGCCGCGACGCACTATTTGGGGTGCTCTGGTAGATATGGATATGATATCAACATGGAGTTCGTCTTCATTCTCTTAGCTAGGGTAAAAGTCACCCCTTCAGGCTCGAAGGTCTTCCTGTTTGCTTCCAGTGCTCTGACATCTGCTACTCTCCTGCATGATACTAGGCATAGTAGCATGGCTAGCTAGCCTGATAGTTGTTTCAGGGATAGGTACTTATTTGTCGGACAGCTCGCTAAAAGGCACAACACTATCGTCATTCCCATATCTGCGCGTACTTTGGTTCCGGGGGGGCTTTGAAGCAGGCCCCTTTTATAAGCCTCACTACTGCAGGGTTCTCCCTTACTGGAATCCCATCTGTTGGCAAGTTCCTTGCTGACATCGCTGATCTATACATTCCAATAGTCATGAATGCCTCACCATCTTGCTATAGGGATGTTTAGGACGGCTACTATAGGGAGAGAAGCAGGATGAAAATGTCTCCCTCTGCACCAGGTCGACCATTTGTTCCAAGCCGCGTCGTAGCTCCTCCGGGTGGGGCCCATGACTCTGCGATGAGCTTCGCTGCCTCCTTTGAAATGCCTGGCAAAGCCCAACGTCTCCTGATATCCTGCACGCTATCAATGGGAGAGTCCCTTTCACTCTCAGAGGATGACAGCTGGGTCTGAAAGCAGGAGTTCCCCGTATGGTAGGATTGGCAGAAAGTCTGTGACTATTTCCATTAAAGTGGGAAACCATACTTGGGCCTTCCACATAGGTGCAATGAGCACCAGGTCTGCTCTCTCTCATCTCACCTTCTCTATTACCCTTGTAGAGGAGCAGCCAACTGCCCTGCAGGAAGTCCCACCCCATACTACCTATATGCTACCAACCTGAAATTGTGCCATGCTTGACACCAGCAGTTGTGACTATTCTGCGTTGAATCTTTGAGAAAAGGTATCCACTAAGAAAACCCTATCAGATGTATTCCCGAAGAGATGACTATCTCTTGGAGGAGATCCCCGAAGGAATATGAAAATGAGAGAAAGAGGAGTTGGTGATGTCACAAGAAATGAGCGTGACACACAGAGAAGACTGACTGAAGAAGAGAATGTATGTACCTTATAGAAACTGATGACAAAGTAAAGAATCGAGTAAACTTTCATGTGCGAAATGATGATTGCACGTATGAAAAGCACTGTAGAAAACGCAAATCATTCAATAACTGTACAGATGCAGCAATGCAAGTAGATCAACTAATCTTAGAAGCTGGCTATATCATGAATAAACTGCAGGCGGAGCCGCCATTATATAGAAGCTGGACATCAGTGTCACAACTATAGTAAGTTCAAACCCATGAAGAAAAGGGCTGAAAGCTGTGTTGCAGCAGAGAATTAGCTGGGAGCATGGAAGAATCGAGAAGGGCTGCCTGGCCTGGTGTCAAGACTGAAGGCAGCCAAGAACGGTTATCTATAGTTGAAGGCAGAGAACGTGAGATGCTGAATTATTCCTTGTTACAGTGCAAAGAAAGAAGACCATGAGTACCAGGTTTTATTAATTCAAGACAATTAAATGCTGCAAATGGGTCAAATTGCGGTCTCCTGTCACGTGAGTCAAGGATGAAAATAGAGTTGGGCCCGCAGTCCAGAACTATGATAAGTGTGTCCTCACACTCATTTATATTCAAAGAGATGAGAATACATTGCAAGGCCAAGTTCAAAGACAATCTTCATGGCAGAAGGCATGGGTGATGAGAGATAGTGGGCTAATTATGTGGGGAGGTAAAGTCAAGTGCACCTCCTGGCACCTGGGTCTGAGCTCACATGCTGCTAAGTGAATTGAATGGTCTAGATATGGCACGAGTGTGCCAACCAATCATAGAGGGCCATATAATGAAAGGCCTTATAGTTTGAGAGCCAATTATATGCTGTGTTTCTAATAACTGTTGAAGATGACTTGTATTAGGGGTGGGCATGAGTTGTCCACCTGACTTTAGAGACCCAATCACAACCCGACCCTTTATAGAAAGTATACTTAGATGTTCCCCTTGAGCCATCCACAACCCTCCATAGGATTTTCTTACTTTCCACGTAGTATGACGTCACGTATGACACATTTTTACTATGAAAGTGTTGTTTTTTTAGGAAATGCTTCGAGAGAACGTAGTATGACATCTGTTGATGTCCGTTGTAACTCCCTGTTTTAGAAAATTGATAATAAAACAGTAAACAAACTTTACCATCTTCCTGAGTTGGTTTGATTATTTAGTGTAAATAGTTACTCTGCATTCCATCTAGTACATAACGCGCTACCCGCCTGGGCCCTAAGCTCACCCTGCTCATAATTATGAAGGGGGGAAACATGCAGTTCAGTCTCCTTCTCCAATCTTGCAAAAAATGCATCGATTCCTAGAGATGACAGGTCTAATCTCCAGCTGTATTAGCTGTCTTTCTGTGTGTTCAGTCGCAATGCAAATAGGTCTATGTGGATTGGTCCCCATAATTGCTCCAGCTGCTGGAATATCTCTGGATCTAATTTCCAGTCGCTGGAATCTGTCATGTATCGGGAGTAGGTATTCCTCTAGTTCTGCTAGGAGCCTGGATCTGGTCCCTTCTATGTGATCGATATATTTCACGGCTGAGATGTTGTCCATCTTCAGCAGAATGCACGAGTTGGCTTTCCCTTTCGTAAATGCTTTGATCGCAAAGGATCCTGTAAGTAACTCCAAACAATGTATGTGAAGCTTCAGTTCTTCCACGCTCCATTTTCCTCTGGTCTCTAGCATGCCACAACGAGCACCCAATCCTATTCTGCTGGCGTCTGATTCTATAATTAGATCTGGCTGGTCTCCGAAGATGGTTTTCCCATTCCAGGCACCCGTGTTTTTTAACCACCATTCCAGTTCTGTGATGCACTCTGGGTATAGTGGGACTGATTGGTGATATCTCAGACTCTGCTGAAGATGTTTTAACTTCAGTCTCTGCAGAGCTCGATAGTGCAGGGGACCTGGGAAGATGGCTTGGATGGATGCTGCTAGAAGGCCTACTATTCTCGCTAGTGCTCTGAGCGATATCATTTGCTTGGCTAGACATAGCCTGATCTCCCTCTTGATGTTGCGGTTCTTCCTCGCTGGAAGCTCTAGGGTCACTAGTTTGGTGTCTAGCATGAAGCCTAGGAAGTCTAATCTCTTTGTTGGGGTTGTCTCTGATTCCTCATGATTCACTAAGAACCCCAGAGAAGCCAGTAGCTCCTTCACCTATGACATCTGATACTTCAGGGTCTCTCTGTCATCTGCCAATAGTAGCATATCGTCTATGTAGGTGATCATACGGATCCCCTTCTACCTGATCGCTGCTGCTACTGGTTTCATGAGCTTGGTGAATGCCCATGGTGCTGACGCTAGGCCAAAAAACATTGGGCCTCATTTCGAGGCTGGCGGTAGCCGTGCCTGTATTACAGGAACGACTGCTGCCAGTATCCATTTTTTCCTGGCACCCGCAAATCAACAATTACCGGGTCATACCGAGTTTGGTGGACCCGGTACTTGCCCATTATTCGCAGGTGCCGGTAATAAGGGACTCCCATTCGGCCCCATAGGGGCTGAATGGGAATGGGGAAGGTGGTAGCACCGGTACCGTGCTACAGTCCTGTTATGCTTGCGGGGCCGGTATGACCACCAGGTCAGACCTGACGGCTGCAAAGGCATCCGCGAGCAGAACTCGTAGTATGGTGGTATGGTAGTAACAGTGCCGGTAGTGCTACCGGCACCGTTGTTGCCTTACCGCCATACTTGTAAAGAGGCCAATTGTTTTGAATTGCCAGAATGGTCTGACCCAGGTTGAACTCCAGAAAAGGTCAGAATTCCTCCTAGACGGGGACGGTGAGATATGTGTCTTTTAAGTCTATCCGGGTCAGCTAGTCTCCCTCCTTAATGTGTCTCGCAGCTGCTGAATACCCGCCATTTTTAAGTGTCAGTATAACACCCAGCTGTTGAGTTGTTTCAGGTTTATGACTGGACTCACTTTCTCTTTCCTGTGAACCAGAAACATGTTGCTTACAAATCACGGTGCTGTCGGGCATGGTTCTATGGCTCTTTTTTGTTTGTGTTGCTTGAGCTCACGTTGCAGGGTGTCTTTCTCTGCTTGCACTATGTGGGTCAATTGCGGGGTAATCGCTTACACTGGCTTCTGGACAAACTCTAACTGTAGCCCTCTGACTGTTTTCAGCACCTATGCGTCGCTGGAAACCGTGCGCCAATTCTGCCAAAATCTTTGTGTCCTCTCCCCTACGGGTGGGTATGCGTGGTCTCTCACCTGTGATGAGGCTTTGTCCTCATCCTGGTCCTCTACCTATGCAGCCTCGAAGGAAGCGGTCTCAGGTGGGGAAGAATGAGTCCTGTTGCTTATTTTCTCAGTAATGGTCTATGTTGTTTTGAGGCTTCCTCACACCTTGAAATCGACTAGCTGCTCGACCTCTATAGCGGATGGTCCCGGCAAAACCGCTGCTCAGGAATATTTTCCTTATTGAGGCTTGGGCCTTTTCTAACGAGGTGTAGGTTCCCACGCCTCCCCATTTCTTTGCTGAAAGTCTCTCCAAATAAGAGCCTTTGGGCCATTTCTCCTGCCTCTTAGGTGGCTAGGTCTCCTAGCTTCGCGTCAATCTTCAGAAAGAGACCTCTTCTCCTTTCCGAGGATATTGAAGAGTTTGCGTTACCCAGCAGGCATACCGCTCTCTGGGCCCAGTTTCTTAGTGTGTCTGGATCAACCTCTCCCCGGTGTCTCTAGCGCGTTCCGCTAGGTCCATTATTTTTGCTAGAGGGCTTGCTAGGTCCAGAACCTTTTCTTGACAGCTTCTCCAGGCCTGTCTATTACCCTTGCGGGGTCTCTATTCATCTTGGTGACGAAAGCTAACAGCTTTGCACCCAACTCTGCTGCTTCTGCTACCTTGCCTGGTAAGTCTGGACTGGGGCATTCCGCCCTCATGCGCTGCCTTGCCTTCTTGTCCAATGCTTTCCTGAGCCTGTGCACCATGTATCTCGATACTCTGGGCAAGAGTTGCCAGTCTGTAAACCTGTGGTTCCTGATATTCTCAGGTTCAAACATGTTTGTTATTTCCTCACGTTCACCTTCTATGTGCTTTTCTTTTTGCACTCTCTTGCCCCCGGGCGGTTAGGCCAGTATTCTTCTGGCTCCCCATTTTGTGAGGAAAGGGCAGCTTCTGGCGACTCCTCTTCCTCTGAGTCTCCGATCATCTTTCTCATATTATCGTTCCAGGGGAAGGGGGGGTTCTTGAGGTTTGGCACCGCTGATCTCTGGATGAAAGCGTCTCTTAACTTTCCAAAGGCGTCATCAGTCTCTGGGGCCTCTTTGTTTGCCCCTTGGATATGACCCGGGTGGTCAGTAGAGGCTTTCCTCTTATGGGTATCTGTACACCCCTTTATTCCCCGGTCTGAGGTCTCTGTGGGCGTGCTTGGTAGTACTTCAGTGCTTTTCCTTGGCTGACTAGCAATGATTCTAGTGTTGCCAACCTATCTTGTAGGGGTTTGACCCCTTGAGCTACTGCATCCACCAACGAGCTTCCTAGCATTTCTTTGAAGCTGTCCGCTAGGTCCTGTGCCTGTTCCTCTTTGCTCCACTAGAATTCAGACATGATGTCTGGGTGCTTTGTGCCGGTGCCTGAATTTATTGGCTGAGTGGCAGGCCCACTGCTACGTTGGTATGGATGTAACACCTTAAAGTCAGGAAATAATTCCTGTGTTCTTTTCTCTATATGTTTGTATTATTTATTATTGTTTTGTTTTTTATTTTTTATGTGGCTAGCACCTGGTTTCTAGTGTCTGTAGGGCTCTTAATTGCCCTCTTTGGGTGTTCTGCTCTTTCCCCTGTTTGCTGCTTCTGCAAATTCAGACTAGCGGGGTGCCTCAGGATCTGCGCTGGCTTGTTTCATGCTCCTGCGGAGCACATGCAAATGTATCCAGCTGTGAATGTGTCCAGCTATTCACCGCTATGGGTGAGTTGATAGCTTGCTAATTGCTCTGTAAAGATGCTCACCGCTGCGGCTGGATTCAATTGTGTTTTCCATTTGCCTGCGTGTCACTGTTCTGAGACGCGTGATGAGCTGGCTCCTCTCTCACAATGGTGGGGGCCCGCTTGCTCTTGCTCACGCTGATGCCACGCGGCCCGCCCTTGCATAGGTAAGGCTTGGCCGCCACTTTCTAAAAGGTGGAAGGGCCCCCGAATGTGTCGGTAATGCGACACGGGTCCCGTCTCACCTCTCTGTTGTTGCGTTTCGCTTCGCGTTCCCTGTGATAGTCTATCGGCTACTGCCTATTGCAAAAGCCCTAATATCCTACTGCTGTGATAACTTTGCTAACGCTTGTCCACTTACATTCAATTAGATATAACTGCTATTGTTCTAACATAATACATACAATATTAGTTATTTTATGAAGGAAATTGACGTTCTAATGAAGGAAACTTTAGTTTACATGCATTTTAGATCAGAGGTAAAGAAAGTGTACTTATCTGCTGAAGAGCAGGAAAAGACAAGGAGGAGCTAGGAGACAGGAAGTGACATATGGACTGGGCAAGCACTGCCAGGGACTACAAGTGGCAAAGGGAAATGTAGTTCTAAAGAGAAAGAAAAAAGGAAAATGAGTAGCTGGAGACATTTTCACCGTTTTTTCTGTTATTTTGTTGAAACTGCTGAAGAGTGGTATTAAAGAAGTGGAAAGCATAATGCTTGTGGCGTTGCCCCTTTAAGGGTCCGCACGCGACGGAGTGACGTCAACTCCGTCGCGTGCCTGTTTAAATAAACGGGGCGGCTCCTGGTGACGTCAGTTCACCGGGGAGCCCACACCGACAACATCCACGTCTCCGTGTCTCTGTTCTACAGGGGGTGGGGGGCTCACGGAGGCAGCCCGCACGAGACCGCCAACAGTGGCGACGAGACCGGGATCGCTTCCATGAAATGCGGGGGAGTTCCGACGCGACGCAGATGATCGATTGTGAGCGCGCGACGAACTCCGAACACCGCAGAGAAGGAAGCGACGCACGCGGCCGGCGGCCATTTTGGTGAATAGGCCCTGGGGACTCACGGCTTCGTAACGAAGCGTCGGTGAGCCATCCGGGTTTAATTTTTGGACATTTCAGCGGCGGATGATCGCTGGACACAGCACATGTCAATTTCAGGGAAGAATTTTGACAATTTATGCTAATTTCGTCGAGCAGAGGCTGAGAGACTCCGTGGGAGGCCTGCTGGTTAGATAGGGGTCTCTTCCTCTACTCAATTTTTGGGCACATCATTGTCGGCAGGCTGACTGAGGTGATACCTCCGCAAGAGTCACGGCTGGTGGTGAGTTGCGGCCCCTTTTCTTGTCATTCTTTTGGGGTGCCTGTGCGCTCTCCACTATGGATCCTGCTGCTGCTGCTGCTGCTGCTGCTGCTGCTGCTGCTCCTCCTGCTGTTGTGGGTCAGGCACCGCCTGTACTTCCACCTGTCCCTCCGCCGAAACCACCGGGGTCCCTGCAACCAATGCCTGAGTTTGATATCTCAGGTGCTCCATCTGGACTTGGACAGAGGTGGAAGATGTGGATGGATAGACTGGAAATGTATTTCAGGGCCACAATGGAAACAACGGATGACGGCAAGCTGGCCACCCTACTGTACTCTGCTGGCCCGGCGGTGCATGAGGTATTTATGTCCCTACAGCCGGTGGATGGATCGTTTGCGGCGGCCAAAGAGGCGCTCCATAATCATTTTCTGCCAATGGCCAATGCGGACTATGAACGCTTCCTTATGGGTACGGCCCGCCAAAAAGATGACGAGACTCTGGATGTATTCTTTGGGCGGCTGCGGCGCCTGGCAGCACCGTGTGCCTGGAATGACCCCGATGTCATGATCAGGAACCAACTCATTCAGGGATGCAGCTCGGGGAAGCTGAGACGCCAGATCCTGCGCGAGCCGGGCATCACCCTCCCTCGCATCCTAGAACTGGGGAGGTGCCACGAAGTCTCCGAACTGCGTGCAACCAGGATGGAAGCGGGGGTTCGCCCAGCCAAGTTGGAAGAGATCTGCGCGGTCGGAAGAGGCCGCGGGTCAAGGCGCCCTTTGAACAATCAGAGTCAGCGCGCACAGGGGTCGAATGTCCCGTGCTTGAAGTGTGGCTATGATCTCCCACACCCCGCAGAGTGTCCGGCCATGGGTGTCAAGTGTGGCAGATGTGCGGGCCCGGACCATTTCGCAAGGATGTGCAAATCAGCCGCGCCCAAGGTAGTGCCAAGAGGACCAGTTCGAGCCGGGTTCTTCCGCCCCCAGAGGGCCTCCAACGTTGCCCAAGTGGACCAAGGGGACGAAGGAGCCCCCCAGGAGGACGAGGAGGAGGACGATGATGAGGAGAACGTGTTTTTCGTGTCCAGCGTGAGCATGCTTAAGTCCCGCTCCAAGAGACAACCCAGGTGCAATGTGCTGGTGAATGGAGACTCTGTGCCGATGCTAGTGGACACTGGCGCATCGGTAAACGTAATGGCCCGCCAGCATTACAAGAACATGCTGGCCCCGCCTGCGCTGGCGGCGCCAAAGGCACGCATATTCGCTTTCGGCGGGGACCGACCTCTGCCTCTGGATGGTGTTTTCGTGGCCGGTGTGCAGTATGGGGACTCTCACATACGGGCTCGATTCTACGTGACACCGGTGAGCGATAACACCCTGCTCTGTTGTGCCGCGGCGGAGGCACTGGGTATCGTCACATTCGCCTATGCAGTATACTTGGAGGACATCCAGGTCCTCCTGGCCAAACATGGATCCCTGTTTGAGGGCATTGGACAGCTGGTGGGTGAGCCGGTCCGGCTCCATATCGACGAATCCATACAACCAGTGGCGCTGAAGCACCGACGGGTTCCGTTCCATCTTAGGGACCTGGTGGATCGTGAGCTTGACAATCTCGTGGGGTTGGACATAATCGAAAAGGTGGATGGACCCACCCCCTGGGTGTCCCCCATCGTCATTGCCCGCAAGCCTAAACAACCCGATGCTGTGAGAATCTGTGTGGACATGCGACTACCCAATAAGGCCATAAAGAGGGAGAGACACCTCACCCCCACCATCGATGATATTATTGCAGAGCTGCAGGGTGCAAGATTCTTCTCAAAACTCGACCTGAGATCGGGCTATCATCAGGTGGTCTTGCACCCCGAATCCAGATACATCACTACCTTTACCACACATCGGGGGCTCTACCGATATAAGAGACTAAGCTTTGGGGTGTCCTCGGCAGCGGAGGTCTTTCAAAACATAATAAGAGGTGCACTGGCGGATCTGGAGGGCGTCATCAATATCAGCGATGATATCCTGGTGTATGCCAAGTCCGAAACAGAGCACCTGGCACGCCTGTCCAGGACTTTTGAACGGCTACGTCTGCTGGGTCTCACCTTGCATAAGGACAAATGCGAATTTCTGAAGACGGAGATCGAATTCTTTGGGTTCGTGTTCAAGGCTGATGGGGTGTCACCAGATCCCCGCAAAGTGAGAGACATCCAGGAGGCGCGCCCGCCTGAAAATGTTGCGGAGGTGAGGAGTTTTCTGGGGATGGTCACTTACTGCGGCCGGTTCATCAGAAATCTCGCATCCCGCTCTGAGCCCCTGAGGGCGCTCACCAAGAAGGACACCCCCTGGCAGTGGGGCCCTCTGGAACAGGCGGCGTTTGACGACATTCGGGGGGCACTGGCGGCGCATGACACTATGGCATTCTTTGACCCAGGCCTGCAGACGGAGATCGTGGTAGACGCCAGCCCATATGGGCTAGGGGCGGTGCTGACACAAGTAGGAAAAGACCAAGAGGTCCGGCCGATAGCTTACGCCAGTAAGGCCCTGTCTGACACTGAACAACGATACTCTCAAATAGAGAGGGAGGCCCTGGCGGTGCTGTGGGGCTGTCGACACTTCCGCCTGTACATTCTGGGGCGTCCCGTGACCGTGGTCACGGACCACAAGCCGCTGCTGCCGATCATGGCGGGCTCGTCATCTCGCCCGCCAGTAAGGATTGAGCGGTGGATGCTCGCCCTGCTGGAGTACGGGGTGTCATTGACTTATCGTCCCGGCGCCAACAATGCGGCGGACTACCTATCTCGTCACCCCAGGAACGACTCGCAGGAGTCGGCGTCGGCGGAGGAAGCTGACGAACACGTCTGCCTAGTTGTGGAGACTGCGACACCCAACTCCATGCAGGTGGAAGAACTAGAGGCGGCGTCGAAAAATGACGAGTGTTTCTCCATCCTGAGGGAGGCCATGCAGAAGGGTGCCTGGAAGACAGTGCTGGAGGCGGTGGAGCGAAGAACGTGTGAGGCCCGGGTCACTCTCGAGCAGTTGTGGAGAGTGAGAGAGGAGCTAACATTCTCCGATTCCGGGCTGCTACTGAGAGGGGAAAGGATTGTGGTGCCCCAGGCCAAAGTGGCGCAGGTCATCGCGCTAGCACACCAGGGTCATCAAGGGGCTCCCAAGACCAAAGCTCGCCTCCGGCAGAAGGTGTGGTTTCCTGAGCTGGAGCGGAAGGTGGAGGCGTTCGTGGCCTCTTGTGTGTGGTGTCAGGCGGCGGCCCCGGCACTGAAAGAACCGTCCATTGAAACAATGCCCCGCGGGACTCGGCCGTGGGAGGTGGTGCACGCCGACTCGGGGTCTACCTCCAGGGGCACGCATTTTCTCGTGGTGGTAGACGAGTGGTCGAGGTACCCGGAAGTTGAGTTCATAGACTCCGTGGCATTTGAGAATGTGGTGGTGGCGCTGGAAAAGATCTTTGCCACTCATGGCCTCCCCTCTGTGCTGTGCTCGGACAACGGAGCCCCGTTCCAGGGGGAGAGCTTCGCAGAGCTCATGAAAGAGTATGGCATTCAACACCGACGGGTCACCCCACTGTGGCCCCGTGCCAACGGGGAGGCCGAGCGAATGATGCGCACCCTCAACAAGGTGTTCCGCATTGCCCATGGAAAAGGGGAGTGTCTAAAGAGGGCTCTGTACGTATTTCTACGAGGCTATCGCACCACCCCTCACTCGTCTACGGGGGTGGCCCCGGCCGAAGCACTATTCCAGCGGTGCCCGAGAGACGTCATACCGGAACTGGGGGACCGGGACCCCGCCGTCATCAACAATGAGCAGGTGGAAGAGGACAGACAGATCAGGACGCAGATGGAGAACGTCCGGAGGGGGCTCAGACCCCCACACATTGCTCTTGGGGATGAGGTGCTGGTGAGAAATCGCCATCCCCATGGAAAATTGTCACTCACATACGAGCCTGCTCCACTGGACGTGGTGGCAGTCAAGGGGTCAATGGTGACTGCATCAGATGGAACGTCATCAGTGACCAGGAATGCGTCCTTCTTCAGGAAGATTGGTGAATCCCGAGTGGACGACCCGGACAGCCGAGAGAGCGAAGGCGGTTTGGATGAAGGTGGGGGAGAAAGCGCCGTAGTGGAGTCGCCGGCTCGAGGCGGACCCACCCCCGGAACACCAGCCCGAGACGGCGGCAGGAGGTACCCCCTGAGATCAGGGCGTGGGAAACCTGCCCGTCTCAGTGACTATGTTACGGACTGAGCGGGGAGGCTGACCGGGGATGAATGGTCAGGCCATGACAGGTACGCACGGGGGATCCGGGGTGGCTGTCAATAAATGGGGGTTTTGTTGAAACTTACAGAGTGTTGTGTGTTCTAGATGTGTGCTAGTTATGTACTCCTATTTCCAAGTTGTTGTTATGGAAAAGGAGGAGTGTGGCGTTGCCCCTTTAAGGGTCCGCACGCGACGGAGTGACGTCAACTCCGTCGCGTGCCTGTTTAAATAAACGGGGCGGCTCCTGGTGACGTCAGTTCACCGGGGAGCCCACACCGACAACATCCACGTCTCCGTGTCTCTGTTCTACAGGGGGTGGGGGGCTCACGGAGGCGGCCCGCACGAGACTGCCAACAATGCTCGACTCCTGTCTTGACATAGAATGAAATTGCATTTTTTGAGTATTAAACGTTGCTTGAGGTGAGTTTTCTTTCGAAATTGGCAATTGCAAGGCGGGTGATACCTGTCAAAAGCGAGTGAGTTATGTCGTGTTCTTTTTGTTTCCAGAGTCGCCTACTTGTTTCCCCTTCCCATTTTTTGATAATGACGTGGTATTATGCACAGGAAGGCCTATGCCAAGGCAGGCTATGGGTAGTGCACGGAAACGTCCTTGCACTGTGCCCAAGAAGCACGGGTGTGCTGGAGACGGGATAGCACATTTACGTGTTTTCCTGTCCAGCAGAAATCCCAACTGGAAGGAATTTTGAGATATTTCGACAACCACATGCCTGGTACAGTGGGTGTAGGATATAGTTAGCCAGTGTCTGCATGGCGAGGGGCTGGATTTGTTTCCACAACAGGCAGGTCACAATGTAGATTTATCGGTCCCAGCTCTACCGACTTGTCTGGAAATCTCCAGATACCCACCTGGTCTCCTCTCTGGCCAAATTCCACAAATCCTCCTGCAGGCAGGCCGCCTGCGATGCGCGCGAGAGGAGAGACGAGCCTCGCGCGAGATAAGATCGCGCCAGACATCAGGGCGCAGGATCTCTCGGCCCAGGGACACGCACTATCTCTCACCGCTCACCTCCCCTTACAGCCCTGAATCACGCGGAGAAGAGATAAGCCGAGCATGCAGGGTGGGGCGGCGTGGCCCTGGATGTGTGAAAAGTTCAAGCAGGACACCTCGCTTATCAGGGGAGAGAAAACGCAGGCGTTTGTTTCACGGCTGTTGGGCACTTATCACTGGAGACAGGTGTGCCCGAGGTCTGAAGGGCACCCGCAGACTCCTCCTCGCCCTAGCCTGCCCCCGTCCCTCCTTCGGGCACGCAGGCTGCTACAAAGTCTATAAGGTGTCAACAACCTTCACAAAACTACCTTCAGGGGCATTTTGCGATAGAAGACACGTTTTGATTGATAGGACTAAAGGGCTATTGAATTTTATGTATGGTGATGCAAAAATAGGTAAGAAGGGCGGGCGAAATATCATGTTTGCTAAAAGGCTGGCGCTGTCTAGAAAAAGATGACAGAAGCCGCCCGTAAGGAATCCATCTCTCTGTGGGGATTCTAGTTTCTTGTTCTTTTTTTAACTTTGCTTTTACTGGACTTTTTTTGTGTTACCTCATCTGAGGGAATAGGGCTGTTGCCCCCCCCCCCCATAAATTCACCCTAACAACAGATCCCCAGTAGCAGTGGTGGCCTGTGAATTATTTTGGGGCATAAATATTTCCCACAAATATGCCAGAGTGGCACAGCATAGTGAGGGAGCCTGCAGGGGTGTTGCTAGGTCTGGAAAACATCAGGGGCTAAGCTAATGTTGGGACTGGCGGGAAGCAGGGCAAGCTAGCCTTTTGGTTGTAGCACCCGATCTTCTATCTGGGGCTACAACCAAAAGACCCGGGGATATAGTCCCTCAGACCGCCCCCCCCTCCCCAGTAACGCCTCTGGGAGTCTGACTCAGGGGTGCAATGAAACCTACATTTCATTGGGGCAGAGGGGCTAAGTGGTGATGGGAGGGGCCATTTCAGAAAAAAGGTGGGGCAAACCTGGAGCTCCGCCCCCACTGTTCTACCCATCCCCCATGGTCTGGTGTGGGGTCCAACTATCAAATAGTATATTTTAAAGCGCAATATGCAGAGTGCCGATGTAATTCTATCTTGAAAGTAGCAGCTTTAAAGTTTCACTGCATTTGTTCAAGTACATTTTTCTGAACAAACACAGTAAAACTTTAACACCGCCAGTTTCGGAGGAAAGGTTTCCCTTACCTCTCTACTTAACAAAATGCAAGTGCGCACATCCAGGGGTGCACTTAGGCTAAAATTTAGGCGGGTCTAACCCTTCAAATGTTGGGAGAGGCGCTAACTTCAGAGACGGTGGAGGAGTGGGAAATTTACTTGTGTAGGGGCATCTAATTTCTTAACTCAATGTAATGAGACTATTCTAGTGCATCTACAATGTTACAATCAGTTAACTCTCTCCTTTTAGTCTGAAAACGCCCACTTCTTTCAGATCCCGAAGGATCTAGTGAAAATGGCAGATGGTGTGCAACGAAAGACTCAATATCATGGCATAACAGGACATTGCAGAGTGTGGGGCAGTACTCTGGGCGTCCCAAGCCACTTCAATCGCTGGGAGCATCAAGCGAGAAATTATAATGCTAGTTCTACCACAGTTAGTCTGCTATACTAGATGCACTGACTGGCTGCTGAGACTAGTTCTGCCTGTCAAATCGAGTGTTACGTGACTGGGTGAGGGCCAGTGCATCAATAATGCAATAATGCTATGTGACAGCATCGGAGCCACTAGCAGAGGAGCAGCAGGGTACACCAATGTGTTCCTACACTTATTAAAAATGTCCTATTGTAAAGGTGTAAACGTAATCACTTATAAGTACTCCAATTTTTGCAGGTGAAGTTAGGGTAAGATTACATTATTTCCCGTGATAAAACACTTACGCTAAACAGTGAAGCAGGAATTTTTTAACCCACTCTGCAATTTGGGCGCGACCACCTTCTTCCACGCTTTACTTGGAACACATATTGAAGTTTTTGGGTGTCAAGACCTACAATAATACTGTCCTATAGAGTTTACTTGAAAAATACACAACTTGCATAGTAAAGCATCATGACAACATGTAAATCCTTATAGCTGCATGTTGGGCCAAAATAATATCAGTGTACCTTTAGTTTTCCACATCCTGAATGGAAAACTATAAGATGCAAAAGGCAAAATATCTATTTACCTACTTTATTTTCAGAGCTTTAAGACACACAATAAAATAAGCTGTGCCATAAAATCCTTTAGGCTTGGAGATTCATCACAAACTTCCAGCGTTTTGTTATGTATGGTTTTAAGAACATTCAATTTAGGACATCAAAACAAACTTCTTTTTAGCATATCAAGCTATTAGACGTTATGGGTATGAACACATTTTCAAAGGGTGCTTTATTGTGTTGCTCGCTTTAACGGTCACAGATTTGCAAGGTGACTGATGGTCTTTCAGTTGGAAATGCACCATCTTGCATAAGAATGGCTATGCTGCTGATGACAAACAAGGGGTGTAGCCTGTGTGTCTTGGGGGTGGCGCTGTGACTCGGGGACACGGGCAGTGCTTGATCATCCGAGCCGAGTGCATAGTAGATTGGCCTCGGAAGAAACAAAATGCGCCCAGAAGCATGTTCCTGATCCTTTGAACTGTTAAAGGGCATGGAAGCCGCACCCCTCAGCTAAAATTTCGGGGGGGGGTTGGCCCAGTCAGCTCAATGACATCGTGCACCTGGTCTGACACAACCAAGGGAGTGTCCTGGATGGGGGGAGGTGGCGCGAACAATTTTTGAATAATGGGGCATTATAAAACAAACTTTCTGTCAAAAAGGGTAAAACGTTAGACAGTTAGCAATTGGTTTTGTAGGGTAATTCCATTCTAAAAATGCAACAAATGCAAATCACCAACAGTGCACAGGAGCATTTGCCAATGCATTTTCATGATGCCTTTTCCCGCAATACATGCCAGTATGAAACCATTTTCACACTGGCTCTGCCCATACATTTCCATGCAGCGTGCCAGTATTCCTACAGAACATACTCATGTTTGCTTTCCACATAATGCAAGTATTATACTGTAAGAACAAATGTCCGTGCTGGCTCTGACAATATATGGCAGTATCCCTAGATAAGAACATACTGTTGTCTTTGCCTTTAAAAATGCCATGCCACAATAAGAAAACATGTCCAAACTGGCTGCACAATGTAGGCCAGTGTAGACACTTAATAACAATTATGATGCTTACTTTATCATAGATGCTCAGTAAAAAAAATGCCATGCTACAGTAAGAAATGTCTAGACTGGTGGCTCAAGCCTGATTTCAATAGCATCTTACCTCTTCCTATAATGGCTTGGCAAGTGAAGGACCATTGTCTAGAGGATTACCCAGAGCATTGCCAGAGGTTTTTTGTGTGGTCACCCTGAGTGAGACGGGTGTGCCTACACATGGGTCCGATGATTGGTGGCCTTAGAGAGCCAAGCTACACATCACTGATAGTGAGGCCAAAACATGTCTGGGGTTGTTTGTGGTCTCATGCAGAAGGGATGTAACCCAGCAGTTCACTCTGGACTGCCACAAAATGGCATATGGTCTTTGTTTGGGCATTCAGTCTTGACAGAACAATGCTTTGACAAGACAATATTTGCAGGAGCGCAGCTCCATCTTGTTTCATCCCAATTCCTCTGCTGGACTGCGGTCACCCTGTTCCCAGGGCACACTGGGGATTCGAACAGTGGTTGCCAGGATCACAGATCGGGTACTTCACCACTAGACCATATGACAAGATGGAGGAGGATAAACGACAGAAGGGGCCTCATTACGACCCAGGCGGTAAGTTACCGCCTGGGTCGTACCTTTACCACCATGGCGTAAACTACGTTTACGCCATGGTGGTTGGCGGACTTACCGCCCCATTCCGAGGTTGGCAGGGCGGTAAGTCCCCATTAACCCATTTACCCTTCCCCATTCCCATTTTTGCCCCATAGGGCATAATGGGAGTGGGGAAGGCGTTAATTACGCCACCGTAAATTACGGTGGCGTAATTAACAATAAGGTCCCTTAGCGCCATGGATTTTAACACCTGCTGCAGGTGTTAAATCCTCCATGGCGCTAAGGGACCTCGGAATCAGGCGGTAAGGGTCGGCGCTGTTTACGCCGCCGTAAACCCCTTACCGCCTGGGTCGTAATGAGGCCCAAGGTGTAATGTCACATATTACAACTGCTGCCCCATAGAAAACAGTGGAATGAAGTCCAGCAGGGGTGCCTGATGAGTACCATGGGTCAGGTGGAATGGGCAGGGGAGAGGAAGGGGAGGCAGCTACTGAAATGTGCATGTCTAATCGCAGACACACATTCCCAGGAAATGAGCAAGCAACAAACTTCACCAATTCTCATGCACAGCTAAAAGTCCAGAGGAAGGGTGAGTTAGGGGCTGTCTGGCCCCTCTACCCTCACAGACAAGCCAGGATTCTTCACACAGCTCAGCACTTCGTTTCCACAGTCCAACAAGCATGCCAGATCTGGCAGCAGGTCTGGGCTAGTTCTTGGATACTCTAACCAACCCTTCTGGGCACTAAGAGATGACTTTAAACATCAGGGGTATCTGGATATTAGTATTACCAGGAAATGGCCTTGCAAAGGGTGATAAATGCAGGGAGCCAACTCCCAGCAGGATTGGTCATTGCTAAATCACCAGCTTGGAACAGGCGTACTGTCATGGTAGTGTGAGGGCAAAGAAACAGCTGGAGACCAAATGACAAGGCGAGGGACCTTGAGTGTTTGAGAAATATAGAAAAAGTTATTTCTTGCACACCCAGGGCATGTTATGTTATTTTATGTGATTTTATGTTATGTTGATTTATACCGCGCATGGCCACCACTCAGGGGCAGCCTCAGGCACTCACATGACTCTGCAAAAAAAGAGGGCGGGGTGTGTTAGTGAGGATAGGATGATAGGATAGGTTCAGAACAAGAAGAAACTGGTGTCTGTGTGCATTGTCTTGCATGTGTGTTGGTTGTGCAGCCCGGCTTGTTGTAACTGCCAGGGAAGACTCAGAGTCTCGGATGCATACTTGTGTTTATGTTGGGTGTGTAGGTCGTATGTTTGTTGTGTCCATAAGGGGGGGAGTCCAGTGTTGCAGTTGTTTATTAGGTGTTTGATGGGGTTGTTTTGATGTGCGTTTGTGGGTGGTTCAGTTTCATTTATGGATTATGTGCATTGGTATGTCCTGCCTGAGGTTAGGTCCAGAGTCTCTGAAGGTTAGTGGAGTGCACAATTAATGAATGCTAGGTGTGTCTATGGGTAGTGTGGCCAACCCATAGTCGTGTAAATTGGCATGGTTTATGTTGAAGGAGCAGGAGTGGGGAAGATTGGTTAGTACATTATAAATTTCAACAGTACCGCAACAGGATGTCTTCAGCGCAGATCCGGTTGCCGCTCGGTGGTAGCCTCGTAAGGTCCTGGTTAAGGTCTGTTGGCTGGCCCAGCCACCTCTCCAAGCATAAATGCTTACTTACCCTACTGGTTCTTCTGAGTGCAATAGATTGGTTGCACCTAGTGAGCTGCTAGTTACTCTACAGGAATTATTCAGAATAATTGTGTTTCAGCTTGTTGTGAGGTTGGCTACTAAAATAGAAGCATGGCAGTTTCCATAAATCTTGAAGAAGATATGCGCGACTGAACCACCCTAATTATCTGGGTTGATACATGGTTAGTCTAATTCTTCACTCTAATGCATTAAGTGTCTTGTCATTCTGAATGCATAAAAGGTGCATAAGGATGACTCAGGATTTGAACCCAGGTCGTATGCGAATGATTTAGCCACAAAACCACTGGGATTACTGATAATGGACTACTGAAATGTCGCATATTGACAGTTCGCTATACAGGCGATGTTTTGTTAAAGATTCTAAGCCTTAAAAAGTGCATACCTTCTATAATTAGCCAGCGGTTTTGTAAGAAAATGTGTTCTCTTGGCAAATACTTATTTGGTCTGTGCACTTTCCTCAACTGTGAAAGACAAGTTTAATGTAATGTGCATATTTAATTTTAGGAATTGTTCACTTCATGTGACGTCACTTCCTAATGTGTGTGTCAGAGTCCCCTCACTTTTTTTAGGACTCTAGCCACAACGCAGTCCTTCTCCAGAACTAGATGAGGTGCCTGTATGACCCCACCAACCAACCGCACAAACCCACCTAGAAAAAACATGTCCTCCTGAACCCACCAGCACTCTGGGAACAAGAGGGAGTGTTCCCCCTCGAGATCCTTTTACTCCAGTATTGTTCCTGAGAGTGACAAGGTCTCAAACACCTCTGATGCCACCCAGCCGACATCACTCGCACCTGCTATGCCCCCAACTACTCTTCTTGGCTTGACAACACTCCTCTCCACATGCCACCTGTGAGGAATTCGCCCATCCGCATGGTGGGTGTGGGCTCGCCTGGGCTTTGTTGACATTTTTTATTAAATGGAATGATGGTAGACCAAACCTCGGGAAAATGTGTGGGGCTAATCGACACACATTTTCCTATGCTCACAGCATGATGAACACATAGAGACGTGTACTCTGGGTGGATACAGCCTACAGGCCAAGTCCCCCTGTCATATGTAGTTGGGATATGACAGCCAGGGGTACACTACACATCTCCAGAAGGGGGAGCACCAAATCTTCCCCCTTCCATGGCTAGCCTTATTAACTAACAAAGGTTCCATGGATCCTCCCTGCTCTTTTGTTGGGCCCTGCAGTTGGTGGCAGCGAATTAACATACAATACTGTGTAAGTCAAACAGGACAACATGGGCCTGGCTGCAGAGGTTAACAAAGGAGATAGGAAACCCCAACAACCTTTCATATACAACTGTGTCAACCTGAAGCCAGCTAACACACTCAGTATCAATTGGCAGTGAGCTGTCATGTCTGGGACTGCATGTTTACAGTAGTCATCCCCGCAGGGGGACCCCATTCATAAGGTACGAGAATGTGGTTTGCAGGAGCCAGAGAGTCTGGTCTCACCAGGGCTTCAAGGAAGGCCTGCCGCTTTAATCAGGGACCACAGAGGGCTCCATTAACCAGAGAGTCCCTTTTATCCACAACAGAAAGGAAGATGGGTGGGGCATATTGTGCCATGTTCTCATCCCTTTCTTTTTCTTTTGCAAAGCACTCTGGTTATGACCTCACACATACAGGAGATTGTTGGTGGGAATCCAGGATTGATTCATTAAGGTAGAGTTAGTCTACACCAATCCCTGTGGTCCATTTGGCTTTAAAAGAGGGCAGAGCCCCTCTTTTGGCAGACCATCTGAAGGCTTCTCCAGAAGCAGAAGGAAGAACTCATCATTGGATCCTGGCTGAAGGTACAGCCTGCCTTACATCTTCTGCCAGTGAAGGAAGGCCAGGGCCTCAAAGAGTGAAGCAAGATCCATCCCCTAAACTTCTCCCAGGGAACAGAGGGAGATACAAATTGCATAGGACCCTCCAGCAGCTCCAGAACCAGTACGCAGCCTGCACACTGCATGCCCTGCTAGGCTCTGCAGCAAGCTTCCTAGATGAAAAGTGCCAGAGAGTCTCTCAACCCGAAACCAAGGACAAGGCAGCTGCCTGCAACACACTCCCCAGTTTTTGGACCGTCTGCCTTAAAGGACGACAAAAGCCCAGTGAAGAAGCTACAAGTGCCTTGATGAGCATCTACCAATGCCCGCCTTAAAGGACATTATCAAGGTAGTTGAGTTCCTCGAGCTGCAACCGACAGCAATGCTGACCAGTGTTATGCCGTGGTCGCTTAAAGACTTCCCAGAAACCAGTGCTTCTGAACCGCCGACCAGCACTGTGAAAACAATTCCTGACCCTGAGCCGCCATGTAGTCCAGCCTGCAGCCGCTTCTTCCGCTTTGCTCACCAAACTGTTTGCAGCCTGATACTCGCAACTGTTTCCTATGTTGAACTCTGTCGCAGAAGCTGCAAAGCACCCTGAAACCAACTCAACCCTGTCGAGCACCAAGAACACCTACAAGAACAAGGTACATTGTGGTTCTTGCACCCTGGCCCTTCTCCAAAGGCACATAGAGCCATTTTACGACCCATTGCTCCTTTGTGCTGAAACCAAGTATCCTTGAACTGTTGCAATTATTTAATTTACTGACAACCCTCCTTTCAGTATTCAGAGTGCATCCTTTTTCCTTCTTTGAAACTGTCTGACCTCGGCATTCCTTTACAGGGTCGATTTTATTTTGTAGTGTGCTAGAACTGTCTGTTGTGATAATAATTCTTATCATTGGCTAAAAATTGTATTTTCGCTGTGTTGCAACTAACCAACGATCCACAACCTTTCGGAGATACACCTGCCGTTCCGTCCACATGACCAAAATTGGACAAGGAGGTTTATAATTTGCTTGTGTTTCCAATGTGTTCAGATCCCTTCTGGTGTACTAGAGGTGTGGGGCTGATTGATGGTTTAGAAACCGATATTCATCTCTAGAACACTGGTACCCCAGAAGTTGATTCGTCACACCACCCCAGCATGCTGCCGGATCTTGGGTCGATTTCCCTTTCTGCCTGCCTCGGCTCCAACTTCCACTGCTCCCCTCCCCCCAGATTGGTAGTCAGTTAGGGCAGTTCCTAACTAGAATGTGATTCCACCCCTATACTGCAAATCCACCCCAACATTATGAAGTAATTGCAATATAATGAAAAGCTAGGTTCATAACCTTGCTTTTAAAGAACGTCAAAGTGGACACTGCAATGTAGACAACAATATTGCAAACAAAGAACACACTTTTATTATCTCTTGTATATGTTCATTGCCTAAATATAGCACTCTCAATTAGCATTTGCTGCTGCAAAATGTACTTTTTCGATTATTTTCCTCTCAATTTACTGAAAGTCCCCCCTGAGCAATAGCAACTGGGAATGGACCCGAAGGGTAAGACACAAATTTGGAAGCAACACATGTTTATTTTGTGGTGAATATGTTGCAACAAACTGGCAGTATGGGAATCAGTTTAGTAACATGTTGATATAAAGCGTGCGATTGTGCCTTTCTTTTTCCCATGCTGAATTCAAAACTACAAGTACCATAATACAATGTAAGACAAGTATAAAACATATCTCCTAGGTTTTGCATCTGTAATGAAAGAAAATGCCTGCCTGATATTCTCTTCTTGCAGTCATTGTTCGACACAGCCTGCATATTCTCATGTACCCCTCTCATTTGTATTCATCAAATATTCACACATCCTAAGGGACATGGAACAGGCACCTACTCCCTTCTGTGTCTTCAACCAGCTAACATTAACAGTTCCTGGTTTAAATCCTCACCTGATTACAAAAACATATGATAAAAGATATTTATTTGACAGACCCTTTTGTGAGACCATATTTTGCCATGTTTCTTTCATTGTGCTTTAAATGCAAAATGAAAAAAGACAAATTGGAGTAGAGCTCTTACAGTCTCAAAGATTAGTTTCAAGCACTGGGAAGATTTGGATCAGCAGAACCTAGGCCCTCAAACAAAAATCGCCCAATGCAGACACCTGCCCTGCCTGCCCCAAGAAATATCCCTGGAGGCAGGTGCAGGACCGGCAGCGCACACCTCACATTTTGTCACTGGGGGTGCAGTGTTGTATGGTGGTCCAGGGACATTTGGTTTGCCCAGAGCTGAGATCTTGGTTCTGTGGATATCCAGCCCCATGAAAACAGTCAGAAAAACACTAATAGCCACGCAGCCACCATACAGAGTAGAATAGATTGTGTGACACAAGTAGGGTGAGCATTCATAGAAGCAGGGAGAGGTTGCAGAATACCCAGACAGGGTTACACAAGTAGTATAGTGATGGGCAGGTAGGGAGAGGTTGCAGCATACATGGGCAGGGAATAATGAGCAGCGGCATGCAAGACACGAAGAACACTAACATGCCGGAGAAAGAGCAGAAGTACTGCCATTACTCAGACCGAACCCTGCAATGCCTCAATTCTGAAATATTGCAGCTTAATACAAAAGTCCAGGTCTCACGATGCTCAGACAGCAGTCTAAGCACCAAGGTCAGTGTGCAAAAGGGAGGTCTGTATAAGAGATGAAATCGCACCAGATAACGTTCCCCAGGGCACAGCGTGCAATTATTAAGTTAATTTTTTTCTGTTGGAAGCAGTGAGAAAACAGACATATCTTTGAATGTCAGGTGCAAGTAGCTGCTGTGCCAAATGACTATAACGAAGGAACATATAGCGCCCCAAGTGGCGACCGAAGACAGGCGCAAACACGTTAGGACAGTAGAAAATCCAATATATATACGAATATGGTTTTAGCACCGTGGTCCCTCATTACGGGATCGGAACAGGGACCATTTATTCCATGCCAATTAGATAACGCACCTGCTAGGCTCATTGTGTATTGTGAAGGCATCATGAAGCAAGACACAGATGAAAGATTCAAAATTCAAAACAAACACGTTTATTAACTTCCAGGATGGAAAAAGGCCTAACTTGCCCTATGCTATGGTGGGATTTCCCTACCTAAATAAAACTAAGGAAAGTCTGAGTCAAAGAGTTCAACTGAAGAATGTGTCTGTGTCCAAAACCTATACTTGCCCTCACAACTAATCTATACAATATGTAGGGATGTCAGCAACCAAAAGAAACAGTGTCCAACATAAAGTGTTGAGCCTGTTCCAGCTCACAGCTTCCTTTCAGTTCCCTTCCCCAAATATAAAACAGTTCCAGAAAAAAGTCTCAAAATGACCTCTCTTGAGTTCAGAATGATACAGTTACCAGTACTTGGGGTCCCCTTCCTCAAGTTCCAAGGAACACAGTTCCAATAACAAAAGAACCATGAGACTCCGGTCTCAAGTCAATAAATGTTTCAAGTCTCAGGGTTATAATGATATGATGGGTTATTTGTAATGCGCTTAATACCCAGGGGTTTCTAAGCGTGGACCCGGAGAACGAACCTGTGTTGCTTGTGTCTTCTTGCTTCCAAGCCGAACACGTTGCAGCCGAGCTATCCTCACGAGACTGGTTCCGTTCCCCAAGACTTAATTTCAGCAGCACAAAAAGTATCCTTTGTCTTTTAAAAGTTTTTTTGTCACTCTTGTGCCTTTGTTTTATGGTTGTTTTTTCATGTACAAATTGTAGCTGTGCTGGCATAAATTCAAAATTTTAACTAATTCTGCTTTCAATATAATTTTCGGTTATATACAGTTCACGTCATTCCTTTTAGAATACAGCATACACTGGTTTCACTTGGATTTTAAAGTTCCAATATCAAACACGCGACCACTCCAATACAAAGTATTCCTAGAATTTCAATATTTGACAATGGATTTAATCGGAGACCTTCGAAAACGTGTTTACTCAAGCATGCGAGCACTCAAGTATTCCTCGGACAAACAAGTTCAAATGCTTGTGCACCGGGTTTCTCAATTACTGGAAACTCACTGGTCACGTTCACAGGCTATCCTGCAGCATGGATCATATGGCCTTCTGTTCTTAACATCAGGGATCCAACTCCTGCCCCTCAGGCACTCCTGTGGCAACCTCCTGAAACAGGGGAATGAGCATCTTGAACATAGGGAAAAGGGACCATGTCTCCACACGGCTCCCTTCACAGTGTTCAGTCTGTTTCACGTAGCCCCATCTACTCTGCAACGCTTCCATAGAGTGCCTCTCTATGCATACTTCAGTGTTTCGGTGTGGTTTTCAATTAAAGTTCCCTGCTGTTTAGACTGGCCTTTCTGCTGCTTCTCCTGTCGCTCTCTTTGCTGGTGGGCTGGTCTCTTTTTATACACCTGCAGCTCCTTGACAGGCTGTAGGTGTGGATGCCCAATCAGCCCTACCTGATCACAATTAAAGGGACATGCCTGACCTTCGCTGCTCTTAAGAGGCATCTTCCTCGTCCCAGTACCAGAGTGGTAAAAAAGTTTAGTATTCATTGCTCCTAGTTGTCTCTTCTTCGTCTCAGTGCTGTCAGGGTTTACATGTGGGGAAACAAGGGGAGCTGACTTACAATAACCTATAAATGTCAGGGAAGAGTTGGGTTGGACGCCAATAGGGAAAGGGGGATACCATGTTTCGCCCAAGGGCTCCCCACTCCCAGTCTCCAAGGACCCACCACCCAGGTGATCCTCCATCGCTTCCCCGCCCCCATGGTCGGGAACCAAAAGTGATGGCTTTTCCTTGGCCACCTGCACAAAGGATCCAAGGGGTTTAGGAGTGAGAATGCCCTCAGGATTCTCACAGTATCTAGAGAGGGAGACATGACGCCAATGTCACAAACATGCCTGGGAGAGAGAGCCTCGGTATGGGAACAAGATTGGAGTAACTTTCAAGGCCGGCTCACAATGGTTCTCCCATCTCGCCTACCCTACCACGTACATTGGCACCACATAACAAAGCCAAGGCTGGATGAACAAATAATTAACCAATCAGAACCTTCTTTAACTTTTTGACTAGTGTAGTAGAATGCCAACCAATGGCAAGTTAGATTGAAATGTATCATTTTTAGAAGGATGAACCTTGGAGGAGTTATTAGTTGTGAAAGAACCAATAGTAGAAGTTTTACTTAGAGATAACTATATGTTCTGTATTCCACTAACCAACTGAACCAACAAATAGAAGTGTATATGATCATTACTAACCATGAAATCAGTTATGACGTTTTTCTAACTTAAAACCTTGTTGTTCCCAAGGCCATTTTGAGATTGTCTTTTGTTTGCTCTCCCGGCCGATAGCATTTAAATAAAGCTGGGTTTTCTCATGCACTTCAAGTTACTCCATCTATTGAGTTGGTTCTCTTTATTAGTATACTTGGGCCTATCATAACATTTGGAAGCACAGCTGAGATTCCCAGATTCTGACAGAGGGTTGAGGACTCCTCGCTGTGTCCCGCCTGGACAGCGGTGTTGGCCTGCTGGGAGCGGTCCACATGCACGCATAAGAAGAGGTTGGCAGGGGCCTAGTTTTTCCGTAAGTCCTGCCCGGTCTCGCATGCAGCATGCTGGGCACAGAGGGGGCAGAGCATGCAGATAGAGGAGGATTAATACTGATGGACCCTGGGGGTCCTATACCATGAGTATGCCTGTGAATGACGACATTTGTGGAGGGAATATCGGGGGAGAGAATTGTTGATTGATGGTTTATGCTTAATTAAAGAGTATTGAAGAGAGGAAGAAAAGAGATACTTCCGACAGTAGTTGGGGAAGACAGCGTGTAGGACGTAAAGCACGGCCTCCTTCGAGGGGCAGTAAAAGAGATAGAAGAGGAGCTACCCCACATAAAGGGAAGATAGCTCTGTAGAATAGATTTTATTTGATGTTGATTATTGTAGGTATTGTTTTGATGTATAATAGGATGGTAGAGGTGTTTTGTGTGTTGGTATAGTAGTTAGGATTGTTTGGATGTAAGTAGATTGTGATTGTGTATTGTTGGTGTGATCTAGACAGGACATCGTGTTGACACTGTAAAAAGTTGTGAGGGGGTGAGAAAAGAAAAGAGAGAAAGTGTGTTGAAATGACGATTGTTGAATTTTATGGTAAATTGAGTTTTTATGTTATTACAATGACAAACCACACCCATTGTTCATTTGTGTAAGGCGCTTCACCAATATAAAGAAAAGATCCTTAAATACCATGTAAAATGGGTCAAAGACACGTGCAGCAAGATGTTTCAGCCATGTAGAGGAGCAGGTGGACTCATTTTCCCTAACTCTCACCCCCTAACTGCCGTCATATTGGAACAGTAGGAGAAGAGCGCTATATTGGACTCCATGTGATATCCCTAAACCGCAACGAGTATATGAGTGATGATATGCACTCAGTCAACCATATCAAATGTATCCTTGCGCTAAAAGTGTGGAAGGATACCCTGTGGAAGGATGTCAGCACGCACCATTTGACATCATAGAGTGCTGAGTGAAATCTGATGAGGGCAGGGTGATATCATAAAGAAGATGTACGAAGAAATACTGAAACAATATGAAAAAACTTAAAAGTGACGATGTAACTGAAGTGACAGAGAAAGATGTATGAAATTATAAAATTACCATATCTGCAAAGAAGACAAAGTAACTTGCTGACCAATAAGTGGAAATAAGCAGAAACGCAAGTTAGATAAGACACATAGGGCCTCATTACACGGATGGCGGTGAACCATGGCGCTATTAGCGCCATGGGTCATGCCGGTAAAATACCAGCACCGCCTTGGTGGAAAGGGGAATTACCGCCCTATTCCAAGGTTGGCGGGGCGGTAATTCCCCCTTCCACCATTGCCCTTCCCCATTCCTATTTTTGCCCCATAGGGCTCTATGGGAATGGGAAGGCGCTAATTACAGTACCGCAAATTGCGGTACCGTAATAAGCTCCCTGGTCCCTTTGCGGGTTGGTTTTTAATGCCTGCAAAAAGCAGGCGTTAAATTCCCCAACCCACAAAGGGACCTCGTAGTAAGGCGGTAAGGATTTACCGGTACCGGTAAAATACCGGTACCGGTAAACCCTTACCGCCATCCGTGTAATGAGGCCCATAGAAGCTTGCTATAGAGGAATATATAACGTGGCTAGGATGGACAAAATTGGAAAATGGATGCTGGCTCGTATTAAGGTTCAATTCAGCTACCTCAGAGACAGACCAGGGGTGCAGAATCAGGAGATGCTAGATAACAGCTATGTGTGCAAAACAAAGTGGGGTCTATGTTGGCCTGGGATCAATGATGCTATTTTTAAGGAATAGCTGCAAAGCACAAAAGGAGGCAGACGGATAAGTCATGGACATGAGACATATTTCTCTTAGATGACAGAAGAAGAAAACATCCACAAGAGCCAAGTATTGGACAATTAAAAGTGTATAAAATCTATACAAAATGGAGTGGGCCAGTCTCTAGAGACCAAGAGGAGCAATGGCACCCAGCATACTTGAATCAAATAGCAGTAAATCAGAGGTCGAAATGGACACATTTGTTGTCTCTTCACACGTGATTCAGAAGTAAAAAACAAGAGCTATTCATTAAGCTTTGAATGAAGATAGTGATGTGCTCATACTCCCTTGAATGTTAAAGAACAGAGAGGAAACTACAAGGTAAACTACAGGCAGGAAACTTTGGCGCATGGCCGGACTGATGAGAGATGATGGACTAATTGGGAGAATGGGCAGTAATCTGACGTGAATCAAGCACCTGGGTTTCATTTTGCTTATGTGCTGCTAGCTGAGCCGAAAGTCCAAGGTTGGGTGGGGATGCCAACCAATCAGTGGGCCTATGGGGCAACCTGCTATACTATGTTGCATAGACCAATTGTCATGATGCCTACCCTTGGGCATCCAGATCAAGCCCTTCAGCCCCGGGAGCAGGCATCCAGATATTTAATAAAACCCCTGGCTGGGGGCTGTAGAAATCAGTCCTGGCGCCATAGGCACCAGGCTCATAGACTTTACTTACCTGATGCAGACCATGCTGCTAGTGTTTCCAAGCCAGCGTGAGGCCTGGATGGGACTATTTTACTACAGGGACTATTTTTTACTCGGGCGTGGTTCTAGGGACTTCTTACCTGGAACTACTTTGGAGGCTATTTAAACTGCGCCCGAACAGCAGCACATGCTTCGCGTTATTCTGCATCCAGCACCGTAACGCTCACCGTGCCTGCAGTCAGCATCCAGTCTTCAGCCACGCCCCTCTTGAATCCAGAGCTCCTAGCAATAGAAGAAAGAAGAAGGAAAGGTTAAAAAACAGATATTATTTCAATCCTTACCTGAATTCCGCATCCATCACGTCTTCGAACTTGAAAAGAACATTATTCTACACGCGTCGCATCGCCAGCTGCAGCGCCACGCCATACTCACCAGTCCTCACAGCATTTTTCGATCCGGCGCATCCTCCATCATTTTCTCTGCCGAATTCCACCATCTAGGGGACAAAAGAAACATAAGGTGAGCCGAGAGAGTCAACAAATACAACCTCTCCACCATAGACTTACCTGATTAACAACCGGAGGCATTATTCTGTAACAAACCGCAACTTCTTATGCCGCACCTGTAAGGAGAGAGAAACCAGCAATTTAAACACACGCATCTTTTGCTGGACAGTGTTGGGTAATACAGACTCTTACCTGAACACCATCAGCTGCCACAAGACAATCTTTCCTTGGACCCAGCCGCAACAAAAGAAAGGAATGTACAAGAGTGAACATCGGACATATTGAACTCTTTGAACTTTATACTTACGGGTTCTCGCCTGGAACCTCGGAGTCAATATTCATCCGGAACTCTTCCAAGGCCTTCAAACCAGTGAAGTAACTGGTATCTACGCACCCCTGCATTTCACGCAGGATGGAGAGCTCATCATTTACAACCATAAGGTGAGCTTCCTGAAAGTGAATATCGGTGGTGATTAGTGGGGAGAACAGTGGGGTGCCATTACTAAAATCCAAGGGTGGCTAAATTCCTTTCTCCACTTGCAGGAGAATACTTCTACGGGTCAAGCAGACGAGATATGACAGTCCAGCCTGTCATCTCTGCACTATGCTTAACGTTGGAGGAGGTCGCAGCTGTCCGGGTCCGATCGACGCCCCTGTGGGAGCCAGGTGAGCGTAATACCAATCTGCTGCCATTTTGTCCGCTACAATCAGTATTGTATGTATTTAGAGGTAGTTCGAGGCGTGCTCTACAGATAAGAGACAGCCAATGGTGTACTAACCCCTATGTTTTCTAAGAGTAGATATGTTCCCCTAACCAATCCCTCCCGTCAATAGGTTTCTCAGTTTGCCACATAGGATGACATCATAGATGATGCATATTGAGGTATAAGACCTTTGTGTAATCAAGTTTGTGTGTGAGTGTGCAAGCATCAGTTCAATGTCTGCCAGTTTGCCCTGCTTTATTAAATTAAGAATAAAGTAGTACTTTGCCATATTCTTTGAGTCTGTCCGGTTATTTGGCCTGAGCTCTTTATTGGTAATCCCATCCAAGACATGAGACGCTTCAAGGTGCTAGCGCACACAACATATCAACCACTCACGGTTGCCCACATTCTTGTGATGTCCAAGCTAGACTACTGCAACGCCTTACTCTGCAGTATCTCAGACAAAAACCTGAACAGGCTCCTGATCATTCAAAACAATGCTCTCCGAGCAGCCCTGAACTTGAACAAAACTGACCACATTGCTGAGGTAAGGTGGTCAGTCCATTGGCTCTCCATCTGGGAAATAATTAAATTTAAAATTCTCAAGCTTGCACACCGCTGTCTTGCGAATAAAGTCCCCTCTTACCTCATCCAGAGGATCTAAAAATACCAGCGAGAAAACTCATATCTTCAAACAGCCAACAACTACTTACCATCAGATTTAGACAGAAACGAGCAGGTGTCTCAAGCTTCCCTACTGTTGTGGCCAATCTCTGGAACAATCTTCTGTCTCATCTGCATTCTGAGACGTCCTACCAACTCTTCAGGAAGAACCTAGACTAATCTGTTTACCTAACTTTATCATGTACCACCTGCTTGGACTTTAACTACCCATGTAACTAGCACCCAGATGCCTGAAGGCTTGGTGTGCTGCTATAAATGCACAAATAAAATGATATGTATACATACCTACATGCCACACACAAAGGAAGGAAATTACAGAGCAGACTGAGCATACTCAAATTATGGAAGATATTTGAGGAGGAGGAGCAGATCAAAATAGAACAGATAGGTAAAGAGAAGACAAAGGGTGTGTGCACCACACAGCTCCTCCCCCTATTCCTCAACCATGCACTCTGTTCTCGACTGTGCGAGAGTACAGTAATTCTCAATTTCTGCCCCCGGTGGGGGAAGACAATATTAGGGACGAAGAAACAAAGGATGGTAAAAAAAAAATATTAGAAATATGAGTAGAAAATGATAGGTAGCACAGTTTAGACGCACATCTAATGGAAGCAAAAGAAGAGTTGAAGAAGGTGAATATGCGAAGTGAGGGGGGGCAAAAAGCAGTAGTTACACCAGACAAATGGGTGGGAGGTAAGATATTATTCAAAATAGACAGACAGAACACTGACAATGACAATGTGAAGGCCCTGGAAAGAGGGGATGCGCAAGAGAGAAGAAGAAAAGAGTATAGAAGGGAGGTTAATGATAGTATAAAAATGAAGGTGATAGAGGACAGAGAAGGTGAAGAAAATGTGAGGGAGATTGCTGACAGTATTAGCAGAAACATAAAAGAGGACATAGAAAGAGGAGTGTATGTAAGGGAAGGTCTTGAAGGTGTCAGCAACAAGATGATGGAAGAGATAGAGTGAGATGAATGATTGGGAAGATGAGGAGGAGGAAGACGAGGCAACACATGCTCCTCAAGGAAGTGAGCCTGAAAAGACCAGACTATCCACTAATAGATTTGCAGGATAATGAGCTAGAACCGAGCAGGAGTCCACCACCACAGCTTCTCCCAATAACCTCAGGATTGAAAATGCCATATGTAACCATATTAAGGAACTTACCAGGCTGACAAACAGGCCACATGGCAATAGCATCAAAAGGGAAGAAGGGTGAAGTTGTGCCCGTACCCAATGTAGTATGACCCAATTACCCTGGTTCCAAAAGGGGAGGCGACTGGCTCAGTATATACCATGGCCACAAACAGATAAGGAAAATGTGATGGCTTGACCATCATTGACAGCAGGGGCAAGAAAGTGGATTTGTGAGTTTGAGAAAAGGATTGCAGGGATGACATTGGCAGTAAGGGACATGAAGAGTTTCGATGTTGGGGGAACAATAAGATGATGTATGGAAAAGGTCAGGGCAGCCTGATATAATGGCACAAAATACTGCACATGATGGTTTGCCTTTTAACAACTGCATATCGAATGTTTGGAGGGCATAGGAGGTTACAATTCCAGATACATCAGACACAAGTGCAATTATGACACGTACAATGAGGATAGATGAGGATCCAGCGGCATATATACAAGAGATACAAGTGAAGTGGCATTTGGAAACAAGAGAATGTTGGGTGTTGGGACAAACAAAAATATAGCTGTGTTTTATCACATTTTATGCCAGGGTCTTCCTGAAAAAGTGCAGAAACAGCTAATGAAAATTGTAGGGATTGAGATGAAACAATGGCCCAAAATACAGTTGAATATTCTTCATTATTGCCGCATGAAACAAGAAAAGGAAAGGAACAAAGTAGAGGACAGGCAGAGAGAGAGGACGCTAAATTGGAACAATAGAAATTGTCAAAGATAATGGTAGAGGGTGCAATGATAACAAATATTGGGGGAGAAAATGATGAGCAAGAATATCAACAATATGGGGCAAGCAGATGTTTGGGTGGGAGAGGAGAAAGTAATCATTACACCAGTGGGAGGGGCTATCTACCGATAGGAAGAACATATGTATTTGGTGGTGGATATGGAGGAGGTTTTGATGGAATGAAACCTCGATTTGGAGGTTTTGGTGGTTTTAGAGGACAATGTTGGACATACAGGAAGACATGGCATTATGCACAAGCATTTAGGAATAGAGGGGCAATGAGTGAAGGATGGCAACAATATGGCCGAAGAGGGGGGCCTGTATTACCCCAGCTACAGTACATGCAGTCACAGCAAGAGCAGGGAACATTTCAATACATACAACAGCAACCATTTCCACAACATGACATGCAGCCACATATGCACCACATACTGCAGCAGACACCCCAGATACAGCAGTCACAAGTACAACGAAAAAACACTAAATCCATTACAAATGCAGACACAACAGTCCAGACAGTGGCACAAGAACATATTGCCACAAACTCCAGTGCCCATGATGGGGTGCGAAAGTAGTGGGAAGAAACCCCTTTACCAGAACAGGGATGAGCATCTACCCTCAATAGGACAGCCCACAGAGAAACTTGATGGGCCTCATTCCGAGTACGGCGCTAACCAATGGCGCTATTAACACCTTGGTTGACACCGTACCCGGACCGGCAGCGCCTTGGTGGATGGCGGAATTACCGCCCCATTCCAAGGTTGGCGGGGCGGTAATTCCCCAATCCCCATTTACCCTTCCCCATTCCCATTCTTGCCCCATAGGGCATAATGGGAGTGGGGAAGGCGTTAATTACGCCACCGTAAATTACGGTGGTGTAATTAACATCAAGGTCCCTTAGCGCCATGGATTTTAACACCTGCTAAAAGCAGGTGTTAAAACCTCCATGGCGCAAAGGGAACTCGGAGTATGGCGGCAAGGGATTACCGCCACCGCTCTCATTAGCGGTGGCCGCTATCCCTTACCGCCATACTCAGAATGAGGCCCGATGTGTCCAGTGCTATGAGTAACTACCGACCCGGAAGAACAACCCTGGGTGGGGGTGATAATAGGGGGTAGAACATTCTCCTTTTTAGTTGACACTAGAGCAACAAGAACCTGTGTCACAAAGGGAGGGTTTCCACTGTTAGGAATAATGATGGATGCACAAGGATTCTCTGGAACTATGACAAAGGTTCCATTTACAGAAGATCTACCTAGAACAGTGGGAGAAAATATGATGGCTGCACCATTGATGTACTCCCAAAAGACACTGGTTAACTTATTGTGAAGAGATCTGATGAGTAAATTAAATATGACAATTACATTCACTGAGGAAGGGATAACATATTCAACACCAGGCATTGACTATGCAAATGCGAGAGAGTTTATATGAGCATTCTATGGTCAGAAAGCATTCCGAGGAATGCCTTTAAAATCAGAATTATTCCTTTATGGAGTACAAGTATTGTTAGGATGGCATCCGGGAATACAGGTTAATTATTTCTATTACCCACAGAGTTTTTGTTCAGAGCAGAAATACACACACATTTGGCAGAAGGTGAGATAGTTACAATACAATTAGAAGCAGCAGTAGTACGAGAGGACAGAGTAGTGTTACATGAAACAGACGCGGATGGTGTTAATTAGCAAAGTAGTTGACCGAAATTACAGATGATGAGCTATTTCAAGATAGTGATACAGATGATGAGGTAGTTTTCTAAGGTGTGTTGCAAATACAGTACAGGGAAACACCTCAGATAATACTGTTGATTAAAAAGGGACCATCTTTTATGGAACACGATTTGACAAAGGTACAGAGTAAACTATGGACTAGTGGCCCTTGTTATGTAGGCCTACTGAAAGGGATTGGAGCGGTACAAATAAAATTGAAGGAGGGAGCAATAAAACCCAGAGCTTAACAGTATTCCATGTCAAAAGAGGCAGATGAAGGCCTTTGTGAAACAATTGTCACCCTGATGCGACAGGGTATCATTGTGCCATATAAATCTCCATGCAACACGACAGTGTACCCTGTGAAAAAAGGAGGGTCTTGGAGATTTATAGAGGATTTATGCACTTTAAACAACATTGTGGATTCAGACTTTACAGTTGTGCCCATCGCGGCTACAATGTTATGTAACATACCACCAAACACTTCATGGTCATTGACCTGAATAATGCCTTCTTTTCCATATCATTGCACACACATTTTAAATATCTCACAAGCATTTACGTATCACAGGATTAGGCTCAAACACAAAAGGCTCCCACAGGGGTACTGTGAGTCCCCCAGTGTCTTCAATAGGGTGATGCATATGGACTTGCGAAACATACAGGAACCTAGTGCAATGATATATTATGTTGATGATTTGTGAGTGTGTAGCACCAAGAGGAAGAGTGCAGAACTGACTCAGTGATGTTATTAACATTATTTGTAGAGATGTTATACATGGTGGACAAGGTGAAATTGCAGTATTGACAGGAAGAAGTATTATATTTGTGCCAGATAATATCAAAGGAAGGGTGGATGGTGACACCTGACAGATCAGAGGCAATTTCAAATATGCCCCGCCAAGTGACAGTTAACGAATTACAGCAATTTCAGGGGCTATGTTACTATTGTCACATGTGGGTCTTTGACTACAGCACGCACATTCAACCCCTTTTAGAAGGATTAAAGGAATCACAGGAAGACAAGAGCTCCATAATGTGGACAGTCAAAATGTTTGTTGCATTTGAGCAACTTAAAAAAGCAATAAGTGCAGCCCCTGTACTGGGAATACCAGATTACAAGGAAGAATGTTATCCTTACATTCAAGTGGATATGTGATGACGTCTGTCCTCATGCAAAAAACTTCCATGGAGCACAAACCATTGGCATATTACAGTAGGATCTTAGATCCAGTGATGAGAGGGCATTTCCCATGTGAACAAGCACTGGCTGCAGAAGCCTTTACAATAGGGAAATCATCCACAATAACGATGGGCTGTGCAGTAACATTGTATGCCATTCTCCTAAAACCGAAGTCAACAATACACAGAGAGCATCTGGATATGAGGTTATACTGTCCAATCCATCCATAGACATTGTCAGATATCGCACTGTGAATCCTGCGAGAGTGATTGCTGAACCATTGCAGGAGGAAGAATGGGTTTGTGACTGTTCTACATACACTGATATACATGATGACGTACCCCCAGTAAAAGAAACAAAGTAAGAGGGGCGAGATGGTCCTTGTTGATGGCTCATTGACCATAGATCAGAGAATGGGCTGAGGCATTCAGGAGCAGCAGTGATAATGAGTAGGGGTGATGATCTTGAGGTTGTGACAAGTGCCAGACTACCAGCACATGTTTCCACACAGGCAGCTGAGTTAGTAGCAATGATATTAGCATTTGAACAGCATGTGGACCAGGTAGTGACAATACATTCAGACTCTGATTGTATGACATCTGCAGTACACTCTGGACTGTCATGTTGCAGAAGGAGGGGTTTCCAGCATGCAGACAGCACATCAGTACAGCATGCCTGTGATGCTGGAAATGCATTGGAGCGACAGGGCCTCCCTGCCCTTGTCCTGTAGTCCTTTACCATTTGTGCTTTGTATTGTTTTCTGCCCAGGAGTCTTCCTGTTTTTGGTTTGGTGTACAGGAGCATGGGATACCCTTATGGCACCCATGGGTGAGGGTACAACCCTGTGCCCTTAGTGTATGTCTTTGGGCACCTGTGTGTGGCCAACAGAGCAGGGTATGGGTGGGTGGCAGCTCCATGCTGAATTTGACAGGTGCTCTGAGTATCCTCCATTTTGGGATACCTAGGCCCTGCCATTGGAATCAGTTGATTCCTGATAGGAAACAAGATGGTCGCCATGCCACCGCCGACTGGAGCCAAACACTCCTTTGCCTAAGACTGTTTGATTCACGGATGCGCTTGTCAGCACCGCCACCCGCCTTATCCCGCCGGAGAAGGCCAGACCGTTGACGCGCCGAGGAGCATCTGCCGGTGGGTTTCCCGCCATCCAACGACCGTAGAGACGCCGGATGACTCGACGCCCTTGCTGGGCCACAGTTCTTCACAAACTATTTGCGTTCCTGAACTATTGACATCGAGGTGCCCCGCACGCCTCTTCCTTGCAGGATGCCTACACTCTGTCGTCGATGAGCACCGCAGGGACCGAAGCTGCTGCCTCAACAATGAGTTCACTTTCTTCGAGGGATCTCAATGATCCGTGGCTCCTGCTTTAAAGGGAGCCACTCAAGAAGTATCCGTCGATGACCCGATGTCGAACTCTGTTATTCCAGGTACATTGGGTGGTAGAAACATTATAGAAGGAAATAAGACTTATAGAACAACATATGGACTGGGCTTGTGATATATCTTTACTGTAGAGGTTGCCCAGGTGGGGGGATCTCCACACAGATATGTGTCTAGGTAACGGGGCCAGTATTCTGCCAAATGTTCTAACCAACTGCTTTCCTCCTATGTCTATTGTTGATTACCTTTATTACGTGATTTGTGTGACATTTAACCAGAGTACAGTTGATGCACTTTAATGAAATCTGGTAATAATTGTGGTACCACTTAGAACTGTATATATTTGCCATTATAGATTTACTAAGGACAAAGTGAGTTATTGTGATTGTGCATATAACCTTGAACTTAATTATATAAAGACTGCGTTTCAACTAATACAGTGTATGGACATTCCTTTGTTGGGGCTTGGGGACTACACTGTACTTAAGAACCAGCCTGCATCACCCCATGAGTAGCTAGGCCTTAATTGCTCGACCAGAACTACCCTATAGAGAATCTTGGCTGGGGTCCTCTGTGTCTCTCCTCTGCCATATAGAGAGCAGAAGTACAGACACCCCCCTCCAGTCTTTATACTGGTGGCAGCAGTGGGATGCTTATGGTTTTAAGAATCAGTGTATAACCGTGCCACTTACAAAATATCTGCACTTTGTTAAATTGAGGTTTAGTTGTGTACAAGATAACTGCATTACAAGCAATGGAGTCTATTGCAAATGGTAGATTGACTAGGATGAGCTTAGAGGCTCTCCAGAGTGCTTGTGAAGCCAGGGAGTTAGACTTTGTGGATAAGTCTAGGGCTGAGCTGATAGCTGCCCTGGTGGACTATCAGACTAATGGTGAAACTCTTGAAGGGGGGATGCAACCAATGATGACTCTGCACCTGGGGCTGTTTCTGAATCTGTTTCTGGGAATGCCACCATTCCTGCTGCCTCTGTTCCAAACCCCTGCAATTCCGTGGAACTTGGGTTATTAAGGATTAAATTGGCCTTTGAATACCGCAAGTTGGAAATAGAAGCTGAGCTTAAGAAAGAGGAGCTGGCACAGCAAGTGGAACTCAAGAACATGGATCTTGAATTCAAAGACAAGGACACTGAATGTCAGAGAATCCAGCTAGAGAAAGCTAGAGTGGAGACTTCAGCTAAACCCGTTGAGAGTGTCAGGTCCCCAGCCACCAAGTTTATGAAATATTTGGTTGGTGTGTTTGTGGAGGATTCAGATATCCTCCAATGGATTGAAGCTTTTGAAATGGCTTGTGCAATTCATGATGTTGATGAGAGATATTGGGCTAAGTGTTTGTTAAGCAGAGTGCCTCAGACTGGATATGACTGTATTCTGAAACTGAGTGTGGAAGAAAGGGGTCAGTATGAGTGCATGAAGTCTGCTTTGATTGCCAAGTTTGGCAAGACACTTACCCAATACCTTAAAGGTTTCAGGGATTTTAAGAAAAGAGAGAATGTGTCTTGGGTTGACTGGATGAGTGCTGCGCACATGAACATGATGGGGTGGATTGATGGTTACAAAGTGAAAACATTTGTTGAATTGTCTCACCTTTTGTTTTTTGAGCATTTTTCTGAAGCCTGTTCACTAGAGCTGCATCAGTATGTTGCTGACCAGAACATTTTGGATCCCTTTAAGCTGGCTAGCTTGACTGACAAGTGGGTCTCCTATCGGGTGTCCCCTAAGGACTCCAGTGGGAAGGACAAGGACAAAGAAAAGGGAACCTCTCAGAAAGCTGAGGAGTCCCAGAAGCAATCAAAGTGGGGTAAACCAAAACCTTCCTCTCCTAAGACCCAAAACTCTAGTGGGGATAAGTCATCTGTGGGTGGGAATAAGAGTAGTGGTCCTCCTGCTGCAAAGCAGGCTCCCAGTGGTTCCAGTACTGTACCCCACATTCCTGGCACTTGTTTGGAATGTGGGACTCTGGATCACAAGAAGCGTAACTCCAAGTGTAAAGGTAAGGCAGTTGGAGTGCAGGCTGTCAGCCTGAGCTACCCTTACCCCATGTCTGAGGTGGAGGCCACGGTCCTCCCTTCCTCTAAGGGATCACATGTGGTGCTACTGTAGAGATTTCCTTAGTGTCCCTTGGGGCCTGGACCAGTATGCAGAAGTACTGGTGACTATCCCACAGAACACCCGTAGGTTTTTGAGAAGTGTCCTCTTGAATGGCCATCCTTCTACTGGTTTGAGAGACACTGGGACAAGCATGACAGGGGTGGACAGGACACTGCTCAAGCCAGAGGACTGTGTAGGTGCTCCTCTGAGAACCACCATTTTAACTGGTGGGCCTCCCAAATGATCGTCTGTAGCCTTAGTCACACTCATGATTGGAGACAAGACAACAAAGCTTCCTGTCCTGGTTCAGGACAATGTCCCTGCTAACATTCTGTTAGGAAATGATCTAGTAGAGTTGGGGTTGATCTTGCATGGTCTACCCATGACTGCTGCTGCAGTCACTAGGTCACAGATAACACAGGGTCTGGCTGTGAGTCAGGTACCCAAGCCAAAGGTGAGGCCTAAGGCAAGAAGACGGAAGAACAAGAAGGCCACCTCTGTGCAGGGGCTCCTTCTGTCTGTTCCTGCTACTCCTACAGCACCCATTGGGATCCCTGCTCTGGACGGGCTGGGTCCAGTGGAAAACCCAAACTCAACTCCTGAGGGAGAAGAGACAGAAGACTCTCCTGTGGGAGAGGTTCTCAACCCAGAGGACCACCCCGACCTTCAATGCCTGTTGGCTGAAGGGGGACCCTCCTGGGTGGACTTCTGTAAGGGACAGAGAGAGTGCCACTCTCTCGAGGGTCTGAGGAAACAGGCCCTGACCCAGGCACAAGGAGAAGTGCCTAGGACATTCCGGATCTATTGGGAGGGTGAGCTCCTTGTTAGTGAGCCCACTAAGCCTGACCCTGGTGCCCTCAAGAGGTTGGTGGTACCCCAGGTTTAAAGGCCCTTCCTGCTGCAGTTGAAGCATGAGGTGCCCTTAGCAGGTCATCTTGGTACCAAGAAGACTAAGCAGAGGCTCTCTGCCCATTTCTACTGGCCTCGGATGGGAGTACAAGTGGAGTCCCACTGCAGGACCTACCCAACTTGTCAGTTGTCTGTCAAGACTGGAGGCAGTGTCATTGCCCCACTGCAGCCATTGCAAATGGTTGGCACACCATTTGAGAGGGTGGGCATCGACATTGTCGGTCCCCTTGACCCTCCCACTTCAGGTGTACATCGGTTCATCCTGGTCTTGGTTGATCATGCCACCATGTACCCTGAGTATATACCCCTACGGACTGTTACTGCCAAGGTGGTTGCCAGGGCTCTTCTGGGCGTTTTCATCCGTGTTGGATTCCCTTAGGAGGTTGCCTCTGACAGAGGATCCAACTTCATATCTACTTACATGAGGATCCAACTTCATATCTACTTGTATCAGAGGACACTGAACCTTTAACAACTTTAACAACCTCAGAGTGCAGGTGGATAGATTTCAACCGGGCTGGTTTTACTATAGAAAGGATTTTCCTACTGGCTTGGGCAATGATTGTTCTCATGAGTTCAAAAACTTCTACTTTTGCAGAATACTTGCTCTGGATGTTACAAGGTGCAATCCTCAAAAGAGAAAAAGATTTAGGTACATGCGACCACTCTTTAAGGAGGTTCTTTAACTTTAAAGACCAATAAGGAATTGTATTCCCCTTTCTTAACACAGAGTTATATTCTGACTCCGATCAGGAATCACAATTATTCACATGTGACCTCTCCTTGATGTAATATGATTTGTAACAATTTGTAAAAGTCAGCTTGAGGTTTCCGAGTCATTTTGGAAAGCGTTCCCCTTCTTTATTGGCGACACAAGACCACTCTGGTAACATTTAAACAGTTCCACAATGAAAAATTAAAGCTTTTCTTAATACGCAAGCAGTCCGGCTTGCATTAGAAGTGCATGTGATACATTTTCATAGTCAGCAGGACTCTTCACAACAACAAACAGTTCTTACTCGCTCCCACTCTTACAAAAGTTATTATAGAGCTGGTAACAGTTACCAGCAAGGTTTTCAAAGTGAACCTGAACATATAGCTTCACTCACCGGCTCCAGGAACACTGTGGTTGCGGGCTGCTTTCACTTCCAGATTTATTCTGCTTCTGCTACTACTTTAGGCACTCTTGGGACCCACACCCCTGGCTCGGCAGCACAAGGGTCTTCTTTGCAACCTTAACCACAGTGAGTCTCCTTCATGCCTCTGTGCCTCGGCTTGCTTCAGTACACAGGCCTTGTGTGCAGCACAGTCACGCTTCTGCAATCACAGCCACTAGGCACAACTGGGAAGACTTTCAATCCCAGCACGTCTCTCTCAGTGCCGCCACAATAAAGCAGGGTTTGTTAACACAGGACTCTCTCACGACATGCAGGTGAAATCTGCTTTTCTCTTGCCCCGACATCTCTTAATTGAACACACTTCTTCATGAACTACCATCCTTGTGCTCTTCCCCTTCTGCTACTACTGCCAGCCTTCCAGCTCCTGCTTCAGCTCCATTCTACTTCCCCCTCCTGCAGCCTTTTAGGCTTCTTAGATGAGGCAATTGATTTCAGGTGCAGGTCCTTATTGTTAATTGCCTGACCCTGGCAAAGACTGATAGGTCTGCTTGCCTGTCCTTCATTTCTACATGCCTCTTCAAAACTCTTCTTCATCTAAGACACTATGGGATTCTGGGACATGTAGTTCACTTTAATTAAATTAGGTTGTTCTATTTTTTTTATAGAATTATGGGTAGATTGAATTACCTTAGTAATTTCAAAAGAGGCACTGTAGGTTTCAACCTTATTAGGGGAAGAAGGTGTAGACAAGGCAGCAATTTCATTATTCCTAGTAGTGTACCTTTGGTATTGAGGAGGGCATTTGATTTTAGGGATAAACAAGATGAGTTTATTTTAATGTGATAGGTTTGGATGATACAACCTTAGGTTTTACCACCTTTGTTTTAACAGGAGGCTGAAAGATAATAGACTGACAATAAGCCACAACCTCTTCTAGCATGGTGGTAAGAGAATACCTTTTAAGGAAAAAAACTGTGGCACATCCCACGGATTCTCCTCACTACCCTGGGCCCTGTCTCCACCCACTTGATCCTCCCCCAGAACACCAGCCCCGTATTAGGATCAGGAATAGTCTGCCATCTCCTGGCCACCTGGGAGGAGACTTTAGGAAGGGTTAATGTGAGGGATCTGCAGGATTCTTCACAATAGTCACTGCAAAGTCACTGGTGCATCCCTAAAGTAAAGTGCTATCGTGAACCTCAAGCGTACTGCACAGCCACAAGATTAGAATAATGGTGCTTAGGAGAGGAAGAGCTTGGGAAGGCCATGGAACACAAAATCAAGGTCCTGAAAGTCCTTTCAGACCCAAAAACAAGTGGTGTCATAAAATGCAAACATAAAAGTGAAAAAATAAAGAGACGAATAGTTAAGTTATGTTAAGTTTAGTGAACTATGACCTGCATGATTCATGGTCAGGCTACAGCAACTGGTGAAGTGGGCTCTACAAGAAGGGAGCCAAGCTGTACATAACGCAGCATCTGCCCTATAGAAAGTGGCGCGAAGAATGCCGGTCTACAATAACCATTAGCAGCCAGGGCGGGGGAGCAACCAATCAGGTTGCTTAGATCACGGGTTGAATCTACCAATCCAAACCTGTGTTCCATGGAACCTGATGGCTGCTTCCCCTGCCCTGCACCACCATCTTCCCCCCACACTCCATTTCCTTTAAAATGTCCTGTCCCTCCCACGCCCAACCCCAATTACCTTATTTCTTCAGCAGCACATGCCACCGCCATGGTGCTGCTGCTCGGTGGCTGCCATGGAAATGTAAGAGGGGCTCCATATGGAGCCCCGCCTTCCTGATCCATGGCGGCCATCTTACGAAAGTAGCAACCAATCAGGTTACTTGGATCACGGGTTGAATCTACCGGTTCAAACCCACATTCCATGGAACCTGATGGCTGCTTCACCCTCCCCACGCTGGAACGGGTGGTAATGGCACTGGGACCCTTGTTAAAGCTCGGGCCATAGGCCTTTGCCACTCGTTCCAGCCCATGGAACGGGTGTTTATTGCTTAATAAGTGTCTGACCTAGACAAGGGAAGGCCTGTGTTATTTGCCTTGCAGGAAGTAAGGCCAGGCTAAAAGATTCAGAGGTATGAGCCCTGCAGAAGTGGCCTAGAGGAGGCTTGGCTTGTCAATTCCACATCTACATATTAAAGGGGTAAATATACAGCGTAATCATTTCATCAATGCATTTATTTTAATCATACTTTTCTGTTAATTTCCACCTTGAACTACCCATTGGCAGCTTGCTGAGCTCACAACTGGATTTGCTCAGATATGCTACTGAATGCAAATACTCATTGCGCCTTTGCATTAAGAGTGAAATATTTCAATTTCCAATCAAGAGGGTTCCTACTCATGTTTAAATGTAACACCAGATTTCACTAAAAAGAATCAGAATGAATCAACAGAATAAATATAGCTTCAAACATTTTATGAAAGGCAAATCCATATGATTTGGATAGAATATCCCAAAACTGTTTCACTAACACATTAAAAAGCTTGAAAAGAAAGCAATCAGCAAATGCCTAAGTGTAGAATGGAATGCCTCAGCACAGCACGCTCCTTGTGCAGGCCAGAAGGTGGGGTTAAGTCCATCAGCAATAGGCTGACTGCTTACAAAGGTTCCTTAGGATTTGTCCTCAGTTCTTTGTTGACAAAGTTCTGTGTTCGGATTCAATGGTGTTGTTCTTTCTTTCAAATCACAAAAATGTGGTTAATACAAGACCAGGAAATAAGTATTCTCTAGGTACGTACTGACACCCTGAAACAAGATCCCCCTTCACATCAGCCTATCCTTATATGCTCTGCACCTCGAAAGGATTTGATAGCATGTCTCTTCAAGTAATACATTACCAGTCTCTGATAAGGAACAATCTAGACACCAGGCCCTTTGTTACTGAAACCTTCTCTTTTTCCTACTTGTAGACAACCTGGATTCACCCCTATCCCCTGCTAAGGCTGTCCATGAACGTAACACAACTTTCTCTCCTTGAAGAGGTATAGCTGCTTTCCAGCCAGGTTTAGACTCTAGAAATACCACAACATACACAATTGCAGGTTGCACAGATGAGAACAGAATGCACATTAGGTTAAAAGATCCTGAGAACAAATACTGTATGCTGCAGTAAAATTCTTTATGTACACATCATGCTCATGCAGGCTTTGAACTGCACAGTTTCCTGTAAGTGTTAAAAGGGCTTAACACTTAGAATTAGGCTCCACCACTATTTTAAAAGAGCCCACGCAATGATTGTTTTTACACAGTCATGTCAATCTCCCATTCTTGCTGTGTTCTGGGTGCAGTGCTTGAAGTTGAAGCTCTCTGTTATATGGAAATATTCACCTGACATTGTGTGGTCCTTAAGTGGTGGTCCTTGAAACCACCTTTTCCAGCCACACTTGGGGAACTGGGAAAAGAATTTCAGGCCTCTCTTGCAAAGGAGAAAGGGGTACATGGGCACTCCTAAGATCTTCTTGTTTAATCTAATGTTCAAATGTATATTGATCATACCACATATCCTAGTCCAGAGAAGAGGGAACTTATATTATGTTAGCATCTACTGTGAGAAACCTGAGGGTATTCTCACTCCTAGACCCCCCTTGTTCCTTTGCGCAGGTGGCCAGGGAAAGGTGGAGTTGGAGAAGTGAGGGAGGATCACCTGGGTGGAGGGTCCTTGGGGACTGAGAGTCGGGTGTGCTTGGGTGAGACATGGTATCCCCCTTTCCCTAGTGACAACCAACCCAACCCTTCCCCAACCTTTATGGGCTTTTATAAGCCAACTCCCCTCATTTCTCCACAATTGACACTTGACAGAACTGAGCTGAAGAAGAGGCAACTAAGAGCAATGAAGAGTATGCTCTTTTACCACTCTAGTACTGGGACGAGGAAGATGCCTGCTAAGAGCAGTGAAGATCAGGCATGTCCCTTTAATTGTGGTCAGGCAAAGAGGAGTAATCAGCCACACCTGCAGCCTCTTAAGGGGCTGCAGGTTTATTAATGGAGCCCTGCCCAGCGGCGTGGGAGTTGGGACTCTGTGGTTCAGATTGAAGAAGGTAAAAGGAGCCATGCTGGCAGGCTGTCCCTTTCTTTTCTGCTTGAAGTGCTCACTCCCAGTGGTGGAGGACCACCACAGGAGTGTATGAGGGGGTAGGACCTGGAGCCTTGACACTAAATGCAGTAGGCTGTGTGATCCGCGCTGCAGCACAAATTCTTAAAGCAACCAGTGAGTTTCTGGTGAATGATGAAACCGGTGCGCACGTGTGTGAACTCTTTATTTCCTGAATACTTTGTATCAGAGTGGTCGCGTGCTTCAGATAAGCATGTTTTAGAAAGTCGTTGATCCCTTCATTGTCAATTATCGAATGGAGGGGAATACTTTGTATCGGAGTGGTCGCGTGTGACAAGAAACACGTTATCGAAGGTCTCAGAACATCGAACCATTCAATTAAAGCAAAACAAACAAATATTAAGCTACAGATGCAGTGAAAAGGAATCATAAGCAACATGTATAATTATTGAATACTGAACTGAATTAAAACCTTGCTACCAAACAGAATTAAAACATTTAGAATCCAAAAGGGGAAAGAAACTTTAAAACCAAATAAACCATTAGAAGTGTTAAATTAATATTACAAGCAAACCATTACATATTTAAATGCTAAACAAACAACAGTATGCTGAAATCTAATACAACCTTTTAACGAATATACAAACAAAAGACACTGAATCATGATTAACAGTTACATTTCAACCTGGGTGAAAGCTGCAAATTATCTGAACAAATATTTGAATATAACATTAACTGAACTTTGGAGACAAGGATATTTTGTCTTTCTCTTTTTACTTGGGGAAGGGAACCCTGAGTCCTGATGTCAATGTCCTCCCTCGAGTCACCATTCTCCTCATCTGAATGTTCGGACTCTGTCTCCTTGATTCCTTGTCGGTGAGCCAGATAGTCCTTCTTTGGTTTTGATGCCTGGATCCTGTCACGAGAAGTAGCCGTGGTGGATCCCAAACTGGACCACTCCACGACTGCAGTCCCAGAAGCAGGAAATGTATGGAGGAAAAAGCCAAAGGTGGAAAAAAAACCTGTGAATATCCCTCGTTGCTGGCAAACAGGTACAGTGATGTCTGAAGTCCAAGGCTGCACTGAATGTAGAAACCCCGCTGAAGTAGAACTGGAGGCAGGCAGCGGTAAGAGGAAGAGAGCAAACCACAACAATGTGAGGAACGGTGTCCGACACGAATGTTCCACTACAAGAGCGGAAAGAAAAATCCAAGCTGGGGCAAGCCAAGGCGGTGGCAGAAAAGGAACAGAAAAGGTAAACAAGCTGAGCAGGTACAGAGGCAAGAGGAGGTAAGAGTGGAAAACTCGCAAGCGAGCGAGCCGAACGGAAGGGAAAAGAAGGGCAGAAAGAACAGATACAGAAAACAATAGAGAAAGGCAGGCTTCTGTGTGAAGCGAATAGAGGAGAAAACTAGCGTGTGACCATAGGAGCAAAGCTAAGACGGTTGCAACGTGCAGACCGCAAGCAAAGCTGGGATGAAATACTTCCGGCTGAGGAGAGCAGGAAAACAACTACAACGTTACAGCAGCAATGTGAGAAGTGTGATGGCACCGATCAATGGCGGCGAAGCCGTAACCATGGTAACCACCACCATCCGAACGGGTTCATGACACCTGACCAGGAGCATTTCATTTCAAGGTTGTTTGAATTGTGTGATTTGGAACTTGGGGAAGTGTACCCCGAGTCCTGACTTGGAGAAAGGAAATCCTGACACCTGAATAAGACTCTTGCATCCTCAATCCAAGAAAGGACATTTTTAGACTTTTCTTTGTGGAACTGTTTTATACTTGGGGAATGGAGCGGACTTTCCTTAGTTTCATTTAGTAGGGAAATCACACCTTAGCATAGGGCAAGTTAGGCCTTTTTCCATTAAGTTAATATAATGAATTGTTTTGCATTTGGAATCTGTTTGTGTTCTTCTTCATGATACCTTCACACTACTTAATCATAGCTGGGGAATTTCTCTATACAACAAAAGGACTGGCAAATGTAGGCTTTCTGATTGGCATGGCAAAATATTTATGCTTGTTATTACTGAATGCAAGTGACCTACCAAGTTGTCTAGATGAAAGGATACATAACAACTACCCCATTAGACTGCCATATTGCAGGTTACACCCCAGCACAACAGGGCTTCTCCCAAGGTTTTGCCTTAAAAGGCTGGCACATTGTCAACTTGGGCCACCTTTGTGGCTGTCAGATTGGCTAAAGATCACAAATGTTTTATGTCCTCCTTATAATTAGCTTTTCTTTGAGGAATGGTCCTAGTAGATCTTGCACACAAGTTCACTACAATTAAAAAGTATGTTATTGTGTTAACTCAAATGCAAATAATCCTAAATAAAGATGTTGGACTTGTTCTGGCACTCAAGTCCTGGGACCATGTGTCACCAGGCATATAAAACCTCAACTGGCACCACATTGCAAAGTGAATACATACAAAATCAACAGTATTATTTTCTAAATCCTACATAACATTGCTCCTAAATACCTGAACTCCTGCAAAGAAAAATGTGTACAGGCAAGAAAGGATTATTACAGGATAACAACCAAACTACATCCATTTTCATAAGACTGGAGATCCCTCGCAAGTTTGAGATCTGAAATTCTGAAATATTATTCCCACAACCCAGAAAACAGAATATACCCTCAAGAGGTTCAAAAGTAATCTAGTAAATCTGGCCCCATGAAAAGTGTGCAGTGTGTTTTGATGTGTCAGTGAGTCGTGACACCACGTTGCTATCTATTTTCCTTCCTTGGAGTTCCTGGAGTCTTTCTATTAACTCCATTGAGCCTGCCTGGAGATGGGTACATAGACTGCAGCACACGCGGAGCGTGCGGTGTGCGCAGTGTTTTGGTGTGTCGGTTTGTTTGTTTGTTTTTATTATTTGTAATGCGCACCGTGGTGTCATGTCAGTGAGACATGACACCACGCTGCTAGCTGCTTTCCTTCCTTGGAGTTCCTGGAGTCTTTCTACTACCTCCACTGAGCCTGCCTGGAAGCGGGTACATAGACTGCAGCACACACAGCACATCCAGTGTGTGCAGTGTGTTTTGGCGTGTCAGTGAGTCATGACCCCATGTTGCTAGCTGCTTTCCTTCCTTGGAGTTCCTGGAGTCTTTGTACTACCCCCACTGAGCCGGCCTGGAGGTGGGTACATAGACTGAAGCACACGTGGAGCATGTGGTGTGCGCAGTGTGTTTTGGTCTGTCAGTGAGTCATGACACCACGCTGCTAGCTGCTTTCCTTCCTTCGAGTTCCTGGAGTCTTTCTACTACCTCCATTGAGCCTGCCTGGAGATGGGTACATAGACTGCAGCACACGCGGAGCGGGCGGTGTGCGCAGTGTTTTGGTGTGTCAGTGAGACATGACACCGTGCTGCTAGCTGCTTTCCTTCCTTGGAGTTCCTGGAGTCTTTCTCCTACCTCCACTGAGCCTGCCTGGAAGCGGGTACATAGACTGCAGCACACACAGCACATCCAGTGTGTGCAGTGTGTTTTGGCGTGTCAGTGAGTCATGACCCCATGTTGCTAGCTGCTTTCCTTCCTTGGAGTTCCTGGAGTCTTTGTACTACCTCCACTGAGCCAGCCTGGAGGTGGTTACATAGACTGCAGCACATGTGGAGCATGCGGTGTCTGCAGTGTGTTTTCATGTGTCAGTGAGTCGTGACACCACGCTGCTAGCTGCTTTCCTTCCTTGGAGTTCCTGGACTCTTTCTACTACCTCCACTGAGCCTGCTTGGAGATAGGTACATAGACTGCAGCACATACAGAGCCTGCAATGTGCTCAGTGTGTTTTGGAATTTGGGCATGCAGGGCGTAGCGGCTCCCTGCTCGTCTGACAGAATCAGCCATTGGGGCCTGCGGGTGCTGAGGACTATTACAACCTGTCCCCATCAAGACGGCGTTCAACCTATCTTTTTACTTGTAAGAGATATACTGCTGACGTGGTCGTAAACTTCCTTGTAATTTTCCCTCATTGCTGATTTGGTATCCAGCCTTAATCTGTACCTGAGCAGAGGTCCGTGTCCCCGGATCCTGGGTGTCCCTCCCCACATTCTTTAACTCTGCACAGCTGTAGCCAAGCTGAAGCAGTGAGTAACTTCCCCAACTGCCACGCGAGCCGCTAAGTGTGCCAAGTTGGCCATCCAAGGAAACATGGAACTTTGCCCCGGGCTTCCCCGCCCCTACAGACATGTTTTGCAATGATGGTGGAGGGTGATATAACTGACTGCAATATATCAGATAAAAATCTTACGGGCACTGATTCTAAGCAGATTACACCGTCCAATGCTCAGGAAAGAAAACAAGATGCTCAATCCAGGCTTGCCCACAACAAACTGTGAAGTTAATAGACAAGCAGGATAAAAAGAAGCCTGATGCCAAAATCACTGAATTCTATCTGGCACAGGGTTCCAAGGAGCAGAACGAGGTGATCGATCTCTGCTCTAACCTACTTGAAGAGCTAACTGCATCTGTCCCTTGTCTCGATTCAAAGACCATTGACAGTGGTTAAAGCCTTGATTGTTCCAAACTTGGGTGACTATCTGGACTTTGCAGTGAATGCCGACAATGTAGGGAGCTACAAGAACAACAAGATAAACAAAATGATCCAACACAGGCACCAAAGGGGGCGATTTCTTTCATTCTAAACGCGACTACTAGCAATCAAACATCCTTTGCTCAGCCTTATTTGGAATCATTGAAGGAGAAGACCTTTGAGGCAGATACGAGCCAGCATTCATAGCATTTACCAGATTGTGATCTAGAAGCTGATAATCTTGAGTACATAAGCCTACACACACAGGATGGCAACCATGTTCTCAGTCTTGGAGACACCGTTGATGCAACTCTCTAATAAAAGTGATACCACAAACTCCAAGCTAAACAAACTGTACTAACTTTGAATAGTGTGAATATTGTGAACACGCAGTGAGTGAAATGGAGGATGGGGCATGTTTATGGAGTATGTTGATTTTTTGGCATTTTTATTAACTTTTTAAAGATATTAAGGAAACGGAATAGAAGGAAAGGGAACGTCCCCAGGTGAGGGGAGAAGGTGGCGCCACTTACACTGTCTCGACCAGCATGGGAAAAATATGAGGATAAAATGTAGGAGCTCTGCATAATAAGAGAGCTTGTAAATAGTAGTGGTTGTTGTTTTAGCTTGTTATTTTAGTTTGTTTTGTTGGTGTATTTTAAAGTGTAAGGAGGAGGCCCAGGAGGGGCGTGTGTTGTGTGTGTGTGTGTGTATGTGTGTGGGAGTATCAGGAAAGCATGAAGTGTGTATGTAAAGGGCTCTGTTGGGGAATAGTGGGGTGGGGAAAAGGAAAGTGTTTTTTTTTCTTTTTTATAATCTGTTGATGGTATTAAGATAAATCAGAAAAAAGACAACTGTATATCTATTGAACTGAACAAATTGCTGTGGCGTAGCAGCTCAGGGGCAGTCCCGCAGTCAAGACACAAGTGACACACGACAATGGGGGTAGAAACTCCCCTGGAGCATATATGTAAGGCCATTCCTCTATATTGTGAAATAATTAAGAAATAGCATAACCAATGGTTAACTGAAACTAAAGGGGTGCGTGCCCCACTCATGACCACACCACGGCTCTCTTGACAGAAGCATGTTGGAACACATGTCCACATACCTGACAGCAAAATACAAGGGGGAATAGTTGCAAAATAGAAGGGAAGTATTGAACCTCTGGAAAATATTCGAGAACACAGAGAATCCTAAGGAGGAGGGGACGACACACGACAGTAGCAAGGAGACAAAGGGAAAAATGAGAATGAGGTAGAAGGGAATAATTGACATATCCCTTAACAACTTGCCCAGTGGAAGGGTATACAAACCCAACATATGTATCTAAGGGCATGATGGTAGCAACACCAGGCACAGCCCCAACCCGCCATATTTCTCATCCCCCAGAAGTTACTGCCCATACTGGGGTGAGTGCCAGAGACTTGGAAATAGCACTAGCATCCAAAAAGACCGAACTAGCTAGGCTGACAGCCGCATGCAATGCGACCAAGGTAGACACCAGTGTCACCCATAGAGACACCAGTGCAACCAGCGGGGGACGAGTAGAAATTGGGTGATTTTCTATTTAGGATAGACAGTGCACTCATAAGGACTGTTCACGTAGAGCGTGACTGAGAAACAAACAGCCTGGGCTGTGAGAATGTGGGGTCCCGCAGAGGAGACGAAGAGTATTATAGTGATTTTGATGAGACTGAAGAAGACAGGGATACTGAGCAGGTGTCCAAGCCCACCCCAAGGTTAGAAAGTATGTGGGACACAAGATTGCGGGAGAGATTTGTCTCAGCCTCAGCACAGAAAAGGGAAGTGCAACTAAGGGTGGAAAAGGCAAGATGTAAATGCAGATGCCACTGATACACAAGGGTGCAAGGAGGCCTCACTATGTACCCTGGGTACAAATGGATAAGAGTAACCTCCTAAAGGCACTCCCACAACTCACGGCGGGGGCTGGCAAATGGATTTTTGCATTTGAAAAGAACATAGCAGGGGTGCCCTTTGCAATAGGGGACATCAAGACCCTGTTAGTGTCTGCAGTTGGGAACCAGGTAGATCATTTGGGTCAAAGTGGGGTACCCAGCAGTGACGTTGAGCAATGATGCCCATGATGGAGTGTCATTTAACAAGATTAGAGCATGGGTATGGGATGTATTGCAGCAACCGTTTCCCGATAATCCAGATTTACAATCAATCATGCAATGCACAATGGGGGATGATGAAGATGCAGCCCAGTACATTCTTAGGGTTCAAGAGATGTGGAGAGCAGAAACGGGCAGCGCCTGAGACCAATCAACCTCACTTTTCTATTTTATAGTAAAACAGGGCCTGCCTAAGAAGCACAGAAAGCACTTGACAAGATAGCGGGGGTAGAAGCCAAGGGGTGGCCCAAAATTCAAAGCCTCATAGTGTACCATTGCAGGAGAATAAAAGAATGTGAGAAGGAAACGATTCAAAGGTGACAGGCTTAGGAATCAAAACTAGTCCAAAATAAACTAGTGAAAGTAGATGTGGTATGGACAAGGCCAACACCCCAACAGATGGAAGAGGGGGGTACGCCTCTAATGTGGCACATGCAAGAATAGTGGCAGTGTGGGCTAAAGGAGGACAAGGACAGTGGGGGGAAAATCCACAATTCTCAGGACCCCAATGGAACGGAGGACAGCAGCGAGGAGGAGTTGAGTTCTGGGGCGAAGGGGGCAGATTTGGGGTTTTGCAGCTAAGAGGAGGGGGTCCAGGGCAATGTTGGACATGCAGGAGGTGGGGGCATTTTTCAAAAGAGTGCAGGGGGTAGGGAGGGAGGAGGTTACAATTACAATCAACAGAAGTGCTATGGTCCACACCAAGGGAACTCCCAAAGACTACCCACAGAAAGACTTCGATATCATATGAAATTCACCAGGCTTACATGCAGTTAACACCACAGATCCCCGGCTCCTGGCCCCCACAGCAAATGTAGCAGGCAGTTAAACATTACCAGCTCTGCCCTAGCTCACAGCAAGCAGAGAATAGGAACGCTTTAGGCAGCATGCCTAATTGTACCGTAGCCCCGTTCCAAGGTGGTACAGTGGTAGGGGGAAACAGTTTCTCATTCCCTGGGACCGACACATACCCTGACTGGGACAGGCCACAGAGAGAACCTGCGTGTCCAGTTCTGTCGATGACCCTAAACCCAGAAGAGGAACCGTTGGTGGGGGCAGAGATAGGAAACAAACAATTCATCTTCATGGTGGAATCAGGAGCGGAAAAGTTATGCATAAGTGAACGGTTCCTACACAAAAGATCTACATGTAAAAGTGGGAGTGATGGTCGTAAGGGCCCCCCTCCTGTATTCTGAGAGTTCTCCTGTGAACTTGCTTGGTAGAGATCTGCTAAATTAGTTGAACATGACAATCTTATTCACAGACAGAGGTATTGTCTGTGCCACGCCTGGCATGTGCTCACTAAGAGCAATGTTTGTGATACATGCCATGCCACGTGATGTAGCAGTACGAGGCATTCCTGTCAGCCCTGACATGTTCATCTACGGTATTACAGTGCTTGCATGTGCCATCCCCCAGATTACCAGAACCTGCTGGAGAGTGCCCACTTATTTCATATTTCAACCCGTGGTGTCCCCCGAGTAAGTTGCCGGAACAATACTCTCCCTAGATCTAGAGGGTTTACTGGTATCTGCAAAAAGAATTGTAGTACTTTGTACTGACCCCCACAGATGCCAAAGGGGTACAGTGTTGAATATTAATCCCACTATGCCCCTTAAAGAATTGTCTGATGCAGAGCTTTTTGAAAATGACAACAATGATGGGGAGATTATCCTCGAAATGTGCATAACCTATGAGATAAAGGTGCAATACCAAAGATCAAATACCAGAGCCCCCACTTGGCTGTTGTCACACCACCCCCTTCAGCCAGGCAGATTTACAGCACATTCCCACACACTTATGGAAAACCAACCTACATGATGTAGGGATACTACAAGAAGCGACCCCTGTGAGGATAACACTCAAGGCCAGGGCAGTACTCCTCCGGGTAAAGCAATACCCACTATCCAGGAAAGCAAAGGAGAGAATCAGGGAGACAATACAGGCCTTGTTACACCAGGGGATTATAGTACCCTCTACCTCGCCATGCAACACAGTGATATTCCCCATCAGAAAAGCAACAGGGGGCAGTTGGAGGATGATCCAGGATCTCTGCCCCCTTAATGATGTACTGCAGAAAGAGTTTCTACTTGTCCCCAACCCAGCATACATTTTGTGTAGCATCCCCAAAGAAGCAACTCATTTCACTGTTGTAGACTTAAAAAAATCGGTTTTCTCTTTGCCCCTTCACCCAGACTCACAGTACCTCACTGCCTTTAGTTTGGGCAGAAAGCGCTACAAACACACTCATCTGCCTCAAGGGTACTGTGAAAGGCCCAGCATATTCAATAGGATACTGCACAAAGACTTAGGTAACATCCAGGTACCAAGTACAATAATTCAATACGTAGATGACTTACTGGTGTGAAGTGACAGTTAGCAGAGCTGCCGAAGAGACTCCATCGCACTATAGCAGTTGCTAGCACATAAGGGATACATGGTGAACAATGCAAAACTCCAGTACTGCCAACAGGAAGTACTTTATCTGGGGCAGCTCATCTCAGAAGAAGGCAAAAGAATCCTCCCTGACAGGGCAGCAACAGTGTGTGCCACTCCCAAACCACTCACAGTGAAGGACATGCAGACATTTTTAGGATTGTGCAATTAATGTAGAGCATGGATTCTAGACTATGCAGGATACACAAGGCTGATCCTACAGGGACTCAAAGAAGCACAAAAAGAGAACAACTGGATAGAGTGGACCCCAGAGATGATCAGGAGTTTCAATGATTTAAAGGACGTGATCTCCACAGCACCAGTCCTTGCCACTCCAGATTACGCACATGTGTTTTTCATTTTCTCACACTCAAATGGCACACTCATGACAGCAGTACTCACATAAAAGAGCACAATGGGCCACAAGCCTCTGGCCTATTACAGCGGCTCACTCAACTCTTTGAAGCAAGGGCAGTTCACATGCGAACAGGCTCTTGCTGCTGTGGCCTTTGCGATCAAGAAAGGTTCCACAATTGTGATGGGGTGCTCGGTAACACTATATGTAGAGCATTCAGTATTTGCAATCTTGGATCACTCAAAGTCCACCCTCACTATCCAACTGACATCTGCCTATGAGATCATATTATCAAGCCCAGGTTGTAAGGTGTAAAACAGTGAACCCAGCCACGTTCCTCACACAGTCATGCACCGCTGAAGATTTGCAACAGGATTACTGTGCAATTTATGAAGGCAAGGAGGGCGATATTCCACAGCGAAAGACAGCCCCCTAGCGGAGGGCGAAATATGTTTGTTAACAGTTTGGCGTCAATTGACCAGGATACGGGGCAGAGACATGTTGGGGCCGCAGTGGTATGTCTGGAGGAAAATGAATATGAGAAACCTGTGATGAACAGTTTGCCCATGCATTACTCAGCCTAAGCAGCAGAATTTACAGCACTCATTTAAGCCCTTTGGGCATCCAAGGGGTGTTCTGTCACCATTTATTCAGACTCTGCTTACGTCACCACAATGGTGCATGCAGGTATTTCACGCTGGAGAAGGAGGGGCTTCAGGCGGGCAGATGGCTCGCCAGTGCAGCATGTTGCCCTGCTCAACACACTGATTTCTGCCCTTGCAGAATCTTCATTAGTGGCGGCCATTAAATCTGCAGCACACAGGAACAATAATGATGAAATCCCGTTGGGGAGCGCAGCCGCCGACGTGGCAGCAAAAGCTGAAGCGTATCTCCCAGTGCCCACCTCTGCTGAATATGTTGTGACAATAGTAACCACCAGGCCAGAAATAAATGCATACACAACCCTCCCAATAGCACAAATAATCCAACTACAGCGTAGGGCACCACCAGAAGAGCAAGACACATGGCTCACATGTGGGTGTATGCAATCCCCAACGTAACTCTTTTGGAGGTAACAAAGTACAGGGAAGGTAGTGATGCCCGTGGAATTACTGCACACAGCCTTTGAGCAATTAGATTATCCTCCTCATACATCCAAGCAACATAATACAGCAGATATCCAGGAAGACTGGTTCATTCCCAATCTACAGGATCACCTGTCAACAATGGTCGTTCAATGCACTACCTGCCAAGTCTTTAGCACAGGGATGACACTCAGGATATTGCGGGGCACAGTGCCCCGCCCCATCGGACAATTTTATGAGCTGCACATTGACTATGCAGACATGGGAGAAAGATGTAATGGGGATTGATATCTGATTATGGTGGTGTATCCATTTTCTCAGTGGGTTAAGACTGGTCCCCCTGCCCACCCAGATGCCAAGTGTACCGCAAAGTTCCTTGTGCATGAGGTTTTCCCCCAAAGGGGTGCGTGGGACGTTTTGAGGTAAGACAATGGCACACATTTCTTCAATTAACTCTTCAAAGAGATCACTGCATTATTAGGGATAAAGCACTGTATGTGTTCAATTTACCACCCACAAGCAAATGGAGTGGTGAAACGAACAAACAGCCTGCTCAAAAGCAGACTCTCCAAATTATGCAACACCCTGAAAATGAACTTGGTGTATTGCCTGCCCCTGTTTCATTTACGCACAAAGCCCATCAAGGACCACCACCTGTCCCCCCATGAAATAGTGACTGGCAGACAAATGCAAACACCCATCTCCCCTGTGAGGAGAGTCTCAGATGCCCTTAGAGCAGCAGGAATTCTGGGGAAGAGTTCAAGCAATATCTGACACAGTTAATACGGGCCATCAGGTGAGTGTCAAGGCAAATTGCACCGCCGAACCCAGAGGATATGCAAACATCAACAGCCCCATAAACTGACCCAGCACCCGCCCAACCATTGTTGCAGGGGGAACTAGTTTATGTCAGGTGCTTTGTGAGAAAATGGAACAAATCCAGGTTCCATGGGCCTTACAAGGTTGTGTTTACCACCCCTCTTGCAGTAAAGGTGAAAGGGCTCTGATATTGGATGCACATTCGCAGGGCCCAACCCAATTCAGCTACAGATGGCCAAGACTAACGCAACTAATCTACCTCAGTTTATGTAGCCTCATGCTGATCATATAAGTGCGTGTGAAAGAGTTAAAAATACATGCATTGCTGCTAGACACATGAGCTACTCCAATTCAAATCTTTACCTCTCTCTCTCTCTCTCTCTCTCTCGCTCTCTCTCGCTCTCTTTTCCCTTTTATCTCGCCACTACTTACCCTGTTTTCCTTTACACCCCCTACCTTCCAATCACTTTGTTTTACCTGTTTCTCCCCACTACAGGTACCACAATGATGAAGACGTCAACGTCAAGCTGTTCTTTGTCTAGTGATAGAAATGTGATTCGTAGCACGAGAATGTACTCGTATAATTGTGGGCGGCATTTCATAGCGATTTTGATCACAGTTTTATGTTTTTGTTGGGATATATTGGGGGATATGTTTTATCTGGCTGGCCATGTAAAAGACGGGGGTGAGGGACCACAGGGAATTGGAACAAAAGTACACCTTTTAATTGGAACAAAAGTACACCTTTTAAGTTAACTGAACTCTCCCAAGCCTAAACCTGAATGAAAGCTTGAATGAAAGCACATCCTCCTTTAATTTGACTGATCAAGCAAATATAACCATACATTACATATAACATAACCCCCACAAATGACAGAAGTACCAGCATGACTGTGTGTACAAGTACAATGGTTGAAGTAATACTTCCAAATGTTAGAAACCTTTTATGTAACACAAATGATACTGTAAATATCACAAACAGCAGGAACAGAGTGGCGAAAAGACATATATTACACCATAATAGAATAAAAAGACAAACACGAAAACCCAAAGATGATGCATACCATGGTGTAGGACTAGATGCAGTTGAAGATATTCGACATCCCGAGCACTCCAACAGTTGGTATTCCGACATGAATGCAGTGGGAATGCGAACAACCAATGGCAGTTGCTATGTGTGTTTTTTAATACCACACGGATCAGGGGCACCCAAGATTTTAGTACCGCAGGAAGTACCAATTATAGAGGCACAATTACTAATTCATTTTGGGCTATGTAGAATCAGAGGCACTTTCCAGGCACGCAATGTCCACCTAGAACTTGTTAATCCGGATGCTCAGAAATGCAAAACGAGATTAACCAACACCAACTGTCTGAAACAACCCCCCTGGTGATCGAAGGAGTGAAATACATTAATAATAAGTGGCAAGAAACAACCCTCACATGTAAAGCTGAAGGATTTTTAGGCTTCCCAGACAGACTGTGCCACTCGTAGGACAGGCTTGCACACAAGCACGGACAGACTTGCGCACAAGCATGGATAGAGCATGCCACAAAACTAACATGGATTGCAGCCATAGAGAAGCAGGTGAAGGTGCACTAAGAAAAGACGTATGAACTGCGTTTTTTCAGCGAAGGAACTATCTCTGTCGGGTCATACAAACAGTGTAACAGGACTGTGTTGATTCCAGACCTCAAGAAGGGAACCGCAGCGCTGATGTACTACTACTGGGAGTGTAGCCAACAAGCGTATTTACATCTCCCACTGTCTTGGAGGGGCTATTGTTCGCTAGCTACGCTGCACTCAGCCCTATTAGTAGTCCCAGAAGAGCACCTAAAAGGGGGGTCCCTGAATGACAAAGCACCCACAGTGCCCCCAACAATCGACCTTCGCATCCTTCCTGAGAAAGAGCCGCATGAACAACTGTGAAGAAGGAAAAGATCATCCAATTACATATCAACAGACTCATCCGAACTGCTTGTGCACATACCTGATGAGTACAAGCTCTATAATTCCACAGAGACATTTTTTGCACCTAGCATACAGACGAAAGCAAATGCTAAATGGCTGCAAATAGTTAGCTGGGAGCCGATCCAATTGGCCGACGATACCGAACAAGGGTTCAACATTATAAAAGTGGAGCTGTGTGCCCTTAGGCTAATGCAGAACTGGTATGTACTGGATCTGCTGACAGTGATGGAAGGTGTTGTTTGCAAAAATATCAGAAGTTTATGTTGCACATTCGTAGCTTCTGAAGATGCCGAAAACGGGACATTATCACATGTCATTGCTGCTGTACATGAGCTAGGAGTGAAGATGAAAAAGGAAGCAGGCATGCAAGAAGAGACTGGTTCTCGCTGGCGTTCAGCTGTGCCCCATCATGGCTTGGAACATTGGTGAAAATGCTGGTGCCCATCATCATATTTGTCTTGGTGATCTTCTGCACATGCCAATTGGGTCTCTGGTGTTGTGCCAAAGCAGTGCCTAATAGTGCAATGATGATGGTTTCTATTGGCGGCCCTAAGGTACCTCGTGATACAAAGGACATAGAAGTACAAACTGACCACCCCATTCACCACATGGTCCCAATCCTTGTTGGAGATATAGTTGACCGATAATATCACACAACCATTGTCCCTCCACCTGACCCTGATAATTACAAAAAAGTATGGGTTGACATAGCGGGGGTTGGGTGTTGTATTTATATGACATGTACATGTGAGGAGTATGCGCAAGCAGTAGAAAGTTTGAGACGTGTGTAGGGCCTGGATGCATTAAAGGGAACACCCACATATGAGGAAGCAGTGAGGCAGGAAAATTAGCGCAAATATTGGGGAGAATGAGTTACTGTAGAAGTAATGAAAGGGGGGAATGTTAGGATGGAAATTAATCTATCCCATTCCCCTAGGTGCTTTAAGGTGAGGTGAATCCCATATGAAACCATATAGTGTACAAGGGGGCAGGGGGCTGCACTATGAAACTCGGCACGGATGTAATATAGCACATAGAAAGAAACACCATTTTGTAATTATGTCAGAGGCACAGGCTTGCATGTCTGTGCTGCACCAGTCTAGTTCCATGGAAGGTTTCGTCTAGGCCCAGATCATTAAGGCAGAATGAGTCCACACCACGAGTTCTCATGGAAGCTCACTTCCTCCTTGTCCCTTTACTGTTGCAAATACTTAGTATCACTGGGAAGAATACACATTGAAAGGCCGTGAGACAACACCAGCCTCCTAACAGTGCCCATTCATCACAGCCAAGCTGCCAGTAGGCCTCTAACCCCCGCCCAGCCAACCCAGAGCAAGAGCCCACACCACTGACCCGACCCCCACACCTATGCATTTCATGATAGTGAGTGGCCCCTAGCATAAACTAAGTGACCATAAAAGATCTATGCATGTGCGACTGTTTCACCCCTCAACATAAAATACATCCTTTGTAACACAAGGTACAGGGAGGGATAAATTATAGATCAAAACGAGGGTGGAAGCCCTGAGTGCGAGAGGTGCGGTATCAACAAAGCCCAGAATGTGCGAGTCAGGATGACATTATTTCTTCCTCCCATACCAAAGGCACCAGTCCCCGAGCCTCCCAGGTGCATGCCACAGTGATGTGTAGTAAACCTAGCATATTATCAGAGCTTTCACAATGTAATTTATGAGAGACCTGAGCTTCATTTCATGGAGAGATGAGTCCAGCTGACCCACGTGGCAATCGAGAGATGGCTGAAAAACGGACCAATAGTAGCCTGGCATACCCTATGGAGCAGGATCAAGTATACTGTCTTACCAATCATCTGTGCTTGTTCAGACCCTATATGTGATGTCATCAGTGGCCCCTCAAAAGGCATCAACATTCAGTCTAGAATCAGAATGTTCTCGAGCAGCAGAGTCCTTTGCTGATATTTTGTATTCTGTATAATTAAATCTTGTTATCCTTACAAGCTATCTCTTGGCCTATTTCCCTAGATGGTTGTATTCATTCTGGCGTGAGTGTAAACAGTAAGTTGCGTTCAGTCTGAACACCTGTCTGACAAGACTAAGAGAATCAACAAAAAACAGTTCCAGGTAATCTTAGCTGAGGCTGGAAACGCTGAGCCTCCTTCAACCAATCCAGAGACAGCCACAGTTGGAGTTAACCTCCCTCAAAAGAAATGCAAAGTGGCTTCTGCACCCCTGAACTCTGTGTCACATTCCTCACTACCTATTGAGGATGACTCTTCAACAATCAACAGCGCAGGTGCAACAGCACACAAAATTACTTGTTCGCCCCCCGTCTGATTCTCAGACAACTTCGTCTTCTCGTCATAATAGAGAAGACTTCCCCACCAATCACGAGTTAATGGGATTGGGAAGGAACTTATTATTATTATTATTCGTTTTTTATAACGTGCTTAATACCCAGAGGTTTCTAAGCGCAGACCCGGCAATCGAACCTGTGTTGTTCTGTGTCGTCTTGCTTTCAAGGCGAGAGCATTGCCCCTGAGCTATCCTCCCAAGCTATACACCCTGAAGCCTCTAACACAACAACTCAAGTAGACTTGAGTGGCAGGAAGAATGCTCATAATCTCAGAATTAAGTTTCCAGACGTAGCAGACACTGTTAGGGCCCTGACGATCCAGAGTGTTTTATGCAATGGCCGGCATTTCTTCCTTAATCGATTGCGCATAATGGACCTGCTGCGCAATGTCATTCCATTACGATACATCAACAGTGGTGATATTGATATATTTGACATACAAGAAGATGCCAGTTATGCCACTTCAATTATTTACTTCTTCTCTGAGTCCATTCTTTCGTATATTCTGGATCAATGCTTTTCCCTCTTCAAACTTGGCTATGAATGCTCTACGATCGAGATGAAAGATCCTCACTCATATGGACCTACTAGTATGGCATGCAGGGAGGCTATCTAGAAAGGCCGACTACCTGCGCAACTTAATCATGCGAAAGAACTACATACCAACTCAATTAATACTGCACTTGAGCCTAACTCCAACACATCCCTTATGAGACATGGCACAACCACTGAGGGGACCACCAATACAAGTGACTCGTCTGCAGACAAGTCGCATTGGTCATGGCTGGCCAATATTTTGGCAAGACGTGCTGACCCGCGACCCTAACCTTGGTTCAAAATCCCAGTTTCTTTTGCAAAGTTGGAACACTCGTGGCTTTACCCACTTATTCAGCGAAGACGGTCTATTGGACCAAATAGTGCTACTGTAAGGTGGGGGCTGGATGGGGATACCACAGAGTACTTTGCAGTAGAAAGGGGGGGTCGCAGGAGTGCGTGCTAGCCCCCCTTTTTTCTGCTTGTATATAAATGCAATAATACATTACTTATTGTCTTCCAGTACTGATGTGCCAAAATTTGGGCCGGACAGGTTCCCAGCACTCCTTTATGCCGATGACGCTGTATTGCTATCGACCACAATGATGGGGCTAAGGCTTAGCTTGAAAACGTTCAAAGAAAAATTTCAGGATCTCTCAATGTCATTAAATTCGGAAAAGACAAAGGTGATATTTTTCAGAAAGAGCCAGAAAAAGATCAAGTTGATGGTGATGGTTGACAATTACAAGTTAGAACAGATGCCCTATTATGACTACTTACTTGGCATGAGATTCTCAGAGAATCTCTCATGGGCATCCCATCTTGTCAATGCTTTTGTAATAGACTGGCAAGGGGTGCTATCTCCCCAGCTATCAAATTGTATCTAGAACAAGGTGGGGCAGTGGAAAGTTATACGGCAGAATTGTGGGGTCGCTGCCCCCTAGCGAGCTGGGTGTTGTAAGAGGATTCAATTCAACACTACAGCTAAGTCAATGCCTAGTCTGGGATACTGAATGGAAACCCTTATTGATATATCTTTATGTCCAGTTCATGCGTTCTGGATGACTACCCCTATATAACACCCCTCTCTTGGAATCCTCCTGACCCCACTGAGCCAAGAAGTAGTTCTGTTTTGCAAGTTTAAAGGTTTATTTGATAACTTAAACAATAGATCTATATATCACACTTTATAATAAATTAATAATTGAATATCACACTGAATCTGAGCAGTAATCAATAATGGATAGTCTGGCACTAGCACACTTCTTTATAATCAATGATGAGTGGTTATAGGATGGATAAGATAGCAACAAGACTTTATGGTTTCAAATGGATGCAAGGTGGAATGAAAATGCAGTACAGAAAATACTCAATATGCGTTCAACAAAACAATGTAATCACTTTTCTCTGGCAATCCCCTCCCCCCTTTATGCAATGCAAGGAAATGGAAGGAAAGCACACAGTTCTCAGAAATGCAATCAACTGTAATTCAGTTCACCCCAGCAAGCTTACACTACAGAAGTTGGAAACACAGGCCCAAAATGCTTTTATATGTGCTGGCAATGAAGTGAAAAATATGCTAAAATGCTTTTAATTCCATCTAGAGGTTCAGGGTGAGTGGTATCAAGTTAATATTAGTCCAGGCTCACCCTAGCAATGATTCAGGAATGATTGGCAGGTTAAACAAATTTTTTCTTTAACGGAAGGCAAGCAGCAGCAGATTTTTACACGTGGAGAAACTTGCAAATCGCGGCAAAATGTCAAATCGCGGCAGATTTTTCCGAGTGCGCCGGGCGCGATTACAGAGGAACTACAAGGACTATCACTATTGTTCTGGGGTCCTAGGAAAGCCTAGGATCTCAGCTTCCAGATGAAAGTTACTGCAAGTCTCTAGGACAAACGGTCACGGAGATATGAGCGATTAAATAAAGGTCGTTTTTCAGATTTGAAATTTTAAAGTTCAAAAAGACAAGTGCAGCTTGCAACTAGAAAATGACAAGTGACAGTTAGGAGGCAGTTCTACTTAGATTAAAATAGATTGAATTATATTATTTTAACTAAGAGATTGGTTCTGCACAGTTCTACTAGGTACTCACACTATATTTTTGAATTAGCCTCGCCACGGATCTGGTCAGGTTTTGGACTGGACTCCGGTTCAGCTCTCTGGTTCTGCTAACAGTGTTCTGGGTCAGCTCTGCTCTCTCTCTAGTTCTGGAAATTTGATAGATTTGAAGTCTCTATGTCTGCCCTCTGAAGGTTGAGGGAGGTAAAGTATGGATTTTCCCAGCAGAGCTTCCAGCTGCAAATGGATTTGAAGGTCCCTATCTGTCCTGTCTGTCTGCTTTTATCTGTTTTTAAAATGGGTGTGTGTGCAGCATCACTAGACTCTACCCCTCTCCACTTGTCATTGGCCAAGCTTTCATTTCTCCCCTGATTGGGGGAGCTAAGTTGTGTCAGAGTGATGTCATTTTACAGCCTGCAGAAAGTCCACTCCTCCTGTCAACTTGCACACAAATCTAGATTTGAACCAAATACATATTTGCTGAGGTACATATTGTTTTAAAATCATATGCCCCCATCACATGTCACATGGGGTATACTCTGTCCAAATCTGCTCTTCCTGGGAGCTTTCATTCAGAAATGGCGACATTTGCACTTTTTAACTGGTTTCGCAATATCGGACATTACCCCAAATTTATACACATGTGCGCAAGGGGTATGGACATTACTTGATGAAGTGTCAGATTTTCCACATGCACACATTTTGAGTAATATCCTCTTTTCCGCTAAAACCCCCCTGAACATACCACCGGGTCCTAACACGTCTTAAAATGTGGGCAGAAAAATCACAAGAATTATGGTGTCATTTAAATAATTTTCACAAGTCCGTACTATGAGTTATTCATCTTTTTAGAGTTATGTTCTGGCCCCAAAGGGGTGTGGTTTCCCCCCAGCACAAGGTTGAATTTCTGGTTTTTCCAGTTCTGCCAAGCCAGCTTGCTCTCACAGGCAGTGCCCCTCCCCTGTCCTTCCAGGAGGAAGCTCCATTTACGACATCTGCAATAAACCATCTGCCTGGGTGAAGGGGGTTGCATTGTTCAGAGCTCCTGTATTCTGTGGGGGCTCCCCTTAATTCAATTATCAGAGAGATGGCATATCCTTAGTGTGGCCAGCAAAAGGCAGATAGGCCTGGGAACACAGCTGTGACTCAAGTTTCACTCCTGATGGGGGGTAGTTGCCAGGCAAAATTGGAATCTCTTTAAGCCAGTTTTTAGCCACATGTCATTTCTGTTCCCCAGTTTCTGCATTCAAATAAAACTAAACATTTTTACATATGCAGCTAGAATGCTGATTCTAAGTTTAAAACTATGACATTTAAACAATTGCAGCCTATGTGACACTCAAAAGTAGGTCACTCATTTCTTTTAAACATTTAGATTTTTTTAGTGTCTTTCAGTCCAAATTTACTTAAACTGCTGAAATCCACAGCTCAGCCAGTCTTGTTATAAACCTTCAAGTCACTTCAGAATATAACTTTACATTGGATCCACCTCTCAGTAAGTCTTTCTTTGGCTTGCTTTGGGTTCATTTATTCAGTTTTCTACAAAAAAGTAAAATCTGGTGTTGTTTTAAAACGCCGGCTTTTTGATAGTGGTGAGTACTGGTACTGCACCCCTTTTTGGGATTTAAGAAAATGAATTCCCAACAGTTATGGGTTTGCTTTTGGCAATCAGCATTGCCATTCCCAATGGTTTCAGACTACTGTGTGGGTAGTCCAATGGTGGTTTTAGGCAGTGTCCTTCTGTGCCCATAACATCGGCAAAAATTAGTGGCAGCCTATTCTTCATGCATTTCCCTGTGCATTTTCTGGGAAGCTCTGGCCATCATGATGTTTTCCATGTCAGTACTGCACAGTTTTGAGGTAGGGCTTGGATGCATGGGTAAATACATCCCACAGTGTAGCAGATAACAATTTTGTACAGAGTTCACTTCCGCAGCCTAAGGGAGGCCCAATAGCAAGTTTGGGATGGGAAAGCGGCTTCAAACCGATAAAGTAATTTCCATTAAGCACCTGCTGTATTGGATTAGGCTCTAGAGTGTTCCTCAATTGGTGAAGCATAAGAAGTCGCTGAGTAGCCTGTTATTGATCCCTGAGGCTAGGTCTTTGGACCACTGGGTAACCACAGAAGGTATAACGCTGAGAGCTAAAGCCAGCGTCAAATCCATCTGTCAAGACGTAATTCTGGGTAAAATGGAAAGGGCCTGTACTATGTTGAAAACTGGAGCCCCTATATAGTGCTAAAACCAGTTGCAGGATTTGAACCATTTCTGGATTGTGTAACACCAGCATATGACCGAATGCTGTTTGTCTAGCTGCGCACCAACACTTTGCGGGTAGCTGAGTTTACATCGAGCTGGGCTGCGGCACTGGAAAAGGATTGCAGTGTCTGTGGCAACCCAGTGGAAACATTAAAGCATTTTCTTCTGTTTTACCCAGGGTATGATAGGCTGAGGAGGTATTACTAATTACCAATATTTCGATTAAAGGAGATGAGGACGACAGAGTTGGCAGTTGCTATTTGTAAAAGTACTATAGATGTGAACCTGATTTATTTTATTGCAAAATATATACACAGGGCCTGGCTGTATAGGGCTACATGTCCTTGATCTAATTGTATGGGATTCTTAGGAATTTTAAATGTACCTTAATATGTACTATTGGTATGAATTTTAATTAATAGCTATTGCGGTTGATTGTTTTATGTTCTGTGATGATGCTTTTATGGTTTCTATTCCGAATAAAGCTATGTACAACAACAATATTCTTATTGGGAAAGTAATCTTTCACCAAGACTCCCCAATCTCTAACACGGGAGTTCTTTGTAATTAATATCTACATACCCCAGTATGATAAGAGCCATTTGGATGTGATGGAGGAGCTCGAGGATATACTTGGTGATATGAGAAATGCAAGTACAACATTGGTCTGCAGTGATTTTAATGCAAATATTCCATGTATTGACCCACCCTTCTGAGAACGGGGACATGTTGAGTTCTGATCCACTGTCCCCTAGGCCTGGATGATCAATCATGGCAAAATAGGGACTAAAGTGGGGATGTTTGATGGCTTTGGCTGGGTTCTCTATGGTTAATGGAGCCGCCCCTTCTGATTCCCTGCTAATTTCAACCTTGTGAGTGGCACTGTAATTAGCATATGGGATAATGTCTATGTTAATAATCGTAAGACAATGAATGATGACATGTGTGTTTCACACGGACATGAATGTGGTCATTATCCCCTCATACTACGTTTAAACCTTCCAGGGCCATCCACCTGCAGTTTGCAAACCAGTGAACTATCCGTAAATTCTACTCTGAATTGGATTGGTTTGAATGACCCGAATATTCAAAAGGCACTACCTGTAAAAATCCATGCTTTAAACGCTCTCTTGGTGTTTCTCCAAGAAACTGACATAATGAAGAGTGTCGAGTCTTCCACTTTAGTCCTTGATACATTTGCAGCCCTGGTGGAGGGTATTAGCTCTAGTGATATTGTCAAATGTAAGCCTGCCAGTAGTGTAGGTACCATTATTAATACAAAACATAAGCATTCCTATGATAGGGCCATACGAGACAGAAAAAGTGCCCTAACGAGTGTACCATGCACTCTAGCAAAGAGTGAACTGGACCCTATTGAACATAGTCGAAAAAACAAAGACATAAGAAACAGACACTCCAAATGGTTGAGAAGACATAAGTATTTGATCGAGTGCACTAGGTGGAAGGCTCTGGTTCTTGCATCCCAAACCAATGATTCCCATGAGTTCTGGCGCATTATTGGAGAGGGGGCCTCGAAGAACAGGGAACCCAGGGATCTAAATGGTGCCTCAGAATTAGCATGGAGGTTGCACATTGAACAAGCATTTGCGGCTGTTCAGGGGGAGGAACGGAGTGATGAAGGTCAACGATCCATCTGGTCCTACCACCACACCCCTAGAGACATCTGTAGACTCATTGGTGCTAGTAAATCCTCCAGGGCACCTAGGCCTGATGGAATGTGTAGTCCTCTAATTAAATCTGCCTCCAATGTTTGGTCTGAGGCGCTGCATGTGGATTTTCGTTCTGTTAGTGTTACCCAGACAATTCCTTCCTCATGGTGTGATAGCATTCTTGTCCCTGTTTTTAGGATGGGCAGCCAAGTTGATCCAGGCAATTATCGATTTTTGGCGATGTTGGATGCTACGGCCAAGATTTTCGCTCGAGGCTTATAACTCGAATTGGAATCTTAGGTGGAAAGCTGCAACATCATTCCATTTAAACAAACTGGTTTTCGGAAGGGATACAACACCACTACTGACACTTTGGCTCTCACCACAATTATCCAGCAGCAGGCATGGATGGTAAAACACACCACGGTCTATGTGGCATTTATCAACCTTAGTGGTGCGTTCAATGCCGTGGATCACAATCGACTCTTGCGTAAGTTAGCTGGGTGGGGCATTCCCCCTGGCTTACGGAGCATGATAATCTCCCTGCATGAGCATACCCGAGTTAAGATCAGGATGGATCAACATGGGCAAACCACCGAATGGATATCAACACACAGTGGCCTAAAACAGGGCTGTATTCTTGCCCCTATACTTTTCAATCTCTATCTTGCAGATTTGGCTACTGCCTTGACTAGTCCTGTCTCAATTCCACCAGCATTGAGTTCTGTTTCAATGAAATGGCTGGGCTATGCAGATGATATTGCAGTTCTTGATTTCACACCACAGGGCTTGCAGGCCTCCTTGAACAATCTGAAGGAATATACCGATTGCAATTATTTGGTGGTTACACACTTAAGTCCAGAATTATGATATTTAGCCCGGCCAGAATGGGCAAAGGGAATAATGTGGGAGAATGGCAGACAGCCCATTGGTCAATACATACAAGTATCTGGGCTTGCACCTCGACAGAAAACTACACAGCACAGCACACTTTGGTCACGTCTACACTAGAACTTCCATTTTAACCAGGGCCTTTGGATCCTTTGCAAATAAAGCCGCAGGCAACTCGATTGATGCATTGCTCAAGTTATACCAATATTGCAAAATTGGGTACTCCCAGTTTTTTGTTATCGGAGGGCGGCACTATCAGTGGGAGACTGATACGTGAGAAGCAGGGGGTGATAGGTCGCCTTCCCCTACCTAAAGACCCTAAGTCGCACCAGGTTGAGTCCAAGGTAATCTTATATAATTTTAAGATTACATATACCACACCTAATTAATGACATCTAATTAACACAGATCTTTACTTTTTATTTTCCTATTTATTTATCAAATCACAAAAGTATAAAAACAAAAGACACCTAAATCTATAAAAACAAACTGTGCTAATCACTTACAATCTAGCTGGTGAGAATCCACCAGGCCTATCAGGATGTCAGATTCCATCCAGATAGGTGACGGGAAATAAACAGTGTGTATTACTGCAGATATAAACACAGATAATTACAAGGAAGAGTCAAAAGATATTGGAGTCTCCCAACTACTAATGTATGCCTCAAAGGTTTTAGGCCAGAGCGGGTGATCTAGTGCTGCATTTAGTTTGTTAACCACTCTGTTTTGAATTAACTTGCGTTGGTGTGGGGTAGCTGCGGGGTGCTTCGTACACGCCAACTGCCCTATTACACTTTTTAAGTGTGAGAGATAGGAATCAAAGAAATAAAACAGTTCCTATTAGCAAGTCGACATATGTTTCGGCCTCTTTGACTCATACGGAACTCCCTCTGGTGCCGTTGGTCTTGGTGTTGATAATGGCCATCTTCAGGACAGAGACAATTATGTTGTTTTCAGTAGTAGATACTTTTCCCATTCATAAAACATCTAAAATGGAATATATAGAAAAATATATGTTTCACTAGGAACATTTTGTTCACAAATATTAAGAAACGGTGTGGACTGACAGTATTAAAACCACAGTTTCTTGGACTGACCTGAGTGTTTCTCTATTTCTTTAGGTCGTATATGGTAACTTAAATCAGAAATTTCATCAGGCTCCTAAAGAGATGCCGTATATTTGATTTCGTTTTGGCACTGTATCTGTAAAAATCCATACAGTCATCAGTAAGGCGCCTCTATTGGCTCTGCATTATTTAAACAATTTGATGTTTATTAGTTGGTAACAATAACTAGTTAAAAGTACCTTTCGTGCTTAGACTTAGCGAACTGGTGAAATATACAAGCTCCACTCAGCTCGGTTCGCAGTGATGCTGTATTCAAACTACGGGCAATTTCTTTTGTAGAATGGTTGTGAAAAATGACAAAGTAAATCAGGGCTTGTTGCAATACGTGTGTTGCAGTTATTAATTTTTACTTGTTTCATAAGTAAATTTCATCTATTTCACGTGCCATAGCCTCACATCCTTATGCCTACATTTTACTCAATATTATACTAATCTTATGAGGCCATGCAGTATTAGCAATGCCACACATCAACATGGGTAAAACCCCAACAGACGTTATAACTTCTGTAATAAAGAGGTGAGTAACGGATAACCACTCGTGAACTGATGCGTGTTATCCAAATATGCACGGATCGGCTGGCCCGGTGGCTGGTAAGCTATGGGGACAGCGCGGGACAAATTGTTTGCATAACTGGTGCCTAAGACACCGTTGGAGAATGTCTCACCTTCCGTAAGGGTCGTAGTCCCTATGTTCGAATCAACCCAGAGTCTGCTGGTTTACCGAAAAGCATTGCTTGTCGGCTAAGTTTGTTATTTAAAGGGGACGTCATTGTCACGTGATATAGATCACGTGCACGTTCTTAGAAAAGCATATGAATTGCGAGCCCGGCTTTTCAAAGCTTGTGCTAATTAATTGAGAAAAAAAGAATTTGAAAAACGGAACCTTATGCTGTGTATTAAAAATAATGGACAGCAATCAGAACCAAGTTCTCGATCTAACACTTATGATTGCAAGAGACCTTTGGGCTAAGTGTTCTGCATATAGAGCACTAAAGACCACTCCAGTGCTTCTGGGAAATGTAGTTGGTAACGCATCATGCGCTCTAAGTATTGATATCAGCAGGGCGAAAAATAGATCAATAAACTCCAACAGTGTCAATCACAGTTACATAATGAACAACTGGGGAGTAGATATTAATTAAAAAACGGATTTCCTTGTTGATATTTAATCGGTACATAAATTATTGCACACTTTCTCTGTGGATTTTAGCCGGTACATAGAATATTGCTTAAAAGACCTTATACATAACAATAACACGGGATTGTACAGTGTATGTTGTCACGTGACAGTTGACATACTAATACTTTATCTGAGTCAGATTTTAGTCTGAAGGTGAAAAAGAAGAGAACATTTTACAGCAAAGTAATAGATTCAGAGTTCTTGACCTGTGCATAAAGCTTAGATGATATATAATTCATTCATAATTACATGATACTGCACAAGCAAATGTAAACAATAACAATACTTCTTTCCACCTCCCAGAAATGTTACTGTGTCGATTTCTGTACTATCGGGTGGAGACAACTTGTATTAATTAGAAATTGGAAGGAAACGGATCACATGGTAGCATATATCAAACATTCGTTCCTTCGTTTACAAGAATTTGTTCCATTCAACAGCTACATTTAGACCTCCTTTAACAGAATAAGTTTGATAAATCCAGCGTTGTTCGCACCTAGTGAGAGTCAGATTCCGGTCACCACCTCTAATAGCTTGTTTCACCACTTGTAGGACATACCACAGCATCTCTGTCAGTTTATGCTGTTTTTGCACATAGTGTGCCACCAAAGGTTTATTCTCTATTTGGTTTTTTATACACGACTTATGCTCACAAATGCGTTGTCTAACTTGCCTTTTGGTTTTACCAATATATGCTAAGTTACAAGGGCAGAGAATGACATACACCGCCCATGTAGTGGCGCAGTTAGTGAACTCTCGTAGAGGGATAACTCGGGTACCTAAGGTGATGTTCTTTATATTTTTCGTTTGTGGGCAAACTGAACATTTCCCACATTTGTGCTGTCCTATCACTGGGGGGAGCCCCCATAGTGTGTTCTGAGTGGTATGTGTAATTGCTGAAGATGGATGAGTATGTACCAGATTGTCCCTCAGATTTTTTTGCCTTTTGAATGCAAAGCGAGGTTTTGCTGGGTTGAAGTCTTCTGTTTTTAACATATCCCAATGTTTCAAAATAGTTTTCCGCAAACGAGTGCTTATAGGGCTGTAGGTGCTCACACAGGTGATCTTATTCAATGTGGTTTTCTGTGCGGGATTTAAGCAGCTTTCCCTGTTCATATGTTGTGCTCTCTTATAGGCTCTTTGGATGGTTTGTTTTCGATAAACTCAGTCTCTTAGTCTGGTCTTGAGAGCTTGGCCATGTGTTTTATAGTCTGATATCTGTGAACAATTTCTGCGAATCCGCAGGAATTGTCCAAAAGGGAGGCCCTCTTTTAGACTTTTTGGATGGAAACTTGAATATTTAAGGAGTGTATTTCTGTCTGTCGGTTTTTTATAGAGGACTGTTTCCAATTTGCTCTCGTTCGTCTTCACAATTTCTAAGTCTAAAAAGGAAACTTTGATGTTGTTGTGTTCAATCGTAAATTGGATACATGGATTTTGAAGGTTTAGCCAGGAGTGAAAATCTGTCAAAGATGATAGAGAGCCACGCCAGAGCATAAACACATCGTCAATGTATCTGTACCACGTAATGATGTTCAATTTAAAAGGATTGGTACAGTGATAGATGAATTTAGTTTCAAAGTCATCCATGTATAGATTAGCAAGGTCAGGTGCAAATGTAGCACCCATGCTAGTCCCTTGTAGCTGGTTGCAGAAAGTTGTTTCATATAAGAAAAAGTTTTCTCTCAGCGCCAAACGAATATACTCTAGTATAAAAGCCGTTGGTACTTTCGTAAGGGTAGTAGTCCGTGAATTAAGATATTTTGACATTACAGTAAGACAATCCTGTTGAGGTATGCTCGTGTAGAGAGCTACTACATCCAGGGTGACTAGTATGTCTTCTGGGGCGATTTGGATTTCTGCAATAGTTTTTATCATCCTCATAGTATCTTTGATATATGATTGCATCTTGCTTACGAAAGGTCGCAGAAACCAATCTGCATACATTGACAGGGGTTCTAAGATAGAGTTGATTGCTGCTACGATAGGGCGACCTGGTGGTTTGTATAGGTTCTTGTGTACCTTTGGCAAGATGTAAAAAGCCGGGGTAGTAGGATTTTGGTTAGTTATGTAAGAGGATTCAATTCAACACTACAGCTAAGTCAATGCCTAGTCTGGGATACTGAATAGAAACCCTTATTGATATATCTTTACGTCCAGTTCATGCGTTCTGGATGACTACCCCTATATAACACCCCTCTCTTGGAATCCCCCTGACCCCACTGAGCCACGAAGTAGTTCTGTTTTGCAAGTTTAAACGGTTTATTTGATAATTTAAACAATATATATATATATATCACACTTTATAATAAATTAATAATTGAATATCACACTTAATCTGAGCAGTAATAAATAATGGATAGTCCGGCACTAGCACACTTCTTTATAATCAATGATGAGTGGTTATAGGATGGATACGATAGCAACAATACTTTTATGGTTTCAAATGGATGCAATGTGGAATGAAATGCAGTACAGAAAATAACTTGATAGGATTTCAGAAAAAGACAATGTAATCACTTTCTTGGACAATTCACCCCCCCTTTTATGCACTGTAAGGAGATGAAGATGACACAGTTCTTAGGAATGCAATCAAATAGAATTCAGTTCAATTCCCCCCAGCAGCTTATACAACAGATAGGAGTTTTGAAACACAGGCAAAAATGCTTTGAATATGGTGACAATGCAGTGAGAAATATGCTGAAAATGGTTTTAATTCCCTTTAGGAGGTTCGGGGTGAGTGAAATATACTTGGGATGAGTTCAGGCTCACTTTAGCAAGGATCTAGGAGTAACTAGCAGGTTAAACGAATTTTTGGCAAAGGAAAGCAATGAAGCTGCTGTTTTAACACGTGGCTGGATTTTTAACCAAATTGCAAATCGCGGTAAAATTCACGAGTGCGAGAATCGTGATTACAGCAAAAGTATGAGGAGTAGGAAGTCGATTCTAGGCTTGTTGAAAAACTGAGATTCTAAGCTTTCAGAGGAAAGTTAAACCAAGTTCCTAGCCCAGTAGTTTTTCGGATTTGAAATTTTAAAAGTTCAAAGCGACAGGTTACAGCTTGCAGCTAGAAAATGACAAGTGACAGCTTTGCAAATGACAGGTGACAGTTAGGAGGCAGTTCTGGTTAGATTAAAATAGATTGAATTATATTATTTTAACTAGGAGATTGGTTCTGCACAGTACTGCTAGGTACTCACAATATATTTAGAAATAGGCCTCGCCACGGATCTGGTCAACAGGTTTTCTTCACTCGCCACGGACGGTTTCTGCGCACAGCGTCTGGGTCAGCTCTACTCTGCTGGTCTGGTCTGGGTCTCTGGTTTTGATCAGGTCTGTGGGTCCGGATACAGCGGTCTCCGGTTCAGCTGGTCTCTCTCTGGATACAACACTGCTCCCTGGCAAATGGCCAGAGTTCTTGCAAAGAATTCAAACAGCTCGCCTGGCTGTGAATAGTGGCAATGATTTGAGACCTGTTAAAGAGGGATTTAGCTTGTAGTTGACCTCTCTGCTACCAATTCTGAAGTAAAGTCTTGGTCTCTGAAGGTGGATAGATTGGAGTCTCTGTGTTGGCTCTCTGGAGGTTGATGGAGGTAAAGTATGGATTTTCCCGGCAGAGCGTCCCGCAGCAGATGGAATAGAATGTTTCTATCTGTCCTGACTGTCTGCTTTTATGTGTTTTGAAAGTGGGTGGAGAGGCTAGCTTTCTAGGCCCTACCCCTCTCCACTTGTCATTGGCCACTTCCTCATCTTCCCCTTGATTGGGGGAATGAAATGAAGTGTCATCATAATGAGGTCTGTTTATGATACAGAGAACCCACCCCTGTCAACTTTACACACAATCTATATTTGACCTAAAGACATATTTCATAGATACACAGTGGTTTGAAATTACATGCACCCATCACATATCACATGAGGTAGCCCCTGTTCCAATTCTGCTCTTCCTGGGGGCTTGCATTCAGAAATGGCAACCTTTGGTGCTTTTTAGTGGGTTTTGCAACATCGGATTTTTCTCCAGATTTATACACATGTACACGGCCTGTCCATACATACTCCAGAAAATTACCATGTCTCTAGCTTAAACACAGAGTCTGTAGTATACATAAATAGCAGGGTTTTGCCCCAGAACATCACACAAATTGGAGTTTGGGCTTGAATCGAAGGTACATTTTTTAAATGAAGGCTCTCAAAGTTATACATTCCTGTCATTTGATTACAAAGAGTTATCAGTGTTTCTGTAAAATATATATTTTGCTTTCAATTCAGTTCTCAGAGTGTTGGAGTCCGCCTCCAAGACTTGGGTGGGTCAGTGATCACATGTGTCTTCTGGCAGGCAGGCCTTTGTTGACAGGAAACAGTCAAAATCAACATATTCTATTCAAGTGCAATAGCCTATTGTGTGGTCTCCAGGAGGTTGAGGTCAGCAGACCAGGGGGTCACTTTGCATTTGGTTATTATGACCATGTGATATCCTGGGCTGTGGTGTGAATCTCTTGAGGTGAGAGGGTTTCCCAGGCTTCTGGCCTCTGGGAACAGCAGGTGGCTACTTTTTAATTAAAATGCAGCCTTTGAAGTCAGCTGAGTCAAATCCCTTTGTCAGCAACTGCACTTAGTTCTCCTGTCAGAGTTTAGACCACTAGCGCCGCCTTGAGGATTTTGTTGGTACTGCATCCATTTTTGGGATCTTTCTTGGATTAATGCATTCCAAACAAGAATGGTTCTTACATGGTAGTAAATAATCCTTGCTTAACATTGTTTTGATGGGGCTCCTTACAGTAAAATGGTTATGTGGAACCCCACAAAAGGGTTGAATCTTTAAAGTGGTCCGGTGAGCCACGATTTGAGCAACTTTTTGACATCAGTAACAGTGGATTTTGTTAACAAAGATCTTTCTTTACACTGGTGGGTGGCAAGTGAGGTAACCATTTTGGTGTGCGCACAAACTGCGTGGTTCTCCTGGATTCTGGCGCACTTGTGGGCTTTTTGGCCATCTTGGATTTTCTAAGCCCACAGCACCAAATGTTGCAGCATGATAGCACAAACGTGGGTCGGGACACCCAACAAATCCCCCCACGTGACTGCCCTTTGAATTTGAGTCGATGGGGAGTCGGGTGCACAAGGGTTTTGACCCACGCACTGGTCTGTCCGCATAATCTTCTTCCAATTCTGCAAATGGCACAGTTCAGCATCTTTTCCTCCATCCGGTACTGATCGATCGGTTCTCCTCGCCGGTCCTGATGGGAATATTGGGCGGTACCCTGGGCCCCTCGCGTCTCTGCTCCCGGTCTCCGGATCGTCCTCCCTGGCCAGTCTCAAGGTTTTCTTTCTCCTAGGACGACAAAGGAAGAGCGGCAATACCTATTCATAGACATTTTTCCCCCACCATTGATATAGTGGGGTGGCATATAAATTTATAGTCAAAACATATGAACATGCACATTTCTTTTTGCATTCAAAAACGAAAACACCCACATTGAGAAACTCAGAACTTGATAGGCGATATGTAGGATATTTTAAGTTAGAACTGAATTAATCTGAGACAGTACCCTCTAGGATTCCAGAGGATTCCTCCAGTTGTTGCAGAGTGTGCCTGGGATGGCAACACTTTAGCTGATTTATATGTACCCACTTGTCTTCCCCCTCTGCCAAACTGCCTTTGGGGATGCGGATCTTGTAGGCCACAGGGGAGATCTTGTCTATAATCTCATAGGATCCCTTCCATGTAGGCAAAAATGTTCGCTGCTTGGCCTGGTTCCTTTGGAAATTGTATAGATAGACCCGGTCCCCCACCTGATATTCCTTCCTGGAAGTTTTCAGGTCATAGTGGGTCTTAATACTCTCAGCTGATCTTTCTAGATTCCGCTGAGCATAGGCAAAAGCATGCTGAAGGTGTTTCCTTAAATTCTCCACATACTCATGAGTTGTGGAGGCATTTATCAACGTTTGCTCTTGGGTTCTGTAGAGCAAATGCTGAGGAAGCACCATCTTGCGTCCAGTCATCAACTCAAATGGAGACATTTTGGTTGCAGATGAAGGGGTAGATCTAATGGCCATTAGGACCAGAGGTAATCAGATATCCCAACTTGGCCCAGAATCTGCCACAAACTTCTTTAATATGCTCCCAATGTTTCGGTTATATCTCTCTACTGCCCCAGAAGAAGCTGGCCTGTAAGCAATGTGTAGCTTTCTCTTGACCCCCAGTACCTCCCACATCTTTGTCATTACTTCACTGGTCAAGTGGCTACCTCTGTCTGACTCAATCCTTTGAGGTAGACCAAAACGGGAAAAGATGTGGTTAATCATCAGGGCAGCTGCTGTTTCTGCCTTGCAATTTGGGGCTGGGAGACATTCCACCCACTTGGTAAACAAGCATGTAACGGTCAACATGTACTTGTTTCCTCTAGTCGAGCGAATCACAGGGCCTACAAAGTCGATTTGTAAATCTGACCATGGCAGTGTCATCCCCCTCTTTTGGAGAGGCGCCCGCTGTGTGAGGGATGTTGGCTGAAATTGTGCACACACAAGACAACCCTTCAAGTATTGGTTGAGGTCCTGGCCCATGTGTGGCCAGTATGCAACCTCTCTTAAGATTTCCAGTGTTGTGTGAAACCCCCTATGACCGGCGGTGGCCGCATCATGGGCGTGACTTAACATCAGGCTTCGGAATGAGGTAGGAACCACCCACTGATCGTGGCCAGCTTTGGATTTCCTTACCAACAAACCGTCTTGGATCCGGAACATTTTTGGACATTTCATCAATACTCTAAGGTCCTCTTTCCCGTTGTAATCGGTATCCGTCAGGGGAAAGTTCTCAGGGTCCTCAATGTGTTGGTAAAATGTACCAATTATTGGATCCCCCTTCTGAGCGGTAATCAAATCAGCATCAGGGGTCTCCTTGCTCCATTGTGCAATTGCCCCCTTGTGACTGTCTTTTTTTAATATAATGGTTTTGTAGCTTTGTAGCTTGTGAAATTGTGAGCATTTGTCTGGGACCTAGTGATAGCAGTGACCTGGATTTCCCCCAACAGGGACTCAATCTCAATTAGATCCCCTTGGATGGCCCCGGTTTTGGCCAGCTCATCAGCTAAGTCATTTCCAGTTTTGTCTGGTCCCTCTACTTTGGAATGACCCTTGATCTTTTTCCAATAGATGGTCATCTCATTCGAGGTGACCAGATCATCAATGTTTTGGATCAACTTCCCATGTTTCAAGGGTTTGTTATTAGCACATAACATGCCTCTGGTTTTCCAATTAACCAGGTGCTCCACGAACCCGTTCCGGACATAATCCGAATCTGTGATTATGACCAGTTCGTGGAGTTGATGTTGGACAGCAGTGAGGATGGCTTGATGCACAGCCATCAATTCTGCCACCTGACTACTTCGGGGACCAATTTTGTATCCAGCGGAGGGTTCTGGGAACTCATTCACCCATGCATTCCCTACGCCGGCCACCAGTTCTTTCTCCCCGTTGTTGTCAACATGGTAAGAGCATCCATCCACATAGACAGTGGGCATTCCCTCACACTTGTCCTCTTCAAAGACTTTGTGTGGGGAATTAAGGTGTGCCTCCATGTTGTCCTTGATTTTTAGACTTTCGTCCTCGAGACAGTTTTCTCTGGCGCAATCATGCAAGTCAGCCAGACCTTGCGCGAGGGGGCTCTTCTTGTTTTGGCCATATCGGACCTCCACAGGAAAGCCTTGCATTGACAGAATCCAGGAAGTAATTTGGGAATTACTCACATTTCCGGCCCGGATTCTGTCACTTTGGAGATATTGCAGAGGCTGGTGTGGAGTCTCCACTATGATGTGTTCCCCCTGGATAAACGGGCGGTAATACTTCAATGCCCACACCGTTGCCAGGAGTGCCTTCTCACAATCGTTGAATTTTTCCTCCACAGAGGATAAGGTTTTGCTCGCATAGGAGATTACTTTATTGACCTTGTCATGCTTTTGGTATAATACAGCCGTCAAGCACGTATTAGAGAACCCTGTCTCCAGGAAGAACTCCTTGTTTCTGACAGGGTAAGCTAGGCAAGGCGCTTGTGAGAGGCTTCTCTTGAGTTGTTTTACGGCCTCGGCTTGTTCTGGACCCCATTCCCACTTGGCCCTCCCCCCTTCAGGAGATGAATCAGGGGTCTGGTGATCTCTGCGTAGCCCTCAATGAACTTTCTGCTGTAATTAGTCAGTCCAAGGAGGCTCCTTAGTTCCTGCAGAGTTGCGGGGTCTTTCAGTTTCTGAAGTGCTTCCACTTTCTTTTCCTGGGGACAGAGACCCTGAGGAGTAATCTCATGCCCCAAGAAATTAACACGGGTTCTACACCACTGTGCTTTCTGAAAGGAAAGTTTTGCTCCGGCGGCCCTCAACTGGGTCAGAACATAACGGATCTCCGCTATGTGTTCCTCCACAGATGAACTTTTGATGAGGACATCATCTACATAAGCCAGGTTACCCCTCGCACCCAGGTCGGGCATGGCCTTATGTAGGAAAATGTTGAATTCATTGCCGGAGTTGAGGTATTCGAAGGGAGTCCGGGTCAATGTATACTGCTGGCCCCCAAAGGTAAAAGCCAGCTTGTATTGGTCCTCCCTACTGACCGGCACGGTCCAGTATCCATTGGTCAGGTCTATTGTAGTGAATACCTGTGACCCCTGAATCTGGGCCAGCTCTTGGTCAATGTAGGGAAGAGGCCATCGGGAAGTATGGACCCGTTTGTTGAGCTCCCTAAGGTCAGCGCAGAGTCTCCACTGGCCGTTTGGCTTTAATATTCCCAGCACCGGATTATTGAAGGTGCTGTGGACGGGACGGATTATTCCCCTGGACTCAAGGTTCTTAATTATTTCAGTAAGGGACTCCATTGATGCGAGAGGCAAGCGATATTGCTTCACAAACACTGGAGTCATGCCAGGGTCCGTGGGGATTGTTGTTGTGTGGATGTCGGTGCGACCACAGTCATATGAGTCTACCGCAAAGAGATCTTGGAAATCCAAGAAGACGTGTTTCAACTTTTGCTTCTGTTCCAGAGTCACACAGGCATCAGATAGGTTGACTCTCTCTTCCACCATCTGCCTGAAGCCTGGAAAGACTTCTGGTTTGGCTATCTCAGCGGCCTCCTCCAGCTGGGTGGAGAAGTCCCTGGTCAGAGTGCTGATTTGGACTGGAGGCTTCAGGTGGGAAAGGCAGCCCTCATGGACCTGGAAAATCACCTCATCCCTCCTGAAGTCACTAGTCACATCTTCCTTACCATAAGGGCAAGAAGTGTACACCAGGAAGTTCCCCCCATGGCGGGTAAAAATCCTGTCTGGTGTTGTATTGTCCTCACTGTCACTGTCAAAACAGTCCTTGGGGATTGGTCCTAACAGTTCATTTCCTAAATCGATGGAAAAATGTCGGTCATCAACCGCCATTCCAATAATGGTGCCTGCGGCTAGAGTAATACTCTTTAAGTCGCTGTTATCCACCTCTATTAGAATGGTGTCATGTTCTATGTTGACTAATGGAGTTGGGTTTACCCCCAACCCTTGCTGTTGGAGAGAAGCATTTAGGTGTATATAAGCATCAGGGTTTTTCAAATGTTGTCCTCTTTTAACTTTCACTTCCAGGGAGAATTGTCGGGTCCTTTCTGGGATGGTGACTTCCTCTTTGATCTGAATCTCAACTGCATAAGGTAGCAATTGAGCCGACCTAAATGCTTTTTCTGGATCATCAAAGCCCATGGGATTATCCTCTAATCGGGACCAAGCTTTGAAGTTTATTAGGTCCAAACTAATGGCAAAGCAATTGAGAATGTCACTGCCTAAGTAAAAAGCGGCAGTGACGTCTCGCACGACCCAACAATTGTGGACTATGCTCTTGTTGCCAATGGAGATTTTGAGCATACACCTGCTTGGCAGGAGATGTTTGGAATTGGGTGCTTCCAGGTCCATTTCCCATTTGTCTATCAGTTTGAATGTGGGAATGGCTGGATCTTTTGGGATTTGGCGGAACATGGCTTCGCTGATGAAGCTCTTACCGTTGTTCACACACACTCGAGCGAGAACAGAGTGCTTCCCATCATTTAACTGAACAGGGATGAACAACTGCTCTCCAATTTGCTGAATATCAGCCAGGCTCTGAGCTGATTTCACATCTTTCTGGACTATAGGAGTGGGAGTTTCTGATTGTGGATTAGTAAAGAATTTCAGGGTGTTTCCTTCCAGTGTGGAATACCACCTTAAACTGGAAGGGAGGTTGATTTTCAGAAATAGAGAGGACCCCCCATCACCAGTCTGTTGTCCTACTGCTATTACTGTCACGTCTGGAATTTGGTTATTCTGGAAGTGGAATTCTACTTGGTCAGATTTTTGTTCAACCATGTGGCATGTGCCGTTTAAACTAACATGGTTGACACTCTGTTTTAATTTTATGGATCGGCTAGTCTGGGTCCAGAGGACCTTGTTTACGCAATCTATTAGGGGTGACAACCTTCTCAGGAGGTCATTCCCTAGTAAACAAGGGGTGCCCTCTGGAGTCACAACTATGACCGGGTGTTTCAACTTGTGTCGCCCAATTTTAATGTCCAAATCTGCCGTCTCCTCGACGGGAATTTCCTTCCCGTCAAAGTTCTGGAGTTGTCCAGGAAGTGAGGTGAGAGGAATTTGGTAATTCCCTCCCCTTCCTGCATTCAATTCATCAAAGGCCCTTCTGGACAGAAGGGTAGCTTGAGATCCCGTGTCCACCAGCGCTGAAATCGTACCCTGCCCCTGTACTTGTACCGGGGCATAATATCTTCCCTCCTTCTCCTCAAGGGGGCACAGATAATGCACATTTTTGGACAACTGGTGGGCTAACTTTCTGGTTTTGGACATTGCTAGAGAAGAGATTTGGGCAGAATTCTGTGGAGAGTCTTGGGAATCTGAAAGAAAAAGTTGGCGACTGGAGATCAGAGCCATTGTGGGTTCCCCTGGTTCCGGTTCTGGGCCGCCCCCCCCCTTTTTGGGATGGGTTTGAACCAGGGGATTTTGGTATTGTGGGTTCTGGGATGAGATGATGGGCGGCGGTAGCTCAGTCTCCATATCTCCCCAGTCTGAATTGGCATCCCTTGGGACCCATTTTTCCTTGGGAGGAGTTCCCCCATCTCTGAAGGAGAAGGTCCTTTCCCCAGGATCCTCTGAGGATCCCTCTCCCTCAAATTGGAAGACCTGTACCTCCTCCACAAAGTGGGTCTGTTTGGGTCCTTTGTTTCTCCTACCCCCCCTCTGCTCCTTGGGAGGCGGGCTTTCAGGGGCAGGAGATTTTGTTTCCGGTTCCTGGTTTTCCAGGGGCTGTTTACAAGTTGGGAAGGAAGCTTCCTCCAAGGCTTTACACCCCCCTTCCCCTTGTGCTTCCTCCCTGGGAACCGGTGTGTTATCGGGGTGCTGCCCCCGTCATTGTTCTGGAGCACCAGGTCCAGAGTTTGGGTCATTCTGCGGTGGCATGCTCATCTGAGGGTTCTGTTGAGCCCTCAGTATGTGACCCAGATCCCGTGCCATATTTTGGACCTGGCGCTCTAACTGGGAAACCCGCTCAGGCTGATACGGGGCTCTATTTTCTCCCCTGGGCTGATCCCGGGAAGGGTAGCTATCCCTTCTCTGGTAGTACCCCTGGTTGGGAAGATTTTGGTACCCCTCCACCCTTGGCCTCCCCTCTCCCGGATTAGGTTGTCTGGGCTCAGGGAATTGGGGAAAGATGGATGGATGATTTTGGGGCTGGAAATTGGGTGGATACCTGGGGAAAAAGTTCTGCCCAGGATTTGGAGAATTTCTGCCCTCCTTGGGGAAGTTAGGAGGGAAGTTCCCTGGGTCAGGTGCTTGGCTAGATCCCCCCCCTTGGGCTGGAGGAGTCCACATATAACCCAGGACTGGTCTGATTCCCTTGTAACGGGGACTTACATAGTCAGGAGAGCGAGGGACCCCATTTGTGGGACTACCTCTTTCACTCCCTGTCTGTGACTGGCCCGAGGACCTTCTGGGCCTAGCATTATTAGGTGCAGGTAGGTTTTTAGGCCCCCCCATCTCCAAATCCAAAACGGGAGTGACCTTTACCTCTGCCACCTTGGCAGCAGCAGGGGTGCTGTTGGTTTTGGGGTTTTTCGGCACGTTATTTTTATTTTCGATAGGCTTCTGTACCTCATAGATCCGGGTAGCCTGTTCAATGACCCAGTCTAAAGATCTTTTCTCATGAAAATCTCTCACGAGCTGGGTCATTATATATTTGGGCAAGGCATGGAAAAATGTATTGACAAATTCTCTGCTGTCTGTGCGCACCCTTCTGGTGGTCTGCGCAAAGGCACGTTTCAGTCCTTGCACGAATTCTTGTGGGGCCTGATCCTCCCCACATTGCAAATTGTAGGCTGCCTTGCGAGCCTCTTGAGGATTTCTGTGAACAGAAAAATGTTTCATGATGGCCGCCTTATAGGTGGACCATCTTAAATGATTTTGGTCCTCCAGCCCCGCAAAGAAACTGGAGTATTCTGTGGAGAATGTCCATTTGACGTACTGGATTCAGCTACTGCTGTCCTTCAAATGGAAAGTCTCCATCATTTGCTCATAGAGCTCCAAGTGTTCCCAAACAGAGTACTTGGCGTTCTTATGATAGGGCGTGATGACACTCCTGATTGCCTTAATCTGTTTCAATGGGTCCTTAAGCAAGGCCCTTTTTGCCTTATTGGCCTTTTTGGTTCGGGTAACCCTTGTCCATTCATCCTCTCACTCAGAGGCACTGCTCCCAGAGGTTCCTGTCTGATCTTCCACGTTTTCCCGGATTCTGCGAGCCTGGGAATGGCTGGCAGAATGTGGGGACCTGGTCTCCTGTGTCCTGCGCCGTTCAGAGGAGTCTTCAGATTCCTCCTTGCTGCCAGGATTTGATGGGTACCCCACCCACTGACCTAACTGGGCAGAAGTTTTCAGGATGCCCTTAATGGGCCTATTCTCCTGGGGTTCCCCACTAAATTGCACTGTGCTTGGGTGCCCATACCCGGATGCCCGCCCATCCATTCCTGGGAGGTACTGGCCTATGAGCCCCATGCTTCTGGCTGGATAGTAATCTGCCATCCCTGTGGCCCGGTGCTCATGTGCGCCAGGGGACAGGGGGGTGGCAGAGTCCAGGGACTGAGAGAGATGAATGCCTCTGGTACTAGGGCTCCTGAGGTTATGCTCAGGAGTTTCCCTTTCCCAGCGAACCTGGTCTCTATCCGCCCCTGCTCCCTGTTGCAATGCAAGAGCCTGCGCCTTCAGTTCCTCAGTTAAGGCCTTACTAGACTCTATCAGTCTCTCCTGCATCGCTACCTGTTGTTGGAGCCTATCATTGTGCTGGCAGAGAGCCTCATTCTCTCTCTGCGTTTCCTGATTGGTCCTGGAGCACTGGGCCAGTCTTTGCTGCAGGAGGGTTACCTCCTGAGCTGTGTCCCTATTGGCCTGCTCCTTTCTTGCCAGAGCATCCTCCACCTTCCTGGTGTGCTCTAACAAGTTCTGGTGTTCTTTTTGGAGGTCACCCAGTCCCTGGAGGGCCAGGTGATTTTCTTCCATTTTCCTTTTTAAGTGGCAGACTTCCTGGCCTAAGGTATCCCTTTCCTGACTAAGAGCCTGCATCTGTGCCGCCAGGTCGTCCCTTTGCCTTTGGAAGGCACCAGTTTTCTGGCGCTCATGGTCAAACTCTGCCTGGGTATCCAGGTCTTTCAAAATCAGTTTATTGCTCTCTGCCTTCTCCCTATCTAGGTGGCTTTGCAGGGTGACTACCTGCTCAGCACATGCCCTATTGAAGTCTAACTGTTGCTCCAGCTTTTTCTGGCTCTGCAGTAGGGAGTCCAAACCTTCTTGGTACTCCTTCTGCAAGGCCAGAAATCTGGTATCCTGGTCCGCCTTTTCCTGTTGCAGCACATCCATATCCTCCTTTATTTTAGTGATGTACCGTCTGCTGTCATTTTCTGACTCCTGGCTCCTGAGCAGCCTCTGCTCAGAAGAGTCCAGATCAGATTGGGCCTTCTGTAATGCCAGCAGTTGCCTACTCGCCAGATCTTGGCCTTCAGCACATTTGTCCTGCATGGCTCCCATATGTAAATATAAATATGCCGCTACCCTGGCAATCTTGTGGTGCTCATCCTTGGCCTTCGGGGCCATGTATAGTTCACTCAGGGCCACATGTAGGGGACCCTGATCTCCCCATATATCTGACCCTGTTTCAGTGACCTGTTGCGCGATTGCCTGCAACCAGACCGTTTGGTCCTGATGATTCCACTCACCTCTCACAAATAACTTATGTAAGAAGTGCTCTCTGGCTATTTCCATGTCTACTAAGGTCGTCATTCTAGAGATTGGTCTCTGTCCTGACTTACAGAAGTTTGTATTTTTTTTTTTTTTGCAAAACAGACCTTTTCCTTAGAGCGTTCCTTTGAGGAGTGCTTTACAGCGTAACACAGCGTGGTGATCCGACCGGATATGTGTATCTGGTCAGCTGGCACACTGTATTAATCTGCACAAGTGATAGATCTAACCCAAACGTCCGGCTCGAGCCCCCAATTTGTAACAGGATTCAATTCAACACTACAGCTAAGTCAATGCCTAGTCTGGGATACTGAATGCAAACCCTTATTGATATATCTTTACGTCCAGTTCATGCGTTCTGGATGACTACCCCTATATAACACCCCTCTCTTGGAATCCCCCTGACCCCACTGAGCCACGAAGTAGTTCTGTTTTGCAAGTTTAAACGGTTTATTTGATAATTTAAACAATATATATATATATATATCACACTTTATAATAAATTAATAATTGAATATCACACTTAATCTGAGCAGTAATCAATAATGGATAGTCCGGCACTAGCACACTTCTTTATAATCAATGATGAGTGGTTATAGGATGGATACGATAGCAACAATACTTTTATGGTTTCAAATGGATGCAATGGGGAATGAAATGCAGTACAGAAAATAACTTGATAGGATTTCAGCAAAAGACAATGTAATCACTTTCTTGGACAATTCACCCCCCCCCCCTTTTATGCACTGTAAGGAGATGAGGATGACACAGTTCTTAGGAATGCAATCAAATAGAATTCAGTTCAATTCCCCCCCAGCAGCTTATACAACAGCTAGGAGTTTTGAAACACAGGCAAAATGCTTTGAATATGGTGACAATGCAGTGAGAAATATGCTGAAAATGGTTTTAATTCCCTTTAGGAGGTTCGGGGTGAGTGAAATATACTTGGGATGAGTTCAGGCTCACTTTAGCAAGGATCTAGGAGTAACTAGCAGGTTAAACGAATTTTTGGCAAAGGAAAGCAATGAAGCTGCTGTTTTCACACGTGGCTGGATTTTTAACCAAATTGCAAATTGCGGTAAAATTCGCGAGTGCGAGAATCGTGATTACGGCAAAAGTATGAGGAGTAGGAAGTCGATTCTAGGCTTGTTGAAAAACTGAGATTCTTAGCTTTCAGAGGAAAGTTAAACCAAGTTCCTAGCCCAGTAGTTTTTCGGATTTGAAATTTTAAAAGTTCAAAGCGACAGGTTACAGCTTGCAGCTAGAAAATGACAAGTGACAGCTTTGCAAATGACAGGTGACAGTTAGGAGGCAGTTCTGGTTAGATTAAAATAGATTGAATTATATTATTTTAACTAGGAGATTGGTTCTGCACAGTTCTGCTAGGTACTCACAATATATTTAGAAATAGGCCTCGCCACGGATCTGGTCAACAGGTTTTCTTCACTCGCCATGGACGGTTTCTGCGCACAGCGTCTGGGTCAGCTCTACTCTGCTGGTCTGGTCTGGGTCTCTGGTTCTGATCAGGTCTGTGGGTCCGGATACAGCGGTCTCCGGTTCAGCTGGTCTCTCTCTGGATACAACACTGCTCCCTGGCAAATGGCCAGAGTTCTTGCAAAGAATTCAAACAGCTCGCCTGGCTGTGAATAGTGGCAATGATTTGAGACCTGCTAAAGAGGGATTTAGCTTGTAGTTGACCTCTCTGCTACCAATTCTGAAGTAAAGTCTTGGTTTCTGAAGGTGGATAGATTGGAGTCTCTGTGTTGGCTCTCTGGAGGTTGATGGAGGTAAAGTATGGATTTTCCCGGCAGAGCGTCCCGCAGCAGATGGAATAGAATGTTCCTATCTGTCCTGACTGTCTGCTTTTATGTGTTTTGAAAGTGGGTGGAGAGGCTAGCTTTCTAGGCCCTACCCCTCTCCACTTGTCATTGGCCACTTCCTCCTCTTCCCCTTGATTGGGGGAATGAAATGAAGTGTCATCATGATGAGGTCTGTTTATGATACAGAGAACCCACCCCTGTCAACTTTACACACAATCTATATTTGACATAAAGACATATTTCATAGATACACAGTGGTTTGAAATTACATGCACCCATCACATATCACATGAGGTAGCCCCTGTTCCAATTCTGCTCTTCCTGGGGGCTTGCATTCAGAAATGGCAACCTTTGGTGCTTTTTAGTGGGTTTTGCAACATCGGATTTTTCTCCAGATTTATACACATGTACACGGCCTGTCCATACACACTCCAGTAAATTACCATGTCTCTAGCTTAAACACAGAGTCTGTAGTATACATAAATAGCAGGGTTTTGCCCCAGAACATCACACAAATTGGAGTTTGGGCTTGAATCGAAGGTACATTTTTTAAATGAAGGCTCTCAAAGTTATACATTCCTGTCATTTGATTACAAAGAGTTATCAGTGTTTCTGTAAAATATATATTTTGCTTTCAATTCAGTTCTCAGAGTGTTGGAGTCCGCCTCCAAGACTTGGGTGGGTCAGTGATCACATGTGTCTTCTGGCAGGCAGGCCTTTGTTGACAGGAAACAGTCAAACTCAACATATTCTATTCAAGTGCAATAGCCTATTGTGTGGTCTCCAGGAGGTTGAGGTCAGCAGACCAGGGGGTCACTTTACATTTGGTTATTTTGACCATGTGATATCCTGGGCTGTGGTGTGAATCTCTTGAGGTGAGAGGGTTTCCCAGGCTTCTGGCCTCTGGGAACAGCAGGTGGCTAATTTTTAATTAAAATGCAGCCTTTGAAGTCAGCTGAGTCAAATCCCTTTGTCAGCAACTGCACTTAGTTCTCCTGTCAGAGTTTAGACCGCTAGCGCCGCCTTGAGGATTTTGTTGGTACTGCATCCATTTTTGGGATCTTTCTTGGATTAATGCATTCCAAACAGGAATGGTTCTTACATGGTAGTAAATAATCCTTGCTTAACATTGTTTTGATGGTGCTCCTTACAGTAAAATGGTTATGTGGAACCCCACAAAAGGGTTGAATCTTTAAAGTGGTCCGGTGAGCCACGATTGCAGCAACTTTTTGACATCAGTTACAGTGGATTTTGTTAACAAAGATCTTTCTTTACACTGGTGGGTGGCAAGTGAGGTAACCATTTTGGTGTGCGCACAAACTGCGTGGTTCTCCTGGATTCTGGCGCACTTGTGGGCTTTTTGGCCATCTTGGATTTTCTGAGCCCACAGCACCAAATGTTGCAGCATGATAGCTCAAACGTGGGTCGGGACACCCAACAGTTAAGAAAGACTGTTCATCCTCGTCGATCCAGCCCTCATCAAAAGCATATTTCATCAGGCTATATATTTCATCTTTCAATCTGCTGGTTGGATCGAGGGGTAGTAGTCGATATGCTAAGGGGTCATTCAAGTGTCTCATGACCTCTGTATCGTAGTCTTGCTTGTCCCACAGAACTATACCCCCTCCCTTGTCTGCGGGTTTGATTATGAAAGAATTGTTTGATTTTAGTTTGGCGATGGCTTCTCTTTCTATTCGAGATAAGTTGTCTTTGCCGTTGTTGTTCAAGGTTAGTAGAGTTTTAGTTTCTGCAATGATATGATTCTCAAAAGCAATAATGGATGGACTGACCATTGAATTCAATGGTACAAATTTAGAAGGTGGTTTGAGGCCTGTAGTGCTCAGTTCTTTCTCTTTGGTAGAGGAGTTTCTGAAGAAATATTTTAGTCTAATTAGACGGAAAAACCTTTGTAGTTCTATTCCCGTTTCAAAACTTTGGGCCCTAGTGGTGGGAACAAAGGATAGACCTTTCAATAATATGCTTTCTTCTTCTGTAGACAGTTCATATTTACTCAAGTTATATATAGGTACTACCAATTGAGAAGTGGACCTTGCCAATTTCTCGTTTGCATCCTGGGGCCCCCTGGTATTTGTTCCGCCCACGGTTGCCCTGTCCTTGAAAAAATTGGGGCTGTTGCTGAGGCCTGTAGGGGGTGTTACCACCAGTAGAGGTGCCAGCAACAGGTCCACTACTTGTTGAACTGTTCGATGAACTCGAAAAATTAACGTATGATCTCTTCTTGAAATTGGCGTTCCTATACTGGGCTTGTTTGTTTAGATCATCATAATAAGATTCTACCAAGTAGGGATAGGTTCTTGTTTCTTTGTATTGCTCTACATCTTTTTTCAACTTCCAAAGTTTTTTCTCTATGATGGTTTTGTTGAATGTAACTATTTCTTCATCCATTTTGGCTAACACATCTTTCAGATTTTTAATGATATTGTCCTGTTTAATTTTTTGTTCCAGTTTCTCAATCTCGTCTCGTTGAAGTTTTACTTCCTCAGCAGAAGTCTCGATAATAAGAATCAGGAGGTCCCGCGAACATTTCTTGCTCACACCACTAAATTTTCCTTTAAACTTAGTGTTGTGGGTGAACACTCTTGGGATGTTCCTAATTTGTAGTCCCTCTGGTATCACCCCAGCCTTAAGGTAAGCTAGCATCAGTTGGCCGTGACTTTCTGTTCTTACTAATTTTTTCTTCTTCTGGAGCAGGATCTCTGCCTCATTTGATTGTGTATTACCTGTGGGTGCAGTGATACTGTCTCCCAACAGTGTAGGCATACTCATTAGTTTGAGATATACCCCATCTGAAAATGACACTAGATTTGCGTTGTCCATTCTGTTTAGTAGAAATGGGACATGAACGTGGGACTGAAATCACTAGACCACGGTAGTTATCAGCAACTTGGGTCGGCTTGCATAAGACAAGTTATACCAAGCCATGGTGTCCTCTGTTATCCTTTACGGAGAATTATTATGGGCAATACAAAATCTGACCAAGGTTAGCAAACTTGAACGCACCCTATTGAAAAGGTTGCTCATATTGCAACAGCGTGCCGCTATTGATATACTTTTCTTGGGGTACAACTCAATGCCCATCACCTTAAGAATTCAATTTTGTTGTCTGGTTACAGCCAGAAAACGTACAAATGCACCAGCCCTGACACTCATGAGCCTTTCACATAAATTCATGTCCACTAGAATATCATTAATGCCACACAGAAATCTGGCCAAAATTAATACACTCTCCAACTATTGGCTACAGTAAAGTGGCCATACCCTGGACACGATATTAAACACCTTCAAGAACCGGCTCAAGGCCACAATGAACGAGAGCAGTTATGAACCGTCCATTTCTAACCTAGCCACTAAGAACCATGCGTCTGAATTTCTTCTGTACATGAAAGATCAGACGGTTGTATACGAATTGTTCGTTTTACAACTGCTCGAATGACAATTGACCTTTTCACAATTGACCGAATTGTTCCACCCAACGCCAAACCCCCCAAAACCCATATATATATATATATATATATATATATTCGGTCAATTGTGAAAATGTCAATTGTGCCCCTTTAAATTCGGTCAATTGTTCATTCGAACAATTGTAAACGAACAATTTGGGTAATACCGATCAGACGACATCACCCCTGTACATTAAACAATTTATCGGTAATTCCCCTGTCTGGGACTACATAAAATTGAAATTCAATACGTTAGGACCAGGGAGGTATTACGAGGGAAAATAGGGAATGCCGACTGTGTGGGGTAGGTACCCTTGAGACGGCAAAACATCTTCTGTTCGAATGTGAGGCCTTGTGGATACTGAGATGCTGCACACGGCTGGCTCTGGGTTTGACAGATGCTGAAAGGATGAACGGAGGTTGGCAGTTGTTTCTAAATGGGAAGAATGAAGCATGTATCATCTATTTCACTATCGTGTAGAGGAAGATTGCAACTATTTTGGAAATCTGTAGATGAATTGTCGTTATTGGGCAACACCCATTCTTTATTAACTTTTTTAACGTTTACCTTTGATTACTTTTTTCAGATGAACTGAATGCTAGGATGATATTTTCTTTTTCCAGATGAACTGTATGCTAGTACGGAATTTTAAGAATGTTTGTTTTGATCTCTCTTTGTTGTGTGAAAAGTTTGTATCAAACTATATCACAGTAAAGTAAATAATAACTAAATAAAAGAAGATCTAACTCAGATATGCCCACATACATTAACCAAATAATCTTTCCTTTCCCCAATGACTTTTACACTTTTACCTTTTGATTAGTTCTTCCACCCACATCCACATGTGTGATTTGTATTCCTAGAAGCTGCGCCTCACGAACGAAGCTTTTTTTGACAATTGCAGCCCAGCGTGAACCCGGCAGCACTGCGAGCAGAGCTCTTGCTGCTTTCCCCTGCTTCCTGGAGGAGGCGGGGCTTATCGTGGACACGTGAGTGGTCACGTGTTCTCAAGGCCGCAATAACTGCCGGCATATCCGCCCGAGCGGCGTGTGATTTGTATTCCTAGAAGCTGCGCCTCACGAACGAAGCTTTTTTTGACAATTGCAGCCCAGCGTGAACCCGGCAGCACTGCGAGCAGAGCTCTTGCTGCTTTCCCCTGCTTCCTGGAGGAGGCGGGGCTTATCGTGGACACGTGAGTGGTCACGTGTTCTCAAGGCCGCAATAACTGCCGGCATATCCGCCCGAGCGGCGTGTGATTTGTATTCCTAGAAGCTGCGCCTCACGAACGAAGCTTTTTTTGACAATTGCAGCCCAGCGTGAACCCGGCAGCACTGCGAGCAGAGCTCTTGCTGCTTTCCCCTGCTTCCTGGAGGAGGCGGGGCTTATCGTGGACACGTGAGTGGTCACGTGTTCTCAAGGCCGCAATAACTGCCGGCATATCCGCCCGAGCGGCGTGTGATTTGTATTCCTAGAAGCTGCGCCTCACGAACGAAGCTTTTTTTGACAATTGCAGCCCAGCGTGAACCCGGCAGCACTGCGAGCAGAGCTCTTGCTGCTTTCCCCTGCTTCCTGGAGGAGGCGGGGCTTATCGTGGACACGTGAGTGGTCACGTGTTCTCAAGGCCGCAATAACTGCCGGCATATACACCCTTGCGGCGTTAAGCCCTGGAGGCAGTAAGGGCTGGAGACGCTGTTTTGCTGTTTGGCTGTGACCTGGGCAACTGGCATAAGCTAAGTTCCTGAGTAGTAGTGTCTCATGAGAGCGCACAGTGTTTAATTTATTGTTTACCTTGTGAAGGGGGGTAGTTTACGTTTAAATTTTCTGACTCAGCAATAGGAAAGGTGTTTTGCTTTCTCCAAGATTTTGTAAAAAGTCTTCTTGTATTTGGTGTACCTCTTTTTTTATTATGGCCAATGGCCTGCGAAGTGGGCGTCGCATTGAGGAAATAACTAATATCCTAACTTCTTCCAGCATTGACTCCACGGTATGCAAAGGTCGAACTTCATATCATGAAGTGCCATTAGTTGACATGGTGGATGACAATACATCCACTGCCCCTGTGGTTTGCTTAGATAATGGTAACTGCTCCACTCATGTAGCCCAAGTGCATGCTACTTCCACTGTTGACATGTACGCCCCAACAAAGGTTGAGGAAAAAGTGATTGTAGATGCAATCATGAATGATAGTATGATTCGATCAGACTCACGCACCCCTAACAAAATGCAATTTAGCACTACTTTGCAGAAGATGGCTGCACTAAATGCACAAGTCAATCAAACTATTAGTATGATGACTCCACTAGTATATGGTATAACTAACTCTGGTACCATCGGAAATACTAATAGGAGTTATCATACCAAAATAGAGGATGATGTATCGGATGAGGCACCAATTGGAGTAATTCCGCGCGCGCTTACATTCTCGCCTGATCAATATAATGCCCCAAATAAAGTATTAATTGAGGATCTTGGAGTAGGTACGAATAGCGCGCGCGGAACAGAAGACCAATCTCCATCTCCTCTTCCGGTGATCACCAGAATTTTAGATCTCCTTGACAAGGGTCACGAGCTCACTCATCTTGAATTGAAGGAAATTAAGGCCATCTTGCACTATCTTTGCTCCAAAATGGATAAAATCGAAGGCTTTATCACTGCAGTTGACACCCTAAGATCCATTCAATCTGAAATTAGAGAGCAAGGCCACAATAATGTAGAGGCAGGGAGTCACGCAAACAGTTTGGAACAGTGCAATCAGGACGCATTAATTGAACCTGTGACATGTAAGTGCGAAAATGACTTGAAAGACATTAAGGCATCAGTCGATGCAATGAATCTCACAATTACATCTCACTTTACTAAAAGAGAACCTTCAATGCGGTTTCCTGATAGCCCATCTGCGCTCCTTGAAGCAATTGAATCACAAAACAAAACAGTGACAGAACGCTGTGTCTCTGAGGAACCTCTTACCTTTATGTCCCGTCGAGTCAAAAAAAATCATTTGAGAGCTATTAAGAGATATGCTAAGCGTAGGAAGGAAGCACTACTACATAAGAATGACGGACGTGGAAAGGATACCTCCTTGGTTCCTAGCATAGAATTAATCGAGGAAGATCATATCGATGTACGTCAACTGTCCAAAGAAAGCCAAGATGCTCTTACCCCGGTTATTAATTCACCGGAGGAAGTAAGTCAAAATGGTATTATTACCAAGTCACTAATCTCTCCTCAGATTGCTAATCCTAAACCTGGCATCGTTAATTCAGTGAATAGCATAACGGAGGGAAATATGATTTCTAAACCTAAAGTATGTGAAATGTCTCTAAAGGTGTTAGATAATCAGGACAACGGATGTGTAACAACTTTAATTGAACCTGCTATTGGCTCTGGGGTAAAAAATAATTTAAGGGACTTTTTCCCGATTATAGGGAGATGTCGCACCATGAAAAACAATATTATTCAATCGCGCCCCCATGGTAATGACAATTCGATTCCATTTACTAGGAAAACTTATAGCGAGGTATGTTCGAGCGTTGTGACTAACAAACTCTCTGCAAACAATAGCCCTGCACAGTCCAAAAATATACCCTTAGTCGCTACAAATGGCATTGGTAAAATAGGGAAGGTAGAGGTTTATGAAATAATTAATAAAGAAGTGGAGGGGAATATGTCCAAGTCGGTAATCGTAGCAAACGGCACGGGAAAAAGAACTACTTTGGTCGAGGCATCGGCCGTATTTCATAAAGAGAGTCCTAAGCTCAGCTGCTTCGATCAAACTGGATCAATCGACAATGCAATGACTCTTTATCCTATATTTATACACGGCCCCGCGCAAAGTAGAACACTACCACAACATATGAACATCAATCCACTCTTGCATAAGACCGGCGAAGCCTCTGTAGCACTGAGTAAAACCTTCTTTATGGACAACCAGAACACAAACAATTATAATAAGATCTCATTAAAACAACCTAATAATTTACTAATCAATCCTGCTATCGAAACAGGAACTTCAGTTGCCTCAGCTCCAATTTCACACAGGTCCTTGCACTCAGATGAAAGGAAGGAATACATCATAGGATTTGAAGGTAATGCCGAGGACTTGGTAGATAAACGTATTAATCGCTCATTTATCTTCTCCCTTTTCTCAAAAATACCTCAATTGAGAATGGTTAAATCTAATGATATTACCAGAGTCTCCCTGGCCAGAATTAACAACTTCAGGGCCCTGTGTTATCTTGGTTCTGAAGCAGTAATGAAATTCATCTGGTCCAACAGAGAGGACATAAAAAGAGAAGGTTTGGTTTTACTTTCCTTTGGATCCGAGGAAGATGCTGCCCTATTCCTAGATCCACCAAAAGAGACTGATGGAAATTGTATTGATATGACCATACCCACTGTTAAAACAAATACGGGTTCCGGACTTGACTTGGCTGAGATTCTGAAAGTTGTAGCTCAAACCAACGGCCTTCCTTGGCTGGAACCTATGCTCTCGGCCATATTGTCTTCTAATACTACTTCATTACCTATAAAACCAGTCACATAGCTATCTAATCACAAAGAACTTAAAATCATGTCCTGGAATTCGTGCGGCTTTGTGAATTTAATGAACTGGCATCTCAATCTCAACACTGATGAACCACCAACTATAATTATAATTCAAGAATCGATGAAAACAATACCACTACTTATTCCCGGTTACGTTACTTTTAACTCATTAGCTAAAAGACATCTCTCAGGCCGCCCATCTGGGGGCTTATCGATTGCAATAAACACTTCATTTAAAGTCCAACCTAATGAAGTGTGGAACTCTCCGAGTCTATTAGGGGTCCATCTTAATATACCCACAATCAGATACCCATCATTAATTATCATCTCACTATATTGGAACCCTGCCAATTTAACTATTGAAGAGATGCTTGATGATCTTGAAGCATGCTTGGAACTCTCCGCTAGTACATATCCGAAATGTGAGATTATTCTTGGTGGCGATTTTAACTGCGACTGTAGAAATAGGAATGAAACTAGTACATCCAAACTCGCAACCTTAGCATGCACTAGAGGAGCCAAGTTTAGAGAACTCTTAACCGATTGGGACATGGATCTCTTGGCGCCACACGATATGAAATCTAAATTTACATGGGAAAGAGGAGTCAAGAAGTCAATGATAGATTTTATCTTTGTATCTCGCAATCTTATAGCCTACATGGCCCCATTAGTAATAGACCCTATACTGATCGGTGATCATGCACAACTTATAACATCATTGAAATTGAAATGTCAATTGTTAGGGGCAAATAAATCATTAACAGCAGTAGAAGTCGATCGCCCTCAGCACTCAATTAGGTGGAACAAGGGTTTGTGCGATCAGATTGTTAAACATATATCACGAGAAACAACGCGAGTCGATCAATATGGTACCAATTTAAGAATTAAACTATCTGATAGGGATTACTCCGAAATAGTTGACACTGTCTTGCTTAAATTTTATAAAAACCCCAGTAGTGCGAAACACACACACATTTACGATCAGAAAGGTAAACTGTTGAAAAGGGAAAAAAACAAAGCATTAAGACAATTAAAAAATAAAGTTTTAGGCACTGAAAGACTCAGAGAAAGGCGGAATCAAATCATCTCACAGTATAAACAAAATTTAAGATTCGCCCGGATATCGAGACACAACGAAGATAACTGTACTTTAATTCGTGCCATTACGTCACACGACACTCGAGTCATATGGCGTACTTTAAAAACTGACCCAAAAAATGCCGTGTTACCAATGCCAAACTGTATTTCTGATCAGACATGGCAGAAGTACATAACTGCAAAATTTCAACTTCCTTATAAGTTTCAATTTCTTCCTGGTATAATGTTAGACTCTACCACAATCCCTCGTTTTAACTGGAGTATTAGAGACATAACTTGGGCAATTTCGAGGCTGTCGTATTCTAAGGCTGCAGGACCAGACGGGCTCCCCCCTTGTCTTTATAAAGCGGACCCTGCCATGTGGGCAGAAATTATTAATACCAAATTAGAAACCATTTTCAATTCTGGGGAAATCCCACCATCTTGGTTAACTGCAAACATAGTCCCGATATTTAAGAGGGGTGACCCTTCCTGTCCTGAAAATTACCGCCCAATTTCTCTAATCGACACCGAGGCTAAAATCTTTGCGATTCTACTTCTTCACGATTTGGAGAAGATTATTGAGTCCAAGGGTCTTTATTCTAAATTTCAAACGGGTTTTAGAAAGAATATGAGCACCACCTTAAACGCAACTATCCTTGCGCATGTCATTGCTGGGGCCAAGATCAAGAACTCCAACCCGGTCTATATTGCAATGATTGACATGAGTGCTGCCTTTGATAATGTCGTCCGCAACTTATTGTGGATGAAAATGTTGTCTTTCGGAATTCCAAAAGATTTAATGTATTGGATCATGAAATTGCATACTAACACATCTTATAGAATAAAAATATCACAGGACGGGGGCACCACAGCTCCAATAGGAACAGCACTGGGCCTGAAACAGGGTTGCAATCTTGCACCGACCCTGTTTAATCTATATATGGCGGATCTGGATAAAACCTGGGAAAAGATGAACCTGTTCTCTGTGAAGGTTGGGAGGATATCCTTACAATGGATCGCCTTTGCAGATGATATTATTCTGTTTGACCCCACTCCTGTAGGTTTACAAACTAAATTAACACTCTTTGAGGAATTTGCAAAGGACCACAATTTGACTCCCAACCCGGCAAAGACTGCCATTATGAAATTCGGAGTGGTGCAGAAAAAGGGCAGTTTTAGATGGCATATTATGGATACGCAGATATCTTGCATTAACAACGCCATTTATTTGGGATATTATCTCTCTGATCAGAATTCTATCAAAGTATGGACAGACTTAATCAAATCCAAAACCAGGACACTCCTTTCGCAAATGAAAAGGATCTATACCTGGTTTTGCAAATTTTCACTAACTCCGTTAATTGAATTTATGTCCCTGAAGACTGAGAGTATTATTCTTTATGCCCTAGATATATGTTTGTGTGACATGTCTAACATGTTGGATTGTGTACAAGGCTCACTTTTAAAAGCAGCAATGTTTTTGCCTATGTCCATTCCAAATGCCATCATTCGCCATGAATTGGGATTAGTGGCACTTTCAACTAGATGGAAATGGAGACAGTTATCCCATTTTGCAAAAATGAACTATCCACCGAATAACTCGCTATATGCGGATTTGCATAAGATGCTAGGTACCCACTGTCCTCCTTCCTTTTATAATTATCAATTGAAAATGCAACAACTTTTAAGTGAAGTGAATATTACAGTGAATGATATCCATTTTCGCCCGTGCTATGCAAAAAAAAAACTTTTTGATTTAGACTGGTGTGTAACTATTGATCGGATTATGACTTATAAATCTTATGAAGATTATGGCGCCTTTGTTAAACAGCGCATCCCTCGCTATGCACATATCACTTTATTTCCCTGTGAAATTACCAGGAAGGCTTATATTCGATTTAGATTTAATCTATTCCATACTAGAGACAGAATAAAAAATTGGCGAACAAATACCACCACATTTGCTGTGGGATGTCGATTTGATGAGTGTAACGAACCATATGAAACAATGAAGCATCTCATTCTCTACTGTCCTCATTTTAACAAATTACGAACAGCAAGATTTATGAAATTTGTTGATATAGGGTTTGAAGATTGTCTTGAGTTTTTATGGTCTCGTATGATGCAAGGAACTCACAACCGCTTAATCTATGAATTAGTAAGCTTTTGTAAGCATATAGAAAAAGAACTTATTCTGACGGGAGAATGAATTGCTGAGCTGATAAACTGATTGGTATATCTTTTTTTTCACTTGTATTTTAAACTGTATTTTAAAGCATTTTAAAGTATTATGTGATAATGTAAAATAATGTAAAAATCAAATGTCTAAATTTTCTTCTCTTTATACATGGATTTTAACTTGTTCTTTTGCAAAGGTTCTACTTGAAATTATTCTTGTAATTGAACTAAAGGCAAATAAATAATAAAAAAAAAAAAAAAAAAAAAAAACATCCACATTCAGCCATTATCTGATAACCCCAAATTAGCCTGCAATGCCCTTGTGAACGGTAAACAGACCTCTTCCTACATCTACTTGTTTTATGTTTGCTGTAACATGAACAGCCTGCAAGCACCAACATTTCTGCATGCCTTTGCTAAGGCAACAATGCCTTAGAAAACACACCAGGCATACTACGCAACCCGACTGTCAGCTCAGCTCTCTGATACTGACTGTAACTAAGCAGACTACTTGGCCATGTAACCTCATCGCATACTCCCATTTCCATTTATATGTCACACATTTGTAGAGGCACCACCATGAGTTAGCACATCATAAAACTCAAAAATAAATAAATCCTGTTGACCTAAGTAGAAAAGATTGGATTTGGCTTACTTATGCGCCTCACTGTTGTCTGAACATTTTTTGAATAATTAGCTTTAAACTTTATTACATATCTTCTCAGCTCTGGCCACCAATATCTGTCTAACAATATCAGTGTCCAGTACCCAAACCTGCATGTAAAGTAGCTATGATGGCTAATCAGCCCTATTTATTTGCACTTACCCTTTGAATAAGGTCTCCGAACATTTGGGGAATTGTGACTATTGCGTGGTATCTATTTAAAATGTATGATATGTGTCAGTGTGAGGAATTCGACCATCCGCATGGTGGGCGTGGGCTCGCCTGGGCTTTCTTTGAAATTTTCAAGCAAATGGATGATGGTAGACCTGCCTCAGGAAAATGGGTGGGGCTAATCCACACACATTTTGCTATGGTCACACCACAACAAACGCATAGACACATGTACTCTGGCATGGACACATCTGCAGGCACAGTCTGCCCCTGTCATATTTAGTTGGAATATGACAGGAGAGCAGAGCACAATGTCATCCCAACAAGGGGGGAACGCTTACCCCTGCCATGGTCAGCCTGATTAACTGACAAAGGCTCCATGGAACCACCCTGCTCTTTGGTTAGGCTCTGTAGCTGGTGGCATTGATTTACATACCAATAGAGGATACTTCAAAGGAGACATGAAACCCAACAAAAATTTCATATGTAACTGTGTCAACCTGAAGCCAGCTCCCACCTCTCAGTATTAATACAGTGAACTGACATGTCTGATTCTATTTGCAGTAGCTAACCCCTGCTAGAGGGACCCCATTCATAAGATACAAGAAAGAGGTTTACAGAAGCCAGCGAATCTGGTCTCACAGCATCTTTAAGGGAGATCTGCTGCTTTAAAGAGGAACCACACTGGAAGGACCATTAACCAGAGAGACTCTTTGATCACAGCAGATAAGAAGGTGAGTGGGGCCTAGCATCACAGTTGAGTGAGCCCAGAGCTTTTTCTGTTGAGAGAAGGGTTCTGCCATATTGGTTCTGGGGCACCCCTTTTTCTTGTAGAACCCCCTTACCTTTTCCTGTTGCAAATCACTCTGGTTAGGACCTCACAGATACAGAAAATGATTGTTGGTAAGGACCCAGGATTGGTTCACTAAGGTAGGCTCACCCTACATCAATCACTTTGGCCCACTTGGCTTTAAAAGAGGTCTGGGGACCCTCTCTAGGCAGATCATCTGAAGACTTCACAAGACACACAACGAAGAACTCATCTTTGGACCCTGGCTGAAGGTACAGTCTGCCTTACAGCTTTTGCCAGTAAAGAAAGTCCAGTAACATCCAAAGAGGGAAGCAAGATCGCTCCCCTTGACTTTTCACAGGGAACAAAGGGAGAAATGAACTTAGAAGACCCTCCAGCCACATCAGAACCAAGATCCATCTAGCACACAGCATGCCATTCTAGAAACTGCAACAAGCTTCCCAGACAGGGAGCACCATAAGGTCTCTGAACCTGAAACCAAGGAAAAGTTAGCTGCCAGTAGCACACTCCTAGATCTGGGCGGTCCGCGTTGAAGGACATCTCAAGCCCATTGAAGAGGCAGGGAGAAATTCAAAGACAAGCACCTCCCACTGTCCACCTTAAAGGTAATTCTTGAGCCAGTCGAGTTTTTCGATCTGCAAATACCTGCAACGCTGATGCCATCAAGCCTTGAGCTACCGCTGTCAAGCTGCAGTCGCTGAATGAACCCGAGACGTCTTCACCAGTTCTTCTTAACCTCTGATCGGCACTGAGACAATGATTACTGACCCAAAGCAGCCATGAAGGGCAGCCTGCAGTCGTTCGCCAAGCTTCATTCACTGAACCGTCTTACTGCCTGATACCCACCGCTGACTCCCGTCTTGAACTCTGTCGCAGAAGCCTGAAAAGCACCCTGAAGCCTACTCGACGCTGTCAAGCAATAATAACAAATTGAGCAAGAGGTACATTGTGGTTCTGTTCCCCTGGTCCTTCCCAGAAGGCGCCTAGACCATTTTAAGACCCTTTTTCCCTTTTCGCTGAAGCCAGGAAGCCTTTTAAAATATTATAGTGGTTATTAGCCATACTAACTACCCTCCTTTCAGTTTCCAGAGTGCATCCCTTGTCCTTCTTAGAAACGGTCTGTTCTCTGAATTCCCTTACAGGGTGTGTTGTATTTTTTAGTGTTATTAGGTTGTCTGTTGTGACAATAATAAAGTAGATATTTTTAGATAGCCTTGACTGGACACTCCTTTAATCATTGGGTAAAAATTGTATTTTCGCTGTGTTGCAAATAACCAACGATCCACAACCTTTAGAGGAGATAAGCCTGCTGATTCATCCATGTTACCAAAATTGCATAGTGTGTGTGACCCCAACAAAAGGATGTGCCCCTTTAATGTTGCAAACTATTTGACATACATGTTAAGATACTATTGATTTTCCTTTGGAATCTTTATAAAGTATTTCCATACCCACAACTGCGGCTCCATATTGTATCCTGTGGCTACAACAGGTGGGCTAGTGTGGAACAAATTGTTGGAGTTTCAGTAGAAGACCTTGCAACCCTGCTGTTTCTGCTGATCTGTCACCTAGATGTTTTGTTTTTGTATCATGTCGTTCAAAGACATTATTAAGGTTCAACTTTCATAGAAGCACAAATGGTGGAATATTTTGAGTGTGTCCAAATAGCTGGCTTTGCTGAACCGTTACTAAAATATACCCTTGCAAACAGTCACAGTAGTATATCAGGCACTCTACATCTGCTTCCGATTGTAGGGTCCATTTAAGATCACACATCTGTTTTAACTCTGGTTAATAATGGTCTTTTCCATGGGCATTTGTACACACAGGTACGACAGCAGACCTTGATAATTAATGTAAAAGAAGATCAAATGTTCTGCACTCCCATGCATGCTCATTTAAGGAGAACAGTTTCAAATCAAGCCTATACTGAACACACATTAATTCTCCCCTAAATCATCCTTTAGTCTAAGACAGAGTAGCTGAATACCTAACAGACAAATGTGAGTCACCGCCATCACGGTCTGCCAAGATCATTGCAGGGTGAATACAGGGAAGTTAAAATCCTGGTCCGGTTTCTATGTCCTGTGTTGGCAGTTGTTTCTAGTGCACAGACAAGAAAGACATGGAGGTGTGGTGTGACCAGAATGTGGTGAATTGGGGGGAGGCATCCCCAAGGAAGGGTAAGGTGCTCTTGGGGGGCTGGCTAGCGGGTATGGTGAGGCAAGGGCCAGAGGAGTGGTCGGGGATTGCTCAATGCTGTACTTGTTCATAGGGTGGGTGGGGCATGGCAGTAAGAGATGGTTGCGGTCCCATTAGAAACCTGATATCGGATAAACAAGGCTTCTAATGGGTCTGCCACTTTAAAGGAAAGGAATCATTGCACACCAGTTCTCATCCTCTGTTCCCAGCATATGTGTTGTAATGTGCAATTTGCATATCCCCTTTCGCTATTAGTATAGTCACAACGCGCTGTAGGTTGAACATCCTCAGGGGGACCGGAGTCCATGTATGGGAAATTCAAGGAGGTGCTAGTATGCGTGTGTGCATGTTAACCAATATGAAGATATGAAGGGTTGTCCAAGACACCCATGTCGAGCTGGCATGTGGATGGGTGGTGACAGATGGCCTAGAGAGGGTATGCGAGAATGAGATAGTCAATTATGTGTGCAGCTACCTATCAAATTTTTGCCATGATCGTTAGCTGTATTCTTATGGCAGCAGTATTGTGCAAATTGTCTTCGATTTGTGCATGATGGCAATTCGGTGCGGGTCAGTGGCCGTGCCTTTGGCTAGTTTCCATAAGCATGGAGTGGGAAATGTTCAATGGCTTTGCTAAACTCCAGTACATTACCTAGATCCAATGCATTGGCTACACTCAGTGCTCCAGATAGGATTCTGAGGTGGGAGTATTTTACTCCCTATTTTGAGATTTGAAGAGTAAATCCAAATTCAACAAAGTATAAATGAGTGTTCACCTCTGCAAGAGAGTAAAGGGTGCTGGACATCCATCCAATGTGTGCATAAAGCTAAACGTTTGGAAAATATAGAAACAATATAGTTGCATTTCATGTTATCTGTCTTCAAATAATGTATTACACTTGTGGAAAATGCTCTCTCACGCAATAACTTGTAGGCGTGTGCTATCCAGATGCATCTTCATGACATTAGGACACAGGACCTCTTAAGAATGTACTATAGCAAGAGAACCATATAACAACTAGTTGGGTATTCATAAATAAAGTCCCTTACTCTACTATAGGGCCTCATTACGAGGTTGAAGGTAGCCTTGCTGGTTTTACCGGCAAGGCTACCTCCAAACTCGCATCCGGGTCCGGCACCCGCAAATGGGCAATTACCAGGCTATTACAGTCCAGCCAGACCCGGTAATGAGGCCCTATGTCTTTCCCCTCCGACTGTTGATGCCTCTTTACTTATGTTTCATGGCCTCTTCCTCATGTTTTGGCTCTGCCCTTCCTGTTGCTACTTTTTTTCCAAGTGTGCAATAGAGGGGTTTACCAGGTGTTAAGGGGGCTGTGACTCATTGATAGCGCTGCTGCAGACTGTGGCACAACTAGGGTAACCCCTGAAAAACCAGAAAAATAGAAAGGCACACCTGAAAAACAAGAAACAATTAAAATAAATCTTCATCTGTCTCACATTGTTGTAATCCCTCATTGCAACCAATTGATTTCAAGCTGTCTATTCCTATATCAGCGCATTGATTCTGGCACTTTGTTGTTATGCTACTTTTTTCCCTGTCTCCCACGTTGTTGCTCTACCTCTCACTAGTGTGTGTTTCCATGTTTGTTGTTGTGGTCTCTTGCTCTGTATGGCTCTGCTTTTACTGGGCCTCATTAGAAGTGAGGCGGAACGGGTTAACGGGACCCGCTAAAGGAGGCGGACCAGTTAAACCCGTTCCGCCTCATTACAAGCTCCCCTTGCGGGACCCGGTAAGTAACACCTGGTCAAACCAGGCGTGCTTACCGGGTCCCGCAAAGGGAAGAGGGAGCAAACAAGGGTCCGCTCGTAATCGGCCCGTTGTTTGCTCCCTCCCCCATTCCCATTCAGCCCTATGGGGGCTGAAATGGGAATGGGGAAGGTCTGTGCCCGGTTCCTGGAAGGAGGAATTACTGGGCCCTCCGACCTCAGAATGGCCCAGTAATTCCCCATTCTGGGAACCTGGACCCGAACTCGATTTGGGCGGCAGCCATGCCGCTAATAGCGGCATGGCTACCGCCAAAATCGTAATGAGGCCCACTGTCTCTGAATACCATTATTGCTGTTTCTCTCCTGATGTTAGTGAATTTTATTTTATTGATTTGGCGATGGTGCCTGCGCAGGTAGAGAACAACAAGTTACTTACCTGTGGTCATGTTCTTTTGATTGGATGTTACTCCCACACATTCCTCATCTTTTGATAGATAATGGGCCTCATTACGAGGTAAGAGGTAAGGGATTGGGGAATGGTTCTCAGAATGGGGACTTACCGGGACCTGCAAGGTTGGAATGACCCGGTAAGTACCCATTCTGAGAACCCGGACTAATAGCACCATGGCTACCTCCTACCGTGTAATGAGGCCCAATATCTTTCCAGCTTCAGCTGCTTCGGAAACAATATTTCTCGACAGAAGGCACTATGTGCTGTCGATGTCCCTCACGGGCCTCCGTTTGACTGTCAACGTCATCATTAGTATAAATAGTGCACGCAGTGCCCGTTGGCTTCAGTTCTGTTTTTCCCCCTCCGTAGAGGAATTACTAGCCATACCATAGACCGTAGGCTCCAAGAAAGGGCAAATTGTAAAACACATAATTTCTATGGTGGGGTTGGCTGGGAGGGGCAGTGAGGGATATGTGGGTCTTCGAATGGATTGTGTCTTCCCACGTATTCCTCATCTTTTGATAGACTCCCAAAGCAGTTATAGTTTTGGTGGTGGGAGTGAGAATTTCTGTTCTCAGATATTACGATGGACAGAATGAAGAACAGCCTTCCCAAATTGTCCTTCTTGACTGGAAGATGAATCCAGGCAGTAATGTTTCACAAAAGTGTGAACAGACAGCCAAGTGGCCGCTGCACATTTGTCTTTAATTGGAACACCTCTCTGAAGAGCAGAGGAAGTTGCCATACCCCTTGTGGAATGTGCTCTTAGACCTTCCAGCGGGTCCTTACCCGCAAATCTTTCCCCAATATGTAGAATAATCCACCTAGGTTTAACCCTGAGAACGACTTTGTCCTTATGTAAAATAGTATAATGGGGTTTACACGAATGTGCCTGTAACCTGCTTACCCTGCGGACTGCACTTATTGCCACTAGTAAGACAGTCTTTAAGGTTAAAAGTCTAAATGGACATGAATGTATTCAAATGGAATGCATGTTGGACATATTAACACCATGTTCAGATCCCATATGTGGACTAGAAATGGAACTGGTGCAAATACATTAGTAAATCCTTTTAGAAATTGAACAATCATAAGGATCTTAAAATATGATGGGGGTCATTACAACCCAGGCGTTAACCAATGGCGCCATTAGCGTCATGGTTGACGCCGGAATCCGCCATGGTGAATGGCGGAATTACCGCCCCATTCCAAGGTTGGAGGGGCGGTAATTCCCTATTCACCATTGGCCCTTCCACATTCCCATTTTTGCCCCATAGGGCTCAATGGGAATGGGGAAGGCAGTAATTACTGTACCGCAAATTGTGATACTGTAATTACCTCCAAGGTCCCTTTGCAGGTCCCTTCCTTAACGGCTGGTGAAACCAGCCCTTATGGTAGGGACCCGCAAAGGGACCTCATAATTGGGTGGTAAGGGATTACCGGCACCAGTGCCCTTACCGGTACCGGTAATCCCTTACCGCCTGGGTCGTAATGAGGCCTGATGTCTCTTCCGAAGAGCGCTTGAAAACTGAAAACGCTGCCAGATAACCCTTAAAAGTGCCAATCTGGAGCTAAATGTAACAAAAAAGATAACACCATAGGTTTATCACATAGAAAAGGATCCACATTCTTATCTCTGCTCTAGCTGCCAAACTTGTTTCAACGGACGCGGTATAAAGATTTTGTTGCTGGCATACTGGCCGAAAGCAACATTTCCAATAGGTCATACGGGAGGTCCCAATCCTTATATCTCAATCTCTGAGAAACAATGTGTGAAGTTCGAGTGTCTTGACCCCTGGATGGAGAACCCAACCCTCCTCTCGTGGGAGAAGGTTCTCTCTTTGTGGAAGACGCATTGGAGGGCAGATGGACATGCCCAGAAGGTCTGGGTATCACGTCCTTCTGGCCGAATCTGGAGCAATAAGGATCAAGGTTTTCAGAAACTTTCTCAACCACCTGATCACATGAGAAATGACGGGGACTGGAGGAAACATGTACAGGAGTGGAAACCCCTAGTCCACTACGAACGTGTTCCCTAAAGCTCGTCTTGGGGGAAATTCCTGGAGCAGTACAGCTCACACTTCTGGTTCACACCGGTAACAAACAGATCCACTTGACGGGTTCCTCAAAGATCGAAGATCTTTTGAAGGACTTCCTGAGCTCGTTCCCACTTGTGGGAGACTGTGCTGTGCCTGCCCAGAACATCCGATACTGTATTCTCCTCTCCGGCTAGGTGAACTGCAAATAGGGAGATTCCTTCTTGAATTGCCCAGGACCAGAGCTGCATTGCTTCTCTGCACAGTTGTAGTAACCCTACACCTCCTCTCTTGTTGAGGTAGTACATGGTCAATGTATTGTCCATCATTATCAGGACATTCTTTCCACGTACAGAGGGCAGAAAGGCCTTCAGCACTAATCTGATTGCCCTCAGCTCCAAAAGGTTGATGTGTAGTTTGGACTCCAATGGAGACCAACAACCTCTGATTGTCAGATCGTTGGCATGTGCTCCCTCCGTGAGTGAGGCGTCCGTTACTACTGTTATTTACACCCAGGGTTCTCCCTTCAGAATGTTGTGCTCGCATGCCCCCCACAGAATATCTTGTGCGACCCTGCTCGGAACCTGAAGGAGGTCTGACATCCTGCCTGAGAATTGGGACCATTTAGTCCTGAGTGCCCATTGGAGAGATCTCATTCTCAGGTAAGCCTCTGGCTCCAGGAAAAGGCAGGATTCCATGAGGCCGAGCAACCTCAAAAAGTTGAAGGCCAGAAGACGCTGGGCACTTTGGAATTTGGTGACATCTGCAGAATGTTTTGAGCCCTCACCGTGGGTGGCGAGGCTTTCCTTGAGGATGCATCCAGGACTTCTCTGATAAACTGGAGTTTTTGTGATGGTATCATGTAGCACTTCATGTAATTGAGGGAGAAGCCCAGTCTGTGGAGAGAGTGACAAGTTACGTTGGATGTTCCCAAGGCCTGTTTGATCAGCCAATCGTCCAGATAGGGGTAGACATGAATCCCCTCTCTCCTGAGACTTGCTGCCACCTACGCCATTACCTTAATGAAAACCCGCGGGCGGAGGTCAGCCCAAATGGCACAACTCGAAACTGATCATGAGAACCGCCAACAGTGAACCTCAGGTACCTGCTGTGCTTGTGATGGCTAGGCACTTGAAAGTAAACATTCTGAAGGTCCAATTACACCATCCAGTCTTGAATTAGAGGGCAGGAAGGATCTGGGAAAGGGTAACCATCTTGAACTTGTCTTCTTGAGGAACTTGTTCAAGTTTCTTAGGTCCAAGATGGGTCTCAATCCTCTGTCCTATTTGGGGATTAGGAAGTAAGGGGAGTACCAACCCTTGTTGCTTTCTGCTACGGGTACTGATTCTATAGCACCTTTCTCCAACAGGGTCAATTTTTCCTGCACAAGGAGCGGATCAGGAATCTTGAAAGAGCTGCTCCCCGGTATATGATCCTAAGGCCTTTTTTGAAAGGGAAGGCAGTAACCCTGGGCTACCGTTTCCAGTGCCCAAACATCTGAAGTAATGCCCGCCATTCTTGCAGATGCCAGAGAGTCTGCCTTCCATCAGGGCCTTGTGGGCTAAGGCCTCAGAGAGGTTTTGAGGCAGCTGAAGCAGCGACTGATGGCAATGTTGCCATTGCTTGGGCTGATTTAGGACCTCTCCCTCATCCGCCATGAGGAAATCTTCTTTGGACTCTATGACTGGCCTGTCCTCTCCCTCTTCTAACTGAGGAGTAGAATCAAAAGGACTTGCCCCTCCAAGATGATGAACCAAGGTAGGAATGTTGAGGTTGTCTAATAGTGGCACTGAGAGTCTGAGCCGCGGCTTTCGAGGTCTGCAGCTTTCCCAGACTTTCATCAGCCTTGCTGCCAAACGGCCTCGAGCCATCAAAAGGCATATTGAGGAGTCTAGATTGTACATCCGGTGCAAATCCAGACTTCCTCAACCACGCAAACCTTTGTAGGACAACACTAGTTGCCAGGGATCTGTTAACATTATCTGCAGTATCCAGACATTACTGGAGGCCGTCACACATTGCCTCTATAATCAGCCACCATAGGTACGCAATACCACAAAGTAAATGTACATTTCGACAAGGCACAAGTAGCATTAGCTTATCTCAAGGCCATACTTCCAGCCGTAAATATTTTTCGTGCCCCAGCATCCACTCGCTGGTCATCCCTATCAGGAGGGATGTAGGATATGCAGATTGCTTTGTGGACGTGGCTGCTTGAACCACTAAACTCTCTGGTGTCGGATGTTTTGTCAAATATTCTGGGTCACTGCTGGATTCTGGTGTTTCCCAATTCAATGCAACCCTTTTTTGGAGGGCAATATGGAATGGTAATATTGGATCTTTCTGGGAACCCTGATCCACCATATCAGTCAAATCATCCTGCACAAATGGTGGTGCAGTCTTACTCCATCCCAAAGATTCTACCAACTTTCTCCTAAGTTGTCTATATGAGGCATCGTGTGGTCAGTAGGGTCTGGCTTCCCAAAATCTTATTCTGGAAAAGTATCTACTCCACTGGCTGTCTGCAAGTTTTCATATAAGTCTTTCATTCTAGACTCTCCAGAAATTAATCCACCTAGCACCTTTCGGGTACCATATTGTAAGCCAAAAGGAGGTATATTATCATCTGAAGGCTCATGATCTTCATAGATTGAAGTTAAAGATTTAAGAAAATCCTTTCATGGTAAGGGTTTGAAAATCTTATCCTGTGTTATTGGGTGCTTCGACCACTTCGAAGTAATCATCGACAATGACTTCAAAGTTAACAGTGTTGTAGACTTCGACTGTGTCGGAGTCGACTTCGATACTGGCGTCAATGGCTCCGACGCTGATGGCGCTTAAGAGATTGATATCGTTGTCAGCAGAGTTGCCGACTTCGTCTTTGAAGGAGCCTTCAAAGGACTAGACTCTTGGCTTGTCGAAGCCCTTGACAATTTCTCACTGGATCGAGATTTAGATAATTCTTGATGTAAATCCGGTTTATGTCTCAGACTCGAAGGTTCTCAGGTTTTTGCCTTCGACTCCCCTTTGTCATCTTTTTGCAGAAAGACAGGGGCATCGACTTTCTCCTTTTCTTTCGAGCAGGTCGGGCCACCTTCTCGAAGATTTTTATCATTTCTTTATGAAAAGTATCCCATTTGGCTGAGGAGTCAGATTTGGTTATACATTTGATTACCACACAAGAGGAATCACTAGAGCTCGATGCTGACCCGTAATGTTGTTTTTTTGCCTTCTTGGAAAAAGACGAAGAATGACGCGATCGACCTCTCGATCAATATCTTTTAGATCTTTTCCATCGAGGAGAATCTCTCGACTCTTTGGACTTTCTTTTTTTCAAATTCTTCAAAGGAGACTTCGAAGGAAGCCTACCCACTGCCAATTTACCTTAACGCTTCCTTAGAGCCTTGTCGGTCATCGCGTGAAAGGAGCTACACTTGGACGTACGATTTTCAGTCTTGAGACACCACAAGCATATTCAGTGGTGGTTGCTAACCATCATTTTCGACCCACAATCTTGGCACTTCTTGAAGCCCATTTTAGGCATTGATGGAGCCCACAGTGAAGACAATTTCGATTCGAACATTTGTGATGAAGTTCATTGAAGAACCAAAGCGTGCCGTAATTCTTTGAAGTGAAAGCTCAGAAAAACAGAACTGAGGCCAAGGTGTATTGCATGCGCTACTTATACTAATGATGACGTCGACAGTCGAACGGAGGCCCTCTAGAATATTCTAAAGGAGGGAGGGTGGGGCAAGGGTCTCCAGGGGACCCAGAATGGTGGCTACTGGATAGTAGCATCAGGAAATCTTGATGGGAGATGGAGTAGGAGCAGAGAATGGGTGAGCGGTTGAGGGAGCTGGATGTTGGGGAAGGGTTTAGTTGCTAATTTGGTGCTGATGCTGAAGTTTCTTTCAATAGCGATGTTGTAAAAGTGGTCTGACAGGGAAGTAGAGTGCTTGGGAGTGTGGGGTGGGGGGCTAGAGCAGTGTGGGGCCTTGAATTCTGCAATGATGTTGTGGAGTTCTCTCCTGGGGTTGTGCATGTTGGAGATTCAGTTTCCATACAGAACCTTTTGGCTTTCCTAATTTCAGCCCTCTAGGCCCTGATCTGCCTGGCAAGGGAGACTTTGTTTTGGGGGAGGGGTATTTATTTTTTATTTTATTTTTTTTACATTTGTATAGCGCACAAACAGCCCAGGGGCATCGTGGCACTGTTACTTGTAGGAAGCTTAGTTACAGTGGGGTCAGAGTTCAAGCATTTCACACTATAGGTATTATACATAATATGCGTTGAAGGTCATTAGTACAGTAGACTAGTTGCAGTAGTGGAACATTTGCAGTGTCTAGGGGAAGGGGCAAATAGTCACATCAGCCAGTAGAGTTCATCAAGTGAACAGGGTGGTTTTCATAGCTTTGCGGAAGGCAATGAGGGAGGGTTTGGCCCGCAGGGTAGTGGGGAGGGCATTCCATTGTAGGGAGGCACACCACCTTGCACATTCCTCCTGCCTCTGTCCTCCCATCTGAATCCCATCCTAGAAGCATGCCTCATCAGCACACACTCGCCAACTCCTCAAATCAACCACCCTCTTCTCTCCAAGGGGTAGGTTCTGCCATTTGCGTTCCAGGCAGTGGATGAGGGTTTTGAGGGATTTGACGGTGGGAGTGAACCACTTTGGAGTAAGACCTGGTATGTGGCAGGTGGATCTAGTCAGTGTGAGGGGGTTGAGGGCATCAGAGAGCCATTGGCCATAGTGGTGAATGGGTGGGATTCCTCCTTGGAGAGAGAGGTTAGGAAGGGAAGAAAGCAGGGGGTTAGCCAGGTTGGGGGGTATAATTACCTTGTTTCAAAGGAGGACACAAGAGGGTTGGAAGGTGTTATTGAGGCAGGGAGAAGAGGGTCATGAGTGACAAGAAGCTGGCAGAGTGATCAGTCCATACTAGAGGGCAGGGGAGGGTGCAGAGATCAAATTGGTGGAGATGAATATTGTGTCAAGGGTGTGCCCTGCTATTTGGGTGGGTCCAGATATCAATTTGGTCATGTTGAGTGCTTCCAAGTTGACAATGGGCCTCATTACGACCCTGGCGCTAAGTGAAAAACGATGGCGGTAAATGGTTACCGCCATCGTTTTCCGCCAGGTCCGATCATGACCCGTGACCGTTAACTACGATGCCATTAGCGGCATCGTAGTTAACGCTGCCGCTAACTGCGCTAAGGGTGCGCGCACGCGACCGGCCACACCGTACTTAGCGCCATGGCGGAAAGGTACGCAAATGCCGACCCAAGCGGACATGCACCTAACGCCATCACCCAGCCCGTTAAGTACCTTACCGCCATGGTGCTAATTACGCCATCGCGAACCAACCGTAAAGGGCCATGTAAAGTGAATGCAGCTGCCACAGGTGCACAGAAACAGCACAGGTGAAGCCAATACAGACTCAGGAAGTACAAAAAGAGCACACCCCACCCCTTCCCACACCCAGTCACACTCCACAATGATACCAATACGACTAGCAATGTTGGGGCTGGAGGACCTGATAGCAATGCATGTGCTACAACAGCAACAACAACAACAGGCAGCACAGAGGAGACGCAGGCGAAGAAGGAGGGCAAGGCAGGCCCAGCAAGCCCCACCAGCACAGCCAGTGCCACCACGCAGGCAGCCCCCAATCCCATGCATCAGAGCCAATCCATTCAACCTCACTGCTGAGCAGATCCACACCCTGTACCGTTTGGACCGGGACACCATCACCGCCATCGTAGACATGATACACAACGACATTGTCAGCATGATAGAAACTCCAACCGCCACCCCTCCCTACTGAAGGTAGTGTCTGTACTCCACTTCCTGGCCACAGGCACCTACCAGCACACAGTGGGGCACTTGCATGGCATTTCACAACCATTATTCTCACGAACACTCATCCAAGTGCTCGATGCCCTCCTCAAGCACACAGACGACCACATCTCATTACCACGGACTGCCCAGGACATTGCAAACACCAAAGTGGGTTTCCATGCACTAGCCGGCATACCCGGTTGCATTGGTGCCATCGACTGCACCCATGTGGAATTGGTGGTTCCACGTGCCATGGAGGTACCGTACCGCAACCGGAAACAGTTCCACTCAATCAACGTGCAAATGGTCTGTGACTCCAACAAGATCATCACACATTGTTGTGCCCGATTCCCCGGATCAACCCATGATTCTATGGTCCTGAGGAACTCCACAATACCACGCTACATGGAGCGACATGCAGGCCCAAGATCCTGGCTACTCGGTGAGTCCAATGTCATGGAAGTGGGCAGGTGAATGACGTACCGATGCATACTCCACCTGGCTGAAAGGGGGGGGGTGATGCATACTCCACCTGGCTGAAAGGGGGGGAATGATGCATACTCCACCTGGCTGTGAGTAACACAGAGAACGGAGACAGAGGATGGGCACTCACAATGCACTCAACCCCTTTGCATACATTGGGTGATGGCATGCAAAACAGGCCATGGGAGCCATGAGCATATACTGGTTGCATTGTGTGAATCAATTAGTGCATGTAGAAGTGAGCCGAAGTAACAGTTGGATGCAAGCCATGGTGGCACATCATGTTCTTGATCAGACGACATGACTGACAAATACATCCTCGCCTACATACAGGTGATGCAGGCTATCCCCTGAAGAGGTGGCTCCTTACACCAGTCCGGAACCCGCAGAACCAGCACGAGGAGGACTTCAACCGTGCACATACACGTACTCGTGTGGTCATAGAGCAGACATTCGGCCTATTGAAGGCACGGTTCCGAAGCCTCAGCAGGTCTGGTGGGGCACTCCTGTACCACCATGAGAAGGTGGCAAAGATCGTCATGGCATGTGTCATGCTACACAATATGTGCGTCAGACGGAATGTGCCCCTGCCCCCTGACGCAGAACTGCAACCACCTGACGATGAGGATGAGGAGGGTGCAGATGGGGCGGCACCCCATGGAGGAGGCGACGCACAGGAGGGGCGTGCAATGCGCCAAAGTATCATCGACCACTGCTTCTAGCACACACGGCTGGTGTGAATCACATGGAGACTGCACTTGGGGCACTGTGTGTCTCTGGGACATGCACACTGTGGAATGTACACCAATAATTAAACTATGAAACGTCGTGACACACCCCCTCCCCCCTCCCCCCTGCACACCCCAACACACCCCCTCCCCCCTTCCCCCTGCACACCCCAACACACCCCCTCCCCCCTCTCCCCTGCACACCCCAACACACCCCCTCCCCCCTCCCCCCTGCACACCCCAACACACCCCCTCCCCCCTCCCCCCTGCACACCCCAACACACCCCATGTAGGTGTCAACAGATGCCTGTGACAGTGGCCACAGGCTGTTACAAGCCCCCTCTCCCGGCCCCCAGGGCACCCCTGGCTGTGGAGAGCAGGTTACGTCCGGAACGTCGGACGGGGCTGCTCTGTGCAGAACTGGCAGTTGAGGATGTCCCTGCCTGCCCCCGTGCATGCACGTCCTGTAGGGTGTGGGTGAGCTCAGTGAGCGCACGACGCAAGCCGGCAAGTTCAACACAGATGTCCCTGGACATGGCCTGCATGGCATCCCTCAGGGTGGCAGTGCTCTGCGCTACTTCGGCCCTTAGGGTCTCCGTGGCCTGTTCAATGGTTGCCCTAGCCCCCACACATTCCGCGGCATGCTCAGCCAGCATCGTGGACAGTTGTTGCTGCCGTTCTGTGATGTCCTCGAGGGACTGCTGCCCCTGCTGGCCCATGGCCAGTGCTGGTGGTGTGATGGAGGGGCTGCTCCCCTCCTGTGGACTGAGGACTGGGCATGGGGTAGAAGGCCACTCCTCTACCTCTGTGTGCCCCTGTGTGTGATCCTCATGGGGGCTGGCGTCTGACAAACAGGGGGAATGTAGTAGGTCAGTGGGGCTTCTGACTTCGTGCTCCTCAATGTCTGAGTCTGAACATGCAGCTATTGCAGCTGTCTCACCCATGTTGCTGCTGGCCGCTGACCCGGTGCCTTCTGTGGCAGGCAATGTTGGTAGAGGTGGAGCAGCTGCTGCTGGCCTGCTGACTACAGGGGTGCTTGCCGGTGGGACGTCCGGTATGCTTGCAGTGGGTCCTGCTTGTTGTGGGGTCTGCCTCACTGCAGCTGAGGTTGAGGGTGCGGGGACGGTATTATTGGCCTTCTTGGCTCTCTTCGTCGCAGGGGTGTCCTGGTCCTCGGGGTGTGAATCTGTGCCTGTGGTGGAGCAAAGGAGGGAGGGCGTTATTGATGGGTCTGCAGACTTTGGAATGACAATGATAGACATTAGTCTGGTCAGTAGATGAGGCAGATTTCAGGCAGGGCCATGCAGGTTGTCTCCTTTTAGTGTGGAATGTGGATGCAGGTATGCGGGTGCCATCAGTGTATACAGGGTGGTGCTCGCATGTGGCTATGGGCAGTGTGGAAATGTGTTGCATTTACACTCTAGGGCAACCTTGTGCTACACATGAATGGACTGCAGTGACTATGGCATGTCTTGTTTGAGGCACCTACCTTCATCGCCTGATGTCGGAGCTCCCCTTTCCATCCCTCCGACGCCTTCAATGGCTTCCATGCCAATCGTGGTTGCACAAATCTCCTCCCACGGTTGGAGTTTTAGTGGGGATTCCGACCCTCCACCGGTACCCAGGGCAAGGTTGCGGTTCGCAGAGATGACGGCTCTGACCCGTATCCGAAGGTCGTCCCAGCGCTTCCTGCACTGCTGTGGGGTGCGGGGTACGGTCCCCACCGCGCTGACGCGCTCGGCCACCAGGGCCCAGATGGCCTTCTTTTTCCCTATCGCTGTCCTGGTCATTTCCGGGGAGAAAACGACAGCTGCGTTGTCTTGCAGGGTCTCCACAAGCATGCAGAGTTCCTCCCGGCTGAATCTTTCCTGGCGCTGGCGGTCACATGCCTTCTTAACAGCTTTAGGCATTTTTGGGTAGTTGGATGGGTGGGTGATTGGTTGGGACAGGTGTCAGGGTTGGATCTGGTGTTGTTCGGTAGGATGGCAATGGATTGTGTTTTTAAAGATGGCCAACGTGCTGTTTCCCGTTCCGGCGCGATGACGCTATTTCCGGTTCTGCTTTTTACGGCCACCGCAAATTACGGTGGCGGAAGTGCACCTTGCTCGCTTTACGATGCCGATAGGGGCCTTTTCCGCCATGGCGTTAATTGCATTACCGCCATGGCGTAATGCTCGTGCGCGATGGGTCGTAATGTGGCACTCTTTACGCCATCGGCCCACGGCGTAAACGCTCATTACGCCATGGCGGTAATGACGGAAGATTACCGCCTGGGTCGTAATGAGGCCCAATGAGTGGACGGGTCATGGGATTGGTGGGGCATCAAACCAGATGTTGAGGTCTCCTAGTAGAGTAAGCAAAGCGTGGAAGATCAGGATGGCTGCTAAAAAGTCGCTAAGGGGGTCTGTGACTTTTCTAGTGTATCCATGGCGTCTGTAGAGGAGTATGAAGCTGTGGGTGAGGGAGTGAGTGAGTTGGAATTTATCTAGCAGAGATTTGCAGTAAGCGTTGCATGATTGTTTCTCAGTGTAAGACTGTGAGGTGTAGTTTGTGGAGTATGGCTATTCCCCCTGTTCTGCTGGATTTGTTGTCCATGACTAGGGAGTATCCAGCAGGGAATGCCGTGTGTGCGGTGGGTTGGAGGTCATCGGAGAACCAGAGGATATCTGCACTTTTAGAGGAGATAAAGTCGAAAATAATGTGTATGCATGGGAAGGGGTAAAGTGTGCAGGGAAGGGAGGGTCTTGGAGAGAGGAGGTGGTTGATTTGAGGAGGTGGAGAGTGTGTGCTGATGAGGCATGCTTCTAGGACGGGATTCAGATGGGAGGACAGAGGCAGGAGGGGTGTGCAAGGTGGTGTGGAAGGTGGATCAAGGCTAGGAAGTGGGGATGGCGAAGGGCAGGTGTTTATAGGACTGGGGCTGGGAGGGAAGTGTGCTCATGAAGGAAGGGTTGTAGGGAGTGGGATAGAGAGGGGAGGGAGGTTTATCTGAAAGGAAGGGACTAGCGGACTAGAGTGGCTTGCGGTGGGGATAGGATGGCATGAGTGACAGGAGAAGAGGGGGAGTCGCAGTTCGGAGAGGGAGAAGGAGAAGAGAGGAGGGAGGAGGTGAAGGGGGGTCTTATCTATTCTGTCCTGGGGAGGGGAGGTAGGAGAAAGGTAGGTTTTGAAATGTGGGATGGCTTCAAAGGGGGTGTGTGGGAGGTGCTGAGGGTTGGCTATATGTGTTGGAATTATAAGGGTGCTGCTGTATTCAGGACAGCTACGCTGCTCAGATAGTAGCTAGTATAGGGAACTTGAGCTACAGGTGTGATGTAACTAGATTCAAAACAATGTTCTGTACCGAAGGTCCAGCGAGATTCAAAGTGATTGGAGCATAACAATGCAAGTAGATTCAAAAGATTTGCATTATTAAAAATGCAACTAGTTTCAAAACTTTTGCAGTATTAATGCAACTACATTCCAAATATTGACAGTATTAAAAATGCAACTAGATTCAAAACATTTGCAGTATTAAAAATGTAACTGGATTCAAAACATTGGTAGTACTAAAAAAAACAACTAGATTCAAAATATTGGTAGTACTAAAAAAGCAACTAGATCGAAAACATCACAGTATTAAAAATACAACTAGATTCAAAACATTCATAGTACTAAAAGACAGACTAGATTCAAAATGTTTGTTGTGCCATAAAGCACCTAGATTAAGAAACATTTGCAGTATCAAAGCACCTGGATTCAAACATTTAGTGAACTTAAGTGGTAACTGTAATGAAGACAGCCAGTTGCTGGATTTAGGGTAGAATACACCCAAATGCAGCTTGAATCAATACTTTTACAGCAACTAGCGTGCAACTGGAAACAAATAACTGTTAAAGTTAGGGATGAGGGCCAATTATGAGTAAGTATGGGGATCAACTAGGAACCAATGAGAGGGTGTAAACCGAGAACCAGAGGGTGTAAGGGCGAAGTAGAGGAGGGTGTAGTATAGAAGGGTCTGTTTTCAGCAAGGAAGAATATTGGCCAGCGGCAGGTAAGACTGTGAGCAAATCTATCTAGCAGGGGTAATCACAGGTTAGGTAGAAGGTACATCAGGGTGAAAGGCTTACACATGGGAGTGGTACCAAACACGCCCAAAGGAAGGATAGGCTAAGAGTAGGCCTGTATAACGGGCCATACAGCTGGTGGTCACTTTTAACCTTATTGTTGTAGCTTAGCTTCTATTGTTCTGGCAAGGGCTCAATGGGCAAACGGGGAACGGGAGCTGCCCAGAAGGGAGCTGCCCTTTGCTGTAGCCCTTCACTGGCTGCCTGGGCAAGGCTGCCCTGGTAGAGCCTCTGAAGACCTGGGGAGTTCTCGTCATGTGTGCAAAAGCATGCAGACCAATGGGAAACTGGGAGGGTGGTCAGGGGGAGAAAGGAAGGCGCCACTGGGAGGGAACCAGGAGGTGGGGAAGTGAACAACAAATGGAGGACAGCCTAAACCAGGGAGAAAACCAAAAGAAAAATGTTTAAAAACACACACTAAACACATGAGGCAGGTTGCTTACCCTCGCTGTTGGGATATAGGGACTGCTGGTAAATGGAGCGAAGACTCCTTTAGAGTGGGCTATTAAGCACTCCAGTGATTAATGAGATTTCCAGTCACATGTGCAAAGGCACACGGACCAATGGGGGACTGGGATGGCATGCTGGGGGAGGAAGGACAGTGGTACTGAGAGGGAAGCTGGAGCTGGGCAAGGGAACAACAAATGGAGGACAGAACAAACCACAGAGAAAACTAAACACATGAGACAGATTGCTTACCCAAGCTGGTGGGCTACAGGGGCTGCGGGAAAATGCATATGCAGGATCCACAACATAGGGAGGATGTGCACCAGCTGTTCCTCTTACCTGCTACATTGGAAAGTGCTTCCCAAACCAGGTGTATTTGTTTATGGCACAGTGCGGATGCCTGTATTGAGAATGAAAAGACAACAAATTCAACAAAACATCAAAAGTGGCACTATACCCACCTTTGGACCTTTTGGTAAATTGTGGGGCCTGAGTTGAATTTGAATGGCTAATGGAGGTTGGCTCCAACTCTGTGAAAGAGCTTCTTAGCAGGAGGCTTTCATTTATAAGGGATTGAAAAAAATGAAAAAATAATTCTATGTGTTGTACTGCTTGTAGTTTTGTGTGTAACTTGGTAAAGATTGCCAAGAGACACTCCAATTTCCCAACACTCCTCACCTATTGTGCCTGAGTACCAGGAAAACCACACTACATTTTAGAGTTTCTTTTATTAGTTAAGCATCCAATTATTTTTTCATATTTTTCTAGCCCAATTGTGTATTCTATTGAAAGTATCGGGGTCCCTGCCAGACCAAAAATGTTCTCTCATTGAAGACGATCCAAGAGATATGTGAGAACTCAACCATGCAGAGGCCACCGCACTGAGAGTCTACAAAGTGGACTTTTAGGGAAGAGGATAGATATATAGTTTCATGGAATTTGGATGTTTATGTTAATGTTGTGTTGTCTTTAAATGTATAACTTATGTTGCTTGAATTATTGACATGTACAAAAAATATCAAAGAACGGTTGGAGAAGATAATACAGACTAGAAACTAGCAATTGTGATGATATTCAATGAAGATGTATCTTTTTTCAGAAAGAAGAAATCCAGAGGACACAATATACAAAAATAGATGCGTGCAAATGGGATTTTGAAAATTAATTAGCATCTATTCCAGGAGAGATATATGATTATTCAAAAATTACCAATAATATTGTGATGTTTTTACAACTTCAGTTATTTATGTGTATGATTGTGAAGAGTAGATGCAGATATGGATATGCATATGCGTGTTTGGACTGAGGTACATTGCCTAGTACGGATGTGAGTGATAAATGTTTTTTTCATGTTTCTGCATTGAATTATTGTTCTTTGAGTTGTTCTTGATCATTCAACATTTCTATATTAATTAAATAAATAATGTTTCTATTTTTGTAAATTGTGTCCTCTGGATTTCTTCTTTCTGAAACAAGCTCTGTATTTTCCTAATCCCTGCTCTTCGTTTTTTTGTTTTATTCAATGAAAATGTGACACATGTAATCTCAATGTATATAGATTTGTATATGTTGGTATGGGATTGCATAAAGACATACGCTTTTTTTTTAATTGTGAAGTTGTAATGGTACTGCACACCAGGAACAGTCTGAGTAGGAAACCATTGAATCCTTCCAGAGTCAAAGTCACTAGAGCTGGTTGCTGTTTTCTGCTGAACTAGTGGAGTATTTAGGTTTATAGTTACAGTCGTTATGTATTATATATAACCTGTACTGCTGCTAATATGTTCTCTTCTGGAGTGATCCTCTGTTCAAGTATCATGCTGACATGTGAATGATATGCAATGGACTTCATTCCTCCAGAACTACAATGCCTGTATAATAATTCATTCTCACCCAGAAGTAATGTCACCTCTAAATCTTTATCAGTGTTGTTTTCTTGAAGAGCACTATGCTGAGTCATCTCATTGCAAATGTGTTTCTCAGTATGTGTGTGATCTGCCTTCCAATCATATGGACAGAAATGCATGTTCGCTAATGCATGAAGCCGCTTGATTAATGCTTCAGTGTGATGCATCTATATGACTACAATTTAACAAATGCAACAATGTGTATAGCTGTCTTAGTGTGTGAGGTCTCTGTAGGGGTGCACATTTCTCAAGAAATTGTGGTTATAGACCTGCCCACTTATTTTACACTAGGAACCCTAAAAATGTAATCTCTATTTGCACTATCATTGACTTCTTGAAATTAAATAGACATATTTTTGATTAAATCCACCTCAACTAAGTCAGAGTGAGTTCCAATCATCATGTGTAAAATAGATGTCATCTTCATACTGCCAACAATTTGTAATGTCTTCTAGCAGACTTATAGAGATATTGTGTTTGAGAATGTTCTAAGGTTATTCTTTTCGCCCTGAGGAATTCTACTGAAACAATAGTGTTTCCATTTAAGCAATAAACCCTGAGCATCGGAGAATTAAACAATTTACGTAATACCCCAGGGACTTCGTTAAGGCCCATGCTTCGCTCGAGCCTCTAACTAGGGGCCCCGGGACATTACCTGAAGTGGTAATGCCCCCCTTCTCCGGGCATATTCCTGTTAGTACCCTGGCCCGGTGTTTCGGAAAAGGAAAAAAAAAAGGTACAAAAATGCCCACTGCTGAAGGGAAAACTAAGACTGTTTTCCCTTTCCATGGCAGCCATTGAAAACAATCAAAAAGTAAACAAACAAAATGGCTGCCATGGAAAGGGAGAAGGGACTACATGTAGTTCCTTCTTCCTTTCCATGGTGGGCATTAAAAAAAGGATAAAATGTAAACAGAAATAATGGCTGCCATGCAAAGGATTAGGAACTACATGTAGTCCCTTCTTCGTTTCCATGGCACGCATGGTAATTCGGGAACAGACGCACTGGAGACAGAAGTGTTTTCAGCAGGTCCGCTCCCGAAGAGGAGCAAAAAATAGATAAGTAGAGGGAAGGGGGAAGGGAAATCTGTGGAGGGGGTGGGGAGTGGGGGTGAAGCACTTCCCTCAATCCCCGGCAGGGGACGTTGGCAGCCTACAGCAGTGAGGCGGCTCAGAGTGGGGGGATTACTGTCTGGTAATTCCCTTGTTCCGAGCCTCCACATTGGCTGAGAAGCTGCCACACTCCCCCGGCCAGGTACCAATTAAAGGTAAATGGAAGTGTGCTTGTAGCTTTTGGGATCTAAAGGCTTCAGAGAGATGGGCTCTGCACTTGTGGGAAGTGAACCAACTGCTCTTGAGCAACTGATATGTTTAATCTTAGTCAGCAATATTGTCATGAACCTACCACCAAATTGCTCAAGGATTTTCTCTTGTTACACTTGTGTAAATGGCAAACATTTAAAGTAATTAAATGTCTCTTCACAGTTTTCTCACTAAAAGAACAATCATTTACATGGGCAAGTCAGTGGAATGCTCTCACATTTCAAGTTAGCATTTCTGTGAATTTGTTATCATGTAAAGATAATGAATGAGCATCAAAAATAGTATAGAGCAACAATATGATATTGCCAATATCAGCAATACTGTACTGCAATATAATCCTAGCCCCTAACTCTTCTCCTGTTCACTCCTAGGAATCTAAAGCCAACAGTCAATCAACAATGTGTACAGGCGTCTAAAATATGACACAGTAAAACAAAAGGATCTACTCTCATTAGTGGTGTCTGGAAATGCATGCCAGTAGTAATGTGATGCCACCCGAGCCCCTGCAAGCATATTAACAAGAAAACATGAAAAGACAATCTAATCCCACAGCTACAAGAAAGTAAAAGATTCAAGTAAACTTAAACCATGGTTACAAAATGGACAGTTGAACAATAGAAATCCATTTGGTAAAGTCCTCTCTCCCATCCACCAGTTATATATAAGACTTCTTGTACTAAGACAAAATGTGTACCACAACTTTCATCAGTGTGCTCAAAGCGCAGTGAGCAGTCAAGAAACTAGCTTGACTAAAGTAACATGGTCCCTCTAAAACCTATTCAGGACTATGGACAATTTAAAAATGAAAGCTATGGTTATAAAAGCGCAATTCAAGCTTCACAATTCTATAAACAAGTATTAAAATAAAAAATAATACATCCGCTTCATGTTCCATTTCAACTCTGCCCCCAACTGATGTGGACTTGCTGTTAAGGAGCATCCAAGATCCTCTGCTTTACTCCACCTGTTTTACAGTGCAATACATAGGTTTGAATTAGGCCTTAGCTCATTACATGGCCAACAGCCGACTATTCTAGGGTTTATTTGGATTGTCACAGCATCTTATTAAGTCCCCACCAGCTAGGACAGTTGAAGCAAAATGTTGGTGTGCATCTGTATAATGGCTCCACTGTTTCCTATGGCAGCATCTTAAAACAAAACTGCTGTTCTAGCTTCTTTTTTTGTTGTTGCTGACCTTGAAGAAGAGGGTGTGAAAAGTTGCTCTGGACAATTCATTATAACGGATCAATGTTAAATAAACAGCAAATGTGGAATGCCGTTCAGTCAATCTTCTGTCTTTTCCAAGAGTAGACACAGAGTAGATTCCATTACACACATTGGGCCTCATTACGAGGTTGGAGGCAGCCATGGCGCTATTAGCATCATGGCTGCCTCCAAAATCGTTCCGACTCCGGTCTGGTGGATGGAGCAATTACCGGTCCATTCCGAGGTCGGCAGGACCGGTAATTCCCCATTCACCAGAGCCATTCCCCATTCCCATTTGAGCCCCCATAGGGCTCAATGGGAAGGGGGAAGGCGGCAATAACGGTACTGCAAATTGCGGTACCGTTATTGACCCTGGTATCCCTTTGCGGGTCCCGTCCTTAACACCTGGTAAAACCAGGCGTTAAGGAAGGACCCGCAAAGGGAACTCATAATAGGGCGCTAAGGGATTACCGGCACCGGTGCCCTTACTGGTGCCAGTAATCCCTTACCGCCCACCTCGTAATGAGGCCCATTGACTCTGATACTTTTTCATAACGTGTTACTTGATAATTAGCAGGCATAATTTAGTCTCCAGACTTTTCCATGTTAATTGAGTATTTTTGGAATGCATATTTATACAATGAATATTTGATTCTTAAGTTAATGTTGTTTGCTAAATGTAAGGCTATGTTAGCACAAATGATTGAATTACTTGCTTCACATATTCAAGTCTATAAATGAATAGCACTGTTAGTGTGTGTGCAAACAACTGAACAGCTATGTGTAAAACACGTGTCATCCAGAAGTGACATAGCATTGAAACAGCATGTAAGCTGTTTATTCACTGTACTCTACATGTTATCTTTAAAATACACAACAAAGGGTATGTCCAGAAGTGGATTCTGAAAATAATGGCTAAGCACCTCGATGAGGTCCAGAAATACTGACACATGTCTACAGTTCCTTTTACAAAAGGGGTGTGACCTAGCAATTCAGTTTGGTATGCTCACTTGGAAGCAACATTATACCTGATATATGTATAATTGCCCCCATTCTTGAATGGGAAAATTAAGATAAAACAAATGATAGAATAAAATGCAATGGACATTGTAAAAAAACTTCAAATACCTCCTGCCTTGGGGATGTCTGTCCTACTGACATCCTAGAGGGATTCTTGCATGTCCTTGTTCCTTGGATTACCAGAATAGTCAACATTTCCTTTAGGGACAGGTTTGTCCCAGCATCATTGAAGGACCTCTGGATTACCTCCCTCTTAAAGAAACCCAGACTCGATCCAGCCAACGCTAAGAACTACACGCAATTACTAATGTTCCCTACTTGTTTAAGATCATAGATCGAGTAGCGTACTTACAACTAGAAAAAATCATAGAGGAGAATAAAATACTGAATGGCCATCAATCGGGTTTCAGAGCCCAGCATGGAACTGACACAGCCCTATTGGATCTTAAATCCAATATTGCAGGGATTGTTGAGCCAGGTCATCTGGCCCTACTGATGCTGTTGGGCCTCTCTGCAGCTTTCGAAATCATTGATGATGACTTGCTGCAAGAGAGGGATTAAACCGTTGCCAACTGCTCAGAGGGGCATGCCACTGGATTACATCATTCTTGGGTCCAGGAACATCTAGATTGGCAGTAGAGAATGCCCATGCACTACCAATTGTGTCCACTTGTGGAGTCCCCCAGGGCTACTGCCTGTCTTGTAACCTGTTTAATATCTACAATAGGCCCGTCATTGACCGTCTGGACAGACTGGGTGTCAAATATGCGAACTATGCAGATGACACCCAGGTACTTTTAAACTCACAGGGATACAACCAGAAGACTCTAAAATCTTGAATGTAGTTTACTGGGAAATTCAAACGTGGATGGCGCAGAACTCCTTAGCACTGAATAGTGAAAAAACAGAGCTTCTCATCATTGCCTCCGGCAGCATAAAAAAGCTTGATGACCTTTATGCTCATTGCTTCATCAATGGGATTCAAATCCCGGTCAGTAAATCTGTAAAAACATTGGGTGTTTGTCACGTGCCTTCCCACCTGGCGCTTGTGGCAGACGTGGAGATTTTGCCACTATTGAGTGGCTCTGCACGTAACTCACGTTCTGTTCCTTTACAGTCTAGTCTTTCCGGACCGATCTCTGTTTCCTTTATTAGCCCCGCCTTTCACTTCCGGCTTTGCGTTGCAACCCCCTGTGTTAGTTCCGCTTTGGGTAAGATGCTACTGAGTTTTCTGCTTGCAGCCACTGCTGCCACGCTGTTCTGTTTTTCTCACCTTGCTCTTGTTCTGTGTTCCGCCTCAGTTCCCGCTTGGTTGTATCCTCCGCTTTCTGCCCGCTCGTCTGCTGCCACTTTTTCTCTGTGACATCCTTTCTTACGCCCTTTTTCTCTTCCGTCTGGGTTTTTCTCCCCTCGTCCTTTTCCCCTGATCCATTGCTCTTTCTTTCTTCCCTGACTCTTCCTTCCTTGTTCTGCTTGCTGTTCGGGGAATGCCACTTGTCTGGTTTTCTCCTCCTTTCTGAGTTTGGTGGACCTGCCTTTCTTGGTTCACTTTTTCACCCTTTCCTCCCAGCTAATACTCCTTGCTCTTTGGACTGTGTTATTGTGACTTCCATCCTACGTTCTACAGAGCCCAAGAACAAGGAACGTCTGTTCTTCAGTCAATCCACCGGACTGCTTTAAAAGAGGTTTTTTTTAGCCTTTTTTTTGCTTTTTTCCTCTTCTTACAGGCGTTCTCGGGCAGAGGTCCTCTGTCTGCCGTCACTAACCGGCGACACAGTGGCTTCCATCCGAGGAAGGCCATACCTCTTTCAAAAGAAGAAGACCATCAGAAAAAGAAAAGACAGAAGGCCTGTGTCATCTCCTGAGGGATCAGGTGAGGAGAAGGAAGAGGGAGATATTACGGATTTGGGAGAGCATATTGAAGCAACTACTGACAGTGTTGTCCTTGATGACAAGCTGTCCATGAAGCAACATGTCTCACAAGTTTGCTCCTCTTGTGGCCATGTGATTAAACACATCCATCACATTTGCCGTACCTCTCCATTGAAAACAAATCACTGTTGGCAACAGCACTAGTCAATTCCTGTCTCGACTACTGCAACAGCCTGCTTGCCGGAATCTCTGAGACCAATTTGCAGTGCCTACAGACATCTCAAAATGGTGCAGTCAGGGCAATTCATGGTCTTCCCAAATGTGAACATTTGGTGTCATTCAGAAAGCTCTACATTGGCTGCCTGTGAAACAAAGAATTAGGCACAAGATGTTATCCTTCACCTACAAATGCCAACATGGATCTCCCCTCAATATCTTGTTGGGACAAACTCCCAGGTATGCCAGAGAGCTTGTAGGAGATTGCGGACTGTCGGAAGGCCCAACATCTTCCACAGGATAAATGGAGGACTCAGTCAACGGCAAGTTCAAACTGCAGTTTATTACAGACAAAACCAACAGGGATCAGCAGAGGGACAGGAGAAATCCTAGCACGTCTCAAATTTTCCTGGCTCGCAGGCCAGTTTTGATGCAAAATTACGTCACTGCTTTGTGATTACTTGGGCCTTTCTCCAGAAACGTATCGGCCCTCCTAATTGGCTACTTAGCCTCTTAGCACCTATAGTAGACACTATACATGTTATTCTATTGGCCCACGAATTTCATGTGGCTGTCTTGGTCCATCCCCAAATCCCAATCTATAATAATGTTGCAGTGTGGTGGGCTTCCCATTGGTTCTGACCCGTTGTTACCCACCCTTAGGATACTGAACTGTGGCTGGCTGGAGCTGACTTCCCCAGACCTGGGATCCACAAAGGTTCTCAGCTCTCGGTGCACCTTTTCAAGGTAATAAGAATGACTATGTGTCTGCATTGTAACTTGTGTGTACCACCTTAGTCTAAGAGAATGTTCTTTTGCTTAGTGCAACACTTGTCTCACATTGTAGAATATTTTTTACAGTCCTCTGTCTGGTAGCCTGAGATCGGCTCCCTTTCCTAGCACTGGTCGCTGTCCATTGTCTGTATTGGACGGGTCACGTGTTCAGAGACCATGATTTTGAGCTGTGCATCTCTGAATTATGAGGAAATATTCATATTTACTGCAGCTGGTGCCTTTGTCATCCAGGGATTGGAATGATGTCCGTATCTTGTGGCCTTGGCAGCGGGTTCTGTCACACACATTTTCTCTTTGTCCAGCCTGAATTCAGCTCAGCTCAGCTCCTGCTGTGAGGCCTGTGGCCTGCTGTAATTTTCTGGAACCATTATAATGCGGTTTCTACAATATTCGCGCTCTACTACATTCTCCATAGGTTAGTCACACTTGGTTCTGTCAGGTCCCATAGGTGCTCCTACAGTTCCATAGGGTTATTCCACATGTAAGTATCTGCAAGCCTTGCTCATGATCTCTTGCTTCTTGAGGTTTCTGCTTTGCTGCATTTATCTAATGGCAAAAATAAGGAAAGTAATGACAGTATGCATAAGTGTCTGTCCTCTATCGAACTGTACTCTCATGTTCTTCATGTATTCAAATGTGTGTTTATGTCTCAGAGTGCGGATGGCACGTATTCTTAATGTCTAACGCTGCTAAATCGTGGTGTCTCTAACAATGTCAGCAATCATAGCTTCTTAGTGCTTTAATCGATACTGTTAATTGGGGTGTCTTTAGTTATAACATCAGGCTCCTCTTCCACTCTGAGGTAAATTTGTACCGCACCTGGTCTGTAGAGTTGATTGTGGGCATATGGCTGGCTGAGAGGGTATCTCTCAACATATGTGTCAACCATTGGTGCGTTGGGAATTCGTCCAGAAGAGAATGGGTGATTGCAGTATTTCCTGGCCTTCTTCCATGTCATGAACTTTGTATGAGGGGGCAAAGGGGCAGGCTTCCCTATCCCTCTTCAATCTCCTGGACATAATATCCTCTAAACAACCCGTTTGGCCATTACGATCCAATGATACTCTCACATTGAACCAACAACGCTACCACTTGGAAATATTTGGTGCTAGAAGTTTTTATATTCACACATCCAGGGAATGGGATTCCCTCCCGACGAATATTAGAGTCTCTTCTTCTCTGATGATCTTTAGGAAATCAGTGAAGACCCTCCTCTTCAACTTGGCATAACCAATATTCTCTAAGTCTATCTCCTACCTTTCGTTCCTTCTTATGGACTCTGAGGCCCATGGGTGTGTAGACCTTAACAAAAATTTTAATACATAAATAAATATAATAAGTGTTACAAATGGTTAAGAATCTTTGTTTCAAGAATGTATATCCATGTTCATGGTCAGTGCCCAATATTCTTGGCTTACAGGGGCCCCGGTATGGACGAAGGTCATGTATAGGACACAGTAACCGCTGTCCATGACAACTACAGGTGGCCATTATTCATGGCCTGGAGATTCCTGGGACATTGGCAAGGGCCTTGCGTAGGCAAAGTACTGACCGAACTGACATGACCGGAGGCCAAGCCCTGTAGGAAAAGTTGGAATGATAGATATTATCATAATAAATACAAATTAATTGAAAAACCTATAGTTAAAACTATGCTGTGGCTTGGTTTCCCTAAAAACAAATGAGATTCAGTGGAAAAGCATCATTAGAGGGATGCTATTGTTGCGGTGCAAAACACCAAAATACCCCAATATAGCCAGTTATGATTATTAAATAGGGTTTCTAGTTTTCAGTGTTTATGCTTTTTCAGCTTCAGTGGCGTTTTTCCAGTGTTTCCACAAAATTTTTAAATCTGTGTATTTCAGTGTTTATACATTGTTTGCAGAAAATAATAGAGCACAACAGTGTTGTTCCACTGTATATGAAAAACATGCGTTTTTAAACATACATACTTTTTGGAGGAGAAATATTGAATATACATTATTCTCAATGGACAGGCTATTGAGGTAACCGTCTCTCAAAAGAGGGAGCCAACATTCTGAAAGCTGGCAACAGATACCAGTGAGACGCTACCCCTGGAAATGAGGTATGCCATTTTATGCACAGAATGATGCCCTTTATAAATATTCAGGGCATGTTCTATGATGGTGGAGGGTCTGTGTGACAAAGGATGTGCAGGGATCCCTAATTTGCGCATGTGTTGACCTCAGCGAGAAATCACTGAAAATGTTGTTACGGGAAGTGACATGAGGCTTTGATACTTGAGTGTATCATGGAAAACAACACTAAAAGCAATTGTCATGAGTAAACCAAAAAGCAAACAAAATGTGTGATGAGCAATATATGTTATGTTACGTTGATTTATACCACCCACCGCTGATATTTTACTGGACTCCAGGCGCTCTATGAATGGTCACTGTTATTATTTATGGAGTGATAGAATGAATGGGATATTTTGTTTCTAGAGTACAACGTGGGCAGAATCAGTTCTAAGGACTTCTCATTTTCAAGAATAAGTCACTGGGCCTGATTCACAAAGCCTTTATTAATAGGACTTTCCTGTTCAAAAATGCTTTAGTAAATCAGGCCCACAGTGAGGTAACATGATTTGCCTAAGATCATACACTTCAGTTAATTGGTGATGGGGGATTTGAGCCCACTCTGAAACATAGAATCATGTCCACATATATCTTTCAGGCTCTAGCTGATAGAAAGATGTGTTTTGTATTTCAAGAATACTCTATACACAAACCATGATAAACCACTCCGACAAGCATGTGCAACCTTGTAGAACTATGTTAAGCAAAAGGAGGATAATTATAGCTTTGTTAACCCCATCTTGAACAGAAGACTGAAGGTATCAGAATGAAAAGCAGCGCAAGACTAAATAATGACTTTACAGTTTTGTAAATGTGCTTTCAACACTTAGGTGCAACAGAATATGGGAGAAAGAATACATACGGTGGGAGTAGGGCTCTTCTCCCAATGTATGCCAAGTATACTCTACAGCCACATTTTCATCCTCCCCCAAACTTCATTGCAGCTTTGCTCACACCAAAGCACAAAGGGATGAGAGGGGACAGTGTTTTTCTGTTTGAACCATCAAGGCACCTTTTTCTCCCAGTGATGTTTTTCAGGGTTTATCGGATTCAACTGAAAAACAGAAATCCTATTATTAAAGCAACAATTGCTAAGACACTGCACCCAGGAGATGGTGTTCAATGTTGTCCTGCTTCTTCCCAGGTCCCCAGTTGGCCTGCTAGGCTTGCCTCTAGCCATGCCCCATAGCCACATTGCCTGGGATACAGCCTGTGGTCATGCTCCAGCACCTTGTAGCCCCCCGTTCTGTTCAATAGTCATGCCCAGTGGAACCTTTGCCAGGAGCACAGGTTTCAGTCATGCCATGGACTAGACACCAAATGCACACACTGGGTATGGTCTGCAGCTGTACCCAGTGGCCACTTTGTCTGATGCACTGACAAGCCACCTGAGGTTATATTATCATTAGCATGTTATACTGACATCATCACTGAAGTGGTCCTAAAGCACAGCGCTTTCTCCGTGTAGAAGTGAATTGTGACCCCGCCCAGTGTGGAAGCCAGAGTGAGGCCTATGGGTGAAAAGGAAATGGGGTCAAGCAGAGCAGGAAAGGGGAAGAGTGGGGAAAGTCAGGGAGACAAAAACATACAGACGTAACGCACATGTGGGGAAATTAAAATATATGGGTGAACAATAGTGATTGTTGGGATGAATGTATAGTTTCCAGTGCTTGGACCAAAGGAAAATGTACTGAGTAGAAGGGATGAGAGCATCCCTTAACAGGCGGCAGAACTTTCATGGCTGCAATTACTAGTTTGGTTGTGGTGTTATGTTACGTCATGTTGTGGATGCGTCATGGTCCTGAGGTGTGCTCAAAACTGTATAGGATTTGTGGGAGTTTCTAACTAGATAATCATATTGGATTCCCTCCTGCTGATAGCGGGAGGGGGTTCTGGTACGGCTGAGCCCCCTGATGGAGGTGTCAGAGCCAGGAATCGGCTGTGTGCAGAATGACTGCTGGGGGAGAGTTTAACAAAAAAGATCTGCCCTTTTCCAAGCCATACCATACTGACCTCAGATGGAGAAGAGAGAACTGGTTGGGTCTTGTATGTAGTGAATAGGTAAATAAGCCACTGGAATGCCATATGAGAAAATCAAGTTAGAGGTAAGGTTATACAATAATGCATGACGGGCTACCAAGGTCAAAGCATACACTCACATTAAGGACAATACGCCAAGATGCCAACCGTCCATTACACGGGATATATGCAGAGGGTTCCTGGCACCTTAAGCGCAGCTATCCCGCACTGCCTATGTGTTTTCAATCGATGCCTACAGGATCAGGAGCCACAGACTTCCACCCACACGCTCCCTATGCCACAAAAAGCCAGTTTCTAAAGATAGGAAACCTGTGAGGAACTACAGGGCACTCATAAATGAGGGTGGAGTTTTGTCTGTGGCTCCATGTCACTCACAGAAATGGATAGATACAATGTATCTACAGTTAGACACAGTATCCAAATACATTTCTATTGCCAGACTAATGTGCAGTGATTTGAAACATTGAATTCTGCACTGACCTAAGAGTCATTTCTAGTGTTCTAGTCTTTGGTGTAAAACTCAAGGGACCCTCGAAAAATGTCAAAGTCTAGGTTCCTGATATCGTTATTTTTTTAGGAGTTTTAGGGTTTGTAAATGTTCCTAATAAGATTCAACTGAACAAAGTCTGTAGGAAGAGCTGCTGGTATGCGTTAAACCAGGTAAGTCCCCATGCTAGCCCACAGGTGCAGCCAACTTGGGGGGTGCTTGAGGAGACCCCCTTTAAAGGCTTCAATCCCAGGTTTGAGAGCCAGCTGACCAGAGAAGGAAGCAGAGCCGGATTCCAGTCCAATCTAAGTCAAATTCAAACCACATTGGGAGTGGGGGAGACTGAAAAAATACATCAGTTTTTATCTCGACTATTCGGAAGTGGGTTTGCTGGCATGTCCTATGTTTGGCAACAAAGTCATTGCTCAGAGTAGGGTTAATACATATACCCAGTGTAGGAGCTTGGCCGCATTTGCCCAGATTTGGAATCCAGCAGAAAGGTTCTCTCTGAGTCCTACATCTGGAGAAACAAAAGCCCATGCTCGAACAATCAGACAACACTGCACCCAAGGTGATCAGCTACTCCCTGCACTCACAAGCTAACCTATAACCTACCCAGATGCCCTTGGGTTTGGTGCAATTTACAAATATCAGAACAGATAAATAAGCTTAGAAGAGCTCTGCTTAGGTTTATATGTTTTTATAATGCATTTAAGAGCATTATAAAGTTAGATTAATATTAGATGGATGCGGGCATTGCCGTGTGTGGGCAGTGGAAAGTGACTTTGTCTCTGGCATATCCTTTTAGAGGGGCCTATGTTGGGTTATTAAAAATTGGAGAGGTGCGTAAAGCTGCATGCTGTTTAAAACAATGAGTACAAGCAGGTCATCAAAGCAAGCATGTTCCTTCAATACGTTTCTTTTCATTCTTGATAGTTGGTACAGTTGTAATATCGAGAGTAAACATCGGAATGTTCACATTCATTTATTTAACTGGTAATTGTAGGCTTCCATTAGGGATGGGTAAAATAAATCTATAGTTATACCCTTTTCACTGAACATTTTCTGGCCAATGCATCCTAAACCAATTAAGGTTCTGTTGTCCCTGGGCGGGACTTAATGCTCCTTAAATCAGGCATGGTTTATGCGCTTTAATACTACTACATAATCAAGAAATGGTTGTTCCTCCTTCACACGACAAGAAGAATCTTAGCTTTCCTCTCCTTCACCCACAAAACACTCACAATCGTTGCTCTCATCATGTCAAGAATCGACTACGCAAACAGCCTCTATCTCGGGGTGCCAGAATACCTCCTGAAGAAACTACAACGCATCCAAAATACAGCAGCCAGGCTCCTCCTCAAACTATCCAGCACGAAAAACAATGCATTGGCTCCCAATCAAATATCGCATCACCTTCAAAACAATGTGCATAACACACAGGGCAATCAGCGAACCGGGAGCTGAATTCTTACAAAAGACAATAACAATCTACAAGCCAACGAGACTCCTCAGATCAAGCAACAAAATCCGCCTGGAACAAAAACCATACCTTAAGAAAAAACTTTGGGGCTCCTCCTTCTCCAACCTAGCCGCAAAAACCTGGAACAACATCCTGAAACAAATAATAAACACCAAAGTCCACCTACAATTCAGAAAACTACTAAAAAGCTGGCTCTTCAACATCACAGATTCAAATTGAAAAAGCTAAACAATCAAACGGGAAACACAAAGAACAGGATGACATAATTCAGGATGACACTGACAACATCTAGAACCGACTATAGGAAACTCCTACTACAACAAGAGACACAATGCTAGGTCGAATAGTACACAAGCAACACCCATGGGGACAGAAATCAGCATCCCTGGCCAACTCCAGCCAACAACCCCACCAGCCCCATAATTGCTACCAGGTATCATACTTGAATAGAGTTGTGTGGCATGGGGCTAGACCGGATGGAGCTGTGAATGATGGTAGGTGCCGCCATTAGATGTAATTCCAAGTGTTGGCATGTGCCACGCTTCGAAGGGGCTAGGAGCGGTAGCCTGCATGAGCAACTAAATAAGATGATGAGCCTCGCTTCCAGGCAGCAATGACAATTAACCAATCCACTAACAATGTCAACCCTCTGCATACACCTCTCAAACTCTAACCAAACACAACCAAAAGCCTACAACACAACAATCCACATAAACTTCAATACACTGCAACAACAAAACAAACCACACATAGGCTGGCACAACAGCACACAACTACCGACGGGAAAACACCCCAAGCCCCGGGTTCAGGCCGCCAACAGCACATCACCGCTTTCTTGCATTTTTTCAGCTTATTCCCGTTAACTCAACCCCCCGTCCATTTTTAACAGCCGCCAGAGCGCCAGGCGACCACTCCGGTGGTGATAGTGTGCGGTACAAATATCCTTTAACATTAACTACTGTGGTGAGCTGGCACAGTACAAAAAGCTAATACAAATAATAATGTTTCAATTACAATCAAATTAAATATTTTCAGGTTGGTTTATTGTGTGATTTGTGGACTTTTCAAATCACCTCTGTAAAACAGGGTGTTTTGGCTCTTTACAGGCTTTTTGCAAACCTCTCAACTCCCCACTGTGTCCTCTCCCTACTATTGCTTCAGTCACCCCCCGCCTGCACCCCACTACGCACAGAGGTGGTTTCCGAGCAAGTATGTTTTCCTTTTCCTTTAGTGCTCACAGCACCCTGCCGGTTGTACTACAGTCTTCTCTGTTCAGAATTACACCTACATATCCCCCGGGATGTGTTAGGAAGAGCTGGGCAATGATTAGGGTGATCAGATGTCACTCTATTTGGTGCTCTGTCCCCCTTTCTCAAGATTAGGTTCCCATAGGAAACTGCAGTGGTCCAGGTTTTTTGTAGTAGTAGCTCTTCTTGGCTGGCAGGCAGAATGCACAATCTTGCAAAGAAGAAATGCTGCATTTTACAACTTAAGATAGTGTTCGTTGGCGATAAATTAATTATAACATGTGTTTATTAGAACAGTGGGCCTCATTACGACCCTGGCGGTAAGTTACCGCCAGGGCCGTGACTTTACCGCCATGGTGCTAACTACGTTAACGCCATGGCGGTAAGGGGATTTACCGCCCCATTCCGACCTTGGCGGGGCGGTAAATCCCCAATCCCCATTTACCCTTCCCCATTCCCATTTTTGCCCCATAGGGCATAATGGGAGTGGGGAAGGCGTTAATTACGCCACCGTAAATTACGGTGGCGTAATTAACACCAAGTTCCCTTACCGCCATGGTTTTTTACACCCGCTAAAAGCAGGTGTAAAAACCGCCATGGCGGAAAGGGAACTCGTAATTGGCGGTAAGGGGTCGGCGCAGCTAACGCTGGCGCTAACCCCTTACCGCCAGGGTCGTAATGAGGCCCAGTAACACTTAAACCCCCTTCTCCTACAAACGTTACTGAAGTGTAGTGCCTTGACAGCCACTTTCAAGAGTTAGTCCTACTTTTATGTTAGTTGCCCTGTCCCAGTTTTTTACTTTTTAAATCTGGTCACCATAACAATGATTCGATAACTGTTATGCGGTGCGTGTGCCTGTATCGCTTTTTTTGCATGCAGCGGAATGGACTCCTGCTCGTCGTTGAATGGACACTTATACAAGTGCACTCGACATCCCTACATTTCCAGCAGCAGTTGAAAGGCGATTGCGATGCCAGCGCGGCTTTTTTTGTATAAAAGTAGGTTGAGCGGCGGGATAAGCTTTGATGTAAACTGGCAGGGGTCCTTCAAGGAAGGCGTGGGGCTTACTCCCTTCCCGTCAGCTAATCCTCTTCATCGGTAGACAGCGCGGAGCCAGGCGCCCTCTCAATGGGGACGTGAGCCGAGGGTAGGCTGCTGAGAGCAGCGAAAAAAATGGGCTGCTTGAGGGTATTATAGATTTCTGAGTGCGTAAAAAGCATTCCTGTGCAGATATGGAAAGAGGGGTGGGAGGAGAAGAAGAGAAGAGATAAAAACGAACAGGCGCTGCCCAGAAGATCCCCCGTCCCTTTTTCATAATTCAGGAAGCTAAACGTCAATCAGCGATAGAGCGGATGTAGGGACAGGCGGTGAGGGGGCGGGCACTGCTAATCGCAGGTTACTTAGCAGGCCATCAAGAGACCCTCGTGGGAGCGATCCCGGAGCCCACTCACCAAACGGCGGTTGGAAATGGCTGATGAAAAGGAAATTAACAGCGGTAAGCCCGGAGAATAATGATTAATTATTAGAACTATCAGAACCAGCTGGTGGAGTGCACGCACCCCTGCGACAGAGGGAAAAGGCCACCAACTTCTCTGCCTGCATTCTCCCAAGCTCATGACTTTCTCTCAAGCTGGCACGTGGGTAGAATTGAATGTTTTCCTATGCAGAGTGGGCGTGGCATAGAAGAAGGTTGTTCTGCACTGCTCACATCTGGAGCAGTAGTTTGTTTGTTTGTTTATTTATTTATAATGCGCACCAGACCCAGAGGTAATAGGGCACAGAAGTTAAGAAGTTGCAGGCTTACATTGTTACAAAATAGTTGGCAATAGAACATAATTATACAGGTAGGATTACATACAAGACCAAGTGTAGATACAAGCATTTGGTTAAAATATTAAATACATACAGTAAGGTTTCAGCTATAATGTACAGTGATAGTCATAGTCAGTGATAGTCAGTGTTAGCATAGTGTAGTTGATCTGAGAGGTCTGACTAGCCTTCGGTTAGGTTGAGGTGGGCGATGTAGCTCTTTCTGAAATGGAGATAGGGTTGGTTTGCTCTCAGCTTGAGGTGGAGTGTGTTTCAAAGTTTAGCTACCTTTACAGGGAAGCTATTCCCGCCAATCTTGGTAAGTCTAACAGACTGTTCGTATTACTCGCTCGTGTTGGCCTGTTGGACGTTCTTCTCGACAGTTTGTCTGTTAAATAGCTCAGGGCGGCGTTATTTAAGGCTTTATGTGTCAGGGAAGCAATTCTTAACTGTATTTTGTTGGGAGTAGAAAGCCACTTATACTGATGTCTGGTCGAGGCCATGTGTACTCTTTTGTTGATGCCTAGTGCAGCTCTTAGAGCGTTGTTTTGCAGGATTTGTAACCTCTGTATAATGGCTTTGTTAGCACCACTGTAAAGAGCATTACAACAATCTAGCCTTGAGAGAATTAAGGCTCTAGCCAGGATAATGCAGCTGTCGTTTGAGAGGAAAGGTTTCCCAGCTCTAATAAGCTTGCACGTGTAGGCTGTGGTAGAGGCCAGAGATTTCACTTGTTTCTCGAAGGACATAGTGGAGTCAAGGTAAAAACCCAGGATTTTTACTTCCTGGGATACTCCGATGATATTTCCATCAATGACAAAAGATTCATATTCCTGATCTAGTTTGATGATGTTAGAGGGGGTACCTAGATTTATCAACTCTGTCTTAGCATCATTCAGGCATAGAATGTGGGTGGCCATCCATGCCTGAATGAAGAGGTAAACCCCATTCACCAACGCCAGGTCCTTGTTGTAATCCCCAGAAAGCGGGAGGAAAATCTGTGAATCATCTGCATAGTTAGTGTAGGTGATACCTAGACAGTCCAGATCGTCGAACAAAGGCTTGCTGAATATGTTGTAAAGAGTGGGAGAGACACAGGAGCCCTGGGGTAGCCCACACAGGATCGGGGTGGGGTCAGCCGCTGCCGATGGGGAGAACACTCTCATGGTTCTCTCGCTCAGGAATTATTCTATCCATTTAATGGCCTCTTTGGAAAAATGGGCTGCTGAGTCTGGGTGCCTACAGAGGATCTTATGATCCACCAAGTCAAATGCAGCTGAAACATCAAGTAATAAGAGAAATGCTGCCTTTCCTTTATCTCTCATCTTATCAATCTGAGCTTTCAGCTCAATTAAGGCAGTTTCTTTCCCATGTAGAGGGCGGAATCCAGATTGTCCAACCCCTAAGAGTTTGTGCAGCACAAGGTATATTTGGATCTGAATATACGTGACTTTGTCCAGTATTTTAAGTAGAAAAGGTACTGTCGTGATAGAGCGGTAGTTGGTGGCAATAAGTGGATCTAAAGTTTGCTTCTTTAGGAGTGGGAGGACTCAAGATGGTTTAAGGTTAGCCGGATAGTGCCGGAGGAGAATGAGGCGCTAACCAGTTTAGAGATAAATGGAGAAAGGTCCCCAGGAGCCTCTTTTATGATGTGTGCTGGGCATATGTCTCATTTGCAAATGGATGGCTTGTGGGATGAATGATTTTCTCTACCTTTAAGACAGATGTTTTGGTAAAGCTAAATCTATTGTTATTCTGGGCATTAGTTAAATCGCTAGGTGGGAGAGAGTTAACTGGTTGTGGTAGGTTCAGGGAGTCTTTCTTTAGTTTTCTTTTGTTTTGGAGAGTGTTTATTTTGCTAGTTAGCGCCTGTTGAATCTCTGAGCACCAGATTTTATTTTTGTTACATAGATCAGGCATAGGGATCAGTGATTCTAATTCTTTTAATATGGTGAATAGTTCTTTCATGCTTGAATTGGATTTGACAATCCGTTCATTAGAGGAATTTCGTTTGGCTAGGCAGACTTCCTTTTTTATAATGTGCTGTCGTAGAGGTTAACTTATTTTTGTTGTCACTCCAGGGGGAGAGTCTCCAGGCAGTTTCACACTTTCTTTTTAGTAGGCGTAGGTCTTTTAATTGTGGAGTGAACTGTCATGATCTCTGCTTCCAAAAGGTCAGGGTTTTCCCAACTCCCTTGGAAGCAGATCCATAACCCAGGTTCCGAGTGCCAACCGGGGCTGGAGCCACTCCCTAGATTCAGAACACTGGAACTCTTCTGGAAGGCAGGAACTCTTTTCTTACCAGGAACTCTTTTCTTACTTAGGCGTGGCTGTGGAAGGAGACACCTAAGCACTAGTAGTCGCCCAGTCAAGACCGGCGCCTCTGCGATAATCAGGTGAGCGTTACATGAACCACTTATTGAGGTGGGCTTTAGCTTTACTTGATCTTAGCATGAGAGGGGCAATTTTATCCAAAGTCGAGAGCATGATTTTGTTGTATTCATGCACCAACGTGCTCGGGTCAAGGTTATCAGACATAGAATTTAGGGTGGGTAGGAAATCACAGATGACATTGTCCACTGTGATATGCTTTTTATTTCTAGTTAGACACGGTGGCGCTTTTAGTGTGGCCATATGTTGAGGTCTGGCAGTTGATAATGTGAAGGACACAAGAGCATGGTCAGTCCATGATAATGGTGTAATAGCGGAGATAGTGCCATGACAATTGTAGTTGGCTACCCAATCTAAGGTTCTACCCTTGATGTGGGTTGGTTTATTTACCTTTTTTGACAAGCCGACTGCTTTAAGGGAATTGGCCATTACCAGGGCATGCTTGTCTGCTGGATCATTAAATCCTAAATTGAAATCACCTAGCAACAGTAGCTGGGAGGTGGGTTTGAGGTTGTTGGCGATACTATGCAGGTCCTCCTCAAATGTCCCGAGGGGGCCTGGAGTCTATAAATGAGGTGCATAGTCAATGTTTTAGGAGTTGTTTAGCGGTAGTTTGGCAGAGAGGATTTCACATGATTACAGGGTTTGGTGAGGGAGTAGTCTCAATAATGCACTCTCTCTAGATATGATGGCTATTCCACCACCTCGAGTTCCATCTTTATCTTGTCTCGCGATAGTGTAACCGTCTGGGATAGCTAACATGAGTGAGGGTCCTGCAACATTATGTAGCCAGGTTTCTGTTATGGCAAGGAAATCCAGACTACCTTCTGTAACTAGGTCAGCTATATCTATGGCATGGGCCACGAGTGATCTTGCATTTAGAATGGCTCCTTTAGGAGGGTAGTCCTCTGTTGTGGCAGAGATCTGGCGGGAAATGTGGGTGTTGGGACCCATAGGCTTAGTATCTGAGGACATGGTCTGAATCGCAGTAGCACAGTAATTAGGTGGAGGGATAGGCCGGTTGGTCCTGTTGATGTCCATAATTGATGTGACAGTTTGTTTTCTTATTTGTTGGTGGTAGAGATCTGGTAAGTGGTTCATGTAGTTTAGGGAGTCTAGCTCGCAATTTAAGATTTCTGTTGAACGTGGTACATGGGAGAATAGGATGATCTCTTGCACACGAACCATGGAGATCTTTAAGAGGGGCATTTACAGCCATGTTTTGTATGCTGTGTGGGACTGAGTAGGCCTTAGCTAAAGTAGTCTCGTTGAGGAGGTCTGAAGTACTGGTGGCAAGGATTAGTGAAGGGACCATAGTAACATATATAATACTTTGTCCTATCATTTTTAGTGGACGGCAGGGTGTGGTAGGGAATTGAGAAGGTGTAAGAGGGGCAGGGATGTGTGCCGAGACACAAGAGAGTCGTTTGGGTGTACTGTTGGTAGAGTCTAAGAGGTGGCTGTCGGCTTGTACTACGGGAACATACTACATACACCTAGGAGCAGTATAGGGCGTATAAGTTCATAAGCATGTTATAGTTTGCATGCAGGCAAGTATAAGGTACATAGGCACTGGTGCTTCAATACACAATAAGCCGAATATTCAGATGCAGGATAAAGGGAACAGTATTCGATAAGCACTCCCTTGCAAGCATTAGCAATTAGCTGAGATAAGAGGTCACATCAAATTAACCAGGGAGACATTGTGAAAGGCATAAATTGTCTATCCTAATGAGCATAGGTGAGTGAGCACAATGCAGTGTGTGAACAATTGGTTGCAAGCTTGAGAGGGCACGGAAATGCAATTTGCAATGTACTGCACAATAAAGTAACAATACGGTATAATATGTTTAGAGTCAGTGATTGGTAGTTAGTTAAGCTGGGTTGCATGGGCATGACACGTTATAATATGCGCATACATGCAAGGTGATTGCACACAGGCGAACTATGCATACTGATTGGATGAGGGAGCTAGTATCAAGGTCAGTGTAAATAATTTTGCAATACAGTTTATTCGGTGAGGCGCTGAGTCCAAAGTGGAATGCAGGAAGGCAGGGCAGTGTCATAATGGAGTCAAGAGCCGGTTGTTTGAAGGGGGCACGAAGTGTTACACACACTATGGCAGTTGGCGGCGATAGCAGGTGGCTTTTGGCACAAATGCAAGCGATTAGGAACAGTGAGCGGGTGGCAGCGTTGCAGTGCGCTGGGGTTGGGTTTCCTGAAGTTTGCGGCGAGGATAGTTCTTGCAGAGCTTGCTGATGCGACGATAATAGGTTGGCAATAGTGATAGCACAGAGTGTACGACATGGCTTGGGAGGGTGGGCTTTTTTCAATGATAGCGTGAGCTGGGCATACTCATCAGCTGTCACGAGTCTCATAGAGTCATTGCAATGTAATGTTACCTTACAGATAGGGTCAGCGGCGAGTTGTGCAGCATTTCTGGCATAGGCGTGCGGGCTAGTGACAGGCTGCATCCTTGTTTCCTGGGCCTTGGAGAGGTGGGCCGGCTTACGACTACCGGTGCCGCATCGGTTTTTAAGAAGGCACCAGTGACCAATCCGAGCCTAGCAGCATATGGATGGGTTACTGGGTGGTGGAGGATGAAGCCTCCTACTGATTTATATAGCTTTAAATAGCTATATTGCACTGAAGAAAAATGCAGAGAACGGTATTCAGGCACATTTAGCAGTCTGCTTACTGCGTGTGTGCTATGAATGATATTTCATCTCCTGGCCTGCAGTGGTCGGATGGAGCTCCTGCTCCCTGGAAAGTGGGGCCAAGACCGGTTTAGATATGGTTGGCAGCCTTTTTGCAAAGCGCAAACGAGCTAGAAAGTGATGGAATGGAATACTACCAATACGATTTCTAAGTAGTTAGGAAAAAGTGCTCGACCATTCCCCTCCTCTGATGTCTTTTTTAATTTTTTTTAGTTGGACATGCAACTTAACAAATATATACAACTCTTAACATTAAAATTATATGACGGAAAACAAAATTATACAATATAATACATGTGCCAATACATTCATAAAATATATACAAGTAGGGTTCCTTTCTTTCTAATCAAATTCATTTATAAGGTAGTCTCGCAAAGTAAAAACATTTTTGCATAGCATTATGCTTAGATATCTAGTTTCATTAAAAACCTAATTCTATTTATATTTAAAGATATATGTATTGCGTTAAAAATCATTATTCACATTTGATGTGGTGTCAAAAGGTGGTAGTCCAAAAAGAACGTATGGAAATGGTCTCGCCTTAACGTATTCAACTTTATACATTCTACTAGAAGATGTTCAGTGTTTCTGGCTGACTCGTCGATTTACAAAATCGACTGATGGGTTGAGGTTTGTCCTGGGTTCTTAATGCTAATAGTGCGTTTGTGGGCCATAGGTCAAACCGTAGGCGCATGAGTTGCATTCGGTATATTTGGTCAGGGAACTTGAACAAATATCTTAGAATATGATTTGTTCTTTTTAGTATAAAATGGCCGCTGGCAAATATCTCATATTTATTAAATTCGTACAAAGCCGCATTCCAGTACGTGAACCAGCATTTTTGTTTAGCTCGATTAGGGTTGTTTTCAATCAAAGTCTGGTCAATATCTGCTTTGGTCATATTTAATGTACAATATTGCTTCCATGAAGCTAAGGGAAACTGTGTGGTGGTTTCTGACAGGTTAGCTAAAGGTGTTACAAGGGAATCACAGAACTTGTCTTTGTTCATACATTTGTTATATAGCATTAGTACTCAACAAGGGACAATTAGATTGTAACATGCATTCTCATTTGCCCTCGCCAGGGCGTTCCCCTACTGGGAATCCCTCTCCCCTCAACGTTCCTTTCTTCCCCAGCGGGGTTGTGTGGCAGCCACTCAACCAATGAGGAGGCTCAGAACGGGGTAATCCCCACTCCGAGCCACCACACAGCTGGAGGCTGCCACCTTCCCCCGACAGGAATCGAGGTAAGTGTTGTTTCCCTCCTCCCCTGCCCCCTCCCCTCAATCCAAAATATACCCTCCCGCCTTCCCAACCCTGCTTACCTTCTTTTCTGTCAATTTCCAGAGTGGACGCACTGTGAACACTTCTGTTCCCAGCGCGTCCGCTCCCGATCCGCGATACGCCGTCATGTACAGGAAGAAGGGACTACACATAGTCCGTTCTCTCATTTCCATGGCAGCCATTTTTTTGTTTCCATTTTTCCCTATTTTTTTGAATGGCCACCATGGAAAGTGAGAAGGGACTATTTGTAGTCCCTTCTCCCTTTCCATGGTGTCCATTTTTTTGTATCCTTTTTTCTTTCATTTTAAATGGCTCCCACCGAAAGGGAAAACAGACTTTATTTTCCCTTCACGGGGGAGCGTTTCGGAACAGAAAAAAAAAAACTCTGAGTACCCCAGTCTTACGGTGCGGGGTACTAATAGCAATAGGCCCCTCACTTCGCTCGGGTCTGTAACTATGGCCCCTGAGGCATTAACTGAAGTGGTAATGCCCCCTCTGCTCGGGGCCTATTGCTTAACTACAGCATTCCATGCTACGATGGCTTTCATTGATTTAAGTCCTAATTCGTATCAGACTGTTTGTATTGGGAAACCTCTGGGTATTGGTAACATGTTCTTCCAAAAGACTCCCTTCAGGTAGTGCCAGTCTGGGTGATTTTCTGGGATCTTAGAATGGGCACCATAAGTAATGGTGGGGATTACCTTTTCTTTGTAGAATTTTATTGGAAAATAGGAGAATTTTCCATATTTCTTATGGACAAGCTTTGCTTGCGAGCACAAGGATTGGGTCTTATATTTCAAGGCATTGTGATATGGGAGATCTGCTTTATTATCGTTCATATTTACACCTACATATTTGTATTCATTGATTATTTCCAGTTTTTGTGAACCATTTGTCCATTTGAACGAGGGAGCTCTATTTGTTCTAGTATTTTGGTTCAGTCTCAAAATATTTGATTTACTTATATTTATAGTGAGCATATTTTCTATTGCACATTTTATTAGCCCCTGCAATTGTCTCTGGAGCCCTTTTGGCATTTGATCGATTAAAACTAGACCGTCAGCATAGAACAAATAGGAGATTGGGTAGCTACAGAGTTTAGCCGGATAGGCGCTCATTAGAGATGTTTATACATATCTCTAATGTACAAATTAAAAAGTGTGGCAGCTAAGATGCAGCCTTGTTTCAAACACCTAAAGGTAGGGATATGCTTTGATAGGAGGCCTTCCTGAGTTAATTTAACTTGGACAAATGTGTTGGAATGTAATTGGTATAGTGCCTGAAGAATGTAATCGGGGCACCCCGCATCCATGAATTATTTCCATAGGATGTCCCTAGATATCAAATTAAGGCCTGTTGGAAATGAATGCAGGCTAGATGCATATGTTGTTTAGATTTCCATGCTTGATTTGTCAGGGCTGTTAAAGTTAGGAGATTGACTACAGTGCCTAGTCTGGCGACAAAACCAGATTGATGGGGAACCATCATTTTGCAGCTTTAAGCCAGATGTTTAGATCTTTCAGTATCAATCTTGCTACAAAAATTCCCAGTATATCAAGTATGGCGATCAGGCGGTAGTTAGATGGTAGACTCTGATTTCCCGTCTTGAATATTGGTATCAATATTGAATGTTTCCAAGTTTCAGGGATACATCCTGTGCTTATCACATCTTGAAATATTTCATAGAGGATATTTGCCCATGCTTCAGGGTGGGCCTTTAAGATGATGTTTGAAAGGCCATCTGGCTCTGTGGCTTGGGATAGGCTTAGTTTTTTCATTTGGATAAATATATCTAGATTATCAAAATGGAGGGGAGTAAGGTCATTTTCTTGTCTATTTGTCAGAATCGGATTCACCGCTGGATCAGCAAAAAGGTTTAAGAAATGGGTTATCCATGTATCTTACACAATTTTATTTAAAAGAAGCGACAATGTGCCAGTATTTGTGCCTTTATTAAGGAGTTTCCAAATGTTTGCACTATATTTGGATGCTAGAGCTGATACCATGTGCTCATTTGCTTCTTGCATTGTCAGAGCTTTATGATGTTTTATGAAATTTTTATATTTGGTGCGGATCTTAGAGAGTTTTTCTTTGTATTGATTAAAGTTTGCGGATCTTTTGTTTTTCTTGTCCAGCCCTCATTTTTACTCTGGTGGTCTTAATAATAGGATTGAAAGGATATTTGTCTCAGAAAGCTGGGTGACGGTGAAGGTATGGGGTCTCAACAAAAAACATAAGAGCCTGGATATATACTGGGTGGGAGTCGAAGGCTACAGCATAGTTTCTGGTTTGGAGATTTGCTGGTAGCTATTTTAGTTTTTGCACCGTCCATTTAATTCTATTATGGCCTTCTGTCAAGTGGCATTGCGGTGTGTAGTAATGTCTCATGGTGGCAGGAGTATGTCGCCAAGTATTATCTAGAATATTATGATTACTACAAGTAGTGGGCACAATTTTGAAATGGTCAACTATGGTTATCGCTTGTGAAGATATAAAGGCATAGGGGGTCATTACGAGTTAGGAGGTAGCCATGGTGCTATTAGCACCATGGCTGCCTCCAATGTCGTGTCCGGGTCCAGGTTCCTTGAAAGGGGACTTACCGGGTCATTCCAACCTTGGAGGACCCTTTAAGTCCCCATTCAAAAAACCCATCCCCATTCCCATTCGAGCCCCCATAAGGCTCAATGGGAATGGGGAGGGAGTTAATAACGGGCCTGTAAATTACGGGCCCGTTATTAGATCCCTGGTCCCTTAGCTGCTCCTGCTAAGGACGGCTGGTTTTACCAGCCGGCCTTAGTGGGAGCCGCTAAGGGATATCGGAATGCAGCGGTAAGGGGTTAACTGCACCGGCATCCTTACTGGCGCCGTTAACCCCTTACCGCTGCACTCGTAATGACACCCATAGTCTAAAATTGCGATAGACTGGTCTCTTTTCCAGGTTGGCTGAGGTGGAAAGTCTCCCTGTAGTATTCCGTTGAGGATAGTGAAGTCTCTTTCTTGCATTAAGTTTAACCATCTCCTTGCCTTTTGCTTTTAGTGACATGCCATTCTTTGGGATACATGATATATTCATGTCTCCTATAATTAGTGTTTTATACAGAATGGTTTCATTTGCAATTACGTCAAGCATTTGATTTATGTAGTCAGAAAAGTCATCATCATTAAGTAAGGTAGGGTTCCAGTACAGGTTTAGAATAGCTACATGAGAAGTTTGAGGGTCTGAAGTATTCAAGAATATCAATTTTGCCAATTGGATGCACGGATGTAGAGAAGCCCATGTAGTAAGGCTAGCATTCATATCTAATTTCATGCTTACCAGCAGGCCAGCCATGGCTCTGCCTTTTGCCTGTTTAATGGCAGGGATCCAAACAAGATTATAGTTTGGCCAAAGGGGTTGAGTTGTTGGCCAGGTTTCCTGTAGTATGATTATATCATAAGATGCCAATTGATGGTTGTTATTGATGTTCATTAGATGGATACATCCTCTAGTGTTCCATATAGCTATCTTAACACATCATCAGATCTGATTTGGTTGGCATTAATAATTTGTGTTGTGATTAGTGTCCTTTATCACTTTCTTAAGCCAATTCCATGTCATTTTCCGCTCAGAATAAGTAGATTTATCAAAGTAAACTGCCTGTGTTAGTTTACCTCTTGTTCCTTCACAATTTATAATCAGGGGCTCAAGAGTTTCTGAGCAGGCTTGTGTTTCTCTACAAGATGTCGAAGGGGTAATTTATCTTTCATATTTCTCAGTGTACTTTTGTGCTTCTCTCACAGTGTCACAATTTCTACTAATCGACATAATGAAAGCCAACTTTGCTAAAGCATCTCTTTCACCTCAAATTGCTCCTTTAATGATTTGTAAGAGGATAGTCTTCCTGTATCCATTTTAGGAGTTCTTTCAAGATAGACCAATTTAATGTCATGTTGACTCAATTAGTTTTAAATTAGGGATGTTCGAGGAGACAGAAGAGTTGCCCAATTTGGGTAGGAGTCTCCTCTTTGTCTATCGATCATTACTATAGTTAGTGTGTCATGACGATGCAACATTTTTTCACCCTCCTTACTCAGCTTTCCAGTAGGACTGACGGTCAAATCAGTGGCTGGAGCATTTGCTCCAGCATATCCACTTCTACTTGGATTAGGACTACGATATAGTATATTTTTGGCGATCGATCCCGGTCTCTTATGTGGGTAATTGATTTTTTCATGAATTCAAAAGGTTCTTTGTCTTTTTCCTATTTTTCTGTTCTAGCTTGGTTGTGCGTTCGTAAGATCATTTGGGCTCTTTTTTGTTCCCTAGTAGTAAAAATAATTTTTTTAGGGGGTTCATTTGTCAATGAATAGAAAAATGTAGTGTCCAGCTAGCATGTGTAAATGCTCGGATTCAGGCACGCCAGTTGGAACAGATGAAATCGAATAGGTTGAATAGTTCATAAGCTCTTCGCATTCTAATGTTAACGTTTCATTTCCTTCTAGGGGCACATGATCGGGTATTTGTACTGCAATATTCTCACAAGCCATTTTTGTAGAGTTCACTCACTTGTAACCCCAACCCCAAAGGGGTCCATTGAGTTTTGGGCTTTGCTTCCTCTGCATGAGAGCAGAAACATCTAGATATGTCGCTCAACAGAGTAAGCTGGATACAAATGCCTGGGCATGCCCACACCACCAAGGTGGCTGCCCTACAGTTTCGATCTATGGAGGCCCCTCTTGTTTCCCATATCACCTGCCTGGTTAGGTGTCAATCAGATCTATCTTCTACCTCCACCTCTTTTTTTCTTTTGGGGGTGTGCAGGAGTAGAAGATGAGAACGCTGTAGGCCTGTGCTCCCTGTGTTTATGCTTCACAGGTAGTTTCCATGAGTCGAGTTATTAATTCTTAGTGTCCCTCGCTTATCCCTTGCCCGCACTTCCTCCTGGGAAGTGAAGTTCAGAAACCTTATCCTCATGTATGCCATACTTCCTCCCTGCTTAGCGACATGATTCCCTTTACATCCCCTCTGGTGAAGCCCAGCAGCCCGGGGGTGATGCAGTCTACTTTATTATGTGGAGCCAAGCCCAGCTCTGACCTTCACAGCTCTGCCTACTCACCAGGGGTGCTCCAGCGGACCTACTATCACAACCCTAGCCCAGGAGAGGCTGCTGGGACATGGACTCGATGGGGGCATGGCCAAGAGAATAAATATAGAGAGGGGGTGTGGAAAAATGGGCGGGATGAGAAGGTGTCTTCAGAGTTGTTAGTACTGGGATTAGGAAGAGGGACCTAGGGGAAATATCTCTTTTTGGCAGCCTGTACTGAACAATACCTCAGAGAGAACAATAAAATGCCTCCATACATTAATTCAAAGAAATAAGAGATGAATCACTAAATCGAGTAAACATCAGCTTGGCATCTCTTCTGGCTTCCTGTGGTCAGCAGGGAACCCTTCAAGGTTACTTGTAGTTTATGCCTGATCCTAGAAAGGAGAACACAGGCAGATCCCCACCATCTTGGGGTCATACTTTAGCAGATCAGCATTGTGTCCTGTCTCTTGATTGTGGCAGACTAACCTAATATTAATCACAAATGTACATTTGGGCACCAGGGAATGAATTGGACCGGAACAAAACAAAGCTGTGCTCTTGCAAAAATTGTCTTGCCAAAGCAGCGTTCCATGTAGACCTATGGTAAGGTCTTATTCTATTAATGTCAAGCTGTTGTCATGGAGCCATATTCTTCACCCTGTGGACGCTCCCTTCCCACTGAAGTCTTTCCCCCCAGCTGTGGACCCTGTGCCGGCCTGTGGACGGATCCCATGCAGCCTGCCTTTGCTGCCCTACTACGAGGACAGACATTATTGATAATCACATGAAGATTGAATGTGTCCTGAAGAAGATGGTCCATAATCACTGAAAAACCATCGAAACCGGTCGACCAGACCTGTTGTGGCTCCACCACAACACCACAAGATATCCCCAAGACCAACAGGGGGTACCGCACAAAAGCGAACTCAAAACCCAGAAAGCATGGGCTTTCAGCACACCCCATAGCCAGTGGGACTGTGCGTTTTTAGAAGAAAACTTCATATATCCGATTTTACATTTTGGGCAACCACCGATATGCAAAGAGTTTTGAGCCACCAGGGTGAAAAAATCCTGATGTCTACAATTTGCACATGTTAACCAAAGTTACTTGGTTTATGACTACGAGATCTAATCCCCCTCCCGTACTCATCGACTATATTGTTGGTTGCCCTCTCATCATCTTTTAGGCTGTTGGTGACAACATTACATGCGGTACAAAGACTACCGCGTGCATAGAGCTGAAATTAGTTCTTTCCTTTCTCCCTCCGGGACAGGCACTATACCTACTGCTGTCCGTGGTCAGACAACCCACCACAACCCATCCCTTTTCCATCCCCGGTAGGGTTTGGGTGTCTCACCAGAGGGCCAGAACAGCTCCCTAACTTGTGTCCATTGGTTATAACTACCATTTAAACTACCACAACGACCCGCCTCGTCGTGTCTTGACCTGCAAGCAGACAAACGTTTTCCCCAGTGAACCGTTTTTTGTGTACCGTCATATAGCATGAAACATTATCCAACATGTTTCATTCCCTTTACACCTTATCAGAATGTGATGGGAAATGTTTCAGGGGATTTTATGTGCCGTAAAGTTAGCATATTTTTCTAAAACATAGATTAAACACAGAACACTATTCACACAGTGTACGCCATATGTTCTCCCATTGTTCCAAGATTCTTGTTATGAGTTCACAAGTAGTTTCTAAGTTGCCTGTAACACAGTGTAGGGCAGCCTAAATTAGTGCTTTCAGTTATTCTTTTTTTACTGCAATCATCTAGTAAATTATTTAATGTAGCACTGGTCTGTCAAGTGCCTGTCAATTATGCTTTACACCTAGAAGCCAACCAAACATGTATTTTTACCCCAGGTTCAAAAGTAGTTCCCGCCTCACTGATGGGCAACATTTCATAAAAAATATACATAAAACGATTTATTTTTAGTTTAAAAGCAAAATACTAGTTTTAAAAAAAAAAGTACTTACTGGTCTTTCTGCATCAAGGTATGTGTTATTGCTCCTTCTTAAGAACCAATCCTGAGCTCGAATTCAGATTGATGGGAGTAGTGACAAAAGATGAAAAATAAAGAATCAATAATATGGTCTGTTCAACCTACTGCATTATAAAGGTTGAGACCCCAAATGTCACCTTCAACCGGTGTGACTGCTATAATTTCTACCTCCATCATCTCATGTAGTGGCTGTATGTTTAAGTATGTTGAAACAAACGAGGCACGTAGGTGAATAATATGGTCACTTTGTGCTAAGGCACTTATAAATTGCCAGTTTGGCCATAATCTAGAATACAAACAAAGACAGACTAATGTCAGCTGTTAGATGTCTCTACATTAAGGAATTACTGTTGTATAGCTGTCTATAACAACAACCTAACTGTTGCAATCGGTAAGTGCTCACCTATCTGGGTTCTCCCTTCCTAATGACTTGTTCATGCTGAAACCTTTGTATATGACTGTTTTAACCGTAATCTAGAATACAAACAAACAAGACCAGATTGGTGTTAACTGTTTGTGCATTTAGGAATTACTGTTCTATAGTTATCTGGACAACAGCTTGACATTAATGGAATAAGTCTTTAGTTGAACCACAGTGTAGTGGTTTCTCATCACAAACTGTATTTGGACAGAGAGAGTGTTACAGATGGTACTGTGATACATACAACTATTGTTAGCTAGACTGCATTGTCTACTTTCTAGAACTCAGCATAATACATTGTTGATGCACAAGTCACTTTTGGGATGCACATGTCACTTTGAGAAATGTTTCACCTGGTGTAGATTAATACAATATTTCTTTTATGAGTTTGGATGTCCTGTTTTATGGGAACTGATTCTACATCAAAATTGATTGATTTGTTGCAATGACCACAATATTTATATCAGAGAGGCCATCAGGGATGACCCAGCTGAATTATTTCCCTGAGGTCTCCTTTAGTTTAGTGTGACCTAAGTTAAGGCCCAACACAAGTGGCAATGCACTCCCCCATGCCCCACCCCTGCCTGCTACCTCTCCCCCATGTGCAAAGGAGGCAGGGGTGAGAGGGAGTTCCCACAGGAAATGTCTGTTTCCAGCACTGTTGGGCACAAGATAACATGCTAACCTTTTCATCTGTAGGTAAGAGCTGAATGTACCGTGCAAGCTCACAAGAATAACCATAAAAGCACATTTGGCCACAATCTAATATGGCAACTCTCCGGTAGTCGGGCAAGAGTGGAAGGAGTGGTGTGATAGCACAAACATAACTATAAAGGCACATTTGAGCCCAAGCTATTAAACTTTTATCGGCGGGTAAGAAATGAATAAGATGTGCAAGCGCACAAACATAACCAGGAATAAGCCCAGGCCGTGTACCTCACGCCTGCCAGTCCCGCTGCATCTCTGGGGCACCAACACTTTCAAAACAAATGAACCCCACCATGCCTTGGGGCTGCAGAGTCGCTGTGGTCCCTTCTCCCCAAAACTGATAACACCTGTACCTCTTGTTTTCTCATATCTCATATTCTCTTCGGCTGCAACCATCAAAACAGATAAAAAAACCTGTATGTCCATACTGTTGCACTCAAGATTCAGTTGGCTTTTCCTGAAGCATGAAAAACACCCTGTCACCCCACAGCAGAGAATAGTAGCCAGACCCTTGCTGAAAGGCACACATATTCCAAATTGCAACACTCACACAGCCAAAGGCTCAATGCTGCGCAGGGATTGGTCAAAGAAACGGGTGGTTGAATGCTTTCCCAGGGTTTAGTTTGCAGTAATGAAGTCATAAAAGAGCAACAGAAAAGATACCAGACCCCAGAGTTTAAGGACAAGGCTCTGTTCAGTGATTGATCAAAACACATCAGGTCTGGTGAGTCCCCATAGCCATGTTTGAATAATAAAAATGTATGTTCATAGGCAGAACAACCAATCGTAACTTAATGGAGGTCACACGTTGGCAGGAATTGAGCAGCAAAACTTGAAGAAGCATGGTTGTAGAGATGGACTAATCACAGCACAACAATGACCCCCTTGTCAAAGAAACAGCTATGCACAACATCATTATCCACAATTTAGCCCTATTAGGAATTAATGAACGTTATAAAAATTGGCACTTAACTTGCACCACATGAATGCAATGGTGATGGGGACAACTTGTGAAACCACACCTTAAATGAGCACCATTGCCCATATAATATGAACATTTAGGAACCAATGCTAAATACAGTAGATCACACCTAATGCACACTACCCGAATGTACTAGAAAATAAAGACAATGTTATGACAATGTACACTACATGAACACATACACATTTGCGCCATTGTGAAAGAATGAAGTTTGCAAGCAGCTAAGCCCCATCGCATAACGTCAGCGACCGGACAGACGAGATTGTGAGAAATGGGAAGGGAATGCAAGTATTCTTTCCAATAATGGAGTTGCAAAATGAACTGTTGGTAAGCAGTTCGAAATCATGGGAACAGTATGTTGGTGCCAACCATTGAGGAAATAGGAAGAGATTTAAAATGTTATATTTTATGTGTCACACCGTCACATCTCACACAATGATTGGTCAAGATCTGTGTAATTACTCATTCCACATCTACTCCTCCTGAAGCAGCCAATTGTAAACCAATTCTGACTGATACATGTTTCAACAATCGCTGTCCAATGAAAACACATGAGAATGGAAATGAGTTCACCGTACGTGAGCTAACAAGCAAGCACGTCCCCTTCATCACGTGATTAGACTAGGCCAATGAAGTTTTAAAATGTATGGAAGCACGTATATTGTAGATCACACCAGCCAATAAACAATGAAGAAGTTCAAAACATTTGTTGTAATTGCCTTTCTGTAATTGTTATAAAACTAGCCTTGAAAGTACTTGAATTCAAATGTCTCTTAGATGTTTCCCTGCCCTGGCAGTATAATACATTTTTGTTTTTCTCATATCTCGTGCATCACATTTTTTGGCACTTTGGATTAACTTTTATGGATGCAAAAGGGACTTGCCATACAGCATCACCTTCAACGCTATGCATAATTGCGCAAAACACAAAGGGCCTTCTGACAGGTAGGCCCAAAGTACATCGTAGATAGGATATACCCTACATGATGGAATCTGTACTATGTCTCTACCAACAGGACAACAGTCATATTGGAAGAGGATTTGTCTGTCCCTATTAAGGGACACTGACTGTCGAATAAAATGCCACTGGAACGTAGATAAGAATCTGATCATCTAGCAATCAGGAAAGCATAATCACTCTTAGTTCCCCAGGCATGTGGAACTGGAGGACCCGTTTTCTTGATGACTGATGATCGTTAGCAATACATTTTGTGTGAATCACTCCTGCTTCTTTAGTAATCCTTTTTGCTTTTAGCGGAATCCCCACTCTTTTTCTCCTCTCTTACCTATCCTCGCTCTATCACTGATGCTCTGAAGTGACATTGTATATATGTGGTGAGTTACATAACTCCAAATAAATAAAAACCTCTTATGCATGGTACAGTCACCATCATGTGTAAGTTGCAGCCCCACAGGTCCTGTTTCTCCCATTGTTTGTCAGGCACAGCCTCAAATGGGCCAGTAACGGCATCCAATGGCAGTTAATGACTTATATGTATGATATAGTCACCGCGTGTAAAATGCAGCCTTACTTTTCCAGTTTCTGCTATCATGTGCCAAGCACAGCCTCATCTGCCCCAGTAATGCTATCCAATGTCAGTTCATGGAACAGCAATGTTGGGAAGAGATGCCCAAAACTGTTATTCCTCCCATAGACCTGCAATAGCAAATAGGAGGCTGCTGAGGGTCTAGGGGATATACAAGGTGTGGGATGTAAAATGTTATGGTGTTGCACCTCTGATCAATGAATGTGTTTTCTAGGAAGACTCAACATTGCATGGTTTTCACAGTGCAGCAGAGCTCACACTCCTTTTGGATCGGTCCATGTCATTTCAACTAACTTGTGGTGGTGTGCTCCACCAGTTTACGAAAGTTAAAACCCTGGTCACAGCAGTCAGACATAAAAGCCAAAGCTCCAAATGACAGATGACAGCAATCAAGCCCCGAATCCCCAACCCTCAAAAGCTAAGGCGCCTCAACAGGAAGATTTCACCCTACAACAAAAACTCTGCTTCCTAACTTTCCCCCAGCAAACAGAAACCAGTCCTCCAACGCCTAAACGACCTAAACAGCTCAGTGGTCAACCTTATAGGAAACCCACCTGATGGAAGCTAACTTCCCACGCCTACAGGACAGAGCCTTCCTGAAGCAATATCTGGCAACGAGCGATGCCAAGAAGGGAGGCATAGTGATCCTGATAGCGAGAGGCATCCCATTCATGGAATGAGAGATGCTACAAACCTCAGACTGTCGACACCAGGTGGTGAAAAGGTACCTGTTTGGCTAAGTATACACCTTCATCTCAGTCTTCTCTCCCAACGAAAATCAGGAAAGATTCTTCTTTGAGTTAGAAACAGCCCTTCTCCCCTTCCTGGAGAGCCAAGCAATAATCAGAGGAGACCTCAGTAGTGTCCCGGATACTCTCATGAACAAATCAAATCTCCCCACATCAAGAGACTGCGAAACAGCCATGGGCCTACGAAAACTTTTCAAATCCCTGGGACGAATCTACACAAGTTTGCATAACAATCTTAAATCTACATATAAATGTTTTTGCAAAGTTTGGTGGGGTTCTGTCAAGAGGGATCAAAATTGGAGTGAGGGTCCGAAAATATTATAAAGGCTTATAGATGTGGTGCAATTTGACAAGAGTTTGCAAAAAGATTCTATATCTAGATATACATGTAGGTTTTGTGAGATTTTGTCAAGAGGGGGCTAAATTAGAGGGGTGTCTCAACATTTCTACATGGCTTATAACTTTTTTGCCATTTGACGAATGTGGACAAAAGCTTTCAGATTATAGACCCAACCTTGAATGTTTGTGTAAAGTCTGAATTGATTTTGTCAACTGGCGGCTAAGTTATGTGGCTATTTTATGTAGAAACATTTTTTACACTTTTTGAAAAAATAAAACATGGGTGGATTTCCAGAAAACCTGTGTAAGCAGCATTGGCAAGGACCTTAAAGCATGGTTTTGCAACTGTGCCTGTGTTTTATTTTTTGACATGTGTCATAATGTAGTTACAAAAAATAGTGATATACCTTTGGTGACTGAGGTATAGCCTGTGGCCATGGGCAGTGGCCATCTAAAAACGTTGAGATCCCCCCTCTAATGTAGCCCCCTCTTGACACAATCCCACCAAACTTTACAAATAGATTTAATTCTAGATCTAGAATCTTTTTGCAAACCTTTTTGTGGATTTGTCAAATGGCACCACATGTATAAGGCTTTACAATATTTTGGGACCCTTCTCTAATTTTGATCCCTCTTGACAGAAGCCAACCAATCTTTGCAAAAAACATTTATATCTAGATTTAAAATCGTTATGCAAACCTCTGTGCAGATTCATTAAACGGCACTACATTTAGAAGCCTTTACAATATTTTGGGACCCCCCTCTAATTTTGTTTTCTCTTGACAAAACAGCTCCACACTTTCCAAAACCATCGGACTCAGGTCTAACATAAAATTCCAACATGTCATGCAGTTCATTGAGTGGCGCCAAAGTGATAAGCCATCCAAAAACTGCTTTTCACCAACCCAATAATACAGAAATAGGCATAGATGTCCACGAACATCTGAAGTGTTTGCGAACATCACAGAACTGTACCCGACCATCCAGACTATTTGCAGACTTCGGGAATGAAAACCACCTGTTTTTTTGGCTTCTTATGGCCATATCCCATCCTCCTCACCCCAGCTCCCAAGAGATTGATGAGTTTGACAAGTGCAATATTATGTTTTTTAGTATGTTTTTACCGTGATGTCCGCGGACAATGGCGGATGTCCGCAAATCCAACATGGCAGGCGTTTCCAAAAATCAGACACATTTCATGCTTTTCACCATCCAATCAGCGAGTGTGCCCGATGTTCGCGGACGTCACGTCCCCTTCTGAACCAATCAGAGGCCTATCCACAGACAGAACAGGGAAGTGAATCCGCTGACCAAACCCATATTTCACTAACCATTTTTGAACTCATTTTGGGCTGTTTAAAAAAAAATAACTACTGGATGGATTTACACCAAATGTACAAAAGCATGCTTTCAGGACCAAGCCGCTGCTTCTGTCTCAAATTTGGTGAAAATCCGTCCAGCGGCTTGCAATGGGCAATGTTGTTCCCATTGCATCTATGGAAAAAAAGACCTTTTTGGGACCCCCTAGAACTTTGTTGCCCCCCTCCTTAATGAAACTTCGCCAAACTTGTCAAAAAAATTCAGATGGGGCCATATACTGTTTGCAATGTTTGGTAAGAATTCGTCCAGGTGGAGCAAAGGTATAAGCCACCCAAGAAGTGCTCTTCCTATGAGTTGAGCAACTTAACCATAACTACAGGGCCACTGCTGCAGCCCCTGTTATATATATATATACATTACACAGCCGTGGCTGTGTTGTTATGGCTAAATTGCTGTTTCCATAGGAAGAGCACTTTTTGGGCGGCTTATAACTTTGCTCTCCCTGGACGGATCCTCACCAAACTTTGCAAAAAAAGTATATAGCCCACTCTGGAAAGTTTGGTGAGGTTCGGTCCAGGGGGGTAAAATTATAGGGGGGGGGGCCAAAACTTCTTTTTTTCCCATAGACTGAATGGGGAAGAAAATGTGCTCACGCCTACAGCCCAAACCGCTGGACGGATTTTCACAAAATTTGCGGCAGGAGCAGCGGCTTGGTCCCGAAAGCACGCAGTAGGTTTTTTAAAAAACGACCAAAAAGTAGGTCATTAAAAATTAGTGATATCTAGGTCCGCTTCGCGGACACACTTCCCTGTTCGCTCCGCAGACAATGTCCTGATTGGCTAATCGGCTTGCAACATGTCCGCGGACATGCGTCGTGTCTGCTAATTGGATGGCGGTGAGCGTCAAGTGCGTCAGATTTTTTCTGAATGCCCGCCATCTTGTATCCGCGGACAGCGCAGTGAAACTTGGTGGAAAAATACTATTTAGTCAAGTGTGATGGTGTGTAAGACTGTTTGGGGAGGGTGGGTGATTAAGAGATAGGTCAGATGTTGTACCTATTTAGGTGGCAGCTACCCCTGTTGTGTTCGTTCTGACCGCGGACAGCAGCGCTGTCCTTAATGTCCATAGTTAATGAAAATGGGGTGTCCTTAGGACATGGTACCTGTCCGTATAGTTCGCATGCAAGAAACTGTTCTTAGAGTACATCAAGTGTCCTAGGATGTTCGTAAATAAACAAATTGGGGGTGTCCTGAGGACGCTATGCCTGTCCGTATTGTTCATAGGCAAGTTGAAACTGTTCTAAGAACACACGTGGTGTCCTAAATGTTCGTAAAAAAATGAAATGGGGGTGTCCTGAGGACACTATACTTGTCCGTACTATTCGTGGGCAAGTTGAAACTTTTCTAAGAACACTCATATTGTCCGCGGACATCAAAAGTGTCCATATGGCATAGTTAAAATGTTTGATTCTATGGGTGTGATTTATGGGTGTGATATGCTGCGGTGGTTGTGGCCAGGGACTAGAGTCTTGGGTGCATGGCCGTAGGCCATGCACCCAAGACTGGAGGCCCTGGCCACAACCACCGCAGCATATCACACCCATAGTGGCTTATAACTTCGGCACGCAAGACCAAATTTATAAGCCCCAAAGTTATAAGCTAGTATGGGTGTGATATGCTGTGGTGGTTGTGGGCAGGGCCTATAGTCTTCTAAGAACACATCAAGTGTTCTGGGATTTTCGTAAATAAACAAAATAGGGGTGTCCTAAGGACACTATGTCTGTCCATATTGTTCGTAGGCAAGTTGAAACTGTTCTAAGAACACATCAAGTGTCCTGGGATGTTCATAAATAAACAAAATGGGGGTGTCCTGAGGACGCTATACCTGTCCGTATTGTTCGTAGGCAAGTTGAAACCGTTCTAAGAACACACGCGGTGTCCTGAAATGTTCATTAATAAACTAAATGGGAATGACCTAAGGATACTATACCTGTTCATACTGTTCGTAGGCAAGTTGAAACTGTAAGAACACTCATATTGTTTACGGACATAAAAGTGCCCATATGGCATAGTTAAAATGTTTGATTCTATGGGTGTGATCTATGGGTGTGATATGCTGCGGTGGTTGTGGCCAGGGCCTAGAGTGTTGGGTGCATGGACGTAACATCAGTAGCGTCATATAACATCATATAACATCAGTAGCACATGCATTATCGCCATAAAGTGCATGAATGTGCCGGGTTTTCAATATTACTTGTGCTTCTTGAGATAGTATACCAACTCTAATACTTTTTAAGATGTTGGCATAAGTGAGATCTGCAGATTGTTGCATGTTTTCTGTTAATTTTCTGTATTGGAAATGTTGCCAAAGTTTTTAAAAATAGGTTCAGCTTTCACTGGTGTCAATTGAAGAAGATCTGTGAAAACAATAATGTGTTTTCCTCCAAAGAGCTCTTCGTAGTTTGTTTTGAGTACTTCTTGTAATCTGAGGTGAATCAAAGCCAACATTAGGTTGGAGACCATGCTCACTTCATCTATCAGTAGCATTTTCATTTGTTTTAACACTCTGCGTAGTTCCATTGCAGTTCCATTGCAGCTTCTATAGAAAGTTTGTAATAGTCTAATTTGTTTTGGTGTTCTACTGGCAGGAGTAGTAATCGGTGTAAAGTGACACCGCCTATGTTGTAGGCAGCTAAACCTGTGGGGGCAGTGACAACAGCTGACAGTTTTTTGTTTGTCAATTGTTGAAGGAACTTGCTGATGATTTTGATTAAGAATGTTTTGCCTGAACCAGCTTCACCACTGACTTACAGTAGTATAGGCTTGCAATTTTGGCAGGTGCATTCTTTATTTTCATACTGACACATGGTGTTTTCTACTTCTGTCATAGCTAATTCTGCCTCATTTGCTATTAGAGGCTGTCCCAGTGGTTCTTGGCTTCCTGTTACAGAAGGTTGACTACTGTCAGGAGTGTCCTTATCTACTTGGGCCTGGAGTTCTTCTTCGTGTTGCTGTTCATTGTGCAACATTGTTTTGTAGTGTGTAAAGTTTACATCAGTTATAGTGCAATTTGCTTTGAAAGCATCTTCGTAGGAGTCATAGTTATCTAGTATTTCTTCTTCTTTTCTCCATGGTTTAAAGAGTTGTAGCAGGGACATGTAATATAGTTCTTTATGTTGAGGAGTCTTTAATGACAATTCAGTTTAATGAGACGGCTCGGAGATCACAGTTCGGGGAACACCAGCGTCGGGTTCGTCGCCTCACAGGAGTGGCAGTGAAGACACTGGCATTTCAGTTAGCAACTCAAGCAAGGCAAGGCAGCGTTACTTCGTAGTTCGATCTGAGGCAATGACGCACTTTTGCTGTCGTAGCTCAGCGGCAGACAACGTCAAGCAGTGGTCAGCGGCTCAAAGAACACTGGAAGCAAAAGGGCAATGTTGATCGGTCCTACTGGAATAGTCCACTTTAACGTACGCTCAAATCACAGTTCAGAGCGGGTCATCATCGACAACAGGGATCTCAGCTGGTCTGGCTGCCAGGTGCTGTGAGTCCCACTCCAGGGTCTCGAGGGCCAATGTCAGTTCTTTCTCAAGCTCCCAAACACAGTGGAGGCTGGCACACACCATCAGGGGAATTGCAGCACTGTGAAGTCCTAGGCACAGGGGGGCTGGCAGAAAGGCAGACTTTGGGTCCAGCAGCAGTGTTCACCCCCACTGGTCCCTGGGAATTTTCAGGGAGCAGATCTTGCTTCTGACTTTGGAAACTCTGCTTTCATCCCACAACTGGAGGATATTCAAAAGGACTGCTCTCTCAACTGGATCCAACAAAATCTTCAGGAGGGTTCAAGATGAGTCCAGATGATTCAGCGAAGTGGTGGTAGATCCCTTCTTTTATTGGCAAACGTCCCCAGGTGATTTGACTAAAGCTAGCCTGCTTTAGGGGTCCAATCCCTGGCCTTGAAATGGATGGACTTTGCCCTTCTGATATCACAACCAAAGTGCTTTGCTCCAGAGGAAGTGCAGGGTACAGGAATGAGAATGTGAAGCAGAGAGAATCAAAATGGCAGGACCTTCCAAAAACTATATGACTATCTTAGCTCTGTCCCTTCCCTTTCTCAATAGGATCAAAGGGTCTTTAGAAATGCAACACCCTGGTGTGAAGCCTTTTTCTCTGTGAATGGGTTTGCCTCTTGATTCCGGATCTCAGGTCAGCATCGTGGAGGGGCTGTCCTGGGACAAAGGATGTTACCTACTCTTCGTAAAGAACACAGAGAAGCAATCCCCCAGGATAATCCTGTCAGTGGACAGGGGTGCGCCTGTTTGGAAGGAATACATATAATCTTTTCACACAGCTGAACTGGGCCAGGGCAGTCCCATGTGCGGAATCGATTTAATGTGGCTGGGATAACTCTTAATGATGCTGCCCACCATACCCTAAATAAGGTTTTGCTTGTATGTGCCACCAGGACAACATCTTCAAGGTTATATCATTTTTGGAACATGGCTGCATATTTTAAATGCATCCTCTGTGCTGCAGAGACTTGGATATCGCTGCAGTTGTCAAGAGGGCACCTGTGGACTCTGAACCTGCTCTGGGCCACTGGTAGAGCAGGTGCTGCGAATCAGGATTTTAATGCAGCAAGGCACACGTACACACTTATTAGCAGATTTACCTTTCAGAACTGGAATTACCCGCATCATTTTATTACTTAATAAAAAGCTAAAAAGCCAGGGATTTCACACCCTTGCCAGATAATACATCATACTCAGGCACAGATGAACAGTCAGCATATGTGTCTGAACCCTTTTGAGCGTGATGAAGGTGAGGTTTGCTCTCTGCCCAGATATCCTTTGGCTTAGATGAGGGTGTCAAATTACATATTGCCATTTCCCTCAACTAAACCTGCACCAGAGGGGAGGAACCCGGTACACGAGGACACAGTGATGCACCTGCAAGCCAGCATAAGTGCCAAACTGTATTATAATGTAAGTGTACTGCGTTCCCCGTGATTTCCATCATTTCTAGCCAAATGCAATGATTTGCGGACATTCCAAGGACAGGTGGAGAAACCCGGCTAGCGGACAGCCACGTGTCAGAAAAGAAGCTTGGCAGGATGATTAAATCTTATTTGGGTGACAGGTTGTGTGCTAAAACTGCATAATGTCCTAATAATGGTAATTGTAATTCAATCAAATTGCTGTGGTTTGAGCACACATTTACTCTGATTTGACATTGGAGAATTCCAACTCCAGTTCCCTAACCCACTTAGCTTGCTGCTTCTACCCAAAGATATTGGGCCTTGTCATCCGTTGGGCGCTAATACGCCTTCAATTCCGCCCCATTGTGGCATATTGCAACTTGGTGGGAGCGCGCACACACCACTTGCATAATATAATGGTCATTCCGTCCAGCGGAATGGCAGCTGAAAATTAGTTACCAATGGTAATTCTGCCTGTAATCACACTGTTACCACCACCACATTCAGTGGTAATTTCGCTGGCAGAATTACCGCAGGCGGAAATAGAGTAATTGCCGGAACAGGAAGGACAACGGCAGCTATCTTGAAAAATACTATTCACTCTGAATCTACCATTTCCTGTTGCCATCCAGACACCATACTTGTGAAAATGTGTCACAGGAGAAGGGAAAGTTCAAGGTCCCTGAGATGAGGCTGTGAAAGCAGAAGTTTACAGAGGCAAAACTTCAGGTCTTAGTGGACAAGGTAGTCTGGAGCGCTGGACCTCTAGCCAGAGGAAGGCTCTCAAATGGTCCTCCATCAGAGAAAAGGTGGTGACAGTGGACATTGTTCCATGGGACTCTGAAGACTGTAAGACGCGATGGAATGACCTAAAGTCCAATGTCTGCAGCCTCATTTCCAGGCACAGGAGAGAGAGCATGGCCACAGGGGGTGGCACCATGGAACCCCTCGCCCTGACACCATGGGAGGAGAAGGCCAGCTCCATATTACACATGGAAGGGATCGAGGAGATCTGCAGCACAGAAGTAGGAGCAGCAAGGCAAAGGCATGGTGGTGAGTAGATTAGTCCCCACCTCAATGAGAATGCACTGGCCAAAAGCATGCATCCCCCAGCATAGATGAGCACAATGGGCAGGGTAATAGGCAACCAGATGGCAATCAGTACAAAGGCACAGTGACTACATGCATGTGCCATGGAAGGTGAGATCATGTAGTGAAGCACATGCACTGTAGGCAAAATGTGCATGTGAAGCTGTGGAACCATGAGAAGCACCCATTTGTGCTGTGACATTCCAAGATGCCAAGTGACTCTCCTGTGCTGCCACAACAATCAGTGATGGCAGGCAAACAGGCAACATCCACATACATGCACCGTGTACACCCTCAGCAGGCAATACTTTCACCTAGCAATAGCGGTACTCATTGGCCTTAAACCAACCATGCCCACCGTACAAAATGTGTGTAGAAATAACAAACCTCATATTGCATGAGTGTCTCGCTAGGCCACTTACATGTGAGTAAGATGACTGAAAGCATGTCATTATCCACCCAACAGGTACACAGTCGACTGAGGCTGAAGAGACCAAGCTGTCCACTGCTCAGGGCACCTAAACTGCAGGCTGTACATCCACCTTCAACCCTGCACAGTCCAGACATGAGAGCAGCGAGAGGAAGAGCAAGAGGGATGCAGTAAGGTCACAGGAGACCACCAAAGTGTCAGCTGTGCCAGATGTGGAGACACCCACATCGCCACATCGGTGCCCAGTGGCCCATCCACCAGCCATGCAAATGGCAAAGCACATGCTGGTGCAGCCACAGACACACCACAGACGGCCCCTGTGGAGATTACCAAGGATGCCATCTACATGCCAGCACCCACCCATCTGGTCCCTGACACACCCTTGTCATCTGTGTGGGACGTGCATCCAGCACCAGTCAGGGACACACACAACCAGTGGCGGCTCTCTGCATGAGGAGGAGGAAGACACAGTCTTCCGCTCACCCTGCTTTAGCTCCATCCCTCCGCAGAGCCCACCGCCAGCTCCACAGCTCACTATGGCAGTGATATGGGCAAAGCTGGGTGCCATGGAGCAATGCCAGGCATCCATGGAACAACTGGCAGGCCAGCAGGTGCAGCATCTGCAGGCAATGAGGGACTGTGACCAGGGAGCATGCATGGGGATTTCCCGGTCCCTCTTCCAGACCACTGCTGCCATCATCACAGTAGGGCAGAGGATGACGATACACAGTGAGGGCATATCAGCCTTTGCCGAGCCTCTCACTCCTGCATGCAGTTGATACTGCAGCCCATCTAGGGCCAGGAATCTGAGTCCTCCACCTCTGTCAGCCCTACAAAGGAATCTTTGCCCAGTACACCAAGGTTCCACCACCTGCCACCAACGGTGCTTGAGCAGGCTGCCAAGGGCAAGAGGCCATGGAAGTAACATTACATAGCACTTTTTGTAAAAAGTCACAAGGGAGGTGGGTGGGTGTGGAGAGGGATGAGGTGGGTGGGTAGGGTATGTTGTGGATGGTATGTAGGGGAGGGAAGAGGTGGCTGGGGAGGGTGTGTTGGGGATGGTTTTTTGAACAGTTGAGTATTAAATTCTATATCACTTGAAGCCATGCTAGGACATTCCTCACTGTGTGCATGTATTTTATTCATTTCATGTCTATATACAGAGGATCGTATCATGTGATTAACAATGTGATCAGTACAAATTGTCTAAAGGTTCTTGCCGAACCAGACAACCATCCCTACCCTTCTCCCAATCACTGTGTGGCAGCACTGCACTGGTAGCTAGGGAGTCATCTCTTCTGAGGGTGGCATGTCCTCATTAAGGGGACATTTCACCTGAGGCAAATGTTGTGCAGCATGGCACATGCAATGCTAATTTGTCCAACCTTCTCTGGTCTGTACATCAAGGCCCCTCCGGTCCAGTGTAGACACTAAAAACAACCCTTCAACAGGCTAAAGGTCCGCTCAATGCACAGCTAGTCCTGGCGTGTGCCTCGTTGTAGGCCGCATCCACTGGCATAGGTGTATTTCGCACAGGTGTCATCAGCCATGGTAGCTGGGGGTATCCACAAGGCAAGGGCAAAGGTCTTAGATTTCAGTTACAGTGCATTGTGGATGATCTGCCTTTTCTAACGGCATGTTTATGGACACTCTGTGCATGCAGTTTTGAAGAATTGTTATACAACATGATTTCCCATCACAGTACTTGAATGTGGAGTCATACACTATAGGAGAACATATGCATTGTCGTGTTACACCATGCACACAGCTCACAGCCAGCACTTTTCACTTTCAGGGTCTGTTATTGGCATGGGAGAATGCATGTTGCCTCTGTTGGGCCTATGCATTGCTATCATGCATGTGCCATGATGGGTGATTACTACTTGTGCAGGTTTGTGGGGTCTGCGTCCATTCCACTATGGCTTCACATACTTGGGGTTACTAGAGTACATGGCATTACTTCATGCCAGTGTTTTATTGTCTTTGTACAGTGTTGAGCTGTATGTATAGCGATTTATTCTGTTGCATTGTTGTTTCCTGTAGAGAGAGAGATAGAGAGAGAGAGAGAGAGAGACAGAGAGAGAGAGAAAGAGAGAGAAAGAGAGAGAGAGAGAGAGAGGCTTGCCGGTTGGGGCAGTATGCATTGTCAAGCATGTCCTCGTCCCGTGGGTTGTTGGCTGTCATGTGCGTGGGTGAGATGGCAGGTACTGCATGTACAGGGCAGTATGCTGTTCTACAAGATCATGGCATTGTGTGTGGAACCAGGAAGCAGGCACAGCAGTGTGAGATGATGAGGTCAGCATCGCAGGTGACCTAGACATTCACAGAGTAATACTGCTTCCTGTTACAGTGTACCACTTTGGATGCCTTCGGGCTCACCAACGCCACATGGGTGCAGTCCAAAGTGGCAAATACGTTGGGCAGATGGGATGCCGGGCTGCTGCATAGAAACCTGCCCTCATTGCATTCACCTATGCCCGGGTAGTGGGCAGGGAGATGTGCCGGGAGGCAAGATGCAGGTGTGCTTCCTGCACAAGTGCATGTGAAAATGTGCAAGAAAAGGAATCCAGATTCTACCATGTGCTGAGATTGTTAATATTTTTTTAATGTAATTATTTCATAGATACAAGTGAGAAATCCTGCAAATAAACCAATTGCACAAAAAATATGTGAGCACAAAATCAGTTGCCTAACAAAATCCTCTAACAAAAACACCCAAAAAACTGGGAACGTGCTAATGTTTTTCCCATTTAGTGGGACTTTGTCCAGGCAAAAAATATCTGAACAGTATTTCTTTGGCAGTAATTCAAGCACATTTCATTTACCAATATTGTTACTGCTGTCTAAACAACCTAATCATGCATTACTTATTTGTGTGTCGTAAAATATCTTAACAATATTTCATAGACATTTCATGTACCATTATTGTTACTGCGGTCTAAACAACCTAAACATACATCACTCATTTGTGTGTCCTATTTCATTGATGAACTTTCCAATTATAATCTGTAAGGAAAAAAGGGAACAAAAAAGGGACATGTGGGTAATTAGTTTAAGGAAATATTTGAATTCCCAAAATACTGTCTCATTCCATTTTACCATGGCATTCTGCACTGATAGTATACATTGTGGTAGGCACCTAGGCATGTTATACCTTTTTGGAACTGGGTCCGACATCACTGGTTCCCCCGTCCCCAGCAGACATTTCCAAATAGTGTTTGAGTGTAACTCTTGAAAGAGGTTTTTACTGTTGATCCCTTTGACATATTCCCTGCGTTTGGGAACAAATTGAGCATTAGTATGAATACCCCCTCTTACCTCACTTCATTTGCTTGTATGTAGACCCCGATAGGATGATCCTCTAAGATTCAAAAACAATTTACTTTCAGTCCTTTAACCTATGGTATAATAAAGATCATGATTAGCGGATGTTATGCCTATTCAATTGTCTGACTATAATTCCTTTCTGTGTAATCCCTATACCTGTTATGTTTCCTGTACTGGGTATGTCTGCAACCATGCGTCTTTATATATAATAACCGGTCTTCCCATTATTTTCTGTCTTCCATTGAAGTGTCAACCTATGAAAAATATTTAGCACATGAGCAAAGAATTCCTGGGTCAATCACATGATTCACATTCAGTTTTATCACTGATAGTCATATTTACCCCATAGGTCTAACCTTTATATAGTTGAACAATTTCCAGTTTACACTATAAATTAGTTTACCACCTATTTACAATATGTCCAGGAATGTTATACCCTAATCAGTATATACATGGGAAAGGTTTATCAGCTGTCTCCAAAAATATGGTCATTAGTATTGTGCACACCATACAGAGGAAGTCCTCTCTTTGCAGCAGTTTTTACCTCAGGTCCTGTGCATTAATTCAGGTAGGCCTTCTGCCCCGTCCTGGGTTCAGGAATGCCGTTGCCATGTTATTTTTTATTTTAGGTAGTGTCACGCTTGTGGTGTAGCACAAGGCAGTGACATCATACATACCAGGATTTCATTGCGTTACCACGACGGTGCGTTACCGTCGCAACCACAGATTACTATATGGTTGGCTCCGTCCCCTTATATCTATTTACACCAGACTCTGGCCTCGTGTTGTATCTTACTCACATTGTTATACTATTATATACTGTTCACAATTGCCATGCTCTATATAAAAATGAGCATATTCATGTTGTTAGTGAGCATTGAAGTGTTCCTGCTGTATTGGCATCTCCTGCCGGAGCTGTGAGGCGCGATCCGTCCCACTTCCCAAGGAGCACGAACAAGGACGAATCCTATGTTGTGCCTGTCTCCCCTAGACAGGGTGGCTGCCCACATAGAGAATGATTGCCTCGATGCTGCCAGAGCAGTGATGCCTGCACGAAGTCTCCTGAAACATATGCAGTCCATGCTGCTGTTTTAGGAAAAGCGTTGTGCAACCATTTCCTTTTCTGCTGCACCCGTGAAATTGGTTGCTGCTTATCTACATTTGAAAAATAACAGAGCTTTGATTCGCTCCCTCACCTCATCAGTCTGCTGGAATACTTATTCTGTTGCACTCTTGATGCCGCCATTGGCATCCATGTGGTAAATACCATGCCAAGATGGCTGCTCCACTGAAGTGAGCTGCCTACACCTCGCCAGGTACACCCCCGTGACGACGCCGCCGACTGCTGCATCCGGATTGGATGGGCAGCACTATATGTTAGCCCTGCTGGAGCCATGAGGTGCGAGCCGTCCCACTTCCCAAGGACCACGAACAAGGACGAATCCTGTCCTGTGCCTGTCCAGTGACTCTAGTGACTGTGGCCAGACCCTTTTCACCTAACATTGTGCACCTTCTGCGCCCACTGTCTGGTAAGTCTCCTCTCCATTGGAGATGCTTTCTCACTGCCCGCCATCCATGCTCACTCACCCTTACCGTACCTAACTGTATGCCGGCACTATTCTATCTACATGCCAGTTATACCAGTATCACACGTGAGTAACTCGGAACATCTGCCTTCCCGCGACCTTTGCTTGGGGCACTCGTGGGTCTATTTCCACAACACGGTGACCTCTTCATTAGCGCACCCTGCTATCTGATTTGTTTCCACTCGCTTGCGACTTCCAGAAATGATGCTTTATAAACTTTGCCACGTAATGTAATCCGTGCTTGAGCTTGACTATTGTGTATCTACTATGCATAGGTCCTCATTGATTGCTAACGTGCTTTTATCTGCCCTACTTTGACTTGGCCATATCACATGTTTACCTCTTCACAAAGATCTATAGCTAGTGATATCATTGCAGACGTGTACACATGTAGTTTCACGATGAATCAGTTATTGTGTAACACCTATCTTCAGCCACGTTAATCTGTGTTGTGTTTTTGCTGGGACCACCAAATTTCCATACCTGTTTTGCTGGTGCTGATAATTTTGATATTGCTAATTTCCATATTGCCTGTCACTGCCCTGACATCAGCCTGCTTCATGCTTTGCCTAATTAATGCTGTTGACCGATTCATGCCAGTCATTCTCTAGTCGCACCTGCCAATTTGTGTCAGTTAGCCGTAATTGAGTCACATATGTGCTATACCTTTCTTGATTTTGGAATTGGTAGGATGTTAAACCAAATAATACTGCTCTGCATTATGGCTGTTATCATGCATGCGAACCCTAGATTTCATGAACACATCGCCCAGTCGCTAGGACCTCTCCTAGACCCTGGCTTGCCAACTCCTACAATTACTGTGCCCACAAACCTATCCATACACGACAGAGCCTTAGAGACAGTATCCTACGCCTCTCAACCATGTGCCTCGTCCAATAGAAATGACAGACTTCGTGCCAGAGTAACTAAATTACACAAACCTTTGAGAAGATCATTACCGGCCACTAATCCTAAAACCAACAGTAAGCCTAGCCTGAGACCTAGTCACCTAAAGTTGTCTCCTCCTACGGCTATTTTGAATCTGAATACCCATCAGCTTAATAACTATAAATCTAAGTCCGGCAATAATAATTCTGACAAACCCATCCCAGTCAAAATGTATCTCAGACCACCCCCCCTCAAAGGAGCACTTCTCAATGCAAGATCGCTTGTTGCCCATGCTACTGATATTGCTGACCTAATCTCTGAAGGCAATTTGGACTTCCTCGCAATTACGGCAACATGGCTCCATGATGCAGCAGGACCCTCACTTATGCTGGCTATCCCTGATGGCTATACTATAGTCAGACAAGACCAAGACAACACCCGAGGTGGCGGTATTGCCATTATTTCTAAAACTCCCCTGGGACTTAGACTAGCACCCACCCATCCGTCTCAATCATGCAAAGTTCTTACTGCCAAATTGCAGATAAATAACTCACAATCACTTACAATTCACCTAATATATAGACCGCCTGGCCCTCTTGGTTCCTTCGAGGAAGATCTGCATAACATAATCTCGAACAACCTTAAACCTACCTCGCAACTAATCCTATTGAAGGGGCCCCTGGTGGACCCTCGCGTGAGGATACAAGGCACAATCACCACACTATTAGGAGGCTTTAATTTAGGCTTTAACGACCTAACGGCTAAAAATGCAACAGGCATAGTTAACACTATTAATGCACTAGGCCTCTCCCAAAAAGTCAACGAACCTACCCACCTAAAAGGAAGAATACTGGACTGGATAGTAGACTGTAACTGCTCTGCTACCATCTCCTCCACCCTGCCGTTATCGTGGACAGACCACTTTCTAGTATCATTCCACCTATCTACTATAAGACCCACTTCAATGGCTCAGTCATTAGTGCCACCTTGCCTTACTAGAAGTTAAAAAAAGCATCACTGCAGAGAAAGTCATCCCTGCCATCTTGCCCATCCTCAATGCACTGCCAGAAAATCTTGATCCAAGTATCCTTGTTCAGGAATTCAATAATATTATGCTTACCACATTGGACAAAATAGCTCCTGTCAAACTCAGACCTAGTAAACCAGTAGCCCATTTAAACAAATGGTTCACACCTCAACTTAAAGACCTCCGTATCTTAAAGAATAAAAGTGAAACCAATTGGAGACTATGCCCCTCTAGCGAGAACAAAGCCAAATTAACCTCACTTTCCTCACATTATAAGAAGGAAATTTGTCAGGCAAAACATAATTCCTACGATGAGCGCATTGCCAATTCTAATTCCAGCATGAAAGAACTCTTTTCCATAGTCAATAAACTAGAGTCCCCAGTTCCCTGCCTATTTCCTTCCCCCATTGGCTGCCGGCAGGCAGAGCCACCCACAGCAACCAAGGCCCACTGCTACGTGGCCAGCTACATCTGTTCGCCTCTCGGATCCAGTCACCTCGCCAGTGCATAGGAGCAGGAGCTCCTCGGACCAGCCTCTGCCCCTGCAGGAGCAGCGGGCACCTTCCAGCAAGCCCACCCGACTTTTTGCATAATTAAGGTAAGCGCTAGACTGTAGCGCCTTTACCGAGGTCTGTGCACCTCCAGCACAGCATCTGCATCCATATTTGAAGCGCATCACATTTAATTGAAAAGTAGGCCAACACGCTGCACAAATACCACGCAATCGCTTGAAACGGTGCTCCTGCACCGGAATCGCCATTCAAGTACACGAGGTACTTGATTTTAAAAATGGCCGACAGTCTTCACAACACCTGACCAGCTTGCCAAAGGCTACTCCTTCAAGCTGCACCGATAGGCTGCCCTGCCTATTTCCTTCCCCATTGGCTGCCGGCAGGCAGAGTCAGCCCACAACAACCAAGGCCCACTGCTACAAGGCCAGCACCTGTTTGATACCTGTTTGTGCCTGGTTCTGCCGTCTGCCATACCCCCTGCCTGTCACACACCAGGTAACTTTTAAACTCTCATGTCACTAACATTGCAACGCAACTCCGAGCTACATGCCCTCACTGTCTCCTACCACCACGCCTGTCTGTGGTACAGCAGAAACCGGCATATAAAGTGTAAAAACTCTGCTCATCTGTGGACTGTTTATTTAAAAGCTGCCACTAGGTTGCCTGCCGAGCGAACTGCATTCAGCCTGTTTGAAAATGTCATGATCAACGGTCACCCCAGTGTTTGTTTTCAAAGTACCCTTGACTCTGCCTGGCTGCATTTACTATTGCATTTAAAGTGCCGTCATGTAACTACACTTAGATTGTTACCACCTGCCACGACCTTTGGCCACACCAGTAATCACAATAGCATAGCATTGCAACCTGCATATCAACTTGCACTTCGAATATCCCAGATTTTGCTTGCAAAATCTAGGTGCTCTCTGCTGTATCCATTTTAGTCGCTGCTAAATTTGGACAATTTGACAGTCATTGCAATTCAATGTGAAAATGTCTCAGCTATCTACCTAATTTTTGAATTTCGTTGAATCTCTGCCCCACTTAGTCAACACAATCCAGTGTGACACTAGATACTTTTTGACTCTCATACTTATCTGAAGCCCCACCACATAACTTCTAACCTGTACCTGCTTTGCGTATGCCACCTCAACATTACCTGTATACTTTGCATCTATGTGAACCCTCTGGCCAACCATATTTAATGCATTTGGTCTACTGTACCTGTTTGCACATGCCAACTTAGCCCTACCTGTGAATTCTGCATTCAGGTGAACCCCTCTGGTCAACTGTACCTTTTTGCACATGCCACCTTAGCCTTACCTTTGAATTCTGCATTTAGGCGAACCCCTCTGGTCAACTGTATTTAATGCATTTAGCTGCACATGCCATTTTAGCTTTACCTGTGATTTCTGCATTTAGGCGAACCCCTCTGGTCAACTGTATTTAGTACATTTAGCTGCACATGCCACTTTAGCCTTACCTGTGATTTCTGCATTTAGGTGAACCCCTTTGCTCAACTGTATTTAGTGCATTTAGCTGCACATGCCACTTTAGCCTTACCTGTGATCTCTGCATTTAGGTGAACCCCTCTGGTCAACTGTGCCTGCTTGCACATGCCACCTTAGCCTTACCTGTGAATTCTGCACTTAGGTGAACTCCTCTGGTCAACTGTATTTAGTGCATTTAGCTGCACATGCCACTTTAGCCTTACCTGCGAATTCTGCATTTAGGTGAACCCCTCTGGTTGAACTGTACCTGCCTGCACATGTCATTTGAAAACCCCCATGCATCTTCACAACCTAAATGAACTAAAATGCACCAATTGCTACCGTCCAGTCACCAATGTATCAGGCCCTTGTGTTAAAGTCAAACCTAGATGTCAGTTTGCTTGAATACCCCTATTACATCTACACAAGGCAAACGTACTAAATATTAGTCCACTGTACCTCCAGACACAAATGATTCAGGCAGATCACTGAAGTACCTACGGCCAAACTTAATATCCAGACGCCAGCTCACAGTACGTCCCTGACATAGTTAAGAAATGTCCCTCACGAAAGTCACCTTGACCCTAATACTATTCACCGCTATATCCAGTACTATGGCCGTCACTCCCAAAACCAGTCCTCCCAAGGATAGAAACTTGAGACTCAGGTCCATACTACCTAGTATCTATGAACCTGTAGGAAACCACCAGAATAACGCTAACAGACATACTACTACCCAACCAAAAAACCTGCACCGCTCACCCAAACAATCCAATTACACTAATGATCAAACTCCCACCATAACTCGCACAACTTTGGACACCCGATCACTTAAAACCTCTCAAACCAGCAAACCTAATAGCTCTCTAATACTACTAGGATCTCTCATTAATGTGAGATCAATGGTGGCCCATGCCACAGAAATTGCGGACATCCTAAATAAGGACAACTTGGACCTACTGGCCATAACTGAGACTTGGCTTCACGATGCGCCAGGCCCAACACTGATGCTAGCAGTGCCCGATAACTACCAAATTCTGTGCAGACAGGCCTAATGCCAGAGGTGGCGGACTAGCCATCATCTGCAAATCTACCTTCCCATCAGACCAGCCACATCAGTCTCCTACCCATCCTGCGAAGCACTAACAGGCAAAATGCCTCTCTCTAACAACCGCACGCTCTCAATCCATGTAATATACAGGGCCCCTAGGCACCTTTGAAGATGACTTAACGAACCTTATAGCCAATAACATTAAAGACCATTCCCAAACCCTACTACTGGGAGACTTTAACCTTGGCTTTAATGAAACCGACAATAAACGGGCAGAGTCAGTTGCAGCCTTGCTCAAGGACCACGGTCTTGATCAAAAAGTCCTCTCCCCTACCCACATTAAAGGAAGAACCCTCGATTGAGTATCGGAACTGAACTGTAACATCAGTATCACCGATATTGTTCCACAAACATGGACAGATCACTACCTAATAACCTTCTCCGCCACTCTGGATCTCCTTAGCCCCAAAACCAACAACATGGTTCCCCCTCTCCTGACCAGAAGCAATAAGGACATGACTGTTGAAAACATTATCCCTCTCCTCCTTCCAGCCATATCTGACTTGGAAAGTAACAACCCGGACACTCTGGTAAATACTTTCAATGACGCTATGACCAAAGCATTAGACGCAGTTGCTCCAGCCAAACTACGTAAAGCCAAACAGGAAGCCCATTTAAATGTCTGGTTCACGCCCACCTCAAATTGCTAAGACTACAAAAAAGAAATCTCCAATCTATCTGGCGCCACTCTCCCACTGAACACAACAAAAACAACCTAACCGAATTTGCCAAATTCTACAAAAAAGAAATCATCAAAACCAAGAAGAACACCTTTGATGACAGGATTGCAAAAGCTAACTCTAATACTAAGGAGCTCTTTACCATTCTCCGCGAGCTAGAATCCCCCATTCAACCAATAGACAATGCCCCCCAAAACAAAGCCTGGTGCACAAATATACAAAATGCCCTTGCTAACAAAATTTCCCTGCTTCAATGTAAAATTTCTAAAAAAAAAAAGGGCCACACTTCCACCTCTGCCCCAACATATACCCCAATCCCAGGAGAATAAGACCACTGCTCCATTGAGATTCAAACCTATCTCCATAATTGACACAGAAAAAATAATACTCTCCCTCAAACCCTCAAACTGTAAGGGCGACCTATGCCCTGCACAATTAATAAAGGACACAGCTGGAGATCTAGCTCCCTTTATTTCCAAGCTTATAAACTCTTCCTTTAGACCCAATACGGTACCCACCAACCTCAAAGAATCATGGGTCCTCCCACTATTGAAAAAACAAACTCTGGACCCCACCATTCCCACCATCTACAGACCTATCACCACAGTGCCTTTTCTACTAAAAATATTAGACAGAGCTGCCTACATACAAATCCAGGACTACCTGGAGGCTAACCGCCTGCTTGGCTCACGGCAATCTGGCTTCCGCCCACTCCACGGCACGGAAACAGCTTTGTTAGACCTCAAGACACAAATTGAGGAACTTAAGGATAACGGGAAAACAGCCTTGCTCCTCCTACTGGACTTGTCGGCTGCGTTTGACCTGGTGTACCATGCAGTCTTATGCAACCACCTCGAATCTGCCGCCAACTTTACCGGAGATGCTATAGCCTGGGTCCAATCCTTCTTAGCAAATCGCACCATGCGAGTCTTTTCCACCACCAACTCAGCCGACCCTATCAAAATAACCTGCGGTGTCCCACAAGGATCCTGTGTCTCCCCCACCATGTACAATATCTTCACCAAGCCTTTGTTTGACAAGTTGGACGGTCTGGATGTCATCTACACGAACTATGCAGATGACACCCAGATCCTTATACCCCTTTCGGGTAACTACGAGACAGACTTGGCCCTGGTGAACAAGATATACACTATCATTCAGGCATGGATGGCCGCACACGGCCTCTGCCTGAATGACGAAAAAACAGAACTACTAATCCTAGGCTCTGAAGTCAACATCCAAAAACTATGCCCAAACTACACATCCTTCAGCATTGATAACAACCCTATCAAGGTGATGTCTGTGGTTAAAACCCTTGGATTCTATCTGGACTCCTCCCTTACTCTCAAGAAGCAGGTCAACTCCCTCACCTCCTCCACTACCTACACCTGCAAACTCATCCGTGCAGCTAGACCTTACCTCTCTAGTGCCAGCTGTATTACTTTAGCTAACGCCCTTATCATGCCTAGGTTAGACTACTGTAATGCTTGTACTCTGGAACCAACAAATATATCACTGATAAACTTCAAAGACTATAGAACAATGCCCTAAGAGCAGCACTAAATATCCCCTACAGAGAGCACATCACTAATTCGAGGAAAGAGGTTAACTGGTTAAAAATAACAGACAGAATCCTACTCAAAACAGCATCCCTCACATCTAAATGTCTAAACAACCTTGCCCCCCGTATCTTATGGAAAAAATCAACAGGAAAATCTCCACGTGACCTACGAGATCAGCTAACACCTCCAAACTAGAGATTCCCAGGTTTAAACGCTCCACCGCGGGAGGATCCAGCTTTCCTGTCAAAGCTGCTCACTGCTGGAACAAACTACCACTTGAACTCAGAACGGAACAACCGTACCCGAAATTCAGGCACAAGATAAGCAACTGGCTGCGTGCCAATGACACATAACTGTCACCTAGCCTCCTACTTAGCCACGACCCACTGTTTGCCTGGACACCCCAAGACATGCCCCGCCTCTGGGTACATGCGTGTATATATTCTTGTACATATCTGCTTTTTGCCACTGTGTTGTGTTTCATATGCATATGATTGTATATAGTCTCATATATATCTGCGCTCTTTTTGCCACTTTGTTGTACATATTCATGCCAAACACTGTAACAAGCTTAAGTTTTCATGTAAACTGTTGCGCCGGGTTACCCTTGGGTTTGGCGCGCATTAACAAATAAACAAACAAACAAACAATTGCTGTACCTGATGTCTGCACCAAGGACAAATCTTGGTGTACAGATATCCAACATGCCCTAGCCAATATAATTAACACACTCCAAAAATAAATTCAACAAAAAAAGGAAGCACTGAACTTACAGTGCTCACCTAATACCTGCCTGCCTAATGTCTCACTACCGGCGCCTAATACGACTTTCCATTTCTCTAAAATGTCCACCTTGGAGGTAGAAAAAATTATCCTGTCATTGAAGCCTTCAAACTGCAAAGGCGATATCTGCCCAGCACAATTAATTAAAAAATGCTGCAAGAGAACTATCACCATTCATTACAAAACTGATAAATGCCTCATTTGCTACAGGCACCATCCCTGCCAACCTTAAACAATCATGGGTGCTCCGCCTCCTCAAGAAACAGTCATTAGATCCTCTTATCCCTACTAATTATCGGCCTATCACTACGGTCCCATTTCTACTCAAAATACTGGATAAAGCTGCTTATATCCAAATTCAAAAACACCTTGAACTGCATAAACTGCTAGGTAATAGACAATCTGGTTTCCGGCTACTACATTGTACAGAGACAGCCTTGATTGACCTTAAGTCCCAAATAGACGAGCAGAGAGACAAAAGGAGGACAGTACTCTTGCTCCTACTGGATCTCTCTGCCGCATTTGATTTGGTCAATCATAAGGTCCTATGTCGTCACCTTGATTCTGCGGCCCATTTCTCCTCTGGAGCCATCAAATGGATTGATTCCTTCCTGAGTGAGAGAACCATGAGAGTCTTCTCCCCGTCGGCAGCCGCTGACCCAACACCTATCCTATGTGGTGTCCCTCAAGGCTCCTGCGTCTCGACAACCCTTTACAATATCTTCACTAAGCCACTGTTTGATGATCTGGACCATCTGGGTGTTATCTACACTAATTACGCAGATGATACTCAGATTCTCCTCCCGCTTTCTGGGGATTACATTACAGACACTGGATTAGTGAACAAAGTTTACCTTATCATCCAAGCATGGATGGCTACTCATGGCCTGTGTGTTGAGACTTGAGTGTCGTGTAGGCAGTAGAGGCCTCCGTCCCCAAATGCCGCACAGGGAGAACTTAAAGCAACTCTCTGTGCAGCCGTTGAGGTCACAGGCGAAGATGTTCAAATGTCCAAGTCCGGGAACGCGAACCTCTGGGACCCCACACTGCTGCAAGAAAATGCGGATTAAGTACCAAGCAAGAAACAGTACCTACAGTATTAGAATAACCGGAAAGGTCTTACCAGTCAGGGTCAAGGAGGGGATGAGGAACCTAGTGGAGAGGTCCGGGACCCACGTGGACGGCAGTACCCCAAGAGGAGTAGGCTCAGTTGTTCGCCTGTCAGCAGGAGCTGTGGAGCTGTGGAACTGTGAGGCAAGGAGTTCAAAGAACCAGGGTGCAAAAGGGTGATCCAGGAGGCAGTCCAATAACAGTCCGTGGTCGAGAGCCGTGTATCACTGTGCAAACAAATCCGAAGGGGTAAATCCAAGAGGAGTCCAGTAAAGCAGGCCAGGTCGATTCCGTGAGTGATCCAAAGATGATTCAAAGTCCGTAGCGCCAAACAGAATGCAGAGCACAGCTGAGAAGCAACGAATACCCAGGTTTCCGGGTTTATGTACTCGCGCTTCTGGTCACGTGATGCGTGGCATGGTCACGTGATCGGGCAAGAGCATCACGTGACCTCACAGTCCCGGGATGCGGAAGCTCAGGGTTAGCCCTTCGCGATCCTATGCGCCAAGGCAATTGCCAATGTAGGAACGGCCGTAGTCTGACAGCCGTCCTATTACGGACCAGGCGCGGGTGTGCCCGCAAGACGTGTGTGAGTCCACGTGAGTCCCGGGGAAGGGGGGAAGTGAGAGAAGGGCGGGACTGGGGATGAGGGAGTGCCCTGGGGACCGCATGATGAGGGATCGTGACACTGTGCTTGAACGATGATAAGACTGAGCTAATCATTCTGGGTTCACAGGCTAACATCAAAACACTAGGCCAAGAATGTTCCTCTTTTAATATTGTTGGGAACACCATTAAAGTCTCCAAGGATGTAAAAACCCTTGGATTCTACTTGGATTCCACATTATCCTTTGATAAACAGATTAAATCCCCTACCTCCTCTACTGCTTACACTTGCAAGCTACTCAGAGCTGGTAAGCCTTTCCTCTCCGACAATAGTTGCTTGATCCTGGCCAGAGCCCTAATACTCTCTAGAATTGACTACTGTAATGCCCTATACAGTGGAGTTAATAAATCCACTACCCAAAAGCTCCAAACATTACAGAACAATGCCCTAAGAGCAGCCCTAGGCATAAATACAAAAAAAAACACATCTCCTCTGTGAGACGCCAGCATAAATGGTTATCTACATTCAATAAAATACAATTAAAAACCCTCTCCTTGACCTACAAAGACCTCGATAACGCAGCCCCCAGCTACCTTATTGATAAACTTCAGAGAAGAACCTCTCTCATACCTACCAGAACTGGGAATGCTAACTGTCTGACCATACCTAAATACAAGCTTACTGTCATGATGCCTACCCCCGGAGCACCAGGCCCAGCACCCCCGGAAGCAGGCATCATGCCCTCGGGTAAAAGCCCAGCGGCCCCTTATAGGGGCTCTTTGGACTCAGTCCTGGCGCCTTTGGTGCCAGGCTCATGTTGGACATCAGTCCTGGTGCCGTAGGCACCAGGCTCATAAAGGGAGGTGTTTTGTGCACTTACCTGATGCAGACCATGCTGCACGCTTCAGGCCTCCCTGAGAGGCTATTTAAGCCACACCCAGAAAGCAGCTCATGCTTCGCGTTGTTCTGCTTCCTGCAGCTTAACGCTCACCGTGTCTGCTCCTTCTCCTGGACTCCAGCCACGCCCACCTCGAACCTGGAAGACCTGTAAGGAAGGAAGAGAAGAGAAAGGTGAAAACCAAGGACTATTTCAAACTTCTTACCTGCATCCGGAATCTTCTCGCCAGCATCCCTGAAGAAAGACTTCCATTTAAAAGCATCGCGTTGCTCGCTGCAGCGCCACGCTTCACTCACCTGTCCTCGAGACATCTCCCGGCTCCATCGCGGCTGTCAGCATCGGACGCCACATCTCTGCACCTAGGGGAGAGAGGAAGAAACAAAAGGTGAGCAGAAGGAACACAGAAGGAAAGCCTGATTAACAGCCATAATACTGACCAGCTTTTCTTCCACATTTCGGGTCGGCGCCGCCCCGTTGGCAGGTACCGTACCCCGGCGCCTATGGGGAAAGGACAAGAGACATTTCTGGGGAATGATAAGGACATTTAGAGGGATCGCCCTCATCACTACTCACCTCGGCAGTTTAACCCCTCGACGCATCGCCTTCATTCTGCACCTGAAATAAAGGACAGATCACAGGTTAGAAAGACAACATAAAGGGGGCCTCACTTGAACTTTGAACTTTCATACTTACGGTGCATCGCTCAGGAAAGTCAAGTGGATTTTGCCAGCGCCATTCTGAAAACCAGTGAAGTAACTGGACGAACACGCTCCCCTGCACCAGAAGCAGGATGGAGAGTTCATCCTTCCAAACCATAAGGTGAGCCTAAACCGGGGTTTGGAGGAAGTTAGAGAGGAACGAAGGGGGAAGGGGCAAAGGGGGGAGCTAGCATACTATTCTGCAGACTGTTAATCCCCTTTCTCATCTGCAGAAGGATATTCCTACGGGCCAGACAAGCACGATTTGGAGGTCCTGTCCAATCAGTGTTCCGGGTCCTGCGCATCACGCTAGAAGAGGCCACAGCAATCCAGACTAGACCAGCGCCCCCGTGGGAACCAGGTGAGCGTTACAGAACGCGAAGCCTTCCTACAAATTTCCACCCAAGCGCTATGGAAACTTCCGAAACTGACCAGTTGGCCCAATTACTGGGGGAATTACGGGCCGAAGTACATGCCGCTCATCAAGAGACTAGTGCCCTCAGGAGGGAAGTGATTGTAATAAAGGATAGAGCTGATGACCTGGCTAGACAGCTTTTGCAAGGTCAAGCTGGACAAACTCCTTTAACCGGTTCCGGGGGGAACCCCGCTCCTGTGGTTTCCAGTAACCCCGTGCAGATTAATCTACCTGGAAACATGCCGCTGGCCCCACCTGAACGCTTTGCTGGGGACCCCAAACGATTCGCCGTATTCATGAATCAGTGTCGTTTGCACTTCCTATGCAGACCTGGGGCCTTCCCTAATGATCAGACCAAGGTAGCCTTTGTGTTGTCATAACTCAGCGGCTGTGCTGCCGATTGGTCAGTCCCACTGGTAACTCAAGATGACCCGATTCTTCGTGATTTTCAAGGATTTCAAATAAGCATGGAAAGGTTATTTGCTCAACACTCCCAGGGACAGGCTCTGGATGACGAACTTCTATCTCTGCGACAGGGCAATCAAGACCTTCTATCCTACATTGCAACCTTCAATAGACTAATTGTGGAAACTGGTTGGCCAGAGGATAAAAGAATCACGTTATTCTATTGAGGTCTACGCGGAGAACTTAAAGATGTCCTGGCACAAGTTGTAAATCCGCCCCAAGAATGCACTGAATATATAGACTTAGTGGTCCAATTGGATCACAGGCTGCAAAACAGAAAAGCAGATCGGTCCAAGTTTGAAACCCGGGTGTTGGCCAAGACCCACGCTAACCCCAAGGGGACTGATGCCTCGGAGCCTATGCAAATCGGAGGTGTTAAAGGACCCCTAACTCAAAAAGAAAGGGAAAGAAGACGACAGATGCAATTATGCCTTTATTGTGGGTCCTCTGGACACTTTCTACGAGATTGCCTGGTTAAGCCGCCCAAGAAGGTGGTAGGAGCCGCTGATAAAATCCATGGAAACTCTGTATCGGGAAACGACCACGCCCGGCAAGTGTAGGGGTCCGCTTGCCGAGCTTGAAAACTAACTCTCAGACCTCGCATTTCATTGTGCCAATGGTCCTCGTAGATCCGGAACAGCCTAAACAGTTGCATTCTATAAAGGCATACATCGATAGCGGGGCTATAGGAAACTATGTGGATCGAGAATTGGTCTCTAGGATTTAGGACCTCCCTCTGCGTCCTAAAACCAACAAAGATGTCATCACCACAGTAGATGGAACCGAAATTGCCTCTGGACCGGTAACACATTCCACAGCTGAGGTGACACTTGTAGGTCCGGATGGCCATCGGGAGGCAGTTGTGTTTGATGTAATCAAGGCTCCACAGTTTCAGCTTATTCTCAGAATCCCTTGGTTAGAGACACATAATCCTCGAATTGATTGGCGAGCGAAGAGAATAACCTTCCCGCATTGTGCACAAACCTGCTACCCAGAAAATCCAAAGATTAATCTAGCATCAGTAACCTCTGTCCCCGTGCAACTACCTCCAGAGTACCAAGACTTTCAGGACGTCTTCCAAAAGGAACAGGCCAACACGTTACCTCCCCACAGATCGTACGATTGTCAAATCGATCTGGTGCCCGGTGCACAACCCCCTTGTAGCAGGATTTACGCCCTTACTGAACCAGAGAATCTGCATTTGAGACAATATTTAGATCAATACCTCGCCAATGGTTTCATTCGCCCGTCAAAGTCCCCGGCATCCTCAGCTTTGTTCTTTGTGCCTAAAAAAGAAGGCGACCTTAGAACTTGTATCGATTACCACGCATTGAACCAGATAACTGTTAAAAATCGTTACCCTCTGCCTCTGATCCCTGAACTCCTTGACCAGGTGAAGGACGCTTGCGTATACACCAAGTTAGATCTCCGGGGGGCTTATCATCTGGTACGAGTAAAAGAAGGCGACGAATGGAAAACGGCCTTCTGTACAAAATATGGACTATTCGAATACCAGGTGATGCCTTTCGGGTTGTGCAACGCGCCTGCAGCCTTCCAATTCTTCATGAACGATGTCCTTCGGGAACTCATCGATGTCTGTGTTGTTGTGTATATCGATGACATTCTTGTGTACTCCTCTTCGGAATCTGATCACAGAAAGCATGTCAGGGCCGTCCTAGAGAAACTGCACCAGCACAAACTGTTTGCCAAGCTGGAAAAATGTGTTTTCCATACCACCGAGGTTGAGTTTCTCGGATTCATCCTGACACCTAAAGGGGTCCGAATGGATTCACGGAAAGTGGATACCATCCTCAAATGGCCATCACCTAGTTCGGTGAAAGGTGTCCAAAGCATGCTTGGTTTTGCCAACTTTTATCGCAGGTTTATCCCGGAGTTTTCACGTGTGGTGCAACCCATCACTGCACTCTTGCAAAAAAATAAACGTTTTGAATGGACCGAGGAAGCCGAACAGGCCTTTCAGGAGTTGAAAGCTAAGTTCACGTCCGCACCTATTTTGAAGCACCCGCGTCCCGATCTCCCATATATAGTCGAAACTGACGCGTCCAGCTTAGCCATGGGAGCTGTCCTGTCTCAGAGAGACCCTGAAACCAACCAACTGCACCCCGTAGCATTTTGGTCCAGAAAGTTCTCGCCGCCGGAGATAAATTATGCGATCACCGATAAGGAACTATTAGCCATTAAGTCCGCCTTCAAGGCTTGGCGGCATTATCTCCTCGGCGCCCGGCATACCATCACCGTAATCACTGATCACCGAAATTTACAATATTTAAAAACTGCCAAGGCTCAATCGTCTCGACAGCTCCGATGGGCTTTGTTCTTTGCTGAGTTCGATTTTGTAATCACCTACCGCCCCGGCTATAAGAATGGTAAGGCGGACGCTCTATCCCGAATTGGAATGGAAGAAATAGACACAAACTAAGAATCTGTGTCGATAATTCCTGAACAAAGAATTTTGGGGATAACCACTTTACAAACCCTTGAAGACATTCAAGCACTAGTGAAACAATTCCTGGACTCTTCAGCCTTGCAGGATTGGATCAAAAGGGGGTCTAACTTTTCAGTCAAGGATGGCTTACCTTACTTCCAAGGACGCTTATTTTTGCCAGAAAAGGAATTGCAAGAACTGGTTATTTCCCGTCATCATGATACCCTGATGGAAGGACATCCTGGCATTGCCAAAACAGAGGAAAAGGTTAAACGACAATCCTGGTGGCCTTCCTGGCGAAAGGATATTAAATCTTTCGTGATGTCCTGTGGAGTTTGTGCCCAAAACAAAGGTCAAAAGACAAGACCCGCCGGTCTTCTTCAGCCCTTAGACATTCCACCAGCACCTTGGCACACCCTGTCACTAGATTTTATCACGGACCTGCCCTCTTGTAATGGTTACCATACTATTCTGGTCGTGGTGGATTTATTTTCCAAAATGGCCCACTTTATTCCGTTGAAAGGATTACCTTCAGCCTTTGTTCTTCCCAAAGAATTCCTCGAAAATATCATCCGTTTGCATGGATTCCCGTCCATACTAGTCTCCGATCGGGGAAGCCAGTTTATTTCTCATTTTTGGAAAAAGTGTTGTCAACTGGCACAAATCGACGTAAGACTCTCGACCAGCCACCACCCACAGACCGATGGTCAGACGGAGAGAATGAACCAGACCCTTGAACAATATCTACGATGTATGTTGCACCAATCGGAGGGTTATTGGAAGGACATTTTATGGGTGGCAGAATATGCATACAATAACTCGATACACTCTGGAACTGGTCAGAGCCCCTTTTATACCCTATATGGACATCACCCTCGTACTTCAGACTTGGACTCACCTCTGAGCCTTGAAATGCCCGCAGTGGACCATTTGCATTCTACGATTACTCGAGCCTTCAAGGATACAACTGCACATTTGCAACATGCGAAAGGGAAATACAAAAAGAATGCGGATCTGCATCGAAGAGAGGCGCCTCCATACCAAATATGGGATCAAGTATGGTTGGCTACCAAACACCTATCACTCAAGGGGCCTCAAACTTTTAATCCAAGGTATTTAGGCCCTTACTCGATCAAAGCTATAATCAACCCAGTGGCAGTCAAGCTCGATCTACCAGCTAACATGCGGATTCACCCCGTTTTTCATGTGTCACTTTTGAAAACAGTGCACCCAGGAACCAGATTAACAAAGCCACCAGAACCGATTCAGATAAATGGGGAGCCTGAATTCGAGGTGAAGAACATTTTGGATTCTAAGATCTCAAAATCAAAACTTTTCTATCTAATTGATTGGAAAGGGTACGGCCTCAGGAAAGGTCTTGGGAACCCAGTGATCACGTAAATGCACCTCGGCTGGTAAAAAGGTTCCATCGGAATTTCCCAAACAAACCGAAACCTCCAGAAGGAACGACCTTGGGAGGGGCCTTGGGGGGGAGTGCTGTCATGATGCCTACCCCCGGAGCACCAGGCCAGGCCCAGCACCCCCGGATGCAGGCATCATGCCCTCGGGTAAAAGCCCAGCGGCCCCTTATAGAGGCTCTTTGGACTCAGTCCTGGTGCCTTTGGTGCCAGGCTCATGTTGGACATCAGTCCTGGTGCCATAGGCGCCAGGCTCATAAAGGGAGGTGTTTTGTGCACTTACCTGATGCAGACCATGCTGCACGCTTCAGGCCTCCCTGAGACCTGAAAGGGACTATTTTTTCATAGGGACTATTTTTTCACTCGGGCGTGGCCAGGGAAGGATACATACCTAGTTGGGGAAGGATACATACCTGGGACTTCTTTGGAGGCTATTTAAGCCACGCCCAGAAAGCAGCTCATGCTTCGCGTTGTTCTGCTTCCTGCAGCTTAACGCTCAACGTGTCTGCTCCTTCTCCTGGACTCCAGCCACGCCCACCTCGAACCTGGAAGACCTGTAAGGAAGGAAGAGAAGAGAAAGGTGAAAACGAAGGACTATTTCAAACTTCTTACCTGCATCCGGAATCTTCTCGCCAGCATCCCTGAAGAAAGACTTCCATTTAAAAGCATTGCGTTGCTTGCTGCAGCGCCACGCTTCACTCACCTGTCCTCGAGACATCTCCCTGCTCCATCGCGGCTGTCAGCATCGGACGCCACATCTCTGCACCTAGGGGAGAGAGGAAGAAACAAAAGGTGAGCAGAAGGAACACAGAAGGAAAGCCTGATTAACAGCCATAATACTTACCAGCTTTTCTTCCACATTTCGGGTCGACGCCGCCCCGTTGGCAGGTACTGTACCCCGGCCCCTATGGGGGAAGGACAAGAGACATTTCTGGGGAATGATAAGGACATTTAGAGAGATCGCCCTCATCACTACTCACCTCGGCAGTTTAACCCCTCGACGCATCGCCTTCATTCTGCACCTGAAATAAAGGACAGATCACAGGTTAGAAAGACAACATAAAGGGGGCCTCTCTTGAACTTTGAACTTTCATACTTACGGCGCATCGCTCAGGAAAGTCAAGTGGATTTTGCCAGCGCCATTCTGAAAACCAGTGAAGTAACTGGACGAACACGCTCCCCTGCACCAGAAGCAGGATGGAGAGTTCATCCTTCCAAACCATAAGGTGAGCCTAAACCGGGGTTTGGAGGAAGTTAGAGAGGAACGAAGGGGGAAGGGGCAAAGGGGGGAGCTAGCACACTATTCTGCAGACTGTTAATCCCCTTTCTCATCTGCAGAAGGATATTCCTACGGGCCAGGCAAGCACGATTTGGAGGTCCTGTCCAATCGGTGTTCCGGGTCCTGCGCATCACGCTAGAAGAGGCCACAGCAATCCAGACTAGACCAGCGCCCCCGTGGGAACCAGGTGAGCGTTACACTTACTACCATCGGTGGTAACAGCTTTACTGTAAAGGCCGCTAAATTCTGGAACTCACTGCCTCAAGATCTGAGAGTTGACCAACCTTATCTACATTTCAGAAAAAATGTTATAAAATACATCATCGCCACTGACCCGGCCTTCTCTGAAGAGACCTTGCACTAACAGTGTATTGCGGCGCCACCTTCAAAGACAATGTGCTTTCTAGTCTTCCTGTGCGCTTTCTAGTCTACTTGTGAGACTATGTGATACATGAAGGGCCTTACTCTTGTAATATATATTTCTGTACAGTGTTTAGTTTTTAGCTCTGTAATTATTTAAGCCATGTTTATTCGCTGCCACTATTTTTGTACTTTGTGTATATCTTGTAAGCATGTAAATATTGCATCCTGTGCTCATGTCGTAACTTTGTAAGATTTGCATTTCCATACTGCTGCGCCCTTTTACTTACAAGTCTGGTGCGCTTAACAAATAAATAAACAAACAAACAAATACAGGGTTGCCATTGATATTACCTAGTCTTGTCGTGCCTGACACATTCCACCTGTATATATATGTGAAAAATATGACATATACATTTAAAAATGCCTACGTTTCCCTACGGCCCATTCTGTTAGTAGCCCATGAATTATCATTGGTTCTAATTTCACTTCAAATTATTGGTAAAGTCCCAAAGATTGCAATCTTGTGTCCTGATTATAGTCACAGCCTGATACTAACATTCAGTAAGTGCTCTCTTGTCATGATTCTAGTAACAATCTAATAATGATGTCTGGTTAGGCTTCTCGATCAGCGATGGATATAACAGGCCTAGGGGCCTAGCACAATGTATACTATCAATGCAGATTACCATGGTAAAATGGAATGAGATTGTGTTTTGGGAATTCAGATATTCCCTTAAACTAATCACCCCCATGTCCCTTTTTTGTTCCCTTTTTTCCTTACACAAATGAGTGATTTATGATTAGGTTGTTTAGACACCATTTACAATAATGATACATTAAATGTGTATGAATTACTGCCAAAGAAATATTGTTAAGATATTTTTTGCCTGGACAAAGCCTGCCCCACTAAATGATCAAAACATTAGCACATGCTTGCTAATCAGTTAATGCAGGTGTTTTGGTGTTTTTGTTAGAGGTTTTTGTGCTCACATGTGTTTTGTGCAATTGGTTTATTTGCAGGAATTATTAAAAATCTCAGTGCATAGTAGAATCTGGATTCCTTTTCTATAATCTTTACACAGGTTGGTTTATAGTGTTACAACCACCAGACGACTCACGCACCAGAAGTGTAGTCTAAGTAGTAGTTAGAGATCAGAGTTATGTCTAATCATTTAGATGTAGGGGAGCGCTTGGTCACGACATACAACACACTAAAGCTTGTTCTTTAATCACATGTGAAAATGTGGGCTGGGATATGCCATACAGGGTTTTGTACGATCGGACAGAAAGAAAAAGGTCTGACCGTACAAAACGACCGAAAATTGCTACCACCAAAGGTTCGAACACCAAAACCTCTATCCTCTGGTAGTAGCATTGCAGGTAAGTAAAAAAAATAAAAAGACTGCGGGGCTGCGGGGGTGTCCCCGCAACACCCCGCTCACTATACTGTGTGGCATATTGAGCGGGGTGTTGCGGGGGACACCCCTGCAGCCCCCGTAGTATGTAGGTGTGTTCGCATGAGAAAGGTGAAAACATTTGGTAGGTCGCACCTTTCTCATGCGAACATTCCGGCCGTGGCAGATCAGCCGAGGCCGGATCACTTAGAATCCCATACAGCATGCCCACGGTGTGCTGGTAGGTGCCAATTGCTAAGAAATGTAGGACCGCCAGAAGCTTCAGCAGTGGAGGTAATGCAGTTTCAAGGTGTATCATGCTCTCTATGTCACCATTGATAAAGGTGACTAGCTCAGCAATGGTCTCCCTGTTCAGCCCGTAAAGAGTGGTCCGCTGTTTGTCAGTTAAGGTCCAGGGTGAGGGACTGACCCGGGGTATGTGTACTCGCCTTGCATGGTGTCTCCTCCTTTCTGCGTCCTGTACCCTGTGCTGCTGATCCAGCCTGTGCAGCTCAAGGTGGAGCAGCAGAAGCTGCATGTCCCAGTTCGCAACAGCTAGTGGCAGTACACCATTGAAAGTGTATTTAGGGAAGGTGTGGGCCTTATGTATCCTTTGTGAGTGGATTGGGTGCACCTGTGGCTTATTTTCCATCACCTGTATGCACTGTGTTATTGGCGGAATTACCACACATTTTTGACAGTATTCCAAGTTGTAATATGGCATAAATACCGTTTTCAGTCTTGGTGGTAATTCCATCATGGGAATTTGTGCAAGGGTTAATTCTGTCCATTGTTGGCATTAATTCCACTGGTGGTATTTCTGACGGGGCTAATTCCTTTGGTGGAATTAGCAGCTTCGCCTGATTCTGTTTGTATGGTAAAAGTGGCAGTAATTACGTTACTGCAAACTTTACCATATACCGCCAAATTCGTACTGAGACACATTATGTTGTCATACAAGCCAGCTGGCACCATCCACTAATAAAATACCTTCCAGAGGGGTGAACTCTTGCACTGGGCAGGGAATGAAGGCCTCACCTTTCTTGTAATAGTGCCTTCCACAGTGGTAGGCTGCTGGACTAAGATGAAGGGAAAACTTGGGGTTCATTCTCAGAACCAGTGTAGGTGGGGTCCCACTGTTTTCTCCCAAGACATCCACTATGTTTTCACTGGCAGGTGTCCTATGGTAAATGTACCCGTTGTGATTTTCTTACAGATGTCCCAACACAATTTTCTCAACTGGGATTTTGATCACTGTCATTTGCCTCTACATGTCCCAGCATGACTTTGCCCACTGTGATTGGATCCTGGTGTCCGCATTGTGTTTACCCTTTGGAGCAATTTTGCCTTGCTACTAACTGCCTACTCTCATATAGCTTTCCTCTGTTCCCACTGTGCGGACGGGGTGTTGTACATGGCCCATTGACAGGGACACTATCCCACTCCCAGGTGCCACTTGTACTTTTCTGACAGTGACCTCACTGAAGTGCAACACACCAAGATGTCACCACCAACATCTATGTACCTTCACATGTTTAGTGGCCTTTCCACTAACTGCCCCTACACTAACTTGCTCAAAGTCTAATCTGAAACTCGCTCACTGGGGTGGCCCAAAAAAGCCCATCAAGGCCGAAACATCTTTGGTATTACTTATGTTTCTGTGAAGTGGGGACCCGGCCTAGCAGTTTGGGCAGGGCTGTTCGCAATTGGTGGCAGTGCCTGACTGATTTGCATATGGCTAGACGCCTTTTGCAATGGTGCAGATGGGCTAAGAAACGGTGGTGTGGAAGGATGCCCAGAGCAATCGCGAAGGTACAGATTCATTCAAAACTTTCCACCCATCACTTTTTTGGTTTTACAATCTTTTGAACCTTCTGGTATCTGTTGGAGATGACAAAGAATCAACATTTAGACTGCACTGGTGCGCTGTTATTATTTCTGGCATTATACTGAGCTCCAGCCAAAAGAAACAGAGCAAATTAGACTCTTTCACTAGGGAGGCTGACAGGAGTAAGGATGCCAGTGGGGCTGCTTCCTGTCCTTTGTCAGATCCAGTAACAGATAATAATCCTGAGAAGCTTTGCCTCGAAATTATGGAGGTGAAGAATACGCAGCGCTCCATGGATCAGAAGATGTACACACTAACCAATCGGTTGGAACTCTCACAGAATAAAATAGAACAACTCTGTGGGTAGATGACAGAGGCTGAAACTCGTATCAGTGGCACGGAGGATCTTCAAAGTTACATGCCTAGAAAAGGAACTGAAGGGTGTCCAGAATAAAATGATGATTTAGAATCCAGATCCTGTTGTAATAATGTATGCATAGTCGGCCTCCCAGAGTCAGCTGTGAAGGGCCCGCTGGAGTTATTTCTAGAGAAATACTTGTCATAGATGTTGGGGCGCCCACTCCTTTCAGACCACTTCCTTACAGAGAGAGCTCATTGCATCCCGGGATTGCGGCGCTGCGCACCTGGTTGCGAACTGAATGCTGTCATAACTAGGGTCCTCAATTATAGGGACATAGACTTGACCATGAAGGCAGGGGGGGAAAAGGGTGAGATTTTATTTGAGAATGCAACAATTTCAATCTATCCGGACTACATAGTTGCGGTACAGTCAGCGAGGAAAACATTTATGGACGTTACATTGCGGCTATGTGATAAGAGCATGAAATATTAAATGCTCTTCCCTGCAAAATTGAAGATCCTTCATGGGGGCAAGTCGCCTTTTTTCACCATGCCTGAGGATGCCTCAAGCTTTATAGACTCTATGTAAGCCCTGTCTGAATGTTTTGATCTGGGTTGTGTCAGATTGAGTCAGATTGAGTCACTGCTGTATGCTGCATTGGATACTGTTGCTTATAGCTGCTCCAGCAATGTTTGATTCACTTATTAAGTGGCTCCCCAGGCAGACCATGTAGTCAGAGCCCTCCACGTAGCAAGTTACGCATGTTATGGTTTGTTTTTTTGTTCCTATTTTAGTTTTTGTTCTTGTTCTGTAATGTGGGCTTCACTGGTGGTTGGGGTATCCAGTGTGGTTGGGGGGTGGGGATCTGTGGTTTGCAAGGGGAGCATGGGCAGTGATATAGTACTGCTATTGGAGAAAATGTTTGTGAGACAGGGGTAGACAGGGCATGAAGGTCCATTGTGTTGTCCATGGCACTTGCTGAACCCCTAAAAAGGGGCCAACTATACAACATGATCTGATGACATGTCCTCTAATGAAACAAGTAGAAAGTTGAATATTCTGGTGCTATCTTGGAATGTACGGGGGCTGGAACAACCCCATAAAACACTAAAGGGTCATAGCATACCTTAAAAGACACCAGACTAATATGGAGTCTGCAGGAGACTCATCTCAATCACGAAGGGCATGGTAAATTCTGGCGATCAAAGATGCAATCATGCTGGTCCTTATCCTACACTACATACTTCTGAGGTGTGGTCACAATTATTCAAAACTTGGTAGGTTTGCAGACACATAAGGTATTGTTGGGCACTGAAGGGAGATATGTCATATTGGCGGATTACCTGGCTGGCAGAAGGGTGGTATTAGCCAATCTGTTGATGACCCTGTCTACTTCAATGACCTCTCCAACAAGTTACAGGAATTTCTTAACTATGATGTGGCTCTTGCCAGAGATTTGAATACAATCAGGGATCTTAGATTAGTCAGGTCATCAGAGAGGGTGAGACCAATGGGAACTGCTGCAAAGGCTTAAATATGAGTTGGTAGATGTTTGGAGGGAGGCGTACACAATGCAGCAGGAGGATACTTATAACTCTACTGTACATGAGCTACGGGAGGTGCTGGACGGCAAGATGACCTTCTTTACATCCCCCGAGCATGCAGAGCGTTTCGCCAAGGACATTCCAGACCCAAGGGCCACCCTCCGTGGGGGTGCATGATAACCTGTTGAAGTAACCGCACGGTTATTTAATTTCTGGTCTGCTACTTGTATCTGTCCATCCACTAGTGCTATATTATTGTATATTACAGGGTATCTGCCACCTGTTGAAGCACCATGGCAAAGCCCCTATATTGCACTCCATGCCTGTGTCGCATGGAGCTTCCCCAGTCACCGCGACCCCCCTACACCTGACGGCAACCCAAGTTTGTTGCCATATTATTGGTTCTGTTTGTTACGTAGCGCTGTGTTTCTTTTTATTATAGAGCAGGGGTGGATGGGAATGGGGAGCTGGTAAATTGTAATTTCTGGCATGGGAGGGTGGAAACTGTTGGGTCAAAGTATGTGCTGTGTTGTTGTTTTTTACAGTTTTGTGGGTTGGTGAGCGCCATTTGACATGTGATGGTTATGGAAGCCAATTGCCACATTGGGGCATTAGGCCCCGCTATTTAGTGTTGTACTGTGCTGTTACGGGAGGCAGGGGTGATTTGCTCTACGCGGTTCAGTTTCTCCTCTTATATTTACCCTACCTGAGATGACAGGAGAGCACAATGTAATTCTAAATGTATTAACTTGGAATATAAGGGGGTTTACGAATGCAAAGAAAACACGACTAATTGCGAACTACGCCAAGAATCATGGGGCTAATATCCTGTGTTTGCAAGAGACACACTTAGCGCATGCAGAGATGGTCCCCAGCATGGCAGGATGGGGTATTCACAGATATGGGTCTCCTTATTCAACTACATACATCCATCAGTCACTAGAATTTCAACTACACACTAAGACTGGTGATGAGGACGGGCGATTCTTACTATTGTTGGGGGAGATAGCGGGGTGGAAGGTTGCGGTTATCAATATATGCCCCAATCAACGATGACCTGGAATTCTTCCAGGCTTGTGCGTCTCACTTACATATGTGTCCAGACTATGAAATAATATGGGCAGGAGATTTTAACGTGGCCCTCTCCCGTGAACTTGATAGGTCTTCACGACTCCCACATCCCATCCCGAATGCGGCTCGGAAAGGGGCAGTTATTGGCAACTACTACGGTCTCCAGGACTCCTGGAGACTCTTGCATCCTTCAACCCGGGAATAATCCTACTACTCCGAGGTACACAGTAGTTCCTCTAGGATTGATTATGTCATGGTCTCGTCGAACCTTGCTCAGGAAATTAAAAAAGCCCATATCCTCCCCCGCACCCTATCTGACCAATCACCGGTGTCGGTTGAAATGCATGGTCCCTCCCGTTCTCGTAGGCTCCTGCGTTGGCACTTCAGGGCTCGTTCCCTGGAGGATGTTGCCTTTCGGGAGGAAATCAAACAAGATATTCAGTCCTTCTTTGAAATAAATACAGGCTCTGTGGGGGATCCTAGGGTGGTATGGGAGACGTTTAAGGTTTTTCTTCGGAGTTGCTGTATCACAAAGGAGAGTTGGGTTCTTAGGCCTATTTGTCACTCTATTGCCACTTTAGAACAGGAAATCAAACTTCTAGAAGTACAACAAGGGCTTCAGGACTCTGAGGAGGTTCAGTCAGCCTCTGTTCGGCCAGGGATGAGCTCTCCCTGCTTTCTATAAGGGAGGATAGTTACCTGGGCGATTCAATAGCCGCTGCCATCTATGCCGAGGGTGACCGTCCGAGTCGGACCCTCGCATGGGCAATTAAACATGAGCGCCAGTTGGACCCCATATTAGAGATGGAAGACCCGCAGGGTACCCCGACCAGAGATGATGGGGAGATCAATAGAATATTCTGGGATTATTAAAATAGACTCTACACCTTCCAATCTGTAACCTCCTGGGAATCCATCTCCGAATATCTGGACAGATTGGCCCTGGGATGGCTGGACCCTGCTCTTGGTATGACTCTGAAGGTACCACCGTCTGATGAGGAGTTCCGGAAGGCAATCCTCTCCTTGGCCAATGATAAAGCAGCCTGACTAGACGGCATTACGGTCGAGCTATATAAAACGTATGCTGATGTATTAATTCCTCAGCTACGCACCATGTACGAAGTGGCAAGATTGAGCGGAACCTTACCAGAGTCCACTAGGATGGCCCTCATCACAGTCCTCTTGAAGCCTTCCAAAGATCCACGCAAATGTCCCTCATGTAGGCCGTTAGCCTTAATTAATACAGATAAAAGAATTCTTGCAAAGATACTAGCGGATCGGCTTCTCCTGCATGTACCCACGTTGGTCCTCCCCGACCTATGGGGGCTTCATCGCTGGCCACTCTACACAGAATAATCTGAGCCGTTTTTTCTCTTTTATGCATAATGTAAATCCATCTGTCCCAATTGTAGTAGCCGCGCTCGGAGCCGAGAAGGCATTCAACTCTATTGAATGGCCCTTCCTTTTCCTTGTTCTAGGTAGAGCGGGCATTGGCACTGCATACCTTAGCTGGGTCAAATTGCTATACTCGGCCCGATAGCCAAAATATACACCAACCGAATGATATCTGATAGCATACACCCAACGCGAGGGACACGTCAAGGGTGCCCACTCTCCTTGGTTCTTTTTGCTCTGGCTATTGAGCTTTTAGCTAGCAACATAAGAGAGTTTCATGCCCATGGGGCGTCAGAATCAATTTGCAAATTTCTATCATTTCCCTCTACACCGACGACCTACTGCTGTATGTGCAACATCCCAAAAGCTACACGTTCACCTTGGTAGAGGAGATAGCTCGTTTTGTTAACCTCTCCATACTGAATATTAATTGGTCCAAATCTGAGGTCCTTCCCCTGACTCCTAGTGTTGTGCGGTCGGACATACCCAACAAATTCCGATGGTGCCCAGATGGAATGCCCTATCTGGGGGTGCAGTTTGCACCGTCCCCTACAGAATTGTTTAAACTTAACTATGCCACAATTCTGTAACAGATAGAACGTAAAGTGGACGCATGGATCCGACTACCCATTACTCAAGCAGCCCGCATGGCCCTAGCCAAAATGGTGATTCTCCCTAAGCTTTATATGTCTTTAATAACATTCCCGTCTGCCCACTGTCCACTTTCTGGTCTTGTCTGCAGAGCCTGATGATTCGTCTAATCTGGGCAGGAGGTCAGGCCAGAATATCGTATGACACCCTTACTTTACCGTATGATCAAGGTGGCCTGGAATATCACAACTTCTGGTCCTATTTTCTCACAGTCCAGATCCAATACTCAGTGGGGTGGTGTACCCGTCCTCTGATCTCCCGTATACCTTGCTTGAAAAGGTCACGGCCTATCCTAATGATTTATGGGGGTCTGCTCTGGGATACTTCAGTAAGCAGCGATAAATCTGAGATACAGCCCATAGATAATAACTTGCGAGCTTGGAGAACGTTGCAGCGGGAGATGGCTCGGGAAGGTTGATTTTCTCCCGATTGGTCTCTGTACCAAGCCAAAGGTATCCCTATCACCCACGAACATATCTTCCTGCAGCACTTTTAAAAATTGGGGGTTAAAACCCTAAGTGACCTATTGCTACAGGAGAAATGTATCGCTTGGGATGACCTGAATGGCAGGGGTGAATGTACCGCTGTTACGCAATTAATGTACCTAAGGTTGCGTGAGGTGATCAAGACCAAATGGGTTAATATCCCAGTGCCCCCTTCCCCCTTTGCCAATACTCCAACATGTTGTAAACCCCCCTACGATGCGCCACCTGCTCGCATCCCTGTATAAAAGCATTGGAATACAGAAAGCTCCTCGGACAAATAATGCTAAGGCTAAATGGGATATTGCCCTGGGGAGGGAGCTCACAGAAGTCCAATGGAAACAGATATGCTTACAAACCTGTAAGGTCGTTAAGAATAGTTGCCTCCGGCTGAGACACTATACATTTCTTCATCAGATTTACTACTCCCCAGTTAATCGTCATAGTTTTTACCAGGTTAGATCCCCACAATGCATTAGAAATGGATTCAATACCGCTGACTTCCTTCATGTTGCCTGGAGCTGTCCCTGAGTCCGCCCCTTCTGGGACCATATCATAGATATCATGTCTGAAATATCAGAAGGCTGCAACCTATATGCTCCAAAAAGTGTGCTGAAGTTGCTAGCAATGGCTTCAGTCGTGGCGAGATCCTTGATTGCTTAAACCTGGGGACAGCGTAGACTCCCCTCCTACTCAGAATGGTTCCATTACATGAGCATGTGTGAGAGTAAAGAATCCCTATATAATTCTTCTATACATGAGGACAGTGTACCGCTGGACTACTGGGCCCCATATCGTGGCATTGTGCTCAGTAGCCAGGAACGGTCACATCCTGGTTCCCCAGGGACTAGGACTCATAGTATGACCTCTTTCCCCCACTGCTTACCCTTTCATCCTGATTCTGACTCCAAAGGGTTGCTCCCCTCTGCATTGTACAATGGTATGGCTCCGCCCCTTGTGTGGCATGTAATTGTATGGTCTGCACTTGAAACTATTGAAATGTATCACACTGTTGTTGGGGGGTGGGTTAAGGGGTGGGTTAAGGGTTGGGGTGGTTGTACCCTTTTGGGCTGTTATGTATTATTGACACGTAGTGTCAATATTAACTTCTGTTTGAATCAACAAATGAAAATGTCAATAAAGAATGTTTAAAAAGAAAAAAACTCTACTGTACATGACTCACACTCCCGTATTGATAGATTACAGATCTGGAAGCAATTGGCTATCTCTTTTATACAGGCTGACATCTTTCTCCGAACCCTGTCATATCACTCTCCTATCACTGTTAGCTTTCTCCTCCCGACTAAGTCGATACTACAGGTCCAAACCTGATACTCTGCATGATATGGCTTTCAAGGTGATATCTGTACAGACATGTTGAGCTTTCTTGATATAAACAGAGGCTCGGTAAGTGAGGTAGCTACACTATGTGAAACATACAAGGTGGTTTTGAGGGGGGGTAAGTATATTGACAGAAAGTGGGGTACTTGAGTCTCTACGAGGCACCGTGGATAGAGCGGAATGTGCTCTTAAGGATCTAGAGGTGGTCTATTCAATGGATCGTTCTGAAAATACCCTGGCTAATATTAAGCAAAAACTTGATGAATTTTGTGAGGCAGCAAATAGGGAGATCAGATTCATGAGGTGCAAAATCTCTGACGGTTGGTATGGCTAGGGCGACAGACCTGGCAAAGTGCTTGCCTAGAACTTGGTCTCGGAGCATCCCCCGGTACTAGCTCTGATGAGAATGGGATGTTTCTTCACGACCAAGAGGATATTATTGGAACATTTGTGTGCTTCTATTCGACCCTCTATGCAGAGCAGGAAGAGATGCCACAGGTCAGGATCACACAATACCTTGACAACATCGAATTGGCATGAATAGTGGATGAGCATCGCAGTCTCCTAGATGCTCCCATCACAGTAGAGGAAGTTGTGAAGGCGGTCTGTGACCTTTCTAGTGGGAAGCCATTACCATTGAATATTATAAGGAGTATTTTTCATCCATTCATCCATAGTTCCTCTTTTACTAGATATGTACCTCGATGCACTGGATAGACACATCTTGCTGCCATCAGTTAGAGAAGCAATTATTACCCTAATTCTTAAATCAGGTAGAGATAGCTACCAATGCTCATTGTATAAACCCCCTGTCCCTATTAAATGTGGACAATAAGGTTCTTGATAAGCTGCTGGCGAATAAACTAGTCCCTTTGATGGTCAAGCTAAATTGGACCAAATCCAAACGTTTCCCATTCACACCTACTACGGTTCAGTTCCCTACTGAATGGGGATTTTGATGGTGTCCTGATGCGGTCAAATATTTGGGTACTGGGATATCTTCTAGTCTGTCTAAGCTGTACATAGATAACTATTTGGCAAATTTCAACGAGTTAGACACCAAGTTGGAGAGATGATGTAGACTCCTGCTGTCCATTGTCACACGTGTCTCTGTGATAAAGATGGTAGTACATCCCAAATTTCTCTACATATTTTTTAATGTCACAATGAAACCACCTAATCTATTTTTCAGTAGGTTACGTTCTATTCTCCTTAAATTTTTCTCGGCAGGTAGGCAGGCGAGGGCTGCTTGGGAAATTCTTATGCTCCCGCTTGAGGAGGGGCCGCATCGGATTTTGAGCTCTATTTTCAGAACGCACAGGGAAGTGTTATAAAGGGCTGGTATGGTACAGCCCTATAGGAGCAGGAAGCAAATTTGAGTGGGCACCACAGGAGTATCGAATCCTTCTGGCGTTATCAAAAGTTTCTAGTGTAATAAGTCTTTGTTAGGAAGTTAGATCCTCTATACAGGAGCTGGCTGAAAAAGGCCTGGAGACACCCAAACCCAAAAATACAGCAAGAAACAAAGATTAGGTGAAAACCCAATCATACAGCCGCTCTCTGGAATCCCATACTGGGTTTTATATTAGTTGTAATTTCACTATGTATAGTTCCTTCGATCCAATTCTTGAAAAAATACAAAAGTCAAATATATAGTGATTTTTCAATGTTGAAAATTATTTTATAGAAAGAAGTAACTAGTAGCCACCAAAATTGTTCTTCGTGAGGAAGAGATTGCCATAAATCACTCTATCTGAAGACTTATTTTTGTGCCAATGCATTTCGGAATATAACAAATTCCTTCATCAGGGCAAGTCTAAAGCAATAAACACATAACATTCACATGCAATTGTGCCAACCATCCCAAGATTAATATCCAATATAGAATAATTCCCACATTAGAAACAACGTAAGTATTTAAATATCAGTACGAACAATCATCATCCAAATAGTTGAAAAAATATGAAGGTAAACACATACCCGACAATGTAATGAGCCAGATCAGAAGGCAGGTCAAAAGATATAAAATAAGAAACAAATCAGTACAAAGGCAAGTAAAGTTATCCTATAACAAAATGGAGGGATTCGGGTCCATTACCTGATGTAGGTGAGTAATGGCGAAATCTATGTTTCAGAGGTCAGGCTGCTCCACCGTGTACGGCGAGTAGGTGCTGTGAATGGTAAAGTGAATATATATAAAGGACCTATTCAAAGTGTAGCTAAACGCTAAATAGAAATAAACAGGCGTGAATTGTAACTCACCATATGTAAAGAACAAAGCGGAGAAGTTGCCGAGCAACCTGGTTTAATAAGACACGTGATTGAAGGCAGAATGTCCTCCTTGCATCGGTGCGCAGCCAAGCAACTCAGTTGTGTAAGACACGTGATCACGGCTCTATGAACACGAGCCGTGACCCGTGTCCGAGAACTGATCAATAAACTCAATATGATCAAAATATCTAATTACTGGACCTCCTGGGGCAGTAATGATAAAAGTTATCGCTTAAGAATCAAAAAAGAAATAAGTAATCTGTCATCCATGGACATAGAAAAAATACTAAGATTAAATGAACCCATTTGGATAAAAGTAATGGCTGTTATATGAGCACCTCAGATGAGGCTATACTAATTATGAACGTACCTAAGTAGGATGGATGGAGCCTAGGGAGCAACCCTAGGGCTGTACCTTATATTAATAGTATGTGCCTTAATGCCGCTAGTGGTGTCGTCTAAACAGACGGCACCTCGGGTCCTGGGGGAACTCCAGGATGCGCAGCATGCAGGACATCTTTTAAACATGGGAAACATCTCTTGTTCATATACATTCAAGTGACCCTCAACATTCAGGTCATATACGTACTGGTGTCAATCTAAACCAAATGATGCTAAATGCAATGTAAGAAAACAATTAGAAAAAACAATTAGAGAAAACAGTGAAAGTTGATCTCCTCATTTAACCCATTGGGTGCCAGACTGCCAAGTTTGTCAATCCAATATGTTTCTCTGCGACTCAAACGTTGGCATAAATCCTCATGAGGGCTGTTCTTGGTTAAAGCTTCCAAAATTACAAATTTGATTTGGGACACGTTATGTCCATTGGCCATCCAATGTCGTGCCACAGCTGAATTAATGTTTGCATTACGAATACAAGATCGGTGTTCACCCCACCTCAATTTAGCTGTTCGGGTTGACTGTCCCACATAAAATTTCCCACACGGGCATTTAATGCCGTAGATGATATTACTACTGTCACATGTAGCAAAAGTCTTAAGCATAATCTTCTGCCCCGTCCTTGGATGGTTAATGGAGTTTCCTTTAATAACAAAATTACAGTTGACACACTGTAAACAAGGATATGTCCCAGTTCGCTGTGTCATAGGTTCCCTGACTGTCGGTTTCGTCTGCACCAATTCATCCCTTAGGTTCCTACTGCGTCGGTATGCAAAGATTGGTCTTTCACTAAAAATATCTTGAACTCGAATATCATTCTTGAAAATCTCCCAATGCTTCATAATAGTTTTCTTGATTTTGTTACTTTGCGTAGAGAACTTGGATACAAATACTGGTGACTTCAATTCTCTCTTACTTTTGGGATTCTGTTCTGATAATAGAGTCTCTCGTGATATGGCATCAACTCTGTCAGATGCCAGATCGAGTTCACCCTGCTTACATCCCCGGGCCAGAAATTTTTCTTTCATTTCCATCTGTTGCATTCTGTAGTCTTCAGGATCACTCACTATTTTCTTGACCCTAAGTAATTGGCTGTATGGTAGATTCTTCAGTAGGCTCGGCTGATGGAAGCTGAGTCGGTGCAGGAGATTATTCCGATCAGTCTCTTTCCGAAACAGTGAAGTGCTGTAGATAGTGAGTTGTTTTCTGACTTGTACATCAAGGAATGTTATGATTTCATCTGAGATCTCTCTAGTGAACTGTACCCTTTGGTCGATGCTGTTTAGATACACAAAAAATGTTTCAAAAGACTCTCTGGTTCCTTTCCAAATTCCAAAGATGTCGTCTATGTATCTCGTCCAGATGCGGATGTCCTTGTTCCATTCCTGTTTATTCAATACATGGTCTGTTTCAAATTTATACATGAAACTGTTGGCATATGAGGGTGCCATGGTAGCTCCCATTGAAGTCCCTGCAGTTTGTAGAAAAAATTGGTTGCCATATTGAAAATAGGAGTTCTCAGCAATGAATTGTAATAATGCCAGTATGAATTCCTTCTGGGCCCGTATCTCGGGTGCTTTCAGTAACAGCCATTCTACAGCCTCCATTCCCAGGTCGTGGGGTATAGAGGTGTATAAACTCTTCACGTCTATAGTAAACAACAGATCTTCAGGCAAAGGTGTCAATAAGCTAAGCTTTTGCAGGAAGTGGGTGGTATCCCTTGTGTAGGTGTTGGTCTCTTGTATCAATGGCTGTAGGAAGAAATCTATATAAATCCCTAAAGGTTGGTTGATGCTCTCTAACCCTGCAACAATTGGTCTACCTGGTGGTTTGATGGCATCTTTATGGATTTTTGGCAGCGTATAGAAATTAGGTATTCTAGGATGTTCTTTCGAGAGAAATTTTTGTGTATGCTCGTTGATCCAATCCAATTCAAATGCTTTATCTAGAAGGCTCTTCAAATTCTGTTTAATCGAAAGGGTGGGGTCATGGTCCAAACTAGCATATGTAGTCTGGTCTTGGAGCTGTCTTCTACATTCAGCATCATAGTCACATGTATTCTGAATAACCAAGGCTCCTCCCTTATCTGCAGGACGAATGGTAATACTCTTGTCACTAAACAGGTCTCTAATCAATCTCATCTCGTGTGGTTTTAAGTTCCTGTACGGAGGATTTCTGTAGCTGATACGTTCAAGGTCCCGAGTGACTAGTCTCTGGAATATTTCTATGGATGGTACTGTAATGGGTGGAACAAACCCACTTTTGACTCTAAATTCTTGAAAGTCTGGAATCTCGGTCGGACTTTCTTGTGTCTCCAACTCGTTAAAGAAGACTTTAAGTTTAAGTTTACGAACAAACTTATATAGTTCTATCTTCGTGTCAAACAAGGTGGTACCGTAAGTCGGTACGGGGATATAAGCAGGGTGAACTCGATCTGGCATCTGACAGAGTTGATGCCATATCACGAGAGACTCTATTATCAGAACAGAATCCCAAAAGTAAGAGAGAATTGAAGTCACCAGTATTTGTATCCAAGTTCTCTACGCAAAGTAACAAAATCAAGAAAACTATTATGAAGCATTGGGAGATTTTCAAGAATGATATTCGAGTTCAAGATATTTTTAGTGAAAGACCAATCTTTGCATACCAACGCAGTAGGAACCTAAGGGATGAATTGGTGCAGACGAAACCGACAGTCAGGGAACCTATGACACAGCGAACTGGGACATATCCTTGTTTACAGTGTGTCAACTGTAATTTTGTTATTAAAGGAAACTCCATTAACCATCCAAGGACGGGGCAGAAGATTATGCTTAAGACTTTTGCTACATGTGACAGTAGTAATATCATCTACGGCATTAAATGCCCGTGTGGGAAATTTTATGTGGGACAGTCAACCCGAACAGCTAAATTGAGGTGGGGTGAACACCGATCTTGTATTCGTAATGCAAACATTAATTCAGCTGTGGCACGACATTGGATGGCCAATGGACATAACGTGTCCCAAATCAAATTTGTAATTTTGGAAGCTTTAACCAAGAACAGCCCTCATGAGGATTTATGCCAACGTTTGAGTCGCAGAGAAACATATTGGATTGACAAACTTGGCAGTCGGGCACCCAATGGGTTAAATGAGGAGATCAACTTTCACTGTTTTCTCTAATTGTTTTTTCTAATTGTTTTCTTACATTGCATTTAGCATCATTTGGTTTAGATTGACACCAGTACGTATATGACCTGAATGTTGAGGGTCACTTGAATGTATATGAACAAGAGATGTTTCCCATGTTTAAAAGATGTCCTGCATGCTGCGCATCCTGGAGTTCCCCCAGGACCCGAGGTGCCGTCTGTTTAGACGACACCACTAGCGGCATTAAGGCACATACTATTAATATAAGGTACAGCCCTAGGGTTGCTCCCTAGGCTCCATCCATCCTACTTAGGTACGTTCATAATTAGTACAGCCTCATCTGAGGTGCTCATATAACAGCCATTACTTTTATCCAAATGGGTTCATTTAATCTTAGTATTTTTTCTATGTCCATGGATGACAGATTACTTATTTCTTTTTTGATTCTTAAGCGATAACTTTTATCATTACTGCCCCAGGAGGTCCAGTAATTAGATATTTTGATCATATTGAGTTTATTGATCAGTTCTCGGACACGGGTCACGGCTCGTGTTCATAGAGCCGTGATCACGTGTCTTACACAACTGAGTTGCTTGGCTGCGCACCGATGCAAGGAGGACATTCTGCCTTCAATCACGTGTCTTATTAAACCAGGTTGCTCAGCAACGCGCCGATGCAACAAAGACAGTCTGCTTTGAGCAGACGCTGAGAGAACTTCTCCGCTTTGTTCTTTACATATGGTGAGTTACAATTCACGCCTGTTTATTTCTATTTAGCGTTTAGCTACACTTTGAATAGGTCCTTTATATATATTCACTTTACCATTCACAGCACCTACTCGCCGTACACGGTGGAGCAGCCTGACCTCTGAAACATAGATTTCGCCATTACTCACCTACATCAGGTAATGGACCCGAATCCCTCCATTTTGTTATAGGATAACTTTACTTGCCTTTGTACTGATTTGTTTCTTATTTTATATCTTTTGACCTGCCTTCTGATCCGGCTCATTACATTGTCGGGTATGTGTTTACCTTCATATTTTTTCAACTATTTGGATGATGATTGTTCGTACTGATATTTAAATACTTACGTTGTTTCTAATGTGGGAATTATTCTATATTGGATATTAATCTTGGGATGGTTGGCACAATTGCATGTGAATGTTATGTGTTTATTGCTTTAGACTTGCCCTGATGAAGGAATTTGTTATATTCCGAAATGCATTGGCACAAAAATAAGTCTTCAGATAGAGTGATTTATGGCAATCTCTTCCTCACGAAGAACAATTTTGGTGGCTACTAGTCACTTCTTTCTATAAAATAATTTTCAACATTGAAAAATCACTATATATTTGACTTTTGTATTTTTTCAAGAATTGGATCGAAGGAACTATACATAGTGAAATTACAACTAATATAAAACCCAGTATGGGATTCCAGAGAGCGGCTGTATGATTGGGTTTTCACCTAATCTTTGTTTCTTACAGCCCTATAGGAGCAACATATGGCTTTGGAAAGATCTATTGTATCCCCAGGTAGACTTACCGGGGAGTTATGAGGGTATCACTCTACAGCACGCAGCAAGATTCACCCGATACAAACGTCTATTGCGGCACTGCGCCGCCTCCATGAGAAGCACATTCAGACGGCCCCCCTGCCCTAATGCATTTTCTTTGCAAGATTAGCAGCCTACATCGCACGTTTAATGCCGGGCTACAGCGGGAGCTGGCTACATTGAACATCATAAGAATGGAAGACTGGTTCAGAGATGGCTTATTCATTTCAGTCGAGGAATTTATTGACATAGGTGGGGTAACACTTAAGTTGCAAATGATATAGCGCAGGATTGGGGGTGATGCACATGCACTGCTTGCCACATTCCTGCAACCACATCAGCTTTCAAATGTACTGGTATAACTCACGTGATAAGACCTCTCATGCGATTACGACAATGCACCGAATTATCCAGAGTTGGCGTAAGGGTAAGCTAAGGACAGCTAGATGGAAATGAGAAAATGCGCTTGGTCACGCTAATCCAGACGAAGACTGGCTCTACATGTGCAGTCAAGTTAGGCGGGTCTCCATGAATTATAAGCATAAATTGACTCACCTCAAATTACTGCACCAAGTGTATGTCACCCCTAAAGACAATAAGACATTTGATCCCACCTCTCCGGGTGCATGTCCACTCTCCAAAATACACCATGCAGATTTCTTTCGTATGGCCTAGAGTTGTGCCGGTGTGGCATCATACTGGAGGAAAATATAGTCGCCCCTTGGTGAAATAATCAGAGCAGACCTTCTGATCAATACAGAAATTGGTCTATTTGGCATTACCAGGTGCTTTAAAAAATGTTTGTAGATTCCTCAGCCTTGCCTTACTGATAGCCATTAGGTGGTGAGCACAGCAATCCCCTATGGCAGATGACTGGCTTAGTGACCTCACATGGTATACTGAGCAGGAGGACACTTAGAGAATTGGTGGTCCCCACTGTTCGTCCAAAGGATTATTGGTCAAACTTCAAAACGTATCTGAATGGTATGATGTGCGGTCACAGTACTAGATGGCGCCAGATTTTATGACATGCCTGCTACGAGTACGTACGTTTTTAAAAAACAAAACATGGGAATACAACACCTCTACAACCAGCTTTCATTCCACAGGCAGAAACATGCCCCCTCGCTCCCACGGGCACTCGTGTCTCTCCTCTCGACGCAGATACACCAAGGCCTCTCCACACGAACCACCTGGAAATAAACGTGCCTTTGGATTTCTGAAGTGTATGCAGCAACAAAACCGCAAAGCTGTCGAGCATCACTCCCCCTCTTTACTGGGTGTGCCAGAGTGGCAGGAAGCCATGCAAATGCCAGCGGATCATGGCATGACACCCAATAACCCAATGCTATTTCAGCATTTTCATACCACCCCCCCCCCCTTGAGTACAAATATTGTAATTTTGTTTCTGCCACAAGAATCTGGGCTCCTCCCCCGGACACCCTTCAGGCTCCCCTGCCTCTCCCGCCCCGTCCCCCTCCCACCCCCACCCTCGCAGTTTGTAGACCACTGCCATAACTTCACATACCAATGTGGCTATCCCCGATACATAGTTCTGCAAGTTCTCATCAGAAATATTCGAGAGCATACTCGACATATTTACCACACTCTCATAGCCACACATTTCTCTTCCAATCCTCATGCTGCAGCATTTTGAGCAAGTTGTGAATGGGAAAGGCAGCAGACTCACAGAAACGAGTGGAAGAGGCATGCAGTCGGCTGATCCTGAGATAACTGCATGACAGGTGAATGAATCGTGGTGGTAGGGGGTGGGGGGATTTTCCGCCTCCAGCAAGCACTCCACGTTGCATGAGGTCAGAATCATTTTGGAGACCTCATGGAGTTCTTGCTTTCTTGGCCTTTGAGACTGCCAACACCCTGGAATATGGAAAGTGTGAATCCACATAATAGCCATTGTGTGAAAGCGTGTGCAGCAGCCTCCTGGGGCAGCGGCAGGGTGTGGGAGCCTCTATTGTGCAGGATCCTGGAACGTCACGCAGCGTGGGTGGGGAGGGGGAAGTGGGTAGACGCCTCGTCTGCAGCCCTTTTCTTGTCTCCAGATCCAATAGGCCAACACTCAGCAGTCTCCATTTTCGCAGAAAGTTATTGCCCAGGAACAGACAATTGCAGAAAAGCAGATCTCCACAATGACCTTAACATTGAAAAGCATTTGATATTAAAGAAACTGCACTGGTGACATTGGCACTCGCACACAAAATGCCCAAATGCAAGCAACATACCCTTTCATGGGATCTGTGTAGCAGGCAATGTGTGTCCTAGACCTGCCACTTGTGAGAAGTGTAACAATGTATGGAAAGAATATGTTTACAGCACGTGGGCAACGTTTGCACTGGTGCAATGCTTCTGTAATACGGCCCCAGGTTTTTATGGAGGAAATGCTTACCTGTTTATACTGACCTCTGGGAACCCTTTCAATGGGCTATATGACTTGAAACTTGATGTACATTACCATAGATGATGTCTGTCTCGCAGGGATTGTCTGAAAAGTGTTGTAGCATAAGCACTATTCTGTATAGTCCAACTACTCTTGGTTAGTAATGCACCTTGTAATGTATGCCACGTGTTGTTAATGGTCAAATAAAACATATCTAACACATAAAAAACAAAGAAACTATGAGAGGCTAAATGGTGTGGTGGTAAGAAAAAGAAAAGGCCTTTATTTCTTTGAGCAGCCAACGTCTACTTTACAATGGACTCATGATTCTTGTAGCACCACCATTGTCTAGAACCACAAAACAGGTCATCCCCGAGCAAGGATTGAGCACAATATTGTGCCTGACAGCTTTGTTCACCTACTGCAACAAATGTAAGGTATTTAATGCCACACTAAGGTGGCTAAAGTGGGCTAATGTGGAAGTTTGCGGCTGGCTCTCACAACGTATTGGAGATAAATGCATCACATTTGTACAGGTGCAGAAAAAGAGCGTGGGAACTTTCTTTTGCATAGTACTTGATATATCATGCCACTGATTGAGTCTTGCAGATGCACCCCTCACGTGTATGGTCAGGAGAGAGCTTGATGAGCGAAGTTACGGTTAACAAGGTTGTAGGGTAAAAAAACGATTGTGGAGGAAGATGCAGAAGTGAGAACACTGTTGGATGCTCTGGGAGAATGTGCCTGCTTCAACAAGTTGAATTCTCTGGGAGACTTTTCCTATGTCAACAGGTGACATAGACTCTCCCAAAAACAGGCATCAATCTCCACAAGGGGACATTTTGTATTGCTTCGTTTTTATGTGGTACTCTTGGCACTTCTGCAGGTCGGGCATGTGCATATCTGTATCTTTACCTAAATTCTTTTTAACTACAGACGGTGCCCTGATGAAGGAGTCAAGACCGTGTTGGATCCGAAATGCATTAGCCACCTCCGTCTGCCTACTGATCACTGAAGATGTATATCTCATAAAAATGATTGATTTCTTTGAAAGTCTGATGTGTTCTGTTATGTGTATTCAAGAGCGAATGTAGCATTGTCTTGAGATGTGGAAAACGTGAAAAAGCATGAAGGCAGAGGTCGGGGGATCTTCTAGGAAGAAGGTGGGATGCAAAGAAATTTGTAAGGCAGGTGTTGTGTGTTCCTGAAAATGAGGAGCAAAGTGAGGTATTCTTAGTGGTACAAAGAGGTGAAGTCTCCTGACCCCCGGGGATGGTATGTGCCATAGTTGGCAGAAGACAGGTGTAGGCAGGCAAAACAAAAGACAACTTATTTAATTACTTATGCCATTAACTCACCCCTTAACTGTCTCTGGGACCTGCAAATCCACTGGGTTCAGAGATTGCCCGGTTGTGCCTCATTGGAAAAAGGAATGGTCAGGAAGGGATAATAGTAATCGAGGGAAAACCCAAACCCGTATAGAAAGAAGCACAAGGGTAAAATATATATTGGGTGACACAAGGATAGACAGACAAATGCTGGTGTTAAGTCTCTTTTAGTGGCAAGAGTGGCACGATACTATATGATGCGCAGTCTATGGTAAAAGTTGCTTAAGGAACAATGTGTTGTCAGTACCTATGGTGGAGCACTTTTTGAATGCTGGACACACTTGCGATGACGTGAGGTGGACAGTGCTTGTTAAAATGTACCAGAGCCAGAACTTTCAACAAGACGAACTTAGACTTACAAAAGAGGAGACACAGATGATTTTGTAATGAAGAGCCATTAAATTGGTCTGAATGATATGATTGATTGGCACAGTATAAGTTGAGAGAATTAGTTTGATTGCGCCTTGTACACCATTTAAGATTAGGCTAATTTACCCTAGGTAGATGTTCCAGTAGTGCTATGGCAGATTATTTACTCTGTGATCTCCATTACTGTCTTCGAAATGGATAAGCAGAAACAGTTTGGCTTTTTGCCCTTTCTTCTGCTTCCATACCACTACTAAGATGGCCACTATATTCCACACAGAGCTGATAATAGACGCGGTCGAGTTGTGGTTAATTTAACGGGTCATTTAAGGAAGTTGCGCGTCAGATTTATGAGTAAGAGGACACTGCTGTTGTAATACAAACAGGGGTGAGGTGTCGGCGACTGTTGTGGACATAAAGAAGTGCGAGCCAGGTTTAGACTGCCATTGTATTAAGGCAGACTTGATACAGATATTGACGTTTGTCAAATGCCGTAAGAGTCTCTGTACAGCCCCGGCAACAATGGATATGGTTGTCCTTCTTTTTCGTTTCTCTCATTTCCTTCTATATGCCTGCTGGTGCCGTACTTAACTGACCACTTTGGGTGTTCCGCACAGGCAACTTTAACTACATAAGATATGCTGTGGGAATTAATCTCCTAAAAGAAGTCCACGGGTGTCTCCACCACTCTGATCGGATGTGCGCCTGAACACAGAGAAGTATCACACCTGAATTAGTAAGTATATTTAGCTAATAGGTTGGAGTATCATTTATGACTTGTGCTTCTAGCTCGGTGTTCAACGATGTATACCAATATTTACACACTGGGCAACAACTGACCAGTTTGAACATATAGAGTAATGCAGAACAGTGTTTACAAGCCCTGCAATATGCTTAATTTGAATTGTAGATAGTGCACAGTCCCTTTGCTGAGAAGAGAGGTTTGTCTGCGCCAAGAAGATCGGTTTTAAACAGCTGCATTCAACCTTAAGAATTTGATACCCCGTCTTTATTTAAGTAAGTGGCTATATTTGGACGACCACCAATTTATTACAGCAGTTTAGCTAGCCTCTGTTAATGAACTTCGTGTAGGCAGAGTGTTACCAACTTAATTGTATTTTAACTGGTGATTTTGGGTTATTTATTCGTGGTACATACTTTTTTGACTCGTCAGGTAGTTAGCAGAGAGGCAGATTTAGACCCCCCAATAGCACTTCTATCGAAAATTAAAGTGATAGGTAAGTGCCTGAGTGCTCTTAGTATGTAATTGGACGTATTAGCATTTAGTCACTCACTATGGTCTAATGATTTATTAATGGGCTTTAAGTAACTACTAATAAGTTGCTTGTGTTTTTTGTTTTTGTTCATGTTGCAGAATACCACAAATCAGTTGAGAGCAAGTTACACCTTCTTCTAATACCAGTGGCTACATAGTATTCATTTGGAGAGAAAATACCCTGAAGAATTTCACTCGCTTGTTTTTAGTAGTGATTTATTGGGCATGAAACATGTTGTGTGATGATGAGCTATATTTAGTATACCTTATGAATTTGAGCATTTTAGCATGTTGTATTTTTGCTTGTAGGTGTTATTGTTTTCATTTTTTCCAGTGATGGTATAACATGATGTATATATTTGTATCATCTATGTCCTGATACAATTAAAGCTTTCATTGCACATGATTGCTAAGTATTAATTGTAAGTTTTTACCTGTGTTTTTTCGTGTGTGTTCTTAACATAGGTAATTTAAGTAACATGCAAGATAATTTAAGTAACATGCTAGATTATGGGCACATTTAATTTTTTTCCTTTATACTGGATCTGGTTTGTGCTTTTCTGCAAATATTGGTGAACCTAGGCATCCAGTCCATGTGTTTAGTCTCTCTCAGTTTATGGTAAACCAGAGGATTGTATAAAAAGGGTAAAAACACAAACCAGTATTAAAACTTTAACCTAACTACCCCTATTCTTAAATATATTCCTATCTAATAGCTGCATAAAAGCCATAAAAAAATAAAAAGAGTCTTTAAATAATATAGTTCCAGTCTGTACAATATATAACATGCAATTTCTTTTTAGTGTGTATTGGTTTCATACAATTAAACCTTTCACAATTTACAAAAAAAAGACAAAATGTAAGACAGATATCCTAATCATGTTCTATAAAAATAGAATATCATATCACGGTTCAAGCCCATGAAAGAAAACAAAGAAACATTTCATCCTAACACTCTATTTAGAAATTAAGCATCATTAAACATGTCGATGCAATAAAAAACGTAACTTCCCATTATATAAAACATTTCACGACTCTACACAATTTCATGTCCACTGCGTCCTTACATCTAATTGCCATAAAATGGTGCGACCCAGGATCCAATTTGTAAGAGTTGGTGTGTACCGCTAAATGTTCTCAAAGAAGTGTTAAGGTTCCTGAATTTAATTATTATGTCCAAAACTCCTATTGCTGAGGCAACTCACCCCGAAGGAATAAGACATCTTAAACGGGGACATTTAAAAAGAGAGTTCTTCAAAACCTGCAATGGGCTAATGTCAGAGAGACGTTATCGCCGCCTACTCAAAAGGAATATATACTAGGCTAGCTAAGTGTTTATATCTCATTTCAGCAGTCTTGCTACAATATAAAGCAAGATGGGATTCAGTTTCATATTTATCACTACACCAATGACAGGTTCTTTTGTTTTTAATGATCCCCACTCTCGGCCCCAACAATCAAGTGTGGGCAAGTGAATGACAGTAAATATCATATAACAATTTCTCATTTTCTGGGAGGGGAACAGATACATATATTTTGATAGGTCTGACCTTTTCCTGAGAAATTTTGAATATTCCATATATTGAGAATAACAGTTCATACTATCAATGGATAGCACAATGGGCCTCATTATAAGTTTGCGGTCCGGTAACAACTGTACGGGTAAGCTTGCCGGTACCGTTGTTACCGGACTGGCAAACTACGAGATCTGGTCGCGGATGCCTTCCAGCCTGCCAGGACTGGCCTGATGGGCGTACCGGCACCTGTGAACAGAGCATGTCTGATGCACCGGCACCATTCTGAATGGTGCCGTTGCATCCAACCTCCCCATTCCCATTGAGCCTTATTGGGCTCAAATGGGAATGGGGAGCATTTTTTTCCTGCACCCCCGAATGGGCAATTACCAGGTCTGGCGGGGCTGTAATGACTCTGTAATTGCCCATTTGCGGGTGCCGGAAAAAAATGCAAGTTTGGCAGCAACCTGCAGGCTTTACCAGCAAGGGTACCACCAAACTTGTAATGAGGCCCAATGTCTATCATAACATTTCTTTTTGACCTTCGTGGGATTTACAGTCACTTCATAAACATCAGTGCCCATCCCAGCCAGAACCACATTAAGTTGGTAAACACACTTATTCAAAGAATCTACTTTTTTCCCACTTATGTTTTTGTTCAAATCTTTGAATAAACTTGAAGGAGTGGGATCATATATCTTGGCATATAAAGTACATGTTTTCAAATTCGCCAAGAATTGGAGAGGTAGAAGCCCTAACACATGGCATAAAATACGATTTGGTGTCCATTGTGACAGCCCAAAAACCCTTTTCCACATCATTCCCTCTAATGTTTTCAAGAAAGATCCTTTATCAAAAAAGACCACTTCTAGGCTACAGGTTAGGGCCAGGACACTTTTAGCACCATAGAACTTTAGCACAGGCAAAATTGAAAAGGTAGAATAATTTGAATATATTAATTTTAGCTGGGCGGTAAGCAGTGACATCCTTGCTCTTAAATTCTCCTGAATACTATTTATCAAGGAATTTTGCTGAATAGTAAATCCCAAATATTCAAGGGACGTAACTCTCTCCAGTTTACGGTGGCCAACAGTCCAAGTCATTGTTTTGGGTGATTGTTTATTTGCTAAAATTACAATCTTGGACTTGTTTCCATTAACTAGGAGATTAGTGTTGATTGCATAGGATGAAAATATAGATAGCTTCCTTTGAAGGCCAATTGGGATTACATCAAATAAAAGCAGATCATCTGCATAAGAAAGCCAGTGCATTTCAAGAACACCCAATTTGACCTGAAATGTATTGATGGATTCCCACAATTTGCCTATGTCCGATAAATATAGGTTAAATAGTAATGGAGTCAAGATGCAGCCCTGCCTTAACAGTATCAATGGAACAGGATAAAAGACCATCAGCACTCAGTCTGAGCCTGATCAAGGCCCAAAATATTGACCAGTCTAACGGCACCCTCAGCCCCATAGAATGGATCCGCCGATTTGCTGCTCCGCCCACTCCCTGGAACCCATGCACATTGAAAGACAGAAACCTGCGACTCGGCTCTCGGTTTATAACCCCCAAGACACTCGCCAAAAGACACTCCCCTCAACCCACGCACAATCAAGCTAACACCGCTCAAATTTTGAACATCACCCAAACAGCCCCCTTGAGCACCTCTGAACAGCCACTGATCAAGGGCGCCCTCATCAATGCCCGCTCCCTGGTCGCCCATGCACTAGATATCGCAGACTTCATCTCTGCTAACAACCTGCACTTCCTGGCTATCACTGAAACCTGGCTGCACGAAGCAGCAGGCCCAGCTCTATCCCTTGCCATCCCAGAAGGTTATTCAATACTAAGGAAAGACCGGGACATAGGTAAAGGAGGAGGAGTAGCCTTCATCGCCAAAACATCCCTTGGCCTTAGATTAACCCCACTGCCTAGCTTCCAGTCTGCAGAACTTCTGTCAGCCAAGCTCCAACTCTCTGCTACACAAACCGTACTATTACACCTCCTATACAGACCCCCAGGCCCCATCACCACATTTGAGGAAGAGATATCTGGCCTCTTGACCACCGACACCAAAACAGGATCTCAAATTATCCTTCTTGGCGACCTCAACCTCGGTCTCGGCGACCCAAACGATGCCAATGCGCTCTCCCTGGAAAGCACCATCTCCCAACTAGGGTTCAAGCTCAGAATCACAGACCCTACCCACAACAAAGGCAGGACCCTGGACTGGCTAGCGGATCTCAACTGCTCTACGACCATCACAAAAAACAAGCAAACTGCTTGGTCTGACCACCACGCCATCTCCTTCTCCATCCAAGGGAAATCACAACCAAAAACTCCAACCCCCATCATCCCTCAAACCCTCACCAGAAATAACCACAACATTACCTTACAAAACCTCCGCTCACTCATAGACAACATCCTTACTCCTACAAACTACTTCAACCTAGATGTGGAGAAACTTGCTGACCTATACAACAAAACGTTAGAATCAGCAGTAGACACTATCGCTCCACTCAAACTCACCAAAGCCAAACCGCAGCCCACATGAACAAATGGTTCACACCAGAGCTAAAAATCCTCCGAAACTCCAAACGAGCCGCAGAAGCCACCTGGAGAAAAACGCCCAACTTTTACAACAAAACACAACTCTCGATAGCAGCCACCACCTACAAAACTGCCATCCTCAAGGCCAAAAAAGAGACATATGACAACAGAATTGAGAGTGCCAAATCCAAAACAAAAGAGCTTTTCAATATCCTCAGGGAACTCGAATCCCCCCCCCCACACTGGCAGAAACCTGCGTAAAAGATGCAGACTGGTGTGAGAGGATTCAAAAAGCCCTAGCAGACAAAATCACCATGTTACAATCCAAAATTGAACAGAAAAAGCTTAGCCTATCCAAAAAAAAAAAAACATCCACCGTCCACCACTCCCAAAACACCCACCTGCCCCCCTTCTCCTTCTCACCAGTATCCACTAAAGAAGTAGAACGCATCATTAAGGGCCTCAAACCCTCCAGATGCCAAGGGGACTCATGCCCAGCTCCCATCATCCAGGAAGGCGCCAACATTCTGACCCCCTTCATAACAGCCCTTATCAACGAATGCTTCAAATCAAGCTCAGTGCCTAGCAGCCTCAAGGAGGCCTGGGTCATACCACTACTAAAAAAACATAATCTAGACCCCAATAACCCAACCAACTACAGACCAATCACCACTGTTCCCTGCATCCTAAAGATCCTAGACAGAGTGGCCTACCTGCAAATACAACAACCTCCTGGGTCTCAGACAATCCGGCTTCAGACCAAGGCACGGAACAGAGTCAGCCCTACTGGACCTAAAAATCCAGATGGACGAGGCAAAGGACAAGGGTAATCTAGCCATTCTCTTACTGCTAGATCTATCAGCAGCCTTCGACCTCGTCGACCATCAGATCCTCACGGAACATCTGATGACCTCAGCGGCCTTCTCTAACCAGGCGACTGCCTGGATCCAGTCCTACCTAGCCAACCGAACCACTCGGGTCTTCTCCCGGGTGCCTCAGCACTCCCTGTCCCCATCACCTGTGGCGTCCCTCAAGGCTCGTGCGTCTCGCCGACCCTATACAATATCTTCACTAAGCTATTGTTTGACCGCCTGGATAACCTGGGTGTCACATACACAAACTATGTTGACGATACCCGGGTTCTCATCACCCTATCAGGGTGCTACGATGAGGACGCCACCAGAATCAACAATCTATATTTGGAGATCCAAGCCTGGATGGCAGAGCACGGTCTATGCCTCAACGACGAGAAAACTGAGCTCCTTCTTGTCGGCTCCCAACCATGGCTAAACAAACTAGACCCCTGTTACGCGTCCATCAACATAGACAGTAACCTAATCACATTAGCCAAAGAAATTAAAACCCTTGGGGTTTATCTAGACTCTACTCTCTCGCTCAAAAGACAGGTAAATGCCACAGCCTCTTCCACAGTTTACACAAATAAGCTTATCAACGCATGCAAACATTTCCTATCTCCCTCCAGTTGCATTACTCTAGCCAGAGCGCTAGTGCTCTCAAAAATTTACTACTGCAATACACTCTTTCTCGGCATGTCAGAACGCAACCTGAACAAACTACAGGTGCTTCAAAATAATGCCCTCAGAGCCGCCCTCAGTATCCCACGACGCGCCCACATCTCCAGCATCAGGCAAGATGCTCACTGGCTCCCTGTACGAGACAGAATCACTCTTAGATCCCTCGTCATTGTCCATAAATGCCGCTCCAATGATGCACCCAAATACCTGGCAGACAAGTTCCACAATTGCACATCAACTAGACCAACCAGAACGCCATACTCACATTGACTTTCCGTTCCCAAATTCTCCCTAAAAAAAGCAGGTGGCGCCAGCTTCCCGGTCCTAGCTGCCAAACTATGGAACGCTATGCCACTAAACCTTAGAACAGAACACTCCTTTTGGACTTTTAGAGCCAAAACTAAAACATGGCTTTCCAACAAAAACTCTGCTTAATGTACTTCTTCTCTGCATGTCCTTGTCGACCATCTTGTAACCTGGTCTACCACACGTATTGTTGTTATTTCACAGTCTGTATTGTACATTTTTTCCATGTTGTAACTGTATCTAAGTCTCCGGCGCCCGGTTATCCCAGGGTTCGGCGCGCGGTACAAATAAAGAAACTAAACTAAACTAAACTAGCTGGACCAGAGTTTCCGGCACACCCCAAGTTCTCAATTTTGCCCACAACCTTTCACGGAATTCTCGATTAAAGGCACTTTTCATATCCATGCTCTCAATATAAATAGGCATGGCTTTCGGCTTCTTAGACAGTGCATATAAGTGTGCAAGGATTGTTCCATTTAAAGTAGTGTCAAGTCTTTTACGAAACCAAACCTGTTATTTTGAGAGTAGATTTAGTTTTAAAACTAATTTGTTCAGCTCCCTCAATAGCAAAGATGCAAAAACCTTGTTGCGGACATCCAGAATGGCTATTGGTTGATAGTTAGATGGGCCCATTCTGTCTCCCTTTTTTATAAATCGGGACAATGTTAGAGAAACATGCAATTAAATTTTAAAATAATCTATTTTCAAGGTGTCTTTACTTGACAGGCAGCCTGGGCAGCTGCAGTTGATGGAGCCTTAGTGTCCTCAGCTAGTCTGCATAAGGCAGGAGCAGCCACGGACTGCCATGGTGGTGTGGGAGACCCCTTCAAGCCCTCCTAAACCAGGCTGCATGTGCCAGAGGAGGTCCGGTACTTATGGCAGCACCTGGAGAGTCCTCTCATTCAAGCCACATGTCTTGGGGATGAATTGCAGGCCTCCCTCAGGAAGGGCGAGTCATGCATGAGTCACAGGATACTCCCCTTCCTGGTGGGAGTTCTGCACAGAAATCAATGCGGCGTGGGTGACAGTATTGCTATATTGTACGATGTCCCTCCACCAAACTGGACAGAACATTGAATATCCCAGGTTGCGGCAGTGAGTGGAGCGTTGCTGCACCCCTCCTGGTAACAGGGTGCTGCTAATAAAACCAACAGGATAACCCTGAATGTTACAAAGGGACGCTGAGCAGAGCGCTGGCTCGACTCTTCGGAAGGAGGTTTGGGTCTCTTTCAACCTACTTAACGGTTCTCTGCTGAAATACTTCTCAGCACAACTTCGTTGTTTTTGAAGGAGCCCTCACTAAAGGTCCCCTTATTATAGGTGCAGTGCAGGGGAATCACTGGGTATACCACTTTCGTATTGTGTTTAAAACACACCTGCCTCACCAGAGCCCCCTAAAAGTGTGTGGGAGATTAAATTCTTCCCCGGCAGAAGCAGAGAAAGAAGGTTTTCGTGAAAGGTTTCTATGGGCCAAGATTCAACGCAACCTAAAGAAAAGTTGAAGAACAGGACTTATATAGGGCCAGAAATGAGTACGGCCTTATGGAGGAGAGTGGGAGATGTGGATTTCTCTAAGGAAGATCGTTAATGGGGAAAACCATAAATGGTAGAGGTAGATAATGAGCATCACATTTGGTGAATCAAGCAGGCACTGCCACCGAAAGAAGCACTACATGAGGGTTTCCCCAGGGTGAATTGGACTGCATAAATATCTGACATGGGAAAAGCAACCAGATAAAGAAAATATAAGAGGACACATGCAGAGGGAGGTGCCGAAAGGGGGCATCCTCAAAATGGGTCAGAAATGGAGATCTACTCAGCCGAACATGAGAGCTGAGACCCTAAACAGCCGCAGGACAAAGATGAACAAGGGATGACAATCCCCCTGCTGGAGATGGTTGAAGAGTGACAGCAGCAAATGGTGAGAGTCTAGGATAATGCTCGTGGACTGTGCTAGTGTGAATTGAAAGAAGAGTTCTTCCCTGGGCACGTGGAGTCTCCTTGCCTTTAGCATCAAACAATGTGTTTATATAACACTCTTAATACTGTTGCATATGATGCTATAAAGACAGACCAACAGTGTGCTGTTTCTCTACCCGGGGGACACCCGGGTGTAAAACATCAGGCCCGCACTGCGCTGTAACAAAGACGTGGACTCCAGGACACGAGAGTACAAGTCTTTATTTCACTCGACCCACTCCATAACTAAATCCTTGTCATCACTTCCCTTCCCCACTCCCTGGTCCTGCCCCAAACCCAACACTAGACAGTCAAACTCCCAATGCCACAATCCCCTCCAATTTAAACAAGTTTGTCACTTTACCTCATTTCTTCAATAAGTCTTCTCGGCTTCCTCCTGCCCTCTGAGGTCTTTCATATCTCAACTCTGGCTGTTCATATCTGTTCATGGGTTCAGGACCAGCTCTATGAGCTCAATCTGAGTCTTCTCCGTTTGTAGGATTCATCAGATGGATATAGGTCCTCTTATACTCACTTTGTGCTCCTCTGCTTCCAGCCAGCAGTTGGCAGTCTTCTAAAGTGCGAATAGCTTCTGGTCACGTGACGTTGATCCCCGTCTGCAGTGATCAGGGAACCCTTCTTCCCAGTTATTATCAAAGAATCCTCATGGAAGGTAGTAGTATATTTGATGGTTCGATGTTGTTTTACTACCACCATATCCCCTAGGACTAATTGAGACTCCTTTGCACCTCGCCTGAATTCAGCATTCCATTTTATTTTCTCTTTTGCGGCTCCATCACAAGCCCTCATGGTGTCATCTTGAGCATATTTTCTGAATCACTACGGTGTTGCAGGATCGGAGTGTGCATGGTCCTACCAAACATTATTTCCACTGGGCATTTTCCTGTGGAGCTGTGTGGAGTGCTCTTATAGTCCTGATGCAGCTGTAGCACCTGTTCATTGGGTTGTCCTGGCAAATTAGATACCTGGAGAGCTCTCTTTAGATTGCCCATGAATCTTTCAATTGTCCCATTCGCTTGCGGCCATAGGTTGGTTACTTCCCTGAGACGGAATCCGATGTAATCCACAAAAGTGTTAAAGTCTTTAAGTTGTAAATGGAGGTCCATTATCTGACTTCACCTTTCTGGGAATGCCATAAGCCGTAAACATCCTGTCCAGGACCGGTATCACATGATGCTCCTCCGTGGATGCCATAATCTGGGCTTCCCGGAACTGTGAATTTTCGTCCATCACGCTAACACATATTTTCCTCCTTCAATGGGCTGGAAGAAGTCGACAGCCACTTCCTCCTTCAGCCCTTACAGCACCTCTGTCATGTGGACTGGTGATAAGGCAGCATGTGGGACATTCCTTCAGTAGCTCCTTGACCAATGCATCTAGTTTCGGAAACCACCCCTCCTGCCATAGAATTCTCTTAGTTGACACAATCCCTCGATGTCCCTCATGGGCCAGCTTCACCACTTGTCGACTCAGAGATGTGGGTACCACCTGCTTGTCCTCTTGAGTAAGAGGGTCTCATCCGACACAGCAAGCTCATCCCTTACCAGTAGAAGGTTGTCTACATCCTGCTTTATCTCTTCTGACTCTTGTTGACCCCTCTATTTCTTTCTCTTCCATCTTCCCGACTACAGACCTTCAATGATGATTTGCACTGCCACATCTTTTTCCACATCTTGAGCAATGTTTATAGGATTCGCCCCTTGCGGTATCGCTTGTTGCAGTACATATCTGTAGTACCTGTCCACCACCGATGGTTTGGGTGAGTCGGCTTTCCTCAGGTAATGGGACAGGAAGTTGGCCGGATTCTCCTCTTTCCCTGGCCGGTGGATGTTGTCAAATGCATAATCCTGTAGATGAAGACCCCATGAGGCTATGCAAGGTGGCATTCTTGCTTGGGGGCGGGGGAGTGCTATAGAAACAGTAATGCCTGATGGTCTGTTGATGGTCTGTAATAATTGTAAATGGCTTCCCGTATAGGAACAAGTGAAAGTGCTCACAGGCCCAGACCACTGCCAGATTCTCTTTCTCAGCCCATGAGTATACTTGTTCCAGCTTTGACAGGCTTCTACTGGTGTAGGAGATGATGTGTCTCTGATGTGAGTTGTCGTTCATCCTTTTGTGCCAAAATGGCACTGAGTCTCACTGGACTTTCGTCCATGGTTAGTTCCGTGTCTCTAGTGACATCAAAGTAAGCCATGTTTTCTGCCTCAGATATTCGATCATGGATGGTAGTGAATGCATTCTGGCATTGCAGGGATCAGTGACATGGCACATGTTGCCTCATGAACGCTCTCAGTGGTTCACTAATGGTTGCAAAGTCTTTGATATGTCTTGTACAATAACTTGCCAGCCATAAGAAAGATCGAAGCTCTGACACGTTGGTCGGAGGAGGTGTCACATTGCTTGCTGCCACCTTCTCGGGATCTAGTGTCATTTCCCTTTCTGAGAAAATGTGTCTAAAGAAGCAGAAGATGCTCTTCCTAAACTCACATGTATCCTTGTTGAGGGTGAGGTTTGCTGCCTCCAATGCCGGTATGCAGAAATAAAATTGCGGCAAAAATGTAGACTTTTGAAAAAACTGCAGCAAAAATGCTGTGGTTTGACCCGGTAAAGGTGTACCCCATTATACCATTTAAGGGGAGCAGGGGTTACGGACGTGTCCCCTGCTCCCTTTGAATGGTATAATAGGTCTGGGAATTGTGGGGGTGTCCCCAGCATCCTTTACATGGATTGCGGTGGCAAAAAACCACAGCCTTTTTGCCACAATTTCTTGTGTAAACTGCCATTTTTGCTGCGATTTTAACCCATGGAACCCCAATGCCATGCCCACGCTCGATAGCGTTTCATCATGTTTCTCTGATTACAAGTTTTTATTGTGTTTCCGTCTACAAATTTGTTTGAAAATAATCTGAATTTCAGTTTATACAGATGCAAAAAAGTTTCTTCAAATGTTTTGAACACCAATGCAGACTTCTCACTTTCCAAATGCTACTGTTGAAACAGAATGCTGAAGGCCATCACTATACAGCACACAGCCACATATGGACTCTCCTGTTCAACAATCCTCGCACATTTCCAAAATAATCCCAGCACACCAGTTTTGTTTTTGTCAAGTAAACTAGGAGCCATGGCTCGGAGATAGGCACACGTACATATCAGCAGAAGGATTACAGTCAGCAGACTTTGGAAATTGAAGATGGCAGAATGATCGCTCTCTCCTGGTCAGACCACTTCCTTCCAATTTCTTCTACCGTGCTGTCATTTTGTTCACGGCACTAGGGAGTACAACTGCCCCACTCCCATTTAGCCCTAGCCCACAGCTGCAACGTTTGCCCAAGTCTACGGTGCCGATTCGTATACCGGGCATGGCACCCTCGCCTAACAAAACAGAACGTACTCCTATGTGGCAACGTTTCTAAACAGCGGATTATACTACAGAACTTGCATTAGCCGTAGCTCTGAATGAACTCACCATGGTGGCCACACTGGTACCAAAGACTAGAGTGCCATTGCTATAGTTAATGTAAGTGGGAAAATGTTTGATCACATTGTGTATTTCTGCCTGAAATATCTCTACCACTGAAAAAGCACTCAAAGCTCAACCATTTGTACCTGTACATGCCAAGGTGAGTCATGAAGGTTGTGATGGAGCGGCTTTCCGGGCTTAGAACCAGCTGATGATGGCCCTTGTTGAGGTCTAATTTGGAGAATGCCTTGGCAGTCATTCAGTAAGTGTAGCATGTCAGTAATACAGAGGGCCAGGTGTTGTTCCCTCTTGATGGCTTGGTTTGGTCACCTCATGTCCACATACAGTCTTATGGCGTCTGAACCCTTTTTTGACATCAGCACAATGGGCAACACCCATGGTGGGGGTCCTACTGCTGGCTCTATTATGTTCTGCTCCAAAGGTTTGTGAAGTTGATTTTCTTCCACCTGTCTCTGTATGTTGACTAGAATGCCTCAGTAATGCTAGGCTACCGGTGGGACCTCTTCATCTGTGTGCAGCTTGGTCTGTTTATTTTTTTGTTTCTCAATGCCTTTGAATAGCGTGAGGAACAGTTGGTATGTCTTGTCCACTGAGTCAATATATTTATTAACCATCAGTCTACATTGTATATGTATTAGACACATGTCAATGGCAGTTTTGAAACTCAGGATAGACCCACACTCTGTTGCTTTGGATATCACATGCACAGGATTTCTTCTTTCTTGTGCTTTGTACCTGCATGTCACCTCGAAATATCCTATGCAGGGTAGCAGGGACGTGGACCCATATGGGCAGATACTGACCTCTGATGGGTGAAGCCTGAGTACTTGTGGGAGAGTTTTGTACACTTGCTCACTGAAGACATTAACCGTGGCACCCGTATCCACCAGAAATTCCATCTGCCTCTCATTTAGGTGCATGTGTTCTGTGGCCTGCATGTTTCCCAAAGGATACAGATATTCTTTCCATTGTTCCGTTTCTGACGACGACTAATCGACTAAATACCTGACATGGCGCCTGGATCGTCATACTGGTCATGATGTCGAAATCCAATATTGTCCACGATCCTTCATCTTCCTCTCTTCTACTGAGTTGTCGTCCCATCATCCCCCTTCTCTGTATTTTCCGTGTGCCTATGCATTATTTCTGATGCGCTGTTGCTGTAGTTGGGGCATGGTTTTGATTCTGCCTGCATTACCTCCTTCACTGTCCACATTTACAGGTTTCTGGTTGTCCTGCAGACTGTAAGAAGTGGATTTTCACTCCCACATGCCGAGCATCGCTGCCCTAGCACTGGGCAAGTGCCTTCATGGGGGAACTCATACCTACACCTGTAACAAAGCAGATCCCCTTGGGTCTTGGTTGGTGCATCAACCTTCTTTTGTATTGTCTCTGAGTGTGGTGCGGAACATTTTGCATTTCCCATGGCTTCCACCTTTGATTCCACTGCCAATTCTGCCGTCGCCAGCATTAAGATCTCCTCCAGCGTCTTAGGATTCTGTGCAGCAATTCACACCCCACGATTATGCAGCAATGTAAGGCTTTAGTGTTGGAATAGTTGTGGAAATTACAATATTTGAGATTGATCCTCAGTTTCGTCACAAAAGCATCCATGGCCTCACCCTTTAGCTGTTTGGTGGAATGGAACACATGGGCCCTCATTACGACCCTGGCGCTAAGTGAAAAACGATGGTGGTAAATTTTTACCACCATCGTTTTCCGCTAGGTCCGATCATGACCCGTGACCGTTAACTACGATGTCATTAGCGGCATCGTAGTTAACGCTGCCGCTAACTGCACCAAGGACGCGCGCCATCTCACACCGTAATTACCGGCATGGCGCAAAGGTACGCGAATGCCGACCCAAGCGGACATGCACCTAACGCCATCACCCAGCCCGTTAAGTACCTTACCGCCATGGTGCTAATTACGCCATCGCGAACCAACCGTAAGGGGCCTTGTGCAGTGAATCCAGCTGCCACAGGTGCACAGAATCAGCACAGGTGGATGCAATACAGACTCAGGAAGTAGAAAAAGAGCACACCCAACCCCTTCCCAGACCCAGTCACACTCCACAATGATACCAATAGGACTAGCAATGTTGGGGCTGGAGGACCTGATAGCAATGCAAGTGCTACAACTTCAACTACAACAACAACAACAACAACAACAGGCTGCACAGAGGAGACGCAGGAGGAGAAGGAGGGCAAGGCAGGGCCAGCAAGCCCCACCAGCACAGCCAGTGGCACCATGCAGGCAGCCCCCAATCCCACGCATCAGAGCCAGTCCATTCAACCTCACCGCTGAGCAGATCCACACCCTGTACCGACTGGACCGGGACACCATCACCACCATTGTGGACATGATACACAACGACATCGTCAGCATGATTGAAACACCCACCGCCACCCCCCCCCCTACTGAAGGTAGTGTCCGTGCTCTACTTCCTGGCCACAGGCACCTACCAGCACGCAGTGGGGCACTTGCATGGCATATCACCACCATTATTCTCACGTACACTGATCCAAGTGCTCGATGCCCTCCTCAAGTACACAGACGACCAAATCTCATTGCCACGGTCTGCCCAGGAGATTGCTAACACCAAAGTGGGTTTCCATGCACTAGCTGGCATACCTGGTTGCATTGGTGCCATCGACTGCACCCATGCGGAATTGTTGGTCCCACATGCCATGGAGGTAGCGTACCGCAACCGTTAACTATTTCACTCAATCAACGTGCAAATGGTCTGTGACTCCAACAGGATCTTCACACATTGTTGTGCCCGATTCCCCGGATCAACCCATGATTCAATGGTCCTGAGGAACTCCACAATACCACGCTACATGCAGGCCCAAGATCCTGGCTACTCGGTGAGTCTAATGTCATGAGCATGGAAATGTGAAGTGGGTAGGTGATCGACGTACCAATGCATACTTCACCTGGCAGAAAGGGGGGGGGGTGATGCATACTTCACCTGGCAGAAAGGGGGGGGGGGGATGATGCATACTTCACCTGGCAGAAAGGGGGGGGGGGAATTATGCATACATCACCTGGCTGCGACTAGCAGTAGCCAGATCATACCCTGAGGCAGCACTTACGTCATCTGACAACTGTATACATGATGCCTGACCTAAGCAGCCCTATCATGGGAATGAAGGTGTCTCCCAACCATGACACAACCATCTGCAAGTGCATTGTACAAAATGTGACCACATGTGACCACATTGACTCCAACGAAAAGCACCTACATGCACGTCACCAAACACCATCAACTGAAAGGCCTGTCCCCCATAACTGCGCACAAAGGAGGCACATGACGGACAGGAACATCAATACACCACAACACAGACAACAAGGCCCACAAACTGTCCCTATTGACATCAGTATTGTTCACTGGAGTCATGATGAGGCAGACAGCAATGTTGCAATCATGGGAGCGTTGACCTCACAGGACACGTGCCAGGTCACCTAAAGAAACGGCCTGAACGGACACAGTGGATGGGCACTCACAAGGCACTTGTCCCCCCTGCATTGTGTCTTGGCATGCAAAACTGTACATGAGAGCCATGAACATATACCGGTTGCATAGTGTGAATCCATTAGCGCAACTAAAAGTGGTGCAAAGTAACAGTTGAATGCAAGGCATGGTGGCACGTCATGTACAGAAATCAATCTCATCCCTGACACATACATTGTTGCCCACTTACAGGTGATGCAGGCTATCCCCTGAAGAGGTGGCTCCTTACACCAGTCCGGAACCCACAGAACCAGCATGAGGAGGACTTCAACCGTGCCCATGCACGTACCCGTGTGGTGATTGAGCAGGCATTCAGCCTACTGAAGGCACGTTTCCGCTGCCTCAGCAGGTCTGGCGTGGCACTCCTCTACCACCATGAGAAGGTTGCGAAGATCGTCATGGCATCTGTCATGCTACACAATATGTGCGTCAGACGAAATGTGCCCCTGCCCCCTGATGCAGAACTGCAACCACCTGACGATGAGGATGATGAGGGTGGGGATGGGGCAGCACCTCAAGGAGGCAGCGATGCACAGGAGGGGCGTGAAATGCATCAGAATCTCATTGACCAATGCTTCTAGCACACACGGCGTGTGCGTGTAACATGGAGACTGCACTTGGGGCACTGTGTGTGTCTGGGACATGCACACTGTGGACTGTACAACAATAAAGCACACATACGCAATGAGCAATGTCCTCACATTTGATTTGTGCTAAACGAAAAAGTGTATTATGATTGTGAAAAGGTATGACACACCCACTCTCCCCTCCCCCTGAACACCCCAACACACCCCCTCCCCCCACCCCACTGAACACCCCAACACACCCACTCCCCCCTCCCCCCTAGAATCCCTACGAAGGTGTGAGTGTCAGATATGCTCCCTGATTTAACGGATTCCTTCCCAACCACGGTGTCCCTTATGCCCTCCTGCTCACCTGCTGACTCTTCTTCAGTCTGGAGTCCAAATCTCCTCCTTCTCAAAGCTTCTTCTCTGGAAAGCAGATGGGGTCTGCCTCGAGAGGAAGCCACCCTGCCCCTCTGACTCGGGGCCTAAGGGGGGCCCCCGAACCGGGGCAGACCAATGCAGGGGAAAAAGCCAACAGGCATAAAAAAAACCCTTTTGATGGAGTACGCAGGCTGGATACCGGATAGAAATGATATGCAGGCCAAGACCATCCGACCAGGAAGGGAAGACCAGGGGAATAGCTGAGGCAATCTGTAGTAGGAACTAAGGATTGAAGAGAAGCTTGGATGATTGAGAGGGCAAGGGAAAGAGAGAGAGTAGAATACCACAAGGTGAAGATCTAGACTGCAAGCAGAGCAGAGCCAAGGCTAGCAGAGAAGAGCCAAGATTAGGGATAATATAGGAAATGTACGTGGAACACGGAGGAAAGAGACAGGAGCGTACCAACCCGGAAGCCTAACGCGAATAGGTTGCAACGCGCGGACTTCCGGGTTGGCGCTCCTGATAAAGTGCGCCGTTGGAAAGACGGCCGAACGCTAGAACGCTGCCGGAGAACGTGCGGCTGCGTAGCGGCCATGTCAATGGCCGCTCCAGCGCCAGCGTCTCCATAAGCACCAGCGGCCGCGGTCGCCGAGCGTGACAGTATGCCTCCCTCCAGATCCTAACCCTCCGGGCTTCCCCGGACGAGTTCGGTGAAAACCCTTTAATAGTCTAGGAGCATGAACATATGACCAGGGTTCCCAAGAATTCTCTGAACTAGGATAGTTCTTCCACGACACAAGGTATTCCAATCTGCCTCTGCGATATCTGGAATCTAATATGGCAGACACTTCATATTCTTCAGGGATAGACTGGGGATTACACGCAAGTTTAGTGGTCCTTTTAACGGGAGTGTTTGGGTCCACTAGACGGAAGAGAGAGGAGTGAAAGACTGGGTGAATCCGAGACATGGACTTGGGGAGTTGTAGTCGATAAGCCACTGGGTTAATCTTCTTGAGTATCTTAAAAGGTCCGATATACCGGGGTGTAAGTTTGGTTGGGTGGACCCATTTAGGCAAATATCTGGTGGACAACCAGACTCGCTCTCCTTCCTTCCAATCAGGACCCGGTAAACGAGCTCGATCAGACACCTCCTTATACCTGCGTCTGGCGGATACCAGACTTCGTTGTGCGGTAGAGTGAGCTGTAGTTAGTTGATCCAATGAGGATTCGATGGTGGGTATATTAGAGGGAGAAGAGAAGACTGGTAGTATACTTCTCGGGTGAAAGCCATAAGAACAAAAGAAAGGGCTGAGTCCAGTTGCCGAATGTACAGCGTTGTTATACGCGAATTCGGCGGTGGGTAGAAGACTCACCCAATTGTCTTGATTCTTGTTGACATAACATCGAAGGTATTGTTCCAGGGATGCATTGAGGCGTTCTGTCTGACCATTCGTCTGAGGATGGAAACCGGATGACAAGGCTCTCTCGATACCCAACCGTTGACATAATGCTCCCCAAAATCGAGAGGTATATTGAGAGCCCCGATCAGAAATAATCTTATCCGGAAGTCCGTGGATTCTGAATATGTCCCTAAGGAATACTTCTGCCATTTCTGTAGCGGATGGTACTCCTTTAAGTGCCGAGAAGTGGGCCAGCTTAGTGAATGAATCAACGGTTACCATGAGACATGTCAGCCCCTGGGATCGGGGCAGGTCTACTATAAAGTCTGTGGATATTTGAGACCATGGTTGGCTTGGTAATACTGGTTGCATCAACAACCCATAAGGCTTATGAGTGGGGTTCTTGTTTTGGGCGCAGATCATACACGACTTACAGTGTTGTTTCACGTCGTGAGAAAGAGAAGGCCAAAAGAAGGAGCGAGAGATTAATTCCAATGTACCTTTGACACCCCTATGACCGGCGGTAACATGGTCGTGACCCCATTCCAGAATCTTCAATTGTAGGGGTTTAGAAGGAATGTACAACCGTTGCCCCACCAGTAAAAGTCCTTCAGACCAGCGAAGTTGAGGATGTAAGTTGCCCGGCACCGAGGTTGCCAAATTGGGATGAGTAGCGGTCTTAACTTCCTGAAGAAATGACGAGACTATTCCCACTATTCGGTTCCGAAAAAACATCTTCTGACCAGAAGAAGAAGAGTGATAATCGGAGGACTGACACCTCGATAGAGCGTCCGCCAAGCTGTTCTGAGTGCCTGGAATATAGGAAATAGAAAAGTCATATTGGCTGAAGAAATGCGCCCAGCGAACCTGTCTGGAGTTTACACATTCCATGTTTCGAAGAATCTGTAAGTTCTTATGATCTGTACGTAGAGTGAATGGATGTGAACCACCTTGAAGTAGGTGTCTCCACTCTTCGCAGGCCACCTTGAGAGCTAGAAGTTCCTTTTCAATTACGGAGTAATTCAGTTAACTCGTGGATAGAGTCTTAGAAAGGTATGCAATAGGGTGTTCCAGTCCGTCCTTGAGTTGAAGAAGTACCGCTCCCAAGGCACTTGCGGAAGCATCCGCCTCTACTATAAAGGGCTGATACTGATCAGGTTGGGCCAGAATAGGTGCGGAACAGAATCTCTTCTTTAAGTCCATAAAGGCATGGTTGGCCGTTTCCGCCCATTGAAAAGGCTTGGCATCCTTCTTGAGCAATGAAGTAATGGGCAGCACTATTTGAGAAAAATGTCCTATAAACTTCCTATAGAAGTTGGCTAATCCCAAGAATCGTTGGACCTCCTTCAACGACGTGGGTGCTGGCCAATTTAGAATGGAAGACACCTTTCTGGGATCCATGGTTATGCCTTTCGGAGATAAGACATATCCCAAATAAGGAACAGAGGATACGTAGAAAAGGCACTTTTCCGGTTTGATTAATAGATGTTGGATCTGTAGACGATGAAACACTGTCTGAAGATGGGAGGTATGTTCTGAGAAGGATTTTGAGAAAACCAAGATGTCATCTAGGTAGACAATGACATTGAGGAATAATAGATCAGAAAATAAGCGATCCACAAAACGCTGGAATATGGCGGGAGCATTAACCAAACCAAATGGCATCACTCGATATTCGAAAAGGCCAAAGGGTGTCCGAAAGGCAGTCTTCCATTCATCTCCATCTCTTATCCGGAGAAGGTGGTAAGCACTCCGGAGATCCAATTTTGAGAAGATGGTTGACCCTTGTACAGCTTCCAGTATGTCTGCTATTAAAGGCATTGGATATCGGTCGCGTACCGTGACCTTATTAAGACCTCTGTAGTCGATACAGGGCCTTAACTCTGAGGAATCTTTTTTTGGTATGAAGAATAGTGAGGCTCCAGCCGGTGACTTAGAGGGACGAATGAGACCATTAGTCAGATGAGAGTCCAAGTACTTTCTGAGCGCCTTCTTCTCTAACAGAGATAAGGAAAACATACGACTAAATGGAACTAGAGCGTCTTCTACCAGCTCAATGGCACAGTCTTCTGGGCGATGAGGTGGGAGATCCAAAATCGGATTGTCTTTGAAGACAGCTTGGAACTCGGCCAATTCCGAAGGAATCTTACAAACTTCATGTACTCCTTCTTGTTGAGGAGTGAATACCTGTACCAAATCTTCGGAGGCATGGAGTAGACAGTTTTGCTTACAAGAAGAGGAGGTGAAAGCCAGGGTATTTTGAGTCCAGTCGATGAGCGGGTTGTGCCTCCTTAACCACGGAATACCCAGGATAACCGGAAAATGGGCTGCTCGAATTAGATCAAATTGGATCTGTTCGGTATGCTGAAGAATGCACATCTTCAAGGAGATAGTGGAATGGGTGATGGGCCCCGACGACAGGGGAGAACCATCCACTCCTTCAACCTTCTGGACTTCTTCCAGTTTTTGTAGTGGGAGACCATGTTTGTGTGCCCACTCAGTGTCCATGAACATTCCTGCGGCTCCACAATCCAAAAGCGCCGTAGTGGTGAAGACCTTTGTTGGGGTTTCCAAACGGATAGATATTGCCATGAGGCGAGAGTCCATGGTGGTTGACTGAGATGCTACTGTCACCGTAACATAGGGACTTGTTGTCGGACCTCGGTTACTTGTCCCCTTCAGTTCCGAGGTTGATCGTTTCCCGAGCGTCTAGGAGGTACTTCCGTACAATTCCGAAGCAAGTGTGAGCCGGATCCACAGTACATGCAGAGACCTGCATCTCTCCGACGTCTTCTTTCTTCGGAGGTTAACGGGGACTGAGCGGAACCAACTTGCATGGGTTCCTCTTTATTGCTGGAATGAGACAGTGAGGGCATAGGGTAGGCATTGGATGGAGGGTTGTGATACCCCTTCTGCTTCTTCTTCTCTGCCTTGCGTTCACTAAGGCGATAGTCGATCTGTGTTACTATTGAGAATAAGTCTGACAAAGTAGTAGGACGGGCTATTCTGGCCAGCTCATCCTTTATCTCCTCCTTCAATCCACGACGGAAAATAGTATACTGGGCTCTTTCTGGCCATCCAGCGTCCGAGGCCAAACGTTTAAAGGTGGAGATGTAAGTCAACAGATCCTGGGGGCCCTGCTGTACATCCAAAAGTTCCTCTGCAGCTACTTGGGTTACTTCAGGTTGTTCAAAGGCCTGGCGCAATAAGGCCAGAAAACCCCCATAATCTCTAATAATAGGGTTATTGTTGGTCACAAAGGGGGTGGCCCAGGCCAAGGCATTTCCGCTCATGTTAGATATCATGTACCCCACCTTGGCCTGGTCATTGGAAAACATCAGCGGTCTGAATGCAAAGTAAACGGAACATGCTTCCAAAAATTCTTTTAAGCGTTTGGGGGTGCCATCGAATTTGCCTGTGGATAATGACATAGGAGGTAGGTCGGAATCTCTAGCTTCTCGATTGGAGATCATCTGCCGCAGAACTGCATTATCGGCCTTTACATTCTGCAATTCCACGTTCATGGCCTGGACCGCGGCCACTAATTCTTGGATCTGCTCAGGGGAGGCCATATTGCTTCTTGGGCGTTGCAAACTGTCAGATATGCTCCCTGATTTAACGGATTCCTTCCCAACCACGGTGTCCCTTATGCCCTCCTGCTCACCTGCTGACTCTTCTTCAGTCTGGAGTCCAAATCTCCTCCTTCTCAAAGCTTCTTCTCTGGAAAGCAGATGGGGTCTGCCTCGAGAGGAAGCCACCCTGCCCCTCTGACTCGGGGCCTAAGGGGGGCCCCCGAACCGGGGCAGACCAATGCAGGGGAAAAAGCCAACAGGCATAAAAAACCCCCTTTTGATGGAGTACGCAGGCTGGATACCGGATAGAAATGATATGCAGGCCAAGACCATCCGACCAGGAAGGGAAGACCAGGGGAATAGCTGAGGCAATCTGTAGTAGGATCTAAGGATTGAAGAGAAGCTTGGATGATTGAGAGGGCAAGGGAAAGAGAGAGAGTAGAATACCACAAGGAGAAGATCTAGACTGCAAGCAGAGCAGAGCCAAGGCTAGCAGAGAAGAGCCAAGATTAGGGATAATATAGGAAATGTACGTGGAACACGGAGGAAAGAGACAGGAGCGTACCAACCCGGAAGCCTAACGCGAATAGGTTGCAACGCGCGGACTTCCGGGTTGGCGCTCCTGATAAAGTGCGCCGTTGGAAAGACGGCCGAACGCTAGAACGCTGCCGGAGAACGTGCAGCTGCGTAGCGGCCATGTCAATGGCCGCTCCAGCGCCAGCGTCTCCATAAGCACCAGCGATCGCGGCCGCGGTCGCCGAGCGTGACAGTGAGTGAGTCTGTGCAGCAGTGTGTGATGCAGTAATTTTCCACTGTCCAGCCACTAATGACAGTCCCCTCCCCTGGCCCCCGGGGCACCCCTGCCCGTGCTGCGCAGGTTCCTCCCTGATCGTCGGATGGGGCTGCTCTGTGCCGAGCTGGTTGACGAGGAGGTTCCTGCATGCACATTTTGACGCATGTCCCCAATGGTCTGCACCAGTTCTGAGATTAAGTGCCGCACAGCGGCGAGTTCTGTGCAGATGTCCTTCGTGGAGGACTCAATGGTTGCCGTGACTCTGTCTGCACATCTCTCCATTGCATCCTTTGCCCCGCCCACACTCTGCAACGTGCTCATTGAGGAGCGAGGATAGTTGCTATTGCCGGGTGACGATCTCATCCAGGGTCTGTTCATTCCTCTGGCTCATGACTGATGGCATTGGCATACCCATTGGGCTGCTCACCTCCGGCAGCGGGGATGGGGTGGCTGGCCAATCCTCGTCCTCTAACTGCTCTGTGTGGCATCCGCATGCAGGCTGCTTAGGGATATGTAGGGGGAATGTAGGTGGGCAGTGGGGCTTGCATCCTCAATCTCCTCAATGATCCCAGCTTCACTATCGGAGGAGGCTGCAATGGCAGCGATTTCGCCAAGAGTGCTGCTTGCAGCAGAGCCTGTCCCTTCGGTGGGCACGATTTGTGTAATGTGCGCTGCTGCTGCTGATTCTGTGGTGACAGTTTGGTGGCTGTCAGTGCCCTGTCCTCTTTCCCTGGCAGGGATTGTGGCTGCTGTGGTGTTTTCGTCGGGACGGCAGAGGTGGAGACTTGCGGTCTTGGCACAGTTGTCCTGGCCCTCTTGGTGGCTGTGGAGGCAATGGTGTCCTCATCCTGAGGGTCTGAATCTGAGCCTGTGGTGGAGCAAAGGAGGGATAGTTTTATTGATGGGTCAGCGGACATTGGGCCTGCATTGTGATGAATGGCATCTTATCAGTTAGTACATGCAGCACATTTGAGGCAGGGGCATACAGGTTGTCTGCCTTTTGTGTGGAAGTAGCATGGAGGTATGTGGGTGCCGGCAGTTAGGGTGTGCATGCTGCATGTGTACAGGGTGGAGATCGGATGTGTCTGTGGGCAGTCTTCTGCTGCTGTGTTGCATTTGCACTATGGGACAACATTGTACTTCACATGATTGGACTTTGGTGAATTTTGCATGGCTTGATTTGAGCCACCTACCTGCATCTCCTGATGTCGGGTCTCCTCTCTCCATCCCTCCTACTCCTTCTATGCTCTCCATTCCAATAGTGGAGGCACAGATTTCCTCCCATGCTTGCAATTTGATGGGTGAATCAGATCCTCCCCCGGTTGCCGTGGCCAGGTTCCTATTCGCCGAGAGGATGCTCCTGACGCGGAGCCTCAGGTCGTCCCACCGCTTTCTACACTGCTGTGCGTTGTGGGGTACGGTTCCCACCGCATTGACACGCTCTGCCACCAGGGCCCATATGGCCGCCTTCTTGGCAATTGTCGGCCTGGTCATTTGCGTGGAGAAGACCACCGCAGCATTGTCCTGGAGGGTCTCCGCAAGCATGGTGAGTTCCTCACGAGAGAAGCGGTCCTGGAGCTGCCGATCGCAGGCTTTTTTGACAGCTTTTGGCATTTTCAAGTTGGTAAATGGGTGGGTAATGGGTTATGACAGGTCTCAGGGTCGGATGTGGAGTGGTTGGGCAGGATGGCAATGGATTGTGTTTTTAAAGATGGCCGCCGTGCTCTTTCCCGTTCCGCCGCAATGACGCTACTTCCGGTTCCGCTTATTTACGGTCACCGCTAATTACGGTCACCACTAATTACGGTGACCGCTAATTGCGGTGACCGCTATGATGGGTGGCGGAAGTGCACCTTGCGCGGCGTACGATGCCGGTAGGGGCCGTTTTGGGGTCATTTACGGCATCGCTTACTTTACATTACCGCCATGGCGTAATGCTCGTGCGCGATGGGTCGGAATGTGCCGCACTTTACGACATGGGGCCAGGGCGTAAACGTAAATTACGCCATGGCGGTAATGTTCGATACTTACCGCCTGGGTCGTAATGAGGGCCATGGAGTTCATAGTCCACATTGGTGTGTGGTGTGAAATAGATGTCGAGTTCTGCTTTCAACCCTTGAGTTGTGTCTATGGAGTTGGTCGGCAGCTCATCGATGATGTCTCTGGTTGCAGCTCCCACCGCCAGCTTCAGCAAGCATTGCTGCCTATAATCATCCATGGGCCCCATGGCACCCACATTTAGATCAAAGTCTCTGGCCCATCGAGGCCCCATGTTGATGGTTTCCAGAACGTCAAATACCCCGGTAGCTGTAACACCAGGTACTCCTGGCCTTTAAGCTGTGCCTGCACAGGGGGAATGATAGCGACTGTGACGGGAATGTCATGGGCACCAGATTACCCTTCTGCTCCTGACTAGCCCAAAAAGGAACAGGCTTTACCGCCTGTATGAGGTGTGTCTTCCTCAAAATGGCAGCCGCCTGAAAGGCAAGTGCACAGCCATGCTGCAGCTGTCTGTGGCAGTTCTGCTGTTATCACTGGCTCCTCGCCTGGATACTGGGAGGATTGCAACCTCCAACAGATCTGATTTGGATCACTGCTTCCTTTTTTTTCCTCAATGTGAGGCTTGCGTGTGATTTAACATGCTGCACCTGCGTCATCGCCAATGTGCTGTTTCTCTACCTGGGGAACACCCGGGTGAAAATCATCTGGCCACACTGTGCCATATCAGGCGCCAGCAGGCAAACGCGCAAACGCCGGCCCCCTCATCCAAAGGATCCTCATCACAAGGAACTTTTCCTGTCTGGAGCCTGTACCAGTATTATTTCAGAGGACCACCGAGGTGCAGGAGCCCTCAACACTGCAGGAGCAGTGGACTAGCCCTCCACCAGAGTGCATCCACCCTAAGGTAGGCTCCCTGCCTATTTTTAGCCCCCTGGGCTCGAAAATCCCACCCACTGAAAAGTGCTCCTCCTAGCCCCATAATTACACTTGAGCAGTGTAAACTATATTTTTATTGAAAAAACGACCTAAAAAGCACATTTCGAGCGTTTTTTCTGTGCCTCCATTGGAACACATGAGGTGTTCCTGCTTCAACATGGCCGCCAACCTCCTCCTTGCCAAGAAGGCGACCACATGACATCCAGGAGAGCCCCCATTGGCCAACTGAAACTACAGAAGGCCAATCAGGCGCCGGCAGGCAAACGCCGGCCCCCTCATCCAAAGGATCCTCATCACAAGGAGCTTTTTCTGTCTGGAGCCTGTCCGCAGGCACCTGAGGCCTGGGCTAAGGATTCTGCCCATTTTCTGGTAAGCCTGCCCTGAACCTGTAGCTTGCCCAGACCTCCCCAGAACCTAACATTTCCACCTAATCCCTTCATGCAGTACACCTCATGGGTGCCTCTGCTTTTCACTGACTTTGGACAATTGCTTGCTATCACCTGGTCTATTGTTGATATATAATATCTCACTATACTATTTAGCGTATTTACCAGTATTGCTTATCTGCTTATACTGTATCCTCTTGTGCAGCCAACTGCTACCTATTATGCCCTGCCACCATTTAGCCTCTGCCTGCCCCACTTAGAAAATCGAATTTAGGCATTGTATTTTGTTGAACTGCTACCTATTATACCCTGCCACCATGTAGCCTCTGCCTGCCCCACTTATAAAATCAAATTTAGGCATTGTATTTTGATGAACTGCTACCTATTATGCCCTGCCTCTGAACTACCTAGCACTAGTCGCACAATCCCCCTGTCATTTATGTCACATACCAGCAGCACACACCAGCTGCACACACACACACACAGCCACTCTCCACGATCATGATGCACAAGAGTGCACCTCCCAATCATAGCATAGTTTCACTCTCCCGCACCCTCCCTGCCACACTCTGCTCAGCCAGCCTAACAGCCATCCTTATAGCCCTCACTTTAATGGCCTCTACGCCTCCCCACATATTCCCAGCACACCTCACCCAGCGCCCGGCACTAAATTCACATGCCGCAGCACCAGACTACAACATCACACAGTCTCGGCCACCTAGCCTAGCCACCAGACTCCGCAATCTCAGAAATCGATCACTTCCTAGGTATTTACTCTACTCACCCACACCCATCACAACTAGAAACACCAGATTAGGCACCCGCACTGCACCACTACCCCATACTAAGATGAGCATAGGCACTGCCCCTCTCCCCCCACAACACCAACATACCTCTACACTACTTCACACTAAGCTCCTCACTACCACACACCACAACAAGCACACTTCACCCCATACTAGTACAAACAAAAACATCAAAGGCACACAACACCCACCTCTTCAATGTGCACTACTGAACGTACGCTCCCTACCTGCACATGCCCTCGAGATAAATGATCTACTATCCACACTTAATCTGGACTTACTTTGCATCACCGAATCCTGGCTCAATGATGCCTCCTGCCCAGCCATCGCACTAGCCCTACCCACAGGCTACACCATCCTTAGGCAAGATAGATGTGATAAGATTGGAGCGGGAGTCACCCTTATCCACAAAGACTCACTATCCATCAGATTAGCAGACCATAGTACATGGAGTGGTAATGCTGATATGCTATCAGCCAAGCTTACGCTCTCCCCCAATAATCTAATCAACATCCACATCCTATACAGACCTCCCGGACTCTCAGCTGACTTCCAAGAGCACCTCTCCTATCGACTCAACAACAACATTAAAAAGTCCTCCAAAATCCTTCTATTAGGAGACTTAAATTTAGGATACAATGATCCTAAGGATAAATCCGCTGCAACCCTAGCTAAAGAACTTGCAGACTTAGGTTTCTCCCAAAGAGTCCTCATCCCTACTCACTCCAAAGGCCACACCCTTGACTGGGTCATGGATCACAACTGTGCATCCAACATTACCTCAAACACCGCCCTTCCTTGGACGGACCACAAATGCATCGAATTCCTCATCCCCACCAACCCTAAACCTAAGACCCTCACCCACGCACCACCTGCCACAATAAGAAGTTCTAAAAAACTCAACGCAGACAACTTGCGTCCCCACCTTAAAAGCCCCTGCCTAGCACCACCTTTCTCTCAGGACCCAAATATCCTATCAGCTATCTTCAATGATACTCTCACCAATGCCATAAACTCTATAGTCCCACTTGAAAGCAAGAAGGAAAAAAAATCATTTCACTGCAACTCTTGGTTCTCGGAAGAACTCCAAACCCTACGAGCTCAAAAGCGCCAGTCGCTTAAAAACTGGCAAACGGATCCTAGTGATCTAAATAAGAGCCTCTTCAAACAAATAACCTTCCAATATAAAAAAGCCATTTTAGCAGCAAAATCCAACTCCTTCAATCATAGGATCTCAAAGGCCAACTCCCAAGCTAAAGAACTATTCGCAATCTTTAATGAATTAGTCACTCCTCCGGCTACCGCCGACGAGATAACTAAAGACAAAGCCTGGTGTGCCAGCATTCAGTCCGCCATGCTCAACAAAATAAAACTCCTCCAGAACAAAATCCAAAACCACTGCAAAGCCCTCCCAACCGCCCTACACAAGAAACGTCACTGAACCTGAGGTCCTTAATCTCATCAAAAACCTCAAACCATCCCTCTGCAAAGCAGACATTTGCCCTCCCAAAATCATCAAGGAATGCGCCAATGACCTAGCACCCCTGATTACTGCCTTCATTAACGCATCTTTCCAAACAGGAACTGTTCCAAACAATCTCCAGGAAGCCTGGGTGCAGCCACTTCTAAAAAAGGCCACACTTGACCAAGCACAACCTAACAACTACGGACCGATAGCGACAGTCCCGTTCCTCCTAAAAATCCTGGACAAAGCAGCTCACAGCCAGATCCAATCATACATAGAAGCTAACTTCCTACTAGGCAAGTTCACAATCTGGCTTCCGTGTCGGGCATGGAACAGAATCTGCCTTATTAGACCTAAAATATCAAATCTCACAGATCATGGACAAAGGCAAACCTGCCTTGCTCCTCCTCCTCGATCTATCAGCTGCTTTTGACCTGCTAGATCACCAAATACTCACCACCCACCTCACCCATGGAGCCCATCTCTCTAATCAAGCAGCATCCTGGATCACTTCCTTCCTTGAAGGAAGAGCCATGAAGGTCTACTCCGACACAGCTAACGCAGATCCTACCACTATAAACTGCGGTGTCCCCCAAGGATCTTGTACAGCCCCCACCCGCTATAACCTCTTCACAAAACCCCTCTTCGACCTACTTGACTCCATGGGTTTTGCATATACAAACTATGCAGACGACACTCAAGTACTTTTACCCCTATCTGGATTCTATCACCAAGACGCCACGGCCCTTCACAACATCTATGCCACTATCCAAGCTTGGATGGCAATCAATGGCCTCTGTCCTAACGGGGAGAAGACTGAAATTCTCATCCTGAGCCAGACAAACACATTATCGAAACTAAGCCCCCAATACAATAACTTCAACATAGACAACTGAACCATCTCTGTATCATCCTCTGTCAAGACTCTAGGTGTTCACATTGATGCAAATCCATCGATGAACAAACAAGTCAGTGCCATAGCCTCTGCATCAGCGTTCAGCACCAAACTCATCAATGCCATTAAACCCTACTTATCAACCCCCAACCGCTTGGCCATAGCTAGAGCAACTATAGGAGCCAAACTCGATTATTGCAACGGCCTTCTAGCTGGCACCTCCGCCAAAAACATTCACAGACTGCAAACCACACAAAACAATGCCCTCAGAGCCACCATGAGCATCCCTAGAAGAGACCATATATCCCACGTCAGACGTGAAGCACGGTGGCTCCAGGTCAAAGACCGTATTACTCTGAAAATCCTCACCATCACTCACAGGTGCATCAACAAAACCGCTCCAGCATACCTATCTGAAGCAATATCAAGGACCACATCCACTCGTCCCACCAGAGCTCAGTACACCAACCAGCTACACATACCATGCATAAAGAGAGCCACAACGGGAGGTCTAGGCTTCTCCTATATTGCACCGGAACTCTGGAAGTCACTCCCTGCCACCCTTAGAGCTGAAACTTCCATCTCTGTCTTCCGCAACAACCTCAAGACCACTCTCCTCAAATAGCAAGTGGAGGACTGCCTGCTCTACTTCTGCCATGTATATTGTAATATAACACAAATGTAATATAACTGTATTGTAACCTGTATATATACTGCTAATGACTATGTAACTATATTGCAACCTGTATATATATTGCTAATGACCATGTAACTAAATAACTAAGCTTTGTACTGTAACAAGTGCCACAATGTCCTTGGGCTGTTGTGTGCTATACAAATACGAATAAAACAAAAACAAAACATACAAAACAAACAAATAACAAAGATGCAGACTATAGGACATGAGGGCACGCATCTTTATTTCATTCGTCCCTCTCCATAACTAACTCCTTCCCTTGACATCATTTTACTTCCCCTCATCGCTCCCTGGCAATGCCCCAAACCAAACACGAGACCATCAAACCCTGAATGCCACAACTGGGACAATAGAAAAGATGGACCCCATCAGAGTGATTTCATGACTGGGCTTCCGACTGCTTCAAAGATTGGTTGGGTATAATTGTCACAAAGAGGGATGGTGAGATCTTCAGCCAGCTGTATCTGTGGTAAAATTGCCCATTGAGAGACTGGAGAACCAGAGGGGTGATGTTAGACTAAGCTATCCTCTATTCAAATGAGAGTCTGGGCCGTCTTAAACTCCCCACAGAAAAATACAGAGGGACCACTGCACACCATTAAGACTACAAGTGGTAATACAATTTCAGCTTTGGTACAAGCCTGTATCACACAGAAAGAGTGGTAGCAATGGGTGAGCAGCCAGACTTATCTCAAGAGCAAATGAGCAGTAGTAGAGATTACACACAGGACTACAATTACTGTGACTCAAGCAAACACTGACTCAAGGTTTCTGGTTAAAAAAATATAAGTACATTTATTTTTAAATCATCTGTTCACAAAACACTTAACTTCTCTTAAAATAAAACCATACTTCAAATATACTACACACAACCAATTCCCCTTGTGCAGAACAATTCAAGGTAAGTACATTGGGATTTGACAGACCGGTTTTGGGAAACAAAGATGTTACCGGGAGTACAGACGCGATCACTTTTTGACAGTAATGACAGTTCAGTCTTACTAAAGATAAGCGTACCCGCGGAAAGAAATGTAACCATAGTCAAACACACTTAGCACATGAATTAACACAAGAAAATTGGGGATAAAAATCATAAACAATACTTTTGTCAAGGCAGTTAGAATCAGAAGGCACCTTCTAACCAGTACATAAAAGTCAATAGGCCTGCACCAGTGTCAAATGTAACAGGGGTCCTGTTGCCGAGGATCACACGGTTAGTACAGTTCACGATTCGAGATTGCCAGGAGTACCTAGATATTGTCACAAAGGGAGGCAGAAGTTATATGAGGGAAGGAAGAAAAGGACAAGCCTTTGGTGAGGAAGAAGGGTTCACCCCAATTCCTCGGAGTCCCAGTACCTTATGCGTTGAAGAAAGCTGGTGCCATGGCAGTTGTTCCTGGTCGTTCCTGCAGACTCGTGGTTCCTGGAGCTTCAGTCATGGGGACAAGACGGAGGATCTCTGGAGCGATCCGTCCTACCCAGGGATGAGGCCAGCAGCAGCAAAGCGACGGTGAATAAAACGTGCGCTCCTTGAAAACAGGAGAGGCTCTTCAGATGGCTATCCGGACCACTACAGCTATGTGCAGTGATTTCGACCAAGAAGATGATACTCTGGCTGTGGAAGATGAGCTGGTTGATCCCACCAGGCTCAAGGGAAGAAGACTCCAGACTGGATCTTCTCTGTCGTTGAAGGGTAGATAGCTCAGGACTGCCACAGGGCTTCACCGGGACTCGAGAGTTACAGCAGCCGTCTTCTTCTCCGCTTCTCTTTGGTTCTTGCAGTTCCAGTGACAACTCTGACTTCCAGCCCAAGAGTCCTGCCTTTTATGCCAAAATACCCCATTCACACAGCCTGGCTGTCAATCACTCAGCAGGGGGGTTGTTTGGCCCGGACAACCACCTTAGCCAATCGACATAAAGTGCGACTGGGGTCTCCAAGGAGACCCTGTGCAGGGGGTGACTAAACCCCTCCCTCACATTCAGCCCACCTAGACACCCAGACGGCAAAGGAGGGCTTCTGAACAGAAGCCCGCCAAAGGTCGACGAACAAAGAAGGCAAACCTGAATTGGCTGGAAAAGTAAAACACAAGAAGGACTTTAACAAAAAGACTAAACCTGACCGGAGCCAAAATAAAAAGTATTTGGTCAAGCGGGTTTATGTTTGAAGCTAATACAATAGCCTAAAAAAGTAACACGTTTATATAGTATAATCGTGGTAGATAAGTTAGGGTAGATACCACTGCCACCAGCCAAGTCTAAATGTTAAGAGAGCAAAACAAAGCTCCAAGAGGCACAGACAAAAAGGGCTAGGAATTAACCCTTTCCATTACTCCATGCAAGATGGGGTGTACTTGGTCTGGGTCTGTAGTTTAAAGTGACTATATAAAGTTAATGGCAACTTTACATGTTTCTGGGGGCCAGTAGTCAGCCCCAGAAAAATGGAGTCAGTGGGAAATCTCAAAGACAACCCTGTGTCACTGCACTGAAGGTGCTTTGTAAAACACACACAAAGTGGGGCTCATGGAGTGGTGTGGCTCCCAGGATCACACAAAAAGTAGAAATACCCAAGGCTCACACTCTTATCAGGTGGAAAAAAATAAACCCCAGAAATCCAGCAAAGCTGCTGAGGGACTCATTAGGTGAGGGAAATTAGCCATAAATTAGAATTCTCTGCATCAGAGACTAATACAGCTCCATAATGGTGGCTATGTTATTGCAGGCAGTTAAGCTAGGTTCTGGCATTTCCAGAAGAGAGGATGTGCCAATTAAGGTAGGTGTAGGAAAACTGTGATGCACAGATTGTACCAGACAAAAGAAAAGACGCAAAGTCTACCCCAGAGGGAGGTAGGGAGTCGTGGAGTGAGGGGAGAGATTGTGTATGCATGTACAGTGCACAGCAGAAGCCCCTCTGTGTGCTTGCTTGGCAGAGGTGGCATGTAGGGACATTTGTTTTCAGTTTCTTCTTCAAGGCTGGGTGATTGGGGATGGTCATGTTACTGTTATGAAGTCTTGTACCACACACTGTTGCCACTTGCGTGGTCTCTTGGCGCTCTGGCGGATCTCCAATGGAAGGAGGGTTGGGGGTGTGTTACTGGGATTGTGAGGGAGAAGAGCAAGAGAGCTTTGATATGCTGTTGGCAGCTTCAGTTCAGAGAAATTGGTTACTGGGTATTGGTGCATTTTTGATTGGTAGTGATCATGTGGTGTTGAGGTGTGATTGTGCATGGTTTGGTTTCATGTTGGGTGTTGTGAAGTGTGTGCGATTTGGGATGCAGTAGAGGTATGGTTGTGTTTAGTTGAGAGTTTGAGGATTAGTATGCAGAGTGGTGAGTGTTGAGCACGGTTAGTTAGGAGCAACACATTTCCTACCCCCAACAATCCATCGAAGTGTGAACGTCCGTCCGCTGGGTGGTGAGCCACGTGGGAAGTGACCTATGCCTGTTAGATAGGAAGGGTGCCTACTTGAGATGCTGTGAGAAATTGGCCATGGATATGAAACGAAGGAGAGGGGAGTCCAACAGGTCTGCTCCTTCAGACAGCAGCAGGGTAGATTATTGGTATCCAGAAATGGGAAGCATGCATGGGCCTAGAGAGAACCTATCAGGCAGGGATTACTCATAAAGTAAGTTGAGAGTCATGGGCTGCCCCATAGAGCGACTGGATGGCACAGTTTTACTCCCCAGATTAGACGAGAGGCATGCACTGCCCTGAAAGGGTTGCAGGTTTGCAATTTCCCAACACGAGGCTGTGGGTCGTGATATGCTGAACTCTAGAGTAGGATGGGATGCAGGGATCACACCAGTGTGTGGGAGTGAGACATAGGCCCTCATTCCAACCCAGGCGTTAAGGGTTTAACGGCGCCGTCGGCGCCGTTAAACCCTTAACGCCTGATTTCCACCTTAACGCCTGCTTTTAACAGGCGCTAAGTACCAATGCGCTAAGCGTCCGTGGCGCTAATTACGGCACCGTAATTTACGGTGCCGTAATTAGCGCCTTCCCCACTCCCATTATGCCCTATGGGGCAAAAATGGGAATGGGGAAGGGTAAATGGGCATTGGGGATTTACCGCCCCACTCACCTTGGAATGGGGCGGTAAATCCGCCATCCACCATGGTGTAAACAGAGTTTACACCATGGTGGTAAAGTAGGGAACTTACCACCTGGGTTGGAATGAGGGCTATAGTTTCAACCTGCAGGAGGGGTGGGAGATATTGATTGGCCCGCAGGGGCGAAAGAGTAATGCACTTCTATAATGTAAAGCTGATGGTAAAATAACTTGCCAGAAGTACTGCAAACACACCCTTAAGAGTGCAGAAGCACGAGCTGCTGCCCCAAGGGGAAAATAGGAGGCATCTGAGAGACCGGGAGCATTTGATGGCACGCATGCAGCACAGGGTGTATATATCTTGTATATGAGCTTGACAATCCATCTTCATTTCTCACCCAAATTCTTAAGGCTGACAAGCTTCTACTTCCTGGTCTGATTAGTGAAAGCTTGGGCAAGTGGCCAACGCCTGCAAATATAGTCCCAAGTCTAAATTTAACAACAATAAAGTGGCTCCAGTCTGACCCTGCCACGAACAACGCAACAAGAAAAGCAATTCTTCACAGATCTGGAAAACAATAAAGGTCCCTTTTAAGTGTCAATGAATATTTTTAGCCAGCTCACAACACCTAAATCAAGAAGAAAAGCGGTTATGAAGGCATAATCGCAGGAAACTCGCCTCGAGGGCCAACTTCCTGCCAGGAGACGGCCGAGGCCTGGCGTTGAAGAGTCAGCCACTGCTGGCTTCAGATGGGGAGTGGAGAGAAGGGCGGGGGAACGCGTGCGGCCAAAAAAAGAAAAGTCTTTTAAAAAATCCGAACGCGTCTTGAGATCTAAGATAGGCCAACCACAGCACGGACTGAGAACCATAACATCATTTGAAGTGGTTCCGAATCATTCCTGCCCTCAAAGCTGTCCTAACGCTTCCTGCCAGAAGAGCTGGGAAACCACAAAAAACAAGCATTGGCAATGCCAACAGATTTGGCTTTTGCATAGGACTGGGAAAGTCATTTGCCAGGCACGTCCATGGTGGCATTAATTGGCCATCGATGGTAGCAGCTGCAAAATGGTGTCAGAAACTGGACATAAAGAAGTATTGCCTGGCACATGCCTAATACATATGCACATTCCAAAAGAGTTGACTTTGCCAATGTTTGTTTTTAATAGGACTTCAGTGAAGGACATGTATAGTGCTTATAAATTGAGTGGCTGACGGCAGATCTGGTTAAGACATTTTTATTACACCAGTACGTTTACAGCTCAAATAAGTTATTAACTTTGAGAAGACTGCATTAAAAACCCACTGGCGGAACCTTAAGCTCAATGTTTGATCATACGTCTTGATAAACCTAGCTCAAAGAGATCCTAGAAGGATATGTTTTGGCATGGAGGGGCAGGAAATGGGTGGGAAGCATATAGATTAACAGGACCAGGGCATTCGATGGGTGAGTAACTAATCAAACAACACCTCCAAGCTTTGTATGCCTCCTCATATACCATTTCCCCCTAACTGTACTCTAATGCAATAGTTTCGGCTTATACCTAATAGCCAAAACTAATGAAAGAGGCATGTTCAAGAAAATGGTAATTTACAGATACAATCGAGCAGGCATGCATATGGCAGTAATTCCCAGAAGGAAGGAAAGAAGAGAAAGGCAGTGATGATGGCCCCACCCAGATCGTTTATTTTGAAAGAGGCAGCAGCTTTTCACTCCTGCACTGTGTATTACAAAGTAGCATCTGGACCCTTCCAGCCAGTGTGAACGAATCCCGTGCTTCTCACTTTAAACCCATAAAGTGTGAGAAAACATCAGAATTATAAAATGGTGACTGTTGTGGGGTATGTACATGCCGGCTGGGCCTGATTATCACCAGGAGCACGATGAAAGGATCTGCCCAACCATTTTGGGTTTCCTCTGGACTGGTCAAGTTGTTTTTGAGCCACCTCTTTTCCCAGTCGTTGAGAACACCAGCTCGGTCATTGGAGGAAAGAGATCCTGTCCATGCACTCAGATCACCTGCCCTCAAACTGCTGAAGCCAATGGTCCACATGATCTTTTCTTCGGGGATCTAGCTACACGCTGCATCCGCACATTAACCAATTCAATTTGATTGTTGTTCCCAGCTCAGCACCAACCTCAAGTCCATGCAAGCACCATTCCGTCATACTCGGCCCTGAGATTGCTCCGCGCATCTCCACACAATGTTTGGCTTGACCCTGTTGTTCTCTAGACCCCCTCTATTTCTTCAAACCACAGCCAACTTGCCCTCGATTGGCCTTTGTTGTCCTCTTGCATAGGGCTCCTACCCATGGCCCTGCTTGGCCCCAGTGCGACTCCATACCTACATGTCACTGCCACCCTTGGCCCAGCTCAGCCGCGTCTCCATTGTCACTAAAATTGATTTTCCCTGTACACCTTCCACCAGTACCTAAGGCCTCAGCCGGGTTCCCCACAATCTAGACATTACTTTTAAGCTCTGGCGGGTTCCCAGAACATCCTCAAGCTCTGTACGACGAACGAGGCCTAAAGCAGAGGCTTCCGGTGCACCACACATAGCTGCCCACCACACTCAGCTGTGTCCAGCACAGTCCACAGATGCTCACCCTTTACCTGCATCCGCGCGAATGGCAGCAGGCACTGAACCAGTGAGGGACTGCTCAGCTCGTCCATCGTGGATGTGTGCATCCCTGACCCACTAACCTCTGAACCAAGAGATGCTGCCACAGGTCCAGCCCAAGCAACCCAGAAGTATGGCCCTCTGCCAGTCAAATCAGACCCAAGGGCAGGTGTGAGAAACAAGCCCACAAGCGGTATCCAGAAGCAGCTCCACAAGAAGCCAAGACACAAGCCCATACATAGCATGAAGACAACTTGACAATTCCTGTTATTAAAACAAAAACACATGCTAGGCCAAATGTACACAACCCATTCATTGCTGCTTCTTCTTCCATCTATGTGTCCACATCTTGCCAGCCATAACATATTCATGCACGCTATTCTCAGCACCAAAAACTCACAAAAGACCAAACACAACAGTCAATTATCAATCTTCGCAAGGTGGACATTCCTGCACATTTGTAAAACACCACAAGACACAACTCGGAGAAAAAGGACCACCTCACCTACCTCTCCCCATGTGGAGAACTGCTAGTACATCACAGTCCATACTGATACTATGGTCGCATCAAGATAAGCAATGCTAAAACCGTAGCAGATTGAATCCATTTTCCCAGCTGCGTTGTTTTACCAACATCACAGTGGCAGAGACAGTAACATCACACAGCCTTGGACTCCTGCGATGACATCACAGGAAGAGACATTACAAGGCTTTTAACATAGGTGAGGTCACAGCACATTTCACCAGAAAGACCCCTTATGCATTCATCAACAATTGGACAGAATCCAGCCCCGGCAAGCTGTCCATCAGCACCCACTATTCCATGTCGCAAAAGTCCCTGGCTGGATTACCACAGCCTAGCGTTCCCTGCAAGTGTTGGAGAGGCCTTGCTGGTCTGGGCTTCTGTAGTGCCCTTCTGTGCCACTGTATCCATTTAGGGTGATTTGTAAGTTGGGCAAAACGTCCCATGTCGCCCCATCTCGCTGAGTTTTACACTGGCTTGCGGTTGAAGACTGTATTCGATTTAAGGTGGCCTGCCTCATTTTTAAATGTATAAACGGGCTGGCCCCAGCATATCTGAGTGACTTGATTCAGCCTTATCACCCCAAGAGATCTCTGCGATCTAGTGACTGCCATCTCCTGGCGATCCCTCACTCAGCCTATTTATCAAGAGGAGATAGAAGATTTGCGGTTTTTGGCCCAAAACTTTGGAACTCGCCCCCAACTAAAATTAGGGCCATCAAATCTTCATGCAAGTTTTGCAGCGCTCTGGAGACTTTTCTGTTAGGGAGCTTTCGTCTCAGATGCTGTTTTGTGGTGCATTCCTCGTGGGCTAGTGTTGCTTTGCAGGCTTTTGTTATTTCATCTGTGCCCTATACGGTCTGGTCCATCATGTGCGTGATATAAATGCGAAATACAAATACAAAATGTCTGTTTCATCGGTCAGTGCCCTGGGCAATTTTCGGAGCCTGACATGGCGCCTCTAGGCCGGATTCGCTGTAATATATCTATAACCTGCACATTCACAAAACACAGGCACCAAAGACAATTCATGTCTGGATGCAGATGAGCTGTCAGTAGTGAAGAACTTTAAACCGAGTGCGATATGGCTCCTCTGATGATACATGCTTCTTTCGGATGGCCACAACAACACTGACATAACAATGAGGCTCGCCCTACATTTTGTGGTTTATTAAAACAAAAACAGACCTTTCACATATGATTTCATTTTAAAAGAACACTTAACTTTATCTCAGAGTTCTATGGTCGGGGCATTCAGTAGACGGGGACATTTCAACCGTGAGCAGCCAGTGCTTTAAAACTGAATGCAAAAACAGCCAAAGCTTTGCATCCAAACTAAAAGCTTCCTAACTTGGTATATATATCTTGCAATTTACAGACATTATGTGCTTGTTAGTGTGAGTATTTTGCCAAATGAAAACAGCAGAGTCCAGCTTACATTACTCACTAAAAAGGGGTTCTTGCTGAATCATTATCGCATACATGTTTCAAATTTGGAAATTGTAGGCATTCTTATGTTCCCAAAATACTGTTTGCTTTTATGTAAATCGCCAGGCTTATGCTCCATGGACAGATACTCTGTTGTGTGACCTTGCATGGGTCCATGCCCCTCACCCTCCACCTCCCGCCCCCCCAGACAAGGAGGAAGGGGTTCAAAGTTTAAATTGTTTCCATTTCCATCAATGGACGCAAGGACCTCTCTCTGAAACAATGTTCAGTTTTAAATACTGCATGTTTAGAAATCTTCACTCCAGGTTACAGGATGCAGCTTGAGGTTTTCCTTTTTGGTGTTGCGTGCTTGGAAACTGTCACACGGTACCTGGAGCTCAGCGTGAGGTTTCTCTCTTTCTTATGGTGTTTTCCGTTTGATGTTGTATGCACATAAACTGTCACCATAGGTTTCTGGGCTCAACACAAGGCTTCTCGTTTTCTGACCGTGCTTTGCATATTATTCTCTTTAGGGGGAGATTGTCGCTTTCTTACATGGCTTTCCCCTCCAACGGCCTCTCCCACCCTTGGGAACACCGACCTTCTCACCGCTTCTGGGTTGACAGTCACCTCTACCCTCTGAACTCTGGTGCTCTTCTCCTCATTTCTCCTCCATAAATTGTCTCACGATACCACTGTTCACAGCTTCCATTTCTGACACTAAGCAGTGATTACCTGGGGCTCTTCAGCGGATCATTGTATGGGACTTTCTGACTTTTCTGCAGTTCTCCGGTTCCCAAGCTCCACTTCTGCATCTCAGAATACACTGATGGTCGTGGTTGCTGCTCAGCTGCTCTCTCCGTTTCTTTAGTTTGGGTTGTGTACATCCATCAAATTAAATTGGTGGTTGGTGAATTGATCAAATTTTTTTTTTGACAAGTACATTTTGCCCCATATATATGCAGGTAGACCCCCGCCCTTACCCCCTTTACATTCATTATTATAAACCATAAACCCCCACCGCTTACTAATTTATGCTGCAAAATACGCAAAATGAATTGCAACCAGTTCTCCTGCGACCAATTCGGACACGCAGTGATATACCAACACCATTTCTTTGGCAGCTTTTCACTCACCCACTGCTATGCATTCCTAATCGCTTGGTGGTGGATATCAAAAAGAGACTTCGAAACATCTGTTTTTTGTGGTTTGATGGTGACCCACTGCGTATGCAGCAAATTTAAGTTCATCATTGATGTGTGGAGCTGCAAGCCCAGGGTCCATCTTCTCTCTGCAGTTATTGTGCAGTCCTCTGTTTTATAAGCTCTCACTTTTGAGTACAGATCATACATTAATGCGACAGCATGCCTGACATTCTAAATGTAACATTAACGGAAGGTAAAGCGAAAGTTCTCTCAAAAATGCTATGGTTTAGAAATATTGGCTATAATTAAAATACATATTAACAATGTTTTTGTTTAAAGTTCCTATGAAAAATAAGCTGCAAATGTGCCTCCAAGTCCTACTCTTAAAGCACTTGGATGCCTCCATTTTGTATGCAGAAACGGTATAATCTGTTTCTTTGATTCTCTGCTCTTGCAGCAGTGATCAAGAATGAGCCCCCTAGTGGGAGCTCAAGCGTTACTGCCGGAGCACAGATAATTAAAACGCACGTACACAGAACAGGCAGTCCTATGAAAGCCAATCATAATACAATAAACACTTTCCAGCATAATCTGAAAAGTGTTTGTTTTCTATGCCCAGTGAACTTCTGAGTGACGCAAACACGTCCTGTTTATTTGGAAAAGAGCTCTTGTGGTCACTAACCTGGGTCCTATTGCCATCTGCTTCTGGAACTTCAGGTGGTTCAACTCAAGTTTGAGTGGGACAAGGAGGCCATTCCAGAGGGAGGCACCTGCAGAGGAGAGAAAGCTACCACACACTCTATGCCTGGAGAAGTGTCTGACCATCAGAGTGTTAGAGGTAGCTGAGTGAAGGGCTCAAGAAGGAAGGATTTTCGGAAGAGAGGGTTGGATGTAGTGCAGACCCCAGCCCCAGAAAGCCTTATTGACAATGCAGAGGGTCTTGAACTTGATCCTCACAGCTACCGGGAGCCAGCGGAGAGATTTCAGGGCTGGAGAGATATGGTCCCAGGGCTTGAGACCAAGGCCAAGTCTCGCAGCCCTGTTCTGGATTAGTTGAAGTGGGCGGAGAGTAGAGGAAGGCAGATTGAGAAAGAGGCTGTTGTTGTAGTCCAGCCTAGAGAGAACCAGGTCTTTGGAAACAGTGAGCTTCTGGGGGTAAGTGAGAAAAGGAAGAATACCTCTGAGGAGGTGCAGCTGGTAGTGGACTTCTTTGCAATGTCTGTGGCGTGAGGAGAGAAGGAAAGAGTGGCGTCAAAGATGACACCAAAGTTTTTTGCCTCACAGGAAGGTGAAGAAAGAGGGCTCAAGGAGGGCAGCCAGAGTGATAGAGGTAAAGCAGGAGCAGGGGTCCCAATGAGAAGGATTTCAGTCTTACTGGCATCAAGGCAGAGATCGTTGGAAGTGCATGAATCATGAATCACGGATAGACAGTCAGGAATAAGCGAGCAAGGAGAGGAGGCTGAGGGGAGCCTGAAAGATAGCTGAGTGTCATCCGCATAACACTGAAAGTTAGAGAAGGTAGAGATAGGGTGGGTCAAGGAGGCCAAATAGACATTGAAGAGCCAGGGTGAGAGGTTAGAGCTCTGGGGAACACCACATGAGTAGAGAGAGGTGGTGGAGAGAAAGGACCCAAGTTGGACCTGGGAGGGTCGGTCCAGGAGGAAGGAGGACAAGCAATCCAGGGCCTGATCCGTGATGCCCAGCTTCACACAGAGTCGATTGTTCAGGATGGCGTGATTGACCATGTCAAAAGCAGAGGAAAGGTCAAGGAGGATGAGGAGAGAAGGAAGGCTTGAATTGAGATTTTTTTTTTCTTTAGTTGTTTTGGTTTATTATAAACCTTTACAAAAATACATTGAATAAAAATAAATCACATATACAGTAGTATTCAAATCAAGACATATACAGTATGTATCCTTAACATTTCTGAGATATGGATCAAACCTATACACAACCAGAACCTCACATTTTATACCATTTATCCAAAAAAAGAGATAAACCCAAAAAAACGTATTGTTAGCAAAAGTCATATGTCAACTGGAGTCAACTGCTATACACGTATATTCACATCTGATCATGTTCTAATGAATCATTCTGTTCCATAAACTCAAAGCCTTATTAGCACAAATCACATATGTTTTTCAGAAATGCTGTTACATGTATAGTCAGAATAGTCGAATTTCCGTGCATCATTCTGTTCCATATAAATTCTCTGTTGACAGAACGAGTAGATCTTATATGAATTGAGATTAGTGAGCAGATCTTCACAGGTGTTCAGGAGAACAATTTCCGTGCCTCTAGCTGATCTGGCATTCATTTTGTATGCAGACACACTATCATATGTTTCTTTGCTTCTCTGCTTTTCCAGCATTAATCAAGCAGGAGCCCCCTACTGGGAGCTGGAGTTTGTTACTGCCGGAGAGCAGAGAATTAAAACACATGTGCACAATGGCAAAATGGCAATTCTTATACAACAAACACACACTTTCCATAAAAATCTGCAAAGCGTTTGTGTACTGTTTTACGATGGCATTTATAAGACTGCCTGTCTTGGGAATGTGTGAACAAGGCAAACACGTCCTGTCATGGCCACACCCGTCCTCTACATTATGATTCGTTGTTAAGCAGGCATTCAGGAGAAATATTACAGAGACTGCATTGGGACAGCAGCTTCTAGTCCTAGAAACTCCTATATGGTGGCCCCTGTATTGTTATGGGTCTGTTATAACAATCATTTGCAACAGCCTGGACTAATAATCACTCTGGTACATAAATAGCACACTTCATGATGTTGTGACTACAGTACATGGTCTCAACCCTCCAAGATGCACCCTCGACAATCTATCTGATGAAGTTATGTATGTATGCACTTCCACACAGAAGAACAGCATCCAGAATTCAGGGTGTCATGGATGGGTTAAGCCATCACCCTCATCCCTAATCACCTACCTGCCTCCATAATTAGTTGCCCACCTGCCTACTGAATCTTCATTGAAAAATCCATATGGAAAATTATTCTTGAAGCATATGACCACCTTTAGCACCAATAAGGGCACATTGGGCAGTGAGGCAGCCTTCATAGGCCCACACTAGTGTCAGGGGTATTACTGAAGTATAGTTGGTGGATGTTGATAAAGGTCTCATAATGGTAGCTGGAGACTTCAACACACGGGACATAAAAAGGTCCAGTGTAAAAGAGGGAAATAACAAGTCTGTTTATTCACTAAGCTCACTGCCTGTTAATGCCGGGGCTTCATTTCTTGTAAACTGGAACCTACATATTTTAAATGATAATGTCAGAGGGGACTTGACAGGGGTGAAAACCTGGCACGAGGACAGCAGTCATCAGAAATTGATTATATAGGCGTTAGTGAACCCTTATTCTTGCACTGTAATAGGTTTTCCGTAGGTAAAGCGTGATATATTGACCATAACATGCTAATAGCGGAATTTGGGTCACAGACACGTTCTTGTGACATGGACAGTCCTACTAATTTAATAGTTAAGCCGTCGGGTGGTATGATCGCTTGGAATTCTCAGCGGATTAAGATATTTGATAGAATGGTGGATGTTGACTATTTGGGTATGGATATGTATCAAATAAATGAGACATTCTCTCCATTCCTCAACAATACATTCTTAAAAGAGAAGTATGGGGCAATTGGATACAAAAGAGAGAGAAAGGATTGTCACCATACTCAAGCTTATGACCAACAGGTAGCCGCTAGGAAAAGGAAACTGAACCAAGACCTGGCACTAATTAAGTATGCTAGGTTGGACTTGCAGAATAAAAGTTCAGTTTATAGGAAATGCTGAGAATTCTGAAAATTGGCTAATGCTGCACCAACACCAGATGATCAAGAATGATGCTGAAAGAATGTAAGCGATACTTTTAGCTAGTAATGATCAAGGCGACTGGACCGTCATTAATAGAGGGTAGCCAATTAAAAATGCAGATCAATCCCATCCCTGAATTTAAATGGATTATGCATTTCAGTTCATTTTATGCTGAATCTTTGAATCCCAAAGGTGGTAATGCCCCTTTCTCTGACGAATGGGAACTGAATTTATCCTAAGAAGATGTGTTGCTTGCTATGTTATGTTATGCTATGTTATGTTGATTTATACCGCTCACCACTACCACCCATAAGCTGTCTCCAAGCGATCTATAAAAAAGTCAAGTAGTTCTTGGGACCCCACCCGAATGGTTTAATGAACGGAATCTTGAAAGCTGTTCCAGAGCTGTGGGCACTGTGAGGATTCTATTGATTTTGTCACTTCTCCTCGAGAGGGAGCCCTTTCCCATGAGGCCATGAAGGTGAGGCTGATACCTGATAGTCCCTCTGGAAGTGGTACACAGTGGCAGCATCTCATGGGGAGGGACTCCCCCTCTGGGAACAAGGACAAACATCTAGGGTATAGAAGTTATAGGAAAGTCACTCGTCCACACTCTGACCCTTCTTTTTTCTACTAACGTATTGCTAGACAGCATATCAATGTAGTGTTACAAGGTAGAAGACCTAATGATCCTGGAAAACACTTGGACAAAGAACAGCTATGGAAGCCCAGGTAATCCAGGTACTGGGACGAGTTTGTCCCACAGAGTTATAAGCATGGTTCCCGTGAAAAAGAGCAAGGACGTATACCATGGTACAAACCAGGCTAGCAACATTATATACAAATCAACAACGGACTTTTATTGTTGTCGAGCCGGACCCAGAGTAGCAGCAGGCTGGGAAGCTGTCAGATATGGGAGCAGTTGCGCGTTGAAGACCAGAGAGCAGGTCAAGCAACATCCAGGTGAGGCAATGATATGAACACCGTGAGAAGGGGGACTGGGTGGTTCCACCCTAATACCGATACTGCAGGGAGCCAAACCACACGAAGCAGACAGCTCTCAATGCTGAAGCAGGCGACCAGATGAAGCAGGCGGAAGACCAGCTTCAATCCTAGGAAGTGTTGCCGCAGAACGCAAAGGTATCTGAAGGTAACAGGAGGTACGAGTGGGCCGGTAGGGACACAGAGAGTGCATGAGGGTCTCTGGAGCACGCTGCAGCGGTCGCTGGGCTGAGAATAAGGCAAAGAATGATCTGTGACCCTGAGAAACCAACAGCATAATCAAAAGGAAAGCTTCCTCACTGGGGTGGTCAAGTAAATTCCACTGACTACGAGGGAAGGATTGGAAAGACCATGAGAAGTCACATTACATTTAAGTCATCTTCCTTGTGGCAGTCTTTGGCAGAAGCGTGAACAAAGGGGGCCAGGTAAAATAAGAGAACAGGTGTCGGGGACCCCAAAGAGAAGCAACAGTTTGCGCCATCATATTTTTGGCAGTCCTTGGCAGGAGAGTGAACCAAGGGGCTGGGTAAAAGAAGAGAACGAATGGTCTTGGGCTCAAGACTAAATGATCTTTACTGTGAGAAGTAGTCTTCATTGTGGTGGCAGTACCGAGCAGAAGAGTGAGACAGGTAGCTCAAGTACAAAGAGGAGAAGAAGAAAAGGAAGATCCAGGGGAAAGGAGTCATTCCTGCTGGACTTGATGGTCGTGGCAAGTCATACAAGGAGAAGAGAGTCATTCTCCTGGTACTCACCAACCAGGTACAATTGTTAAGAAGCAAGGGAAATGGAGCTAGTCCCCCTTGTTACAGTGGTGAACTATACAACATCCTTGCAGCCAGGAGAAGGGAGGCATTCCCCCTGGATAGTTCTGTGAACTATAATTTTGGAACTTTGAATCCGGGGAAGGGAGTCATTCCCTCTGGTTACAGTGGTGAACTATAATTTTGGGACTTTCAACCAGGGGAAGGGAGTTATTCCCCCTGGTTTTTGACTGGCAGAAGAAAACCCTTATTTGATTTGTAACATTTTGAAAACAAATACCAGGAGAAGGGAGTCATTCTCGTGTGAATGGAACTTTGAGTTGTTAAGACCTTAGTTTGATCGATTTGACACATCACGGTGGACTCTAAGTTCCGAACATTCTGACAGACCCATAAGTATTTTGGTTGAGGCAGGGAAACCCCTCTTAGAGAAAGGGAACATTAGGTTTTCTCTTGCTTGTCATTTGTCTAATAAAAGTCCAAAGCTCCAACCATGCCACCCGTGTGTCGGTCGCCTCCTTCTGCACCCTTATAGCACATATACTCACCTTGTTGCTTAAGAGTATAATATACCATCGCCAAGTGCCAGTCTCATGGAAACTATCATTTGCTCTACCCATTTTTAAGAAGGGAAATCAATGGGACCCACTAAATGATCAGCCTATTACAATTCTGGATGCTCATTCCAAGGTAATCCCAGCATTGGTATTAAAAGAACTAGAATCCTGAGCTGTTGATTCTGGTCACCTGAGTACACATCAATCAGGGTTTAGAGGAAATGTGGGCACGTCCTTAATTGTAACTATCCTAAGCATCTTGCATAATCTGGCTTTTGGCCTTATCTCCCTTTCTTGGTTTTATCGATTTTTCATCCGCATTCGATACCGTAGTTAGGAATAGACTGTGGGGAAAAATGGTCAGGGTGGAGGTTGCCATTGAGTGTACTCAGTATTTTTATATATCTTCATACTGATATAATCCTCCAGGTGAGCCTTGAAAGAAAGGGAACCTTATCAAAGCAAATGGATACATACAGGGGGCTATGGTAGGGATGTGTACTAGACCTTCTTTGTTTAATTTGTACATTTCTGACATGGGAAAAGTACTTGAGGCCGCTTGCTTGGCTTCTGCTAGATTGGTTAGTTGCTGTGTACAATGGCTTGCTTATGCAGATGATATTGTGCTATTAGATATTTCCTAAATTGGACTTCAAAAAATGCTTACGGCTTTACAAGGTTATGTAGAAATAAATAACCTAAAGGTGAACAGAGTAATAACACAAGTTATGAGGCTCTCGGCTGGGAATAAGAAAGTGGGGTTTAAATGGGGCATGGATAATGCGCCCCTGGAAGTGACTTATTACTTAACTTACCTAGGAGTCCCGATTTTTGGAGGGAGAAGGAAGGGAGCTAACACCAGCGTTCTTAGGGCTAACTGGACAGTTTTGGGCTCAAAATGGAGGAAATCCTACATGAATAAGGTAGGTTATTGCTTGTCTCAATTGTGAAGTATTATGAACAGCATCATTTATGGTATGGCAACAAAAATGGATCTTCACTGGGGGTTGTTTGACGCCCTCGAAGCTGGATTGTGGCTGAAGGTGCTGAAGCTGCCCCAGGGTTTACTGAGGCCCACCCTACGATTCGAACTGAGACTTATATCTTTAAAGTGCAGAGTCTGCTGGAATGCTCTTCTGTTGCAGAGGAACATAAGATTTCCTCCCCAGGATTCCCTTTTTTGTGATTTGAATGCTCTTTTATTAAAAAACGAGTGTGAATACCTGGCGGAAGTGGGCCCGCAAATGTGAGTTAATTTTGGAGGAAGTGATTTGTACCTTTGATTTGCTGTAGGTGAAGATGCATACCGTGGATCAGATGTTATGGGACATGGAATTGGTATCTACATGCTCAGAGCTTAGGCAATGTAAGCTGATTAGGGATTTAAAGTTTGACCACAAAAACGAGGCATGTTGCCTAAATATCTACAACAATTCCCTGATTCCCGAGCGCAATTCGTGAGGTTCAGAATGAATTTGTTAAACACCAGAGAGATTCTGTATGTAGGGAGTAGGGGGGATTACCCACGGCCCTCATGCACTTTTGTGACAACCCAGAGATAAAGGAAACACTCAGGCACGTAGTAAGTATCCAGCTCTGTGCGATGTTCATACTGAGTACTGGGGGGGAGTTAAATACAGGAATGTCTAGTTAGGAACCCAGCCCCACTGGCAATGCTGCTTTTGAAGGAAGAACAGTTAGGCATATAATTAAGGTTTTAAGATTTCTAAAAGATATTGGACTAGTTGAAAAATGAATTGGTTAGGTAAAATTACAAACAAATGTACTTAGTCTAATCAATGACTACATTGATGCTCTAAAGAGGATATTATACATTGTTGAAATTGAGATGAAATTGGTTGATCTCTTTTGGTAATTTTTCTGGGTGAAGCTGTGTATCGGATTTTTATAATGTCCATTTATTACTAACTGAATGGTTGATGTTTATTGTGCATATCAGACTTCTTTTCTTTTATACTTATGTTGTGAAAGCGTAATATGTTAAACCAAATCACAAATATATATTTTTTAATGCATCTTATTTGAGGAGTGCAGGTGCATTGGGGAAGGGGGGAAGATGGGGAGGCTGAAGAGTTGTGGAAAAGTTACACTAAGTTGAGGCTGGAGGCTATAAGAGAAGGGAAGGAGAAGAGTGAGTAGAAGAAGGAATGGAGTGAAGTCAAGATACATAAAGAAGGGTGGGAGAAAAAGGCAAGTGAAGACAATGAAGAATGTTTGCAGCCCAACAGAGAGGGTAGGTGGATGAGCATAAAAGGGAAGGGGTGGTTGGTCGGCTGAGAAGAATCAGTTGTATGTTCTGGGTTGGGCTAGAATTGAGCAATACGTAACCAGAAGAGAGTTAACAGGCCCAAAACAACAATGTTCCTTGGTTCTGTGAGGTGGCAGAAGCTCCATGATGAATGGATAGTCAATGTGTGGAAGGATCCCTATGCAGGGAACCTGAACTCAGCGAAGTCCTGGCTTGAGTAGGGATTCTGGCGCACTTCCCCATCCTGACCTGTTGCGTACTGGACCACAAGGGAGGAGGTCGTCCCACAATAGGCACTTGTAGATTCAGCCAATAGAGAGAGCCCCTGGCTACACATACCCCCAGCCCTATGTGCCTTCTGTCTAGCAGTAAGAAACTTGATACTTGGTTGAGTCAATATATCCCAATCCTTCATAGCCTCGTTTTCACTCCACAGCAAGCGAGGCATGAACACAAAATATGCAAACAGTTTTTTCCAGCACTTGAAGACACATTTGAGGGTTTCAAAATCTGTATAAGATTCCAATGATTTCTCTGCTGGTAACCTTAACCTACAGAGCATATTGCTAAAGACATTTACATATTAGGAGCTTCTTATTCCTCGTTTTTAGTGTCTCTTCCGTAACGAAGGGGGTTACAAATGTATGTTCTTTAATAGAGCTAAATGGCACTGTAGGGATACTTCACATTCCTGCAGAGGATGAGGCGAAGGTGGAGAATGTTGAGGAGGGAAACTAGACAGAGAAAGCAGTGAGGTTGGGAGAGAAATCACATGTGGTAACGGGCAAAAGAAACTGAGTCTGACAGTGTGTTACAGCTAGATAAGAAGAACATTGAGGGGGCGAGTAGGACAGAGTGCTCTCAGGCATGTAGTTATCCCCATTTGTTCCCAACATTGTTGGCAGACCCAGGCCATTCTGTTGTTAGCTCTCTTCCTAGCCCTCTCCCTGATGGATGCTTTTTCCTGGGAGCCCCGGGGATGTAGTGTGTGAGAGAGACGGAGAGCTTGGGGTGCTAGTAAGTGCTTATCACTTTGTTTCATTAGACTGATTGGTTTTTTTCTGTGGCATTGGGGTGGGGGGCTTTAGGATTCGAGGTGGATCCCCTTCTGGGGGGTGCTAAGGTCTCCAGGTCCAGCAGAGCCAGTCCCAGCTTCCAGATCCCTTGGACTGACCAGGCCCTGCCTTTGTGGCTGCAATGTAGATGTTCAATTGGAGAGAGACCTTGGGTTGTGCATGTAAGCATCTAGGGATGTGTGGATTACACAGGGCAAGGCCATTAAGAGGACAAAGTATGTTTTGGGAGACGGGCGGGATGCCCCCTTTTAACAGACATGCTAGAGACCTCATTATATACAGACACATAGGGCCCAGGTTTTTATAATTTGAATGGTGAGAGGAAGCCTTTCTAAAATCTTTAAAAAACTATTCGTGTTAAATTATACCAACAACCTCATTTTCAATATTTCCTTTTGCTCTCCATCTTCTGCCTCATTTTATTGCGAGTGCAAATTTCATTACACATTCACGAGGCGGAGTGGAGAAGGAAGGAGTAACAGCGAGGCAAACTGGCTTTTACTCTTGCATTTTCCTTTCCATCTCGTGATAAATGTAAAACCGCATGCAAATCCACTTTGCAAGTGGCGTTTACTAATGGATTCCAATGGAATCCGCTTGCTCCTGGCCAGTTGCAAAACTGTGGCAGATTCCATAGGGATCCATTCACTGTACTGCAGCATGAAAATCTCATGCAGGCGTACACCGAAACCTAGGAGGAATGCACAGCATTGCCCTCATCTCTGTGTGCTATTCGTCTGACATGTTACTGATGGAAAATGAATCATGGTGGGAAATTGAGGTGTTAGTGCTTGAGGCTGCTTATTAAAAAATAAATTCCACCTGCAAATTACGGTTTGCAGGCGGCATTTATTAATGGATGCATACAGAACATGTCTGCTCTTTAGAAGGTGATAAATCGAGACAGATTCCATAGGAATTCATCAGGGTTACACAACATGTAATCTGCAGAAAGGGGACCACCAACGTTATTAACGGACCTTCTGTTGGGGCCAATACATGCAATTTTAAATGTTCACAAGGCGAGGTGAAAAGGAACAAGGACCGTGCGGCAAACTCATTGTTAGTCTTTTCTTTACCTATACGTCTTGTGAAAAGGTAACCCCCTCCTGCAAATCACACATTACAGGCAGCGTTTACCAATGAATTCTTATCTGCCTGGTCTTGAGCAGGTGCAGAACCGAGGCTGGTTCCATAGGAATGCATTCTTTTTACACCTGAATGAAAGCGTCATGCAGGTGGGAAATGAAACACACTTAGAAGATGGAGGTCAGCACCGCAGAGATCTCATCTCTGCTCCGTTTCTCCCCCCCACACCCTGTCGCAGCACAAAAATGGGGAAGAACAGGAAATAGAGGCGTAAATGAATTACACTTCCCATTTGCATCGAGTTTTACTGCTCTGTCCATGCAGACGTAGATTTGTAAATGGGACTCCTGGTGAGGAACCTATTCTGCCAAGGAGGGCTATGTAGGAATAAGTATTACAATTGAATAGGTCAAGGGGAAAGGGGGGGGGAGGATCACCTTTGCACTCTCCTTTGCATCCTGAGTTCAAAGAACAAATCAATACAAAGCACTCAGTTTTTCGTACCTTATCTTGAAATCTTTATATTAGGTACAATGGCAAACATGAATTGGATTCTTCACCCAATTTTCCTTACATAAAAACAAAAACCATGCAGAGCATGGTAACACAAGCGAAATCAGATTTGAGATCAAAAGCTAGTGCATCGAATCAAGGTATAGATCTCTTGTTGCCATTGTCTAGTAAACAGCATTCTGGTAAAAAGTGACCGAACATATTACAAACAGTATACACAACAACAAACAAAATTCTTTTCAAAAGCAATGACGTAGCACTGTGAGTGAACAAGGTGCATCTACACCGGGGTGTTTCTGCCGTCTTGGTGGGCTAGATGAGCCTCGTGTCTATCACGGCATTCATCAGGACGAGGTCTGTATGTTAGGGAATCATGGAGTGCTGTGGAACAGGCAAAGGAGAACTGTTTAGGAGAGGGCTCATGTGAGAGTGATATAAAAACAACTAAATTGTCTGGATGTATCATATATGAAATATCATGGATGGTAAACAGCTTACCTATGTGGAGGAAATTCCACCAGGCACTTGGGTAGGTGATCGTCTCAGGGAAAAATCCCGATGACGTTCCTAAAGTGAAATAGGAGGTGACAAACTTAATAAAGTCTCCTCTGCGTCTAAACTAGACAGTGAGCCCCAACGGGAATGAATAAACATGTATGGTGCTTTTAAAGATCGTAGAGAGCTTACCTCTCAATGGAGGCGTGGAACTGCGGTGAGGCAACGCGTAACTAGACGCCGTTGCTAAGAGATAGTTCTTTATGTATCGCGGCCATTTTGGAGTGATACATTTTGCCATGTACGCGATGCCGATGGTCTAAAGTTCGTAGAATTGTCAAAGGTGTAAGTAAGACAATATCGAAGGATGTAGTGGATCTATGGATAAAATTGATATAATTTAGTAGCATGTTGGTAATGGTTGCCATGGTAACCAAATACGGACCCTCCACTAGTGTGGTCGTGTCTGTATATACATGGACGTGTTCGAATGTGAATGAGTCCCTGCAGGTGTTACAGAAATCAACATAATGAGCACAGAACTAGGAAAAAACGGAAAAAAACAGACATAAATTCCATAGCGGATTACACGCTGCTGGAGCCTCTAAACATCATGAGGCTCGCATTGATTCAGGTTGATTATACAGATGAAGATACATAAGGAATATCCACAATTTTCATGTCCAGATGAAAGCAACATTCCTATAAACGTTACGTATATAGTGCACTTAGTGTGTCATAGTTAGGTGTTTAAAAATTGACATTTTCTGCATCTTTCGCATATCCTAATGTTCTGGCAGACGTAGAACAAATGTATTCCTATGGAATCTGCCTCAGTTTTGCACCTCCGCAAGAGCAGGTGGTTTGCATAGGAATCCATTAGTAAACATTGCCTGCAAAGTGTAATTTGCAGGTGGCGTTTACTTGCTCATGATACAAGGAGGTTAGCTCAAAGAGTAACGGCGAGTTTGCCTCATATTTACTCTTTCTTGTGCATTACGCCTCAGGAACGTTTAAAATTGCGTCCCGGGGAACCCTTGCAGGCAATTTAGATTTCTAACAATATGAGGTTGCAAATGGCCCGAGTCCCTATATCGCTTTGCTTAACGCTGCCACTTCACCCTGCTGACCACTCCCCACCCCCACACACTCGCACACACACACAGATACTGGGAACCAGAAAACTGTAAATAATGTTAAAGGCACAATGCCTCCATCCATGTAGTCATTGTAGTGAATATGTTTTCTGCGGATAACAATCTATAAACCAGTACAGTTTTTTCCATAATTCACTTCATACACTTGCAGATCACAGTGTGTACTAAAATGTCAATTTACTGTGGAGTAGGAAGAAAAGTACAATCCGTGAAGGTTTGTGCATGAAATATATAATGAAACTGCAGGGTCCAGGATGAGCATATCCGAGCTCTTCGCCTACAAACTTCTTGCCTCACAGTCCCTGAGATCTAATACTACCCTGGATACATTATTAGAGTGGTTTGGTTCGCTTTGCAACATTTTGGATGGCACAAGGTGATTTGGGAAGAAGATGGATGAAGACGGATTATGTTCCTGAAGAAGGACGGTTTATAGTCCAAAATGCATTGGAATTCTTTCTGTCTCCACAATAAATAGACATTTTAGTGCCAGTACTGTATTGTGGAATTCCATGCCATACCTATATGTTATGTGAGGTGGTATTTTTATAGCACCTGCTGCCATAGGAATGGCCTCGAAGCGCTGTGAGGTCGAATGCCCTTCGGAAAAACCATAGCTTGTGTTGAAAGTAATGAAGGAGTGGTAAAATGTGTGTGTGCATTTATGTTATGTTATTGTGATTTATACTGTGCACCACTGCCATTTTCATGGTCTCCAGGTACTTTTGCAGGTCTGAAATTGAAGGAGGATTGAGAGCGCTTAGTGGGAGTGAGAGGGGAAAATTGCAAGAGCGCTTTGATGTGTAGTTGGTAGCTTCAGTTTGGAAAAAACGGTCAGTGTGTGCTGATTTGTTAGTTGCTAGACGTTGTGTGGTATTTGGTGTATGAGTGTGTATGGGGTGATTTGTCTGTAATTGGTTTCGTTTCTTGCTGGGCATTGTGTAGTGTATGCAGCTTGTGGTGGTTTTAGGTTTTGCTGCAGTAGAGGACTGAGTGGTTGAGCTATCATTCTCTCCCGCCTAGACTACTGTAACTCACTATTAATAGGAGCCAGTAAAAAATGTCTGCCTCAGCTACAAATATCCAAAACGATGCGTTCCGTATCATCAAGGGTATCCCTCAGCAGGACCAGACCTCATCTGGGAGGAAATCACAACATTGGCTCCCCATTTCGGTCCGTATTCACTTCACAGTTGGAACTCTAGTGCACAAGTCTCTATAGGGAACGACAGCAGCTTACGTGAAGACCCGCATCACCCAATATCTACCTACTCGCACTCTCTGTTCTGCCAATTTGGGAATGATTGACAAGGATAGATTCAAAAGTGCGAGTGGCCTAGAGCGGGCTTTTCCCACCCAGGCTGCACTGATTTGGAACTCTCTCCCTGGCACTCTCGGTTGGACAGAAACGTGAAAACCTCTAGGGCCTCACTGAAAACTACTCTCTTCAAATAATCTGCTGGCCCAAAGTCCAGGATGACATAGCCTCTTGACCTCAACTGAGATTAATATGTCCTTTTTTTTGTTCTTCTATTCTGTTCATGTGGTGCCAGGATTCCTGCAGGTTGTCAGTGTGGTACAAACAAACAAACAAACAAACAAATAAATAAATAAATAAATACAAATGAGTGTGGTTTGTTCTGTGTATGAGGGTGAGTATGCAGGATATTGGAGAGTTTTCTACTCGGGTTAGTGGACAGTGGCATCAAAGTTCAGCTAGATTCGATGCAGTGGCTATACTGAAATATTCAGCTAAATTCAATACAGTCACTATACTAAAAAAAACAGCTATATTCAATAGAGCGGCTATACCCCAAAATGCAGCTAAATTCAATACAGTAGTTATACTAAAAAATTCAGCTAAATTCAATACAGTGTCTGTACTCAAAAAAGCAGTGAAATTCAATACAGTGCCTTCACTCAAAGGTTCAGTTAAATTCAATAAAGTGGCTATACACCCAGATTCAGCTAAATTCAATACAGTGGCTATATTTAACATGCACCTAAATTCAATGCCATGGCTAACTTTGGTAAACTTTGGAGCGCAGCAAGGTTCAACGCAATGGTAAGGTGTGAGTGGTAGTAATAAAGTAGTGGCAGGATTTCAGTAGTGGAGCACTGGCGGTGCTCCCAATTCTTACCACCTTACCTCGTTGTTGCAGTAGATTGCTTTGTAGGGTGCCTATCGTGAACATGCACAAACAGGTGATAGAGGTGCCCAAAGGAGGTTCCCTTTTCCTTAGTACTTAGATGTCTGTCTGGGCAAGGCTGCGCTGGGGCTCTCGTAGTTGGGCTTTTTGGAAGACTCAACCAATCACGTTGGAGTGGGTGGGGGGGGGAGAGGATGATGGCCCTGAAGCAGGAGGAGGTAACTATGGGGAGGGAAGCACTGGGAGGCTAACACATGAGGTGTTGGGATTATAGATGGAGGCCAAGGTGGAGAAATGGTCTGAGGTGCTTACCGTCTGCAGCATGTCATGATTTATTAGGTGGTCACTCTGAACTCATGGAGTCCCTTTCCCCCCAAGCAAGGTGGCGCACAGCCAAAGCGCTTATCCAGATTCACCTTTAATGAGGCCTCCAACCTATGTCGCACCACCCCAGTAAATACAGTCTGTACCACCAATGAACTAGGAACCAGGCCGGTGTATGATATGTTAAAGGATATTTATACCATGCACTATCACCACCGTAGTGCTCTCCTGGCACTCTGGTGGATCTGAGAAGGGAGGAGGGTGGAATGGGTTAGTAGGGTTGAGCGGGAGAGCTGTGATGTGCTGTTGGCAGCCTCAGTTTGGTTAACAGCGTTCGCTGAGCGTGGGTATGCTTTTCGGTTGGTAGCCGTTGTGTGTTGTTGTTCAAGGCTATGTGTGTTATGTTTTGTTGTTTTGATGTAGTAAAGTGTGTGCGGTTGTAGTGCTTTGGAGGTGTGGTTTCGTTTGTGTAGAGTGTGAGAGTTGTATACAGGAGGGAGAGATTGTTTAGTGGGGCTGGTTAGTGGCATCGCTATTTAGAGGTGACGCATGCTAATCTCTGCAAACCTGTCTAGATGTGGCGCAATGCTAATCTTTAAAATTCTTTCGAGATGTGGTGCGAGCTGACATTTCCCAATTCCGTCTAGATGTGACGCGAGCTAATCTCTACAATTCAATTTGGATGTGACGTAAACTAGTATTACAATTCTGTCCAGTTGTGACGCAATGCTAATCCGTACAATTATGTCTAGATGTGACACAAGCTAATCTTTCCAATTCTATCTAGACCAGCCAAAGCCTCCTGCTTATGTGGCACTTAGGCCTAGTTTGCTTTTAGTCTCGCGTTTTCTGCGTTTTTCACTTTCGGCCAGATATAACATGGTGTTCTCTAATACAGGTGAAACGTGTTTAGAAACCTCCCTGCTCCTTCCTCGAAATGACCCATACTGTAGAAAATTCTAGAAACCTTGCAGTAAACATTTTCTAAAGGGTTTGTAAAACGACTCTGATTATGATGTCGCTAAGTGTGTTAGTGTCAGAGTCCCATCAGACGAGTCCGTCAGCCTCCTCTGGGCGACGCCATCTGCTGCCAGTGTGGGGGCAGCTCCCACCACCCCTCTTTGTGTCTATTGTCGGGCACACCGTCTAGGTGTACTTTTTAATAGTCAAGGACGAATGTCTCTAGGTGTGTCCATGTGAAGTGTGTGCTCTTGCTGTCCTTATGCCCTACAGTAGCTATGTCGGGACACCCTCACAGCACTGCTCCGTCGCTTCAGTCTCCCCGCCTCCCCACTCCGAGCTCCCATGTCTGACCAGCAGGCACCAGCGGTGCAATGACCCGAGCCAGGCCCTCGCGCCCGGAGGCTACGTTCTGGAACCACAGGGAAGGTCAGAGGTTGCAAGCAATTCCGGGGGACCTGGGGATAATGATTCCTAATGATAGGCTGTGCTGATGCAGCCCAGGGAGCCGCACCGAGACCAGCCAGGAAGGGAGAAGCGTGCCCACGAGAAGACGAGGAGGGGGGCAGAGAAGGGACAGGAGCCAGGGGGCTGTCTTGTTTATTTAGGGCTTGTTCAAACCTCATCATTCACATTCGAGTTATTGCAACAGCACTTACTAAATCCTCAGGGGTCCACTAGACTAAAAGGGCGCAGCACACTCTAACACACTCAGCCTGCAAACGGTGTTAAAAGGGAAGGAGGGAGGTGACATTGGTCAGGAGTGGGCGGAGGGCAAGTGGCAAGCTGTCCTGCCATACCAATAATGGACCAGCCTGGGCGAAACATGGATGTGTTTGTGGGAGGGGTTGCGGGGGGGGAGGTGGAGGCTTGCACAGCGTCCCTGTCCCCCATTATTGAAACTAAGATGTTACCGCATGTGAGGATCTGTGTGAAGCTCTGCAAACGGCATAGGAGTGAGTGTGGCAATTTCTAGGGACCCATCACAAGCCTGGCTGTAATGCTAAAGAAAGTTGTAATTCCGAATACTGCATGTTTTACAAATCCTCATAATTCCGAGTTCAACACTGCATAATGTATGCGGAGCGGTCAAGGTTAAGGCACGCAGTAACTGTCACTCATCACATGTGATAAACAGTGGCATGTGGAAAACTAGAAATAATGCGTGCAGTAATCAGAGTTCTGACACAGAACACGCACATCACCTCCAACGTTTACAGTCAGCAGTGATGACTGCCGGGTAAGGTGAAATGATGCATAATGTGCAGCTCATCACCACCAAAAGGATAGGAAATGCTGACCCACACATCCTGCAGCACACGTATCACCATGCGGTCAGGTAGAGCCGTAGGCCCCACGCCAAAGCAGTGTGCATCCTTTCTGAGAGCAGGGGCTATGAAGATATACAGCCACAGCGGGCGGGACAGTCGGGGAGGAGAGTGCAGAGGCCAGCCATAGTCAGGGTGGCTTAACCTTTCTCTGACAAAATTGCTCATAGTTGAGTCGGGGTGGAAGGATGGCTCAGGGGCAACACGTTTGTATTGGAAGCAAGGAAAAGCAGTTCAGCACAGATGCGAATCCCGATCCTGCGCTTAGAAACCACTCGTTGGTATCAAGCGGTTATAAAAGATCAATAATAATAATTATATTTCACGAGTGGACATACAGAACTAATCCAATAACAAAGAAATTGTTTGTGGTGTGCATAGTCAATGCAGGTGCGGCCTAGTCTGTTTTTCCTTTCTACTGTGGCTCGGAGTAGAGTCTCGAACTCACCAGACCAGGTGAGAACATGGGGTGGAGGGTGTGGGGTCAGGGATGTCACTGGCAACAGAAGTAACATATATAAGGCTGTAAACCTTCCATTGAATCAAGGAGGAAGAGGTTGACCGGTTGGGAAGAAAGGGCATTGGGCATGGTAAGGAGGTATCCAGGGGGTATTTTTGGCAAGAATAGTTGAGGGGTTTGTGCAGGGCCGAGGGGGTAAGTAAGGTGACACCCAAAAAACATGACAAGAAAAAAAAGTTAAAGGTATTAGCGACAGGTAGGAAAAAAGGCAGGAATGTGTTTGGTTAAAGCGCTTTTTGAACACGTGTACGCAGTAAGATTCAGTGAGTGGGACTCAGGGGAGCCGACTTATGAATTTCCGGGGGGGGGGCCCAAATACAGGAACTGACATCACTGGCAGTTGTAGGACTGCAAATTTGCATGTAGTCGCCAAATTGGTGCAACGGCGCGTGGGGGGGTGGATGCGCACGCAGCCCTGAACAGTGTAAACATTGGCTAGCATGTACTTCATATACTAAAGTCAAGTAAGAAGGAGATTTAAGCCTTCCAGTTGCATTCCAGTAAGCCATCACTGTCCCTACTCCACCCCTCTATAATCATCTAGGTTGTAGTAGGCCTCCCTCAAAAGGCCGAGCATTTGCACGTAGTCGCCAACTTGGTGCAAGGGGTCTGGGGGGCGCAGAACAGTGGAAACATTGGCTAGCATGTACTGCATATACTAAAGTCATGTAAGAAGGTGGTTTAAGCCGTCCAGTTGCATTCCAGTAGGCCATCACTGCCCCTACTTCACCCCTCTATAATCATTCAGGTTGTAGTAGCCCTCAAAAGGCAGAGCAACACAACTAGGATGGGAGAACGAAATGCCGTCCCATCCTGTGAGTGTGTCAAACGTCAGAGCAAAGACTGTGCGTGTGCCTCCTACCTTGGAGCACAATCTCACTAAGTTGGAGCAAATCTCGCAAGTGCGAGCATGGGAATCCCCTGCGTGTGCGTGGGCTGCAGACCCAGGATCACCTGCTCACTTCTTCGGTGTGAAACTCTGGCCAAGGCTCTTTGGGCAAGCATTCAGGATGGGTCTCACACCTATAAACAGTGTGATATATTGAGTGGGCACCTCACTCCTTGGAGCATAGTATCAACCGTTGCTGGTAATCTCACAACTGAATGTACAGTTTCACTCTTGGTCATCTCAGTGACCCCATGTATATTAATGGAGTCAGTCTGGGAAGAAAATTATATTTCTGTTAAAACACTCTGAATTGTCACTCCAGTTTTCTCGATCTATAGACCCATACCATATTCATTCAATGTGTGTGCAGGGGTGATAACTTGTGTCTGAGAGAGCTCATTCTTTCATTCAGGAGAGATAAAGGGGTAACAACCCCCTGTATGTGGGATCAGGCTCATTTTGCCCCATGGCCCCTCCAGAAGGAGTGAGCAGGTTTTAAAACCCTGCTGATTCTGCTATCCGACAGGCTCGAGCCTTCTATCCCTTGCCCCATCACGGCTCCCAATATCCTGAGCAGCATCTTATGGACAGCAGGCAGCTCCGGACATGCCTGTTGCCAATTGAATGTAGAGAGATCTACTATTTAGACACTGGGAGAGAGCCATGTATCCACATTGGTGGTGAAGAAGCACTCAACATACAGAACACAATGATATAGTGTTGCAGTCCTGCTGAGAAATGACAATTCTGAGCATGTGAGCAGTAGGCTGGATCAGTGCTGCCCCATAAAAGGTGTAGAACCCTCTGTGAGAAGTGGCAGTACTGTCCCAACGGTGAGGAGTGTAGTATTTTCACATTAACTTCACTTAAGAACTTTGGGTTATTGAATAGTGCTGCTACATTCCGAGTAATTCCATCCCTTTAAATATATGAGCTCTTGTATAACCACAACAGTGTTGAGTTATTCTGATGATGACAAACTTGCTCAATAGTTCTGGTTCTGTATCTTTAAATGTACTTTAGATCTTTAGTGTATCGGAAGGATAGCTCAGGGGCAACATGCTCGCCTTGGAAGCAAGATGACACAGAGCAACACAGGTTCGGTCCCTCGGTCTGTGAAACACAGGTTCGCTCACTCGGTCCGCGCAACACAGGTTCACTCCCTCGGTCCGCGCAACACAGGTTTGCTCCCTCGGTCCGCGCAACACAGTTTCGCTCCCACAGTCTCATTTGCCCTCTCCCTGCCCCTGCTCCCTGCCCCCTACCTCGCTTTGCATCTGTACCTCCATTTCTAAAAATCCTTCTGGGTTGGGTGTACCTCTACATCTGTTCACCCCTCTTGGCAACATGGGTGCACAGATGTACAAATAAACCCAACCCAAAATGATTTTTAGAAATTGAGGGGCAGACTTATTTTGCATCTGTGCATCAATTTCTAAAAATAGTTTTGGGTTGGGTGTACCTTTTCATCTGTGCACCCTTCTTGGCAACATGGGTGCTCAGATGTACAAACACCCAACCCAAAACGATTTTTAGAAATTGAGGGACAGACTTACTTTGCATCTGTGCCTCCATTTTTAAAAATCGTTCTGGGTTGGGTGTACCTCTACATCTGTTCGCACCTCTTGCCAAGAGAGGTGCACAGATGCACAAATACACCCAACCCAAAACGATTTTTTAGAAATTGAGGGACAGTCTTGTTTTGCATCTGTGCCTCCATTTCTAAAAATCGTTTTGGGTTGGGTGTACCTCTACATCTGTGCACCCAGGTTGTCTAAAAATATCTACTTTATTATTACTACAACAGACAGTTCTAGTACACTAAAAATATGACCCAACCTGTAAAGGAACACAGAGGACAGACAGTTTCACGAAGGAAAGGGATGCACTCTGGATACTGACAGGAGGGTAGTTGGTAAAGCAATCAGTCTTACAGTTCAAGGTTATTGGTTTCAGTACCAATGGGGCAAAGGGTCGTAACTGTCTCTAGGGGCCTTCAGAGAAGGACAGGGGGTAGAACCACAATGTACATGGTGCTGAAGAAGTTCTTGGTGCTCGACAGCATGGAGGTGGTTCCAGGGTGCATTGTAGCCCTTGAGACAGAGTTAGTGGCGGGAGACAGGTGAGGGTAGCAGGTGGCAGGCAGTTTGGCAAGCAAGGCCTGATGGACGTCTGCAGGCTGTCCGTCACGGCGGCTCGGGTCAAGAATCATTGCCTCTGTGCTGGTTGGTGGATCTGGAATGCTGGTCGAGGTATCTCGGATGGCTCTGGTGACTGCGGCGTGACAACAGTCAGCGGTGCAGCCGGATACGGTTCGAGGACTCAACTGTCCCGAAAATGTCCTTAAAAGATGTCACTGGATGATGGTTGTGTGGCACACCTCCTAGCTTCTTCGCAGGGCTTGTGTCCTTTCAAGGTGGACAGGCCAAAGCTCAAGAGAGCGTTTGCAGGCAACACCTCCAATCCTGGGTCCTCACCTACAATCTTCTAGTATGCATGAAGTCTGGACCAGAGTGCTCTGCAACAGGACAAACAGTCCCACCCATTGCCCTGTCCGTTGTAGATCAAGGTGTCTCTCTAGTTAACTGAGCCCTGTGTGACTCTTGATTAAAGCATGGGGTTCCCTTGAAGTTTGTGCTGGGAGCAGATTTCCTGTCTCCCCCAAACCACATACTTCTCCCCTCTGAAAGCAGTCTGCTCTGCAGGGACACCTGCGTTAATGGCTGGACCCAGACAGGCCATTGACTGCCTTTCATACAGAGAGGTGGGAACTAGCTTCAAGCTGACACATTGCATACCTAAGGGGTGTTAGTCCTGCCTTCTTGTTGTCTCTTCTGCAACCAAGCCCCTCAGCAGGCTTGCCTCAATTATCATGTTGGTATGCACTGCCACCAGCCGAATGGCAAAATGAATGCAGATCCATGGAGCCTTTGTTATTTAAATTAGGCTGCCCATGCTAGAGGAAGGTGTGCCTTCCCCCTTCTTGAGATGCTGTGATGTGCCTGGTGCTGTCACATTCCAGCTGAATATGTGAGTGGAAGATGGCACCTGTAGGCTGTGTCTTCCCGGAATATATGTGACTATGTGTTTTGTACGGGAAGCAGATGAAATGTGTGCGGAATGGTCACATACATTTCTCGGAGGTTGACCTCCCATCATTCATTTTAATTATTAAAAAATAAAAAAGACCTGGCGAGCGCACTCTCCCCGTGTGGATGGTCGATTGTTCCAGAGTTTGTCGGCCACGACTGGGAAGCTCTTATCCCCCACTGAGAGGCAATTGAATTTGGGGATCTTCAGGAAGTGAGAGTTGGCAGATCTAAGAGGTCGGGCGGGTGAGTATTTCTCCATGCATTCTGAGAGGTAGGTTGGAGCAGTGTTGGAGAGACATCGATGGACCTGGGACAGTTTTTTAAATGTAATCCTTTCTTGGATCAGCAGCCAGTGTGCATCTCTCCTGGCTTTCGAAATGTGGTCGGATTTGGAGAGACAAATGGGCGCTCAGAGAGCATTGTTCTGAATCGTTTGAAGTTTGTACAGGTTGCGCTCAGAAGTACTGGTAAATAAGGCGTTGCCATAGTCGAGCTTGGCTCCTGTGTTAGCTCTTGCAATGGAGAGGCGGTTGGGAATGGAGAGGAAGGGCCTGCTGTCATGAAGCAGTTTTGCTGTGTAGGCCACAGACGAGGAAGTCTAGTTCATCTGTCACGAAAGGTCAAGTTTAGAGTCCAAGTAAATGCCATGGGTTTTGACAGCAGCAGAAGTGGGGATTCGGGTGACGCAGAGTAGGTGAGAAGCCCTCCAGTTGTGTATGACTTCATACACTGAGTTCATAGTGGCTGAGACCTGAATGTAAGAACTGGAAAGGGGGATAAGGAGCTGCGTGTCATCAGCCGAGTTAGTGTAAGATATGCTGAGAAGGTCAAGGTGGTCAAAGAGAGGTTTTGTATAAATGTTGTAGAGGGTGGGGGAAAGGCAGGAGCGTTTGGGAACTCCACAGGTGACAGGAGTAGGTGCGGCGGAAAAGTCATTGATAAAGACTTGTGACGATCTGTCAGCTAGGAATTACCTAATCCAATTGGTGGCTGATGGAGAGAAGTTGGCTGTCAAAGCGAGTTGTGAGCAGAGAGTTTGGTCGTCTACCAGATTGAATGCTGCGGATAGGTCCAGCATCATCAGGAGGGCAGGTTTTCCAGTGTCCTTGATGGCATCAAGTTGAATTTTTAGGTCAAGTAGGGCAGTTTTGGTTCCGTGCTTGGGGCGGAATCCTGATTGGCGAATGCCCAAGATATTGTTCTCATCGAGATACTGTTTAACCTGGATGTAGGCTACACAATCCAGGATCTTTAGAGGTAAGGTACCGTAGTAATGGAGCGATCATTTGCGGGCATGCAGGGGTCGAGGGAGGGACCCAAGCATCCTTTAGGGAGGTTGGCATCTAATTGGTGGCAAAGGAGGCATTAATGATGGCTGGGATGAAGGGGTAAGTGTCTCAGCACAGTCTTTGATGATTGGAGCTTGGCAAGTGTCACCTTTGCAATGCAAGGGTTTGGGAATCTTGATGATCTTGGTGACGTCTGGGGCTGAGACAGGGTGAAAGTTGAAGGGGGGGCAGGTGTGGGTCAGTAAGGGGGTGGGTGCTGTGGGTGGTGGTGATTTGTCTAGCATGGCAAGTTGTTTGGAGAGTACTTTTTCTTGGAGTGCTTTGAACTTTACTGTGAGGGCGTCTTGGATTTTGTAGCACCAAGCGCTGTCCACTGTCAGGTCTGGCTGGGGGGGGTCTCAAGCTCCCAGAGGATTGTGAAAATTTCCCAGGAGTTGTATTTGGCATTGCTGAGTCTGACATTGTAGCTGCTGGCTTTGGCAGCGTGGATTTCCCTTCTGTAGTCGTTAGCAAGGCTGGAGAAGAAGGCATTCGATGCAGGGCATTTCTTTTTCCATGGTCATCCAGAGGCATGCTTTTTGGAACAGGCTTCAAGGAGCTCAGGTGTGAACTAAGCATTTTTTTAATGAGGGTTCGACTCTCCTAAGTTTGAGTGAAGTAAGCATGTCGACTGCCTGATCAATAGTTTGCTTGTAGAAGTCAACCAGTGCTGCTGAATCCGTCACTTAGGATGGGGGGGTGAGCAAGGGTAGCAAGAAACAGAGTGAGGTTAGTGGAGTTGAGGTTTTTTGTGCACCGGGCCATAACTTCAGGTTTAGCAGGGTGAGCTGGTCTGGGTCATTTCGAAGGGGGGATTCTGAAGGCAATGGTGTGGTGGTCATACCATAGGCAGGTGGAGGTGACGTGAATGGAAATGTTGCAATTGAGGTCGCTACTCCAGTCAATGGTTCTGCCTTGGTTGTGGGTGGGCTCGAGAGAAGGTTGCATGAAGCCGGCTTGGTTGGGTGAAGTGGCTACGCTGGTGGCAAGTGAATCTGCTGGATTGTTAAATCGTAGGTTGAGGTCCCCAAGGATTACAACTTTTGAGTTGGGCTTGATCAAGGGGAAGATGCTTTGCAGTAAATTATCCTCGAAGGGAAGGCTGGGGCCAGGAGGGTGGTAGATAAGGAGGATGGTGATGGAGTCTGTAGGTGACATGGAGAGCTTGGCAAGTAGGGATTCGCAGTTGGGATGACGTTATTGTGTGTGGCTCTGATAGTGAGGGTGTTTTTGAAGATGAGGGTGATGCTGCCTCCTGTTTCAGATAATCTGTCACATTTTAGGAGGGCACAGCCCAGAAGGGATGGCGATGGAAAGGGATGGGCCTGCAGCAGAGTGGAGTCAGGTTTCACTAATTGCAACTGTCTATGTTGTTGGAAGTTATAAGGTCGGGGATTTCAGCTGCATGGGCAGGGATTGATCTTGCATTGATTAGCGCGCAGTTGATAGTCTTACGGAATGGTCTGGTGGGCATGCATGGGATGCAATGGCTGGGGAGCGTAGCGAGGGAGATGTAGGATAAACTGTGTGTGCAGTCTGATGAACCTATTCCTATAAGGATAGGAGGGGGTGTAGTGATAGAAGAATCAGAGATTTCAGGTTGTGTGGGGCCTGGTCTGTGAATATGCAGAGGGCGGAGTGATTGAGGAGCGTGGTGAGGGACGCACATGGTGAGTCGCCATTGGCCTGCATCCCCACCATTGGCACCTGCAGTGTTCTCTGAATCCTGTCTGTACACCTATCCAATGGATGCCACTCTAATGCTGTGAATCAGCCTGGATTGAATACAATATTCACGCCACACGTAGTGTTTTGCTGCACACGTATGGTGTTTCCGATTGTGGTGCCAGTCTGTTCACATGTAAAGGCATGTTTCCTGTAATATTGCATTAAACATTCTTATTCATCACATTTGCCATTACTGCATGCATGGCAGCAAAGGCTAAAGTGTGCAATGTACATCAGATTGCCCCATGCCATTGTGTTCAAGGTGCTAATTCAGCTAGGGGGGTGCACCTACTAACTGCGGAAGTAAAGAATATGCATGGTGGGGGTGGCCGCATGGGGAATAACACAGATACTCTGAGCCACAGACATACCTGTACAACATACTTCATCGGGAATGAAAGGGGGTGAAGATACATTGGATCAAAACTTGGTTCAAAGCACTGCCCTATGATTAGCTAAAAGAGGGGAGGGATAAAAATAGCACAATCACAAATACACACAGTGAGGAATCCCTCTGGGCGGACTGTATCTGTGAGCTTCCAATTTATAACACGTGACCACAACAACAGAAATGTGCAAAGGGAGGAGGAGGCTCAATTTACTTGTCATATGGCAATTAGCACAACCGGAACTGGGTGATGTAACTGCAGGGCGGTCAGCCGAACAAGCCATCCTGCACGGCAGCAGGGAGGGAGGCTCTGTTCCAATGTGCCGGTCACATGATCGCCAATGCCCATTGGCAGGCGGCTGTGGAAAGGGAACACTGGACAGAGTGGCGTTCCTGGGAGGAACAATCACATGGTAAGTACTTGAGCTCTGACAAGGTGGCCAGCCATCAAAGAATATACTACAGAGTTTGTGAAGGTCATTATCTAACAGGTATAGTGTGAATGTCCCCTTTCTCACCAGGTGCAGTGTGGCTTGTGTCCCATTCTGAATGGTGCTGACCAATGGCAGTGCATTAAAGTTCTGGCGGTCAACACAATTGTTGCTTCATTAATAACAAGATGTTCCGGGGTGGGTTGTGAATAACATAGGGTAACACAAGAGGAGGTGAGGTGATGGGAAACTATTGTACTGTTTGTACTATTTGCTCTATTAACGTTTTCATTCATTCATTTAACTATCGAAGAGGAGGAGATGTAAACCAATCATATCTCTAGGAAGCACAGAAAAAAACGAGTTCTCTAACTTACAAGTGTTTCTCCTGAATTCCGACTATTGTATTTCTTGTTATAAAACTAGTCTTCATAGTCCATTCAGATGTCAGCCTCTCGATGAGAGCTGATCCACTGTTCTGTTTGATTTGTGCTCACACAGCTGTAATAAACATTGTTGCTTCTTGCCCGGTTTGTGCTCCATTTTTTGAGTATGTGGTTTTTATTATGAACTAAATAGCAGACCCCTGACTACACCATTATGATATTTTCTGCAAAACATACTTATGGGTGTTTTACCAGAAAACTCCTAACAAGGTTATTAGCGTTATGTTTGACTCTCCCTTTGCTATAATATTGCTTCAGGGAATGTTGTCAGTCAGACCTGTAGCTGGTATGGATATTCTGTTTATTAGTACTTACGGTTCAGGGGGTGCTAAAGATCAGAAACCTTGTGGTATATGTCACAGTCCCAGTACTGCTGATGCACAAGACGGATAGTAATGCTCAGTGCCAACTAGACGACTCAGGGAAACACAGGTTCGAATCCCTGGTCCACGCTTAGAAACATTGTTGTTTTTAACTGCGTTATAAATAACCGATTATTATTATCATTATTATAAATCAAGCTGCAGAAATTGCATTAAAGGAAATGTCTTGGAATAGCATACTAGCACTTGATTAGCATGGGTTGCTGTGTGATTCAGGAAAACTAGAATAGCAAGAGGGGTTGCAGGTCAGGCTTGGCATGCATTGTCAGTGGTATGTGGGATTACTGAACAGATGAAGCCGGGGTGGTGCTGTAGCAGACAAACAAAAGCCCATCTGATGTGACGATTAACCAGAATAAGGTTGCCACATAGACCCTTCTAGGTCTCCAGCCTTACCCACCCTACCCTGTAGTTTGTCTAAAACCAGGCTATCACAGTAATGTCCTCTGTCCTGGAGTAACCCTCACAAATAGGCTCAACCATCTGACCTTTCCATTCATATGTACCCAGATGTTTCCAAGTCTGCAGAACCGAAGTTAGCATAGTGTGTTGTGCTAATCTCCACCATGATAGATAATTCCATAAGATGGAGGATCCCATTCTCTCAGATACGATTGAGCTGCATGCCTTACGCACTTTTAAGTGCAGGCTTTGTCCCCAGTACTGTTAGCTATAGCTCCACCTGTCCACCTGTGATTAATCAAACTCTGGGGTACCAGTTGTCCTGGGGTGAATATCCGTTTATAAACCACCAATCAGCCCCACTACAGAACAGATTGAAATAAACAAGCATACAATTAAAATTATAACCCTCTCTGTCCAATTCTGGTAAAGTGAATGGAGCAGCAGGATTATCTCCTTTAAAGGGCGTGGATTGTTGGCTAGCTGCAACGCAGCGAAAATACAATTATTACCCAATGATAAAAGGAGTGTCCCGTCAAGGTTGTGTAAAGATATCTACTCGGGAGGATAGCTCAGTGGCAACATGCTCGACTTGGAAAGAAGACGACACGGAGCAACACAGTTTCGATCCCCGGGTCCACGCTTAGAAACCTTTGGGTATTAAGCGCATTATAAATAACCTATCATATCATATATATCATATTATTACACAACAGACAATCTAACAACACTACGAAATACACCCACTCTGCAGAAGATAGACAGTTCGAAGAAGGAAACGAAATGAACTCTGGATGCTTACAGGAGGGCAGTTGGTATGGTTAATAACCACAATAATTGGTAAGGATTTCTTGGTTTCAGCAAAAGGGGAAAAGTGTCTTAAAATGTCTCTAGGGAGCTTCTGGGAAGGACCAGCGGGACAGAACCACAATGCACCTCTTGCTGTTGGTGTTCCTGGTGCACTACAGAGTCGAGTCAGCTTCATAGCACTTTGCAGGCTTCTGTGACAGAGCTCAAGATGGGAGTCAGCTATCAGGCAGGAAGACAGTTCAGCGAGTGAAGCTGGATGAACGGCTGCAGGATGGCCTACATGTTGGCTTGGGGTCAGGAATCGTTGTTTCAGTTCTGATCAGTACCGATTGAGACATCTCGGGTGTCTTTAAGCAATGGCACCTTCACAACAGTCAGCGTTGCCGTTGGTTGTGGATGAAGAAACTCAACAAGCTCAAAAATGTCCTTTAAGGCAGACGTTGACAGAGGCTCATCGCTGCACTTCTCTCAGCTTCTTCAATGGGCCTGTGTCCTTTAAGGCAGATGGCCAAAAGATGAAGAGTGTGTCGCAGGCAGCTGTCTTGTCCTTGGTTGTAGGTTCAGAGACCCTCTGGCACTTCCTATCCAGGAAGCTTGCCGCAGAGCCTAGCAGTGCACACTGTGCGCTGGCTGGGTACCGGTTCTGGAGTGGCTGGAGAGTCCTCTGAGTTATGTTTCTCCCTCTGTTTCCTGGGAGATGTTTAGGGGAGGGATTTTGCTTCTCTCTTTGGATATCCTGGCCTTCCTTCACTGGTGGAAGATGTAAGGCAGACTGTACCTTCAGCTAAAATCTACGGTTGAGTTGTCTGTTCGTAATTTTTGTGATGTCTTCAGATAATCTGCCAAAAGAGGTGCTCAGACCTCTTTTAAAGCGATGTGGGCCACAGTGATTAATGTAGGCTAAGCTTGCCTCAGTGAGCCAATCCTTGGGTCCCTGCAAACAATCTTTTGTATGCATGAGGTCATGACCAGAGTGCTTTTCAACAGGAAAGGTAAAGGGGTGAAACCAAGAACAAGGCGAGCCCCAGAACTAATAAGGCAGAACCCTTCTCTCAACAGAAAGCACTCTGGTCTCACTCCCTTATGCAACTAAGTCCCACCCATCTTCCTGTCTGTTGTGTTCAATGAATCTCTCTGGTTAATGGTCCTCCATGTGTGGTTCCAGTTAAAGCGGAAGGTCAGCCTTCAAGCTGCTGAGAGACCAGACTCTCTGACCCCTGAAAACCACATTCTCATACCTACAAATGAGTTGCCCCATTGGGGTGGCTAATTTAACAACAGACCCAGACATGACCAGTCACTGCCATCGATACTGAGAGGCGGCAGCTGGCTTCAGTTGATATAGTTACATATGAAAGGTTGTTGGCTTTCCTGTCTCCCATGTTATTCTCTGTAGCAAGACCCCCATGTGGGCCTGTTTGAAACACTCACTGTTCGTATGATAATCGCTGCCTCCATCTGCAGGGCTTAACAAAAGAGAAGGATGTTTCCATGGAGCCTTTGTCAGTTAATCAGGCTGACCATGGCAGAAGGGAAGGTTGGTTCTCTCTCTTCCTCGGGTGACATCGTGCCCTCCTAGGCAGTCACAATCCACTTAAATGTGACAGGGGCAGACTGTTCCTGTAGGCTGTGTACAGCCCGTAGTACACAGGTCTATGCTTTTTTTTGTGGTGTGAGGTTCCCGAGGTCGTTCTGCCATCATTCCATTTAATTAAAAATGTCAAAAAAGCCTGCACGCCCGCCATGCGGATGGTCGAAGTCCTCGCACCACCTGTGACAGGTGGAAGGTAGCAAAGCTCATGTCCCGGCATGCTCACCAGCATGCAGCAATATATTCTGTGCAGAGATTTCTCCCTGCAACTACAGCCACTATAAAAGCAAGAAATTGGTGTAGTTTAAGATTGAGACCAACTGATGATGCTGAGTGTGGGATCGTAACACCAGAAGTACTTGGGGTACCGGGTACAGAAACAGGGTGCATTGATGAGCTGTCTAGTGGTCTTGCAGCACACGAATAAGATGGCAGCCCAGCACTGGTAGCAGTGGGGTGTCCAGACTCTTTTGCCTGGGGTGGCCCAAGTGGGGCACTGACTTATGCAGGGACAACATGAAGTACGAGCACGCACACGCACAGACAGGGTGGCCCCTGGGTGGACAATATAATTTCAGGGGTGGCACGTGCAAACCAAGGCCGCTCCCTAGACACGCCTGTCACTGGGTCAAGTATAACAACCATGCATTTGCTCTAAAAGAATAACAAGGATGCTTAGGGTGGCATTGTGGTGTATTTCACTGTTGAATGGTGATCCTTACGTGCACCTATTTAGATGTGATGGGGTGAATGGTGTGTAAAATGAAGCTAAGATGAGCAGGGCAGGTCATAAGAAACATGAGCTGTCCTGACAGTCACATTAACAAGGAGTAGCAGCGCAGGCAGACGGCGTGATGCTGAACACGGTGCCCACAGAAACCTCAACATGCAGAGACACCAAGGCCGCTGAAAAGAGAGACTCCGAGGGCTCCTGCTCACCACTTGTCTGGGTCATAAAATATTCAACGGCTACACCAGTGACTCGAATTAGGGCAGCAGTAACAGGAGCAGGCCGAGAGGAAATCAATGCTGGACATGAGGACAGGGGACAAGGCAGATGACGCCGCTTGGCAGCTTGAAAGCACGTTATGGTGGTTTGCATGTTGCGATTGGGCCAAACAGGGGCTCTAGGCATATATGCCAATGCCTGTGCATTGGGTGGAGGCTGGGGGGTGCCAGCTGTGTGTGTCGTTAGTTATCCAAATGTATGCACGTCACAGATATGTGAGGAGAACAATAAGGAAGTAGGGTAAACCAACATGCTTCCACAAATAGGGCCTCATTCCGAGGACGGCAGTAGCTCGCCAGTACTACCGGTGGGTTGCTGCCTTCCTCGTAACATCAAATATGTCGCCTGATATGCCAGTGTCACCGGGATAGTACAAGTCCGGGGAGGATATCAAGCAGCGGATTCGGGAAGTCCCCATTCCCGTGGAGTCCCAGAGGACTCTGCGACAAATCTGCGGGCAGGTGCTGTTGCGCCTGGCAGGTCAACCTGCCGGGGGTAACGGCCACGCCCACAGAGTCGGAGTGTCAGTGTCCGGAAAGGGTGCAGGTAGATTGCTAACGGCACCCTTATTTCCAGACCGCCACACACATAATGAGGGCCATAGCTTTTCTTTAGTCAGTCGAGAGGGGAGAGAAGCCTTTAGTGAAACCGGTGGCTTTAAAGTGTTACTGTCTTTATGCCTAAGAAAAATCAAATGCTCCCTCCAGCCCCCTCCCCACGGATGCGAGCGCGGGGAAGGGCCTGAGGTGCACACTTGCTTTTTGTTGGGCAAATAGGAGAGGGAAGCCTTTTCTGAAACTAGCAGGGTTAAAGGGTGTTTCATGTTAGTTAATTATGTATGTATGCATGTGTGCAAGGAATGTGTATGTAATGTATGTGTGAATGAGTTAGTGTGTGTCAATGAGTGTATGGGGTCTGGGTCTGCATGTAAATGAGCAAGTGTATGGTGAATGGAATGTTTAAATGAATGAGTGAATGTGTAATTGCGCGTGTGTGTGTGTGTATGCGCTTATGTGTTATTCTGGGCCACTACCATATATGATACCTGGGCCCCACGCCAGACAACCCTTGGGGTAGAACAGAGGAGGCGAAGCATCCAAGTTTGCCCTGCCCAGTAGTTAGCCTCCAACCCCTACCTCTGACATGAAGGTTTTGGTGCGCTCCTGCCTTAGTCTGCTGGGAAGAAGTCAGAGGCGTTGCTAGGGGGGGGCTAAGGGGCTATATCCCCTGGTCTTTTGGTTGTCGCCCGGATATAATCTTTTGAGCTACAACCAAAAGGCTAGCTAGCCCCCAGTCCCGACAGTTCCAACATTAGTTTAGCCCCGGGTATTTCCCAGAACTAGCAACACCCCTGGAAGAAGAAGAGATGGCCGGAGAGTGGGAAAGGAGTATGCAGTTGCAGGGAGGGAGTTTGTCAGGGGAAATGCTTTGTGTTAGTATGGGTGCGTGTTAATCTTCTATTTATGGACTACATTCTAGAGAGAGGAAACGTAGAAAAAGATGTGTTGAGCTAAAATACGCAATGGTATTTCAAGGCTGTTTTGCAGTATTATAAGGTAGAGATAGAGTTATGGTGGGAGTGAGGGACAACTGGGCATATTCAGGAAATCCTAGTAGATATGTAGGCTTAAAATACCTCCAGCATCTATTTATGTTACTGCAGATTATTTCCAAACAATAAATCTGGGACTGCCAAACTACCTCGAGAATTTGGCCTTGCCCAATATTAGAACGGGCAAGGAGGGTGAACGATTTTGGTAACAAAGAGGTAAGGAAGTGGGAAAGACAGAAATGATTAATTAAAAAGTGTTATGCCTGGTTCCTATGTGCAAATTAAGCATTGCTTTTGTGTTCCTGGTTCTGCTAAAATTGATTTACGAGTTCATTCCTTCCTACAGAGGGCCCAAGGCCAGTGTAATGGATATACAATAGAGAAGCATAAGAGAACCAACTCCAGGGATCACCATGATCCTTACTTAGATTGTCATCTACATAGATGCGTAGAAGGCAGGATTGTCCAACTCCTGGCCTCGAGGGCTGGAATCCTGATGGGTTTTCAGGATGTCCCTCATTAATATTCATGAGGAAAAATGTGCATACAGTTAGAATCATTGTATGCTCATTTATCTGCTGAATATTAATGAGGGGTAGCCGGAAAACCCTGCATGGATCCAGCCCTCGGGCCTGGAGTTGGACAACTCTAAGCCGTAAAAGGGAAAGATGTGAACATAATATCCTGCACAGCTTGTCTCCTTGGTTCCACAACATGTTTATGTTAAGTTGACTTATACTGCGCAGGTTACCATTAGCATGGTCTCCCGGCGCTCACGTGGTTCTGTAAGAAAGTAGGTTGGGTAGGTTAGTGAGGGAACAGGGAATAGGATAGAGGTTGTGCTTTTCTGTTGGTGTTTGTAGAACCAGGAGAAACTGGCGTCTGTGTGAGTCGGCTTTCTAGGTGTGTTTGGTGCATACTAGGGTTATTTGCGTCTGGAAGGGAAACGTCCATGGACTGGGATGTTTGTTTGCGGCAATCAGTTTGTATGGTGGATGTGTGGGTTGTGGGTGTGCGTGAAGTGAGACTGACCCATTCGAGCGTGTGAGGGATGTGGGAGGTATGCTGGAGAGGAGCAAGGAGCAGGGATGGTTAGTGGATGGTACGGTGTGTTTGTCTTATTGTTGGTTCCTGAAACTATAATATCCTGCACATTTTTTCTCGTTGGCCCATTCCACAAAAGGGTCCGAAAATACCAAACAGTCCGGTCATGATTTGCTTGGTGTTGTCTTAAAAGAAGTAAGAATCAGAAACCTTGATATCGTCATGGACTTCCTTGAATATACAATCATTCCAAAGCTACTGAGCAAAATAGCGTGATATTCCCAGAATGTCACTCCTGAATGGGAGGATGGAAAAACCGTCAGACCATTTACTTTTAATTCATTCAACTTAGGGCAGCACCCTAACTGATTGTGCTATCACCGGTTTAGCCCCCTCCGAAATCAATGCTTTAATTGCCAGAGACATTGACACTCAGAACATTGTGATGTTGTTCTATACTTTAAAACAGACTTGAATAGCCAAACGAGAAGAGATCCTTAAAAAAACGTGACTTTTTTCTGTCCAGCAAAATGTGTGTGAGGGGAGATTGTAAAGACACATTCGTGTATACTCTCCATTCCAACCAAGAAAGATGACGATTTGAATAAAACTTACAGCCAAAACCACATAAAACACACTGTCAAAGATGTCAATAAAATGCTCATCAGGGCAGCACCTGACAGTCAATTGGCAGATGCTTGTAAAGAAGTTTTTGCATCCTCTGCGTTCTTGGACTTGCAGTTTTATTTTTCTGATTATAAATCTGAGAATACAAGTTCCAGAATGCAAAGGAAAAATAACTGAATGACCATCTCCCAAATGACATTTGGCATGTACTGAGAACGCACAAAGACATGGGCATGGCATATTTTACGCAGCACCCCCACCATGATGAAATCACCCTGGTCACTAGGGGTGAGTCGAATTCCCTTTTTCTCTTCCACTGAAGTTCTCAGCGTTGTAGTCCAATCCCCGCGCTTTAGCAATTCCCGCACGCGGGGAACAGGCGACCAAACGCACCGCGGGAGAAAAGGGAAACAGGGATGAAAGCAAATGACGCACTTGCGTCATCACATTCTCAGCTCCTGTGCGCGGGGATTGGATAAACGCGGGGACAAAATCAACGCACCACTTGCGTCATCGCACTCGCAGTTTCCGTGTGCAGGGATAGGACAAACGCATTGCGGGAGATGAGGGCCAGCATATATGCCAAATGCAGCTTCATATGGTGTGTTCTGACAGCACTACATCTGCCAGCATGCAGTCTGTTCATTTAGTGCCGAAGTTGAAGCATGCCTTAGAGGACACACACGCTGCCTCGCTCGGTGTAAGAAGGATACATATCCCACCACGTTTCACTCCTAGTATCCAGATGCAGAGGTCCTCTTAGACTACATGTCCCGGCAGCCATAAGCCTCGCTCATTTATGAGATCACAATTGGCTTCCACGCTGCCGGAATAGAATGGTTGGTTATCCACAATTCACCGTGTAGCACTCATTTTTCGAAAACGGCAGATGTTTAGCTAAATATTAATGTGAACTGGGTATTGAAGAGATAATTTTACGGTTTTCAGTCATAAATTCGAAAAATGGAATGTGAAACTTCATTTTTTACCCTATTCCGATGCATTTCCATACTGCCCTTTTACATGTATGTGGTTGGTATGGAATGCAAGGTGAAGAAACTATTAGAAATGGAAACAAGGAAATAAAAAGGGGGAAGGAAGACGAAATTGTTATTGGCTAATAAGGGCGTTGGGAAGAAAGACAGAACAATGTTTCCAAAAAAATCTAAGATAACGCTCTTTTTTCAGAGACTCGTGAACATGAGCAATTTATATTTTTCAAATGCAACCAATTGTACACCTTAAACCCCCAAATCTGATGATGTAAACCAAAGATGTCCGGTACAGCGTAAACAGGACCAACAATAACATGAAGAGAAACGGGGGACCTTGACTCAAAAGGCATGCATCACTCTGTTTCGACCTATCAGATAAGAAGGGTCAAATCCAGGCGAGACCCTGGTTGCTGGTGGCACGGTGCTGGTTCTGCTTGAGCAGGATGGCTTGGCAAATGGTGGCTATTGAGGCCCCACCAAACTAGTCTAGACACCGGGGATCAGTGGGAAGAGAAGTCAGTGATGATTTGCATCGTGATAGCGAATGGAAGCCCACTTAGAGCCACGCAGAATATCAATGGCCTCAACACAAGATTAGTGTTTATCAAAACGCCAGCAACTGTGATGGATAAGACAGTTTAGATATCAGTCGGGGGCACTGGCATCTGCTCCTCGTGGCCAGGGAGCTATTGTGAAACTTAACTCATATGCCTAGGGTCGGCCGTGCCACTTTCCTCATTGGCGCGTGTTCTCTGTGGCTTCTCACAATAATAAGCCTTTCCGCTCTACTTCAGTGGTTGGTTGCCGGCTGAATCCCAGACCGGTTGTTTAGTATGCGTTATAGTGAATAAAGGGCCTCGCCGTTGATTGGGCGGGCCATTCTGCTCCGAATCTTCGAAAAGCGCTTTGAGGCAGCCATAAAGCGGCGTGCAGTGCTTAACAAATTACAGATACAAATGAATGAATAAATAAATAAACAAACAAATAAATAAATAAATAAATAAATAAATAAATAAATAGTGGCCTTGAAGCAACCAGAGGGAGTGGGGGTGGGGGGCGGATTTGGGGAGGGGAGTTCTCAGATTACATTACTTACTAGCGATTAGACAGTTAATGTCCTGATACAAAACACATTAAGAACTGCATAACTGCAAGGCCAGCAGAAAAGTGCAGAGTTACATTAAGACAGTCTGAGGCCCGTAGGGCCCTAAGGTCCCTTTACTTGACCTCTATAATATTGCTTCTTTATTTTATTTTTTTAATACGGTCTCGTACTGAAAATCATGACAGCACTTTTTCATGGAAACGTGTATTTTTTTCATTTTTTTGCGAGTTGCATTTTTTTTAACTTACAGATAAAACTTCCATTGTTTCCCCTAAATAGCACCTGAATTCGTACGCTCTTTCCCATACCCACTGGCCACTGTAGCCATTTTTAACCATTTATTGTAATGCTAGCAGTTTCCGTGGTACTTCCCTACTTAATGACAGTGTTGCCGCTGCCTCGGGAATGTAAAACAACAAAATCGGGTATGCCTCATTTGCAAAGAAATACAATCGCAAAGCACGAAAAGAGCCAGATAGACGTACCCCTTTGCCATTTGAGGAAAGCAAGTCATGGCTTACATTAAACATGTCATATGGGTTAAAAAAAAAAACGTTTTTTAAAAAAAGACCTCACGGTTGACGTGGACCTGCACCGCACCCGAGACATCTTTGGGGGGACACCGTGTACCACGTGACAGTGGGACAGAAGCCCACATGCAGGAAGTCCTTTAATAGAATATCACGCGGTGACTGACACCTGACATTGCCGCGAGCTTCGAGAAGTGGAGCCGGTTAAGGGGACCCAAGGACGGAACAGAATTAACACCGGAATACAAACTCTGGGAACAAAATAAAACAATAACGAAAGGCAAAATGAAAGGCGACGCAATGCAATGGGGAAAAGCACAGGCAATCGACCGACTTCACGCGCAAATACAACCGTGCAAAATACAAAAGAAGCCAGGCGCCCTCTTTTGTACAAAGGAAGAAATACACACGATTAAAAACAGAAGGCACAGAAAGTCAAAGAGTAAAAAAAAGAAACGGTGGCCCCCCTTTCAAGTGTGCGAGTCACGGGTCACCCAGCACAACGGGGTCAATCCGCGCACATGAGATACTTGAGCGGGGGCCATGCGGCCTCTAAATTTCTTTTCAATACGCCTGATGTCATGACGACATGTGATCTCATGGGCGACTTTCCCCCCTTTTCCAGAGATTTACAGTTGGCTATTCCGTTAACTAGTGCTTATTGAGCGGCTGCCAGTTCTATGGTCTCTTGGCGCTACCCCCAGGAATGTATAACATACTGTAAAAAACGAAATGGCAATTGGTGCTTGAAGGATTTCATGGAAATTGAGGTAGAATGAACTCCCCTTTTTTCACCATCGGAAGTGAAAACGACCACCCTCCTGGGCGTGCTTTCCAGGATTTAGGGAGAGCTATTAGGACAGCAGGCTATAGGGTATCACATTCCTAATGGGAGCCTAATGACGACGCAAATGACCAGTCACATGTATAATTATTGATCAAGAGGTACTTTATTTAAGGCGCGTTTGTCTTTCAAACATGGTTTCCAGTTCACCCTCCTCCATCTCTCATCAGACATGGCAAACAGATGGTCTTGACACCACAGTCTCTTCCTCTCCTCTTTCAAACCACATTTTACATTTTATTTCCATAACCCTTCTCTGCTGACCTTTCTTGGAATGCTTCCCCCTTTCAAATCCATGTCCCTTTCGCTTCTTCCTAGAGGTATTTACCGTTCCTTTGTTGTCCCAGGACCGTTTTGGGATGCCTGCCCGCTCCTTCACGTACTTCCTCACTTTTCCCCCCAAATCGTAATTTCAAAAGACCCTATGTATCCCTTAAGGCTTAACCCTTTACCCCATCCCTGGCCTTTCTGGATCCTGCCTTAGCAAGAAAGCATGTAGCGCCATTGAACAACATGACTGCAAGCTGACACATCTGCCCCCAAAACTTGTGCTTTGTGCTCCCCAGAATCTCCACACCCGTTGACCTTTATGTAATGTCCCCTTCTGCCATTTTTGGTGGCCTTGTAAGAAAGGAGGGAGGGGGGATGTATGTGGCCAAGAGGGAGGGTGAGGCAGATGCAAAACCTCTCGTGTTGATGGGTGCCGGTCAGAAGACCCTGCGACTCTTGTTCTTCTTGTTTGATGGTGACACTTGGGAATATGTTTATCTGGAGGCAGTAGGTGAGCAAAGAGGGTAGCTTCGAGAAAGATCAAATCATGTTTTTGTGGTAACTGACATGCGGAATGTGGCCTTGTCTAGGGGTATTGGTGTGTGTTTTCTAAAGTGGTAGTAGATTTTCGAGGGGAGTTGGTTAGTTGGAGAAAAAATGGAAATAGACAGATGAGGGGTACATGTAGTGGGGCGTAAAAGCTTTGGCGCTGTCTGTGAGCTGGGTAATTGGCACAATACATGGAAATGACCAAGGAGGATCTCTAAGGTGTTTGTGGAAGTACTCATTAGATTCTGTTTTGCTTGCATGAGTCCAACCCAAATGGGTACTTTCTCCAGGAGTTGTATGTAGGTCCTTGGTATGCTCATGTACTTTTAGGGAGTGCCATTGTCACAAGCAGGTGTGTACTTGGTTGAGGCTTTTGTTTTAGCTGAATAGCTTTCGTGCTGGTCTCTTTCTTGTGTTAGTTGCATTGAACGTTTTTTTTAGCTGTTTTTGAAGGTCATGTGGTCTTCCACTGTGCCAAGGTGTCTGGGCAGAGAAGTCCAGAGCCTGGTTGTGTCACAGTAGAAGGAAGATCCTCTACATCACTTTGGATTGAAGCTTGGTACCATTACCATTGCATCATTGCTAGATGAAAGGTCTCTCAATGGTTTGGTCAATTTCCTTGTGATGTAATCAGGGTCCCTGTCATGCAATGCTTGGTGGGCAACGCTTATAGTTTTGAAGTGCTTCCTACATTTGATAGGGAACTAGTGGAGTGTATGGTGGGCTGGGTTCACAGGCTTGTATCTTTTCAGTTTCAGTAACAGCCGGGGTGAGATATTTTGGTCCCTCTTCCTTGTGGGCTTGAGTGCAAAAAGCCTAACACCCTCCGTGCATGACCTCTCACAGGGAGTTCCTGCGGCTGACCAATCAGCCACTGTTGATGCCGGATGTTTTGTCTTATCATCCTGACCTGCGCTGCCAAACGTCCCGTGGGTCAGAAGTGGATGACCCTGTGTGAAAGGCGGTTCCAATGACTGGCTACTCTCGTATTATTCAGGGCTAGTTAGGGGCTTGCACATTGTTTCCTACATCTTCCCCTGTTACCAGACATGCTCCACTGATGCTTTGATACTTCTAGTCCACCCCCATTTCGTTCAAAATTTTACATTTTATTTTCATTATCCTTCCGGCCACATCTCCAACCTTCCTACATGAACAATTCCCCCTTTCAGCCCATGTCCTTTTTTCTTTTTCTTAGGAAGCCCCCCCCTTCTAACACTGTTTTGCCTCAATTAACTGCTTTTGAAGCAGGTAGACTCACTTCCTCCCTTTCCCCCCAAATTGTAGTTTTAAACAACACTATATATAACCATTACATCATAACTTATTACCTTATTCCTGTCCTTTCCAGGCACTATGTGGAACCTGCCCAAGATGGTGTTCCTCTGCCTCCATCATCTAAACTATCACAAACCTCCTTCACCGACCCTTCCACCACATGTATCCCTGTTGACAGGAACGATAAATGAACTCCATATAGCCTGTCTAAATAGGTAGGCCCATTGGAAACAATTGCCTCATGACCTCTCCAATGCCAATACTGTAGTAAATAACAGCCACCTCCATGTTTAATTGTTTTCATGCCCTTCTTGTCCCCCTTTCAGACCCTTCTAGAGAACAGAAGTGTCCTCATGACCCACATGGCTGGCTACATTCTTCTCTCCCAGATCCCTCTTAATGAGTTTTTATCAATTCCAGGCTCTATAAATGTTCTTACCCAAATGGATCAGCATCAGGTCCACATCCTCCTGTTCTTCTTCTCCAGCTCAAACAACATGAGTAACAGCTGGTTCCACCTCATACCGCTGTGTCCTGATCACACCACGTCAGCGTCAGCATATCATCAGCCCTACTGCCTCCCTTAGGTCTACCTTACAATTTGGTTACCCGATCACTTGACAACTGAATGGCCATTAATCCACACCACCTTCCTCTCCTGCAACAAATCTGGCATCATCTCTAAAGCAAACGAACAACTGTCAATCCTGAAAGGACACACATCACTGTACATGAAAGAGTGTGAAGTACATACCCCTGATATTGCTCACATTTCCACCTCTCCAATCTATACAATGCTTCAGGACCTAAACCCTGTTATGCAGCTCCAGAAATCACCCCTTTTGGGCTAAACTCCCAGGTATGCCAGAGGACCACTAGGAGTTTGCGGACTCCTGGAAGGCCCAACACTTTCCCCAGGAGGAATGTAAGGCTCAGTGGAGTGGCAAAATCAAACTGTCCTTTATTACAACAAAACCAACAGGGATCAGTACAAGGACAGAAGAAATCTGTGGACGTCTCAACATCTCCTGGACAGTTTTGTATCCTGATTGCGCTATAGTGACGCCACAGTCTGGACCCTACTCCAGAAAACCTATGACCATCTAGGATTAGCCATCAGGAGCCTAATAACCTAGATGATCCCCAAAACATGTTATTCTATTTGCTCTCTCATGTCAGGTGGCTAGCCTAGTCCATCTGCAAGTCTCTATAACAAAGTTGTAGTGTGAGGGTCTTACCATTGGTTCTTGCCCATTGTTACCCACCCCTAAAATACTGATCTGTGGTTGGCTAGAGCTGACTTCCCCAGGCCTGGGAACCACAGAATTTCTCAGCTCTTGGTGTACCATTTCAAGGTAATAAGAATGACTATGGGCCTCATTACACGGTATGCAGTAAGTGTTTATCGGTACCGGTAAGGGCACCGGTACCGGTAAACCCTTACCGCCTTACTACGAGGTCCCTTTGCGGGACACAACCTCAACAGCTGGTTTTACCAGCCGTTAAGGAACAGGCCCGCAAAGGGACCTTGGTGCTATTTACGGTACCGCAATTTGCGGTACCTTAATTACCTCCTTCCCCATTCCCATTGAGCCCTATGGGGGCAAAAATGGGAATGGGGAAGTGCCTTGGTGAATGGGGATTTTCCGGCCCGCTCACCTTGGAGTAGGCCGGTAATTCCGCCATCCACCAAGGCGGACACAGTAAAATACCGGCGGCAACCATTGTTGTAATAGCGCCATGGTTACCGCATACCGTGCAATGAGGCCCTATGTGTCTGCATTGCAACTTGTGTGTGTCACCTTAGTCTATGAGAGTGCTCTTTCCCTCCATGCAACACTTGTCTCACATTGTAACATCTTTGTTGCAAGTTTCTGTCTGGCGGCGGGAGATCGGCTCCCTTTCCCAGCGCTGGTTGCTGTTCATTGTCTGAGTTGGTCGGGTCACATGCTCGGGGTCCATGATTTGCAGCTGTTCAACTCTGAATTATGAAGAATTATTTGCATTTACTGCAGCTGTGTTACTGTCATTCAGGGAATGGAATTTCATCAGTATCTGGTGGCCTTGGGAGTGGGTCCTGTCTCATATGTTTGTTCTTGTCCAGCCTGAATTCAACTCGGCTCAGCTCTTGCTGAGAGTCTTGTGGCCTGCTGTAATTTTCCTAAACCATGACTTGGTTCCTAAAGTGTCCATGATATGCTACATTCTCCATAGGTTAGTCACACTTTGCTCTGTCAGGTCCGATAGGTGCTCCTGCAGCTCCATAAGGTTATTTGTGTATAAGCATCTGCAAGCTTTACTCAGGATATCTTGCTTCTTGCGGTTTCTGCATTGCTGCTTTTAGCTACTGGCAACATAATAAAGCAATGACAGTATGTATATGTATCTGTCCTCTATCTATAGAACTGTATGCTTGTGTTCTTGATGTATTCGTGTGTGTGGTTATGTCCCAAAGTGTTGATGGCGTGTGTGCTTCATGTCTAACGCAGCTAAATTGAGGTGTCTCTAATGACGTCAGTAACTTGGCTTCTTGGTGCTTTAGTCAATACTGTCAATTGAGGTGTCTTTGGTTGCAGTCTGGGGCCCCTCATCCACTCTGGGGTAGACTTGTACCGCACCTGGCCTGTAGGGCTGGCTGAAGGGGTACCTCTTGAAATACTTATCAATCATTGGAGCAATAGGAATTGGTCTGAAATAGTATGGGCGATCACAGTATCTCCTGGCCTTCTTCCGCGTCATGTATCTTATAGGAGTAGGAGGAGGGGGTGAGCTTCCCTGTCCCTTTTTGCCCCTGTGCTGAAATACTGCGTTCCAAATTTGTGTGGGTAAAGCCGCAACCTGTGTATGTATTTCACCATCACTGGCAAAACCTGCTTGGCTAATACATCTGACTGATAAACCTCCCCTCCGGCTGTTATGGGGCTTCTTTTCACCTTTCATGGCCATTGTCTTGAGCCTTCATATCCCAGCACTACAACCTGACAATCAAAACTGAGGTGCCCCAACAACTATTGCAGCTTTCACAACTCAAAGCTGTTGTCCTTTGCCACTTTTGCAGCAAAACTCTCAAATGTTTCACCTTGTCCTTTGCCAAATGCAACTCCATAGCCACAGAGCCCAAATCTATTTCGAGGAACACCAACACAGCGGATGGCCCCTTTGTCCACTCTGACACCAGCAATATGATCATATCATCTTCCAGGTCCTGACATTCTTTACAAAGATGAGCCAATTTCCGTACTGCACCACCTTTTCCCAATGGCAGGAAAACATCTAGATATTGTAACATGTTTTCCAATGCATATTCCAGGATTATGCTAAAGCATTAAAGTAGTGCACATGCCAAAGTAGAAGGGTAACTCCAAAATCCCATGTGAATAGCTTTTATACACAGAATTATATGATTTACATAATCACGCATTCTAGTTACAATATCATTCCATGACCCCAATTGGCTAACACTACATAAAAAATCGAATTATCTCTTACATTCTCTAATCCCATTGGATACATGTTACTAAGCACAATTCCCTTTCCACATGGTCTCTGTCACCCTGGAACATAATCCGTTTTTTAACTCAGAACAGTTAAATTGTCCCATTTATCAGAGAATCTTTAACCCCATACGTAATGTGCAAAGCTTTTGTCAGAATTCTTCAAAACAAGAGGAGGGAGCGAAACAAATAATAATTCTTTTGATCAAGCAATAAACATATTATCATCCCACTCACGATGGTGTCTCATATTATTCCTTCTACATTCCTAAATGTCACCTTATGTGCGACTACCATCTCAGATCATACAGCCTCCAACACACATCCTGCTTATCTTCCTGAGAGTCCAAACGAAACCCATAAAACACTGTCAAACTCTGCCCTCCACTGCCTCTTCCATGTGTTTCATTAACAAACCCCAATTCAACCCACCATTTGGCCGGACCTAACAACAACCCTGTGCTTCCAGGAAGATTATTACCTGTATCCACAAACCCATCTAGTTGTAAATCCACAACCTAATGGTACTTCATTTTGTCCTCGCCTCAAGTGACCATTTGATGTTATCAACATCTTCCTGAATGCAGTCTGCTTCCTTCGCCCTTCCTTGACCCGGTAACCCAGCTCTTCAGCCCATGCAAAGTTCATCACCATAAACCAAAGACTCAGCAGCCTACATAAACTCCAGCTATGAGAGAACTGTGATCTGCGATATTTCCATATTACTCACAACAAACCCTTACTTTCATCATATCCCAACACATGTGTTCAATCTTAGACATTGTCATGTCCCATGTATACATTGTTCAAGACTATCACATCCCCTCACAGTGTTGTTCCCTTCAGCAGACCTCTATTCTCACATGCTCAAAGCTCTTTGCTTCCCACCTATACGCACTACACATTGTACATCACACAATAACATTGTTCACACACAACATCTGATTATGTTATTTTATGATGCAAATCTATAATGTATCCAGAACTAAACACAAGTGACAGTTATCACAATTCCTTTCACTAGACCAAACACATACTAAATTGCAGCATTGCATCTAACCCAGCCTCACCATTAATTTAATAAAATGTGCACAACGCAAACCTCTTTCCAGCGTTGGGACATCGAATGTGCATCCTAACATTCCCCCCTTTAGTTAATTCATTAACCAATGAATTCACTTCCCACTCCCAGATAAAAAATCCTCTCTGGGCACCCAAATCCTACAGACATCCCGGTTGCTTTTTCCACTCCAAGCATATTCCTACAACGTACAAGGCAATACAACTGCCTACCATTTCTTCCAGTGAAGACCCAGTGCTGCACATAGTTATCTAAATTGGCTGGATGAACAAAGCAGTACCTGGAGGCCCCATTCAACCCTGACTCAGTCTGTGTGCCCATAGGATTTAAGATGGAAGTGGCCCTATCAGTAGACAGAGTAACTGACATCATGGCAGCTCTTCTAGGTAACTTGGCAGATCAGCATCTTAGAAGCACCTGACAGGAACACAAAATAATAAGGAGAATAAAAAAGTGGGCATGAACCTCTTCACAGTTAGACTCTTCCAGGAGGGAACCCAAGAAAAAATCAGTGAGTCTATCCAGGTATCATCTCTAATTCCAGCCTCCTACCCCATAGCCACTCGAAGATTATGCAAAGCTCCAATTGCTTCAGACAAGGTCCCAGTGTCTAAATCATTTGGAGCCACATATGTACAATACATGTTCCCTATCTTTTTGCACACCCAACCTTCCATAGCTGTCAGAAGGTCCAGGGTGTACCTATTGTGCAATCTCATGAGGCGCAGGGCCCTCATTTGTTCTCTTTTCTAATTAAAGGCAAATTCAGAGTGATTAATAAATTGGAGTATCTCGTACCTGGTCACCTGCAGCCACTTAGCATCTGCAATGGCTTGGACACCAGAGGCCAGGAGGGAGGCAAAGAGCATCTCAGCCCTATTAAAGAGCCAAAACTGATCTGGAATGTTCCCCAAAGTCTCTGAAGAAGTCTACGAGCTGTAATTACTATGGGGATGTCATTTCAAAAGTTCAAGCGTCTTATTTCCTTTCAAAGTTCTTAGTCCATTCACATTCAATGAAGAAAGGGACACAGGGGGGAACATGGGACACAAAAGGCACAGCGGTGGCTCGAGGCAATATACTTGACACTGCCAGATGGGTTTCAGGCACAATCATGACCTGGGAGGATAGTGTATTGATGCAGCACATTCCCCATTAAGCTGGTGGAAGCTGCAGATATGCAAGAGTCCCACAAGTCCAGTAGGAATCAAGCAGGACAGACATTCCTCCAGAAAGATTGGCAATTCGTACGATTCTGCTACAGTTCATATACATGATGACAGGTACAGTGCCATCACCCTTGAAACACAAGAAAACATGTGTAATTACCTGGATCTTAACAGGTTTCTCTGGCTTAGTTGAGCCACATAAGAGGTTTTACATGTAAGCTCCATGGTTCAGAACATTTGTCATTTATCTGTGCCACTGCTTCTTCAGCGAGCCCCTCATTCCTCCTGATCTATTGCTCATCACCGCCTGCTCCCATTGCTTTATGTGAAAAACAGATTCTTCTAATTTGTTTGGGGTCGTAAGTGGCATTGCACATTTTTGTACTCCTTCTTCTCTTTTTTCACACACTTGTTACCATCAATGGACATAACTGATGCCTGGACTGACTGTCCTTGAAATTGAACACATAGGGCCTCATTAGGACTGGGCGGTAGCCGTGTCCTTATTAATAATGCGTAATTGCCCATTTCATGGACCCAGTAAAAATTAATCCCCATTCCCATTTGAGCCCCATAGGGGCCCCATAGGGCTCAATGGGAATGGGGATGATGCTGACAATGGGCCTGTTAATAATGGGCCCGCTCTTAACAATACTTGTCCCCTTGCGGGACCCGCAAAGGACATCTGGTAAAACCAGACGTCCAGAGCAGGTCTCGCTAGGGGACCTCAAAATAGGGCGGAATGGGTTTAACAGTGTCGGCACCTTTACCGGCGCTGTTAAACCCATTCCGCCAGGGTCCTAATGAGGCCCATACTCTGCATAAGGCTAGGTGCACTAAACATTGTGCTATCTGTGCTGACATTCTGCTCAGGATAAACATTCTAGGAATGCCAGAAGCTTGGGGGATGAGAGAGCAGATATAACAAGCATCTGTAAACCTTTCTCTCCACACCATTCCCAAATGGTTATGCCATATATTATCTGAGGCAAAGCCATGCACATCCATGGTACTATGCATACCAACCCCTTAATTTTCAATAATGCTCAGTTTGAGATCTCTTTTTGTTTGGGTCATTGCTATTTTATGAGACCTTATATCACTGGAGAGCACATTATTGACATTTACATTTCTATCCATCATTGGACATAAAAAGGGAAAAAGGAAGAAAGAGACAACAACCACATATACATCCTATCAATCAAATGTTTGAACTACCCTCTTCAATATTTACAAAAAAGATCCATCATTCAAAATAAATGCTCTAGTTGGAACGAGCTACGACTTCCACAGGAATACTTAACTCAAGTATTTTTTGGCTATCCTCCAGCGGTGCCTTGCTCCTGTGAAGGTGGACGACTACTGGTATCCTTTCGAACATAAGACAGGTGGATCCAGCACTTGTGGCCCTTCACCTTTGCTGCACGCAGAGTAGAATACACCACTGTGTATGGACAATGGAAGCATGTGTCACTCTAAAGTTGGGAAAATATTCAGATAAACACTGTTTCCCCTGGGAAGAGTTGCAGCCGCTGTAGAACTTCAGACTCTGGATTGACACCCTCTGCTGTAGCCAGCTGTTGATGACAAGAAGTAACCCATAAAGGTATACGTCTGATAGCTCGGGTTAAGTCCCTAAGGTAGGCCCTGAGCTCCTCTCCAGGAATTTCTGCTGACAGCTAAGCATCTGAAGCTGTGCATGCAGGTGAGAGTGTTGTGTGTATTCTGCTCCCTGTAACAATCTCATGGGGAGAAAAGTGGTGCTCTTCCCCCAGTTGGTTTGGAAGATAAAACAAAGACAGGGGAAGGCAATTCAACCAGCTTTTTTCCAAAGTGAAAACAGAGTGGGCCTCATTATGACCCGTTCTGCCATGGTGAATGGTGGAATTACCGCCCTGTTCCAAGGTTGGCGGGGCGATAATTCCCCATTCACCATTGGCCCTTCCCCATTCACATTTTTGCCCCCATAGGGCTCAATGGAAATGGGGAAAGCGGTAGTTATGGTACCACAAATTGCGGTACCGTAATTACCTCCAAGGTCCCTTTGCGGGTCCAATCCTTAATGGCTGGTAAAACCAGCCGTTAAGGTAGGGACCCGCAAAGGGACCTCATAATTAGGCGGTAAGGGATTAACGGTGCCGCCACCTTTTACGCCACCATTAACCCCTTACCGCCTGGGTCATAATGAGGCCCAGTGTAGCTAAACGTGTTTGCAATAATTCATTCATATGTCTTACAAATCTGTTGGCCTGTGGATGATACACTGTACAAAGCCTATCCTTTATACCCAATAAAGAAGGGATTTCTGCAAAGAGTTAATTAAAGAAATGAGTTCCATTATATGATTTCAAAGGCCTCACATATTTCCCACTGTGGAAATACCCCTGGCACCAAAAATGTTGCCACTGATTTTGCATCAGGGCGTGCACAGGGTCCAGCCTAAAGCCATTGGGAAAATGGACAAACTGCAACAGGAAGGTAACAGAAATTACTACACCTCTTGATCATATTCACATAATCAATATGGAGTTCTCTGAAGTGCCCAGATTCCAGGGCAAAATCTCCTTCAATGTTCTCAATGTATTCCCAGTATTAAACTGATGGCATTTCATACTGTTAGCTATAAACCTACTTACCTGCTCCTGCAAATTTAGGACAAACCAGTCCTCTGTCATTGAGAGGTGTGCAAAGGATAATGCAGCTGCTCCAGATCCATGGTAAGTAACTCTAAAAGCATAACTATTTTACCTGTGAGCTCCTGTCTCCATGTTAAATAGATAAGCAAGAGGGCATCCACTCTCTTGACCCATAGTTCCTTCTCCTCCTTTGGCGCTCGTTCTTTCATTTCCATAATCTGAATCAAAGGAACTGCAGTGTATGGAACTGGTAACTGTACCTACTGGGGCACCCGTTCTGTAGTTTGGGAATCTGTAAACGGCAAATATGCCACCTCCTTTGCTGCTCTGTTATCAGCATAATTCCAAAGTGCATTTGGATTAGCATGATTAGTATGCACAGCGCATTTGACGACTGCTACCTCTTCTGTCATTGTTAGCGCTTCAATTAGTCTGGACAATAATGCAGCATGCTGGACAGGGGACCTGTCATATCTCCTAAATCCTCTCCTCTGCCATCTCGACAACCCTGAATGCACAGTTGATGTGGCATATGCAGAGTCAGAGTGAATAGTGACTGCGTTTCCCTTACTCATCTCTAGAACCTCTATGAGTGCCACCAATTCTGCCAGCTGTGCAAAGTAAAGTGAAATCAATTGCTTCTTCACCCTGACTTGGTATGCACCATCCATGAGGCCCACAACTGCAGCACACGTTTGTCTCTCTGCAGTGTTCTGATCACTTGTCGGAGAACCATCTTCAAATAGTACCTATGCTCCCTCTAGTGCATCTTCTTTAACACTCATGCTCCTGTCCCCTTCTCCTTCATTAGTCACACAATCATGTACAATATCAGGGGTGCAACAAAACCTATATTTTGGGGGGCTAAGTGGTGATGGGAGGGGCCACTTCACAAAATAGGCGAGGAAAACATGGAGGCTGTGCCCCCATTGTTCTCCCCCTCCCTGGTGTGGGAACCAACTATCAAATAATATATTTTAAAGTGAAATATGCAGAGAGGCGATGGAAGTCTTTCATGAAAGTAGCAGCTTTAAAGTTTCACTGCATTTGTTCAAGTACATTTTTCTGAACAAACACAGTAAAACTTTAACACCGCCAGTTTTGCGGAAAGGCTTCCGTCACCTCTCTGCCTACGAAAATGCAAGTGCGCACATCCAGGGGTGCACTGAGGCTAAAATGTAGGTGGAGGCTAAATGTTGGTACAGGCCCTAACTTCAGAGACAGTGGAGGTGTGGCAGACGTACTTGTGAAGGGCCATCTAACTTCATTACTCATTGTTATGAGACTATTCTAGTGCAACTTCAATGTTACAATCAGTTAACCCTCTACTTTAAGTGTGAAAACACCCACTTCTATCAGATCCTGAAGCTCCTAGAAAGTGTGAAACTGGCAGATGGTGTGCAATGAAAGACTCAATATCATAGCATAATAGGACATTGCAGAGTGTGGGGCAGTACTCTGGATGGGCCAAGCAACAGGGGAGAAAAGGTAATGTTCGTTCTACCACGTCCACTATACTAGAATCTGGCTGCTGAGACCATGCCTGTCAAATCAAGTGATACAAGACTGGGGTAGGGACATTGCAGCAATAATGCAATTCTAAGTGACACTATTGGAGTCAGTAGCAGAGGAGGAACAGGATACACCAATTTGCAGGGGTGTAAATGTAATCACTTATAAGCACTCCCATTTTTTGCAGTTGAAGTCAGGGTGAGATTACATTATATGCCCAGGATCACACACTTAAGCTAAACAGCGAAGCAGGGATTTTAACCCACTCTACAATTTGGCCATGGCCACCTTCTTCCATGTTTTACTTGGAACAAATATGTAAGTTTTGGGTGTCAAGACCTACAATAATACTGTTCTATAGAGTTTACTTGCAAAATACACAAATTGCATAGTAAACCCTCATGACAACATGTAAATCCTTATAGCAGCATGTTGGGCTAACATAATATCAGTGTACCTTTATTTACCACATCCTGAATGAAAAACTATAAGATTCAAAAGGTAAAATATTTACCCACTTTATTTACAGCGCTTTAAGACACACAATAAAATAAACTCAGTTAGGTTTGCTATGTATGGTTTTAAGAACATTCATCTAAGGACATACAAGCAAACTTTACTTTTTAGCATATCAAGCTATTAGACATTATGGGTATGAACACATTTTCAAAGAATGCTTTATTGTGTTGCTCGCTTTAACTGTCACAGATTTGCAAGGTGACTGGTGGTCTTTCAGTTGTAAATTCACCATCATGCATAAGAAAGGCTTTGATGCTGATGACAAAAGAAAGGTGTTGTGAGTTCATTACGGCACTGACTGCAGAGCCAGGGATGCAGCCTGTATGTCCTAGTGGGGCTGTGACTCGGGGAAATGGGCAGTGCTTGATCATCCAATCCGAGCTGAGCACATTTGCCTCGGAAGAAAGAAAATGCGCCAACAGGTCCATGCTCCTGACCCTTTGAACTGTTAAAGGGCACGGAAGCCCCGCCACACAGTTAACACATTTGTGGGGGGGCTTTAGCCCAGTCAGCTGAATGACGTTGCCCGCCTATATCATTAGGTTTCTCCGGCTCTGCAAAGAATGTTGCAGGATTTACTGTATGAAATCTCACTGGATGTATGGAGGCATTATACAAGATTACCTCATATCCTGAGCCTCTGTGAGGGTTAATTCCAATTGTTCTAAAATTGCAAAAACTGCATGTTCAATGTACAGTGTCAGTAGGCAACCTACAGTACCAGTTGAAGACATTTGAATCGCAAAAGCCGCTGCCACCACAGCTTGTTCACATAGGAAATGACCCTGCATGACTGGATCTAGGAGTCAGCTGTAATAAGCCAAAGGCTTATGGCGTATTGAGATTTTCTGGGTGAGGACCGCCATCATCACCTGCCCATTTAAAAGGCAAAACAAAAAAAATGTGTTCTTGCAATCCGGTGTCGCTAAGACTAGAGCATTACTGATTGAAGCCTTAAGCGCCTGGAAACAAGTTATCATCTCTTCCGACCACTCAATCAAAACCTTTTACTTTCTGTGCTTCCTTGCTTCCTTGCAATAGAAGCCTCATGTAACTAGAGTAGTCGAAAATACAAGACCTACAATAGTTAGTTTCAAGAACTGCTGCATCTGTTTTATGTCAACTGGCTGCGGTGTACTCTGAACTGCCACTGTACTTTCAGGCATCACTTTTCAACCTGCAGGCTATATAACTTGCCCCAGGTACACTATCTCTGTCTAGCAATACTGTGTTTTCTCCTTGTCCACCTTGTACCCCTTTTCTGCGAGCACTGTGAGAAGCGTTATTGAATCTCATCAACACTGCACCCCTGAAGTACTGCAGACTAGCAAATCATCCCCATACTGAATCACCATACTAGGCACATAAACATTCCCCAATCCATCTGACCCACCCAATTAAAAATACTCAAGGATTCACACTGGCAATAATGTGGCATTCTTGTGTGCTGAAATGTTTGGCCACAATATATAAATGCATTAAGGTACTGACAATCGTGGTCCAAGGGAAGCGAGAAAAATGCATTCTTCGGATCAATTACAATTAAGTGGGTGGAACCAGTAGGGATGTTACAGAGAATGGTAGCAGGATTCAGAGCCACTGGGAACTCAGCCTAAGCGATAATATTCAAAGGGAGCAAATCCCACACCATGCTCCAACTGGAACCTTTCACCTTCTTCACAGGATAGATAGAAGTGTTGCATGGGGACACGGAAGGCTGGATTATACCTTGCTTCCACAACACCATAATGCTATTGTAAATCCCTCCAGCTGTTTCTCTGGAAATGGGGTACTGTCTCACACGTGGCAATATCGCACCAGGTTTCGTTTTTTTTCTGTAGAGCTCCTATGCTCTTCAATAACCCCACATCATGAGGATTACTGGCCCATGAGTGGATAGGCACCTTCTCCAATTCTTCCTTCAAATATGGCGATACAGTCCTAAGAATACACATAGTCTGAGGTATCTCCCTATGCTCTAGCATTTTCTGACAAGTGTGATGAATATGATGGTGTCCCTCCTTTCCCAGCAGTGACCTCTCCCTATGTGGCTAGGGGATGGCAGCAGCTACCTGTTCCTGACCCTGTAGGTGGCTATATGAGGGAGGATAACATGGGGGGAGGCAACCCCCAAGGGAGTGACATGACATCATTTGACGAGACATGGCCTCCCCCTTTTTCTTCTGTGTGTACCCCATCCATTCCCTATGCCTTAATGGCATATTGTCATACCTGCCCTCACCCACCTCGGAAGGTTACTGAAAAAACATTCCCTTACTCTGTACACAAGATATCAAAACCTAACTTGCCTTTCAAAACTACTGAAAACACTTTTCCAGACTTTTCATACAAACCATCAAGAAATTACTTCCTTTATTTTAAATATGAAATTACTGGGATGAAGCAGATGAGCCAGTGGGTCACCAAATGTAGAAGGGCAACTCCAAAATTCAATGTGAAAAACATTAACTTTGTCAGAACAAGCGAGTTTAATGCACACACCCGGAAGTGTTAGTCAGCATCATGAAGCTGAAAACTAACAATTCCTTGCCAGATTCAAAACACTTACAGCTTTTACACACAGAATTACATGATTTACATAATTTCACATTCTGGTTACAACGCCATCCCACGATTCCAATTGGCTAACCCTATACATACAATCTAATTATCCCTTACATTCTCTAATCCCATTGGATACATGCTACTAAGCACAATTCCCTTTCCACATGGTCTCTGACATCCTGAAACATAATGTGTTTATTTTATTTTAAAATGTTTTTATTAGCATTTATGTATATAATGACAGTTACACATGTAAACGCAGGTACACAGTTCTAAAGCATTTTGTTGTGTGTGCACGGTAGCTTGTCATTAATAACTGGTTAACAATTAACAAACCAAACTTTCTTCACCTGACAGATAACATGCACCATTGGGCATCCCTTTCTATTTTTAGCAAGTAGGTATGAATGATATTTAGTACAAACAATACATTTATCCAAGTGGTGGATCCTGGGCATCTTTATTCAAATGTAATTGTGTAGTGATACCTCAGTGAGCTTTTTTATACAAGATTTGTGCTTGTTCATGGCGACTTGTCATCCTAGAGGTGGAATATGTCCCATATCAGCGCTTTCCAAGCTTCATATGTGATACTCACACTTCCCTCTGCTCTAGCCACCAATTCACCCCAGACTCTGGTTTCTGCTTCTGCCCAACGCTCAAATTCTTTGTACCAATGTGCATATTACGGGCCCCTGGTTGATTTCCAAGTCATTGTTTTAGCCAGTATGCACGCCATGTCCATGTATTTAGCCACATGCTTGAATGTACCAACCCTGGGGTATGCACCCAACATACATTCTTTCGGGGACCAAGTATACCGTGCAATCCCAGCCTTTTTGCAAACCTGTTCTATCCGTGTCCAGAACGTTTGTATATGGACACAACTCCAAAACATGTGCCTCTTCCCCGTCTCCTCTACTCCGCACCAGGGGCACAGTGGGTGTGTTTTATTACTGAATTTAGCTATCCTTTGCGGCGTCATGTAAGTGCGGCACAGGGCATTCATTTGAATTAATCTAAATCGGGAGTTTCTAGACACTTCCCTGGGGTATAACAGAATCTGATCCCATTCCTTGTCTGTTATAACTCCCCCCAGGTCTGCCTCCCACCGTTCTTTCAGCATCGTCCCTTTGGGATTGGGCCTGTCTATCAGTAGGCTATATAGCCTGGACACCGGTTTCCAGCCATCGTTCAGGGTGTGTAGCAGGGTCATCAAGGGATTCATCGCCAGTTCCTCAAGCCAATTCCCCCACTTCTCTTTTGCCACTTTCCGAATCCTTTGATACCATAAGAACTGCCCTTTAGGCAGCCCTTCCGTCTCCAGTAAGGATGCAAACTCCCTGAAAAGCCATTCCTCATACACATCACCCCAGATATAGATGCCCCATCCCTCCCAATGCCTCACCACTGGTAGAGCCATTGCACCTTTGCATACATCAGCAGCAATTGGAGTTTCAGGAGAATAGGGACGCCCCAGTCTTAACAGTATTGTGGTCCTATGCCACACCTGCCTCCCTAGTGTTACAAGCATGGGGCCACTCCCCAAGCAGCCCAATGGCAACCACAATATTTCTTTCAGGCGTGCCAGAGCCACCAGGCATTGTAGTAGCCCTGTTTCGGGGGTAGCCTCATCAGAGAGCCATTTAGCCACAAAGCTGAGTTGTGCAGCAAGATAAAATTTCTCCAAATCTGATAGTTGTATCCCCCCTTCCCTATAAGGCAAACATAGTGTTGCGAGTGTCAGTTTGTGTCTGGCCGCCCCCCACAGTAATTCCCTAAGGAGCACCTCCAGCAAACGGAAGAAGGAGGGCTTGACATAATAATGAACGTTATTGGAGTAGTATAGGAATCGCAGCAAGATTATCATTTTGGTGATGGCAGCCCTGCCCATCAGTGATAACGGCAACCTGGACCAAAACATCATAGATTTCCTTAAGCCTTCCACCACAGCTGCCGTGTTGCTCCTGTGCATTTGATCAGGTGTGTGTCTAATGTTCTCCCCCAGGTATTTCAATGATTCAAGCTGCCATTGAAGCCCTACTTTCGGTAATGCTTCTACACCTTTACCCCTCAGGCCCGCTAGTTGGAAAACATAAGATTTTACTTTGCTGAAACAGATCCCCCATACATTTGCGTAGTTGTCTAGGACCTCCATTATCACAGGGACATTATGTTAAGGGTCCCTCAGGTATACCAGCACGTCATCCATGTATAGCGATACCAAGTGGGTGGCTCCCCCCACCCACACACCTGCTTCCAGGAACTGCTTCCGAAAGTAAATTGCTATTGGTTCCAACCCAAGCACATATAACATTGGCGACAGGGGGCACCCCTGTCTGGTGACCCTCTGCATGTCCCAGGCCGATGACACCACCCTCCCTGATTTGACCCTTGCCACAGGTGTAGTGTATAGTACTTCCACCCATTTTATAAACTGTTCAACTATCCCAAACTTCCTCAGCACAGCGATCAGCCACTCCCAATACAGCGAGTCAAACGCTTTTATAGCGTCTAGCAAGATTATTGCGTATTGCTCCTGTGAATCAGCTGTTTGGGCCATGACATGTTGTAGTTGGTGCAGATTCAAGGCTGTGCTATGGCCCGGTATGAAGCCATTTTGGTCCCTGTGCACCAAGTCCCTGATCACTCTGAAGAGCTGTTTAGCTAGTATAGTTGTCAATATTTTAATATCATAGTTTAACATCGCTAATGGCCGATATGAATTGCAAATGTCAGTGGCTTTCCCTGACTTAGGAATCGGGATCAACAGCGTTTCTCTCATACTTTCCAGTAGTATTCCTCTATCATAAGCTTCTTTAAACCCTTTGAGCAACACTGGGGTCAGCGTTGACGCATATTCCTTATACAACTCTGGGTGGAGTCCGTCGCTCCCAGGAGACTTACTAGAGGCTAGTGATAAAATTGCTTCCCCAATGTCTTCAGCTTTGATATTTTGTTCTAGCCCTTCACACTTCGTTCTGTCCAACTTAGGCAACCCTATTTCTTCTAGTGTGCTTAGGATATCCTCTTGTGGTACCAGTTGTTCGTGCTTATATAGGTGGGAATAGAACTCCCTAAAGGTGTCATTAATACCCTGTTCCGACGTGTGTGCATTGCCCCTCTACATGTGCCCTGGTAATTTTTACAGAGTAATCAATCTTTGACAGCCTCTCTCAGGCATCACGGCAGTTCTTCCTGATTTCAATCAGGCTAGCTCCACATCTTGGTTCCCCTGTGCTCTAGTTTCTTTATTCTTAATGTCCTCCTCCCACTTTTACAGTTCCGCCCTCAGTATCTTACAAATACCAACCACCCCTGCGATAACCTCCCCTCTTACCACCACTTTCATCGCCTCCCACACTGTGCTCCAGACTTTTGCACTACCGACATTCCGCTTCATGTACTCCTCCAGCCTGGCTTTAAGCCCCACGTTAAAAGCTTGATCAGTCAGGGCCTCTATGGGCATGCGCCACATAGGTATGGGAGGTCTTGACCCTATCATGCCCCTCTCCAACAGTAGCAGCGAATGGTCCGATACTGACCTTCCCAAATATTGGGCCAATACCACTTCTGCTAGGTGGTTCCTGCCCATGAATAGATAGTCTATCCTGGTGTGGAGGTCATGCGGTGGAGAGAAGTAGGAATAGCCCCTATCATTGGGGTGTAGCTCCCTTCATACATCGACCAAGTCTAGGCTCCCCAGTAATGTATTCCGTGCCGTGGAGGTTGCTGCTGATCTGTTCACCGATGGGAAGGACCTGTCCAAATCTATGTCCCTGACACAATTAAAGTCACCCCCCAGATAAAAAAGCATTCCAGATACAGTTTTATTTTAGCACAGAGCATATTCAGGTGCACCGGGATACCATGGTTTGGGAAATAGGAAACATAATGAGTTTATTAACTTAGAGCAGTTAACTTGTCCCATTTATCAGAGAAACATAAACCACATGCGAGATGTGCAAGGCTTTTGGCAGACTTCTTCAAAACAAGAGGAGGGAGAGAAACAAATAATCCATCTTTTGATCAAGCAATAAACATCTTATCATCTCAGATGCACTGGCATCCCATATTATTCCTTCTACATTCCTTCATGTCGCCTTATTTGCGACTACCACCTCAGATGATACAGCCTCCAGCACACATCCTGCTCATTTTCCTGAGAGTCGAAATGAAACCCATAAAACACCAGCACTGCTTCCATGTGTTTATTATCTAAACCCAATTTGGCCCACCAATTGGCCAGACTTAACAACAGCAAGATTATTCTCTGTATCCATAAACCCATCTGGTCATAAACCCATGACCTAATGGCACTTCATTTCATCCTTGCCTCAAGTGACCACTTGATGTTATCAACATCTGCCCAGATGCAGTCCACTTCCTTCCCCCTGCCTTGACCCGGTCACCCAGCACTCCAGTCCAAGCAAAGTTCATAACCCTAAACGACAGACTCTGCAGCCTAAACAAACTCCAGCTATTAGAGAACTGCAATCAGCAACATTTCCATATTACTCGCAGCAAACCCCTACTTTCATCGTAACCAAAAACAGGCTTTCAATCTGAGCCATTGTCAAGTACCATGAAGACACTGTTCAAGACTACCACATCCACTCACAGTGGTCTTCCCTTCAACAGACGTCTATTCTCACATGCAAAAAGCTCCTCGCTTCCCACCTCTAGGCAATGCACATTGTACATCACGCTATAACATTGTTACCACACAACATCTGATTATGGTATTGCATGATACAAATCTAAAACGAATCCAGAACTAAACACAAGTAGCACTTATCCCAATTCCTCTAACTACACCAAACACATACTAAATTGCAATTTCTTCTCTAACCCAGCAGTACCATTGATCTAATGCAACATGCACAACACAATCCTCTTTCACGGATTGGGACATCTAACGTGCATCCCAACACTACTAAGGACCCCAGGGGTGTTGTCTTGTTTACCTAGATATCCCTTTAAAAAAACTTGTATTTAACACACTGTGGGTAGAGACAGATCCATGAACATATGCTTTGCATTTCCCCAAAATTACACAACCCATATCATCTTGCGAAATAACAGATAGCAGGGAGAGAACAAAAGTGCTGGCTACTATTCACCAGAAGAAGTTTATATCACTGGGCCCATCCGATAGCAGCCACAGCCCATACCACCCCCCCCACGAGCAACATGTGCTGCCAGATGTATTACTGTAAAGCAAAATGTCTAATCTGTGGGGGGCTACCCACAATTGCGGGGCAGCGTAAAGCCAATAAACGGTCTCCACACAGACAAGTATTTGGCAAATCTCCCCTCGCGGATTGCAGCAATTTTGTATGCCACTATTATGTCCCAAATATTAACCCACCACATTTGAGCAGTGGGCCCTCCACATTTTTCCAGTTGCGTGAAATAGTCAGTTTGGCTGCCAAGAGAAAGTGCCCAACTAGTGTGGCCTGCGGACCAGACAGAGGAAATAGACCATCACATGTGTCACCCAGCAATAACATCCGGGGATTCATAGGAAGAGAAGAGACTATCACATGTATCACCCAGCAGTAACACCCGGGGATTCATAGGAAGAGACACACCGGTGATCGCCTTAATTTTGGATAATACCTCCTCCCAAAACAGCTCTACCTTTGCACATGTCTACAGGTTAATGCCATTGCCTCATCATCTGCGTACTACACTAAAGTGCTCAACGCAGCCAGACCTTTCCTATCGCGTCAGAACTGCCTTACCATTGCTAGGGCTATAATCGGCTCAAGGCTTGATTATTGCAATGCTCTCCTCAAAGGAACGTCTCAAAAAAACCTCAACAAACTTCAGCTGGTGCAAAATAACACACTCAGGGCAGCCACAGGAACATCCAGACGAGACCACATCTCTGAAGTGAGAAGACAGGTTCACTGGCTCCCGGTCAAAGAAAGGATTGTCTTTGAAACCCTTGCCTTCACCCACAAATGCCTCCATGAGCTCACACCCCCATACCTATCCCAGAGAATCATGAGGCATACTGCCACGAGGCCTCTCAGAGAAGGCTATTCCAACACTATTCCCATGCCAAAAGTCCGTAAAGCCCGAGCAGGCGGCTCCAGCTTTCCTACATTGGCTGCCACTCACTGGAACGCACTCCCTTCTCACCTAAGACAGATCGAATCCCACCAAGTTTTCCACAAAGCCATAAAAACTAAGCTCTTTAACTGAAAGCTAAAAACTTAGTTCCACTCTTCTAAGGTATTTCTCTGTATGTCATGTAATTTGTAACTACTAAGAAGCCTAAGGGCACATGAACCTGTATGTCAAACTTCTTACATATTCTTGTAACAGTGCCTCGATGCCTCCGGGCTGCAAGTTGCACGATACAAATGCAAATAAATAAATAAATCATATGGAAGAGAGAACCCACCCCCATGCAGCCCCGCCAACAACTCAAGAAGTAGTCTGCTGAAATACAATGAAGCATTTCTGGCGTCAGGTACCACCTAAGACAACATTTGTATTCACATTCTGTATCCGTGACGCATCTGGATGAGAAATGCATTCTCGCCCATATCCTCAAGCAAGCCTCATCCTCTATTGGCTCCCCCAGATCCTCTTCCCATCTGCCCATGTATGGCAGCTGCACCACTGAGTCCCCCTTGTCCAGCAGTCTGTATATTTGTGAGACTTTGCCCTGAGAGACCCCCCACTCCCCAACCGTCATCTCAAGGGCGTTTAACGGTCTAGCGGTTCCTGTCTTAATGGAGGATCGCAAAACCCAGTGTCTCAACTGTGCGGACCAGAAGCTCTCTGTCTCCAGCAGTTCAAAGCTGTCTTTACATTCTAGCAAGGTTACCAGGCTCCCCTCCTTGAACAAATGCTGAAGCGATTCCAACCCCCCGGCTACCAATGTGCCAAACCGTTCACTTCTGCACCCTGGATGAAGTTCTGGGTTATTCCGCAAGGCTTGAGCGGACTTGGCCCCCACACCACGCCCCACTTGCAGAGTGCCCGACCCATATAGTAAAGTGTACTTCTGGTGGCCGACAGGAGTGTGATGCTGTGTGTCAGAATCAGGGATCCCTGACTCATATATGGGGTGTGGCCAAGCCCCACCGCTGACTGCACTTGCTCAAATACCTTCCGGGTCGGTTGCCTGATGAGCTCCCCCCAGGAGACCACGTGAGAGATCTGCACAGCTAGGTTGTACCTGAACACATCTGGGCCTCCCACCGCAGTAGGTTTCATTAGAACCCTTTCCGAAATTCTTGCCCCCTTGCCACCTCATATAAATTTAAGAATTTCCTCTTTAGACTGCGAAACTCAGAGTGCAGGATCTGGACCGGCAGTGCTAGACAAACATACAGTAAACAGGGTATAAGCTTCATCTTCACTGCGGTGATCCTCCCAAACCACAACATTTCTTGTCCAGCCCATCTACTTTGGTCATCAAACATTGCTTGGAACAGCAGAGGGAGATTTCAGCGATACATTTCCGAGGCTCTGCTAGGTATGCAGGCTCCAAGATAGGGGAGCGATTCCCGGGACCACTGTATAGGTGCCAGGGCCTCAACTGCGTGTCTGTTCTGGACTCCCAACGAAACATCTAGCCCATGCAATTTATCAAAGTTAATTTTGAACCCTGATATCCGTCCAAAGCTTTCCAGTTATCCAACAGAGGCTTCAAGCCGGCACTCCCCTTTAAGGCACTCTTTGTAAGGCACACGCCGAACCTGCTCCCACTTCCACGATTGACCCACGTATGCCACAACCAATCCGTCATAGGGTAAGATTTTATTCACTGTCCCTATTGCAACCGCTGACAACAACGATAACATCCTGGCTCAGAGCCACCACCATGAACCTTACATCAAGCGCTCCTCACTCTCCGCCCAGTACACCCACTAGTCACTTGCAGAGGATCATCCTGCCCAACATGCCAGGTGCCTACCTAGCACCTTTGCGCTAACGGCCTATGCTTTGCATTTTAACTTTAATGTACCTATTTGAATCGAGTCAGCTCGATATTGCTATACATTGCTACTCATAGTCTACACGCACCTTACATGCCTTGCATAAAGTATGAATTGTCTCCGTTTTCTTTGCACTAGAAACGTACGATTTTAAACTGTCTTGTTGCTAACTGCATTCCAGTCCAGGTGTGCCTTACCGTGACTATCACGATTATATTTCCGCCAGCATTTCAGCCCTAACGTGTGCCCCATACAACTTTACAATTGCCTTGAGTGTCTTTGGCACTTTTGCCTTTACACACTATGCCTTACATCTTAAATGCACCAATTTTCCATATATCTCTCTAACTAACATACCGTTACAACCTGAATGATTGACTGATTCTCAGTCTTGTATTCATGTATAACAACGTGTAAGCATTAACACATGGCTTGCATTCCACCTTCTGATACTCTGCTGATATTTATGACCCACCTTAACCTCTGTTGCTGTGAGGATGCCCACTACCTTAACTTGCATCTATCAGCTGTACTAGACATTGAATGCCTTAGACCTTCTAAGAGAACCAGATTGGTATCGACCTCACCTGACCCCCCTCCCCCACCCATTGCAATAGCCCGACTGCTATCTATGGGGCATTGATCAATGCCAGATCCCTGGTAGCCTACATAGTTGACATCGCTGACTTGATCATAGAAAAAAAGCTGGACTTTCTAGCTATTACCGAGACCTGACTACATGCAGCAGCAGTCCCCTCCCTGCTTATTGCTACCCCCAAACTACTATACAATCCTTAGATTAGATAGAGAATCTGCTAGAGGAGGTGGTATTGCCTTTATCGCCAAAAGCACAATGGGACTAAGAATTGCCCCACACGCCCCTACTAAATCATGTGAACTATTGACGGCGAAACCTCCACTCACTAACTCACGCACTATAACAATGCAATTAATCTATAGACCCACTGGACCAACAGGCTCCTTTGAAGAAGAAAAGAATACCTTGCTCTCCACCAACACAAAGCCCTCTTCGCAAATCCTTATACTAAGCAACTTTAACTTAGGTTTTAATGACCCTACAGACCAATCCCCATCAACTCTGGCTAATTCCTTGGCTGAACTAGGCCTCACTGAGAGAGCCCTCCTCCCCACACACGAAAGAGGAAGAATCCTTGACTGGTTAGCGGCCCTGAGCTGTGCCACTAATATAACCTCTATCAAACCGCAATCTTGGACTGACCACTTCTTACTCGCATTTAATCTGCAAGATTGCATACTTCCTAATAGAGAAAACCTTATTGCTCCACCCATTCCGACCAGGAATAAAAAGAATATCACAGCAGACAAACTCAAGCCTTTTCTCCAACCTTTACTTAAACCTCTACCTGCCTCCTCTGATCCAGAAGAACTAGTGGATCTTTACTACAAGCCATCACCACAGCTGTAGACTGCATTGCACCTCTAAAAATGCAAAAAAGTAAACCTACAGCTCACTTGAACACCGTGGTTTACGCCCAAACTTAAAGATATAAGAAATTAAAAAAGGATATGTGAAACTGACTGGAAATACAAGCCCTCCATAGCCAACAAAGACATCCTTCTAAAAATATCAGCTAAATATAAAGAAGAAATTATTTTAGTAAAACGTGACACCTATAATGATAGGATTGAGAAAGCTAGTTCGAGTATCAGAGAACTCTTCACCTTACTAAGAGAACTCGAATCCCCCACCCCCTAACAGATAACTGCATCAAGGATAACAATTGGTGTACTTATCTAATAAAATCACCATGCTCCAAAATAAAATAGCTGCCAAATACCCGGAATCATAGCCTCACACTCCATAAACCGTCTCAGCATTTCAAATTCTTCTCAGTGTCTTCCCAAGAAGTGTAAAACATTATAGCCTCACTCAAACCCTCCACCTGCCAAGGAGATTCCTGCCCAACATCTGTCATAAAGGAAGCTGCCAATGAACTAGCACCCTTCATCACCTCATTAATTAACGTCTCCTTCCGCACATGCTCTGTCCCTACTAACCTGAAGAACTCATGGGTACTCACTGGACCCTAACATTCCCACTAACCTCAGACTCATTTACGACAGTCCCTTTTTTTACTAAAGATCATCGACAGAGCAGCCTACAATTTCTAGAGCACTGAAACTGCAATGTTAGATCTGCAGACATGTATGCTCGCAATCCTTGACAAGGGGCAGGCAGGTATCTTAATGCTGCTAGACCTCAGCGCAGCATTTGATTTGGCAAAGGGCATTGGATAAGATAGCTGGTTGCTCTCCAGCCGCTTTGGCATGACTGACATCCTTCCTAGCAGACTGAAAAGCAAGGTTGCACTGGGGGGAAAAATTCTCTGAGGCCGCCCATATCAAATTTGGAGTCCCTCAAGGGGCAAGTCTATCCCCCTTGTTATTCAATTTGTATATGAGATGCCTCTGTGACCTTTTGGAAAGTGTCGGCTTGTTTTTCACCAACTACGCCGACAACACCCAGCTGGTCTTCAAATTGGAAGGTGATCATCTCAGAGACAGTGCCAAAATAACTTGAATCTATAACGTCAAAGATAAGTGGATGAAACACAACTGGATGTGTTTGAACAATACTAAGAGGGAACTGCTAATTTTTGGAACACACCAAGCAAGAGCAAAACTAGGCGGAGAATATAAAGCCTTTGTTATTAAGGAAGCAAGCATCCCAGTAATGATGCAGGTCAAAACGCTAGGGATGATGGTGGAGGCATCAGTGGAGGTCTGAGGTTCAGGTCAAATACCTTCATAAGAATAATGCTTATTACTTGCGCCTACTGAGAGCCATCCATCCTTTCTTAAATGAGGAAAACACGGCCACGATCGCCAGGGCCATCGTTTTATCACGATTGGACTATGGCAATGCCCTGCTGTTTGGGGCCCCAAGGAAAGAAATTGAGAAATGCCAAGTTATGGAAAACAGTGCTGTTCATATCATCAAAGGGATAAAGAACATAGATCACATAAGAGAAGGGAGGAAATCACTGCACTGGTTGAGAATAGAGGACAGAGTCATATTCAAGTCCATGACCATAGTGCATAGATGCCTACGGCACAGCCCCTACGTATCTTAAGAAACAATTCTCTAGATACATTCATTAAGATTCTAAAGATCTGGGCTGGCTGAATGTGCCATGTTTCTGTCCAGCAACAGACAGGGGAAAATCCTTCCTGGTGCAGGCAGTGTAGCAATGGAACAAATTGCCCTTAACGCTTCGGCTGGAAAATAACTAGCAGTCTTTTAGGAAACATCTTAAAACTCATCTGTTTAGGTAGATCCCGGTCATCCTAGCGTATGCACCGAATTAGTACCTGCAGATTTCACATCTTGTTTTGTCCTTAACTGTCTTCATTTTGTGTCAAATGCGCCCTGATGCCTGCAGTCTTTTGGCACAATATAAGCACATAAATAAATAAGTAAAGTAATCAGATACAAACATACCTGGAGACTAATAAGCTATTGGGACTTCGTCGATCTGGCTTCAGACCCCAACACAGCACATAAACAGCCCTGATTGACCTGAAGATCCAGATTGATGACTTGATGACTTGAAATTTTCTTTTTTTTTAAACATATTTTTATTAAGAGAGCAGGTCAGCAGCACGACAATAACTTACACATCTCGGTACAGCATTCAAATGTCCAGTAAATGTACAGGGTAGGGAGAAAGTAACAGATTTATAGCATCTATATTGCAGGTATGAAGACATCACATACAAGATAAGTAGACACCACAGGTCAAGGTGTATGTTCAGACGCCGCGTCTGAGTCTGAGTCCAGGCTACACAGGTAAAAGTGCAACAATGTCCAGATGTCCTTGGGACGAGAGGGCGATGGAACCGACAATACAAATAGTTCCTCATCGTCGTTCACCATACAAAGCTCTTTCAGGAAGGAGGCCTTGGTTGGGGCGTTAGGGGATTTCCAGCATTTAAGAATACAATGTTTTGCAATGATGCATGATATATTGAATAACCTCCTTGTGGTTTCCTTTACCTTTCCTATATCGCCCAGAAGGTATTTCAAGGGCGAGAGAGTTGCCTGAAATGCTATGATGTCTTCAAGGAGTACCGCCACCTCCCTCCAGAATTCAGCAACCAATGGATATGACCAGTACATATGATAAGGTCCCGCATCGGGGGCGTCACATTTAGGGCAGGCCCCCGTGCAAGTATTCACAAATTTAGCCACCTTGGAGGGGGAGTAGTGGAGTTGGTTCAATACTTTAAACTGGATTAGCCTGAGCCCAGAATTCATGGACACCGATCGGGTTAATTGACAGTACCGGGCCCAGTGGACCTCATCAATCTGAGTGCCTGTGTCTCGTTCCCAGACCTCCCTCATCGGGTTGCGTGAAGGGGAGTGGGCCTGAACCAGGGTGTATAGCATGGAGACCCCCTTGCCGCAACCATCTGTGGACACCATTGACCTGATACATTCATGGGACTGGGGTTCTTGTGGGAATGTTGGCCATTTTGCCAAAAAGGCTGCCCTCATTCTATAATATTGGAGGCGCTTAAGTTGTCCCCTGCCCACCAAATCAATGAAATCCGTGAGGTCACAGAACTCCCCATCAGGGAACATATCACGTAATGTAAAAAGCTTGTTGGGATCCCAGGATTGCTTAAGGGCCCAATCAAACGTGGGGGAGATGCCAGAAAAGTCCCACAAGGGAACATCCGGGTCATAGGGGGATTCCACGCCGATCCTTCTATATATCCTGGCCCATGCATGAGTGGTTGTATATACTGGGTCAAACGGGCATATGTCTCCGTAGCGTGGGTTAAGGAGGACTGAACGTATGTCATTTGGGCGAACAGAATATTTCTCGATCAGTATATGTGGGGCTGTGTCCTCAGGGTCAAACCAGTGTTTTACGAATTGAGCTTGCGCACGTAAATAATATAACTCAAAGTCTGGTGTAGCGATGCCACCCTGTGCAAAAGGCTCAACCATTTTATCCCAACCCATCCTAGCTGTCTTCCCATTCCAAATGAACGAGGAGGCAAGAGATTTAAATTTAGCAAAGAAAGGCTTACCGGGCCAGACAGGGACATTATTGAAATAATAGAGGAGCTTGAGGAGAACCACCATCTTTAGTAATGCCACCCTCCCATATAGTGATAGCGGAAGGTTGGCCCATAGTTCAAACTTAGTCACCAGGGTTGACAGTAATTCCCCATGTTTGTGCATGTATAGCAGGTCTTTATTTCTAGCCACTAGTATCCCGAGGTACCTCACTTTAGTGGGGGCAGATCGAAATCCCTCTACTTCAGCTAGGTCTCCTGTGCCGTCCGTAAGAGGGAATATTTCAGACTTAGGCACATTAATTCTGTATCCAGAATGTTCTGAGAATTCCTGTATGTCTGCCATGATGTGTTTTACATTCTCGATGGGATCTTGGACGTATAACAGGGTATTGTCTGCATACAACAAAATTATCTGAGGGGGCCCGGTCATCCTAAGTCCTCAATGCGCGTGGTGTTGACGTATGTATTCTGCCATTGGTTCGATAGTCAGAGCAAAAAGTATGGGCGAAAAGGGGCATCCCTGTCTAGTCCCCCTGTATAGATGGAACGCTGGGGAAAGAGTGGTGTTGGTCACATCCTTAGCTGTCGGCTGTGTATACAGTAGACGCACACAGTTGATGTAATACTGACCCAGACCAAACCGCTCCAACACCAGAAAGAGATAGGTCCAGTACACCGAATCAAAAGCCTTCTCGGCATCCAATGCGACCACAGCCGCCTTGGCATCTGGGTCTATTTGTGCCATTACATTAAATAGGCGCCTCAGATTCAGAGCCGTAGACCGAGCTGGAACAAAGCCCGCCTGGTCAGGGTGGACAAGGATCGACATGTACGGGAGATGTCTGGTGGCCAGTACTTTTAAAAATTTTGCATCAGTATTAATTAAGGACAAGGGCCTGTCTTGTGCCGGTCTGCGGGGTTTCAAGAGGACGGTGATAATCGCCTCTCTCATTGACTCTGGAAGCACCCGCTGGTCCATCGCTTCCTCCCAAACCTTCAACAATATTGGGGCCAGTTCATCACTGAACTCCTTATATAATTCCGCAGGCAGGCCATCTGAACCAGGGGAGCGACCATTCGATAAAGTTTTTATGGACTCAACAATCTCTTCCACAGTGATTGGTCTAACCAGTGCACTCCGGGTCTCAGCAGTAAATGTGGGAAGGTCGAGGTTGTCCAGATATCGGAACGTATCCTCTATATTTTTTTGATCGTGGTTAGAATAGAGAGAGGAGTAGAACTCCAAGAATGCGGAGTTGATGTCCTGTTCTCTATTCACCAGTGTACCATTAGGGGCATGTATACTCGGGATCGGGTTATGGTGCCTGTCAGTTCTAAGCATGTTGGCGAGGAATCTCCAAGCCTTATTACTTTCCCCATATCGTCGCGCTCTGGCCGGTGCGGCCATGTACAGGACTTCTCTATGGGCCACTTATGGAATTCTCCCAGTATAGTGTGAAGTTGTGAAAGGGTTTCCTTGTTCTGTGTAGTACTATATTCAGTCTGTAATAGATCAAGCTTAACCTCGGTCGAGCCTAATTCCTCCCGTACCGACTTCAACAAACCTGTTGACTTACCCAGAATGGCTCCCCGGACCCAGACCTTAAATGCATCCCACAGAATCGCATAAGTGGAAACCGAACCCTCATTTAATTCTAGAAATTCCGCAATCTCAGTATGCAACGACTCACATATGTTAGGGTCTCTTAGGATTGCGGATGGCATCCTCCATCTCCTCGCCGGGGGGGAAACGTCCCTCAAGTTGATATCAAGTGTTATCGGCGAGTGATCCGAAAGGGTACAGGGATGTATATCACACCGAGAGACAGCCCCAGCCAGGGATTGACTAATGATCCAGTAGTCAATGCGCGAATGAGAATCGTGCACCGACGAATAGAAAGAGTATTTCTTCTCGTTTGGATGTAATGCCCGCCATGCGTCAAACATGCCCATCTGTTCCATCAGTTGTTTAACCACAAGTGCAGCCCTGGTGGGATTCCTGGGGACCGTCGACGAGCGGTCTAAGGATTGGTCTAGTATCATATTGAAATCTCCACCCCAGAGTATTCGTGTCTCCTCAGATGAGGTTAACATATCCATTAGTGTACAATAGAACTGTGGATCGTCTAGGTTGGGACCATATGTGTTTATCAGGATCGTCTGGTGCCCCGCCAACTCCCCCAGCACTAACACGTATCTACCCTGTGGCTCTATTTTACTGGACTGATATTTAAAGCACAGTCTGGGGTGTATAAGGGTCAGCACTCCCCTGGACTGTGATGAATAATCTGTGAAGTACCTGTGGGGTCCCCATCCCGGCAAAAATGTAACATTAACCTGCCCAAGCGCATGTGTTTCCTGCATAAACAGAATTTGGAGGTTGTGCCGCACCACATACGCTGAGATCTTTCTTGCCTTGATCGGGTTATTTAGGCCCCGGATATTCCAGGAAAGGAGCTTAATGTCTAATCCCTTATTGACCTGTGTCATGTTCGTACCACAAATTAGGCATATGTCCACACTCCCGCCCCTTCCGCGAGGGAAGTGGAAGTCCTGCTGCAGAACCGCTCTCTGGTTTAATCATAACAACTCTAAACATAAACTCCTCAAACAGATCCGGCATAACAACCGGCCCAACCATACCTCTTTTCCACCCCCAACCCCCACCCGCATCATCAACCCCAACTGGACGATGTACCCCTAGGACCATAACCTAGGAACGCTCCTGGGGGGTATGAGCTGCACTCACATGGCCTTCAACCCAAGAGATCTGCACAGCTTCATTTAAACAAACATTAAAATTCAGGGCCGCCCTGTGGCCAACAAGTGAAAGCATTATAATGGTGCAGCATCAGGGAAGGCACATCAACCCGCGGGGTCATTGGGTTTCGCTACACCCCGGGGCGGCAAATTGTGGTTCCCAGCCCGATCCCGGGCCGGCAACGGGATGGAGGCCTCAACATACAACATGGCTTCAGTTGGATTTTCAAAGAAATGAGCCCGGCCACCATGCTGTATCCTCATTTTCGCCAGATAGACAAGTGAATATGGGACCTGGCGAAGCCTTAGTTGCCTCTTGACGGGTTCGTATGATCTTCTAAGTGTTTGGACATTCGTGGAAAAGTCCAGATATATGTGTATCCTGTTGTTCTCATACAGTAAAGTGCCCTTTTCCCTGGATATTCGCAGGACAGCGTCTCTGTCCCTGTAGTTTAGAAGACGGGCAATTATTGTGCGAGGCGGAGCGCCCGGCTTGGGCGGAGGTGCGATGTGCGGTGTGCTCGCTCCACCAGAAAGTGGTCCGAGAATGCATCCGGGCCCAGGAGTTCTTTCAGAAGGGCTTCTACTTGGCGCTCCATGGATCCTTTACCAAAGGATTCGGCCACCCCGACCAACCGTATGTTATTCCTCCTTGGACGAGATTCCAAATCTTCGCATTTATCAAGGGTTTTTCGGAGGTCCCCCTTCAGTTGGGCAATATCACAGCCATGTTGTGCTATCGCGTCTTCGTTGGTAGCAATTCTGCCCTCAGCCTCAGTAGTGCGTGCACTCTCCTTGTCCACCCTCGCCTTTAAGGAACTGATTGTTGCCCCAATATCGTCCAGTTTTGTGTTTACCGCCAAAAAGCCATTCTGGACCATAGCCATCAGTCTATCCACCCTCTCCTCCATTGGCAATTCAGGTGAGCTAACTGCCTGCTGCGACGAAGGTTCTGCGGACCCGCTAGGCTGGGCACTAGCAAAGGAGTCCATTGGACCGGTTTTTCTGGAGCGTACTCCCTTCTGCTCGTGGCGGCCCATGTGCAAAGGAGGGTGGGCCGGAGCCTCTAGCACCTCCAGTGTCCCCTGTATCCACGTGCTGTAGAGGCGTTATATGGGGTTGGTAGCGTGTTCGAGCACAGTCGCAGTGCGACGTGGGTTCAAAGAATGTCAATACCGCAGGATTGATCTAGCGGGGCCAGGGGAGCGATCGGGCCGCAATGGACCCCAGTAGAACCAAGTGTTAGTGGCACCAACAGGGAGGTATTGCGAGCACAGTGTAGGTAGGCGGCCAGTCTCTCAGGATCAGCAGTACAGTATGTAGTGTCACCCACCGTTGACCGTTGTGGGCCGCTGTGTGCAGCCACCAAGTTCAGGCACAGAGATGATAGTATGGTGCTCAATCCAGTGCTCTGGCCGCTTAAGGCCTCAAGTCTGCATCAGGGGAGTAGCCCTAGGTGCAATCTGCGGTGAGCAAGCCCAGGCCCCAACGTGTCACGGTGTGCAAGTGTATTCAACCCTCGCCCCACAAACTCGGACAGAGTAACTGTCCGGGGGAGGCCTTCTCCAAAATATTCACCTCCTCCAGTGGCGGCTTCCTATGGAGCGCAAACCCCCCCCCACCAACCCCTCCACTCGACCTTACTTGTGGGAGAAGTCCTTCGGGGAGGGGGCTTCCCACCCAGCAGGAGACACCAGGTGTCGTCGCGGATGTCATCCGCGAGGTCCGGGCCCCACGCAGTCCCAGGGAGGCTGGGGGGCGGCCACCCAGCAGGGCCACCGGCCGGCCCAGCAGCGGGCCACGCCGCACAGCGTCGCGGTCGCTCTCCTTATGCTGCGAGGGCGGCCCTGAGCAAGGATAGGCGATCGCCAGGATTCATTGAAGCCGGAGCTCACGGGCTAGTCAGCCATCTTTGTTGTGCGCAACAGCGGCCCCCATTACTTAACATTTTTAACTAATCCAGTTTTAACTCGGCCCACCAGGCCGTTACCACCCATTCCAGCCCTTGGAACGGGTGCTTAACACCATATACATGACCTCCACGGTGAGTCCAAATAGTTTCACAGCGAGGCCCCTAGCCTACAGGGTGCCCTTTTGGTATTTTATTTTATTTTATTTTACAGCTTCTAGAGTTGTTCTGGTAAGATTCGTTGTATTGCAAGTTCTGTTTTGGGGCATAGTAAGATGCTAGTTCTTTCCAGTAGTCTGGCCCCTGGCCCCACAATTCCTCATTTAAAATACAAGGGGCGTTGAAATGTATTTTGGTCAAAACCAATAAGCAGCAGAATTCTTTCAAAATTGGTGTAATATACTAGTGCTTTCTAGGCTTAGGAATGCCCTTCTCGGTTTGAGATTTTGGGAGGCCTGTGTCATTGATGTTACGGTCGTTTAGTCTCCATAGTACCAGAAATCCATTCAGCTCTTCTTTGTGGACAGCATTGAGCATTCAAGAATGGAACTGAACTTTCATGGTCAAGTCCAATTCGTGGCTCACATCTGCGACAGCTTTGTGGGCCTAGAATATGAGTGGACACTCGTTGCTGAACAGCGAGCTCAGCTGTGTTGCCCCAACCAGCAGTCCCCTGGCGGGGCTCAAGAGCCTGCAGTCATTTTAATGATTTGTGTGGTCCTGGGCACAGTCATAGGTGGGTCTCTCATATGGCACATTAGGATTTTCACAAGGGTTAAAAATGCTCCTTTACCACAATTCATATAAAAAAGGGGATTTTAGACCACCAACAGGTTTCTCTTCAAAGAGAAATTTAATAGCACTTTAAAATATCCCAGGGGCCATGCACTGTCTTGGTTGCAGTTTACATGTTCCAGACCCATTGGTTCCTCATTAACACTGCCCCCCTTACCTCTCACAGAAATTCTCCAAAGCCCACTCATCAAGTCCGACTAGAACCGCATGCGCTCACTGTCTCATAAATCCAAGGTTCAGACGGGCAGAGCCGGTGGTTCAAGTTTTCGGGTTGTCACAGCAAATCTATGGAACTCTCTACCACCTGCACTGAAAACCGGACTATATTACTGCTCCTAAACCTGTACTGTTAGACCAATGGCGTCTACGTTCTACCATTCATCTTGTCATGACCACCACCCCACAAATCCAGAGAAGTTATTGGGATTAACTCATCAGATGTAATCCATAATCCGATTTGCATTAACAGAAAAAACATTGTTATGATTGCATCATCTGCATATACAATGTTCCTCAATTAACATGACTCCATAAGCAGTTGCTACAGTTGCAGTGATTCTATATGCAATGGTAGGGTACCAGTAACTTCAGGTACAATAGTCGACATGTGTTTTGCTTAGTATCCAACTTTCTTGCAGTGAAGACTAGTGAGCTTCTTCATGACTATGTTACACTGCTTCTTATTTTGAAAATCTGTGTAAAGAGTGTAGTATAGTGCACCATTAATCACCTTATATTTTATATCTTTTCCATTATTGATGTTGTATTCGGTAAACGTATGATATACAACCGACTTGTCCATATATCTGCCCCTTGTAACATGACCCTTTAAATTTAATACTGTGTTAAGATTACTGATGCATAATTTGACCTTTTTATCACATATTCACCTGAGGTGCATATAATAATACATACAAATGTTCTTTTTTTGGGGGGAAATTCCCTTGATATATGCATATGTGCGATTTGCAAACCGGGCATATCTTGGCGCATTCATATTCTGAAAGCCGCCCCACTTCTATCTAAAGAGCAAATTAGACTCACCCATATTGTGTGTCTATAATTGCGTTAAATTGGGTGCAACCCTTTAAACCCCTAGAAGCACCTCATCAGTTTCCAAACTAATGTCTGCGCTTGTGGTTCATGCCGGAAATATCTTTTATCCTGTGTCTGTTGTCTTGATGGTTCTTTTAGAGCACAAATCTTAAAATACATGCCCATAAACCTCTTAGCTCTAATATCTGTTGTACACCTATAATGCCACCTCCCCATGGCAACTGCCCTAACCTATCTCAGCACCTACCTTTTGTTTCCAGACCGAACTCCAGATCCCAAAAACACGTATCAGTGTTGAAAAGAGTTCTCGTTTTCCCTGCACCATTTTGGATCTATTTATACACATCTTTGTAGGTCTAAATCGGTGGCCATTTTGAAATGGTACGCTGATCATATTTTCAATCACTTGGTCTGCAGGTTAAGGGACCAACACCCCCTAGAGCACTCAATTCAGTCATCTATTCTAACTGTAGGTATCAAATGTGACTTTTCCTCACTACAGTCCTATCCACCATGCTCTGTGAGCTTAAACATTCATAACAACTGTTACTTCACAAATATGCAGTTACTTCTCCCGCTCTACCCTTGTGTTTCCTTCAATACTCCTCTCTAATCTTAAAAATGTTACTTAACCTAAAAATGAACATAATTAATTGTCCACGTTGAGGCCAAGAGTAGTGGCCCTAAATTTAAAAATTAATTGAGCCTCTTCCTGTCTCATCGATGTTTTTAACTTCCCCCCTCTTTCATTTTGAACCAGGCGTTTTAAGCCACAACATCGAATCTGTTAAAATCCTCAGATCCATGTACCAGATATCAATGTGCTTCCAGTGGAGATCTCACAACTTGTACCTTAATTGCTCTTAGATGTTCATATATTCTCACTCTTAATTCTCGTTTGGTACTTCCAATGTAGTTTTGCACAAATACATTACAAATGTACTCTTGCAATTGATGAACTCCTTAAAACAAATAGTGATGTTTTATGAGCCTGAGAACGTCTGACAGTTTTCTGTAAATTTGCAGTAGTTGCATGTACCACAATTTTTTTTAAACGTTGGTTTAGTGTTTAGCCAATTTGTGCCTGTACTTTGTTTTTTCTCTTGTTTGAGCATAGATGAGGCAAACAAATTACCAATAGTAGGTGTTTTTGTATACACAATTTTTGGTGGTGTGTCTATAAACTGGCAAATGTCTTTGTCTAGTTTCAAAATGTTCCAGTCTTTTGGCCATTTTATAAATCAAATACTTTGCATGGAATATGAAGTGATACATCTACACATATTTAAATTCTCTTGTTGATGTTTTTTTAGAATCAATAGTTAATTTTTCAATCTTCCAAAAAACGTGTTGTCATTGTTTCATCATACCCACTTTGTCAAAATCTTTAAATTAGCATTTCGCTTTGTCTGCAGAACGACTCATTAGAGCTGCAATTTCTTTTTGCTCTAAGGAATTCTCCATATGGCAGATTGTGTCTAAGGGCCTCATTACACGGTAGGCGGTAAGGGTTTACCGGTACAGGTATTTTACCGGTACTGGTAAATCCTTACCGCCTTACTACGAGGTCCCTTTGTGGGTTGGAGAATTTAACGCCTGCTTTTTGCCGGCGTTAAAAACCAACCCGCAAAGAGACCAGGGAGCTAATTACGGTACCACAATTTGCGGTGTCGTAATTAGCACCTTCCCCATTCCCATTATACCCTATGGGGCAAAAATGTGAATGGGGAAGGGCAATGGGGGAAGGGGGAATTACCGCCCCACCAACCTTGGAATAGGGCGATAATTCCCCTTTCCACCAAGGCGGTGCCGGTATTTTACCAGCATGGACCAAGGTGCTAATAGCACCTTGGTCCACCGCCGTCCGTGTAATGAGGCCCTAATACTTTTTAAAGGACAACTATCCACACATAGTGTGGTGTTTGCTTCCATGGGCTTTCTGAATGTTTGATATTCAATTTGGTTGTTGAGAATGGAGATTTCCAAGTCTAAGAAGGGAATCTGCATTTGGCTATGTGTGGCTTTAAATGTGATCCCGTTGGTATTGGCATTAAGAAATCTGATGTACCTGCCTATATCATCAATATGTCATCCATATACCGCCACCAATTGATGACACCCCCATTATGGTGCAGATATATATATATATGTTTCCTCCTAAAAGCCCATGCATAGATTGGCCACTGAGGGTGAGCATTTAGAGGCCATTGCTACTCCCAATAGTTGTTCATAGATTTGACCATTAAACATGAAAAAGTTGTTTGATAGTACCAATTTGGGGGGTTCTAGCAACATTTGTTTGTCTTGATAGTATGTAGCCTATTTTTGGTTGTGAAAATACTCAATGGCCTCCAATGGCCTCCAATGCCAGTTTGTGTTCAATAGAAGTATATAGAGCTACTACATCTAAAGTAACCAACCACATAGACGGTCTCCATTGTATCTTTGATAGTCTCTGCAAAACACGAATGCTGTCTCTGGTGTATGATTTGAGTGATGTAACCATAGGATTCCAGAAGCTGTCTATACATTCCGATATTGGTTCTACAGATGAACCTATATAGTTCACTATAGGCCTACACGCTGGAATTTATTCTAACACTTCATGGATTTTTGGTAAAAAATAAATGAAGGGATTGCTCGGATATTTTCTTTGCATGTGTGCATAATCCTTTTTGCAAATCATACCTTCATTGTCCCACATTTGTGTCTTTGCCCAAACCTCTTGGTTAAGCTTGGTCCAAGGTCTCCGGCTGAAAGTATGATACTTTCCCTCTTCTTGTATATGGTTCATGCCCACTGTAGTCCTGGCTGTTTTGATTGACAATATTGCCACCTATATCCACCTTTATCCGCTGATTTGATAATGATCAACTCATCTTCCTGTAACCTTGTGATATTCTCCCTTTCCTGTACAGATAATTGGTATGCCCATATTTCTGCATTTTTCTAAGTTGATCATCCAGCTTACATATATCTGCCATCACCAATTCAAAAAAGATATCTATCACATTGTCTTCTGGTAGTGGTGGAATTAATATAGATTTGGCTATTAGGCAATTTTCTTTACTAGTACCTTGTTCTATGTCTTAATCATTTAAGATTTTGTTCATATCAGAATCCTTACGATCTTCTAGAGATAACAGCAATTGGATCTGTTACAACTCATTCAATGAGTGTGAAGAGACATCACTTGCCACAATACTTTCTGGTATCCTCTCACTGTGAAATTTGGAAAATAACTTTTTTAACTTTAACTTCCTAAGAAATCTGTATGCATCAAGGTATATATCCATAGTTCTTATTAATGAACTCGGTGCAAATGTCAAGCCTCTTTGTAATACAGAGATTTATAAAGATGTACATGTTTTATCTGATACATTTATACTGGTTTTCTCACCCAGGATTTCAAATAACCTTTGTTTTGAAATCTGGTAGCCATACTTCTTATCTTTGTTTTAAAACGTTTGTAGATCCCCTACGGATTACTGGTCCTTCCGGAAACATCAGAAAACCTAGCTCTTCACCCAGTGTTCTTGCCCTGCATGTTTTTCATTTTTTCCCATCCTTCAGCCAGAGTCACAATTTGGTATAGCACTGTCCAGAGCCTATGCGGGTGCATTCGTTTCGAGCCTTCGGTATAGTTCACGGCAGGAGAATATCAGATATTTCACTGTGGTGAATGTAGATTTCAGTTTCCCAGTTCTATCCTGCTCTGTGTGGAGTACAATAGTACCAGTTAGGCAATGAGGATCACCTTTCAGTTTTGTGGTGTTAGACTAGTTAGTTTAGGTTGCTTGTATAGTGCTCACACAAGCAACAGACCACTTTACAGTGCCAAGAAGATCAACTGAGTAGAGTTCTAGACGGGAAAGGCCCAATTTGTCATCCAAGTCCATAAATAATGCAGAAGAGGTAGGTCAATACTTACTGATGTCTGGCAGAGGCGCATCGACCTGACACCATCATCTAGAGAATGGAGCCTTGAAAGTGAAGGGATTAACAACAGCAATGCTTTACCTGGGTTTGCTACCCTGTGTGAAGTGCACTGGTTTCATTCCTGCAGTTTAGGACTCCTTTCTATTGCGGGGGGGGGGTTATCCTGTGCGGTCTGTGAAGCACCCTCAGTAGAATCACCTTTGAGTATTACAGTACAGCTGTTTGCGTGTGCTCTTTGTGAAGTGCATTTCAGTGCAACAGCTGACATCCCAGTTCAGTAGTGGAGTGGAGGTGCTCTGCCTTTTGTGAGGCGTTCTTGTTCTTCACTGAATGCCCCATTTCAGGATTGCAGTATCCCACACGAGGTACCCATTCTTAGTTCTTCAGTGGCACTTTCAGTATTGCAGAGTGGGTGGTCTTCATGAACTGTACTTGTTTCACTCCTAAATTGAGAGCCACATTTTAATTTTGCCGTGGCGACGTTCTGACACATTTCAGGGTCCCCTTTTATAGGACTGCAGAGAAGGACACATTCTGGTGTGGGTACGTTGGTGTCCTCTCCTGTGTAGTTGCACATATTTCGAGTTGTTTTAGTCCTTCAGTAAGTTGTATTTTATCAATGGTGCAGGTCGTCCCTCAGTGGAACATATTGTGTCAGTCCTGCAGTGGGGATCACCATTTAGTTTTGTAGACGTTGTGTCCTGTCGGGTGTGAGATACACTAGTTTTAGTCCTTCATTGTGTGGCATGTTTTGCATTGCAGTGATTGCCATAGTGTTGTGGTTTGTATGATGTGCATTTGTTTCAGTCTGCATTTAAAACGGTTGTATACTAATTGACTTTTTCACAATTGACCTCAGGAGAATTGACCTAATTTAGAAGGTCAATTAGGACATATTTGCGGGAGGAAAATCCCGCAATCCCACACCCATTCCAAAACCCCCCGCAAACCCCAATCCCAATCCCTTTATATTATTTATAATCCAGAACCAACTCAATACATATATAAAATAACTAAAATAATATAAAGGTCAATTGTGCAGAAGGTCAATTAGGACCACTATAGTTAGGTCAATTGTGCAAAAGGTCAATTGTAAAAGGTCAATTTGGGAAATACCTTTAAAACGGTGCAGCCCCTTGCGACATACATGCCTGCAAAACCGAGGCAGTTGATTTTGGGCTCCCAGTCCACAGCAAGCTGGGCATATTGTAGTGTGCAGGTATGGACAGTCTGAAACCGTTTATGTGGACAGTAACAGCTGTGTTTTCACGTTAGAAGAATGTTGAGAAATAGTGTGCTTTCAAGGAACGTTGGTTATATGGTCAGCCATGTCTTTGAATGGACAGCAATGTCTTTCACTAGACAGTGACTCAGCAGAGCTGGAGCGCCCCTCAGTTCAGAACTTTGAAACTCCTCAGAGCCAACAAGCGTCGTTAGCTCCCACCTGTGCCCTGTGTGCGTGTCTTTGTCCTATCAGATGGAATCTGCATGTTGCAAACGGTTCTTCCTTCCACATGTCCTTTCCCTATACATTAAACTGAGTTGTTTTTCAGTCTTCCTGGTACATGGAAGAGGAAGGGATGTACTCTAATCTAATACTGCCCTAACCTAATACTGCCCTGGAGGTGCACCTGACATTAATTCATTCACTTTATTTTATCATAAAACATTGTGTAACTCTGTTACCCATGTGATTTGAATCCCAGTCTCACTTTACTAGCTTTCCAGTAATGTACTTTGTGTCGAAAATATATAGTATGGCACCCTCAACTAATGTTTGGGACTCATGAAATCCTTCCTGAACCGCCTGTAGCCCACCTAGACCCCCGCATCTGTCCTCGGTACGTTCCCAAACCCTTTAAAAGCTGAGCAATGCCCTGCTGGCACACCTATCTTGCCACTTTACTAGGAGTCTGTTGCTGTGTCGCCCTGCGCTTTTCAGACCCTCTTCCAGGGAGCCTCTTCCTGTATCCAGGTGTGCTCAGCTCAGGTGAGGTAGCTGTGTCTTTTACTGAGCAGAAGTCCACTTCAAACTGTGAAAGAGCTGTTCTAGACCCAAAGCCCGGGAACCAGAGAGGATCAAGGGAGGAGATCTGTGATACTCTACATACTGAAGTCTGCCCTGTGATTCAGAGCCCTCCAGATTCGGTAGTTGTATGGAGAAGGAAGGTTGCCAAAGAGGCCCTTTGCTTGTACTTGGCAGGCTGCAGTGTCCAAAGGCCAACGGATAACGAAAAGTTCCTGCAATCGCAGGGGCCTGGTAAGTTCATTGCCTGTGCTGTGGCAGGACTCCAATCCCACCTGCCCTACACACCCTCAGTTAACTCCTGTCCATACTTCAGTACCTTAGCTCTTGACCCCACCATTATCCCCCCGCCCCCATGTACTTTTCGGATAATACCCATATGTTTCTAAGCAACGGCCCAAAAAGTGAATTTATTGCCAATAAGCCCCAGCTGCTGGACATTATTATTCGAATTTTAAGTGAATAATAAGAGGGGGGGGGGTTGTTCACTCATTTCCTGCTCTATTTTGTAAGTGTACAGAGTTAATAAGTGTACCATAGCTACCCGTGGGTAGATATATTTTGAAGCTCTGTCTTCCTTGTGTACAATAAAGAAGTTTATAATGTACAGTGACACCCAGGGATCATTTAAAAACATATTGTGTGCTGTTCTAAAAAGGACCTTTTGTGTGAAGTCATGGCTGAAAATGTGTGGATTTACAAAGGAAAGGTGATGCAGTTTCACTGTTGAATTTAAGTGTAGGTTAAAGTGTACAGTATCATTTGAACAGTTTCAGCTGTCTCTATGTGCAGAATACCCCCTGCATAGTTTAACTGTCTGCATTTATTACATCTGTGTAATACTCAACCTGATTTAAACTTCTGCCCAGCAAACTGTGTAAATACTACTTTCATATCATCCCCAGCATGTAGGAGTAATCTGCTATTATTCTGCCTGCATGTGTATAATTTGCATTTATCTTCAATATTATTCTGCCTTGTTGTGTATCATTTGCATTCACCTTACTTGTTATTCTACCTTGTTGTGTATCATTTGCATTTATCTTCAATATTATTCTGCCTTCTTGTGTATTATTTTCATTTACCTTGCTTGTTATTCTGCCATGATGTATGTTATTTGCATTGACCTTGATTATATTCAACCAGTTCATTTGTACTAAACCTAAGGTATGGCTGGCATCCCTGGTGCCAGTAATCATTATCTTGAGTCTGCAGTCCTTCTTGTGTGTGAATGGAGTCTACTGTCACTTTGCTGTATTGTAAATGTGTTTAATTTGCAACAGTTATTTCACATTGGTTGTTCATTCCGAAGGCCCCCAGTTCTCCAGTCCACGTCTTCCCCTCGTCCAGGAGTCCACATTGACAAGATTGGCACAGTAGCTAGCCCATCCACACTGTTGATTCCATCTCTGGAACATTGATCAGGTTTGCCCTTGTTCATTCAGCTCTAAGTTCATGTAGGCACTCACTGCTGGTAAGAACCCTTCTTGATCCCGGCCACACCCAGTAAGGGCTCTTCGAGTGATCTGCACCCTTACTTATGCATATGTTACAACAGCAATCAGTCAAGAAGTAGTGTTATCTTCTGTATGGTGCACTTTTAAATGGCATGCAATTAAACCTATCTTCCAGTATTTTAGAAGTGGTGTCATCGGTTGTGTGAGGAACATTTGTTATCAGCCCTGCGGTGTGGGTCTCCATTCAGGATTGCACATTTAGTGTCCTAGGTGGGGCACACTTAGCAATATTACAGTGGGGCACTATGGCATTTATTAAAGCACTTAGAAGCAGTAGGAACTTTGTGTGAAATGTTATTAAAAAAGCACTATTATTAATATTGTTGATAATAACAATACCATTATCAGCATTTCAGTGTTAGTGTCCTGAGCGAGCAGCACTTCTATCGTTAGAGAATGTCAGTCATTTCAGTATTGCAGTGATTGTGTTCTGTCGTGCATGGAGTGCACTCCTCTCTGACACTTGTTTCAGCCCGGAAGTGACAGTCACTTCTCAGCATTGCAGTGTTGCTGCTATGTCCTGGTTGAAGTATGAATGTTCCAGTCCTGCAGCAAGAGCCAATTTTTTTATTATTGAATTGGCGGTGTCGTCTTCTTTGATTTCCACTTTTTTTAGCCCCTATTTGAGGGTCACATTTGGCATTGCCATTTTGATGTCCTGTTTTATTTCAGGCATATTTGTTTCAATCGTGCCGTATCAGTCACCACTTAGTATTTCAGTAAATGTGTTATGCCTTGTTTGATGTAGTAAAGGTTGTTTGAGGTGCTTTGGCTGTTTTTGTCCTGCAGGGAATTTCACAATTTAGTTTTGTAGTGGTGTTGTATTGCCTTGTGTAAAGTGCATTTGTAGCCTTAATGCAAAGATCACGGTTCTGTTCACTCCAATGTGAGGTGCACTGATTTCAGTACTTCAGTGGGGGTGTGGGGGTCTCCCTTTTCATGAATGCAGTGGTTGTGGCGAGTGCGACATGCATTGTCATTAATCCTTCTGTGAGATCACTTTTCAGTAAAACGGCGGTTCTTTTGTGGCCTGTGTGAGGCGTTCTTGTGTCTGTCCCATGCTTATGGTGTCATTTCGGTTTTGCAGTGGTGGTGCTTCTGTGCCCTGTGGAAGGGGCACTTTGTCTAGTGCCGCATTGTGGGTCCCCATTAATTATCAGAGTCAGATGTGAGGCACACCTGTTTCAGTCTGACAGTGACACATTTCAGTGTTTCAGTGGTAGTATCCTCTGTGTAAGGTGTGCTTGTTTCACTCTTGAATTAAGGGACTCTTTTTGACCCTGAGGTGGTGATGTCATGTATTGTGTGTTGTGCACAAGCTTCATCAAGCAGCTGAGGTCACCTTTTCATACTTTGATAGCAGTGCCTAGTCACCTGTTAAAAATGCTTGTTTTAAATCTGCATTGTGTTTCACATTTCAGGTTTGCAGTTGTGGTGTTGAGCCCTGAGTGGGGTGCACTTGTATCAATCCTGCAGTAATTATTGCCTTTTATTATTGCAGTGATGGTGTTTTGCTGTGTGCATATGGGCTCTTCATTGAAGATCACCTTTCCGTTTGATAGTGGTGGTACACTGTTCTATGCAAGAGCTGCTTGTTTTATTCCCGTGGGTTGGGTTTCCTTTCTGTATTGCAGTGGTCGTTCCTTGTCTTGTGTGAGGTAAGCATATGCAGCCAGCTAAAACTTGTAACCTTGCAGTGATTCCCTTTTCTTCTGTGTTACCCTTTTGTTCTGTGTGAAGTGCACTTGTTTCATTCCTGCAGTCAAGGCACATTTCAGTTATAAAATTGTAGTGCTCTGTGTGATGAGCACTTGTATGAGTTCTGCAATAATGTTTATCTTTCAGCTCTGCAATGGTGTTGTTCTCACCTGTGTAAGATGATCTTGTATTCATCCTGCAGTTCAGATCTACTTTCAGTATTGTAGCTGTGATGTCCTGAGCATGTCACTCTTTTCAGTATTGCAGCAGTGTTGGCCTGACCTAGGTTGGTTGCATATGTTTCAGTCTTACACAGGCGTGCACTTTCATTTCAGTATTTCAGTGATGGTGTCCTGTCCCATGTGAGTTGTGCGTGTTTCCTCCTGCAGCAAGTTATCTTTCATTAGTACCTGGCAGGGGCATGGCCTCGTCCTCACTGCCAATGAGGAGGCTCGCAGCGGGGACATTACCATACGGTAATCCCGCCGCTCCGAGCCTCTCATGCTGGAGGCCGGCATCTTCCCTGCCCTGTGCTCAGGTAAGTGCTGCCCTGCACCCTGCGTCCTCTCCTCCACCACCCCCTTTTGCATATATTTCCCCCTCTCCTCTCCCCGTCTCACTTACCTTGTACTGCCTGGTCCCACGCTGCTGCCCCAGACAGCAGTGTATCGGGCGCGTCACTACAGCTGTGCAAATGGACACAATGGAAAGGGAGAAGGGACTACAGTGTCCCTTCTCCCTTTCCATGGTAGCCATCTTGTTTGTTTATTTAGTTTTTAACGTTTCAATGGCTGCCATGGAAAGGGAGAAGGGACTACGTCTAGTCCCTTCTCCCAGTTTCATGGTGGCCATCTTTGTTTCTTTATTTTCCCACTTTTGAATGGCTGCCATGGAAAGAGAGAAGGGACTTCCCTTCTCCCTGTTCCATGACGGCCATCTTTGTCTATTTTTTTTTTCAGTTGTGAAACAGCAGCAGCATTTCACAACTTCCTAAATTATTCTATTATTACCCCGGTCCAACGGGCTGGGGTACTAAGATCAGTAAGCCCTTCACTAGGGGGGTTGTATTACTGCTTCAGGTAATGCCCAGGGGCCTAAGCTAAGCTCCTCGCTTTGCTCAGGGCTGTAACTATGGGACCTTGGGCATTACCTGAAGCCGTAATCCCACCCCAGTGGGATCTGCGTATTACCTGTGCACATTTGGAACTGGAGATGATGTGAATGGACTAGCCGATTTAGGGGACAATTAACTAATATCAATGGGGCCAAAAAAGACACTTGAGGACAGTCCTGACACTTGTGGATCCAACTCTAACTTGTATGGTTCAGTTTGAACGCGTTTTACCCCGTCCAATACTGTTCTGTTTATTCCCAAACATTTGTAGATGTGCTGCTCCACCCTGTTCAATGGGGTTCTATGTAATTCCATCAACAGCTCGCTGAGTTTTTTGCTGCCTATTTTTGGCCCAAAAACCTCATACTTTTTTTTTATTGGGGGCTTCCCCAATCCCCCGTTCCCAGTTTTTTACTACCCATTCCCCACACACTCCACCATATTTTCAATTTATTTTTTCGGCCAAAAATTGGCAGCAAAAAAATCTGCAAAACCACCCTCCACCCTGGAAATGATTGAGCGTCATACCCAGTGGTCGAAGTGAGCGGGAGCAGTTGGGAGCAGTGCTCCTCTACTTTTTAAAATTAAGTTTTACTGCCCCTATACTTTTATTTTAAAAAGAAACCGTTCCGGAAAGGTTTTGTTTTAAAATAAGTGTAGGAAGAAGTTGAAACTTGCACTTTCAGTGCAATGCACTGAATGTTCCCTTAAACAGCAGGTGCATGTGTTTGGGGGGTTTTGTGTGTGGGAGGCGGTGTGGTGATGGGGTTTGTGGGGAGTGGGTGCAGGCTAGCAGGGACATAGTTCCACTACATCTTTTCGTACACTTCGACCACTGGTCGTACCGTTATGTGGTGGTGGATGGGTAGAGAAGGACTAGGACTGATAGTAGGTCTTCACCCGGAGCAATGAGAATGACTCTCACATGTTTGGAAGTATGCGCCTGGTTCTTCATGAAGACATCAAATGTGATGCGTAGTTATGGAGAACTAAATAGTTTATTTGAAATCTGGTGAACTAGACGTTAATCCCAATATATGCTTTCCCCCCCAAAAAGCATCTTATTCTATCCAGGCAAATCAATTTATTTTCCTGTGCACATGTACAAAAAACATGCACAGTGTGCTGTCGAGTATTGTCATGATTACATTGTTTGAACCCAGAACCACATTACACCCCCTCTTCAGCAATCCAGATTCAAACAGCCCCCACATACTCTGTTGTCCTATTTACAGCATCATGTGCGGGAGATCCACTGCCTGCTGCAGAAAGTTTAAGTGGTAAATCGCTCTGATGTTCCCTAGAGCAAGGCCTGTTCTGTATCAAATACCTAAAATCAAACAATACATAAAAACTGGGGGTGGCGGAGGGTGGGGGTGAGTTGTACATTTCTCCAGCCATGTTATTTACACCTGGACCATGTTAGTGTGGTTAAGGATGCTTGATATATAAAAGCTGGACTTTACATGGAAAATCGTAAATTGAATGTATGCTTTGGGTGCACGAATGCATACATTTTACTACACGAACTCCATAAATGTATGTTGCCATCAGCGATTTAGGTGAGCGGCTGGGCGCCAGGGAATGGAAATTGGAATGTTTGCCACGTTGCTACATTTTGTAAATATTCAGAAATATGCAAGCCTTGTCCTGTTAACAGAGTGCACAGAAGACTGTATTGCGCCCACTGGGAAGACTTTAAAGGGAAAAGGTATTTAAACACCTTTTGAATTAACTGAAATACATTTCCCCTATTTGCAGACCCCACAGCTGCAATCTGCTGCACTGCGATAACTAGTTTGCAGGAGCCGTGTTCATTTGTGACTGCTCACCAATGTTATGCAATGTGCTGCTTGAGTGGGTAGTGCAATGTTGAATCAGACTGCCTCAGCGCCTGAAGGCCATTGCAATGGCAGTAAAGCACCTTACAAAAGCCATGCAAAATAACATAACATTTCTACTCCTGCCGTTGAAGGTGCCTCATTCAGGAATCAGCTTTGATGCTGATTTATTTATTGGACGTTTGTATGGCGCCTATACCCAGGTGTTTCAATACGCCACAAGACAAGATGGGGAGGGGGGACATGGGAATCAAAAAAGTAGAACAACAAAGAACAAAGAATGGTTATATTGGCCTTGTGACAATCCTACTGTGCAAGGGCATGACATGGTGGGAAATGCAAGGTGGAGGGGGTAGAGGGAAAAGTGGAAGTGTGGGGTACCCCCAAGGGTGGGGGCGAGCAAGTGCTGGGTGGGCCAAGGCAGCAAGTGCCAGGGGAAGGGGGCAGAGAGGATGAGTGCAGTAGAGAGGGAGGACCAAGTTGAGCAAGTCCAGGGAAGGGAGCACGAGGGCAAATGTGGCAAAGGATGCTCGGCAGACTGGTAGGGGGTGGTCTGGCTCCTGTAGGACTCTGAAGGGTCCAGGCCCCAGTCGCAGCGGCAGATGAAGAGTTAGCAAGGGAGAGGAAGAGGGAAGGAAGAGGAGAAAAGGAAAGTCTTAAGATGTTTCCGGAACTTTCGAAGATCCGACTCAAGTCTGAGGGGGAGAGGGAGGCTGTTCCAGAGGTAGGAGGTAGGTGAGGAAAGGGACCTACCTCCCACTCTCTGCTTGGTGGAGCATTTGACCTGCAGAGAGTTGGAGCCAGAAGACCGAATGACTGTGGCCGAAAGGTATTTAGCGAGCGAAAGCTGGATGTAAAGAGGTCTCAGGCCCCAGACAGCTTTGTGAATGAAGCAAAGGGTTTGAATTTGATCCTTGCAGTCACCGCAAGCCAGTGGAAAGATGTTTAGGGCTGTAGAGATGTAGTCCCTGGGCCTAAGGCCAAGGATAAGTCTTGTAGTCCTATTCTGGATTAGTTGGAGGGGGCGATGGGAGGAAAGTAGCAGGCTGAGGAAGAGGCGGCTGCAGTAGTCTAGCATAGAGAGAACAAGGGCTCTGAAGGCATTGAGCTTCTGGGGGAAGGTGAGGAAATGTAGAATGCTCTTGTGAAGGTGGAGCTGAAAGCTGGACTTCTTGTCAAGGTTCGTGATGTGTGGAGAGAAAGAGAGAGAGAAGTCTAAGATGATCCCAAGGTTTTTTCCTCACAGGTCAGTGAGGGGATGGGATCCAAGCAGTCAGGCCAGAGAGAGGGCTGGGAACAATGAGCAGGCGTCCCAGTGAGTAGGATCTCATTCTTACGTGCATTAAGACAGAGATCATTGACAGAGCACCATCCCCGAGAAGCAATCAGGCACTCAAGTATGAGTGGGGAGGAGCAGGATGTAGAGGATTGCAGCTTGAAGGAGAGCTGTGTGTTGTCTGCATAACACTTGAAATGAGGTGAGAAAGTGGAGATCAGGTAGGCCAGAGGGGACAGGTAGATGTTGAAGAGCCATGGCGATAGGATGGAGCTCTAAGGAACGTCGCAGGTAGAGAGTGTGTTGGAGTAGACAAAAGTATGCATTTGCACTTGGGAGGGTCTGTTTGGAAGGAGGCACGGTATGACGTCATTTCATCGCCGGATGTTTTTTTGCGGGGTTTTTTGCCGCAGATGTTTTTTTTAAAAAAATCATCGCATTTTGGGGGGGGGTTAAAATAATTATATAAATTGGGTGTGGGTGTATGGGGATATAAAAATAATTAAAAGGGATGGGGGTAAAAAACCCTGCGATGAAACAACAGGCGATGAAATCACATGGAACCGGAGGTACGACACGACAGTGCCCTGTCTGTGATGCCTAGGGTATCACGGAGACGGTTTGTGAGGATGGATTGGTTGACAGTGTCAAAGGCAGAAGAGAGATCGAGGAGGATCAGAATAGAGGGGGGGTTGGAATCCAAGCTGGAGAGTAGGTCTACACGGGTGTTCAGGAGAGCAGTTTCCATGCCTCTGGCAGCCGTAAAACCGGACTGGTGATCATGGAGGCAGCCAGATTTTTTGGTGTGGTGGTCAGTTGGGGGGATGACCAGTTTCTCCATGAGTTTGCCCTTGAAAGGGGTAATGGAGATAGTTAGCCAGACAGGAAGGGTCATCAGACTGCCTTTTTTAGGAGAGGGTGCACAAGAGAGTGCTTGAGGGGTTGGGGGTAGGATCCAGTGGCAAATGAGTGGTGCAGAGGTCAACCAAGGCTTGAGCGAGAGAGGTAATTTTGTTCTTGATGGTTCGAGAGGAGCAGGGGAGCACCTGTTTAGAGGAGTCTTTCATAAAACAGACAACTCTAGAGATCTCATCTGGTGCAATGGGAGAGAAAGAGGAGAGCATGGGGGAGCTGGGGAAGCCAAGGGAGGTGAGAGGGGTGTGAGGGGGAGCAGTGGGGGAGCAGAAGACAGAGAGGACAGGATGTTCAGAGTTTTGGAGGAGAAGTGAGTGGCCAGCGCAGAGCAGAGGGCATGGGAGGGGGTAGGGGAAGGGGAGACTGCAGCAGGATTGGCAAGTTCCTTGCAGATTTTAACCCCTTAACTGCCAGGCTATTATGCAAGTCTATGCAAAAAGACAAGCATACTCATCCTTGGCAGTTAAGGGAAAGTTCAACCATGTTGTTGGTGGCTCCAGAGATATGGGCATGGACATGAGCCCTCTTCTTGGAGCAGATGGCAAGGCAATATTGCCTTTGAAGTAGGCGGCAGTCCAGTTTGTCAGAGGATGTGCTAGATGCCAGCCACATCCGCTCTGTAGCTTTGGGCTTGCGTTTCAAAATGGCCAAGTAAGAATCATAGGATGTCCAGGGTGTTGAAGATGGAGAGGTGGGGATATGCAAGAACAGAGTCATTGGAAGAGTCCAATGAGGGGGGCGGAGTAGGGATAAAGGAAGAGGCAAATGGAGCGACTGACACACACTTCATCGGTCGAATGATGGAGAAGGAGACAGCCAGTGCTGGTGGAGATGTCAGGGGACAGGGGAGGTCAAGGTGAGAAGAGAGGAGAGAGTGGTCAGTCCAGGAGAGAGCGGTGATGAGAGCTTTAGTGAGAGGGGTGTCTGTGGAGATGAGAGCATCAAGGGTGTGTCCAACCGAGTGGGATTGGGCCACAAGGAAGCATAGAGAGAAAAAGAGTGCTGCAAATGTGGCGGAAGAGAACAGTGGCCCCATTGTATTTTAGTGGTTCACTTTGTATTTTGACAGATTTTAATGCCATTTGGGGTACCAAATGCATCTACTGCCAATAGCTCTAATTTCCCTGCTGCCGGAAAAGTATCTATTAAGCAAGTGTGTTTTGAAGCAAATTAATTCTCATTTTCATAGTCTTAAATGTAATGCCATCTGTGTTTTGATGGGTTTCTGAAGGATTTACAAGACTATATACTTTCCAAATTCCCATCTCTCCTGCTGCTGGCAAAGTGCTTAGCCAGGGAGTCCATTTAGAAGCACATTCGTTTAGGTTTCAGTGCAACGCTGCCAGTCCTTTAAGGGGGTCTCTAAGTGTATTATCTGCCCAGATCATAATTGGCCCTCCTTGAAAACCTCTTTTGGAGAAAATTCCTTTTTGTTTCAATTCAATTTTCTCCACTAGCCACCATCAAGCCAAATTTGTATCTTACTTGCAACACCTGCTACACACAGAGCAGTCAGTCATGTGCCTTTGATTCAGTGGAATATGCCAAAATGACTTTCAGGGTTCTGCTTGTTTTCAGACAGTGGACTCGAGAGTTTGACATATAGGTTTTTGTGGCCCCTCCACCTCCTTGTACTGTTTCTTCCATCTTCCTCACTCACCCTCCCACAATTATGTTGGTCTGTTTCAATGCTGTACAAAGAGCAGGTTGTCCTGTAAAGTCAGCTGTTTTTCAAAATACTCTGGGTTCACCCGCATTGCTCCTTGTTAACCTAACTGCAGCTAAGGGAGGTGGGCGGAAATGCATGGGATGTATGCAGAGTATTGCCAGAGGAGCACAGTAAACACCAAAAAGGAGTCACTGCCTGGGCTTTTTTGATTTTTTGAAACGAAAATGAATGATAGGATATCAACCTCTGAAAATGTGTGAGGCCAAACCACACACATTTTCTAATGCTCGCCGCACAACAAACAGATATTCCAGTGTACTCTGGGGGACACAGCCTACAGGCACAGTCCTTCGTGTCACATTTATTTGGCAGGTGACAGTGAGGGGTGCACGAAAACATCTAGAGGAGAAGGGCAACCCCTTCTTCCTCCCATAGCCAGCCTAATTAAATATCAAAGACTCCAGGGATTCGCCCTGTTCTATTGTCTAAGTTCTATGTGGTGGCAGCGCATACTGATCAGAGTTAATTGAAGCAGGCCTGCAAATAGGCTTGGTCACAGAACTTAACAATGGACAGAAAAACGAACACTTCTTTGATATGCAATGTGCCAACTCGAAGCTAGTTACTAACCCTATGTATGAAGGACAGTGAATGGCTTGTCTGGGTCTACCATTTACCGTAGACAACCCCTGCTGAACGGACCCCTTTCAGAGGGAGAATTATCTGATTTAAGGGAGACAGGAAGTCTGCTCTCATCACAAACTTCAAGGGATATAGACCTGGACTTTGATCAAGAGCCACAGAGGGCTCAGTTAACCAGAGAGACACTTTGATCTATAACAGACAGGAAGATGGGTGGGACCTAGGAATACATGGTGTCACCCCTTACCTTTCCTGTTACAAAGCACTCTGGTCCAGACCTCACGCACAACAGAAGATTGTTGCTGGGGACCCTGGATGGGTTCCTTAAATTGGGCTTAGCCTGCATCAATCACTGGTGCCACCCGGCTTTATAAGAGGGGTGAGCCCCTCACTTAGCAGATCACCTGAGGCTTCACCAGAAGCAGAAATGAAGAACTCAGCTTTGGACCCCAGCTGAAGGTACAGTCTACTTTACAGCTTCCGCCAGTGAAGGAAGGCCAGGATTTCCAAGAGGGAAGCAAGATCCCTGCCATAAACATCTCCCAGGGAACAGAGGGAGATACCGGACTCAGAGTACCCACCCAGCAGCTCCAGAACCGGTACCCAGCCAGCGGTACCCAGCGTGCCCTGCTAGTTTCTGCCAGCAAGCTTCCTAGGTGGGAAGTGCCAGAGAGTCTCTGAATAAAGGACAAGGCAATTCCCTGCAAACCCTCTCCTCAGGTTTGGACAATCTGCCTTGAAATTACATCACAAGCCCTGCGAAGAAGCTAGGAGGAGTGCCACAACAAGCATCAACCAGTGTCCATCTTTTAAGAACATTTTTGTGGCAGTCGAGCCCTCGAACCACAACCGGCTGCACCTCTGACTGTTGTCACGCTGCAGTCACTAAGGCCATCCAAGACACCTTGACCAGCATTCCAGATCCGCCAAACAGCCCAGAGACAATGATTCCTGACCCCGAGCCGCCATGTAAGCCAGCCTGCAGCTGTCCGTTCATCCTCACTTGCCAAACTGCCTGCCGCCTGTTACCCGCAGCCGTCTTGAACTCTGTTGCAGGAGCTGCAAAGCGTCCTGGTACAGACTTGACACTGTCGAGCATCAAGAACATCTGAAGCACCACGTACATTGTGGTTCTCTCCCCCTTGTCCTTCTATGAAGACCCCTTGCTCCCTTGGTCCTGAAACCAAATAACCTTGAACAGTTGAGACTGATTGCTTTACCATTACCCTCCTGTCAGTATCCAGAGTCCATCTCTTTCATTCGTGAAACTGTCTGTCCTCTGTGTTCCTTTACAGGATGGGTTGTATTTTGTAGTGTGCTAAAACTGTCAGTTGCAATAATAATAAAGTAGATATGTTTATACAACCTTGACTGGACAGTCCCTTTTATCATTGGGTAATAATTGTATTTTTGCTGTGTTGCTACTAACCAACGATCCACGACCTTGAGGAGATAAGCCTGCCGTTCTGTCCATGTTACCAAAATTGGACAAGACAGTTTATAATTGACTTGTGTTTCCAATCTTTTCAGATCCCTTCTAATGTACTAGTGGTGTGGGGTTGATTGATGGTTTAGAAACCGTTATCCATCTCTGGACCACTGGTGCCCTGGAAGTTGATTCATCACAATTTAATTTCACAACAATGCTAATCATTGGAGCAATAAACAGGCCGATTCATGGAATAATTAGCGCGGCGCAAGTGGCCAAAAACGTGCGAATCGCAGTGGAATAGCGAAAATCGCAGTGCAATTGCGAAAATCGCACGAAAAGCAGCGCACGTCGATTCATGGAAGGCCGTGCGCGAGAAAACCAGCGGATGTGCGATAAAAAAGTGCGCGGCGCACGTTGGCGCACAGGCCATCTAACAGCGTGCGCCAGGTCACAGCGAAAATCGCACAGGCCACAGCGAAATTCGCACATAGCGCGGCGCACGCAACAAAAGTAGGCGGAACACGGGCGTAACACTCGGAATGGGGAACAACTTGCCAAAACGTGGGCGTCACGGGGGAAGTACAGGGCACAAGTGCGCGGAACGCCCACACGCTCGCCTACAACACGTATTCATGGAATAGAATAGGGGAAAAAAGCGCACGCTCAAACCAGCGCACAGGCACAAACACGACCGCCACAAGAAAGCAGGCGGTAGCGTCTCTGCGGCTGTAAGAAATGTGCGCCAAAAGGTGCGCCAACAAATAGCACCTATATACTGCCATGATGAATGTCCCATACTGTGGCCCTCCAGGAAAAATGACGTGCAAAGGGGTACCCACAAACACGGACACCCGCTGACAAAAAATACGTGTGCGTGTATACCGGGGTGCGCGGGAAGTCTAACACGCGATTTCAGCAGGGTACGTGCATCACAGGGGTTCGCGTGAAGTTATTCACGCGATCGGGCCTGGGGGAGCGGGCTACGTGTATTTCAGGGGTTCGCGTGAAGTTTCTCACGCGATCGGGCCTGGGGGAGCGTGCTACGTGTATTTCAGGGGTTCGCGTGAAGTTTCACACGCGATCGGGTCTGGGGGAGCGGGCTACGTGTATTACAGGGGTTCGCGTGAAGTTCCTCATGCGATCGGGCCTGGGGGAGCGTGCTACGTGTATTTCAGGGGTTCGCGTGAAGTTTCACACGCGATCGGGCCTGGGGGAGCGGGCTACGTGTATTACAGGGGTTCGCGTGAAGTTCCTCACGCGATCGGGCCTGGGGTAGCGGGCTACGTGTATTACAGGGGTTCGCGTGAAGTTCCTCACGCGATCGGGTCTGGGGGAGCGGGCTACGTGTATTACAGGGGTTCGCGTGAAGTTCCTCACGCGATCGGGCCTGGGGGAGCGTGCTACGTGTATTTCAGGGGTTCGCGTGAAGTTTCACACGCGATCGGGCCTGGGGGAGCAGGCTACGTGTATTACAGGGGTTCGCGTGAAGTTCCTCACGCGATCGGGCCTGGGGTAGCGGGCTACGTGTATTACAGGGGTTCGCGTGAAGTTCCTCACGCGATCGGGCCTGGGGGAGCGGGCTACGTGTATTCCAGGGGTGCGCGTGAAGTTCCACACGCGAATAGCCTGGGCGCGTGTATTTCAGGGGTGCGCGTGAAGTTCCACACGCGAATAGCCTGGGCGCGTGTATTTCAGGGGTGCGCGTGAAGTTCCACACGTGAATAGCCTGGGGGCGCGTGTATTCCAGGGGTGCGCGTGAAGTTCCACACGCGAATAGCCTGGGCGCGTGTATTTCAGGGGTGCGCGTGAAGTTCCACACGCGAATAGCCTGGGCGCGTGTATATCAGGGGTGCGCGGGAAGTTCCACACGCGAATAGCCTGGGCGCGTGTATTTCAGGGGTGCGCGGGAAGTTCCACACGCGAACAGCCTGGGCGCGTGTATTTCAGGGGTGCGCGGGAAGTTCCACACGCGAATAGCCTGGGGGCGCGTGTATTTCAGGGGTGCGCGGGAAGTTCCACACGCGAATAGCCTGGGCGCGTGTATTTCAGGGGTGCGCGGGAAGTTCCACACGCGAATAGCCTGGGCGCGTGTATTTCAGGGGTGCGCGGGAAGTTCCACATGTGATTTGACAGTGTGGGTCCTCCCAGGTGTACCCTGTACACCCTCCACGGCCCCTGCAGGCAGCCCACACCACAGGGGACTACCCTGCATCCCTGGTCATGTCCCGCAGGCAGCCCACCCACCATGGGCATGCCCCCCAGCAAAGGCACATGTCTCCTTGAACTAATGAACACCAACTCATGTCCCCTTGCACCCCCACCCCCCAGCACTGTGGGGCACCTGCCAGCAGGCCCCCACCCATGTCCAACTCATGTCCCCCACCACCCCCACCCCCCAGCACTGTGGGGCACCTGCCAGCAGGCCCCCACCCATGTCCAACTCATGTCTCCCACCACCCCCACCCCCCAGCCACCAGGGTCACCCTCCACCAGGCCCCCACTCATGTCTCCCACCACCCCCACCCCCCAGCCACCAGGGGCACCCTCCACCAGGCCCCCACTCATGTCTCCCACCACCCCCACACCCCAGCAGTGCAGGGGCAGCCTCCACCAGGCCCCCACTCATGTCACCCACCACCCCCACCCCCCAGCCACCAGGGGCACCCTCCACCAGGCCCCCACTCATGTCTCCCACCACCCCCACACCCCAGCCACCAGGGGCACCCTCCACCAGGCCCCCACTCATGTCACCCACCACCCCCACACCCCAGCAGTGCAGGGTCACCCTCCACCAGGCCCCCACTCATGTCTCCCACCACCCCCACCCCCCAGCCACCAGGGGCACCCTCCACCAGGCCCCCACTCATGTCTCCCACCACCCCCACACCCCAGCAGTGCAGGGTCACCCTCCACCAGGCCCCCACTCATGTCTCCCACCACCCCCACACCCCAGCCACCAGGGTCACCCTCCACCAGGCCCCCACTCATGTCTCCCACCACCCCCACACCCCAGCCACCAGGGGCACCCTCCACCAGGCCCCCACTCATGTCACCCACCACCCCCACACCCCAGCAGTGCCCACCAGGCCCCCACTCATGTCACCCACCACCCCCACCCCCCAGCCACCAGGGTCACCCTCCACCAGGCCCCCACTCATGTCTCCCACCACCCCCACCCCCCAGCCACCAGGGGCACCCTCCACCAGGCCCCCACTCATGTCTCCCACCACCCCCACACCCCAGCAGTGCAGGGGCAGCCTCCACCAGGCCCCCACTCATGTCACCCACCACCCCCACCCCCCAGCCACCAGGGGCACCCTCCACCAGGCCCCCACTCATGTCTCCCACCACCCCCACACCCCAGCCACCAGGGGCACCCTCCACCAGGCCCCCACTCATGTCACCCACCACCCCCACACCCCAGCAGTGCAGGGTCACCCTCCACCAGGCCCCCACTCATGTCTCCCACCACCCCCACCCCCCAGCCACCAGGGGCACCCTCCACCAGGCCCCCACTCATGTCTCCCACCACCCCCACACCCCAGCAGTGCAGGGTCACCCTCCACCAGGCCCCCACTCATGTCTCCCACCACCCCCACACCCCAGCCACCAGGGTCACCCTCCACCAGGCCCCCACTCATGTCTCCCACCACGCCCACACCCCAGCCACCAGGGGCACCCTCCACCAGGCCCCCACTCATGTCACCCACCACCCCCACACCCCAGCAGTGCAGGGTCACCCTCCACCAGGCCCCCACTCATGTCTCCCACCACCCCCACACCCCAGCAGTGCGGGGGCAGCCTCCACCAGGCCCCCACTCATGTCACCCACCACCCCCACCCCCCAGCCACCAGGGGCACCCTCCACCAGGCCCCCACTCATGTCACCCACCACCCCCACACCCCAGCAGTGCAGGGGCAGCCTCCACCAGGCCCCCACTCATGTCACCCACCACCCCCACCCCCCAGCCACCAGGGGCACCCTCCACCAGGCCCCCACTCATGTCACCCACCACCCCCACCCCCCAGCCACCAGGGGCACCCTCCACCAGGCCCCCACTCATGTCACCCACCACCCCCACACCCCAGCAGTGCAGGGGCAGCCTCCACCAGGCCCCCACTCATGTCACCCACCACCCCCACCCCCCAGCCACCAGGGTCACCCTCCACCAGGCCCCCACTCATGTCTCCCACCACCCCCACACCCCAGCAGTGCGGGGGCAGCCTCCACCAGGCCCCCACTCATGTCACCCACCACCCCCACCCCCCAGCCACCAGGGGCACCCTCCACCAGGCCCCCACTCATGTCACCCACCACCCCCACACCGCAGCAGTGCAGGGGCAGCCTCCACCAGGCCCCCACTCATGTCACCCACCACCCCCACCCCCCAGCCACCAGGGGCACCCTCCACCAGGCCCCCACTCATGTCACCCACCACCCCCACCCCCCAGCCACCAGGGGCACCCTCCACCAGGCCCCCACTCATGTCACCCACCACCCCCACACCCCAGCAGTGCAGGGGCAGCCTCCACCAGGCCCCCACTCATGTCACCCACCACCCCCACCCCCCAGCCACCAGGGTCACCCTCCACCAGGCCCCCACTCATGTCTCCCACCACCCCCACACCCCAGCAGTGCGGGGGCAGCCTCCACCAGGCCCCCACTCATGTCACCCACCACCCCCACCCCCCAGCCACCAGGGGCACCCTCCACCAGGCCCCCACCCATGTCCCCCTGCCCCCAGGTCCTGACGATACACAATCATGGCAGTAATGGGCAGCATACCCAGCACAAACACCCAGGCAAGGATTGCATCCACCCACATAGTGAATGCAATTACATGACACAACCCCAATGGCAAGTATGTAAATGAACACATGTCCGTCACACACACATACACAATGGCTGCAAGTGAATGTCAAAACCCATATCATGACATGTATGAAACCAAAGACAAAATAAGACAAGTGGAAGTAAAAATAAAAAATGTATTAAAGATCAAAAATAAGTAAACAAATCAAACATACAACTATGTGGATAATAAAATAAATGGTCCATGTTGGAGAACAAAAGTAAAAATCAAAAAACGAAAAAGGAATACAAAAACAAATGTTGACCAAAGCAATATCAAGTAGAAGCAAAAGAATGAAAAACCATTTCCACATGGTGAACACAATAATGAAAAAAAGAAAATGTTCCTTCAAAAAACAAACTAAATACAGGAATGTACCAGGGTCCATGAGCCCAACACCATAAAGGAAACCTACTACTACCTAATGAAAAAAAATATATACAAAAAAGTGGCCATTGTCCGAGCGGTCCAAAATAATAAAAACAAATAAAGGAAACCTAACACTAACTAACTATATAACTATATACAAAGGCAGCGGGCAAGTCCTGCGGCTCACTTGTTGATGTTGCTGGCCAGGGCATCATCGAACTCCATGTCGATGTCCTGGAGGCGGGACTCTGTCCTGGCCCCGAGGTCTCGCAGGGATAACCCCATGTTCAGCTCAAACTCCCTGCGAGCTTCCTCGAGGCACTCAGCCCACCTCAACGCCCGACGCATGGAGAACTCCGCCCTGACCATGGCGAGCCGCTCCTCTTCCGCCCGCTGCCGCTCCGCACCTATCCGCTGGACCAACTGCTCCCACACGGAAGACACCACCATCCCAGGGTTGCCCTGCCCTCCGGCCGATGCCTGCCCCTCTGATCTTGATGGCCCCGAGCCATGATGCCTCCCACGTCGAGCCCGCTGCTGCCTCCGACGCCACTGCCTCTGCCAGCATGACGGCATCCAGGCTGATGGAAACCACCGACGCCGTCGTGCACGTGCCCTGCCTGATGATGCTGTCACATCTTCCATCTGCTGGGGTCCAGTTGCTGTGTTGTCCACCCCTGCTGGACCTCCGACTCCCAACTGTGGCAGGGATGGGATCCCCACCGAGCTGGCTGCATTGGTCGGGGCAGGTCCACAGGGGGCCCTGGTGGCATCTGGGCTGGAAGACGGCAAGGAGAACGACTGGTGGATAGCCTGCACAGAGGAGGAGAGGGCCGCCACATTGGCCAACACATGCAGGAAACCCCCGAACATGGCCGATCCCAATTGGGCCACGTCGGCACGGTGCACTTCGTGATGACGTGCGTGCTCCTCCCGGGAAGCACGCACGGCATCACGAATCACAGCCGTGCGCATCGCGACCCCAATCAGGACCTTCTCCGCACGGCCAGGGGTTCCCACGTCCGCAGGTGGAGGGGAGTCAGGTGACATGGACATCCCCTCTACCTGCGGACAGGCCTGGGACGGGGCATCCCTGCTGGTGCATGGTGGTGCACTCACAGGGTCAGGGACAGCGACATGCACAGGCCCCTCCACGGTGACCTGTGCTGCCTCCTGCCCCTGGACTGCACCACTTGCACCAGCAGGGATGCCCCCACCAGGCCCCATGTGTGCCCCAGTGGCGGCCTCCTCCTCCTCTGTGCAAACCACCAACCTGGATGGCTCCTCACCGTCTCCCACCGTAGCAGGCCCCTGTGGGGGCTCACCCACCCCTTCCGCTGCAGCCGTGGGGGCATCCCCGCCGCCTTGCTCCACAGCGCCGTCTCCGCCCTCTTCTTCACTAGCCGCTGCGTAGAGGGAGACAAAGAACACAAGCATCAGGGCACTGTACAATGGTCCCCTAGACAGGAAGCAATAGCAGATGAGCACCACTGTCAAAGTACACTTCCATCATGTCCCTCCACAACACATGGGTCAGTCCAGGCAAAACACACACAGTAACAGGCATGGTGCATGCCATGGACATTTCCATGCATGTCCAATGGACTCTTGAAACATTCAATGATATGTAACTCACATGCATCATGGCTCATGCCTATCACATGCACACACTTCACCTCAGTCACATCCATCTGGCCCCAAACACACCAAACACAGCGGATACAAGGGTAATTTGGCTGCTTTACTGAATCTGTGCATTGTCACACACATGTGTCATGCATCCATGGCATGCACAAGTCACAGACACGCAGGTCAGGCACACAGACATGGCTACCATATATGTACCTGGCATCAGCACCCATCCCTCACCCCCACCCATGTCCAGGTACAGAGACTGGCATGCTCTCATGTTCAAAAGCTGCATAGGGCTCCCCATGCGGCATTTCAACACATGCAACAACCATGTGCGTCACACATCACTGGTCGCACATGCATTACCATGATGTCCCTGCACACATACATGCATACATGGCCTATGGCACACATACAGGCAAGTATCATAGAACCAGCACACCGCAACATGCCCTGTCTCACACAGTAATGCATGGACACTTACCGCTCAACTCCAGACGGGCCTCCCTCTCAAGGATCTGGGCGTGGAGCGCTGGGCGTACGCGTTCCAGGACCCTCATCTGGATGGAACTCATGCGGCCCCGGCCCCCCTCCACGAGGCGCCGGGCCTTCACAAGGGTCCTGGACCTCAAGTCCTCCCAGCGCTTCTTGATCTTCAGGACGTTGCGGGTTGCCACCCCCTCCGAGTTGATGGCAACCACACAGTCGGCCCAGATCCTCTGCCGTCCTTCCTTGCTGGCGCGGGACGATCCAAAGAGGGCATCATACTGCCCCAGGACATGCTCCACCAGGACACCAACTTCGGTGACAGTGAAGTTGGTGCCCCTCTGCCCCTCTGGCCTGGGGTTGCCACTGGTGCCAGATGTGGAAGTGCCCGACATGGCAACCCCAGAGGCAGGTGTGGGTGGGCAACTGGGTCCTGGGGCTGGGCTGTGGAGCGATGTAATCCCAGTCGGGAGTCTTCAGTTCCAGCAGGGGTGGACACAGCAACTGGACCCCTGCAGATGGCTGATGTGCAGGCACCAAATGGCAGGGCACGGTGGCAGCAGGCAGGCAGGCAGCAGCAGATGGCACGTGGGAGGCTGCTCGGGGCACTGGGGGGCAGTAACTCGGCCTTCTGGGCAGGAGCGTGGTCTTCTGTGTGTTTTCGCGTGGCCAGCTTGATACGGAGTGATTTGGCACGTGAAAATCCTGCACGTCAGCGTGAAATCCGAGGAAAGGCCCTTAGCGCGTAAGCGCGTCAGCACGCATACGCGATTCTATTGGACCAGAGTCCCTCAGCGCGTAAGCGCGTCTGTGACGTGACCCGCACGGGTGTTCCCCACTCAGCACGTGATGACGGGGCACACGTGGAGATACTGCACGTCAGAGTGTCATCGCGTGTAATTGGACAAAAGTGCGCGTACACGCGATTGGCCTATGTACGTGTATTTAATGGGTGCGCGGGCACTTACACACGCAAGTACGTCAGCGAACCTGTATCCCGTGGTGCGTGTGAATTTCCACATGCTATTGGACTGGGAACTGGATTCCAGGGGTGCGCGGGTCACACGCTGTATCCCGTGGTGCGTGTGAATTTCCACACGCTATTGGACTGGGAACTGGATTCCAGGGGTGCGCGGGTCACACGCTGTATCCCGTGGTGCGTGTGAATTTCCACACGCTATTGGACTGGGAACTGGATTCCAGGGGTGCGCGGGTCACACGCTCGCCTAGAACACGCGCAAAGCATAAATTTGCGGACTTTAACAATAACAAGCTCAGACGCCAGGATGAACATACCGTTCCTAGCAGCAGTGGCAGTGGGCTACCAAAGGAGGAGGAGGAGGATAGTCAGGGCCAGAATATTCACACCCTGATCCAGCCTTTTCGGGATGCCTGATTACCAGGTGTATGGGAGGTACAGGTTTCCACCACACATTATACTGGACCTGGTGAGTGAGTGGGAGGATGACCTCACATCACCCACCCTGTGCTCCCAAGCACTCAGCCCCCTGGAGAAGGTCCTCAATGTACTGCACTTCTTAGCCACTGGATCATTTCAGCGGACAAGTGCCATAGTGGGTGGGGTGTCACAGGCCACCCAGTCACGCTGCCTACACCAGGTCTTGAACATCATCACTGCACGCCCATCAGTCCGCAGGCACATATACCTGCCCAGAACACCTGCAGAAAGGCATGCTGCCGCCCTGGATTTTTACGCTGTGGCACGATTCCCCAAAGTGCTAGGTGCCATCGACTGCACCCATGTGGCTCTACGTCCCCCCAGGGCATCTGAGCACATCTATAGGAACCGCAAGCACTGGCATTCCATCAACGTGCAGGTAGCATGTAATGCCAAGGGAATCATCACCTCAGTATATGCCAACTATCCCGGCTCCACCCACGACAGCTTCATTTACCGAATGTCCACCCTAAGCCGGGACCTAGAAGCTGGGCGGCATGGCGATACATGGCTGCTTGGTGAGTATGTATGCCACTGCACATGCATGCATGTTGGATACTGAGCAAGGTCACAACCCCGCCAATGATACCAATCACCACCTCCACAGGGGACAGTGCCTACCCTCTCAGCCCCCACATGATGACGCCAATTCGGAACCCCACCACGCCACCCCAGGTAAGATATAACACAGCCCACATTACAACCAGGGGCATAGTGGAGCGCACATTCGGAGTGCTAAAGTCACGCTTTCGCTCCCTTGACCGTTCTGGCGGGCAGCTGTTATACGCTCCCCCAGTAGTGTGCAGGATCATAGTGGCAGCATGTGTCCTGCACAACGTTGCAACACGCCGGGGCCTGGCCGTGGACATGGTGGTGGCCCCACATCCCCAACCACATGCACAGCCGCTGCGCATGGGAGGGGAAAGGGCACGGGGGGAGGCAGCCCGTACACAGCTAGTGGCTAATTACTTCACATAGAAATCACACCCCTGTGGAGTGCACACTGCCCTGGCACATTTCATCTGACAATCAATGATGACTCAACCTGACACTGATCCTGAATGTCTGGAGAATGAACCGGGAATACCATGTCAGCCTGAGATTGTTCACCTGGAAGTGTCACAATGTGTGCATCCCTACCCACACAGACACCACCAATGCAGTTTTGTGAAGTTACACATTGAAGCAGCTAAAATGAATACCCACTTGCAAAATGCAACAAGAGGACAGTGCCATGTCAGCCAACCCAACCCCAGCACCGCCACACGACACACCGTGCCATGTCATGCTAATTGCAGGTAAACAAAGTAATCCCCACAACATGACATCAGTCTCACTATGTACAGTGGCACTATTAGAAACCTGCAACACCTGAAATGCTCACAGCAATCCCGGACCAACAACATACTTGAGCACGTACTACCATTAACATGACATCACAAATGTTACATATTAGTAGTCTCACCACCTGGAAATGCCTGCACTCCCACCACTACCAACTGTGCAGTGTTGTCGCCATGTAGAGTTGTAGGTGCACTGCTGCCAACATGGACCCCATCTCCAGACCAGAGGTCCTTGTGTGGACATGAGGAAGGGACCTGCAAATTGGGAGGTAGACACAGAAGAAGAGTTACACATCAATGCAACATGCAGTGTACAACACAACAGCAATATGCACTAGGAATGTATACACAGTATTGACTACAGACTGCCCACACAGCTCATGGGAGTCCAACGTCACTGTGTAATTCACTGTCACTTGGGCACACCCTTTGCAAGCCCATGGAAACGGGAAGCAGGAGGGGTGTGTGTGACTCAAACCCAAGCATCTGAACCAAATACATTACAAGCCTGCATGTGCCCAGCCGCAATGCAGCGTATGCCCACAGGAACCACGGAAGCCAACAGATCGTCCCAAAAAAATTGGGAATAAAAGAAATCAAAATAAAAATAAAAATAAGAAACAATCAAAAATGGCCATTGATGGGCCCGGGGGGGTTGGGGAGGCCACCCAGGAGGTCCGAGGACAGGATGCACACCAGAACCCACCTGCGTGGATCCTGGGAAGATAAAACACCTCCATGGGCTCATGGCCCACACGGCTACCCTATTGTGGGAGTATCACTGCTGTCGCTATTATCACCCTGTGCAGCTGCATCCGGAGGTGGTTGCACTATGGGAGGCAGCCCACGCAAGGCCCTAGTCTGCTCCTCCATGGCTGCAAGCATGCGGGTGTGGTAGATCTGGTTCTGGAGGATGAGTGTGCGGAGGTCCCCATGCAACAACTCACGGGATGCCCGGACCTCCGCCCTCGTTGCCTGCATCTCAGCTGAGAGCGTACGGGTGAGACGCTCCAGCTGCTGTTCTGTCCTTTGGTGTGTTGAAGCCTCAAGCTCAACAAGAGTCGTCCTGAGGTGAAGGAGCTCCTGCCTCAGGGCTTCCCTGTGGCCCTGGGACTCAATGGAGATGGCCTCCTGCAGAGTCGCCAGTGCCGCCCGCCTGTCCCTGTTGGACCCCAACATGTCCTCCCTGTGTGACTGGCAGATGGAGTCGGTTGCCTGCTCTAGTCGCTCCATCAGCCTTTCTGGGGGGACAATGGAAGTGGCCACCCTATCCATGGCCTGAGCCATCATCTCGGATGATGCAGCCTGTTGGGTTGCCATACCGTAAATGGATTGCTCCCATGCGGTATTGCCGGGTGGCGTACGGCCACCACGTCGGCGGGCACCACACCTGTCTGGGGCAAGGCGAACTGCGCCTTGCTGTGCCGGCACTGCCTGAGGCTGCAGGACTGCATTCCCCCTCTGATCTGCTGGCCCAGGAACAGGATCAGATGTCGCGGAGTGTGACCCTGCATCCGTAACCACCGAAGGCGTAGCTGCCAACACTGACATGCCCATGGAGGGTTCTGACCCTGGTGCAGGTGGGTGAGACAGAACAGAATCCCTCCCTGGAACACTCACCTGCGACGGCACGTAGGTCTCATCCGAATCAACACCTGAGTACAGCTCGGGGGAGGTGCAGCCAGAGACACCCCTTGAGAGCACGACCTGCAGCACTTGTGGGTTCTCCCCCACCACCACACCACGTCCCTCACTGGTGGTTGGTCGGCCCTCGGACCCCTCCTGGGTCTGCACCATCTCCACAACCCCAGCAGTATCAGGTGCGTCTTCCCCTGCAAAGACATGAAAACAAAGAAATGGAAACAGGCATTAGCACCATGGCACACATTGAGGGCTGAGAAGCAAGAGAACCAGTACTTGATTGACACATGTCCCACATGACTAAAACCCTCCCATGCATGCACCCTCACTGCGTATGAAGTGCAGGCAAATGGCACACACTGATGACACCAAGATGGAAGATGAACACATTTTCTGCATGCTGCCTGGCAGTGGCATCACACATTGGCCTGTGATTGGCAAGTGAAACACACATGCCATCACACAGATGGCATGTACCATTGCTATTGAGTGAAGATGGAGAGGAGGGCAGCACCTATTCATTCAGTCCAGTTCCCGCATGTAATTGCTTTTCTAATTCTAACAGGTCAGATTTTTCACCTGGAGCTGCCAGTCTGAAATGGTCCAATTGCACAGGGACATGTGTGTACAAATGATATCCAGGTAACAAAGTCACTCCACTTTACCATACCCATGTCAGACATGTGACTAGTGGACAGCGACATGCCTAGTGAAAGTGGTGGAATGCAAACAAACTGACTGAATGAACAGTGAAAAAGAAGCAAATATGTTGTGGCAAGGTGACACTTCAAGGGCAACTGGCGTGCAGTTGGGCTAGATGTCTACTGTTGGCAGAAGGGATACTGCTATGGCCAAATGCAGCTGCGCAGGAAGGATTGCATGAAGCACATGGCTGACCCATACGACTCAGGCGCACACACTCTCACCTGGCACCCGAACAGAAGCCCTCACACACACACCATGCACATGGATGACACACACATGCATGTGCACTCACCGGACAATGCCTCGTAATCAGCCAGATCTCCCACGCCTTGGATCTGTTCCTCCGTGACGTAGGTCCCAGCGACTGACTCATGTGGAGTGAGTTCCATGTCTACTACTGGAGACCCACCTCCAGTCACTAGAGTTGCGGCATGACTTGAGGCCAGCTTACTCTTTGCCCTGCGCTTTAGGTCATTCCAGCGCTTATAGCAATCATTGGCTGTGCGCCTCACGATTCCAAGGGCACTTACGATGTCCGCAACGGTCTGCCAGTGTGCCTGGCGTTGTGCAGGTGTGGTCTTGGATCCTGCAACAATGACCATCTCGTTGTCATGTCCGGACACATACTCGACAAGTGCATTCAGTTCGTCATCCGTGAAGCTGGGCTTCCTGGACGGGCCGGACTGTGTAGCCGTGTCTGGGGCATCAGCCTGTGCCGGACGAGCACTCTTCCTCTTCCGCTTGGAAGGTGGTGGTGATCCTGAGTGTCCTGCGCCGCTCTGGACACTAGGGGCAGGAGCCCTGGTGGACTCTGTATCAGGAGTGTGGGATTGCACACTCAGCATGGGAGTTGGTGCAGGCATTGGCTCTAGTGTGATGGTGTCAGGGGGAATGTCAGCAGCATGGACTAGGACCGACACTGTCCTGGCTGGGTGTGTGAGGGCTGGGGTGGATGGAGCCGCAGCTGCCCCTGCAGCCTCTCCGCCCTGCCTCCTTGGTGCAGCAGATGACCTTGCTGCCCCAGATCCACGTGGCATGATGGCATCAACGTGCACCAGCGCACGTGTCGTAGCCCTGCTGACCTGGAAGTCAGCCATGGAGTCAGCCAGGTCTGGTGCCACAATGGGCTGGTCCAACAAGGGCTGAGCATGGATGGTGTCAGCCACATCAGCCTCAATGGGAGGGGGGGAGGGGGGGATTATGGGTGCCCGTGACTGGTCCTCCACACATGGGGGGACAGGCTCACCCTGCAAGTTACGACCACGTCCCCTACCGTATCCACCACGGCCACCACTTGTGGCTCTTCCACCTTTGCCACCCTTACGGAATCCTCGCCTCCCAGCCATGGCACTGATGTTAATGTGCGTATGGGAGTGGATGTAGACTATTGTCCTGGGCAATTGGGGGTCAAAGGGGTTGGGTACCAGATGGTAATTGTACCCTAGTGCTCTAGCAAGGCTGAATGTAACCCCTGGGGAAAGATGACGGGTCACGCAACGCACAGGAGGCCCAAAAAAGGGAGATGACGTGCACGCAACCCCTCCTAGACCACGTGTGCAGAAAGAAAAACCTGCACTACGCTGTGGCACCCAGAAACACAAGAATGAACGTATGCGTGTCACACGCAGCCTAGAATGACCTCTGAAGGGGTAGGCTACACACGGGGCAAGCACAGATGTTAGATACGTGCGTGACTCACCGTCTGCCTGGTAAACGAGCGTGTAAAAGGAGCACGTTTGGTTGGCAACACCCCCGCCAAAAGAAGATTTGTACGCTGTCTGAGGAGACAGGACAACAGTAGAAGGGAACACTGTTTGAGGGAACAGGCCCAGGTAAACCAGTAAAAGAGAAAAAAGAGAAAAAGCTGTCAGAGGTAACAGGGAATACGAACTTGAAACGCCGTGAAGTAAATCGCGTGTGAAACGACAAGAAGTACAGAATTCACCCACTCGCTCTCCACGAAAAGCACGTACAAGGAAAACGTGTTCTACACGTACCTTTTATACAGGCCCACACGTCCAGCGTCACTTACGCGGCGTGTACGCGCTAGGGCCATTTCCACCTATTACATGCTTTGTCACTTCTGCGTGTAGGGCTATTTCCACCAATTACACGCTTTGTCACTTCTGCGTGTAGGGCCATTTCCACCAATCACACGCTTTGTCACTTCTGCGTGTAGGGCCATTTCCACCAATCACACGCTTTGTCACTTCTGCGTGTAGGGCCATTTCCACCAATCACACGCGATTACACTCTGACGTGCAGTCTTTCCACGTGTGCTCTGTCATTACGTGCTGTGTGGGAAACACCTGTGCGGGTCACGTCACAGACGCGCTTACGCGCTGAGGGCCTTTCCTCAGTTTTCACGCTGACGTGCAGGATTTTCACGTGCAAAATCACTCTGTACCAAGCTGGCCACGCGTACGCACACGGAATACCACGCTCCTGCCCGGAAGGCCGAACTACTGCCCCCCAGAGCCCGAGCACGCTCCCACCTGCTGCTGCCTGACTGCCTGCTGCCCCTGCACTGCTGGGGGGTGGGGGTGATAGGGGACATGAGTGGGGGCCTGGTGGGGGCTGCCCCTGGTGACTGGGGGGGTGGGGGTGATAGGGGACATGAGTGGGGGCCTGGTGGGGGCTGCCCCTGGTGACTGGGGGGGTGGGGGTGATAGGGGACATGAGTGGGGGCCTGGTGGGGGCTGCCCCTGGTGACTGGGGGGGTGGGGGTGATAGGGGACATGAGTGGGGGCCTGGTGGGGGCTGCCCCTGGTGACTGGGGGGGTGGGGGTGATAGGGGAAATGAGTGGGGGCCTGGTGGGGGCTGCCCCTGCACTGCTGGGGGGTGGGGGTGGTGGGAGACATGGGTGGGGGCCTGGTGGAGGCTGCCCCTGCACTGCTGGGGGGTGGGGGTGCTGGGAGACATGAGTGGGGGCCTGGTGGAGGGTGCGCCTGGATGGTGGGGGGTGGGGGTGGTGGGTGACATGAGCAGGTGTGCAGGGTAGTCCCCTGTTTTGTGGGCTGCCTGCAGGGGCCGTGGAGGGTGTACAGGGAACACCTGTGAGGACCCACCCAGCCTAATCGCGTGTGTAACTTCCCACGCACCCCTGTAATACACGTACCAAGCCAAATCGCGTGTGAGAATTCCCGCGCATACCTGAAATACACGTACCCTGCTGAAGTCGCGTGTAAAACTTCCCGCGCACCCCTGAAATGCATGCGCCCAGGCTATTCGCGTGTGGAACTTCCCGCGCACCCCTGAAATACACGCGCCCAGGCTATTCGCGAGTGGGACTTCCCGCGCACCCCTGAAATACACGTAGCACGCTGGGAGACATGAGTGGGGGCCTGGTGGAGGGTGCCCCTGGTGGCGGGGGGGCGGTGGGGGTGATAGGGGACATGAGTGTGGGCCTGGTGGAGGATGCCCCTGCACTGCTGGGGGGTGGGGGTGGTGGGTGACATGGGTTGGGGCCTGCTGGCAGGTGCCCCACAGTGCTGGGGGGTGGGGGTGGTGGGAGACATGAGTCGGGCATGAGTGGGGGCCTGGTGGAGGCTGCCCCTGCACTGCTGGGGGGTGGGGGTGGTAGGAGACATGGGTGGGGGCCTGGTGGTGGGTGCCCCTGGTGGCTGGGGGGTGGGGGTGCAGGGGGACATGAGCAGGTGTGCAGGGTAGTCCCCTGTTTTGTGGGCTGCCTGCAGGGGCCGTGGAGGGTGTACAGGGAACACCTGTGAGGACCCACCCAGCCTAATGGCGTGTGTAACTTCCCACGCACCCCTGTAATACACGTACCAAGCCAAATCGCGTGTGAGAATTCCCGCGCATACCTGAAATACACGTACCCTGCTGAAGTCGCGTGTAAAACTTCCCGCGCACCCCTGAAATGCATGCGCCCAGGCTATTCGCGTGTGGAACTTCCCGCGCACCCCTGAAATACACGCGCCCAGGCTATTCGCGAGTGGGACTTCCTGCGCACCCCTGAAATACACGTAGCACGCTGGGAGACATGAGTGGGGGCCTGGTGGAGGGTGCCCCTGGTGGCAGGGGGGGTGGGGGTGATAGGGGACATGAGTGTGGGCCTGGTGGAGGATGCCCCTGCACTGCTGGGGGGTGGGGGGGTGGGTGACATGGGTTGGGGCCTGCTGGCAGGTGCCCCACAGTGCTGGGGGGTGGGGGTGGTGGGAGACATGAGTCGGGCATGAGTGGGGGCCTGGTGGAGGCTGCCCCTGCACTGCTGGGGGGTGGGGGTGGTAGGAGACATGGGTGGGGGCCTGGTGGTGGGTGCCCCTGGTGGCTGGGGGGTGGGGGTGCAGGGGGACATGAACAGGTGTGCAGGGTAGTCCCCTGTTTTGTGGGCTGCCTGCAGGGGCCGTGGAGGGTGTACAGGGAACACCTGTGAGGACCCACCCAGCCTAATCTCGTGTGTAACTTCCCACGCACCCCTGTAATACACGTACCAAGCCAAATCGCGTGTGAGAATTCCTGCGCATACCTGAAATACACGTACCCTGCTGAAGTCGCGTGTAAAACTTCCATCGCACCCCTGAAATGCATGCGCCCAGGCTATTCGCGTATGGAACTTCCCACGCACCCCTGAAATACACGCGCCCAGGCTATTCGCGAGTGGGACTTCCCGCGCACCCCTGAAATACACGTAGCACGCTGGGAGACATGAGTGGGGGCCTGGTGGAGGGTGCCCCTGGTGGCGGGGGGGGGGGTGGGGGTGATAGGGGACATGAGTTTGGGCCTGGTGGAGGATGCCCCTGCACTGCTGGGGGGTGGGGGTGGTGGGTGACATGGGTTGGGGCCTGCTGGCAGGTGCCCCACAGTGCTGGGGGGTGGGGGTGGTGGGAGACATGAGTCGGGCATGAGTGGGGGCCTGGTGGAGGCTGCCCCTGCACTGCTGGGGGGTGGGGGTGGTGGGTGACATGGGTTGGGGCCTGCTGGCAGGTGCCCCACAGTGCTGGGGGGTGGGGGTGGTGGGAGACATGAGTCGGGCATGAGTGGGGGCCTGGTGGAGGCTGCCCCTGCACTGCTGGGGGGTGGGGGTGGTACGAGACATGGGTGGGGGCCTGGTGGTGGGTGCCCCTGGTGGCTGGGGGGTGGAGGTGCAGGGGGACATGAGCAGGTGTGCAGGGTAGTCCCCTGTTTTGTGGGCTGCCTGCAGGGGCCGTGGAGGGTGTACAGGGAACACCTGTGAGGACCCACCCAGCCTAATCGCGTGTGTAACTTCCCACGCACCCCTGTAATACACGTACCAAGCCAAATCGCGTGTGAGAATTCCCGCGCATACCTGAAATACACGTACCCTGCTGAAGTCGCGTGTAAAACTTCCCGGGCACCCCTGAAATGCATGCGCCCAGGCTATTCGCGTGTGGAACTTCCCGCGCACCCCTGAAATACACGCGCCCAGGCTATTCGCGAGTGGGACTTCCCGCGCACCCCTGAAATACACGTAGCACGCTGGGAGACATGAGTGGGGGCCTGGTGGAGGGTGCCCCTGGTGGCGGGGGGGGGGGTGGGGGTGATAGGGGACATGAGTGTGGGCCTGGTGGAGGATGCCCCTGCACTGCTGGGGGGTGGGGGTGGTGGGTGACATGGGTTGGGGCCTGCTGGCAGGTGCCCCACAGTGCTGGGGGGTGGGGGTGGTGGGAGACATGAGTCGGGCATGAGTGGGGGCCTGGTGGAGGCTGCCCCTGCACTGCTGGGGGGTGGGGGTGGTAGGAGACATGGGTGGGGGCCTGGTGGTGGGTGCCCCTGGTGGCTGGGGGGTGGGGGTGCAGGGGGACATGAGCAGGTGTGCAGGGTAGTCCCCTGTTTTGTGGGCTGCCTGCAGGGGCCGTGGAGGGTGTACAGGGAACACCTGTGAGGACCCACCCAGCCTAATGGCGTGTGTAACTTCCCACGCACCCCTGTAATACACGTACCAAGCCAAATCGCGTGTGAGAATTCCCGCGCATACATGAAATACACGTACCCTGCTGAAGTCGCGTGTAAAACTTCCCGCGCACCCCTGAAATGCATGCGCCCAGGCTATTCGCGTGTGGAACTTCCCGCGCACCCCTGAAATACACGCGCCCAGGCTATTCGCGAGTGGGACTTCCTGCGCACCCCTGAAATACACGTAGCACGCTGGGAGACATGAGTGGGGGCCTGGTGGAGGGTGCCCCTGGTGGCAGGGGGGGGTGGGGGTGATAGGGGACATGAGTGGGGGCCTGGTGGAGGCTGCCCCTGCACTGCTGGGGGGTGGGGGTGGTACGAGACATGGGTGGGGGCCTGGTGGTGGGTGCCCCTGGTGGCTGGGGGGTGGAGGTGCAGGGGGACATGAGCAGGTGTGCAGGGTAGTCCCCTGTTTTGTGGGCTGCCTGCAGGGGCCGTGGAGGGTGTACAGGGAACACCTGTGAGGACCCACCCAGCCTAATCGCGTGTGTAACTTCCCACGCACCCCTGTAATACACGTACCAAGCCAAATCGCGTGTGAGAATTCCCGCGCATACCTGAAATACACGTACCCTGCTGAAGTCGCGTGTAAAACTTCCCGGGCACCCCTGAAATGCATGCGCCCAGGCTATTCGCGTGTGGAACTTCCCGCGCACCCCTGAAATACACGCGCCCAGGCTATTCGCGAGTGGGACTTCCCGCGCACCCCTGAAATACACGTAGCACGCTGGGAGACATGAGTGGGGGCCTGGTGGAGGGTGCCCCTGGTGGCGGGGGGGGGTGGGGGTGATAGGGGACATGAGTGTGGGCCTGGTGGAGGATGCCCCTGCACTGCTGGGGGGTGGGGGTGGTGGGTGACATGGGTTGGGGCCTGCTGGCAGGTGCCCCACAGTGCTGGGGGGTGGGGGTGGTGGGAGACATGAGTCGGGCATGAGTGGGGGCCTGGTGGAGGCTGCCCCTGCACTGCTGGGGGGTGGGGGTGGTAGGAGACATGGGTGGGGGCCTGGTGGTGGGTGCCCCTGGTGGCTGGGGGGTGGGGGTGCAGGGGGACATGAGCAGGTGTGCAGGGTAGTCCCCTGTTTTGTGGGCTGCCTGCAGGGGCCGTGGAGGGTGTACAGGGAACACCTGTGAGGACCCACCCAGCCTAATCTCGTGTGTAACTTCCCACGCACCCCTGTAATACACGTACCAAGCCAAATCGCGTGTGAGAATTCCCGCGCATACCTGAAATACACGTACCCTGCTGAAGTCGCGTGTAAAACTTCCCGCGCACCCCTGAAATGCATGCGCCCAGGCTATTCGCGTGTGGAACTTCCCACGCACCCCTGAAATACACGCGCCCAGGCTATTCGCGAGTGGGACTTCCCGCGCACCCCTGAAATACACGTAGCACGCTGGGAGACATGAGTGGGGGCCTGGTGGAGGGTGCCCCTGGTGGCGGGGGGGGTGGGGGTGATAGGGGACATGAGTGTGGGCCTGGTGGAGGATGCCCCTGCACTGCTGGGGGGTGGGGGTGGTGGGTGACATGGGTTGGGGCCTGCTGGCAGGTGCCCCACAGTGCTGGGGGGTGGGGGTGGTGGGAGACATGAGTCAGGCATGAGTGGGGGCCTGGTGGAGGCTGCCCCTGCACTGCTGGGGGGTGGGGGTGGTGGGTGACATGGGTTGGGGCCTGCTGGCAGGTGCCCCACAGTGCTGGGGGGTGGGGGTGGTGGGAGACATGAGTCGGGCATGAGTGGGGGCCTGGTGGAGGCTGCCCCTGCACTGCTGGGGGGTGGGGGTGGTACGAGACATGGGTGGGGGCCTCGTGGTGGGTGCCCCTGGTGGCTGGGGGGTGGGGGTGCAGGGGGACATGAGCAGGTGTGCAGGGTAGTCCCCTGTTTTGTGGGCTGCCTGCAGGGGCCGTGGAGGGTGTACAGGGAACACCTGTGAGGACCCACCCAGCCTAATCGCGTGTGTAACTTCCCACGCACCCCTGTAATACACGTACCAAGCCAAATCGCGTGTGAGAATTTCCGCGCATACCTGAAATACACGTACCCTGCTGAAGTCGCGTGTAAAACTTCCCGCGCACCCCTGAAATGCATGCGCCCAGGCTATTCGCGTGTGGAACTTCCCGCGCACCCCTGAAATACACGCGCCCAGGCTATTCGCGAGTGGGACTTCCCGCGCACCCCTGAAATACACGTAGCACGCTGGGAGACATGAGTGGGGGCCTGGTGGAGGGTGCCCCTGGTGGCGGGGGGGGGGTGGGGGTGATAGGGGACATGAGTGTGGGCCTGGTGGAGGATGCCCCTGCACTGCTGGGGGGTGGGGGTGGTGGGTGACATGGGTTGGGGCCTGCTGGCAGGTGCCCCACAGTGCTGGGGGGTGGGGGTGGTGGGAGACATGAGTCGGGCATGAGTGGGGGCCTGGTGGAGGCTGCCCCTGCACTGCTGGGGGTTGGGGGTGGTAGGAGACATGGGTGGGGGCCTGGTGGTGGGTGCCCCTGGTGGCTGGGGGGTGGGGGTGCAGGGGGACATGAGCAGGTGTGCAGGGTAGTCCCCTGTTTTGTGGGCTGCCTGCAGGGGCCGTGGAGGGTGTACAGGGAACACCTGTGAGGACCCACCCAGCCTAATCGCGTGTGTAACTTCCCACGCACCCCTGTAATACACGTACCAAGCCAAATCGCGTGTGAGAATTCCCGCGCATACCTGAAATACACGTACCCTGCTGAAGTCGCGTGTAAAACTTCCCGCGTACCCCTGAAATGCATGCGCCCAGGCTATTCGCGTGTGGAACTTCCCGCGCACCCCTGAAATACACGCGCCCAGGCTATTCGCGAGTGGGACTTCCCGCGCACCCCTGAAATACACGTAGCACGCTGGGAGACATGAGTGGGGGCCTGGTGGAGGGTGCCCCTGGTGGCGGGGGGGGGGGGTGGGGGTGATAGGGGACATGAGTTTGGGCCTGGTGGAGGATGCCCCTGCACTGCTGGGGGGTGGGGGTGGTGGGTGACATGGGTTGGGGCCTGCTGGCAGGTGCCCCACAGTGCTGGGGGGTGGGGGTGGTGGGAGACATGAGTCGGGCATGAGTGGGGGCCTGGTGGAGGCTGCCCCTGCACTGCTGGGGGGTGGGGGTGGTAGGAGACATGGGTGGGGGCCTGGTGGTGGGTGCCCCTGGTGGCTGGGGGGTGGGGGTGCAGGGGGACATGAGCAGGTGTGCAGGGTAGTCCCCTGTTTTGTGGGCTGCCTGCAGGGGCCGTGGAGGGTGTACAGGGAACACCTGTGAGGACCCACCCAGCCTAATCGCGTGTGATAATTCCCACGCACCCCTGTAATACACGTACCCAGCAAAATGGCGTGTGATAATTCCCGCGCACCCCTGTAATTCACGTACCCTGCCAAATCGCGTGTGATAATTCCCGCGTACCCCTGTATTACATGTGCCCTGGCTAATCGCATATAAGACTTCCCGCGTACCCCTGTAATACACGTTCCCTGGACAATCGCGTGTTGAACTTCCCGCGTACCCCTGTAATACACGTTCCCTGGACAATCGCGTGTTGAACTTCCCGCGTACCCCTGTAATACACGTTCCCTGGACACTCGCGTGTTGAACTTTCCGCGTACCCCTGTAATTCACGTTCCCTGGACTATCGCGTGTTGAACTTCCCGCGTACCCCTGTAATACACGTTCCCTGGACTATCGCGTGTTGAACTTCCCGCGCACCCCTGAAAAACACGTACCTTGGCACCCTGGCTAATCGCGTGTATAACTTCACGCGTACCCCTGATATGCACGTTACCCGCTTTGCGTTCCTTGTTTGGCAGCCCTGTAAACTGGTCCAGGGTTAGCGCAGCCCTTTGCGATGATTTAGCGATTTTGATGGCTTTTCCTTGCGCGAGGGCGTTCTTGGGGGCGTTACTGGCGCTGCTGCAGGGTCGCTGCGATACTCTGCGCCACGGCTGGTTTGGGAGCCTAAAATCCATGAATACGCTGTGCGCGGAAATCGGTTTTAGCGCACGTGCCTGGCGCAGACAATCGCACGCGGACACTCTGCGCCAGCCGCTTGCGACACTTTTCTGCGAAATTCTATGAATTACCCTGTAAGTCTTTGCTTCTTCCTACGGGGTCTATTGACAGAACTTGGGCAGGCTTTTGTCCTCTTCCACTACACTTTTGCTGATGCTGCCATCCCGTTAATGATTGGTCAAATGTAAATAAATACACTGCCCTCCAAAGTGAGAAATTTGACAGGCTCTTGCCAGTCGCACCCTTTTCTATTGAAGCTATGGGCTAGCTGTCACAGCAGAGTGATACCTTCTGCCTCACAGTGGGAGGGATCCAGCCCTCCCTTGCCAGTGGCTGGTGCTGCCCATGGGGTCCCTCCTGTGAAGACCTTGGGGTGCACTAGTGCTTACACTGATGGCCTGAAACCTCAAAGCGTCCCTTATCAGTATGCAAGCAAAAAAGCCCGTCCTCTTCTGTTGTGACAATCATGTAACACATGCAGCTCCCTGTACATGAACCCTAAGCTGTGCAGTCACTGCACTCTCAGTCAATTTATCCCAATATTACTGTGAGGAATTCAACCGACTGCTTGGTGGGTGCATGCTCACCTGGGCTTTTAAAATGTTTAATTAAATGGAATGATGGTAGACCAAAATCAGGAAAATGTGTGCGGATAATCCACGCACATTGTCCTGGGCTCAGACCGCGACAAATGCATAGATCCATGCATTCTGGGTAGACACAGCCTGCAAGCACACTCCACCCTGTCATATTTAGTTGGAATGTGACAGCCAGGAGTACAGTAGGTCATCTCCAGGAAGGGGGAGGACCAAGTTTCCCCCTGCCCCATGGCCTGATTGACTAACAAAGGCTCCATGGATCCACCCTGCTCTTTTGTTTGGCCATACAGCTGGTGGCAGCAATTAACACATACCAAGAGAGGGTACTTCAAACAGACCCACACAGGGGCCTGGCTGCAGAGGTTAGGAAAGGAGACAGGAAACCCAACAACCTTTCATATGTAAGTGTGTCAACCTGAAGCCAGTTCCCAGTATTGGCATCAATGAGAGTGAGCTGTCATGTCTGGGACTGCTGTGTACAGTAGGCACCCCTGTTAGGTGAACCCCATTCATAAGGTTCTAGAATGTGGTTTGCAGGAGCCAGAGAGTCTGGTTTCGCCACAGCTTTAAGAGAGGCCTGCTACTTTAACTAGGATCACATAGAGAGGACCATTAACCAGTCAGACTCTTTGATCAACAACAGACAGGAAGATGGGTGGGCATTAGTATCACAAAGGAGTGTGGCCAGAGATCTTTCTGCGGAGAGATGGTTTCTGCCATTTTGTTTTGCGGCACACCTTGTTCCTGTTTTAACCCCCTTAGCTTCCCTGTTGCAAAGCACTCTGGATATGACCTCATGCATACAGGAGATTGATGGTAGAGACCCCAGGATTGGTTCATTAAAGTACAAATCACTGTGGCCCACTTGGCTTTAAAAGAGGGCTGGAGCCCCTCTTTTGGCAGATCATCTGAAGACTTCACTCAAAGTAACAAAGCAGAACTCAACCTTGGACCTGGACGAAGGAACAATCTGCCCTATATCTTCAGCCAGTGAAGGAAGACTGGAATATCTAGAGAGGTAGGCAAGATCCCTCCCCTAAATATCTCCAACGGAGATAAAGAACCCAGAGGACCCTCCAGCCAGCACACAGTATGCCTCCCTCGGCTCTGCAAGAAGCTTCCTGGATAGGAAGTGCCAGGTCTTTCGACCTACAAACAAGGACAAGGCAACTGCCTGCAACACACTCCTCGGCTTTAGGTTTTCCGCCTTAAAGGATCTCACAAGTCCATTGAAGAAGCTGGGAGAAGTGCCTTGACTAGCATCTGCCGATGTCCACCTTAAAGGACATTTTCGAGCAGTCGAGTTCCTCTGTCTACAACCGATGGCAACGCTGACCGTTGTCAAGCCGCAGTTGCTTAAAGACATCGAAGACATCTCGACCAGCGCTTCAGAACTGCCGTACAGCACTGAGACAATGATTCCTGACCCCGAGCTGCTGTGTAGGCCAGCCTGCAGCCGTTCGCCAAGCTTCACTTTCTGAACCGTCTTGCCGCCTGATACCCACAGCTGATTCCCATCTTGTACTCTGTCACAGAAGCCTGTAAAGTGCCCTGAAGCCAGCTCAACCATAGCAAGCACCCAGAACAAATACAGCACAAGGTACATTGTGGTTCTGCCCCCTAGTCCTTCCCAGAAGAGTCATATAAGACCCATTGCTCCGTTTGTGCTAAAGCCAAGAAACCTTAACAAACTGTTGCGGTTATTAACAAATTCAAAACTAAGACGTGCCTGATTATAATCCTTGGTCCCTCAGGCAGAACAACATATCAAAGAGCAACATTATGGACCAAAGGATGGAGGATGACGGATCACACTCGTTTAACATTTGACATATATCTATAAACGTTTTTTCAAAACAAATTTCATTTTATTATGAATAAATATTCAGTGTTTAAAAAACAACAAGAAATTACATACATCATTTTCTTCACAAAATTTAACTTAGCCAATCTTGGGCTCATATACATCGCCCCACCTTACATTCACTCTCATTCAAACTTCACACACTTTCTTCATTCCATACATAAATGACCCTCTGAAATAGGTCACTCCCAACAATTCTATTCACAAAATGCCCAGTTCCCTATGTCTATTTTAAGGTGACTCAATCTGTCTGTAAGTTTCTTTGCATATTCTTGGTCGACACATGTTTCGATTGTCAATATTGGACGGTAACAGTAATATCCATTCGATCATGCAACCTTCATCAGGACAAGAACAGGAAAATACATCGACAATGTTACACCTATAGGGTGAGCCACACAACCTATAAAAACAAGTAAAACCCATTTACCACTCCGTCTTCCCGTCATCCTCCCTTATTCTTATAAACACAATAAATGTGGGTTCAAGGGACTCCTTCAACAGTGTCACTTCATCCTTCATCCCTTCATTTCTTATTTATGGGAAGATATACAGATACAAGGGATCAATCCTCACTTCACCTCCATCCCTGGCCCCATTATTAAGGTCAAGCATAGGAGAGGAAATGGCCAAGACTCAATATTAAATCTTCTCCTAATTTTCAAAAAATGACTCAATATCGATCAAAAAACTGAATTATTTAAATCTCCTTGAGTTCATTTAGTCTACAAGGGGACACAAATCACTATTTACTGTCACATATATACTCAGTACTTCTTCTATGAGACATAGACACCACCTCTCCTAGGCAACCTCAAAAGTAGAGTTGCATGGGTTCTATTAACTACAATCTTCTAATTCCGAAGCAACAGAACAATACTCGGCATCAGGAGAACCCAACAAGCATACTTACTTTCTTTTAGACGGTGCACAATTTCTTGTCATCACGTCATTGTCATTAGTCCAGTTACAAATTTCTTTTTCAGGTATTAAATACCTATAAGCCTCATGGACCTGTAATAAATGTCCATATTCAGTCATCTGGGACATTACTAAGTATTTGGTTTAAAGGTAGGGTTTAAGCACCACCTTGTATTGGTGTTGGAAATCCCCAGTTCTAAGTGGAACAGGCAGGCTGGGAAATCCTGCACCCAATAACTAAAGAGTCAACATGGACAACAATAAATACCAAGGTGTCCATGCTTCAAAGATTTTCACATAAAACAACTGCGTATAAATGAAAAATACATCATAATTGACATCACATTTACAAAAACCTACAGGAAGGTGGGATTGGTTAAGGGAATTGTCTACATATGGGATGCATAATGGTCAGTGTTTTCATTGGATATAGTTTTCTGGTGGAACCACCTCGGACCACCCCTACATTCATATGATAAGAAAGACATCATCGTAATAACACATTATTGGCTACTGCTACAGTTGCAAGATGGCATCATTGGAGAGCATTGATTAGTTGGCATTGGCTTTATCATTCTTGAATACTTGGCAGGTCATCCGCACATGAGCAAGAATAGTGGTCGGGAACAACATCAAGAAGCAGCTTTTCCATTAAATAAGTCACCATCCCTGATTTCTTATACCACAAGCCAGGCCATTTAGCTTTGAACTTGGCCTTGTCTGACATCTCTGTTGTAAGAACCTTTAGGGGTTTGAGGCTGGTGCAAATCTCTGTCTGGTGCTAATGAATGAACACTGTTCTCTAGTTACGAGTCATGTGTTTGGAGACCATGTTTTGGAATATTCTGCTCAGGTATTATTAGGATTTTAGCTCTTATTGGGGATATTACTCTCCTTGTCCTCTGGAGACTTGGTTGAGCTACTCTTCATGCATTTTTAAGATTTTAATTAGCCAGCACCTGGAACTCAAAGGTTGTTTCCTCTTTACTTAGTCCAAGAGAAATATGTATGCCTTGCGCTTTTGAATTATTATCTTCTGTTCTTCTTTAGAGCTATCCAAACCTCCCTTTTCTGCATTAACCTTGGAAAGGAGCCTTGTTGCTACTGTCTGGCCTGCACCAGTCTGGTGTTTCGGCTACTTCAGGAAATCAAATCTTCCTGCAGCTTCGAGGCATCTTTGGATTCTCCGTTCACTCTAACGTGGTTGCGCCATCCATTTTCACCAAAATGGCCACTCGTTACTGTTGCATTTCTCAGTTTAGCAAGGTTTTGATGTATTCTTTTGTGTCTTGCATTTCAGCATATACGTTGATTATGATATATTTGTACTGTCTATTGGTGAGAGTAGCATTCTTCATGTCTAAATGTGTGTTTGATCTAGTGTCTTGTATCTTCATGGTGAGTGCATATCTGCTTCATGTCTAGTGCGTCTACGTGTGTCAGTTTGGCAGCAATGTCACTCTTTCTTGTCATCTTTAGTTACACCAGGGTTGGTAGGGTTGTCTTAGTGAGTAGCATCTCTTGTGCTGGTGGTATTTAGGCAGCGAAGGGGCTGATGCCATAAATTATGTATTCCTCTCGTTTCTATGGCACGGAGGCAGATTAGGGACGGACATTATGAATGACGTATTCCTCTGTCTGTGGACATCCCCCCCCTCTGGCGAGTCCTCGACCACATCTCCTGGACGGCCCTCCCCCCAGCAAGGCACTTTGGGGGTCTATATCTTAGTCACCCCCCTCAGGTCACCTGAGTTTTGTATGTGCTCATCCACACTCCAGGTCATATAACAGCACTCCCCATCTGGTTTGCAGAATACCCAATGTTCTATGTAATTACGAGGGTCTCACGGATAACAAAATATAGATCCTGGAGGGTGGTAGGACTTTGTCTTAAGTCCACATGAGGTAGATCATCAGTCTATGTGCATTCATGCAGTTTAGTGTCCAGGTTTATCACTAGTTTAATCCCTACTGCCTTTTTAGCAGTCTTTTTACATTGGCTTCTGGCTATTCTCTGGGTGCAGAATCCTAATAGCACTAATACTAGTATGGCTATTAGTATTTTGAATGCATTAGCCAGCCAGGAGGGTATCCTGGAGAATAGATAAGAGGGCCAGTCCTCACTGAGGATTTCCTCCACCTCTTCTACCATTTTAGCATCTAGATCTCTTGACAATGTAATGGCCTCTGTGAGGGTCCCAATTTACTCATCGTGGGCAGGTATATATATGTGCAGCAAGATGGGACACTTTTTGCACACACTCCACCCAAAATGGCGGTTATCAGATCAAGCACATACCTATTTTGGAGGTTCAGACGTCGTATTGCCCTCAGCTCCCCTCTTATGGCATTAAAGCCTTTCTCTGTTGTGTTAATCATTTGCAACAGGTGCCATCTTGTAATTTGCAGGCATTTTGCATTTGCAGTGGTCTGTATTGCAGGGAGGAAAATAGCAGAGAAAATGACTACTATTTTGCTAAACAATTTATGCTTGTCTGGTATACTATCATAAGCATTCTCTGATTTTGCTTAGGAATCATTTTCTCTTTTCTGGCGAGTAAGGGCGATGGACTTTTCCTTTCTCAAATGTGCATCCATTTTAGGGAAGTTAGAAATATGTAGGTCTTTCTAGGGAAACTACAAGAGATAGTGTGCCTACTAGAGTCCGCCCCAATTAGGAGGCAATTTCATATATGCTATCGACCCGCAGGCCTAATAGTGGTCCATTGTTACAGCTGTTCCTACTTTAATTCTGGGGAAATTATTTTATTTCTTACACCCCTGGTTTACTCCTACTTTTAATGCTCCCGTATTTTGTATACATAATTATGCATATTTCACCAGGAGTATGTGTAACGGGCCTGCTTCATCCTCCACCCATGTTAGTATTCTGATATGTTTATCCCAATCCTTATTGTGCGACCTGAGGCCCATGGGCATGTGGCGTGTAACAAGAATTAAAATAAATAAATAACATTCATCATTTACTCTACTAAAAACCACTTGTGGTTATTCTGTAAGCTATTCTGCCTTAAAGCTGATTAGTCTGTTGATCCCTCCTTCTTGGGTATAATTGGTCTTTTATGTGGAGATGGCCTCTCTCCCAGCACCCAGGAATTTCTCTTCCCCTTTTATCATTGCAATTTAAAAATGGGTGCTCTTCAGTTATTATTCCCCCTCTTCTCTGGCCTGATAAGATATAGTGTATTTCTTTGTTGTTTTCATTAACATCGCTTTTAGTGGATATTGTTTTTATGAAATTATCCAACCGTGGAAAATCTTCCTTTGTCACCCAAAGCCTTCCTACCTTGAAACTGCCCTCTCGTCATGCATGTCGCAAGATATGGATGGCAGTTTGCCAAGTGCACAGGTAATTCTGTGGCTACAAAGGTTCTGTAAATGCTCATGGAGCAGGGAATAAGGGAGCAAACATAGCAACTCTCATCCAATGTCTCTCTCCCCACTGACTCATGTGCTGGTGCCACATATTATTGGTTACTTGGCCAGAATCAGGCACATAGGAATTCATATGGTGGACGTTACTTCTAACATTTCTCTTTAGCCTTTTCATCTGTAAGTGGCAACAAAACGGTGTTGGGTTATTGTCTCATCCAACATGAGAATGGGGTCCACATTGCGATATATTGGTTTGGATTGGTTTTATATTTAGTTATAGAGGACCAGTTCTCATAATGCTAAAAGAATAAAGAAATAAAGACAGCAGAATTTAGGAAATAAGCTACAAACATTACTGCTAATATATCCACATGTTGCAAAGGAGCATGTACATTGCGTGCCAGGAGTGCATATCTTACAAAATTGGAAAGTCCCATTTTCCTTTTTTTCCCAACAAATCCTTAGACTCTTTCAAGGATAAAGTAAGTCTTTGAGTTACCAAAGAGAATGGCAAGAGAGACGTTTTGGCATAGCAGAGCAGGATAGGGATTGACTATATAAGAGAAAATTGCAAATAGTACTGTGTGTAAGGGCATTATTGAAGATCTGCTTCGATAAGTGAAATTTCTTTATTTTGTGCAGGTAAAATCCTTGGGGAAAATGTTTCATCAACTTATTCTCTTTTGTCGGTTGGGGATAATCAGTTTATTGTCTCTGTCTCAATCTGCTGGGTGCTGTTCGCTTTTGGTGGCAGATTGTGTCTACATTCACATCACCTCTTCTTTGCCTTCAATTTGTGGGACTGGCAGCAGGGTTATTTTTCCTTTGTAGGGTTTGATGTCACTGAGGTGGAGCCATGCTCTTTTACTCTGTACTCTTACAGCAGTAGGTGTGATTTCCTTGACAATGTAGTGTGGCGTACATTTATCAGCCCAGCAGAAATCCCCTGCACCACCAAACTGCATTTTCAACAGTTACAAGAAGAATGGATGTGCTGGCTCTGCTGAGCACTTATTCTCTCGCATCAAAACTGCGTTTTAGAAGTAACCAAAAATAATGGCTGCGCTGGCTCTGTTGAGCACTTATGGGGCGAGCTGAAACATAGAACACCCCAAGAATTGCTGCAGTTATTTACTTCATGTGCACCAAAAAGAAGAATTCAAAAGCAGCCTAGTGCAGCGCTGCTATGCTGAAAGCTCAAGATTTCTCACTGAAAGAGAAAATGTTCTGTGTTTAAAATGACTGTGCACTGATGCCATTTCCAGCTTTTCAACCTTACATAGTTTGGTTGCTGATAAGACACATCCATGCCCATCTATCTTCAGGTTGTACACCAGAAAATTAGGGCATTTCTCACTGAATGGCATGTGTGTCAAGTAAATAAATGGTAAAATAGCAGAGAAATTCACTCCAGGCCATACGGCAAGCGTTTTACTTTTGCAACAAAGTGACATTGGCAGAATTCCTCACAAGAAGCTCTCTCTCTCCCTTTGATTATGCCAGTTTCAAAGAAACCTTGTTGTTGAACAGATTCCTGTGTGTTAGGAATTGACCAGAGCTATGGAAATGTTCAGAATAAAGATGCGAGGAAAATCACACTTGGAAATGACCAGGGGAAGTAAAAATAAACCTGTGGTGTACTGCTCTACAAAGCAGTGAGTGGAAATTGTCCAAGCTCAATGGAAATAATACTGTGACATGCCCTGAAACAAAACTATATATGTTGGGAAGAAAAGTTGCTAAAATATAAGTAAATTGTACTCTGTGTACTGTATGCTTCCCTACAAAAAGAACTTCCACATCATGGCCAGGCCCTGAAAATTGCTGCCAAACCTGTTCTTGCAAGACAGGCACTTATAAATGTAACAGCCCCAGGGGAAAGGAAGTTCCTGGGCACATGAAAGGGACCAAGGTGTGGGATGTGGCAACCTCGTCAGACGAAGTGGTATTGCTGCAGCCTGAGACAATGGACTGCCCTGGCACAGAGGTGTGAAATCCTCGGACACCTCTCCTCAGCTTCAACTGCCTAGGATCAAAAGGGAGTCATAGCAAACCCATGTGTCAGGATCACCAGTGAAGGACATGTGGCTGGAGGATTGAAAAGACTTCCCACTTTTGGGAACAAAGCCAGCCCACTTGATTCCAAACACTTTTCTATGAAGACATTTATTTACGCAATCTAAAGAAGCAGTAATGTAAACTTTTGACAGCTTGAATGTAATTTGTGCGCCATGAAAATAAGACATCGTGGATTGTCCTAGCATGTGGGGAACGCAAACGTCAGAAAAAAATGGCATTACTGGGAAAATCATAGAAATTATGAAAGAATGCCAGGAGAACAAAGCAGTATCGCACAAACTTGGCTTGTGGACAGAAATGTTCCTTGTGAAATATGGTGTTTGTCTATAAGGGTGACATTTATAAAAATGAGCATTTTGTGTCATAACTGATTTTGGCAAAAGTAACTTTGGTAGAACAAAGCACATTGTAAAAAAACACCCAAACTAAAACTGAGTCACTTCCTTCAGTCCAATCAGATTACAGGGAGGCGGCGACAGTTATAGGCTGACCTATCTGATTTACAGGTATGTCTAGCTTAGTTCTGCCCACATAGTAAAAATCTCCCCTGATGTCATCCGTCTATAAAAAGTGGAGACATTCAAAAATCCAGGCATTCAAAAATCCAAGATTCAAAAATCCAACTCAACATCCAGAGATTCAGACATTCCACATTCACCCTGTAAGATTCCAGATTCCAGTGCCAGGCCAGGGGTAGCTGATGGGAGATCCAGCCAGAACTTCCTAGCCGGGCTGAACCACCATCCAGAATTAAACCCTACTAAAATCCCAATAATTTCAGAAAAAAGGGGAGAAGGCTGCTGAAACTTTTGGGATTATCTTGCTTTGCCCAGCTACCTGTTTTTCCCAGCTGATGCGCCCGCTGTCTACAGAGACCAGACTCCAGTTGCCCCGCTGTGTCCCTAGAGGAGAGCCCAGCAGTTGCCCATGTGAACAGATCTTTGTCCCGTGTCCCGAGGCCCAGCTGGCCGTCCAAACTATTCCATTCAAGTGCTTGTTGTAAGTATTTCCCTTCCCCAGTAACCAAAAACGGCATCCCTTGCTTTGTTACCTGGTATTATGTCCAATCCCATAGAAATCCTATAAATACCCTAGCAAAATCCTTCAAATTGTCAGACTCCGCTGTGTATCCTGTCCTTAGGAAAATCTGTGTCAGTTTCCATGTGTTAGCGCCATTCTTTCCCAGTCATTTCACTCCACTATGTAAGTCCTTAGTACTATTTTGAATACATTAAATAATTCCCATATAGAGCTGAACGCGGCGTGGATAGGTTGATCTAGCAAGTAACCTCCTCACGCTCCTGCTTTAACAATCTAGCTATTAATGATATAGTTGCAGTAGAATCAATCCTTTTTCTAACATAAACGAGTTGGCTATGAAAGTGCTTAAATTTTTTAAAAAAAACATTTTTCCTTTTCCTTTCCCTGTCAGAATCCCATACTGTCATCCATCCAGAATTACCCTTTCACTTTCATATCATACCTGCTTTGTACCTTTGTACCTTAGCATTAAAATCGCATTCCGATTTTGCCTGTTTAGTTTATTTTCCAAGCCATTTGGCTATTTTAAACCTGTGAAATGTAACAATTGCTATTTTGCCACGTGTGATTCTTGCTGCACTGTGTTTCCTTCCATAGTCGATTTTCTACACTGTATGCTGGTTGTTTAGCACATTGCTTTTTAGCTTGCACGTTTTCTTGTTTCATTAGGATAGCCACATCCATTCTTGCCTTATTCACTCATCCGCACATGTAAAACAACTGTTTAGTAATTCAAATGCGAATGCCATTTTGCTAATTTTTCTAGGGGGCTCAATCCGATTTCGGTATAGTATACCTAACTCCTTGCTACTCCTCTCCACCCACCATTTGGTTAACAGGGGTTTGAGCGAGTGTTGCAGGGGGAATGCTTAACTGTGGTGCCATTTAAAGCATTACCCACAGGTAACCTTGCTTTCATTAATTTGTTCATTGTACATCTTATACTAGAGGGTTAAACTAAGTGTATTGTATCATTTTACTGTGTAATTATCACACTAGTGATTGCTGCCCTATATTGAATGTGTTTGATTTTATTCAAAATTAAATAAATAAATATTCTATCATTACACACCTGCCTGGTTCATGGTCCATTGCGACACAGGGTGTACTTTAAGGGGGGTGTGAGATGGGTTGGCTGCCTACTCAAAGCTGAATCCAAATTCATAAATTTAAAAGCATTTTGATTGTGCGCTGCATCCCTGGCCAGTATAAAGAGTCCTGGTCTGGAGTGTGACGCCTCTTTAAAATCCTTAACAGAGGTGATTATCAAAGCGAGGTTTATGCCACCTCCTAACTAAATTCTTTATAAGAACACTATCACCAGGGTATAGAGCAGGGGGTTTGAGTAAGTGTTGGGGATTGAACTGTTCGCCATCTTCCTCACTTTTCTTGCCCCCCCTGCCGGTTTCGAAGCTGTTGAGATGTAAAAGTGACACTCGGCATCATAGCCACCAGGTATTCATGCATTTCAGAGCCAAGTACATCATCACACTTATAGACGTCAGTTCACATTTGAGTGGGAGGAGCAAAAGGTATGGGCATACAGCATCCCCTCACCAGCTCATGAGGAGTCAGGTGAGGGTCTGAGCCGGGCTGATTTCGTAAGGCAAATAGGGTTAAGGGTAGGAAATGGAGCCATCCTTTCTTCATGGTCATTTTTAGCTTAGCAAATTCATTCTTTGAGAAGGCCATTGAGGCGCTCATAAATCCCATTTGCCTATGGGATATAAGCAGAAGAGAATTCATGTTTAATCCCAAGTACGACTGTGATATGCTCAAAATCCTAGTTTGCAAAATGTGATCCATTGTCAGACCGAAGAAATTTGCACACTCCCCATCTCGAGAATACCTCTCGTACGAGGAATTTGGCAGCGTATTTGGCATCAGGATGTATGAATGGATCAGCTTTGATAGAGTGGGAAAAAGGACATATGACTACCAGCATATATCTGTATCTATTACAATTTTGGAGCATATCTTAATAGTCGATATGCAAATGCTGAAAGGGTTCATTAGGACAGGGTATTGCTCCTCTCACTGTTCACAGTGTGTGCTATGCTGTGAACTTCTTACAGACCATGAAATGTATGATAAATGCTGCAACGTGTTTGGTCAAATTGGGCATTAACCATTCTTCCGAGATCAGGACTACAAGTGTCATGAATGCTGGTTGGCGAAGTTGGTCTAATGCTACTTTAAGTAATGTAAGGGGCATAACTGTTTTGCCGGTGCTGTTCTGCTGCCACATTGCATCTGTGGGGGACAATGGGCATCCCCTACGCTTCCACAAATCATGTTCTTCTGGTGGAGCACGTCCCTATAGTTCAGAAATCTGTGCTATTGCTAAGGTATTATTACCATGCTGAGCACTTCTATGTATTTGTTGGGGGCTGTGTAAAATTCAGATATTTCAGGAAAATATGCTTCTTTTTTGGCCTCTGTGTCAGTGGCTTCTTTGCAGCGGGAAATTAAATCTGCACCTTTAGTGTGGACTGCGCACTTCATCGCAGCGATGGCCGATGGTAGTTGTAGTGCATCTATGAGCCTGTCCAATAATGAGCATGCTGCACTGGTGTGCCGTCTGTGCATAATAAGCCCTGCCTTGTCAAATGTGACAGTCTTGTGTGTACTGTTCACGTCACATTGGCAGAGTCAGAGTACACTGTTACTTCCTCACCCTCATGTGTTTCAAGTGCCACAATAAGCACTACTTATTCTGCCGCTTGGTCTGAAAAATGTAAAGACAATCTTGCACTCGCCACTGCCTCAAACCTACCATTCAGTTTTACTTTTACCACTGCGGTCCCTGTGTGTCTTTCACCTGTGATCTGGTCAATCGACGAGGAACCGTCAATGAAGTGTACCCTACCCCTCCTCTAGGGGATTTTCTCTAACATATGGTAAATCATTGTACTGCTCAGTGTACTTGGTGCAAGCATGCGCCTTGTCTCCTTCCTCTGCTGGTTCTGCTCTGAATGTTGCTGGGTTCACTACTATCCACCTGACAATCTTGATTGCTGGGTTTGAGATAATCACCTCATACTCTGATGCTCTGTTTGTGGTCAATGTGCTTTTGGGGTTCATAAGAATGGCAAACAGGCCATGTTTCACATGTAATGTGAGTAAACAGCCCATCGTAATACTGGCAGTCTTCTAAACTGCAAAAGCTGCTACAGCCAATGATTGTTCACAAATATAATGGCCTCTCATGATTGGATCTAAGATCCTGCTGTAATATGCTTGTGGTTCTTGTGCCAAGGCAGTCTTCTATGTGAGCACTGCTGTCATTACTACTCCGTTCGAATGCGAGAAAAATAAAATTCTACTCTGTAGTCAGGGATTCCTAGAATGGGTGGTGTGCATATTGCTTCTTTTCATTCATTCGAAAGCTTCCGTCAATTTTCCTGTCCAGGATAGGTCACTGTCATCTTTCTGAGCTTCTTTGAGTCCTTTTAAGAGGGGTCTGATGTATGTATAGTAGTTAAAGACCCATGCCCTGCAGTAGTTGCATAGGCCCAAACATTGTTGCATTTCCCTCACTGTTCTTGGTTTGGATATTTTCATAATTGCTTCTGCTCTCTCAGGGGTCACTTTTCTGTCTTCTTGGGATATTAGCTCCCCTATGTACAATATTGTAATTTCTCCTAGTCTACATTGTACCCCTTTTACGCCAAGATGGTCAGCAATTGTACTGAGTCTTTTCTGCACTTTTCATTTGTTCCGCTGCACATCAGAATGTCATCTACATACTGGATGACTACACTGTCAACGTGCACGTTCACTAAGTCCATCTGGAGGATACTGTTGGATATTGAGGGGGATTCACAGTACCACTGGGGTCAACAAGTATGTTTCCAATTTTGATTTCTATATGAGAACCAAGTCAAGTCTTGTGACTCTTCGTGAAGGAGGATTGAAAAGAATGCAATCTTTAAATGTATCACTATGAAATATTTGGCTGTGGATGGACACAATTACACAATATTTTGGCTGGATTTGGGACCAATGGAAATTCTGCTTCAACAATATTGTGTCGGGGGCATTACTACTGTATAAATCAGCAAGACCCCATCAAGTTTTTGACTGGGCACACTGCTGTGTAACATGGAGACTCTGATGGCACTGGTATTCCCTGTTGCACTAATACAGAGATTGTGTCAAATGCCCTCATCTGCTTCTTTTGACATTGGATACTGTCTCACTCGTGGCAAAGTTGCTCCTGGTTTCAACGTGATTTTGACTGCACATACTCCTTTCACTCGGTCAATGTCCTATGGACTGCTGGTCCACAATGCACTTGGTACCTGTGCCAAATGTTCTTGGAAAAATGATGGTGTCTCTTTTATCAATAATAATTCTCTAATGGAGTGAGCACTACTTTTCTTATTCAAATGATGGAATTTATAATAGAATTACATGTGCTCAATGTTGTGTTATGTGGTCTTGCAGCCAAAGAATCCTTCTGCACTAAGGGTTACAGATACAATTTGCAGAATGCTCTTGGGTGTGATGACCCAAGAAATTGGAAGGACCTCTTGTGTGGCTTTCACACAAAATAATGTTTATACACATTTCTTTGGGTTTACTCAATATACTGTGGAGCTATTTAGAGATACATTTGAAACCATAATATTCACATTCAGCTTTTAATATCAACCTTTAACAGACTTTCATTTTCAAAAAAATGGTTCTTTAATCAACAGACACAGGCGAATATTCATATCCAATGCATTTCCGTCCCCTAAACTTCCATCACTTCCCTCGTCTTCTCTGTCCTCAAAAACTAATCTTTTTAGGGGACTCCTCCGTACAATGCCTTCAATGCTTTTTTCCAGTAAGCTCTCTTCTCCTCTCTGTTGGGATCCTACTACAATCCTCTTTATTTTACAAACTGCACCAGTATCCCTCCTGCTTCTCTACAAATGACCATTCCTTCTTCGTATTCCTGCTTCTTCCTCCTCATCAGGAAAAGTACATTTTTTTAATATCTCCTCCACTTCCCTATCACATTTCTCTGAATGCTCAGTTCTTTCCTGCAACTGCTCTTTATCTCTCTCCTTTTCCCAGAGCATGCATTCTCTGACATTCATGTCAGCTTATTTCTGCTGTTTCTCTCTGCTTAGTTCTATCTTTTTCTCTACTTCCTCTTCTCTTTCTTTCTCAATTTTCCTTTGTCTTTCTCTTTCTTCTCTTTGCTTCTTCATCCTTTCAATCTCTTCCTTTTGCCACTTCACTCTTTCCCTTTCTACACTCTATGGGTCATTATCTTCCTGTTTTCTCATTCTTTCCCTCTCCTTCTCTCACTCTCTTTCTCTTTTCTCTAATTCCCTAATCTTCTTTTCTTTCTGTTTCCTTGCCTCTCTACATGCTTCATGTTGCCTCTCTTCCTCATTTAGTCTGTCCCATTCTCTGTCTTCCTCCACCTGCTTCCTTATCTGTCATACCTTTTCTTCCTGTTTTCTTTTCTCCTCTTCATCTTTTTTCTGTATTTCTTTAACTTCCCTTTCTTTGTTTTTAGGATCCTCCAGATTTCTTCCGTCCAATTTAAGCAATATCTTTCCTCCCACCCACTCGTTTGGAGTGATGGCTGCCTCTTTATTAATGTTCTGCCTTCCTCTCTCTCTCTGTATCTCTTCCTCAGCCTCTGTCTGCTTCGCTTGTAACTCACAGTGCTCGCTATATTAATCGCAAATGGACACTAGCTTGCATTCATTCAATTTAGCTCCAGTTATAGCATCTTCACTACTGTAAGCGTGGGCGCATATATGGTGTTAGTGTACACTGCTGCTGCTTTTAATTCTTTCAATGGGTAGAATCCCAGCCCTTCCTCTGGCGGATCGATGCTCTGGGGAGGAGGAGAAGGAGTCAAGGGCGCTGTGCCCGCCCCTACACGCTGATTAAGCATCCACTCCGTCAGGGGTGGCTCTTCGGCCTTGTCGCCGATCATTTTCCATAACTCTAAAATGGCCAATATGTCTTATAACTTTTTTCCTTCATACACAGCATGCAAATATGTTGTCCTGGGGCCAAGGTAAAAACATGTTGCCCGCAGTGCCACAAACACACTGTGAATGGTACTTGCAGACGTTATCCATGTACCATGGAAGAGACTCACATAAATGCATACGGCGAGTGTCTCCTCCCATGATGGCACATCTCGCTCTTGACTGCCGATAGTTACCGGACCTTAAAAAACCTCCACAATCACTATCTCTTCACTCCTCCTTCGCAATCTCCTATCAACAACACTTTCCTCTATTTTTGACAATTTCTACACCTCTTTCTCATCCTTTTGGCTACAAAAACAACTATTTAGGCAAGCACCACAAACGCCGGCTACGCTCAGGACTGCACCCTCTGAGTCCAAACCACAGTTCCACGTGCTCTACGATGTAAACCAATATCCACAAAGCCATGTTATTCTCACTTTAAACCACTTCTCACCCTCCCGTGGGTACGAGCAATCACTACACATATGGGTGCAACCTCAATATAACACAACAAAACCTCAACCCCAAAGCTCTCTGCCCACCCTTTCTGACAAGGTATCCTTTTATCTCTTAAAATTACCCCAAACGGTGCATGGCACACTCTTGCTTGACCTTGTTGCAGGAAATCTCTTTATCCATAATAACTTAATACTCCATTTTGCGGTTTAGTGTGCCCCCTTCCATAACCCTGGTTACAGGTATACCCTTGTAAATACATATTTTATTTCTCTTCCCCAATATTAAATAAACAGATCCCTCCCACCTTCTTTTGCCAATGCAATGCTCTATACTTACATCCATGGATTGGCTGAGGCCTTCGGTATCGATCCTCTCTCAATCGGCCACTTCACCCTCGCCCTGTAGGGCACCTCTGGGGACCAGGCAGGATTTTCACCAACGGGACTCCTGCCGACTGTCTCAGTTCACACGTGATTCACCATTCTCCATGGGTCCCTCTGTATTCTGCATGCTTGTAGCAGGAAGATTCGACAATCTAAGGATACTGGCCAACCATCAAACCACTATTATATGGATAGGTGGGCTGGAAATCCCCTGTCCGAAGAAATCCTGCAGAAAATAATGGAAGAGTCAAGGTAATTGACAAAGGCCTGTTCTGTTAATAGTCAGCATAAAGCAGTGACAGCAATAAACACCAAGGTCTGCACACTCTTAAAGATGCTCACATAAAACAACAGCTTATAAATGAAAGATACATCATGATTGACCTCTCATTTACAAAAACCTACGGGAAGGTGGGATTGGTTAAGGGAATTTTTCTACATATGGGATATATAGTAGTCAGTGTTTTCATTGGATATAGTTATCTGGTTGCCCCCACCTCGCACCACCCCTAAACTGATATGGTAAGAAAGACATCATCGTAATAACAAATTATTGGCTACTGCAACAGTTGCAAGATGGCATCATTGGAGAGCGTTGATTGATTGGCATTGGCTTTACCAACCTTGGATATTTGGCAGGTCATCAGCACATGAGCAAAAATAGTGGTAGGGGGAGAGACATCAAGGAGCTGCTTTTCCATTAAATGAGACACCATCCCTGATTTCATCGGCCACAAGCCAGGGAATTTAGCTTTGAACGTGGCCTTGTCTAGCATCTTGAATTAACACTGTTCTCAGGCTACGAGTTACGAGTAACGTGTGAGGACACCACGTTTCTGATTATTCTGCTCTTATTAATATGGGTGATATTACTCTCCTTGGTCTCTAGAGACTTGGTTTAGCTACTCTTCATGCAATTTTAAGCATTTAATTACCGAGCACCTGGCACTCAAAGGTTATTTGTTCTTTTACTTAATCTAAGAGAAATATGCCCTACGCTTGCAAATTATTATGTTCTTTTCTTTTTCAGAGCTATCCAAACCTCCCTTTCCTGCAGTAACCTTGGTAGGGAGCCTCGTAGCCACTGTCTGTCAGCGAATCTCCCTGCAGCTTTCAAGGCATTGCTAGATTCTCCATTCACTCTTCCACCTCTGGCTGCCTGCACTTGCATGCGCTCTCCCTCCTTCACCTCTGGGTCCACGAGGAGGACCCCCCCTGCATGACCAGGTAAGCCCTGTGGTGCTGGCCATGAATTCTGGGCAACGTTCACTTACTTTAATATACACAGTGATCACCTGCACTGGTGAGTTCACTTTATCCAGCCGGCCGTCTTCATCTTCACTGCGTATTTTGCCTCAAATGAAGCAGCGTCTTTTTCTTGAAGATCTCCATTGCCCTGTGGGACTGCTCACCTCTAAAGGCCATAAACCTTCTCTAAAATGGCCACCACCACTTTTTCACACCCTGGCACAGGAGTGCCTCAGCATCTACACCACCGGCGGCAGTGATTGGCTGCCCTTCCCCTTCATCAAGCCTATCGGTGAGCCGGCAGTCAAGAGCCGGGCCACCAAACAAGGCCTGCACCATGGCCCCCTGTCTGGAAACATCACAGTCTCTCCTCATTCCACCACCGGCTGTCTGCGCTTGCAGGTGCTCTCCTTCCTTCATCTCTGGGTCCATGAGGAGGACCCCCCTGCAAGGCCAGGTAAACCCTGTTGTGCTGGCCGCAAATTCTGGGGAACTTTCATTTACACAGTGATCGCCCACACCGGTGAGTTCATTTTACCCAGTCAGGCTTCTTTATCTTCATTGTGTGTTTTTCCTCGATGGAAGCCGTGTCATTTTCTTAAAGATCTCTGTTGCCCTGTTGGGCTGCTCACCTCTAAATGCTATAAACTTTATATAAGATGGCTGCTGCTACTTTTTCACACCCAGGCACAGGAGTGCCTCAGCATCTACACCACCGGCGGCAATGATTTGCTGCTCTCCCACTTCATTGAGCCTATCAGGGAGCCGGCAGGTGAGAGCTAGTCCAACAAACAAGGACCACAGATGGCCCCCTGTCTGGCCCTGTCCGTAGCTGGATGGAGACCCTCTCTATGCTGCCGCTCCAGCGACTTGTCCCCTGGCTATGCTCCTCAAAAAAATAAACTGGCAGTGACCTCTGCATTCAATGACCATGAAAAATCTGATTTTGCATTGCACAGGTAAGCACCCTGGATCGCCCTGTCCTGGACTATATAGCACCCGTGGACCATCTGCCCTTGGTTGCTTGGTTGATTCATACCTCCCTTCCTCTCTAGCTTAACTGCAACCTGTAATATCTGCACCACCTGAAATATATATATATATCTTGCTGTGCTTCAAACTCACACTTTTATCGCTCTGCTGCTTTTAAGTGCCTTGCTCAAAATTCTAATTTAGGTGTGATTTTAAATCTGTCTATTCTCCATTTTCTGCTGTATTTTAGTGGTTTATTGGCTAGGCCACCTGGTGAGCATTCCTGTGAATTGTGCAGTTCCCTTGTCTGTCTGTCTCTCTCTCTTCCGCTACTCCCGTGGAACTCTCTATATTCCCTGGAACGCTCTAGTCCAACTGCTACTCTATCACCTATCCTATCTCACAGAGTCTGGAACAAAAAAGCTGAAAAAAGCTCTCCTGGACTCTAACCCAGGTCCACCCATTTCTGACACCTACGTCAATGCTATTTCCAGGCAGACTATTACATAAATTCTCTTTTCTGTCGCCTCCCCTGACCTATAGACCCCTATCTCATCTCCCCTCTCTCCCCTTTCTCCTCCTCACTAATTAATGGTAGCACTAGGAGGGAAGTACTCGTGGCATACTCCTCATCCTCTAGGTGTATCATTAATGTCTATCACAATGGCACTATCATGGCCAAAGTTTCTCAACCTACTCTTTTCCTTCTTGATCAGCGCCTGCCCTCTCTCATAAACTTCCTAATTTCTCTTGCCTCTCTTCCTTTTTGCTCTTCTCTCACCTCTCCACCTCCACCGATGGGACTACCATGCCCGTATACCCCCTCGGAAAACCTTAAAAGGTAGTAACCAGCTTCACTTAGCTACTCGGAATGCTTGCTCTGCTGTCAAACATTCCTCTGACATCTGGCTCCTTCAGCTAGTCTCTCTCTCTCACACTCGCCACCAACTAGAGGCCCCCTGGCCCTATTTCTCTCTTCCTTGCTGAATGGGCGGACCTTGCCCCCTCCCTCTCAACCTCTTCTTCCAAACCCCTCCTCCTCGGTGACTTCAATATCCCACTCGACTCCCTTGACTCATCCACTTCACTGCTCTGTGCCCTTTGTGACTCCCTCTCTCCCACTATTCTTCCTTCTGGCCCAACCCACTTAGCCAGAAACACTTTGGACGCCCTCATTACTGGTGACATCCCTATCTCTAATCCGGTCACCACCCCCTCTCCTGGTCTGACCACTCTCTCCTCTAGTCCCGCCTGGGGCCCCTTGGCCCTCTATCTGAGCCCCCCAGCACTGCCAGCCTCCTTCGCTATCATCCGACCAATGAAGCGAGTGTCAGTCACTGCTTTTGCCTCCACCTTCATCTCCCCTCCTACCCCTGCCTCTGACTCTCCCTCTGACTCCGTCCTTGCTAACTTGCACCTCTCCATCTCTAACACCCTTGACATCCTTGCCCCTGTCATGAGTCCGATGTAGCATCTCTGAAATGCAATTGCAGAGTTTCTGAACAGAATTGGCAGACCTTGGGTTTACCCTCTGACAAACTGGCCTGCCTGCTCCAAAGGCAATATTGTTTCTCTATCTGCTCCAAGAAGCAGGCCCACATCCAATTCTACGTTTCTGGAGCCACTAACAACACGGCCAAGCTTTTCAAAATCTGCAAGGAACACACCAATCCATCTGCAGTCTCCATCTCTCTCCTTCCTTCCCAGGCTCTCTGCACCACTTTGCCCCCCCCCCCAAAAACTTAGGATATTCTGTCCTCACTCTCCTCCACCCTAATCTCCACTCTGACGCCTGCTCTCCTGCCTTCTTTGGCTCCCGGCTTTCTGCCCTCAACAGTCCCCTCCATCCTGCCCATAGCACCGGACGAGATATCTAAAGTTGTCCGCTCTATGAAGGTCTCCTCCAAACAGGTGCTTCCCTGCTCTTCTAGAACCCTTAAGGACAACATCTCCTCTCTCGCCCTAGCTCTCACTGACTTCAGCAACCACTCCTTTGCCACTGGCTCCTTCTTTCTGTCCCTAACGCAGTCCCTTGTGCACCCACTCTTAAAAAAGCTGTCTACTAACCCTTCCAGCCCGGCTAACTATTGCCCTATCACCACTACCCCTTTCCTGGGCAAACTATTGGAGAAGTTGGTCCTCCCCCAACTGACCCTTCACACTGAACTTGTTGGTTGCCTCCATGACCATCAATCTGGATTCAGGCCATCCAGAGGCATGGAAACTGCTTTCCTGAACATCCATTAAGTCATGCTTGCAAACCTTGACTTTACCTCTCCCGCTGTTCTCATTCTCCTTGATCTCTCCTCTGCTTTTGACACGGTCAGCCATTCTATCCTCATAAAATGACTCTGTGAAAACCTCGGCATCACTGACCGAGCACTGGATTAGCTGAACTCTTTCCTAACTAATCGGCCTTCCCAGTTGCAACTTGGCCCTTTCTCCTCCACTGCCACACTTTCTACCTATGGCGACCACCAGGTCTCTATCCTACCGCCATGACTCTTCAATATCTATCTCGTCCCTCTGGCTCACTTGATATTCTCCTTCTTTCCTCATCTCCAGTGCTGTGCTGATGGCACACAGCTTTCTTTCAAACTTCCCTCTACTTCCTCCTCTTTTTCCTCTCTCATCCCTCATTGTCTGTCCACCAATCAGGCATGGTGTGCAGCTAACGTTCATTGTCTTAATACCAGTAAGAAAGAGATACTTCTCATTGGGACACCTGCACCCCACTTTTCTCCTACCCTCATGCTACCCTCTCTGGGCCCTCTCCCCCCACCATCCTGTGAGAACAAGAATCTCAAGGTCATCTTCGAATCCGCTCTCTACTTCATCCCTCACATTATGGACCTTATCAAAAGGGCCCACTTCCAGCTCCATCTCCTAGAGGTATTCTCCCTTTCCTCACCTTCCCTCAGAAGCTCAATGTCTCTAGAGCTCTGGTCCACTCTAGGCTGGACTACTGCAACAGCCTCTTTCTCAATCACCCTCTTTTCTCCCTACGCCCCCTCCAGCTAATCCAGAACAGGGATGCAAGGCGTATCCTTGGCCTCAAGCCCAGGCACTGTATGTCTCCAGCCCTAAAATCTCTCCACTGGCTCCCGGTGGCTGCAACGATCAAATTCAAGACCCTCTGCATCATCCACAAGGCTTTCTGGGGTCTGGGACCATGCTATCTCAAACTTTCCCTCCCTAAATATTCACCTGCAAAGCCCTCTGCTCCTCTAACTCCAACTCTTTGATTGTCAAACGCTTCTCCAAGCAGAGAGTGGGGGGCAGGTCTCTACTTGGCTGGTGCCTCCCTTTGGAACAGCCTCCCTGCCCCTCTCTGACCTGAGCCGGACCTCCTTAAGTTCAGGAAACTGCTTTTCTCTACCTCTTTTCCTCTTTCCCTTCCCTGCTAATCACCCCACTGCCACTGAGACCGATGGCCTGGGCATTATGATTCTCACAGGATTCCAGACCCTTCGACCCTGTCAAATACCAGTACCCCCACCACACTGCACTGCCCCTGCAGGCCCCTTCTTGGCGCCTCTACATCCCACCCTTGGGAGTGGCCGAAACTAGCACTTAGTCTAAGGCCTCCTCCTTGACTCCCCTTGGCACTTCCCTCCTGAGTCCCCCACCAGCACTTGTCCATTACTTGCTTCCCCACCCATCCATATGTCCTGCACTTCTCTTCACTGCACTTGCATGTCCGAATACCACAAGACCTAGTAGGACCACGACTGTATATTAACTGTTTTGTGAATGTTTATTATTTCCCCAAGTCCCCTTCCCATTTAGCCTTCTGGTACTATGAAACAGAATTCTGTTGTATAAGCGCCTAACAAATACTCTGTAAAATAAAATAAATAAATGTGGTTGCACCATCCATTTTCTCCAAAATGGCCACTCATTACTGTTCGATTTCTGTGTTTAGCCAGTTTTATATGTATTCTTGTGCATCTTGTGTTTCAGCGTATACATTGATTATGATATGTTTCTAGTGTCTATTGGTGCAGGTAACATTCTTCATGTCCAAATGTGCGTTTGCCATAGTGTCCATGTATCTTCATGGTGAGTGCCTATCTGCTTCATGGTGAGTGCCTATCTGCTTCATGTCCAGAGTGTCTATATGTTTCAGTTTGGCAGTGCTGTCATCATCTTTAGTTACACCAGATTCATCTCATCTTGAGTTTGCAAATTCTTCTCTTCTTCGATGGTTCAAGGATCGGTAGGGTTGTCTTAGTGAGTAACGTGTCTTGTGCATGCCTTATTTAGGCGGAGAAGGGGCTGATGCCATAAATGACAAACTCCTCCCATTTCGACGTTATGGAGGTGGGGGACAGACGGACGTTATGAATGATGTATTCTTCTGCATCTTGACAACCTAATACACCAAACATAAAATTACTTGATATACCTAATATATTTTCAAATCAATATTTAAAATAGTCATATAGATTACAAATATCTGACTAAAATCCATCAAATTAAATAAACTATTTATTTCTTGTGAAGCTAACTTTGTAAGAGTTACAACTCTATTAAATGCTTTTTCTGATTAAGATTCGAGAGGTAAGTAAAAGCCACTCTAAGGGAACTTACACCCCTCTTCCAAATGAATGGTGCATGGAGCAGAACAAGTTAAAATACTGTGTATAGTCCCTATGTCCTAATGTGTATGTACAGCACCGGATACAAAGTTGATCTCCATTTCACAGAGTTTGATTTTAATGGGAGCTATTCCTAACCTTGCTTTTGTGTAGATAGACCTGTCCGATTTGCTGGTGATTAAATCCAAATACACAATGAGACTATTCCTCATATGGCCTTAACATACTTTGTGGATTAAATCTGCCAGCGATCAAAATACCTCTTTTCCAGTGCTCGTCATAATACTGAGCTTGGGTTTTCTAGGAATAGTAGTTGGCTCAAAAAACCATGTTGGGAGACCCAATTCCATCAAAGAGTGTTGTATCTTATTTAACCAGACATTTTTGTGGGCAACAGGTGTGTGTAATTCTCTTATTAATGTGTCACATGTTGTACCCTCTTGTTTGAGCCGCAACTTTGCCTGGAAATTGAATGCAATGAACAATTTAATTTGCAACTAACTTGGGTACTCCAAACAGTTTAAAAAATACTTTTTCCATACTCATAACATGTTTCCTTCCCCAAAAATCCCATACCACAGCCAGTAGGCTAGCTGTGCAAGTGCCTTCACTTTATATATATTTACCAAGACTCTCTTTATTGATGGTTCTTTGAAAATCGATCAAACTAGTGAGGAAAGGCATTCATGTTCAATGTTCAGCCATGGTGAGGCATAGAGCAAGCAGCGAATTTGAGGTTGTAGCAAGTGCAAGACTACCGTCTCACTTTTCAGTGCAAACAGTAGAATTAGTGGTGCTTATTGTCATGCTCAAAAATCATGCAAGGCAGGAAGTAATGGTGTACAGTGACTCCGCCTATGTGACGTCAACCGTGCACGCAGGGCTAGCATGTTGGAAAAGGAGGGGATGGCACTCAAGTGCAACATGCAGCATTATTGGATGGGCTTATTAAGACACTACAAGGCCCAGTAGCCATAGCGATAGTTAAATGCGCAGCACATATTAAACAAACTGAATTTATCTCTCGCTGGAATGAAGCAGCAGACGAAGAGGCCAAAAGGGTTGCATATTCACAAGATATTTCAAGTTTTGATACTCCAGATGTAAAGGAAAGAGTAGTCACAATTATGACAGTAAACAAAGGGTTTAATCATTTATTGAGAACATAGTTGATGGCAGTTTAAGGCATTGCACCACAGGAGGTGTTCTTTATCCCACTCTGAAGCATTATGGCGACAGGACAGCACTGGAAAGCTGGTGATCCCTGTAGCATTGTTAAGGGTAGTGCTTGAACAGCTGTATACCCTGCATTTGTAACTAGGGAAAGCCTTGCAGCAGCTATTGCAGAGGACTGGTTAATACCGAACCTGTTCGAACATGTTGCATTTTATGTAGTAAATTGCATCGTATGTCAAAAGGTTACCGCTGGTCATACACTGTGAATGATCAGAGGAGTGGTTCCTCGACCGAACAGTCCTTTTCAGAATTTGCATTTCAATTATTTTGATATGCTGCAGGTATGTAGTGCATACAAGTAGTGTCCCTTTTCGTGGTGGATCGAAGCAGATCCTTGCACACACCCTGATGCCACTTGCACAACAAAGTTTTTAGACCGAGAAGTCTTTCCCACATGGGGAATGTGTGAGGTGTTCGGACAATGGGCCCTACTTTGTTAATGAAATATTTGAACAGATTAGCCTACTACTAAGTATAAAACACACATTTTTTTCTGCTTATCACCTACAAGCAAACAGCATATTTGTGAGACTCAACGGTCTCCTTAAACAGAGAATTGCGAAACTGAAATTGACACTGAAGAAGGGATGGCTGTACTGCCTGCCCCTTGCATTATATGCATTAAGGGCCTCCCAATGCCGGGCGCATCGCGGCGCCGAAACGAGGCTGAGGCCGCCTCCTTCAGCATCTGTGCATCCGCCGGCAGGCGGATACGCCGGCGGCCTACACGAAGGCCATACTAAGGCCTGTTGGGTGCCTGTGCCCCCCCATTCTCCACTACCTGCCTAGGGAAGAGGGCAGGAGCCCTCTCCCCCTCCCTGAAGCCGCCTCCAGCAGCCAGCGTCGACAAGGAGGTCCCGAGAGACCTGCCTGACCCGGTCCCGAGGCCTGCCTGACCTCCCAATGCCGGGCGCATCGCGGCGCCGAAACGAGGCTGAGGCCGCCTCCTTCAGCATCTGTGCATCCGCCGGCAGGCGGATACGCCGGCGGCCTACACGAAGGCCATACTAAGGCCTGTTGGGTGCCTGTGCCCCCCATTCTCCACTACCTGCCTAGGGAAGAGGGCAGGAGCCCTCTCCCCCTCCCTGAAGCCGCCTCCAGCAGCCAGCGTCGACAAGGAGGTCCCGAGAGACCTGCCTGACCCGGTCCCGAGGCCTGCCTGACCTCCCAATGCCGGGCGCATCGCGGCGCCGAAACGAGGCTGAGGCCGCCTCCTTCAGCATCTGTGCATCCGCCGGCAGGCGGATACGCCGGCGGCCTACACGAAGGCCATACTAAGGCCTGTTGGGTGCCTGTGCCCCCCATTCTCCACTACCTGCCTAGGGAAGAGGACAGGAGCCCTCTCCCCCTCCCTGAAGCCGCCTCCAGCAGCCAGCGTCGACAAGGAGGTCCCGAGAGACCTGCCTGACCCGGTCCCGAGGCCTGCCTGACCTCCCAATGCCAGGCGCATTGCGGCGCCGAAACGAGGCTGAGGCCGCCTCCTTCAGCATCTGTGCATCCGCCGGCAGGCGGATACGCCGGCGGCCTACACGAAGGCCATACTAAGGCCTGTTGGGTGCCTGTTTGGAGCCATAGGAGCCAGGGGCCAGGAACTTTGCCCTTACTGCTCCAGGTAAGCCAACGCTGCCACCTGCCACCTGTTTCTGTGCCTGTTTCTGCCCGATTCTGCCGTCCGCCACACCCTATGCCCATCTTATTCCAGGTAACTTTCGGCCAACACTACTGCACTACTCCCAGCTACCCATTATCTCCAGCACTATGTGTGACACCCCAGGAAATAGTAACCAAAGTGCATAACCCGTGTGCACCACAAGACTGTTAGGTGTTACCCCACTGCATTTCTGCCTAATTGTGCTATTTGGAATCTAGGTGTTACCCCACTGCATTTCTGCCTAATTGTGCTATTTTGAATCTAGGTGTTACCCCATTGCATTATTGCCAAATTGTGCTATTTTGAATCTAGGTGTTACCCCACCGCATATTTGCTGCCTACCACTATTCCTGCACATGTTCTGTTTACAAAAGCCACCTATGTCCTCCCAGAGCCCACAGAGCTCATACCGCAATCCAACCGCAATCCAAAGTTCACCCCCTGATCACAACTGAATATAGGTGTCACTGCCCTATCTGCATACTGCACTTTTATTGCCCTGCCCGAATTGAACTGTACGTGTTTGTATTGCTTCTCGCCCTGCCTACCCCATCTCTCAGATAACACCTACATTGCTACTCCCACTCTGCTCACACAACGCCAGCGCAGTACTGCAGAAAATGCTAACTATATTACTCATCTTCTGTGCAATGGCCACGCCCGCATCCCCAGACACGCCCATCCATGATACTGACTCAGGAGCCCCCCCTCCCCAGCCAGGCACTAGTCTCACCAACGACTCCCACACAACTAGGTACTATCCTGACCCTTCCTACCCAAGATATCATTGCAAGTCAGGACCTACAACCTTTGCCACCCACCCCTGCACTACCACTGAAAGAAACAACAAACTTCGCGCTAGACTCTCTAAACTTTATGAGCCGCCCCGAAGATTCCTGTCTGATTCCAAATGCGAAGCCAAAAGTTCCGCCAAAGGCACCACTATCCCCACAACCAAGTCCAAACCTATCATTCATACAAACATCTCGGTAAAAACGGATGTACACTCCTACAAAGGAGCTCTCCTCAATACCAGATCATTGGTCGCACATGCCCTTGATATAGCAGACCTAATTATCAAAGATAAATTAGACTTTATTGCTCTAACTGAAACGTGGCTCCACAATGCAGCAGGCCCATCTCTAATGCTGGCCATCCCAGACGGCTACACTATATCGAGGCAGGACCGGGTAGGTAACCGGGGTGGTGGCATCGCCATCATATCTAAAGTAAGCTTAGCTCTCAGACTAGCCCCGACCCAAACTCTGTAATCGTGTGAATCCCTCACTGCCAAACTCCCCATAAATAATACCCAATCCCTCACTATCCACCTGATCTACAGACCACCAGGTCCACTCGGAACCTTCGAGGAAGATCTACACAACCTAATCTCTAACAATGCGAAAACCACTTCACAACTACTACTACTAGGGGACCTTAATTTAGGGTTCAACGACCCAGCAGACATACATGCCTCCACCATAGCCAATACGATCTCATCACTCGGACTCTCACAAAAAGTCAACCTACCCACCCACCTGAAGGGTAGAACCCTAGACTGGGTTGCAGATGCTAATTGCTCAGCGATCATCTCCGCCACTACACCACTACCCTGGACCGACCATTCGCTGGTCTCATTTAACCTACTGACCTCCAGATCACCCACCACAACCGTGTCACTGGCACCACCCTGCCTCACAAGAAACAAGAAAAATATCTCAATAGAAAAAATCATCCCAGCTATCCTTCCAACCCTAAACGCATTGCCAGACAATCTAGATCCCAACACACTAGTTCACGAATATAATAAAATCATGTTAACTACCTTGGACAAAATTGCCCCACTCAAACTTCACACCAGCAAGCCAACAACCCATTTAAACAAATGGTACACACCCGAACTCAAAGCCCTCCGCCTAAAAAAGAGAAAAAGCGAAGCTGATTGGAAATCATGCCCCTCCAGTGAAAAGAAAGCCATCCTTGACACAATCTCTCGGCATTACAAAGCTGAAATCTGTTTAGCTAAACGGAATTCCTATAACACCCGCATTGCCAACTCCAACTCAAGTATGAAGGAGCTCTTTTCCATAATGAAGGAACTTGAGTCACCCATTGCCACACCCGACATCTGCACTAAGAACCAGACCTGGTGCACAGACATCCAACAAGCACTAGCAAATAAAATAAACACCTTACAAAATAAAATTCAACTAAAAAAAGACTCCCTAAACCTCATTAACCCTCCCACATCTCCGCCCAAAGCCTCACCAAGTACACACACTAACTCATTCACCTTCTCTAAAACCACCACCCTTGAGGTCGAGAAAATCATCCTCTCTCTTAAACCATCAAACTGTAAAGGCGATATCTGCCCTGCACACATAATAAAGGACGCAGCCAGAGACCTGTCGCCCTTTATCTCTAAACTTATCAACGCTTCTTTTTCCTCAGGCAGCATCCCTTCCAACCTAAAACAATCTTGGGTGCTCCCCCTCCTCAAAAAACAGACGCTTGATCCCCTCATCCCCACCAACTACCGACCCATCACCACGGTACCCTTCCTACTGAAAATCTTGGACAAAGTTGCCTATGTCCAGATTCAAAAATACCTAGAACTACACAAGTTACTAGGCACCAGACAATCAGGTTTCCGCCCATTACACGGCACGGAAACAGCCCTCATCGATCTGAAAACCCAAATTGATGATCTGAGGGACAAGGGCAAAACAGCACTCCTCCTCTTACTCGACCTCTCCGCGGCTTTCGACCTAGTCGACCACAAGGTCCTCTGCAGACACCTTGACTCAGCTGCTCATTTCTCCTCAGAAGCTATCAAATGGATTGAATCCTTTCTGAGTGAGAGAACTATGAGAGTCTTCTCCCCTTCAGCAGCAGCAGACCCCTCTCCTATCACTTGCGGAGTCCCGCAGGGCTCATGCGTCTCCCCCACACTATATAACATCTTCACCAAACCTCTGTTCGACGATTTGGACCATCTGGGTGTCACCTACACTAACTATGCTGATGACACTCAGATTCTCCTCCCACTTTCAGGGGATCACAGTAAGGACAGAGAGTTGGTGAATAGGGTATATCTCATCATTCAGGCATGGATGGCATCTCATGGTCTATGCCTGAATGATGACAAGACAGAGCTCATCATCTTAGGTACCCCTGCTAACATCAAGAAACTAGGCCCTGAATATGCCGAATTCAACATAGATGGCAATCTCATCAGAGTATCCAGGGAAGTAAAAACCCTTGGCTTTTATCTGGATGCCACTATGTCATTCACTAAACAGGTCAACTCACTAGCATCTACCACTGCGTACACATGCAAATTAATAAGGGCAGGCAGACCATTCCTATCCAATGACAGCTGCCTGATCCTGGCAAGAGCACTCATACTTTCTAGGCTTGATTATTGTAATGCCCTCTATAGCGGTGCCAACAAAGCCATTATCCACAGGCTTCAAATCTTACAAAACAATGCCTTGAGAGCTGCCCTCGGCATTAATAAGAGAGATCATATCTCTACCACCAGACGCCAACAGAAATGGCTCTCCACAGACAACAAAATCAAACTAAAGTTGGCCTCCCTAACCCATAAAGCCCTCAACAATGCCGCCCCCAGTTATCTGATGGACAAGGTAAAGAGAAAGTCCTCCACCCGACAAACAAGAACTACCAATTCCAACTGTCTGATAATTCCCAGATTCAAACTCTCCACCATTGGCGGGAACAGCTTCCCGGTGAAAGCTGCCACGCTCTGGAATTCTCTGCCACACAACCTAAGAGCTGACCAACCATACTTGCACTTTAGAAGACACCTCATCAGTCACCTTAACTCCAACAACCCTTGTATTTAGCTGCACTTTCTACACCTATGTATAGATAGTGACATTTTTGTTCGTGATTCTGCCCTCGCCTCTAACAGCCCTGCACACATCTGTACACTTACCTCCTGTATAGATATTGTCTTTTTATGTTTAAAGATTTGTATACCTCTTATTCCTGTAATCCTGAATATTTTTATTTCAGGATTACCCGCCTCTAACAGCCCTGTACATATCTGTATATCTACCCCTGCATAGATATTGACTTTGTATGCATGAAGATTTGTATATTTCTTACCCTTGTAATTCTGATTATTTTTATTACTACTTCAAATTGTATATTTCTGCAACATTGTAAGCTTCGAATTATCTTTTGCCTGCGCCCTGCTGCCCCTGGGTAAGGTGCGCCATACAAATAAATAAACAAACAAACAAGGAATCCGCCTGGGTCGGGCCACCATCTCACACCCCATGAGCTAGTAACAAGGAGGTGAATGAGAATGCCTTTGTCTCCTCCATCGAGGAGCAGAAGTGATGCCCAGAACACTACAGAAATGATAGGAAGTTAGTTACGTGCTTATTTGACATGTATGACCTCTAGTATCTCTGTCATTTCAGATCAACTCAAATGCAAGGGGGGTTCAGTCTCAGGACACAGATGAAGACCATTCAGCAACCAGAATTCAAGAACTACTTCCTGTACCTAGACTTTTATTGGAGAACCAGTCCTAGTGCGTAACTTCACCTGGAAGTGGCACAAGCCACGCATTAGTGGTTCCTACATTGTAGAAAACATTACTCCTTCAGCAGTAAAAGTCCAAGAGAGACGTGCCTGGATCCACTTCAGTGACGTAATGCCATACGCTAGTGAGACCGACACACCACCAACCGTCGATACAGAAGCAAGACAAGAGGAAGAAGTTCAGCATGTGCAGACCCGATGAATGACGAGGAAGAAGGACGCTAAGGTTGCTGACTAAATAAATGCAAGTTAGCATTTGGACTGTGGCTCACCCCAGACACTCTACATAGATATTATAGCAGGAGTGCAAACTCAGTTATTGAGTCACAGGAATCTTTTGAATTGGACTTTAGAAAGTATTGAAATACTAAACATGCCAAACCTGAAGTTTGAATTTGACCACTGGAAACGTGAGCAGTTTCCAGATTCGTTCCTCACTGAGTTTCTGTTCAGTTAAATCAATGGTCCTATCCGATGTTGATGTCCAGAGGCTCCTTCACGCTGTTTTCGTTTTTGTTCTTAGAGCTTATCCTGCTCTTGTTGGGCGCAGTACTAATATATGCATTTTTCTGTACGATCTTAAAAAATGGCCCTGCAATCAGGAGGCTGCTTGTGACAATAGTTGAACAGATCTTGCAGTTACCTGATCATTTAACAGAGTTGCCTGATTAAAAAGGTTTTTTCCTTCCATAAAGCAGTATACAGGCACAATGAGCACTGTCGGGAATGGTACAGTATTGGAAAGTGAGCCAACTCAACGACATGTTGAAAAACTTTGATGGTGGGGATTGATGTATAGGTGCATAATATATGCTCAGCATTTATCATTGTTTCCTGATTTTGCTAATCCATACTGTTTACTTCATTGGTCCAAGCAAACTAGAAGTCCCTTTGATTCTTCCCAATCCAGTGACTGTCACAGAATTGTCTGTTACTGAAAGACCAAGACCATTTGTGATTATCCAGTGACGCGTATGAGGCCACCTATTTCTATGACACGTGTTCCTATAATTCCCCCCAGTAGGAAGGACACTTATTGATATACTTCACAAGCATTATGCATGCACCTTCCTTATGAGAGGGAGACACAGGAGAAGCACAATAGAATACGATTATGAATTAAACAAATATCTAGACAGCACATCGCACTTGGGTAATAACATGTGGTATCAGCACATGAAAAAGGTAGGAGAGAGAACCTCTAAGGAGAGTTAATATGCTTTTGTTCTCATACTTTATGCCATGGGGAATTCCAAGATATTCATAGCTATAGAAGTAGCAGTCCATAAAGCTGAGTAACAGTCCAGAAAGCTCACTGCCTGACACACCTTGCACTCTGCCCTACGAGATGTCAGTTCTAGGGTCAAACAGCATCCTTGGTATGGGTGATCTGAGGAGACAGCTCCAGAAGAAGATGATTATCTGCAAGATTTAAATACAAGAGAGAGACCCCACACCAGAGATCATGTGAAAAGATATGAACAGCCTGGAATGAATGGAGCAGGAATCAGATGGGAAGTAAATAAAAAGCTCAATTGTCAAGGAAAGGACCCTGAAGAAATACGGAGATGCAAGGAGAGAGGTCAGCTGCAAATCAAGGGAACAGTGCTTACTCAGAATGAATGGGCTGCAGGCCTGATTGTGAGCAAAGCACCAGCACTAACTGGACCACCTGAAGCAATTGTGTGTCATGCACAAAGTGAATATAAGCATCATTGGCCGAACATTGCAAAGTTGCTGACATGGGTCAATGATAAAGGAGGACCTTTGCAAATAGTACCTCTAGCAAATGCATTCTTGTGTTTCAGAAACAATGACACAAGAAAGGTTGGAATGAATCAGCAGTGCAGTTGAATTTTCGATGTACCAGGCATGAAGGATGGAACAGTAGTGATAATGGACCACTACTGGGCCTGTGGATCCAGAGCGTAAATGAAATTGCCCAAAGACTGGGGAGGGCTACGTTCCATAGTGACCATTCATGTTCCAGCATTGGTGATTCCAAAGAGTGACCTGAACATTGGAGAGTTTCCAAAAACAGATGCTCATCTAAGAAAGAGGAGATTACTTGAATTTCTCAATCAAACAAAGAGGGAGAGCTACTTTTCAGCTAAATCCATAGCAGCTTTCGATGCTATTCCATATGAACACAGGTTATTCAGTCAGACTTCGGCAGTATTCGTAACAACCTTCATGCGAGGGATCCAGACAATGGCGAATGCCAAATGGTTGCAGATTAACAGATGGGAACTTCTGCAGACGATCAACACTACCATAAAGGGATTCAATGCTATCAAAGAAAAATTGAGAGCCATAAGACTGATGACCCTGCAGAATAGATATGTCTTAGACATGATCACAGCAATGAATGGAGGTGTTTGTGCCAAAATCAGAGAATCATGTTGTACATTGATACCTTCTCACAATGATGAAAATGGGACCTTGATAGAGGCCATAACATTCCTAACAAACTTGCAAATTAAGATGGAAGATGGTACAGAAGATATTGCAGATAACAGCTGGTTTGAATCGATCTTCTCATGGGTTCCGCAACGGATGGCGAATATTTTCCAGGTTTCATGGAGCATTGTTGGCGATGATCATGTGTGGATTCTGTGTGATCAGAATAATAATCACACAGTGCAAGAAGACAGGAAAGAAAGCAGTAGGAATGATTATCATGATCGATGTTGAGTCTGGGTTTGGACCCAAGGAATTGAAAGATTAAGAAATCAGAAAAATATATAGAAGCAAGCATTCTAGCACCTGAGGGAACGAAGTTCCTGAATCCAAGAAACCACAAGAAGTATGTGGGAAGATGGATCTACTGTAGCCCGGATGGACAATGTAGTCATATGACCTGGAACACAGATGAGGATGTCTAAATGTGAAGACTGATGAGAGAGTGGTTGATGAATCAACCAGAGAGGGGAGTGTAGAGGAGGAGCAAAATGCCTCTACTGGAAGTTCCACCCATATTTTGCCTATATGTTGGAATACGGAAGTTGCGACATGCACGACAATAACGGTACCTATACCGTGAAAAATCCTCGAAACAAGGTATCCATTGAGAAAGCTCTACATGATGTACCCGTGGAGAAATGACAGTCTCTTAAAGGAGGTTCCTGAAGAAGTGTGAAGTGGTGAAGGTGACATCACATGAAGCAGAGATGACGCACCAAGAAGAGATGCCAAGGTGAATCGACTTTATAGAAGTTGATGGCGAAGTAAGGAATCGAGTAACATTTCATGTTCAGAATGAAGGTTGCACGTGCGGAGAGCACTGAAGAAAATGCAAGCATTTTATAAATGTAAAGATGCTGAAACGCAAGTAGACAAAGTAACCATGAAGGCTGGCTATAAGTAGTGAATAGACTGCAGGTGGTGCCTCCATTATATATATGTGTATTGAATCTAGATGTTCCACATCGCATTTTAGCAAACTAGGATCTCTGTTGTAAAAAGGCTGAAAGTGTGGCGCAGTAGAGAAAGACAGCTGACGATGAAGGAAGATTTGCGAAGGATTGTCTGGACCAGTGTCAAGGGTTGGGGCAGCCAAGAAACTGGTTATATATTCGAGAAGATGCAATGAACATGGGAAGTGAGGCAAGCTCTTGTTGAGGTGCAATGGTAAAACAATTTGGTATCTGAAAATCAGGTAAGAGTCAAACTTCAATCACTCTTCTCATCCCTGCATTTTATAGCAGCTCGGCCACCCACATGTTCCATCTGAAGACCATCTGAAGACCATGTCATCGTTGTAGGGGCATTGGTAAATTCCCAATTGGATTGTGGTAATGGTCTGTTAGCCGGCATCCCACGCAAACATTTAAACTGGCTACAGAGGGTACAAAACATGTTAGTTAGGTTGATCTATAAAGTTTTGAAATCATCTCCAATTTCTGCTATGCGTTGCATTCTCCACTGGTTGTCGGTAGGCGACAGAATTGATTTTAAGAGTCTCTGTTTGATGTAAAAATGTTTGAATAACTGGGCCCACCAAAACTTTTGTGATATCAACCACCTTCGAACCTTGCACCCGATAGATAAACTATTGCTAGTTGTCCTGCATTCCAGGTGCGTTTACATAGGAGACCGACAGTCTTTGGAACAGTTTCCCTTGGGATCTCAGGAAGAAGGAAACATTCATTCAGTTCCTTAAATCTATAATAATTTAAATAACCAACTTATAATTGGCAATGGCCGGAATCTGTGTTTGTGTCTAAAATAACAGAGCTCACTTATCTGTCCAATCCGTGCCTAGATGCAGTTAATTCTGTTCAGCTTGTATGTTACAAATATCTCAATCAATCAGTCAATCAATCACCAATTTCCAAACTATTATCTATTATACATTTTAATTTGGGTGGCTTTTAGGATCCTATGACGATTGCTTTTGATTTGTTTGCATTAATCTTAAATCAATGCATGTTACAATAAAGGTTAACATCTTTGAGAAGAGTAATGCACGCTCAGTTTTGGCCAGCAATACTGATATGATATGATATGGCATTTATAACGCGCCTATACACAGGTGTTTCAAGGCGCGACGAGGCAGGGAGGGGAGGAACAAGGGGAGACAGACAACGATCCTACTAGGCCAGGTGTCATTCAGATCGCGCAAGTGCAGGGGTGGGGGAGGGGGAAAAGTGCAAGGGGAAGGGGAGGGGGGGAAGTGCAGTACAAGGTAAGTGGCGTAAAGTAATACATAAATAGGGCCAGCTGGTGGCAAGTGCAAGGTAAGTGCAGAACAAGTGCTGGAAAGGGGGGGGCTGTAGGGATACAGAGACAGTCCCGCAGTGCAGAGGGGATTCCAGGGCACCACTGCATCGTCTGCATATGGTAGTAAGGTTTAGTTTTACCTGGTGAATCTGATCCTACGTGCATACGTATGTCACCTGCCTACCATGCAAAATCTAACATTCTGCCTGAAGAACTTTCCTATAAGGATATGTATGGCCGGTCCAGATCTGAAGTCCACTTTTATCAGGTCAGTTTGAGTCAGATAGTACAACAATTTTCCAACAGAATAAATTGATCATAGTTTTACAGCTATCATTGTTCGATGCATGGTCATGTAATGGCAAACGTAGCATGCTAAAAAGTCTTCTTTGTGTTAAAGTTAGGGATATCTATAAGTATGATCTAATTTTAAAGTGAATTTAGTGCAGGCTATGCAGATCAGCTGTCATATGTTTTCTTTGTTTTGTTTTTAGAATGAGCGGTGGCCTTGTTCTCTGCCTATGCAGATGCCTACTGCCCAAGCCATACATACAGTCCATGCGAGTGAGCAGTGCACATGTGCATCTCAGCAATTGTGCAAGAGCACGCTTCACTTGTTAAAAGAAATGGTGCCAATGTTTTGTTTGTGTTCATTTATTGTGTGTTCATTTCATTACATAATTGCTCGTTGGTGCTTTTGGCAGATTCCAACGTTGGTCCCCCTAGGTATATTATTAAAACATGGGGGTCTTGGGTTTTCCCTAAAAGGCATAAGGCTGGGAAATCCTTATGTCTTATGTGAGTTATGCCTGACGCTGGAAGCCATTGATGTGGATTGTCTGTCCCCTCATCTATTGTATGCTTTTTTTGTGGGTAAGTGGAGTGTTCGGATGGAGCAGTGTTATGAGGCCTTTTTTCTAGCTAGTATGGCACAGACCATTCTAGACAAATGAATTACAGTCACATGTTGTTGAAGGAGATCAATGACATGTATGGAGACCCTCAGGATCCAATCCACTGCGATGCAGCATCAATAATGCCAGCCTTGAACCCTTCCTCAGCCCCACTATCACCAAAGTTAATACTGTTTCTCCACTGTATGATTCCTCCAAAAGAGGTCATGGCCTCCGTGGGACGTCTCCCAGCCTCCTCAGTCGGCAGGAGGGTCGTGGCCCCATTGGAATCTCTGCCCATGGCACTGCCACTATCTCATACATATGCTACTGCATGTTCATGTCATTCCGGTCAGAGTATGTGTGGGGAAGACCAGATGACTGGTATTCATAGTGACTTCCTGTCAAACGCCTATTGTGCATATTCCCTGTGAAATAAAGATCTGGCCAGATTACAGAAAGTTTGCACCAGTGTAAGTGCAAAGTTGCACGGTATTAGCACTAGGACAAAGTTTGCCCTATTTTTAAAAACAGTGGCACACACTAGAAAACTACTGCACCATGACAAGGGCAGTTTGGCATATTAAAAGCACCAGGGCAAAAATTGCCCTAGTACAAAAAAGATGCATTTCTACTGCATGTTTGCACCAGGGCAAAGTTTGCCCTAGTGCTAATACGGAATGGTATTAGCACTAGGGCAAACTTTGCCCTGATGCAAATATGCATCAAAAATGCATCTTTTTTGTACTTGTACATTTTATTAGGGACTTGTATTGAGCTACATGTACGAGTGTTGTACTCTACTGACGGACACTGAAGAGGAGGGGTATATAGGTGAAGAAGGTCATTCTGTCTCAATCGGTCATTAATATCTACCACCCGGTCAGTACATGTTTTTACACCATTGCACCGTTACTTTAATACAAACTTTGAATAAATGGACCGAGACACGGTCACACATTCTCTTTTGATTTGCTTGACATTATTAGCTCAGTTTTGGAGGTTGTATCCATCCCGTCACTGATGATGAGTAATCAAGTTGCCATCAACCCAAAGGACTGTCCCAGCTGGTCTAGTGAGAAGTTCCCCTAGGTCTCTTCTGTCTGACATAGAGATTATACAACAAAATAGTGTCCAGAACTTTAGACACTCCTGTCCCCTGCACACCATAAATACTGAAAAACATGGCGTGCAGGGGACGGCAGTGTCTGGGAGTGTATAACGTTTTGGACATTATTTTGTTGGATGTTATGTCACGGCTTCGTGCCAGGGTCGGTATTCCTCCCCTGCACCCAAATTCCTGTGTAAAAGATTAGATACACTTTCTAAAGATGTACCTACTTAAAGTCTGCGCTGATACAATAGCATACTTCACATAGAGATTATCCCATATTTCCAATCATGGGTCAAGCGGTCAAGTCTGCGGAAAGAATGCCTGTCACACAACCAGTCATACTGTAATACGACTGCTCCTGCTCCTACTGTTCTTTACATTCCAAAAAAAGAAAGAACAATGACAGCGCCTTCTGGTTCTGCGTGGAAATGTCCCCAGGAAAATGTACTCATGTGGAAATGCAGTAAACAAAAAGTCGTTTTAAAAAAATGCAGTCATTCAATACAAGCAATTGAAAGTGTGAAAATGCTGCCAGTAATAAGGTTGCCAAAAAAGCTATTTTAAAAATACAAAATAGTACAAGGCTGCAACCCTAACTATGACCCAAACCTCTAATGAAACCTCCACAATCACCCCAACTCCATTCCTAAACCTTTACCTAACTCTAACTACGACTCTTATCCTACCCTGAACTCTTGCAGAACACTAACCCTTCAATGCAGAAAAGTATTTTCGCTGCATGTTACTAAATAAAAACTAAGTAGATATTGTACAGTGGACCTATCTCCAACCTCATCACCAGCTCACCACAAATTACATAGCCATTGCCCCAATCCAAACCCTTGCTCTAATACTGACTTTAGCCTTACTGCAACTCTACCACCTACCCCCAACGCTTTCTTTACCCCAACCACTCGGTTTATCCTAACCACTATCCTACATCTACATCACCAGCCCTCTCCAGCCTCCCTATCGCATTCTTTAACACTTCTCCCAATCATTTCTCTATTAGCCCTAGCCTTAATGTGCCCCTAACCTAACACTTACCCTGTCCCTTAATCTACCCTAAAAACTAACCAAAGCACATCTTCTTTACTTTAACCCCTATGCTTACCCTAACCCCATAAACCAGGCAATCACACACCCTCCTTAACCCTAACAATTACCCTACCAGCCCTACATTTCTGTCTACTTTTCAGCTGCATTAACTGACATTTTGCTTGGCAACTTTTTCACTGCAGAGGTATTTTCACGACTGTTTTATTGACTACATTTTTGTTGGCTACATTTTCTCTGGATCCCCATCTTGGTTGGGTGCAATTTCAGATGGCATAGCACACAATGCGAAAGGGCTCGTAGCTGCCTCCTGGCTGCTTGACCCACGGTTGGACAGCTGGACCAATCTCTATGTCGGACAGAAGAGAAGAGACCTAGAGGAACTTGCGAGAGCAAGCAAACCCATGCACCCTTCTCTGAATTCCTCTCATGCTCAAAGTGCAGCTAATATTCATGTGCACCCCGAGGCTGGCCGTCTGCTAATCCAGTACCCCAATTACTCTCAGAACATGGAAGTTATGGGGGGGCGGAAAGAGGAGTCATTTGATCACTTATCACTAGGGATTCCAAAACCCACAACCTTACATGCACACCTGAGAGCTTTCACAGTATGCCGGGCCATTTCAATGTGGCGTTCTTTTAACCGTTTGCCTTACTGCGGGATCGAAAAACAAAGAAAAAAGACAGAGGTCAGAGGCAAGGGGTCTCTCCTGAGAGGAAGAAGCCAACCAAGGACAGACAGAGCAGCAAAGGCAGAGTAGCCAGGGAGCAGAACGAATAGCAGACAGGGAGGTACACCATAAAGGGAACTCTGTCCTTCCCACACAGTGTGCTGCCCTATACTGCCCAGAGAGAGTGTTGCTCTAGCCTGCCCACACATGGCGGTGCCCTATCCTGCTCACAGAGAGTGCTATCCTATCCTGCACACACTGTGTGAGTGAGTGCTTCCTTGTACCACTCACACAGAGGGCTGCCCTGTCCTGCTGACAGAGAGAGCTACCCTACCTGCGCACAACGAGTGCTGCCCTATCCTGCTCACAGAGAGGGCTGCCCTATCCTGCTCAGACAGAACACTGCCCTATCCTGCTCATAGAGAGCGCTGCCCTGTTCTTGCAATCTGAATGCTTCCCTATCCAACTCACACAGAAGACTGCTGTAACCTGCTCACAGAGAGTGCTGCCCTATCCTGCACACACAGTGTGAGTGAGTGCTTCCACAGAGGGCTTCGCTGTCCTGCTCACAGAGAGAGCTGCCCTGCCTGCGCACAACAAGCGTAGCCCTATCCTGCTCACACAGAGAGCTGCCCTATCCTGCTCATAGAGAGTGCTACTCTGTTCTTGCACCCCACATGCTGCCCTATTCAACTCACACAGAAGACTGTTGTATCCTGCTCACAGAGAGTGCTGCCCTATCCTGCCCACACAGTGTGAGTGAGTGCTTCCCTATACCACTCACACAGAGGGCTGCCCTGTCCTGCTGACAGAGAGACCTACCCTGCCTGCGCACACCGAGTGCTGCCCTATCCTGCTCACACCATAGAGCTGCCCTATCCTGCTCACAGAGAGTGCTACCCTGTTCTTGCAGTCCAAATGCTGTCCTATCCAACTCACACAGAAGAATGTTGTATCCTGCTCACAGAGAGTGCTGACCTATCTTGCACACACAGTGTGAGTGAGTCCTTCCCTATACCACTCACACAGAGGGCTGCCCTGTCGTGCTCACAGAGAGTTACCCTGCCTGCGCACACCGAGTGCTGCCCTATCCCGCTCACACCGAGTGCTGCCCTATCCCGCTCACACAGAGGGATGGATTAAGGATACAGGCAAAGACGTCCTTTACAAACCTGGCACTGAAATCTACGTGGGTTGGTGAGTGCTCGCCAATAGTCTAGGCACTACTAGAGAGTAGGAGAAACTTTCTATCCAATACCATTTGAGCTCAACCCTGCATTAATGCAGAAACAATATGGGAAAACAGCCCTAGAAAAAACAGGCATCCTCGTTTCTTGTCGTCCAAGCTTCCTTCCCACAAGCCGAATTTACTGTCCATGTCCCACCGCTTTTTGATGTTTCTCCTCCTCCTGCCCGTGTAAAATAATGGGAGAACACATAAAAGCAAGGTTAGCAAATGAAACTGCAGCCCTAACACAGCAGTGCAATGGAGTGGTAATCCCTTGACTACTTGGGCAGAGCCAAACCTGTGACAGTACCAGGCTGAGGCACAGTGACAGCCCAGCCCCCTTTGAAGAGGAATTAGGAAAGTACAGATGCACCCAAAAAGGCCTCATGCAATTGTTACAGGGCTGTGATGTAACCCATTTTTTGGCAATCAAGGGGCAGGAAGGCTATGATTTAGGCAACCAGCCAAGTTCAACAAATGGCATAAACCATATATTTATGACAAACTACACCCGGGCTCTTAATAAGTGCTTCTTAGGATACCATGGCAAGAGACCTAATGAGTGATATACTCACTCCAAGATATCTCACTAAATTGGCAACGTTCAAACTATCTGAATGAACTTATAAACATGCACATTCACGGTCACTAAGGTAATCATTTTGGTCTCCCCGCTAAATGACACGGATGCCGGAAAGCACGGCACGCAAGAGAAACTCTTCTTGTGTGTTTGCCACTCCGCTCCATTTTGGAACAGATTCCCTGCATGGAGTGAGATACAGAGTGGAGAATCTACTCCATGTGTTTCCCCGCTTGGAGCGTGGAATCCACCAATGTCTGCGCCCACATCATAGTTGTGATGAGAGTTGGCAGACATTGGTCCCTGTGTATTCACCCCTTTGCATTCGAAAAGAAAGCGGACACTTTGCATGGATCCGGAGTAAGGATAGCCCCTACTTTTACGTAGCAGCCAACGTAACTGATCATCACCAGGCAAAACAGCAGTGATACAATTGAATTATTCCCATGGAGCAGATTCAGGCACAGAAAGCCGGGGAATACCCAAAAGCGTGTGCCATTATCACCTGCTCAATGCTGTTGGACATGCAGAGTCGGGCAGAACAAACCCTTGTCGAGCAGTCAGGATCTTTCAGCTTGGTTCAACAGTAGGATGAAATTGAGCCTGTGGACCACAAGTTGACCACTTACACCAGATGAGTGGGTGGAAGCTACCAATCAGTCTTGACTTTCTCCCTGCCCTGGCATAAACCCCAAGGACAGCGATAGATGAAAGGTTCCACTTACCAAGGTGCTGGGATTTTAACCCCTTCCTCCAACAACTTCAAATCCAGCTGTAGCGAAAATTGTGCAACCCATTTTTGCCACCCATCTTGTCCACTCATTTTCCCCCTGGATGGAAGTCAATTACTTTGAGAGAGTTGAGACACTGCAACTGCCAAGCAAAACCCTGCTGACCAGCAGGGGAGATGGGCCACACTTCAACAAGCCTAATTATTTTGAAGCACATGCTTCTCACTCTTCTGAAAATAATCTGATTCAGCAAACAGTGGATGTGAAGACCAAACAAATTCACCTGCATGCATGGCACTCATACCAAGCTACCAGGGCTATTGCCACATTTCTTTACAGAGGTGCATGATGTGGTAGGTCTTATTAGGTCTTCCTATTCAGTGACCACGACGGCCGGCGGATACCCAGGAGGCCACCTTTTTGGAAGCTAATGGGGGGATTGAACGGTGGTGAGCAATGATGCCTCTCTACCCTCTGTCTATCTCCCCTTTGTTAGCTTTACAGTAGCTCCAGGCTTGCAAGGGTCTCAAAGTTCGATCTGCTTGTTTTCTGGGTATCCCGACGAAATAGAGAATCTAAACAGGAGTTTGGTTAGATTGAAAATCTACACGGGGGGGTGGGATGGCTAGGGGTGGGGAATAGTAGGGCTGGTTTACGAGTAATGGTCTTGGAAATCGCTGGCAAAGGAGAAAAATAACAAGTGTCATGCCAGAAAGGCAGATCCTGAGTCCTCTGTCCTACTAGGAAATACACTCATTGCTCAACTGGCTGCTTTTTTAAAGGGTCAGGATAGCTGGATATGTCGAAATTGGTAGTGTTTCCAATAAACAGGCAGCCCACCTCTCCCCATGTGCACTTTGCAGATCATGTCTCTCGTGTGGCTTCCTGTCTAGAGGGGCCCCAAATACTCTCTCCCTCACTGCCACACTACTATCATAGCAGTTGGCTTAGGCACCCGGTTGCACTACAACACACCAATAAACCATCAGTTACCTGAAGCATTCACTGGCACTGCCACAGCAATAACCCAGCAGTTATCTGAAGTACACACTGGGCAACTCCACGCCAGTAACCGATATGTTAACTGTAGCACACATTGGCAACACCACACCAGTAACACAGCAGTTATCTGCAGCACATAATGGCAACACTGCATCAGTAACCCAGCACTTATCTGTAGCACATAATGGCAACACTGCATCAGTAACCCAGCAGTTATCTGTGGCACCCAATGGCAACACTGCACCAGTTACCCAGCAGTTATCTGTGGCACCCAATGGCAACACTGCACCAGTAACCCATCAGTTATCTGTAACACACACTGACAACGCCACACCAGTAACCCATCAGTTATCTATAGCACATAATGGCAAAACCACATCAGTAACCCAGCAGTTATCTATAGCACATAATGGCAACACCACACCATTAACATAGCAGTTATCTGCAGCACATAATGGCAACACTACATATGTAACCCAGCACTTATCCGCAGCACATAATGGCAGAACACCACGTCAGTAACCCATCAGTTATCTGTAGCACATAATGGCAACACCACATCAGTAACCCAGCAGTTATCTATAGCACAGAATGGCAACACTGCATCAGTTACCCAGCAGTTATCTGTGGCACCCAATGGCAACGCTGCACCAGTATCCCAGCAGTTATCTGAAATACTCACTGGCAACACTGCACCAGTAACCCAGCAGATATCTGAAGCACACAATGGGACTAGCGAAGGCACCGGGCGAACAGCGCAGGCAGGGGCACCGGGCGACCAGAGCCACCCATTGCAGCGCCAGGAAAACTGATCACTGCAGACTTTGCATTAAAAATTCACCATTAATTAAACACAAACGCGTCCCGTTGACAACAACCAAGGGGGTCCAATCCCCGCAGGCCTTTGCGGCCTACCACAAGGAGCAGATCGACACAGCAGCGCTGCTGTCTCTCTCTGTCTGGTGCCGCTCCCAGGTGGGCACCCATTAGGTCAATTATGCACGACAGAAAGAAATTAAAGTGCGCCCCCTTCCCACAATTTCACTTTTATGAGCGTTGTGCGTTTCTCTCTTGCCTCCCTCCCTTCTCCACTTTGGGCCTCCCCGTGCCTTGCTGCGCTTGCCCGGCCCAGCTCGCGCACGGTTCCTCCATCTGGGGACTGCATTAGCACAATTAGCACCAGCCCACTGGCGCCAATTAGCTGTCGATAGTGTGCGCAGTTCTGAGCGGGAGGAGGGAGAGGGTTCCTGTGTCTGCAGGCCGCCTTCACACTCACTTAGATTAAGTGGAGTCTCCGGGTTGCGGTTGGTTGGACAGTTGTTGCAATCACTGTGTAGTCTTCGACATTGCTGCAAGCAATCTCCACCCGCACCCTCCATTCCTCGTTATTGACTGCACGCCTCGTCCTCTCAGATCAAAGCACACGTGTCCCTCAGGGTGGGGGGATGGGGAGGAAGCACTTTCAGGGAGAGCCCTTCATTATGAGTGGAAGCTTCGGTATTTCGGACTTGGGTGTTATGATTTTTTTAAATATATTATAGCTCCCGTCTTACTTTTTTGATTTAGCGCATCATGCACCCAAGAAAAGGTGTCTAGGCATTGCAACTGGTTGTGAGTGCATGGCTGAGCAGGCTGTGTGTAATTGGCTCCCAGAGTTGGCTGGCTCAGCAGGTGCACCAGCTCAAGCAGGGGGCGCTAGAGGGGCAGCTGGCATAGCGGGCCACCCCTCTAGCCCCCCCCCTCCGTGGACTCGCCTCCTCGGGGAGAGGTGCGGTGCCTGTCCCCACGGGGGTTCGGCCGAAAGTATCAGGCACCCCAAGGGGCATAAATAGCCTGGGCTGAGAGAGCAGAGACCTGGCCATCGAGATGTTGGACGAACATCTAGTGAAGCTGAGTAAGAAATTCTGCCAAGAACTGGATCAGAACCCGAACCCTCTGATCAGAAGACTCACTGCCACCACTGCAAACCCCTTCGACCGCTACCCGCGGCCCATCACTGCGAAGACCCTGTGAAACCAGCCCTACTGTGACAAGACCACACAGACCAAGAAGAATACAAACCCACGACTACATACTCAACCGGAGAAGATGGAGTAATCAGGCTCAAGCCTCGGTATCCAAAACTCACAGCTGATGGATACAAATCTATCAGCAAGAAGAAGAACAAGCGGAGCAGGGTCTCTGTTCCAGGCCAGGTAGCAGCAACCACCCTCCCACCCAAGCTGTAGGATAAGAGAAAGGAAGGAAGGGCCTTTGTTCAAGCCCAGGCAGTGGGACTGTTAATGCCACGTGGGACTCCTTGGTGATACATCTGTGCGTTGCTGCCCGAGAAAAGCTGCTCTTTGGCTATCTTGGTACATCAACTTGGATCTAACTACTCTTTGGCTGTCTGCTGTGGGATGTTATGTGTGGGACTCCTCTCAATGCATGCCTGTCACTTTTCGCGTGACCGGTTTCTGATTGCCTGTAGCTACTCCGTGGCAGCCTGCTTTATGCCTGCTTGAATGTAACTGAATGCGTGTGACTGCTTGCACTGTGCATTATTGCGCAGACAGTGACTGCTTGCTTGCAGAAGCGTGACAGCAAGAGAAATTCTGGACAGTGCCAAGCCGGCAAAATAACAGCAGTGTTCATCTTGGAACCCAAAACCCTGTGTCTGTCACCCTGCCTCTCTATCCACCCACAACACAAAACCCCATTACTGGACTCCTGGTCCCTCGCCGTCCCTCCCACAAACCCTCTATCTGGCATTCTGGCTCCCCACCACAACAAGAAGCTCAGTCTTCCTGTCTGCATCCTCTTCCAAACAATCGGTCATGTCTGGCATCCTGCCTCCCCACAGCAAATTAATCCCTACCCTACTTGGACCACAAGTTAATCACTTAGACCAGATGAGTCGGTGGAAGCTACCTATCAGTCCTGACTTTCTCCTTGCCCTGGCATAGGCCCCTAAACAAAAGGCCCATACCTTGGGTCCTGCCTCCAGAGCTTCCACAACAAAGGTACCCAAACCTAGTGTTCTGCCCTGCCCCGCCCCACATCCAAAAGTCTATATTTGAGCCTCCCTGACTCGGTCCTCCCACCAACAATCCTCCCCAACTCGGTGACTACCACCCCCAAACAATGCCCATGCCTCAGTACTTCTTCTGCCACAACAATGGACCTGGCGTTATGACTCCAAAACAAAGGATCACCTACCTGCTTTCCTGCCTACCCACCCCCCACAAAAAAGGTCCATACCTGGCATCCTCGCTATCTACCCTCCACCACCACAACACAAACAGCTGACATCTTGCCTTTTTTTGTGCTCCAGCACAGTTATGCTGCTGGGGCCAGCGGTAATAAGGAAACAGATGGATGTCAGACCTGCCTAGTCTACAGGCATAGCCCGTAGATTCCCGGTTTCTATGCTCTTCTCTGGCAGCACGCCTGCACAGAGGACGGATGTCACTTGCAGCAGCCGCCAGCCACATGGATTGGAGGCATACGTTGCTCAAGTATTTCCTCCTACTCTAGTTGCTCTGCCTGACCTCAATATGGCGGCCCGCAGTGCACAACCTTTATCTTTTACCAAAATCAGCCCGCAGGAGGTCTTGCCGACTTGACTGACATGTTAGAATGCAGGATGAAGAATGTGTAGATAGTTACAGAAGCGGTCTAAGTGGCGACCGTCAGCCACTTCCGTAACAGCCAAGCTGGGATTCCGCTCACATGTGTACATTTGTTTTAAAACACTTTTAAACATGTGGCCTTGGCAAGTGGCCTGAGTCTTCAGTGGGTGGGGGCATGGCATTAGGTTACGTCATCCTCCAGTTTTTTTAACATCAGTGGGTAGGGTTGATGGATGGCAGGCAGTGCTGTTACAACAGCAGCTTACGTTTTAATTCTTTTGTGTGGGTGGGACAGGCAGTGGTGGAATGGTCTGTCTACCCAAATTGCGTTAACATGGGTACTTCATGGAGGTAAATTGGGTGGGCTAAGGTGTGGTAAACAAGTGGGGGTGGAGAGGTAGTGCTGGAAAAGAGGGAGACATACAGAAATAAACAGGAAGGACCTTGCTTGCAGGCGTGTTGCTAGGCCTGGAAAAGACCCTGGGCTACGCTAATGTCGGGACTGTTAGGACTCGGGGCTAGCTAGCCTTTTGGTTGTAGCTCCTGAGCTTCTATCCGGGGCTACAACCAAAAGACCTGGGGCTATAGCCCCCTCAGTCGCCCCACCCCCCCAGCAACGCCACTGCTTGCTTGCAACTTCCTGTCCCACCACTTAGGTCCCGTTCATAGCTGAGCTGTGAGGGGCGAGACAGGAGGTCATGCCAACACCCTCCATCCACCCACAGTCAGCCAAACATTTTCTTTTTTGTTATTCTGCCAGTAGTGAAAGCAGGCAGGGGAAAAGCTTGGCCAGTGATTTGGCTAAACAGTGGCCAGAAGGTCGGTTCTAGCTTGAGTCAGTCATATGGCGTGGCTGGCCCGAGCACTGCCTGGCTAACCCAATTCTACTTGTGCGTGCTGCATGCTCAGTGACTGCCTGCAGCGTTCCCAAATAGACCCAACCCTGGTCCCACAGGGGCGGACCTTCGAGGTCTGTATTTATCCTCTGCAGTTTGGCAGTTTGAGTTTTGCTTTGGCCATTATGCATTTTGGACTTCTGAAACCAAAATGTAAAGAAGAAAGCAGAATTGGATGGGCTAAATCTGCGTGGCCTGGGTTTAGTTGAGAACCATGCTGCCGCCTGTACGTGGTTGCTTAGTGATTAGCTGTCTGTAACTCTATTGTCAGTGTCTGTGTGTGAATTAAGTTTACCAGACGACTTCATGGCATCCGAGACTCTATACCCCAGTCCAGAACATTTACTCTTCGATTAATTGCTTTCTCTGAGTTTTAATCTGGGGGCCCTTTCACTTGAATGTAATGGATTAAATGGAAGACAATCAAAGCACATTACTGGAACATGGTTTGCCAGTGATATGGATTTATCTGGCAACCGTGCACTGAACGCGCTGCTTACTTGTAGGTGGATGCTCTGCGAGTGCGTGTTTGTGTGTGAGAGGTAGAATCCTGTCACTACTTGTGTGTGAATGCGTTATCACTGCACGTGCTTGCGTCTTTATGACTGCCTACACGTTATGGCTGTGTGCCTGTCTGCGTTTTGCTCTGGTACAAAAGACACACGCATCCCACGACTGCACGCACACAGAGAACCCAAGAAGGAGAGTGGTGGACACCAGGGGAGTTGGATGCTCTTGCTCTGCTCTCTGGATTGAGTCAAGACGTAGTGATAGATTAAAAGAGTGAGCTTCAAGCCCTTTGCAGTCTTGGCCTCAGGTAAATTCCCACGTTCAATCGAGATCACAACAGTGGTGAAAAGGATTAGGCTCATGATGTAGCTGATATCTGGCCTGATTATCCCATGCATCCCCCACAGCTGCACACTTGTAGCAGCACCCCAACCCCTTAGCCTATTAAATAAATAGAAAGATGTAAGTAGAACGTTTCGCGTGATGATGAATATTACAGCACTCCCAGATAGTTAATTCGCCCGTTTGCCTCTTAGCCCTCAGAACACCAAGCAACATGCCTCACTGGTGTTTATAGCCAATCCATTGCCCAACAGAATGAGGCATATTGTGCATGGAGTAAACTCTCCCTTGTTTTCTCCTGGCCACACCAGGTACACATCCTAAGCAATGGCCCAAAAGATGCCTCCCTTTTGACAACATTATTGCAGTGTTAGATTGCACCACCTCAACCACAACATGTAAGAAATTCAAAGGGCCTCATTACGATTTTGGAGGCAGCCATGGAGCTATTAGCTCCATGGCTGCCTCCAAACCGGGCTCCATTACCGGGTTCCTGCAATGGGGAATAACCGGGTCATTCCGACATAGGAGGACCCGGCAATTCCTCCTTGCAGGAACCATTCCCCATTCCCATTTGAGCCCCTATAGGGATCAATGGGAATGGGGAGGGAGGTAACAACGGGTACATTCCAAGTGTCCCGTTGCTACCTCCCTCTTCCCCTCGCGGGACCCGGAAAAGAAGTCTGGTTTTACCAGACGTCTGATCCGGGTCCCGCAACAGGAAACCCATAATTGGCGCTCCCGGAATGAAGGGGGCCAGTCCCGTACCGGCCCCCTTCATTCCGGGAGCGCCATAGGCGTAATGAGGCCCATAGTCGCCAATCCCCTAGTGATCAAAGGGCAGTGGCTGTCCATGTTGGCTCCCAAAGCAAAGAAACCAGATGTATTGGCTTGCAATTATGTTTACAAAGAACCCTGACTCAGAAGTGAGACCATATTTGGCATCTACGTGAACATGGTGTTGGGACGTCACAAGTTCTACATCTGTCTGCAAGCTTCAGATGAGCCTAATGTAGACTTTGTGAGAATTGACAAGAATGTGTGCTTTCCGAAACAGGCAATCAATCAGGAACAAACTGATTGTTCAATACAAGGTTTCCAAAGTTCATGAAGCTTTGTTGCTTATGCAATATCCAGTGCTAGAAGGCATTACCATCACAAAGAAGGATGAGCATTCAATGTGTTGCCTGAAGGAGGCCTGAATAGAAGACACAAAGGAAGAGCTAAGTGCCATAACACTCAGAAAAGTAGAGTTGACCAGAGAGATAGAATTGACTCTAAAATATGAAAATGTGACAACACCCTTGACAGAGAAGCATCCAGGACCCGCGATAGGTGTGGCCATCAATCACAGATGGCCAACAGCACAGATTGACCCAGCCCAAAGATAAAAACGTCCACTTCTGCATAAGACAAGACCATTTCACAGAAGTGCACCTAGTGGGCAAAAGCAGCATAATAGCATTTGTCAACAACCATGAGGAATCGGACAAATTGGTGGATGAAATAAGCCAAATATTCTTGCACGTAACAAACTGCTTGCCCAAAAGGAATCACAGGTTTTGAAAACATGAAACATCACAGGAGGGAGTGCCAGCAACACATAGCAGACCGAGGCTCTGATTATGCGATAATCTCTGAAATCATGTACAAATCTCTCTTTCTGGTCTGACATACATCCAGGTTACTATGTCATTCACAAATTCAAGCCAATACGTTATACAATACCTGTTCACTATTCTGAGTTATCAGAATTAGAGACACGTGACGCCTGTTTTTGCTTCAATACCAAATTTAATAGGATAATGCACATGTGTCAAGGTCGGGCAACATATGCCAAGTGAAGTGAAAAAGAAAGCCGAGGCACGTTTCGACCATAGTCTTTATCAAGGATGTGCTGGGTGATACGTGTGGGCCATGTACCCGCACAGAGGTTGGTAATCAAAATATGTCATACAGTAAACAGGATATAGCAAGGAGAAATCACATTTTTGTCATATTGGCAAAGTCACAGATCATATTCCGGTGGTGTGGTGTGAATAGTGGTGGTGGTTGATGTGTATCAGGGTGGTTGAAAGCCAGAACAGAGTTGCATAAGCAATGGCATGCACACATTTAGGCATTAATAGCAAGTTGCATTTAAAACAGTCTACCAAGGAGAGCAAGCGGGAGAGGAGGGGAAAAAGAGCAAGAGAGGTTTAGTACAAGGTAACCTGCTAGGGTAGGTGCAGAGATGAGAGAGCTACTGATGCTCACCAGAAGAATAGGAGTGATCCTGGATAAGGATGAAACGACTGCATAGCCTCCTGGGTTGGTGTGGGCTGCATGCTGGTTAGCGAATCTGAAAACACGGTAAGTAAGGCTGACGTTAGCAGTGCTAGAGTCAGTATTTTCCATGGTTGGAGGCAGGAGAATTTGTGGGAAAATCGGAGGTAGGAACGGTGCTAAGTATTGTGGAGGATCAAGCAATCAATGGTGGTATACATAAGTTAGTTTTATGGGCTGATTGATGAGGTCAAAGAGTGTGGGAGGGTAACGTTGTCCAATGTAGGCGAGGTGGTGCAGACCCAGGAAGTGGGGGGGGGGGTAATGTTGGTTATCAAATGACAAGTCTGTTTCAGACCACGCGGTCCACCGATTTAAGATCATGCAACCCGGAACTTAATATTCGCTTTACATCATCCTTGGTTCACAAGTAGTAGTTCTCTGTGTGAGAAACTATAAGGTGTCTCACCCGCTAGTCCCCACGGATCTCTCTCAGGTGGCTAGGACACGGCCATCACCTTTGGATCTAGACCCTGGGGGTGGACCAGTGTGGGAGGATCACCTGGGTGAGGGGTCCTTTGTTAGTGGTAGTGGGACACCGGATGGTGAGACGCAATATCCCTCTCTTCCCCATGGCACCTTTACCCATCCTACCCAATGGGATATTTAGAAACTCACCCCCACCCCCTTTTCCTGCATGAACACTTTTACATGGACAGTCCGCTCTGGGATAAAACAGAGTCACACCCAAGCTGTGTACCTGACATGTCCGAATACTATGGTCAGGCAAGGTCAGGAAATTATCGACATTCACTCACACCTCGCTTACATTACACTTCCCCACATGGATAAAAGACAGAGCATGAGAGCACACTCTGAGCAAGGCAAAACACACAAATGTACATCAGTTTTGAGTGAGCAGCTGAACGAGGGGAGAAAGACGGCCAGGCACGAGAGGTTCGTGAGAGGAGAACACCCTTGACCTTTTTGGCAAGAAGCTGTTACTTTCAAGAAACCTTCAAGGCAGAAAACATAAGACCAGGAAACCAGGTTGAAGAATCCTGCATTGTGTGTTGAAGATACAGAGGTACCTCCCGCGTAACTGACCAAGGCGGGAAGGAGCAACAGACGCTGTGGTATCATCCTTGGCTCCAAGAACAAAGAAGCGACGGAGAACAACACAGCCAGTGAGTTGGGGAGACCGATGCCAAACCAGTCTCTGTTGAAGTCAAGGTTGCAAGCAGCAACATTGTAAAATGAGCGCTGGAAAAAACATTGTTAAACATGTGTGGTGAAAAACACCAGTGAAGCTAAATTGCTGGTAAATATTTGAACATTGAAAGGAAAGAAACAATACCATTGACAGAGTGGTCCAGCACTGTGAATGTGCTCAGTCGAAGGTCTCTGTACGGTATCCTGACAAAAGAAACAAAAGTAGAAAAATGATGTGAATTGTAAATTGTGGGAAGTGAATCGAAGTGGTCCTGTGATAGTTTAAGCAAAACCCATCACACATTCGATAGTCTTTGTTTCTGATTTCAAAAGGGATCTGGCCCAGACAAGGGGGATCCATGGCCTGAGCACAAATGAGGGTGATAAAGTTGTGAACATTGTGGAAAAGTGGATCTGAGCCCAGATGAGGGAGACCCGTGGTCCGAGTCCGTAGGAGGGAGACCAGTCTTGAACTTGCAAAAGTGAAAACCCTGACAAATGAAAGTAATTTTTGTGTTTGTTTTTTACATCAGGCCCTCTGCAATAAGAGACTGTCATTGTGAGAGATACTTTGGCGGAAGGCCCTGATGCCTATGTGTTGAACTGTTACCTTGTGGCTAAGAAGCCAGAGTGTGTGCAAAGCCTGCACGTGCTGCCTTTCCCTGTGCTGAAAAAGTGGGGAGGGAAACCAAGTGCTCAACTATCGTGATATATCATTTCTTGAACACTTTTCTTTGCATACATTGTTATCCCGCACCATTTTGTATTTAGAAGTAAGGACTGGCAATAGATTTATTAGTATTGGCCCTCTTATTTTGACAGACTCCACTAGGACTGCGTTGTTAATATTTGATGGTCGGAGCTTGCTCTGATCTTTAGATTTAGGTTTAGACAACCCACTGAATTTCAATAATCACCCTTGAATTATGATCACTTGTGTCTGTCTTCACTTTTTGATACCATGCCTTTCTTACATCTGGTCTTGACGCAATTTCAGACCACGCAGTCCACCCATTACAGGTCACGCAACCAGGAACTTTCAGGTTTCCTTCAAAGTTCAATATTAGACTTAATGGTCAGTTTCTTAAAGTGCAGCTTCACAATATTAACACATTTGTATCTTTCCTTCAGTTTAGGTTTCTTTTGATTTTTACTTCAATGTACATCAAGGCTGGTTCATCTTATACCGTTGCATTCATATAAATAATTAATTTGTTTTCTGTGTTGCTTTCAATTAATCAAATATCTCTTGGCTTCTGCCTTTCAGTTCTGTATTCAAATAGCGGTTAGCTTACTTTCTGTTAGCTTACTTGCTGTATTCCAGATAGGGTTCAACAAATGTTTATTTTGCAATAAATGTGGTTTTTGCTCAGGTCGTTCAATATTATGTTCAAAATAAGTAATTTTCACTTGTTTAATTGAAATCAATATTCATTATGAGCAACATGGTCCTTTTCGTTCATTGTGATATGTTCCTTTTACTTATTTCATTCCATTCAATGGGCCTCATTACTAGGTAGGAGCTACCCCCTTAACGCAATCCAGGTCCGGGTTCCCGAAATAGGGACTTACCGGGTCATTCCAACCTTGGAAGACCCGGTAAGTCCCCATTCCGGGAACCATACCCCATCCCCATTCGAGCCTCCATAGGGCTCAATGGGAATGGGGATGGAGCTAATGACGGTACCGCAATTTGCGGTACCGTTATTAGCGCTGAAGTCCCTTAATGGGTCCCTTCCATAACGCCTGGTAAAACCAGGTGTTAAGGAAGGGACCCACTAAGGGACCTCAGAATAGGGTGGTAAGGGATTACCGGCACCAGTGTCCTTACCAGTGCCGGTAACCCCTTACCACCTACCTCGTAATGAGGCCCAAGGTATTTATTTCAGTTAAGTGTTTAATATAAGTAATTGTATATATTTCATTCAATGTGGGAAGTTACTTTATTTCATTTAATTCAGTTTGGTATTCAAAAGAAGGAACTCATTCAGTTTCATTCAAATGTGGGATGTTACTTTCACTCAGTTTGTTCGATTTGGTTATATTGCATTGACCGCTAATATCTTCACTGCCTCCTTTGAGCACTCTGGGGCCCTCATTAGGACTCTGGCGCTAAACCATGGTGCTATTAGCACCATGGTCCATACCGGAGTCCGCCATGTCGGAATGGGGAATTACCACCCCATTCCAAGGTTGGTGGGGCGGTAATTCCCCATGCCGCCATGGCCCTTCCCCATTGCCATTTTTGCCCCATAGGGCTCAATGGGAAAGGTTAAGGCGCTAATTACGGTACCGCAAATTGCGGTACCGTAATTAGCACCAAGGTCCCTTTGCGGGTCCCTACTTTAACGGCTGGTAGAACCAGCCGTTAAGGTCGGGTCCCGCAAAGGGACCTCGTAATTAGGCGCTAGGTGTTTAATGGCGCCGCAGCCTTTTAGGGCGCCGTTAAACACTTAGCGCCTGGGTCATAATGAGGCCCGGTTTTATAAGTGTACCTGACACTTACCTAGTCTCGGCAGCTCCTCCGGAAGCTCCTTCATTTTGTTTCTCCCTCCCGATGGACAGCTAAATAGCCAGGCACTTTTCTTCGCACTCGTTGGTTAATGTATGGAGCTAAGTCTCCGCCTTCATGCAGCGACTGCTGCTCGCCTCCCCATAGGTGGGATCTCCGACCCGCATTCACAGTGTAGCGGGATCCCAAGGGTTTCCTCTGGTGTGCTGGCATCTCGGCTTCTCCTCTCCTTCGGATACCAATCTGGTTCTCGTGCTCTGAATCCGCCTTATACTCAGGTCCGTGCAGCTGACCTGTGCTCCCACTCTTGCTCTCTGTTCTGCCTGTAGACACTACTTTTATACACCTGTGTTGGGCTAACAGGATACAGGTTGTGATGAAGGGTTTTCCTTTCCTGGCCATAATTAAGTGACTTAGTGGGACATGCCTGACCTTCAGGCCTCTTCTTCATCCCAGTACTTGAATTCGCAATGGAGGTAATCTTCATTGCTCCTAGTTGTTTCTTCTTCGTCTCAGTATTGTTATTCATTTTAAAAGGGGAGAGAAGTGTAAAACACATTTATAATTACACATAACGGTCGTGGAAAGATCAGGGTGACTATCCTGAGGATAAGAGGGATACTGAGATGTATTCTTATGTATCTTATCTCTACCATTCCTCTCCCTTTGTTTAACCTGTCTGGTGTTATGCTGTTTCCAACCCTTCTCAATGATGATAGGACTAAATGCACAGTATCCCATAACATTCTCTGGTATAGGGGTTCTTTTTGGAAAGGAAGATATGGAATACCATGTCTTGCCCATGGGATCCCACTTCCAGTCCAGAGGACCTTCCATCCAGGTAATCCTCCTTCGCTTGTCCACCCCCAGGGGTAGGATCCAAAAGCGACGGCCTTTCCCTACATGGAGCATCCAAAGGGAGTAGAAGTAAGAACACACTCATGTTTCTCACAGTAGGCACATTAAGTATCTTCTTCTATGGGTTATATTATGAAATTGTTCGAAGCACAAACCGATTGGTAAATGCCCCCCACCCCTGCTCCGAGCAGCCCCCTTCTTCCTTCTGCCTCCTCCAGCAACCGCCACTCACCATAACACAGACTCCCTTCTAGAAGTCTGTGCCTTCCAAGATTCCACAAGACATTGGTGCCCTGGATAACCTTACCATGTGTAAACATCCCTTGACGGCACAAACCACACATACTGATATAGGGCCTCATTACACGGTAGGCGGTGGACCAAGGTGCTATTAGCACCTTGGTCCATGCCGGTAAAATACCGGCACCGCCTTGGTGGAAAGGGGAATTACCGCCCTATTCCAAGGTTGGCGGGGCAGTAATTCCCCCTTCCACCATTGCCCTTCCCCATTTTTTCCCCATAGGGCATAATGGGAATGATGAAGGTGCTAATTACGTTACCGCAAATTTGCAGTGCCGTAATTAGCACCAAGGTCCCTTAGCGGGTTGGTTTTTAACGCCTGCTAAAAGCAGGCGTTAAAGTACCAAACCACTAAGGGACCTCGTAGTAAGGCGGTAAGGGTTAACGGTCACCGGTACCATTACCGGTGACCGTTAACCCTTACCGCCTACCGTGTAATGAGGCCCATAGTCTCAAATATTAACCACTTTACTTTACTTTACTTTACATTATTACATTTGTATGGCGCAACCATAAACCCATAGGTGTGAGGGCGCAGAAAAGACAAGACAAAACACAAAAAGAGAAGGCAGGAGAGTCCATAGGAAGGAAGCTGCAAGCTAAGGATGACTATTTGAAGAGGAAGGTTATAAGGCCCTTCTTAAAGATATTCAGAGCTGCTGAGTTTCTCAATTGATCCGGCAGTGTGTTCCAGAGAGCCGGTGCCATAAAAGCAAAGGCACCGCATTGTGCTTTCTTGCTTTTCACTTTGGGCTGGTGGAGCAGGTTCTGATTGTTAGAGCGAAGATTTCTAACCGAGGATTTAATTCCTATATACCTTTGAAGATAGGGGGGCATCTTGCCCTTGAGGCATTTAAATGTAATAACCATAAGTCTGAAGGAGATTCTTGAGTCCACAGGCAGCCAGTGCAGTGCTCGCCGTGCCTCAGAAACATGCGCCCTGTAAGCAAGACCAGATACCACTCTAACTGCTCCGTTTTGAACCACCTGGAGACCGTTGATATTTTTTTTGCTAGAGCCTGCCAATAAGCTACAGCAGTAATCCAGTTTTGAGCCTATAATGGCGCGGGCGATGGTCTCTGCATTGGATTGAGAAATAATGGGTTGCAGATGGGATAACAGTTTAATATAGTAAGTGGCAGAGGATACAGTACTGGCTACATAAGATTTCATGTATAATGATTGATCCAAAACCACACCCAGGATCTTTATCTTGGGGAGAGTGGAGATTAAGGCATCTCCCAGCTGGAAGTGTTTATAAGCTGGGTCTAATTTGGCCACAATGCTGTCAGATCCCACGACCATGAGTTCCGTCTTGCCGCGGTTAAGTGCAAGATTTTTCAGCATCATCCATTGTTCTATCATGGCAAAGATGCGATTAAGTTCTTTTTTGTCCTCATCATGCTGGCCCGAGAGGGGGATGACACATTGAGTTTCATCCGCATATTTGGAAAAGAGTATGCCCTCCTGGGCAAGATGGGCAAAAAAGGGGGTCATGAAGATGTTATAAAGGCACGGCGACAGACTAGCGCCTAGTGGCACTCCAAACAGTATCTGGATGGCTGGTGCTTTGGCATTGTTGGCACATACCCTGCTAGATCTATTAGATAAAAAGGATAGTAGCCAGTTGGTAGCGGCTTGCGAACAGTTGGCTACGGTCATAAGCCTATCTGCTAGTATGGCATGATCGACCACGTCGAATGCTGCCGACTGGTCCAGGGAAATGAGAAGGGAGACCTTTTGGGAGTCCATTCTTTGGAGTAGTTGTGACTTGAGATCCAAAAGCGAGGTCTCAGTACCAAAGCCCTGCCTGAACCCCGACTGAAAAGGATTGAGAATGGGGTAAGAGTTAAGATGTTGCGCTATTTGAGTATAGTCTACCCGATCCAATATCTTCCGTAGGAAAGGGGTATTGGTTATTGGCCTATAATTAGTGGAACGTTTTGGTCCAAGTTGGGTTTTTTCAATAAAGGGGTAACCCAAGCTTGCTTCATATCGTCTGGGACTGTACAGTTCTGCAAAGAAGCATTTACAAATTTGCATATGGCCTGAATAAGAGTGGGGGGGACAAGTTTTGATGATTGTGGAGGCACATGGGTCCCCTGTGCAATTAGTTGTCTTGAGTTTGTTAATGATGGATGCTAACTCCCCCTCTGATATAGGAGTAACATTAAAGATGGGATATTGGGATCCCTAGTAAAGGAGCTACTAACTAGGTGGATGCACTGTATGTCAGAGACACTTTTTTTGGTTGCTATAGATTCCCGGATACTATTCAGTTTATTTGCCATGGCGTTCTGGATGTCCAGACACCACTCGTCATTTTTGGTAATCGTGGATAGTGCCGGTTCTAGGATTACCTCTTGTTCTTTCAAGATTTTGAATAATTCCTTGGAATTCGAGGTAGCCTGGAGAATTCTGGTATCCAAATAAGATTTCTTGGCTTCCGTGATGGCTCTTTTGTAGTTATTCGCAGCTTCTTTATAGCTGGATAGTGCTGTAGGTGAATGATTAGTTTTCCAAATATAGAAAAGTTTAAGGGAAAGGGCTTTTAGAGATTGAAGTTCAGGCGAGAACCAAGGGTTAGTTAGTTTGTTTTATGAAGATTTCTTTTTGTCTTTCATGGGAGCAAGAGAGTCCACCACTAGTTTGAGATTGGAGCTGATGTTCTTAGCAAGAATGTCAGGATCGTCTGTCTCTAGAATATATAGAGTCTGAGACGAGAGAGCTTCAATTTTGTCCATGGTTAGGGGCTTGGAGTTACGATATGAGGCCTAATGGGCAAGCTCACTTCCTCTCTATCGCCCAGTTCATGTCATGAAATCACTGAAGACAGAGGAAGGGAATCAAATCATTTGAGACCTAGAAAACCAAGGTAATTGTCCCAACAAAGACTCTGGTCCTCATTACGAGGTTGGAGGCAGCCATGGAGCTATTAGCTCCATGGCTGCCTCCAAAACCCTTCCGACTCCGCCCTGGTGAATGGAGCAATTACCGGTCCATTCCGAGGTCGGAGGGACCAGTAATTCCCCATTCACCGGGGCCATTCCCCATTCCCAAATGTGAATGGGGAAGGCGCTAATAACGGTACCGCAAATTGCGGTACCGTTATTAGCTCTAGAGCCCCTTTGCGGGTCCCGTCCTTAATGCCTGCAAAAACCAGGCGTTAAGGATGGACCCGCAAAGGGAACTCGTAGTAGGGAGGTAAGGGATTACCGGCACCGGTGCCCTTCCTGGTGCCGGTAATCCCTTAACTCCCACCTCGTAATGAGGCCCTCTAACTTTCCCTGGAGGTTGGTTCGTAAACCCTAGTGAGCGGTGATGGGTCGCCTATCTAGGTGACAGATAGAGGAGAAGACTCACCTTATGTACACTATTTCTTCGAGTCTTTCAAGGACCATTGAAACAGTGTTTCCGGTCTGGTATTTGGAACAACATTTATTATTTACTGTCCGCACACCTAATAAAAAAACTGTAAAAAGACGATGCAATTATATAGGCTCCTAGAGTCCGGGCAGACTGTCTTTTACACCCAGTTAATTGCGTCTAATACTTCTGTGCCCCCATATTTGCATATATTAGTATCAGATCTACAATCTGGCAAAAAAAGAGTGAGATAGTAATCTTCACTTGCAATGGATGTGTATGCACATTCTCCTTAGTGGTGTACAGTCACACTCAGTACATCTGTAAATGTCAACCGATTTCAGAGGGATATAAAGATTTTTACCACCTTCATCAGGACGGACAGTTCAGTATAAGTTCAGAACCACCTTGTTACTCATTCTGTTGCCAAAATGAGGTACAGCACTGGCAGCTCCATGATGGCTCCAGCACACAGTCTATAGGGGACAAAAATAGGGACACAAAGGGGTGCCCTAGTAAAATTATAAATTCATAAAGGCACACGGATAAAGGGCTACTTTTTTTTTTTTTTTAGAAAAAATTGCATTGTAAGGAACCACCCCAAAGGGAAGCTCCTGTGCCGTGCATGCCGTTGTACTTTTACGATGTACGTTTTTTCTTCTAGTATTCGTATCTTGTTTCTGTCAGAATATAAAGCACATGATTGCTCTAACTATCCATGTGCCAGAGACAAACTCGGTTTTTCAGTATGGGGGTGTCTTGATACGCTATGTCTTATTCCATATTTATTTAGCGCTTTTCACATGTTGCAAGCAAACTGTGCTGCCTGTGATGTAAGCGTTTTGAAACGCTATGTCTTATCCCATAGCTGTTCAACTGGGGACCGAGTTTACCAATGCACAATGGACGTGATTCCTCGGAAACCTAGCAGAATCACAGCACAACACAGCCGTCTTTATCAATTCTTTCACTTCCGCATCAACTTTGGGTACCCATTCTCCAAACTCAATTCCTCACGGGCCTTGCAATATTGCCTTGGTATATCATCATCCTCAAATTGCACCCTCCATCCACTTTGTACCCGCCTGATTACTTGCTTCAAGCAGTCTTCTTCTGCCACTGCCTTTCCCAGTCATCTCTGCTGAGAGCAGCTTTGCATATCTGAAATAACTCCTCCTCCTTCTCACTTTGGCATGCGTCACCATCTTGAGTCCCCTCATCAATCCTCCCAGCGCATGATAAATATCTGCCACAACATTCTCCCTTCCTGGCATATGCTTGTCCACAAAAGTGTACCTCTGCCGGGAAGCAACACACTTCAGGATGTGTCACAACACTCCATACAATCCCTTTGTTATGGGTACCCCAACTAGGGACTTGTGGTGAGTGTGCACCTTAAACTCCCTTCCCCCACAAGAACACTCAAAACGACTTCATGGTCCAAGCCACACTGAGCACCTTCCTCTTTCTTTTTGGTCCACTGAAATTCAACTCCCTTCTTACACAATGAACACATCTCCCTACACCTATCCATGAAGTCGAGCACAAACATTTCATAATACTCCACTATTTTAGGAAATAACATAGCCACTTGTCTATGCTTGCCCTACTCAAATTCTGAATCAGCGAGGCAACTCTCTTCAGCTCTATGCCCTTGCTACTCTGATTGTGCCCCAAATAAGCAATGGACGACTCCCTCAAATTACACGTCCTCCTCCTCAAAGTCAGCCCTGCCTCTCTGATGATTTTCAGTGCCCTTCTCAGCCCCCATAACATGCTCCTCCTCAGTCACACCACTCACTAGGATGTTGTACTGAAAACCAAACACTCCCCTTTATTCTCTGTACAAGGCGTGCATCAACCTTTGAAAAAACAAAGCTGCTGAGACCAAACCAAACAGCATCCTGTGAAACCGGTAACCAGGTGTCTGCAACTCTCTGGAGGCAGGGTGCCGAATAATGTGATGATAGACTGAGGCCAAATTGACTATGATAATACTCTGGCTCCACTTCCTGAACTCACCATTTCCCCGAGGTAAGGCAGGCGAAATCTGTCCAGTACCACATTTCTGTTGAGCCATCTGAAATCTATGCACAAACTGAGATGCACATTGGCCTTCCTAGCCATGGCTATCAGTAATATCCACTTTGACATCTCAACCTGTTTGATAACCCCTTCCTCTTTAAGATTGCTAAGCCCCGCAGCCACCTCTTCCCTAAGGGAAATGGGAATATGCCTGAACTTTCCTGCTGCTGGTACCGCACCCGGCAGGCACAGTAAGTGTCTTCTTTTTTGGGTTTTATTATCAAATTGTTAGAAGCACACATTGACGGATCAATGGGCCCTCAGAGCATCTCACTTCTTCCTTCGGTCTCCACCTGCAACCACCACTCACCAGAGCTCATACACCCTTCCAGAGGTCTGTGCCTTCCAACATTCACAAGAAGTAGATGGTCTGGACAACCTTTTCATGTATAAATATCCCTAACACACACAAACCACACACACACACACCGATATAGTCCCAAATAGAATAATGTTGTTCTAAAAAGTAAGACCACTGAACCATTGAACCAGTCGAGTACACGAAATGGCTAAGCCTGATAGTTCTCAGCAGAAAGCTGAAAGCAGATGATGAAAGGCACTATGTGGACACATAGAGCTTGATTGCGAATGTAGTCATAAACCGTTTCCCTATTAACTTCACTGACCTACTATTTCAAGAAGGAAGCATTGTCTTCTTCCAACTTGACCAATGCAGTCCGTATCATTAAATGAAGCCCCACAGACTCAAAACGCTTAACTGCATTCATGACCCCAGAAAACCCATTCTATGATGCCATTTGGGCACTCCTGAGCTACCCGAGTCTTGTAACGATTAATAGCGCATATTCTAAATCATGTACCATCTGTCAGTATATTTCCAGGTAAACATCCATTGTATGGGTCCTCACAAGAAGGGCACAATTGTTTGCTAACAAAAGTGCCCCACAAACAGTATTTAGGTAATGTCAGCTTTTTACATGAGAAAGCCCTCATTCCAAAAAGGCAAGTGAAATGCTTAGGCTCTAACATCTCCAACAAAGACGCAGAAATCAAGCAGAGCATAGATAATGCCATAGAGGAGACCTCCAACCTTACCACTAGGGAACAATGATGACGACTTCCTTCATGGGCCTGTCACAGTGTTTTGGCAAGTTCATCCCATGCCAAAGCTGGGCACACGCTTAACCTCCAAGGACCTAGGTCCATACACCCCACACTCCCCACCTAACCTGAGACTGCGTGAGATGTCCACCACCTCCCTTATATCACTGCTTTCCTTGCTGTGTCGTCCTTCTCCCCCCTATGACTTGTAAAGCACTCCGTTGATTCCCGAAGCGAGGTCAGTGTCAATAACTACTCTAAAAATTATAATAATAATGATGCTAAACCTCCTCAAAATGTCACTTATTTCGAATGGGACAGAACTGCTGAAAAAGCCTTTTAGGCCAACAAGCAGGATATATTGAATTCACCCTACTACTTGCCCCCCTGTGATGATGCTGTAAAGGACACACGCATCACTGTCAGTACAAGCACATATGGACTTGGCTCCATGCTCATGCTCAACACTGAGACAGACATAGATGCCATGAACAATATGTTCCTAATGCTGTACAACTGCACATGGATGACATCGTGGCTCCCCGGGCTATCAGCAAAACCACAGAAGTTCACATTCGAATTGGACAATACAATAGTGAGGCACAGTTAATAGGCCGTTTGAAGTTTCTGCTTGCTATGGGGGACATAATCGCCCTGAAGAGTGGGAAAAAGCTAAGTGCCAGCATTCCCCTGCAACCGAGGGAACCAAAGAGACTATCAGCAAAACAGAGAGGGTTAGCAGCCCAGCAAGAGACCACCCGTATCCCGCTGGCAGTGAAATGTTTCCCAAAGGAAGGATGGCACTTGGAAAAGAAAATGGCATCCACTCTACAGCCCTACTGGAAAGAAGCATCCAAAAACTCATTGCATCATATCTCTTGTTGCCTAGCAGCATTTTCATACACCCTACCACACTCAAAGGAACACGTATTGCCCTAGCCAAGAAAGGAAATGTATGAGTCAAATTAGTGGTGGCAAGCCATACATAGCAAAGTTGATCAGCAAGTTGAAAAGTATGCAGTTTTCTGGGAGACTCACAGAGGGCTTAAAACCAGCCCACCGTCAATGCAATTCATTGGTTGATCACCCCGAGTAGAGTAAATTACAGGATTGTTCTTCATAACTACTTTGGAATACATTGAGCGGGAAAAGAACTGTGACCTTGTCTCCCATGGAGTCCTGAAGGACTCCATGGGTATGGGGGCCAACATTTCCCAGCACCTAGATTCCCGGTCAGCCGGGACTTGTAATAACCCGGTGGCACTGGGATGCTAGGTGCTGGTGAAATGTTACGAGTCCGGCGGCAACCCTCCAGAAGCACCGGCAGGGTTAACGCTGGACTCGTAATGAGGCCCAATGACTGGCACCAACATACAGATTTCCCGGAAGTGTTCTGAAGGAAATGCTATCCAAAAGTGCCTGTCTCAGCCATTGGCATCTAAGTTGTGTCAGAGAAAATGGCTGTAATATCTTCATGAATTTGGTTTAAAAAATGAAGAACTCTCACTTCCATTTAAGTAGAAATGATCGAGCCGAGAGAAACAAGCAATTTGTCAAATACACTCTTAATCTAGCCTGCATCAACAACAAATACTGCAATGAGACATCATTGGATGATGTGGCACACAGAAATACCAGTCAAAGCACCACAGAGGTGGGCCATTATTTGATGAAGGGACTTGCCCTGCATTGAGCCTTAAACCACATCTGACAATGGGGACATCCAACAGAAAATAATTACAATTGATGGAGATAAGTAGCAAGATGCACCTAAACACAAACTCATAGTAAGCTTTGTACAGACATACAATGATTACAGGCCAACATGTTACACAATACATATTTGCAGTATTTAAATGTGCTGAAAGATTATCAATGTGCAGTATTTACATATATGTACAGGACGTAGGACAGGCTGTGGGATCATGAAAGGGGGCATATACAGGAGGCAACTTTGGCATTCCTACAAGGTTAAAAAAGTGCGCTTTCAGGGCAATCCGCAAGCCTGATACATGGATTTAATGTCAGGTGGTAGGGAGGTTCAGGAAAGGAGAATGGGTAGTACGGATAAGCGAAACCGAGGTAGAAGATGGTCTTCAGGATTTTGAGGTGCAAGGGAGTGAGTGGCGAGAGATGGAGATTTAATTTAAAGAAGGAGTGGTTACACGTGAATAGCTACCCCAAGAGGAGGCAGTGTGCACCAATGGGTATGAATTGAGGGAGGCTAAAGAGGGTGCAGTTAGAAAAGTTAAGTACCTTGCCAATTGGGGTAAAGGAGAAGAGAGAGTGTTTCATGAGGAGGTTAGATCAGTATTCTAGCTTTCCTAGGCAAGGGTGGAAATAGGGGTCTTGGCAGAGTAAACGTTGAGATGGGATGCATTTTAAATATGTTCAGGAGGTTTAACCTGTCAGACATAGCACTGGAAGTAATTAAGTGTTGTAGTTTCAGATTTCTATGAAAAGAACCCCAGATTACAAATCATGGGGGTTAGGCTGAGGGTGTCAGGGGTAAAAGAGACTGCAGAGGAGAGGCGAAGGGAGGCATTAGAAGCTGGGAGGTAGATCATCTTATTTTATGAGGAATTAAACATAAGGCAACACAGCACAATCTATTTGCACATGGAGGCCAAGGAATCTGTGACAGTAAAGATAGCTCTGGGGTGAAGGAGGAGAAGACGAACACTATTTGTGTGCCACTGGCAAAGAGCTAAGAATGACCCAAATGTGAAGATCAGCTTGCCAAGTGATGGGGTGTAGAGAGTTACTAGGAAGGGATGAAGAACACATATTTGAAGTGTCCCAAATGGCAGGGGGGTGACCTCTAATGTTCCACCATTCTTGGAGATAGAAAACAAGTAATTAGCTAGATATGAGAAAATCCATACTAGGGCATACGCCTGGGCATCCATGTCTAGCAAAAGGAGGATAGAGGTGCGCTCAAGAGTATTGAAAGCATCAAAGAGATGACGGAGAATGAGGAGGATGTATGGGAGTAATGAGCAGTAGTGAGGAGGTTAGAGACCAGGTTGAGTGCTGTTTGCATGGAGGGATGGCTGTGGAGCCCGGGGTGTTGAGGTCGGTGAGTCCATGCATTTCCAGGTGATGAGGAAATTGAACACCATGCTCTCTAGGATTTTAGAATAGTGAGTGAGATGTGGAAAATACAGGTAGTTAACAGAGTTATTAAGGTTTACAATTCTAGCTTTTCAAAGGGTATGATGATGACCACCTTATAGCAGGCAGTGATGGTCCCAGAGGTCAGGGAGAGGTTAAAGAGAGGGAAGATGTGGGGGAAATTAAGTGGGCAGTTCCTTAGCTGTCTGGGGTACAAAAAGATCTACAGGAGAGCAAAGCAGCCTGGAGGATGAGTGGTAGTTCAGCCAGAATGGTGGAGTAAAAAGCATAGAGAATGGAGAGGGTGAGAGTGGAGGACAGATGAGACATGGGGAGGGGAAGAGAGGGGAAGGTGCGAAATGATGATTTTGGAGATTTTGTAGAAATACAGAAGACGGCCTCATTACAAGAGTGGCGGAATGGGTTAATGGGTGCCGCAAAAGGATGCGGACCCGTTAACACCATTCCGTCACATTACGAGGTTTCACCAGACGTGCAGAACGGGTCCCGAGAGGGGAAGAGGGAGCTAACAACGGGCCAGTCGTAATTGTCCCGTTGTTAGCTCCCTCCCCCATTCCCATTCACCCCTATGGGGGCTGAAATGGGAATGGGGAAGGTCCGGGCCCGGGTTCCTGGAGGTAATTCCCCATTCTGGGAACCCGGACCCGATTTTGGCAGCATGGCTACTGCCAAAATCGTAATGAGGCCCAAACTGTTGCATAAAGAAAGGATTGGATGGGGAGTGGCTGAGAGATGCTTGCATTGACTAGAGTGGGTTCAATAGCTTGGGTGAGCGGTGAGATAGGAGGAGAGCGTGTTAGGCCTTCATTGTAGGTGACAGGGAACAGGTTTCGCACTCCCTGCATAAGTGTCGGCATATATTTGTTCTCTCAGATCTTGGACAGAAGGAGAAATCCATAGTTGAGGATGAGGTAGGGACAGAGTAACAGAGCAATCAGGATAGTGGTTCTCAAAGTGGGCAGCAAGTGCTTGGTGAAAATTCTTGGAAGGCCTTTCCAATGTTGGGGGAGACAGAACCAGGAGGGAGTTTCAGACATGGTTAAAATAGGTCACTATGTAGTTAAGTCAATATTAGCATTTGTAATTAAGGAAGGGGCACATAGCGAATTATATGTACGGGTGGTCAGAGTACAAAGGGTTAGTGAGGGAGGTGAGTACAGAAGAAAGAAGAGAAATATGATGTCCGGTGAAATGGCATGAATGTGGGTTGACTGGATGTCGAGAGTTACCAGTGAGTGCTTTGAGAGGAATGAGGCTGTAAATGGTGAATCTTAGTACTGTAAGGCAGTTTGAAGATTTTCCGGAGTATGGCGGGGACAGCACTGGGCAGAGATTAGATTAGGAAGTCAAAGGGCCTCATTACACGGATGGAGGTGGAGCAAGGTGCTATTAGCACCTTGGTCCATGCCGGTAAAATACCGGCACCGCCTTGGTGGAAAGGGGAATTACCGCCCTATTCCAAGGTTGGAGGGGCGGTAATTCTCCCTTCCACCATTGCCCTTCCCCATTCCCATTTCTGCCCCATAGGGCATAATGGGAATGGGGAAGGTGCTAATTACGGCACCGCAAATTGCGGTACCGTAATTAGCTCCCTGGTCCCTTTGCGGGTTGGTTTTTAACACCTGCAAAAAGCAGGCGTTAAATTCCCCAACCCGCAATTGGACCTCGTAGTAAGGCGGTAAGGGTTTACCGGTACCAGTAAAATACCGGTACCGGTAAACCCTTACCGCCTACCGTGTAATGAGGCCCAAAGTGTTGGAAAAATAAATTGAGAGAACCCAGGGGCTGATTCATGAGAATTGTGGTGAGAAGAGTTGGAGCCTGGAGTTGAACACCGATTTCTTCAAAATAGGAGGTGGTGGAGGTAAATGAAGATTCTTTACTTATCAAGACACCCACTCTCTTTCTTGGATAAATTAGGGGAGTGGGAAAAGATAGCAGCATTAGTGTAAATATTTTCTAGTGCGCCTATGTCTTGGGGCAGACCTAGGTTTCTGTGATGGTGTTTACTGTGATCTATATTGGTATTTACTGTGAGATGGGAGAGATGAGAGTTAAAGTGGTCTGTTATAATCTAGTCTTGTTGCAGAAGGATTTGGCCTTACAAAGCCCTTAACTGAGTTCATTGAAGATTAGAGATTGGTTGAGAGGAGAAGGGGGCCTCCAGCAAGGAAGCAAAGAAGCAAGGATGAAAGAGGCTTACATGAGAGTCGAGTAGGCATCAACAGAGCAACATGAGGGTCATTTTGGAGAGTGGGAACCATTGGACTAGTGGGGAGGAAACCATGGAGATGGTTATTTGTAACCACCTGAGGATATCTAGAGATAGAGTGAGTAGGAGGAGGATGGGGATAGCCAGGAGCATGTTGGTGCAGAGTACTAACAGGTACACCTATTATTATAGGCTGGCACACTGGCAACCAAAACTCAGTTATAAAGGAGACTAAAAGACAGAATGTAGTTGGACATGACACTATAGACCTAAATGCAATTACAAATCCCACTATCGCCCACATGTTACTTGCACAGGCCACTATTGACCAAATTCAGTCAATAGGAACCAGAATGCTGCTTACTTCAATGGTGGTGCAAGTCCTTGGGTAGAGTGGTGAGACATGCAACTGAACCAACTTCCATACAAAAGGTGGACGGGGTGAAAATAAAATAGTCCAGCAAATGGAGGGAAACATCACCCTTGTCCAGAATACCAACCAAAGCAATGAAAGTCACCAGAAACATTATCCTGCTACACAGAAACGCAAAAGATGGAGCCCTGCTTGCATTGCAATATACAAAAGTAATGAATCAATAAGGATCAGCCCAAAGCTCAGACCTTTACTTGAGTGTCAGCAATACTGAATCCTTAATTCTCCTATATCAGCAAATGACTGAGGTGGAACCATCACATTGTGGAACCAACCTGCCAACAACAAACAAAACAGACAATAAGAGCAGCATCTAAACCTCAGAAGAGAATTGCAGTGTCATAACACATCAGCACCACAAATCAAGTAGCACACAATAATTTGTGCCCACTCGGGAGTATTGCAGAATTCAAACTCCGTAGACATCAAGACATCTCTATTTTCCACAGAGAGGATATGGTGTGAACAAGCCAACTAACCCCTATCTTCAGCACATTTCCCTTGCAGGTGCAGATCCTACCTCAAGGGAAGCTCTTTCAAAGGGGAAGAGATGATATAGTACAATTACAGCTCATTCTACATGCTATAGGAAGGTCATTTTAGCAGGTTGTGCATGGCCGTAGGAGGAGTCTGGAGTTCGTTACAGGGACTGTGGAGGAGTGGAAGTGGCAGGAGACGACAGAGGGAAAAATCAGGAGGAGGTGATACCCAATCCTAGGAGGTGCTACACGGTTGGGGGCAGTGATGGCAATAGGACGAACTAGAAGACAATTAGAAGAGGTAGGAACACCAGCAAGAGGTGATGGAAGATTGGATGAGACAGCAACTGAAGGAGGAAGTAGTAAAAGCTAGAGGGAGGCTAATATAGCAGGAAGAAGTGGTAAAGTTTGGAGTTAGTGATAATGGGCAGGCAAAAGTAGTACATGGTTGGAGAGAGTGATAACAACAGGATGATGTGGAAGGCTCTAGGAGGAGGTGGTGACATTGGCAGGAGGTGTGGAAGGCTGTAGGAGATTGTAAAGGCTTGGGGAAGGTGAATGTGGTACATGTTTGTAGGAGGTGATCAAATGAGGAGGGAGTGGTACAAGGCTAGAGGAGGGGATCAACACTTGAAAAGGTAGGAGACATTTGAGGGTGGGGGTAACATAGGCAAGCAGTGGAGGGAAGTTGGAGGAAGTCATAACAGCAAGAGCATGAGATAAAGCACTGGATGAGGCAATAGCCGCAGGAGGATGGTGAGACATCATTAAGAGCAGCAAGGTTCTGGTAGACCAGGTCAGCCCTAGGCAGGACCGTATGGCAGGAGGAGGAATGAAAGAGGGCCATGATGGTGACTGGCAGTTAAATGCCATGTATGGTAGGTGGAAGAGGGGGGCAATAACTAGATATTGGACATGACTGCCTGTTGGAGAGCCATGGGTATGGGTTCTCGGATAGCCTGCATCTATACAGTTTGCTATACTTCCACCTGAGTCTGGAGGGCCAGGGTGAGAGATTTTGGTTGGTGGCCCTTGAGGCTGATTTTTATTTCTAGATTTTGATTTTTGTGTGCAACAGGTGGACTCGAGCAAAGTCCAATCGTTTGTGCATCCCACAAGGCCACCATGACATCTCTCATATGTGATATCGGTGTCTCTGCTACATTCATCAGTATCACCCTGCCCTCACGTGCGTTCATCTACACTCTTCCTTTTACCCCCTCTGGTTTCCTGTCTCCCAGGAATTCGGTCTCCAACACCCACGTATCTCCATTTCTTCCAAGGTGTTATCTTTACTATGTTTTACCATCACTTTGTTTCCCAAAACCCTCATTGGTTAAAATATGCACTGCCATGTCAAGATTCCTCTGCCACTATTCTGTGCCACTCACCCACTGCCCCCCACCACTGATTTGTTCACATCGGTTTCCTGCTGTAGCAAGCACATGAGCTCCACTTCATTTCACTTCTGGATGTGCGGTGGAAAATATACTACCCCTTTGCCACCTCTCCCTCACTCTTTATGCACCCCCAATGATTTCCCCATACAAATAACATTGCTTCCGCTTCCTGTCTTTAAGGAGACAGCCCCACTCTTCAGTGGCCCCTTTAGTCATGATGCAGTAGGTTACCCACAGTACCTCTCCGGGTCAGTGACAGCTTTTGATGCCGTTGGGACGGGTAATCCCTGAGGGGGTACTAGCATTATTTACAATTCAATGTTTATGTTGGATGGTGAACATTTTCAGTGAATGGGCACTGTAATCGCCATCAAATTAGCATGAGGGATCGAATTTAAAAATGGTGCATTTTCTTGAACAATATTTAAGAATATGGTGTGAAAATCCAGACAATTTTGTATTTAACTCTCCAGGATAACTGCCATGGCTCTCATAGCCCGCGGGCACCGGAATACAAGGTTGTGCTAGCGAAGCTACCCCTAACGGTGCCTCGCCCACTTAGCAGGGACTTAATGGCGGAGTCACAGGCTTCCGCGGCGGCGGCTGTCTCGGCGTGTCCTGGAATAGGAGCCGCCATGTTCTCTGTAGTGCTCATGCTCAGGGGGCCGCAGTCTTGGTTCTGTGCATTCGCAGTGCGTTCTGCGTTGTCCATTACTGCAGCAATGCTTCAGGTGGCTCAGCTTCTGGCCAGCTCATGTAAAAGCTGCACTGGCTGTGGGTGGGATCAGTGTGTCACAAACATCTCTTGCTCTGGGTAAGTGATGCTGTCCTGACCTTTCCCTGTTTTCTCTGCCTTCTTGTCCCCCTTGTGCTACTCTGTCTAAGGGCTCTCTGTCTTCCATCCTGTTGAGCTGTTTGCCTCCATTATACCTGAGGTCAGTGAATGTACTGTTCATTCACCCCGTTAATCCGTGTGTATCGTTTGTTCCGTGGTGTTGGAAGACTCGGTCTCTGCCTAGGACCTTAGGTTTTGTGCAACAGTGGTCCGGGCCAGGGGAGCATTTCACACCACTCACCTTGTCATCAGCTGCCTCCGGTAAAATGATGCAGGAGCTCTGGATCGAGCTAAAGACCACCTAGCAGGCACCGAAGCACGTCAGGCTGCAAAACCTGACAGATTGCGACACCTTACACCCCCTCCTGACAGTATGGATGTCTTAAAAGACTTAAGTGACGAAATCCAGGCGCTGCTGCATGGAAGTAGCAGAATTAGGGTCAGAAAATGCTAAATTGAAGAAGGCCCTGTCCTCTACCACATCTGTAGCCCTTGCGGAGAGTTCTATGGGGCAGTCCGAAGCAGTTAAATTCGATGCAGATCCTAGAAAGTTGAGTGAGTTCTGAAACTATTGTTCCATCCAGTTCATGTTCCGCACAACCCATTTCACCAGTGATAAAGCCAAAACAGGCTATATTTTGAACCATCTGATGGGCAATGCCCTATCTTGGGCAGTCCCTTATGTTTTGACTCAAAGCCCGATTTGGGATCGTTTCGCGAACTTTGAAAGCGCTTTTATCGAAGCCTTCAAATGCCTGAATCTAGCAGTCCAGACCCAGGGCCTCATTAGGACCCAGGCGGATTTCGCGGTGCTAAATGCACCGCGAAGCACGGCGGAAAGCCGTCGATAGCGCCATGGGGGTTGGCGGATTTACCGCCCCATTCCGACCTCGGCGGAGCGGTAAATCCCCAATCCCCATTCTGCCCTTCCCCATTCCCATTCTTGCCCCATAGGGTATAATGGGAGTGGGGAAGGAGTTAATTACGCCACCGTAAAATACGGTGGCGTAATTAACAACGAGGTCCCGTAGCGCCATGGTTTTCTCCGCCTGGTAAAACCAGGCGGAGAAAACCTCCATGGCGCTAAGGGAACTCGTAGTACGGCGGACGGGTCCGCCGCGATTAGCGCTGGCGGAAACCCACTCCGCCTGGGTCCTAATGAGGCCCCCAGAATCCATTGGTCGATATTAAACAATGTGCACATGATCTGATCGCCTGAACCAGTCGGTTCAAGCAAATATGGCAGGAGATAACACAGCTCGCCTTATGCCGTAGTGGCTTTCATGATGAGTACAAAGATGAACTCCTACATGTACCAGACGCCACTACCTTACAGGCACTTAATCGAACAAGTGATGCAAATTGACTTCGGTCTGGCAGAAAGATGAGCAGAATGAAGGTGAATGGATAGAGCTATGCCAAGGGTTTCTAACACCCTGTCTGCAGTCATGAGTAATCCCTCTTCGGGGTGTCTTTGTCCGAACTGATGAAAATAGGTGCCCTCCAAAGACCCCAGAGACATTTGCTTCATCTTTGCTTGTACTGTGGTGGCTAAGGGCACTATCTGGGTAACTGCCTTATTGACCAGTACGACCATCAGAAAAAACTAAAAGGCCTGTCCTCTGAAGGTAAGGGGACGACTGGCCCCTTCATTGAATTGAATACCCTTCCAGATCCCTTGATTTTACCAATGCAACCTGGGCTCCTGTTCGTGTTAGAAGTTCCATTGGAGTGGGGATCGCCCAGCAGCACTCCCATAACCACACATGCACTTCTGGATTGTGAAGCATCTAGAAACTACATGGATCAAGATTGCCTTCTCCTCTCTCAGGTTCCCAGTATTCTACACTCCCACGCCACCCAGTTGCAGGTCATCGACGGCTCCCCACTTGACTCCGGACCGATTACTGATCAGACGGTCCACGTGCATATGTCCATTGGGCTGCCAGGACATTGCTCTTCAGCTCTGATTATTGTGCTTCATATTGCTGTCAGCCAGCCTTGCCTACCACCCATGTATCCCCTTGGGGTACGACCCTTCTGTGGCAGTGGTCAATGGCAATCATTCATTGTCAGTCGAGCAGAAGGACTTCTACCGCTTGTTATCTGAACCCAGGAAAATACGGTTACCACCACATCGTCCTCACGCGATAAACCTACAGTGCGCGATAAACCTACAGTCTGACCAGCCTATTCCCAATTGTTGGAATTATTCCTTTACTGTGCAGGAACGTGAGGAATTGAGATGATACTTGATGACTCCAAGTCACCTGCAGGAGCCCTGTTATTTTTTGCACCCAAGAAGGAAGATACCCTTCGGCCGTGTATCGACTGCACTAGATTGAATAAGATTACCCTTAAGGACCATTTCTCCTTTACCCTTGATACAGGCTATTGATACAAGATATTCTGGAGTCCCTCCCGATCCTGTCAGTTGTTTTCCAAATGTGATCTTCGAGGAGCCTACCACATGGTCCAGATCAATGAGGGACATGAATGGAAAATGGCCTTTAAGACCACATTGGGACACTATGAATATCAAGTAATGCCATTTGGGCTATGCAACACCATGGCAGTATTCAAACGATTCAAGGACACCATCATTTTGGATCTGCTGGGGCTGTCTGCATGGATCTATCTGGATAACATCCTTTTTTTTTTAACTTCTTTTTATTGTTTTACAACATAATAAAAAAGGGAAAGAACAAACAAAAGAAAACAAGAACGCATTCCCCAACTCCCCATTCCCTCTCCCTCCCCCCTCCCTCCCTCAAAGGCCGCCGCAGTATGTTCATATTCCGTCGCCTCCTCAGGCGTGGCTCCAACAGTTGTCGCATTTATGGCAGAGGGACCAGTCCCTCTGCAGCCTCCCTCCTCTCACTGGGAGTGTCCCCTACTCTCGTCTGTGCATATATGTGTTGGCCTTCCCAAGCAGGATTTGCACTGTTCAGTGTCTGCGCAGGCCTCGGCCTGGCCTTCCTCTCCTCAGTTCTTCCTTTCTCTAAATTATGTGGTGCCTTCCGGCGTGGGCGGGCCAACGTCTTCGTTACCGGAGTTGCCCGGGTCGCTCGTGTCATCCCCGCTTCTGTTGCCGAGCAGGTCTTGTACTAAAGAGTTCCATGCCAATAATCTGGCCCCATTGTTACTCTCCCCCCTTTGTATGGTTCTCGTCCAGACTGCCGTCTCTGCTATTGTCCATTTTTGTAGGTCGGCCAACCAGCCCTCCTTCGAGGGGCCTTCGCTCTTGTTCCATGCCATCGCTATGCGGCGCTTCGCCAATATTGTCATTAAGTCTTTCATTTTTGCTACATGTGACATCTGCCGGTGCCCCCTTGGGAACAGGCCCAATAAGTATGATGCTGGCGATCCCGCTGGCATGTGTATGTCTGCTGTCAACGCCTTCTCTTTCACCATGTTCCAGAAGTCTGTTATCTGCGGGCACGACCAGAACATGTGCACCATGTCAGCCTGTTCAACTCCGCAACGCGGGCAGCACCGGGCCTGTCTATCTCCCATCCTCGACATTCTCTTGGGAGTTAAGTATGCTCTATGCACTATGTACAGTTGCAGCTGCCTGAACCTGGCATTCCTGGAGACCTTTTTCGTGTACCAGAGGACTTTGTTCCATTCCTCTTCCTCAAAGGGTTGTTGAAGTTCTTCTTCCCATTTCGTTCGTGCTTTTAGTGTCTTTTTGTTAGTGAATCCCAGCAATTGCTCGTAGAGTCTGGATATGGTGTGTCCCCCTTTGGAAACGTCATACCATGCGTCCAGTGCTCCGTCAGCGTCCTCGGGCTCTGGCATGGTGTCCCACCTTTTCTGTATCGCGCAGACTAGGCTATTATGCAGGATAAATTGGCCCTTGTGCATATCCTGTTCGTCTACCAGAGTTTGGAATTCGACCCATTGTCCATCTCGCCACAGATCCCCTATTTGGGCTACTCCTTTGTCTTCCCATTGTGTTCTGTACATGGCCAGACTGGCCACTCGAGTGTCTACTAGCCCGGCTAGTGGAATATGTCTTGAGCAGGGGTCTCGTACTCCTTGTGATTTCCAGGCTCTTTTCCATAGTGTGAGGCCCAGCTGGATTATGTTGGGAAGGTCTTTGGCTTGGGCGGCCTTTATCCATAAGAGTTCTCTCAGGTAGTATCTCCGGAGTGTTGGCCCAAAAAGTATTGCGTCTATGGAGATCTCTTCCCCCAGCCATCGCACTACAAATTGGAGTTGTGCTGCCAAGTAGTAATACTCAAACTCTGGGAGGTTGATGCCCCCCCACTCGTAGCTCCTTTGTAGTGTGTTTAGTGCCACCCTGTTTCTCCCCTCTCCCCACAGGAAGGTTCTCGCCATGGTGTGTAGGTGTCTAAAGAAGGACTTTGGTATGTTGTATGGGATGTTTGTGAAGTAATATAGAAGTCGGGGTAGAACCGTCATTTTTAGCAGTGCCGCCCGGCCTATCATGCCCAACGGTAAGGTCTGCCAGAATTTCATGGCGTTTTCGATTTTGTTTAGGGCTGCTTGCGTGTTACCTGCATGTGTTTCCGTGGTGTCGTGGTAAATGTCTACTCCCAGGTATTTAAAGGTGTTCGGGGTCCATGTGATACCTAGGTGCGGCAATTGGTCTGTCGGTATTGCGCGTAGGCCTGCTAGGGGAAATAGTGAGGATTTTTCTCTGTTGACCACTATTCCGGATAACCTACCAAATGCGCTCAGCGCCTCCAGCAAGTCCTGCAGGTGGGTGCGTGGGTTCTGTATGTAGAGGAGTATATCATCCGCGTATATGGATATCTGGTGTGTTTCCCCGTCTATCTCTATGCCCGTGTCCTTGTAATCCGTTTTTAGGAATGCTGCGAACGGCTCCAGAGCCAAAATATATAACATTGGAGACAGGGGGCATCCCTGTTTTGTGCCTCGCTCTATGCCCCATTCCTTGGAAACCTGCCTACCCGTCTTGACCCTCGCTCTCGGGTCTTTGTATAGTAGTTCTATCCATCGTACGAACCCCTGTCCTATCCCATAGTGAGCGAGCGTTCCCAGGAGCCAGTCCCATCCTACCGAATCGAATGCTTTGATTGCATCCAGTGAGGCTACAGCGCTCTCCCCTCCCTCTTGGTTTGTCCTTTCTATGACATAATGGAGTCTGCGTAGATTCCAGGACGTGTTTCGTCCCGGTACATACCCTGTCTGATCTGTATGGATCAGGGTGGGTAGCACTCTTTTAAGGCGGTTAGCTAATGTCGCCGTCAGGATCTTGGAGTCCTGATTTATCACGGAGATCGGTCTATAGGAGCCGCATTCGAGAGGTGGCTTTCCTGGTTTAAGGATCGGGACTATTATAGATTCTGACATGCTACCCGGGAGTCTTCCTTTCTCGTATGCCTCCTCTAGTGTTTCCAGCAGTCTCGGGGCTAAGTCGTTTTTGTATTGTTTATAAAATTCGCCCGGCAACCCGTCTGGCCCCGGAGATTTCCCTGTCGGCAGCTGGGTGATCACTTCCGTTAGTTCCTCTACGGTGAGAGGGGCGTCTAACATTCGGGCCTGTTCCTCCGTCAATTGTGGGAGGCTGATTTCCGCGAGGGCTTCCTCTAGGTCCCCCTCTTCCGCTTCCTGGACCCTGGAGTATAAGTCCTCGTAAAATTGCAAGAACACCTCATTTATGCCTTCCTGGGATCTTATTACCTCTCCCTGTCTATTTTGGATTGCATTGATCGGTTCCTGCTTAGTTTCTTGTTTGGTTAGCCAGGCCAGGAGTCTGCTGGGCTTGTCCCCTTCGGCGTGTAATTTCTGTATATATTTCCCATAGTCAAGACGCCCTAGTCTCTCCCAGGTCTCCACGCACTGCAGTCGCAGGGTGGTGAGGTTCCCCCGTTCCGCTCCCCTCACCCCCGCCTGCCCTTCGGCTTTCTCGATTTCCCCTTCCAGCTCATCTAGTTGCGCTAGGGTTTCTCGCCTAAGACCTCCCGTCTTCCCCATCGCCTCGCCCCTGACCTCCACCTTAAAGGCCTCCCATACCGTACTCGTGCTTCCCACACTACCCGCATTATGCTTGAAATAATCGTCTATTACGTTCTGGATGTATTCTTGGAAACCTCCGTCTAATAATGCCTCTGCCCTTAATCTCCACGTGGGTATAGGGGCTCTCCTGTGTGTGTGCTCCCATGTGATTCGCAGGGGGGCGTGGTCAGATAGGGTTCACGCGTGTATATGTGCCTCAGTGACTTCCCCCAGTGTCTCCTTGCCCGTGAAAAGGTAATCTATCCGTGTAAATGTCTTATGTGGGGCACTATAGTGCGTGTATCCCATCTCTTCCCCATGTACCTTCCTCCAGATGTCTTCAAGCTCGAGTTGGTCTAGCATCTGTCGTAGTGCTCTCACTGGTGGCGCCGCTCTCTTGTGCTTATTGTCCGACCTGTCTAGCCGGGGGTCCAGTGTGCAGTTGTGATCGCCCGCCCAGATCATCGTTGCATTCCTGTACGGGGCCAGCCGGGGCGGGAGTGTCTTGAAGAAGGCCGTCGCGTCATGGTTGGGGGCATAGGTGTTCACCAGGCATATTTCCCGATTCTCTAGCATCCCATGGACGAGCAGAACCCTGCCTTCCGCGTCTTTTTCTTGGTTGATGAGCTGGAATGGGATTCCAGGAGCGACCCAGGTCATTACTCCCCTTGCGTAATTGGAGTATGTTGCACTATACATCTGGCCCCCCCATTTTTTCTCTATCTTAGCTTGTTTTGCGGCCGTTAGGTGTGTCTCCTGCAACATTGCAATGTGGGTCCTTGTTTTGTTCAACCAGGTGTATATCCTCAGCCTCTTGACATATGCGTTCATCCCTCTGACGTTCCACGTGACATTCCTCAGGTCATCCCGGTCCTTGTGAAGACTCGCGCAAGCGGCCTGTTTCTTCCCATGGGCCTGCTCAGTGTCTTACCCTCTCGGTTTGCTCCTGCCAGGGATTTGTTCCCCTTCTTCTGCCTGTTGAATTTTAAATAGTCCGTTCGTCCACCTTCGCGGGTCGGTTCTCCTGCTGTTCGCTGTATTTCATTGTTGACAGTCTTACTTCGTACTTCCCACCAGCTCTTTGCTCGTGGGTACTGCTCCCTGTGTCTGTCGTCCATACTGATTCTTTGTGTGCGACAACTGTTATTTCTCCTTCTGATTTTCTTTTTTCCTTGCGGGCTTAGCCTTATCCCTCCAACTGCTATAACTATTAACCAAAAAAACAACAACAAACGCCCAGCCTCCCTCCCCCTGCTCGGGCCCCACCGCTCTCCAGGTGCCGTCCTCCTCTCCTCGGGCCAGCCTGTCGTGGCGTAGCATCTCAAAACTGACACTATAAACATTGTCTTAACTGGGGTTCCGCTATGGGTCTTGGCGGTTCCACTTCCCTGAGTTTTGTGCTCCCCTTGCAATTCTCTTTACCTTGGGCTTTTCAACTTGGAGGCTGTCGGTCGCTCTATTTCGATATTTCAATGTCTCACGGCAGGGTGTCTCAACTGTCTTGTTGCCGTGGCGTTGGATACGCACATCGTGCCCGGCTTCACTCTCTGTTTCGCTGGGGGGGGTTTCTGTTTCGCTCGCCTCCCTCCGCCAACTGCGGAATCCCCTGTTGGTCCATCCACTCCTGGGCGTCCGCTGTTGTCTCGAAGATCTGCGTCCTCCCGTTGTGTAGTACTTTAAGTTTGGCTGGGTACAGCAGCATGAATTTCACCCCTGCCGCTCGAAGGCGCTCTTTGGTCTGCCAGAACTGGGCTCTCTGTCTTTGCACGAGAGCCGTATAGTCTGGATACATCGTTATCTTTGCCCCATTTCTTGTTATGTTCCCTCCTTCCCTCGAGAAAGTCAGGATTTTTTCCCTATCCTTGAAGTTCATAATCTTTGCAATCATTGGTCTCGGTGGTTCTCCTGGGCGCGGTTTCCTGGCTAGCGCCCGATGTGCCCTCTCCACTGCGAAGCCCTGGGACAGGGTCTCAGCTCCTACTTCTTGGATCAGGAGGTTCTCTATGTAATTCGTGGGGTCTCTGCCCTCTTCCCCCTCCGGCAGCCCTACTATGCGTACGTTGTTGCGCCGGGCCCTGCTTTCTGCGTCTTCCGCTCTCCGTTCTAGTACATTGATTCTCTCTATTGCTTCTGACATTTGTGTTCGCGAGGTGGTTACGTCCGCTGAGTTACTGTGCACTTGTTGTTCTACTCTCGTCATCCTCTCCGCCAGGTTCCTCGTATCTTGTCTGAGGAGTCCCACATCCACCATCACCGCATCCAGCTTGCCTTCTATTGACGTTTTTAGCGCTCCTATGGCTTCCAGTATGCTGCTTTCCACTTGCCTGATCTCTCCTTGCGTGACATATGGCTCTGGCGTGCCTTTCTCATCCGCCTCGGGCTGTTGGTCATCGCTCTTGCGGGCAAATGTCTCCATGACCGTCTGTCTCCCCTTGCCGCTCTTTGGCTTGTCTGGCATGCTGACGCCTGTTCGGCTCGGCCAGCCGTTGGGTCCCGCTTGGTCGGGGTCTGCGTCTCAGTGGTTTCAGCTCAATCCTCGCGCTCACTCCCGCACTTCCAGCGTGTGTTGACCTTTGAGGAGCCTCTTTCCTCTTTATTCGCACACCCACCGTGTCTCTTTGCGGTATCGTCCTCCCGCACACCCGTGGGTGCGTGCGGTCTATATTACCGTGGGGCGGCTCTTTCGTGGGGCGGCTCTTCCCCTAGTCACTGTCCTGGTGTCATGGCGGGTGGTCAGTTGTGCCAGCTCAATTTGTGGCTCGTAGCTTCTATCGAGGTGCTGCCACTCCACTGAATGTCTCGAGGCGGCCGACTGGGCCGGAGACTGCGTCTGTGTGTATCTCCTCTGGTTCACTTCCTCGTCGCTATGCCGATGGCCGCCTCTCGTCCCTGTGCCGTCCCGGTGTCGTCCTGGTTCGGCCGTTGCTGTTGCTCACCTACGCGCTAGCGGGGAAGGGCCCTTCTTCGGTCCGGCCTGCGGGCCGCCTCTCCCTTTTCGCGGCGTCTCCGCCCGCTCCAGCGCCTGCTGTGGATGGCTCCTCGCGCCTATGCCGCTCGGGAGGTACTCCGGTTCTGCCTGAGCTGGGTGTTGTCGGCCATATCTCCCGGCACCGCCCTTCACCACCGGTCCTTCCCCGTGTCGCAGGACGCGGGTCGCGGTCTCAGTGTTGCGCGCCCGCCATTTTGTTGGTGGTGCCGCGCATCTCTCCCTCTCCGCTTACACTCTTCCAACCTCCGATTTTTCTCGGGTCTTCTCCCGTATGTGCCCTGAGCCTTCCGATGCCTTTTCCTGGCGTTTGTTCGGTCTTCCGGGGTTTATTTTCACCTTTTTTTCAGGATCATTGGCCGGATCGAGTGGGAGCCTCTCAGAGTTAGCTCACGCTTGCATGGCCGCCGAGCCACGCCCCCCCGATCTGGATAACATCCTTATTTTCTCCACAAGCCTGGTTATGATATGATTTGGCATTTATAGCGTGCCTATACACAATTGTTTCAAGGCGCCACAAGGCAAGTGGGGGGAACAGAGGGAAGACAGAGACAACGATCTTACTAGGCCAGGTGACATTGAGATCGCGAAAGTTCAGGGGAAGGGGGAAGGGGGAAAGTGCATGGTGGAATGGGAGGGGGCAGTGCAGAACAAGGGAATGACAGTAAAAATATATAGAATAAATGAAAGCAATAAGTAAAAGTGCGGCCAGCTGGTGGCAAGTGCAAGGGTAAGTGCGGATAGCAGATGTCAAGTGCTGGTAGGGGGCTGTAGGGATACAGATAACAGTCCCCAAGTGCAGGGGATACCAGGGGCGCAGTGTAGAGTGCAACAGGTGGGGGAAGGGACTTGGGCCCGAGATCAGAGGGTAACCAGGTGACCAGTGTAGTTTCAAATTCAGCCAGGAGTTCAGCAGGGGAGAGGAGGAGAGAAAGCAGAAGCAAAGAGGAGGGTTTTGAGGTGCTTCCGGAACCTGAGATGGTTCCCAAGTTTCAGGGAGGCAGGGAGGCTATTCCAGAGGGAGGCCCCAGCCAAAGAAAGAGATCTAGCACCAACTTTTTTTTTAGAGAAGCGACTGACCCTGAGGGAGTTGGAAGCGGATGAGCGAAGAGCTTGAGAAGGAAGAGAGAATTGAAGGTATTGAGGCCTCATGCCCCAGAAGGCCTTGTGGACAGGGCAGAGGGTTTTGAACTTAATCCTCACAGCCACTGGGAGCCAGTGCAGAGATTTAAGTCCTGGAGAGATAGGATCCCTGGGCTTGAGGCCAAGGACAAGTCTTGCAGTCCTGTTCTGGATGAGTTATAGAGGGCGGAGGGTAGAAGCAGGCAGATTTAGAAACAGGCTGTTGCAGTAGTCCAGCCTAGAGAGAACTGCTGCACTGGAGACAGTGAGCTTCTGTTGGAAGGAGAGAAATGGAAGAATACCTCTGAGAAGGTGCAGCTGGTAGTGTGACTTCTTAGAGACGTCAGAGATATGAGTAGAGAAGGAGAGTGTGGAGTCGAAGATGACCCAGAGGTTTTTAGCCTCAATGGTGGGAGCAGGAAGAGGGCCAAGAGAGGCATATGCAGCATGTAAGAGAGTCCCTGAAATGTCTACAGGAAAACCACTTGTGCATCAAATTGGAAAAATGGGTCTCCCATGTACATGACATAGAGTTTCTGGACTATTGCATAAAGCGGGATGGGAAACTCATGGACTCCAAAAATATACAGGCCATAGTGAATTGGGTGCCCCTCGCTCATTGAAAGCCACACAGTGATTTCTGTGGTTTGCTAACTTCTAGCGCTGTTTCATTCCGCAGTATGCACGCCCCTCTCTGTACATCACAAGACTCCTGAAAAATAATAAGTTGTTTTTCTGAGATGAGCATGCAGAGGCAGCCTTCCAGACACTGAAGAGGGCATTCTTCGAGGCATCTGTCTTACAACATCCAACAACACTTGCCCGCTCATTATCAAAGCAGATGCCTCTGACCAAGCTGTTGGTGCCGTTCTTCTCCAACAATACCAGGCAACTCACAAGAACACCCAATTGCCTATTATTCACAGAAATGATCACCTTGTAAACAAAATTATTCTGTTATCAAAAAGGAGTTGCTCTTCATAAAATGCACTTTTGAGGAATGGAGGCAGCATTTATAATGGGGTCGGCACAAGGTGGAGGCCCGCACAGATCATTGCAACTTACAATACTTGCAAAACATGGAATGACGAAACAGTTGTCAAGCCTGATGGGCATTCTTTTTTATGCAGTATGACATTTTATTACCTGGGACTCAAAAACAGCAGGGCGGACACCCCTTTCGATTTCTTCAGTCTTCCGACCAACAGACAGCGTGGATATATTCTAACCTCCATTTCACATTTCGTGGTTGCTCTAATGCTTTTGCTGGACTGGATTTGTGGTTAGATCGCCAGAGTCTCCTCGGTGCCCCAGCTGCTACGCTTCCCCTTTAACATCTTGGAAAGGGATCTCGTATTCCACGAGAACTGACTTTACGTTCCTTCTCCCGATCTCTGTGTGCTTCTGCTTGCCAATTGTCACAAGTTCTGGGTTGCTGGGCATAGGGATTTGAAGGGCACCCTTGAATCGCTGCAATGCCAGTTTTGGTGGCCAGCGGTGTCCCAACAGGTGAAGACCGACTGAAAATGATCTGTCGGACTCCTGCATTCAGCTAAGTGCCACCATATCCATGGCATACGCTAGCAGCAGATTTTATTGTGGATCTGCCATCCTAGAACAAGCATACTTGCAGCCGGGTGATGGTCCAATGCTTTAGCAAGATGGCCCACTTTGGTGTGGTGTCATAAAAGTGATATACAATGGCAATGTTGGAAGAGATGATGTGAGCATGTTCACGAAAGTAATTTACAGTGGTAATGCTGGCATATATTGCCACAGCTTGTCCCTTGTTGGTATTACTGACTGCTCAGGTGATGGCAGACACATTTCTTCATCACGTCTATCGGCTGCATGGTCTCCCTGAATATAAATCATCTCTGATCGGGGTTCGCAAATTTACCTCTCGTTTTTGGTCTGCTTTGTGCAACCACATTGCTATTCACGGGGCTCTTAGCTCCTCTTATCCCTCTCAAAATAACGGATAGATGGAGTGCACTTACCAGACTCTGCAACAATATCTCTGTTGCTACACAAATACTTTGCAGTCTAATTGGAGTCACTATTTCACCCAGGTCAAGGTGGCATATAACAGTTCGATCCACACTGCTACCAAATGTAGTCTGTTTCATTGCACCTATGGCCTGCACCCGAAACCCTCCACTTTGGAACCTACTCATCCTGGTTGTGTGCAGTCTGCTGATACCTTAGTTACCTGCCTCCAGGATTCTCATCAGCTATCATGGGTTCATCTGCTGGCCATAAAGGATTCAGATAAGAGGGTGACTGACAAGAAGCAGTCCCGGGAACCATCCTACTCTGTAGGTGACAGACTTTGGCTGTCTACCAAGCATCTGCCTGCATGCAATTGGCCCAGGATTTTTGCACCCATATATGCAGGACCTTTTTGTATCTTGCACCGTGTCTCAGATGTACCGTTGCGTCTTCTGTTGCCTGCTTTGTGGAGGATTCATCCAGTTTTCCATGTGTCTGTCTTGAATCATTTTAGTCTGGGCATGTACCATTGACCACTACTTGTGTCTGGTCTACTGGAGTATGAGATGCAGGGCATTTGTGATTATTGTCTCCGTAGGGGATGTCTTTACTACCTTGTGGCCTGGAAGGGATACACTGCATGTGATCGCAACTTACAACGCTTAAAAACCATGAAATGTCAAAACACTCAAGAAGCCAGATGGATGTTCTTTTTTAGGCAGTACTGCTTTTGTATCACCTTACTACCTGGAACTCAGAATAGTAGGGTAGACGCCCTCTCTCTCGATCTCTTCAGTCTTCCACCAACAGATAGAGCATAGATATTTTCTCTTCCCCGTTTCGCATTTGTTGGCTGCTCTAATGCCTTTGCTGGACCGGATTCGGGGTGAGACCGTCAGAGACTGCTCAGTGGCCCAGCTGCTACACTCCCACTCTAACACCTTGGAAAGCGGTCTCATGTTCCATATACGTTCCTTCTTCTGATCTCCATGTGCTTCTGCTTGTCAATTTTCATGAGTCCTGGATCGCTGGGCATAGGGGTTTGAAGGCCCCCACCCGTTTTGGTGGCTTGGGGTGGCCAGGGGAACCAGCCTCTCAGGTTCAGGTGACTGGTCATGTCTGGCATTTCTATGCCCGTTTTACATGGGGGGGGGCTCTGATCTTTGAGGTGGGCAGTGTGTCAGAGTGCTCACAGCCCATGGGGCGGACTACTGGGGCACACTGGTGGTGCTACCCCCAGTGGCGCCTCTGTCATTTTGCAGGGACTTACCTGCGGGGTCGCTAGCTCCCACAGTGGAGGCAGTATTCGTAGCGTCCCAACATGGGGGCCAACACGTTCTCTGGACTGCAGTCTCGGTTCCATGCAAGCACAGTGTGTTCTGCACTGTTTGTTGCCGTGACAATGCTACAGGAGCCTCAGCTTCACACCAGCTTCTATAAAGCTGTTCCGGCCGTGGTATTGGCGCGTTGCAAACTTCTTTTGTTCTGGACAAGTGATGCTGTCCTGGCCTTTCCCTGTTTTCCCTACCTTCTTGTTCTTTACTCCTGATTCCGGTGCCTGCCTGCTACTCTCTATATGTACTTTCTGTCTTCCATCCCTGATACCTGCGGTCAGTACATCCACTGTTCCTTCCCCACGTTAATCTTAGTGTATCTGTTGTTTAGTGATGTTGGAAGACTCAGTCTATGACTAGAACATTGGGTATTTTGCAACCTTGATCCGGGGAGCATTTTGCACAGCCCACCTTCTCGTCAGCTGCCTCCTCCGGTAAGGCGAAGCAGGAGCCCTGAATCAAGCCGAAAAACCACCTCCTAGGTACCTAAATGCAGCGCACTGCAAACCTTGACAATAACACAGGAAATAATCTGTTCAATACCAGAATAAAGGAGGCATTTTCATGATGCATTGGACCACAATGTATGACAGCAATGATACTGCATATCGCAGTCATGAAGCTGCGCCAACCACAGTAAATTATGGTCATGTAGCTGAACTCAAAATGTGAGCCAGCATTGTCACTGAAAATCACTTTCACTAAACTGCACCTACAATGTAAGTCAGCATTGCCACTTTACAATACTTTTAATAAGCTGTGGCAATATATGTCAGCATTACCTCTGTAAATCAGTTTCATGAACATGTCCCCATCATCTATAAGAACATTGCCACTGTATATCACTTTTATGATACCGCACCCACAATATATTTCAGCATTCCTACTGTAAATCATATTGACGTTCTGTATTCAATGTAGGTCAGAATGTTCACTGTAAATAATGTTCATAGGGTTCAATCATGCACAAGCACCATTACCAACAAACACATTGAAGCATTCCGCTCAAAGACATATACACACACACACACACATACATACAGGCACCGCAGTCTGACTGACACACACACACAATTGTTAAATATGTTTGTGCACACACATGCACACACACCCACACTCTGGTACGTTCAAACATGTACACACACAGTTACATTAAATCATGCACCAGCACCATTGCATTGAAACATGCATAAAAAACATGTTTTTTTAATTTAATTAAATTTTTGTATGTTCCTTCATAGGCCAACATCTGCTGAGTCTCCTCTGAAGTCAGGTTTGCAGATTGGAGCAGATTCTTTGCATGTTGTGTGAGTTGAAGGTTGTAGGATTTTGGGCCTTATCATGAGTTGCCCAACGTAATTAGCGTTTCCGGCCACATTTTGCCGCTACGCTCAACTCTTGATGAGGCCCTTTGTTGGTAACGCATGTGCTCCAGGCACTTGAATTATTTTCAGGTCTGAGGGAAATGTTTCTAATACCAATTACTTCTAATAAATTACAATGGACATGTGAAATTCTGTTCATGGCATGGCGGTAAGCATTATGCACTTTTCTTTTTGTATTTATACTAGTATGAAAGATATGAAATAAAATTACAGCTTGCATAATTCCCTATGTTTTCCCTCCCCGTACTGGTCCTCCACCAATAGTGCCCATAGTTCCACCTTATCACCTCCCTATGTTGGCAGCAAGGACTCTTTTCCTTCCCAAAGCCTAAAGAAAGTAGAGAAACTTGATCCAAAAACATCAAGACATCTAATTTCACAATTTTCAGAAAAGCATCCATCCAAAGAAGGATTGATAATTTTCATATGTAAATGGGAATGGAAGGGTGACATACTGCTCACCATGGTGCTGTTAATAGAATCTCTCCTCTCTATTGTAATTTACTGGGGCTAATTGTTATTCCATGACATGACACGGAGGCTACTACTATGCACATATCAAAGCCACAAAATAACAACGGGTGAAGCATACACAGCAGGTTTATAATAAAATAGATAAAGGACAGAACCAATGGACCAGTCAACTGACTTGAGAATTTCCTCGAATTTTCCCCTGGACCAGAAAGCCTTGAATCACATATTACCGTTAGATGAATAAACTGAAAGAAATGTAAACATCAGCCTCTTTCATGATCTCGATGACACATATGTCGAATTAGGGGAAGAAACGGTTTTGTTGTCTTTTTTAAAAGAAACAAATAATCATCCCTGGACACTCTCAAGTCTGCATTAGCCAATTCACATTGTTTCAAACAATGCACAACACATAATTTAGACTGATCTGGAAAAGCAGATAATTCAACATTCTTAGATGGCAGTTCTGTTCTGTGGGACAAATAAAATTAAAGCCCTATTTGGGTAAAAACACTGCCTACATGCGGGCGTGGGTGGAGTCTACAATGATTTCTTATGGGAATTCAGGACGAACATAGACGCCCTTAGCACTTAAGGACAGATTGACACTGAGCCAGAGATAATTACTGTCAAGTGTCTTTGTAATGACAAAGAATCTCAGCTGTTCGATTGCCTTACAGTCTTGATCATCCCTTCTCTTAGCATTTTATCCAATAGGGTGTGCGACTCTGCCCCACCATTAAGGGGCATTGGTTTGATCTTGTGTTGAATTGGTCACGCTCATTTCATCTGCTGTATTTTGTACACATAGCCCTTTAATCGAAAATGCTGAGTTCTTGAAAACCTTGCCAGGTCTGTTTCATAGTCATGTTCAAGTTGGTACTTGCACCTCCATGGCTGGGTTCTGCTTGCTTGGATCTAGCTGTTTGGATAGCTTTCTTAGCTCTTGCCATCAAAGTGTTAATGTTCTCCTTTTGACCATGTACATGTGTCCCACTGCTACGCTTCCTTTAAAAATCACGCCATGCTTGGTATTCTATTAGGTTTTTGTTTTGCCCTTCAAATGCCCCCGGCCCTATATCATGGCACTCTAGGAGGTATTTGCAATATTTGCAGGTGTCTTTTTGAACAGCTTCCAATCTGATGGTGTGATTGGAGCTTTGCACCCCATCCAATGTGATATTTCAGAATTGATTCTTATGTTTCTTGAGACTTGTGCCATCTGGCACTTTTATCACCAATTGAATGTCTCTCCTAACTCATCAGAGCCTGAAAACATTTCACTAGAGCAGCGTTTCCTGTCTCTCTGGTCTTGCAAAACATTTCAAAGTGTCATGTTTTCAGGAAAATCACTAATGTATCTTTTCTGTACTGTCTGTGGTGTTTGTTATGTAGCAACGATTTTCCCATCTGTGACATACCCTCCGCCCGTCAATGCTCTTTTGTGAGGCAGGTGACATCCTGCACTTTTCGTGCCTAGGTTCATCCTCTTCCTTGATCTGCAATTGCATTCTAGAGTAAAGAACCACTGGAAAGGCATTGTGTCCATTCGCTTTGCTTCCTTCATGAAATGGATGGACTGTTCCACACTCTTGACAATATCTTCCTCAAGTAGTTGCTTCACCGCAATGCTTCCTGTACTTTGGTTTCACTCTTGCACTGTTAGTTAGTCTTGTATTCATTGACCCATCATCAGAATGAGGGTGCATGAGCAGGCCTGCTCCTGGAGAGCTGTGACAGGTCTTGATTTAAAACCTTGGGATGTTTTCAGACTGCTGTTGACATTGTGGCATTGTATCACCATGCTCACATTCTTGTCTAATTGCAGATCTGCAGCCACTGCAAGATTAAATATCCTGCGTTCCAATCATCCATCTGTCATTAGACTGGATACACACTGGCTACCAGTGCACGACAGAATCTTGCTGCGCACACTAGTCATCACACATAAATGCCTATCAAACACAGCCCCTAAATACCTGACTGACAAATTCACGAGGAACCAACCTTCCAGACCTACAAGATCCTTCTACCTACACCGTCTCACTATCCCTAAGTACAAATTGAAAACTGCAGGGGGTCTAGCTTCCCGGTGTTAGCTGCTAAATGCTGGAACTCCCTCCTTACAGCCACCAGAGCTCAACCTTCTTTTTGGACTTTTAGATCCCAAGTGAAAGCCTGGCTCTTTGCCCAGCAACATTATCTTAACCTCCACCGCATCCGCTACTACTGAATCCACTGCCTACTCTCAACAACCACCCCTAATGCTGGGCCGCTGATCTTACTATTGTTATTTATGGCCTTTGTGAGACTAGTTTTCCTGGCCCTTTAGATTAGCTCCCGCCTTAAACACTGTGTATACCTTTTGCCCTTTTGTAACTGTTCTGACTCTTATTACCTTGCTCTACAGCCTACTGAGTACTGCTCCTCAGCTGCTGCAGCCTCTTTGTATTTATTCCTAATGTTGCCACCTTGATCACTCTGTAACCTGGTCATCAAGCCATTTGTCATCTTCTACGTGTATGTACTAACTAAAGCTTTGATGTAAGCATCATCTTTGGGCACCAAACAATGCATGGCTACCTGTGGTTCATTATTTAGCTCTTGCTTAGTGCTTTGAAATTAAATCTTCCTGAGATCAGCAAGGACTAAGGGACCAGAGATACTTTAAATTTGAGCTTGCAGCGTGGTTATAGTTTCCAGTCTACCCTCTCCCGTCCCCCTTTCTTTCACGGTCAGCTTGATTCTCTTACCCTTTCTGCAGCTGCAACACCCCCTTGGTGCGCCTAGTTTCATGGGCCAATTCGAGCCACATTGTAGCTTTTATCTTTACTGCTCCTCATTTCATCGATTTCCCCATTAGGAACAGTTTTCTGAAACTGAGGTTATGGAGCTTCCTCAACAGCAGTTGGGAGGGAAAGGTGAGATGGGTGGGGCACATTTTATTTAGCCTTTCTCGGTGTGCATTGTACTAGAGGGATTTGAGGCTTGTAGGAGACACAGGAATAGACTTTGGGGGTAATGACTAGAGATTCTTGACCTGCCCAGATCACCTATGAAGACCACAATGGAACTATACTACAAACTGTTTATTTCCGACATGAATCTTCTCTTATTAAACAGTAGCTTTAATCTTGCCTTTTATTATCAATGCACCCTTTCAATAGTTAAACCTTACATGAGCTCTGAAGGGATGCAATATAGTTTTATTCCAAGTCATGAACATGAAGGAAAGGAGAGGCGGTTCCAACTTGAATGACACTTCCGATGGGTTCAGGTATTTCTTGAAGCATGGAAGAAACCTGAGATGTTTAAGAGACCCTTATGGGAAGTTCGGACTGATTGGTTTTCACACAGAAAAGGCTCAGCCTCATTTGTGTTCCTGTAAATGAGGTGGGTTGACTGACCATGAGAGAAGAGGGTGCTGTCGCATTCAGATCCCCTTGGGTGGAATATAACAGGTACTAAGAAGTAAGAAGTTGAGGCACTGCCGTATTTGGGTGTCTGAATGAAACCTAAATCATAATGGGCTGTGGCGCACACACTGGGGGTTATTCTTCACATTATTTTACGTTATTCAGGCTAGTTTTACTCCCATGATTCTTCTGGCTACTCGAGTTCCTTCAGAGGCTCGGGAGGCATAATCACTCAATATCCTTCTCTCAGGGGACTTTCCAGTGGATGGAGGCAATGCCATCAGTTGGAGGGTCCCAGCTTTCTGTAATGGGGAGGCCCTTTGTCACAGACTGGGCCCTTCCCTTCTGCTGCAGACATGTCCAAGGAGCTCTAGGAAAATAAAACCTTGAAAAGAACGCGCTCTGAGCTCAGACTTGTATCTCTTGTTCGACACAAGAACCTCCCCTGCGTTGGGTCACGCCACCCACCCGTATTCAGAACCATTCACACTCGAGTTTTCCATATATTACCATCCCCCTCGGTGATCCTTGATAGCGATAAACAAGATGTCCAAGCAAATTGCATTGGAAACAACTTCCTGTCTGAAGGGACTATTTGACAACAAAAAGAGCAAACTGCTAAACTTTTGCAAGCCTTTTTTAATTCTTATTCTTGTTTTTGCTTTTCTAAATTTGATATTCAATTTTTCAATCTCCTTTGACACTTTTCACATCAAGGAGTTTTCTTTATTGTGGTAACATGCAAAGCGACCTCCAAACAAAAACGAAAACGAGAATAAGAATTTAAAAAAGTCTTGCAAAAGTTTAGCAGTTTGTGCTTTTTGTTGTCAAATAGTGCCTTTGGACATGAAGTTGTTTCCGGTGCAATTTGCTTGGTCACCCCAACCACCTTTCTGAACAGGATGCAAGGCAATTGCTGGAGAAATGATGCTTTGCCCTGGTCTGAAATAGAAATCCTTGTGGAACACTAGCCTCCATTCACTTACATGGGAATCCTGTTCCCATACTTTTGGAACTTTGCCCTCGAAGCAGACCTTATATCAACTCTCAGATGTCACCCTTTACATTGCTCGTAACCCCCAGGAGGGGTTACAGAAAGGCATTGGGCCTCATTACAACATGGCGGTAAGGCAACAATTGCGCCAGTAGTGCTACCGGCGCCGTTGTTGCCATGCCGCCACATTACGAGTTCTGCTCGCGGGGGCCGCTCTGCACGCCTGGTCAGACTAGCCGTGCAGAGCGGCACCCGCGAGCAGAACAGTATGGTAGCAACGGTACCGCTATGAACGGTACCGCTGCTACCATCCTCCTCATTCCCATTGAGCCCTATGGGGGTTCAAATGGGAATGGGGACGTACCGGCACTGGGTCCCACGCAGGGGAAATTACCAGGCCCGCAAAGGTCGGAATGGCCCAGTAATTCCCCTTTCACAGGACCTGGTGCCGGACCCGAGTTTGGGGGTAGCCATGCCCTTATTAAGGGCATGGCTACCCCCAAACTCATAATGAGGCTTGTTTTCTCGCAGAAAGTAAATCAGAGGGAGAATATGAAAAAAGAAATAAAGGATTGACCATTCAGAGAAAGACCAGTGAGTAGAAGTTGAGGAGCGAACGCAGCATAATTCCTCCAAAACCACAGAACCCATGCAATTTACACCATTACAATTGAACATTAACCTAAAAAACTTGTGATAAATATCATGTGTTGCAAAGATTCCCCACTGCCTTATTCCATCCCAGAACCACCTCCTGTCAAGTTGGTTACCACCTTTCTAGTGTAGAATGAGTGCTGCCCCTTGGTGTGGTCAGGAAACATTTGCCAGCTGCAGGAAGAGACCTCATTAGCCACCGACAGGTTCAAGAAAAGAGGCAGCTTCTCCCCAGCGGTGACTGAGCAGCCATGACAGCTTCGCGACTCTGAAGTGGCGCGCATTTCCCTCCCTGCCACCCTGCCGGCCTAAGCTAGACTGTGCAGGCATCTCTGTGTAACCCCCCTAGGTGACTGACGCTATTGCAGTGAGCAGAGGGCGGGCAGACACGGCCCCAATTAAGCGCAGTGCATTGGCATGCCTCGTGCTCCCACCAGGCTCGAGGGCCGAGCCAGCGCCAAGGCACCGCTTGCAAGGCCCCCAGCTGAGGGCTGGAATCGTCCAGCGAAATAATTAGGAGTGAAGGAAGGTCAATAGTTCAGGGAGGAGTTTTCACCTGAAAGAGAAAAGAATACACGAATGAATGGTGTGAGTTTCACAACGAAAAGGAAATACACATTCAAGAAAGGAGAAGGTGACAAAAAAGAAGTCATACTATTCCTCCTTGTCTTTTTTGATTTTTAGGTTAAAACAATCCCATTGAGGAATGCACTAGCATAAGTAACACATTGATGAACACATAAAAAGAAGCTTGGACAACAGCGCATGGAAGCCAAGATTAAAAAGAAGGACTTGAAAGAGACTGGAAAAGGGGGCCGTTGGTTGGTTATTCTTTAGGTGGCAATAATTGCCCTAAATCTGGTATAGGATATTCAAGAATTAGCTCCTTCCCTGAGTCCGGTGCAGCCCCTGTGTCTGGGTATCATTGGGAGTGCACCTTCTTCTGAAGGTCTGTGGCTGGTCTAATGATCCTCTGAAATGCAAGTAAAATGGCAGGGTCTTACTATGTTGGATAGCTTAAAAACCCACAATGACATATTTTAGCTTTAATTTGATTATTTAATTAATCCACAGCCCCAGCTCGAGAGAAGCAGAGCGCTGTACAGACTGTGGGCACCCGGCATTGGGCTGGCACCTTTTAACAGTAGCGTAGTACTATGAGGTCTGTGCGTCGCTATGTTCGTACATTTGAATTAGTCCTTGGTCAGGTGTTGTTGAAAGAGCCATGTTTTGAGAGGTTTACGAACCAGGAGAATTGTGGGGACATTCCGAGCAGACAACGGGATTGAGTTCCAGAGGGTAGGTGAATGACAAGAGAAGGATTGTTTGGTGTCCTCTCTTTGCGGACGGATTGTGATTCTAGCCGACTGGTCGATTTGCTGGGGGAGGTATGTTTGCCACTAGATATATAGATCTTAGCCACCAGGTACGCTGGTGTGCAACTCCTGACTGCTTTGTAGATGATACATGCAGTCTTGAACAGTGTCCTGGCTTGGAGTGGAAGCCAATGTAGTTTACGTCGGTTGGGAGCAATTTGGTCAAATTTCTGTGCTCCCGTAATAAGACATGCTGCAAGAGTTTTGACACATCCTTTAAAAAAAACTTGAGTGATGTTTAGCAGACCGTGGCTGTTACTACTCAGATGACTTTGCGAAGTCAGGGTGTTCTTAACCCTGATGCTGTCCCTATATTACTTTCCAATGCGGCGCAGGGTTCCATTGTTGCTAACATAGCTACTAATGACTCCTTGCTGTGTAACTCCGTAAATGCAGCTAACTTTGTAACATCGCAAGGTTTTGTTTACAATGATGCTTTCAGAAAGGATCCTATGTGCATTTTAGGCCTTTCCGTCTCTCTTGAGCTCATTGATGCAGAAATTCTTCCTACTATCTAGTAAAAAATTCCAGCCTTTGTACTATTGCCCCACAGCCACAGAGTCAGTCACTTAATGTCTGTTCTTCTGTAAGTGAAAAGATTGCATGTCGAAGTAACACTGTTACTGATGATGCATTAAGTGCTGTAGTGATCACCGATTCAGATGCTAACAGGATCACAGGCCTGAATGATCCAAATATTAATCTGACAGATTCAGGTGATGTTCACGATGTACCTTCTGACAGGCGGGGCCCTATTAGAACCCTTAACTGCCTACTGTTAAACACCTGATCCTTAATTAGACATGCAACTAAGGTTTCTGACTAAGCATATTGATATTTTTGCAGTAATAGAAACATGGCTTCATTGATTGATTGATTCAGGGTCCCTTTGCTCTCTCTGGTGGTTCCCCCAGGCTATAAGGTTTTCAGAGCAGATCGTAAATTAGGCCGTGATAGAGGAGGGGCCATTATTTATGAGGCTTCCTTGCAGATACATGAAGTTGCTATCTCAGGTCCGTTGGGCTGTGATAGTCTCTATGTTAAGTTGTCTTCTGACTATATTGCCACCCTTAACCTCATTATTATCTATTGTACTCTAGTCAGATTTCCTTTTCCAATTCTGTGACATGTTGATGCCCTTGCCCAAGCCATTGTCTAAAGTTGTCATCCTGGGAGACTTTAATCTCTGGCTCTTTGATAGTTCGGACTCCATGGCGGGAACTATTGAGTCTACACTGACTGACTTGAGATTTCTCCACCATGGTACTGCTGCTTGTCACGTCAAAGGCAGGACACTTGACTGGGGTCAGCCCATACTCTGATTCCTTTTAACATTGTTTGCATGTCACAGTATATAAAAACGAAGTCTGACAGGATTATCATTTCCTCAACAAACTTTTGCAGGCTATCTGTTGATCAATGTTTAAAAGTTGGTGACAAGGCAGGCACTCTGTTGCCAGTCAAGTTTTCCTGCATTAGCTTCTCCTCCAAACGCACGTTTTCATGACTCCATCAATCTTCAGGGAGGCTGTGTTTCTTTGCTTTTTCAGGCGTGTCTTCATTCCTTTTTTAGGTGTGGCAAGTTAATTGACTCTAAGGATTCTGGTACTTCTATTTTTTCCACTTAATTTTTCTTTCAGGTGACTGGAAAGAACTCCCTCCATAGCACAAATCTTCCCCTTGATGGGAGGAGGAGGAAAGCCATGGCTGTGGCTCTCCATTGTAAGGCATGATGGCCCTGCAGCTGCTGCCTTTTGAGCCCGGGACTCCTGGAACAATGTTTAAGAATTGGTAACAAGGCAGGCGCTCTGTTGCCAGTCAAGTTTTCCTGCATTAGTTTCTCCTCCAAACGCACGTTTTCATGACTCCATCAATCTTCAGCGAGGCTGTGTTTCTTTGCTTTTTCAGGCGTGTCTTCATTTCTTTTTCAGGTGTGGCAAGTTAATTGACTCTAAGGATTCTGGTACTTCTATTTTTTCCACTTAATTTTTCTTTCAGGTGACTGGAAACAACTCCCTCCATAGCAAAACTCTTCCCCATGATGGGGGGAGGAGGAAAGCCATGGTTGTGGCTCTCCATTGTAAGGCAGGATGGCCCTGCTGCTGCTGCCTTTTGAGCCCGGGACTCCTGGAACAATGTTTAAGAATTGGTGACAAGGCAGGCGCTCTGTTGCCAGTCAAGTTTTCCTGCATTAGCTTCTCCTCCAAACGCACGTTTTCATGACTCCATCAATCTTCAGGGAGGCTGTGTTTCTTTGCTTTTTCAGGCGTGTCTTCATTTCTTTTTCAGGTGTGGCAAGTTAATTGACTCTAAGGATTCTGGTACTTCTATTTTTTCCACTTAATTTTTCTTTCAGGTGACTGGAAACCACTCCCTCCATAGCACAAATCGTCCCCTTGATTGGGGGTGGAGGAAAGCCATGGTTGTGGCTCTCCATTGTAAGGCATGATGGCCCTGCTGCTGCTGCCTTTTGAGCCCGAGACTCCTGGAACAATGTTTAAGAATTGGTGACAAGGCAGGCGCTCTGTTGCCAGTCAAGTTTTCCTGCATTAGCTTCTCCAAACGCACGTTTTCATGACTCCATCAATCTTCACGGAGGCTGTGTTTCTTTGCTTTTTCAGGCGTGTCTTCATTTCTTTTTCAGGTGTTGCAAGTTAATTGACTCTAAGGATTCTGGTACTTCTATTTTTTACTTTTTCTTTCAGGTGACTGGAAAGAACTCCCTCCATAGCACAAATCTTCCCCTTGATGGGGGGAGGAGGAAAGCCATGGTTGTGGCTCTCCATTGTAATGCATGATGGCCCTGCTGCTGCTGCCCTTTGAGCCCGGGACTCCTGGAACAATGTTTAAGAATTGGTGACAAGGCAGGCGCTCTGTTGCCAGTCAAGTTTTCCTGCATTAGCTTCTCCTCCAAACGCACGTTTTCATGACTCCATCAATCTTCAGGGAGGCTGTGTTTCTTTGCTTTTTCAGGCGTGTCTTCATTTCTTTTTCAGGTGTGGCAAGTTAATTGACTCTAAGGATTCTGGTACTTCTATTTTTTCCACTTAATTTTTCTTTCAGGTGACTGGAAACAACTCCCTCCATAGCACAAATCTTCCCCTTGATGGGGGGAGGAGGAAAGCCATGGTTGTGGCTCTCCATTGTAAGGCATGATGGCCCTGCTGCTGCTGCCTTTTGAGCCCGGGACTCCTGGAACAATGTTTAAGAATTGGTGACAAGGCAGGCGCTCTGTTGCCAGTCAAGTTTTCCTGCATTAGCTTCTCCAAACGCACATTTTCATGACTCCATCAATCTTCACGGAGGCTGTGTTTCTTTGCTTTTTCAGGCGTGTCTTCATTTCTTTTTCAGGTGTTGCAAGTTAATTGACTCTAAGGATTCCGGTACTTCTATTTTTTCCACTTAATTTTTCTTTCAGGTGACTGGAAACAACTCCCTCCATAGCACAAATCTTCCCCTTGATGGGGGGAGGAGCAAAGCCATGGCTGTGGCTCTCCATTGTAAGGCATGATGGCCCTGCTGCTGCTGCCTTTTGAGCCCGAGACTCCTGGAACAATGTTTAAGAATTGGTGACAAGGCAGGCGCTCTGTTGCCAGTCAAGTTTTCCTGCATTAGCTTCTCCAAACGCACGTTTTCATGACTCCATCAATCTTCACGGAGGCTGTGTTTCTTTGCTTTTTCAGGCGTGTCTTCATTTCTTTTTCAGATGTTGCAAGTTAATTGACTCTAAGGATTCCGGTACTTCTATTTTTTCCACTTAATTTTTCTTTCAGGTGACTGGAAACAACTCCCTCCATAGCACAAATCTTCCCCTTAATGGGGGGAGGAGGAAAGTCATGGCTGTGGCTCTCCATTGTAAGGCATGATGGCCCTGCTGCTGCTGCCTTTTGAGCCCGGGACTCCTGGAACAATGTTTAAGAATTGGTGACAAGGCAGGCGCTCTGTTGCCAGTCAAGTTTTCCTGCATTAGCTTCTCCAAACGCACGTTTTCATGACTCCATCAATCTTCACGGAGGCTGTGTTTCTTTTCTTTTTCAGGCGTGTCTTCATTTCTTTTTCAGGTGTTGCAAGTTAATTGACTCTAAGGATTCCGGTACTTCTATTTTTTCCACTTAATTTTTCTTTCAGGTGACTGGAAACAACTCCCTCCATAGCACAAATCTTCCCCTTGATGGGGGGAGGAGGAAAGCCATGGTTGTGGCTCTCCATTGTAAGGCATGATGGCCCTGCTGCTGCTGCCTTTTGAGCCCGGGACTCCTGGAACAATGTTTAAGAATTGGTGACAAGGCAGGCGCTCTGTTGCCAGTCAAGTTTTCCTGCATTAGCTTCTCCTCCAAACGCAAGTTTTCATGACTCCATCAATCTTCAGGGAGGCTGTGTTTCTTTGCTTTTTCAGGCGTGTCTTCATTTCTTTTTCAGGTGTGGCAAGTTAATTGACTCTAAGGATTCCGGTACTTCTATTTTTTCCACTTAATTTTTCTTTCAGGTGACTGGAAACAACTCCCTCCATAGCACAAATCTTCCCCTTGATGGGGGGAGGAGGAAAGCCATGGTTGTGGCTCTCCATTGTAAGGCATGATGGCCCTGCTGCTGCTGCCCTTTGAGCCCGGGACTCCTGGAACAATGTTTAAGAATTGGTGACAAGGCAGGCGCTCTGTTGCCAGTCAAGTTTTCCTGCATTAGCTTCTCCTCCAAACGCACGTTTTCATGACTCCATCAATCTTCAGGGAGGCTGTGTTTCTTTGCTTTTTCAGGCGTGTCTTCATTTCATTTTCAGGTGTTGCAAGTTAATTGACTCTAAGGATTCTGGTACTTCTATTTTTTACTTTTTCTTTCAGGTGACTGGAAAGAACTCCCTCCATAGCACAAATCTTCCCCATGATGGGGGGAGGAGGAAAGCCATGGTTGTGGCTCTCCATTGTAAGGCATGATGGCCCTGCTGCTGCTGCCTTTTGAGCCCGGGACTCCTGGAACAATGTTTAAGAATTGGTAACAAGGCAGGCGCTCTGTTGCCAGTCAAGTTTTCCTGCATTAGCTTCTCCTCCAAACGCACATTTTCATGACTCCATCAGTCTTCAGGGAGGCTGTGTTTCTTTGCTTTTTCAGGCGTGTCTTCATTTCTTTTTCAGGTGTGGCAAGTTAATTGACTCTAAGGATTCTTGTACTTCTATTTTTTCCACTTAATTTTCATTTTTCTTTCAGGTGACTGGAAACAACTCCCTCCATAGCACAAATCTTCCCCTGTTGATCAATGGCGCCCCATTTAGAGACAAAATTGAACAACTTGGCCAATTATGCATCAGCAGGCGAACTTGCTGAGGCATATCATATGTTGCATAATGCAGTTAATATCGTGACTTGTTAGAAAAAAGAACTGTAAAGTATGGTCTTCATTTGAAATTCACAAATGAAGGCTGTTAAATGTAAGACCTTTGAGTTGTGGAAAAAAACAAATAGAAACAAATGTAATACCACAGACAAGACCCACAAATCTGCCTTTATCCTAGCAAGAAAACGTACCCATGACCAGAAGATCAAAAAATGCTAGTTTAGATTTTAAAGAACTCTTCTTAAAGAGCTAGAAGACCCTTCTCCATCTGTTTCTTCAGTTGATAAAGACAAAGGCTGGTGTACGCCCATCCAGGATGCAATGGTGAATAAGATCAAGAGAATGCAGGAGGGCATTGTGAACAAACATATTGCTCTAGAGAGGACATGGGCAAACAGAACTGTTTAGACCTGAGAGCACCAACCCTGCATTTGATTATAGCATGGTAATGGAACTTGAAGTTTCTGATCTGTTCAATCGAAACCTACCCATTGCAAGGGAGATGTATGCCCTGCGATGGCTGTAAAGGCTGTAAAGGCATGTGCTGCTCAGCTTAGTTCATTAATCACTGAATTCATTAATATATTATTTAGTGAAAGCATCATTCTGCCTTCCATTAATCACCCCTACTCAAGAAACCATCTCTTCATCCTAATGTTCCTTCAAATGATAGGCCTATTACCAACGCCCCGCTCCTACTCAAGGTCTTGTATCGGGCCGCCTATATTCTAGTATAGGATTTTCTGTCTAAAAACAACATCCTAGGCCAGCAGCAGTTCGTTTTTTGAACTGCGCATGGCACAGAATCAGCTATATTTGACTTGAAGCTGAACATCATCCAGGTCTTTCAGAATTGTGGTACAGGTCTCCTTATGCTCTTGGATCTGTCTGCAGCTTTTGACTTAGTTGATCATGCTCTGCTGGCTATTACACTCTGCCTCTTTTTCACCAGCAGCAGACTACTGGGCCAGATCCTTCTTGTCAGACTGTTCGGCTAGAGTACTTCATGGCAACGCTAAGGCTAATGATTTTGTGGTGATAAGCAGAGTCCCTCAGGGGTCTTGCTTGTATCACACATTATATAACATCTTCACCAAGCCCTTATTTGAACTGCTTGATGACAATGAAGTAATATACACAAATTACGCAGATGATACCCAATGTCTTATACCTCTTTCGGGCGATCATTCTAGAGATACTGAAATCATCAACTTAGTTTACTTGCTTATACAGACCTGGATAGCGAATAATGGCGTAGCCCTTCATGACACAAAAACCGAGCTGATGATAACTGGTACGTCAGCCCAGTTGAGAAAGTTGAGCACTGATTTCTGTAAATTTCAAATAGCGGGCTGTTCCATTGCTACACGTCCTAAAGTGTAGACTTTGGGTAAAATCTTGGACCAAGAACTCAACATGAAGGCGCATGTAAATAGCATTGTTACATCTTCCTCCTATTATCTTAAACTGTTAGCTCAGTGAAGACCTTTTTTGAACCACGCTTACTGTGCCACCATTGCCAGGTCTATAATTGGTGCCAAACTGGACTATTGCAAAAGTCTGTTGCAAGGTATTGACAAAGGAGAAATCGTTCAATTACAGACAGTGCAACATAATGTGGTGCGGGCTGTGGAGGGCCTACGCAGGAGGATGATTTCTCTGAGGCCACCAAAGCACTTCATTGGCTATCTGTTGCCTTTACAAACACCTTTCGTTTGCTTTGCATAACACACAGGTGCTTATATGGCATTAATCCTCTGTATTTATCTAGCAGACCTTCCTGGCAGCCTGCACGGAGGGTGTTGAGATCTAATAATTCCTTCCTTCTGCATGCACCCAGAGCCAAGCTGACGATGGTTTCCCAGGGGTTTTTCCACTACGCTGCACCGAAATGCTGGAATGCCCCCCAACCGCCCCCACCTGATCTGATGGCCTGTCGTTCTTTTGCCAGCTTTAGAGGTGATCAAACGACAACTTTGTTATATTGACTGATTTTGTGCAGTTTGTTGCCTCATTGATGACTAGCCCTCCGGTTTTTGATTTTTGTGTTTTGTTCTGTCAGCACTCTCATGCCTGCGGGCCTCATCCTCAGCACTATACAAGTAAATAAATAAAATAAATAGGAGCATCGTAACCATTGGAGGCTGAGGATGATAGAAGTTATGTATTCTACACCAAAGACTCGTCCCACCATGCAGTCATCAGTGTTCGACTCTAAATGACACTGTCACTTCAAGCACAGTTAACCATGTGAAAAGGGGATTTCCATAGTCCAAACTCATCATCGAATAGCCATAGACACATGATTCTAGGTCTGGCTCCACTTAGAATGGAAGCAGGCCTCTAAGTTATGTTAGGCTAATGGAAGCTTGTAAGACATTATTTCTCCTGGGACACTGATACAAGCTGTGTAGTGGTGCCCTTTGGCTCAGTGAAGTTGATTCCTGGCTGGTTTGTTTTAGATTTGTTTCATATACATTGGGCCTCATTACGACCCAGGCGGTAAGTTACCGCCTGGGCCGTGACTTTACCACCATGGCGTAAACTACGTTTACGCCATGGTGGTTGGCGGACTTACCGCCCCATTCCGAGGTCGGCGGGGCGGTAAGTCCCCAATCCCCATTTACCCTTCCCCATTCCCATTTTTGCCCCATAGGGCATAATGGGAGTGGGGAAGGCATTAATTACGCCACCGTAAATTACGGTGGCGTAATTAACTCCATGGTCCCTTAGCGCCATGGATTTTAACACCTGCTAAAAGCAGGTGTTAAAAGCGCCATGGCGCTAAGGGACCTCGTAGTTGGCGGTAAGGGGTCGGCGCAGCTAACGCTGGCGTTAACCCCTTACCGCCAGGGTCGTAATGAGGCCCATTGTCCCCTTGCCTGGCCTCACCTCAACCCCCCCCCCAAAAGAAAATACTCCCATCCTGTCCTTGGTCCACAGTAGATCGTTACTGGATTATAATGGGTCGCATTCCATCAGCTCTTTGATGACTCAAGGTCCCTCGGAGCAGCCTGGGCAGCCAAAGGGCAATGACTAAGGTTAGTGCCTCTTTGTTCGCGGACTCACCAATGTCCTGCACTGCTACCTCTCCCGATCTCTGGACTGCAAATCCACCTGTTGACCAGGTAAGCAAAGCTAACCTGAATCCATCTTGACTCTTCAAGTGATTAGCACTTTTTTACTTGAACACCCATAACATTGTGCTGCTGAATCGCAAGAATTTGCTCTCTGGTGATTTGCATCCCAGTTATAAATCCACCCTGCTGATTTGCACTGCGATATTTGCTGTGTTAAATTTACGGGCTGCAGACTTGTTCTGTGATATTTATACCATGCAGCCTTCCAACCTGATGATATTTGCACCCCTGTGATTGTTTCACTCTACTGATTTAGACAGTGATATTTTTCATTGGACCAGGCCGAGCTCCATTCTGGTGATATTTACATCCCCATCATATTAACATCCTGCAGACTTGCTCTTTCATGGTTGCACCCCATATACGTCTACTGATTTGTGTGTTGATATCTGCACCCTGCAATCGTCACTGCAGCCCTCTGATCATTTCACATTTGTGATATGTGTGCTCTGCTTACTTCCATCCGGATCATATCTGTGTGCATGTGATATTTGTACCCTACTGATTTGCACCATGAAATTTGCTGAGGTTCACCAGTGTGATTTTGCACCTCTATAATATTTTTACCCCACCAATGTGGTCTGTTATACTCGTATCCTGCACATATTCTCTGTAATATGTACCTGTTGGACTTCAATCCTGGTGTCATTTATACTCCTGACATAGTTGCACCCTGCGCATGTGTCTGGTGAATCTATTGAGTTAATCCCAGCGACATATGCCCCCCTGTGAGTGCACCCTTCCTATTTTCCCAATTACTTCTCCACACTGCTGAATTGTAACCCTGTGATTATTCCCACCTCTTGCTTTGTACGTGATATTCACTGATCTGCACCAATTTTATATTTACGCCCATGGGATCTTTACATGGTTTGAACTGTGATAGTTGCACTCTGCTGACTTAAACTGTGATTTCGGTACTCGGCTGACTTCCATGCAGATAACATTTCCACCATTGTGATATATGCAGCCTGCTCATTGACAATGTGTTTGACCCTAACCATTCTCCTCCACTGTACTGCATAAAATGTCCATCCTCCTGGTGGGTGATCTCAACATACATCTGGACTCTTCCGACCTTTCCGCAACCTATGCAATTCTTTCTCCCTATCTGTCCTACCCTCTGGCTCCACGCACACCGCAGGCCACACCTTGGATGTTCTCATCTCTACTGACATCTCTCTCTCAATCCCTCTTGAACGGACCACTCTCTTTTCTCAACACACTTGACACTCTCCTCTCCTCCTGCAGCAATTCATATGGCACTGCCACTCGGCTTCAAAGTCACCAGACCCATGAAAAAAATGACAGCGGCTGCCTTTGTCTCCATCCCCTCTCCTCCCATTCCTGTGGTTGACTCCCACCCTGACACTGCCCTCGCTAACCTCAACCTTTCTATCTCCAACACTCTTGAATCTCCTGCCCCTACCAAGAGGATTCAATTGAAGCCTTCCAAAAAAGTGCAACTCTTGGTACGACTCTGATCTGGCTTCCCTTAAACGCAAATGTAGGGCAACTGAGAGGAAATGGAACTCATCGGGTGGACCATCTGACAAACTGGCCTGCAGCCTCCTGCAAAGGCAATACCGACTGCATCCGCTCCAAGAAAAGCACCTTTATTCAAGCCTGCATCTCTGCGGCATCAAACAACACGGCCAAACTTTTCAAAGTCTGCAAGGAATTGGCCAATCCTGCAGCAGCCTCCTCTTCTGTCACACCCACCCAGGACCTTTGCTCGGCCCTGGCTGCAGACTACATCACAAAAACCCAAGACACAATACATCCTTTCCTCCCTCTCTCCCACTCCACAGCATACACCAACACCGGAGCCTCCCTTGGCCCCCCCTCCTCTTGCCCTCTCCTCTCTCTCACCCATCCCACCTGATGAGGTCACCAGACATGTCCGGTCTGTGAAGGCTTCATCCAAACAGGTGGACCCCTGCCCCTCTAAAACCATTAAGGACAATATTAACTCCCTCGCCCCAGCCTTGGCTAAACTCTGCAATCTCTCTTTCTCCACTGGAGTTTTTGCAAATACTCCCTTGTGCACCCTCTGCTCAAGAAACCCTCTGCCGACCCCTCCATTCTGGCAAACTACTGCCATATTTCCATCACTCCTATCTTGGCCAAACTCCTGGAGAAGCCGGCTATCACTCAGCTGACCCTTCATACTGAATCTATTGGTTGCTTCCACAACCATCAGTCTGGCTTTAGAGCATCCAGAGGCAAGGACACTGCTCTTCAGAACACCCATGAAGACCTGCTCTCAAACCTTGACACTAACACTCCCTCTATCCTCATTCTTCTTGACCTCTCCTCTGCCTTTGACACTGGTAACCATAATATCCTGATTGCACGTCTCTGTGACACCCTGGGAATCACAGGTCAGGCTCTGGCGTGGTTAATCTCCTTTCTCTCCGACCGCCCATCCCAGGTGGAACTCTGAGCCTTTCTCTCGACTATTGCCCTCTTATCCTGTGGCATTCCCCAAGGATCTACCCTCTCCCACTGGTTCTTCAATGTCTATATGGCTGCTTTGGCACGTGTGATTGCCACTTTCACATCTAACTTCCAATGTTACACAGATAACACGCAACTATCCGTCAGCCTCCTCCTTGCACATACCTGATTGTCTGTCCTCTATTCATTCATGGTGTGCTGCAAACGACCTCTGCCTCAACGGCAGTAAGACTGTGATCATTCACATTTGGACCCCTGCTCCCGCTTTTCCACTTTCACACTCTGGCCAGCCACCTTTGGCCCTGCGCCCACACCCACCTGCGAGGCAAAAAACCTTGCTGTCATCGTCAACTTCACTCTCTCCTTTTCATCTCACATCTCAGGCATCTATAAAAAGTCTAACTATCAGCTGCACCTCCTCAGTAGTACTCTATCGTTTCTCACTTTCCCCCAGTGGCACACTGTCTATAGAGCCTTGGTTCTCTCTAGGCTGGACTATTGCAGCAGCCTCTTCCTCATCCTCCCTTCTTCGGCCCTGCTCCCTCTGCAACTCCTCCAGAACAGAACCGCAAGACTTATAATTGGCATCAAGCCCAGGGACCGCATCTCTCTGGTGCTGAAATCCCTTCACTGGCTCCCCGTGGCTGCAAGGATCAAGTTAAAGACCCTTTGCATTGTCCACAAGGCTTTCTGGTGCCTGGGACCTACCTACCTGCATTACTTTCCCCCACAAGCCCTCCGCTCACCTATCTCCAACCTTCTGCAAGTTAGCTGTTTCTTCAAGCAGAGATTTGGAGGGAGATCCTAATCCTCAGCAGGTGCCTCCCTCTGGAATAGCCTCCCTGCTGCCCTCTGTCTTGAGCCTGACCTTCTTAAGTTCCAGAAAGTCCTCAAGACCTTCCCCTTCTCCTCTTCCTTCACTCTCCCTCTACCCTGCTAACCTAGCTCTCTGATCTCTGCCATCTCTCACTCCTCTTCTGTACAGCTTGCTGACTGGCTGCCTGGTGTACCTCAGAGCGTCCCCCGCCAGTCCTCTCTCGCACTTGCCTCATGGCCCCACACCTCAGGGCCCCACACCCACCTTCACGGCACTTAAAAATAACCAAGGTCTCTCTGGCCTTACCCCAGTCTCCACCGACTGGGTGCACTTGAACCCCGTATTACCGTCTATGCATTTATGCAATTGCACATTCCAAATGCAACATGCCCGAAGATCGTATGTCTGTTCTCCTCTGTCTTCTCCCCTTTTGCACTGGTAGAATTGCAGAATCGCTGTCAGGCCTATTTGCTGTGTCTCAAAAGTTAAATATATTTTTACGCACTTACTCTGCCTGTGCAAACTATTAACGTCTCAGAATTTCAAGGACTCTGAATGACTGTTGTTTTGCCCCTTGTCCCCACCCTCGTTGAGCGCTTTGAAACACTTCCTGTGTATAGGTGATATATAAATAAACAATACAATACAATACAATCTATCTAAACTAACTTAACAGTCTCAATCATGACTGTTTCAAGAAGCTGAGTTAAAGACCTCGCCATCTTAAAGTGAGGAGCCCAGTCAATCCTTTAGCAATAACCTGCCCCATGTTTACAGTGGCACCAAAAGGAGGAGTCAATGCAGCAGTCAGCTTTAAACATTCCGGTCATCTGAGGAAGCTCACACCTCCAATTCAACAGTGGTGACCACACTCAATAACCAAGACCTATTAGCATCTGCCAAATGCTCTCTAATCATCATCCTATTATGTCCACTAACCTCAGAAGTCCTCCACCTGAATCAGCGGAACCAAGATACCATCCTGGAAAAGACATGTTAACTGGCACTACTCATTGAGCTGCCCAGCCTCCACCACCACAATGAAAAAGACATTAAAAAGACAGCATAACCAGAGCAGACAACAATCAATTGGTCAGACAAACTCAACACACCCAGACCGCCTTTCCTATTCAATTCACCATACTTCACCAGCCAGCAAACCACTTAGGATATGCTATCCACCACACCAGCCACCATTACAGAACACAGATCACTATTGCTTAAAACGATTTGCACACGTATCCATTCTTGCCATCACAGGCCCATATCTTTATCAACCAAATGAGACCTGAGTATCTCCCTCTCACAGCATATAGACCTGAGGACCCACTCTAGTTCGATAACTAGGCCCATAGCCTGAGATCAGTTCCTTTATCACAAAACCCAACCTCTCCCCCACGAGTCCTCCAGCAGATATTACAGCTGGAATTATGAAAAGAATCCCAATTAGAACCTCCTAAGCCCCCCTGAAGCATGAACTAGTTCTCCTCAAAATTCTTTCCTCCCGGCATGAAAGTAACGTCTACTGAGAAAGAGCAAGGCAACTCCTGTGCAAACACTTAGGCAGGCACACGACGTCACAAAATCATGATATGCTAGCACGTCACCCTAGAGCTACTTACAAGATGACCCAAACAGAAAAAACCAAACACCAAATCACCAGTCTCCTCATTCATTTTCAATCCATATTCAAACACAGTTTGAACTTGTACGAGTTGCTAGTCGGAGGCGAAACTGAAATGTTCTTTATCACAGAAACCTGCCTGATGATTATTCCCGACCGAGCCTAGAAGATTCCCACCATCCTAAAAGGCTGATTTCATCAACCAGGAAGGCAAGAAATTAGGAGATATTGCCATCATACACGAGGAGAGATATTTTCATCTGATTCAATACGAGAATGCAAGTCTCCCCTGGTGCAATGCAGCATCTCTCACGCAGCGACTCTCACGCTCCTTCTGACCTACAGCCAGCGTCCCACACACAAATATTCACAGACAATTTGACAGACACATTCACTAGCCTATCTGTGTACCCGGATTACTTGATCACTTTGGGAGATTTTAACGTAAGGCTAGGAAGTTTGATCATTTTAAAACTATTATAGTCTGTTTCACAAATCAAATTGAGCAAGCAAGAAATCCACAAGAGTAAATTCAAACTTACCACAGAGACTAGGAACTCGCCGGCCTGCATCAACAAACAAACATCATCACAGCACCTCTCTGACAAATGTAGCAGGTGGATCGTACCACTCACCTTATAAGGAGATATGTGTAGGTGGGCACAAAATATATTTAGCTATCTATATATATATATTAGGAAAACACTTTGTTAAAGGGATGTTATGGTTAATTTGCGCTACTAAAAACCTATGAAATTCAGTGAAAAAACTTTGTTAAAGGGACGTTATGGTTCAAAGTAAAACCGAAAAACCCCTGAAATTCGGCAGTTATGATAAGATAAGCAACCATAACTCGCGCCCCCGTGCACTGCTAACACTAACACCCAGGACATCAAAGATGACATCACAGTAGGACTATGAGTAATGAAGATTACCGGTAAGTAATCAGAGCATTTCAGGACACCACGAGTGTTCTTAGAACACATTCAACTTGCCAGAGTACAATACGGACAGCGTCCTCAGGACACCCCCATTTTGTTTATGTACGAACATTTAAGGACACCGCGACAAATCGAACACAACAAAAGTGTCTAGCATATAAAAAAAACAGAACATTGAACCTATCTCATACTCCCCCACCCTCCCCAAACACTCTTACACACCAACGCACTCCACTAAATACAATTTTTAATCCAAGTTTCACCGTGCTGTCCGCTGGCGTCCACGAATGCAAGATGGCGTGCGCCACAGAAAATCTGATGCGCTTCACGCACCACGGCGTCCAATCAGCGAACACGTCGCATGTCCACGGACATCACGCAAGCCGCTCGGCCAATCAGGGCACTGTCCGCGGATCAAAACCGGGAAGTCCGTCCGCGAAGCGAACCGAGATATCACAAATGTTTTTGCCTTACATTTTGGTCATTTTAAAAATAAACTACTGGACGGATTTACACCAAATTTGCAAAAGCACGCTTTCGGGACCAAGCCCCCGCTCCTGCCGCAAATTTGGTGTAAATCCATCCAGCGGTTTGGGCTGTAGGCGTGCGCAAAGTTTTTTCCCATTATGTCTATGGGAAAAAACAAAAGTTTTGGGACCCCCCTATAACATCTACTGGTTCACATGCTATCTAGCAACATTCATCATAACATGCAGCTAGGATTCAGAGCAAAGAGTGCACCAGAACCTACACTTACACCCATGTGTAAACACACTGAAGAAAAATGTAGATTTAGATGGTCCAAGCACCCTTGCACTTCTGACATCTCATGCTTCTTCAGTACAATCAGCCAAACAATCCTGATCTAAAGGCTGGCCTGGATCACAAACCACTGCAATGGATTACTTCACTTCTCACAAACTAGAAGGAAACACCCCACATGTGCCCTTTATTCTCAACCCCATGCAACTCTGCATGTGACTAACCACAAGCATCTGGCCCCACAACATTTACATGGCTCATTTCATGCCAGGAGATCAACAGACAACTTGAAGCCAAGACATAAGGTTTACATTTTTTTATTACAACTAACAAAAATTTGGGGATTAACTGAGGTAAAAGGGCGTGGTCCTCAAAACAGAATATAAACTGGTTGGGCTTATTTTAAAACCATGGTCTTCAGTCCATCCTTCTCTCCCTTAGACTCCCACTTCTCACAGTCTTTGGGGGTTTTAGTGGCCCCGCACATCCTTCTGGTTTTTCTGTGAGGCCTTTCCTTTGTCAGATTTGTCAGGATGTCATAATCCTCCTTGTCCTCTTGAGTAGCTGGCACCACCATCCTTGGTTCCTTGGTTTATCAGAATCTGTGTGGATATCTAAGCCGGGCAAAATTGGTTGGCGCTATGTGTCTGTTGCTGCCACACCTGAAGAGTTTCACTTCCTTTCCAACTTTACCAACAAGAGTTATTCTTGCTGGTACCTCTCCGAGCAAATATATTCTCGTGCTCTTGCTTATCCTTCCTTCTGTGATGTATGTATTTGGCAGTTTGTTGCACACTTCTTGCTATCTCCACAGCCTCCTCCAGGGTCATGTCTTTGAGCAAAAGCTTCTCTTGTACTTTTGTGTTGTTTGTGCAGCTGACTAGCTGGTTGCATATGAGAGAGATAGCAAGTGTCCCAAATTCACACGTGTGGCTTAAGGCTCTGAGTGCTGCAATATAGTTCTTCACTTGTTCATGAGTGCCCCTACTCTCTGAAAAAGAATATGCCTCTCAAATGTGGCATTTTTCTTGGACTGAAAGCGATTCCCCAATTTCCTTAAGGCCTTGCAAAACTCATCTGTTTCTCTGTGACCTTCCTCCTCTAGTTCAGGCAGGCCATTATACACACTAGATCCTTCTGGGCCCAGGTTTTGCAGTAGTATTGCCTCCTTCCTTATTGCTGTGAATTCCCTACCCCCTATTGCCACTAGATAAGTGTCTAGAATCTTCTTTCACCTTTCCCACTGGATCAGTGGTGTTCCTGGTTCAGCCGGGAATTGTGGGGGCAGAGGGGCATGCTCGCTGCAGCCATTACTGTGAGTTGGCGAAGTCTTTTTGTTTTGTTTCTATTCTTCCTCTATTCTGTTGTGCTTTTACTTCAATTGCCTCATTTCTACACCCGGAACGTGTTTCGTGGATTACACTTAAGACGCAGTACTGAATCCTATCAGGCGCTTCAATATTTACTTGTTGTCTGGCAAGATCCCTCAATGGCGTCTTCACTGAACTGTAGGGAGCATCTAACATGTCAGCACGCTGGCGCTCCCTCTGCGCATCCTCAGCCACATATCACAGTGCTCCTCCTGAGGTCAGCACACTTGCGCTCCTTGCACAGTGACATTCAGCTTGTGGTGCCCCCCATAATGACAGCAGCTTGTAGCCCTCGCTCATGCTTGTACCTGGGACCGGGTACTGGTGCCAGGAGGCCAAAGTGTCACCTTCTCTGCTGTGCTCATCATAAAAAGCTTTAGTCCGGAAGGACACTCTCAATCGCCGACTCTTTGGTCTGGCGGTGAAGGTGGTAGCCAACCCCTCACATCCGCCTCCTTGTCACCAATAATTATAACTGAAGCAGACTCTGCATAAGGTGAGTTTGTTTATTCCACCTGCAGACAGCACAGCTGCATCTCCCCAGTCCCCTTGGTTGCTCTCTAACTGCCCCGTGTTCTGAGACATCAACCTTCCACATTCTAGAACAACGAGTGACATCATAACAGTAGGCTTCAATTAACACCTTCAGAATCCCCACAAAGGAAGCACAGTGAGACCAAAAAGACAGAAACACATCACCCAACACTCCAGACCCTGCACTGGTTTCCTGTCAAATGCATTATGCAACACAAAACGCTTTGCTTCACCTACAGGGCCAGCAATTGCAGGGGCCAAATTTTAAACTTGAAGAAATTCACCACTTGTGCCCCAGAAGGACACTAAGGTCCAGTGCCGCAGCCTTAGTGATGGCCCTTTGGTACCACAGTAAAAAGCAAGGAAAGCCTATTTTGTGTTAATTGCAACTACATTCTGCAACTCCATGCCCAGACAACTTTGGACACAGGAAAATCACTTGAACTTTTGGAAAGTTCTGAAATCCTGGCTCTTAAACAAGACATAGAAAAAAAGCGTACCAGTCTCGACACATTATGTGCAAATGTGACTGATGGAAAGAACAAGCACTCCCAATCCATGACTACTAATCCAGGGACATTCGACAAACAAGACAATGCACACTGGATAACCTTCCCAACCCAGAGAGTAAACGACAAGACATGAAACAGATGCCCCATGCATCTGCTGTGAAATCAAGGTCGTCAGATAACCTAACATAAGGTACAAGCATCAAAACCTTTTGGCATTGCTCAAGTAATTGTACAAGGCATGATGTTGGGATCCAGCAACTCAACAATAGCAACAGTGCTTCAGTGCAACTGTAAAAGGCAATGAAACGCAACCCACGGGGGTGTGACATCTATCTTCCGGAACACCACGCCAAGTCAACTTCTCTAACAGAATGACGACATGATCCTTCCGAACTACAGAAAATTGAGCTGTTGTACAAGCAACTGTAAGTAAATATGGCAGGACAGGAACTTCATATAAAACCGAGACTGACAGAAGCAATGGCACAGCCAACCCAGAACCTCTGACCCAGTGACGTAAGTAAACGCTGTCCGCATATACTGGATAACATCTTCCATCCAGAAAAGCCACCTCAGGACATGAGACAAACACATCTGCTCAGAAATCAGGAACTTCAGACGCCCTTAAAACAAAAAAGAAGGATGAAGGCCTGGTACTGCTACTCAACTAGAGGAGCAACAATGTCAAACCAAAAGCAAGCAATAATGTGTTGATACTGCCTACATATCCAGATCAAACACCCACAGACATTGGCCACGGATAACCAGTCTTCCTATCGACTAACCTGATCCTCATCATCCTCATCATCATGCCCCCCTTCCACCTTATCTTCCATACATCGACCAGAAAAAAACACACTCAGCAAAACTGTACATGCTCATACAGAACCCACCAGGCACAGGCCTTGTTATGATACATTAAAAAATGACTAATTCTCCTGGTGTGAATCTACTTAATATGCAACAGAGCAGAGCACCTTGGGGTCCTGTGATGAAGTGACCACCTGGTCATCATCAAAAGGATCCGGGAAATATGTCAGCAGGTCCTTCCTCAAAGCCAACAATACCAGGAATGTCTTCTAAGAATATATCCCAAGGGGAAGTTTCCCAGACCATTTGAAAGGATCAAACAAATACAGAAAACCTCTCCCAGAATCCCCATTCTGATAGAAGGAAAACCTGGAATGGGTCTGGGAAACTCAAGGAAGACCACGGGGACACCTTAATCATCCCAAAGAAGCTCCTTCCTCACCCTAAAGAGAACAGTAATAGGAGAGCCTCGTAACTCTCCCATTTAACACCCAGGGTGACAGGGGAAGGGCAATTCTGGACAACCAGACACACAGAGAAATCCCCACTGCACCCCTACATTGCAGGGAAACCTGGGGAAAGGGACACTTATGTTGTTCCCTACAGCTGCACTCATGTCGAAAAACAATTGAATGCTGCCAACAACCACATTGAAATAAATGGTAGAAATACCCATGCACAAACGAGAAACCCTTTTTCCAAACTCCGAGCCCAGCAAAAGCACTTTGTAGCACAGACACCCACCTGCTGACAACATGGAAGAATGAAAACAAACACTATGAAGGTTGCAGCCATAGGGGAGAATACAGATAGCAGCATCATCACTGCAGCCTGCAAGACTACAAAGAAAAGAGATTGAAGATGGTGGATGGCCTATTTAAAGACTCCTGTCCCGGATTTAGGTCTACAAAGCATCCCTGCCACTGAGCATTTATTTATTTATTCATATTTGTAGAGCGCGCAACAGCCTGTGGGCATCGTGGCGCTTGTTACAGAAGGTGAACAGAGCTTAGTTGCAGGTGATAGCAGATATTCATTTTTACAAAAGCAATTTACAATTTATATTGAGGTGCACAGAGGAGAGAGGGATGAACAGAGCTTAGTTACAGGTGATAGCAAATATACATTTTTACAAAAATAATTTACAATTTGCATTGAGGTGAGCAGAGGAGAGAGGGATGGCGGGTATAATGTTAGTTGGGATGTGTGAGAAGGGGGGTTAGTTGAAAGGGGATGTTTTCAGATTTTTACGGAAGGCAAGAAGAGAATGTTCAGCTCTGAGGGCTGTAGGGAGCACATTCCATAGCTTAAGAGCTATGTAAGGGAAGCCTATCCCTCCTGATTTTGCCCTATTGATGTGCAGGATTGTGAGTTAATTAGTATAGTGTGTTCTCATGGGCCGGGCTGAGCTCATTCTGGATAGTGTTTCTGATAGGTAGGAGGGTTCAGTAAAGTTGAGACACTTGTGTGTGGTAGAGAGGATTTTAAAGGTGATGCATCTTTGACCGGGAGCCAATGAACTGCCCGCCTAGCTAGGGAGATGTGGTCTCTTCTCAGGATACTTAATGCTGCTCTTAGTGAGTTATTTTGGATGATTTGCAGTTTGTTTATGTTTTTCATGGAGGTGCCTGCTAAGAGAGCGTTGCAATAGTCAAGCTTGACACCTATGGTGGCTCGGGCTATTGTGAGGCAGTTGGACTAGGTTAGAAACGGTTTTATGGCATTAAAGAGTTTAGTGCTTCAGGCGGCAGCCAAGACATTGTCACTGACTTGCTTGTTCTTAGATAATGTGGCATCAATATGAACCCCTAATGTCTTTACAGATGATACGACGGGAATGGTGCAGTTATCTATATTGAAATTGGAGTAGAGACAGTCTAGCTTGGCTAGTGTAGTCCTTTGACCAAGAATAAGAATCTCTGTCTTGTCTCCATTGAGGCATAATCCATTTGCTGCCATCCAAGCTTGGATGATGCGTAGATTTGACATAGTGCTGTTGCGTCTTGGTCGTATGATCCTGTTATAGGTAGAAGTACTTGGGTATCGTCAGCATAGTTGGTATATGCAATCCCAAGTGCATCGAGCTTATCAAAAAGGGGCTTTGTAAAGAGATTGTATAGAGTTGGCGCAGTACATGATCCTTGTGGGACTCTGCAGTGAAAGATAGTAAGAGCAGCATTAGCTATGTTTGAAAATACTTTTATTGCTCTACCTTCTAAGAAGGAGGTGATCCAAGAAGCTGCTCGAGTGGAGAAATGTGCTGATTGCGTAAGGTGAGCGGTGAGGGTTTTATGATCTACAAGATAAAAGGCAGCCCAGAGGTCTAAAAGGAGGAGGAGGGCAGGCTTGCCTTTGGCCAAGATTTGAGTGATTTGGTTTTTTAGGTCTGATAAGGCAGTTTCGGTACTGTGCCCTTTGCGGAACCCAGACTGTCTTTTTCCTAAAATTTTGAGAAGAAAAGGAACAGTGCTTATGGGCTGGTAGTTGATAGTCTGGGCAGGATCTAGTGTAGATTTATTCAGGAGGCGGTTCACCCATGCCTCTTTGAGGCTGTCCGGGACAATACCTAATTTAAATGAGTTGATAAAAGCTGTCAGGAGAGGGGCAAGGGCCTTGGCACAATCCTTAATAATCTTGGGGGGGGGCATATATCGCCCTTGCATATCGATGGTTTGAGCTGTTTGAGCAGGTCGATTACTTCACATTCTGAGATGTCCTTAAAGGAGAATTTAGGGAAATTGGGCACTTTGTGATTGGCTAGGATCTGAGGGGGCCGGTTCTGGCTAAATCATATTTTATAGTGATCTTGAATTTTGTTTCGAAGGAGGCCTATTTTATTGAGCATTGCAGTTTGTAAGCTTGTGCAGCAAGCTTCATCTTTGATGATCTCATCAGTGCTGGTAGTAGGTGCAGTGAGTTCATTGAAGATGGTGAATAGTTCTTTAGATTGGGAGTTGGCATTAGATATTTTGAGGTTGAATGCATTGGATTTAGCAGTGGAAATTGCCTTTTTGTACTGCAGTGCAGCTGATTTGAAATTTTCTTTAGAGGTGTCATTGGAGTTAGTCTGCCAAATTTTAAGGGCCAGACGTTTGTTGGAGCGCAGGGTTTGGAGCTCTTCTGTAAACCAAGCGTTTGTGTGAAAATACTTTTTCTTGTTCTTGCATTCTAGTGGGGCTATGGCATTGACTGCTTTGGTGAGGGTGTCCTTAAATATGTCAGATAAGATGTTAGGGTCTTGTGAGAACGGAGGGGATAGGCATGGGATGTTGAGATAGGGTCAGAGGTTATCCGCAGTACTTTTTCTGTGCTTCTTGCTAATGTAGCAGGGGTATGTGTGGTGGTTTTGGTATCGGAGGCTGTGGGGATGGTGAATTGAATTCAATTGTGGTCTGTCCAAGGGTAGGCAAGATTGGAAGCAATGGAGGAGGCACAGTTATGATCGACGACCCAATCAAGGGTGCAGACTTTGGAGTGGGCGAGGCTAAACATTTTTTGGGTAAATCCTAAGTCAGTAAAATCTTTAGCTAGTGTGGCAGCGACTTTATCATTGGGGTCATTGAATCCTAGGTTGAGGCCACCTAGGAATAGAGTTTTAGTAGATTTTTTAATGTTGTCACTAAGTAAGTGGATGAGGTGTCCCTGGAAGTCAGCAGGAAGTCCTAGTGGCCGATACATGATGTGAATATTGATGGTATTATTAGGTGACAATGATAGTTAGGCAGATAGGATGTCTGCATTACTCTCCCAGAGATGGGGGATAGGCCTGATGGGTAGGGCATCTTTGTAGATTAGTGCCACCCCCTCCTATTTTGGTTGGCCTATCCTGTCTGAGGATAGTGTAACCTGGAGGCAGGGCTAGCATAATGGCAGGGCCAGATGCCTCATGAAGCTGAGTTTCAGTGATGCCTAGTATGTCCTGACTAAGTATGAGGGCATTTATTTCAAGAGCGTGGGCGGGGAGAGAGCTTAAGTTGAGCAGGGCACATTTGTAATGTGGAGATTGTGGGTTAATGTCTGAACGAAGTTTAGATGGGCATGCTTTAGGTGGAGAGTTGGAAGGCTTAAGAGAGGGCCTGGTATTGTATGGATGGGTCAGCCAAACTTTAGGAGTATGTGGGCCGGTGATGTGAATGGGGGGTCTCGCAGTGGTGCACATTCCTAATCTAAGATTTCTGAGTGTGGTGGGCTTGGAGAGAGCGATGGTGTGCATCGGTATCATGCGTGTTCTGAGTCTGGAGAGTATAGCGGTGCACTTTGGAGGGTGAACTGGTGCGTGCAATGCTTCACATTTGGCATGGGAGGACCTGAGTAAGTTGATAATGGGTGCATCTGCCGTGATAAGGGACGGAGATGTAAGAGTGTGGAGGGTGTTGGTAGGAGTGCTAGGTTGGCGGGTCATGTCAGTGATCGGATGGAGGGCGAGAAGCAGGGAGAGGATGGTTAGGTGAGCAGCGAGCTGGGTAGGAAGAATGTTCAGCTTCATGGTGTACTGGGCCAAAGGGTAAGTGGTGAGCATATTTATATGCACCGGTAAGGCATGGTGCAGCAGTAACATTAGATGGCTTAGGTGTGAGGTAGAGAGTACTGTTGAGGGTTGCAGCACACAGTATCCACACAGTGAGGCTGTGCTCTACTATTAGGCTACAAATGTGTAGGTCGCAGAGCGCCCAATAGTGAGATTAGTAGCGAGAACGGTAGCATAAGGAGTGGCAGAGGATAGTTAGACACTTGATCCTGATGGCATGACAGTACAGTGGACGTTGCAGTATATGGCTGAGCAAATTGCAGTATTATTTAAAAAATCACATATAACAGCAAATTACAGTACAATTTTTGAAATCATGTAAGAAGCATATTGTAGTACAGTTTAAAAAGATCACCTATGAATGCAAGTACATGTTATGGTGATACACAAAAGATATCTAATAATCAGCATGGATAGAATCACGTTATACTATTTCATGTGTATGCTAACCTAATAAAAATTCACTAGTCAATTAAGAACAAAGAGTGGGCTAGACCAAAGTTAATGCAATGCTGCTGCTAGTACAGAGTAGACTGATGCTGCATGCATTTGTGTCGTGTTGATTCAACCTGGATATTCTTAATTTGGGACAAACTGAGGTGGGCTGAGTCTTAGGCCTTGGGCAGGTAGGCTGGCCTAGTAGTGCTATTACAGTAGTATGAATGGTTAAAGGGCTAGACCACCAGGTTTTAAAGATACAGGACAGCTACGAAATGCGAGTTAGTTACACATATAGTGAAGAGGGTAATTATCCCTCTCAGCGGGTGTTGGCAGTTATGCGTACTCACACGCGATTGTCCCGGAGACGTTCCAACCACCTTGGAAGTGGGGATATGATCGACGGCTTTGTAAGGAAGGTCGGTTGAAGGAGAGAGATGGCAGGGATGAGGCAATGTGCGCCCTGGTGCGAACAGGGGCAAACAGGGCCTTGGCCTTATAGTGGCCTTGAAAGTGGGCGCCGGCTCTTCCGCCTGCCAGCGGATGTTTCTGTTTAAATGAAAGAAACACACGTTGCCTAGCAACGGCAACGAAGCTGAGCCTCATTTTCAGGCCGCATCGCGCCTGACATTTTGGGTGATGGGAAAGTTGGCGTGTGCGGTCCTGACAAGGATTTGGGCATCACGGGGTGGATTTAAAGGTAAATATTAGGTGCAGGCTGTAGGCCAGGCAGGGCTGGGGGCTGATCCTCACTGATGGTACAGGAAAGCTTTGGGATGCCGCGTAGGTTGTCACTGTAGCTGTGGCAGCTTGACTCCAGGCAGTTTGTTTGTTTGATTATTTTTTTTGGTAATGCGCACCGAACCCTTAGGTAGCTGGGCGTAACAGAACAAGTAAAGTTAAGGCTTAGTTACAACTAATACAATGGGCCTCATTACGACCCTGGCGCTAATGGCTTAACGGCGCCGTAAAAGGCTGCAGCGCCGTTAACCTATTAGCGCCTAATTACGAGGTCCCTTTGCGGGACCGGACCTTAACGGCTGGTGTAGACCAGCCGTTAAAGTAGGGACCCGCAAAGGGACCTTGGTGCTAATTACGGTGCCGCAATTTGCGGCACCGTACTTAGCGCCTTCCCCATTCCCATTGAGCCCTATGGGGCAAAAATGGGAATGGGGAAGGGCCATGGAGTAAGGGGGAATTACCGCCCCGCCAACCTTGTAATGGGGTGGTAATTCCCCCTTTCTCCATGGCGGAGTCGGTAATTTACCGGCATGGACCATGGTGCTAATAGCACCATGGTCTTCTGCCAGGGTCGTAATGAGGCCTAATGAGTACAACATACAGAGACATACTTCGTTACCACCTATAGGTTACAGTGAGGCAGTGTTAGGTCACATATTACAGACAAAGATACAGTGATAGTGGTAGATCCATGGGCTGAAGCTACCGTGAGACAACAAGGTTTAAGATGGAGCAGAGAAAGGGTATCACAAATCGGGGGGCCGTCCAGGCTGGGGCAGGGTGAGTGTCAAGGGTCATTTGTACGTAACCAGTTTAGCATGTCGCGTTTACATCTTGGGTAAGTTTGTTCAGTTCTTAGGGCTGTGGGGAGTGCATTCCAAGATAGGGCTGCTTTGACTGGGAAGCTGGATCCTCCCGCTTTGGTTCGTTTGAATCTAGGAATCTCAAGAAGGTGGGCATTGGCAAATCTAGTTGGCATGTTGAGGTTCTCCTGTTTATTCTTTCTGACATGTATGGTGGTGCTATGTTATTCAGGCACTTGGAAGTGACTGAGGCTGTTTTGAGATGAATCCTGTCATTTATATTTAGCCAGTGGACATCTCTTCTGAATTTGGAGATATGCTCCCCATTAAGGATATTTAGGGCTGCTCATAAGGCATTGTTTTTCAACCATGTATTTATTAGCGCCTAAGTACAGGGCATTACAATAGTCCAGTTTGGACATGATAAGTGCATTAGCCAGAGTGATGCAGCTGGTTTCGGAGAGAAATAGCCTACAAGCTCTGATAAGTTTGCAGGTGTAGGCGGTTGAAGATGCTAGAGAGTTAACTTGTTTCTTGAAGGTTAATGTGGAATCAAGGTAGAAACCTAGTGTTTAACTACGGGCATCACCTTGATTATGTTACTGTCAATGTTGAATGAGGTCTAGCTAGACCTAAGTTTTTTTAGGTTCGCCTCTGAAACCTGGATCAGTAGCTCAGTTTTGTCACCATTCAGGCAGAGGTCATGGGATGCCATCCAAGCCTGAATAAGGAGGTATATCCTGTTTACCAAGGCCGAGTCTTCGAGAAAGTTGCCCGAAAGGGGAAATGAGGATCTGGGTGTCGTCTGCATAATTTGTGTAGGTGACACCCAGTCTGTCCAACTTGTTGAAGAGGAGCTTGGTAAAATTGTGATACATAGTAGATGAGACGCAGTATCCCTGTGGCACACCGCAGGACGTTTTTATAGGGTCAGCGGAGGCTGTGGGGGAGAAGACTCTCATCGTGCGGTTTGCTAAAAAGGACTGGACCAAAGTTATGGTATCACTTGAGAAATGAGCAGCCAACCTGAGGTGATTGCATAAGATTGCATGATCCACCAAGTCAAAGGCTGCCAATAGGTCAAGGAGGAGTAGCATAGCTGGCTACTCTATCAATTATTTTGAGTAGGAAGGGGACTGTGGTGATGGGTCTATAGTTGGTCAGGATAGAAGGGTCGAGTGTTTGCTTTTTTAGCAGTGGAAGAACCCAAGATTCTTTGAGATTGTTGGGCACTGTGTTTGTCTTGAAGGAGGCGTTATTAAGCTTAGAGATGAATGGGGTTCGGTCTCTAGCTGAGTTCTTTATAATTTGAGCCGGGCAACTGTCTCCCTGACAATTCGATGGTTTTAGGCAGAGTATGATTTTCTCCATCTCGCAGATAGAGATTTTAGTGAATCTGAAGGGTGTGGTGGTTCTGTCAGGTGTGGATTGAGGAGGGGGTTGCTGCTCAGATGGGAGCAGCAAGGCCTTTTTATTCGCTATTTTAAGTTGTAGGGATACAATTTTATTCGACAAGGCATTTTGTATGTCAGTGCACCATTGCTTGCCTTTGGGGACATTGTCATAGGTGCTTCCATTTCCCGCAGGATAGTGAATAATTCCTTGGTGTTGAAATTGGCCTTTGAGATTCTATCGTTGAACGTGTTCATTTTTATGTGAATTATTTATTTTTTGTATAATTTGGCATGGTCAGTTTGTTTGTTTGTTTGTTTATTGATTTTGTATAGCGCGCCACACCCAAAGGTAACAGGGCGCTACAGAGAACCAGAAAACAAGATTACTTAAAACATGAGTTACAAGGCACAGTATAAACATAAACATTACATCAGTTACATGCCAGTGTCGAGTATAAACATATATTTGACAACACTATAAATCAGTTAAAGAATATACATATGTACAGTCAGGTTAGTAGGTATGGAATGGTCCATGGTTAATCTTGGGGGTCATTGGAATGTAGCCATGCTAGTATATTCCGTCTAAAGCTGTAGTAGGACTGGTCTGTTCTGATGTCAAGTGGGAGTGCATTCCAGTATTGGGCCGCCTTAACTGCGAAGCTACTGCTGCCTGTTCTTTTTAGTCTAAATTTGGGTATCTGAAGGCAGTAGGAGTTGGCGGTTCTGGTGGGGCGAGTGGAAGTTTTTCTCACAATTCTTACTACCAGGTAAGGGGTGGTTGCATTGTTAAGGCACTTGAACGTGAGTGATGCTATCTTAAGTGAGATTATGTTGCAGATTTTGAGCCATTTGTGTTTTCTTCTAGTGTTACAAATGTGTTCTTTAAAAGGTACATTGAGGGCAGTTCTAAGGGCATTATTTTGTAATGTTTGAATTTTGTCAATGATGTATTTGTTAGCTCCCAAATACAGAGCATTGCAATAGTCAAGTTTGGAGAGTATTAGGGCATTGGCAATGATGATAGAGCTAGCTTAGGTGAGGAACATTCTGTTTGCCCTAATAAGTTTACAGGTGTAAGCTGTAGAGGGTACAAGGGAGTTAACTTGTTTCTTTAGTGTTAGGGCTGAGTCAAGGTGAACACCTAGTGTTTTTACTGTTTTGGAAACTGTGATTATTTTGCCATCAATGTTAAATGCTCAGTAGTCGGGGCTGAGTTTTTTTAAGTTGGCAGTGGATCCGAGCAGTAGGATTTCAGTTTTATCATCATTCAGGAATAGTCCATGTGTGGCCATCCATGCCTGAATGATGAGATATATTTTGTTTACCAAGGCCGTATCTGTGTCGAAATTGCCCGAAAGGGGAATGAGGATCTGGTTATTGTCTGCGTAATTTGTGTAGGTGACATCCAGTCTGTCCAATTTGTCAAATAAGGGCTTGGTAAAGCTATTGTATAGAGTTGGCGAGACGCAAGAACCTTGGGGTACACCGTAAGTTATTTTGATAGGGTCTGCTGATGCCAATGTTGAGAAAACTCTCATTGTGTGGTTGTCCAAAAATGATTGGATCCAGGCTATAGCTTCATTTGAAAAGTGGGCAGCCAATGCCAGGTGTTTGCACAGCACTGCATGATCCACCAGATCAATGACCGCCGAGAGATCAAGGAGGAGTAGCAGGGCAGTGTTTCCCTTGTCATTGAGTTCGTCAATCTGTACTTTAAGATCAATTAAGGCAGCTTCTGTGCCGTGCTGCAGTTTAAATCCTGATTGGCGGGTGCCTAACAGTTGGTTAGTTTCAAGATACTGCTGGATTTGCAGGTATGCTACTCTGTCTATTATCTTGAGGAGAAATGGTACCGTGGTGATGGGTCTATAGTTAGTGGGAATGGCGGGGTCTAGAGTTTGCTTTTTGAGGAGGAGTAGGACCCAGGATTCTTTTAGGTTATTTGGGATGGTGTTGGAGGAGATGGAGGCATTAATCAGTTTGGTTATGAAAGGGGCTAGGTCTCTTGCGGCGTCCTTAATTAACTAGGCTGGGCAGCTGTCTCCCTTACAGTTGGATAGTTTGAGGGAGGCGATGATCTTTTTAGTTTCCGGGATGGATTGAATTTGAAGGGGTTGAGGCCGGGTGAGTTAGTAGTAGTAGGGATGGTGATGAGTGATGTTTCATTGGGAGTTAGGGAGTCTTATTTTAAGGCAATTTTAGTTTGGAGAATCTTAATTTTATTTGCTAGGGCATTTTGGATACTGGTGCACCATTGTTTCTTTGGCAATGTTGTCGGGTGGTGGTACGGGGGATTCCAGCTCCCTTAGAATGGTAAATAATTCTCTAGTGTTGGAGCTTGCGTTACAAATTCTTTCATTAAAGAGGTTTTTTTTGTAAGTAGGATTTCTTTTTTTGTATTTATTGGCGAAAAGTCTAAGTTGCAGTTTATTTTCTTCAGATGGGGTATGGCATCATTTAGACTCTAGTTTCCTTCTTTGCATTCTTAATTCTTTTAGATGTTGGGTGAACCAATCGTTTAGGTGAGCTTTTTATTTACGTTTTTGAAGTTTTAGAGGAGCAATGGTGTCTAATGCTATTTTCATATTTTCATAGCATTATTGTAGCTTTCTACTAGGAGCTCAGGATGCTGGTTGTTTGGAAAAGCATTGATTGTAGGTAGTAGCAATGGTAGGAGATAGTCTGGAGTTATGTTTTTTTTGGCTCTAGTCGGTGCTGGGGGGTTTAATGCCATGATTTTCTCTTTGGTAGTTTGTATATTTAGAGTTAAGGTAAAGTTAATGAGGTAGTGGTCTGTCCAGTGTTGAGGGGTCATTTTGGTGATAGCGGTATCACAATTTAGGGTAGCAACCCAATCCAAGGTCCTTCCTTTGTTGTGGGTTGGGGTGACAACTTTTTGGTTTAAGCCGTGTTCAGCTAGCATAGTGGCTATAGAGTGTGCTGGTTTGTCATCTGGGTCGTTAAATCCTAGGTTAAGGTCGCCTAGTAATAGGATTTGTGATGAGACTTTGGTGTTATTGGCTAGGAGACTGGATAGATTCTCTTTGAAAGTCCCAATGGGGCCAGGTGGCCTGGATATTAGGTAAATAGTTTGTGTGTGGCAGTTAGAGATGGGCAGTTTGGCTATGAGGAGTTTGCATGATTTGAGAGGAGATGAGGATTGTAGTCTAATAGCAAGGTTGGTTTTGGCTATAATAGCTAAACCCCCTCCTTTGCTGTTAGGTCTATCCATTCTAAGTTAGCTTTGCTTTATTCTCATCAGTGGGAGAGTGACGCCAAAAGGATTGAAGTTTTCTTTTTTGGAGTCTTAATTCTTTGAGATATGGTGTACACCAGGCATTAAGGTGTGATTTCTGCCTGTCTTTGCGAAGTTGGACAGGTGCAATAATATCCAATGCCTGGGTCACAGAGTTGTTAAAGACCTCTGCTAGGAGGTAAGGGTCTGTATTACTGGCGAGGTCATTAACGGAGAGGAGGAGGTGCGGGAGTAATTTTCCAGCTGTGATATCCTTTTTCCTTCTAGTTGGGAGTGGTGGTGCCATGGCAATAGTTTTAGGGCTAAGGAGTTCTAGTATGGGGGAGAAGGTGATTAGGTGGTGATCAGTCCATGATTGCGGGACAATGTTGGTGATGGTGATATTGCAGTTCAGATCGGCCACCCAATCGAGGGTCCTTCCTTTGATGTGGGTGGGGGAAAGACTTTTTGTGTGAGACCATGATCCGCCAGTATGGCTGCTACTGATTGGGCATGTTTATTAACAAGGTCATTGAAGCCCAAGTTAAAATCCCCCATCAATAGGATCTATGAGGAGTTTTTTGTGTTGTTGGCTAAAAGGTTAGTTGGATCCTACTCAAAGGTTTCCAGTGGACCAGGAGGTTCATATATCAGGTGGATGGTTAAGGTACGGTTACTGGATAGAGGAAGTTTGGCTGTGAGTATCTCACATGATTGGAATGTTGGTGGGGTGGCAAGTCTAGTGCCGAGGTTGGTTTTGGATATGATAGCTAGATCACCACCTCTGGCATTAGGTCTGTCATCTCTAAGTATATGGTAACTATCTGGAATAGCTAGCATGAGGGCAGGGCCTGCTGCCTCATGAAGCCGGGACTCAGTTATTGCTAGCATGTCCAAGTTCCCATTGGTTAGAATGTCTGTAATTTCAGTGGGATGTGCCAAGAGTGATCTGGCATTGATAAGAACTCCAGATATGGTTGTGGTGCTCTTGGGTTTGGGGGTGGAAGAGTGTTTAGTTATAGGTGTGTTAATTCTCATCAGGGTTGTCATGGTAGAGGCATGTGCAGAGTAGGGGTTGATCGGGTTGTTATGCCTTTCCTCCTCACGGGCTTGAGTGGTGGCATTAGGAAGGCTGTTTTGTGTGGATTTACTGTTTGTTTTAAGCTCATAGAGACAGGGCAGTCTTGATCTAAGTCTGTAGTTTTTATTCCGGGGTGGTCATGTTGAAATTTTGATTGTGGCCATTATGGAGTAAAGGCAGAGTAAGAGTAAGAGTAACTGGTTCAGCTGGGCTTTACTCATATTCATGTTCTCGTTGCATGAGGGAGGGGCAGTCCTAATAGTCTTAGTCAGTAGGTCAGGATAGGATTCGGGAAGAGGTGTGGTCAGGTCCTACAATAATAAGGCTAGTTCAGGTATGTTAGATTGATGTGAGTAGGGGGGTGGCTCCTGCCCTCTCCATACACAGTATTCTCAGGCAGAACTTCTGACCTTTCCAGCCATCCAGCGAAAAGATAGTGGTCCAAGACCTATATGAAGGCCAGCAACCAGGACAGCAGTGAAAGGGGATTTTGGAGTCAAATGCTGTTGAGAGGTAATATTAAATATCTGAATGACAGTTTTATGATAAGACAAGGAGTGGGAAGTGCTGGAGGGGACCTTCAGGGAGTGAGGTGGATGCAAACTACAAAAACCAGAGAGTCGGAGTAGGTGGAGAGAAAGAGAAAACAGAGAGTGGGGGAATGTTTAGTAAAAGATAATGTTTGGAGAGAGGATGAAGGTGGACTGAAAGAGAAATTGAGTGGATGAAGTTTGAGTGAAAGAGAAAAGGTCGAATGAAAGAGTTAACTCATACAGTGGAGGGAGGCGGAAGTGCATGACAGCAAACCGCAGGAGAAGAGGTTGAGCAGGGCCGTGTAACCAAGGAGAAGAGTAAGCTGAGCATTGAATCTTATCCCCAGAGAAGAAAGACCAAGACTGTGGCAGGTGAAAATGTAGAAGAGAAGGTCAGTGGGGCACCTTATCTCCAGAGAAGAAAGACAGAGGCTGTGGAATGCGAGCAGGCAGAGATAGAGGAGATGAGGGTGAGATGGTCACCTTACCCCCAGAGAAGACCAAAGTTATTGCCCGTGAACAGGTAGACACTGCTGCTCATGAAATGGTAGAGGAGAAGAAGGTGATCAGGGAACCTTATCCCGAGAGAAGAGGAATAGAGGCTGAGGCTCATGGCAAGGCAGGGAAAGAAAAGGCAGAGGGTGTCACTAGCAGAAGGTGAGGAGAGAAAAAGACTAAAGCTGTGGCCAAAGAGAAACTAGGGAGAGAAAAGTTGGAACCCCTTGCCAAGTAGACAGTGGAGAAAGAAAGGGACGAAGCGCTGGCCAAGGAAAAGGCACAGAGAGGAAAGGTCAAATCTATTGCCAAGAAAAATGGGGAAAAAGTGCTTGTTGAGGCTCTAGCCCAGGAAAAGGTAGAGAAGGCTGTGGGCCTGGCCACACATAAACAATAGTGTCTGCCAGTCACTAATACCCGAAGAAGAGCTGGAAGAGTGGCCTGAACACTAAATCAGAGAAAAGCCAAGCAAGAACAGCGAGTAGACAACTAATCCCAGAGAGACTGTGTCAGAGCGTGGCAATACTGTAAAAAACACAGAGAAACTGACAACCATTCTGACAAACCAAATACATCTGAAGCAAAAATTCCTTGTATGTGTTTTTTCTAATGACTTGTCACATATAGTGTCATCGTGGCATTTCTGAACCATATGCATTGTTCAACCAATGGCCACCAATTACCTCAAAAAGACACAAGCTCAGGGTGTTGAGTCATTCAAGCCAACACCATAGACAACCTGGCGGGTTCAAGGTCTGCATTTCAACCCTTTGACTAATGAATCCCAGCAACCTAACCGTCGATCCCCAGGCAGTCATTCATGCATATGAAAAATGTTGCGCTTCCAACCACTGGGTTCTGGGGAAGGAGTCCTTCTTCAAACGGATCTACTAATGGAGATTCTCTCTGGATGCTGTGAAGCCCTATCCCCACCGCAATGACCAATATTTGGACTCAAAACCAAGATCCCCTGCACGTTGGTTCCCACTGAACTTCCATGGAGCGAGATGGTACTATTATTAAAGTTCTTGACCACGCCCTCCAAGTGAACAAAGGGGTTGTCAATGCCCGATTCCACTGCAATAGTATTTGATTCATGGAACATTAGCTCATAGGTTAGACCTGCCAATTCTCCTGTCTGTAGAAGTCAGGAGATCATCCACAAAGAACCTAATGAAGAACTTGAAGAGGCCAATCCCCCTCTAGCAGATCTGGAGGTTATGCCAGAAACTCATAACAACCAAGCACATAGCCACTCCTCCTTCCTAATGCTAGCTTCCTTCAACCTGGACAACCACAGGCAGGAAGTGGTGAGACTACAGAGGAAACTGGGAACAAATTGCGGTAGAGACAAATCCTGATGGAGAAATAGGGTACACTGGGAGCATCGGCTCACAAACTCTCATCCATAGGAATCCCTTCAATTTATTAAAAGAGTATGTACTGACAGAACATTACAATTTATACTCCAAGCTGTGCTAAACCGTTTCTAATGTTAGCTCCTGAGAGACACAGCAGGGCATAAATGAAAAGAATTGAAAATCAGGGTGACTAAAGGTTCGCACATATTTTAGGGAGCTGTGAGAGACGGCTTATATTACACTAGAGCTGTGCCACTGTAGAACCAAACCGTGCGATACACAAATGTGTTCCACTGAATAGTGCAGGGGCCTAAGGACTTGTAGTTGCCAGCCTATAGGTTTATTCAATTAATATTCCCCACCAACATTCTGTAACAAAGGTTAACCTTGTGGGAATTCAAAGATGAGCTGTGCAATTTAGGACGTTGAGATTAACACTGAATTTGAAACTTACATTTAATTTCCTTAAAGTATAAGTATTATTGTCAGTAATCATCAAATTCATTGTGAACACTTCGACAGGAAATATTACATTTGATACATTTTATTAGTATTTAGTGAATGAGCCTGGCGACAGGCCAGGTGTGGCAAGTAGGGCAAGTGGGGCACTAGTGCAATGCCTGAAGTGCATTTCCGATCTACTAGTGTGGGACCGTTTTTTGCTTTAAAGTGGACCTGCTTTTTGGTCAAAGTAGGCCACCATGATAAGTTACTTAACTGTGAAGCTTTTAGTTTTGAACATTGTTACTAAACAAATATTCTTTAAAATGCACAATTTGCAACAATGTTTTACCCAAAAACACTCCCCCTTGTGAATTACCCATACAGGCTGTTACAAAAAGAACACGTTTGTGACGGTGGACCACTTTTTCATTGTTGCCCAAGCCAACCCGTGCATGTTCAAAAACAAACGCTGCTTGATGGCACCAGAGAGGGTGAAGCTGGCATGGTTGGGAGGAGCATGGAAAGGTATCAGAGGCTAGTACGGGAGCATGAAGGGGCGGGGCACAGTAACCATTCACAATGGCACTGAACAAAACATTCCGGGATATCCAACTGCAAATAGTAAAATGCATTATCATAAGAGAAGACCTGAAACAAGACTTTTCATCTGGCTGAAGGTGAGTGAGAAGTCCAGGACCAGCGAAGACAAGCAGCAAAGGGCAGGCCACAGAGGTGCCTGCAGTGAAGAGTTGATAGCCATAATGTAAAGATGATCTGTAATCTGCTTGCAGAATTGTGTGTAGATATTTTCATTTCTTTGAGTGGAGTTCAAATTATTCCACAGCTTTGGAGCCTTGAACAACTAGGCAGGTATGTCTTCCATGTGTGCGTGTCCTGTAGTGTGGCGTACATAATCCTCTGCGTGAGGCATATGGTGAAGTTCTGGACAGTTACATTGGGCTGGTTAAACGCGATAGTCAAATAATCTGAGACACAAGCAAAGTGATCCTTATTTATATATTTATTTATTTATTAGAATTCTTATATATTGCGCCACATGCCAGCAGACCTCAGGGTGCACGTAGAACAATACAATACAAACAGTTGGGAAAGACCAGCGAAGAAAATGCAGGATCAAAATAATCAGTGCTATCATGCATGCTCCTAGCAATTTTATAAAAGTTAAACCAACATTTGTAAAGAATACAGGTGCCCATTTATTCAATCATTAGTAAAACATGAATTAGTTATATTTGTTGCTGAAGTGTGACGATGAAAGAATATGTGTACAGCTCATAAAACATAGACCATTTTGAAAATATTTCATATTATAGCACCCTCACAACAAAAAGGCATCACATAACACAATTCCCACAACACATCAAACCAGTCATACAGCTGAAACACTGCAAAAATGTGCAATCTCTGAAAATTTGACAAATGACCTATATTGAATACGGTCAGGTGCTTTATATTGGCCACCCATGCGCTACTATTTAAAAATGTGCCCGTCGGCCCATTGCTCGGCCCCCAGGGCTTAATATAATTAGGCAAAAATAAAGCACGGAATGGAATCTACAGACAGTTCCTTCATAGCCAAATCGTGTTTCTGCCTGTTGGGTTTTTATTTGCAACAATCCAGCCTTCCTCAAGGCTACATTTCATTTGTCACAGGAGGATATTCTTTTTCATTCCTTTTTGTATTTCAAAATAATTCTGGTAAGACATCCATTCAAAATGTTAACATTCCTCCAACACATAATTGTGTCATGTCCAAATTTAATAGCCATTCGTGACAAACATTGTAACAAGTTATTGAGTATGTACATGGAGAAGAATGATAACGAGATATGGAGTATTTTATTTAAGAACGTTAGATTTTCAGTAATGAAGGCCATTATTCACTTTTTAGAGGCAGTTTTACCTGACGAAACATTATTTAATTAGCCCTCCTGTGAGTATTGCGATGTACTCGGGAATTATTATCAACATAATTACTAACATTAATAGAGCTCCTACTCCCCATAGACCTAATTGTATTTCTTCATTGCACTTAAATTTTAATTTATAGGCCTATTACTAACTTCGTTTCTTTTGGTCATTCTTCTCCTTTGTATTGTATTGCTCGCTGTTACTGTACGTAAGTTTACACTGTTTTATCAATTTTATGCTGTAATAATTCTCTTTTATATGTGACTCATTTTGAAAAGTTGATGTCTTCAGCTATATCAAAATAAAAAAAAATAAAAAAATAAAAAAAAATGTTAACATTCTGCAGCCAGTGGACCTCATCTTTCCCCCACTCTGGTGCACCACTTGCACACAGCTCCTTGGAGCTGCTCTTATCCCCCACAAGACCGGTGGAAGAATTAGGCACGTTCTAAACCGAGCACACATTACACTGTGTCCTGTTTTCAGCTAGTTTCTCTTTCCAACTCTTGTTCAAGACTGGTCGGTCCATCTTGTGGCACTCATGGAAGTGTTCACAGTCAAATAATCTGACAGACAAAAAATCATTCAATTTGACTATTTATAACCACGATCACTTGTATCTAAAATATGGAGGGAAATACTACCAAGGACAGTGTTCAGCGGGTCGGCAGTGAACCATCATTGCATGCTAATTGCCATCCATGTAGCACATTAGGCATGGTACCTGATCCTTTGACAGTGTGTTTCCACACAATTATTTTGAATCCACTATGTGAATCTATGCCATTACATATTGCAGGAGGAGCTATAGAAATATAATATTAAATAACATGGCATAACATAATGTACTGTAAAGTGATCTTATATGGTTGGATGACTGCCATTTTGGCGATCATTTGGTTTAGATACTCAGGTTGGGTGGCAATGTGAAAAGTAGAATATTAGCAGCCAATGGGAAGTATTATAATGGTGGGAGGTTCTTTGCCTAAGAATGTCACATGAGGAACTCACTAGGGGCCATGTGATTTCCTAAAGTAAAGGCTATCCTTCTGAGGGAGAGTGAGAAATGCTTGCTCCTTAGGTAGACATGGTGAATTTGAGGATGCTGAGATTGGAACGGAATGTTTCCCATTCCAGCCATTTACTTCACAGCTCAAGGCAGCAGAACCAGTCATTTTGCACAGGCGAGAGATAGGAGAGTACAATTATGCAACATCAGAGAACCTTGAGGACACCGAGAGAGACTTTGCAAATCATAAGATGAATCAATAGGGGTTCAGGGATGCAGGGGAAGACACTGAATGCAGGTACTTCGGGGAAGGTGAGCGAGACTGAGGGATGAGCAGATTAAGATAGTACACATAATAGGAGAGATTAATGGCCATTTAGTGCTACGTTCTGGGTAACGTGGATGAAACCTATCAAGACTCATAGGGATCCAAAGGAATATTGAAACAAGTAGAAAACATGTTATAGAAGCACTACTTGGAAACATGCATCAACAAATATATAGTGACACTGGAGACACACACACAGAAATGCAGCAAAAGAGAGGTGGAAACATACAGGATCCTAGATTTAAGATGTGATGTGTTACTGGGATTTACACGCTCACTGCTGCCGTTTGCATGGTCTCAAAGGATTCTGGCAGATCTGAAAGGGACAATGTCAGATTGGTAGCAAAAGAGAGGAAGAGAGTTGGAGAGAGGAGGGAGGCACAACAGCACAGCGGTGGGTACTAATGGACCCAGAGACCCAAAGCGGGATATAGCAGGAGGCATGAGAGCCAAAGCCCAACCTGTATCCCCAGTGGCCCAACTTGCCATTCTTGACACAGCTCAGAAGAAGTGTTCATAGCTGTTCCTGACAGCTGATGAGGGAGCATTTTTGCGAGTTTGATGTGCAGAGCCCAAAATGTTATGACAGCAAATTGTATGAGTGTATCAAAACATGACTATATGTATGGGAATTTATCACACAAGACCTTTTGGGGTGTGTCTAAACCTTGAAAGTAGGGCAGTGTATTGGGCAGTATCTCACGTTGTCCCATGCCAAGAGTGAAATATCCAAACATCCTTGGTCTTGGCAATCTGACGATTGTAATACTGCATTTTTAAACTGTACAGGGGTGCAACATGCCATGTGCTACCAATGCCAGAATGTACAGAAAATGATTTGAGAGCTATGTTTCAGCATATTCTTTGTACAAGTGTGTCAAGGAAGGGGTTTGTTGAGAAAAGGAGACAGTGGTTTGCTTGCAGGCAAACTACTGTGCTGTCTCAAAAAAGGCACCTGTGGGAGACACGCCAAATATTAGAGACTTCGGCACTCTACATATGTTCATCAATCTCACAACCTTCCGTGCTACTCCACACATTCTTTTCTTGCCCGGACAGAACATGTACTCTATGTTTAGAAAAATAAATTTTAATTATAGCATAACAGTATCCAATTATCTCAACACTCCACTAAATGATTTCACGCTCACTCCTAGGTGGACTGATTTTCACATAGATTTCGTGATGCGGGTAGGTAAAAACAAGAGAGAAAATTTGACACAAATCAGTGTTTTATTAAATACAGTACACTTTTCTATGAACACAGATGGGTGTCTGGACTAAATGCCTCAATGTCATTTCTCAGGCCTTTCTGAATATTCCCATTATACATAAATGTTATTCCTAATGCCAGATCCTACGGGAATGTTGTGACTTAATAATACTCTTGTCACGTACCGACTCTCGGACTTGTTACAGCTCAATACGCTGTGTAACGCGCATGCACGAACCTCATTATGAGCCGCGCATGCGCGGTCAATAAACGGGAGTCTGTGCGCACCAGTTGCTGCCGGGACCCCAGACCAGAAAGACGTGTTCGAGTATTCTTGTGTTCAGGTGCATGCTTCAGTGACTGGGGTGGCCTGGGGTTTCTACCAATAACATTGGCGACGAGGATGGCCCTGTGGGGGTAGTGGAACATTGGGACTGCATTCCTGAACATCTGTTATTCCTGTGACAACGCTCGCCAGGTGCCGGTCCCTATGCTGCACTCGCGGCCGCCATTTTGTTCAGAGTCACGATGGTTGCGGCCCTCACAGTTGCTCGTGCGCTGATTGTGTCACTTGTAGATAATATTTGGACACTCCACAGTTGTCTAATCTCAGATGGCTGTGACAACGTTTCTTAAGGGTGCATTTTGATGTGCACATTACTCTACAGTAGAAAGACAAGCTTACCAGTGCTGCCATCCAAGGCCACCAGACATCCTGAATACAGCACCGGTTCCCAGGATTTGCCAAGGGGAAACAGACTTGAGGCCTCATACTGTCATTGAGTTGCTTGTTCGGTCTGAGAACATGGGGATCAGGAAGATGCTGTGGTCCCAGCACAAACATCTCGTAGACAGAAAAGAACATTGGCCCCCTTCCAAACTGAGGCCCAAATGGCTGTTATGGGTGAAGAAGCTTTAGATGTTCTTCAGAGCCACTGGAGAGACTGAGATGATGCCAAGGTAGCGACCATGCTATATTCGGCAGGATCAGAGGTGCATCGTATTTTTGAGTCGCTAAACACACAAGAAACAACCTACAATGAAGTTAAGAATGCTCTCAAAGAACACTTTCTACCCTTGGCGAACCAGGACTTCGACAGGTTTGTCATGTGTGCAGAAAAACAATTGGGGGAGGAAACTTTTTAGATCAGTTCTGTGGGAGGCTGCAGCAGTTGGCCAGCATGTGCAGGTGGGAAAATGAAGAGGGCATGGTGCGAAACCATTTTCTACAGGGTTGTAGTTCTGGAAAGCTGCGACGGAAGGTGTTTCGTGATCCTGGTTTGACCTTGCACAGATTTTGGACATGGGGAGAGCATATAACCTGGCAGAGAGTAGAGGTGCCCGGATGGTCGGCAGTTTCACCCTGGGAGGGATTAAGAAGCTTTCGCTGTGGGACGTTCAGCGATGAATGCAGCTCAAAAGCCGCTATGGACTACAAGACGGTAGGAGGGTTTTCAAAAACCTGAACAGGCCCAACCATGTCAGTATTGTGGATACGACCTTCCCCATGCTGGTGAATGTCCGGCAAAGACGAGAGTGTGTGGTCGCTGTGGGGTGTCAGGACACTACACCAGGGTTTGCAGAGCAGCTGTGCCAGTAGCTGCATCAAGGGGCCCCGTGAGATTCAGCAGTGGCAGCCAGAGAAAGCTGAAGAGTGTCGCTGCAGTGGAGCAGGGGATGCAGGAACTTGACATCGCCGAAGAAGACGATTATGAAGTGTTTTTCATTTCCAACATTGCATCTGGTGCCCGTAAGAGACGTCATCCCACATGTGTGGTCAAGATCGGCGAAACTCTGACACCTGTGCTAATCAACACTGGGGCATCGATGTGCATCCTGGTGGCAGGGCACTATGAGGCACTACCGTGTACACCAGTGCTTGAAGGAACCAAAGCAAGAATTTATACATTTGGGGGTGATACACCTTTGCCGCTTAGAGGGGTGTTTGTAGCACTGGTCACTCATGGACAAAACTCCATAAAGGCAAGATTCTTTTTGACAGAGGTGAGTCTGCACTCATTGTTGAGCTGTGCGGCATCCGAACCTCTCAACATTGTGCATTTCACCATGCCTGTGTATCTAGTGGACATACAAAACATCACCAAAAGGTATGCAGACATATTCCAGGGGGTTGGCAAACTCAAGGGCAACCCAATACGCCTCCATATTGACAAGTCAGTGAAGGCCACTGCGTTGAAACATCAGAGAATTCCTTTCCACCTGAGAGTGCAGGTCGAGCATGAGCTTCAGGCACTCATAGACATGGACATAATTGAGAGGGTGGAGGGCCCCACTCCATGGGTCTCCCCAATAGTTGTGGCAGCCAAGCCTAAACAAGCGGGTGCCATGCGCATATGTGTAGACATGAGGCTGCCCAACATGGCAATCCGTCGAGAGCGACACTTAAAACCGACACTGGACGACATTGTTGGAGAACTTCAAGGTGCAGAGTGCTTTCCAAACTTGACCTACGATCAGGATACCATCAACTGGAGATGCATCCTGAATCGTGTTATATAACAACATTCACTGCGCATGAGGGCCTGTACCGGTTCAAGAGGTTACGTTTTGGGATATCTTCAGCAGCGGAAGTCAGAGAGGCACTTGCAGGACCAAAAGGGGTAATAAACCTCAGCGATGACATTTTAGTATTTGCCTCATCCGAAGCAGAACATATGAAGAGGCTGGAAAAAACCCTGGACATGATACAGGAGTTGGTCCTGACTCTGCACAAAGGAAAATGTGAATTTTTAGGAGACAGAATAGAGTTTTTTGGGTTTGTGTTCCATGCGGCAGGCATTTCCCCAGAACCGGAAAAGGTACGGGACATCAGGGAGGCAACTCCCCCAGAATCATCCGCAGACATCAGAAGTTTTCTGGGGATGGTGAATTATTGTGGTTGATTCATCCGAAATCTAGCCTCGCTATCCGAACCTTTAAGGGCTCTCATGAGGAGTGATGCAGCGTGGGAATGGTCCACCAGGGAACAGAAGGCATTTGATGCTATCAAAGCAGCACTAACGGGAGATGAAACCATGGCCTATTTTGACCCCAAAAAGGAGTCGGAACTTGTGGTAGATGCTAGTCCCGTGGGACTTGGGGCAGTACTGCTACAGCCTGATGCACAGGGCCAGATGCATCTAATAGCCTACGCAAGCAAAGCCCTGACTGACACTGAACAGCAGTACTCTCAAATCGAAAGAGAGGCACTCGCTATCTTATGGGGCTGTAAGCATTTTCGTCTATATATTTTGGGCAAGCCTTTGTCAGTAATTACTGACCACAAACCCTTAATCCCTATCATAGCAGGTGGATCATCAAAGCCTCTGCCACGGATAGAGTGATGGATGCTCTCCTTGATGGAGTATGGGGTAAAACCTCAATATAGACCGGGAACAAACAACCCGGCGGACTACTTATCCCAACACCCAGGCTCTGGCACTATGCAGGTAAAACCGGACGAAGATGAATGCGCTGAGGTTGTCCGTCAGGTAGTAGAGGCGGCCATGCCTGTAGCGTTGACCATCCAGGAACTGGCAGATGCATCCAGAGCAAATGAGATGTTCCAACTAGTTACAGCTGCCATGGAAAGTGGAGATTGGAAAGAGATGCTGGCCAACAACAACGAGAGAGAGAGAGGAGCCCAACACGACTTGCAAGTGCTGTGGTGATCCCGAAATGAACTGTCGATCTCAGATGAAGGACTAATGTAGAGAGGGCGCAAAAAATGTGGTGCTACGATCTATGATGAACAAAATGTTGGAACTGGCTCATCAAGGGCACCATGGCATGGCCAAAACCAAGGCCCGCTTACGAGTCAAGGTATGGTTCACGGACATGGATCGGAGGGTAGATGAGTGTGTGCATCAGTGCATTTCATGCCAAGCAGCTAGCCCAGCAGCCAAGGAAACCCACATCCTATCCATGGATAGGAGTGAACAACCATGGGGCACAGTACATGCAGATTTCGGATCCACAGGGAAGGGCACATACTTTTTGGCGACGATTGATCAGTGGTCCCGGTAACCTGAAATAGAGATTGTGGAGTCTACAGCGAGTGACCACAATATCCACGCCTTGGAGAGAATTTTTGCCACCCATGGATTCCCCCTTGAACTGTGTTCAGATAATGGACCTCCTTTTCAAAGACAGCAGGTCGCAAGATGCAAGGAGGAGTGTGGGATAAAACATCGCAAGGTGACTCCTCTCTGGCCCAGGGCAAATGGCAAGGCCGAAAGATTCTTGCGAACCTTGAATAAGGTGTTCAGGATATCGCTGAATGAACGGGGAGAGTTACGAAGAAATCTGTTTTAGTTCCTCTGGGAATACAGAGCATCAATCCATGGGAGTGGCACCTGCAGAAGCCGGGCCACATAGACAATGAAAGAGTCTGAGAGGAGCGGCAAATAAGAAATGAGCGGGAGAGTGACTGGAGGAATCTCCAACATCCTACTATTTCAGTAGGGGACACTGTGCTGGTGCGCAATCGTCACCCAGAGGGGAAATTGTCCCTCACATATGAACCAAAGCCCATGGGTGTGACGAATGTAAAAGGGTCCATGGTGACTGCCACCGATGAAAGAGGGACAGTGACACGGAACGTGTCATACTTCCAAGAAAATTGAGAACCGCTTGGCTGAAGATGATCAACCAGACAATGAGCCAAGGAACTCTGAGGCCAGGTCAGTAGCTGGTGACAGTGAAGGTGGCGGGGACCCACCACCCATGTACTCCCTTCACCAAGGTGCCTGTCGAAGATACCCAAGCAGGGAAGGGCGCAGGTATCTGGCACAGTTCCAAGACTTTATAATGTACACAGACCCCTGAGTCCTCGAGTACGACCATCATGACCGACGTTGGGTCTGTGGCTCCACAAATATGTCTTGTACCACATGTCAGCCCCTGTTGGGCTATGTTATAATCCTGTTTATTGTTCTGTTTTATTCTTTAAACAAAAAGGAGGAATGTTGCAGCACAATACGCTGTGAAACACGCATGCGCAAGCCTCGTTATGAGCCGCACATGCGTGGTTAATAAATGGGAGCCAGTGCGCGCTAGTTGCTGCCGGGACCACAGACCAGCAAGATGTGTCCAAGTATTCTTGTGTACAGGTGCGTGCTTGAGTGACTCGGGTGGCCTGAGGTTTCTGCCAACAACAGGACCCACATTCATAACCTCAATACACTGTGTATAACAAAACAACAAAACATGTTGACAAACGTGTGTTTCGGTCTTTACTTAGGTGTTTATTTCACTACACCACCCCATTTTGGTTAGGCCTTCATCATGACAAAGTTCACTCCCCATAATGAAACTTGAGTCAAAAGCACGTGTAGATTCTTCTATTCCCAAGTGTCCAAATTGTACATGCAAGAAAATGCACTACCATAAGTTTCAAACTCACTCACTCTCAACAAACTCCAATACATTCAAACAGTCAGGGTAAAATATCTTACTTGGGGCTCCAAATAGCTCTCCCTTTCAACTTCTACAAATGCTCCTCAAGAAGGTTTTATTCATAGGCTTCTTCTCTTCGAGTAAATCTAGAGAAGGAGGGTAATAGTGTAGGCACATTCCCTATGTTTTGTATTATGTTTATGTCTCACCAAAGACATCTAACCTGTATTACTTTGTCCATATTTTCATACTTCTCTGGAATTTCTCTACAGTGTTGGACCTGAAACCGTGGTATCTGTGGGGACAGATGTACTTGGATGTCATTGTTGATTGTTATTTCCATGTCTATATCTAAATCCCAGTTCAGTGTTACTTGGTGCTCTCTACTATATGAAAAATGTCTCCATTTGCCCCAGTATGCTTATCCGTACCCCTTTTCCAACACTGTAAAAATACACAATTCCAGGCGGCCAAGCACACAGATTCAAGTGCATTAAATTTGGCGCACTTTAATGCTTTGAAGATGAATACCCTGCCTGGTCTCACATTAGCTATCAGCTCACAAACATGTTAAAACATAATGGCTGAATCCGTGAATATAACCACGGCTTTGCTGCATGATTGCATTCTCGTTCAACTTGCTGTTTGTAAAATAAACAGACAAGGTGTCTCTCTTTGCCTGAGTCCTTCATTAAAATTGACTCGTTTTAGTACATTAAAACAAATGCTCCTTATCCCTGTGTAATCTCACATTAGTTGTCCACTCCCACCATGATACGGCAGTGAGGCTGAATCTGTGGGTGTAAACACGGCATTACTACACCGGTTGCGTCCTCATTCACATCGCTCTCTTGTGCGAAAAAACAGGCGCAGTGCCCCGCTTCTCCCGATTCCTAGTTCACCTTTCTGCATGTCTGAAGTGGCTAGACAGTCTCACTCTGTGTGCCGTTACCACTCTGTGTATCAGTCCTCGTGGACCAACAGGCGTGTGACCACTGTGCTGTGTCAGAAGTTGTTATGTTATGTTAAGTTGAATTATACTGCACACCCCTACCATTTGTATGGTCTCCAGATGCTCATGTGGCTCTGTAACAAAGTGGGTGAGGTGGGTTGGGTTTGTTTGGGAGGAGGAATAGGATACAGGTTGTGCTCTTCCTTTGATGCTTGCAGAACCAGGAGAAACTGGCATCTGTGCCTGTCGGAATTCTGAATGTGTTTGGATTGTATGCACTGAGGTTATGGTATCTAGAGGGGCAACATCCAGGGACTGGGTTGTTTGTTTGCAGCTGCCTGTTCTTTTCGGTCAATGTGTGGGATGTATGTTTTATGTGTGTTAGGGCTGATCCATTAGGTCATGTGAGGTATGTGTGGGGTATGCTGGAGAGGAGTGAAAAGCAGGGATGGTTAGTGCTTAGTACAATGTGGTTGTTTTATTGGTTTCAGGATCTCTGATGTCCTTTGATTGTCTTGGGTCCATGGTGATGGTTGTGGGAGGCGTCCATTTTTATGCTAGTCTCATGAGTTGAATAGCCATGCTCTCCGTTGATTGCTAAAGGTTAGGTGATCTTCAGACATTCTCATTTCCATTGGGATTGAGTTCCATAGTTTAGTTATCAGACGGGATAATGATAATTTTGTCTTAGGGTTTAGTTTCAAATTGGAGGTTGTTGATTGATCTTAGGTTTCTTTTTGTTTGGTAGCTGTTGATTTTGCCTTCCAGCAATTCGGCTCCTTGTCTGTGTCATGATTTGAGAGCAATGCAGATGGCTTTGAAGTTAATGCGTTTTAAGGGAGCCACTGTAGACTTCTCAGGGCTGGTGTGGTGCGGTTTCTTCTGTTTAATGATATGATATGATTGGTTATTTATAACATGCTTAATCCCCAGAGGTTTCTAGGCGCAGACAGGATCGAACCTGTGGTACTTCATGTCATCCTGTTTCCAAGGCGAGCACGTTGCCCCTGAGCTATCCTTCCGAGAGTATCCTTGCTGCAGTATTTGGGATGCGTTGGAGTAGGTAGAGGCGGTTCATGTAATCAATTCTTGATAATACCAAGGAGAATATTGCAAGGGTTCTGAGTGGGAAGGGTGGATTCCTCTAATTAGTTGCAGGAGATAACATCATTTCTTTGCTATTGCGTTGACTTGTGTTTCGAGTGAGAGTCCGTTGTCCATGAGTATTCTCAGGTTTTTTATCGTGGAGATGCTTTTGGATGGGTTCCCATGCCATTGTAAAAAAAACGTATAATTTTTGCTTTGAATGTGATGCCCAGTACAAAATGTCATGCCAGAAGCAAAAAATATAACCAGACTGGCTGACGCAATGCAGTCCAGCCTAGCCAAGTAACGAAACGTATCATATTTGCTTTAACATTGATGCCCTGTAGAAAATGCACTCCCTTCACAATGCTCTGAAGTGAGAGTCCAGCTCGTGAGCACTCACTCACTCAACCAAACACATTCATTCAGCATTCATACACATTCGCCCGCAGACCCATACACATTCACTTGTGCAGCCATACACACTCAGAGCACTCATAACTCTTTCACCCGTGCACCCATAACACACTCTCTTATTCACACACACACCCCCACACAACATACATTCTTTCACTCACATGTGTGTCCAAACATACATTCATTCATACACACTTAGCTATGCACACATTTACATACACATGTTTATCTTACCTGCAGGGCCGATCCAGAATCAATTCTGCAGGACAGGACCCCACAACGGCTCTCTGCCTCCATCACAACATGAACAAGAACCGGAAGCAGGGCGAGTTTCCGGGTCCCTGCACATGGTCACACAAGCTGGAGCACTCCCTGGACTATGCCCCATCTGCTCTGAATGTGCAGGGAAGCACAGTAGTGTAGTAGTGTTGCCTATGCACGTTCAGAGCTGCAGTACCACAGCCAGCATCCCCAATGGGCATCTTAAGACTGGGGAAGAAAAACTCCTTTGGCCATGCTGCCTTGGCGGCTCACCAAAATGGGGGGGGGGGGTCATTGCCCTATTGCTCATTATGGAGGAGTGGCACCTGATTATCTGTTTCGCACACCTGAGGGTGAATTGACAAATGCAACTCAAAAGCCAGAACCTGCGTGGAAAATACTCGCTTCCTGACAAAATCAGAGTGGTTGGCCATTATACATAGAACGTGTGTCTTAAATAGATAATACTGTCATGTTTACTCAGCGTTTCTTTCCAGAGTTCACCATTATTACCCAATGTTGAAAGGGTGAAATGCTTAATTAGCACTGACAGGATTCTAAAAGGCGAGCCTGGCCTCAGGTCTGAGGTGAGTGCTTAACTTGCTGAGCTACCTTTCCAAAGGTAGGAACACATGGAAGAGCAAGAAGGAAAGAGAGGAAGAAGGTGATACGAGTACAACTGATTCAATCTAAAAGGGCAAATATCAGTCGGTTTAATTTCCTCTGGTATTTTCCGTGCATCCTCTTTGGATGGAATGTCATTGTCAGGCCATTTGAAAGACCGTGAAGCCTGCCCCCTGCTTGCTGAGGTTATTGATTGCTGCCATGAGATCCCCCTGTCTCTTCCCGCATACATGTCCTTGGCAGAAAGTGACTGTCACTCCCTAATAGATTTTTCTCACTCTCACTTCACAGGGTCCTGTTACACACATGAGCTACTTTCAACCTCCAGCGTTTCTAGTAATTAACCCCTGATTGATAGCCTCACGTAAACCAACTCACTGGATGCGTGTATTGTAAGATAGCTGAGTGAGTGAAATGGTAACCCCAGACATTTGTGCTCAGTCTGTAATCACTGATCTAAAGCCTGGCAGATCTACTCAGACATTCACCCTCCCGAGGTTGTTAATATTAACAGCCATCGCAGTGCCTAGAAGCAGAAGGCATCTGAGAAGAATCACTATATAAGTGATACCATCTTATGTTTGGTGGGTAGACAGTGATTGGATTCAGTAGTCATGGAAAGAGGTCAAGAAGAGCTCGGATTTCCACAGAATTGCTTGGCTGGAACGAGAGAGCAGAGTCAGTGTGATGGGCAGGTACACCATGCACCATGGTGCCTGGCCTTGCAGCCGTAGCGCAAAGTTACCTGAGCATAAATACACACAACTCAAAGGGTATTGCACCTTCTTAAGACATTATGCCCAATGTTATGGCCCAGCAAAGCAAAACGGAGGAGGAGATGGCTGGAGGGTTCAGAATAAATCTTAAGTGCTATCATGTCAGAGAGGTGATGGCTTCTACGATACACATGGTTCAATGTCAAATAACCCTCTTAATTAGTTCTGTTGGTGAATAGGGGGTGTGCTCCCTTAATGAATACACATAAGCATTGCAAAAAAAGTCTCCCACCATACTCATATCAACTAGAAACAAGCCCTCAAACAATATTCAATCCAGCTAGTGAGAAATACACCCACAACCACTAGAAATAATTGACATCATAAATACCCGTGCTAAGTACAAAAAGGCGGTGCCCTTGAGTGGGGTGCAGGCGGCTCAGGAGGGATTCCTTGAGCCGTCCGTCCTACCTGCATCTTTGCTTCTCCAGTCCAAGCCTTGTCTGAAGAGTCCAACCCCACCCTCTGCCGTCCAGAAGGCAAGGTATTGCAACGCTTGGCTGATTCTGAAATGGACTGTTCTCCCTTGCCTAGACTGGGCTGGACTGTTCCTGAAGGGCCATGCACATCTGGAACGATTTTGTCTATTCTGTAATGTTTTGCATATTCTGAAAGTGTCTGGCCTTCCATGAATTGTCTTTCATATTCAGAATTGCTCTGCCCACTCTTTATGACTCTGCCCACTCTGAATTGCCCCGCCTATCCTGAATTGCTCAGCCCATTCTGCAACTCTATGGCCACACTAGATTGTTATATGCTGGACTGATCTGCCCTCCCTTCTGATATAATAACTTCTGCCCATTCCTAATTAGTTGCCCATTCATTCAACTTCCATTTTTGTACAATATACATCCCTTTGAGCGTAGCATAGTTTTCCTTATTGTGATATCCTTGTTCCAGTTCTGTGCAAAAAAGACTAGCGGCTGAAAATGTTTATACAAAAATGGTAGCTCAGAAGTTAAAATAATACTCACTCAATCATTACTAAGGATAGGTCGTATAAAATACTCCCTCGATCGGTTCTAATGTGAAATAGTGCTAATGACTGCTTGTAATCCATATTATTAGCATTCAACATGTTTACACATATATCATACATGTTTAAAGGTGAGAAAAGCAACACTGATGATTGATGGCTGGAAGGGTTTGGATTAGGCATAATCTCTGGCCTTACCTTGGACACCCCTCCCACCATCCTTTGCCAGCCTGCCATAGAAGTTACAGAAAGGGAAAGCTCATATGCAAGTTAGGCTTGGCCCCAGCCAGAACGAGGCAGTCCAGTCCAACCTGAAGTGACAGGTCACATGTCCTCTGAACAAGACAACTTGGGTCTCTAGGCACAGCAGGCTCCAGATCTGTGTCTGGACAAACTCGTCCCACTCAGGGTGATGTATCATTTTTGGGTTGTGACCAAGCATGATTTGCATCTGGTCTTCGACCTTCTGTCATTGTATGGTTGGCTGGAAAACAATGGTCGCCAGGATTTTCCAGATCGGTAGACAATGGTTCAAATTAATTCACAACCTTCCAGCCATCAACCTTCAGTTTTGCATAAACATGAGAAAAGAACCAAAGAGGAACAAAAAAGAGACACATTCCCAATTCACAAAATAGCTTAATCTGTTTTATAGTGTTAAAAGTAGACTTTTCCATTTTTTATTAATTTGTTTTTCCTTCGATGAAGTGTGACCAGGTATTTTCACACGTCAATAGAATATATTTCGTACTGTTGCCAAGCACTCAGGGGTTAAGGAGTGCTGCCCCCACCGGTGTGGGGGCGGAGCCATGTTACGGCGCCAAGGTTGGAAACGGGGTTTCTGGGTAAGGCGCGAGAAACGCCAGGATCGATGCAGAGTTCAGTGAATAAAGAAGGTATCCACTATCTCCGTGTGCGCGTCCTCCTTTTCCGTGGCCTGCAAGAGGCAACACTAGAGACGAGGTCATTCCCGTGCGCCCACGGAGTCCTCCTTTTTGGCAGTCCGCCGTTCCTCCGTGGCTTTCCGCCACTTCTGCGCTGCATGCGCGTTGGAAGCCGTTCCTGCTGGCAATCCGCCAGTTCCTCTCTCCGGTTGTGACTGGGACTCCCCCCGCCCCTCCACCTCCTACACGAGCGGCAGCTGCTGGCCGCACCCGAAAACGCTGCAGTTTTCTCTCCTTTTATCCTGCACCACATCAAGAGACACGACTTTGGACCCTGGCAGTCCGCTTGATCCCCACGTTGTGACGAGCACTCCAGGAATTGTGCAGTGGGGCCCTAGCCATCCGCTGCGGCCCCCCTACGTCGCGTGCCGGCGAGCCTGCCCACGCCCTCCAGAGGCCCAACAAGGATGTTTGGCAGTGCCCTCATACTGCCAGCGCTCGCTGCGAAGCAGTGCTGTGTGCCATCCCTCCCTACAACGTCGGTGACGCTGCATGCCCATCTGTGGCACCCGACCTCCCAGGTGGGTCACGCTCCGCCAGCCTAACCAAAACATCCACAAGGGCCGAACACATCTTCTGGCATCATGAGCACTCCGGCCTCCGCCTCAGGGTCCAACCCTGGGTCACCTACACCAGCTCATATTGTACAGCCGATTCAGCTGCGACTACCACCGCCTTTCACCATGACTCCACAAGCCACGAAGGGGCCCAGATGGACTGATTGGATGGAAGATTTCCAGCATTACGTCAGGGGGTCTGGTGATGGTAATTCCCCCAATATTAGGGACATCTTCCTCAATCTGGTAGGGGGTGAGATAAAGACTGTGGTCAAAACCATCCCTGCAGCTGAACAGAACACTTTCAAGGACTTGATCAAGGCTCTAGATAGACTCCTCATCATAGAAGTTAATCGTGACTATGAACGATACCTATTCAATAAGTGCACCCAAATGCCACAGGAGACAGTTGACGAATTCATAACCCGCCTAAGAGTAAAAGGCGCAAACTGCCAATTTGACGCATTCTCGTTGGAGGAAGCTATAGATTGAGGGTCATTGAAGGCTGCCTATCCCCTGCTCTCAAAAAACAGCTCCTGAAGAAACCCCTCACCATCCAGGAAGTGAGCGAGCTCGCTCGCATACATGAGAGGGTTGATGCCCAAGCTACATCCATGGGCAATCCGAGCAACCCCAAGCAAGACACAGCGGAACTGGTCCAACCATACAACCATCTCGTCCAGGTGACAGAGGGCCACAGTCATACAGAACTCAAACCATCCAAACTCCTCGCCAACAAAGACAGTGCTATCGTTGTGGGATGTCTTTTCCACATGCAGGCTCATGCCCAGCTTTATCACAACGGTGCACGAACTGCGGAAGAGAAGGACATTTTCCTTCGGTGTGCCGGGAAGGCATACCATTTCCCCCTGCAAGGCCCCAACCGCCTGTCAGGCCATTTTTTCGTCCGCCACCTCCACGATACATCCAACCCAGATACTACCAACAAGGCCAGGGACAGAGGCGATATGTCAGGGCCATCAACGAATACCAAACGCCGGGGTACCCACTACAGCCAGAGCAGACTGATCGGACCAAATATTTCATGGACGAATATGACCATCCACCAGAGGAATACGGGCCTGAGTCTCTCTACCAGGACGAGCAGGGAGCCGCATATGACATGCCATATGACCCATATGACCAAGACGAGTTTGTCAATCTCATACTCGACACTGAAGAGGCCAGAGAAGCCCCAAAAATCCCCATCAAAATGGGAAACAGACAATTTCAATTCATGATTGACTCAGGCGCTACTGTCAACATAATGGGCGAGCAGGACTATGCCGTACTACCGAACCCACCACACTCGAACAGTCTCGCTCAAGGATATTTCAGTGGGGAGCTACCACCCCCCTACCGACGGTAGGATGTTTCACACAACGCCTTCTCCTAAATGGCCGGAAAGTTGACACAACAATACACATTATCCGGTCACTTTCCAGAAGCCGATGCCTACTCAGCTATCACACGGCATCCCGCCTGGGGTTGATTGAAATACACGTGAGGCCGGGAGACTCCATCACAGCGACCTCCGAGAGCACAAACACGAGAGACACAGTTGGCACCATCGCATGCTACCAGCCGCAGAACCTGGTCACACAGCTTGACATCACAAGGGACTTCCCCAACCTCTGCATGGGGCTGGGCAAACTCAAGGCCCCTCCCATCCGGCTCCACATCGACACATCGGTGAGGCCAGTACCGCAACATCCCCGGAGAGTAGGTTTTCACCTGCAAGCGGCAGTATCAGATGCACTCCAACAACTGCTGTCTGATGGCATCATTGAACCAGCCACAGGTCCGACACCATGGGTTTCCCCACTCGTGGTTGTACCCAAAGAGGGTGGAAAGATCCGTTTGTGCGTGGACATGAGGGTGGCAAACACTGCCATTCAGCGCGAGAGGCATCCGGGCCCGGTCATTGAGGACATGATTGTGCAACTGAACAACGCTCGGATGTTCTCCAAACTCGACCTCAACCAAGGATACCATCAGTTGGAGCTGCATCCGGAATCCAGACCCATCACGACGTTCGCGACTCACGACGGTCTCTACAGGTATCGACGTTTGAACTTCGGGATCTCATCAGCCGCGGAAATCTTTCAGGAGGCCATCCGACAGGTGATCAGACCCATCAAGGGCACACTGAACTACAGTGACGACATCCTCGTTTTTGGATCATCTAAAGAATCTCATGACAAAGCCCTACTCGCCGCGTGTGCAGCACTCCAGGAAGCGGGACTCACTCTCAATATTGCCAAGTGCCGCTTCAGCAAGACAAAGCTGAAATTTTTTGGACACATCTTTTCCAGCGAAGGTATGATGCCGGATCCCGACAAGGTTGACACTATCACCAACTTGGATGAACCGCGACAGGTTGCAGACGTTCGCTCATTTCTCGGCATGGCTGGCTACTGTGCGAGGTACATACCACACTATGCGTCCCTTACCGACCCACTACGGAAGCTTCTCCAGAAAGAAACTGTGTTCGAGTGGACCCCTGCTTGCCACCAGGCATTCTCTAACATCAAGCGTGCCCTGATGGAAGCACACCGCCTGGCATATTTCAATCCTTCATGGCACACTGAAATCGTGGTGGACGCAAGCCCAGTGGGCCTTGGTGCCATCTTAGCCCAAACCAGCGGGGCGGATGTCCACCCAAGACATGTGGTCGCCTATGCGAGCAGGGCCCTGTCCACCCCGGAACTGGCCTACTCCCAGGCGGAGAAGGAGAGTTTAGCCGCCGTCTGGGCGTGCAAACATTTCCATGACTTCATCATTGGGAAAAAGTTCACCTTAATTATGGACCACCAGGCCTTGTTATCGCTCTTTGGCAACCCGCACACCAAGATGCCCCCTAGAATCGAGCGGTGGGGAATCTGTTTACAAGAATATGACTACGACATCGTGCATCGACCCGGGGGTGACCTTAACCCCGCTAACTATCTGTCACGACACCCAGTTGGGGCCCCACTAACCCGCGAAGGAGACATCGCCTATGTACAATACATAGCGTCCAACTCGCTACCACCGGCGCTGTCCCTGGAGAGAGTTGCCGCTGCATCAGCGGCTGACCCCACCCTGGCACTCGCCATCAGCCTCACATTGACCAACAAATGGAGGGATCACCACAGAGCAATGCTGGCACACCCAGGGGTGTGCAAACAGGAAATTGAAAGGCTGGCCAAGGTACATAGCGAACTGGCCGTCAAGGACAACGACATCCTCCTAAGTAGGAGTGCAGAATTGTCATCCCCGCCACGCTCAGGAAGGAAGTAGTCAGTACGGCCCACGAGGGACATAGAGGAGCGGAGAACACCAAAAGACAGCTGAGGTGCCATGTCTGGTTCCCGTTTCTAGACGCGGCAGTAGAAGAATGGGTGAAGAACTGCCTTGCCTGCCAGTGCACGGCTCCTGCGGAACATCCACCCCCGCTCCAACACACACAGATACCCGAACGGCCGTGGGAGCGTGTAGCCATGGACTTCTATGGGCCCACGGAGGAGGGTGACTACCTCCTGCTCCTAATAGACGAACACTCACGTTTCCCGATCGTCAAAACAGTCACCACCACCGCATTCCCTCAAGTAGCGGCGGCAATAGAGGAGGTGTTCAGCGAGTGGGGGATCCCCAAAATAGTCAAATCTGACAACGGGCCCCCGTTCAGTGGATATGAATTTGGAACACTAGCGGAACACCTAGGGTTTGAACATATGAAGATAACCCCTCGCCCCCACAAGCGAATGGGATGGCTGAACGTTTCATGGCGTCGATCAAGAAAACAAGACAAAGAGCCAAAGTAGAAGCAGTCGATCCGCACCAGGCACTGTGCCGACTCCTACGGGACTACAGAAACACTCCTCATGAAGCCACCAACAAGACACCTGCCGAGCTAATGTTTCGCTACAAAGTGCGAACCCACATACCGCGCAATTCATCTGATGAGGAGCTGCCTGACATGGACGTACTCCGAAGGGACGCGGAAGCCAAGGAGAGAGCAAGACGAGAGACAGATGCTCGCCGCCACGCGGTGATACAAGATTTCCACATAGGGGACGAAGTACTCGTCCAGCAACCAATGCCCAGAAAGACAGATCTGCGGTTTGCTCCAAGCCCCATGAGGGTAACCGCAGTGAAAGGCATGATGGTGACGGCCGAGGATCAAAGCAGAGCTGTCACCAGGAACTGTCAACAATTCAGACACTACACCAGACGAGAGGGAACAGTGCCATTTCAGCGATCGACCTCTCCAGAACCGCGAGAGTCGCGGGATGACCCGTGGATCCCTCCGGGAGGAGACCCAGGAGGGACAAGCAGAGAAGTGAGAACCACGGAACTGCAAGAGGCAGGTGACCAAGATGATAGGCCACGGAGAGTTGTAAGGAAACCTATGAGACTTGTTGAAGAATGTTGATTTCGATGTTTGAATATATTGTTCGGGGGTGATGTTGCCAAGCACTCAGGGGTTAAGGAGTGCTGCCCCCACCGTTGTGGGGGCGGAGCCATGTTACGGCGCCAAGGTTGGAAACGGGGTTTCTGGGTAAGGCGCGAGAAGCGCCAGGATCGATGTAGAGTTCAGTGAATAAAGAAGGTATCCACTATCTCCGTGTGCGCGTCCTCCTTTTCCGTGGCCTGCAAGAGGCAACACGTACCTAATCCATTTCCCTGTCAATTTGCATGCAAAAATGACACGTGATCCCTATTCTAGTGCGTCTTCATAAAGCCTGCATAATCTCGTTCTCTTTGGAATTTACGAACAAGCCCATCTTCAAACCATCAGATCTGCTAGTCCCTGCATGAATTGTGTGCATTTATTCTCTGGATCTTACCAAGCCCCGAGGAATGTTTAGACCCCAGCTATCTGTATTACATTTCATACATTTGCAGACACAAAACAAAGATTTAGTGATGTGCACGAGCATTTATTCCTGCTACTCCATGATTCCACAGTAGAAAACAACCTTTACTTAAAATACTTCATGGACAACAAAGGATTTAAGAAGCTGTCCCCACCACCAAAAAGCTTCAGCATCCAAGTGGCTCTTGGTGAAAAAGCAAAAACCTTTAGCCGGGGAGACTTTTGCACTAGCCTCATACAATGCATTCTGGAAAGAAAAGCTTTTAGGATGTGATGTTAAAATTAAAATTCATTTCCTTTAACGTTTCTATTAATAGATGTAGGGGCCAATTTGAGTCCGAGGATGTCTATTGAGAATGTCTATTGGTGCTGATTTCCTGAGATGAATGAGGGTCTTCCATGCCAGCCCCACCCCCCACTAGATTATGTAAATGGTCCCTATTCTTTCTACCTGGTAGAGTAATTCGCAGGCAGGACTGCATAATGATCTGAGGCGGCTACATGCAATCATGCAGAAAACTGATGTAAGATGAACGTGGGCAGGAGGGCTGGGCACCGGAAATGCTGGCAAGATGCCGCTGCACAGGAAACTATTGTGTGGAGGCCGGGGGAGTGCAATCCTGCCACCTGTAAGTAGGAGAGCAAATATAAGACATGTGATGGCTCAAAGCAGCGGGGTGAGCAGAGTTGTGGAGGGGCGAGGGAACGAAATGGGAGCCGGCGAATCCCCCAAAAGCAAAGGCGGAAAGGCAGCATCAACGGTGGCAAGACCTGCTGGTGTGTTGCCTTCTAGGAAAGGGTGGGGGAGTTCGGAAAGTTAGCAACATGGCGCTGGTCTGGAGGAATGTCAGCATTGTGCCAGCAGCATTCTAACCCTGTCCCCAGGACTGAGCATCCCTGGAATTTCAATATGGATCCCTAGAAGTCACCAGCTTTGATTATTACTGCTTTTTAAGGATTTGCCCGTGTACAGCTTTCATTTGAACAGTTCTCCCAAATAGAAGTAGCAGGCGGGTTTCTGTCGTGCCTCAATCAATACTCATGCCAGAAAGTGAGAAGGACTCAATCAATAAACGTTCATGCTAAACATGAGACAAATGCACTAAACCAATGGTTGTGATGAAGGGCAAGAAAGTCTGCCTGAATCAATCCTCATGCCAAATAGTGGGACAGGCTCCCCCAATAAATATTCATGACAGATAGCAAGGAGGTCTCCATCAAGCAATACCTATGCCAAATAGTGAGAAAGGCTCCCTCAATCAATATTAAGAAAAAGACCCATATTCAATAGTTATGCAAGATGCAGGGAAAGCTGTCCACAGCCAATCTTCCCTGGCAACTACTGAGTCTGCCCATATCAATGTGTATGTCCAGTATTGAGAAGGAATCCACAATTAGTGCTCCTGGCAGCTGATGAGAGCCAAGAAGCACTCATCCTGCTTCCGGTTATCCGTCTCTCCACCACGCTCCCCACAAATAGTGGCCGAGTTAAAGGTCACCATTACTAATTAAGCTTCAACAAACCAATGATTGTGAGCCCCACAACACATACAAAGAGCACCCAAATAGCTAAAAGGAAAATCTTACAATAAGAAAGGTCGCTTCTCTGAGAGAAAAAGGGCTGTTCTGGCCACAGTCTGGGTCCTCAGGGACCCAGATTGGCTCCATTCCTTTGAAGAGTGCCTAGAGGCAAGAGGGGAGAAAGCTGAAACAAAGTCACTCATGGTTCCTGTCTCTCATTCACATACTTCAGTCAACAGGGGCTGGTTTGGAAGAGCCCGAAAGACAGAAAGCCCATGATCTAAAATTGTTTGCAGTCTTACTCCAAAATGTCTCACCATTCTCGTGATAACTGATTGTGTTTGTGGTCGCCAGTCTTGAATGGCATTAGATGTCATTGCCTCACTTCCATTATCATGAACAATGCACAACCAGGTCTTCATTCAATGACCTAGGACAGGTGTTTGTCAGGCACGGAAACGTCCCATTTTCACAGCAAATAAAACATCCGTTTTGGGAGTACTATCCCAATTTGGCACATTTCACTCTCACCTAGACAATTCTCTCTTCATTCAGCCTGGCTCAAAAACGCTTCAAGGAATAATATCTGTAACTTTAATTACCCCCTGTACTGCTAGTTAGCACCTCACCTCGTTTTTAAAACCCCTTTCTGAATTATTTCGAGTAGAATTGCAGTCTTCTGCCGATTTCCATTTGTAATCGAATGGTCACACAGAGAGAGATAATACAACTTCTTGTAAAATTATGGGTGATTTAAAGACTCACCACAAGAAACTGGATAGGTGTAATTTCTATGAATGAATTAATGTATAATAATTCCCAATTCGCATTATCGACAATGTCACCATGTTTCCATGTTGCACACACCTTTCTCCCCACCAATCACTACAACTTTCATTTACTCGTTGTGAGTTTCTTTAACAAGGAGCAACCTTAAACATTTAATTTAATGTCACTAGCCATAAGGTCTATCAGCCACCTGTCTTATAAATAAAGATGATTCTAAGGCCTTTTTGATTCCATGCTATGTCATGCTATGATCTACTATATTGGGTTTTGAGGTTTTTCTGCACACCTTACCAAATTGCCCATTGAGTTATTTGGCTGCTCCCTGCTCTGACTTGTTCAATTTCCATGTTCCAACACACAATAAGGATATCAACGAAGTCACCCACGCATAACATCTGAACACCCCATCTAACATATGTCAAACAGGACTGTAGAAGAGCAGCCGAATGCCTCTACAGGAAGTCCCGCCCCTATTCTGCCTACATGTTGGAAACCAGAAATTGCGACATGTGCGATGCCAGTAGTGGTACCTATACCACGAAGAGTCTGTGAGATGAGGTATCCATTAAGTAAGCCCTATGTGAAGTATCCTCGAAAAGGCTGATGATCTTACGAGAAAAGCACCTGAAGAAGTGTGAAGATGCAAAAAGGAGAGGCTGGTGACTTCATGAAGCATGTGATTGACCCACTGAGAAGGATGGCCAGAATGCATAGGTGATAGAAAATGTGATGGTGAAGTAAAGAATTTAGAAGATTTTCATGTGCGGATGAAGATTGCATGAGTGTGAATAATACTGAAGAAAATGCAAGCCGTTCAATAACTGTACAGACACTGTAACGCAAGTAGACTAAGTATTCATAAGGCTGGCTATACGTAGTATATAGACTGCAGGCGGTGCCTCCATCATATATGTATATAGAGTTCTGGACATTCAATGGTATATTTTAGTAGCGAGTCTCCATGAAGGAAGATGGATTTGAAGTTACGTGTGTCGCAGCAAAGAATAGGCTTGAATTCGAAGCAAGATCAGATAGGCTGTCTGTCTTGATGTCAAAGACTGGAAGCAGCCAATAATTGGTTACAGTGTGCGAAGAACAGTACACGTGAGAAGCCAAGGCATCCCTTGTTAAAGTTGCAAAGAAGGAACACCATGGATGACAAGTTTCTTCATTAAAGACGAATAAATGCTATAATGTTATCAAATTCACTGTCTCTGATCACGTGAGCTGAGGATGTAAACCGACGAAGAGCAGTGTGCACCGGACTGAAGATAGCAAGTGCTCACACTCCCATATATACCCAGAGACAAGAAGCTACTGCAAGGCCAAGTTCAAAGACAATGTGAATGGTAGACGGCATGAGTGAAGAGAGATGGCAGGCTAATTGGGTGGGAAGATAAGGTCAAGTCCACCCACCAACATCTGGGGTACTACCTTACATGCTGCTAGAGCCTCAAATGTTCCAGAAGGGTACACACATGCCAACCAATTGTAGAGGGCAGGATAACGAAGAGCCTTATAGTTTAAGAGCCAATGAGGTGTTGTGTTTCTAATTATTTTTGAAGATGACTTGCATGAAGGGAAGGCATGAGTGGCCCACCTGACTATAGAGACCCAATCACAATCCCAGTCCCTATAGAAGTATACTTAGATGTTCCCCTAGAGCCAACCACAATCCCATGTATGTTTTCTTAATTTGCCACGTAGTATGATGTCACGAATGATGAGTTTTTGCTATAAAGGTGTGATTTTTTGTAAGAATCATTGAGATCATGCTTTGTAATGTCCGTTGATGTCCGTTGTACCCCGTTTTAGATAATTGTTAATAAAACAGTGTTATTTGCCAACTTCCTGAGTCTGTCTTTTTGTGTAGTTTGAGAAGTTATTCTCTGTCCCATCCATAGTATGACATGTTACCTTGAGTAAAAAGGCATCAGGGTTCAGGACACTGCACAATTACAACCAATTTACATACTGCACCTCATGACAATGCATCTTGGCATACATGCCCATAAGGCTCCCCTTCGGACACAAATGCCCCTGTGCTCTCAACACCAGACACCTAGAAAATGAGCTTCATGCAGGGCTAACATCACCTTCCTTTTTTCAGATCCACCAGAATTCCTGTATAGTATGAAAACGGCAGCAGAGCGTGCTATAATTTTATCTATTTACTATGCGCTGAAGCCTGCATGCATTAGGGGGGCGCAGTATGAGAGACAGAAAGATGGTCCAAGTAATAGGAGGAAAGCCAAAAAAGAACAATCTCTAACAGAACAATAAGGTATTGAATTTGTTCCTGAATGTAAGTGTATTCTCTTCAAGATTCAGCTTAACTGGCAATTTATTCCAGGTCAAGGCAGCCTTCACTGGATAGAATCAATCTCTGCCCTTAGTCTGTTTACTATGTGGGCATACTAATCTCATGGAATCCTTAGATCTAGTGACTCTTCCTGAGTTCAGGATAGAGAGGCGATCCTGTAGACACCCAGGAACCTTTCCGGATAGGCATTTATAGGTCATAGTATTAATTTTAAAGTTTATTATGGCTTCAATTGGTAGCCAATGTAGCTCTTTCCTATATCCTGGCATATGATCACACCTTGGAACTTTTTTTATGATTCTGATGGCACCATTTTGCAATGTCTAAAGTTCCTTAATGCAAGCTCTACTTGTCAACCGATCTTCTGAATCGAACGCTTCCACGATTCCGCATACAAGCTGGTTTTTCCGCATTTTGGATGTTCCCCTAGCCTTATTGAACAATCGAGGGCCCAAGCGCCCAGCCTAGCAACTTTCAGCCATGGAGAGGTGACGAATGAAAATATCCAGGCATTGCTCCCTCCCAGGACCCACGGCTTCTCACATTGGCTCCCACCCAACGGTCTCCTGCACCCCTTGACTGCTAGCAACTGGCTGACTAGCACCGTATACCACAGAAGTTCCTTTTCCAAAGCAACATCTGCAGGTCCAGATGAAGGTAGCCTCCACTGCCCGCCGAAACATCCTTGGACACACATTTATTCTGCAGTCCTCCTTAAAACACCAAGAAACCACTTTCTGACGTTGACCTTGGATTGGTCTATACACATCCACAGTGACCATAGATTGGTCTCCTATCTAATCAGGATACAATACTTCATTTTTTAAACTGATTTAGAGCCATAGGAAAGCACATTTTCAGGCGCTCGGAAAACAAAAAACTCTCAAACGTGATAACAGCAGATAACAGCAGGTTGGAGTTGTGTGGGTGGTGAATTCATTTCTTTCACAAACTATACATGATATAGGCTAAACAATGTTTCTTTCGCTGATCATGAGTATAGAACAAAATCATTGCTTTGCATCTGTTGTTATTGCATATTTGTAGCAAATTTTGTTCACTAGTACAATCCATATTTGTGTTTTAGGCATTGTTTTTGCCATCTTTTACCATTTTATTTATGATTGTGTGAATTTGTATGAATGAATTTTCTTTGTTCAAAGAAAGTAAAAAAAGCTTCTGATTAAATAATGACTACTAAGCTAAACGGTGGCTTACCAGAGTTGTTCTCCTTGTTGGTGCTTTGTACTCCAACTGGGCTAGCCACGGGTAATGATTTTGCATATCCAGAGCTATTTTAGGGTTCAACATTTGTTGGTTCTGGAGGTTAATTTGATGAGAGCCTCTTTTTCAGTTTATGTAACTGCATCAAAATCAGATATGTGTCAGTAAACTTGTATGGGAAGGTCAGACCCCACTTTTCACCACTACTTGTGCCACCCAACAGAGCATTGCAATAGTCCAGTCTTGGGAAAATAAGAGCTCTGACTAAGGTGATGAAGTCTGTGTTAGAAACAAAAGGCTTCACTAAAGGCAGGAGCCTCAGGTAGTATTAAATCCCAATAACATAACATAAGACCACAGTAGTGTGAGAAATCTTATGTCACAGAGCAGAAAGCACCACAAGTGTTCGGTGTATAAAAACTGCCTCTCAAAATGTCCACAGTATGGCTGTCTAAAACATGCAAGATAAGTCATGATATCGCATTGGCAAATTCAAGATGGCTTCCAATTGAAATAGCCCTGCATAGCCCGTGAAATCCTTCTATACTAAAATGGTGTCCAGGCGTTGTCAGACTGGCCTTGACAAGTAACATACGCCAAATTCAAACTGGTTGTCATTTAACCCCTGGGAAGGATAGCTCAAGGGCAACACTCTGATCTTGCAAACAAGACTACACTAAGCAGTGCGGTTTCGGTGCGGTTCTGCCCTTAGTGGCTGGAGTATGGCATGGTGTACAATATAAGAAACCAATTTAAAAAATGTCTTAATTTCTTGCACGAACAGACATCGTGTGAGATCTCCATACGGTCTATCAAAGATGAGTTCTCCTGTCACAAGTAAAACAGGAGCAGCCCATCAAAGTAGCTGCTGATTGATCAAAAGCATGCATCGAGACAACGCGCCTCTTCCTTTTTCTCAACTTGCAGACTCTAAATAGAAACTGCCTCCCTTGAAAATATGAGGTAGTGAAAAAGGAGGCTAAATGATGGTAATGCAGAGCAAACAGAAACCGTAATCTAATGACACAAATGCCCTAATATTAATTATGACCACACATAAGCATTACCCTGCTGTTCATATATGACAAACACAAGCTGATAAAGAAACTTAAATCTTCAAGACTCAAACGTTATCAGAATAGGAGAAATAATGTCACTAGTTGTCGAAGGAGCAGTCCTGGGTGAGATAGGGTTCAGAATGTTGTTGGTTTTTATACAGAGAAACTGTTATAACGCATGTTTTTTTTTCGAATGTTCTATTGGAATTTTTCTGTTGCTGTGTGCACAGTATTTAATGATCTGAGCCTATTTCCGCCTTGCAATAAAATCTGAAAGCTATTGAAGACCCAAAGAAGCATGACCTTGTACAGTGGAATAAGACTGGCACATGCATTTGTCACAACCTTTCCAAATTCAAGAGCATTTACTGCAGGGTTAAAATCGCTTTCCATGGCAACAGAGTGGCTATGCGAGTTTGCAAATGCGAAATCTCATAAACGTCTCTTTTTAATGGGTTAGAATATCAAGCATGGTCAACTTTTGACAAGTGGCTATTTGTTAATGCTCAGAACCAGCAATCCAGGGCATGTCCAACAAGCAAAGACACAGTTCCATCAGGCATTGTTCCATTGGACCTGATTCACAAAAACATGAACACCTAAACGTGGTGCAAATCTTGCAAAGCAGAGAGTGCAACTCAAGGTCATGTGGGCAAGGCAACACTATTCCGTTTGGCCAAAACAAAACAGTGTGCAGTTTCCAGTTACCATCAAACTTAAGTCTCATGTTCCCCTAACTCTGGTCGAGGTGCCTGAATCATGGACCAAGTCGGAGCGGGTACCAATCCATAAGAAAGGCCCCAGAAATCAACCATGTAATTACAAGCCAATTTCCCTATTGTATTCTGGGGAAAGATTTTTGCTAGGGAATTACTGTCCCATCTGGAGGACTGGGTAAACAATAACCAAATACTTGACCATTGACAAGCTGGGTTCTGTGAGGGATTGACTATTGTGGACCAGAGTCTGAGGTTGCACCTGATGATTGACAAGTACGCAGTTCTGAGGACAACATAAATATATGCAGTTTATGTGGACCTGAGAACTGCGTTTGACACAGTGCCCAGACAGCGCCTCTGTGAGGTCTTAGGGGGGCTTGGCATCCGAGAGGCCCTTCTGTGTGCCATCGAGAGCCTGTGCACAGGCAATAAGGCTGCAGTGCATTGGGGGACAGATGGCAGGACCAAAAGCTGGATTAATGTGGAGAGGGGTGTTCGTCAGGGGTGTGTTCTGACACCCAAGCTATTCTGCATATTTATTAATGCCGCTATAGGAAAGTTGTTGAGACTACAGACTGATGCTCCAGTGTTAGCGGGTGACAAGATACTGGTGCTGATGTTTGCAGACGACGCAGTCCTCCTCTCCCTAACGCCGGTGGGAGTCCGCAGGCAATTGTACCATTTGTCGCATTCTTTGGTGAGAACAGACTGGTACTGAATGTAGCAAAGATAAAGTCAATGGTTTTTAAAGTTAACCCCAGGGGGGGAGAAAAGGGTCTCAAGCTGTTCCTGGAAGAGGGAGAGATTGAACTAGTAGTATTTTATGACTACCTGGGGATAAGGGTTATGGCCACGGGCAGTTGATCTATGCAGTTGGAGAAGGGACGGGTTACTTTGGGCAGATACGGGGGCGCGCTAGCCAGATTCACAGGTGAACATGGCAACGGAGCGGTAAGCGTCTCCTTTGAAGCCTATAAAGCCCAAGCAAGACAGGCTGCCATCTATGGGGCCCAAGCTGGGGGGGGGCAGTTAGACACTTGCACATTGGTCATAGTAGAAAATAGGTATTTAAAGACCATACTTGGTATTCCTCCAAGTACACCCAGTACAATGGTTCTCTTCGAGACGGGCATGCAGGCATTGAGTTTGTTTGCTGTCTTTGCTCAGTATTGTGCTGGGTTCGTCTTTGGGCCAATGCGAACTTGGCCAAATGCAGGGATGCTCTGATGGAAGTCCTCTCGCAGCAGGGGGATCATCCCTGAAATGGGCCTGGAAAGTCAAGCTGTCTCTTGAAGCCATGGATCTTGGGAGGTACTGGATGAATCCGAATTTAATCACCCAGCAGAAAAAATATTGTGAAAGGAGCTTCCCATGAAAAACCTGAACAGGATATAGAAGCAAAAGCCCTTGGCTCGTTGTTCTTGTTGAGCTACATAAGTATCAAACCGCAGCTGGGAATGAGGAATATCTCCACTATGTGAACCCGAAGTAGGAATGATCTCTTTTTATAAAAATGTCAATTTGGCACACTCCCAGTGGCAGCTGTGACGTCCAAGTGGCGGGGGGAGGCATCTTCCTTGTGCCTGTATGCAAAAGTGCAAATGAGGACTTAGTCCATATCGTCTTGCTTAGCCCGGCACATTGGTGATAGCAAAGCAACACCAGAGTCCCTTTTTGTGCTTGCGGGTTTGTAGGACCATCTCAGAAGCCATGACCGCCTGCCTCAATTCAACCGATACTCCCGCAGTATTTGCAACTTCCAGTTATTTGTGGTCGGCTTGGTGCGCTATTATTAAGAAAATGGGATTCTGACATGGAGCCCTGGGTGTTTGCATGGCTAGGCTGTTATTATATAATAGTGTCTGTCTCGATCAGAAGGGATCATAGTCAAAATATACCTCTACCTCACTAGCGCTCAGACAGGGCTGTGCATTGGGCCCTATATTATATAACCTGTACACAGCCGACATGGAACCAGCATTCAGGGCACCTAGAAATCCCCACCACCACCATAAAAGGATTATAAATCATTGTAATGGCATATGCAGATGATATTATAATTGTTGACCAGATGCAGACTGGCCTTCGGCGCTCCCTAGATGCTCTGAATCAGTATGCAAAAGAAAATCATATGGTGATAAATAAGACCAAAACAAAACCATTGTGTTTGAAGGACTCTCAAAAAATTATGCAAAGAATCCACGCTGGCACTTGGATGGTTCTACTTTGGACACTGTCAAAGAAGTTATCTACTTGGGCTTCCCAATATGGTCCACTCCATCGCCCCCAAATACGAAGAGCACATTTGTAAAAAAATTTGGAGGAGATGGGCCGCTATGAAATCATATGTGGAACACAGAGGCGGCAGTAACATCGAAGGGTACATACAAATATCCAAGACAAGTATATGCCCCGCCAAATTGTATGCACTGTAAATCTTGCCAACACTGGAAATTGGATGGCTTAGCAAATTTGAGGCTAAACTGCTACGTTCCATAATGAATATGCCGAGAAGTGCCCCAGTGGAGGCCCTACTTCTTGAGTATGGTCTGCAGCCTTTATCCTCAAATTGGGCATTTAAAAGAATACTGTTCTTCCTTAAATGGATAAGATGGCTCTGGGCAGAAATCACCTACTTCAATTGTTGGGCAAAGACTTGATCAAAAGTAGCCCAAATAAGTTTGTGAAAGACCTGCATACCTATACGGAATATATCAAAAAAGAGGGTGCTGTTACGCATGGGATTGGTTCACCTAGGTTAAATTACTTAAAGGAAACTTCCTAATCCAGCCCGTCCTCAGAAACATATTTGTACATTCAGTCACAATAAAAAGAACCACCTTATCAACCACAAGTGTCAAAGGAAATTGCATGTATATTTGTTTGAACGAACAACAGTGCAAAAACGTTCAACACAACAATATAACAACATCAGATTAAAGAGAAAGCAACAAATGGGACCCAGCTTTTAAAGACACAATAAATTATAATGACATCTACATACACATATGCATATTATTGAAATTATAGAAAAAAGACAAGATTACAAAAATACTTGGACATAAAAGGCACAGAAAACAGTGAACCATAAACAGTCCAAATTGGCCGTTAGGTGGAACTATATAACCTGTGATACCTACAAGTTATGCCTATTCACCGTACATCTAAAGCAAAGCCTATCTTGCGAATGAACTATGTTATTGTTTCAAGAAATTGGTTTAAGGAAAAGAAAGAGATCAAGTCCTTCTGAATATCCCACAGTGAAAAATTCTTATCCAGGATAGGGTCTGCCAAATATAGTTCAGGCACAAGATAGCCTTAGTATTCGATGTAAGGTGAATAGGCATAACTTGTAGGCATTAAAGTTTATAGTTCCACATAACGGCCTATTTGGGCTTTTTATTGTTCACTGTTTTCTGTGCCTTTTATGTCCAAGTATTTTTGTAATCTTGTTCTTTTTCTATAATTTCAATAATATGCATATGTGTATGTAGATGTCATTATAATGTATTGTGTCTTTAAAAGCTGGGTCCCACTTGTTGTTTTCTCTTTACTCTGATGTCATATTGTTATGTTGAACGTTTTTGCACTGCTTTTCGTTCAAACAAATATGCATGCAATTTTCTTTGACACTTGTGGTTGATAAGGTGGTTCTTTTTCTTGTGACTGAAAGTACAAATGCGTTTTTGAGGACGGGCTGGATTAGGAAGTTTCCTTTAAGTAATTTAACCTAGGCGAACCAATCCCATGCGTAAAAGCACTTTCTTGTTTTATATAGTTTGTACATGCTCCAGACTGTTACGCCTCCCTATGGGCAGACCGACACCACTATATAGTGGCTCTCTTTGTTGATTTAGTACCTATACAGAAGACATGCTCTCGAAATTAGGCCTTTCCATGGACACTATATGTGAGCGACCAGACTGCTTACCATTAATAAAAAATAAAATGGCTGATTCAGACATGGTCAAGGCAACAGACAGACTGAGTAGTCTCAGCAGGTACAGAGAATACACGCAGCAGGCATTCAAGAAGGGTCAATCCCGAAACTACTTATTGAAACTGTCTAACTCAGCCCTTAGAAGATTTACAATGCAACTCAGGTTCAATATTTTAGAGACAAAGGAATATAAGAGCAAGTGGGCAAGAACCGATAAAGATGATAGGTGTAGGCATTGTCCTATGGAAGTAGAGACTATCAGACACATATTGACTTCTTGCCCAGCCCTGACTGCACTGTACACTAAAGGATATGGCGGATTTATCTGCATAATAAGTAACATAAGTAAGGACCAATTTTCGGCAGCCTTAAAAAGTGGTGACTGTACGATTTTTTTGTCATTTTAAGAACATTTCCTTTATGTATTGTGATGATTGGTGATATATTAAAATTTTTGGCAAAAGTGATTTTTTGTTTTTTTTATATTTTATATATTTTGTATAATAAATGTGCAAAAGTTTGTTCTTAATTGAATATAAACTAAAAAGCACAATAATAAAAAGAAAAATGATAGTGTCATACCCACAAAAGTAACAAGACCATAGAGTTAAAGGAATGGTTCGGTCAGAAATATTATTGTCCCTATGGTTCGGACATTTGTTTTTAACCATAAATTGATTGATCGTACAAACATTTCCTATGCACCTTACCCGAGTTTTCGTCTCTTGGACACAAGCGAAATCAGGCAGCAGGGCGCGGCCATCTTGTGATAATCTTATCACTTGCCATATCGCCCTGGGTGACCTGCGTTTGCGGCACTAAATCATATCCCCCGCCCCTGACCCTGACATCACCAAATCATTGATATTCTCCGCCTCTCTCCGTGATGTTACTGGGCAGCGTAGCCAAACGCACCCAGTCGTCACCTACGCGACTAGACGCAGAACCCAGAAAACGACACATATCGTCCCACAGCACAGCACGTCAATATTAGGAATATGAAACTGTACTTTAAAAGGAAACACCCAAGCCATCAGTTGGATAGAATCCTTTCTAAGTGAGAGAACTATGAGAGTCTTTTCCCCTTCGGCAGCAGCTGACCCTATACCTATTACTTGTGGAGTCCCTCAGGGATCCTGCGTCTCTCCGACCCTCTACAATATATTCACCAAACCTCTGTTCGACGATCTGGACAATCTCGGTATCACCTACACTAACTATGCAGATGATACACAGATTCTCTTCCCACTTTCTGGGGATCACAGCAGGGATGGGGAGTTGGTGAATGGAGTGTATCTCATCATTCAGGCATGGATGGCCACTCACGGTCTTTGCCTGAATGATGATAAGACAGAGTTGATCATTCTGGGCACACAAGCTAATATTAACAAATTGGGCCCGGATTACTCAGCCTTCAGCATAGACGGAAATGCCATTAAAGTCTCGAGGGAAGTAAAAACACTTGGTTTCTATCTCGACTCTACCCTGTCCTTCACTAAACAGGTAAACTCCCTAGCCTCCACTACTGCCTACACTTGTAAATTGATCAGAGCAGGCAAGCCCTTCCTGTCCAATACCAGCTGCCTAATCCTGGCTAGAGCCTTAATTCTTTCCCGACTAGACTACTGTAATGCCCTATACAGTAGCGCCAATAAAGCCACTACCCTAAGACTTCAAATTCTACAAAATAATGCTCTCAGAGCTGCATTAGGAATAAAAAAGAGGGAGCATATCTCCTCGACTAGGCGGCAACATAAATGGCTCTCTACGGAGAATAAAATCCAGCTAAAAATGATCTCATTAACCCATAAGGCCTTAAATAATGCAGCTCCCAGCTACTTAATGGACAAAATAAAAAGAAAAACTTCTAATAGACCCATGAGAGTCGCCAATTCCAATTGTTTGGCAGTACCTAGATTCAGACTCGCCAAAATTGGTGGCGCCTGCTTCCCTGTGAAAGCTGCTAACCTGTGGAACGCCCTGCCACCTAACCTAAGAGCTGACCAACCCTTCCCCCATTTCAGAAGGAACCTTATCAAACACATTATCGCCAACAACGACTTAACACCCGAACACTCATAAGTGTAGTTCGACCCAATGCACCCTGACGTGACATCAACCTTTATGCTTATTACCGCAAATCCTGTATATTGCTAACTGTACATTCATGTAAATACGGCAAATCTTTATCTGTACATTCTTGTAATTTGTGCAATATGGTGTAATATTGTAAATTCATTTATATAACATTGTAACATTGTAAGCTTCGCATATACTTGTTGCTGCGCCCGGTAACCTAAGGGTCTGGTGCGCAATATAAATAAATAAACAAACAAACAAACAAACAAACTGTAAAATTGATAAAGTACATTTATTTCACATTAAATGTTTCGATAACATTCGGCGTCTGACATATTCAATCAAAATGGGACTTTTTTTCTTTGCTCTCGATCCGCAAATCCGCAAATGTTTATCGTGAGTCACGTGCTGTTCCTTTTTGGTACGCAGGGTGTTTGTTTTGGCTAAATGAAGCACTTTGGTCGCACGGTGAATTGCAAGGTTGGTGCATCAACTTGGCACTAGACCACCATAAAGGTTGTTATGTTGCTCCTAATCGCTGGTACCGTGTACGGGCATATTGAACCTTGTCTGTTGTCCCAAAAAAAGGTCAAGTAGATCCAGTGATTCACATGTTGCTGCAGCTGGCGATTGAAGAATCCATCGGTCGGGGTCTGGAATAGATGACAATCGCAGAATGGCACGATGCACCTTTTTACAAAATATAAAAATAGAAATGCGTCTCAGTAGCCGATCTTTATTACAATTAATCATTTTCTTTATTAGCGCAGAGGTGACACAATGTGAACCGTGAGAATACAACGTGGAATATCAAAGTACTGCGCTATTTGCTTCCGAGGATAGTGCAATGGAGTATGTTGAGTTCTAAACGTAATGCATAAACTGGGGCAACAATTTGAGGTGCGCACACTACCTTTGTCAATAAATCTTTTCAAGAATCCTGTGTCCCTGAGAATATAAAGGAAGCTTGGGTCACACCATTGCTTAAGAAGGAAAATCTCGATCCTGCTGAGGCAGGGAATTATCGTTCAATTACCAATGTTCCCTTTATGTTGAAAATCTTGGACAAAATCACGTATTGCCAATATCAAACTTTCATCGAGGAACATGATATATTAGCCACTCAACAGTCCGGGTTTCGTCCCAATCATGGGACGGAGACTGCACTGTTGGATTTAAAATCCTATATTGCCGATCTTGTTGACAAAGGTCATACAGCTTTGCTGCTGCTATTAGATCTATCTGCCGCGTTCGATTTAGTCGATCACCAACTTCTGGCGGAAAGACTAATCACAATTGGTAAATGCTCACCTGAAGCATCACCCTGGTTTAAATCATTCTTGGGCCCACGGAACATGAAGGTAACAAAGGATAATGCTTACTCTATGGCATCTCTATTACTATGTGGTGTTCCGAAGGGCTCATGTCTTTCGCCTTTACTTTTTAATATCTACTCACGTCTTCTCTGCGCACTTTTGTCAGCCATGGGCATTTATTTCGCCAATTATGCTGACGACACGCACATTGTCATCAAACTTACTGGAGAGTAGCAAGAAGATGCAGAGCATATTAATCACATCTTTGCTGAAATTCATAAATGGATGGCGTTAAACTCCTTAGCCCTCAATAATGCCAAAAGTGAGCTGTTGATTTTAGGTACCCAGCAGAGATTAAAGAAACTTGATAAAAAATATGAAAACGTTTTGATTGGTCAACATGTTATTCCTATATCCAAATCTGTAAAAACTCTGGGGGTCTTCTTTGACCCTCAGTTATCCTTTACCCGTCAGTCCAATTACCTTAAATCTTCTTATCATTATTATATCCAGCTTTTATGGCAGATTCGTCCATATCTGTCCAAAGAAATTCTTGCTCTGATTGCAGCTGCAATTGTAAACTGTAAACTGGATTACTGCAACAGCCTGCTAATTGGTACCTCAGAGGCTAATCTTAAAACCTTGCAGGTCATACAGAACAGTGCAGTACGTGCTGTAATGGGCCTTAGGTGCAATATGCATGTTCCCGATGCTAGGCGCAGCCTACATTGGCTACCAGTTCAACAGCGATTACAACATAAAGGTTTAAAAATTGTGTTTAAATGCCTATATGGCATAGCTTCCACTTATCTTACTGCTAGGCTAAAGAAATTAGTTTATAGGCCTCTGCGCTCAAACAGTAAAATTGCTTTGGTTCAACCTCCATTTACTCTGAAAAAATTTGGAGGTACAAGTTTTGACTCTTGGGCCCCAGCCCTCTGGAATTCACTTCCCAAACATCTTGCTAATAGTGATTCCTTGCTTATCTTTAAGAAACAATTAAAGACCTTCCTGTTTGACAAAGGTTGGGACACATTTATTCTTCTAGCACAGTGCTTTTGCACTGATTTTCTTATCCTGCCATATTTTACCATCTTTTTGCCTTCTGTGAGCACAGGATTCCTGTGGTTCTATTGTTCTTCTTGTTTCTTTGTTTGTTTTTGTTATCTGTGGTCTGTCTTCTTTCTTCTCCTGTGTGCGCCCTGAGGCCTTCGGGTTAGTGGTGCAATACAAGAATATAGATAGATAGATAGATAGATAGATAGATAGATAGATAGATAGATAGATAGATAGATAGATAGATAGATAGATAGATAGAATGTAATGATTTATTAGCATAGAACCAGGGGGAAACCAGTGGTGGTCTACATGCGGCTCGATGCTGGACTGCCCATGTGCCCGGTAGATAGCCCAGCACACAAAGGTTGTACTAGCACTTCATTGCAATATGCCACACAGAACGAACAAGTACAATGTGACCCAGCAATAACGTTCAGCTATTCGTATTTCGACTAGTTCTGGTATAAAATCGTCTAAAGAGAAACTTACATTATTCGGCATTTCCATTCTCTTGGCGTAATGCAGACCGTAATGCAAACTCCTCCGTTTGTGTCAACGATTTTTCATAAACTAAACTTATATGTAACTAGGTCCAGTTTCGGAATGGACAACCTTATCATATCATACATTATTGCACCCCCCGCCTTCAATTCAATCCCTTTCTCTCAAGGTCAAAAAACAATAGAACCTTATACTGTGCATGGGATGCGTGGGCCTCCCAGCTCCCAAGCAAAAATTCAAAGCTGGTGACCTTCACTCACAAAGAACATACTTTCTTACTTTGCAACATCCTGTGTCAACGCATCCATGAGAACAAAAATTTTGAAGCACGGGCACAGGAGGAAAAAATTGGGGGCTGTCACTGCTCGTTGTTTGTGGCGCTGCTGAGGAGTAGGGGGAACTTGCCAATGACAGAATGCCCCCTAATCCAAAATTATAGTCGATGTAACAAAAACACAGAGTCAAAATGTGTTTAGTAATAGGCCCACCACTGCTTATCTCATGGCCTCCTACCCCATGGCATGTGTTCACAGTCAGTACTTCTTGCGTGCCTAGAATGTTATGTAGCCTAGGTCTAATCCCTTTTGTGTGACGAGCATATATTCAGCTGTTTGGGGAACTTTATGGCAAGGAAACTGCCAAAACCCAAAGATTCTTACACACTGTTATCCATTGGTCATTAACATGAGAACTGAAGGTCCCACAGTAGCTCGACTAAACTGTGAAATGTGAAGGCAATCATAATAATTGTTCTATTTTTTAAAAAAATGGACTAAGAGGATAGATTTCAAAAGACAAATTGCATACTTTGTTTGGACACTTTATAAAAACATTTTTGGCAAAAATAAAAACAGATGGTAATCATTTGTACCGGGATTTCAACAGTTCAACAAGCTCTGCTTTGGGTGTACATGGCATGCTGGCAATGTTTTATGGCAATGCATGTGTGCTCTGAACAGATTTGTGCGCAATTCCATGAGTATGCATCTCTACGACATTAATAATAAGATCTTTCACAAAATCGAATTGCATTTTCTCATATACTGGTTTGACAACTCATTTTTTGCTTCTTTTCGTAAAGGCCATAGTGTGGCGAAGCATCCCTACGTTTCCTACAGTCTAGATTGTTCCCGGCCTACATTCTTGTTATGCGCTAATACCGCTAGTGAAGTCATAGATTTCATCCCTTTGATGCCGAAATGCAATCTCTTTGGCCTGTACTTTAGGCACATATTTTGGAACACCTCCAAATCTCCTGTGTGACAGAATTCTGTGAGTCCCTTCAGATCTCTTGATAGAGTTTTATCAAACACAATCTTCTCAAGGGCTTTGTGTGGAGGTGAAGATGGGATCAACCACTTCTTCTTTCGTGACTGCTCTGGGCACAAAGGGCCATGTTCACATTGGTGGAAATGTTGGTTTTCTGTCCAGTGGTGAACATAGGAACAGTGGTGCATTAGTGACCGCCATTTTTCCAGTAGAATTTCCACAGACCCATCACATGTTTTGGAGCTCCACCAAAGATGGTTGCTGAAAGACTGGGACCATTGTGAAATACTTTCCAAACCTTTTTTTTCCCTGCAGCTGAGATTTTTTTATTGATTGATTTGGCAAAATGCCATACATCAAATTGATGTTTAATATTTGGATACTGCTCTCTCATTGTCTTGGCTATTGAAACGTGGTTGTCCGTGGCTATGAGGTCGGTTTGCATTCCCCTCGATTGTAGACCTTCCAGTGATTTTATTAAACCAAGTTTCTCCATGGCCACTGAGGATTTACATTGGGACACCTGCACAACCACCAAACTCACAATTTTCTTACTTTCCATGTCCTGAAAATGGTATGTGCAGTACTTAGCAGAAAATCCGGGGCTGTCACACTGTCCATCGCCGGCTAGCCTGAACCGTTGTCGGAGAATGCACTTGGAATAGCCAATTGTTCAATTTTCCAAGCATCACTAATGGCAGGGAATAGATAATCACGTTGGTGTTTGTAGTATTGCGTTTTAGAAATTAAATGGAGTCCCACAAAGTGAAAGAAACTGGATAACTTTGTGAAACTAGAGCCACTGAAAAGTAAAGCTGCTGCACACAGAAGATTTCCAGCTGGCAGTTTCCCCAGCATCGGTTGAGCGGACCATGAAAATGTTTTATGTAACTTTTCACAGGTGGCATGTATTTTGAGGTTACTGCCTTGTGTTAGATGAGTTACGTTAACCAATGTCTTCCCACATACTTCCCCTCCCACTGAATGCACACATTTCAGCATCTTTATAATCTCCATCAAGCTGCTGTCGAATACTATGTATTTGGCTTCTTTTATTAGACTGTCATCCGGCAACACTGTTGTTTCGGACTGAACCGTTGTGGACATATCAGCCAAACTGAACATACTATAGTAGATATCTTTGTCTAGCTCGACGGTCAATAGTGTTGATGCTTCAGTCTCTGTCATTTCAACATCTGTTACTTGACCATGGATAGGAGAAAACATCAATGTCGACTGTTTTTTGGGGGGAATTTTTTGACGGGTGTCGACTGTGTCAAGTGCTCAGCGAGTAATGTAAAACTATCTTCTATAAATTCAATTTCAACTTCATCTGGCAGAGCAGGCGCATTGTAGCAATGGTCCATAAACGCTTTGCTGGATTTGCCGGTCAAATTAAATTAATTTTCTGGCCATTGGACATAAGCATCTCGAGTGTGAACACGCCGTGCGTCAATTAATAGTTCCTCCATGGTGATAACAGTTTGGCAAGCAGCATCTGTCATTTGTATCGCTGTCTGTGTCTGCATAGTCCGTACTCCATCGGACAACTACAGGACAGATAAGAAAAGGGATGTTCAGTGTAAATCCAACATACAGTGTTGTAAAATTGACATTAAAAAAAAGCATATAATGAAGTCCTCAGCACAAAAAAAATTGCCAAAAATATAAACTGTTTATAACTAACCTTATTTTTCTTTCTTTTCTTTGAAACCTTCTTTACTCTAACATCACAATCAGCAAGCTGGCGCACTGACTCAGATCCACATGCCTCCCATTCAATATACGGATCTTGTATGCATCCCTACAAAAAAAAGTATCCATTTAAAATAAGTAATTTGCATTACACATATAATTAGACTGACTTTCTTTCATTAGAGGGTACTGTCAGTATGTATACCTCTGGTTCCGTATCAACTACAAGGTCTGGCTCTGGATCAACTACAAGGTCTGGTTCTGGAACAACTACAAGGTCTGGTTCCGGAACAACTACAAGGTCTGGTTCCGGAGCAACTACAAGGGATAATGTAATTGTAGAGGACGCTCCAGTATCTCCCTGAAACACAGTACGTGCATTAGTATGGATTAAAATATTGGAAACTGGACACACAATTTGGAAAGACGACAAAGGTACATATCAATAGTAAAGTACGCATGAAACATTGTGTAAAACAATTACACGATATGTAAATATGATCAGATTATCTCGTCCAATTGAACTGTCAAGACCCATACCTCTGGCTCCGGGTCTATTACGAGGGATGTTGTAATTGTAGTGGATGCTTCAGCATCTCCCTGAAACACAGTACTTGCAAATGGGGCTATTAGAGCCGTTATGAAACTCAAACATAAAGATCATGTCACACCAGCGAGACGTGAGCTACACTGGCTGCCTGTAGCCGCTAGATCGCTATTTCGCACCCTAACGATTGTCCATAAGTGTAGATCTGGGAAGATGCCTGGTTACTTACAACAACTACTACCCATAAGATCTAACACAAGAGCACTTAGGTCGAATGACTTGTTCCTTCTATCTGAACCTAAGTGCAACATTGTCAGAACAGCCGACTCGGCCTTCTTCTCTGTTGGCCCTAGAGCCTGGAATGCTCTCCCGCTGGAGCTAAGATCCATCGAATCTTTAGAACTCTTTAAAAAAAGACTAAAGACACATCTGTTTCATTAAATGACTTTTGGTCCATGATTTCACCCGCTCAGCCCTGCCTCCTGAAACCGTTTCCTGTTATCTGTTATATGTGTTTTTGTAGTGCCCTCACGCCTTCGGGTTCATGGCTGCGCTATACAAGTATATTAAAGTAAAGTAAAGTAAAGGAAGGATGAAAATATTGGAAACTGGACACACAATTTGGAAAGACGACAAATGTACATATCAATATCAAACCACGATAAACATTGTGTAAAGCAATGATACGTTGTGAAAATATGATCACATTATCTAAAATTCTGTGCATAAAACCAGTCTGGAACAGAATAGCTAGGTAACATTACCTGATAAGCGCTTGAAGTGGTTGATGACTCCAGGCAAGACATGGATGTTGAATCTTGTTACTTCATATTCGGGGGATAGTCATGGGGTTGTAAAGGGAAAGTATTATTCGATTTAGAAATGCCAACATTAGAAAGTGGCATGTAAGGAGACTGAATACGAGAAAATTATGCTTAATATAGCATAGTTATCTGTGCCCATAAATCAATTTTCTATGAAGGTTCTCAAAAACAAGGATTGATGTTTAGCAAAATAGTAATAATTTAAACAGCTATTCAATCATATTAATATGGAAAGTTGTCATGATCTCTGCTTCCAAAAGGTCAGGGTTTTCCCAACTCCCTTGGAAGCAGATCCATAACCCAGGTTCCGAGTGCCAACCAGTCCCAATTGGGACCTTTTGGACCCAGTCCTGGCGCCAGTGGCACCAGGCTCATAAATATGCCCAGTCCCAGCGCTGGAAGCGCCGGGCTCATAATGCTTGGGTGGACTTACCTGCAGCAGACCATGCTGCTTACTTGCCTGCCAGTTGAGCCTCTGATCCTCTTCTGTTTGGAACTACTTTTCCTGTTGGGTGGGGCAGGAGCCACTCCCTAGATTCAGAACACTGGAACTCTTCTGGAAAGCAGGAACTCTTTTCTTACCTAGGCGTGGCTGTGGAAGGAGACGTCTAAGCACTACAGGAGGCTATTTAAACCACACCCGATGGATGAATCTTGCTTTGCGTTATTCTGCATCCTCTGCAGCAGAACGCTCATCGTGTCTTCTGCATCTGATCCTGGGCCTAAGGGAAAAGGCTTACCATCCTGAATCCAGTCTTCAGCAACACCTATAAAGACAAGAAAGAACAGGTTAGCATTACGGTCTTCAGTGACAGCTCTTCACTTACCTGGTCCATCGGCTGTCACCAACGCCTCGCGCTGCATTCCGGCATCTGAAAGGCAAAGGCTTACCTACTCTTCGTGCGCTCCGGAGGTCTTCACACTGCATTCCGGCATCTGAAAGACAAAAGCTTAGCAACTCTTCGCACGCTCCGGAGGCCTTCGGCGCTGCATCCCGCATCTGAAAGACAAAACAAGGTGCGTTTTAAAGACATTGGGGAACTTTAATACTCACGTGCCATTACTCCTTTCCACATCTAACCCAGTGGGTATTCCGGCACCCTGCAGCCGCTCCGAACTTGTACCTGCAAAATAAAAAGACAGTTAGAGCGCATCGTGAAGCAGGCAACAAGCGCTTACTTACGTGCTTCCAGGCGCTTCTATTCATCACACGGGCTCCATCTTCAACTCACTTCAGCCCGTCATCCGCCATCGCCGGAACCCTGCAAAACAAGAAACATCATTACTAAAGACTTTAAAGACATTAGAATTACTCGAAACTTACCGTTCGTGCAGTAAACGACGGACAGCAGTCCTCTGAAGTCAAGAGGCCTGCTCCCCTTATCCAGTGAAGAAACTGGTTACAGCACCCTGCCCCGAGGCAGATGGAGAGCACGGCGTTCACTTACCTAAGGTGAGAGCGTTAACCTTTGGGGTTCTACAGGAGAAGAGAAAGGGAAGAAGAGAGAGACATTCAATAACCCAGTTCCTTAATCCCATGTTTTCTATCTGCAGACATCTTACCCTTCGAGCCAGACATACAGTGCACAGAGGTCCAGCCCAAAGAGCCAGCCGTGTGTTACACATCACCTTTGAAGATACGGTATACGCCCAGTCAAGACCGGCGCCTCTACGGTAATCAGGTGAGCGTTACAGAACGCAAAGACTACCACAAAACTCCCGTCCAGGCACTATGGAAACCTCAGATACCGACCAGCTAGCCCAGTTACTTGGGGAACTAAGGGCAGAAGTGCATGCAGCCCGTCAGGAAACGAACGCTCTAAGAAGGGAACTGATTATTTCCAAGGAGCGAACAGATGATCTCGCTAGACAATTGCTACAGTCACAAGCCGGACAGACCCCGTTACCCGCAACTGGGGGAAATCTTCCTTCTACATCCTCTATGAATCCAGTGCAGATCAACCTACCTGGGAATGTACCTCTGGCTCCGCCCGAACGATTTTCTGGTGACCCAAAGAGGTTTGCAGTATTTATCAATCAGTGCCGGTTGCATTTCTTATGCCGGCCAGCAGCCTTTACAACTGATCAAGCTAAAGTAGCTTTCGTGCTTTCGTACCTTAGTGGCAATGCGGCAGACTGGTCGATCCCTCTAGTAAATCAAGATGATCCGGTCCTCCATGATTTTCAAGCTTTTCAGCTCAGTATGGAAAAACTGTTCGCAAGACATTCACAGGGGCAGGCCTTGGACAATGAGCTTCTTTCGTTGCGACAAGGTAATCAAGACCTTTTGGCTTATATTGCGTCTTTCAACAGACTGATAGTGGAAACTCAATGGCCTGAGGACAAAAGGATTACGCTGTTTTATAGAGGTCTACGTGGAGAGCTCAAAGATGTGTTAGCCCAAGTAGTGAATCCCCCACAAGATTGTTCGGACTATATAGACTTAGTCGTTCAAATAGATCACAGACTGCAGAACAGGAAGGCCGATCGTTCCAAGTTTGATGCTCGAGTATTTTCCAAACCGCCAACTCCTTCCAAAGGAGTAGACTCCGGGGAACCCATGCAAATAGGGGGTCTGAAAGGTCCTCTAACACAAAGGGAGCGGGAAAGGAGAAAACAGTTGCAATTATGCCTCTATTGCGGAAACTCATGGCACTTTCTTCGAGACTGTCCGGTGAAACCTGCCAAGAAGGCAGTAGGAGCTGCAGTTACCAAAGTTACAAACTCTGAGCAGGGAAACGACCTCACCCGACAAGAATAGAGGTCCTCTTGCCGAGCGTGAAAACCAGTTCCGTGACCTCGCATTTCGTGATACCTATGGTCCTCATTAGCCCTGATAATCCGGATCGATTACATGCAATTGAAGCTTACGTCGACAGCAGTGCCATCGGCAATTATGTGGATCATGAAATGGTTTTGAGGATGAATCTGACTCTTTGTCCATGAAATGGTTTTGAGGATGAATCTGATTCTTTGTCCAAAGGCTGTAAAGGACGTCATTACTACGGTGGATGGTACGGAGATAGCCTCCGGGCCAGTAACGCATACCACTCAAGAGGTGACGCTAGTAAGTCAAGATGGACACCATGAGAAGATCGTGTTCGATGCGATCAAGGCCCCTCAGTTTCAGATTATTCTAGGAATACCTTGGTTAGAGAAACACAATCCTCTGATCGATTGGCGAGCAAGAACGGTCCAGTTTCCAGAATGTGTCTCTACTTGTCACCCTCCACCTGGTGTTGCACTGGCAGCAATTTCTTCAGAGACTCCCCAGTTAGCTCCCGAATACCTAGAATACCAAGATGTTTTCCGGAAGGATCAGGCTAACTCTCTACCTCCTCATAGGTCTTATGACTGCCAGATAGACCTGATACCTGAATCTACTCCTCCTTGTAGTAGAATTTATGCCCTCACCGAGCCTGAGAACCTTCACCTTCGACAATACCTGGATCAATACCTGGCAAATGGGTTTATTCGTCCTTCCAAGTCCCCTGCTTCTTCAGCTTTGTTCTTCGTTCCAAAAAAGGAAGGAGACCTTAGAACTTGTATAGATTATCGCTCCCTGAACCAGATCACCGTTAAGAATAGATATCCGTTACCTTTGATCCCTGAACTCCTGGACCAAGTCAGAAAAGCATGCATATATACAAAGCTGGATCTTAGAGGAGCTTACCACTTGGTACGAGTAAAAGAGGGCGATGAATGGAAGACGGCCTTCCGCACCAAGTATGGGCTATTTGAATATCAGGTCATGCCCTTCGGACTTTGCAATGCCCCGGCCGCCTTTCAATATTTTATGAACGATGTCCTCAGAAAGCTCATAGATGTGTGTGTTGTTGTTTACATTGACGACATCCTCGTTTATTCTTCATCGGAATCTGAACATCGGAAACACGTGAAAATGGTCCTCGAAAGATTGCGTCAACACAAACTTTTCGCTAAGTTGGAAAAATGTGTTTTCAACGTGACTGAAGTTGAATTCTTGGGATTCATATTATCACCTGGCGGAGTGCGTATGGATTCAAAGAAGGTCGATGCAGTTCTCAAATGGCCATCACCATCCTCCGTAAAAGGTGTGCAAAGCATGTTAGGCTTCGCTAACTTTTACCGCAGGTTTATCCCCGAATTCTCTCGAATAGTCCAGCCCATCACTGTCTTGTTAAAGAAAAACAAATGTTTTGAATGGTCTACCGAGGCAGAACAAGCTTTCCAGGATTTGAAGACTAAATTTATCTCTGCACCAATCTTAAAACACCCTCGCCCCGAACTCCCCTACATCGTGGAAACTGATGCTTCAAGCCTTGCCATGGGGGCAGTTCTATCACAAAAAGACCCGGTAACCAATCAGTTGCATCCCTTGGCATTTTGGTCCCGCAAATTCTCGCCTCCTGAAATCAATTACACGATTACTGACAAGGAACTTCTGGCTATCAAGTCTGCCTTTAAGGCTTGGCGGCATTATCTGCTGGGGGCCCGACACACCGTTACTGTGATTACGGATCACCGAAACCTGCAATATTTGAAAACCGCAAAAGCCCAATCCTCTAGACAACTCCGTTGGGCATTATTCTTTGCCGAGTTTGACTTCATAATTACCTATCGACCTGGTACAAAGAACGGTAAAGCTGATGCCCTTTCTCGGATGGGAGTGGAAGAACACTTGATCAACCCTAAACCTGTACCAATCATTCCCGAACAAAGAATTCTGGGTGTAATCGCCACAGAATCCATAGAGGAAGTTAAGGATAAAGCCAGGCAACTTGTAACTCCAGCAGAAATACAGAATTGGCATCTGCAGGGAAAGGACTTTGCAGTAAAGGACAACTTATTGTATTTCCAAGAACGATTATACCTACCCAGCACAGATTTACAGAAAAAAGTAATCTCTTGTTATCACGATTCTTTAATGGAAGGACATCCCGGTATGGGCAAGACCTCAGAAAAGATCAAGCGCTACTTCTGGTGGCCGTCTTGGAAAAAAGATATCAGAGACTTTATAATGTCCTGTGGAGTATGCGCCCAAAACAAAAGTCAAAAGGAAAGACCAGCAGGCCTCTTACGCCCTATTGACATCCCACCTCGCCCTTGGCATACGCTTTCTATGGACTTCATCACCGATCTACCTCCATGCTCCGGATACAATACGATTCTAGTAATCGTGGACTTATTCTCCAAGATGGCGCATTTCATTCCGCTCAAAGGCTTGCCAACAGCAGCAACTCTGGCCCGAGAATTTCTCGAAAATATCGTCCGACTGCACGGTTTTCCTTCGGTTCTAATTTCGGATCGAGGTAGTCAATTTATTTCTCATTTTTGGCGAAGTTGCTGTCGGTCGGCTCAAATTGATGTGAGACTATCGACCAGTCACCACCCTCAGACCGACGGACAAACCGAGAGGACCAATCAGACTCTGGAACAGTATTTACACTGCATGCTGCAACAAACTGAAAAAACTTGGAAAGACATCCTTTGGATAGCCGAATATGCCTACAATAACTCTGTCCATTCGGGAACTGGGAAAACCCCGTTTTTTCTTTTGTACGGCAGTCAACCTTGAACCTCGGAGTTGGATCCCCTCCAAGATCTTGAAACACCAGCAGTAGACTACCTGCATTCTACAATCACCCAAGCCTTTAAGGAAGCTGTTTCTCACCTTCAAAGGGCTAAAGAACAATACAAGAAAGGAGCAGATCAACATCGGAAGGAAGCCCCTCAATATCAAGTAGGGGATCAAGTCTGGTTATCCACCAAATATCTACCTCTAAAAGGGCCACGCACATTCAACCCAAGATACCTTGGTCCCTATTCCATCACTACCATAGTAAACCCAGTAGCGGTCAAGTTGGACTTGCCCCCGCACATGAAGATACATCCGGTCTTCCACGTCTCTCTATTAAAACCCGTGCAACCTCAAACCCGACTAACTAAATCTCCAAAACCTATCCTAGTTGATGGAGAACTCGAGTTTGAAGTCAAAAGCATTCTGGACTCCAAGATCTCCAAATCTAAACTATTTTACCTAATTGACTGGAAAGGCTACGGCCCCCAAGAGAGATCCTGGGAACCTGCTGAATATGTCCACGCTCCTCGCCTAATCAAAAGATTTCACGGAACATTTCCTGACAAGCCAAAACCCCCGGAGAAGCCCGGTTTGGGAGCGGCCTTGAGGGGGGGTACTGTCATGATCTCTGCTTCTAAAAGGTCAGGGTTTTCCCAACTCCCTTGGAAGCAGATCCATAACCCAGGTTCCGAGTGCCAACCAGTCCCAATTGGGACCTTTTGGACCCAGTCCTGGCGCCAGTGGCACCAGGCTCATAAATATGCCCAGTCCCAGCGCTGGAAGCGCCGGGCTCATAATGCTTGGGTGGACTTACCTGCAGCAGACCATGCTGCTTACTTGCCTGCCAGTTGAGCCTCTGATCCTCTTATGTTTGGAACTACTTTTCCTGTTGGGTGGGGCAGGAGCCACTCCCTAGATTCAGAACACTGGAACTCTTCTGGAAAGCAGGAACTCTTTTCTTACCTAGGCGTGGCTGAGGAAGGAGACACCTAAGCACTACAGGAGGCTATTTAAACCACACCCGATGGATGAATCTTGCTTTGCGTTATTCTGCATCCTCTGCAGCAGAACGCTCATCGTGTCTTCTGCATCTGATCCTGGGCCTAAGGAAAAAGGCTTACCATGCTGAATCCAGTCTTCAGCAACACCTATAAAGACAAGAAAGAACAGGTTAGCATTACGGTCTTCAGTGACAGCTCTTCACTTACCTGGTCCATCGGCTGTCACCAACGCCTCGCGCTGCATTCCGGCATCTGAAAGACAAAGGCTTACCTACTCTTCGTGCGCTCCGGAGGTCTTCACACTGCATTCCGGCATCTGAAAGACAAAAGCTTAGCAACTCTTCGCACGCTCCGGAGGCCTTCGGCGCTGCATCCCGCATCTGAAAGACAAAACAAGGTGTGTTTTAAAGACATTGGGGAACTTTAATACTCACGTGCCATTACTCCTTTCCACATCTAACCCAGTGGGTATTCCGGCACCCTGCAGCCGCTCCGAACTTGTACCTGCAAAATAAAAAGACAGTTAGAGCGCATCGTGAAGCAGGCAACAAGCGCTTACTTACGTGCTTCCAGGCGCTTCTATTCATCACACGGGCTCCATCTTCAACTCACTTCAGCCCGTCATCCGCCATCGCCGGAACCCTGCAAAACAAGAAACATCATTACTAAAGACTTTAAAGACATTAGAATTACTCGAAACTTACCGTTCGTGCAGTAAACGACGGACAGCAGTCCTCTGAAGTCAAGAGGCCTGCTCCCCTTATCCAGTGAAGAAACTGGTTACAGCACCCTGCCCCGAGGCAGATGGAGAGCACGGCGTTCACTTACCTAAGGTGAGAGCGTTAACCTATGGGGTTTTACAGGAGAAGAGAAAGGGAAGAAGAGAGAGACATTCAATAACCCAGTTCCTTAATCCCATATTTTCTATCTGCAGACATCTTACCCTTCGAGCCAGACATACAGTGCACAGAGGTCCAGCCCAAAGAGCCAGCCGTGTGTTACACATCACCTTTGAAGATACGGTATACGCCCAGTCAAGACCGGCGCCTCTACGGGAATCAGGTGAGCGTTACAAAAGTATTATAAGTGACATTTACACCGGAAATACAGGCGTAAAGCTAAATCCGGAAGCGTGACTCACATGTGGCGGCATTTTCACAAATAAGGTCGGAATAGCGTTTGAGAGCAATTTTAGAGTTGTTCTCAGTTGATTCTTCTGTGTGTACAAGGATGTGTCGTACATATCCGGGGTGAAGTGCAGGCTGCAGATGCGGTATCAATGACCCCTCTTGCCCTCCAAGACTTGTTTGACTCTACTTTCAAGCTCTTCCGGTGGATATCCGCAATATCTGACCCAGTCTCTTATTCGATCAACAGTCTTAGGGAATACATGCATTGTAATGCCTTCAGATTTGTCATGGGTCTTCGAAGGGCAACCGAAAATAGAACATGCAGGCATAGTTGTAAATTCTGCAAAATAAAGGTCAACATTATTCGAAAAATGTTTTGCATAAAAATGTGAGAAAGAATGAATTGGACCATACATTGTTCATTGCACGCTTTCTTTTGGGCACCACAGCAAAACCAGTACAGCGTGGGCGGCTGTATTACAGGATAACTTTCACAAACAATTCATTGATGTGTTGAAAATCAGAACATGTTACTCGTCCCTTGAATGTTCTATCATGCATAAAAAGGAAACATGCTTATACTATAGACACGGTCCGCAAAGGATTCAATTCGATGCCAATTGACACTGATAAAAATTGATATATCGATAACATAACAAAAGAAACTCTACTGAGTACGTTACTTCGAAATAGATATACATTTACAAATGAAGGAGATATGATTAGGATACATGCCCTTACCCCTAACCAACAAACAGTTAGATTCAGCAAGCAGAGTAGTTATTGGCAGGAGAACAGGTAGATGTTCACAGGTAGCACACTGAGTTCACTCGAAGCGGTCACAGAGTAGCACGTTCACGAGTTGACTTGCAGTGCTCAAAGATGCTCTCATGATAAATATCAAGTGGTTTATAAATAATAACAAAAAGGGGTGTGTTTGTGAATGAATGACGTGTATATGTCTTGGTATTATGGGTGTTGCAGGGGCACAGCCTGCTTCAAGGGGAGCCTGCCTGGAGACACGGGGTCTGAGAAGGCCATGTGAACAATGGCCCTGGGCATAAGATAGGTTTTGAAGTGTACATGGTGTTTGGCACCTTGGCCGTTCGCGTCCCTGACAGCACCCCTTGCCAGCGCACATCCACTGGTGCGAACTGCCTTTGATAGTGGAGGGGGGATGGATTGGCCTGGGGCGTGCAGACAAGGCACCGGAACACTGCTGAATGGAGACACACTTATGTGTATTGCAGGGGAGTGGCCTGCTTCAAGGGGAGCCTGCCTGGAGACACGGGGTCTGAGGAGGCCATGTGAACAATGACCCCTGCGCAAAAGATAGCTTTGAAGTGTACATGGTGTTTGGCACCTTGGCCGTTCGCGCCCCTGACAGCACCTCTTGGCAGCGCACATCCACTGGTGTGAACTGCTTTTGATAGTGGAGGGGGGATGGATTGGCCTGGGGCGTGCAGACAAGGCACCAGAACACTGCTGAATGGAAACACACTTGATTCATTTAAAAACTGAAACAACCATTGATAAAAAATATGTTGTGTTTTATTTGGTTTCTTATTTTGATGGCACAAAACTACTACACATTGTAAAGGTCTGGTTGCAGCACAGCGAGGGAAAATCCCCTGTACTGACTGCTGTCACTGGGGAAAGTTTCTCTAATGGCACCAACGACACAGGCGGATATTACTCGTCGAACGCGGTATCCAAGTCTCCCATGAAGCCACCATGTCTATGAACGATAGGCCACCAGCCTGTACCACCTGTGAAAAAGAAAGATAGAAACAGTTTTTAAATGACCAAGATGAGTGTATTAAACCTTAGTTGTCAATGACAATTCTTGTATCCAATGGCATTTTTGCCAGGACAAATGCTAAGTAGACACTGCAGAATATTGAACGACTTTTATGCGACTATTACTAGAGAATTGCAAGACTAAACTGATATGACAATGATATACTGAAGTTACGAGAATATAGGAGACAACCATGAAATAGTAGTGGCCTAACTGACATCACAACTAGACCATACTTACTCGTTACTTGGATTACGAGGGCAAACTGTTGCGCAAAGTTTGTGCATAAGTACCATCAAAATCCTCAACATGGACCGTGAGAGGCAGGCTGCCCTGAAGTCTGGCAGCTCAGTAATGCATTGCGGCTGTGGATCGCCTTGCGATATGTAGGACAAGCATCCAGAGTTTTCTCGGCAGCAGCAGTTCTCCTCCTCGGTTGGCATTAGCGCACACCGATTGCAGGTACACCAGGTGGAAACACCGTCCATGCGACTAGGCCCAGGCTCTTCATCTGTTGAATCGTCCTCCCAACTGTCGTCCGAAACCTCATCGTTTCCGCATCTTTCTCTTTCCAGTAATTCCTCCTCGGAATACTCAGGCTCAAACAGGTAGGGCATTATTGTTGCCATTGTGTGGCAAACAAACGAAAATAATGTATAGCAGTGGTACTGGTATCTGTTCACATGGGCTACAAGCAACGAAGGTAGCTGACCAGAGCACAGAAACAAGTCACAGAATACTCAAAGAAATAAAGTGAGAGGAATGGAAAAGAAAATCTGCTGTTGTGTGTTGTGAAATGGTCTGTTTATATTTATTGAGGAAAGATGCTTCCTGCTGTTTCCATGGCGACACGTCATTAGCTGAAGCGCAGAGAATGTTGACACGGGACGTGCTATGGCGTTGTGAAATGGGCGGTACGCGACTAGTGATGTCAGGCTCAGGGGCTGGGGATTTTTGCCGCAAATACAGGTCACCCAGGGCGACGCGGCAAGTGATAAGATTACCACAAGATGGCCGCGCCCTACTGCCTGATTTCGCTTGTGTTCAAGAGACGAAAACTCGGGTAAGGTGCATAGGAAATGTTTGTACGATCGATCGACTTATGGTTAAAAACACATGGCTGAACTATAGGGACAATAATATTTCTGACCGAACCATTCCTTTAACTATGTATAGTTGCAGAGCCTGCAAGCTTGCTCTCCTCTAAATTGGTGATTGATTTCAGGGTCTCATGTTTTTATCTGTCTTTTTAACTTTTGTTATTTCATGCTTATAATCTGTCTATTTCAAAAGACGTGTTGATCAATTTGTATGTGGGCATATTTTAATTTGCTTGTATTTCACATTGTACTGTGCATGAATTACTTTTAATGTGTTTTATTTGTCTGGCTTTTATGATGATGAAATGATCGAAATAAAGCTCAACGAAATGGTTAAAGTATAAAAGAGATTTTGCAAACATAAACATGATGGTCAGCACGGTTCTTCTTTTTTGGTTTGCCGGCTTCACCCCTGAGAGACTGTTGAAATGTCCTCCGTAGTCTCCCGGGCTAACCGTCCTTCCGTGCCCCGCAAGTTTCCATTCTAGATTCATCCCCCATTGACCTTGGTGCTGAGGGTTAGGGGGTTTTTCTTAGCCTTTGTTCTCTTGATGGTCCAGTTGTTGGATTTCTGTGATCCCATATCCCAAGACACACTTGGGTGCATAGGCTTGCCATCATATGGGCCAACAGGAGTGGCCAGAAGGCAGAGATAGTCTCTTGAGGTCTGCCTGACCTGGTGTTCATTCTGCTTTTTCTCACCTCACCTTGGCCCACCAGAACCTTCCTATGCTGTCTGCCTACGGGACATTTCTTCCCCTTCTCCTCAGTCCCGCCTTCATTGCCTGATGCCCCCACCGCACCTCTTCTGTACCACTCTCATCTCCTGCTGTTACCACATCTTTCTTCTCTCTCACTATCACCAACTGATCTGCAAAATCTTCAGCACCTGCTGTACCACTTCTAAACCACCTTATGTTCTTGGCATTATCTCCTCCAGACTATCATCTCTGCCATCAATGTTATCAATTCTACCTCCTCTCTACCACCTTCACTTCTGCCCTCACCACCTTGTGTTTCCACTTCCAGCACCTATGTAGCTACCTCAATATGTAATGTTATTATCTCTGCTAGGTCTCTGATGTTATCAGCTCTTTCACTCCCTCTGGCTCTCACCACCTCTCCCTGCACCCTTGATCTTATCAACTCCACAGGCAATCTTGTTCTTAACACCTCCTGATGCGACCAACTCATTCATCAATCTTTTATTTAACGCCACCTTCTCCTTATCACCTATGCTGCCATCTCATCAACCTCTTCCATCTCTCCAACCTCTGCTTATTCCAACTCTGTACAGTTTCCAGTCACCATCAAACTTAAGTCTCCTGTTCCCCTAACTGACACTAGCTAATTATGCTTGCTTTTTGTAATAGTATTCACACTGCGCTAGTGGCTTAATGAGTGGCAGCAGCTGTGTTTGGTAATTAGGGTAGGCTTGGGTTGGTTGCAGATATTGGGAGCACCTGGACTCTATTTGGTATTTGGTTTCCAGAAACACATAGCCAAGAGGGCACAAACACCCTGGCTCCGAATCTCCACCCTTTGCAAAATCAAAGCCTTCATTTCATTGCCAGACTTCCAGGCTGTAGTTCAGGCCCTTGTGGTCTCACACAATGATGGGGGAAATGCCCTCCTGGTGGGGCACCAAGTGCTCACTTGACCCCCCTAAAAGGATTCTTATTATGGGTGCATGGAAATTTGGCTGAATCACCACTGTCCTATATAAACTGCATTGGCTTTCTCTCCAGGCCCGGATTCTGTTCAAGACTGCATGTATCATTTTCAAAGCAGTCACAAGTAGCACACCAGCATACCCGGTGGCTAAGCTCCACATTTCTGGTGGCACGTGCTCCTTGTGCAGCAAACTGACAACCTGCAGGAATAGCAACTCCTCTGCAAAGACAGTACCCACAAACAATCCATCTCTTGTCACACACACTCTCTGGCACTCGGTTCTGGTGTCGGCTCGTAATGCCCCCACAATTCTCCAATTTTGCAAATCTCTCAAAACATGGCTCTTTCAACAACACCTGACCAAGGACTCATTTACAATGGATGCATTTACTGATGCACATACCTCAACTCACAGTACTGCGCTACTGTTAATAGATGGAAGCCCAAACAATGGCTACCGACACTCTGTACAGTGTTCTGCTGCACTCGAGGTAGGTCTGTGCTTTAAACAATAATACAAAATAAACAAAATAGGGGGCTGGCCCAAATCTTTTTCTGGCCTGCCCAACAACTTTCACTTTCCCTTTCCTGCTAATCTGCAGTGCTGCCTGTGTAGAACACTGCTTCCCCGTCCCTTCAAACACAAGCTGGAAAACTCTGTGGTCAAATTCAGAAAACTCTGAATGTGCATAGGGTGTTAGTACATTGGGAATTTGAAACATTATATCCATGATGAGTGAACACATTGGGCCTCATTACGACCCTGGCGGAAATCGGAAAACGATGGCGGAAATGCAATACCGCCATCGAATAGCGCTCGGTGTGACTATGACCCGTCACCGCAAAGTACGAAGCCATTAGCGACACCGTAGTGAACGCCAACGCTAACTGCACCAAGAACGCGCGCGCGCGCCATGCCAAACCGTAAATACCACCATGGCGCAAGGGTACGCGAATTCCGACCCTAGCGGACATGTACCTAACGCCATCAAGCATGGCGGAAAGTACCATTCCGCCATGGTGAGAAGTACGGCATCGCGAATCAACCGTAAACGGCCCCACTGAGTGCCTGTACACCGCTCCCTGCCCACAAAGTACAACTCCCCGTAGGTGCAATGAAGTCACAATGCAACCAGTGAAAAGTACAAGTCAGAAGAAAAAGTGGCAGAAAAGGCCAGCAGGATACAGCGCATAGAACGGTAACTTATGTGGCTGTGATAGGGCTGCGGCTGAGAGCTTGAGTAGGAGCCTGCCAAATTCCCACTGGAAATTGGAATTAGAGAAAGAAAGGGTTTGCTCTCAAACTGCGCACACACATAGAATAATAAGCAATTGCAAATTAAATGAGTGGTTTTAATCAGAATTGGTGCAGCCCAGGCTCACAAAATCACCAAGCCCATACAGCCATTAGTCCATGAACTCCAAAACACATATCACCATTGTGGGCTGCATCCGCAAGGAATGACCAGCTACTACTTGTGTGACGCCCTGTTCCATCATGGTACACAGAGCCACATTCACGTACGAAAAGGCAACATGGAAGCGCACAGAACTGCAGGGCCGTCCCAATGGGGAGGCACTAGTCCAGCTGAAAGGCCGAAATGTTGCTCCGAGCCACTAGTACTGCGTAAGGGCATGTGGCCCATTGGCGATCGTCCCATAAGATCGTAATGCTGCTCCACTGATTAACACGAAGCAGCAGGTGTCGGGAGTAAAAGCCATCTGCAGGAGTGGCATACAGATGGCAGTGGCAAAAGGGGAGGAGATACCTGTCAACCAAAAGAAAAGAAAAAGAACAGAATGGCCATCAGAACTACATTCGAACAACTCACTTCAATGATCACACTAAATCCACAGCCATATGCATGCTAGCCCACTCCAAAGGATCATCACCACCCCAAAGCCACTTGCGACTCATAACCATCTATATCGAGGTGTAAACACCATCACAAACGAGTGTACCTGTGCATGCGTCTGTCAAAACAGATTCCATCAGATGGGAATGTTAACGTGCATGCACACAAGTGTCTGAAGGCGCGTCGAGACAGGGAGGGCTCAACAAGGCCAGATAGACGATGGTCCCACTATGGCAGCCCTGCATCACATAGCGCAGGGGAGGCGGATAGAATCCAACAAGCCCTGTACATGGCAAACCCTGTATCAAATCACCTGGCCATGCATCCATTCCTCATTCCCTCATCACGGTATAAAAACGCCTGATTGTTTACTCACATAACATTAGAAATTTCCATTGAGTCTGTGCGTCATGCAGCCTGCAAAATCCACAGTGCCCCAGCCCGTAATTCAAGTGTTGTGAAGTAACATGTATTTGGGAACGTCCGGCCTCATCGCCCACGTCGCTATTGCGCATCCCAAACTATTCATATCAATCATTGCTTCCTCGCCATGGCCCCTGTCTCAAGGACATTGAACAATAGAACGTTATATTTGCAGTCAGACCTGTGGGCATCTCCCCGCCGCTAGCTGAAAACCGAAAGCGCCGCCCTTCGAATTCCTCATTTGCAACATCACGTCGAAAAGGCATCTGTGGCCGTTTGAAATCACAAATTAATCCATCTAGTGCGGCTGTGTGTGAAAATGGCAACTGCCTTCACCCACTAATGGGACGCCCCGCCCGTCGTTGCAACTCGGTACAGTGATGCATGAGGGCCCACCGTTACTCGAGTACTACATTCCACTGACCCATCACAAGTCTGTTCGCGACTGCAAAGATTGTATGTGAAACAATGGGACCATAGCCGATTGTACATATCAACAAATGTTACACGGCCATCGGGTCCAAATACATGATTGCATTTGCAAGATGCCATTCCTCGATTTGCAGCGTTGTGTGCGGGACGTGCTCGCCCAAAGGGGAGAGCTGCTTGCACAGGTGGAATGAATCACCACAGGTGGAGGCCATACAGCCTGAAAACACATGATTTGCACACCCGGTCTCCTCCCACAACCACACCGAAATGCTACCGGCAGGACTCGCGATGTTGGCCCTGGGGGACCTGGTAGCACTGCAAGTACTCCAACTCCAAGAAGCAGACGAACACCAACTACAACCGCCCGCACGGAGGAGATGCAGGAGGAGGAGGAGGCCAAGGCAGGGCCAGCAAGGGCCGCCAGCACAGCCGCTACCACCACGCAGGCAGCCCGCAATCCCACGCCTCCGAGCACATCCGTTCAACCTCACTGATGAGCAGATCCACACCCTCTACCGTTTGGACCGGGACACCATAGCTGCCATTGTGGACATGACACAGGCTGACCTTGTCAGCATGATAGATAGCCCAACCGCCATCCCACCCCTACTGAAGGTGGTGTCTGTACTACACTTCCTGGCCACAGGCACCTACCAGCACACAGTCGGACAGTTGCATGGCATTTCTCAGCCACTGTTCTCACGGACACTATTGCAAGTGCTCGATGCCCTCCTGCAGCACGCAGACGACTACATCTCTCTACCACGCTCGGAGCAGGAAATTACCAACACAAAAGTGGGATTCCATGCACTTGCCGGCATACCGGGTTGCATTGGTGCCATCGACTGCACCCATGTGGAATTGGTCGTCCCACATGCTATGGAGGCCCAGTACCGCAACCGAAAACAATTCCATTCCCTGAATGTACAAATGGTGTGTGACTCCAACAGGATCATTACACATTGTTGTGCCAGATTCCCTGGATCAACCCATGATTCTATGGTCTTGAGGAACTCCACTATACCACGCTACATGGAGCGACACGCAGGGAACAGATCCTGGCTACTCGGTGAGTCTCATTGCATGCATGATGATGTGGGGTATGTGATGCGGCAATGACCTGGCAGGAAGGGGGGGGTGTGCGTACGTAGCAATGGCATTCCACATCATACGTTTATCGTCCACATACAGGTGATGCTGGGTATCCACTGAAGAGATGGCTCCTCACACCAGTCCGGAACCCACGGGACCAGCATGAGGAGGACTACAACCATGCCCACTCACGTACCCGTGTAGTCATTGAACAGGCATTCGGCCTACTGAAGACTCGTTTCCGCTGCCTCAGCAGGTCTGGTGGGGCACTCCTGTACCGCCATGAGAAGGTTGCAAAGATGGTCATGGCATGTGTCATGCTCCACAACATGTGTGTACGTAGAAATGTGCCCATGCCCCCTGACGCAGAACTGCAAGCACCTGATGATGGTCATGATGAGGGTGGGGATGTGGCGGCACCTCAAGGAGTCTGCGAGGCACCGGAGGGCCGTGACATTCGTCAGCATCTCATTGATGCATGCTTCTAGCACTCACGCCTGGTGGCTGATACATGGACACGGGACTCGTGGCACTGTGTGTGTCTGGTACATGCACAATATGGACTGTACGCCTATGATGGCCTAGTACACAAAGATCATTGTCCACACATCTCATTGGTTGATCGTGCACTGTTTATGGCATATGTGATATCATGTTGAACACCCTATCGACCCGCCACCCAAGTGAGCCCAACACACCCCCTCCACCCTCCTACCTCCCCCCCGAACACCAGTGTCCAAAGATGCTCATTGTCAGTGGGCTGTCGCTGTTGCAAGCCCCCTCTGCGGGTATCAGGGGCACCCCTGCCTGTGGAGCGCAGGTTCCTCCCAGATCTACGTTGGGGGCTGCCCTGGACGGAACTTGCAACGGATGATGTTTCTGCCTGCTCACGTCCATGCATGTCCCTAAGGGTTTGTGAGAGCTCAGTGAGCACACGGCGCACTGCGGCAAGTTCGGCACATACGTCTTTGGACGTCGCATGCAGTTCCCCCCTCAGGCTCTCGGTGCTTCTCTCCATTTGGACTCTCAGGCTCTCGGTGCTACTCTCCATTTGTGCCCTTAGTGTCTCTGTACTTCTCTCCATTTCAGTGTCTCAGTTGATGTTTCTATGTCTGCCTTAGTGCGCCCACATTCATCGGCATGGTCCTTGAGGAGCGTGGCCAGTTGCTGCTGTTGCACGATTAACTGGTCGAGGGACTGTTGCCTCTGCTGGGCCATGGCCATTTGCGGGGGTGTCACAGAGGGGCTGTCGACCTCATGTTGCCTTGCCACAGGGCTTGTGGGGGATGGCCAGTCGTCGTCTTGTGGGTGCCCCTGCGTGGTATCCTCATGTTGTACGGGATGGGACAGACAGGGGGAATGGGACAGGTCATGGATGGATCTGCCTTCGACATCCCCGTCTTCTGTGTCGGAGCATGCTGCCATCAATGGGGTGTCACCTATGGTGCTGCTGCCACCAGAGGCAGTGCCTTCTGTGGCATCCGTTGGGGGGACCTGTGGTGGTGGTGTTGTGGGCATGCTGGCTGCTGGGGTGCCTGTTGATGTTCCCTCCTCTGTGCTGCCACCTGTTGTGTGCAGCTGCCGTGTCTTGATGCGTGCAGCTGAGGTGGAGGGTCTTTGGCCGTTGGTCTTGGCCCTCTTTGCAGGTGTGCTGGTAGGGGTGTCCTGATGCTCGTCGTTTGGATCGGAACCTGTGGTGGAGTAAAGGAGGGCGAGGGTTATTAATGGGTCTGTGGGTATTGGAATGGCATTGTATCACATGCATTGGGGGGGTACCTGAGGGTGATTTGGGTCGGGCCTTGGAGGTGCTTTCATTTGTGTGTGGAGTGAGGGTGCAGTTGTTTGGCAGCCTGCAGTTAGGGTGTGCCTGCTGCACGTGTAGTGGGTGTTTTAGGGGTTTTTAATTATTTATGTATTTATTGTGAGTTTTAAAGTGCGCTATCAGGGCGATGTGTGTGGACGTTCTCCTGGACATGTGTTTCTGTTGCACTATGTGGACACATGGTACTTCACATGATTGGACATTGTGGATTTAGCATTGTTTTATCTGGCCCACCTACCTGAATCTTCGGATGTCTGCACTCCTTTCTCCATCCCTCCGACTCCCTCTATGCTCTCCATTCCGATGGTGGAGGCACAGATTTCTTCCCAGGGGGTCAACTTGATGGGTGATTCAGGACCTCCCCCGGTGGCTGTGGCAATGTTGCGGTTGGCAGAGATTATGCTGCGGACGCGTATCCGCAGGTCGTCCCACCGCTTTCTGCATTGCTGTGGGTTGCGGGGTGCGGTCCCCACCGCGCTTACCCGCTGTGCCACCAGAGCCCATATGGCCTTCTTGTTCGCAAGTGCCGTCCTGGTCATTTGCGTGGAGAAGACGACGGCAGCATTCTCCTGGAGGGTCTCTGTTAGCACGGTGAGTTCCTCACGGGAGAAGTGGACCTGCCGCTTGCGGTCGCACGCTTTCTTCGCTACTTTTCCCATTTTTCTTGGTTTCGCTAGGGTGGATGACGGGTTGGGGTGTGTCTCGGGGTAGTGTTTTTAGTGGTTGTGTGGTTTTTGTGGTTTTATAGGTGTACGGCGGGATGTTTCCCGTTCCGGGCCCATGTTTTTACTTCCGTTTCCGTATATTTACGGTCACCGTACTTTCCGGTAGGCGCACACTGCGGTGTCCGCTGTGATGGGTGGCGGTATTGCACCTAGGGCGCCGTACGGCGGCGGTGTGGGCCGTTTTGGGGTCATTTCCGCCATCGCGGACTTTGCACTTCCGCCATGCCGTGGTGCTCGTGCCCGATGGGTCGGAATGGCCCGCACTTTGCTCCTTCGTGCAATGGCGGAAACGCTATTTACGCTGTGGCGGTCCGGTCAGTCACTTTCCGCCAGGGTCGTAATGAGGGCCATTGTCAGGAGACAATGGCCCTCATTGCAGGTTTTCCCGTCCTGAATAAAATGCTGGCAACAACAGTTACCAGAACCTTTTCTGGACCAGCAAACTACAAGTCTGCCCGTAGGGGGTGTGAACTACCGGCAGACCTGACCTGACTCTAGTTCATGCCCCTACTAGCAGATTTTTCAATGAAGCACTGGCACCATTACAAATGGTGCTGGTGCTTCAGGGTTCTTATTCCCGTAGAGTCCTGTGGGACTCCATGGGAATGAGAATTTTCTGTTCCCTTGCAACCTGCAATATCCTGGTATTACCCGGATATCAGGTGGTGGAAATGGTAAGGCGAGTGTGCCTGTAACCGACCGCTCGCACCGGTGGGTTACCAGCAGACTCGTAATGAGGGCCAATGAAGTGATCAACTATTCCATCTGATGTGTTTTCCGGAGACCGCATTCTGCCCTAAGATAAACCTGCATCTTATGTTATGTGCGTCCTATTCCATAAGTGCCAACTACTATTCATACTTTGTCAGAATGAGGTGCTCTGTTTTCTGTTCAGTCAGCATGGATGATACACAGAGCCCATGACTTGCCTCTCCTGGGCAATACTTTTAGCACTGGGGTTGCTCTACTGCTCTCAGTAGCAGGCACCGCTCTGTTCATTTTGGCTGACTGAATTACTGGTTAAGAAAAGAAAATTTAAGCGCACAAGACCCAACCAAACAAATCCATAATGTGTGACGTGTGCTTTTAAATGTTGTCATATATGTGATCTGCCAAATAGAGAGACTTTGGGAAAAATGTAATATTTATTAAAGATATGGAGATAGATACAAGCAGAATGGCAGAATCAAGTTGCATTAAGAGAACCTTATTTTTCTCCATGTGTGCTTTCAAAAGTGGCACATATATGTGCAGCAATTAATCACACATGCTCACTGGCATTTTCCTTGGGTTTCTTTTGTTTAAAAAAAGCACTGAATTACAGGGCAATATAACTGGCTAACATTACGGTGCACCCATTCAACCGGTTGCACAATACATGGCACAGTTAACATTAAAATACACCAGCAGTTGTTCTTCCTTTCCAAGTGGAACACCAGAAGCTGCTCTTCTTTCTTAAATTAACATCAGAAGTTGTTCTTTGTTTTTGGGGGAGTACCAACATATTTCTTCTCTCACGATTGCTGACCATAGTTTGATTCAAGTGTTTAGTCGCTTGGACCTACCTGATAACAGTTAACAGCTAAGTGGCGAGTACGTATCGTTTGTGATTCATCACTGATTATCTGGAATGTTTTCAAATATTTCATGCAAATAAAATTCCTCTTGGGAAGCCAGCTGTCCCCTGCGTAGGTAGGCAATATCCTTTTTATTGTTCTGGTGACAATTTCAAATTAATTTTAAGTGTAGGTGGTCCCTGTGATGGTCCCACACATATCCCTGAAACACAATTTTTAGGAAATCAACTTTTTAAGTGTTTAGAAGTGTTGGAGACTCTCTGAATATGTGGGCATTGCAGGTTCTGTTGTGCGGGGAGAACAAGTGAGGGTCTAGGGGGTGAAGACTGCTTTGAGAGATATTGGGCCTCATTACGACCCTGGCGCTCCCCTAATGAAGGGGGCTGGTACGGGACCGGCCCCCTTCATTACAGGAGCGCCGATTACAAGCTTCCCATCGTGGGACCCGGATCGGACGCCTGGTAAAACCAGGCATGCTTTCCGGGTCCCGCGAGGGGAAGAAGGAGGTAACAATGGGCCAGTTGTAATCTGCCCGTTGTTACCTCCATCCCAATTCCCATTGAGCCCTATTGAGCCCTATAGGGAATGGGGAATGGTTCCTGAAAGGAGGAATTACCGGGTCCTCCAATGTTGGAATGACCCGGTTATTCCTCATTGCAGTAACCCGGTAAATGAGCCCGGTTTGGTGGCAGCCATGGAGCTAAAAGCTCCATGGCTACCGCCAAACTCGTAATGAGGGCCATTGTCCTGTACAGGAAGAAGTACACAGGTGTGATACTTCACTTCTTATGTGATGATTTGCTTCTTGGGTTTGGTACCCACTGTTACGAAAGTGTAATGTCTGTGCATGGTTTAGCATGTGTGAACACTCCTTCGAACATTCTCTGCATGTTGCATCTTTTGCCATCCGAGTATGGTGGAATGGCTTTTGGATGGTGAAGCCTACGTGTGTGCTCCAGCAAGCATCTCTGGGTGCTATAGCTTAGGGAAGAAGAATTGGACCTATGCATGCATAATCTGTTGTGTGCTGCTTTTCACTCCTACTGTAGTAAAGTTATTAGAGTAGGATTAAAGGAACTCTTCTGGAGAAGCCTGCAGATTGCCTGAATCACAGGTTAAACTATATCAGCATTGATAAGTGGATTTTTTGCCCCCTTCCCTACATGTGGTCCTATGTTGTTTCATTCAACTGTTTAACTTTGAGTCAAGTACCGGGAACTGTTTAACTTTGAGTCAAGTATGGAGGGGCTGGGTGAGCCTCAAGTAACCCTGATGCACTTTGAAATGTAAAGAAATTAATTCTCAGCCATAATTCTCTGCAGTCAGCCCTTCAGCCCTCCCTGGAAGTAAACACACTTTTGTGCATAGAGCCATATGAGCAGCCACCTGGGAGTACATTTGTTTAATCACTGCTTCTAACAGATAAAAAAGGAAATGTCTCAACTGTGTACTGCATACATCATGGTTATATACAATGGCATCAGATTGCACAATGATTTTATGCTCATATGAAACTTATAATTCAATAGGCTTTGATTGGCCATTTTACTTAAAGGTCAAAAATCACTTGATTTCCATTGGACAGACACATTTCCTGAAACACATGACTTCCTATGCTAATCAGCAGGACTAGGTAGTTTCCCAAATCTCACTGAACCACAAGAAATATGTTGCAACCTTGAAACTGGACAGAGCATGTTTAGCAAATGATGCACGTCTTCAGACTTCTAGCACATTTTGTTCAAGATCCTCTCGCCTTTCTTATTTGCTTCAACCCACTGCCAAATTTTATTTATAAAAACCCTTTCAACACCACCGTTAGGATCTGTATATTCCTATGATTTAAACTGCTGAATCACCACATACTGGCTTCTGTCCAATGTACTCCCTTTTCTGCACACAGCACTATATTTCTGTCTTTTCAGCACCTCTAAATTCTCATGGAGTTTTGAGGTCTTTATCCCTCTTTAATGCAATGGCTGCCTTTGCTGACCTATTTCCTATGTCAGAAATCCATATTCTGTGTTAATTATGTTGTGCGCAATGTAAGCATAGCTTTATGATTTATATTGCCCTAAACACGTGTGCCCAGTGTTACCTATTTCCAATGTACCTACCTATAATAAGGGCAGCCTAGCTGCCTCGATGGATGAAACTCCTGACTTGTATAATGTTGTACAGGAGGCAGGGGTATAGGCCTGAATTCCATATTTACCTGGCTGTTAGCAGAGGGATGGAGAGAGGCTGCACCTCTACATAAACATTTACAGTGGTGATCTTTCTGAACATCTAGCAGCTGTTGTGAGCAGCCACAAAACCCCACAGAAGCTATTACAATACCTTGGTCTGAATCATGGGGTGGGACACATTGCAGCTCTTGTAGCTGATCAATATTTAAGCAACATCGCCTGGACTCCCGGGCAATACTGGCTGGTAAGCCCAAGTTATGGCCCCAAGAAAAGTGAGGACATGTAAGGATGGCTAAGCACTCTTAATGACGATTCGCATCCTGGAAGGGGCCGCTGGCCAATCAGGAAGCTCAGCATGCAGGTTGCATTCTCTGGTATAAGCATGCATTTTAAGCAGCCTGAGTGCTGCTGGCTTGCACCCCCTTCCTATTTCGTGCTCCTCCCTCACCCTTTAGCACCCTTGTAGCTCACACATGGGTGCTAAGGGTGTGATTAAAAAGAAATCTTACCTTGCGGCCTGATGCCACACATATTTTCCGAGTCCATTTTCCGTGTTGATGATTTCACAGTCACCAACATAAAAACAGACTGGAAAAATACTGTGCAATGTTGGACATGCAAGGTAAGATTTCTTTTTTCACTTTGTTTAAACTTAAATACACCATCAGCACCCGTGTATCAACTACAGGGTCTCTAATAGCAATACAAAACTTGGGGTGGGATGACCATCACTGGTAATGGCCCACCACTGATGTTACAGGATCCTTGCTTTGCTCAGGCCCTTAACTTTGATGGCGAGCGGTTAACGGCAGGGTCGGCTTGCGCCCTCAGGTTATATCACCTCAGTCGGTCTGAGCAATAATTCTATTAGCACCCGGTCACATAGTCAGATAATACTCACTTTTCTTGTGATGAAAGATAATAGAGGTGCAGGACATATGGACATACACTGTTACAAAACTAACTCTAAATCTCTAAAGGTACCTGCGAGTAATCTTTACAGCTCATCGTGCATGTTTCTTTCCAAACCCTAAACGGCACATGTGTACAATAACATTAACTCTTGTATATGGCCTAAACCTTTGTCATTTACTGAGGTTGTAGCAGCCATAGCCCCTGAACACGCCCTATGGGACCGCCTGCATCCCGACTCTGCCGTACCAAAGTGCGCCACCGTGCCAACCTCAAATTGCCCTTATCGCCTCACGGCATCTATCCTGCATGCCATATCTGGATTCACACTGAGCATCGTCCTCCCACTAGTCACTATGTATTTGCTATCTGTCAATGTTGCACTTTGCCTATTGTGATACCATGTGTTGTATATTCTAAGTTGTGCCTAGTTCTCTATGTCAGTAGGCATCCAGGACCTAGGACCCATTGTCCCCCAACATCCCTTCCAGCCCACTGCCACGATGCGTATTAATGCCTTTTTGGCCACCTTCCAGCCTTCCAAATACCTTTGTAATAGTGTGCTATCTGGTCCTACGACCGTGTATTAATGATGTTCCTTTGCAAGTCTGTGATATCAGGTATTAACACCTCATTGTCATTGTTCCATTGCAATACTGAACATACTAATACTAACACATGCGGCCCGGCAACGCCGACCTAGTCCACTGTGACACTACATACTGCATATTCTTGTTCAAGCCAATTGCCTGGGCAGTCCATGAACACCTTCTCTAGCTCTATTGTATATCGATCCCTACTGTATAATGGGACACGCACCCTGTGACGCATAGGACCTTGGAATCACTGAAATACTAAATCTGGTCCCACAGACAACCAGTATGTGAGCCCCATACCATTGCACGTGATGCCACCAATAATGTACGCAACCGCTCATACTTCAGAACACGATATTTGTCACTCTACTACCTGAGGACTCAGTTAAGCCCTCCTCAGCCCAGATGCCACAAGCCATGAACCCCACATCAACTCCAACTCTTACAACCCCTGTTAACATGCTCACCCATAGAAACTCTGCATACTGGACCAGGCCCACCAGGTTCCTGCCACCTCTGATCTGCCCAGACAGGATCACGCCAACACCATTCCTGCCTCCATTGAATATGCCCTCCTTCAACGCCCACAACACCGATGAACCCCATAGTGTTAACTCACCAGATGATACCTCCAATGATCAAAGCCACACCTTAATGAAGCTTGACCTAACACATAACCTCCCTTGTCCGACAGCCAACAGGGATTCCAGACTCGGATTGAGATTAGGCAAATCCTACATCACTCCATTTAGCCCCTTACCCATCCGGAGATTTATTCAAGAATAGGAAAGAAAAACCCCACCTAAATTTAGCAAAATCCATACCAAGCCCAGACTATCATCGGCGATACCAGATACTACCGACCAGAGAAACAGCCCATCCAACATCATCATTGATTAATGCCAGATCCTTAGTGGCACATGCATCAGAAATCTCTGACCTAATTGCCGAAGAAAATCTGGACTTCCTGACAATAACGCAGACCTGGCTGCATGCAGCTGCTGGCCTATCCCTTCTTATTGCCACCCCAGACAAGTACACGGTCCTAAGAGCCGACAAAGAATCAGCCAAAGGCGGTGGAACTGCCTTCATCGCCCTCGCGAGTGCGCCAGAGTGTGTGCTGGAGGCTCTAGCTTCCCAACCAATGCTGCTACCCTCTGGAACAACCTACCTGACAAGATCAGATCAATCGACTCTCATGCAGCCTTCTGCAAGGCTTTAAAAACTAGTCTGTTTGGCTGAAAGGGCTTGTCCCCACGAGCTTAGTATTGCATATGTTACTTCCCATCACCCTTTGACTTTACTTTGATGGATATGACACACTATGCTATGCACTATTCTGTACTATGTAATTGACCAACTGTAACTCATCAAATTGTCTCTAAGCATATATTCATGGGCCACTTATTGTAACCCTCAGGCAAGCTTTCGTAAATATCCTTATAGCACCTCGATGCCTATGGGCTGTAGTGCGCTCTACAAATCCAAAATAAAAATAAAATAAAAACTCCTCCTGGGGCCTCAGAATAAGTGCACAACTGTCAACCAAGTCTTGTGAAATGTTATCAGTCAAACTCCCTCTCTATAACTCAAGGACCATAACAATACATCTGATCTACAGGCCCCCTGGACCTATCGGCTCCTTTGAGGAAGATATTGTTACCCTTCTCGCCACTAATACCAAGCCTGCTTCACAAACCTTATTACTAGGTGACTTTAACTTGGGCTTTAATGACCCAAACGACCAACCAGCCATATTATTAGCAAATTCACTGTCCGGTCTTGGCCTCACTCAAAGAGTAACCCACACCACACATGCAAAAGGAAGAATCCTAGATTGGATAGCCGACATCAGTTATGAAACTACCATATCCTGCATTGAACCATGCACATGGTCAGACCCCATCTTAATCTCATTTACTCTACAAGACTGCAAACTTCCTAACAAACTCAACCTTATTGCTCCACCTATCTCGACCAGAAATAAAATAAATATCACAGTAGACAACCTTAATCCTCACCTCCAACCTCTACTCAACCCACTTCCTGCCACATCTGATCCGGCAAAGCTAGTGGATCTCTATAATAAGACCATCACCGCAGCACCAGACACAATTGTCCCCCTCAAACTATGAAAAGGGAAACCTAAAGCCCACCTGAACTCCTGGTTCTCCCCGAAACTCAAATCCTTACGAATGGAAAATAGGAAACTCAAAACTACCTGGAAAAACAACCCCACCCTCTCCGATAAAGATATCTTACTTAAATTTACAGCAAACTACAAGAAGGAAATCGTTCTAGCCAAACGCGACACCTATAATGTTAGGCTTGAGAATGCTAGCTCCAGCTTGAGAGAACATTTCACCATACTAAGAGATTTGGAATCTCCTACCCCGCCATCAGACAGCTGTATCATGGACAAAATTTGGTGCACCAGAATTCAAGATGCACTTGGTAACAACATCACGTTACTTCAAAATAAAATGACAGCCAAAAAAAGCAGTATCCCTGCTAAAGCTAACACAGCCAAACCTTGTCCTGACCTAAACCCTAAACCCCAGAAACGCTTCAAATTCACCCAAGTATCCACCCAGGATGTGAAAAACATCATCGGCTCAATCAAACCATCCAATTGCCGAGGAGACTCCTACCTGGCATTGACCATTAAGGAAGCAGCCAGTGATCTTGCTCCCTTCATCACCAAACTCATCAATTCCTCCTTCCGTTCTTGTACTGTCCCCAATAATTTGAAAAACTCTTGGGTACTCCCTCTTCTAAAGAAACCCTATTTAGACCCGAGTATTCCTACCAATTGCAGACCCATTACTACCGTCCCTTTCCTGCTAAAGATCATCAACAATGTAGCCTATATCCATATTCAAGCTTATCTTGAGACCAATAACTTACTTGGACTGCGACAATCTGGCTTCAGACCGCAACATGGCATGGAAACAGCCCTAATCGACCTGAAAACACAAATAGAGGACATGAAAGGCAAAAATGAATCTACCCTCTTGCTCCTGCTGGATTTGTCAGCCGCCATTGACTTGTCGACCACAAGGTGCTCTGCAATCACCTCTCATTGGCGGCCCACTTTTCAACAGATGCAACGGCATGGTTCCAATCCTTCTTAAGCAACAGATCGATGAGAGTCTTCGCATCATCGGCTGCAGCTGACCCGATCACGATAACCTGTGGAGTACCACAAGGTTCTTGCGTGTTGGCCACCATGTATAACATATTTACGAAACCATTGTTTGATGACCTAAACTATCTGGGTGTCACCTACACTAATTATGCAGAAGACACCCAGATCCTCCTACCTCTGACAGGTGACTATGAGACTGACCTTGCCTTGGTGAATAAAGTCTACCTCATCATTCAGGCCTGGATGGCCAAGCATGGACTATGCCTGAATGATGAAAAGGCTGAGCTCTTTCTCCTAGCCACACCCCCGAATCAGAAGAAACTGAGTAACCAATATATATCCTTTAATATTGATGGCAATGAAATTAAGGTAGCCAAAGAGATAAAAACCGTGGGTTTCTATCTAGACTCCTCTTTGAACTTGCACAAACAAGTCAGCGCCACGGCATCGGCTACAGCTTACACCTGTAAACTGATCCATGCCTGCAAACCTTTCCTTTCTGCAGAAAGTTGCTTGACACTTGCCAGAGCCCTGATCTTATCAAAAATCGACTACTGCAATGCACTGTACCTAGGCACCAGTAAATAATCACTAACATAATCCGGATTCTCCATAATAACGCGCTTAGAACTGTGCTATGCATTCCCAGAAGACAGCATATTTCCGCAACCAGACGCAACAACAATTGGTTATCCATTAAGGGTAGAATACATCTCAAAACAGCGTGCCTAATCCATAAATGCCTCAACAACGCAGCCCAACAATACCTGATCAGAAAATTCACTATGCACACCTTCCTACGACCCACCAGGTCTGCCAACGCTAGATGTCTGAGAGTACCTAGGTTCAAGCGGAAAAGAGCAGGGGGAAGCAGCTTTCCTATCCAGGCGACCCAACTATGGAACTCCCTACCTCCTACCTTAAGATTCAACCAAACCTTCCACAAATTCAGGAAAAATACTAAACTATGGCTCTCATCTATAGACAACCTCATACCATGCTAGTTGGACTACCACATCCACATATTTGTATTATATCCTGTACATAGCTAGCTTTCCTACTCGTGTCTAAGTGTACTGACACGCACATGTTCTTGTAATTTATACTATTGGATTTTATATGTTTCACTTCTCCATTGTAATTAAGCTTCATCCTTGTACCATAACTATGTGCTATTTTTGTATTACTATTGTGTTGCATTATACTATGTCTCATAACTGTAACTAAGATATTGGATATCCTTGTATAGCGCCCAGATACCTACGGGTGGGGTGCATTCAACAAATAAAGAAACAAACAAACAAACAAGCAAGGCCGCTGAAGAACATATACCTTATTCCCCAAGTACTAGCCAGAAAAGAGCAAGTAAATCTCTGGCCAGAAATTGAGGCAAAATGTGAGACAGGATACAGCACCGCCCGGCACTCAGCAACGAGAAAGAAACAGGGGGTTAGTCACACAGATATTAAACTATATATGCATACATCCATGTAAACCCCCCACCCCATATACATAACATTCCTGATCCAGGGTTAGGCCTGCTTCTGAAGTGACTTTTTTAGCTGTGTGTTGTCAGCAATACCAAGTAAGGCAAACCTAACCCAAACAGCAAGAGGGGGCGCAAGCTAGGTGGGTGACAACATCCAGTTGTTTTAGACTCACCAGAGTTCCAGGGAGAAAACAATCACAAATAGTTCAAAATGCACAAGTTCAAAAATGACAATCCAGGGAAGATCCAAGAGAGTTCCAAGTGCAAGTTCCAGGGTCAAAATCCAAGCAATCCAATGTCCACGAAAAGAGCCAGTTCACCAAAACCAGCAGGGATATAACAGCAGCAGTCCAAAAAGAAATACCAGAGCCAAAAATCTGGAAGCCAACAAGTCAAAAATTCACAGCAAACAAAAAGACACCCGCAAAAATAGCTAAGAAGCAGAGTTGAACAAAGTCTGATCATTTAAATACTGCGGGAAGACTTCCTGGCTGGACACGTGACACAGTGCCATCACGAGACCTTGTTGTTGAGCTGTGGGTATTGCCCAGCGGCTTTGAGGTGCCATGGCAAAATCCATTGCCATTGGTGTGTGGGGGGAAGATGCCGGTAGGAACTCCTATGGTACGGGACCACTGGCAATCCGTAGAGGGGTCGCCGCGACCTGCGGAAAACCCCTGGGGACCCAGTGGAAGAGCTCTGTTTGTGGCCCATAACAACAGGCATTCTAGAGATGGGCCAAAATGTGCAGCGAGCAAGTAAGTCTGTGACATAGCCCCCCTAAAGCCCACTGACCCTGTGGGCTCTCAGTATGGGCATGATGGAACCGGGCCAACAACCAGTGGGCATGTATGTTCTCAACCAGTTCCGAGGTCCTCTCCTCAGGACCATAACCTTTCCAGTCAACCAGATATTGCAGGCATCCTCTGGAAATGCGAGAGTCAAGAATGGCATTGACCTCATACTCCTCAGACGAACCTAAGGAAAGCAGAGGAGGTGGTCAGGAAAGACGAGTAGAAGTGGGACAAGATTATGGAGAGATGTGTGAAAAACCGGGTGTATACGCCATGGAGAAGGTAAGGCAAGATGAAAGGAGACACGATTGATGATCTTTGTGATTGCATACGGGATGACAAAATGAGGAATCCGTTTCTGGAAGCCGAGTATGCGAAGATACTGTGTCGACAGCCAGCCCTTATTCCCCGGTTCATACACAGGGCAAGGCAGCAATGACGGTTTGCTGCCAGGTGCATAGATGTTCATGAATGGCTTTGAGGTTACTGTAGCAGACATTGACATCAGGGACGAGCGCGGTAAGGGCATCAAGAAGAGTTAACGTGCGTTGATATTGGTCCTACTGGGAGTAAAAAGGAGACATTCCTGTGGTAGAATGGTGAGCGTTATTGTATGCAAATTCCACTGTGAATAATACTTTGAACCATGTGTCCCGATGTTGTAGTCACAAACAGCAGAGATACTGTTCAAGCATTTGGTACAGACTCTCCATCTGACCGTCGATTTCTGGGTGATAGGCAGAGGAGAACCGGGCATCAATTCCAAGAAGGGAGGTAAGAGCAGTACAAAAGCGAGATGTGAATTGTGACCCCCGATCAGATACAATGACGGATGGTAGCCCAGACAGAACACATGACGGAAATACACGTTTGCCAGAACAAGACCCATGGGTATACCGCTACATAGTATAAAATGGGCCATTTTATTAAAATAATCAATGCTCACTCAAATAGTATCTATTTATTTATTGTTTGCTTGTTAGGTGCTTATACAATAAGAAAATACTGTTTCAAAGTGCCCACAGGACAGAGAGGGAGGGTACATTGCAACACAATATTAAGAGCTACGGGGAAGAGGAAGAGGGATGAACCTTCTATGCCTTGTGAGTATTCAGAACGTGCAAGTGCAGAAAGGAAGAGGGAAGAGGGGTAAGTGCTGGGGAGTCTGAGCTCGTGGGAGAGCCATGGAGGAAGTGCTAGGAATGTTGAGTGCTACACAGCCAGCGCCGCGGGAGGTTAAGTGTGAGTCTCCAGAGCGGAGGGTGTGCATATGCAAAGTACTGCGGATAAACAGGAGCTGGGAATAATCATTGAGGGAGGTCAAGGCCCCAAAGATGTATAAGGGCCAAGGACACTGATTCAGCAACTGTGGGATTAGCAGAGGATCAAAGGTGGGAAGGAAGAGGGAAAGAGAAAAGTCTTAAGGAGCTTCCGGTATTTGAGAAGGTCCTGCTCAAGGCGCAGGGGCAGGGGAGGCTATTCCAACGGAGGAGCCCACAGAGGAAAGTGAGTGACCCCTGCCCTCTTTTTAGCAAAACAAGTTTAACACTCAAAGAGTAGGTGCCAGAGGAGCGAAGAGGTCTAGTGGGAGAGTATTTAGTGAACTAGAGTTGAAGATAGTGTGGTCCCCGGGCCCAGGCAGCCTTGTGGATGATGCAGAGAGATTTTAATCATGGCTTTGTACCTTAGGAAGTAATGAAGTCCATTGATTCCATATACCACGGTTTGTGGGGAATGGGCATGGGTTGCAAAAAAACAAATGTTTTTCTCTACTATTTTCTCCTTGTGCGCAGATGGAACAAGAGCAGACGTAACCTATCGTATCACATCTCATTCCAGGCCACCAACCCCATCGTTGAAGAAATGTCAAGGTTTTATATTGTCCGGGGTGCCTATTGAAGGGAGCGTCATGTGACCATTGTAGTGCTTGCTGCCTGGTCTGTTGTGTAGGGAGGAATAGACACCCATGCACGAAAGGTAACCCCTCATGTAAGTCTTCATTCCACTTCTGTAATTCATTAGGGTGCAGTGCCACCCATCTCTTGTATAGACGAGAGTAAGGTAGGAGGAGGTGTACAAAGGCAGACAAAATGAAATTTTGGTAAGATGGTATCGGTAGAGTCACTCCACCCGAAAGATGGTACAAGGCATCAGCCTTTCCATGTTTTAAACCAGGACCATGGTTAATCGTGAAATCGGAGGCTGAAAAAAAGATATGCCAACAGACTTGATGACTATTCCTACATTTCAATGAGGCCAAGTCTTGGATATTATGATGGTCGGTGTTCACAGTGATCGGCCATTTTGCACCTAGGAGGTAATCTCTCCAAGCCGAGAAGGCATCTTTGATAGCAAGTAGCTCTTTCTCCATAACTGTAGAATGTAATTCAGCAGCAGTAACCTTTCTAGAATGAAAGGCTAGAGGATGGAATAAACTGGTGGTGGAACATGCTTGAGACAAGATAGTCCTTGGGACGAAGGAAGATGCATCAGCTTCCACCACAAATGGAATTTCCAGATCAGGATGTTGTCGGACAGGGGCTGTGGTGAAGGCAGTTTTCAGAGTGTCAAAAGCATTTTGTGGAAGACCCGACCACTGAAACTGAACTGATGGACTTGGGAGCATGGTTAACGGAGCTACAATGGCAGAGAAACCCAGGATAAACTGACGGTACAAATTAGCGAAACCAAGAAAAGACTGTAAGGCCTCAACCATTGTCGGACTGACCAATCAAGGATGGCTTTCACCTTAGTTGTACTCATAGCAAGACCAGCCACTGGTATTGGGAATCCCAAGAAAGCGATCTCATGGACGTGGAACACATATTTTTCGACCTTAGCAAAAAGAGAATTCTGGCGTAGGTGAAGGAGCACTTCAGATACATGGATTAGGTGTGCTGTATATGATGAGGAAAAGATAAACATATCATCTAGATACACAATGACATATCAGTCCAAGATATCATGAAATATGTCATTCATGAAATGCTGAAACATTGCGGGTGCGTTGCAAAGGCATAACGGTGCACTCAAATAGATCAAAACATGTGCAAACATCCGTCTTCCACTTGTCACCATCTCAGATCCGGATTAGGTTATATGCCGCCCTTAGAACTAGTTTTATAAAGATTACTGCTTGTTTCAGTTGATCAAATAGGACTGAGATCAAAGGAATAGGGTATCTATTCTTGATAGTAATCTGGTTCACCCGTTGGTAATCCACACAGGGTTGAAGGTTGCCTTCCTTCTTGGGGACAAAGAATATAGGGCTCGCAGCAGGGGACTGAGAGGGTTTGATATGCCAGCTGCACAAGGTTTTATCTGTGTATTCTCTTAATGCTTGGTCTTCTATAGGGGTCAAAGAATAAATGAGACCACTCGGTATCTCGGCTTTAGGAATGAAGTCGATGGGGTAATCACACAGGGGATGCAGTGATAAGGTCTTAGTATGGCATTTGTCAAAAACATCAGAGAAAGAAGCGTATTATTGTGGAACTCCCAAGGTGATGGTGCCCCGTAAATGTCCAATGGCAACTAGAGCTTGACAAGGGGATTGATGCATGGATGCAACAGAATGGCACTGCACAAGACAATGTGGGGAGTGAAAGTCTAGGGTACTGTGAACCCAGTCAATAACAGGATTGTGCTTTTTCAGCCAAGGAATACCTAAGATAATGCCAAATTGAGGAACTTCAATAAGATTGAAGATGATTTGATCAGACTGTTTCTCTTGCATGGTAAGAAGTGGGGGTAGGGTTTTCTGTCGAATTAAACCAGAGACCAGATTGGTGCAGTCCAATCCCTGTACAGTTTCAGGGGTTGTGTGGGGATGGGAGCCTCACAGCGCCCACGGTACCTGCTGGCCCGCCTGCGCCATCGCAGAGCCGGCCGCCCGCAGCTGCTGGCCTGCCTACGCCGTTGCAGAGTCGGCCACCCTTGGGTCTGTCCGGGCCGCGGACACTGCGACGGCGCATGCCAGGCTCGGCTTCTTGCTGGCACCAGAAAAACTCTTCCCCCCGACATGCGTCGACAGCCGACCCTAGGAACTCAAGTTCCATGCACGGCCCGCTCGACCGACATCGGAGGGGGAGAGGGGGAGGTGTCACGACCCTGAGCCCCTGGCGGCTCCACTTACCTGTAAGGCCAACGGGCCATGTGGCATCGAGACGGCAGTCCGGCTCGGGAACCTCCACAACTGCTCTGTAAGAAAGGGGCGGAGCCTCCAAGAGGCTCAGACGCCGGCCTACCCACATGGTCCATGGCAGTCAAGGGGAGCCTGAGTGATGGGTGGGGGGTCCTGACGAAACCAACAAGGAAAAGGGAAATGGAGGGGGCATGGCAGCTCTCTTTTCAGGGGCAGGGTTCACGGGTTACCAGCCAATCCAGTGGAAGGTGGGAGAGCTAGTCCCTGATTGGCCCATACACAAGCCTATCACAGAGGATAAAGGGAAAAGGATTGATCATCCTTGTGTTGCTCTTTGCAGGGAGAAGGAGAAGAGAGTGAAAGCGACTGGTGGGCCTATCCGGGCTCGAGTGAATAGGAGAATCCTCCAGAGGAATACTTACCACAGACTTTAACCCCACGGTGAATTAACTGCCCTAAGCCTGTGGTTCTTGAGTTCTTGAACTTTCTCAAATTTCTAAATAAAGTATTGTTAGCATCAATACCGGCTCCTGTTGTGATTGCCTTGTCTTGCAGTGGATGTTTTAAGGAGGCAGCCAGCGATATATCTACATATTTGCCCATGGCGCCTGAATCTATTAGAATCCAAATGGGTTGTTCAGTTTTTTCTCAGTATGGTAAAACAGGCCTCAATTATCATATGAGTGGCCTGACTAATTACTAACGTGTTGAGAGGTGTAGAATACTCAAGGCCCATCCGTACCTCTTACTTTAAGGATGAGTCTTCTGAAAAACCGACGTGCATTTTGGTCTTTTAGGACACAGTTTTGCAAAATGTCCAGTTTGGCCACAGTAAAAACAAGCATCAAATGCTCATCAGTGCTCTATTTCAGCAGACGTCAAGGGACCCCAATTGCTTCCAATCTGCATAGGTTCAGGAGTGATATCCATGGAACCTGAAGAACCTGGAGAATGACTGGGTGCAAAGATGGCTATTTTACACAGTTCGCCTTTCTGTTCTGCTCTCCTTACATCTACTTGGAAAGCTATATCAATGAGCTCAGTATTTGAGGTAGGCAAGGAAGGGACCACCAGTAGAGCATCTTTCATGGCATTGCTAAAACCACCATAGAAAGCAACTGATTTTTTATCTTTGGCCAGGAGGTTTCGGCAGCTAATTGATTGAATCGAGTGATATACTCCAAAAGTCCTGCCTTCCCTTGTGTTAGGTCTAAGAGTTCTAAATCTCGTGTCTGAGCCTTAAATCGAGTGTCAAATACTCTGGTCATTTCCGTGACTAGAAGGTAAAAGTTGTACAAGACAGGACTGTTGCTTTCTAATAGAGGGTTAGCCCATGTGGGAGCTATACCACCCAGATGTGACAACGTAAAAGCAGCCTTAGCAGTAGAATCCGGAAAGGCCTGGTTTCTACGTAAGAAATGCAATTTGCACTGGTTGATAAAGGTGCAGAATGTGGGAGTTTCTCCAGAAAAGCATTCCAGTGGGGCCACAGGGCATGGATTAGGTACATAGACCAGAGTCTGAGGAGCTGGCACTGGAGAAACCCCAGTTTGCAGGTGTGCTCCACTTCCAAATTCATCATCCGTAAGTTAAGGGTATTGGCTGCTCTGAATTGCATCTAAACGTTGATGCAGCATTGTATTGGCAGATAGTCATGTCTGCCCTGAGTGCTGCAATTGCCTAAATCAAGGCAGCTACCGGTCCTCAGCAGGCTCCATAAGTTCTAAAGAGTAAAAAAGGGCTTCTCGGTCTGTTACAAAACTGAGGCCCCCAAAGAACTTATACCTTCTTCCCCATGTACATGCCAGAAAAGAGCAAGTAAATCTCTAACCAGAAATTGAGGCAAAAGGTGAAACAGGATACATCACCGTCAGGCACAAAGCAGCTAGAAAGAAACAGGGGGTTAGTCACACATATCTTAAACTAAATATATACATCCATGTAACCCCCCCCTGTATACATAACATACCTGATCCAGGGTTAGGCCAGTTTCTGAAGTGACGTTTCCAGCTGGGCATTGTCAGCAATCCCAAATAAGGCAAACCTAACCTGAATGATGGTGCAAGGTAGGTGGGTGACAATATCCAGTTGTTTTACACTTACCAGAGTTCCAGGGAGAAAACAATACCAAATAGTCCAAAAACCACAAGTTCAAAAACGACAACACAGGGAAGATCCAAGAGAGTTCCAAGGGCAAGTTCCTGGGTCAAAATACAAGCAATCCAATATCCAAGAAAAGAGCCAGTTCACCAAAACCAACAGGGATGTAACCTCATCATTCCAAAAAGAAATACCAGAGCCAAAAATCCAGAAGACAAAAATGCACAGCAAACAAAAAGCCACCTGCAAAAATTGCTGAGAAGCAGATTTGAACAAAGTCCGATTGTTTAAATACCGCTGGAAGACTTCCTGGTTGGTCATGTGTGACAAAGTGCCATCACGTGACCTTGTTGATGAGCTGTGAGCATTGCCCAGCATCCTTGAGGCTGCCATATGGCAACCTCCATTTCTGTCAGTGTGTGGAGGGAAGATGCCGGTAGGAGTGCCTGCAGTACGGGACCCCTTGCATTCCAGAGGGGTTGCTGAGACCGGCGCAAATCCCCTAGGGGTCCAGGGGAGGAGCGCTGTGCATTGTGCAGAACAACCAGCATCCTACAGATGGGCCGCTGTGCATGGCGAGCAGGTAAGTTTTTGCCATACACTCTAACAGGGCTGCTGGATGCCATTTTCCTGAAGCCTGAGGGATGTAGTCCATTGATCATTGACATCACAGGTACGGAAGGAGCATGCGGGCAGAGCAGTTGGTTGTGAGAAGCCGTTTTGGGAGGGGAGAGGGAAAAAATAAGAGTGGAGGAAGGAAGTGAGGGTGCAAGCAGATGTAAGTGATTTCAACCCGGCACTCCACCTAAGTCAATGCCTAGCATGTGATGCACAGCTGGAACCCTTAATTATTTATTTATTTCTATACGTTCCTTTATTTCTGAATGATATACCCTTATATCACGCCCCTCTCTTTGAATCCCCCCGGTCACACTGAATCAGAAAGCAGGCTGTTTGGCAAAGTTAAAATGATTTATTTTATGTATTTCAAAATATACATATATTACACTATTTAATATTTTATACAATGATCACCAAAGGGGTGATGTCACAACAGCTCTCTTTAATCACATGGAGTAATGATAGGAAAAATAATGCAGCATAGAACAATACTTTGTGTGGGTTCAATCAAATTGCAATGGGATCACTCTTTCCCCCTGCACACTACTCAATCCCCCCAATATTCAATATAAAGATATGGAAGGAGAGAAAACAGGTTTCAAGAATACAGAATTCAACACAATACTATCAATCCCAATCTCCCTCAGCAAACACAGAGAAAAACAGGAATGAATGCAAACTTGTCAAAAATGGTTTTAAAATTTGGCTTTGCATGAATGGTAAAAACACAGAAAAATGGATTTAATTCACTAAAATGGTTTCAATACTAGTGGGAGCAGCTTTGTATGGGATCAGACAAACACTAGCAATGATTATTGAATAACTAGCAGGTTGAAAACCTAATTCTGAGGTCGGATGTAATGTACAGCTGTTTCACACGTGATGGATTTGAGCCAAATGAAAGATTTGCGGCAAACCTTTCCGCGCGCGGTTAGCGCGATTGTGGAAAAACTGTCATGTTTTGGGTTTGTTGGAAAGCTGAGGATGTTAGCTTCAATTTGATACTTAGATTCCGTTTCTAGCATACACAGTGTAGAAGTTATGAAGGTTTTTGCAGAGGTTGGATTTTTTCAGAAAGAGTCAAAATTTGTAAAACAAAGATGCGCTTTTTAAAATGACAAACAGGTTTCTTTACACTAGGGAGACTATGAAGCCACAAGCTACACGATAGCACAGCCACCAACCCAGTGACGCCTCTGGATGGTTTCTACCTGCCGAGACGCTTGTCTTTCTTCAGCAAATATATTAGCGCAAAGATGATTTTAACACTACTATTATCAAAGGACTATAGGGATGAGAGAAAGATTCAGGTAAGACAAAAGATTTTTTACAATGCAGTTCTGGATATAAGAGAGTGGGTTTGGATAGGATTACTTATTGATAAGATATTTGCTAGCGACAATCCTATGCTAAGGCTACTCACTACCACTGTTTGGAATGGACCCGTCAGAGATCTGGTCAGGGATATTTTCTGGACTGGAATTCTGCTAGCACCTCGGACTGGACTCAAAGCGCTCTGGTTGTGCAATCAGCACGGCAGTCTGGACACTGCACAGTGAAATTGGACTGGATCTGACGGGTTGGTTCTGGTATGCAACTATCTGGTTACAGATCTGCTCCACTGGGATGGATCTCTGGATTTCTGGCAATAATTCTTATCTAGAAAGCAGCATAGCTCAGCCAGGCTGTTCTTTTTGTTGTTCCCCTTGGAGGTCTGTGGTAAAATCTGGTTTCAGGATTTTAAAAGGCCAAGGTGAGAAGGGTTCAGCTTTGGAAGTGGGCCTTTCTGCTGGTGTCAGGAGTCTGGAGTCTTGGATATGGATCTCTCTTGCAAAGTACTCCGCCAGCAATCAGTTGATGGGTGAATCTGTGTGTCTGTTTAGGTCATAAGCTGTCTCTATTTATGTATTTCCATAAGGGGTGGGTCGGCTGAATTATACTAGGCACACCCTCTAGGAATCCTATTGGTAAGGGTCTGTCCTCTCCCCTGATTTGAGAAGAAAATCTGGTGTCATGATGATGCTGTATTTTACAATCCAGGGAGATCTTCCCCTTTGTTTCTGCACAGTAAATCTATTTTTCATATAAAGCATATTTACAATTTTACCAACTTGCTAGCAATAACATATTTACATCACAGATTTAGTAGAGCAAGTATTCATCCGAGTCCCAACTCGGTGAGAGCTTCGGTTCAGATTTGACAGTTTTTCGCACTTTTGGTCATGTACCCAATGTCAGATTTGTCCACATTGTTATACATATATGCGCATGACATCTGGGCATAATCCTGTGAAGTTTCATTTTTCTAGCATTATCACAATTGCTACAAAACCACAATTTCTGTAGTCATGTCCCTGAACATAGCGCAGAGTTCGAGTAGTTTCAAAATGTGACCAGAATTTTCATGTTAACAACACTATATCTTACAGATTTTTACACTTTTGCACAGTTCTCTGTCAGTCTCTTTCAAAAATATACTTTCTTGTGGTTTAAGGATACACATATCTGTCTGGCCCGCCCCCAAAGTTTTAGTGGGCCAAGAGCAATCCAGGCCTCTCTTCCTGCTGGCGGGGTTTCTGTTGACACTTGAATTTACATACCCTTTCAATCCAGGAAGTCTATTATCTCTCTCAGGGGCAGCAGAGCAAAGGCCCCTCCCCCTTCATTAGCATCTGACTGAGAGTTCCTGGGGCAGAGAGCAGAAGGAAGGCACCTTTTGTTTGGGGCACGCTGTGGAATTTGCCTTTGAAGTTCTGTGGCTGGCATCAGAGGCTATTTAACACAATTTGTGCCTCATAAGATCAGCGGAATGGGTTAACGGGTTCCGCAAATGGGTGCAGACCCGTTAACTCCATTCCGCACAATTACATGCTCCCTTCGTGGGACCCGGTAAGGAACGCCTGGTCAAACCAGGTGTCGTTACCGGGTCCTGCGAGGGGAAGAGGGAGCAAACAGCGGGCCGCTCGTAATCAGCCCGTTGTTTGCACCCTCTCCCATTCCCATTGAGCCCTATGGAGGCTCAGATGGGAATGGGGAAAGTCCGGGCCCAGGTTCCCAGAGGGAGCAATTACCGGGCCCTCCGTTCTCGGAATGGCCCGGTAATTCCCCATTCTGGGAACCCGGTAAAGGAGCCCGGTTTGGCGGCAGCCATGGAGCTACTAGCTCCATGGCTACTGCCAAACTCGTAATGAGGCCCTTTGTTTAAAATTGTCTTTGCTAAAATAAACTTTACATTTTCAAAAATAGACACGCAGATCTCTAATTCCAGTCTATTTAAAACATTGAGATTGAATAGTGGCAACCTATATTGCTTTTGATGGCAAATCACTTCTTTTCAACAATTTGATTTTAATACACAAGTTTAAACTCCTAATGCACTTAACTGACAGCTGTCATGCAGGCAGGTGGCGGTACTGCGCCCATATTCTGACTGATTTTCCCAGGCAAGCACCCTTTTTACTGTGGATATTCCATGATGAAATCTGCTTCTCCTGACATTGTGTGCTTATGGGGATTCCTTAGATAAGGTGATAGTTAACACCCAGCAAGGATGTTGGATCTGTTCTGATGTTTGGGAACCATTATTTTGCAATTTCAGCAGCCAAGGGAAAAAAAGGATTTCAGAGCACCTTTGGGTTTCCTCTCCTGAAGTTTCCATATGCACTCTGTGGGCAGCCCAATGACAGGTTTTGGCAGTGTGGTCTCCTGTTCCCCACTGACACAGGCATAGTAGATTGGCAGCCAACTTTTCCGGTTTCACTGCACAATTCTCAGAGGTTTAGCGCGCATAGGGCTTTTTGCGGCCATTTTGTTGGTTCTGGTAAAAGCAGCACACAGTGATGTCGCAGGGCAGAGCCTAGTGGGTCAATGCATCCCACACAGAAAGCAGAGAATGAAAATGCCACCCAGAGGGTTGGACCTAATCCTGTTAGCCAGCAGGAAACCATGCCACCAGCAATGATTATTGTCCAGATGCCAGGGATCCTGATTGTTTTCCAGGATTCTATCATTCCACTTCAGATGCTAATTACGCTTTATAGATCCTTTCTGAGGGGTATACTGGAAGTTATGGGCCCTGAAGACCGATATAAAGGCACAAGTGCAGTTAGAGCATTTAACAAGGCTTAAATCCAGCAGAAAAATCTACACAGAAGAAAATGATGCAGAGTAAAGCACCACATTTAAAAACAAAAATGTGAGCTACAGCCTATGGACAGCATCTGAAAAAGACACATGCGAGGAACTGTCCAATGTTAGTATTTATAATGTTGACCTGTTTAACTGTTAAAAATGACAATTGAAACATGGAAAAGAGATTGACTACTAAATGTCACATTTGTGAATAAAGCCAGCAACGTGGATAAAACAGCAAAATGATATTCCTTCCTCCAACAGCTACAGTGGAGGGGGTGGCTTGCTTCAAATAGATGGCACTCAGACACGGAGGATGGGTTATAAACCTTTGATACTGCCTGGATAAGGACCAAATCGGTGCTTTGCTCCCAGAAGCCAGTCTTTGTAGAGCAAAACAAATTCTAGTTATTAACAATCATATTTGCCATTGAGCCTACCCAAAATGCTGTAAAAATACAATCAATTGATTCAAGCAGTGGTCTCCTCTCAAATATTCAAATCTTTCCACTAGCCAGTGAATGAATTTGGCAACTTTGGAGAAAAGGAACAGGAAGATGTTGGGAATACTGAAGAGGTGGGTCTGGGTCATAAATGGCCTTTGCCAGCTCTGTGGTTCAAAGAGCTTTCTATTACTGGTCCCTGGAAACCACGTTCTCAAGAGTAATACATGACCCAGCTGTGGATTCAAAATAAACTGATCTATTACCAGGACAGGAACTGTAAATACCTTTAATATGCGTGTAAATGGAAATAATGACCTATTCAAATGTTACATTTGGAATCATCTTTTTGTTTTTACGTTTTGAAGGAAATGTCAAAGAGGCTTATTTTTTATTGTTCAGGGTAAAAAGCTCTATCCGCTGAACAAAATAGTTTCATTATGCAAGTTAGATTAATGTAAATATGTTTGCGCAGAAATGTTGCACATCACTGATTGGATCTCCTAGTGTCCCTGCCGGCGAGCCAATTACTCTGAGATAAAAATATATTCTTTTAAAGTTTCGGAGTGTAAAATAACTATCTGCCACGCACATATCACATGTTGTGCCGAAATCAGACTAGACATCATTGGATTCATCTAATTTAGAGCAATCTGACAAACTGATTGGTAACATGACCAGAGGTGAAGAACATAATGTTTCAGAAAACCATATATGTTTAATGTAGAATTATTGAAAATGACAACACACCAGATGGCATTCAAACTGGCTGTAGACGTACTCCAATAAAACTGCTCTCTACATTAATATGCCCAATGAATATGAAGAGGATGGTTTGGAGAGATGTCACTTTTGGAACATTATCCAATCACATGCACTGCCCAATTAGGTTAGAGAAATTACACCCACCTCTAAAGGGAGGGGCTTGAATCTATAAAAGGTCATACCATATAGATTTTGTGAACTGATTCTCTCCCTCACTGACTGACTGGCTGACCTGCTGACTGATTGATGGAAAGAAGGGGGATAAAGGAGATTTGACAACAACAGAAAGAACAATGTAATAGATTGCTTTCCATTTGTAACCATTTTGGAACTAGAACCATGGAAGAGAGGCCTAACTACAATTAAAGCCGCAGGCATCCTTCAGTGGAAAAGACAGTAGACTGGCCCATTACAGAAAGAGGGGATCCCAGGCTGTGGGGGGAAGCTGACCCCATCTTGGTCAATGATGCCCACCGCTTGCTATAGTGGGGGCATGGAACCAGTTCATAAGAGGTTGCCCGCATGTCTGTGAGACAGCCACAAGACATGTTTATGTAAGTATGATGTTAAGGGGATATATAATGACTGGAGGGGACGATACTCTAAAAGAGGAATAGATCAAATCCTAGCCCTTTTTGTGTGAATGTACTCTGGGGTTATATAGATTGACTTTACATTCTGGGAAATGAGTAAACATTTCAGAAGTCTATGGATATGTCCTATGGTGTTTATACTGGACGATATGCTGACTCCTTCTCTGTGTAATTGGCAAGCACATAAGAAGTATTTTGGGAGCCATACAGATATCTCACTATGTACATCCCTAGAAAAGAAAGGTAATTGGAGTAATCCACTGGTTACATTACCAAGCACAGTTCTGCTACTGGTGCTGAACCACTAAAGAATCAGGAGAAAGAGTTATTAACTGCTACCCTTTTCCCCAACTTTAAGCTGCCCATTGAATATGAAAAAGGTTCACTTACACAATAATGCAGTAGGAACACCGCTGAAGGGAACCTAGCAAGCATACATTTTCGTTTTGCAAGTGATTTACATGTGGGGATGTCAAGTAGCCTGTCTTTTAAATTGAGTTTTCTGGAATGCTGTTTAAGAGGCTCGCCGATTTATTGGGTAGAGAGGAAGTGTTTATTTTCACTGAATAGGAAGTATAGAGATTAAGATAGGATGGGATCTTCTGATTTAATTCAATTTTTATCAAATGAAAGCTTTATCCTGCATCCACATAGATTTTTCAACACTGATGGGTTTGCGCTCAGGCTAAACCAAAGATACAGATGGTGATGTGTGCGTGTTTGAAAAGTACACATTCATGTAGATGTAGCATAGAACAGTTATGTGACTATTGTATTGACCATTCTTCATTGTAGTTACTATTGACATTACAATTTCATAGATGCATAAATTGTTTATATTGACATGTATTAAAGTATTTCTAATGTATACAAAGATAGACATTCTGTGCAACCATGTGTGTTTCTTCTCCGAAAAGGGGAGGGATGATGTAGGGAAACAATATTGTTAAATTGGAGGTCCCAGTTTCATAAAGAACTGTACTCAATAGATAAAAACCTACATCCTATGAGGTCTGTAACTTCTGGTACGACCTGAGGTGGCAGATTAATACAACTATTATGACCCTTGTAGGGAGGGGTGGGTCAGTAACAAAAAACCATCTGCCCTTAGTGGTCACAGGAATCTGGCTAGTCCCCAGTGAGCATGTCAAAATGTGCTGCAGGAGGGGAGAGGGATGGGACTTCAACCCAGCCTGGCTGCGTCTGCTGGGTATGTCCAGAGAATGCAATTGAGTGGTCCGGGGGCACTTAAGAGCAAAGGCTGGGCCATGTCTAGAAGGTGTGGTCCAGAGTGGATTGGGCCAGCTGGGAGTGGAGCCATGCCCCAAAGATAAGGAGCAAGGGTGGGGAATTCTAGTGCCCAGGCCGCATCTGTCAGGTGCAGCGCAAGCGAGGAGGGGAGCAGCTTGAGCATGGGTGCTCTCAGCGCGGTGCTCCTGTCATATGAGGGAGCGCCGTGTTGAAAGCTTTGCCTGCGATGGTGACTTGTGAAGTCGCATGGCACCCAGTGTCAATGGCACATTTCTGGGCCCTTTATCAGCTTTCTGAAGGCCGGAAATTGACCAATGGGAGAGTGCTACATCACTCGCCAGGATCACAATAGTCATTATATAATTTACTATATATAGTTTATATAGTTTACTGTGTAAGGAAATATTTTACTGAATAGAAGATAATGGACCTCATTACGACCCTGGCGGAATGGTTTTAACGGTGCCGGTAAAGGTGCCGGCGCCGTTAAGCCCATTCCGCCTCATTACGAGGTTCTCTCGCGGGACCCGCTCTGGACTTCTGGTCAGACCAGACGTCCTTTGCTGGTCCCGCGAGGGGACCAGATTGCTAACAACGGGCCTGTTAATACCGGGCCCGTTGTTAGCATCATCCCCATTCCCATTGAGCCCTATGGGGGCTTGAATGGGAATGGGGATGGTCCGGGTCTGGGTTCCCTGAATGGGGAAATACCGGGCCCTCCAGGTCAGAATGGCCTGGTAATTCCCCATTCAGGGAACCCGGACCCGAGTTTGGAGGCAGCCCAAACTCGTAATGAGGCCCAATGTGTCTTATATGGGTTGTGACATAGTATTTGATCATATATTTCCCTTCTATGATTGGATGCTCTCAAAAAGGTGTTACTAGTCAGTTCTTTTTGTGTCTTGTCATTGTGATATTTTATTGTAGTTTACATGTTATCTTTTCTCCCTTTATGCTTTGAACACTAGGAAGAGGCCCCCGTTTCATTTTCCAGTTTGAAACGGTTTATGTATTGCTTGAGGACTACAGGACAGTGGCCGGTGCAAGAAACAGGGAAGGTTGCAGACAGGTACAGTGATGGCAGAGACAGGTATCTAAAAGGAGAGAGCTTTTAAAGAGTTTGAGTAGCCTGTTTCAACATCTGTAGTGAAAATTATCTCCAAGAGGACTGACTGGGATTGGTGGGGTTCCCAAACGTGTGTGTCTTTTGGGGCCCACGTCTGTACCAAGGACCCTTAAGCATGATGTAAACATAGCAAGACATAAAACTAGACACCTTTGAGCCTCTAAAACATATTTTTCAGATGTGATTGATTACAGAGGGACCTGAAAGGTTACATTGCGCATCAAACAGCTGACTATATCGCCCAAGCAGGTAGGTTACTAATTTAGTTTTTTGGAATCTGTATAATTATAGCAGACTTCCACTGGCTGTTGACCCACTCTAATCAATGCTCTCAAATCAGAGTGGAAGAGGGGGCTGTGGAGACCTTCCCTGTGTCAGGTCCATAAATAGCTGTAGTAGGCAGTAGGAAATTGCCTATGCAAGATCCATTACTTGAGACATGCCAATAATAAGTCTTTCCAATAAATCTCTAAAGAAAACAGAAAAGAGTGCATATGTATGTGTCTCTAAAGTTTAAAATATCTCATGGGAGAAATCATTTCTTTTTGGGGTGAAAGATTTTTATGGGAAAACCAACAGCTTTGACTGATATCCCTTACAGGAGCACCGCGTGGAGAGCACCCATGCTCTTTCCTATAGGTACAGTTGGCCAACCTTAAGACTCAAAAAGCCTAAAACGAATACCCAAACAAAATAAAAAATGGATAATTCCCATTTTTATTATCTAATCATCATATTAATCCTAGGCAATTTAATTCTGCATTGAACATCAAGTACTTGGAGATAACCCCTAAAAGGGTACACAGTAAAAATAGTTTACAGGTTTTCAATACAAAGCCCATCAGATGTCCATTTATTATAGGTTCACATGAGCAGCAATGTTATCCGATGACAAAATGCAACATTTATGAGAGAAGAATGACAATGTGTTGGCCTTTTTCTCTAGAATGTCATATTGGTCAAAAAGTGTGAGACCTGAAACATCTGCAGTCGGCTGCAAGGCCCAGGCTCCACCCACATGGAAAAATTATAATAGTTATTTGTATAGCGCTAAAGCTTCTGTTTTGTGTGATATAGATTCACTTAGCAAAGAAATAACTTGAGACATACTAGTGGCCTCGCAAGGACCCACATTTATGACCCTGGACCAAAAACGACTCGCAATTATAAAAAAAAGAAAGCGGCTCTGAGCGAATGACATCTAGCCATGAGGACAGCAAATCTGTGGTAAATTCACTCTTCTTCAACCTCTCGAGGTAAAGATTGGACTCCTGCATTGTTGTTATTGAATGCCTCCTAAGATCAGAAGACGGCTGATCCTTAATCATGCAAATATTCTAGAACTTAACATTACATTCCGAAATTGCGATATATAGCAACACCTCACAGTAAACTTCGTTACACTGGAACTAAATCTGCACAGAAATATGAAGAACCACGATGGAACCCTGCTAATCTCTAGACCCAGGAATACAAAGTGCCATACCCCCTCACCGTCGACCTTCCAAGCCAAAGATTAGAAAGCGGGAGAAGTTCAGTCTACTCCTTTGACAAATCCAACTTACTAATGTCAGCAGTCCCAGCAGAGGCATGGATCACTCACTTCTTTGCCCTCTATGCCAAAGGATCCACCGCTGTGGAGGCGATTAACGACATTAAATCAAGAAAATGGCAAATAGACTGGTACAGAGATTAAATCCTAGCATTAATTAATACATTGAAAACTTCACGAACACCAGGACCGGACGGCCTAACCAATAATATATTGAAATCAAATCCGGAAGCCTGGGCGGATTTTTGCATCCATTTGTTCTCTGCTGTAATGGAAAACAATCAAGTACCGCAGACATGGAAAAATGATGTATTAGTCCCAATCTTCAAGCAGGGGGCTAGATCACTCCTGACAAACTACTGCCCGATTACTCTGCTGGACCCATTTGGGAAATTGTTCACCTCCATCCTTCTCCGTCGCCTCTCCATCTGGGCCAAAGAAAAACAACGGGATGAATACAAGACAGACTGGCTTTGTCAAGGGAGTGGGTACCAATGTGACTCTGCTGCTCCTAAACCTGTTACAATTGGAAGCAATAAAATCTAAAAAACAAAATCTATATGGCCTTTATAGACCTCAAACAGGCTTTTGACAGTGTGGACCTAGTTAAACTGCGGCAAAAACTATTAAGATGGAACTACCTATCTGACCTAGTTTATGCAATACGGGCTCTCTACTCTGGTACCTCTGCTCAGGTGAGGCTCTCGTGCACCGGTGTCATCCTAGAGAAAATTGAAACCTGGAATGGCCTAAAACAAGGATGCCCTTTGTCACCAATTTTATTCAATCTATATATGTCAGCCTTGGACGCAAGCCAAAAAGAAGTGAGAGCCCACCTTCCGATCCTGAATGCAGTACCTGTGCCTTGGATGATCTATGCGGATGACCTGATCCTTCTTGACAAGACACCGATCAGGATGCAACAAAGATTAAAATCTCTGGAGACCTATATCTCGGAAAATGGGTTAAAGATCAATGTAAAGAAATCTCAAATTATGTCCTTCTGCAATCAACATGGAAACAAAAAAGAAAACTTCTCCATCTTCCTAGGCTCAACTAAATAAGAGCAGGTTCACACTACAAAATACCTAGGAGTTTGGATAAATTCAAGCATTAGTGAACATGACTGGGATGTTGTGCTAAGAACTAAGGTGCAGAGTCTGGTCCGCCAAGCTGTGGTAGTACATAAAATGTATGGGAAGTTCTCCATGCTACATGTAATCACCTTTCATTGCCAGAACGTTGCGCTAATTCTTACTTATGGAGTGGAAATGGCTCTCAATTTAACATGGTCAATCTGGGACTGCCTGGCAGCTACTTTCTGGAGGAAAGTGCTTTGTCTTCCAAAATCGGTCCCTGTAACGCGTATAAGATACAAGCTGGCTCTCCAGTCACTGCAGTCAATGGTGTTGAAGAAATCTCTGGATCTATACCGCAAAACAGTCCTAGTTGAGGATCTCCTTCTGGTGGGCATCCTGAGATCAAATTCCACAGCCCAACAGAATGGGCTGCCCAATGGATGGAAGAATGCATGCAAAGAAAGGATCACATTTCTCGGATGCTCAATAGAAACTTTGAAGACAAACCCGGTGCAAATCAAACAAAAAATTCAATGGACTGACTGGACAGAAACACAAGAAACGAAAGTGCAGTACACACTCTCAACTGTTTGCCAGAAAGACACTCAGTGAAGCAGGTTGCACCATATCTGAGGATACTTTCCTACAAGGGAGGTCTTATCACAATGGAAACAACTGAAAGGACAGCCAAGGACGTGTTGCTTTTGTGAGGCTAATGTTCCGGTAGAAACCCTGAGACATCTTTTGACTGAATGTAGGGCCTTGTCCAGTCTAAGAAATAAATATTGGGAAACCCTGATATGTGACCCACGGTGGAATCTGCTTCTATTGGGTGAACAAAAGAACGTAATCTTTACAATACTGCTATCCTGGAATGAAATAGGAATGAAATAATTGCCCATCACAATTACCAGGCCCCGCTTGTGACCTAGCCCCCATTTGCCTTCAAGTAATCGTGGCGACGGGGAAAGCGGCTGGTAGAACCTACTGATGCCTTTGTTTGCTGGCACTGCTTCGGAACAAATCAGAACTAATTAATGGCCCCAGTGCCTGGACGAAGATCACTTGTATGCCTGACTTTAACTTTTCCTCTCTCTTCCTTTCTTCTTCTTTTCGCTGTCTCTTTGTCCTCTTTTTCCATTTCTCCATCGTTAATCTGTGCTTTCATTATGGATTTGCAATTAAAAATTGAAAGGTTTGTAATAAACCAATCCACTAAACAAAAACAAAATAATAATAATGTTACAAGCAGTTAATTCTCTCCTTCACATTCGAAACCACAGACGTAAGAGCTGCTGTGAAAATGAGCTTTCTCCTGCTCCCTCTGCCCCAATTCCAATCATTCACCTGGCATGCAAATACTAATCACATATCACGGTTTCAATTGCCTGAAAAAAGTACGCATGTAAGTGCTGATGCTAACAATGAAGTGCTTTCATTGTAGGGCCTTTGTTAACAGCAACGCCCAGGTGCTGTTTAATGTCTGTGTCCTGTTCTGTCCGGCCACGGCTCTGTAGGTCAGCCAGGTTGAGTCAACATAGCCCAAAATTTCAGGGGGGAGGTGTGGTGCTAGAGCCCGATCAGCTAAATGGTGTTGCGCCACTGCATGCCACTCTGCAGGCCTGGCAGGTACCTGCCTGAGAAGTCAACATAGAAAGCCAAGTGTTCACCTGTACAACGGACCCGCGATCATGGCCATGACTTCATTTGTAATGGTCTGGTTAGCAATGGATTGTTTTAATTGGATGTCTTATGGATAAAGGTGTGGATGGAGGCACTTTCCAAGGATCTGCTCATGTTCTTCGATTCATTTGTCGCTCAGGCTTATCGGCTTTCATCGGGGAAGGAGCGCCGGCTTGATGAATGCTATTCCTGCCCATTCCATGCAGCAATGGGGGTGCACTTGTGCATGGTTCTGTAGAACCAGGTACACATGCCTGGCATTTGAGCATTCCGAAGACATACGGGTTGCTGTTGGAGCCAACTGGCAACCGAGGTTCAAAATAGGTCTGATGACCTTTACCTAGAACTCTGTCCAGAGATTGATGCATTAGTCAGAGTTTCCGTATGCTCTGAGCTCCCCACCTCTGAGCACTTGAATTTAATCACATCATCATGTTCCTGAAGAAGCTACCACAGCATTAGATTCAAGAAGGTGTCTACTCTTGGCACGTGTTTCACCTGTGACATTGTGGCCAGAGTGTACTCTGATACTCTGCAAATTATCTAGTGGGTGTTAGTCTTTTGTTGCTTTTTAGACTTGGCGCTGATCGCATTTCCTCTGGCATTTCAGCCCCTATGTTTCCTGACATCCATCTGCCCCCCCACCCTGATATAATGAAATGTTTCTTTATCATTTCATCCCCTATGTTTCCAAACAGTTGTAGGTTAAAGATTCGTAAACAAAAGGATCGAATGCAATACATTAGAGTCAAAAGGAACGAAAAAAAAAGACAGATTTTTTGGGGGGGTCCCCCCAAACCCCTGTTTTTGCCCAAAAACCATTGATTTTACCTATACCAAAACCCCCAAAAAAATAAATTAAAAAAGACATTCAGTCTTTTTTCCCTCCTTTTGACTCGAATGTACTGCATTCGATCCTTTTGTTTTCGAACTAATGACTGGACACCTTTCCAGACAACCATCTCCCCCCCATTTAATGAAATGTTTCTTTCTCATTAAAGCCCCTATGTTTCCTAACATCCCTCACCCCCCCCAATATAATTAAATCATTATTTTTCATTTCATCCCCTATGTTTCCTGACAACCATCAGCACCCCACGCAGCTCGAAGTAATGATACGTTTCTTTTTCATTTCAGCCCGTTTCCTGACAACCATCATCCCCCATATAATTAAATGTTTCGATATCACTTCAACCCCTATGTTTCCTGACATCCTACAACCCTTCCCGTGATATATTTAAATTCGTCTTTATCATTCTAAGCCCTTTGTTTTCCCCTGATATTGCCCATAAGTAGTCCATTCATTCTTTTTTTTGTGAACAGCCGGCAGTATATTTTGCATGTGGCATCACGCCCCTTTCTCCTCTCTCTGGAGTTCCATTGTTATTGTCCTATTGCACGTCACTCATCTTTCCTGCCCGCTGCATTCTACTAGTCCTCTTATATATGGTATCAGGTAATATTATCCCCATATATATGGTCGCCGTAAATAATATCGCCGGGAAAAGGTCACGGCGATATTATATGGGTGCCCATATATATGTCCCCCGCATGTTCCATGTAAAAAATGTCGCCACAAAAAACGGCCATTTTTCGGCGATATTTTTGCATGGCGAGATTTTTGTGGCGACATTATTACATGGAACCGTATATATTCCGTTACTCGCCTGCTACTCTGTTCCCTCTCTTCCCCCTCACACTTTTTAGTGCATGGTATAATACTCTGCTTTCATGTTGCGCCAAATCACCACCGTAGTAGTTTCAAAGTGCCCGATCCTTGTCCGTGGTGTGTGCCCCACCCGGGGTGCACCAGACCTCAGTCTGCTTGAGGGATAGTAGTGAGGGAAATTGGGGAAAGGGGAGTGATTTTGTAAGGATGGATGTGTGTCACTCCATCTCATGTGGATTCCCTTCTGGAAGGTTAGAGAATAGATGTATGTGTTGATCTAGCATAAGTAATGTGTTTCCATCCTACAATCCACAGATCTACAGTCTTCGTACGCCCTCTATGTGTGTCACTTATTTCTCATCTGCTCTTCTCTGTTTCCTTCCTTTCATCCTTACTCCGTCATTCATTTTCTCACCACTCTTTTCTGTTGCTTCCATTCTTCTCTTTCTCTCCCCTGCTTTGCCTCTCCTTGGTTACTTTTCAACGTACCTCTTTTCCTTGGCTTTTCCACTTACTGTGTTCTTTTTTCCTTCCTTTCTTTCTTTCTTTCTTTCTTTCTTTCTTTCTTTCTTTCTTTCTTTCTTTCTTTCTTTCTTTCTTTCTTTCTTTCTTTCTTTCTTTCTTCCTTTCTTTCTTTCTTTCTTGCTCTCACATGTCTTAAACTACATTGCCCTGCTTCTCTTCTGTAATTATTTTGCATCTCCTCTTCGTTAGTCCTGTCTCCAGAGTCCTTTTATAAATCTCCACTTTTTTCATTCTTGCCTGAAAACGGTTCATCTCGCTTCGTTTTTTCACGCCTGCCTTTCTTTTCTTGCTTCATTCATTCGCCACTCATTAATCATCCTCACCACTATCTTTCTTCTCTGTGTCCTCATTTCTCCTCCCTCTAATATCTTTCTTTCTCCATACTGTTCTCCCTTTACCTGATCCCCTGTTTCTTCTTCCTTCTTTTCTCTTCCTTTGCTCTGTTATGTCTCATCACGTATTCCAGATAAATACCTTTTCATTACTTCTTGCACTCTAGCTTTCTCCCCATATTCCCTAGTTTCTTCTATCTCTTTTCCTTCCATGTTCTCAGTTCTGCCATCTGTTTTCCATTCTCGCACTCTCTTGCTTACTGTCCACTTTCTTTCCCCTGGCTGCTTTACACTCCTGATTTTCCTTCCCCTGTCTCCTCATTTTGTTCATTCCACCCATGTCACTTTCCCATTTCTGTTCAATTTGGTCCATCATTGCCTTACTCTCTAAACAATCAACCTTTATTTTCCTCTCACTTGTCCCATGCTTCTTTTCTTCCTCCACTCCCTTTTAATATTCTCACTGCTGCATTCCATAATGTCCTACTCTTCACTTCTGGTGCTTGCTTTCCTTTCTCTCTCTCTCTCTCGCTCTCTCTCTCTCACTCTCTCTCTCTTTCTCTCTCTCCCTTCTTTCTTCTGTATCTTTCCTGTTCTCAAACCAATCTTCTCTCTTCCCTTACGTTCTCCCCTATGCCCTACTCCTATTCCATCTTACTTTACTTCCTCTCCTCTCTTCCCTTACTTCCTCCCCTACCCTACTTCATTACCATCTTCCTTTAACTTACACTCCTCTCTTTCCCTACTTCGATCCCCTCTTCCTTTTACTTACAGTCCTCTCTTTCCCTACTCCTATTCCATCTTACTTTACTTCCTCTCCTCTCTTCCTCCACTTCCTCTCCTCTCTTCCCCTACTCCTATTCCATCTTACTTTACTTCCTCTCCTCTCTTCCTCCACTTCCTCTCCTCTCTTCCCCTACTTCTATTCCATCTTACTGTACGTCCTCTCCTCTCTTCCTCTACTTCCTCTCCTCTCTTTCCCTAATTACATCCCATCTTCCTTTTACTGTCACTCCTCTCTTACCCTACTTTTATGCCATCTCCCTTTACTTGTTCTCCTCTCTTACCCTAACCCTATCCCATCTTCTTTAACTTCCTCTCCTCTGTTCCTCTACCTCTTCCCCTCTCTTTCCCGACTTATATCCCATCTTCCTTTTAATGACTCTCCTCTCTTCCTCTACTTCTATGCCATCTTCCTTTACTTGTTCTCCTTTCTTCCCCTAATTCTATCCTATCTTCTTTAACTTTGTCTCCTCTCTTCCTCTACTTACACTCCTCTCTTCCCCTAATCCTATTCCATCTTACTTTACTTCCTCTCCTCTCTTTCTCTACTTCCTCTCTGCTCTTTCCTGATTTATATCCCATCTTCCTTTTAATGACACTCCTCTGTTACCCTACTTCTATGCCATCTTCCTTTATTTGTTCTCCTTTCTTCCCATAATCCTATTGTATCTTCTTTAACTTCCTCTCTTCCTCTACTTCCTCTCCTCTCTTTCCCTACTTATAGCACATCTTCCTTTTACTTACTCTCCTCTCTTCCCCCACTCCTATTCTATCTTACTTTACTTCCTCTCCTCTCTTCCTCCACTTCCTCTCCTCTCTTCCCCTACTCCTATTCAATCTTACTTTACTTCCTCTCCTCTCTTCCCCTACTTCCTCTCCTCTCTTCCCCTACTTCTATTCCATCTTACTGTACTTCCTCTCCTCTCTTCCTCTACTTCCTCTCCTCTCTTTCCCTAATTATATCCCATCTTCCTTTTACTGCCACTCCTCTCTTAACCTACTTTTATGCCATCTCCCTTTACTTGTTCTCCTCTCTTACCCTAACCCTATCCCATCTTCTTTAACTTGCTCTCCTCTGTTCCTCTACCTCTTCCCCTCTCTTTCCCAACTTATATCCCATCTTCCTTTTAATGACACTCCTCTCTTCCTCTACTTCTATGCCATCTTCCTTTACTTGGTCTCCTTTCTTCCCCCAATTCTATCCTATCCTCTTTAACGTCCTCTCCTCTCTTCCTCTACTTCCTCTCTTCTCTTTCCCTACTTATAGAACATCTTCCTTTTACTTACACTCCTCTCTTCACCTACTCCTATTCCATCTAACTTTACTTCCTCTTTTCTCTTTCTCTACTTCCTCTCCGCTCTTTCACGATTCATTTCCCATCTTCCTTTTAATGACACTCCTCTGTTACCCTACTTCTATGCCATCTTCCTTTACTTGTTCTCCTTTGTTCCCATAATCCTATCATATCTTCTTTAACTTCCTCTCCTCTCTTCCTCTACTTCCTCTCCTCTCTTTCCCTACTTATATCACATCTTCATTTTACTTACACTCCTCTCTTCCCCTACTCCTATTCCACCTTACTTTACTGCCTCTCCTCTCTTCCTCTCCTCTCTTCCCCTACTCCTATTCAATCTTACTTCACTTCCTCTCCTCTCTTCCTCTACTTCCTCTCCTCTCTTCCCCTACTCCTATTCCTTGTTACTGTACTTCCTCTCCTCTCTTCCTCTACTTCCTCTCCTCTCTTTCCCTAATTATATCCCATCTTCCTTTTACTGCCACTCCTCTCTTACCCTACTTTTATGCCATCTCCCTTTGACCCAGGGCCCGGGCTGCATGAAATGCGGGACGATAGAGGGTCTGGGAGTTTAGGTGCGGGGTGGGGGAAAACGGTGCGAAAGCGTAGGGAGGGGCGTCCGAATGGCGCCACAAGAAACAAAAGCCCAGGAAGGGCAGGAAACAGCACCTGGGAAGGTGCGAATTGTAACAGCAAGGGATCAGGGGGCTAACCCGGCCGCCCCCAGGAAGGAACAAAAGGCCGGGGGGTATAAGTAAGCCTGGAAAAGGAGAGGCGGCACAAACCAGGTAAGAGCTCACCTCTCTCGGGTAGGCTCTTAGTACCTGGAGAAGGGGAAGGAAAAACATTTGCTCTTGCGGGCTCACGCATTTTCCTACCTCTCTAGAAGTCATACTATCGCAGTGGTTACAACGGTGCCAGAGCAGGAGCGACCCAGAAGTACCAGCTGCGAACGAAATAAAGACACTTTCGCAGTGGTCAAACAGAAGCGCGACTGACAGAATTCAGACGAGAAGGATGGCGGAAGGAAGAGCGAAGAGGGCCCGAGAATTCTCAGAATGGGCAAGAAAGGCGGAGGAGTATGAGGCACAATGGGTGCTAGAAGTAATGCAGAAAGAGGAAAGAGCAAAGGTAACGTCACCTCTGCTGTTCATAGAGCCCAGCGGCAGCAAAGGAGAAGATGAGGTACTGCAAGGACAGAAAAGGGGAAGAGCGGAGTCGAAGAGATCAGAGGAACAGACAGAGGCACCGACCAAGAGAAAGAAAAAAGATAAAAAGAAAGGTACTGTGAATAATAATGTGGGGAATAAAATAGTAAAAATGTTTTAAAAATTGCATCACGGTTTTGGGTAAGTCGCCCAGAACCAATGACAAGAAGAGCAGATGGGGGAAGAAAAGCAGGGAAGAGTGGCAGGGGAGTTCATCAGACGAATCAAGCAGTGATGACGAAGAAAGGGATCACCTAAAGGCTTGGGTTAAATGGAGAGGAGTGGTGAGCAAGGAAAGGCAGAGTGGGGTAGAGCGGGCAGGGGCAGAACCCAGAGAGGCCCCGGTCCCAGCACCACAGGGGGCACTAGCTGAGCCCAGGGAAGCCCCGGTCCCGGCACCACAAGGGGCACCAGTAGTCCCGGTGCCGCAAGGAGCACCAATTTTACCGACACCACAAGGTGTACCAGCAGGGCCAAACATAGAGGCAGGGGCCACACCACCGGGGCAGAAAATGAGGGGCCACTCATGACGAAATATGGCAGGCCAACTATGGGTAAAGACGCACAGGGCAGGTCAATGAAAGCAATGGCTTGCTACATAAATGACAAAGTAAAGGAAAAAATCTGGAGGAAGTAATTGATCGATATATTTACATTGTTAGATTGTCAAAAGAGGGGGATGAATGTGGCCCTAGAAGACATGAAGGAGGATGAAAAAAGCTTACTAAGAAAGAGGCCAGTAGTAAGGAGCTTTGACAATTGGATGTCGGCCTTCACCATAATGTCTACAATTATATTACAAAAATTCCCGGAAGACGGGGTAGCATTAGTTGCATATCAACAGAGGATGCTGAAGGTCCACGCAGCATTTGGAGGGGATGCATGGCTGGAGTATGACCCTGAGTTCAGAGAGCAGATGGACTGCTTTCCAGATATGGGCTGGGACGAAGAAAACTTTAACCTCTACATTTTTAACGTGCTAAAAGAGAAATTGGATTCCAAGGAGTGGAGCACAAGGGGACAGCAGAGAAGACAGTACTGGCAGAATGATTACAAAACGGATTATAGATCGAGTGGCAGAAGGTACGAATCCAGCTATGACAGGAATAGAGACCAGAGTTTTCGGAGCAGAAATTACGGGTCACAGAGAGGATGGCAGAACAGCCTGCCCCCGACAACACAGGGGGGGCAGTGGGAGCACGGGGACAGCACGAGCGGAACCAGGTCAATGCAGGAGCTTTGAAAAGGGGGTACCATGTAGCTGGGGATGGAAGTGCAAATTCAGCCACAAGTGCGAGAGATGCAAGGGTGACCACAGCAGCTCCAAGTGCACAAGGGCCGCGGCGCCAAGCGGCAGAAGAGATGAGACGCGGAAATAAAAACTGGGGCAGAAAAGGGGCCACGCCGGTAAAAATCGAGAGGATGGAAAGGTGGCTCCGGAAATACCCCGACCAAGAAGCGGCAGAACAAATCAGGCAAGGCTTTAGAGAAGATTTTAACATCCCGTTTACCGGGCAGGGAGCACATGACATTCCTAGGAATCTAAAACCGGCAAGCGAAAACAGGGAGATAGTGACCAGTAAAATCAGGAAGGAAGTAGAACTAGGGAGGGTAGAGGGCCCGTTCACGGCCTTACCATTTCGAAGAATTTTTATGTTCACCACTAGGACTGGTGCCGAAAAAAGACGAAGGGGAATGCAGGCTGATACACCACCTGTCCTACCCCCCGGGTGCCTCGGTGAACGACGGCATCGCTCAGAGCGAGGCGACAGTATCATATTCAGACTTCGAGGAGGCGGTGGAACTGGTCAGAAAGGCAGGGGAAGGGGCATGGATGGCGAAAGCAGACATTAAATCGGCATTTCGCCTGTTGCCAGTCAACAGCAGATCACAAAGATGGTTATGCATGCATTGGGAGGGGGAATACTTCATCGACAAATGCCTTCCGATGGGGTGCGCCATCTCATGCGCATATTTCGAGAGGGTAAGTTCATTCTTACAATGGGCAGTAACACAGGAGATGAGGGAGTCCATGATGGTGCATTACCTGGACGATTTCTTATTTGTCGGCCCCAAAGGGGTGGATCTATGCAGGGCAACCCTGGACAAATTCGTGGAAATAACGAGCGAGTGGGGTTTTCCTCTGGCGGAAGAGAAAACGATGGGGCCAACGCATGTTATCCAATTCCTAGGTATAGAAAATGACTCCAACAAGGGGAGGTGTCGGATCCCGGAGGACAAGGTGACGGAGCTGCTGAAGACAATAAAGGAACTACAAGGAAGAAACAAAGCAACAGTGAGAGAATTGCAAGCGCTGGCAGGAAAACTGAACTTCTCAGGAAGAGTCATACCGCAGGGGAAGGTGTTCCAGAGAAGTATCGAGCTGAAAACGAGAGGTGCTACCAAAGAGCACCACAGGGTCAGGCTAGGAGGAGGAATCAAGAGAGATCTGGAAGTATGGGCAGCATTTCTGAAAAACTTCAAGGGGACGGTAATATGGCGCTCACTGGTGAACGATGAAGGTAAAAGGGTGTTGTTCACTGATGCAGCCGGTGGCTTTGGTTTTGGCGCAATACTGGGGGAAAAATGGTGGGCAGGCAAGTGGCCAAAATCGTGGCAAGTGGCGGAATGGACAAAGAACATAACGCTGCTGGAGCTCTTCCCGATATGGGTCGCGTTATGCGTATGGAGGGAAGAGCTAGGGAACAAGGAGTTGGCAGTATGGTCAGATAACATGGCAGTGGTGCACGTGTTAAACAAAGGAAGTGCGTCATGCATGATAGTATTAGAATTAATGAGGGCAATCACACTGGAAAGCCTAAAAATGAATACATGCATAAAGGCGAGGCATATCGCTGGGGAAGAAAATGTGGTGGCTGATGCAATCTCTCGCTTTCAGTGGGAGAAATTCAGGGAGCTGAGACCGGACGCCGACAAGGAAAGAACGCCCACGCCACGGAAGGCATGGGTCCCATTGGAGACACTAGAAAGGAAAGCACAGTTGGCCTCAAGGTCGACTCAAAAGAAGTGGGAGAAGAACGGAGAAAAGAAAGGGTCATCGACAAGCTGACCAGAAATGCCCTGACATACAAAACAGGTAAGCAGTACGAAAAGCATGTAAAAGATGTGCTGATGGAAACAGGTGTAAAAAAGGTGGAAAATATTTCAGCGGAAAAAAATGTGTGAATTTCTTGAAGGGGCATTTGCCAAAGGGAAAAAGAAAAGCTGGGCAGCAGCGCACCTGGCGGCGGTGGCATATACCACAAAAGTGGCGGGCATACCGGACCCGACTGACAGCGCTAAGATAAAATACGCTATGAGGGGATGGGCAAAGTTAGAAGGGAAAAAACCAGATAGCAGAAGGCCGGTACATTTTGGGAAATTGATAATTCTGCTAAAAGTGCTGCAAGACACGTGTAGCAGCACGTACGAAACCACGCTGTTCAGGGCAGCATTTGCGCTAGCATACTATGGAGCATTCAGAATAGGGGAAATGGTAGCCAGGAATACGGAGGCAGGAGACGGCCTGGCAAGAAAAGACGTTAGTATGGGTATCAAGGGGATGTCTATAATGCTAAGGAAATCTAAGACAGACCAAATGGTGAAGGGGAGAGCAATAGATCTCAATTGCATCAGAGAAAAGGACCACTGTCCAAGATGCATCACCCAAGAAGTCCTGGAGCTGCGACCAGAGGTCGACGGACAGTTATTGATCCATAGGGCGGCAGCGCGCTCAGCAGGTACCAGTTTCAGGCAGTATTAAAACAGGCGGTGGCGAAAGCGGGATGGGATCCAGACGAATTTGGGACACACTCTTTCAGGATAGGGGCAGCAACCTCTGCGTGGGCGGGGGGCCTGGGAGCAAAGGGGGTGAGACGAATTGGGGGATGGAAGTCGCAATGTTTTATGAAATACATAAGGGAGGATCTGATATGACACTTACCTCCCCCGTTTCTACAGAGGCCGGACCATACAAATCGGCATGGATAGTGGGGCACTCTTTCGTGACCCGGGCAGGCAGGTGGCTGGAAGAGGTGAAGCAAGGACTACATTTCAGGAACACAATTACGTCATGGTGGGGCCTCCCGGGGACGCACTGGGAGGACATCCACTACAGGCTATCAGACCTGATAGGTTTCAGGGACCCCCCCCAGGTACCCTAGTTATACATCTCGGGGGGAACGACCTGGTGAGCACAAATATGGGTAAATTACAAAGGAACATCTGCGAGTCACTGCATAGCATAGCCCGCAGCTGGTGGAAAACCAAGATGTTTATGTCCGAGATAATACCAAGAAGGCTCTGTCATGGGGCACAGAAGAGGCATGCAATTAAGATAGCCAGAAAGAAACTAAATAAGTCAGTAGAAAAGTACTGCAAGAGCACAGGGCTGTGTTTCATAAGACATGGTTACACCTGAACAATCCGGACATGTTTCACCAGGATGGGGTGCACCTATCAAAGGAAGGGATGGGGTTTTTTTCCGACAACATTTTTAGGGCTCTCCAGGAACGGGGTTGTAGGTAGGGTGCTTTTGGGGGGGACCTGAGCGGGCGTAAGGAACACCCACTCAGGTGTGGCGGCATGTGCCCAGGAACGAAAGCTCAGGGATAACAAGGACTCAGGAGGAGCCTTGGGCAACTTCGGAACTGGACACAATGTGCCCAAAAGCATATGGCAGTGTAATTATTTTGTTGTGTTGCATTTTCTGTAAGAAAATAAAATGCCTACGGCCTACAACTTTTCCATACACATAAGTTGTCTGTAATTTATTACTTAGCTAGGGATCTGGTAAGAGAAGCAAAGTAAACCCACACTACTCAGCCTATGACCCATGCCCCGGGCCGCATGAAATGCGGGACGATAGAGGGTCTGGGAGTTTAGGCGCGGGGTGGGGGAAAACGGCGCAAAATCGTAGGGAGGGGTGTTCGAATGGCGCCACAAGAAACAAAAGCCCAGGAAGGGCAGGAAATAGCACCTGGGAAGGTGCGAATTGTAACAGCAAGGGGCCAGGGGGGTAACCCGGCCGCCCCCAGGAAGGAACAAAAGGCTGGGGGGTATAAGTAAGCCTGGAAAAGGAGAGGCGGCACAAACCAGGTAAGAGCTCACCTCTCTCGGGTAGGCTCTTAGTACCTGGAGAAGGGGAAGGAAAAACGTTTTACTTGTTCTCCTCTCTTACCCTATCCCTATCCCATCTTCTTTAACTTGCTCTCCTCTGTTCCTCTACCTCTTCCCCTCTCTTTCCCGACTTATATCCCATCATCCTTTTAATGACACTCCTCCCTTCCTCTACTTCTATGCCATCTTCCTTTACTTGTTCTCCTTTCTTCCCATAATCCTATCCTATCTTCTTTAACTTCCTCTCCTCTCTTCCTCTACTTCTTCTCCTCTCTTTCCCTACTTATAGCACATTTTCCTTTTACTTCCTCTCCTCCCTTCCCCACTCCTATTTCATCTTACTTTACTTCCTCTCCTCTCTTCCTCCACTTCCTCTCCTCTCTTCCCCTACTCCTATTCCATCTTACTTTACTTCCTCTCCTCTCTTCCTCTACTTCCTCTCCTCTCTTTCCCTAATTATATCCCATCTTCCTTTTACTGCCACTCCTCTCTTACCCTACTTTTATGCCATCTCCCTTTACTTGTTCTCCTCTCTTACCCTAACCCTATCCCATCTTCTTTAACTTGCTCTCCTCCGTTCCTCCACCTCTTCCCCTCTCTTTCCCGATTTATATCCCATCTTCCTTTTAATGACACTCCTCTCTTCCTCTACTTCTATGCCATCTTCCTTTACTTGTTCTCCTGTCATCCCGTAATCCTATCCCATCTTCTTTAACTTGCACTCCTCTCTTCCTCTACCTCCGCTCCTCTCTTTCCACACTCTTATCCCATCTTCATTTGATTTACACTTCTCTCTTCCCTTACCTTCCCGTCTATACTCCCCTACTCCTATCCAATCATCCATTACTTTCTCCCCTCTCTCCCCATAGACCTTCCTCTCCCTCCCTTACTCACGTTCCCCTGCCCTTCCTTTGTGCTGCCATCACCTCTCAGCTTCCTTCATCGCTGTTCTCTGGGTTCTCTCTCCCACTTACCACTCCAGCGTGATTAGAGAAGACAGCTGAGGCGAGAAAACAGCCACTTCTTTACCACATTAAGAAAAAAAAACACTGCAATCAATTTCGCTCGCGCGCAGAACAGACTCCGTGTCTACTGGATTGTGTTACCATTGGGAGTTGACGCAACTCTCTCTACTCTCATTTCCTTGACACCCCCCCACTCCACCCCACCGCCATGGTCGCCGGGACCTTGTCCACTGTCCCTCCCCGTGCTCCAGGTGACGCCAGTGCCACCATCTGCAGTGTGGCACTGATAAATGACGCTGCGCCTGGGGCCACTCTGGGGGGTCCTGGGGAGCAGGGCGAGGGAAGTTGGTAGCAGCATGATCACTGCTGGTCCTGACGGCTAATTGCTTGTGGTGGAAAGCGCACTCCAACGGCTCCCGTGCCCATCAATAATGCAGTATTAGGCGGCCACATCCCATCGATCCCTGGCCTCCCCTCTCCCCCACTCTCAAAAGCGCTCTCATGGCGGGTGTTTAGCAAGAGTGCTGCTTAAGTGCTAATTGTTACACCGCAAATTGTACGGCGACGCCGGGCTTTGCCAAGTTACTCTACTGTCTGGAAGGGGGCGAGGGGGGAGATTCCGCGCGCTCCATCTCTCTCTCTCTCTCTCTCTTTACTTCCTTCAAACTGTTTTCCATGTGCAGCCCCGCTGCTGTCAATGGCTCTGGTTTCATTAGCATCACTTATTCATAAAGCGCTGTGCATGGCCTCGCCGCTGCAGAGCAGATTGCGGAATGGCATCCCAACGCAAACTGCGCAGTGCCGGCAACGTCAACTCCCTGTACTGCAGCACGCAGGGTGCGTGCAGACTGGCATAGAAGGGTGGCGCCATCCAAAAGAGCCTGGGCATCCAAAATGACAGATAGAGAGGAGTAAGAGTGCCGGTTTGGGCAAAGGCAGCACAGTTAAGAAGCCTTAAACTCCACCTCAAACTAGATGCGTAGAACAGGCCATGGCTACTAACACGTGGCAGAGCCCCACAGTGGCATACAAGTACACAAGGCAGACCCCCAGCCCAAGCAGGCAGAGCTGGACAAAACAACGTTTCACTCTATGCAACCAGACCTCCACTTGACAAAACCTCACTCTACAGCACACCTGGGCAAGAATTTCCAAAGAAGCAGACAGCTGTGCCACTGCTATACAGACTCCCGTTTGCCCGAAGACCCAAAGCCAAGCAGAAATGCAAGTACTGTTCAACTTACTATAGCGCTATGAGGCTATATTCATGGCAGAGGTGGGCTGCGCACAAATGCTCAATACTACACTAGCAATACTCACTTAAAGAACCTGGACCGGGCAGGCTTCATGGGTTTGAAATGGTTTACCCTAAATATGAACGCTGCTGCCTGCATATGCCATATGCCACCCTATGAAAAGCTGGAATTTCAAAATGAAAATCTGCCAATGTATAGTCACCCGAGAGCTGGCGGTAACATTTGTAACGCGCCCTATAGTTTTTTTCACGTTTTTTTCTTTCTCTGGGGAATGGAGACGCAGGCGCTCCCTCTTAATACAGGGATTTTTTTTAACGTGGACATTGTAAGGAGCTGACACTGTGAACATTTCTGGTGCTAACCTTCTCACCTTCACAATCTACCATATGGCCAGTATCTACGCATACGACGTAACTGTTCCACAATAGCAGACTATCAGGAACAAGCACATACACCTGATGACAGACTAAGAGTCAGGGGCTACCCCAAAAAGGTTATTAGAAACGCACACAAACATGCTAGGTGTACCCCAAGAGAGGCACTGCTCATTCCTAAAGTTAGAAAACCATCAGAAGATAGATTGGTGTGTGTACATACCTACAACCACCTAAAAACTAAGATCAAGGCCACGATCAAAACATTCTGGCCATTGGTTCAAACGGCTCTCCCAGGTGAACCAGCTCCCCTGATGGCACTAGAAGATCTAAGAATCTGAAAGACTATTTAACTAACTCGTCCTTTCCAAGCCCTAGCAGTAGGAGCACACTGTGGAACATGAGACCAACAATAGCACACTTCCCTTATGGCACATGCAGTGTATGCACATTTACAAGCAAGATGCCGAGCTTTCACATCAGGGGCAGATCGGGCATTTCAGGCACCTCTCAAATTGTAAAATTGCAAACGTGGTACACTGCGTGCAATGCCCATGCGGCCTCAGATATGTGGGGCAAACGACCAGGCCGATCCCTAAAAGGATCATTGAACACCGGTCCAAGACAAGATGTAGGACAGCAACAGCCCGATGGTTTCCCACTTCATACATCACCAACCTTCACAGGATGACATATGCTGGTGGGTATTAGTGGTGATAATCACTTCACCTAATATTAACGCATCCCTGGATCACATGGAGGGTTGGTGGATTCATAAATTCAACACGCAAAGGGAAGGCATCTTCTGAGATATGCTATGCAATGTCATGATACGCGTTCTTAATGCAAATTAAGCTACTATACACAGACTGTCTCGCGTATTACAATGACATATGAACGGGCCCGGATCTTCGCATATGGGAAAACTAGTCGAATAGCCACGAAGACATTTACAGAATTACACTATGCTCTAGGACATCATTGGAACTACACTATAGTCTAGGACATGGACATGTCCCACAGGAAATCTTTCTGCACTTTCATCCCGCCAGTGTGCCTTGCCATGACATGAGTGGGACATCAGACCTTTCATCCTACAGGGCCCGGGCAATTAAACATATACCCCCAGCACATGTTCCCATCCGCTGTTCTTAATAACGGGCCGTAGCCACAGCCTCACAGTGTTTAGACGATCAGCGGCAACATGGCCTATGCAGAGAGCAGACTGGCCCTACAAGCCTGCAGGTGCTCGCCCTGCACATTAGACCACATAAAGAACCAGGTTTGAAGAATCTGGGAGAAGTGCCTCGACAAATATCAACCTCCGTCCACCTTAAAGGACATTTTCGAGCCGGTCAAGATCCTCCATCAGCAACCAACTACAACGCTGACCGTTGTCAAGCCGCAGTCACTTAAAGACATCTAAGTCATCTCGACCAGTACTTCAGAAGCACCAATCAGTACTGAGACAACGATTCTTGACCCCAAACCTCTGTGTAGGCCAGGCTGCAGCCGTTCGCCCAGCTTAGCTCGCCAAACCGTCTTGCTGCCTGATACCTGCAGCTGACCTGCAACTGACTCCCGTCTCGAACTCTGTGACAGAAGCCAGCAAAATGCCTTGAAGCCGGATCGGCCCTGCAAAGCACCAAGAACACCTACAGCACAAGGCACATTGTGGTTCTGTCCCCATGGTCATTTCCAGAAGGCAGCTAGAGACATATTAAGACCCATTGCTCACTTTGTGCTGAAACCAAGAAACCTTTAACTGTTGTGGTAATTACCCATACTTACTACAATCCTGTCAGTATCCACCATCCAGAGTCCACCCCTTTCCCTTCTTTGATACTGTTTGTTTTCTGCATTCCTTTACAGCGTGGGTTGTATTTTGTTGTGTTGTTAGACTGGCTGTTGTAATTAATAAAGTAGATGGGCACTCCCTTTATCATTGAGTAATAATTGTATTTTCGCTGTGTTGCAACCACCAGGAGGTTTATATAATTTGCTTGTTATTCCAATCTGTTGGTATCCCTTCTTGTTTATTAGAGGTGTGGGACTGACTGATGGTTTAGAAACCGATATTCAGCCCTGGACCACTGGTACTGCTGAGGTTCATTCATCACACCATCCAAGGGCGCTACGGCTATGAGCTATGGCTATGAACAGCTATTTGTTGTGGCGTGTGAGGCTGTGTGGGCTTTTCAATTGTTAAAATCAGTGGGAGAAATAGAAAGAGCTGACATGGTTGTAACCAGGTGCTAGGGTGTTGTTGCGACTGGTGTGCAGAGTGGTAGTAAGCAACTGAGATCATGGGACATGAGGCAGGACAATGCGGCACGGAGAGATGGAATCTATGAGCAAGAGAAGCAGGCTGAATAAAAGAGAAGTTCGAGTAGGCCAAGTTATGAAATGGGACAGGGAGGCTAAGGTACACTGTGAGGGAGAGAGAGACAGCATTGCAGAGGAGAGAAGGAACTTTGGAAAGCAGCATGTGGGGGAGATGGAGGATGGACACTGCCACTGAAAAGGGGGATGGGTGGGGAAGGAGGATGCTATTGGGTGGCACTGCTAAGGAGAAGCAGCTTGGCACTGAGGAACCTTCTTCTTGACCCAGCCGGGCAACAATGAGGATCCCAAGAAACTACTGTGTAATAATGTCCAAAGAGAATGTTCCATTAGTTGTGCCCATACTGATTTTTCACCCACCTCTACCTATTCGCATGATGTGTCAAGCTGTCAAATACGCATCTTAGTTTTCTTTTGAGGAGAATACCAGGGGTGGTGGACTGGGAACCAAAAGAGGGCCAGGAAATCGATTTCAAAGTGTTCCCATATTACACATTTTCAGCCAGCCCAGACCTTTTCCAATGAGAATATTTGTAAATGAAATAGGTTACCACATAGAAGGGGCCCAGGGTGCAGAGGCAAACCAGGAAATCTCCAGAGTTCCCCATTGACCAGTCCATCCCTGACCACTGTTCACTTTACCGCCCCGTTTTTGTACCATTGGTCCAAAGACTCAGCCTTAGAAATCAAGTTTCCTCCAGGATTTGCTTCCAGCACTGCCAGTCCGATCAGTGACTTCTGCTGGTTCTCTCCCTAGCCTCAAATATATATTACTGTCTCCCTCTCTCCTTCATAGCACTCTGTTTTAATTGAAAAACAATCTGAGAAATCCCTGACCAAGAATAGATACTGACGAATTCTAGCACACACACTTAAATAGTTTTCACGTGGCCACCACAGTAGTGGAGTGCCATGTTTTGATGGTTTTCATGGTATGGCAATGTTTATCTATAAAGCGCCTATACACAGGCAAGTGCCTATACACAGGCAAGCGCTCAAGGAGGGTGGGAACAAGGGGAAAAAACAACAGTTGCTCAGAGCCCTTACATTTTTTGAAGCGATAACGGTCTACACAGGCAGATTAAGTGAAAATAGTACATTTAACAGTTTAGATACAACAAATAGGCCTGATGTCGACCATGCGTTATTTTTTCAAGTGCACACTGAGGGGAGAGACAGGAAGAACAGACAGAACGATCATCAGGCAGAGCTGTATACAGATCGTGCAAGTGCAGGCAGGACAGGGAGGGGCCAAGGGACCAAGTGCACCCAGTCGGTAGAGACTGGGGAAGTGAGAGTGCCACTGTGCCCCAGAGGATGCTGCATGTGAGGCACTGAATGCAAAGATATGCAGAGGTCTCAGGGATAAGCAAAGTACATTCCTAAGAAACATATCACCTTAAAACTGAATTTTCTGCATCCTTAGTTCCTGCATCCCCCTGATTCCAATTAGTTTTGACAGCTAAATTCCAAAATGAAAATAATAATATTAATGCTTTGCACAGTGAATAACATAAATGGATTTCTTTTTGCAACCCATAAATAGCAGTTGTTAGCATACCCCCATCGATGCCTGCCTAACACTCAGAGACTTTGCATTCACCCACCTTACAGACCACTGAGACTCACCCACAGCAATTGCCTTGTCAGGCCAAGATCCAGGCGGAAAAGAGGTGGGGATCCAGCTCCACAGTGGTGGCAGCAAGCCTTTGGAACATACTACCCCTCTCCCTTGGATTTGAACCTTCGTATGCTCAGTTCAGGAAAAGGCTCAAGACATACCTGTTCAACTAAGTAGCTCGGTGTGCAACCACAGAATGCATCATGTCCGTAACTAGTGCCTAGAAACCCAAGGACTATGCACGCTTCTACAAATGTAAAAATAAATACATTAAATAAATAGGGGTGCTCAATTCATCCACTTTTGGAGGAGAGGCTCATGGAGAACTGCAAAGATGCTCTCCTTATAGCTGTCCACCTGGAACCAGTAGAAGTGTCAGCAGAAGGAGTCCCAGGCAGAGCAAGCTCCTGACACGCACACCATGATTGTGATACCCTGGTGGGCCTGTGGAAGCTTTCTCTGGTCGGTGTAGCCTCTACTGCAAAGCTGGGCTTCCGTATTACAAAACTAGAAACCCAGTTCCCCAGAGTCAAAAGAAGACTGTTCATATCCCAGTGTTTTAGGTCCATCCTTCTGTAGTAAGCACAAACAATGCCATCTTCCACTGACCTTGGTATAGTGAATTAACTGGAGAGTTGCTGACTTCACTCTCACTACTCTTGGGTGGGTGCAGTTTGTGAAATCTGCTTGTCAGGCAAGGCCAGGCAAAAGGGATTCCTGGGGCCATTCAAATGTTGTTAAAGTATTGTGATGTTTACTGCGCACAACTGCTATTTTCGGTCTTTTCTCTGCTGAACATTTCTGACTTGGCCCCCAACCCCACCCACATCCCCTACTTACCATGCAGCATCACACTTTGCTGTGTGCCGCGGACTCTCTTCTGTGATCGGGAATCGACGCCACAGGGTCCTTTTTTTTTTCTTTTTTTTTAAACCTTTTGGGGATCGGCTGCGGAAGACACCACAACCCCCACTCACAATATAGTGAACAAGGTTGCGGGGAACACCCCCGGAACCCCCACAGCCCTTAGCACCCATTGGGGGATTTGGTCGAACATTTCGCCTGTTTGAAATTTTCAAATGGCTGAAATTCGACCAAATCTCCCATTCAGGCTTTTATTTACGAGCTTTTTGGGACGTTTACCTATTTTCATGTTCTCCAGGTGCTCTGGCAGATCTGAAAAAGGAAAGAGGGCTTGGAAGGGTTAGTTAGCAGGGTCGAGAGGGAAAGCACAAGAGCTTTCTGATGTGCTGTTGTAAGATTCAGTTTGAAAAAAGTGGTCACTGTGTGCTGATTTGCTTTTATTTGGTAAGAATTTGTCTGTGTTTTGATTTATTAATGTGTAGTATGAGGGCTGGTTTGTGTCTCTGTGGATTAGTTTTCTGTAGTGTGTTGGTTTTTAGTTGGGTGTTCCAGAGTGTATTCCGTTTGTGATAGCTTCAAGTTTTAGAATTATGTGTAGGTTTTCTTTGGAGCTTGAGGGTATGTAGGATACTGGAATTACGTTAGTAGGTTTAGAGTGGTATGTGTGCTTCTCTGCAAGTGTTCTGGTGGTTTGGCTGGATTCATAACCTTGTATGGTGGTTTGGATTATGTCATTAGGTTATCTCAGTTTCTGTTCATTAGTGATCGGTTGTTTCTCTTGGGTGTCATTTCCCCTTCAGCTTGGTGAGTTAAAGAGCCATGTTTTTAGTAGTTTTCTGAATGCTTTTAGTAGTTTTCTGAATCATACATTCTCTTCTATTCGTATTTCCTTCGAGAGTGAGTTCCAAGGTTTTGCTGAGATGTAGGTGAATGCTAATACACCAAATGTCAACTTTGAATGTTGCTTTGGTTCGAGGCAAAGGCCATTGTTGGACGAGTGTTTCATTGCTCTAACAGTACCACTGCTGCTCATAGAAGACTATTCCAATGTTCTACCAGTACCACTGATACTAATGGGAGCTCATTAAAATACTCTAACAGTACCACTGCTACTAATGGGAGCTCATTCAAATACTCTAACAGTACCACTTGTAGAGGAGGTCCCAAATGCAGCCCGCACTCCAACCGTCCATTTTGAAGTACCAGGAACATTCACGTCGAAATATGTGACGCATGATGAGCAAATAACCAGCAGAGAGCCGCAGTGGGGCTCTGTCCAGTACCCATCAGAAGAAAAATCCTGAGGTACCAATACCAAGGAAACCATGGACAGTAAGGTACCCATTGAGAAAACCATATCAAAAAATGAATCGAAATAAAGATAGTCTAAGTACAGTCCCTGAAGAAACCAAAAAGGTCTTAATGGAAGACAAATGGTGACGTCACGAGAACCTGGACTGACTCACATATAGAAGAAATGACGACCAGAGAATGACATAAAGAGACGATAAACGCCATGGGCCAGGGATATCGTGAACCTAAAGTGAAATGATGTCAAATGTAAGAAGCCTAAGCCATAAGCACGATGAAGATATTCAACCAGTTTACGCTTGTACATATGCTTGGAACCTCAAGAAAGCTAAGAAAATTGTGCAGCTTGCTATGCTTAGTAGAAAGAAAGTGCAGCAAGCGCCACTATACATATCTACCTCAAACGAAGCACGTTATATAAGTATACTTCCACTTTGCACAAGAAGCAGAATTAACCAAAGGTTACTAAAGGCCGCACGAGGAAAGCTACATATTTAGCAAAATCGAGAATAAATGGCAGAAACAAAACTCAGCAGAGGTAAATCAAATCGTGCCAAGAAAGCCAAGATGGTATCAGTAGAAGAGATGAACAGTAGCTACAATTAATTGAAACTAAGAACAGAATATCCTGCTTCAGAAAGGTCAAGATAAGAAACTGGAGGCAAGTGGTGGGTGAAACGAAAATCAAATACATGAATTACATGAAGAAGAGGTAAATTCACGGTGTCTGAATCACCAGCAGAGCAAGGAGAAGCAATACCTTCACACCTATGTCTGGCAATAGGCCATGCGAAGATATCAGAACTTTTCCAGACAGAAGATGCAGTCTCGAGGCCAATCACAGTGAATTAATTGACACATGGCCACTAAAGTGATGATTGATAGTAACAATAATTGGAAGAAGGCCGGAGAGCTAAGGGGCACCCTGCACCTGGCTGACCATTCTGCGTGCTGCTAGGTAAAGTGGAAAAGTATGTGTGGGGTGTGGTGCCAACCCAATCACAGTGGACCAAGTAATCTAGGGTCCTATAGTTAGTAGACCCAATGGGACGTCGTACTTTTAGTGACGTCTACAGTAGCCATTTTGAAGGTGGGGCTTAGATGTCCCACCTGACAGTTTTTATCCAATCCCTTTTCTCCGTTACCATATACAGATATAGTACCTATATTAAAGTTACCTTTCCTGAACCAATAGATTTGCATGCCAACTTTCAAGCGTTAAACGTCAGTGATGACGAGATTTTAGTATAAATGATGTTGTTTTTATGAAGTTCATTGGAGTTGTGAAGCGAGAGAGAAGATCACGCATCCGATGATATTCATGAGACTCCCCGTTTTTTGTACTTGTCATTAAACAGACTCCCTTTGCCAAACCGTTGAGTTGTCATTATTGATTGGTGTTGGAGTATTAACCTGCACCCCCACCCATCTCAAAGGTGCTGCTATCTTGTCTTAAAGTGCTTCTGGGCAAACCCCGACTCTATGGGCCGGTTGGGGGTCCCGGAGCACACACTGCTACTAATGGGAGCTCATTCAAATACTCTTACAGTACCACTGCTACTAATAGGATGTCATACAAATGCTCTAACAGTACCACTGCTACTAATGGAGGTCATTAAAATGCTCTACCAGTACATATGCTATACATGTGAGGTCATTAAAGTGCTCTGCTGGGATCACTGCTACCAATGAGAGGTCATTCAAGTGCTCTACTAGTACATATGCTATACACGGGAGGTCATTGGAGTGCTCTATTAGTACCACTGCTACTAATGGGAGCTCATTAAAATCCTCTACTTGTACCACTGCTACTAATGGGAGGTCATTAAATTGCTGTACCACTACTGGTAATGGGTGTGCCTTTTGAGAGGGTAGAGATCAACATTGCTGGTCCTTTGGAGCACTCGTTGTGCAAGTTGCAAATACACACTTGTAGCTGTGGATAATGTCACAGAATATCCTGAAGCAGTAACCCTTAGGAGCAAACTTAGTACATAGCTTGCCATGTTTCTGATAAGTATTTTTACTCATGTCTGGTTTTGTAATTGGATATTTATAACACGCTTAATAGCCAGAGGTTTCTAAGCGCGGAGCTGGGGATCGAACCTGTGTTGCTCTGTGTCGTCTTGCTTCCAAGGCGAGCGTGTTGCCCCTGAGCTATCCTCCCAGCCTCCTGGTTTCCAAAAGAAGTGATTTCTGACAAGGGATCCAGTTTTATATCTGCCTATAATTAGCCACGGGTGTGAATGTAAAGTAATTTACAGGTTCTCCACCCCTTATCATCCACAAACACATGGGTCTACTGTGTGCTTCAACAAAATCATGAACATAATTTTTGGAGCTTTGTAAGAGCCCCTTAAGGTGCAATAGGATGTTCTCTTGACTTGCATGCTTTGTGCCTACAGTGAAATAACACTAAAAGATGCTGAGCTAGTGCCTTCAAACTGATGTCTGAACATCCTGCACAGGTCCTTCTTGCCTTGGTGAAGAAAGGATGGACAGGCAGCCCAAGACCACTGACATGTGATGCGACAGACTATGTACTCGGCTTATGGGCCAGGGTGGCATATAACACAAAGTAGGTGAGGAAAGGCCCCTAAACCAGTCCAGAAATCATTAAGAGCTGGTATGGTATATGCTAACCTTTAATGGCTACATTGTAGAGCTGAGGTGTGGATTAGCGAACAAATAAAAGCCATGCTCTCTAGAAAGCAGATCGACTGATGCCCGTGGGACCTTGGACAAGATTAGTCAGGTGATCTCGCTGGTTAACAGTGGAGCAAGGAATGAAGCACATAGAATAACCCTTGGAAATAGGCCCAAACCCATGGTAATAGGCTCAAACCATATCAAAGATACAATTAGATGGTAATGCTGAAAGTGGCAACTGAAGAAGCAAGATGGGAAGAGGATCCCTTACTGGCCTGCGGCACAGAGTTGGGAATGATGGTTGAGTGCACAGAGTAAAACCCTCCACCGTACTGACATCCAAACAGTAGGAAGGCTGTTGGGCTTTGGTCCATCAGTTCTTCCACTTCTTCTTTATGTCACCTAGTGTGGCTGATTATTGTACCCATGATATCAAAGCTGATGTCAGTAACCCAGTGAAGTGTTACATTTACAGAATACCAGACATGTTTTGTACATGAGTAAAGGCTGGGGTTGATCAAATTTAATTAGGGATGATTGTTCAGAATCCTGTCTGATTATGCTTGTTTTAAGTCTTTGTAAGTCTTCGATTTTGCATGGACTATCGAGAAATCAATGCTGCGACAGAGACTCACCTCTTACCATGAGCCGATCAGCTCAATGACAAGTTAGGTGCTGCTAAATTTCTAGGCAATTCCTAGCAAATCAGTCGCTAGTGATTTTACCTCCTTGTGCCGCATAGAAGTCACCATTCTCACCCAGACATTTATTACTAATTTGAGGCTTAAAAATTGGCCTTGATTCCATCCAAGGGTTTGTTATTATGTCTGTTAACGATTTGCACACCTTTTATGTCACATATTTTGGCAAAACATTGGGGTCTTGGTATATCAACTTAGTTTGCCCTGCGCCTATAAAGGTGTTGCATGGTCGTGAAGGTACAGAGACTACCCCTTGCTCCGTTCTAATAGATGAATGAGAGGAAAACACCTTCTTCACTTGTTTAGCAGCACCACAGTACAGTTACATTCTATGTGCGCGCTACTTGTCGTGTAGTTCGCGCTCTTGTCATAATCTAACTTTTGATTTGGTTATTAAAAATGCATTGAGCGGTGAGGAGCGCGCTCCGTGCCATGGAGTCCGCACTTTTAGTCTATCATTTGTCACTGTAATTTGCTATATTGGGTCGATGGTTGAAAAATAGCAATAGCCCGGATTGAAAAAGGCATAGCATTTGCCAAAACACGTGTCTCACAAAGGGCTACTCAGATATATCAAATAAACATCGAGACTTACTGATAATAATTACATCAGTTTTTTGTATGATTTACTGTGGCGCTGCTAAAAAAGTGAAGATGGTGTATTCCTCTCATTCACATATTTTGGAAACTTAGCTATTTAAAGAGCTACATTGGACAACTACATGTGCCACCTTAAGACATTGCTGCAGGCCTTTTACAGGTTAAGCTCAGCTTTAAGGTGAGCGAGCGTCAGGTGAGGCTAAGTCCTGTTGTGTATTTGGGAAATCAGGGGGGGGCGGTGGAGGGAAGGTCTGGCCTCTCTAGGCTACGATGCAAACACTTATGGACCAGAAACCAACCAAAAAGCAGACCCAGATGAGAATCATTTGAGGTCTCATGGCTGTTAGGTGGACTTTGTGAATCAATGTGTGATCAGAGTTGCCCCCAACTACACAGACTTTGAAAAACAGCCTAATAATATAATTACCCACTATATACACCAACCAGCTGCTCCCATTCCCCCAACATCAGGAGTCCACAACAAGGAAGCCAACACGCACAGCAGACACTCCATTAAGGATCAGTGAGGGAAGAAGGGTGTATAGGGTTGAATGGTGAGAGGATTATGACTAGTCATGTGATCTGCCCATCCAACCACTCCATCCAGCTCCAAGGTACTCCTATTCCATTCTCTTCCCACACCAGGATGCATCCTTTCATCTCTTTTCCAGACAACAAGGGCATTTACCACTAGGGTGTCCTCAGCAAGGGCACTTTTTGCACATGAAAAGGGCAAATAAATGGAAACCCTGCCAGTCTCACATCAGACACGCATGTATTTATTTTTATTTTATTGTTCGCTGGTTAGACGATTATACAGCAAGTAAAATACTGGGCAAGGGGAGGGGACGAGGGAGTGAAACACATTAAAAACACAATAATAAAAGCAGTGGAGGAAAAAGCAAAAAGGATAAACCTACTATACTTTGTGAGTATTCAGAAAGTGCAAGTGCAGCAAGGAAGAGGGCAGAGGGGTAAGTGCTGGGATGTGCACGCTCATAGGTGAGCCACAGATGAAGTGCATGGTATGGTGAGTGCTATACAGCCAGGAGCCGCATTAGGTGTAAGTGCATGCCCCCAGGGCGGAGGGTGTGCCAAAGTAAGTGGTGGGGGTAGACAGGAGCTGGGGCGATTGGGTTTGGGAGGTCAGGGGCCCCAAGGATGCATAAGGGCCCAGGACATCAATCACAGCAAATCTGAGATTAGTAGAAGAGAGGTAAAGAGGAAAGTCTTGAGGAGTTTCAGGAATTTAAGAAATTCCTGCTCAAGGTGCAGAAGGAGGGGGAGGCTGTTCCAAAGGGGGGAGCCAGCTGAGGAAAGCGATCAACCACCTAGCCTCTGTTTAGCAAAATGCTTTACACACACAGAGTTGGTTCCAGAGGAACGTAGAGGTCTTGAGGGACAATATTTAGTAACATACAGTTGCAGATAGTGCGGTCCCTGGACCCAGACAGCCTTGTGGATGATGCAGAGGGATTTGAATTTAATCCGTGGAGTAACTGGGAGTCAGTGAAGCCTTTTTAGGGCAGGAGAGATGCAGTCCCTGGGCTTCAGCTCAAGGATAAATCTTGCTGCCCTATTCTGTATTAGCTTGAGGGGTCGCAGCTTGGATGAAGGTAGATTCAGGAGGTGTCTGTTGCTATTCCCAAAGGGAAGGATCATTTGAGGTGCACCAGGACTGGATGGCAGATAGGCGGTCAGGGATGATGGAAGGTGCAAGAGGGTCAGCAGGAAGTTTGAAAAAGAGTTGTGTGTCATCTGCATAACACTGGAAGTTGGGGGAAAAGGAGGAGATGAGGTGTGCAAGTAGAGCAAGGTAGATGTTAAAGAGTCAAGGGAAGAGTATAGAACCCTGGGGGACACCACTGCTGGAGAAGGAAGTTGGAGAGGAGAAGGATGTCTGCCAGTCCAGTGCCCGTTCCGAGATACCAAAGGTATCTTGGAGCCTTTGTATGAGGATGGAGTGGTTGACCATTTCAAAGGCTGAGGAGAGACTGAGTAGGATGAGGACAGCTGGGGAGTTCAGTCCAGAGATGTGAGCAGTTCTTCACAGGTGTTCAGAAGAGCAGTTTCCGTGCCTCTGCATGCTTGGAATCCAGATTGAGGTTCATGGAGACCACCAACAGGTTTGGTGTGCAAGTTGATTTGGGAAGGGGGTGATGGAACGAGGGTGGCAGTTGGCTGGACAGGTCAGGTCTGTTCAGGGTGTTTTCAGGAGGTGGAGCATATGGGAGTGCTTAAGGGAAGAGGGGAAAGATCCAGTGGCAAAAGAGTGGTTGCTCGCAGAACCTAGCAGGGCATGCTGTGTGCTGGCTCAGTACCGTTTCTGGACATGCTGGATGGGTCCTTTGAGTCCAGTATCTCTCTCTGTTCCCTGGGAGATGTTCAAGGGAAGGATCTTGCTTCCCTCTTGGAACACCTGGTCTTCATTCACTGATGGACGATGTAAGGTAGACTGTACCTTCAGCCCAGGTCCAAAGGACTCCTTCTTGTTACTCCTTTCAAAGTCGTCGGATGATCTGCTAAGTGCAGGGTTCAGCCCTCTTTTAAAGCCAAATGGGCCCCAGTGATTGGTGCAGGCTAATCCTACCTTAATGAACCAATCCTGGGTCCCCACCAACAATCATCTGTTATGCATGAGGTCAGAACCAGAGTGCTCTGCAATAGGCAAGGTAAGGGCTGACAACATATACCTAAGTCCCACCCATCTTCCTGTCTGTTGTAGATCAAAGTGTCTCTCTGGTTAACTGAGCCCTCTGTGACTCTTGATTAAAGTGCAGGTCTCCCTTGAAGTATGTGGCAAGAGCAGACTTCCTGTCCCCCCAAATCAGGTACTTCTCCCCTCTGAAAGTGTTCCTCTCTGTAGGAACTACAGTAACTGATGGAGCCAGACATGCCATTCACTGCCTTTCATACAGAGGGGTTGGAACTAGCTTCAAGTTGACACATGGCATACCAAAGGGGTGTCAGCCCCACTTTCCTGTTGTCTGTTCCGGCAACCAAGCCACTTCAAGGCTTGCCTCAATGATCTCTTATTAGTATGTACTGCCACCGGCCGAACTAGACAATGGGAAAGCAGATCCATGGAGCCTTTGATATTTTAATTAGGCTGCCCTTGGCTGGAGGAAGGTGTGCCTTCCCCATTCTTGAGATGCTTTTTATGTACCTGTGGCTGTCACATTCCAGCTGGACATGACAGGGGAAGACAGCACCTGTAGGCTGTGTCCACCCAGTGTGCACGTGACTATGCGTTTTGTGCGGTGAGCAGAGGAAATGTGTGTGGAATGGCCTCACACATTTCCGGAGGCTGATCTCCCATCATTCATTTTCATTTGTCAAACAATCAAAAAGCCCAGGCGAGTGAACACTCCCCGTGCGGATGGTCAAATTCCTCGCATGGGGCCCTGTCAAAGTGTTCCTTCTCCATAGAAGGCCAGGCACTCCAGTGCCTACAGCTCAGGGGCAGCCTGGTTGGAACCAGGGCAAATGCTGCTTTGCAATGGATGTCCAGGGCACACAGCATCAGAAGAACGCAGCGCTGGTGTTTTAGAAGACAAACAATTTTTTTAAATGTTACCTCTTTAACTAAAACCTGCACCTCTTGCACAGGGGGGTTCTTAAGGCCCCATAAAGCCCAAACGGGCTTACCTTTCATGTCGGTGTGGGGGAGAGAGTCCCCGCCCTCGTGGAATCAGCACTGGCCCGTACTGGCTAATTGGCTCCTCGATGAACTGAAGGCAGAGGAAGGCTCTCACAAAGGTCTACAATGTGTTCCCAGGGCTGCAGGCCGGCATTTGGCTGCGGCTTGGCTGCTTGGGCCTTTTGAAGGAAAAGGGGCCCAACCAAAGTGTTCCTTCTCCACAGAATGGCTAGGCACTCCAGTACCTACAACTCGGGGGCAGCCATGTTGGAAGGGGGGTCAAATGCTGCCTTGCAATGCAATGGCTGTCCAAGGCACATGGCACCGGAAGAACACAGCACCAGTGTTATAGAAGTGAACAGTCAAATTCTTATTTTACCTAAACGATAATTTTCAGCCAGGAAGGTGTATCGTGTGCCATTTGCACTGGGGTGTGGGGCTTCAGGCCCCATAAAGCCCAAAAGGGATTTCCTTTCGTGTCGGTGTGGGGGCCGGGGGGATCCCTGGCCTCATGGAATCAGCAGGGGCCCAAGGCCCATACTGGCAGGTTGGCTCCTCGATAAACTGAAAGGAGCCAACATACCACTATCCATCCCCACCCTCACTCACAAATGCAAACACTTCAAATGTATCCATCCCCCCTTCACCCGTAACTTACACAAACTCCACCAAATCCCTCTCACTGTTACACACTTGCACACACAAACTCATACTCTTAAATGCTCACTTCACTGTACTCCCTGCAATTTACATTGCAGATCCCCTCACCACAGCTAACATGCACCATCCAAGAACGTTTCCCAATCAAATCCATGGAGCTCCTGACCTGTCGCTTCACACTCTCATGACCTCAAATAGGTAACTTTCACCGGATCAACCACTAATCACAGACTGCCAAGGTCTTACTCAAAGAAATTACTGATCTTGTTCCCACAGCATCTGGTAAACACTGCATCAACATTTTTCTTGAAGACCTTTATCTGACAGGTCTTCACTAAGCGTGTCAGAGTATTTCTCCTCGATGGCATAGGCAAGGCTCTTGATCTGGCATGCAATGCTACCCCACATTTCAATTCGTCCCACCTCTACAACTAAACTGGATGGACTACAGAGGATACATAATGTCCCTTCTACAAAAACGTCCCCATGGATGCCCTGCAAGACGTCTGCATCATCTGTTGCATCATCCCCATCCCATCATCCAATTTCATCATCCTACTCACCATATTCAACCACAAATTGACTGACATCACAAACACCCATTCTCACAGAAACTATGATCCACACAAACAAAGCCACCTACACCTTGGTATGCAAAAGAAATTAGAGACTGCAAAAGCGCTATCCAAAAGCAAGAAAAGATATGCAGAAAATCCCAGAAGCAGAAACATGTCAACACTCTGAAAGTCCTCTGTTACACATGCTGGAACATCATCACCACAGCCAAAGAAGATCACTACACATCAACCATACCAGAAGAGCAGATCCCTCTCAAAAGCCCTCAAGGACTGCACCAAAAGGTCCTCTTCCAGTCCCTGTCCAGCAGAATCCATGGACCGATACAACACAATCAATGTATTTCTTGCAAAGGCAATCAACAGCCTCTGATGCCACATTGATTTCATCTAATCCGCCATTGATGCCTCTGCCACCAAAGGAATCAAACTGTGAGAGGGTTGAAGTTTAGTATAGCAAGACTAGAATAGCTCACAAACAATCGGCAGCAGCCAGGGCTCCCAAGGCACCCTCCATGAGTACAGAATCATCAAAGATTAAATCTTTAAGAACATAGCAGGAAGTCCACCCATTCGGCTACTCCATGCCGTCAACACTTTTCTTATTCAAGGCATCTTCCCATATGCACTGAAAACTGGCCAGATTATACCCAGATTAAGATACACACACTGGGCCCTGACTACCAAGCAAACTGTTGCTGCATCACCCATCTACCCTTCATTGGAAAGATCCCCAAGAAGGCCATCACCATGCAACCATAAAAAGAGATTATCCATTGTGTACTCCTTCCAAAATAGTTGTCTGGTTTCTGACCCAGGTCCAGCACAGACAGTGCACCTTGTAGGTTCTTTCGACAATGCGTTTCTCACCATGCACAACGAAAACTCCTGGTTCTAGGTACTGCCTAAACTCTCTGCCACATTTGACCCTGTCATTCATAAAATTGCAGCATGATGCGTCAATAAAATGCATATTAATTATGTTCATAGTTATTTATTTACATATTCAGGGTTTCGAATTGTTGAAACCATATGGTCCTGATGAAGGTACAGTGAGTCTCAACTGCATGTTATTACCTGAAATGTGCACGTTGACAATGCTTCATTGCAGGGTATCATCGAGCTCCCATAAGTTTGAGTGATGTAAAACCATAATCCTACTTAGCGATTTTAAATGCTAGCATGGCTTTTGCCTGCATGCGTAAATGCTGTTGATGGATTCATTTATGTATTTTTCTGTGTGATTGTTTGTTTGACAATGTTTCTTTGATTTAATACATGTTAGACATGTTATGATCTGTCCTTCAATTAATTGAGTTTTTTACATTGTCCTATTGTTTGAGTCCCATTACTGTAAATCAACTCTGTATTGAAAAGATGTTTACAGTGATAACGTGTTCAATTTGTTGCAATTTGTTTTATAACCCAGATTCTTAATAGTTTCTGAAAAGTATCCAGTACAATAAGGTAGATTCAATCTATTGTCGTTTCATAGTGAGTTTAACGCATTTTTTTAAATAAAATATCCTGACCCCCATGCCTAGGAGCTTCTTTCTTTATAATTCCTCAATTTGTAAAGGAGCCCGGCAGAGTCAATAGGTTTCTCGATGCCTGTCTGAGTCAGTTAAACTTTTTACCACATTACACTGTGAGGGATAACTTTGCACCGCAGTTCGAGCACTGTTTCTGTCGAAGCTAAACTATGGGAGTGGTCTCCTCACTGGACTCCTCAGCAGAACTGCCCTCTACAGGCCATAAAGAGTGCAGTAGTAGGTTGGTATGAAGTCTTTCCATCGAAAACGTTTCCAACGAAACTTTATCCATCGGAAGTTTTCCAACGAAATGTTTCCTTCGAATGTATATATATGTGAGGTGAAGGGTTAATTTTATTTGGGGTGGGTTTTTAAGGGTAAAACATACAAAAAAATGCATTTGATGGAAAAATTTTCGTTGGAAAATTTTCGATGCATTTTACTTTCGTTGGAAAGTTTTCGATGCAAAGACTAGTAACCTAGTAGATTTAGTATTGGTGATCTGCTTGTAGCACTCAATCCCTTGTAAAACACAATTTCATGAACACGTGTTAGATGCCATATCAGTCCTCGGGTATCCAAAAGTCTTGCTGAACTTGAGCATCTGAGCACAACCTGGGAAACAAAATGTCATATTCTCTGCCCCCTTCAAGTACCCTACTGTGTGAGATCCTTCAAGAATTGTGATGCAGTGCATCCCCTATGCGCATAATCCTACACTATGGAGCACCCTCCCGTACATGGTGTTTGAAACAGGGTTTCCTCTGTGGGGCGCATTGAGGCGAGATTGTATCATACTGTTGCCTCACGCCTTGCACGGCAGGACTCTATGCTTTAGAGGCGAGCACTTTCTGCACTCCAGGCAGACATCAGCATTTTAAAATGCTTACATCGGGCAACACTGCCATAGTGTTATTGAAACTGGCATTGGCATTTTCTATGGCATGACGACCGGTTTAACGTGGCAAAACATGAAGGACACTCTTAAAAAGACAAGACAGTGTTATGGGGCAGTGTGAAACTGGTATGATACTTTTCAGTGGGAAATGTAGAAGCCAGCATAATAATGTGATTAATAGGAGAAAACCTGGCATGGCATTCTTACACGTGGTATTGCAATATTCAGGGGATAATGCAGAAACGGATATAACTAAAGGGCTTAGCTTTGGTCAAAGGTATGATGGCACTGCTGAAACAGGCATGACAATGGGCCTCATTACGAGTTTGGAGGTAGACATGCCGTTTTTAGCGTCATGGCTACCCCCAAACCGGGTACCGGGTCCGGGTCCCGCAAAAGGGGACTTACTGGGCCATTCCGACCTTGGAGGGCCCGGTAATCCCCTTTTGCAGGACCCGGACCCGGTACATCCCCATTCCCATTGAGCCCATATAGGGCTCAATGGGAATGGGGAGGATGCTAACAATGGGCCCGTTAATGACGGGCCTGTTGTTAGCATCCTGGTCTGCTAGCGGGTCCCGCTCTGCACGTCTGGTCTGGAGCTGCAGACCTCGTAATGTGGCGGCCCGGAATGAACGGTGCATGTTGAATAGCCTTATTAACAGCACCGCACAAGACTCGAGCAATAACTTGATATCACTGATCGCACCCTTCCTTATCTGTACACAACTCACATATTCTTTGTAAGTAACCTGGCATGTTGGGCCTACCGCCTTACATACCACAGCAGTTCTGATGACATTATATTCACTGGCAATTCTGATTGTCTTGTGGCCACATGATCAGGTATGATAATGCACTTCATATCTTTACGTAAAGAATATGAAACTGTTTTAATGATATATTAGTTTGTTTATTTGTTTATTTGTAAAGCGCACCAGGCCCATGGGCAATATTCTGTCACAACATAAAAAATGTAATTTCAACTAACAAACATATAGTTTATGGTTTGCATGAAAGTGGCATGTTGTATCAGGCAGTGCCTCAATGAGTGATATTACACAGATATGTGTCAATTGCATCCAGTTTTTCTGTCGGGGGCAGCATTTTCTAAAGAGTTGCTTCAGAGAACCGCGCTCAGGCCTGCCATCAGATATGAATCCCTTATCCTCTCCCCTTCAGAACTGCCTGTGAAAACCAGGAAGCTCCTTATGAGTTTGTGAGCAGTCCAGTAAAAAAAGTGGCAGTAATTTAGTTACCACCAATTGTTTTAATGGCTACAGAATGGCTGCCACCTTTACTGCTCCACGAATTCCGTGTTTACCTCCAGCAAAGAGCTGGTGCTGCCTCCTTCACTTAACATCCAATAATTGCCAGATTTGCTGTGCCGAAATTACCGCTCCCGGTAAATCTGCAAAATATCCACCTGGAGTCCTATGCTCTGCACGAATGGGGATTTACACCACCGCACACGTACTCATAATCCTGTGGTAATACCACAGTAGCAAGTGGTGATAGCGGTAGACTAATTTGGGGGTAAATCAGTGGATTTACTGCTGCTTTAAAAACAAACTCTTGAGTAGGCCCTATTTTATCCAATATCTTCCACAAATTGTGCTGTTAAATGCACTATTTCAGCCAATTATTTTTAGCGTTTTGTTGTCCGCATGCCTGGCTTGATGGCTCTGCTTGAAGTCATCATCGCTCCTCTTTCGGGTGGGTGTTCAATCACTACCTGATTGAAACGTTCCCTTCCATCCACTGGCCTAATTGACTTTGAAACATGGGATATTTAGAAAATGATTAAACTGTGAAATATGGAATATGCCGTGAAACAGGGATTCCGGTGTCCATGAGGAGACAGTGACTGGTGTGAACGTCTTCTATCACAGAATTGAAAAAGCAGGGTTCGAGGGGGACCCTCCATTAAAAAAAAAAAAAATGAAAAGAAAATGCATTCGATGCTTTTTTTTCTCTGGTATGGCATTCGATGCTATCACATTCGACGCAATGACTTTTAAAGCAATCTATTCTATGCTCAAAATTGCTGACCACATGAATCCAAGAATCAAATCATCGTTTTTCTTTAAATCATTTGTTATCACATACACTGGGTGAATACTTTCTAAAGAAACATATTCTGTCTCTTATTAAATTGAATGGACAAATGAAAGTCGCATCTATATCACAATCATCCATCTGCTAGCACTGGCAACACACCGTTTTCTACTTTGCACTGGCAAGTCACACATGTGGGCCTCATCACGAGTTTGGCGGTAACCCTTAAATCCGGCGGTCGCGCTATTACCAGCGGATTTAAGGGTCCACCAAATCAGGGCTTCAGCGGATTTCTCCCCAGCTCTGAGCTGGGGGGAAATCCGCCGAAAATTCGCGCTATTACCGCCGGCAGGAAATCCGCCGGTGGTAAGAGTGCAAAAATTCCCCATTGAGCCCAATGGAGATTGGGGCATTCCCGAATGGGCTCAGTGGGGAATGGGGAATTCCATTACCGCCAGACCTGTGATCCGGCACTAATAGCGCCAGGGGGTTTGGCGGTAGGGCTAATACCACCAGCGGTAATACCGCCGGCGTTACCGCCCAACTCGTGATGAGGCCTGTGTGTATGTGTTTGTGTGCACGCATGTGTGTGAGGGTGTGTGCGTTCTCGTGCATGTATGTGAGTATTCATGTGTGTGTGCGGGCATGTGCGTGCATGTGCACGTGTGTGGCTGTGTGTGTGTAAAAGGTATGTATCCGTCTTTGACTTTTGGAGGCACTGTCATTATTGACGCAAGAGTGGTGCCTGCGGCCCCCTCTCTAAACATCTATATGCTGCTATAAGGCAGATATTGGTAAACCTGGAGACACCAGCGTGGCCCCATATGGCCATGACTCTGGCCTGCCCGTTGCAAGACCATCTCTGGGGAATGTCTGTCACTGTCTGGCCGGCTCATTGAAATTCACAGACCTTCCTATGCAGTTAAAAAGCCCTATAACAGAAAGCCAACAACATTTGAATGGCCTGTATCATGAGTGCTTTGATAAATGCACCCTTCTAAATTGTGCAGGTCACCATCAGCTCAGCCATGTGCCCCATGGATAGTGGGGACTTCAAAGCAGTTTTTGGTAGTACAATATAAGGCTGGAAGGAAGAAGGTCAGAAGTGAAGGCATCTTGGGAAACCTGTGACAAAGGAGCTCTGAAGACGTTGCAAAGAACTTGAGACCCTTTACTGTTTGACCTCTAGTGTGAGACAGCCCCATTTGCAGTGACAGCCAGGAACTCTGTCTCGACTCCGTACTCCGTCCTTTGGGGTGGGACCAAACCTCATTTGCATATGGTCTTTCCCCATCTGTAATGGCTGGGCAGGCTGAAAAACGATGGTCTGGAGGGTTGCACAGAGCTATTCCAGTGGTTATGATTAATGTAAACCCTTCCAGCCATCATCTTTTGGTTTTTCTTTAGTCACCCCTAGTGGGACTGCTATTCCCAGGCATGGGTCCCAAGTCTGCTGGGTTTAGAGACCCAACCTACTCCTCAATGATGACACCCAACAACGCCAAAACATGTCTGTGGATACTTCTGGTCTTGTGCATTAGGGATGTGATGCAGCACTTTGGGCTGGAATGCCCCATTTGGGGTGGTACCAAGCCTGATTCGCATATGGTCTTTATCCTTCTTTAATGGCTTGGCTGGCTGATGGTTTGGAGGGTTGCCCAGAGCTATGCCAGTGTTTATGAATAATTCAAAAACTTCTATCCATCACCTTTTGGTTTTCCTCAACTCCGTACTCTAACAGGAGGACTGTATGCTGATAAAGGAAACCATCACGGATCCAAATGGAAAAGGGCAGCCCAAGAACCAAGACTCTCAAGCAACTGAGCTGAGTCAAAAACTTAGAATGTCATGGACAAGACAAAGAGGGGGAGCCAGGAGGAAATCCAGGCTGTGGTGGCATTAGCTGACCTAAGCACAAGGTCCAGTGCGGCTCCGGTCCCACCCATACTATAAATGTCCTCAATGACCACCATCTTTCCAGAGACTAGTCTGTGTCCCACAACTCCTTAGTTCCGTCAACTGAGTTTAGAGGCCCAAAAACATCATCGCCAATGACTCAGAAGAACCCATGTCATCAAATCATAATGCTTCAAAGTTTCCATCAAAACATCACCAAAAACACAAGCTTCATGTGCTGCTTGTAACGGGTTTTATGCCACGGCACACTCCGGTCAGAGACATCTACCTCTGGCACTGAAGGTGGCGCACAATAAACACACCCTTTTCTTTTTTTATTTCAACCCTGGATTCTTGGTTTGAAAAGGCATCCAACCCGTCTCACACTGACCTTAACAAACACCCCATGTCGCAGTGCACTATGAACGAGGCCGGTGTGTAACAAAGAAATATTTATTTATTTTTCAAATTCACAGATAAATAAGAGTAGAATACATTTAGGGGCGACTTCACCAGATTGGGGGCAATACAAATGCAAAATGTTGTAATACAATGGATTCAACTTTCTGATATCATCTGCTTCAACTTTACACAGAAACGAAAACGAAATCACTCTTGTTCACAATCATGGATGGCTCTTATGTTATGCACTCCCCCTGCAGCACTTCATTCACCAAACACCTGCTAACTAAAGTCTGTGTGGATAGAAAGCAGTGGCAGGGAGTCAGCAAGAAGAGGGAACATCTGTTTTTAAATTTGACATCCCACTCCAGAATGGGAGGTCAAAGAAGAAAATGAAAACCTTAAAATTGAGCAAAATAGCATGCACGGATTGCACTTGTTACTTATGGATCAGTTTACACTTGCAGTGGGATAGATAGGACAGACATTTGTGTGGCTGTGCTAAAGAGGCAAGGAAGCTTACAAGCAACTGGACAGGGTACTAAAGCAACATGAACACAGGCAAGAAAATGATTTTTGGGAAGGAAAACAATGCAACCAAAATCACACATGGCACAATTGCAATTTCTTATTTCACTCTTGCTTTAAACTAGCAAACAGCTGAGGAAATGGGCTTAACAATCAAAATCGGAAATGTTTTTTTGGGATGGACAACAAAGGTACAGAACAGGCAGGATGCTGAGGGAAAAGGGATCCTCTTATGGGATGATGATATGGATTATTTATGGGAAAAAGGCTAATTGGTTTTTAGAGAAAAACACCAGACATGGGTACATTTGTTTTGATATGAAAACAGGCTAGTTTTACCAAGACTATATTTTAATAGCTATCTTATTAAAGAGAGACACTGTATGCAAGGGGGTTCATTTGCAATTTTAGCCAGCTCGCGCTGTGTACCTCTTTATAGGGTAATTAATTAATTTATTTCAAATAATCCTATGGATTTACACAAATACTTGAAAGAAATGGAAAAGCAAGATGCTAACAAATATGAACTAACTTGGATTCTTCTAGAGAAAGGGTAAACAGAGAATACTAACAGTTTGGGTTTTTATGATGTTTTCATAGGATTTGAACAAAATACAAGGGGAAAGAGCAGGATAGGCCTTAAGGATTCTCCTAAAGGGGTTAGTGGCTTTTCCTCCTTACTCCCTGAATTATTGGTATGATTGTGGTTCTGGGTAGGTGGTTCTGAATAGGTGGTTCTGGGTAGGTGGTTCTGCCTGGATCTGGGTCAGCTACCTCTGGACCTGGTTCTAGAGTCTTGGAATCTTGCAGGGAGAATGTTGGATGTTGAATATCCCTGCGTCCCCTTGTCAGCGTGATATCATAGGGTTTTTTAAATATGTGCGAAAGTACTCTGGAATTACCTCTCGCATGGGATAGGTCAGGCTACTGAGGCCCCCACCTCCTTCTGAGCTGATTGGTTTAGGGGAAGTGCCCTTAGTTTGAGTGTGTAATTTTCTGACTCCCGTCGTCTCACAAGCCTATTTTTCACAAAATGAGTTATGAAACAAAACTCCATATTTACACTAGTTACCAACATAAAAATCAGATAGGTAGATCCCATGTTTTACAAGGAATATGCCGGTTCGAATGCCAATTCTATGCAATGTTGCATCATCCTTTGGCACAATTTTGCAGTTTTCAGGAAACACATAACATCTACAACTCTGCGAATGGCTAAATATATGCATACTAGTATCCGGCATGTTCTCCCCAAATTGTATGTCTGCGTCATTTATGCTTCACTCAGAAATGCCTTTTTACTGCCATTCCCGTTCACCACATGCCAGGAGGACAGACATTGGGCCTCATTATGACCCTGGCGGTAGCCGTGCCCTCATTAAGGGCACGGCTGCCGCCGGTAATGTATTTTTTCCAGAGCCCAGAAAAGGGCATTAACCAGGTCATGCCGACCTTGGCAGACCCGGTAATTGCCCTTTTCTGAGTGCCGGTAAAAATGTATCCCCATTCCCATTTGAGCCCCATAGGGCTCAATGGGAATGGGGATGATTCTAATAATGGGCCCGTTAATGATGGGCCTGTTGTTAGCATCCTGGTTTGCTAGCGGGTCCCACTAAGGACACCTGGTCTAAGGAAGTCCCCATTAAGTCCTCCTGTGGATCCTGGGTATGAAGGGAGAGAAAATCACACCTACGAGGCAAAACCCAGTGCTTCACCCCAACTCTTGTCCTTGGGGCAGGTTCTGCCAGGCAGTCTGGGGGAACCAGTAATTATCACACTATCAGGCCTCAGAGAACAGAGCCCATGTCCTTTGCAGTATCTGTTCATGGGTAGGTGCGAAATTGGCCCCTCTGCCAAACTGGTTTGACAGAAACCCCTGGGCCTAGCTGGGATGATGTGTCTTTTGGGGAAAAACAGCACAATTATACATATTTCTTTAGCCCCTCTCCCATATGTAAAACTATGTGTGAGTCACAGTCTTATTTCACATTTAATTTTACAAATGTCATTTTCCTGCTTTGCCAAAAGCAGGTTTACAAGTGTTCTTTTTCTCTTCGGTTACTGTCAAAAAATGCAGTTTCTTTTGCATTAACTTTCTGAAAGGCTCTTCCCAGATCTGGTCAGTTTCTGGACATAGAGATGTGCTGAAAATAGTTTCTTGGTAACTGACATGATGTAAGAGAGATCATCTTTCCTTTGAGGTAATTTGTGTCTGTTGATTTATTTAAAAAAGTCAATCCAAGCCATGTGGACTTAAAGCAGAATTCCTTTGCTTTTCATGGACTTTACTTGATGAAAACAATGCCATTCAGTGAGGGATGGCCTTATTTGATAGTACACACAGGTTTGGCAGAACAAGTCAAAGTCCACAGCGCTTGTACACTGAAGAAATTAGTGAAGCACTAAAGCTGCAGGTGGCTGAGGGGTGTGGGAGCACTGCCAGATGCCACCCACAGTTAAGAACCTAAATGAACACAGACAGTTCTCAGTCTCACTGCACTGAACAGTGCAATAGTGATAGGTGTTCCAAGTAATTCAAAGAAGGAGGGATTTCTCATGAGTCCAATGAGTTTAATAACGAAGTAGCCTGACACGTGTTTCGAGTCATCACCGACTCTTCATCTGAGGCTGAAAGTTTCAAGAGCTAGCTTAACCAATTACGTATATCATGGCCAGTGCCAGATGCGCTCTCTCACTGCTTCGCAATTGCGGAACTCTGTGCAAATGAACGTAATTGGTTAGGCTAGCTCTTGAAACTTTTACTTTTACTGAAAGAGGTTAGAATATGTGGCATGGGATATCATGGCCGTGGTGCGATATAATATTGCAACGGAGGGAGCCAAGGTGGCACCTAGGTATTGACCGAAGTGTGACGCCTTGAGGTCCTTCCTGAACTGCAAGAGCATTGGCCTGGTAGGGATTGCCACTTAGATTATGTTCCAGCAGCCAGCATCGTAGCAAGAGAAGGTTTCCTGGTTTTGTCTTTTGTGTCAATTTCATTGGGAGCTTAGTGATGAGCCTGGCTGTTTTGGAAATCCAGTGCAGTTCCCGTAGGATGTGAGAAATGTGGTTGAATGTCTTGCTTTCTGTTATGAGATGTCGCGCAGTGTGTTAGGCGGCTTTAAGCAGGCCAGGTGCATCACTGGAAAGCCAGCAAGGTGGGCAATTCCCCAATCGATGTGGGAAATGACCAGCGCCTGGACTGTGGTTATGAGGTCGTCAGGTGGAATAAAGTGTTTTACCTTCCTGAGGCGAGCTGGCTGCTACCCAGTGATTTCAACGTTCTGGTTGATAAGTTATTGGAAGGTGACAGTGCTGTCCCTAATGCACCCAAGTGACTTGTCATGTTGGCCAGGTGAGGTGGGAAGCCTTCAAGACGCATGTTGTTAAGCCGTCCTTGAATGGTATCCTGATTAGGTGGGTGAACAAGTAGAACAAAGTCCGTCTTTATGGGATTGTGTTTTGTGTATGTGCTTGTCGTCCATGCTTGTATGGTGGTGTGAGATGCCCTGCATACAACTGACTTTTAGGTATAAATGCGCATCATGCGCCTATCGGTGGAGTGAGATGTCAGGGTCATTGAAAAGTGATGACAACAGCTCAAGGTCTATATTAAAGGTCTCCAGGGAAAGTAGTGAGCCTTGCATTTGAATTGGGACCATCTTTTAGCAAAATGCCAGAGGATTCCATAGGAATTGATCATTGAATCCCTCATGCTCACGTAAAAAGGGAGAGGTTTTGCAGCTGGAATGGGAAACTGGAGGCGGACACATATTTCTCCTCCTGTCCCCACTGCACCTGCAAAACGTGATGAAAATGTTCCAAAGCCGGACATTAACTGTAAAGACTGGCGTACATGCCTTTTATGCCTCGTTTTGACCGTGACAGGATCTTTTTGTGAAAACCGTTATTTGCATTTAGGGGACCACAAGCATTAGCACTTATATGCTGTTGGATTCCCTGCATGCAATTTCAAATGTTCACAAGACGAAGGAGCGAAGGAAAGACTAAAACCGAGTGCATACCCGCTTACTCTTTACTTTTCCTCCTCGTCTTGTGAAGAAATAAATACTGCCTGCAAATTCCGTTTTGCAGGCATCATTTACAATGGATTCCCACGGAATCCACCTGGCCTGTAGCAGGTGCTAAACTAAGCGTATTCCCGTTTTAAGCATGCCAGAAAATGTCATGCAGCGGTAACATTTTGCACCGCTGTGAGTGTCATTTGGCATAGTATTAGCAATATGTCTGAAGAAAATGCGTATTCTTCAATGCATATTTGCATAGGGGCAACGTTTGCCCTAGTGCTAATAGTTTGCAACATTGCATTTGTGCCAGTGCAACATTTCTGCAAAGTGGCCCAAGTAACAGATGTACTCAATGGAACTTAGCCCGGTCCACTCTGTGTTTCTTAGATGCACTTGTAGGTTCATTTTCCAATCCCCTAGAGGACGAACATGGTTCTAAAGCCAGGTGTAAAAGTGTTAACGCCTGGCTTTGCAGCTATTTTTGCGAACTGGTGGATGTTGTAGTTTTTGGCAGGCTAGGATGCAAAATGTACCTGTCCATCTTCCCCATTCGCTCAGCCTGCCAAAAAGTCATTAATCCCTTCTTGCTGGCATGTGATTTTCATGCTGATGTGAATACGTTAGATTCCTGTGGACTCCGTCAGATTTTAGCGTGTGTTGAATGCTGGCAGATTCTATAGGAATCCATTGTAATTGCCTCCGACAGTGCGTACGTGATGGGAAGACTTTAATGCATGCCCACCTGGTTCAACTTAGGTTTTTCATGCATGTTTTGTGCTTCTTAATGTAAACTACTATACACAGAGGGGAGTGCACTGCATGTAAACGGTTCCATCTTTGCAATTAACACTTTTTTTGGGATGACCCGCTGAGAGTATTCACCAATAAAAACAATTTTCTGGAAGCAGAGCTTAAGAAAAAGATGTCTGGCCAAACCTCTTTTCACTTGGGGCTCATAACTTGCTCTTCCAAACTTCACTCATTAACTGTGCAATATCTCGCATGGCAGTGTGCCACCTTAGCCATGCCCTCACAGTTGGCATCAAGACAGACAGGACGTTGGCCAGGCTGAGCCTAGCATCCACTAGTCCAGGCTTTGTCCCTGCATGCTACCAGCTGTGCTCCGCTGGAGGGGCGCCGGTGGACGGGGTTCTCAGAACCCCTTCAGCTTCTTGGTGCCACACAGACAGTGGCGCCGCAGCCATTTACGCATCTCCTGGTCCCCCAGCTCTGCCGCCAAGCCATCAGTGGAGTCATTAGAAGGGTTCCCGCCTCCCAGGATAAGGGGGCTCGGAGACAGGGCCTCACAACTAGCCCTCTGGGGCTCTGAGCAGGGAGACCCTGTCGCCTCTTTTCCTCCAGCTTTTAAAATCCCATTACATGCCTTTTATTTTTTGGAGTGGTTTTGCTGGGACAAGGAGGAGGGAGGCCAAGAGCGGAGCATAAAAGAGAGAAGGATGAGGCGTTGTCTGCTGACCCCCAGGATCAATTCTTTAACTAGGACATGGGCGCCAGCCTCGTAACAGCTTGTCAAGAGCCTTCAGTCAAAGTCATGAAATATTCAGAAAGTGTAATCATCTGAGGGGACGGGGGAGCGAGAGCCCCCTCCCCTGCTCTCTTTTCCCTTCCCTTCCCTGCCCAAGAGCACTTTGCGAATTTGTAAAGGCGGAAGGTGGACAAAAACGCCGCCCTTTAGACCTCGGCACAAACCTCCAGCGTTTCTTCAGAGCCAGGGGCCGAGAGGGCCAGTGGGAGTAAGGTTTGCAAAGCCGTTCAACTTCAGCAGTAGTAATCTCTTCTCTTGTTTTGTACAAGAGTTTTCTAGCCACTTGGCATCTGCCTACGCCTTTGCCTTTTCTTTAAGGCCCCACAAAAGCTTAGCTCCGTTTTTTAAAGCGAGTTACGCTTCTACACGCACCACTCATGAAAGGAGTATACTTGAAAACGAAGCAGGACCCCGTTAAGGGGAGATTGGGAACATATGGTAGCAGGGTCGGGCTGGGGTATAACATTTTCTCGAGCACCAATGAGAAGTCGCCCACAGTTGCAAAGGGCAAGGCATTCCTTTTGTGATAGATCGTTTGAGTAGTACCCAAGGGGGAGTTTTTTGATAAAATGTGATGTAAATTGTGCATTTTAAAGACTATTTATTCAGTAACACTGGTCAGGCGCATAGTGAAGTAACTCCTCAAACTGGACCACATTGGCCCAAAAAGTTGTTCACTTTGACCCCAAAAACTGGCCCACACTAGCGTTTTGCGTTTTTGGTTTGGGCATTGCCCTATTTCCCGATAGGCCAGCCTGAGCCTGCATGGCAAGCTATCTATCACCTGATTGGCTGGGGCAGAGTCCAGAGCATGCCAGGAAAGCTTGGCCAGTGGCAGACTCCTCATCAGGAGATATTGACATGACTCTAGCCAGGGTATTTCAGAGGCATCCATCGGTCAGCTGAATCCACCTTTCCAGATTTCGACCGAGCTTCTAAGCTCAAGCAGGCAGATAACAATTTACCCCCACGGCACCCCTGGGAACCCCCAACACCCCCACTAGTCACTTCCTAATATAATACTGACCATTTAATTATGTCGACCAACTATATAGGGCAGTGTGCCTAGTCAGAACATAAATCTGCATGTGTGTTCTAACATTTAGTGTGATTATTACTTATCAAAATAGTACTCTTTCTTTTTTAATCGACCGTGGAATGATGAAAGGCTGAGTCGGCCCCACCAGAATTCACACATGATGATTAGATTACATTTCATTATCTGTGAACCATGCATTTAATTTGACAGATTTATATAGGGGATTCATTCCCAACCACTTTAATTTGAGAGCCTGACCCGGGAGCCCATGCCAACATCATCAAGTGTGGTGTCCCGCAGGGCTCCTGCATTTCACACACCTTGTACAACATATTCAGCAGGTCACTATTCCTCATCCTTGATGCACTAGGCATCACCTACGTAAATTACGCGGACGACACACAGGTCCTCATCCCACTCTCAGGCGACTACGAATCTGACACTAAATCCATCAACTCAATCTGTGCCACCATCCACACATGGACGGCAGAACATTGGCTTTAACTAAATGGGACAAAACTTAACTTATTCTAATTGGCTCCCCTGAAGCCCTAAGAAAGCTCAAGGACCAATACAACGCCTTCACAATCGACAGTGTTCAAATCTCTGTCTCCCAAGCCGTCAAAACACTCAGAGTCTTCCTTGACTCCAACCTATCCATGTCAAGACAGGTTAACGCCATAGCATCCGCAGCGTCTTACAATTCCAAACTACTAACGGCAGCTAGACCCTTCCTCTCTGAGCAAAATTGCCTAACCATAGCCAGAGCCATAATTGGATCCTGCCTTGATTATTGTAATGCCCTTCTTGCCGGCCCTTCCGCAAAAAACCTTGAAAAACTCCAGGTTGTCCAAAACAATGCGCTCAGGGCAGCCATTGGCATCCCCAAAAGAGACCACATAACAGCCGCTAGGAAACAAGCCCACTGGCTCCCAATCAAAGAAAGGGTCATTTTCAAACCCTGGCCCTCACACAAAAATGCCTACATAACACAGCCCTACTGTATCCCTCTCACAGAATCGCAAGACCCTACACTTCCAAACCCACCAGAAACCCGCACACTAACAGAATCTCAGTACCTAAGGTCCTCAGAACACGCGCCGGAGGCTCCAGCTTCCCCTTCATTGCTGCCTCCCACTGGAACTCACTACCACCTCACCTCAGAGGAATAACATCCCACCTAGCCTTCCGCAAAGCGATCAAGACCATGCTTTTCGTAATGAACCTGCCATCACCGTCTATGACTGGGTGATCACTGTCAGCTCACTCCATCCATAATTACTCATAAAACGAATAGAAAATGCTGCACTTAACTGCTATTCCTATTGTAACCAGTAGCAATCTCTGTACCATGTAACCAATACATTTCCTTGGACCAGCGCCTCGATGCCCCTGGGCTGCTAGTGCGCTTTATAAATTAAAAAATAAATAAAAAATGAATAACACAAGACGATTGAAGACCTGACAGGCCCACACCACCCAAGAATGCCCTTGCCAGAAAAATAATAGGCTAGAGTGAAGTTGGGAACATCGCCAAGAGGCTGCTATCTCGGAAAGATCAGTGTGTCTCAACCAGAGCCAGTCAGTCGCATGCCAGGTTTGCATGACATATTGACTCTGCCACAATCCTTCCTGCCTACCGCCGCTCTTGAATACTCTCTATTTGAAATAACTGCGTCCATGATACTTCCAAACTGTGGTGTTCCCAAGGGCTGTATACCTGTTGCACCCAGGGGTACAATTCAGAGAAAAATTGGCATCACCCTCACATGTGACATCATGCAAGGATTCATTTGCATGACCACTCATCTCACTAAGATGTGTGCATTCACAAAGATGTGTTGTGATATGCAAGATGATTCTTTATTATGTGTATATAAAACTGCACACACACATCATCATGCACATGCTGCATGCTATAAGCACCAATTTCCATCGGATGCACGTTTCTAATGCATCTCCATCAGATGTGCACGATTCTTATGCATAGCTGCGAGATGTGCATGCTTCTTACGCATCCCCATCCGATGTGTGTTGGGTCTTGTGCCTGGGTGAGATGTTTTGAGTCTTCCATGCATGACAGTAAAGCCTTGGTGAGTGTGAGTGACTGACAGCTTAGGTACTGTTTGATGAGTGTGAAGGATTCTGTGGGTGTCAGTTTGAACCTGAGCTGGTATGCCTGAGGATAGCAAAAACAAGGGGGGTTCTGGGAGTTTCTCTACTACCGACGTATATCCCGGGTTCGAGTCTCAACCAGAGTCTTTAGCTCACCATCCTTTCACAGAAGAGAAATATCCACTACATATCAGTCTTTGTCCTGTCCAAGGGCAGTCCAGCACCAAAATGCCTGGCAATTCTCTTCTGAACAAGAGTACCAACAGCAACCCCAGACACGTGTTTCGACCTGGTTGGGCCTCGTCAGTGAGGTGGAGCTGTGCCTCTCCAAGAACAGTGAGCAAAGCTTCCGCATCTGGATTACCCTTGTAATTTAGGGTGAAAACATAAAGCTACCTAATATGCACAAAAAAGGGGAGTTATGCCTCTGTCCTTCTAGTCTCCATGCTTGATAGTAAAATCTTGGTGAGTGTGAGCGAATGACAACTTAGAGAATGCTCGCTGAGTGTGAATGAATATGTGAGTGTCAGTGTGAACCTAAGCTGGTATGCCTGAGGATGGACCATTGGGTGTTCTCCTCGTCATCGTATACTGAGAGTTACTGGACCCCTGCAAATACCCTATAGTAAAACGACATGCTTCCTAAGTGCTGGGTCCATATTCCACTCATGTCCTGAGCCTGCAACCTGCACCATAAAACCGTGCAGCTTTCTTTTTCTACTTCGCCAGATGGGCACACTCCTTATGCATCTCCATCATATGCAGCTGATGGAGATGTGCAAAAAGCATGTGCATAAATACAAATGCATGAACAATGTATGCATGTCCAGAAAATGTTGCATTACCCGAGAGCAATTAAACACAGAACAAGTAGTACCTGTTGCATCTGTCACAAAGGTGAGCACCACTAAAATTGCGACAAAAAGGCGGCAAAGGTGTCCGGGAAGCAGAGAAGCACAGAAGACAGAGGCGGCAAAGGTGTCCGGGAAGCAGAGAAGCCCAGAAGACAGAAGAATCCCATGGAACCAGAGGTTGAGGTTCTCACCGGCTGCATGGATCCTCATGAGAATCTCCCTGGACGCAGGCCCACTCCCTCAGTACGTGCAGGACATTGGAAAATGGTGGGAGGACATAAAGAGGTGCCCCAAGGAGAAGGACGCCCAGAGGATCGCCAAACAAGTGGCACAGGACTCAGAGGAGGACAAAGTTGCAAAATGACACTGACCCCAAACTAGCCAGCAGCCGTGGCCAGGATTCTGGCCGCATCAGTTGCAGGAATTGGCGGAGTAGGCTCTGCAGAAGAGCACGTTGGTGATACTGCACATTTGCCTTGGATGCTCCACCACTATGAACCCTGTCTCACATGTATAAGGAGCAATACAAAAATGTAACGGGGTAGAGTTGGCCCTCGGGTCTATTGCTCGTCCCCAAATGCTCGATGCTACAACTGATTGTTATTGAGTGCTCGCCCGTTTGGACTGGTAAAACCTTTGTACAGGTCGACCTGTCCAACTGATTGACCACTTAATGACGAGCAGGGACCCCCAAAACTACAAGGTGGCGGGGGCTTGAGGTGTGAGGGGGTGGGGTGAGTGCAGGGTGGTTTGGGGGCCGCGGTGAAGGGAATGCATGGTGGGGATATGCTTGTAAGGTTGGAGGGGAATGGGGTCGGAGCAGCAAGGGAAGGTTTGGGAGTAATGGGGGTTAGGGGATAGGTAACTACAAGGGTGAAATGGGGCAGTGATGGTAGGGGGTGGTGCAGCAGAGGGATAGTAAGTATTGGAGTCCATGGGGATAGTAGGGGGAATAGGAAAGGGGAGATACTGCGCACCCTCTGAAATGAAGAGAACAGCAATGGTATTTGAAGAGATGGAAACGGGTATAAGGGGCGATGCAGGGATTCACTTTTAGGAAAGAGGCGAGCAGTTGCATATGTCAACTACCTGAAGTCGAGCACCATTCAACTGCTCATAGGGGTTAATAGGGGCACAAGCAGAAGGATGGGTGAGCAATTGTGGTCGAGCAAAAGACCCACACATAGGGTTTTGTCTGTAAGTAGACACACAAGCGAGAGTTGGCATGGGAGAACAAAAAAATGGCAGTGGCACATGAAGAATGATGTGCCTAAACAGGTGCTGTTCATCAATTTAGGTGGCCACACTCATGTAGAATGGAAGTGATCAGGCCATCCCCTGAAGCTGTGTAACTAAAGGTCCCATGAAATAAGCTACCCATAGTACACTATCCCTGTATTTACAATACTTTCATCGACATATGTCATATCCGTTGACATGTGAGGCTCCCTTTGCCACGACGAGAGGCCCCTTTTCTGGGCGACTGACCTCGGGTTCATTTATTTGTTTTATCCCATCAGCGAAATGTCTGAAGAGAAACTAACTAATCACCTCTCCCCACTGTGTGGCGCCAGACAGAATTCATGCCGCCCATGCGCAGGGTTTCAGAGCCGTGTTGCCATGTAGTGATGTGCTGCTTTCTGCGTTAAGGCGCATGCACACAGGCACTGCCTGCTACCTCATGGCTGTGCTTGTGAATGGTTTGGCCAACCTGGCAGTGGAAAAGCAATCATAGCCGGGTACGAATCCCCTCCACCAGGGCCTTTTTTAATTTGGCTTTTTGAATTGCCATTTTTTATTTTATATTTCTGCTTTTGTTTACACATTGAGCAACAATATACATAGACAGTATGGGGGGTCGAAGCTTATTTATGCTTGGGGCAGCAATTAGTCTCGGGGCCTTGGCTGCCAAGGGACCTGCGGCAACCTGTGCAACAATGCTTGCTAATTGGGGGCAGCCCGCCATGGATCATCACCGTGCCTACCTTTGCAGCCAATGCCCATATTTAGTTCCCTCTCTGGAAATATTCACACTGTTTCATTACCACAGCAATAAAGAAAACTCACTTTTTTTATTGAAATTGACACCACTAACTGGGTCACTTTTTCATTTTCTTTCAATTTGTGTTGCAGTGGCGGGTTACGGCAACTCCCTTATTTAGTGCAGTTCGGGGCAATGTGATAGTCACTAAGTGTGGCAAGGCTGCATTTGTGTGGTAAGCTTTGCATATCCCATCTTGCAATTTTTGGATGAAATGGTAGCTCTCTTTTTTTCCCATTTCTTGCACTTGTGAATATTTGAATGATGTCCCTTTAATGTTATTTTCTTCCTCCTTTCTCCATCTTAAAATATCAGTCATACCAATGAAACAATGGGCAGACCCAGTTTCCCATTTTCCTTCTCAAAGTATTCAAAAAACTGTTTCTGTGGTTCTTAACACGGACATCCCTTTACATTACATTTCTGCTGCACTTTCCGGCATGTGTGCGATCCTCGATGTTAAGTTCCAGCCCGCGGCATGCGCGTGCGGGGGCTGGCGTAGGCCGCACGGCCTGTGGCGCAGCACCAGCGGGAGCCGCAATGACACACACACACACGCTTGGATGGTCTGCCCCGGAACTGCCTCCCGAGCGCGGGGGCGGGGCTTTTATTAAGGACGCCCTGCGTCTACACGTAGCGGGACACAGGGCGGAACGTAACATTCCTCCTTTATTATAAAACAAACAAACATAACACTAAATGCCATCAACTGGAAGATCAACATCTGTTCACGTTTTTAACAAATAACTACCCTGCCATTATTGTTCGTGGTCCGGGTGCATTAACTACCACACATAGTCATTTAGCTTGGCTGGCGGTCTCGTGGCAGTTCTCAGACCGTATCGCTCTTCTCGGGGACTACACCCCCCCGGCTCATGATCTGGCTCACCTTCGCTGTTCGGGTCCTCGAGGCCGGGTGCATCCAGCTGTTCCCAAGTTCCATCCCCTGCTCCTGTCTCATCCGGGATGGACCCAGGCTCTTCTTCGCTGGGCTGAGCGTCCTCATCTTCCCGGTGGCACTCACTGTCAGTCCACAGGTTGCGTGGCACCGCCTTGAACCACGACGAATTCCTCGTCACTTGACGGCGTCCTCGTGTCACAGTCACCATGGTTCCGTGCCGGTCACTGACGGTCCATGGAAGTTCCTCGTATCTGGTATCGAGTTTTGACTTGGTGGGGTTGCGTAGCATGACTTCTTGGTTCCCCACTTGATGATGGGACGGCCTCGCTCTCCTCTTGCCACTCATGTGGGCATTGGCACTCCTTCTCCTCATTTCCGTGTGTTCTTCGTTGACCACATCCAGGGTCCTACTTGGATGATGCGGAATCGAGGATCTGATGACTGTGCCAAACATGAGGTCCGCCGGCGGTATGCCGCTTGTGCTGTGGGGGGTGACCCGATAGTTCCGGAGGAAGCGGTAGAGGTCAACCTTCCATGGGCTGGCGTTCGCCTTGGATACCCTTAGCACCTTGTTAATGGTTCTCATGAACTGTTCTACGTCCCCGTTTGCCTGGGGCCATCTCGGCATGATGTGATGATACTTTATATTGAGGTCCTGCAGATAGTTTTTGAATTCCTCCCCTGTAAACGGTGGCCCATTGTCACTTTTGATGGAGGTAGGTAGTCCGTGAGTTGCGAACATTTTCTCTATGGCCGGAATGACCATTTCCGCTGCTGTGGATTCGACTATTTCAACTTCAGGATATCGCGAGTGGTCATCAACGGCCACCAAAAGGTGGAGGCCTTCTTGTAGCTTACAGAAGTCAATGCTGATGGCCTCCCAACGAGAGCGGCCGCGTTCTGCCGATAGAATTGGTTCCGGTTCTGGCAGGGCCCCCGTTATCTGACAGGATAGGCATGTGCTAATGAGTGTCTCGACCCGCTCCTCGATCTGGGGAAACCATACCCTGTGCCTTATGCAGGCTTTTGTCCTTGCCAGTCCTTGGTGTCCTTCATGCACTAGGGCCACTATCCTGTCTTGTATTCTGAGAGGGATTACGATACGGTTTCCTCTTAGTATCAATCCGCCTTCTGTGATCGACAAATCTTGCCGGACGGTGAACATGCCGGACAGAAACCCTTTCGCTTCCGCTGTTCTGTTGTGTGTGTGTCTCATGAAAGGCTTCCAGTCACCTGAGATAATGGCATCTTTCACTAAGTTGCAACAAGGATCCTTGTGAGTTTCTGACTCGATGTCATCGATGCTCACAGCCTTTGGTCTCATTGCGTGTACCACTTGGCAGATATGTTCCTCAGTCTCTTCGGCCACTTGGATTTCTTGTTGGGTTGCCGCTCGCGGATGCCTCGAGAGAAAATCTGTGGGGTTTCCACTGCCTGGTTGGTAGATAAAATCAAAGTCATATTGCTGAAGTAGCCATTTGGTGATTCGTGCCGGAGGGTGTGACGACGTTCCCATAAAAATGGGTAGTAGGGGTTTGTGGTCAGTGATTGTCGTGAACCGACGCCCATATAAGTCGAGATGAAAGTGCCTGCACCCCCACAGCACGGCGATGGCCTCCTTTTCAATGTGGGAGTACCTCTGTTCGGTTTCCGTGAGGGCTCTCGAGGCGTATGCTATCGGCCTTTTCTCCCCTTCCTTCGTTACCTGCATTAGGATGGCTCCGAGCCCAACGGGGCTTGCATCCATGAACAGTTCTATGGGCAGCTCGGTGTTATAATACGCCATTTTGGTGTCGACGGACAGGGATTCTTTGATACTTTCGAACGAGTCCTGGCACTTCTGCCCCCAGTCCCACTTGATGTTTGCTTTCGTCAGTTCCCGTAATGGCTCAGAGAGGGTGGCCAGGTTTCGGATAAACCTCCCGCAGTAGGTAAACATGCCTAGGAAGCTGCGTACTTCTGTGGGGGTCATCGGTGGGCTTGCAGCCTGAATGTCTGCGACCTTCTGGGGATCAGGGGAGATGCCCGTGCTGCCGAACTTGTAACCAAAGAAAGTGATTTCAGATCTGAGGAACTCACACTTCTCCCTGTGTATGGTAAGCCCAGCTTCTTGTAGTCTGCCCAGTAGAGTTTGAAGCCTCTTGATATGCTCTTTCTTGTCGGGGGCGTGAATCAGAATGTCGTCGCTCACGTTGAGGACACCAGGGATACCCCTGATGACCTCTTGGATGGTTTGATGGAATACCTCAGCAGCGGACGATATCCCGAAACTCAGGGGTTTGTATCTCCGCAACCCCAAATGCGTCGAGAATGTTGTGATGCAGCGAGAGTCTCTGTGGAGTTTGAGTTGGTGATACCCCGCCTTCAGATCAACTTTTGAGAATACACAAGACCCCGTGAGGTCAGCCACAATTTTGTCGATCGTTGGTGTGATGTGGCGTTCTCTTTTAATGGCAGTGTTAGGGAGACGCATGTCTATACAAATCCAGACTTTTCCAGGCTGTTTAGGCTTTCGCGTTACAACCATTGGAGAGACCCATGTTGTGGGCCCTGTGACCTCCTCTATGATGCCGGCTTCTTCCAGTGCCTTGAGTTCCTGCTCCACTTGTTCTCTCATGTGGAATGGTGTTCTCTGATGCCTTACGGCTTTCGGCTGTACTGTTTCATCAATGTGCAGTCTGATGGTTTTGCCCTTCAAGCAGCCTATTCCATCTTGCAACTTGGGGTATTGACTAACATCTTCTCCACCTCCTCGGCTTCATCGACATGGCAGATGAATTTGACCACTCCCAGATCTTCTGCTGCGTCCCCACTCAGGAGGCTTTCAATTCCTGCCTTCACGACATAGACTTTTGGCTATAGTCTGTTTTCACCGTGTTCCAGCGTAGTGCGGAACCTGCCAATAACTGGTAGGGGCTTCCGGCTGCCGTATGCATACAACAGCGTGTCTGTGCTTTTCAGATCTGGTTGAGAGTTTAGAGTCTGGAATATGCTTGTGGGCATGACATTCACTGAGGCGCCTGTGTCAATGGTCATGAGAATGCGCTGGTTTTGGACGGTGACCATGCACTTGTGCCTTCGGACAGATTTTCTTTGTGGTTCTTGACCTTGGCTTAATGCAGACACCAGGTATACCTTCCTCCCTTTCCTATCGTTGTCCTTACTGGGATCCTGCTGCGTTGACGAGACATCATCCCCTTCTTCCTCCGTGGAAGAGTTGGCCACTGCGACCCTCCTTGCACTGGCTTGCTTCTTTTTCTTGGTCGCGTTCTTCTCCGGAAGGTTCTGTGGGGGCTGCGTGGAGGTGCCCGCTGATCTGCATACCTTTGCATAATGATCCTTCCTGCCACATGCTCCACATGTGGTGCCTTGTGCGGGACAGTTGCGGCGGCCATGTCGTGGGCCACCACACCAGCCGCACTCTGTGGGCCTAGGAATGCCCGGTTGCCACCTGTTTTGGCCATAGCCCCCACTGTAGTCATCCCTCGAGGATTGTCTGTTGGTGATCTGGGCCACCATGGCTGTGTTGAGAGCAGGTTGCAATCTGTGTAGCGTGGCCTCCATGTTGGCCGCTCTGGTGTGAGCTAGTTCCCTTTGTCGTCCAAGTTCAAGGATCCGTTGTAGGGGAATACCTTTCTCGCTGAGTATCAGGTGTCTTGGTTATTCTGAGTGTATGCCGTTGATAATTTGCCTCCTGATCTCCCTCTCAACATTTGTGAACTCGCAGGACATGGCCAATTTTCTCAACCGAGTGTGATAGGCATCAAGGGTTTCGTCCGCTGCATCTATAGTGGTGCAGAAGATAAATGTCTCATAGTCCGGGTTTAGTTGAGGGAGAAAATGAGCCGTGAGGGCATCTTTTGCGCTTTGGTATGCATCTTGGCCATCGTCAACATTCAAGGAGTTGAAGATGCGCAGTACCTCGTCACCCACACTGAGCAGTAGGTGTGCCTTCATCTTCCTGGCCGACGTTATATGTTTGCACTCCATCGCCATCTCGAATTTCTGGATCCACAGCTGCCATCTGGGTCTACTTGATGATGAGTCCGTGAAGGGGTCAAAAGGCTGGACCAGTGTCGACGAACCTCCCTGTGTGCGAGGCTGTGGTGATGTCATCGACAGGTTTGCCGCAATTCTGGACGGCGTGGTGGGCCCAGGGGTGGACGTACCGGCTGCCATGTTGACGTGTACCTGGTCGGTGTTGGCGTGAGCTCTTCGGACGACCACCAGCGCCGTGAAGTTGGGCCTTCCCTGGAAGTGCTGCGGTTTCCAGACACTGTGAAGGAAAGTTCAGGGACTGGTGCTTCCACGTTGTTTTGATGCCAGTTCGTGTTGCTGCCCTCTAGTGTGGGAGGCCAGATACCAGATGGCTCCACAATGCCCAGCAGGAGAGTAGAGGGCGAAGGAGAAAGAACAATGTTTTTTTATTTTTTTATTTTTATTTTTATTTTATTTTTTGGGGTGGTGGGGTCACGTGTGCGATCCCCCCCCCCACCGGGTGTCCAAAAATTTCACCGCGATGGCTGCGGGCCATCTATATGCTGTCAAACGCCGAGCGCGTGTTAGTATTCGCTCCACCTCGTCGCCATTGTTAAGTTCCAGCCCGCGGCATGCGTGCGCGGGGGCTGGCGTAGGCCGGGCGGCCTGTGGCGCAGCTCCAGTGGGAGCCGCAATGACACACACACACACGCTTGGATGGTCTGCCCCGGAACTGCCTCCCGAGCGCAGGGGCGGGGCTTTTATTAAGGACGCCCTGCGTCACCGCGTAGCGGGACGCAGGGCGGAACGTAACACTCGACTGCCTGAATATGGAAGATTTATTTTATTTTATTGACATTTGTATTATTTAATGCACAGACCAAGCTCTGGGGCAGTGGAGTGCTGTGCAGGGTGATGGTAGCCAGCGTCAGGGCTGGCATCTTTTAACAGTAGCGCAGTACTGTGAGTTGCGGTCTGTGCGTCGGTCTGTGCGTCGGTCTGATGTGAGTGCACTGTGACCCAGCTCAAATGTCTGCTCTTCTCTTGGCACTGGATTCAAATTAGATGCAGTACTTACAAGCCAAACGCAGCCCTTGTTCCATCCTACTTAGCTGCAAAACATAAGATCGCTTAGAGGACAAAACAACAACAGGAGCCACAACGTTGGGAAGAAAAAACGTAAGACATCTCCTGCAATGCACACAGACCTTTGAGAAACCTACCAAATTACACCTCCTGCAGTTAAAGATGTAATTATAGACTGCTCCTGAAAGAATGTTTTGAAGGTGGGCCTACTACCCTTGGCCTCTTTCTTCCATCTTGGAAGCAACTCTGTTGCAGTATCGCGCTGATATGTTGACAGGTGTTTTTTCGATGTCATTGTTTTTTTTAAAAATACACCAAAAAACTCTCCAAAATATTTGGGGGGAGGAGTACAGGGTTACAGGGGGTGGGGAGGTTGTTGGGGTAGGGTTTATGATATAAGGAAGGGGGAATTATGGCGGTACTCTCAAACGTAAAAAACAATTTCGATTAGTTATTTCGAACTAATTTTTTTAAAAAAAAATGATTTTGAAAAACTCATGTCAGCAAAACGACATAGAGCCCTCTGTTGCAACCCGCACATTCATTTTACCATTAGCGTTTGTGATTATACCATTAACTGTACAGAGCGCAATTGCATCCTAGCAACGGTCGCCATGCACACATCCCTATACAGATATACCTGCAGGGTGCATGGTGCAATGGGAACGGGATTGCTGCATTCCACTTCTTGCATCTGTTCTTACATCCTCTCTTCTACCACTAGCTTTTCATCCTTTTTAAGCTCAGACTTTCATCTAAGTTCATTGGGACCAGAGCTTTCCACACTCTTTGATGTTTGGGCCACCTAGTGACAAGTCCGAAAGTAGCTTATGATTGGGCATGTAACCTCCAAATCCATATGAAACATTTAATAATAAAAACGTTACTCCTAAAAATGAACTCATAAGAACATTGCATTCAAAGCATTTTAGCTGTTCAGACATGCTCCTTAAATGGTGAAAGGTACACATTCTGGGTAGCCAGGCACATGTACATGTAGGGTAATCTTGTCATCCAGGTTTCTGGGTGCCATTCCAGGTTAGCGCTTCGTACATGTATTTTCTTCTAAATACCAAGACACTACAAATACTGTTAGTAATGTCCAAAATCTAATTTTAGTGCAATGTGGATCTACAAAGGACAAATGCATGAGGGCATACTGTTTAGCGTGAACAGCAAAATAATCCAGTATCCTCTACCTAATGCATACAAAAGTCAAAAAAGCAAATGACTCTGTAAATGAATACATGATGTGATAGGTTATTTATAAGCACGGACCGGGCATCGAACCTGTGTTGCTTCATGTCATCTTGTTTCCAAGGCCAGCACGTTGCCTCTAAGCTATCATCCCACGACATAAAGCTGCAGCAATGACTAGTATTGTGTCCTTGTCAGGAAGGGAGGATAGCTCAGTGGCAACGCGCGTGTGTCTTGAAAGCAAGATCACGTTGGGGTCCCGGACCCGCACTTACAATCGACCTTGGGTATTAAGCACCTTATAAATATGATTTGCATGATCTGAATGTACAAGGCCTAGTAGGATCGTTCACCCCTCTCCCCAACCCCTTGCCTTTTTGCGCCTTGAGACACACGCGGTGTGTACAGGCGCATTGCAAATTAACAATAAAATAAAAATAAATAGAGGTTTTTCGACCTTTTATCAGAGGAATCTATTCAAATACCCAGACTGAGTCCAGGTAGGTCTTGACTTGTGACCACAGCCTTCATATAGTTCAGATTTAGCCTGCTGCACCATGCTCCTTACATACTGAAAGTGCCACTACATGTCCCACGAACAGTCTTACTCTGTGCGAGCATGCCTGTAGACCTACGCGCTAATAGTCCCAAACATCAGTTAGTCCAATTTTATATCCAGCAATGTTCACAAAATAAAATCAGAGAAGGTATGTATGTATGTAGGTAGCATCATATTGGCTTGCAAGGTATTTTAGCAGGAAATAATACAAAAAGTCTACCCCTACATCAATGGGAACAGGGATAATCTAAACCCAAACACAGAAAGGGTTCCCACTGGACGAAGCAATTTTAACACTAGAGTTATATCTGAAACATCACTCAAGGTCAGGACTCATACATCAATTGGCAACTCAAACCTAGGGGCCTGTTCAATTAAGGAATTCTTTTATCTATTTTCTATTAGCATTTCTATGCAGAGAGGTATTTATTAGCATAGTGCAAAAGATGAATGGGCACATATCATAAGTGCATACAATTATTAAAAAAGAACAAATTGAAAGCATATCAAAGAATGTGAGAAACTGTTGTGGAGTCTAATTTAACAGGGGGCCAACTGTACTAATCAGGGACCCTAAAGATAGACTATTCATTCAGTACATTAAATTCATCCAGAGTGTAAAAATTACACTGTGCGCCATAACTATGTATATGAGCACATCATGACTACTTCATGGAAGGCGATCTATACTTATTGTTGCCACCTATTTTGGAATTCCAGGATAGTATATACAGTGACACATAATGTTCATTGATTTTTAAAGTCATTTGACAATCAACAGACCGTGTATAGTTTATCTAACAGTTTATAAAGTCTGGTGGGTCATCTGATGGTCTGCGTGGACATCGGATGAAATGAAGACTATTAGATGGACAACATTTTTAGGCGGGAGGGTTACATTGTAACCACCTTCATCAGGGCATTAATAAGAGACCAAGTCCTTTCTCAGTTGCCTGATGTCATACATTTAAGCAATAGAACCCGAGCGTCGGGGGCATTACCGTCTCAGGTAATGCCCCGGGGCCCATAGGTAAGGACCCGAGGACCCGAGTCCATTTTCCCTTTCCATGGCGGGCATCGGGAGCGGACGCGCTGGGAACACAAATGTTCCCAGCGCGTCCGCTCCCGAAAAAGGATCAAAAATAAGGTAAGTGGGGTTGGGAGGGGGGGAGAAAAAAAAAACGCACCTGCGTCCCCGGCGTGGGGCGAGGGAAGCCTCCAGCCGTGTGAAGGCGCGGAGCGGGGATGGCCCCGCTCCGAGTCTCCACACAGCTGTAGGCTTTCCTCGTCCCCCGCCGGGGACGCAGGAACAAGAAGGTAAGTTAGGGGGGGAGAGGGAGGAGGGGATTTAGAAAAAAAAATTCCTTACCCGAGTCCCCGGCTGGGGGCGAAGGCAGCCTCTCAGCCGCGGGGAGGCTCGGAGCGGGGATGGCCCCGCTTCGAGCCTCCTCATTGGCTGAGGGGCTGCCACGCCCCCCGCCGGGAACAAAGGCCGTGGAATCCCGATGAAGGGATTCCCAGCCGGGTAGGGACCTGGCGAGAGCCAATCAGAATGGCTCTTGCCTTCTGATTGTCTCTCGCCGGGTTACTAATATGCAATAGACACCCAATACTATGTGAACCTTTGCAACAGGTATGCTTGCAGCCCAAAATAAATGTCTCTTGAGGAAAGCCTTTTCTTTAAATCGTTAAATTCGACACGGGTGCCATACCCCAGAATTCACTTTTGCTTAATGCAGCCGCCTTTGCAGATCTCTACATTTGGTGCTATTTTTCTCTTCCCGCATGTTTTCGAGAAGTAATAATATGATATGAGAAGCTAAACTGGGACAAAAAGCTCAGATAAACACTGAGACTCACAGTGCTGTTTAAAGAATTCGCCAACTCTGACTAATCTTGAAATGTATTCCCAAGGACACCCCTCATGATGTGGACAATTGACACCACATTACTGAAGATGTGCCCTGTCATTGGCCACAACATGTGCCAGAAAGAGGGCTCTGCTGTGAATTGTCCATGAATGCTGCTTCCTGTTCCGGTTCAAGATTTGTTTCCCCACGCATCTCTCCCCCATATGGAAAGAAAGAAACATTTTCACAGAGGTGCAAATCTGGGAGACCAAGTGGTGACAAACAGAAACAGGCTCATTTACCTGGGAATTGGCAGAGCCAGATCTGCGACTGACTAGGACCCATCCCACTGGTCTTTTAGAGGCACGTGCTCTTATGGTTAGTACGCAGCCAGCACTTAAAAGTAGCCGAGTTTGGGAGGCTAGATTGGCTGTGGCCACTCACTACCTTGTGCTTGCATATGGAGTCCTGATCTTCTCCTTCCAAGGCATGGTGGTGCCCCTCCTTCCATTGTGGCATAACAAGACAGGCGAGCATGCAGCCACACTCCCACATTTTCCTAAAGGCGAAGCCTACACATTGATCATTCTGGATTGCTTTAGCCACACCTCTTTCTTGCTAAAAAGAAGGCTGGCAGGTGTCCTGCAACCCACAGAGATGCAGCTCTGCACGCAGACACACAAATAGCAATTGTCCATCACAGAAACAGACCTCTTTAATCCTCTTCCCAGCTGCTAAATAATCGGATCACATTAACACATTGCAGATGTCCCGAGAACACAAACGTCTCTGTGACATTCAGCTCAGTGTTGCTCTACACATCCCATCTCATTTGTTTGCCTTCAAAATCAGGTCTAGTTTTCCAATGTGGAACAGCCCAGTCAGGCAGGCCTTCGGGACACAGGAAGCAGGCTGCTCCCTCACTTGCTTTAATTGCTGTCCTCCGACCCGCGCTTGTCTTTGACTACACTGCACTGGCAATGTCCAATGAGGGTGAAACACATATGCTGTTGGTTGCTGCATTCCTGAGAGATGACAGTCTTGTGCTGCTAAATCTACTTCCATAATAGTACTGCCTCATAAGATAAGGGACATTTCCTCAAACGGGGCAAAGCACAATTCAGCATATTTGCATACCCACAATGCATGGCTTTGTGGCACCGATCCAATGGTGAACTTCCAGTGATGGCTATTATGTGGTGCTGTGTACATGTGACTTTTTAGCTGATGTGGACTATTCTACTATCACATTGCAGATAAAAGGTTTTTTTCTTGGTTATGTCAAACCCACCATAATAGTGATGGTTAATGGTAAAACAGGATAATGCCGCACGCCTGCATGGCCCCCCTATCCCACCTCTGCAGAAACGAACGCCTCTGCATCAGGATATCACTCCCCTCAGCCGCTCTGCATGTCCCAACCATCCTCTGGTGGTCACCGTCCCGGTACTGCCATCCTGTATCCTCCTCTGTGCACGCAACGCCAAGTAGGCATCAACCATGCCCCCCTGCAGAACGCCGGTTATCAGCAGCAACCCCCACTAAGGAAGCCACTACCCCATCTTGGCCAAAACTGTACCTGCTGCCGGCAAGACCACTGCTGCTGTATCCACTAGTCAGTGGTCGAAGTGGGCGGGAGCGGTCGGGAGCGGTGCTCCTCTACTTATTTTAATTAAGTTTTACCATTCCTATAATTTTTTTTTAAAAAGAAACCATTCCGGAATGGTTCCGTTTTAAAATAAAAGTGTAGGAAGAAGTTGAAACTTGCACTTTCAGTGCAGTGCACTGAACATTCCCTTAAACTGCAGGCGCATGCGTTTGGGGGTTTATATTGTGCATGGGAAGGGTGTGGCGATGGGGGTTGCGGGGAGCGGTGCGGACCAGTAGGGAACATAGCTCCACTACTTTTTTTCGTATACTTTCGACCACTGCCGCTAGTGCCATTTGCAATATGAACGCAAGGCACGACATGGCCATATGTACTGCCACCACTGAATGCAACACGAGGCGTGGTGCATACACCAACCCACCTTTTATGTTTGCTACAGCCACGGCCATTTTTATACCATTTGCTATGTGTGACCCACTTGATTTAGGTGCGCCCAGCACTGCCTCTGCTGCTGCCACTGATGCTATTGCTGTACCATTTGCTATGTGTGACCCACTTGATCTAGGTGCGCCCAGCACTGCCTCTGCTGCTGCCACTGATGCTATTGCTGTACCATTTGCTATGTGTGACCCACTTGATCTAGGTGCGCCCAGCACTGCCTATGCTGCTGCCACTGATGCTATTGCTTTACCATTTGCTATGTGTGACCCACTTGATCTAGGTGCGCCCAGCACTGCCTCTGCTGCTGCCACTGATGCTATTGTTGAACCACTTGATATGTGCGCTCCCACCACTGCCAGCGACTTGACCCCAAGCAAACCATCAACACTCAAATGCGCCCTTATCAATGCGTGCTCCCTCTCGGCAAACGCCTTAGATATCCACGACCTCCTCTGCAACTCCAACCTTGATCTACTATTTATTTGCGAAACATGGCTCCATGAAGCCGCAGGCCCAGCTCTAGCCATTGCCCTGCCCGATGGTTACACAATTTTCAGGCAAGACCGCAATACACAAAAAGGGGTGGGGGGTTGCATTGATAGCTAAACAGTCCATCCCCATCAGAAGGATCCAAGGAGACCCCTCGCACAGTTGTGACTACATGCTCGTCAAAATCAATCCCTCACCAAGCTGCACCATCACCGCCCACCACATATACCGCCCACCAGGACCAGCGGGAGAATTCCAGGAAGCGCTCCTACACACCATCAGCAACAACCTCAAGAAAACCACCATGTCCATCCTCCTGGGTGACATGAACCTCAGGCTCAATGACCCCTCAGACAGGAATGCTGCTTCGTTCAACAACGCCCTCGCAACACTTGGATTCAAACAAGAAGTGCTAAAACCAACACACAACAAAGGCTGCATCCTGGATTGGATCGCCCAACACAACTGTCAGGTATCGACGCCCCTCATCTCTCCAATGGTGAACTTCCAGTGATGGCTATTATGTGGTGCTGTGTACATGTGACTTTTTAGCTGATGTGGACTATTCTACTATCACATTACAGATAAAAGATTTTTTTCTTGGTTATGTCAAACCCACCATAATAGTGATGGTTAATGGTAAAACAGGATAATGCTGCATGGCCCCCCTATCCCACCTCTGCAGAAACAAACGCCTCTGCATCAGGATATCACTCCCCTCAGCCGCTCTGCATGTCCAAACCATCCTCTGGTGGTCACCGTCCCGGTACTGCCATCCTGTATCCTCCTCTGTGCACGCAACGCCAAGTAGGCATCAACCATGCCCCCCTGCAGAACGCCGGTTATCAGCAGCAACCCCCACTAAGGAACCCACTACCCCCATCTTGGCCAAAACTGTACCTGCTGCCGGCAAGACCACTGCTGCTGTATCCACTAGTCAGTGGTCGAAGTGGGCGGGAGAGGTCGGGAGCGGTGCTCCTCTACTTCTTTTAATTAAGTTTTACCATTCCTATACTTTTCTTTTAAAAAGAAACCATTCCGGAATGGTTCCGTTTTAAAATAAAAGTGTAGGAAGAAGTTGAAACTTGCACTTTCAGTGCAGTGCACTGAACATTCCCTTAAACTGCAGGCGCATGCGTTTGGGGGTTTATATTGTGCATGGGAAGGGTGTGGCGATGGGGGTTGCGGGGAGCGGTGCGGGCCAGTAGGGAACATAGCTCCACTACTTTTTTTCGTATACTTCGACCACTGCCGCTAGTGCCATTTGCAATATGAACGCAAGGCACGACATGGCCATATGTACTGCCACCACTGAATGCAACACGAGGCGTGGTGCATACACCAAACCACCTTTTATGTTTGCTACAGCCACGGCCACTGCTTCTATTGTTATACCATTTGCTATGTGTGACCCACTTGATTTAGGTGCGCCCAGCACTGCCTCTGCTGCTGCCACTGATGCTATTGCTGTACCATTTGCTATGTGTGACCCACTTGATTTAGGTGCGCCCACCACTGCCTCTGCTGCTGCCACTGATGCTATTGCTGTACCATTTGCTATGTGTGACCCACTTGATTAAGGTGCGCCTAGCACTGCCTCTGCTGCTGCCACTGATGCTATTGCTGTACCATTTGCTGTGTGACCCACTTGATTTAGGTGCGCCCAGCACTGCCTCTGCTGCTACCACTGATGCTATTGCTGTACCATTTGCTATGTGTGACCCACTTGATCTAGGTGCGCCCAGCACTGCCTCTGCTGCTGCCACTGATGCTATTGCTGTACCATTTGCTATGTGTGACCCACTTGATCTAGGTGCGCCCAGCACTGCCTCTGCTGCTGCCACTGATGCTATTGTTGAACCACTTGATATGTGCGCTCCCACCACTGCCAGCGACTTGACCCCAAGCAAACCATCAACACTCAAATGCGCCCTTATCAATGCGTGCTCCCTCTCGGCAAACGCCTTAGATATCCACGACCTCCTCTGCAACTCCAACCTTGATCTACTATTTATTTGCGAAACATGGCTCCATGAAGCCGCAGGCCCAGCTCTAGCCATTGCCCTGCCCGGTGGTTACACAATTTTCAGGCAAGACCGCAATACACAAAAAGGGGTGGGGGGCTGCATTGATAGCTAAACAGTCCATCCCCATCAGAAGGATCCAAGGAGACCCCTCGCACAGTTGTGACTACATGCTCGTCAAAATCAATCCCTCACCAAGCTGCACCATCACCGCCCACCTCACATACCGCCCACCAGGACCAGCGGGAGAATTCCAGGAAGCGCTCCTACACACCATCAGCAACAACCTCAAGAAAACCACCATGTCCATCCTCCTGGGTGACATGAACCTCAGGCTCAATGACCCCTCAGACAGGAATGCCGCTTCGTTCAACAACGCCCTCGCAACACTTGGATTCAAACAAGAAGTGCTAAAACCAACACACAACAAAGGCTGCATCCTGGATTGGATCGCCCAACACAACTGTCAGGTATCGATGCCCATCATCTCTCCAATGGTGAACTTCCAGTGATGGCTATTATGTGGTGCTGTGTACATGTGACTTTTTAGCTGATGTGGACTATTCTACTATCACATTACAGATAAAAGATTTTTTTCTTGGTTATGTCAAACCCACCATAATAGTGATGGTTAATGGTAAAACAGGATAATGCTGCATGCCTGCATGGCCCCCCTATCCCACCTCTGCAGAAACGAACGCCTCTGCATCAGGATATCACTCCCCTCAGCCGCTCTGCATGTCCCAACCATCCTCTGGTGGTCACCGTCCCGGTACTGCCATCCTGTATCCTCCTCTGTGCACGCAACGCCTAGTAGGCATCAACCATGCCCCCCTGCAGAACGCCGGTTATCAGCAGCAACCCCCACTAAGGAACCCACTACCCCCATCTTAGCCAAAACTGTACCTGCTGCCGGCAAGACCACTGCTGCTGTATCCACTAGTCAGTGGTCGAAGTGGGCGGGAGCGGTCGGGAGTGGTACTCCTCTACTTCTTTTAATTAAGTTTTACCATTCCTATACTTTTCTTTTAAAAAGAAACCATTCCGGAATGGTTCTGTTTTAAAATAAAAGTGTAGGAAGAAGTTGAAACTTGCACTTTCAGTGCAGTGCACTGAACATTCCCTTAAACTGCAGGCGCATGCGTTTGGGGGTTTATATTGTGCATGGGAATGGTGTGGTGATGGGGGTTGCCGGGAGCGGTGCGGACCAGTAGGGAACATAGCTCCACTACTTTTTTTCGTATACTTCGACCACTGCCGCTAGTGCCATTTGCAATATGAATGCAAGGCACGACATGGCCATATGTACTGCCACCACTGAATGCAACACGAGGCATGGTGCATACACCAACCCACCTTTTATGTCTGCTACAGCCACGGCCACTGCTGCTATTGTTATACCATTTGCTATGTGTGACCCACTTGATTTAGGTGCGCCCAGCACTGCCTCTGCTGCTGCCACTGATGCTATTGCTGTACCATTTGCTATGTGTGACCCACTTGATTTAGGTGCGCCCAGCACTGCCTCTGCTGCTGCCACTGATGCTATTGCTGTACCATTTGCTATGTGTGACCCGCTTGATTTAGGTGCGCCCAGCACTGCCTCTGCTGCTGCCACTGATGCTATTGCCGTACCATTTGCTATGTATGACCCGCTTGATTAAGGTGCGCCCAGCACTGCCTCTGCTGCTGCCACTGATGCTATTGCCGTACCATTTGCTATGTGTGACCCACTTGATCTAGGTGCGCCCAGCACTGCCTCTGCTGCTGCCACTGATGCTATTGCTTTACCATTTGCTATGTGTGACCCACTTGATCTAGGTGCGCGCAGCACTGCCTCTGCTGCTGCCACTGATGCTATTGCTCTACCATTTGCTATGTGTGACCCACTTGATCTAGGTGCGCCCAGCACTGCCTCTGCTGCTGCCACTGATGCTATTGCTGTACCATTTGCTATGTGTGAGCCACTTGATCTAGGTGCGCCCAGCACTGCCTCTGCTGCTGCCACTGATGCTATTGCTGTACCATTTGCTATGTGTGACCCACTTGATTAAGGTGCGCCCAGCACTGCCTCTGCTGCTGCCACTGATGCTATTGCTGTACCATTTGCTATGTGTGACCGACTTGATCTAGGTGCGCCCAGCACTGCCTCTGCCGCTGCCACTGATGCTATTGCTGTACCATTTGCTATGTGTGACCCACTTGATCTAGGTGCGCCCAGCACTGCCTCTGCTGCTGCCACTGATGCTATTGTTGAACCACTTGATATGTGCGCTCCCACCACTGCCAGCGAATTGACCCCAAGCAAACCATCAACACTCAAATGCGCCCTTATCAATGCGCGCTCCCTCCCGGCAAACGCCTTAGATATCCACGACCTCCTCTGCAACTCCAACCTTGATCTACTATTTATTTGCGAAACATGGCTCCATGAAGCCGCAGGCCCAGCTCTAGCCATTGCCCTGCCCGATGGTTACACAATTTTAAGGCAAGACCGCAATACACAAAAAGGGGTGGGGGGTTGCATTGATAGCTAAACAGTCCATCCCCATTAGAAGGATCCAAGGAGACCCCTCGCACAGTTGTGACTACATGCTCGTCAAAATCAATCCCTCACCAAGCTGCACCATCACCGCCCACCTCACATACCGCCCACCAGGACCAGTGGGAGAATTCCAGGAAGCGCTCCTACACACCATCAGCAACAACCTCAAGAAAACCACCATGTGCATCCTCCTGGGTGACATGAACCTCAGGCTCAATGACCCCTCAGACAGGAATGCCTCTTCGTTCAACAACGCCCTCGCAACACTTGGATTCAAACAAGAAATGCTAAAACCAACACACAACAAAGGCCGCATCCTGAATTGGATCGCCCAACACAACTGTCAGGTATCGACGCCCATCATCTCTCCAATGGTGAACTTCCAGTGATGGCTATTATGTGGTGCTGTGTACATGTGACTTTTTAGCTGATGTGGACTATTCTACTATCACATTACAGATAAAAGATTTTTTTCTTGGTTATGTCAAACCCACCATAATAGTGATGGTTAATGGTAAAACAGGATAATGCTGCATGCCTGCATGGCCCCCCTATCCCACCTCTGCAGAAACGAACGCCTCTGCATCAGGATATCACTCCCCTCAGCCGCTCTGCATGTCCCAACCATCCTCTGGTGGTCACCGTCCCGGTACTGCCATCCTGTATCCTCCTCTGTGCACGCAACGCCAAGTAGGCATCAACCATGCCCCCCTGCAGAACGCCGGTTATCAGCAGCAACCCCCACTAAGGAACCCACTACCCCCATCTTGGCCAAAACTGTACCTGCTGCCGGCAAGACCACTGCTGCTGTATCTGCTAGTCAGTGGTCGAAGTGGGCGGGAGCGGTCGGGAGTGGTGCTCCTCTACTTCTTTTAATTAAGTTTTACCATTCCTATACTTTTCTTTTAAAAAGAAACCATTCCGGAATGGTTCCGTTTTAAAATAAAAGTGTAGGAAGAAGTTGAAACTTGCACTTTCAGTGCAGTGCACTGAACATTCCCTTAAACTGCAGGCGCATGCGTTTGGGGTTTTATATTGTGCATGGGAAGGGTGTGGCGATGGGGGTTGCGGGGAGCTGTGCGAACCAGTAGGGAACATAGCTCCACTACTTTTTTTCGTATACTTCGACCACTGCCGCTAGTGCCATTTGCAATATGAATGCAAGGCACGACATGGCCATATGTACTGCCACCACTGAATGCAACACGAGGCATGGTCAATACACCAACCCACTGATGCTATTGCTGTACCATTTGCTATGTGTGACTCACTTGATTTAGGTGCACCCAGCACTGCCTCTGCTGCTGCCACTGATGCTATTGCTGTACCATTTGCTATGTGTGACCCACTTGATCTAGGTGCGCCCAGCACTGCCTCTGCTGCTGCCACTGATGCTATTGCTGTACCATTTTCTATGTGTGACCCACTTGATCTAGGTGCGCCCAGCACTGCCTCTGCTGCTGCCACTGATGCTATTGCTTTACCATTTGCTATGTGTGACCCACTTGATCTAGGTGCGCCCAGCACTGCCTCTGCTGCTGCCACTGATGCTATTGCTGTACCATTTGCTATGTGTGACCCACTTGATCTAGGTGCGCCAGCACTGCCTCTGCTGCTGCCACTGATGCTATTGCTGTACCATTTTCTATGTGTGACCCACTTGATCTAGGTGCGCCCAGCACTGCCTCTGCTGCTGCCACTGATGCTATTGTTGAACCACTTGATATGTGCGCTCCCACCACTGCCTGCGAATTGACCCCAAGCAAACCATCAACACTCAAATGCGCCCTTATCAATGCGCGCTCCCTCCCGGCAAACGCCTTAGATATCCACGACCTCCTCTGCAACTCCAACCTATTTGCGAAACATGGCTCCATGAAGCCGCAGGCCCAGCTCTAGCCATTGCCCTGCCCGATGGTTACACAATTTTCAGGCAAGACCGCAATACACAAAAAGGGGTGGGGGGTTGCATTGATAGCTAAACAGTCCATCCCCATCAGAAGGATCCAAGGAGACCCCTCGCACAGTTGTGACTACATGCTTGTCAAAATCAATCCCTCACCAAGCTGCACCATCACCGCCCACCTCACATACCGCCCACCAGGACCAGCGGGAGAATTCCAGGAAGCGCTCCTACACACCATCAGCAACAACCTCAAGAAAACCACCATGTGCATCCTCCTGGGTGACATGAACCTCAGGCTCAATGACCCCTCAGACAGGAATGCCGCTTCGTTCAACAACGCCCTCGCAACACTTGGATTCAAACAAGAAGTGCTAAAACCAACACACAACAAAGGCTGCATCCTGGATTGGATCGCCCAACACAACTGTCAGGTATCGATGCCCATCATCTCTCCAATGGTGAACTTCCAGTGATGGCTATTATGTGGTGCTGTGTACATGTGACTTTTTAGCTGATGTGGACTATTCTACTATCACATTACAGATAAAAGATTTTTTTCTTGGTTATGTCAAACCCACCATAATAGTGATGGTTAATGGTAAAACAGGATAATGCTGCATGCCTGCATGGCCCCCCTATCCCACCTCTGCAGAAACGAACGCCTCTGCATCAGGACATCACTCTCCTCAGCCGCTCTGCATGTCCCAACCATCCTCTGGTGGTCACCATCCCGGTACTGCCATCCTGTATCCTCCTCTGTGCACGCAACGCCAAGTAGGCATCAACCATGCCCCCCTGCAGAACGCCGGTTATCAGCAGCAACCCCCACTAAGGAAGCCACTACCCCATCTTGGCCAAAACTGTACCTGCTGCCGGCAAGACCACTGCTGCTGTATCCGCTAGTCAGTGGTCGAAGTGGGCGGGAGCGGTCGGGAGTGGTGCTCCTCTACTTCTTTTAATTAAATTTTACCATTCCTATACTTTTCTTTTAAAAAGAAACCATTCTGGAATGGTTCCGTTTTAAAATAAAAGTGTAGGAAGAAGTTGAAACTTGCACTTTCAGTGCAGTGCACTGAACATTCCCTTAAACTGCAGGTGCATGCGTTTGGGGTTTTATATTGTGCATGGGAAGGGTGTGGTGATGGGGGTTGCGGGGAGCGGTGCGAACCAGTAGGGAACATAGCTCCACTACTTTTTTTTGTATACTTCGACCACTGCCGCTAGTGCCATTTGCAATATGAATGCAAGGCACGACATGGCCATATGTACTGCCACCACTGAATGCAACACGAGGCATGGTGCATACACCAACCCACCTTTTATGTTTGCTACAGCCACGGCCACTGCTGCTATTGTTATACCATTTGCTATGTGTGACCCACTTGATTTAGGTGCGCCCAGCACTGCCTCTGCTGCTGCCACTGATGCTATTGCTGTACCATTTGCTATGTGTGACCCACTTGATTTAGGTGCGCCCAGCACTGCCTCTGCTGCTGCCACTGATGCTATTGCTGTACCATTTGCTATGTGTGACCCACTTGATTTAGGTGAGCCCAGCACTGCCTCTGCTGCTGCCACTGATGCTATTGCTGTACCATTTGCTATGTGTGACCCACTTGATCTAGGTGCGCCCAGCACTGCCTCTGCTGCTGCCACTGATGCTATTGCTGTACCATTTGCTATGTGTGACCCACTTGATTTAGGTGCGCCCAGCACTGCCTCTGCTGCTGCCACTGATGCTATTGCTGTACCATTTGCTATGTGTGACTCACTTGATTTAGGTGCGCCCAGCACTGCCTCTGCTGCTGCCACTGATGCTATTGCTGTACCATTTGCTATGTGTGACCCACTTGATCTAGGTGCGCCCAGCACTGCCTCTGCTGCTGCCACTGATGCTATTGCTGTACCATTTTCTATGTGTGACCCACTTGATCTAGGTGCGCCCAGCACTTCCTCTGCTGCTGCCACTGATGCTATTGCTTTACCATTTGCTATGTGTGACCCACTTGATCTAGGTGCGCCCAGCACTGCCTCTGCTGCTGCCACTGATGCTATTGCTCTACCATTTGCTATGTGTGACCCACTTGATCTAGGTGCGCCCAGCACTGCCTCTGCTGCTGCCACTGATGCTATTGTTGAACCACTTGATATGTGCGCTCCCACCACTGCCAGCGAATTGACCCCAAGCAAACCATCAACACTCAAATGCGCCCTTATCAATGCGCGCTCCCTCCCGGCAAACGCCTTAGATATCCACGACCTCCTCTGCAACTCCAACCTTGATCTACTATTTATTTGCGAAACATGGCTCCATGAAGCCGCAGGCCCAGCTCTAGCCATTGCCCTGCCGGATGGTTACACAATTTTCAGGCAAGACCGCAATACACAAAAAGGGGTTGGGGGTTGCATTGATAGCTAAACAGTCCATCCCCATCAGAAGGATCCAAGGAGACCCCTCGCACAGTTGTGACTACATGCTTGTCAAAATCAATCCCTCACCAAGCTGCACCATCACCGCCCACCTCACATACCGCCCACCAGGACCAGCGGGAGAATTCCAGGAAGCGCTCCTACACACCATCAGCAACAACCTCAAGAAAACCACCATGTCCATCCTCCTGGGTGACATGAACCTCAGGCTCAATGACCCCTCAGACAGGAATGCTGCTTCGTTCAACAACACCCTCGCAACACTTTGATTCAAACAAGAAGTGCTAAAACCAACACACAACAAAGGCCGCATCCTGGATTGGATTGCCCAACACAACTGTCAGGTATCGACGTCCATCATCTCTCCCATTCCCTGGTCGGACCATTCCATTATCCACTTCAATATCAACTATTCCAGAACTACACCCACCGCTCACGAAGCTCTGCTGCCCGCCATCACCAGGAGCGCCAAGCAACTAACCAAGGAAAGACTACTTCCCCACCTCTTGGTTCCCGAACTTAAACACCCTTTCTCCAACAACCCGGACACTCTCGCAGCAACCTACAACGCCATTATTACCAAGGGCACACAGGAAAGCTAAACCCACCAAAAAAACCAACTCTGGGTTCACTCAGGATCTCCTGAAACTACGCTCACAAACACGATTGGCTCTCACAGCCTGGCAAACTAACCCCAATGACATCACTAGACAAGCTTTTAAAGACATCGCCAAACAATACAAATCCGCCATCATTGCTGCCAAAGCCAACTCCTTCAATACCAGGATCGCCAACGCTAAATCAGGATCCAGGGAAATCTTCGCAATCTTCAGAGAATTGGAGTCCCCAACTCCCCCCTCCAACCCCTTGAATAAAGACAAAGAATGGTGTAACGACATCCAAGAAGCCATGCTCAACAAACTGAATACTCTGCAAGAAAAAATCATCAGTCACCAAAAAGCCCTATCGCAACAACTATCCAACCTACACCAGAACACCGCCCCATCCAGAATCCCAGCCTTCTCGTTCCAGGAGATGACAGAAGAGGAAGTCCTAACCATACTCAACTCCATCAAACCCTCAATTGCAAAGGCGACTCATGTCCAGCCCAGCTCATCAAGGACAGCACCCCCTCACTGGTACCGTTCTTCAGAGCCTTCATCAACACCTCGTTCAAATCCAACCAAGTGCCATCCTACCTCAAAGAAGCTTGGGTCCGCCCATTACTGAAAAAACCTACACTAGACCCCAAGGTACCAGGGAACTAAAGGCCCATCACAACAGTGCCCTTCCTTCTCAAGATCCTGGATAAAGCTGAATACCTCCAAGTTCAGAACTACCTAGAAGCTCATCACCTACTTGGTCTCCGGCAATCTGGCTTCCGCCCAAACCATGGCACAGAAACAGCACTACTGGACCTTAAGAACCAAATCGATGACCTAAGAGACGTAGGCAAACCAGCTCTCCTACTTCTACTCCACCTCTCGGCAGCATTTGACCTGGTCAATCATGACACCCTCTGTCACCACCTCTTTACAGCGGGCAACTTCTCAGCAGAAGCCACCGCCTGGATAGCATCCTTCCTTAGGGGCAGAGAAATGAAAGTCTTCTCGGACACAGCCTGTGCCCAGCCACATTTAATCAAATGCGGTGTCGCACAGGGGACCTGCATATCTCCCACACTGTACAACCTTTTCACAAGGTCATTATTCAAATACATCGATGCAATGGGCATCACTTACACCAACTATGCGGACGACACACAAGTCCTCATCCCTCTCACCGGAGACTACGAAGCCGACCAAAAAACCCTCATCTCCATTTACACCACCATCCAAACCTGGATGGCTGAAAACTGGCTCTGCCTCAATAGCGAAAAAACAGAGCTACTCATCATCGGATCACCAGCCACAATCAATAAAATCGGGCCCCAATATGACTCCTTCATCATTGACAATTGCCGCATTTCGGTCTCCAAAGCAGTCAAAACCCTTGGAGTCTACCTGGACTCAAACCTCACCATGGACAGACAGGTCAACGCAATCTCTTCAGCAGCAGCCTACCACTCAAAACTTATCACTGCTGCAAGGCCCTTCCTTTCACAGGAAAACTCCCTCACCATCGCAAAAGCTATTATAGGCTCCCGCCTAGACTACTGCAATACACTCCTATTAGGCACTTCAGCCCAAAACATTAAAAAACTTCAAACGGCGCAGAACAATGCCCTCGGAGCAGCCACGGGAATCTCGAAAAGAGACCACATCTCAGCCACCAGAAAATCCATCCACTGGCTTCCGGTCAAGGAATGGATCCTTTTAAAATCACTGGCACTCATCCACAAATGTCGACACGACACAGCACCGCGCTACCTTGCTCAGAGATTCTCTGGTCCCCCCTCTAACAGACCAACTAGATCAAGCCACACCAACCGCCTAGCAATTCCAAAAGGCATCAGAACCAGAGCAGGTGGCGCTAGCTTCCCAGTCCTCGCCGCCACCAACTGGAACCTATTACCCGCCGAGATCAGAGGCATTGAATCCCACCTGGGCTTCAGGAAAGCAATAAAAACTATGCTGTTTGTATAAACCCCACCTGGGCCCTGTCAACTGTATAACCTCTGTAAAGGCAAACGTCCTTTTTCCCAGGCTAGGGATAGATACGATCTCGCTTTAACACCCTCGATCTACCCCTCCCTGCACTGCAACTAAGACATTTTCTTGCAACAGCGCCCCAAGCCTCTGGGCTGCGTGGCGCTTTACAAATGTAAAAATAAAATAAAATAAAATAAAATATGTGGGCTAGATAATTTCTTGCCGGGCTTAGCAGTTTCCTCTCTCATGCTTCTATGAGGTCTTGCGTGGCTGAGGCCTTCAGATGCTGCCATGTTGTGAATTGAAGCTTAGAAGCCATTGGGCTGATTTGTAAAAAGGATATGTGATGCAGACGGATAGTGAGTGATACTGGTGCATGACATTGGCAAGTTTACAATTTTCCAGTAATCTCAAAATACCTGCGAGCAGAACACAACTGTCACGATATTAGTGCCTCCTGACACATGATGTAACTAAGACATTCTGACATCAGTCAGTGAGACTCCAATGGCCAATGTGAAACTCAGACGTGAACTAACTACAGATGAGACTCTCTGAGAAACTGACATGGCTTCTCCAGACTTTGAGAAGCCACTTGAGTACATCCAAATGGAGACCAAAGGAAAAAGCCTTTAGTGCTGCTTGCTCGCTCTTGTGCTCAACTAACCAATCAAATTAGAGAGAATCTTAAAGAACAAGAAATTAATCCGTGGTCATAAACGCTGTAATACAGAAGCAAATGTGTGGCATCTGGACAATGCATTTCAGAAATACATCCTTCATCAGGGCCAATCTGAAATACATAAACTATAATGAAAAAGACTATAGGTTCGGATCCCTCAAAAAGTTTATACCTGACAAAACTTAAACAGAACCATGGACCATACACGATGTGTTAAATCTGTCCAACTGGACAATGCAAAAGGCAGCATCTATGTAAACAAAGGTACCACGCACTAAGCGCTGTTTCCTTTGCTCTCCATGTGGATCTTCCTATACCCAACTGTGCCACATTGGGTTATCTCCAGTGCTCCTTTATAGTACATATACATCCTCAGATCTTTCGCTAACTACCGAATAGCGGTGCCCACTCATCTGGTTCAGATTGCCACTTCAGTATGTGCCACACATTGTTGGGGGGAATTATAAACTCTACTGAAAAGTGAGCTCTGGTATACAGGGAATCAGTGAGACTCCATGGAAGTGAAAAGTGGCTGGAATAAGTGGAAAGCCATTTGGGGTGTCTCATGGAGTGAGCTTCCATCACAGCACACACTTGTGTGGTATTAACGGACTCTTACTTTACTGAAATATAATACCAGAAGTAATGGTACACCAGAATACCTGCCCAGGTAATTAAACCTTTCAGCAATGCAGTCATGAAATCAGAAATGTAATGTTGTTAGAATGTTGATATTAGAGTGGCAGTAGTATCATTAATGTAGGCGGTGCTGTTTCCTCCCAGTGCACCTTGCATCTGAGCCTGCTTGCAGCATACTGTTGAATGGAATTTGAGAAGAAGCTGACAGCAATGTCATGCAGCCCTTGAAAGGATAGTGGTGGGTCTACTTACCTGGAGGAGAGAAACAGTGCCCCAAGGATGGGGTAAAGCAAAGGAAACTATAAGATGTAGCTTGATTTATATGCCAAATAAGCTGCAGTTTTACACCTCTCTAGGAGCACACAGTTTTGAGTGTCGGAGCTGCCTTCAAATATGGAAGAAAAAAAATATAAATCGTTTCCTCCACATTAATCCTTCTTTTTTTATATAAAAATTGCCTTTCGGTAAAAAAGAAAAAACAGAAATGTCTGCCATATCGTCATTTTGATCCTCGGAAAAATAGGGCGCAGGCAGGAATATATGAACATAAAACTTGTTTGAGGTGTAATAAAATACTAAACGTTTCACCCAAACTCTCCTGCTTGCAGGCGGGACAACTTTCAAATGAATTAAGGGTGTGGAGATCAAACCTTATGGTGAAACATTGACCGAGGTGATTTCATGGGAAGTGACATCACAGGTTTGGACATCACAGGAAGTGACATCACGGACATGTGCTTGAGATAGACGTACTGGCTAGGCCTTATTGTTTTTAATGTCAGACTGCTTGCGACCAAAAATAAAGTGATGGATAGATAGTCATGCTCCTGCCTGGACTCTGATGTATCATCATCATCTTGATCATCATCCATGTCATCATTACCATCATCATCATCGCTAAAGGTTGATAATTTTGATGACCCGCCCACAGGCTGCCTTCAGGGATTCCATGCTGCCCCCTTCTTCTCCTAGGTGTCACTTGATGGCACGTGTCTTGTCCACTCACTTGAAGAGACAGATAGCGACAGGTGTATCATCAGCCTCTTTGAATCCCTGCAGCGTCCTACGACCAAAATCACAAGAGCATGGTTTACACTGAAGCAGCCCTTGGGGATTCCCAGAACCTCCTGCTCTCTCCTCCTCTTAGGTCTTACCTGATGGCACGTGTCTTGTCAACTCACTTCAAGAGACGGACAATGCCTAGTGTATCACCCACTTCCTTGAATTTCTGTAGCTACCTCCCAGCAGAATGGCGTGAGTGTAACTCACCCACAAGCAGCCTTTGAGGATCCCCTAATCCTCCTGCTCCTACTTAGTGTGTTGGACATGCTGGATGCAGATTTTTCCACATGGCACTTGTCTCAACTTAAACATAGAGAGGCTTGTATGTCAAACCTCTCCCACAGTGTCTGAAGTGTGTCTCCCTATCATACAAGGTACTCTGCCTCACAGGGATTCCTCCTTCCTAAACTCACTGCAGGTGGCACGTATGTTGTTCGCTCACTTGAAATCACTGACTGAGTCACACAGTACTGCATAAAGAAAACCTAAACCAAGGCTAAGTCTAACTCTCTGAAGAGCGATACTAAAGACATGGACTTGGAAGTAACCAACCACAAGGCAAGCAGTATATCACTTTATTACCAAGTATCAGTCACTCCATCGACATTTGGTCAGAATTTCTCTCATGCTAGCTCTCTATTGGATGCTTTCCCGCTGCTCTGTACATGATTGTTCGTTGCATGTTCTGTCTAAGTCTCGTGCTGTGTTACTGCTTGAATGCCGTCTGTGATCCCTGTATTGAATGTATTACACCAAGTGTTGCAAAAATAAAGAGAAAAATAAAAGTCTAACTCTCTGAGTGCCCAGTCACTCACTAGCTCTTTCTACCCTTCTCCCACTCAACTCCTCTAGCTCACTGCAGTTTATTACCCTAGTAAATACATACCCTAAGCCTCCCTATAGCCACAACCTCCTTCCTCACTTAAAGCTGCCTAAAGCTAAACAGGAGCTCTCCAGCCAGATGTTTCCCTTTAAATGCCATATGGTCGCACTATGTTTCACTTCTGCAATAGTTCATCCAAAATGTGATCTGGTCGAATCACCCTAAAATCGGGTAATTCAAGGTTCTAGTGAATATGTTCCTCTAGTCATGGTACCCATGACACTCTAAAATCGCCTCACACATAACTTCAAATATGTCCATTGTTTTTGTAGAAAATCTTTTTCGTACTGACCTGTGACCACTGCATGCTAAAAATGTAATGTTTATTTGTATTTATTGATTTATTAAGCGCCTTACGCCAAAGCGCTGTACAATTGAATAACATAATACATAAACAAACAATATAACAGTTGAAGCAAATACATTATGAATCAATCAACAAAACAGTGAAAAGAGCAATTAACTGAGGGGGATAGGTTGGGAAGGGGAGAGGGAGTGGATAGGAGGGAAGTGGTGAAGAATGGTAGGAGGAGGGGAGGGTGAGAGGGGGGAGGCCGAAGAGGTGGGAGATAGTTAGGGAAAAGAATAGGGAGGTGAGGGGGGAAGCAGGAGCGGGGAGGTGCTTCAGGGAGGAGAATGGAGGAAGAGAGATTTAAGGGAAGAGCGGAATGAGGTGAAGGTGAAGGTAGGGGTAGGGCGGATAGCAAGAGGAAGGGAGTTCCAGTGTAGAGGTGCTAGGAGTTGGAAGGAGTGGAAACGGGAGGAGGCACAGAGGGAGGGAGTGTTCTGACTTGAGTGTCGTGTAGACCGATGAGACCTCCATCCCCAAGTGACGCACAGGGGAACAAATAGAAACCCGCTGTGCGACCCTTGAGGCCACAGGTGAGAGATGTCTTCCCAGATCCACGGAGCCTCTGGAACACCGCTGCTGCTGTCAAGAAGGAATGAGTTTAAGCACCAGGCAATCACAATACAGGCAGGTAAACAAACGAATCTAAAGTGTCTTACCTATCTGGTGTAAGGGAGACCCAGGTAACCTAGTAGGGAGGTTTGAGGCTCAAAAAGATACAGCGGTCCCTGGAGTGGTAGAACCGCAGGTAAGCGTGGATACGGGTAGGCCACCTGTAAGATAGGGCTTGACTTGGGCGTAGAAGTACAGCAAGATACTCAGGGATGATCCAAAGACAAGTCGAGATGCAGTCCAAAAATCCGGCAACAGGTAAACAGTTCCAAGCAAAGGTACAAAGGGGTGTCCAAGAGAGTCCAAGATAGAGTTCCGTGGTCGAGGTAGCAAGGAGCAAGTAGTAACGCCAAACAGGGTCCGAAGCCAGCTGAGAAGCAATGATCGTCCTGCCTCTCAGTTCTTTATACTGTGTGTCCCTGGGTCATGTGACGTCTCTGGGCCATGTGACGTCCACCAAGAGCACGTGAGGAACGCCACACTGTATCAAGTGACCAACGTGATGACGTAACGCCGCCCCTTCTGCGATACATCCTCCAAGGCAGTTACCAATGCAGGAAAGGTTGTAATCGAGCCCGTACACCAAAGAAGGTACGGTGTTTTCGGTTCTGTGGGTTCACCGAATCCCTTGAGCCTCGAAGCTGGGGTGGAGATGTTGGGGGTATGTGAGCAGTGTTCTGATGTGGGGAGGACTGATGTGCTGAGGATCGCCTAACAGGGAGGTACAGTGAGAAGGAAATGGTCAGCTGACCGAAGGGAACGGGAGGGAGAGTAGAAGGAGAGAAGGGAGGAGAGATAAGGGGGAGTGAGACCATAGAGAGATTTAAAGATAAGGGAGAGAAATTGAAATTTAAGTTGAGAGTGAAAAGGAAGCCAGCCAATGGAAAAGAGAGAGAGGTAGAGATAGAGTCACGGGTGGTAAGTAGAAAGAGGGTACGAACAGCAGAGTGGTAGATGGATTTAAGAGGTGCAAGATGAGAAGTAGAAAGTCCAAAGAGTAGGGAGGAGCAGTAGAAGAGGCGGGAGAAGATGATGGAGGAGATGAAGAGTTTTGTAGCGTGGAAAGTGAGAGAAGGACGGATTTTGCGAATATTGAAGAGGTGGTAGCAACAGGTACGGGAAGTGAGGGAAATATGTTGGGAGAAGGAGACAGAGGAGTCAAAGAGAACCCCTAAGTTACGAGCTTGAAGAGAGATAGGAAGATTGGAGGGAGGAAAGTGAATACATGGGGGAGGAGAGGAAGGGGGAAGAGAGTTAGAGGGAAAGAATAAAACTTCTGTTTTGTCCGTGTTAAGAGAGAGAAATCGGGAAGACATTGAGTTCTTAATGGCAGTAAGGCAGGAGGAGAGTTTTTGGTGAAGACCAGATGAGAAGGAGGAGAAAGAGAGAAAGAGTTGAGTGTCGTTGGCATAAAAGTGGTGGGAGAAGCCAAACAAGGAGATAACAGGGGCAATGAGGGAGGTGTAAAGAGAGAAGAGGAAAGGACCAAGTACCGATACTTGGGGTACGCCATATTCAAGAGGATAGGTAGGAGAGGAGCGGCCACCCCAGGAGACAGTAAAGGAGTGGGAAGAGAGGTAAGAGGATAGCCATTTGAGGACAGAGCCTTTGAAATCAAAGGAAAAAAGAGTGTGAATGAGGAGGGGATGATCGACAGTGTCAAAGGCTGCAGAGAGGTCGAGGAGAGTAAGGATAGAGGATTGTTTGGCGTGGCGAGCAGAGAGAAGGGAGTTGAGAATAGAGGTGAGAGCAGTTTCTGTTGAATGTTTGGGACGGAAGCCTGAGAGAGGAGTTAGTAACAAAGGCTGAGAGCTGAGAGTAGGCAAGGTGCTCGAGAAGCTTGGAGAGGAATGGGAGAAGAGATTTGGGTCTGAAGTTTGAGGTGAGAAGAGGGTCAGCAGAAGGTTTCTTCAGGATAGGGATGATCGTAGCATGCTTGAAAACAGAGGGCAAGGTAGCTGAGGAGAGACAGATGTTGAAGAAGGAGGTGAGGTAGGGGATAAGAAGAGGGTAAATCTTAGGGATGAGAAGGGAAGGGAGAGGGTCAGATGGGGTGAACGTGGGGTGGGCTTTGGATAGAAGGGTGGAGACTTCAGAAGGGGATACGGGAGAGAAGATGGACATGTAGGATGAGGGAGGGGGAGTAGAAGTGAAATCAGAGGGGGTGTGGATTTTTTGACGAAGGGTAAGAATCTTAGAGGAAAAGAAATTGGCAAAATCAGAAGGGGAGAGTGTAGAATTGAAGGAGGTATCAGGAGTGGGGGGAGAGAGAAGTCGAGAGAGAGTTTGGAAGATACGGCAAGGGTGAGTGGCTTGAGATTGGTGTAGGTTAGAGAAGTAAGAGGATTTAGCCGAGGCAAGACAAGAGTCGTAGAGTGCGTGGTAAGAGAAGTAAGAGGTTTGGTTAGAAAGCAAGGGAGTTTTGAGCGAGAGTCTCTCAAGGCGACGGAGAAAGCGTTGCATAGAGAGGAGTTGAGGTGTAAGCCAAGGTTGAGAGGGTTTCTGGGTTGGGCGGAAAAGAGAAAGGGGGTAGAGTCTGTCAAGTGAGGAGGAGATAGCAGAGGAGTGGGAGGATAGAGCATCTTTGCAGATAATAAGGGGAAGTCTTGGAGAGCTGGAAGGAAAGAAGAGCAAGTGTCAGTAAAGAGGGAGGGGTCAAAGTTGCAGAAATCGCGCTGTGAGTAGGTCGGAGGGGAGGGGTTAGGAGCGGTGGAGTGTGGGAGAGGAGAAAGGGAGAAAGAGAGTAAGGCATTATCAGAGAGATAGATAGGAAGTGTAGAGACAGGGGAAGAGGGGTAGGAAGAATTGAAGATGAGGTCCAGGGTGGAGCCAGAGGAGTGAGTGGAGGAGGAAGGAAGAGGGGAAAGGAGGTAAGAGTGAAAGATAGAGAAGAGGGGAGAGGATTGAGGGGGAGATGGAGATTGAGATTGAAGTCACCAAGCATGGATAGAGGAGAGGGGGAGGGAGAGATAAGCAAGAGGAGGTGATCCAGGTCTTCATAGAAGGAAGAGAGAGGGCCAGGGGGATGGTATATGATCAGGAAAGAAATAGGGTGGGGAGAGGAGAAAGATTTGTAGAGGAATTCAAAGGTAGGGAAAGAAGGGAGAGATGGTGAGGAGGAAGAGGAGATGTACTTGGGGTGATAGAGGAGGCCAACGCCTCCACCACGGCCAGTAGCGCGTGGCGTATGAGTAAAGGAGGAAGAGGAGGTGGTTAAGGAAACAGAGATTTGGAAAATTGCATAACAGACGACTCAATGAAAGGGCGAGTACGGATGGATCGTTGCTGTAGAGTCTTGTGATGGTGAAGGCAGAGACCAGTGTGGCAGTTTCAGGTAGGGGCGGTGATCAGGGAAACGAGTTAGGAGAGTGATGGGGAGAGGATGGGGCTGGCGGGGTGCAGGCGGCACCAGGCGCGGTAGAAAGGCGCTAGTGGAGGAAAATAGGTAGTGGATGGTTTAAAGCAAGAGTCCACCGTAGCTGCAATCACACTTGAGTTGGAAGGGCCACAGGCAATGGGATCAGGAGTGGTGTGGGCACCAGAAAAGAACAGAGTCAGGCAAGGAGGGTGGGCAGAAGCAGCGAAGTTCCATGAGTGAACCTGCACTAGAGCGGGAAGGGTTGCTGGCGGAGAAGAAGGGTTGGAATCCTAAGCAGATACAATGGGAGAACTTCAAACTTAGAGGCAGTAGGGCTGGAGCCGGAATCCTAAGTAGTCAGCCAGGAGGAGCCAGGCTAAAGAGGGCAATCCCATTCAGCCGGATCGATGTCAGGTGGAGCGGGCCGGTGGCAGCGGCTCAGAGATGGCAGGAGGTACCCCCAGCAGTCACGGCCCTGCCAGGACCCTGAGAGTCAGTGTGACAGGTGGATGGTCCAGGGGCAGAGCAGAGGCGATCTGAGGATTGCGAGAAGGTGCTGGGTGACACGAGGAGTTGGAGACTCACTGCGGATGTTATTGGTGACTGCAAGTGCCGAGACCTCCCATGCACTAGGAGGGCTGCCGGCAGCGGGAGGGAGCCAAGAAGGTAGGACTCTGAGCAGCTTCACCTCACGGGAACCCAGTAGCTAGAGTGGAAGCCTGTCGGCACTGGGGGTACAGTGGCAGGGCAGGCACAGGAGAGCACGGTGGCACAGCAGGATGTTATTGGTGACTGCAGACTCCGAGACCTTCCACGCACTAGGAGGGCTGTCGGCAGCGGGAGGGAGCCAAGGAGGTAGGACTCTGAGCAGCATCTCCCCACGGGACCCCAGTAGCCAGAGTGGAAGCGTGATGGCACTAGGGGTACAGCGGCAGGGCAGGTACCAGGAGAGCACAGTGGCACAGCAGGATCCCAGTAGCCGGAATTGAGACGGGACGGCACGGGGAGACCAGCAGGAAGGCAGGCACCAGGATAGTACAGCGGCAAGGCAGCACCAGGATCGAGAAATGGTGCCAGGTGACAAGGAGCCGGAAACTCACCGAAGTTCCACCGAGCACCAGAGGAGACATGATGGTGTTGGCGACTGCGGGTGCAGAGTCCTCATACGCACCAGGAGGGCTGTCGGTGGAGGAAGGGAATCAAGATGGTGGACTCTGAACGGCCTCACCCAGCCGGGACCCCAGCAGCCAGAATGTCCTCAATATTATCTTTGAGCCCTGTAAGAACATCAACCTATGTCAGGAATGACTTGTGCATTGCATCTCGAAAAGTCATTCAGAAAAATCAGCTCTTTTGAGGATGCTAACTAATCTGCCAACATTCTCCATTTCCATTACTTACTGGCACTAACAGCTGTCAAGGAGGCACTGGAGGTTTTGAGCCCTCCTCCCATGAAAATCCAGAGGCCCTCGACTCCCCCTCATACAAATGGCACCCTTTGGCCCATGTATTCCTGTAGCAGAAAATAAACTTGCAATACGTGTTTCTTTCTTTTCTGTAGCCACAGCGATTATTTTCATCTGAGAGCAGGCAAAGCAGGGGCATCAGCTCTGTAATGCAGTGCCATTTACACCTACGTGTGACATTCTCGTCTGATGACACACACTGCTACCTCAAGTGCAACAATTGTACACAGACCTTGGCTTTTTTTTGTCGCTTCAAATATGGTATTCCAACTTCTCCAAACAAATAGACTAAATTACAAAGTAAAACCATTTCATAAAACTAAACAAAACACTATTTGATGAAACTTACTGTAGGTTTCGTTTTTTTTTGTTGGAATGTACCTTGTATTCACATCATCCATCTCAGTAAGTCACATTGCTGTTCAAAATTCTGCCTCTGAGCAGATGATGTTGTCAGACATGCATTTTAAAGCCATTGCAAGTTGGCTCAGGTGAGATGCTCTGAGTCCTGGCTTTTAGGCTCTCGTTGGATTGCATTCTGTGTGTGTTTTCCTGTATTTTATACTGGTAAAATAAAACTACAGATACTTTATGCAAAGACTGAATTATTTAAGCTAAATAACATCTTGCCAAACATCCACCCTTAACTCAAGAAAATTAAAGATATGAAGCAGACACATGTACAATCTATCCAACTCGTGATACTGGTCTCACAGTTAGGCTCCTCCCCCCCCATTTGACCAACCTATGTGATCCTGGACAAACCAATCTACCTAAATGGATCTTTATGTCTTTGGTTGTCAAAATTGGGATCACATAGAAGTGATGAAACACTTGTGTATAGGCGCGCCATTAATGCCTTATCACCTGACTAACAAATTCACCATGAAATCTTCCATTAGAACCATGAGATCTTCCAATACCTTATGTCTCACAGTACCTAGATTTACCTCTAAAAGAGCCGGAGGCTCGAACTTCACTGTCCTCGCCTCCCAACTCTGGAACGCCCTGCCACTGAATATTAAGTCATCCAAATCCTTCCAGTCGTTCAGGAAACTTGCTATCGGGTGGCTTCTGACAAAAAGTCAACCTTGAAGTTAGACTTAGCTATAAACTGTACTTATTGCACATGCCTCATTTCTGTCATTATTGGTTGCTATCACCTCCACTGCCTGTTTATTCTGTATATAACTGTTGTTCAAGCTGTCCTAGTATCACTGCCTATTACCATGTACTGTGCCTAGTAACTTGTACTAAGCGCCATTTTACTCCCAGGTCCGGAGCACTATAGAAATAAATTAAACAAACATATCATATCATTCTGTGAAGTGTGAACTACACAAAAAGCGTAATTTATAGATGGTTTAGTAGACTATGGTGGTTTGTTCCACATGCAATAATAATGACATTCACCATTTATATAGTGCACATAAAATGCTGATAGGTCACTTCAGTTGATCACTGCTTAAAAGCACCATTACTTGTCGTGAGATAGGGTGCCCTCCTCATAGAATAGTGAACTATATTAAGCACTACATTGGTTGGCAAGGGGGCTTGTCTGAGCCTTGACTGTGTATGGAGTACTCCAGCCATGTTCCTCTTAGCACACCCCATCTGCTATGGGACAGTAGCCATGGGGCCCCATCTGCTACACAGTTTGTGTGTTGGAGGAGGAGAAGAAACACATTAGTGATATGGGGGCTGCTTGCCTAATCCAGACGCTTCCTGCCTTCCACACATTGCTTTAGTATTCCTCCCCTCTCTGCGCATCCAGGACATGTAAGTGCCACCTGCTACTCCAACGTTTACCTGCTGGGGGGCTGGGGAAAGTTTCAGTGTGGCATAAGTCCACTGGTAGCTCTGTTTGCTGCATGCCCATCCCATCCGAGACAGGGGGGCATGAAGCAGCTCAGTGTTACTCATTGTGTCCGCCCACGAAGGATTAAATGATTTGCTGGCACATCCAGGATACAAACTTGTAACCTGCAGCTTGCACACAGAACACTGCAGCAGGTGCATCAACCAACCAAGGTATCGTACAAATTGCATTTGATTGTTATATCATGTGAGTTTACCTACTTAAGGATAGGTGAAAAACATAGATTGACATGTGAGTAATGCAATTTTAGAAGGGAAAACTGTAAAGCCAAAATGTAATGACACATAATGTAATTGGATTTTGTATGGCACAAATTCTTCCATTTGGGCAGCCTCTTTGCCCTACAAAAGTGATGGATACTAGGCTTTGGATTAAGCTTGATACTATCATTGCTCTGGGCAGCACTCCAACCCATCATGTATTCTCCTGCCTTAACAACAGTCTTTCTGATTCCCATGTAGGTGGATAGCATGTTCTGGACTGGGAGTTAATTGTCTGAATGGGAATCCTTGTCCCAGAAATGAGAGTCACTCTCAGTGAGATCCCACTTGCCCAGACCCGTAAAGGGGGTATTGCTGACCCAGGCTCACCTTCCTCGCCTCAAAGGGGTTGCCTCCTCTCTGGGGAGAAGGGACGAATAGTCCAGATTCATCACAGAGCATATAGGTGTACGTATTGGGGTGTGTGTGCGAATGTGTTTTTATGTGGTGAACTAAGGTGAGGGGTGGGCATCCGGGGGTGTCCCCCACAGAGTACAGGGCAGAGTGTGGGAGAGGTGGATGTAGAGAGAAGGGGGTTGCAGAGGTGTCCCCCATATCGGGATAAAGCAGAGAAGGTGGCACTCGGAGAACATGATGTTACCCTGCAGCGCTGAAATGGGGGCTCAAAGAAAAAGGCATGAGTGAAATGGCTGGTGTTATATCATAGATCTGAAGATACTGAAGATGTTCTTGGAAGCGGGACACCAAGCTCTATCCCACATACTCTAGCAATGCATAGCGTGAATTAGCCTCCAATGCATCAAGCCAGTGGCATAGATACATCTGAGTGTGGCCAAAATGATAGCGCCTGGTGAATGCTAACCTGCTTATAATGTTGGCAATAGGCCTCTTGCCCTATTCTTGTGTGGAAAAGCCTGGATTCTACCAGCATATGGGCATAGCCGATTACTGGTGGGAAATAATTGCCCACCATTTTTTTTTGTCTGACAAGACTGTACCAGAAATGTACGATTGGGTTATGGCTACAGTGGGGTGGATACTACAGAAATCTGTGGGACAAAAAATCCAGTTTAGCTGGGACATGTAGAACACTGCTCAGACCATAGACTACATGGCTAGCATAGCACACTGGATGGCCCCTCATCGTATATCAAGCCCGGGGGCCTCCTGGTGTAATGCAAGTGGGCAGTGGGTTTATGCTGCTCAGCACCAGGCAATTGTGTGCATGCAAAGCTTTTGGGGCACACACCACAGGACAGATGACATCTAGGAGAAGGAGTTGGAGGAGGAGTAACGGAGGCTAATGTCTCATAATTTGCATTTGGAATTTGTTGCAGCAGACAACGGATCAAATGTCCTTACTGCTTTATGTCTCAGGTGGCTCACGGAATACTACAAATCCAGGGTTTTTATGTGTAGATTGCTCAGGGCCCTAGGGCCTACCCCCTCTCTCTCATATAGAAAGTACCAATCCTCCTAGCCCAGGCTGTCCTCCTCCCCAGATTAGTATATACAGAGTAATGACCCCGTACTCTGTAGATTCTGTCGTATACTTGAGGTGAGAATCTAAAGGCAAAATGCCTTATCTATCTCACCTCCCAAGGTACTTCCTAGACTGACCCTACACCACCAAGTGGTTTGTTATGTAATAATGGATAGTGGATTGTGCCTTTGAAACACTTTGCCAATTCATTCTCCTTCCTGTCACACCCGTACTCCTACCCTCTCACTTCCTGATGTTCCCCGCGTAGTACTCTCTGCTTTCAAACTCCACCTGCCTCTTTTACTTCCTGCATCTTCCTCCTCCATATGTCCAATGTCACTCACTCCTTCTAAGCCTTTCTTCCCTCCACTTGTTGTTACTATTGCCTCCTCCACACTACTTCACCTGTCTCCACACTACTACTCCTTCCTCCACAATACTACCTCCTCTTTCAAACTATTATCCCTCCTCCGTGCTACTACTCCATCCTCCGCAGTACTACTCACTCCTTCCCACTAATACTACTTCACCCAACCTTATACCTGCCTTTCATTCACACAAGCACTTCACGTTTGCTCTCTCCAGTCCTTCCTTCTTATGTCACTCACCAGTCTTTCATGTCCACTTCCAATGCAGTACCACTTGACTCACTAACCAATGCCTCACTTGTTCCAAAAATGGCCTTCACAATACAGTTCAATGTCCTTCCTCCTGCTGGTCTCTTGGTGTGCCACCTCCTCCACTGACATCACCCGAACAAGCCACAACTTCCTGCTTCCTGAGCTTTATTTAAGCCCCCCTGCTCCCTGGTTGTTCCACTGTCCCTGGTCAATCGGGCCCTGTCTTCCCCACCTGTAAGGTCTAATAAAAATTAGAGGTTACAAATAGCAGACCTCTTTTTTTCCTTGTGGGTCGCCGTGAGTTAGCAATGGTGGTTGGACTGCCGAGTGTCTAGGTTTGAGGTCAGGGGCCTTGGAATGGCTTTCCCTGAGATATGTTAAGTCTTGTCATGCGTTTGCTACTCCGGTAAAAGTTAATGGGGGTCTAGGTCATTGGTAGAGGTTTCACTGCTGTGCACCACGACGCTGGGGGGCAGTGTGCTGCACCAGGGAAACCCATGTATGGTCTTGGTTCCCTTTCTCGATGTGATTCTCTCTTTGCCTGATATCTGCGGCTCTGCTTGCAGCGTACCGATCATGTGGGGTGCAGATAGGTCATAGTACTGTGTGTGCTATCGCAGTACGACCATTGCATCACTGATGATTCTAGGAGAGAAAGAGAAAATGTGACCAGCATTTGAAGTCATAGGCATGGGGTGATGCAAATTGGTACTGTAAATAAATAAAGTGGCACATGAGGAGGTAACAGGAATTCGGGGCCTCCCAACTGTCACCTTCCCCCATCTAGGGTAGGACTGGCTCTGGGTCCTCCCTGGTAAGCCTCCCACCCCAGGCGGAGAGGTGTTTCCATTGCATATTGACAAGGTCAGGGTACTCACCTTGTTACACTTACGAATTGGCAAGACGTGTACATCCCCTGCTTTGTACCTGCTACTGCACAATTGGAAGATCTCAGTGACCAAAGTGCTAATATTTTAAGGGTGAAGTCAGTACTACCATAAAGGTCCACCTATCAGAGGGAACAGTCAGGTGTGGGTATCACCAGATGTGTGTCCAGGAAACAGGCATCACAATGGTTTAGAAATCCCCATAGTGCAGGAAAGATCAAATTTCACAAGGGTGCAAATAGAAGCAAATGTGGCAGAGTAGATTTTCCACTCTGTTGGCAGGGATCAGAAGCAAATATGTCATCAAGGCTTAGGATTCTGAAGGGTGTCTATAACAATGGTATAACCAGAAGCAAATGTACTTCAAGGCTGCTCTACGCTCTAGGGTAGCATGGCGGGCACTCAAAACAGTGTTCCAATTGATAAACTTCATAGAACTCTACTAGTTATTCTTTGAATTATATTTCTTGCATCTCTTCTATTATCCCATTACTAGGAGGAAAGGTTCTGTAAATACAATTTTAATTATGTTTGAACAACTTGGTGCTATTCTGCAAATTAACAAACTTTACAGCAAAACAGCAAAATGTACTCACATGCCTACACTAAACGTGTAAATTATTGGAAACTGAAGGCAAGTGACACGTCGGACACTGAACGAATACACAGTCCTTTTACTGTGTCTGCATATATAAAAAAAACGAACCTCATACTATAATCCAAAGTAAATGTCAGAAGGAGGTACTTAGGAGCAAAATACAGTGATGAAAATATTGTCTTGTGTACACACAAGAGATATATAACGAGCAAACGCAGAGATGGATGGAGATGGAGATATCTATCTATATATATATATCAGTAAAAAAACTTTGTTAACTGTTAACGGGACGTTATGGTTAAGTTGCGCTACTAAAAACCTATGAAATTCAGTGAAAAAACTTTGTTAAAGGGACGGTATGGTTCAAAGTAAAACCGAAAAACCCCTGAAATTCGTCAGTTATGGTAAGATAAGCAACCATAACTCGCGCCACCGTGCACTGCTAACACTAACACCCAGGACATCAAAGATGACATCACAAATGTCATTGATGACATCACTGATGACATCACATGTCTGGCTCTCCCTTTTTTCCCTTTACTGACATATCTACGCCACATAGTTTTCTTCAGTAACAGTCAGGAAGTAAAAATTGAAAAGGTACCATATTTGTAGACTTAGGGTCAAGTCACATCATATGAAACATATACATAGCGGAAGACATAGGCTTGAAAGAGAGCAATCCTTTCTGTGCATGAAGATAATCATTAGGGTTATCAGCACTTTTTCATAGTTTTCTTTCTATTACTCTACCTTCCCTGTATATGCTCATATTTGTATACATTGTATTCACTCTCCTTTCCTTTGGGCGCAGTCACATCATGTGATACACATACATATGGTAAGTAGCAGCTTTGAAACAGAGCAATAGTTTCTCTGCATAAAGAAAATCAGTTAGGTTATGAACTCTTTCTGCTACTACTTCTGCTTTTTTGTTTACTTCACTGTCCCTGTATATACTCATATGTGTATGTGTTGTTGTCTCTTTGTGTTTTGTCTGCAATAATTATGTATTAAGTTGGTTTTATTATCTACTTATTACATGTTTCACAGTACGCAAAACGCTAATAAGTTATCATTTCACTATTCAACATGGCAAGATTATGAATATGGCACCTTCATCATGTATGCTGCACACACTGCCTATGTTTCTGCATGAGTACCTTAGTATACTGGATAGAACTTCATAATAGAATGCTATTTATATCAATGCATTGCGTAATGCACTAATTAGCTCATGATATTTATCCCAATGATCCTTGACAGTTTTTGGTCAGCATTATAAGAATCCCTTGTACAGAGTTTTCATTAAAAGTAAATCGACATGTGATGTCATCAGTGATGTCATCAATGACATTTGTGATGTCATCTTTGATGTCCTGGGTGTTAGTGTTAGCAGTGCATGGTGGTGCGAGTTATGGTTGCTTATCTTACCATAACTGCCGAATTTCAGGGGTTTTTCGGTTTTACTTGGAACCATAACGTCCCGTTAACAAAGTTTTTTTACTGAATTTCATAGGTTTTTAGTAGCGAAACTTAACCATAACGTCCCTTTAACAAAGTTTTTTTACTGAATTTCATAGGTTTTTAGTAGCACAACTTAATCATAATATCCCTGACTTTAAATACATGTAACATAGAACATACTGAACCCCTAGCTAGTGATTTCGATGTCCGCGGACATATCGAAAATCTGAGCGTGGTGAATGTAAATTTAAATAATGTGCCCCATTTCCCCTTTGAGGTTGGCTCTGAAAAGAGCCGTTTTTTTTGTTTTTTTGCAGATGCTTGACAGACGCCTGTTATTTTGTAATTTTTTTTCTTACTTTACTCCTAAAATCTTCACATAACCTTCTCCAAAGCAACCCTTACATTCCAAAACAGCATGGCATTTCCCATAAAAGATAAGGAAATGCCATCTTCTTTAAAATAAACAGCATTACTGGAATCAATATTCTCATTATTACAGAAGAACATACCAGCTCTAAGCATGAAGGCACACATGCCTCGGTTGATTACACACCTAGCATTGTTTTACTGAGGACAAAAAACTGAACTATTGTCCCATATTGCCCTAGGTAGTAATCCAGAAAAAATTACTTTGGCATTTGGAAGGATGTTCATTACTGCTTGAACCAAGTGTTCCAAATCTGCCAACAAAGTAGGGGCACTGACATAGCCCACATGGAAAGCACCATAGAGCAAAACTACCACATGGGGACTGTTCATCCTGCCCATATCTTCACAAACTAATACAATTCCCTGTACATTGCAATCAGGCACAGTGCTCCGCACCACCTCCACTCCTTTAACATCAAAATTCTTTGCAACATGCCTGCATTGAGCATTCTGTTGGAAACCATGCACAAACATATCTCCAAACACCAACACCCTGACTTTCTCCACTTCTGCCATCTTCACTACACACAGTCTCTTTCAACACAAATCCACAACCTCAACATCTGATTGGCTGATCCCTACAGTCTTCTTTCCATGCTGGATTTGCTGGAAAACCCCGGATGTAGCACGCCCTGTCCACGGACAGCCGCGGTGTCCGCGGACCGCGTAACTCTTGGACAGCCCTTCTACCATTTCCACTTCACTCTCTGTGCCATTCCCTCATTGCATACAGCTAAGCAGTCACACAATACGGAGAACATCCTCAGAACACCCCCATTTTGTTTATTTTCGAACATTTCAGGACACCGCGAGTGTTCTTATAACACATGCAACTTGCCAGCGAACAATACGGACAGCATCCTCAGAACACCCCCATTTTCTTTATGTACGAACATTTCAGGACACTGCAAGTGTTCTTCTGGCTCACTCTTTTTTCTTTTGCTGACATATCTAGGCCACATGGTTTTCTTCAGTAACAGTCAGAAACTAAAAATTTTATTTTATTTGTAGACATATCCTACAAGTAGGTTCTTATAGTAATTCCCTTAGAGTCCAGTCACATGATATGAAACATATACATAGGGGAAGACACAAGCTTTAAAGACAGCATTATTTTCATGCAAATAAATGATGATTTCTCGGTTTCAAAGCTGCTATTTACCCTATGTATCTGTATATTGGCATGTGTTCCTGTCTCTTTGTGTTTTCTCTATAGTAATGCAATTATGTAATACATGGGTTTTATTAGCTACTTATTACATATTTCACAGTACACAAAAATCTATTAAGAAAACAATTATCATTTCATTATTCAACATATTAACATTACGAATATTATACCTTCATCTTGTACGCTGCACACAATGCTATGTTTCTGCATTAGTAGCTTAGTATACTAGATAGAACCCCATAATAAAATGCTATTTATATCAATGCATCGTTCAAAGCACTAATTAGCGTATGATATTTATTGCAATGATCCTTGACACTTTTTTCACAACATTATAATAAGAATCCCTTGTACACATATTTCATGAAAAGTACATACACATGTGATGTCATCAGTGATGTCATCAATGACATTTGTGATGTCATCTTTGATGTCGTGGGTGTTAGTCTTAGCAGTGCACGGTGGTGGCGCGAGTTATGGTTGCTTAGCTTACCATAACTGGCGAATTTCAGGGGTTTTTCGGTTTTACTTGGAACCATAACGTCCCGTTAACAACGTTTTTTTATTAGCACGCAAACAATATACAAAGATGGAGTGTAGAAAGCAATTTCTCAGAGATGGCTGTACAGAGAATGTTGCAAACTAAGAATTCATGGTTGTTTACAGTGAAGGTCAGCTGCTTCCATTTTTTGCTCGCGTGCCGGAGAGGCCCATGACTCGCACTATAAGGTTCTGTTGTTTTTTGACCTTGACAGGGATCGTGCTAAAAGACTTCTTTTGAAGGAGTGTTGCAAAAACGTAAGACACAATAAGGATGAAATTTCTGAAACGAAACCACTTTTATATATTATATCACTATGAGAAAGATCGTTGGCACAGACAGAGTCGTATTTTGGGACTGCACTACGCTTAGACAATGGAAAATGCCAATATAATGTAAGTAACCCTTTAGATTATTTTATACCGGAATATAATAACAATAGCGTGGCGTTAAAGCCCGGTTAAGTTGTACTTGTTCATTCAATGTGACATAGTATTTTCTACCGCACACTATCACCGCTGAATTGCTCCCCTGTCGCTTAGAGGGCTCTGAAAAAGGCAGAGGACAGAGGGTGGGTTAATGGGAGTAAGTTAACATACTCCGTTGCACTATCCTCGCCAGCAAATAGTTTCACGCCCTAATAAATAAAATGACTATTTTTAATGAAGATCGGCTGGTGAGACTAATTTATGTTTTTTAAAACAGGTACGTCCTTCTGTATTGTCAATGCCACGATTTTCAGACCCCAGCCGATGGTTTCTTTAACTGCCAAGGGCAGCTCAATGTAAGAAACTTCATGACCCTCACCATTTTATGGGACAATCGCCAAGGACCAATATGCCCTTACGCAGTACTAGCGGCTAGAAGCAACATACCAACCATTATGGTGGTCTAATGCCTCGTTGTTGGAGCAGCCTTCCAATTATCAGTGCGACCATTTGCTTCTTTTATCATAAACCAACAGCCTGTGTACCCTAATGCCTCGTTGTTGGAGCAGCCTTCCGATTATCAGTGCGACCATTTGCTTCTTTTATCATAAACCAACAGCCTAGTACCGCAAAGGAACAGCGCGTGGCTCAAGATTAACTTTTGCTGATCGACAGCAAAGACAAATGCAAATCTCTGAATATTCTCTAAACATTTGATGTGAAATAAATGTACTTTACCAAATGTACAATCTTGCTGTTTACTTTTAAACCACAGTTTCATATTCGAATTGTGGCGCGCTGTGTTGTGAGATGATGTGTGTTGTTTTCCTGGTTCTGTGTAAAGTGGCGTAGGACTGGAGATGACTGAGCGCGTTTGGCTATGCACCCTGTAACTTCACAGAGAGAGGCGGGGAATATGAATGCTTTGATAATGTCAGGCTTAGGGGCGGGACATATGATTTAGTGTCAGCCAGGTCGATGGCGCAAGTGATAGGATTATCACATAATGTCGGCGCACAGCAGCCTGATTTATCGTTTCTTTAGTGGACAAAAAGTCGGGTAAGGCCCATAGGAAATTGTACTATGAGCGGACATAAGGAGGGTTCTTAGAACACTTTCAACCTGACAACGAACAATACGAACAGCGTTCTCAGAACACCCCCATTTTGTTTAATTGCAAACATTTTGGGACACCACGAGTGTTCTTAGAACACATTCAACTTGCCAGAGTACAATACGGACAGCGTCCTCAGGACACCCCCATTTTGTTTATGTACGAACATTTAAGGGCACTGCGAGTGTTCTTAGCTCAATTTTAGCTTGCTTGCGAAAAAAACTGACACATACTCTGTCCTCAGAACACCCCACCATTTAGTTTATTTACAAAATTTCAGAACAGCCGTGTTGTCCGCAGACAAATCGAACACAACAAAAGCGTCTGGCACATAAACAAAACAGAACATTGAACCTATCTCATACTCCCCCACCCTCCCCAAACACTCTTACACACCAACACACTCCACTAAATACAATTTTTAATCCAAGTTTCACCGCGCTGTCCGCGGTCGACAGCAAATGCAAGATGGCGGGCGCCACAGAAAATCGGATGCGCTCCACGCCCCACGCTGTCCAATCAGCGAACACGTTGCATGTCCGGAAAGTCCGTCCGCGGAGCGAACGGAGATATCACTAATTTTTTTGCCTTACGTTTTGGTCATTTTAAAAAAGACTACTGAACGGATTTACACCAAATTTGCAAAAGCACGCTTTCTGGACCAAGCCCCCACTCCTGCCGCAAATTTGGTGTAAATCCGTCCAGCGGTTTGGGCTGTAGGCGTGCACAAAGTTTTTTCCCATTATGTCTACGGGAAAAAACACAGGTTTTGGGACCCCCCTATAACTTTGCCCCCCCGGACCAAACCTCTCCAAACTTTGCAGAATAATTCAGAGTGGGCCATATACTTTTTTTGCAAAGTTTGGTGAGGATTTGTCCAGAGGGAGTGAAGTTATAAGCCGCCCAAAAAATGCTCTTCCTATGGAAACACCAACTTAACCATAACTACATGGACGCTACAGCGTCCATGTAATGTATATAAAAGTGAAAATGTGTGGGTTTGTGGATTTGCGTATGTTCCGTATACAATTCCACACTGTTTCACCAATCTGCACCAAATGTTACTGTCACCTGTTAGGACCCTTTGGACATTACTGGCTACATGACAGCTGGATACCCCACCCCTTTCCCTGGATTTCAGCAAAGTGAACATTTGGGTGTGGGTTTGTGGCTCTGCTTTTGTTCCCTACCCAATTCCACACTGTTTCACCAATCTGCACCATTTCTGCACAGTCACCTGTTAGGATCCTCCAGACATTACTGGTTACATGACATCTGGACACCACACCCCTTTCGCCTGATTTCTTCAAAAGTGCAAATTTTGGTATGGGTTTGTGGGTTTATGCCTTCGCGTGTGTTCCCTATACAATGCTGCACCTATTCACCAATGTGCAACACATTTTGCACAGTCACCTGTTAGGACCCTCCAGACATTACTAGCTACATGACATTTGGACACCCCACCACTTTCCCTGGATTTCAGCAAAAGTGACTGGGTTTGTGGGTTTGTGCCTTTGTGTATGTTCCCCAAACAAGTCCACACCGTTTCACCAATCTGCCCCATATTTTGCAGTCACCTGGACATATGAGGTAATGAAAGCCCGGGTAATGTCTGATTTATCAGCTTGTTAAAGGATATAATTGCAAGAGATCAATCGGGGGAAAAACATTGATGCAGATAACTTGCAGATTTTGCAAGGGAATAATCAGAAGAGGTTTGCACTTCTGCAGAATTGTAGGGAGCAATCACAATGGTTCATTCTGGAGTCAACACAGTAATGGATATATAAGAAAGTGCAATCACAAGAAGTAGGAGCAAAGCAAAGTGGTGTAGATATTAAAGGATATAATTGCAAAGGAGTAATTAGAAAAAGAGCATGTTTGTGTGGAATTCTGATGTAGCAATCTCAATGGCGCATTCAGGTGCAAAAACAGTAAAAGAGATATCAGATGGTGTAATCAAAGGGGTGCAATTATGAGCAAAACATGATGGTGCAGAAATCTCCAGTCGGCGGCCGAGGGCACAACATAAAGATGAAGATATCACAGCATGCAGGCAAGATCAAATATCACAGAGGTGCAATCAAGAGCATATGTTACAGTGTGAATATCACTGTGCAGACAAGGATCAAATATGACAAAGGTGCAATCAGCAGCAAATGTAACAGTGTGCATATCACTGTGCAGACAAGGATAAAATATCACAAGGGTGCAATCAGCAGCAAATGTAACAGAGTGCATATCACTGTGCGGACAAGGTTTACATATCTTAACGGAGCAAATAGAAGCAGGACATATCCCAGTGATGCAGATATCACAAGGGATTCAGTCAGAAGTAAAAAAGAATACCGGTGCAGCTATTGAAAAGTTGCATCCAAGGATCAACTATCATGCTATGTTGCATGCAAGGATCAACTATCAAGGGGTACAGTGAGGAGAAATAAGCATAATTACAAGTGGTTAGGCAAGATGAGAATATGTCAGTAGTGCATGTATGTTTTGCTGCTTTCCCTCCATAGACACATATGGAGCCTGTTAACCCTTTGCTATTTGTTTTTCACCTGTCCTAACTTCTAGATGAAAGTGAAATCTTTGTAATTTCCTTGCCTTGCTAAGCCTATCTGTTTTGGGGTGGCTGTTCAGTCCCTGTGGCTATTAGTGCAGGAGAACTTGGTTCTGCATTGTGAAATTCCTTGTTTGCTTTACACTGTCCAGTTCACATAACAGTGAGGTGCAGTAGGGATGCTTTGTTTTGTGTAAATTTGTGGTAAGTTGCATCAAGTGTCCAAGATGGGCTGGTGGCTTACTACCTTATTTCTTTGTAGTCTCAAGTGAATTTTTGCATTTGACTGCATAATACCTTTTACAGTACAATATACTCTAAAATGATGTGCCACAACATTTTTGCCTGTCCTTTGGCCATTGTGTCTTTTGTCCTTCCCTTTGACCTCTCAGGCCTCCATGGTAAGCCTTTCCCCAGGCAAAACTTCAGATTGGCCAGGCAAAGTGACGATATGTGTTTATGTCTGAATGTGGGGGCTGGGACAGTCTGGTTCCAGTCCACCTCCTGGCCAAAGTGTATCTGTTGCTGGGCAGATATGGTGGCTGGTGGCTGACCATGATTGGACAGCCACTTCCAGTTTTCATGGTGTAGAGCCTTACAATAGGTGGGCTCGGGGTGACTCCAGCTCAAATCCTGGATTAAAAGAGGACTCTAACAGCCATTCATTAGATCATCGTTGGATCCAAGGTCCCTACAAAGGGGAGAATCTTGTTGTAAACCTAGAACTTGTTGTTTCAGCCATCCATGATTGGCTTCTTCAATTGTCTCAGGGAAGTCCAACTTCTGTGTCTCAGTTCTTGGACCCGTCAAAACAGCCAACCTTGATCCCAGTTTGAGGTTCCTGCCCGTTGAAGCCTTTGAAGGTGTGCCAGAACCATTGTGTGGGTTGACTAACTTCCTCATGGACTACTTCACTGCTTCAGTTGAAGTCCCAAGTTTGGGCCTGTGACTCTGCAGACCCTTGACTTGTGGATCAAAACGCATCCACTTGCAGCCCTCCAGCACAAAGAAGGGCATTGCAGGACCAGCTTCTTTGTTTCAACAACATGGGTCAACTTCTGCAAATTGTTTGCAGTGGCCATCACTGATCTCTACCTGCATTGTGTCTCTAAGGTCCTCAGAGGTCATCTACAATGTAGTGGTCCTTTCTCCATCATGCCAGGGTCTACCCAGCTGTCAAGTGCCAGGAACTGTCTCACTAGAGTGCGGAACCACTAACTAACCCAACCTAAATCCCAATGTTGGAAGTGACCTCTGCACCAGTGAGCCCTACATTCGTTACAACAGAACCAAGACACAGAGCACAAGAGCCTAACGATTTCAAGAGCCTCTGAAGTGGTCTCTCAATGAATCGGAGAACAGGGGTATGTACACATACGTGTTCCTAACCCGTCTTCGATAGGGTTTAATGTGAGTGATGTCCTTTGCCTACCTCCCCTTTGCTTGAGCATGATCATGAGGGTCTGATCAATGATCCTCCACTGGGCTTCGCCTAAGGTGTCTGGATTGGGAGAGGGTCTAGTAAGATCTTTACTTGTATTGTTCTTCTACTTTGAAAGAAGCACAGACTGTCTTTTGGGGTTGTCAAAACTTATTTAGACTACCCTAAAGACTATTAGACTGCTGCAAAGAACTCCATTTGAGATTTCTGACTCTCTACTATCAGGTGTATCGACCCAAGTTCAAGTTATTATGGTGCAACATTTGGTGCTATGGGCTTAGAAAATCCAAGATGGCCGAAAAGCCCACAATTGAACCAGAATCCAGGAAAACCACGCAGTTTTTGCGCACACCAAAATGGTCGCCTGACCCGCCACCCACCAGTGCGAGCGTGGTGGGCCAGAAGCGCCATGAGTGAAATGTGGTGCCAAAGGAAAAACAGCAGTGCCTGTTAGCTCAAAAAGCGCTTTGAAATCACCTTTGTTTCTCTGAACGCAAGCTCAAAAGGCCTATTTCAAACATTGCAAGATATTCAAAAATCTTACTGAACACCAGCAGACGTCTGGAAGAATGAAGTCTTGTGTGCATACCAAATCTGGAAAGATAAAGAGCATAAAATAATGTTCATAACAAAACTGGCTGAGCTGTGGATGTCAGCAGCTTAAGTGAAATGGGATTTAAAGCCACTAAAATTGAAAAGTTTAAAATAAATGAGTGACCTACTTTTGAGTGTCACATAGGTTGAAACTGCTTAAATGTCATGGTTTTGAACTTAGAATCAGCGTTCTAGCTGCATGTGTCAAAATTGTAAGTTTGATTTGAATGAAGAAAAATGGGAGCAAAAGTGACCTTTGACTGAAGCCTGGCTTAAGGAGATTGAATTCTACCTGGCAACTACCCCCGACAGGAGTTGAAACTTGCCCAGCAACTGCATTCACAGGCCTGGCCTGCCTTCTGCTGCCCCACCAAAAGGAGATCACACCTCTCTAATTGAATCAGGGGAGGGATACCTGGGCTGCAGGGAAACAGAACAATGAACTTTCCTTTGCTCCAAGCAATTGCTAAATCAGGGGGTCGTAAATGGCTTCCTCTTGGAAGGAACTGGGAGGGGCACTTCCTCTGTGAGCCAGCTGAGCTTGGAGGAAGTGGACAAACCAGAAATTCCCCCATGTGCTTTGGGAAACCACACCCCTCTGGGCCAGAGAATAATTTTAAAAAGATGGATAATTCATAGTACAAAATTGTCAAAATTATATAAATAATATAATTATTCCTGTGGTTTTTATGTGCACATTTTAAGAGGTGGTATGTTCTGGGGGATAGTAGCGGAAAATAGGGTATTACTCCAAATGTCTGTATGTTAAAAATCTGACACTTCATCATCTGATGCCCATATTCCTTGCGCACATTTGTGTAAAGTCTGGAAAAGTTTAGAGGTTGTGTTCTGGATGAAAAGGGTAGAATTCTGGCAGAAGTGAACACAACATCTTACAAAGACAGGGATCGGATGGTTTGGCGCTACAGAAAATATGTTAACTGGACATATAATATTAGAAAAAGTGTACATAGAAAAATATGCATTTAAGTCAAGGATAGATTTGTGTGCAAAGTGACAAGGGGAGTGTTCTTTCTGTATGCCATAAAAATGATGTCTCATGACATGGGATGACTCACAGCTCAGTTCCCCAGTCAGAGGACAGAAAACCCTCTAACCTATCAGGATCCTTAGAGGGTTGGGCATAGAAAGTCAGCCTTCCCACCCATTTTCAAAAGACATAAAAAGAGCCACTGAGACCCAGGTAGGGACATTCACTTTTCACTTTCTTGAGTAGCACTTTACGGATGACATCCAAATTCAGGCACTATCCAATGACGAGAACTTAGAAAACCAGACTCCAGACTCCAGAACTTTGAAGCAGAAGGCCTACTGCAAGCTAAAAGTATTCTCAGCTGGCCTTACAATTTTGCAAACTGATTTACCCCAGACTTCCAAGGGGCACATCAGAATAAAACAGCCGGGCTATGCTGTTTGATTCTAGCCAAGAACTTTTGCCGGAACCAGAGACCAGACCACTGTGCAGTGCCAGAACTTTTGCCAGAACCAGAGATCCAGACCAGCAGAGCAGAGCTGACCCAGATAGCTGTGACTTCAGAACCACCCGCCAGAAGTACAGTCTAAACCTGACCAGATCTGTGACGAGGCCCATTCCTTCCAAAATTAGGAGTGAGTATCCAGCTAGAGCTGTGCAAAAACAATCTCTTAGTTTAAAATAATCTAATTCAAACCATTTCCACCTATTTAGAACTGCATAGAAATAGTGTGTCCATTCTGTGATTTCAAACCTGTGAAAGTGTCATTTGTCATTTGATTCTTACTTTATTTCTGAGAATCTACCTCCACTAAATCGTCCGTACCTTTTGAACCGCATGTCCTAGGAGAGAGATTTAACTTTCATATTAAAGCTAAGAACCAAAGATTTCCAACAAGCCCAGAACTTTCTATTCCTTATAGTTTGTCCGTAATCGCGATCGACGCACTCGGAAAAAGTACCACAAATTGCAATTTGACTCAATTTCCGCACCTGTCAAAAATAGCTGTCTTTTGCTTGCAACTGCTGAAATTTGTTTTCAACCTGACAATCCCTCATGAATCACTGATAGTGTTGACCTGAAACAATATTAAGTAGCTGTCACCTACCCTGAATCTCCTATGGGGAATTAAAATCAATTTAGCATATTTTTCACTTCATTGCAAATCACATTTAAAAGTATTTCTGCCTGTTTAAAAGCATACCGGTTGCTCTAAGCTAGATAGGGGGGAACTGAACTGCTTTTGATTGTATTCCTGAAAACCTGTGTGCTCTCTTTTCCATCTCTTTATATTGCATAGGGGGGAGTGAATTGTCAATAGAAAAAGTGATCATATTATCTCTTGTTGAAACCATATCAGTTTATTTCTGTGCTACATTCTTTCCATCATTGCTTTTCCTTGGAACCATAAAAGTATTCTCTGCTACCTTATACTTTCTATACTAACTCCTCACTGATTGAAAAAAGTGTGCAATTGTAACATTACCCATTGTTGATCAACATTATATTCATAAGTGTGCTATCAAATATTAATTTATTCATAAAAGTGTGATATATATATTGTTTAATTTTTTCAAATAAATCTTTTAATTTGCAAACAAACCTACTTCTTGGCTCAGTGAGGTCGGGGGATTCAAAGAGAGGGGCGTTATACAAGGGTTTATCATCCAGATCTATGAACTTGTCATAAAAATATATAAATAAGGGCTTCCCTTGGGCATCCCAGACTAGGCATTGACTTAGTTGGAGTGCTGAATTGAAGTCCCTTAACAGAGTGGGGGCTTGAGCTGGGACGTCTGGATTAGATCTACCAATTGTGCAGCTTAATACACTGTGCTAACTGACAGGATACATAAATCCTGTTGGATCACCACGCTGTGTTACACTGTAAAAGCACCCCTCAAAAGAAGGACGCTCTGAGGAGACGGTCTGTTTTGCAAAATAAAATACTAACTTCTGTAAGTCAGGAAGGAAATCAATTTCCAGAATTACGACCTTGGTAGATATCAAAATAGCCAGAGAGCACCTCTTACATAAGCTATTTGTGAGAGGTGAATAGACGGAACAGGACCAGACGGTGTGGTTGCAGGCAATCACACCCCAGATCACTGCAACAGGGTCAGACACATGGAGAGATCAGTGTCCATTACATGTGGCCCTGAGTGAACTATATATGCCCCCTAAAGCCAAAGATGAACACGACAAGATTGTCAGGATAGCGGCGTATTTATATTTATATATGGGAGCCATACAGCACAAATGTGCTGAAGGCCAAGATCTGGCAAATAGGCAACAGATGGCATTAGAGAAGGCCCAATCTGACCTGGTCTCTTCTGAGCAGAGGCTGCACAGGAGCCAGGAGTCAGAAAATGAGAGTAGACAGTATCTCATTAAAATCAAAGAAGATATGGGCATCCTGCAACAGGAAAAGTCTGACCAGGATACCAGATTTCTGGTCTTGCAGAAGGAGTACCAAGAAGGTTTGGACGCCCTACTACAGAGCCAGAAAAAGCTGGAGCAACAACTGGACTTACATAGGGCATGCGCAGAGCAGGTAGTCACTGTCATGATCTCTGCTTCCAAAAGATCAGGACTTGGCCGACTCCCTTGGAAGCAGACCCATAACCCCGGTTCCGAGTGCCAGCCAGTCCCAATTGGGACCTTTTGGACCCTGTCCTGGCGCCAGTGGCACCAGGCTCATAAAGATGCCCAGTCCCAGCGCTGGAAGCGCCGGGCTCATAATGCTTGGGTGGACTTACCTGCAGCAGACCATGCTGCTTACTTATCTGCCAGTTGAACCCCTGATCCTCTTCTGTTTGGGACTACTTTTCCTGTTGGGTGGGGCAGGAGCCACTCCCTAGGTTCAGAACACTGGAACTCTTCTGGAAAGCAGGAACTCTTTTCTTACCTAGGCGTGGCTGTGGAAGGAGACACCTAAGCACTACAGGAGGCTATTTAAACCACACCCGATGGATGAATCTTGCTTTGTGTTATTCTGCATTCTCTGCAGCAGAACGCTCATCGTGTCTTCTGCTTCTGATCCTGGGCGTAAGGGAACAAAGGCTTACCATCCTGGAATCCAGTCTTCAGCAGCTCCTGTAAAGACAAAGAAAGAACAGGTTAGCACTACGGTCTTCAGTGGCAGCGCATCTCTTACCTGGTCCATCGGCTGTCACCAACGCCTCGCGCTGCATTCCGGCATCTGAAAGACAAAGGCTTACCTACTCTTCGCACGCTCCCGAGGCCTTCGGCGCTGCATCCCGCATCTGAAAGACAAAAGAAGGTGCGTTTAAAGACATTGGGCAACTTTATTACTCACGTGCCATTACTCCTTCCCACGCCGAATCCAGTGGGTATTCCAGCACCCTTCAGCTTCTCTAAAGCTCCGAACTTGTACCTGCAAGATAAAAGGGACAGTTAGTGCGCATCGTGAAGCAGGCTACAAGCGCTTACTTACGTGCTTCCAGGCGCTTCTATTCCTCACGCGGGTTCGATCCTCAACTCTCATCAGCCCGCCATCCGCCATCGCCCGAACCTTGCAAAACAAGAGATATCATTACAAAAGACTTTTAAGACATTTGAAGTGCCCAGAACTTACCGTTCGTGCAGTTAACGACGGACAGCAGTCCTCTGAGGTCAAGAGGCCTGCACCCTTATCCAGTGAAGAAACTGGTTACGGCACCCTGCCCCGAGGCAGATGGAGAGCTCGGCGTTCACTTACCTAAGGCGAGGGCGTTAACCTTTGGGGTTCTACAGGAGAAGAGAAAGGGAAGAGGAGAGAGGCACCCAATAACCCCAGTTCATTAATCCCATATTTTCTATCTGCAGACATCTTACTCTTCAAGTCAGACATACAGTGCACAGAGGTCCAGCCCAAAGAGCCAACCGTGTGTTACACATCACCTTTGAAGATACGGCATTCACCCAGTCAAGACCGGCACATCTGCGGGAATCAGGTGAGCGTTACAGTCACCCTGCAAAGCCACCTAGATAGGGAGAAGGCAGAGAGCAACAAACTGATTCCGAAAGACCTGGATACCCAGGCAGAATTTGAGGAAGAGGGCCAGAAAGCTGGTGCCCTTCAAAGGCAGAGGGACGACCTGGTGGCACAGAGGCGCGCTCTTAGTCAGGAAAGGGACACCTTAGGCCAGGAAGTCTGCCACTTAAAAAGAAAAATGGAAGAAAATCACCTGGCCCTCCAGGGACTGGGACACCTCCAAAAAGAGCATCAAAACTTGTTGGAGCACACCAGGAGGGTGGAAGATGCTCTGGCAAGAAAGGGGCAGGCCAGTTGGGGATGGGACTCAGGAGGTAACCCTCCTGCAGCAAAGACTTGCCCAGTATTCCAGGACAAACCAGGAAGCACAGAGAGAGAATGAGGCTCTCTGTCAGCACAATGATAGGCTCCAGCAACAGGTAGCCATGCAGGAGAAACTGATCGAGTCTAGTAAGGCCTTGGTTGAGGAACTGAAAGCACAGGCTCTTGCATTGCAACAGGGAGCAGGGGCTGATAGAGATGAGGTTCGCTGGGAAAGGGAAACACCTGAGCATAACCTCAGGAGCCCTAGTACCAGAGGCCTTCACCTCTCCCAGTCCCTGGACTCTGCCACCCCCATGTCCCCTGGCGCACATGAGCACAGGGCCACAGGGATGGCAGATTACTATCCAGCCAAAAGTATGGGGCTCATAGGCCAGTACCACCCAAGAATGGATGGACGGGCACCCGGGTATGGACACCTAAGTACAGTGCAATTTAGTGGGGAACCCCAGGAGAGTAGGCTCACTAAGGGCATCCTGAAAACCTCTGCCCAGTTAGGTCCGTGGGGGGGTACCCATCAAATCCTGGCAGCAAGGAGGAATCTGAAGACTCCTCTGAACGTCACAGGACACAGGAGACCAGGTCCCCACATTCTGCCAGCCATTCCCAGGCTCGCAGAATCTGGGAAAACCTGGAAGATCAGAAGGGCACCTCTGGGAGCAGTGCGTCTGAGTCAGAGGATGAATGGACCAGGGTTGCCCGAATCAAAAAGGCCAATAAGGCAAAAATGGCTTTGCTCAAGGACCCCTTAAAACAGATTAAGGCAATAAGGAGTGTCATTATCCATTATCACAAGAACGCCAAGTATTCTGTTTGGGAACACTTGGAGCTTTACAAGCAAATGATGGAGACTTTCCATTTGAAAGACAGCAGGAGCTGCATTCAGTATGTAAAATGGACATTCTCCCCAGAATACTCCAGTTTCTTTGCAGGGCTGGAGGACCAAAACCATTCAAGATGGTCCACATATAGGGCGGCCATCTTGAAACATTTTTCTGTTCACAGAAATCCCCAAGAGGCTCGCAAGGCAGCCTACAATTTGCAATGTGGGGAGGATCAGGCCCCAAAAGAATTTGTGCAGGAATTGAAGCGTGCCTTTGTGCAGACTACCAGAAGGGTGCGCAGGGACAGCAAAGAATTTGTTAACACTTTTTTCCATGCCTTTCCCAAATACATCATGACCCAGCTAGTGAGAGATTTTCATGAGAAAAGGTCACTAGACTGGGCCATTGAACAGGCTAACTGATCTATGAGGTGCAGAAGCCCATAGAAAATAAAAATAACGCCCAGAAAAGCCTCAAATCAACCAGCACCCCTGCTGCTGCTAAGGTGGCAGGGGTAAAGGTTGCCCCCATTTTAGATTTAGAGATGGGGGGGCCTAAAATCTTGCCTCCGCAGAATAACGGGCCAGTCACAAACAGGGAGTCAAGGAGGTAGTCCCACAAATGGGATCCCTCATTCCCCTGATTATGTAAGTCCCCGTTACAAGGGAAACCAACCCATCCTGGGTTATGTGTGGACTCCTCCAGCCCAAGGGGGGGATCCAGCCAAGCACCTAACCCAGGGAACTCCCCTCCTAACTTCCCACAGGAGGGCAGAAATTCCCCAAATACTGGGCAGAACTTTTTTCCCAGGTATCCACCCAATTTCCAACCCCAAAATCATCCATCCTTCTTTCCCCAATTCCCTGAGCCCAGACCACTTAATCCGGGAGAGGGGAGGCCAAGGGTGGAGGGGTACCCAAATCTTCCCAACCCAGGGTACTACAAGAGGAGAAAACCGAACCCCGTATGAGCCTGAGCGGGTTTCTCAGTTAGAGCGCCAGGTCCAAAATCTGGCCCAGGAGCTGGGTCGCGTGCTGAGGGCTCAGCAGAACCCTCAGATGGGCATGCCAGCGCAGAATGCCCCAAACTCTGGGCCTGGTGCTCCAGAACAATGACGGGGGCAGCACCCCTCCAGCCCAAGGGGGGGATCCAGCCAAGCACCTAACCCAGGGAACTCCCCTCCTAACTTCCCACAGGAGGGCAGAAATTCCCCAAATACTGGGCAGAACTTTTTTCCCAGGTATCCACCCAATTTCCAACCCCCAAATCATCCATCCTTCTTTCCCCAATTCCCTGAGCCCAGACCACTTAATCCGGGAGAGGGGAGGCCAAGGGTGGAGGGGTACCCAAATCTTCCCAACCCGGGGTACTACCAGAGGAGAAAACCGAACCCCGTATGAGCCTGAGCGGGTTTCTCAGTTAGAGCGCCAGGTCCAAAATCTGGCCCAGGATCTGGGTCGCGTGCTGAGGGCTCAGCAGAACCCTCAGATGGGCATGCCGGCGCAGAATGCCCCAAACTCTGGGCCTGGTGCTCCAGAACAATGACGGGGGCAGCACCCCGATAACACACCGGTTCCTAGGTAGGAGGCACAAGGGGAAGGGGGGTGTAAAGCCTTGGAGGAAGCTTCCTTCCCCACTTGTAAACAGCCCCTGGAAACCCAGGAACTGGAAACAAAATTTCCTACCCCTGAAAGTCTGCCACCAAAGGAGCAGAGAGGAGGTAGGAGAAACAAAGGACCCAAACAGACCCATTTTGTGGAGGAGGTACAGATCTTCCAATTTGAGGGAGAGGGATCCTCAGAGAATCCTGGGAAAAGGATCTTCTCCTTCAGAGATGGGGGAAATCCTCCCAAAGACAAATGGGTCCCAAGAAATACAAATCCAGACTGGGTAGATGTGGGGACTGAGCTAGCGCCGCCCATCATCTCATCCCAGAACCAACAGCATCAAAATCCCCTGGTTCAAACCCATTCTGGTGAGTGCCTCCAAAAAGGGGGGGGCGGCCCAGAACCAGAACCAGGGGAACCCACAACGGCTCTGATTTCCAGTTGCCAACTTTTTCTTGCAGTTTCCCATGACTCTCCACAGAATTCTGCCCAGATCTCTTCTCTCGCAATGTCAGAAACAAAAAATTGTCCCACCAGTTGTCCAAAAATGTGAATTATCTGTGCCCCCTTGAGGAGAAGGAGGGAAGACACTATGCCCCGGTACAAGTACAGGGGCAGGGTTCAAATTTGGCACTGGTGGACACTGGATCCCAAGCTACCCTTCTGTCCAAAAGAGCCTTTGAACAACTAAATGCAGGGAGGGGGAGAATTACCAAATTCCTCTCACCTCTCTTCCTGGACAACTTCAGAACTTTGACGGGAAGGAAATTCCCATCGAGGAGACTGCGGATTTGGACATTAAAATTGGGCGACACAATGTGAAACACCCGGTCATAGTAGTGACTCCAGAGGGCACCCCTTGTTTACTAGGGAATGACCTCCTGAGAAGGTTGTCACCCCAAATAGATTGCATAAACAAGGTCCTCTGGACCCACACTAGCCGACCAATAAAATTAAAACAGAGTGTCAACCATGTTAGTTTAAACGGCACATGCCACATGGTTGAACAAAAATCTGACCAAGTAGAATTTCAATTCCAGATCAACCAAATTCCAGACGTGACAGTAATAGCAGTTGGACAATAGACGTGTGATGGGGGGTCCTCTCTATTTCTGCAAATCAACCTTCCATCCAGTTTCAGCTGGTATTCCACACTGGAAGGAAACACTCTGAAATTCTTTACCAATCCACAATCAGACTTTCCCACTCCAATAGTCCAGAAAGATGTGAAATCAGCTCAGAGCCTGGCTGATATTCAGCAAATTGGAGAGCAGTTGTTCCTCCCTGTTCAGTTAAAAGATGGGAAGGGCTCTGTTCTCGCCCGAGTGTGTGAGAACAACGGTAAGAGCTTCATCAGCGAAGCCATGTTCCACCAACTCCCAAAAGATCCAGCCATTCCCACATTCAAACTGATAGACAAATGGGAAATGGATCTGGAAACACCCAATTCGAAACATCTCCTGCCAGGTATGTGTATGCTCAAAATCTCAATTGGCAACAAGAGCATAGTCCATAATTGTTGGGTCGTGCGAGACGTCACTGCCGCCTTTTACTTAGGCAGTGATATTCTCAATCGCTTTACCATTAGTTTGGACCTAATAAATTTCAAAGCTTGGTCCCGATTAGCGGATAATCCCATGGGTTTTGATGATCCAGAAAAAGCATTTAAGTCAGCTCAATTGGTACCTTATGCAGTTGAAATTCAGATTAAAGAGGAAGCCACCATCCCAGAAAGGACCCGACAATTCTCCCTGGAAGTGAAAGTTAAAAGAGGACAAAAATTGAAAAACCATGATGCTTATATTCATCTAAATGCTTCTCTCCAACAGCAAGGGTTGGGGGTAAACCCAACACCATTAGTCAACATAGAACATGACACCATTCCAATAGAGGTGGATAACAGCGACTTAAAGAGTATTACTCTAGCCGCAGGCACCATTATTGGAATGGCGGTTGATGACCGACATTTCTCCATTGATTTAGGAAATGAACTGTTAGGATCAATCCCCAAGGACTGTTTTGACAGTGACAGCGATGACAACACAACAACAGACAGGATCTTTACCCGGCATGGGGGGAAATTTCCTAGTGTACACTTCTTGCCCTTATGGTAAGGAAGACGTGACTTGTGACTTCAGAAGGGATGAGGTGATTTTCCAGGTCCATGAGGGCTGCCTTTCCCACCTGAAGCCTCCAGTCCAAATGAGCATCCTGGCCAGAGACTTCTCCACCCAGCTGGAGGAGGCCGCTGAGATAGCAAAACCAGAAGTCTTTCCAGGCTTCAGGCAGATGGTAGAAGGGAGAGTCAACCTAGCTGATGCCTGTGTGACTCTGGAACAGAAGCAAAAGTTAAAATAAGGTTTCTTGGATTTCCAAGATCTCTTTGTGGTAGACTCATATGACTGTGGTCGCACCGACATCCACACAACAACAATTCCCACTGACCCTGGCATGAATCCAGTGTTTGTGAAGCAATATCGCTTGCCTCTCGCATCCATGGAGTCCCTTACTGAAATAATTAAGAACCTTGAATTCCGGGGAATAATCCGTCCAGTACACAGCACCTTCAATAATCCGGTGCTGGGAATATTGAAGCCAAACGGCCAGTGGAGAATCTGCGCCGACCTTAGGGAGCTCAACAAACGGGTCCATACTTCCCGATGGCCGCTTCCCTACATTGACCAAGGGCTGGCCCAGATCCAGGGGTCACGGGTATTCACTGCAATAGACCTGACCAATGGATACTGGACTGTGCCTGTCAGTAGGGAGGACCAATACAAGCTGGCTTTTACCTTTGGGGGCCAGCAGTATACATGGACCCGGACTCCCTTCGTATACCTCAACTCCGGCAATGAATTCAACATTTTCCTACACAAGGCCATGCCCGACCTGGGTGCAAAGGGTAACCTGGCTTATGTAGATGATGTCCTCGTCAAATGTTCATCCATGGAGGAACACATAGCGGAGATTCGTTGAATTCTGACACAGTTGAGGGCCGACGGAGCAAAACTTTCCTTTCAGAAAGCACAGTGGTGTTTAACCCGTGTTAATTTCTTGGGGCATGAGATTACTCCTCAGGGTCTCTGTCCCCAGAAAAAGAAAGTGGAAGCACTTCAGAAACTGAAAGACCCCACAACTCTGCGGGAACTAAGGAGCCTCCTTGGACTGACTAATTACAGCAGAAAGTTCATTGAGGGCTACACAGAGATCACCAGACCCCTGATTCATCCCTTGAAGGGGGTGGTCAAGTGGGAATGGGGTCCAGAAGAATCCGAGGCAGTAAGACAGCTCAAAAGTAGCCTCTCACAAGCGCCCTGCCTAGCTTACCCTGTCAGTAACAAGGAGTTTTTCTTGGAGACAGGGTTCTCTACTACATGCTTGACTGCAGTATTATATCAAAAGCATGACAAGGTCAATAAAGTAATCTCCTATGCGAGCAAAACTTTATCCTCTGTGGAGAAAAAATTCAACGATTGTTAGAAGGTACTCCTGGCAATGGTGAGGGCATTGAAGAATTACCGGCCGTTTATCCAGGGGGAACACATCATAGTGGAGACTCCACACCAGCCTCTGCAATACCTTCAAGTGACAGAATCCGAGCCGGAAATGTGAGTAATTCCCGAATTACTTCCTGTCAATGCAAGGCTTTCCTGTGGAGGTCAGATATGGCCAAAACAAGAAGAGTCCCCTCGCGCAAGGTCTGGCTGACTTGCATGATTGTGCCAGAGAAAACTGTCTCGAGGACATAAGTCTAAAAATCAAGGACAACATGGAGGCATACCTTAATTCCCCACACAAAGTCTTTGAAGAAAACAAGTGTGAGGGAATGCCCACTGTCTATGTGGATGGATGCTCTTACCATGTTGACAACAACGGGGAAAAAGAACTTGTGGCTGGCGTAGGGAATGCATGGGTGAATGAGTCCCCCGAACCCTCCGCTGGGTACAAGATTGGTCCCCGAAGTAGTCAGGTGGCAGAGTTGATGGCTGTGCATCAAGCCATCCTCACTGCTGTCCAACATCAACTCCACGAACTGGTCATAATCACAGATTCGGATTATGTACGGAACGGGTTCGTGGAGCACCTAGTTAAATGGAAAACCAGAGGCATGTTATGTGCTAATAACAAAACCTTGAAACATGGGAAGTTAATCCAACATATTGATGATCTGGTCACCTCGAATAGGATGACCATCTACTGGAAGAAGATCAAGGATCATTCTAAAGTAGAGGGACCAGACAAAACTGGAAATGACTTAGCTGATCAGCTGGCCAAAACCGGGGCCATCCAAGGGAATCTAATAGAGATTGAGTCCCTGTTGGGGGAAATCCAGGTCAGTACTATCAGTAGGTCCCAGACAAATGCTCACCATGATCTTTCAACTGCACAATGGAGTAAGGAGATCCCAGATGCTGATTTGATTACGGCTCAGAAGGGGGATCCAATAATTGGTAAGTTTTACCAACACAGTGAGGACCCTGAGAACTTTCCCCTGAGGGATACCGATTACATTGGGAAAGAGGACCTCAGAATGTTGATGAAATGTCCAAAGATTTTCCGAATCCAAGACGGTTTGTTGGTAAGGAAATCCCAAGCTGGCCATGATCAGTGGGTGGTCCCTACCTCATTCCGAAGCCTGATGTTAAGTCATGCCCATGATACGGCCACTGCTGGTCATACGGGGTTTCATACAACACTTGAGATCTTAAGAGAGGTTGCATACTGGCCACACATGGGGCAGGACCTCGACCAATACTTGAAGGGGTGTCTTGTGTGTGCACAATTCCTGCCAACATCCCTCACACATCGTGCACCTCTGCAAAAGAGGGGGAAGACACTGCCATGGTCAGATTTGCAAGTCGACTACGTGATTCGCTCCTCTAGGGAGAATAAGTACATGTTGACGGTGACATGCTTATTTACTAAATGGGTGGAATGTCTCCCGGCCCCAAACTGCAAGGCAGAAACAGCAGCTGCCCTGATGATCAACCACATCTTTTCCCGTTTCAGTCTACCCCAAAGGATCGAGTCAGACAGAGGTAGCCACTTCACCAGCGAAGTAATGACTAAAATGTGGGAGATAATGGGGGTTAAAAGGAAGCTACACATTGCTTACCGGCCAGCCTCTTCTGGTGCAGTAGAACGTTACAACCGAACCATTGTGAGCATCTTAAAAAAGTTTGTGGCAGATTCTGGGCCGAGTTGGGATATCCGATTACCTCTGGTCCTAATGGCCATCAGATCTACCCCTTCATCTGCAACTAAAATGTCACCGTTTGAGTTGATGACTGGACGCAGGGTGGTGCTTCCCCAGCATTTGCTCTACAGGACCCAAGAGCAAACATTGATCAATGCCTCCCCAACTCACAAGTATGTTGAAAATTTAAGGAAACACCTTCAACATGCTTTTGCCTATGCTCAGCGAAACCTAGAAAGATCAGCCGATAGCATGAAAACTCATTATGATTTGAGGACTACTAGGAAAGAATACAAAGTGGGAGACCGGATCTATCTATACAATTTCCAAAGGAACCAGGCCAAACAGCTGAAATTTCTGCCTACATGGAAGGGACCTTTTGAAATTGTAGACAAGATCTCCCCAGTCGCCTACAAGATCTGCATCGTTTGGCAGAAGGGGAAGACAAGTGGGTCCATATAAAACAGCTAAAGTGTTGCAATTCCAGGCACACTCTGCAGCAACTGGAGGAGTCCTCTGCAATCTCAGAGGGGGCCGCTCCAGAGTAATACAAATCCAACCCTAAAATATTCCACATATAGCCTATAAAATTCTATGATTCTGGAATGCAAATGTATCCTGATGTATAAAATATATATGTTCGCCCCACCATTAATAGTGGTGGGGAAATGTCTACGAATATGTTTCTGCCACTTTGCTTCGTCATCTTAGGAGAGATAAACCATGGAGATTGACCAAGGAGGACGACCCGGGAGCAAAGATCCGAGGGGCCCGAGGTACCGCCGAAACTCCCATCAGGAAAGGCGAGGAGAACCGACCGATCCACCCTGATGGAGGAAAAGATCTGAACTGTGCCATCTGCGGAATCGGAAGAAGATGATGCAGACATCCCAGCGCGTGGGTCAAAACATCCTTTGCACCCGACTCCCCCTCGACTCGAAATCAGAGTGCAGTCGGGTGGGGGGATTTGTCAGGTGTATCGACCCACGTTCAAGTTATTATGCTGCAACATTTGGTGCTGTGGGCTTAGAAAATCCAAGATGGCCGAAAAGCCCACAATTGCGCCAGAATCCAGGAAAACCACGCAGTTTTTGCGCACACCAAAATGGTTGCCTGACCCCCCCACGCACCAGTGCGAGCGTGGTGGCCCAGAAGCACCATGAGTGAAACGTGGTGCCAAAGGAAAAACAGCAGTGCCTGTTAGCTCAAAAAGTGCTTTGAAATCACCTTTGTTTCTCTGAATGCAAGCTCAAAATGCCTATTTCAAACATTACAAGATATTCAAAAATCTTACTGAACACCAGCAGATGTCTGGTAGAATGAAGTCTTGTGTGCATACCAAATCTGGAAAAATGAAGAGCCTAAAATAATCTTCATAACAAAACTGGCTGAGCTGTGGATGTCAGCAGCTTAAGTGAAATGGGATTTAAAGCCACTAAAATCGAAATGTTTAAAATAAATGAGTGACCTACTTTTGAGTGTCACATAGTGTCACGCACTCCACTCCCTCTGGGGGTCCCATTCTTCATCCCCGTACCCCGAACACCCCTCGCCCTCTTGCCCGGTTCCGGGACTCACAGGTTGTCTCTTCGCCCCAGTTCCCACGGCGCCTACTGCCACAAAGCTTGGGTCGACATGCTCTTTGCACGTGGAGACGTCTACCTCCCTGGCATCTTCCGTGGCGGCTGCGAGACCGACTTCTTCCGCGTCACATGACCGCCGCCTTCCGCTCACGTGTTTCTGGACTACACACACGTGATGAGCTCGCGGGTCATGTGACTGGGAGGAATTAGCAGCGCCAGTATTTAAACGGCTCTGTTGCAGGGATTCGGTGCTTCACAGGTGTTTCTTCGGATTCCTGTACGGCGCTATATCCCTTTTGTTTCACACCTTTTGGATCTTGACCTCGGATTTGTTTCACGGACTGGCAACGGATAACCCTTGGCTTTGATACTTGCTTTTGGATCATTATTACAACCACGGACTGCTTCATGGACTCTTACTACGTTCCGCCCTTCTTGTGCTGATTCTGGCATCAGGTGGGCTTGGCATTTGCAACCTTGCTGGGATAATTACATTCTGGAAGAACAGCCTTGCTGGGTCTCGGAACCTTCCCATAGGTTAAAACCGCCACTCCACAGACACCTTTTTGGTAAGACCGTTCCACTTACTTGTTGATTGGTTGTTGATACTGTTTTGGCTTGACACTTAACCGGTGTTTCCTTTACAGTGGTTCGGGGTTCCACGAGTACCGCAGTTCCGGAAAGAACATCTCCCACCTGTGGCCTCAAAGGCGGCACAGAGAGTGACTTTGATTCTCTCTGTGTGGCACTTTTGGACAGAGGACTCTTCGGCTACACGACAGTCAAGACACAACACATAGGTTGCAACTGCTTAAATGTCATGGTTTTGAACTTAGAATCAGCATTCTAGCTGCATGTGTCAAAATTGTAAGTTTGATTTGAATGAAGAAAAATGGGAACAAAAGTGACCTTTGGCTGAAGCCTGGCTTAAGGAGATTGAATTCTGCCCGGAAACTACCCCCGACAGGAGTTGAAACTTGCCCAGCAACTGCATTCACAGGCCTGGCCTGCCTTCTGCTGCCCCACCAAAAGGAGATCACACCTCTCTGATTGAATCAGGGGAGGGGTACCTGGGACTGCAGGGAAACAGAACAATGAACTTCCCTTTACTCCAAGCAATTGCTAAATCAGGGGGTCGTCAATGGCTTCCTCTTGGAAGGAACTGGGAGGGGCACAGCCTCTGTGAGCCAGCTGAGCTTGGAGGAAGTGGACAAAGCAGAAATTCCCCCATGTGCTTTGGGAAACCACACCCCTCTGGGCCAGAGCATATTTTTAAAAAGATGGATAATTCATAGTACAAAATTGTCAAAATTATATAAATAATATAATTATTCCTGTGATTTTTCTGTGCACATTTTAAGAGGTGCTAGGACTCTGTGGTATGTTCTGGGGGGTAGTAGCGGAAAATAGGGTATTACTCCAAATGTCTGTATGTTAAAAATCTGACACTTCATCATCTGATGCCCATATTCCTTGCACACATTTGTGTAAATTCTGGAAAGGTTTAGAGGTTGTGTTCTGGATGAAAAGGGCAGAATTCTGTCAGAAGTGAACACAACATCTTACAAAGACAGGGATCGGATGGTTTGGCGCTACAGAAAATATGTTAACTGGACATATAATATTAGAAAAATTGTACATAGATAAATATGCATTTAAGTCAAGAATAGATTTGTGTGCAAAGTGACAAGCGGAGTGTTCTTTCTGTATGCCATAAAAATGATGTCTCATGACATGGGATGACTCACAGCTCAGTTCCCCAGTCAGAGGACAGAAAATCCTCTAACCTATCAGGATCCTTAGAGGGTTGGGCATAGAAAGTCAGCCTTCCCACCCATTTTCAAAAGACATAAAATGAGCCACTGAGACCCAGGTAGGGACATTCACTTTCCAGTTTCTTGCGAAGCACTTGCAGACGACATCCAAATTCAGCCACTATCCAGAGACCAGAACTTAGAAAACCAGACTCCAGACTCCAGAACTTTGAAGCAGAAAAAGTGATCATATTATCTCTTGTTGAAACCATATCAGTTTATTTTTGTGCTGCATTCTTTCCATCATTGCTTTTCCTTGAAACCATGAAAGTATTCTCTGCTACCTTATCCTTTCTATACTAACTCCTCACTGATTGAAAAGAGTGTGCAATTGTAACATTACCCATTGTTAATCAACATTATATTCATAAGTGTGCTATCAAATATTAATTTATTCATAAAATTGTGATATATATATTGTTTAATATTTTCAAATAAATCTTTTAATTTGCAAACAAACCTACTTCTTGGCTCAGTGAGGTCGGGGGATTCAAAGAGAGGGGCGTTATACAAGGGTTTATCATCCAGATCTATGAACTTGTCATAAAAATATATAAATAAGGGCTTCCTTTGGGCATCCCAGACTAGGTATTGACTTACTGAAGTGCTGAATTGAAGTCACTTAACAGAGTGGGGGCTCGAGCTGGGACGTCTGGATTATATCTACCACTTGTGCAGCTTAATACAGTGTGCTAACTGACAGGATACATAAATCCTGTTGGATCACCACGCTGTGTTACACTGTAAAAGCACCCCTCAAAAGAAGGGATGCTCTGAGGAGACGGTCTGTTTTGCAAAATAAAATACTAACTTCTGTAAGTCAGGAAGGAAATCAATTTCCAGAATGACAACCTTGGTAGATATCAAAACAGCCAGAGAGCATCTCTTACATAAGCTATTTGTGAGAGGCGAATGGACGGAACAGGAACAGACGGTGTGGTTGCAGGCAATCGCACCCCAAATCACTGCAACAGGGTCAGACATATGGAGAGATCAGGGTCCATTACATGTGGCCCTGAGTGAACTATATATGGCCCTTAAAGCCAAAGATGAGCACAACAAGATTGTCAGGATAGCGGCATATTTATATTTATATATGGGAGCCATACAGGAAAAATGTGCTGAAGGCCAAGATCTGGCAAATAGGCAACAGATGGCATTAGAGAAGGCCCAATCTGACCTGGTCTCTTCTGAGCAGAGGCTGCACAGGAGCCAGGAGTCAGAAAATGAGAGTAGACAGTATCTCATTAAAAACAAAGAGGATATGGGTATCCTGCAACAGGAAAAGTCTGACCAGGATACCAGATTTCTGGCCTTGCAGAAGGAGTACCAAGAAGGTTTGGACGCCCTACTGCAGAGCCAGAAAAAGCTGGAGCAACAACTGGACTTCAATAGGGCATGCGCAGAGCAGGTAGTCACCCTGCAAAGCCACCTAGATAGTGAGAAGGAAGAGAGCAACAAACTTATTCTGAAAGACCTGGATACCCAGAAAGAATTTGAGGAAGAGCGCCCAAAAGCTGGTATCCTTCAAAGGCAGAGGGATGACCTGGCCGCACAGAGGCATGCTCTTAGTCAGGAAAGAGACACCTTAGGCCAGGAAGTCTGCCACTTAAAAAGAAAAATGGAAGAAAATCACCTGGCCCTCCAGGGACTGGGTGACCTCCAAAAAGAGCATCAAAACTTGTTGGAGCACACCAGGAGGGTGGAAGATGCTCTGGCAAGAAAGGGGCAGGCCAGTTGGGGATGGGACTCAGGAGGTAACCCTCCTGCAGCAAAGACAGGCCCAGTATTCCAGGACAAACCAGGAAGCACAGAGAGAGAATGAGGCTCTCTGTCAGCACAATGATAGGCTCCAGCAACAGGTAGCCATGCAGGAGAGACTGATCGAGTCTAGTAAGGCCTTGGTTGAGGAACTGAAAGCACAGGCTCTTGCATTGCAACAGGGAGCAGGGGCTGATAGAGATGAGGTTCGCTGGGAAAGGGAAACACCTGAGCATAACCTCAGGAGCCCTAGTACCAGAGGCCTTCACCTCTCACAGTCCCTGGACTCTGCCACCCCCATGTCCCCTGGTGCACATGAGCACAGTGCCACAGGGATGGCAGATTATTATCCAGACAAATGTATGGGGCTCATAGGCCAGCACCACCCAGGAATGGATGGGCGGGCATCCGGGAATGGGCACCTAAGTACAGTGCAAGTTAGTGGGGAACCCCAGGAGAGTAGGCCCACTAAGGGCATCCTGAAAACCTCTGCCCAGTTAGGTCTGTGGGGGGGGTACCCATCAAATCCTGGCAGCTAGGAGGAATCTGAAGACTCCTCTGAACGTCACAGGACACAGGAGACCAGGTCCCCACATTCTGCCAGCCATTCCCAGGCTCGCAGAATTCGGGAAAACCTGGAAGATCAGACGGGCACCTCTGGGAGCAGTGCGTCTGAGTCAGAGGATGAATGGACCAGGGTTGCCCAAATCAAAAAGGCCAATAAGGAAAAAAGGGCCTTACTTAAGGACCCCTTCAAACAGATTAAGGCAATAAGGAGTGTCATCATCCATTATCACAAGAACGCCAGGTATTCTGTTTGAGAACACTTGGAGCTTTACGAGCAAATGATGGAGACTTTCCATTTGAAAGACAGCAGGAGCTGCATTCAGTATGTAAAATGAACATTCTCCCCAGAATACTGCAGTTTCTTTGCAGGGCTGGAGGACCAAAACCATTCAAGATGGTCCACATATAGGGCGGCCATCTTGAAACATTTTAATGTTCACAGAAATCCCCAAGAGGCTCACAAGGCAGCCTACAATTTGCAATGTGGGGAGGATCAGGCCCCACAAGAATTTGTGCAGGAATTGAAGCGTGCCTTTGCGCAGACTACCAGAAGGGTGTGCACGGACAGCAAAGAATTTGTTAACACTTTTTTCCATGCCTTGCCCAAATACATCATGACCCAGCTAGTGAGAGATTTTCATGAGAAAAGGTCAATAGACTGGGTCATTGAACCGGCTACCCGGATCTATGAGGTGCAAAATCCCATAGAAAATAAAAATATCGCCCAGAAAAGCCCCAAATCAACCAGCACCCCTGCTGCTGCTAAGGTGGCAGAGGTAAAGGTTGCCCCCATTTTAGATTTGGAGATGGGGGGGGCCTAAAAACTTGCCTGCGCAGAATAACTCTAAGCCCAGAAGGCCCTCGGCCAGTCAGAAACTGGGAGTCAAGGAGATAGTCGCACAAATGGGATCCCTCATTCCCCTGATTATGTAAATCGACGTTACAAGGGAATCCGACCGATCCTGGGTTATGTGTGGACTCCTCCGGCCCAAGGGGGGGATCCAGCCAAGCACCTAACCCAGGGAACTCCCCTCCTAACTTCCCACAGGAGGGCAGAAATTCCCCAAATACTGGGCAGAACTTTTTTCCCAGGTATCCACCCAATTTCCAACCCCAAAATCATCCATCCTTCTTTCCCCAATTCCCTGAGCCCAGACCACTTAATTCGGGAGTGGGGAGGCTAAGGGTGGAGGGGTAGCCAAATCTTCCCAACCCGTGGTACTACCAGAGGAGGGATAGCTACCCTTCCCGGGATCAGCCCAGGGGAGAAAACCGAACCCCGTATCAGCCTGAGCGGGTTTCACAGTTAGAGCGCCAGGTCCAAAATCTGGCCCAGGAGCTGGGTCGCGTGCTGAGGGCTCAGCAGAACCCTCAGATGGGCATGCCGGTGCAGAATGCCCCAAACTCTGGGCCTGGTACTCCAGAACAATGACAGGGGCAGCACCCCGATAACCCACTGGTTCACAGGGAGGAGGCACAAGGGGAAGGGGGGTGTAAAGCCTTGGAGGAAGCTTCCTTCCCCACTTGTAAACAGCCCCTGGAAACCCAGGAACCGGAAACAAAATCTCCTACCCCTGAGCAGAGAGGAGGTAGGAGAAACAGACCCATTTTGTGGAGGAGGTACAGATCTTCCAATTTGAGGGAGAGGGATCCTCAAAGAATTCTGGGAAAAGGATCTTCTCCTTCAGAGATGAGGGAACTCCTCCCAAAGAAAAATGGGTCCCAAGGGATCCAAATCCAGACTGGGTAGATGTGGGGACTGAGCTAGCGCCGCCCATCATCTCATCCAAGAACCAACAGCATCAAAATCCCCTGGTTCAAACCCATTCTGGTGACTGCCTCCAAAAAGGAGGCGGCGGCCCAGAACCGGAACCAGGGGAACCCATAAGGGCTCTGATTTCCAGTTGCCAACTTTTTCTTGCAGATTCCCATGACTCTCCACAGAATTCTGCCCAGATCTCTTCTCTCGCAATGTCCAAAACAAAAAAATGGTCCCACCAGTTGTCCAAAAATGTGCATTATCTATGCCCCCTTGATGAGAAGGAGGGAAGATACTATGCCCCAGTACAAGTACAGGGGCAGGGTACAAATTTGGCACTGGTGGACACTGGATCCCAAGCTACCCTTCTGTCCAAAAGAGCCTATGATGAACTAAATGCAGGGACGGGGGAGAATTACCAAATTCCTCTCACCTCTCTTCCTGGACAACTTCAGAACTTTGACGGGAAGGGAATTCCCATCGAGGGGACTGCGGATTTGGACATTAAAATTGGGTGACACAAGGTGAAACACCCGGTCATAGTAGTGACTCCAGAGGGCACCCCTTGTTTACTAGGGAATGACCTCCTGAGAAGGTGGTCACCCCTAATAGATTGCGTAAAAAATGTCCTCTGGACCCAGACTAGCCGACCAATAAAATTAAAACAGAGTGTCAACCATGTTAGGTTAAACGGCACATGCCACATGGTTGAACAAAAATCTGACCAAGTAGAATTTCACTTCCAGAACAACCAAATTCCAGATGTGACAGTAATAGCAGTAGGACAACAGACCGGTGATGGGGGGTCCTCTCTATTTCTGCAAATCAACCTTCCTTCCACTTTCAGGTGGTATTCCACACTGGAAGGAAACACTGTGAAATTCTTTACTAATCCACAATCAGAAACTCCCACTCCTATAGTCCAGAAAGATGTGAAATCAGCTCAGAGCCTGGCTGATATTCAGCAAATTGGAGAGCAGTTGTTCATCCCTGATCTGTTAAAAGATGGGAAGGACTCTGTTCTCACCCGAGTGTGTGTGAACAATGGTAAGAGCTTCATCAGCGAAGCCATGTTCCGCCAACTCCCAAAAGATCCAGCCATTCCCACATTCAAACTGATAGACAAATGGGAAATGGATCTGGAAACACCCAATTCGAAACATCTCCTGCCAAGCAGGTGTATGCTCAAAATCTCCATTAGCAACAAGAGCATAGTCCATAATTGTTGGGTCGTGCGAGACGTCACTGCCGCCTTTTACTTAGGCAGTGATATTCTCAATCGCTTTGCCATTAGTTTGGACATAATAAACTTCAAAGCTTGGTCCCGATTAGCGGATAATCCCATGGGATTTGATGATCCAGAAAAAGCATTTAGGTCAGCTCAATTGCTACCTTATGCAGTTGAAATTCAGATTAAAGAGGAAGTCACCATCCCAGAAAGGACCCGACAATTCTCCCTGGAAGTGAAAGTTAAAAGAGGACAAAAATTGAAAAACCATGATGCTTATATTCATCTAAATGCTTCTCTCCAACAGCAAGGGTTGGGGGTAAACCCAACACCATTAGTCAACATAGAACATGACACCATTCCAATAGAGTTGGATAACAGCGACTTAAAGAATATTACTCTAGCCGCAGGCACCATTATTGGAATGGCGGTTGATGACCGACATTTCTCCATTGATTTAGGAACTGAACTGTTAGGACCAATCCCCACGGACTGTTTTGATAGTGACAGTGATGACAACACAACACCAGACAGGATCTTTACCCGGCATGGGGGGAAATTTCCTGGTGTACACTTCCTGCTCTTATGGTAAGGAAGACGTGACTTGTGACTTCAGAAGGGATGAGGTGATTTTCCAGGTCCATGACGGCTGCCTTTCCCACCTGAAGCCTCCAGTCCAAATCAGCACCCTGACCACGGACTTCTCCACCCAGCTGGAGGAGGCCGCTGAGATAACAAAACCAGAAGTCTTTCCAGGCTTCAGGCAGATGGTGGAAGAGAGAGTCAACCTAGCTGATGCCTGTGTGACTCTGGAACAGAAGCAAAAGTTGAAATAAGTTTTCTTGGTTTTCCAAGATCTCTTTGCGGTAGACTCATATGACTGTGGTCGCACTGACATCCACACAACAACAATTTCCACGGACCCTGGCATGAATCCAGTGTTTGTGAAGCAATATTGCTTGCCTCTCGCATCCATGGAGTCTCTTACTGAAATAATTAAGAACCTTGAGTCCCGGGGAATAATCCGTCCAGTACACAGCACCTTCAATAATCCGGTGCTGGAAATATTGAAGCCAAACGGCCAGTGGAGATTCTGCGCCGACCATAGGGAGCTCAACAAACGGGTCCATACTTCCCGATGGCCTCTTCCCTACATTGACCAAGGGCTGGCCCAGATCCAGGGGTCACGGGTATTAACTGCAATAGACCTGACCAATGGATACTGGACTGTGCCTGTCAGTATGGAGGACCAATACAAGATGGCTTTTACCTTTGGGGGCCAGCAGTACACATGGACCCGGACTCCCTTCGGATACCTCAACTCCAGCAATGAATTCAACATTTTCCTACACAAAGCCATGCCCGACCTGGGTGCAAGGGGTAACCTGGCTTATGTAGATGATGTACTCATCAAATTTTCATCCGTGGAGAAACACATATCGGAGATTCGTTATGTTCTGACACAGTTGAGGGCCGCCAGAGCAAAACTTTCCTTTCAGAAAGCACAGTGGTGTAGAACCTGTGTTAATTTCTTGGGACATGAGATTACTCCTCAGAGAATTACTTCCTGGATTCTGTCAATGCAAGGCTTTCCTGTGGAGGTCAGGTATGGCCAAAACAAGAAGAGTCCCCTCGCGCAAGGTCTGGCTGACTTGCATGATTGTGCCAGAGAAAACTGTCTCGAGGACGAAAGTCTAAAAATCAAGGACAACATGGAGGCATACCTTAATTCCCCACACAAAGTCTTTGAAGAAAACAAGTGTGAGGGAATGCCCACTGTCTATGTGGATGGATGCTCTTACCATGTTGACAACAACGGGGAAAAAGAACTGTGGAGAATGGTGAATGGTGAATGAGTCCCCCAAACCCTCCGCTGGGTACAAGATTGGTCCCCGAAGTAGTCAGGTGGCAGAGTTTATGGGTGTGCATCAATCCATCCTCACTGCTGTCCAACATCAACTCCACAAACTGGTCATAATCACAGATTCGGATTATGTACGGAACGGGTTCGTGGAGCACCTGGTTAATTGGAAAACCAGAGGCATGTTATGTGCTAATAACAAACCCTTGAAACATGGGAAGTTAATCCAACATATTGATGATCTGGTCACCTCGAACGAGATGACCATCTACTGCAAGAAGATCAAGGGTCATTCCAAAGTAGAGGGACCAGACAAAACAGGAAATGACTTAGCTGATCAGCTGGCCAAAACCGGGGCCATCCAAGGGATTCTAATAGAGATTGAGTCCCTGTTGGGGGAAATCCAGGTCACTGCTATCACTAGGTCCCAGACAAATGCTCACAATGATCTTTCAACTGCACAATGGAGTAAGGAGACCCCAGATGCTGATTTGATTACGGCTCAGAAGGGGGATCCAAAAATTGGTAAGTTTTCCCAACACATTTAGGACCCTGAGAACTTTCCCCTGACGGATACCGATTACATTGGGAAAGAGAACCTCAGAGTGTTGATGAAATGTCCAAAAATGTTCTGAATCCAAGATGGTTTGTTGGTAAGGAAATCCCAAGCTGGCCATGATCAGTGGGTGGTCCCTACCTCATTCCGAAGTCTGATTTTAAATCATGCCCATGATGCGGCCACTGCCGGTCATAGGGGGTTTCATACAACGCTTCAGATCTTAAGTGAGGTTGCATACTGGCCACACATGGGGCAGGACCTTGACCAATACTTGAAGGGGTGTCTTGTGTGTGCACAATTCAAGCCAGCCAACATCCCTCACACACCGTGCGCCTCTCCAAAAGAGGGGGATGACACTGCCATGGTCAGATTTGCAAGTCGACTCTATAGGGCCCGTGATTCGCTCCTGTAGGGGGAATAAGTACATGTTGACAGTGACATGCTTATTTACTAAATGGGTGGAATGCCTCCCGGCCCCAAAATGCAAGGCAGAAACAGCAGCTGCCCTTATGATCAACCACATCTTTTTCCGTTTCAGTCTACCCCAAAGGATCGAGTCAGACAGAGGTAGCCACTTCACCAGCGAAGTAATGACTACGATGTGGGAGATACTGGGGGTTAAAAGGAAGCTACACATTGCTTACCGGCCAGACTCTTCTGGTGCAGTAGAACGTTACAACCGAACCATTGTGAGCATCTTAAAAATGTTTGTGGCATATTCTGGGCCGAGTTGGGATATCTGATTACCTCTGGTCCTAATGGCCATCAGATCTACCCCTTCATCTGCAACTAAAATGTCACCGTTTGAGCTGATGACTGGACGCAGGATGGTGCTTCCCCAGCATTTGCTCTACAGGACCCAAGAGCAAACTTTCATCAATGCCTCCACAACTCACGAGTATGTTGAAAATTTAAGGAAACACCTTCAACATGCTTTTGCCTATGCTCAGCGAAACCTAGAAAGATCAGCCGATAGCATGAAGACTCATTATGATTTGAAGACTACTAGGAAAGAATACAATGTGGGAGACCGGGTCTATCTATACAATTTCCATAGGAATCAGGCCAAACAGCTGAAATTTCTCCCTACATGGAAGGGACCTTTTGAAATTGTAGACAAGATCTCCCCAGTCGCCTACAAAATCCGCATCCCCAAGGGTAGTTTGGCGGAAGGGGAAGACAAGTGGGTCCATATAAAACAGCTAAAGTGTTGCCATCCCAGGCACATTCTGCAGCAACTGGAGGAGTCCTCTGCAATCTCAGAGGGGGCCGCTCCAGGGTAATACAAGTCCAACCCTAAAATATTCCACATAAAGCCTATAAAATTCTATGATTCTGGAATACAAATGTATCCTGATGTATAAAATGTATATGTTCGCCCCACCATTAATAGTGGTGGGGAAATGTCAACGAATATGTTTCTGCCGCTTTGCTTTGTCATCATAGGAGAGATAAACCATGAAGATTGACCGGGAGCAAAGATCCGAGAGGCCCGAGGTACCGCCCGAAACTCCCATCAGGACCGGCGAGGAGAACTGACCGATCCATCCTGATGGAGGAAAAGATGCCAAACTGTGCCATCTCTTGGAATCGGAAGAAGATGATGCGGACATCCCAGCGCTTGGGTCAAAACATCCGTTTGCTCCCGACTCCCCATCGACTCGAAATCAAAGTGCAGTCGGGCGAGGGGATTTGTCAGGTGTATCGACCCACGTTCAAGTTATTATGCTGCAACGTTTGGTGCTGTGGGCTTAGAAAATCCAAGATGGCTGAAAAGCCCACAATTGCGCCAGAATCCAGGAAAACCAAGCAGTTTTTGCGCACACCAAAATGGTCACCTGACCCACCACCCACCAGTGCGAGTGTGGTGGGCCAGAAGTGCCATGAGTGAAACGTGGTGCCAAAGGAAAAACAGCAGTGCCTGTTAGCTCAAAAAAAGTTCTTTGAAATCACCTTTGTTTCTCTGAATGCAAGCTCAAAATGCCTATTTTAAACATTGCAAGATATTCAAAAATCTTACTGAACACTAGCAGATGTCTGGTAGAATGAAGTCTTGTGTGCATACCAAATCTGGAAAGATGAAGAGCCTAAAATAATCTTCATAACAAAACTGGCTGAGCTGTGGATGTCAGCAGCTTAAGTGAAATGGGATTTAAAGCCACTAAAATCGAAATGTTTAAAATAAATGAGTGACCTACTTTTGAGTGTCACATAGGTTGCAACTGCTTAAATGTCATGGTTTTGAACTTAGAATCAGCATTCTAGCTGCATGTGTCAAAATTGTAAGTTTGATTTGAATGAAGAAAAATGGGAACAAAAGTAACCTTTGGCTGAAGCCTGGCTTAAGGAGATTGAATTCTGCCCGGCAACTACCCCCGACAGGAGTTGAAACTTGCCCAGCAACTGCATTCACAGGCCTGGCCTGCCTTCTGCTGCCCCACCAAAAGGAGATCACACCTCTCTGATTGAATCAGGGGAGGGGTACCTGGGACTGCAGGGAAACAGAACAATGAACTTCCCTTTGCTCCAAGCAATTGCTAAATCAGGGGGTCGTAAATGGCTTCCTCTTGGAAGGAACTGGGAGGGGCACTGCCTCTGTGAGCCAGCTGAGCTTGGAGGAAGTGGACACACCAGAAATTCCCCTATGTGCTTTGGGAAACCACACCCCTCTGGGCCAGAGCATAATTTTAAAAAGATGGATAATTCATAGTACAAAATTGTCAAAATTATATAAATAATATCATTATTCCTGTGATTTTTCTGTGCACATTTTACGAGGTGTTAGGATTCTGTGGTATGTTCTGGGGGGTAGTAGCGGAAAATAGGGTATTACTCCAAATGTCGTCTGTATGTTAAAAATCTGACACTTCATCATCTGATGCCCATATTCCTTGCGCACATTTGTGTAAATTCTGGAAAAGTTTAGAGGTTGTGTTCTGGATGAAAAGGCCAGAATTCTGTCAGAAGTGAACACAACATTTTACAAAGACAGGGATTGGATGTTTTGGCGCTACAGAAAATATGTTAACTGGACATATAATATTAGAAAAATTGTACATAGATAAATATGCATTTAAGTCAAGAATAGATTTGTGTGCAAAGTGACAAGGGGAGTGTTCTTTCTGTAAGCCATAAAAATGATGTCTCATGACATGGGATGACTCACAGCTCAGTTCCCCAGTCAGAGGACAGAAAATCCTCTAACCTATCAGGATCCTTAGAGGGTTGGGCATAGAAAGTCAGCCTTCCCACCCATTTTCAAAAGACATAAAAAGAGCCACTGAGACCCAGGTAGGGACATTCACTTTCGACTTTCTTGCGAAGCACTTTGACGGACGACATCCAAATTCAGGCACTATCCAGAGACCAGAACTTAGAAAACCAGACTCCAGACTCCAGAACTTTGAAGCAGAAGGCCTACTGCAAGCTAACAGTATGCTCAGCTGGCCTTACAATTTTGCAAACTGATTTACACCAGACTTCCAAGGGGCACATCAGAATAAAACAGCCGGGCTGTGCTGTTTGATTCTAGCCAAGAACTTTTGCCGGAACCAGAGACCAGACCCGACCGCTGTGCAGTGGCAGAACGTTTGCCAGAACCAGAGATCCAGACCAGCAGAGCAGAGCTGACCCAGATAGCTGTGACTTCAGAACCACCCATCAGAAGTACAGTCTAAACCTGACCAGATCTGTGACGAGGCCCATTCCTTCCAAAATTAGGAGTGAGTATCCAGCCAGAGCTGTGCAAAACCATTCTCTTAGTTTAAAATAATCTAATTCAAACCATTTCCACCTATTTAGAACTGCATAGAAATTGTGTGTCCATTCTGTGATTTCAAACCTGTGAAATTGTCATTTGTCATTTGAATCTTACTTTATTTCTGAGAATCTACCTCCACTAAATCGTCCGTATCTTTTGAAACCTTATAGTTTTTCCATAATCGCGATCGATGCACTCGGAAAAAGTGCCGCAAATTGCAATTCGACTCAATTTCTCCACCTGTCAAAAATAGCTGTCTTTTGCTTGCAACTGCTGACATTCATTTTCTACCTGACAATCCCTCATGAATTACTGATAGTGTTGACCTGAACCAATCTTAAGTAGCTGTCACCTACCCTGAATCTCCCATGGGGAATTAAAATCAATTTAGCATATTTTTCACTTCATTGCAAATCACATTTTAAAGTATTTCTGCCTGTTTAAAAGCATACCGGTAGGGGGGAACTGAACTGCTTTTGATTGTATTCCTGAAAACCTGCGTGCTCTCTTTTCCATCTCTTTATATTGCATATGGGGGGAGTGAATTGTCAATAGAAAAAGTGATCATATTTTCTCTTGTTGAAACCATATCAGCTTATTTCTGTGCTGCATTCTTTCCATCATTGCTTTTCCTTGAAACCATAAAAGTATTCTCTGCTACCTTATCCTTTCTATACTAACTCCTCACTGATTGAAAAGAGTGTGCAATTGAAACATTACCCATTGTTGATCAACATTATATTTATAAGTGTGCTATCAAATATTAATTTATTCATAAAAGTGTGATATATATATATTGTTTAATGTTTTCGAATAAATCTTTTAATTTGCAAACAAACCTACTTCTTGGCTCAGTGAGGTCAGGGGGATTCAAAGAGAGGGGCGTTATACAAGGGTTTATCATCCAGATCTATGAACTTGTCATAAAAATATATAAATAAGGGCTTTCCTTGGGCATCCCACACTAGGCATTGATTTAGTTGGAGTGCTGAATTGAAGTCACTTAACACTACTATAAGGGAAGGACTTTGTAAGAATAACGGTTTATAATTATAAAATTGTGTATTGTGTTTTATTGTGTTTTACCTGCTTTTTCCATACATAGTACTTCTCTGAATTGGTCATGACTTGCCTTGTTATTTCTTCCCTTAGTGTGCTACATTGGAGTGTTCTATTACTAATCTAACTGTGTTCAGTGCTGGAGCTCTTAATGTATATATATTGGTAGTGTATGTTTAGTATCATACTTGAAGGTGGATTTAATTGCTAAGAGTTGTCCTAGACATACATAAATAACTGCATTTGTATACATTCTGCCTAGCCTATATTATTAGGAGTGGGTATGTTTAACTGAACCCTTCTCCACTCTCAGACTCTCCTAAGTCGTAGCCTTACTGCTCAGTCACACCATCTTTATAGAGTTTGGCCAGACATTAGTGTCTTTTCCTATATAGCACTATAATGTCGCCTCTCCAAATCTATCCGCAGGGTTGATTCTGAAAATCCTTCTTTACAGGTGCCTTGAGAGAGGTGATGTCACATATCTGATCAATCTGTAGTACTGTGTTCCTGTGGTTAGAAGGGGTGGAAGTAGAGTGCTACAGTGAGTTGGGAAAAAATCCTGTATATTGTCTTTGCTGGCTTCCAGGCAAGGCTGCCCTGGAAACTTTGGTTGTGATAAGGGCCAAGAACACATGGACAAATACGAATGGAGTTAGGAGACAACAGGGAAAACGGAGGTGGGATAGGGACTGTCATCCAGTAGCTGCCCTGGCTCCCTTATGAGGCTAAGACCCCAGGCAAAACAATGAAATAACCAGTGGAAGAGAGCACAGATGGAGAAGATGTGCACATTTTCTCTCTCTGGTTGCTCCACTTCCATTGTCTAAGCTGGGGTGAAGGAAGGCCAGGGACACATGGGCCAAAGGGGAAAAATGGGCCAAAGCACAAATGGAGGGGGGTTGGAAGCTGGATGGATAGGGACCTACAGTCAGTATGTTGATGATAACCAATGGCATAGGCAATGTAGTGCTGCCGAGAATGACAGGGGCAGACTGGTATAAGCATCCCATAAGGTGTCTCTGTGCCAAAACCTGCATAGTTACCGAACGGGCTTGGACTTGAACTGATGCTTTTTACTTTGATATCACAGAAGCATATCATCAATATTTGATTGCCTTTCCTTTTACAATATAGAACAACCACATGTAAATTATTCTGCCACACCTTAGTCCGAAAGAAGAGAACGTATATGACATATTCTACATGCATAGGGTAACAAATAGACCCAGATGCACCCCTGCAATGCTGAGTGTTGTCATCAAGGGGATGCTTGAGTCACTAGACACAATAAGAGAGGGGTCTAAATTGGTATAGCCTCATTAGTTTGGGCTTTAAGGTGTCGCCTGCAACACCTTTAAGCCGAAACTAGTGCATTGGAGTACAGCTGGGGGGGAATGGCATATGAGGTGGGACAAAGAGCCTTTAGGTGTTGTTTGGTTATTTGCCCACCCATTGACTGGCCATGGCCATGCTAATTCCTATGGCAATCACCACCCAGTTCCTGCACCTTCCCGCCCAAACACCTCCCCACAGGAACTCTTTGAGCTCACTTTAATCAAGCCCTACTATCAACTTTTCCTTAAAGTGCCTGTGGGTGTTTTTTCAGTGCAATCTTTTGAGAGTTAATAACTTCATTGGAGTTGTAAACCCAGTACTGGTGTAATAAAAATGTTTTACCAGTTCTGCCTTCAGCCACTCAATTTATAGTCACTCTGCTTGTCGTTCACTGTGGTCCTGCTGAAACGAAGCATTAGCAAAGACAGCAGTTTTGGCTTATGTATTAGTCATTCAAAACCCAGTATCGCCAGAAGCCAGAACAACAACACTCAATCGATAAGAACCTATAAGTGAAGAAACTTTCAATAAACTAATAAAAGACACCAACCTCACAGATACTCCAGTAACCCAAGCCCACCGAGCAGATAAAAAACTCCTCAGCCACAGAACACCAGCCTCACACTTTTGACTACTAATTAATATATCCCTAAATACAGGAATAGTACCTAAAATGTTCAAATCGGCATACATCAAGCAACTGCTAGAAAACGAAACCGGAAATGCAGAAGACCTTACCAAATACAGATCTTTATCAAATCCACCTTACCAGTTGAAAATCCTGGAGAACCACATCTACAAAGAAGTACTCAACCATGAAGAAAGCAACAGAATACTCGACCAATCCCTTGTTGGCTTCAGACCCATGAGAGGAACTGAATCAGCACTTTTGTCCATATGGGACAAACGAAACATAAACACAGATAGCAGTACCTATTTGGTCTCATACTACTAGACATATCAGCCCTCTTCAACATAATCAGGCACACAACACTAATAAAGAGACTGGAGTAATGTGACATATAAAACTCTGCACTACAATGGCTGAAATTCTTCCTCACCAACCAAACAGAAAGAAAACACTTATCGCCATTCACATCTAACATCACCTGCAGCATACCACAAAGATCAAGCCTCTGCGCACTCCTCTTCAACATCTACATGGTCCCCCTAATGAAACTCATTTAAACCCATGACTGACAGCCTACAACTGCGTAGATGACACCCAACTCATCTTCAAGATACCCTCTGTTCTAGGCCAAGGCAGCACCCTCAAAAAATGCCTCACCGGCATATACACCTGGATGACATAAAACGATCTGAAGCTAAATCCAACCAAAACAGAAATAATGATCTCCCCACCAGAAGACAATGCAACACAAACATACCTGGGCTAACCACCACGCACAGGAACCCAACCGGATATCATCAGTGATAAAAAACCTGGGACTCCTCATGGATAGCAGACTTTCCCTAGAACCACAAGTCAACGCGACAGCAAGGAAAAATGCTTCAAACTCCTGTGACTAATAAGAGGGATACTCCAATACCTCAATTACTCACACCCTTGCAATTATCTCATCTGTACGATCAAGACTAGATCACGCAAACAGCCTCTCCCTTGGAATGCCATTACCCACAAATTGCTACATGGACAAGGAGCCACATTTTTCGAAGCTAAAATCAACTGTTACCAACCAGGAAGAACCCTGAGATCGAGCAATGATGTCCAAATAGAAACAAAATACTATGAGAAAAGGAAATTTGGAGGAACTGCATAATGGAACTCGGTACCAAAGATCAACGGAAGACCACCTAACTGTCAGAAAATTATTGATAACCCAGCTATTCAACTCACCAAGGCAAGGATAAAAACGCACACCCCTACGAACTCTGGGAGCAAATCAAACATGGGACAATATTGATTAAAAAACTAAAAATAAAAGCAATACACACCCAGAGACAAACAGAAACCGACTAACCACCCACTCCTCTTTTCCACACCTGCATACCTCTCACGTGCAACACCCCCCCAAAAAGGGTCAGAAAAACTACACACCAAAAAACTGGAAAACTACACACCTACCGCCAACCAGGGCACAAAATCAAAATGTTGCAAACAACAAGCAACCCAGATGCTGGGACGCTACCCCTCCAGACATAACAATCCAAGTGCACACAGCAACGCACACACAGAAAGCTCACATGCACAGATGCCAGTTTCTCCTGGTTCTGCAAGCATCAACAGAAGATCACAACCTCTATTCTATTCCTCTTCTGTCTCTAGCCAAGCTCGCCCACTATTCTGACAGAGCCACATGAGTGCCTGGACACCATGCACATGGTCGCAGCGTGCAGTATAAATCATCATAACATATCATAACATAACATTTGCCAGGCACTGCTACTAGATGCCCAGGTACTCAAACCATTTTGCACCTTCTATCCACAATGGGCAGTTATTGGCACTATGGATGTGCCTGGCAAGTGCCTTTCCCATGCCTATACACAAGCCCAAACTGTTGGCATTGCCAGTGCTTGTTTTACTTGGAAGACACATCAAGGTCACAAAGTGTGAAAAACATGCTTCGGTCAAAGCTACTAAGGGAGGAGGGAGAGCTTTTTAAACTTCTGCACTGGTGCTATCAATTTAGATGTATTGTGTGTGCCATGTGGAAAGGAGCAATGGAGGTTTTACCTAATCCTTAATATCTAAACATGCTTGAGCTGGGCAAAAATTAAGCGGCTTGACTTTTGTAGTATGTGTGCATTTTTACTTTAAAAGAAAGAGATTCTGCTTCAATGTCCGATCTTTTACATTTGAAATGTGGAGAAACATTTATTTTGTGTTCCTCATTGTGTAAACAGAAAAAAATGAAAAATCAGATTGCGTGATCACTGCATGCACTTGGCTCCAAATGTTATGTAACAGGGTGCTAGCTAAATCTGAAGGAAGCCACATCCCATTGAGCATCATTCTCTAAGGATGTGTGTAGATATGGGACTAGGCATGGGTACACTCATCCTTAGACCCTGCTTTCCCTCCACGGCCCTGCTCTTCTAAAAGTGTTTTGGGGAGAGGAACACATATCTTTAAATCAGAAGAGGCCTTGGACTCTGATGGGAGCAATCCCACACCCAGAGGTCAACTCGATTGTATCCATGCATCAAAAGCGTTAGTCTGTCAGAATGATAATATATGGATCTTGCTTACAAACACTTTAATGTTGGGGTGAGGTTTGTGAAAAAAAGAAATCAGCAACAAGCCCAGTGTGCAATACGTACAGTGTAACTCAAGCACACAACCCATTTTATAACAAACATGTTTGTCGAATATGGATTCCTATGTTACCTAAATGCTCTTTGATTTTATGCAAAGAAGGTGAGGAATATTCATTGGTGCCATTTGTGCCCCTCCCCGTTCTCATAAAGATATTTTGAAAGAATACAATAGAAGTGTGCCTGACTGTCCATTTTCAAATGATCACCTTAAATATGTATTGTAAAATGTTAAAAAGAGGCAGTTTACAGTGATCATTTCCTTTTTTATAGCTTCGTTTGCCAAAAGTACACATCATTTTCTATCACAAAGTCCTTACTTCTTGGAGATAGTCATCAATGAAAACAAATTAATCCCTTTCTTCCGTGTGGACGAAGGCAATATTTCGTTTTGCACGCTGGACCCTGATACCCCGGAGGAAAAGCTGAACCTGCATATTTGTTACAGTGTGCAAAAACACTAATAGCAATAAAAAAAATAGAAAGTAACAAATGCAGTTGTTGACCCTGCAGCCAGATCCTGTTTTTTTAAGTTCTGTCAGAAGCCCAGCAACGCCCACTGTGTGCCTCTCTCCTCTCCATACTAACAACGTGTCCTCAGTGTGATGGCAACCTTCCTGCAGGATACATGCAATGGCAAGTGACACTATGGGCCTCAGTACGAGGCCGGCGGTAAGGGGTTAGCGGCACCGGTAAGGATGCCAGTGCGTTAACCCCCTACCGCCACATTCCGAGGTCCATTAGAGGGTCCCACTAAGGCCGGCTAGTTTCACCAGTCGCCCATAGCGGGAGCCGCTAATGGACCAGGGTGCGAATAACATGCCTGCTATTTGCAGGCCCGTTATTAGCTCCTTCCCCATTCCCATTGAGCCCTATGGGGGCTCGAATGGGAATGGGGAATGGTTTTCAGAATGGGGATTTACCGAGTCCTCCAAGTTTGGAATGACCCGGTAAGTCCCCATTCCATCTACCCAGAAGCGGGTTTGGAGGCAGCCATGGTGTTAATAGCACCATGGCTACCTCCAACCTCGTAATGAGGCCCAATGTCTCAAAATACCTGGGCGCTCCCCACCTCACAGGATGCACTTGTCGCTGTGGCTCTCATTAAACCTCTAGCTATGAAATCCCCAGTAACACCCATTCGGGATATCTGTGCTCTTTCTCTGGTTGCACTGCTGTCAGGGTGACTGCGGCCGTGGCTGCGGCAAGTGCACGCCTGTCACCATGACTGTCGCCCACGAAGAGTGAAACAAAGGCAGAGAGAGAAAGAGAGCGCAGAGAGAGAGAGAGAGAGAGCGCGTCATTGGCATATGATGTGCAAGGGACAGCCAGATTGCTATCATGCTGGCATAAACAAATTGGCAAAACTATTCCCTTCCATTGCAAACATCTTTAGGGAGTATGGATTCGGCAGCACTGTTTGCTCAATTCAATGTTACACAAAGTGCAAAATTGGTGCTACGTGCACGTGTTCGTTTTTTTGCACCAGTGCAAACATTCAATAATCTGGACCCAGATGTGTATGTGAGAAAGTCCCACTGACTTATTTATTGGTAAAAAAAAGTTACAGTTGCCAGTGCTAGCAGAGCAAAGAGCTCTGAAAAATGATCTTTACACTGAAGTGTACAGCTCTGACAGCGCACCTTTTACAAATCTTCCAAATCTGCGTCAAATGATAACGATTCCATATTTGGAATGGAAGCTAATTCATAGGAAACCTGGATCACAATACCCATTACTAAAAGTCTTCAAATCCTTTGTGATTTAACATCATGACAATTCCATACAAATGGAAACATGAAATGAACGATTAGCATTCAAGCATCCTCTCTCAGCTGTCAATGCTTCCTTATTTTGTGTTTCCTGACATACGGTAAATACACTGTTCTTTGGGTGTTACTCTATACACATCTCCAGAGAGGGTTAGCCAACTGGCTGGGTACAATTACAGCGGACTAGCACTTGAGGGAAAGAAGATCTGGGTACACGTATGCCCACGTGGTAGGCCGTTCTATAATAATATGATCTTGTATATGTTCATGTGTGCACCCTGTGACATTCCAGTGAGAATGTGCGTCCATAGCGCGGTTGCAGGCAGCAACACCTTGCCTTTGTGCTGGATAACATTCACAGTATTATGTGCTCGCATGCAACTAACAAAGTTCCAGGATGCAGTACGCAAACCTTGATGTTCGTGCAAAGTTGAATACTTGCATGGTGCAAATGCAACATCGCCAAATATCTGAAATGTGTCTAAAGTCACACTCGAATCTAAACCGAATAAAGTGCTTTTGCAGCGCAATGATAGCACTTTCTAACTTGCACTATGTGCAAAAAGCGAACTAAGACCATTCACAAAGTCCTTTCATAGCACTGTTGATTTAATTACATCCCATGGTGCAAAATCATGTAAAAAGAAAAAACACAAACATACAATTCCCAAATACAAATAACCAGTCCCACTGCAGAAATATTTTTAAACAAATAGAATCTTCTAAAAATGCAATCAATAATATGCAAGTTTAAATAGATGCTCATTATAATAAGGAACTATATAGAAACTGGCCGGGTGGATAGCTGAGGTCCAACACGCGCACCTTGGGACCCGGACGAGGCTTTGATACCCCGGTCAGCCTGGTTTAGCCCTTCATCTCCCCGAAACAGTGGTCGAAGTTTAGGAAAAGAAGTAGTGGATTTATGTTCCCTGCAGGCCTGCTCTGCTCCCCACAAACCCCATAATCTCAGCCCCTCCCACACACAATACACCCCCCCCAAACACTTGCACGTGCTGTTTAAGGGAACGTTCAGTGCAGTGCAAGTTTAAACTTCCTCCTTAACTTTTATTTTAAAACGAAACCAATAAAAGTATAGGAGCTGTAAAAGGTCATTTAAAAAAGCACAGGAGCACCGCTCCTGACCGCTCCCACTCACTTCCACCACTTCCCGAAAATGATAAACTGAGTACCGCCGGTGGCTAATAATGGTGATACTGACTGTTACAGCTCCGATATTAACTGCTATATGAATCATGACATTATTATATCCTCAACCATTTCAGTACCTGGCCCAATAATAAGGCTAATAGTCACATACGATAAGTGTTATAACTCCTCAGAAAAGGACAGCAGAATCAAATCCCATTTTCTAAAGGCAGGCTCTGAATCAGAATAGTCACTTATGGACATATGAGGTAGCCTTAACATTTAAGTGCCTATATCTATGATGCACTTGGATAGTGGTAAAATATGCATCTATTTAATACTGAAATCTCAAATAGAAAATTGAGGATTATTCACATGCATGTGTCTAGCCGCTGTAAGAAATTCTGAAACGCCGGCAATATAAGAAAAGTGTCGCTCTGTGGTGGAACCACACATTTCTTATTTCTCATTATTCTGAACACAAGCAAACATGGAGGCATATGGCGCAATATGGCATTTTCAATAAGTTGAATTGAATTGAATTGGATGTGGCATTCTGGCCCTATGGCAGAATATTGGCCCTAGTGACTGTCACATTCATAGCCGATGCCCGTCGGTGGGTTTCTCCTCATGATGTGCCAGTTTAACAACAACATTTTCACTGGTAACCATATGGCAGCCTGTGTGGCGTCACACCGGGGAAGAAGTGGAAGAGTGGAGGAGGGAAGGCCAGAGCTTTGTTGCCTCTCAAGTTACTAGGAACTTGAAGGCAACATGTTTCTTCCCTCTTGTGTCACCCAGGGGCAGCCTTCTTGGTAGAAGGGATCTTTTTGTGATCTAAATACAAACAACGGAGGTTACAGTGTTTGCTAGAAGGGAGCTCTCGTTGGGTCAAGCAACGTTATTCATTTGTAACGAACTCTGCAGAGAAAACCAAAACACTGCCTATCGGCCTCATTACACGGTATGCGGTAAGGGTTTACCGCTACCGTTAAGGGCACCGGTACCGGTAAACCCTTACTGCCTTACTACGAGGTCCCTTTACCGGACCCGACCTCAACGGCTGGTTTTACCAGCCGTTAAGGAACGGGCCCGCAAAGGGACCTTGGTGCTAATTACGGTACCGCAATTTGCGGTACCGTAATGACCTCCTTCCACATTCCCATTGAGCCCTATGGGGCAAAAATGGGAATGGGGAAGTGCCTTGGTGAATGGGGAACTACCAGCCCCTGTTGCTCACCTTGGAGTAGGCCGGTAATTCCACCATCCACCAAGGCGGGCATGGTAAAATACCAGTGACAACCATGGCGCTAATAGGGCCATGGTTACCGCATACCGTGTAATGAGGCCCTTTGTTTTCAATTTGGAAAATGTTGCTGTCGAAAGTGGTGCTATGGGTCAGCTACGCCCCTATTGCTCCCTCTATGTGGGGTTTGTTCATTCAGCAGCACAACATCGCCCCACCACTCCTCCCACTCACCTCAGAATGGCGGTGCAGGAAATAAGCAGGAGGGATGGTGGCTTTCCACTCCACGACAGTTTACCTTAGGCCTCGCATTCTGGTTTTAAATCCTTTTGCAAGGACCTGAGATCTTGGCTCATCAATTGATTCCCGTCCTACCTGCGCCTCCCCCGACCCCCTGGTTTTGGTGATCCTACAGTGCCAAGGGACCACAAAATCACGACAGTGCAAGAGACTACTCTGGTGCTGAACGACACACTTTATACAAACTTGATGAAGATGATAATATATGACGTTGATTTGAACGTTCCCAAACATCATCCAAACTCAATGACAGTTTACACGAGGGTCCTCTGTATCAGCCCTTTCCCACATGTCAGGTTTTGTGGATATTGTGTCAGCCTTTTCTATCAGCATTTTAGAGATACTGGGCCTCATTACGAGTTTGGTGCTAGCCATGAAGCTATTAGCTCCATGGCGGCCGCCAAACCGGGCTCCATTACCGGGTTCCCAGAATGAGGAATTACCGGCCATTCCGAGTTCGGAGGGCCCGGTAATTCCTCCCTCTGGGAACCCGGGCTCGGACCTTCCCCATTCCCATCTGCGCCCCCATAGGGCTCAATGGGAATGGAAGAGGGAGCTAACAATGGGCCGATTACGACCGGCTCGTTGTTAGCTCCCTCTTCCCCTCACGGGACCCGGTAATGACGCCTGGTTTTACCAAGCGTATTTACCGGGTCCCGCGGGGGGACCTGGTAATTTTGCGGAACGGGTTCAACGGGTCTGCCTCAATTAGCGGAGTCCATTAACCCGTTCCACGAACCTTGTAATGGGGACCACTAAGTTCTTAGTATACTGCTTCTCCTTCGTTCTGATTGATAGATGTACTTGTGTAAGAGTTGCAATAATTCATACCACGTTTAACAGGCAAATAATTCATATCAGGCAGGAGCACCTTTTTAAAAATGGAGTGAAAAGGAGAGCGGGGGGGGGGGCAATTAAAAAATAAATCAGGGATGTGTTTTCTTCTTGGAATTCTGCAGTGAACACTTGTAGTGATGACAGCAGGTGTGAACAATTGTTCTGATGGAACTGCTGAGAGTATGGTCATGATGACAATGTTAGGAGTGCGGATGGGCTGCAACCTAGGATGTAAGATCCCATCTTGTACATCAAACCCCAAGTCAACATAACATCACTAACTAAACATGTACAGGACAGGCCAAGAACATTATCAGAACCTCCATCCGCTCCTGTCCACCATCCCACCCAGACAGACTTTTACAGCATTGATTGCGCTAACCTATACCAAATGACCTTAAAAGCTACAAACAATATAGAACCATTCCCACTAAAATGTCAAATGCTCTTCAGCATCCCTAATGTATCCCTGGGGGATTAGGTTAAGTTATCTCTAAATATCCACTGCATCTCTGTAATCTTAAAACATCCCAAGTGTGGGATAAGCGCACCAATAAACCACCAAAACTCCACAGAAGAACCCACATTCAAGCCTAAGGAGATCTCCTCTGGAAACATTTACTCTTAAACGAGTCGTTGAACTGCACTATTTAATGTCCAATAAACACATTCAACTCTGTCCGGTTCAAGGAAAGATGCTCCTTTTAGCTCACTTAGCCTGTCATCAAAATCAAAACGACACCTGGGCCTCGTGTGTGAGTGCTTGTTTCTCTTGTAGGAAATTATTGTATTTCCCAGGCACACTGTTGCACCCACTCTGTCTGCCTCGGGTACTATGCATAGCATCCTAAATAAATCAATGAATATATGTTTTCTCATTAAGCTAGACTGTCAGCCCAGAATGTACAGTAACTTGTGTTATGTTTAGCACTGGAACTAATTTGGGTTGGGACAAAGCTGTTCAATAACCATTCAGGGTACAAATAACACTACCTTAGGCTCCCTTATAACTGTTTTATATCTTTAGGGCCCGATTCATGGAAAAGTGGAACTTTCTCCCGCAATTAACACGCGCCAAGAACGAAACTGCGCAAACCTGCATGCAGAATAAAAAATGCACGCTCCGCATATTCATGGAATTTACTGCACAAAGCACCGTATTTGCAAGTCACGCCTGGAAAGCCCCCAACACGCCCCCACGCAAAGCATAAACAGCCAGAACTGCTACCTTTGCGTGCTCCCCCGGGCGCGAATACACGCACCCTTCTATGCAGAGAGGCTGCGCGGTTGGTTCAATGAATACGTGTCATTTGGTGCAATTGTGGGCATGCCGTACCTCGTAATGCCCACTTTTTCACATGTTATTCCCCATTTTCTGTGTTCCGCCACCTTCCCAGCCCTTTGCACAAGCCATGCACATGCTCTATGTGGTGTCTCATGCAAGGTGCTCGACAGCTCGCAGAGATGTGCCAAGCCTCCACGAACTCCATTTGGGTCCTTGAGAAGTCCCACGCATTCGATTCCATTGTACTGGGGAGTCTGCCGGCTGGGCCCATAGAGTCGGGGTTTGATCCGAAGTACTTTAAGACGAGATAGCTGCACCTTTGAGATGGATGGGGGTGCAGATTTATTACTCCAACACCAATCAATAAGGACAACTAAATGGTTTGGCAAAGGCAGTCCGTTTAATGACAAGTACAAAAAACGGAGAGTCATGGAAATCAGCAGTGATGCGATCGTCCATCTCGCTTCAACTCCCACGAACTTCATAAAATCAACATCATTTTTACTAAAAACTCATCATAGCTGACGTGTAACACTCCAAAGTTAATAAGCATTTCTATTGGTTCGGAAAAGGTAACTTTAATATAGGTGCTATATCTGTATATGGTAACAGAGTGAGGGGATTTGGTAAACACTGTCAGGTGGGAAACTAAGCCCTTCCTTCAAAAATTACTACTGTAGATGTCACTAAAAGTATGACGTCCTATTGGTTCTACTAACTATAGGACCCTAGATTATTTGGTCCATTGTGATTGGTTTGGCACCAACCCCATGCATACATTTCTACTTTGCTAGCAGCACGCAGAATGGACAGCCAGGTGCAGTGTGCCCCCTCAGCTACCCGGCCTTCCTCCAATTAAGGTTACAATCAATCATCACATCAACAACAAATGTGTCAATTATGTTACTGTGGTTGGCCTCGAAACTGCATCTTCTGACTGAGAAAGTTCTGCTATCTTCTCCTGGGCGGATGCCACTAGTAGGTGTAAACTTGTGCTTCTCCTCGCTCGGATGGTCACGTGATGCAGACACCGTGAATTTGCCTAGTTTCTCTCGATTTGTACATGTAATTCTTATTTGGCTTGTCACCTGCCTACGCTTCCTTATCTTGACCTTTCAGAGGCAGGATATTATGTTCTTAAATTTCAATTAGATGTAGCTACTGTTCGCTTCTTCTATTGGTATGACCTTGGCTCCTTTGGCATGAGTTGCATCTGCTGTGTTTCGATTCAGCCGTTTATACTTGTTTTGCTAGAATATGAAGCTTGTCGGGTTTGGCCTCTAGTAAGCTAAGTTGATCTGCTTTTATTGCAAAGTGGACTTGTACTTATAATACTGTGCCTTGTTTTGAGGTAACATTATGTAAACATGGTGCTCGCCGCTCTATTCTTCCACTAAGCATAGCAAGCCGCACTGGTTTCTTAGCTTCTTGCGTTTCAAGCATATGTACAGACGTTAACTAGTTGAATATCTTCATTCTTGCTTACAGCTTAAGCTTCTTGCATTTTGACATCGTCCCTTCATTCTATGTTCACGATATCCTTATTCATAACGTTTCGTCTCTCTGCATCATTCTATGGTTGTCATTTCTTCTATCTTCAAGTCGGTTTGGACCCTCGTGACGTCACCATTCGTCTTCCATTAAGGCCTTTCTGGGTTCTTCCGGGACGGTACTTAAGCAATCTTCATTTCGTCTTATTTGCTTGTAGAGTTTTCTTAATGGATACCTTACTGTCCATGGTGTTCTTGGTATAGGTACGTCAATAGGTGCTGTTCTTCTAATGGGTACTGGGCAGAGCCCTACTGCGGCTCTCTATTGGTTTATTTGCTCATCATATGTCAGATATCTCGGTGTGAACATTCCTGGTACTTCAAAATGGACAATTGGAGTGCAGGCTTTATTTGGGACCTCCTCTACACTCCCCCATCTGAGCGATTCATCGACCACTTTCACTTCTGTTTCTAGATCCATTTTGTTCTATTCTGTTCTTCTGTATTCTTCCTCACTTCTTCTCTTGGGTTCATTCCTTCTTCATCTTCTGGATATACACATGATGGCCTGAAGAAGTGTCTCTTTGGAGTCCATATCTTTATAACTCCCTTCAGGCTTCCTGCGTTCATCCTTGTTCCAGGTTATCAATTGACATTGTCCATTCGGGCTGCAGTAAATCCATCTTCCCACATAGTTTCTGTGCTTCTGTGCTTCTTGCTGGCCTTCACAAAGTCTCTTATTTCTTCTTCAGTCAGGTCTTTGGGCTTCCATCCTGGCTCGACATCAATCATGATCTTCATCCCTATAGCTCTTTTCGCAGTTTTCTGGAATTGCGAGATTATTATCTTGATAACACAAAATCCTAGTACTATCATTACTAGCAGGGCTCCCAGAAACTTGAATATGTCTGCCATCCATTGTGGGACCCATGCGAACAGTGATCCAAACTAACTGTTATCATCAACTTCGTCAGTTTCATCAATCATTTGGTTCTGTAATTTTGTCAGCATACCTATGGCTTCAGTTAAGGTTCGATTCTCCTCATCGTATGATGGTATGAACGTGCAACATGATTCTCCTATTTTTTCACACACTCCTCCATCCATAGCTGTGATCATGTCATGCACATATCTGTTCTGGAGAGTCATCAGTCGGATGGCTCTTAATTCTTCTTTAATTGCATTAAATCCTTTTATGGTCATGTTAATGGTCTGTAGTAACTCCCATCTGGTTATCTGCAACCATTTAGTATTTGCTTCAACCTGAAATCCTGGCATGAAAATCATTGCATAACTGATGAGATGAGGCTAAACAGCCTGTATTCGTATGGGATTGCATGAAAGGCGTCTTCTGATTGGGCAGAGAAGTAATTCTCTCTCTTCATTCGAGTTGTCAGTTCCACAGATCTCTTCTTCCTCAGGTGAGCATCTGCTTTCGGGAAACTGTCAATATTCAGGTCACTTTTCGGGATCACCAATGCTGGAACGTGGACGTTCACTATCATGCATATGCCTATCCAGTCTCTTGGCAGTCTGGTGTATACTTGGGATCCACATGCCCAATAATGGTCCATAATCACTGTAGTTCCATGTACCATTCCTGGAGCGTCAAAAACTCATCCACAGTTCTGGTTTTCTCCCATCTTCCTTGTGCCGTTATTTCTGAAACAGAACTTTGGGCTTTCTAGTGGCACTATCTGCAAGGGTCCTCCTCTATCTTTGACACATGTGAGTATTTTTGCAAGTTTTGGCCATAATGGCTTTGTACCCATACTGGCATTGGTCTAGTGTATGGCTGTACTGTGAAACTAATGCTTGTTCCTTTCGTTGGGACATATATGTTTTCCAATACAGTTTCTGCGGTTTCATTTTTCCGTTCCTCTTGCAGCTTCCTTGCGCTTTCTATGTGTGGAAACAATGAGTCTACTATCCGTTGTGTCCATGTAGAGAGTTTCTCTGAGTTGGCTCTTGTTTTCTTAAGAGTTTCTGGCATGATGGTTTCTGTTGGTTTTCCTCTTAACTCTTGTTTTCTCACAACATCTGCTGTGGAGTTTCTTATGGCGGGCAGTCTCTTCTTTTCTGCCGTTTCTGTTTGTGGTTCTGTAGTCATTGACACTAGGCCTGTTTCGTGTGCATTCAGTGTTTGCATGCGTGTAGTTGTCAGTGATGTTACTTCATTCATCCCTTGCCGACCCTGTCTCCGGCTCTCCTTTCCATTTGTTACCACAAGAGTGTGTGTATCACGGCTAATCACATTCATTTCAAGTTCATTCATTCCACCATCAGATTTTCTACGGACTGGAATTACTATATAAGGTCTTGGAGTTTTTGTGGGTCTTATGCGTGCATCATTAGGTGAGTGCACTGAATTTGGAATGCTTTGTGCACCAATAAAGAATGCAGTTCTGATCGTTAATGACAATAAAATAACGATGAATATGATGCATAGGTACATTATGCCCCTGTAAGTCAGGCCGCAGCATTTTCTTCCAGAGAAGCGGGGGTGCCTCTCTTCTTGCGGGAGGACCAGGTTGCTGTTCTGGGCCCCCATCTCGATCATTCGACAAAAATATCAATGTTATTATTTCCTTAACCAATATTGTCTTTAGAATACTGCGTTCATGAGTGTTAGGTGTACCACAAGTGTCCCCCCTCTCGCGGGTGACGAATAGTCTCTTAATTCAGGGTACAGTTCCTTTGCTAGACTATGGGAATAATCAAAACAAATAACACTTCAATGAGTCCCATTTACTGTGCATGTTCAAAATAGGTGAACCCCCAATCCACCCCCCTGATTTGCTTCCATCCTGAGGACATGGTGTATGTTGGTCAGATACGAAGAGTAAGGACAGAAAATATCAAATGCAATTGAGTTCTTGACACTGCTTCCTCGATCCGTCCCTCTGCGAAATCTTTTTAGAATATCCTCAGATAGCTCCTCTGATGGTTAGAAAGTTCCACTTGGAGTATGATTCCATGCAGGAGCATTCCCATCTGTGCAACATTAGTTGAATCTCTCATGAAAGTGAGGACGTCAACATCGATTGGTCTCCCCAATAGCGCTGGAAAGTCAGTGACTAGGCGAAAAAGGACGTTGTGTGCCAACCTGCTCTCTTCTGGTGACAGGGACATCTGTCCTGTCTTTTTTGAGGTTCAGGATTATATGTTCTTTCCTTGATGTAAACAATATCTGCACTGCTGCACTGTCCGGTCGCATGGAGTGCAACCAGAATGATTATCTTATTTAAGAGATGGCTCAAATGTTCTGTATTTGCTGAATCTCGAAGAAATGTGAGTGTATCTGTTGTTCTCCCAATGAGAGTTGGACAATCTTCGATTATGCGAAGGAACAGTGTGTTGATGAGCTCATCTATTTCCGCCTGTGTTGGGATCATTTGGTTCTTCCTCACTGTACTCAGGGAGTAAAACAAATAGTTTGGCTATGACAGTGAGCAGTTGTCTTATTATCTTTTCGTTTTCGGGATCTTGTAAAAAGTCAGTGACACTGGTGAGCCTTCCTACCAATGACGGGTATGCCTTTAGCACTAAGTCAAAGTAGGTGATTACGTCTTTTGTGATGTTAATACTGTGGGACACCATAAATGATTCCGAACAGGGTTATTATGCGGAAAGAGTCAGGATATTGTTTTTCTTCCATCTTATATGTCCTCGATCAAAACTTCTGATGTTCTACTTTCTTTATTAAGGCTTTTGTGTGTCTTAGTTCAATGTTCAATAGCTAATGACCTGTGTTGTGACTTATGCATGTAATTTTCTTCTTCACTCTGCAACTATAGGATGCACAGAGTGTCCATTTTGTATGTCCTTTCCCCCTTTTTTGCTTAGAGGATGTGTCCAATTTTAAGCCACAACTTGCAAAAAGTTCCTTGTCTTTTGTCTGGCTGATTATGCATCCTTCTTCCGCGTCATAGATCTTGTCTGCACATGCTGTGGTTCTTCCCCATCGCTCATCGATTCCTCTCGTTGGGGTGCAGGCATGGGGCCTTCTTCGATGTAGGGTTTGATATCACTGAGAAAAATCCATGCTCTCCTGCCTTTCAGTTTCACAGTAGATGGAGTGCAGTCCTCTACTGTAAAAGGTCCATTGACTCTTGGCTCGCCCCACCTTTTCCTTGTATGGTTTCTCACCAAGACGGCATCGCCAGGGAAGACGGGTGGAACACGTAAACCTTGAACTTGATCTGTTGTAGTGTCTCCGTCTGTGTTCTGTGATGTGCTGCACCCTTTTTGTCATCGCTGCAGCTGGTCTGAAATTACAGTAAGGCAAGATGTCATGCAGTTCAGATAGTTTTGCATTTCAGATCCTAAAACCTCTCCTGTTGACTGGGCACATCTAGCTCTGTCTCGGGTGTTAGGGGAGTTCTCATTCTTCTTCCTGTGGCTATCTTGTGTGGCGTAAGATGATGGTCGGAGCCGGGTTGGTTCCAAAGAGCATACAATGCCAGTGGAAGGCAGTGCAACCATCCCTTCTTTAGAGTAAGCTTCAACTTGGCTATCCTTTCCTTTAACAAGCTGTTGAGCCTCTCACAGATCTCATTACCTTGTGGATGATACACAATGAGAACTTGTGCTTTATACCAAGCAACAAGCTAATCTGCGCGAGCACCCCATTGACTAAATGAGGGCCATTATCTGATCTCATGACTTCGCAGACCCCCCATCTGGGGAAAACTTGACTCACTAAAAATGTGGCCGCACAGGTAGAGTTTGGGTGTGTACATGGACCTGCCTCAATCCATCTAGAGAATGGACACAACACAACAATTAAGTATCTGTAACCGTCACATACTTCAATCATGTCGACGTAATCAACGTGCAAGTGCTGAAAAGGCCCATTTGGCCAGGGGATGACTCCTCTCATTACTTTTAATGTGTGCCCCACTGTAGATTTCTGGCAAATTAAACAGTTCACCATGAAAAATGCAAAGTGCACCGCTAAATTCGGTATGAACCAGTCTTCCATGAGCATAGCTGCTAGATTCTCTTTAGTCATATAAGCTGGGTAATGTATCTGCTCCAGCACTATTTTTAATATGGCTACAGGGATTACTGGTTTACCAGTGCTATCTTGTCGCCACAAGCTGTCAGCGCGGTTTAAAGAACACCCTCAATGTTTCCACAGGTTCTTCTCTTCCTGTGGTGCCTCCTCTTGGAGTTCCATTAGTTGTGTTCGCCCCAAATCACTATAGCTTTCAGGCATATTTCGTGCCACCATCATCCTTTCATTGATAGGGATGACTTCCACTTCCATGTTCATCTCATCTTTGGATGCCATTCGTGGCCTCCATGTCTGCTGCGTGATTTCCGTGTGAGATGAAATCTGTCCCTTATGTGTGGGCAGCGCATTTCACGACCGCTATGCCCACTGGGAGCTGTAGTGCTTTTATGAGCCTGTCCAATAAAGCTGCGTGCTGCACTGGTGTCCCGACCGCTCAGAGGTAGCCCCTCCTTTTCCAGCTCACTAAGCCTGCATGCACTGTCGACGTCACAAAGGCATTGTCACTGTACACCGTTACTTCCTGGTCTGCATGATTTTCAATGGCAAGTATCAACGCCAATAATTCTACAGCCTGTGCTGAATGATGAGATGGTATTTGTGCACTGAGAAGTTCTCAAAACTCTCCATTTGCTGTGTGCTTCATCACAGCAACGCCTGTGTACCTCTACCCATCACTTTGGTTGATCCTTGAAGACCCGTCAATAAAGATGATCTCTCCTCCTGCCAAGGCATTTTCTTTAACCCTGCGAATTTCATCATAAAATTCTTCATAATTTGCACAGTCATGCATGGGCTCTCCTTCATTGACTGGCTCTGCTATAACCATAGTTGGGTTTACTATCTTACATCAAATTATTTTAATTGATGGATTTGATATGATCACTTCATAAGCAGAAGCTCTCTGAGATGTCAATGTGCCCTTTGATTTCTCTAGAATGGCAAATAGTGAGTGCTCGACGTACAATGTCATGGAGCATCCCATTACAATGGTTGTGGCCTTTTCTATGGCGAACGCTGCGGCAGCTAAACTTTGTTCGCACGGGAACTGGCTTCTCATTACTGGGTCCAGATTCCCGCTGTAATATGCCAGGGGCTTGTACCCCAATGAGGTTCTTTGAGCGAGCATTGCCATCACAACGATGCCATTTGTGTGCGAAAACAGGTCAAATTCCTGTGCATAATTAGGAATCCCTAGAACTGGTGCTGTGCAAATAGCTCTTTTGAGTTCAGCAAACCCCTTTTCTATGGACTCAGACCATTCAATCTTCTCCTTCATCACTTGGGCCTTCTTTAGGGCCTGAAGTAAAGGCTTAGTGTAAGAGCTGTAGTCCAAGACCCAGGCCCTGACATAGTTGCATAGGCCTAAAAAGCTCTGCATCTGCTTTATCATTTGTGGTTTAGCCATGTTCAATATGGCTTCAGCCCTTTCTGGGGTCACCTTTTTTCCCTCATGTAAGATCAGATGGCCTATATACAGCAATTCTTGCTGACAATATTGTAGCTTTTCTTTGTCAACCTTGTATTCTTTCTCAGCCAGTATAGTCAATAGCTGAATAGAATTGTATCTGCATTGCTCGTCTGTGGTGCTGCAAATCAAGATGTCATCCACATATTGCAGGACCACAGTTTCTAGTGCAATATTGCTTAAGTCCATCTGCAGGACTCTGTTGAAAATGGAAGGGGACTCACAGTACCCCTGTGGTAGCCTCGTGCTTTTCAGGCGCATTTGTGTGAACGTGAATGACGCCAGATCCTGTGAGTCACGGTGCAGCAGGATTGAGAAAAAATACATTTTTCAAGTCAATCACTGGGAAATATTTTGTCTCAACAGGTATATTACATAGGATTGTGGACGGGTTAGGGACTAGAGGGAACTCGGCCTCAACAATATAATTTATTGGCCTTAGATCTTGCACTAGCCTCCAAGACCCCCCTTTATTTTTTTTCACAGGATACACTGACGTATTACATGGTGACTCTGACGTCACTAAGATGCCTTGGTCCATCATGGCGGAAATTTTCTTAAAAATCCCCTCATCTGCTTCTCTGGACATGGGATATTGTCGTGCCTTGGGTAAAATAGCTCCTGGTTTCAATTGAATTCTTACTTCTCCAGTCCCCTTCAAGAGGCCTACGTCATAGGGTCATGTAGTCCATACTGAGACAGGCACCTGGGCCATGTCGCCATCAAAACATTCAGGATGCTTTAGTGCCAGCATCATTCTCTGGGGCCCCTCTCTTTTAATCGTTTTAACCCAAAAGGTGAGACTCACTTCCACCATTGTCTCTCCCATATCTGTTGGTTCTTCAAATAGATCCTTATCAGTGACGTCAGTCACTCGATATCCTTCTTCAATGGCGATTATCGCACACCATTGTCTGCCCTCATCCTCGACTACTTTCCCTCGTACTACAGCTGTGTGTATCATCAAGGGAAATACTTGTCCCTCTTCCTCATGCATCGGTATTCTGGATCAGAATAAGAACTCATCAGGGGTTCTCATGGTTTTTTCTGCCAGGCCTGGTAATCCTGCCATAATCACACGCATACCATATGCAAACATTTATGGCTCTAATGGTATGGCCCTCATGGCTATGTGTCCTGAGTATGCCCTAACTATTTTGCATATGTTTCAATAGTGCATTCCTGGAGTTGAGCATACTATGCCCTCCTCCGTGAATGAGATTGTCATGTTTAACTTCGTCATTAAATCTCTTCCCAAAATATTTACTGGGGTCTGACATAAATATAGTAAAGGCACGTTCATTTCACATTCTCCTATAGAGACTGGAAGTGCATTTGTAAAGGGAACACGACTTGTCACTCCTGTGAAACTCTGAGTATTTATGGCATCGCCGGACAAGGAAAACTTGCCTTCACGAATACACGAGTGTGTTGCACCCGTGTCAAAAAGGAAGAAATATTCTTTATCCCTTATAACGACATCCACCCTTGGTTCCCTTTGATGGTCTGGTGTCACTGATAGGATAGAACACATGGGTTCCCAGTGAGCTGTCCTAGTTCATATACAAATTTGGTGTTGCTGGATTTCCTCCATGAGCAGTGTCATTTCCCATTCCAGGGTTCATGGCCTGCCCTGAGCCCATTGGTTGTGACTGCTGCTTTGGTGCCTGTTGGGATTGTCCTTGTGGAGAAGTCCCCATGCTCTGAGGTTGTGCACCTTGTTGCTCTCCTGGTGCTTGTTGTTGCACCATGTTATTCTGTGCAACTCCCTGCTGAAAGGCTGCAGGTGGATTCACCATACCTGCTCCTGTCCCTTGGCCGTTCTGCATCATGCCTTGGCTTCTGCATGTGCGCACCAAGTGCCCTGTCATTCCACACAGCCAACATACTGGCGGTGGTCAGAATATTTGCCCATTTGACATATCTTGATTACCATTTTGCATATTTTGAAAACCTCCTTGATTATTTTGGAAACCTCCCTGATTACTCTGCCATCCTCTTCCCCTAAATCCTCTTCCTTGTGGGTATAACCCTGCATTACCCTGATTATTTTGCTGTGGACTAGCCACCTGCTGCATACTCGATTGAGCTGCGCTAGTTATCATGGCTGCCTCGAGAGCATATTTTAACAATTTTGTTTGCACCAATTTGGCTTCCTCACCTTTTCGAGTTGGTTCCTTTTTGCGATTCTTTTCCTGCAGCAACCTACAATAATGTGCGATGGTTAACTGTATTTCTGCCCAAGGTTTAGCTTCAATTCCCACCAGCTTCTTGTGCTGTTTCTGTACCGGTTCTGGCAGTCCTTAGCACAATATATGGTAAAATACAGGTATGGATTTTGTCCAAGATTCATGAGTCTCGAGCACCCATGCGTCTTGAAAATTCTGTATATAAATCAACTAAAAAATACAAATCCTCAGACTCTTTCATTTTCTGCATCATTATAGCTCCCATATCGGAAGTATCTGGATATAGAACTCGCAGTGCTTTCCATACGGCGGCTCTACAATTGTTAAATGGAGCTCCATCATACGAGGTATTAATTGTGGTTATACCAGGGTAGCCTGCTCGTGCCCACACATCGTCAGTTCTCTCACCAAGTATGGCGATTAGGAGACCCTTAATGTCCCCAATAGCTAACGTGTTTCCCCCTGTCATTTTTTCTAACTCATGTATCCATTTTCCAGCTCCCGATGTCAATATTGGAAGCTTGTTTTTCAAATGTTCTCAATCCATGTGTGGCCATAGAATATATTTCGGTCTTATTCCCCTTGTAAAGCTTCGGAAATTGGAATGTGTAGCCCTCTCTCTCTTCTCTCATTGTTCTCCTGTCTATTGCAGGGGTAATATTTCCGCATCACTGTCTACCTGTCAATGCCCTTAGTCTGTCTTCATAGGGCGGCGAAGACGCCCCCCTCTCACCATGAGATACTCATTCATATCGGTCAGGCTGCGTGGCTGACTCTGATGCCCTCGGTGCAGATGCGCTAGTGTCTGACCATCTTATTCCCTTCTCCTTTGGGAATCGCATTTCGCTTCGTCTCTCCTCCACATTTTCCTCTCGCTCCTCCCTTTTGGAGTCGGACATTGGCCCTCATTCCGAGGTTGGTGGTAGTCATGGCGCTATTTGCACCATGACTGCCACCAATAACGGCTCTGGCACGGGTATAGTTCAATGGGGACTTACTGGTATAATCCGACCTTTGCGGGGCCGGTAAGTCCCCATTGAAAATGCCATTCTCCATTCCCATTTGAGCCCCCATAGGGCTCAATGGAAATGGAGAGGGCGCTAATAACAGGCTTGTGACTTGCAAGCCCATTATTAGGGCCCTGGTCCCTTAGCGGGTCCCGTCCAGAACGACTGGTCAGACCTGCCGTTCCTGGTGGGACCCGCAAAGGGACCTTGTAGCAGGGCAGTAAGGGATTACCGGCACCAGTCTCCTTACCGGTGCCCGGTATCCCATACCACCCAACTTGGAATGAGGCCCATTGTCTGTCCCCAATTCGTGCAACTTCTTGCATCGTCTTGGTTCCTACTGATTTCTAATCTATTTAGGGATAGTTCCCTATTTCTACTACTTCGGGTGACATCCTCAGTGTCGTAAAGCTGAGTGCTCTCTAGGCGCTCGTTTTCCCCCTCCCCTTTGGGTATTTGTTCTAGCCCCATTTGATCATATATTCTATCGATAGTTTCTCCGATGCTTCTGGTGTCGAAGTCATCGTCAATATTTGCCCTAGACGTGACTGGTACTGAATCGTACTCAGGAAAAAATTCTTCGATGTCTTCCCAATCTACCACTGAAGCGGGTTTTTTAACCTCTCTCCCCAGATATTCAAGATCGAGTGCTCTCTGTCTTCGCTTACGTTCTATGTCCTCATCGAACTCCTTGCATTTCCTCGCCTCTTCTTTGACCCTAGCTTCTTTCTTTCTTTTTTCATTTTTACGTTCATCTGCCCTTTGAATTTCCTCATCTCTTTGTATTTTTATTCTTTTCTGACGTATCCTCTGCTCTTCTTCTAACCTCTGCTGTTTCTGTCTGTCTTGATCATTGGCTGCTCTTGGGTTGCGATCGAGCTGTCTCTCTTGCTCTTCGCGATATAGCTGTTCTCGTCTTTGTCTACCTTTCTTTCTTATCCTCGTCTCTTATCTCCTTCTCTTTCCCCTTTCTCTTTGCATCACCTAACTTCTCCTTCTGTTTTACGTCATCAATGCCTTTGCCATTGAGTTTCAATAAAATGTGTCCTCCCATCCATTCGTCTTTTTGGAATGCTATCGCATCAGTTCTACTTTAGTTTCCTTTCCATCGCTCTCCTTCTCTCTCCTTGTCGGGAGATGTACTTGTCTGTGCCTTATCTCTTCTTGCGTCATCACGTCTCTACTTGTCCCGTGGGCCTGCTGAGGTAACATTCTCGTCCTTATCCTTCCCTTGATTTTCATCACTACTATGTGTAGGTGACTCATAGGCAGGGTTGCTCTACTCCGTGGCTGCTTTGAGCTCCCTCAGTGGGTATAACCCTTGTCCTTACTTTCCCAATTTTTGTTTCGGGTGGGGCAGGTGGCGCGGTAGGCATCTCACCCCCCTCTGTGCATATATTAAGTATTCAGTCTGCTGGCGGCTCTTCCTCCTTTCCCTGTTCATACATTTTCCACAACTCGAGAACAGCAAGGCGTTTTTCCAACTTCTTGCCTGAATATGTGGCATGCAAATATGTCGTCATATGTTGTAAGACGGCTTTAGATACAGACCCATTTTGTGGCCATGGCATGAACATCATGTGTGCGGTACCTTTAACCCACTCGGTACTATATTTCTTTACCTTGGGTGCGTGTTTTGGCAACTGCTTGCATAAGTGTGCCAATGGAGTAATGTCTTCCATGCTTAAATCTGATCCCCTTCTTCTTATATAACACTTGTCCATGTTTTCGTGTGACTTAAACAACTTCTAACAATATGAGCAAGCACCAAACACCGCAAGCTCCAATACAAATTTTCACAAAAATGTCATATCTTCCAATTTACTGAAAAATATTATTCTTTTTCTTCTGAGCTGTAAAATCACACACAGTTTGGATCCGTTTTCTCAAAGAAAGAATTTTAGACATATGACATCACAACAAAAAACATATATGACAGATGCTTGACAGACTAAAAAAGACGCCAGCTGGAAACAGATATCTCTGCCTCTAATAATTACCCCTTCATGGAGTGTAACCGTACCCCTTTCACAACGTCTTTAAACGTTGTGGTAGTCTAATCATTCCCCATTATGTGGGACTCTGGGTACACGTTTCTTCTAGCCGCTATATTAAAGCGAAGGAATAAGGCGTATCCTCTCACTTCTCGGGTGTCTCCCCCGGTATCCTCTCACTTCTCGGGTGTCTGCCCCGGTAACCTTTCACTTCTCAGGTGTCTGCCCCGGTAACTTTTAACTTCTATATTCTTGAGTCATTATCCCCTTATAAATACAGTCTTCTCTACTTCTAACTGTATTTTGTTTTCTTCCCGCCTCCCTCCGTTACCTTTTCCCTTTACTTGTTCTAAGGCATGCACTATTTTCCAAAGCATTCAATTTTTGTTTCACTCACCATTCGCATGGTTCCTCTCTGGACCCTCGGGATCACTGCCTTTGTTACCGCCTTCTTCAGTTTTTCGCCTGCTCAGCTGCCCGTAGGAATGGGAAGGGATGCGTGGGGAACACGGGTCCCTTCAGGCCCTGACTGCAGTCTTTTTATGCTACCATTGTCTACAGAGAACTTCACGGTCTACTCAACCGAATGGCAAAGGACTCGTGATATTGCCAAAGACCTAGAGTTACTTTATGTCGACGGTCAATAGGTGTCTTACTTAATCAATAATCATTAGTCGATAAACAATCAAATCTCTGCTACCAAGTGTACTGGGGAGTCTCCCGGCTGGGCCCATAGAGTCAGGGTTTGCTCCAAAGTACTTTAAGACGAGATAGCTGCATCTTTGAGATGGATGGGGGTGCAGATTTATTACTCCAACACCAATCAATAAGGACAACTCAATGGTTTGGCAAAGGGAGCCCATTTAATGACAGGTACAAAAAACGGGGAGTCATGGAAATCAGCAGTGATGGGATCGTCCATCTCGCTTCAACTCCCACGAACTTCATAAAAACAATATCATTTATACTAAAAACTCGTCATAGCTGACGTGTACCACTCCAAGGTTAATAAGCATTTCTATTGGTTCGAAAAAGGTAACTTTAACATAGGTGCTATATCTGTATATGGTAACGGAGTGAGGGGATTGGGTAAGGACTGTCAGGTGGTCGTCTAAGCCCTTCCTTCAAAAATGACTACTGTAGACGTCACTAAAAGTACGACGTCCCATTGGTTCTACTAACTGTAGGACCCTAGATTATTTGGTCCATTGTGATTGGGTTGGCACAAACCCCATGCATAAAGTTCCACTTCGCTAGCAGCACGCAGAATGGACAGCCAGGTGCAGGGTGCCCCCTCAGCTACCCGGCCTTCCTCCAATTAAGGTTAGAATCAATCATCACTTCAACAACAATGTGTCAATTATGTTACTGTGGTTGGCCTCGAAACTGCATCTTCTGACTGAGAAAGTTCTGCTATCTTCTCCTGGGCAGATGCCACGCGTAGGTGTAAACTTGTGCTTCTCCTCGCTCGGATGGTCACGTGATGCAGACACCGTGAATTTGCCTAGTTTCTCTTGATTTGTGCATTTAATTCTTATTCGGCTTGCCACCTGCCTACGCTTCCTTATCTTGACCTTTCAGAGGCAGGATATTCTGTTCTTAAATTTCAATTAGATGTAGCTACTGTTCGCTTCTTCTATTGGTATGACCTTGGCTCCATTGGCATGAATTGCATCTGCTGAGTTTCGATTCAGCCGTTTATTCTCGTTTTGCTAGAATATGAAGCTTGTCGTATTTGGCCTCTAGTAACCTAAATTGACTCTGTTTTTAATGCAAAGTGGACTTGTACTTATAATACTGTGCCTTGTTTTGAGGTAAATTATGTAAACATGGCACACACCGCTCTATTCTTCTACTAAGCATAGCAAGCCGCACTGGTTTCTTGGCTTCTTGCGTTTCAAGCATATGTACAGGCGTTAACTAGTTGGATATCTTCATTCTTGCTTACAGCTTAAGCTTCTTGCATTTTGACATTGTCCCTTCATTCTATGTTCACGATATCCTTATTCATAATGTTTCGTCCCTCTGCATCATTCTATGGTTGTCATTTCTTCTATCTGCAAGTCAGTCCGGGCCCTTGTGACGTCACCATTCGTCTTCCATTAAGGCCTTTCTGGGTTCTTCTGGGACGGTACTTAAGTAATCTTAATTTCGTCTTATTTGCTGACAGGGTTTTCTTGATGGATACCTTACTGTCCATGGTGTTCTTGGTATAGGTACGTCAATAGGTGCTGTTCTTCTAATGGGTACTGGGCAGAGCCCTACTGCGGCTCTCTGATGGTTTATTTGCTCATCATATGTCACATATCTCGGTGTGAACGTTCCTGGTACTTCAAAATGGCAATTGGAGTGCAGGCTTTATTTGGGACCTCCTCTACACTATGAATCGACAAACAGGATTTTGCATGCAGTTTGGTGCGCAAGTTCCCTATTTCTCACGCAAATAATTCCATGAATCGAGCCCGTAATGTCTGCACTGGCTCAGAATCATTGCTGTAAATCAAAAGATATGTACAATATTTTTGCTTTCTATGCAATATATGTGATCTGCATTCATCCCAAATATAAAAAAGTGTACTACCAATATAGGAATCGCTGCCAACAGTACACAATGGGCCTCATTACACGGATGGCGGAGAACCATGCCGGTAAAATACTGGCACCGCCTTGGCGGAAAGGGGAATTACCGCCCCATTCCAAGGTTGGCGGGGCGGTAATTCCCCCTTCCACCATTGCCCTTCCCCATTTTTGGCCCATAGGGCTCAATGGGAATGGGGAAGGCGCTAATTACGGTACCGCAAATTGCGGTACCGTAATTAGCTCCCTGGGTTCCTTTGCGGGTTGGTTTTTAACGACTGCAAAAAGCAGACGTTAAATCCCCCAACCCGCAAAGGGACCTCGTAGTAAGGCGGTAAGGATTTCCCGGTACCGGTATTTTACCGGTACCGGTAAATCCTTACCGCCATCCGTGTAATGAGGCCCAATGTATCATAACACACCAAATAAATGTGACAAATGATGCGATGCTATGTTGTAAATGCATAGCTTGAGATGTGCTCCCGTGCTCTGAGTTGCAGAGGTAGGTCCTTCCAGAATGATGCTGCATGGGCAGAGAAAGTACTGCTTCCACTCAGTCACTATGGTACAGTGGGCCATCTTCTGTGGTTAGGGTGTGGAGCCAAGATCCCTAGCCACTTCTCTCTTGAAAATAGGAGCTATTAAACTTAATCCCTTATTTTTGTTAGTGAGCGCTAAATATGTGCTAGCTGTTATGAAGAAACTCATCAATCAAATTAATTTAGCAGACATCAATTAAATTCATGAGCACAAAGCAGACATTTGAGAAATGTTGTTTTCATTAATATGAAATACACAAGAAAAGGTACTATGCCGATCCCAGGGTATTGTCACTTATCCCATGGGGCAGCCCCTTCCCATGAGGCCAGGGAGGTGTGGCTGCTACCCGATAGTCCCCATGGGGGTGGTACTCAGCAGGTGGATCTCATGGGGAGGGGAACCATCTATGGGACCAGTGATGACTATTTTGGGAGAACGCTGTAAGTTCCACCTCCATCTCTGTCCCCTCTTTCCTCTCACCCAACTTAGTCCATGTATTTCTGTAGGGTAAAAGACCCCATCCACACAGGCCATACTGGGATGAGGAAGAGTGAGTGCTACCCAGATGGAGTACCTTTACCTACTGACACAATGAAGATCAGGCACAGAGGAAAAAGCCCACTGTTGAACCAACATTCGCGCTACATAGTGTCACAATTTATTAAGCGGTCACACTTAACTCAGGGAGTTCCTTTTCCCCCAAGCAAGGTGCCGCACACCCAATGAGCTTATACAGAATCACCTGTAGTGAGGCCTTCCACATGTCTCGCACCACCCCAACAAATACCCTGTGTAACATTAAAGAGCTAGGAACCAGGCTGGGGCAGAGTAAAAATATATATTTATTTAAGGTTTGACAATGTATAATAGCAACCAAACATCAGCCCCAAACGCTGTGGTGCAACACAATGTCACAATTTCAAATTAGTTGCACCAATTGACTGACTTGTATGTCTAATTAACTTACAGATACTACACACACGGGTAAATTTAGAGACTGTAATCACACACAGAGAATGTCTTACACATCAACAATTATGAAACTTTAACAACCCCCAGTTATTGCTTGGGCTATCACAATGCTCTTCTCTCCCTGCAAACCCCAACCCCAGGCATCTGTTATATGTGCCCCCTTAATTTGAAGGCAAGGTACAGGGAGTGGGCATAAAGTAGTAAAATTGTTTTGGCTTTTTATTAAAAGGCAGGGTTTGACAAATAGACACAATGAAAAGAAATTGTTTTGGGTTTTTTATTTGAAACGTAAAGTCAAGAAAGGAACTCAATGGGAAAATCGTTTGGGGATTTTTATTTGCATGAAATGCAGTGCCTTGGGAAAATCGTTTTGGGATTCAAGTAAATAAATGGGAAATTCCGTTTTGCACACTTTACATTCACTTGAATGGCAGCGTTTTTGGGATTATGCCACCCCATTTGGTACAGAAGACAGGGGTTTCAGAAAGGTATAGTCAGCCAAGTATTTTATTGTCTATACCGGCTCTAACACACTGGGAATGAACTTTGTTAGTTTCGAACTCTAACAACACTCATACCCTGATTTTCTGTATGGGAATTAATTGATTGAACTCTGATTCAATGATATGATAATATGATATGATATGGCATTTGTAACGCGCCTATACACAAGTGTGTAATGTGCTAAGGATCTACACAGTTTTCCCCCTCCCCAAAATTTAATGGAAAGGTTTAAGGAAGGCAGTTCCCAACACAATTCAATTTAATTGGATAGGGTGATTTTCTATAGCGGTATTCATTTAAGTTGGATTTAATAACATGTGCCAAGTGTCTCCCCAGTTCCACCCCTCTACCCGCTAATCGAGATGGAGATAAAGGCTGTCAGATCCCCCCCCAAACCTTTGTTGGTATTTTGATTAATCTACTTACATCGGAGGCCTTGGTTATGGGGCATCCAGGGAGACAGCAGGGCTCCTCTGAGGGCAGCGCAGATCTGGTCAAAAGGCTTCGGTCAAGGGTAGTCCCCAGCACACAGACTTCCTCTGGCTCCTCAAATGGCAGGACTAGCTAGCTTCTATATTTCCCAGTCTCTGTCTCCCATGCAATGTTTAAGGCCTTGATAGCTCTCCGGTCTCTCTTCTAGTTCTTTGCAAGAGTCCAGAAACAGACTACTTCCAGCAATAGAGTGGCAATGTCAAGGGAAAATCAATAGTCCAAAGAAAGGTCCCAAGAGTGGAAAGCTCAAAGAAGGATCCCTCTCAGATTGAAAACTGATCTCTTATAGGGCTGGTAACACTCCATTATCATCATACTTCCCACGCTACAGATTGGCCAGCTCTCTCCCCCTTGCTCCCCCCAATACGCCCACTGCCTGCTATTAGGACAAGGAGTTAGGGGGTGTGAATGATCGAGGCTGAGGGAGAAGAAAGATTCATCATCCCAAAGTGACTAGTGGATTTAACTTTTTCAGTGACCTTAAAATCTAACAACATGGCAGCTACCCTAATTTTCAGATATCTGTAGGCACATATATATTTTTGAGTTCTAAATTTTATAGCGAGTCAGAAAATACTAATCATATCTTGGCACCCCCTTCCTGAGAGGAGCTACCATTTTTATTGAGTTACTCCTGGCCGAAATAGTCACAAATCTGCCCCTTCCTGATTCATACTTTACTTCCATAACCTATCATCCCACCAACTTTCTATTCCCTTGGAATTATGAGAAGGCTGGAATCATAGTTGTCTTTAAAACTCAACATGTATACATTACCCAAACTTTGTTTCGTCATGGTCCCGACGGGTTTCTGATCCCCTTTAACATGAACACAGGAGGAGTTCAGTGGAACACACAATGCGCTTTTTATTCAACAAAATGTATTCAATGCTAGTCAACATCAAGACACCAAAGGTGTTTCATTTCTCTCCTGTGACCTGATTAGGACATCTGTCTGGCCCATGTGATGTCACGGTTTTATTGCACGGCACATGCAAGCCAGGGATCGCCTTCCCCTGCAATGAATGAGGCGCACAATAAAAGCGATTTTATTTTTTTACACTGTCGGTCCTTTTCTAAGAAGGCCTCCAACCCATCTCGCACACACCCTCCCCAAACACTGTATGTCACAATGGACTAGGAACTAGGTATCAATAAGATAGTTATTCATGTATTATTGAATGTCAAATGAGAATCAACAAATTACAACAGCCACCAATGTTGTGGCCACACAAAGATACAATAACCTCTATAAAGTGACCAGGTTAAGATGTACTGTCACAATTACTTCTTTTTAATGGCAAAAACAGAAAAAGAACAATTCAACACAACAATAGCACTTATGGTTAAGCACTCCCCTCCCTGCAACACTCAACACCCAAACATCAATTGGATTTGATTCTTTTGAATGGAAGGCAGTGGAAGGGAGTAAGGATATAAAAGGAGAATCAGTTTTGGTGTGGCCCCCACAGAAACAATATGGGGAGCCAGCAAAGAATGGTACAGTTTGTGTTAGAGCACAAGGAAATAATGAGTTTTTTAAATTATTTCACACAACTGCTATGGGAAAGAGATTGAAAACAGGGAACTTTCTTGCTTATTTTTAGAAAGACAGACATGGCTTTTAGGGGATACTAGTCAGCACACAAGGAGAACATTGGTTATAGGGTATGCAACACATGGGCCATGGAAATGGAATGCAAATGGACATTTGTTTTGACCACACAATGGGGAAAGAGGAACAGAAGGGGAAAATCATTTTTTGGGATGTTAAGCTCAATTTCAATGGAAAAGAAAATGCAAATGGAATTTGATTTTAATGTGGCGGGAAATGACAAGTAGGCAATGAGAAAGGGATTAGCTCAGAAAAGGAAAATCGGTTGGGATCACAGATGAAAAGAGAAATTACAGTGGCAAATGGAAATTTGTTTAGCAGTGAACAATTTAAACACAAGGACAACTTCCTTTCTCAGGTCACAATGGGATTAGGGGGTTGTTTTTGGACAACAGAGGAGGGATCCACTTCATCATCTTCCTTCGACAGGGGGGCTCAGTCTGGTTCAGGGGCATAGAAATCTCACTGCATGACCTGTGTCCTTAATCCCATATTTTGACACATATGACGGCATTTTTTAACACTATATTTTACTGCGTCAAAAAAACGCTACTTAGAAGTTTGTATGTCATTCCTATGCAGAGCTACAGTTTTTCCTTATTTACTCCTGAACTATATCTGTGAAAAATATGATGCTCGGTGGGCGGAATATGAATCATATTTGACATGTTTTCTCAAATTTTCATATCTCTCAACTACACGAGGGCCCCATGATGTTTTCATAAATAACTTGAGTTGTGTTGGTTCCACAAAAAACGTTTTTGGTGACCAGAAAGGCCTGTTTGACACCTTTTCAGAAATCCCAAAATGATTATTGTGGAATAAATATTCTTGATTTTATGTGATAAAAAAATGTCTCCCATTTTACACAATGGGAAATCATCTCACTCCTCAAACCTTGCCCCCACCCTTGTAAGTCATGTTCCTGGCTGTGACGTCAAGAGGGGTTCTGTGTTGAGATTAGATTACACCTTCCAAGAGCTAATGGAGGTTTTATTGCGGCCGAAGTGGGGCCTAGGGTCATAAAACCGGAGAGCAGCACGCTCCTTATTTCGTCACACCGCAAAGGAGATCTCTGATGGAATTTAAGTTTGTATTTTTAAGGGAAGGCCCCTCTGGGTTTCCAGGCCAACCAAGGGAAAAAAATCTGTTTCACATTTGAAGCAACCACAAGCAAAGGGAGAGAAACTAAACCAATAGCCCAAGCCTTTCCCCCTTAGCTGAATTTTACTTTTTTACTCCATTTTACTTTCAAATGAATTCTTGGAAATGGACTCAATTTTAACATTTAAAACCCTTGAAAAGTAGTTCTCTGCACACAGTACTTAAAGAAGGGCAATATAATTGCATTATTAGAGACTTTCGTGCCCATCTGGCTGTGCATAGTGTCACTTTAGAGGCAAAAATCGAAATATCCTTGTTAGTTTCAGCCGTGGAATAGCCTTCATTTTACTGTAGTTTAACATCACTTATGGATTCTGTACACTGTTGTTTCCTCTATGATGGGCTCATGATGGACAGAAACTGAGTTCATATTTTTAAAACTCTTGCACACATTTTGATGGGCAGTACTTTAGTTTAAAGGGAACAACAGAATGATTCACTTTATTTAATGCTCATGACAGAAAACACTCTGCTCCACTGCAACTGCAGCACATAATTTTACCATCCATTGTGGTTCTGTGGACTGTGGTTTTTGAGACTGTTATTTCAGCCCTCCAAGACTTTTGCCAAACTTTGTCTCATGTCTTTCCCTCATGCCAGGCAGTTGGCATTCTTAAATGTTATGACGTTTTGAGGCTCAATTTCACTTATTCTCGCTTTGATTTCATAGCCTAATTTTCCACATTATTCCAGTGCAGGCCTTTTACTTACAGGCATGTCCCCCACTGACTCCGGCCTTTTCTTTATGACATCCAGGGGCCATTTCACCTCACAGTGATCATGCCCTCCCCTCCTGGGCTTCAAAGTTTTTTTGTTTGAAGCTAATGCACAGTTAATGGGGAGACCTGACCTTAAGGTCACTTCTGCTGCCTTGCTTATCTGTCACCTCCACAATTCCGATCTACTCCTCTGTATTTTTTTTGCATTTAAACTGAAAACCATACCTTCTTCTCTTAGAGGTCCTCAGCCAAAGGTCTTGAGGTCAAGGTTTCAGAGGCCCAGATCTTCCAGTTGAATGGGGAAACACAAACTACATACATAATTCTAAAGGAATAGTGAACTCGAGGCTTCCAGCCCTTTAAGATGAGTAGCAATACCCTGGAGATGGATGGGCATGCAGATTTTAATCAAACATCAATAATTCAGATGACACAAATAGCTTGGCAAACGTTTGTCTGTTTTAATGCAAGTAATTAAAACAGGGAGTACACCGAACATCAGCAATCGCTCGATACTCAACTCTCTCCACATTTCATAAAAAAGCTTGTTTCTTAAACCCAAAATTGGTCATAGCTGACGTGCTGACCTGCGTCATTACCAACGTCGTCCTATGTGGCAAACTACTGAAAACCTATCCGGAAGCGGGATTGGTTCTACGTGAATAACTAAGTATAGGTGTTATATCTGTATTGAGTAACAGAGAGAAATAATTGGATATTTAACATCAGGTGGGGCAACTAAGCCCTCCCTTCGAAATGGCCACTATGAACGTCACTAAATGTACGGCGTCCCATTGGCTGCTCAAATAATTTGCCTGCACCCCGGTCTTCACCCAGAATACCCCTTTATGCTCAAAGTCTGCATTCTTTGTCTTTCCCTTAGAGTGGTGTGTCTTCTGTGCTTTTAATCGGCTGTTTCCATTGTGAAGTTTAATTAAGTTCCTATTTTTATAGAACCTTGAATGGAAATCCTATTTATTTTGGTACCACTATACTATTATTTGTGTCGCAGCTGTATCAGGTCACCCTCCTGCTGAAGAGTATAGCCTGCCCTGTGCCTATGCTACCAAAAGAGGCAAAAGAGGATTCCTGTCGGGCTGTGTCCATTTCAAATTTAGGACTGGGACCTTTCTGGGGCTGAGTATGCATTTAAGACACTACCCATCCCTGTGCTCCTGCAGAGCAGTAGTCGGTTTGTCACAGTCGCCTTTCCTCCCTGCCGATACTAAGATGTTGCACTTTAGCAGCTCTGTTGGAAATGGCACTGGTGCCTACGAACGTGTTCAGTGGTATGTGGTAAGGGTTAACCCCAAACAGTGCCACTGTTCTCCCAATGTCCCCAAAGGTACCCAATTTGAGACTCCTCTCGCTCTATGTTTGATGTATGCATTTCTGATGGAGATGCACAGTATCACGCCATCTGCTGCAGTACGTAGATAAGGTAGAGCCATGGTGCCAGCTAGGAGCAGAGGCTGCTGGGAGCAGGACCAGTATGTAATGGAAGTTCACTCACATTACTGGAATATCGAGGGAAGATCAGAAGCAAAATGCACTGGCAGAGTTGTGTGAAGGGTCACAGTATTGGAATAGCCAAGGGTCCTATTAGTCAGAATTTGAACGCACAGTCAGATATGTGTCGAAGATGATAGTACTGTCTGGAATAACCTGGAAAGCTGAAAGACACAACCAACCCGGGGTGCATTAGGCCGCGAAAGGCCACGAAATGCAAAGGCAGATCTCTGTGTAGTGCCACAGCACTGGCATAACCAACAGTGCAGCTTTCAGGGCGGAGGTGCACCACCACAGCTATGTGCATGGTGCCATCAGAAGTAGTTTGGGGTGGTGCCAGCAAGGCGAGATATGAATTAGCAGAGTGTGTGTACGACGTGGGACCACCCTGGGAGGTTACATGTTAGCTTTGGGGTGTACCAGCTGACCGCTTTACATGGGGGTGTTACTGTCAGCAGGTCAGGTGCATTGGCAGCGCTTTGTGCAATAGTAGGTTAGTGAAGTACGTTGGGGAGAAACATTTTAAAGTCAAGGCGGCCTACCCGAGCTAATTGGTTGGACTCGGCAGGGGTGCTAAAGGCTTGTGGGTGAATGTGAAAAGCCACCTTTCTGGAAAAGCTGTTGCAACCTCACGACTGAGGTGCGCTGGAAGAGTCGTATTTGGATGCATGATCGTGGTCCGTCAAGGTTTCAGCTACGAGGGGCCTGCCATTGAATGAACGGGGTGAGGGCGATTGGTCAACGTATTAGCCACGATCGGGGGGCACTGCGGTGGTTTACCGAATAGCAGGGATCTCTCTGGGTTAGGGCCGGTGTGCACCAAGCACAGAGCTGCCAGCCGGCGAGACTGAAGGGACGGGCACGCCCGCTGTGACCTTCACGAGCGCAATCGGAGCAGAGACGACGCCGCTGTTGCCTTGCTGGCGTTCATTAGCATTACCTGGCGGGGCCCAGTCCCCTGGGGCCGCTCGGGGTCAGTCTGCCCAGTGCCGCTACGGCCGCGCAGGCTCCTGTGCACCACTCAGATCCGCTGATTTAATAAACAGACACTTAGGGCAGTTTAGCATGGAGTCAGCCCGCTTCCAATGGCCTTGTTCTCTAATTCAGTCCTGGCTGCAGAGCCCCGAGCCGGCGTCTGTGTGCTCATTAGGGCTGCGTGGGGTGGGGGGCGTGGGGGCTCGCCCCCGCGCCTCTATGCTGCTGCTCGCTGTGCTCGGTGAGGTTCATTGTGCAGGAAAAGCCAATTTCACTCACTTTATTCAAGGGGACAGCAAACAATATCGAGGGAATGTCCGAGTCCATCAGACAGTGGCGGCGCAGAGGGAACTTACCAAAAGGGGCAATTAATGTGAAGGGGGCCTGGAGCCGTCCCGTTCGGCAGCATTATTGCCCAAATTCATTGATCTCAAGAACTGGCTCCTGCCATTGACCCCACTGCTCCGGATGCTCGCGGGCTCAGACAGAAGGCCCCACATGGGACCCCGAAGAGACCCGGCTGAAGATGTGTGAGGGCCCATTTCAAAATGATGGTTGGGGGCCCCACTTAGTTATTGCGGAAAACAGTCGGAGGCACCCACCCGTGGGGTGCATACATTATACTGGAGACCAGGCTCGGACTGGCCTATAGGGCAATAGGGAAATGCTCGTATTGTAGACCCAACTTGCTGGAGTGGGCCAGTTTTTTGGGTTCAAAATGGGCCACTTTCTGGCCAAAGAGGGCCCGTTTGATGAGTTGCGTCACTTTGTATCTAGCAGATACGGCCAGTGTTACTGAACACATATTTTTTTTAAATCACAATTTGCAACACATTTCCCCCACAAAACTCCCTCTCCGGTACTACTCAAGTAGTCTCACAGAGAAGGAACGAATTGTCATTTAAACTGTGGGTCACCTTTTCATCAGTGCCCGAGCAAACTTTATGCACCAGTCCGACACTGCTGGAGACAAAGAAATACAGCTGGAGTTTAATAACCGATAATTATCACGAGACGTTCCAGCTGGGTGCTGAAACAATAAATGCCCACCGAAAAGCTATAGATCCTTCTTTGTCGACAAGTGGCTGATGTGGGGGAACCAGTGTTAAAAGGCAATGAGGTTCTAACACTTCTGCATACACAGAGGGACGTGACAGCTGGAAGGGTTCCAGCAAACGCAGTTTGTAAGGTGAGCATTAGAAAAAATGTGCACATTTTAGAACAAAAGGAATATATTGATGTGTTATAAGACTGCTGATTGGCAACATGGGGACAGTTGCTGGGTCCCCTCTGAGGCTTGAGGCCCCTTTCAACTGAAAAGGTTGAACGCCCCTGATGCCATCCCTGCACTAGAGGGCCTCTCCATTCCTGAGCCCCAGCACTCTCCCACACCTGAAGAATACATCTCTTTCTCTGACCCCCAGAAGAACACTGCCTGCCGCATACTCGATAAATCGGCCTCTATTTCTCTCAATTACTCACTGACCCAATCTCAAACTCGAGGTGAATGCACCCATCAGTGTCTAGCAATTATCACTCAGTCCTGCCCAGGTTGGTCGCTATTTCTCACAGCCCACAGCTTGCTCGGTCCCTTATTAGAGAGGAAAGGGGTCTACCGTGGACCCACGACCTCTGTCTCACACAGGGGCAGGATGGGTGGGGGTTTTGTTATGCTGCATGATATTTGCTTATGCCCTTTCTGCCTTTGTTATGCCTTCAAAACACTGTGTGGTAATGGGCCCTTTGGCAGATCAGCGTCGAAACAGACATGAATTAAAAAGAGCTTTACTTGCATGAAAATAGTGTTTATTGAGTCACGTGACTGTTCGGTTACTATTGTTACCCCCGGGCTATCTGTCCCATTCAGTGAGAGAGCTGTCTCTATTTCTCCGGCCATAGCCATCTTACACACACAATCACACTCACACACACACACACACCTCCCTGCAGAGTCCACTTTGTCACTCATTGGATCAGGCTTTCTTAAATCCCAGTACCCCCAGAGCCGTCGCTGTCTTACGCTAAACGGGGCCATCTCATTCCATGCCACAGAGCTCCTTCTCTCCCAGGCCTCACCGGCTGACTCTGTTACCTTTACCTCACACCTGTTTTCGTCTGAGAATGGCAGTAGGTTTGCCTTGGTCGCTCCCCAAGCCAATGTGCCCTCTGGGCCACGTGCGGACATTTAATCACTGCTGGTCCTAGAAGTGCCATTTAACAAACAAGCATTTGCAAAGCCAAGACTTTTGGCTCTTGTATAGAAGCAGTGGGGACATTTTCCAGTCACTGCATTAATGGTACCACCTGATAGCAAAAGCTGGCAAATGGTGTTGTTCCTTTGGCATTCAATGGCAATGCCTGACAAATACTTACACAAGAGCCAAAACTGTTGAATGTTTCTATTGTTCGTTTGCAACAGTAATTCAGTGCACAAAACAGATGTAAGGACACATCTATTGCTTTTTTTAATCATGGGTTGAAATGATGAATCTGACAGCACACTTTTTATGAAAAATGTGAAAAAAAGCCAACCAGTTTCCTATTAGTTTTGTAGGGTAACTTAAGACAAAATCCAATAGATGCATGTCACCAACAGTGCACAGGGGCATTTCCCAACACATTTTAATGGTGCCTTTGCCCACAATATATGCCAGTAGAAAAACATGTTCATGCTGGCTGTGCCCATACATTTCCATGCGTGCTGCACCAATATATTTCAGTATCTCCATATAGGAGCATGCTCCTGTTTGCTTTGCGCATAAAGGCTGTATTGATACGAAAAGAAATCATGCTCACGCTGCTTCTACAAATATGACTGTATCCCCACATAAGAACATACCCCAGTTGGCTTTGCCAATAAATATTTTATGCCTCAATATGAAAACATGTCGAACTGGATGCACCAAAATGCCAAACCAGCCACATAATAACAATTAACATGCTCGCTTCATCAACAATTACTATGTTCCCTGGTCCTCATAGCACAGTGCTGGTCTAGGCTGATGTTATAGCACCACGATGTGTGGCATTCCTACTAAGCACTCAGCCCAGACTCCGTGCACTGCTCCATGCTCCCAGGTCCTCTCGATGTTGTGCTGGGCCCAAGTTTTCAAAACCTCACCATATTAACCACTCTAAGAGTGTTGTGCTCAGAAATAGTGCTGGGCGAATGTATTCATTCAACCCTTGAACCACCCGAATTTCAGGTGGTTCGAAAAGTTCTAACCAAAATCGAATTTATGAATATTTTTAAGCAAAATGTGAAACCTGCGGCTCTATAAGGAGCCGTGTAGTTGAACCTCTTGCCGTCTAGAGCAGCTTTCCGAGAGGAAGGAGATGTTTGTGGCAGCAGGCTTTGGGCATTTGGGAAAGTGATAATCCAGTTAGAGAAGTTGAGTGGGAGAGGTGGTCATGGTGTGAGCCAGATAAAAAAAATGTTTTATTTTGTTTGTTTGTGCGATGTGACACGTCCAGTTATTTGCCAGTTAATTACTAGCTGCACATCTGTGTGGTCTCTAAGAAAAAAATATACTTGCATGTTTCCGCCTTTTACTTCACTGTTGAATGTGTGCTTCCCTGCTAGACAATAGTACTGAGGTGTCCTGGGCTGAGTTTCTTTGGTGGGCTCTCAGAAGATAATGGCCCTCATTACGACCCTGGCGGAAATCGAAAAACGATGGCGGAAATGCAATACCGCCATCGAATAGCGCTCGGTGCGACTATGACCCGTCACCGCAAAGTACGAAGCCATTAGCGACACCGTAGTGAACGCCAACGCTAACTGCACCAAGCACGCGCGCGCGCGCCATGCCAAACCGTAAACACCACCATGGCGCAAGGGTACGCCAATTCCGACCCTAGCGGACATGTACCTAACGCCATCAAGCATGGCGGAATGTACCATTCCGCCATGGTGAGAAGTACGGCATCGCGAATCAACCGTAAACGGCCCCACTGAGTACCTGTACACCGCTCCCTGCCCACAAAGTACAACTCCCTGTAGGTGCAATGAAGTCACAATGCAACCAGTGAAATGTACAAGTCACCCATGCATGCCAACGAACAAATGAAACACAAGAGGGGCCAATGGGAGCTGCAGGGCACAGATGGCACGAATACAGAAGCCATCCCAATGGACATGACCACAGTCCCCCACCAAGAAACGCACGCAAACACAGGCACCTGTGACCAGCAATATTCCGAAAATCACATCATTCCACCAGTCCACCTGGCTGACCGGCATCTGTTACACAAAACCCAATCCCCCGCCCCTGAGCATGACAACATTCAAACAGTCATATTGGCAGCCCCCATCCCTGACCTCACGGGCTTCGTAGGCAAACGCGCCCAGTACAGTACCACGCAACTAAACTCCGAAGCTGGAACCCAATGCAGATCTCCTCACAATACATCGCTCCCCAAATAGGAATATGCCACATCACTTGCAAAGAAGAACGCTACACGGGCCAAATCAGAATAGAAATTTAATGCACAACAAAATCACCAAGCCCATACAGCCATCAGGCCATGAACTCCAAAACACATTTCACCATTGTGGGCTGCATCCGCAAGAAATGACCAGCCACTACTTGTGTGACGCCCTGTTCCATCATGGTACACAGAGCCACATTCACGTACGAAAAGGCAACATGGAAGCGCACAGAACCGCAGGGCCGTCCCAATGGGGAGGCACTAGTCCAGCTGAAAGGCCGAAATGTTGCTCCGAGCCACCAGTACTGCGTAAGGGCATGTGGCCCATTGGCGATCGTCCCATAAGATCGTAATGCTGCTCCACTGATTAACACGAAGCAGCAGGTGTCGGGAGTAAAACCCATCTGCAGGAGTGGCATACAGATGGCAGTGGCAAAAGGGGAGGAGATACCTGTCAACCAAAAGAAAAGAAAAAGAACAGAATGGCCATCAGAACTACATTCCAACAACTCACTTCAATGATCACACTAAATCCACAGCCATATGCATGCTAGCCCACTCCAAAGGTTCATCACCACCCAAAAACCACTTGCGACTCATAACTATCTATATCGAGGTGTAAACACCATCACAAACGAGTGTACCTGTGCATGCGTCTGTCAAAACAGAATCCATCAGATGGGATTGGTAACGTGCATGGACACAAGTGTCTGAGGGCGCGTCGAGACAGGGAGGGCTCAACAAGGCCAGATAGACGATGGTCCCACTATGGCAGCCCTGCATCACATAGCGTAGGGGAGGCGGATAGATCCCAAGAAGCCCTGTACATGGCAAACTCTGTATCAAATCACCTGCCCATGCATCCATTCATCATTCCCTCATCCCGGGATTAAAACGCCTGAATATTTACTCACATAACATTAGAAATATCCATTGAGTCTGTGCGTTATGCAGCCTGCAGAATCCACAGTGCCCCAGCCCGTAATTCCAGTGTTGTGAAGTAACATGTATTTGGGAACGTCCGGCCTCATCGCCCACGTCGCTATTGCGCATCCCAACCTATTCATGTCAATCATTGCTTCCTCGCCATGGCCCCTGTCTCAAGGACATTGAACAATAGAACGTTATATTTGCAGTCAGACCTGTGGGCATTTCCTCGCCGCTAGCTGAAAACCGAAAGCGCCGCCCTTCGAATTCCTCATTTTCAACATCACGTCGAAGAGGCATCTGTGGCCGTTTGGAATCACTAATTAATCCATCGAGTGCGGCTGTGTGTGAAAATGGCAACTGCCTTCACCCACAAATGGGACGCCCCGCCCGTCGTTGCAACTCGGTACAGTGATGCATGAGGGCCCACCGTTACTCGAGTACTACGTTCCACTGACCCTTCACAAGTCTGTTCGCGACTGCACAGATAGTATGTGAAACAATGGGACCATAGCCGAATGTACATATCAACAAATGTTACACGGCCATCGGGTACAAATACATGATTGCAATAGCAAGATGCCATTCCTCGAATTGCAGCGTTGTGTGCGGGACGTGCTCGGCCAAAGGGGAGAGCAGTTTGCCCAGGTGGGATGAATCACCACAGGTGGAGGCCATACAGCCTGAAAACACATAAATTGCACACCCAGTCTCCTCCCACAACCACACCGAAATGCTACCGGCAGGACTCGCGATGTTGGCCCTGGGGGACATGATAGCACTGCAAGTACTCCAACTCCAAGAAGAAGACGAACACCAACTACAACCGGCCGCACGGAGGAGACGCAGGAGGAGGAGGAGGGCAAGGCAGGGCCAGCAAGGGCCGCCAGCACAGCCACTACCACCACGCAGGCAGCCCGCAATCCCACGCCTCCGAGCACATCCGTTCAACCTCACTGATGAGCAGATCCACACCCTCTACCGTCTGGACCGGGACACCATAGCCGCCATTGTGGACATGACACAGGCTGACCTTGTCAGCATGATAGATAGCCCAACCGCCATCCCACCCCTACTGAAGGTGGTGTCTGTACTCCACTTCCTGGCCACAGGCACCTACCAGCATACAGTCGGACAGTTGCATGGCATTTCTCAGCCACTGTTCTCACGGACACTATTGCAAGTGCTCGATGCCCTCCTGCAGCACGCAGACGACTACATCTCCCTACCACGCTCGGAGCAGGAAATTACCAACACAAAAGTGGGATTCCATGCACTTGCCGGCATACCGGGTTGCATTGGTGCCATCGACTGCACCCATGTGGAATTGGTCGTCCCACATGCCATGGAGGCCCAGTACCGCAACCGAAAACAATTTCATTCTCTGAATGTACAAATGGTGTGTGACTCCAACAGGATCATTACACATTGTTGTGCCAGATTCCCTGGATCAACCCATGATTCTATGGTCTTGAGGAACTCTACAATACCACGCTACATGGAGCGACACGCAGGGAACAGATCCTGGCTACTCGGTGAGTCACATTACATGCATGATATTGTGGGGTATGTGATTCGGCAATGACCTGGCAGGAAGGGGGGGGGGGTGTGCGTACGTAGCAATGGCATTCCACATCATACGTTTATCGTCCACATACAGGTGATGCTGGATATCCACTGAAGAGATGGCTCCTCACACCAGTCCGGAACCCACGGGACCAGCATGAGGAGGACTACAACCATGCCCACTCACGTACCCATGTAGTCATCGAACAGGCATTCGGCCTACTGAAGGGTCGTTTCCGCTGCCTCAGCAGGTCTGGCGGGGCACTCCTGTACCGCCATGAGAAGGTTGCAAAGATGGTGATGGCATGTGTCATGCTCCACAACATGTGCGTACGTAGAAATGTGCCCATGCCCCCTGACGCAGAACTGCAAGCACCTGATGATGGTCATGATGAGGGTGGGGATGTGGCAGCACCTCAAGGAGTCTGCGAGGCACCGGAGGGCCGTGACATTCGTCAGCATCTCATTGATGTATGCTTCTAGCACTCACGCCTGGTGGCTGATACATGGACACGGGACTCGTGGCACTGTGTGTGTCTGGGACATGCACAATATGGACTGTACGCCTATGATGGCCTAGTACACAAAGATCAATGTCCACACATCTCATTGGTTGATCGTGCACTGTTTATGGCATATGTGATATCATATTGAACACCCTATCGACCCGCCACCCAAGTGAGCCCAACACACCCCCTCCACCCTCCTACCTCCCCCCCGAACACCAGTGTCCAAAGATGCTCATTGTCAGTGGGCAGTCGCTATTGCAAGCCCCCTCTGCGGGTATCAGGGGCACCCCTGCCTGTGGAGCGCAGGTTCCTCCCAGATCTACGTTGGGGGCTGCCCTGGACGGAACTTGCAACGGATGATGTCTCTGCCTGCTCACGTCCATGCATGTCCCTAAGGGTTTGCGAGAGCTCAGTGAGCACACGGCGCACTGCGGCAAGTTCGGCACATACGTCTTTGGACGTCGCATGCAGTTCCCCCCTCAGGCTCTCGGTGCTTCTCTCCATTTGTACTTTCAGGCTCTCGGTGCTACTCTCCATTTGTGCCCTTAGTGTCTCTGTACTTCTCTCCATTTCTGCCCTAAGTGTCTCAGTTGATGTTTCTATGTCTGCCTTAGTGCCCCCACATTCATCGGCATGGTCCTTGAGGAGCGTGGCAAGTTGCTGCTGTTGCACGATTAACTGGTCGAGGGACTGTTGCCTCTGCTGGGCCATGGCCATTTGCGGGGGTGTCACAGAGGGGCTGTTGTCCTCATGTTGCCTTGCCACAGGGCTTGTGGGGGATCGCCAGTCGTCGTCTTGTGGGTGCCCCTGCGTGGTATCCTCATGTTGTACGGGATGGGACAGACAGGGGGATTGGGACAGGTCATGGATGGATCTGACTTCGACATCCCCGTCTTCTGTGTCGGAGCATGCTGCCATCAATGGGGTGTCACCTATGGTGCTGCTGCCACCAGAGGCAGTGCCTTCTGTGGCATCCGTTGGGGGGACCTGTGGTGGTGGTGGTGTGGGCATGCTGGCTGCTGGGGTGCCTGTTGATGTTCCCTCCTCTGTGCTGCCACCTGATTTGTGCTGCTGCCGTGTCTTGATGCGTGCAGCTGAGGTGGAGGGTCTTTGGCCGTTGGTCTTGGCCCTCTTTGCAGGTGTGCTGGTAGGGGTGTCCTGATGCTCGTCGTTTGGATCGGACCCTGTGGTGGAGTAAAGGAGGGCGAGGGTTATTAATGGGTCTGTGGGTATTGGAATGGCATTGTATCACATGCATTGAGGTGGTACCTGAGGGTGATTTGGGTCGGGGCCTTGGAGGTGCTTTCATTTGTGTGTGGAGTGAGGGTGCAGTTGTTTGGCAGCCTGCAGTTAGGGTGTGCCTGCTGCACGTGTAGTGCGTTTTTTAGGGGTTTTTAATTATTTATGTATTTATTGTGGGTTTTAACGTGCGCTATCAGGCCGATGTGTGTGGACGTTCTCCTGGACATGTGTTTCTGTTGCACTATGTGGACACATGGTACCTCACATGATTGGACATTGTGGATTTGGCATTGTTTTATTTGGCCCACCTACCTGAATCTTCGGATGTCTGCACTCCTTTCTCCATCCCTCCGACTCCCTCTATGCTCTCCATTCCGATGGTGGAGGCACAGATTTCTTCCCAGGGGGTCAACTTGATGGGTGATTCAGGGCCTCCCCCGGTGGCTGTGGCAATGTTGCGGTTGGCAGAGAGTATGCTGCGGACGCGTATCCGCAGGTCGTCCCATCGCTTTCGCCATTGCTGTGGGGTGCGGGGTGCGGTCCCCACAGCACTTACCCGCTGTGCCACCAGAGCCCATATGGCCTTCTTGTTTGCAAGTGCCGTCCTGGTCATTTGCGTGGAGAAGACGACGGCAGCATTCTCCTGGAGGGTCTCTGTTAGCACGGTGAGTTCCCCACGGGAGAAGTGGACCTGCCGCTTGCGGTCGCACGCTTTCTTCGCTACTTTTCCCATTTTTCTTGGTTTCGCTAGGGTGGATGACGGGTTGGGGTGTGTCTCTGGGTAGTGTTTTTAGTGGTTGTGTGGTTTTAGTGGTTTTATAGGTGTACGGCGGGATGTTTCCCGTTCCGGGCCCATGTTTTAACTTCCGTTTCCGTATATTTCCGGTCACCGTACTTTCCGGTAGGCGCACACTGCGGTGTCCGCTGTGATGGGTGGCGGTATTGCACCTAGGGTGCCGTACGGCGGCGGTGTGGGCCGTTTTGGGGTCATTTCCACCATCGCGGACTTTGCACTTCCGCCATGCCGTGGTGCTCGTGCCCGATGGGTCGGAATGGGCCGCACTTTGCTCCATCGTGCAATGGCGGAAACGCTATTTACGCTGTGGCGGTCCGGTCAGTCACTTTCCGCCAGGGTCGTAATGAGGGCCAATGTGTGAATGTTCCAACCTTATTCTTCAGTGGGCTAAATGCACGGTCCCTTTCCTGACATATAATTCAGCAGTGTTGTTTGCTATATGTTCCGGTCTCTCAGAAGAAAAAGTAAGTTTACTATTTTTTTTTCTTCTTATTTTGTCAATATTCTTTATAAACTAAACATAGTGGTGTAAGTAGACTGTGAGGTGTGAGGGCTGGGGTGGTTAAAACCTCAAGTGACTTTAATAGGTCGAGCCGATTTGCGACTCTTTGAAACTGCAAGCCCCTGTGGGCTTGGAGAGTCTTGAATCCGACTGAAGCACATCACTAGACAAGGTGTTACCCACATTGTAAACGCTCGAGACGATTAAAAACACTTCAAAACAATGTATCGTGCTCATGATTTGAAGTGTTTTCAATCAGCTCGAGATTCGAGCCGTGGCTCGACCCCATAGGACAAAGGCCCTATTACACCAACTGAGAAGACCACTGCACAGATGTGTACTATCTCAGTTTAAGAGGCCGAAACGCAGTGCGTCGACAACATCTTTGCTTATCCATGTTTTGTATCTAAAAACCGAAGGAAGGTGACAGTTAACGTTCACTTTCCAGATACGGTGCTGAGTTTCTTTCAAGGAAAAGAGTGACTATGAACTCTATAGAACACACCTAAGGAGTGTTCTTCCCACATTTAACAACAATATGGGGTCTGATTACCAGGTTTTACCCTTGAAACATTTTCTATAAGACACCGCTCTGACTTAGGAAGCTCATTAGATCGAATAGTACTTCCTTTTGAATTGGACATTAGCACTATATGATTGGTATGACCATGAACTAACCCAGTATGAATGATTGTTGAGTTGTGTATATTGATTTGTTTTTACTGATGTATAAATAACAATATTTTTTGTTTCGATATTGATAGGATGTTTTTTCTGAATAAAATGTGTTAAAACCAATTGGTCTACGGGAGTTAAGTAGAGTGACTAACCCCCCAGGGGTAGTCTGTGGGGTCTGTTTGACGAATAATAGTAGGATAACAGGAGCAGGAGGTAGTTGGTGGTTCATAATTTCACATCTCACAACAGTTGACACAAACCCAGGGACTTCTGAGTTGTCTTCGTTCGGTTACTCGTGAATTATACCACCAAATCAATTGCTCGAGGCCACAGCAGGGAGATGGTGCAGTGACAAATTGACAGAAAACAACTTTAATTCCAGTCCATTGACTGGGGGACCATTATGTGCTTTCAGTCTCTTTGGGCCCCCTATGCAGAGAGGATTTTGTCCAGGGCATACATGACTGAAGCCACAGCAGGTGATGGTGCCGTTCTAAGTTCAGGGTATCTTGAATAGTTGCCACTGGCCATGAGGAAAGTCAATGTTGCAAGAGACCATTGGAAGTCAATGCTCACTTCCTCCCAGATTCTGGCCAGAAGGGAGCCATTTGTGAGACTTGACATTTTGATACTTAACCCCACTTTAGATAAATTAACAATGTCGAGGAACAGTTTCAACAATTTTATTTAAAGGGGAAAAAAACATTTGTTTCAGTAGGCATTGGGTGGCCACAATCCTCCGTTCTCCATCATCTGCCACAGCCAATAAGCACTGCCTAAATCTCACCGGTAGTGCGATCCAGCTCTTTCTCAGAAGACCAACGTGGGTCATCCACACTTCCTTTTCTGTTTTAGCATTTTTAGCTTGTGTGATGTTGTACGCCTTTTACATAGTGAGAAAATGGTGAGCTACCTAAAACTGGACACTTCAGCAAACTTTTTGTCTGACAAAGTAACACCTCTGTGCCATGACTTCAACAAAAATGCAGAAAGAGTAACCAACAAGGTCCAAGATGGCCTTCCAAGTCTGTTTATCATCAGACCTCGCATGCTCACGTGGCAGGAGCTAGAGAAAAGGGCAGGATGTGGAAGGTGGCTGAACTGGGAACCCCAAAGCCAACAGAATTTGGAAAATGGATATGCCAGCTCCCCAGAAATCTGGGCTCAAGAGGAAGAGCAAGAGAAGTGTAGGATTGCTGGAAAGAAGTTTGTCATGGACATGGTCTGGAGCGACAGGGGACATCATTTGGCTGCTGATACAGAGGTCCTCTGACTCCCAGAACCAGGCAGCCATGTTTGGAGGTGGATGCCTGCAGAACCTCCTGGGAATCCGTCACAGATCCCAAGTCGAGTGCTCAGCACCCTGCAAGGCAAAGAGAAGCATACGGGGGCTGAGAACCGTGAGGAGTGCCTAGAATTTGAGTGAGGATCTAAAACCCTACTGGGAACCCTGAAAAACAATTACAACCTGTTAGAGGCATGGGAGAACCCTGTGCAAGCCCTAGAACCTGAGAAGGATATGTAAAACTCAGCAAAGCAGTTAGAAACAGTACCCTGAGCACCCTGTACCGCTCCTAAAGCCTAAGAGGATAGGTGAGAATCTTACAAAATCCCTACAGCTTTAAAAGGATCCCAGTTACCCTGAACAGCAATGAGAACCTGCCATAAAAGCACTGCGAAAAACCCTGTAGGCCTTGAATGGCACTGCCAAACGTACAACATGCATGAGACTAGAGAGGGGTACTTAAAAACATCAAGAACAAGAAAAAATGGAGGCCAGAGAAACCAGGCTCAACCATCAGTTTTGGGTGATGGCAAGCAGAGGCATTTTATTAATTGGCTTGCAAGTCGGTGGAAAATTGCATCCTGCAACTAACAGGACACCACCTAACTGACCTTGACCCACCCTCCAGACCCTTCACCTTTATAGAGAACAGTGAACTGACCTGAGAATGATTGAGAAAAACTGTCATTAGGCATTCTGACAACTTTATCCTGCCTCCAGCCAAAACAATAGATCAATTCATCCCCAGGTAGTACTTCCTTTATTTCAATTACTGGCAGTGACGCATAATGATACTTTCTGGTCTGCCAATCCTGGCCAGCGGTGGGGTGAGGGGATGGGTGGGGACCGACCTCCACGCCATGACGACTTATGGTCACTTATGAGTGGCTTTATTGTTCATACTAGTTTATAACGGCTCAGTTTGCTGAGCGGGGATTGATGAGCTGGGTTCTTCAACCTTGGCCCAGTTACCCTGACTGGACAGCGACCGTTGGTCTGATTCTTAACACGCATGTTCATAAATCCACAGTTTATGCCCATAGTCCATGATTTGGATAAGCAATGGCAAAGCTAAAATGGGACCAGTGGAAACTTAAACCAAAGGTCCACTAGAAAAGAAAATCTTGGGGATATTGGGCAACGTGACATCATTGGGTTGGAGGCACTATCATTTTGGTTCATGATCAAGAGTTCTCCTGCAAGCGACATTCCTGCCCCTTCTCCTTTTTTTTCTTTTATTTATTCAAAACGATCTGCTCTCACGGGGAGAGCCCATAAGAGAAATCCGATGAAGCTGGATGCTGCTCGGAGAGACTTTGAGACAAACAGCCAGGAATTGTAATAAAGGCGTTGGCACTTCATCTGTACCTTTGAATCTGTTGTGTAACCTCAGGTACATTAAAGTGCAGCCGCACTCTCTATGTCGCTTTCTCACTCTGCCTCATTCTCCTTTTCAACACCATCTTTTTTCTTTCTCCATGCTTTACTTTGCTCCATCGCTCTCCATCTCGTTTTCTATTGGTCTCCATATATTCACTCGTCCTCTATCACTCTTTCTCCCTCGCTTCCTTCTGTGTCTTCTACCTCACTTCTCGTCGCCTCTTGCCTCTTTTTCTTTCGTCCGTCTTTGTGCACTCTTTCTCTTGCCTTTCTTTTTTCATCACTTGATCTTTGACCCTCTGCCTTCTCCCTATCCTTAGACCGTTTCCACTTCTCTGTTCTGTCTCCTTCCTGTCACTCTTGTGTCCCCCCTCTTTCAAGAGTTGAGCAGGTGGGGCATGAACAGCAGTCCCCCGGTACTTAGTTTGCACTGCAGTCTGCAGTGATATGCACCAACGCATTGGATGTGGCCTCTGCTACAATGCAGAATTAAGCGTGTGTCCCTTTCACAGCTTCACTTATGATTACAAAACTGTTGAGCAGCTTGAACAGCAACGCCAGTAAAACTGAATGTTTTGCCACATGGAAATCAGCTTCTGCTGTATAAGGAGTGGGTTGGGGGAACTACTCCAGGGACATACACTGGTGCTTGTAATGCCTCGTCTCACTCAGCCTCCCACCAATTTTCCACCGCCAGCCGTGTTCTAGAGTTCCCTTTAGGCCAGGGGTCTTCCAACATTGTTATCCCGAGCCCCACTTCAGTGAGATTTTCTGGGGTCCGTGGTCATGCTTGTGGAGAGCAGGAATACCATATTCGTAAGCTATGCGCCCAGATGCCTGAGGGTTAGGCGCACAATACAAATGTAATAATAAATATATAAATAGAGGTGAGGTGGCACAGGGTATACACAGAGACTTTCTGCCTCTGGTAACTGTATGGGTCTGAGAATAGCCTAAAGGCCAACTGCCCTCACTTCCCCCCACGTGCAACCCTTTCATCCCGAGGAGGTGAAGTCAGATGTTTTTAGCTTGATTCCCAATGTAAGCGAGGGCTGACACAGCCCCTCATCCTTCAAAGGTAAACACATTGAGTACCATTAAATTGAAAAATAGTAACACCTGTTAACACAGCACTTAGAAGTGGTAGTGATCTGATATGAAGCACTGTATAAGACCACACCTTTTTATTAGAATGAGTTCCAAGGATGGTAACACTTAAAACATGAGGGAATGTTGACAGACATGCTTATGTGGTGACAAAGGTTTGGGGAAAGGGGCCTGCTCCAGGAATATCACGTCCCTGATCATTTCATTGGAGGAAGGTGGAAGGGATCGTTGGATCCATCCCAAAAACATCAAAAGTTGTGTCAAGAAGAACTGATTCTCCATAGTATAGCAGAGTCGCAGACCAACGGCTCCTTCATTACAATATCTGGACAGTATGGTCAGTCACTGATTGTCTTATCCCTCCTTCTAGCCCCCACAGTCACTATCCTTCTCCAGGCCTCTATCTCTCCCTCTCCTCTATCTTGTTCACTCTCTCTCTCTCTCTCTCTCTCTGTGTATCTCTCTCTCTTGCTTTCTCTCTATCTCTCTCCCTTGCATTATCTCTGTCACTTATTTCTTTTCTTACTCATGATATTTTAATCTATTTATTCATCTTCTCACCACCCTGTTTCCCTCTCTCTTTCTACCTCTCTCTCCCTCTCTCTTTCTCTCTTTCTCTCTGTCTCCCACACACACACACTTTCTATCTGCTGCTCTTATTCTGCATCTCCTCTTCTTCACGTTTTCCTTCAATTATTTCTTCCCACACTTCTTTCCCTCTTCTCACTTCTCCTATCCGCCATCCCATTCTCTCTTTCCCTTCTGTCCTGTCCCCTCGTTCACTGCCTCCATCCGTGCCCATTCACCTTAATCTTTCCCTTCCGTCTTCTCTCCCTACAATTTTGTATTGGTTCTCTTGGCCGTAGGGAGGGACTGGGATCAAAGTGCCACGCTGTCTCATAGTCAGGTGCTCCTGTGGACCCTCATTCCTGACTCTCACTGTACTGATGTTGAAACACACAGATGTGCACTCACTTAATGTTGCATAGCATTTGTTTTTTGTAAGTGCTCCTCCCATGCACCTACTTCACAATTAGTGCATGGGAAGCTCATTCTCTGAGTGAAAGGGTGATATTGCTGCAATGCTGCCTGTACGGCAATGTATTTTAAGCTTTGGGATTCATAAATTCCCCCAAACCCAATGGCCTAGCCACTGGTCTAGCCTGCTGCTGCTGCTGCTTCAGTGTTGGCTGTGGCAGCTCGGGGAACCTCGGACCTGTCCTTCCCGCAGTGTTGCCAATTTAGCGACTTTCTCGCTATATTTAGCGAGAAAGTACGCCCCTCTAGCGACTTTTTCATTGAAAAGCGGCTACCGAGAAATCTAGATACTTTTTTCAATTGGTTTGGAGACTTGCTCATTTATGCAAGTTTCCAAAACAATTGAAAAAAGTGTGGTCATTCGCCCGTTTTCTAACGGGAGTAATGCAAAAACACACTGATAACTTAAAAGGGAGGTGTTAAAAGGGGAGGGGGTCGCAGTAAAAGCCATAAATCGCAGGGGGAAAGTGGAGGTAATTATGCAAATTAGGCAGTGACGTCATCTAGCTACTTCTGGCGACATCTAGGGGAGCCAATAGCTACTTTCTTCACTGAGGAGTTGGCAACACTGCTCTCCCGTGTCTGCATACTTCACAGGTGTCTGGGCTGGGTTGTGGGCCTGTGGCTCTTCTGTCTTGCTGACTCCCTAAAGGTACATGTTTGCCTTGGGCCCTAGGCTGCGAATATTTGCAACAATGTTGCACTATCAGCCCACCTGGCCATTAAGACTTTAGTACAGGGAGGCAGATTTTCAATGCGTGTGTCAGGGGAAACGTGCCTATGTAAGCCCTTACCAGCTCTCATCTTACACTAATCCCAATAGTTGATTAGCCACAACTGAAATCAATTGAATTTAATTTATTGAATATTAAATATTTGGTGCACCAAAAAACAGAATGTCATCAGTTCAATTTAGACAATCCAGAATGTGTTGAATGTTCTTGCATATCTCCCCGTGGAATACTTGTATAGCAGAGGGGACCAATCAAATGCAGTCTTTGCATTTTTGCATTGTAAATGTGTTATATCAAGTTGAGCTTGGAAAGGATGACCGCTCCATTAAGATGCTATATCAAGTCACTGATGCTCCGTGCGAGATGTCTTTACCTCTAAATGGCTTAATTTGGCAGGCACATGTCGACACGCGTGCACATTCTTCTGCCTGAATTCCTTTTTGGCACAAGGACGATAGGTGACAATCATGGATGGTACCAATGAAGGCTTTGATAATGTCCAGATCAAGCAGTCATTGCAACTCAGCCTCCATCTGCTCTGAATATTCAATGGCAAGCTCCAACAATGTTCTGCAACTACCTCTACATAGTATTTTCCATGTGTATTTTGAGTAACAACTCTCCAGTTTCCTAGAACCTTGAATGTCTGGGAAATTGTCAATGAGCGTATGCCCATTTCCAAGGTTTCCAATCATGAGCTTGTACACTATATGGCCCTGACCCATTTCTATGGCGTCTGTAATACTTGAGAGTTTGACCTGTTGTGGAGTTGTTCCATGGGCTAATATAAGGAATGTCTGAAAAGTATGAAAAGGAGCGCACTGTTCTTAGAAATGAGGAACATAAGCACTCAAATTCTTTATTGTTGAAGAGTAAGTATATCACTGTGGCAATAAGCCCCGAGCCAGCGGGCCAATACCACCTAAAATAATGCCCCGGGGCCCACAGTTACAGGCCTGAGCGTAGCAAGGACCTTAACGAAGGCCCCAGCGGCATTACCGTAGGTGGTAATGGCCCGCCATTGAGGGGCTTATTGTCATTAGTACCACGGCCCATTAGACCGGGGTACTAATGTTTTTTTTCCCCAGCTGGGAGACATGTTGCATTTCACAGCCAGAAAAAAAGTCAAAATAAGTTTTTTAAAATGGCCGCTGCGGACAGAAAACATAGGTTGTTTTCTCTTTCTGTGGCAGCCACAGTAAACAAAGAACATGTCTGCCATGGAAGGGGAGAAGGGACTATGTGTAGTCCCTTCTCCCCTTCCATGGCACACATTGAAGTAAATTGAAAAAATTTAACAAAAAATGACCGCCATGCAAAGGGAGAAGGGGCTACACGTAGTCCCTTCTCCCTTTCCATGGCGGCCATTCGGAACATAAATGCTGTCAGAGATGGGAGTGAGCTGCATGTCGTTACGTGATCGGGATTGCCATCAGGTAAGCCTCGGAATCCAGACAACCAGAGGTAAGTGATTTTCTTTTTTTTGTCACGCAGGGTACTAATGGAGAATATTAGAAAAGATCAGTGATCTAATCTTGATGGAACGTGCAGAGACGTTGCTCAGGGATGTGAGATGAAGGGCCAGCTGTAAAATAGTAATCACCCTGATGAGAACATACTGTTTGACACAGAAGGGAACTGAAGTTATTGGGCAGTTGGTGTTTCAAGAATTCGCCTGTTGAGAAGACTGCCAGATATAATGATCTATGTCAGCTCTCTCTCACCACTGTTTATAGTATTTATATTATATGTCGATTATATATATTTATTTTGAACGTTGATCATTGCAAATGTATTTCTAATATGGTTGTTATACATGGTAAAACAAAATATAAACGTGTTTCTGTGTTAATTATCTAGATCAACACTGTTCAGTTTCATATAACTGATTGCTATTTTATTTATTTATTTAAATTCTAATGAGGCGCTGCATGCCCGTAGGCCTCAGAGCGCTCCAAGGGGAGGATGAGAGAGATATATTTAGAACATTAGTAAACATCTACTCGTGTAAATTGAATACATCTATTTGGCATTGATTTAATCACGTTTGTGCTTATTGATTACATTTAGAATTAAACAATGTGACTCATAATAAGTATAATTTTAAATGAGTTCCCTTTCCATATTCTGTTTATTATCATGCAATACCAAGAACACAACCACCCCCCAAATTTAATACTCAGAATATATATTTCAAAATTGCCTGCATGTTCCTTGTATCACAGTGTTGACTGAAGATTCACTTTGCATGGGAGGGCTTTGTCAAAACCATATGTTGGTATGCGATGACTCAATCTCAACTCAAGGTCTATTTGCCATGTTCAGGTAAACGGATTTACCCACTTATTTCACTGTGCTCCCTGTGTTGCTGCCCTTTTACTTTCATCAGCACAATCAGTCTATCCTCTGGAACAACTTGTTCCCCAATGCAAATATGTAGCCACTCAATTGATGGTAACACGATGGTAAGACGTAATATCAGCTTGGCCACCATCTCCAGCTGGTGCACTCTGTTTTTAGGTTGAATGTCTCAAAGGGTGCGACACCCAGTTAGGAAGTAATTCTCCTTACCACAGGTTTGGCCTCTTTCTCCTCAACTGGACAGCCACCTTCTTGCCCACGGTGGTAACATATTCTTTTGGAAATCCGTCTCTCGTGCAGTATGGCGTTCAAATTGCAAATTAGTTTTGGTGGAAGCTTTCCATGACTTCCACCTGTCAAATCGCCGCCATAGAAGCTCTGACCATGGGAAGAATTTTGTTCAGCAAGATGTCTGCCGTGACTATTATCTGCAGGCACCCCATGAGCACCTGAGGTTTGAATTATTCACCACTGGAGTACTTGTGAAAATTGCAGTGTGATGCGTGGTTTGAGGCTCCTGATGAATCCATCAATTCTTTGCCCTTTCTCTTGTTCTGTGGAAGGAAAGATGCGGCCTTCATAATCTGGGCTTTTCTTTGGCGTAAATATTCTGCCGGGCTGTTTTTACAGTGTTATATGTCTCAAGGCCATCGTTCAGAAGCTATATCACAATAACATGCACATAAAACCAAACCACTATAGCAGCTTTACATAGTTCCTTTCCTCCTCCCGCGAACCCAAGGTGGCACTGAGAATCAAAGGTGCTTGGGGTTGTTGGATCCTGTAATGTTGTTAAAGTGAAATCGGAGTTGCACAGAAGATGATCCAGAGCAGGGCCGGAAATTGCAACATGTTGCTGTTGAGACAGGAGAGGAGGAGTGGGATGTATCCCACCTGTTAAGGACAAGGGACAAACTAAGGTGGACATGTTTTGATGTATTTTCTACAACATATGTCAGCAGTAAAACATTCTAGTCATTGTGCTTCCACAATATATGCCAGCATTACCCTGTAAAACCATTTTATTATGCTGTGCCCACCAAATATACCATTTAGCCATGCCAGTTTAACACTTTCATGATTTCTTGCCCGCAAAATATGCTAGCAGTAAAACACGTTCATGATGCTGCATCCACAATATATGCCAGCATTGTCCCATAAAACCCTTTCGTGCTTCACCCACGATATATGCCAGCATTATCCTGTAAAACCCTTTCATGATAGTGCACCCACAACATATGCCATCCCGCATTGCCAGTTTAACACTTTCATGATGCCCTGTCCACAATATGCCAACAGCATTGCTAGTAAAACACACTTCCGTGCTTCTGCACCCACAACATATATCAGCATGTATACTGTAAATCTCTTCAAAAATTTGTTGCATGCCGCCCCTGCCCTGCAACACAAACACATGCAATGTCACACTCACATATGCACATAGACATACTCACGCAGATGAATACCTTTTTTACATAGACATCCTATCTTTTCTCTGGCTCAATAAAGTTGGGTCAATACAAAGTTCAGGAATCAAAGGGCGGTATCCGTGTGAGCACATGCAAGCCAGTAGCAGTCTGACATTTGGTTGCCTAGTAACCTGGGCTGCAATGCACAGAGACTGAATGATTCAATCATAGTGACTGAACGTGTCTCTGCTAAATAGGCAGCAGGAGGGCACATCATTACACTGAGGTCGGGGCCCACCGAGGTGGCTTCTCTCTTTTCCCACCCCAGACTATGCCACTGTCGTCCAGCAGACACTTCTGATATTCTGGATGATCTGAGCTCCAACAAGGTCTACAAGCTGCTGGTATAGCTATCTGTTCCTGCTTGTGAATGGCTCTGTCGTAAATGCTCCATCGTGGGCATATGTTTTGACATCTGTGACTTCATAAAAAGGTGCTGAAGTATCCAATGGCTCATTGTCAGTGTCATGTTACGAAGGAATGGGTTGAAACTGAGCGAGGGTGTGAAATGTTTTTGTTTGCGAGTTGCCCCACAGATTTTCATGCATCTGCACTGCAGTAAGCATGATTGGCATATCAAGGATCCCCTTTTCCCTCCACTCTGTCCGTGGTCGTATGCCGGCCATATCTGGACCAGACCCACATGAGGCAAGGCTGACATCATGGAACCATGTTGGCTTTGCAATTCCAATTCTCCTGGCACTCACATTACATTCCCTAAACCGTCGCAAAAATGCCTGGTTATAGCATAGCTTCCAAGTGGCCCCATGTCAGCCGTTACTCCTTGGTCTAGTTTTGGTTTGGCCCATTGCATGCTGGGATGTACCATTTGATTATACTTTTTAAAAAGAGAGCCCTAGAAGTACCAGCATGCATGCTCAAACCAGGACTGACCTGACATGGATGCCATTAGAAATCGCGGTGCGTTGACATTTTCCACTCGATCATCCATTTTGTGTGCATGTGGGGAACATTTGTTGCTCACCCAATGACATCCTAGGCGGGTGCCCACAGTGGAGTAGCTTTGCTGAATATGTTGGGAGGGACATGACAACTAAAGGAAAGGGGCCCTGCCAAATGAGGGGGACAAAATGGTGTGCCACGAAAGTTGTGGGACGCAAACGCCCTTATCCCCCCTAAAATGACGCCCATGGGTGCCCAGCATCACCTTGCTCTGTGACAGAGAGTGGCCATGGCAGGCTGCACTGCTCCGTATTACTTAGTCCTCGACTACACTGCTGGGCTTGGGTAGGCTGCACAGTTCCTTGTTCACAGTTCCTAATATGGCGTCCAAGCTGCGGCACCACGTTCCAGGTCCCCGGAGATGCCCGCTCGTGTTTACAGAACAGTTTAGTTCACACCAGGTCAGGGTAATTGTCCGTGATTAATGGCCCATCTCCCCTAAAAGCCTGACACTAAATGCTGCAAACCAGGTTAGCTGTAATTCCATCCTGCTGCCTGCCGATTTAAACGGGCCGTCTCTCCTTTCTTGTGGCCGATGGGGCTCAAAGGTTTAGCGTTCAGATGAAGGGTTCACATTGAAACACAAATCATCCTGCCCGGTTTTCGTGTGTAATAACCTTTCAATGCTGCTGGTAACTCGGCCTTCAAAGATCACCCTGCGTGTCCTCATTTTACACGCTGAACACACTTGATTGTATCAGGCTTGCGCCCAACGCGGATCGCCTTTTGGGGGTTCGGGTGTGGGGGTGGGGAGCTGAGAGACCAGAACGGAGGGCTTTAGCCAAGTGAAGGGGTCTCAAAACTGGTGTCACCTATGTGATGTAAGGCATAAGGGAGCTGTGCTTTAGAAGTGCTGTGACACTTCAAAAAATACAGTGATATGGTTTGATGTCAAGGATCAGTACAGCAGGGACTTGTTGAGTTGCAGGTCAAAACTGATGTACATTTGTGGACAGATGTGGGATCAGTATTGAACTGGCAGGAGGCATAGATAGGGTAGGGCTTGAGCGGGCAAGGCCCACCCAAAATCTGTGAATGCCCAGTCAGCAGTGCTCTGTGGGCATTTACAGATGTTAATGTCACTGCAGTGTGCCCAACTACATCAGCTTCAGGCAGAGCCTGCCTTGGGGGCGGGGTGGGTGGGCAAGCCGGGGTGACCGCCTGGGGCGCCACGCCCCCCATGGCGCCATCAGTCCCCACCACACCAACTCGGGGGAGTCTTTCAAGGGCTCCCCTGAGCTGGCGTAGCGGGAGAAGGCACAGAATGCAGGCTTTTGATGTTAAATGCACCCGTGGCGGCAAGGGCTAAATGCGCCCCTCTGCTGCGGGCGCCTTTAATGATAATAATTAACCCCCCACCACGCCAGCTCGGGGGAGTCTTTCAAGGGCTCCCCCGAGCTGGCGTGGTGGCAGAAGGTGTGGCAGGCACCTCATTGTCATTGAATGCGCCCGCGGCAGAGGGCTCATTCAATGACAATGGGGTGCTGACGGGCCCTATTCACATTACGCGAGGAGGCTAAAAAAATTAAAAAATAAAAGTGGCCCATCCTCCCCCGCACTCCCTTCTGTCCCGCCCCCTGTTAACCAGGGGCGCGCGGGGCGAGGGGGCTGCCAGTTCGCCCAGGGCGCTGCTGTCCTTAAGGCCGGCCCTGGCTTCAGGCCCCACTTGTTAGACAACCCGGGCTATGCCTCCGGACCATGTGCTGCAGATACGGATTGACGTGCAGATATGGAGTGATGTAGGAGATTAGTACTAGAAGGGCAGAGTGTGCTACAGGTCAGGATTGAGATGTGAAGCGATGCAGTAGATTCTTACTAGAGTGATATGGTGTGCTGCAGGTCAGGGCTGAGGTGTACTGATGGAGTGATATAGGGGATTAGAACTAGCTGAGATGCAGGTTATGACTGCATCTCAGCCCTGGTGGAGTCATGTGGGGATTAGGAATAGAGTGACATGGTCTTTGCGGGTCCAGGTTGAGGCGCACCAGTGGGCTCATATAGGGGATTAGAACTAAGACTGACAGTTGGCATGATTGAGGTACACTGTTGGAATGATTTAGGGCAGGATGTGAGACACCATCTTACATGGCAGATGACATTGCATGGTGACCTGGAGAGAATGCAGGACCTTTGAGGACTAAAGAAATGCGAAGAATGCAAAGCCCAATGATAGCACCCTTCTAGATTCTCTTTGTTGGGTCGAGGTTGATGAGAAGAATTGATGGTTGTGACTACAGAGCTGGTCCGGGCACTTTGCTCTTAGGTGAAAGCACTCCCTGTGAGGCAGGAAGAGGAAGAATGGAAGCTTTCACTTGTTTTGTTTTTCTTGCTCAGCTCCCATGCACTTATAATATATTTTATTTAGGGCTGTACTTTAGCTGCCATTCAATTCTCAATGCCCCCACTGCCCTTTCACCCCTTCCCCCTCACGTACTCATCCTTAGATTGCACACACACCATCCGCTCCCTGAATGCTCAGATGTACAGTCACCACTACAAGTGATGCAAGTTCTACACACCTAGGTTACTTGAAATGTAATAGTGGAGACATAATGCTCTGACAACCACCATCCATTTGGCAAAGGCATCTTATCCACTTCATCTTTTCAACTCACTCCAGCCTGTCCAGTATCAACAGTTTGATTGTCTCGATTACTAAATTCCCTTCTCTCCCAACTCCCTTTCATCCCAGTGTGTCATCAAGCAACTTCCCATCATATGTATGTTCTAAAAGGTCACTTGATAGGAGAACCCACCTTATGCCCCCCCCCCCTTCACCACCCTACTCCCCTTCTTCCTCTCTGTTGCACTGTAACCATCAATCCTCCTATTTCCTTGCATCCCAAACCAGACTAATGCTAACATGCCTACCGGCTCACTCTTCTTTTCCGCCCTTTGTAGACTCTTGGTCCTCAAATCATCAAGCCACTCAGGATCTCATTCTGCTTATATTCCTGCTTCTTTAAGCTCATTATCCCTGGCACTCGTCCTCGTCACAGTCCTCACTTTATTGAGGCCCCATTGAGCCCCTCCAAAATTCTTTGCTAGCCTCACTTCACCAGCCCCTCCCCTCCAGCACTCACCAACAATATTTTAGGCTGGTGACGCTAGGGCTCCCGCCTGCTTTTTATGTTCTGCAAACTACGCCGGTGGATGGCTCATGGATGGACATGCAGGACTCGTGATGATTTTGGTCAGGCTAGCACATTTTCCTGGTGGCGTAGAGCATTGCCTGACCAATGCCATCTGTAGTGCATGGTGGGGCCTGAATATATGGAAAACGTCAGTGGACACTGTGATGCAGGAATGCTGCCCTGTAAAATGGGGCAATTAGGGGCTCATGTGCTGCAGACCCAGAAGTGAATTCATGGACAAGACCCCACAAAGGCATTAAGGATTGCCTAAGCAGATATGAGTCGGTGCCTGGCAAGGCAATCACTATTCTTCAGAGAGTTCACAGGGTTAGGGGCCGTGAGTGAAATGATCCAGAAAACGCGGTCCTTCAAAAATTCTTATCCGAGCGTTTCCTATTCTAGGATGTGTCCACCAAGTATTCTGACAATATTAAGGCTGGTTCTATGATCCCTAACACTGCTGACAAGGCTTTAAAGGCAGCTGAAGACCTGGCCCTAAAGACATAACTGATCAGAAAGTGGATGCTGCATGTAAGAGGGCATATTCAGGATTCAATCTCTCCCTGCACTCTAGGATGTATACAGTGAATCGGGCACAATCCACCTTAAAATACTTTGAGAGACTCTATGAGAAAGAGGACAAAGAAGAGATTACAGTTATACCTTAGTCACAATGGAGAGGTAAATCCACCCCATGTCAGACACAGCAGTGGGGTTGATTACTGCAGCAGCCCCACCAGGTAGAGCTTCGGTCACAGCCAAGCATGATACACTCATTTGTGATTGGAAGACAGATGTTACTAATAAGAGAGTAGTGCTGCACATGCCATTTAAGGGTGACACGTTCTTTGGCCCAGAAATTAATTGCATGGTCAAGAAGGCATTTGAGTATCACAAGTATTCCAATCCTCTTCAGGGAAAGTCCACTCAGCCCAATAAGAATCCTTGTAGATCCATGGTGTTTATGAATACCAGAAGGCCTAAACAGGGTGCAAGGCAACCAGGAAGGAGTGATTCATCAAAGGGAAGAGGGCACTCCAATCCAACTGTATCAACTTGCGCCTCGATGCCTCATACTTCCTAACTGGTTGGTTCCATTAGGATGTCACAAAATCCTGTTTGCCGACAACTGGAGGAAAATGTTGTTGGATTCATGGGCATGCAAAATTGTAAAGAATAGCTACAGGCTGACAATTACATCAGTGGCTCTGGAGTAATGGTCACACAAATACCAAAGAACAAGGCTAAAGAATAAGCGCTAATACTGAGCATAAAGGACCTCCTCCATAAGAAGTTGATTATCCATATTGCCAAGCAGGAACATGAGAGATGATTTTATTCCATGTTTTTTTTTGGTTCCTGTCGTTGCTGCAGCTTTAGGATGATCCTGGATCTAAGGAAGTTAAATATCCTCATTTCGATGTTACGATGCACAATGGGGACCCTTCTATACATTTTCCCCATGTAGAAAGATGGGAGTACTTGACTTTGATCAATTGACACAATGCCTACCACCACATTCCGATAAGGGAGGTTCACAAGAGGTTTCTCCGGGTTCACCATTGGAGATTTGCATTCTTGCCCTTCAGACTAAAAACAGTCCCCAGAATATTCACAAAGATGGTGGCACTGTCAGTAGGTCTCCTGTATCAAGGAGGAATACAGGTCCATCCTTACTTGCGCAATTCATTCTCCATGCAAAGACAAGGCTCTTTTCACCCATTGGGAACATACGAGGATCTGCAGCAATTGGGTTTTTTCATCCACCCCTCCCCCCCAAATCCAGCCTGATCCCAGCCAAGGAAATGCATGCTAATGCTTAGACTCAACATACTCCCATTAAATAACCGTGGTAACTGGAAAGGGGGTGGGGATTTGTATCTAAGAAATGTAATTATAGAATGGGAGTTGAAGAAGGCCTGGGGCATTTTCTGCTAATCTGCAACAATAACAGTATCGGAAAAAGTGGCCCGAGCCCACTTTAAAAAGGCCAAAATCAGAATTTATCAATCAGCATTGTCTTTATTATGAACTATAGTAATGCTTTATTTTTAACCTATGTAAGTGTGACAAATCATCTTCCGGATCACCAGTGGTCCCGGGGGGGAATATCGTTTTCTAAACACGTCTAGTACACCAGAAGGAATCGGAACAGATTGGAATAACAAGCAAAGTATAAAACTCCTTGTCCAATTTTGGCAACGTGGATGGAACGGCAGGCTTATCTCCAAAAGGTTGTGGATTGTTGGTTAGTTGCAACACAGCGAAAATTCAATTATTACCCAATGATGAAAGGGATGTCCAGTCAAGGTTGTATTAAAAATATCTACTTTATTAATCACAACAGTCTAACAACGCTACGAAATACAACCCACCCTGTAAAGGAATGCAGAGGACAGACAGTTTCAAAGAAGGAAAACGGGATGCACTCTGGATACTGACAGGAGGAGAGTCTGTATGGTTAATAAACACTACAGTTTGTTAAGGTTCCTTGGCTTTAGCACAAAGGGAGTAATGGGTCCAAAAATATATCTAGGGGCTTTCTGGGAAGGACCAGGGGGGACAGAACCACAATGTAACTTGTACTGTAGATGTTCTTGGTGCTCGATAGGGACAAGTCGACTTCCGGGCACTTTGCAGGCTTCTGTGATAGAGTTCGAGACGGGGGTCTCTGCGAGTATAAGGTGGAACGACAGTTCGGCGAGCAAAGCCAGACGATTGGCTGCAGGCTGGCCTACATGATGGGTCAGGGCCAGGAATCGTTGTCTCAGTGCTAATCGGTAGTTCTGAAGCACTCGTCAAAATTTCTCGGATGTCATAAGTGATGCCGGCTTGACAAAGGTCCGTGTTGCCGGCGGTTGTGGATCGAGGAACTTGATTGGCTTGAAAATCTCCTTTCAGGCGGATGGCGGTAGGTGCTTGTCGAGGCACTTCTCCCAGCTTCTTCAATGAGCTTGTGTTGTCCTTTAAGGCAGACGGCCCACAGCTGTGGAGTGTGTTGCAGGCAACTGCTGTGTCCTTGGTTGTAGGTTCAGCAACCTTCTGGCACTTCCTATCCAGGAAGCTTGCTTTAGAGCCTAGCAGGGCGTGCTGTGTGCTGGCTGGGTACCAGTTCTGCAGCTGCTAGAGGGTCCTCTGAGTTCTGCATCTCCCTCTGTTCCATGGAAGATGTTTAGGGGAGGGATCTTGCTTCCCTCTTTGGATGTCCTGGGCTTCTTTGACTGGCGGAAGATGTAAGGCAGACTGTACCTTCAGCCTGTGTCCAAGGTTCTTCTTTCTTCATTCTTGTGAATTCTTCAGATGATTCGCCAAAAGAGCAGCTCAACCCTCTGTTAAAGCCAAGTGGGCCACAGTTATTGGTGTAGGCTCATCCTACCTTAATGAACCAATCCTGCGGCCCCTACCAACATTTTCCTGTAAGCATGACGTCATAACCAGAGCGATTTGCAACAGGAAATGTAAGGGAGTGAAAACAGAAACAAGGTGTGCCCCAGAACTAAAATGGTGGAAAGCTTCTCTCAGCAGAAAGATCTATGGCCACACTCCCTTGTAATACTAAGTCCAACACAAAGGTCCTCTCTATGTGGTCCCTGTTAAAGTGGCAGGTCTCCCTTGAAGCTGCTGTGAGACCAGGCTCCCTTGCTCCTGCAAACCACCTTCTCATACTTTATAACTGGGGTCCCCCTAGCGGGGTGGCTTACTGTAAACACACAGTCCCAGACATGACAGCTGACTGTCATTGATACTGAGAGCGGGGGCTGGCTTCAGGTTGACACAGTTACATATGAAAGGTTGCTGGGTTTCCTGTCTCCTTTGTTAACCTCTGCAGCCAGGCCCCATTTAGCCCTATTTGAAGTATCCTCTAATGGTATGGTATTCACTGCCACCAGCTGCAGGGCCTAACAAAAGAGCAAGGCAGATCCATGCAGTCTTTGTTAGTTAATCAGGCTGGCTATGGCAGGGGTAAGGTTGGCCATCCCCCTTCCTGAAGATGACATGGTGCACTCATGGCTGTCACATTCCAACTTAATATGACAGGGCGGACTGTGCCTGTAGGTTATGTACCCGGCTCTGTTTGTTTGTCATGGTGTTAGCATAGGGAAATGCATGTGGATTAGCTCTACACATTTTCCTGAGGTTGGTCTACCATCATTACATTTAATAAACAATTTTCATATATCCATTTCCATTAAATTTCATTTAATAAACAATTTCAAAAATCCAGGCGAGCACACGGCCACCATGCGGATGGTCGAATTCCTCACAGTCAGTATGTAAGAGAAGCATTTATCTACCAGGAGTTTCTAGTGAAGAACCATACCTTGTGATCCTACTTGTCTGATATTACAATTGCGATATGTGTATATGAATTTTATGGCTGAGTGTTTGTTGCCCCCATTTTGCGCAATGTCTGATGATATAAAATACGGTGCTGATTTTATTAATGTATTATATATTTATTGTATGGAGCGAGATTCAACACTGCCAGTGGTATGTTGTTTCTTCCTCAGCCCAGAATATTGAAGCTCCAACGCACTCTTACTCAGATGTTACAGCAGGGCAGGTCATCAGACAGGAGTTGGCTCATGGTTCAGGGAAATATGGCTGCTAACGTATTTCTTGTTCTCTGGATCAGGTTTCAAATGAAGAATGAGCCACTGCGTCAGTGAACTTTGACCTCCAGATGCCAGTAACAACTGAGATGAGACTACAAATGGATTTGTAGCTACAAGCTAGAAACAACACAATTGCGGAGCAGTGTTGCTCTGGAGCACTAACACCCACCGGCCCCCACCCCCAGGATTTGGTAACTATGGACTCCAGTGGCATGGGCTCTGGCCAATATGCAGGTTCAGTTGAGTCATTCAGATCGGAAACAATCTTCGAAAGGAAGGAACTCAAAACTTGCTCTGACCACTGGCCATGCTTGCCTCACATCGCCTGGGATTGCCAGTGCTAGTTCAGACAGACAACAGTGTTACTATGCCATATATAAACAGGCCGGAAGGAACAAGAGTGGAATTTCTGTCCCTTCTTTCATGATGAAATGTCAGATCAGAAGCTGGTGGTGACTCATATCCAGTGCACCTTCAACATCAACACGGACAGCTTGATCAGAGTGTCTCCCTTGTGCATTGCATATGTTCTCTCGAGGACAGTCTCTCAGCAGATTTGCCAAAGGTTTGGATTCTCAGTTTTGGATCTCTTTGACACAAGAGAGAATAGGAGAGTGAACTCCTTATGTTGCAGAACACTGGACCAAATGGATTGGAGGTTGTATGGTTCATCGATCACTTGACCAAAAAGAAAAGTTCTATGTCTTGACTCCCTTTCCTTTGATCTCAAAGGTGTTGCTGAAGTTCAGGAGAGAGAGGGCCGATTTGTTTCTAGTGGGTCATTTCTTCGTTAGACGGCCTTAGTTTCCACCCCTGATGAATCTAGTCTGGTTGGAATGTTTTCCCTGGCATCTAGTGCCTTCTCTCCTAGAACAAGTGGTTCTGCCAGCCCAGAGGGTCAACCAGCCTAATCTTTTGGCTTGGCTATCAATAAATGTGGTCGCATTAATATTAATGTTAATGTTAAAGGATATTTGTACCGCGCACTATCATCACCGGAGTGGTCTCCTGGCACTCTGGCGGATCTGTAATAAAGGGGGGGATGGGTTAGGTTAGTTAGGCATTAGTCTAGAGTTATCTGAAAGTGCAGCAGAGCCAGCATAGGGGTCCAAGAAGCTATGTACTATGGGTGCCTATTCTCATCACTGGATGTCTTTTGAAAGATAGTGTTTTTTTAAACAGTTGTGTGCCATGGATTGTAATCCTTTGTTAATTACTCAGTTCCTTCTAATGGGTTTTAGAAGGGTATTTTTGTTTCATCTCCGAGAGTGCAGTGGTCTGTCACTAAAGCCGTTAGCCCATATGGTGTATGGCTGCATCGGTACCCCTGGTACATCGACTGTTTAAGCTTTAAGGTGAACAGACCGCACTGCAAAGAGCAACCTCCCTCTTTGGGATCTTCCTGTCATTTTACAAATCTTATAGGAAACCCCATTTGAGTCCTTGGAAGTGATTCCCATTAACCTTTGATCCTACAAGATGTTGTTTCAGATGTTGTTTCAGGTGGTGATTGCTTGTTTGAGGAGGCTTGGGGATATCAGGGCACTGGTGGGCCATCCTCCTCATTTCAGTGTTCAACAGGAGGTTCCAATTCTACTTACTAGTCCTGCTTATCTGCCAAAGATGTGTTCTTCATTTGATCTGGAACAGGAGTTATTCCTCCAAGACGTATGCCTTAATCCCTCTACAAGGTGGTAACACGTCTGCCCTACCAGAATGTAAAGCATGCAATATTGTGTTATCTGGAGAGGACCAAGGGGGTTTGGAAATGTGATACCTTGTTTATTTCCTATTTTGGTGGCAGGAAGGATTTGAGGCCAGTATTTTCATGCTAAGTAGGTGGATTTTTCAGCCTTTGATTATGTTGGCAAACGAATAAGAGGAAGTGCAGTTGCCCCATGTTATTCAGGGATGATTCACTGGTGGGGGAGAGTGGTCATCCTCATTGGGCCCAGGCTCACCCCATGCCCCTAATAGGTATCCGCAGCATCCTTCTCACACATTATCAGATTAGTGTGGATGTTTCAGTTGCATCTAATGCTGGCAGGATTGTGGTACAATCTGTGCTGGATTGCTGAAGCTCCTCAGTCATTTTGAATGAATTAGGTGTGAAAGTTCAGTGTGAGTAACGTTGTTTGTTCCAGTGCAACACTGTTGTATTTGTCATCCTCAATACAGTGAGGACAGTGACAAGGGAGAAGGACCAGGGGTGATGCCCGGATTATGGTTGGTAGTGCTCATTGCAGTGGTCCTCCTCCCACCTCGCAATACTCGCATGATCCCACCTCCACTCACTGGGCGGGTGTCACTGGTTGGATCTTCACTATTAATTCATAATTGCAGGTGAAGCCCGAGCGTCATCAGCCTAAAATACCATTTGTGGGCGCCATGGACAGGGGGTGGTGACACAGGGATGGCAAAGAATTTGGGAGGAGTTCTGTGGAGTAGGGAAGCCTCAAAATAGTTACTATTGTGACAACGGAGGACCACAGTGATGGGAATTACCGACCATAGTGTGGGCATTAATCAATCTCTCCTCCAAGACACTTACCAACATTGTTTCAAAGAATCGTTCGTCCTGCAATCGCTTGCCTATCCTTCTAGTTACTTTCCTGCCTCTGAGTGGCATATCGTCATGGATCCTCAAGGAAGTATTGCAGACGCTGTGGGCTGAACCCAGCGTAGGATAAAATACCTTGGCAAATGTGCTAACCGGGGGCAGCTGTAGAGGCTCAGGATACAATCACATATGCAGCAGTTCCTTCCAGGGGAGTTTCTAGGTCTGGAAAAGACCTGGGGCTAAGCTGATGTCGGAATTGTTGGGACTGGGGACTAGCTAGTCTTTTGGCTGTAGCTCCTGAGATTCTGTCCGGGGCTACAACCAAAAGATCAGGGGTTATAGCCCCCTTAGCCTCACCCTAGCAACGCCCCTGGTTCCTTCAGTGCTGTGGGTAGTATCCACCAATCATTCCAATCACGCACTCGTGCCATGCAGCACTGAGTATTGAAGTTACTAAATGGCAATGTGGAAGGTAATTGACTGGCTAGACATTCACCATTGTGCCGAAGGGACAGCTGTGATTGGATGCATATCAAGATCCTAAGCAGCAGACCTCGCACCTACGCATAAGGAAAGGAAGTTGTGCGCTGCCACAGTTCTGCAGCAGCTGCTGGACTGTTTCGCAGCTCAACCAGATCCCTAACACATCCTCAGCTTTTATTATTGGGGACACGCAGGTAGTGGCAAAGGGTGCTCCTGGCTCTCATGAATCTTCAACTGCAAAGCAAAATAGTGTTAAGCAATAGCAATTGATGGAAAAATAAACACAGCCATAAAGAAATGAACTGAAGCAACAGAATGTCGATAGATATGAAACGAAGTAATTTATCAATATTGGACATTTCCCCTTGGCAAGTTTCCATTGTGTGTTTTCACCTGTGTGTGCCCTTACAGAAACAAAGATATGCCAACCCATCTTGTTTCCCCCTACAAAAGGATCTACCTGGATGAAGTGCTAGGACACAGTCTTTCTGCACAGGACCAAAAGCAACCGGGTTGCTGTCCCGATCGCTGTGGCAATGTTGGGGGCTCCAGGAATGCATGTGTGCACCGCGTACACAGCACGGAGTGACGACACGCACCCGGAAGCCGGAACAGACCCAGCTTCATTGTATTTAACGATCGCTGGTGTGCAGCTCAGTGCTTTGCAATGGTCGTGTTGCGGTAAGGCTAGTTTCCTCTTTCCCTTGCTCCTCTGCAGTGCTTATCCTGTTCCTGCTAATTTCACTTTGCCTCGCCCTCCCGTTGTTCCTGGTCACTCTTGCAGGCTGCTCTCTCTTTCCATCTTTACCTTGCATGCTGCCTTGCTGTTCTACTCAGCTATGTTACCAATTACTGTGGGCTTTGAGACCTTGATGATTTTTTCCCCTTTTTTCCATTGGATGAATATAGCTTACCACATTGGAACCTGGCTCCAGTACTCACCTCTTCGTGGAATAAATTGGCCAACTGCATAAGGACCTCAGGTTGTTTTCCCTGAAGAAGGTTTTCCCCCACATTATTGGCTCTGTTCCGCTGCCTGTGGCCAAGAGCCAGTTTCACAGTCTGTCTCACAGTGGCTGCCCAGGGGCCCGGACTCCACCATCCACCAGAAAGAACACCCTCTGATACAACCCTAGACATGTTTCATCTTCTTTCTGGGGTTGTTTATGGTCAGGTCCAGAAAAAAGTCAATTGTTAAATATTTATCCCAAGCTTTGCATTCGTCATCTTTCAGTTGTGTCCAAGAAATGTAGCACCAAGCCCTCCTATCTACTGGATCCTGAAGAGTCTATCTTCTCTGTAGCCTCAACATGCCATTATCTGCTGATCTTTGCCATCATCATGTTACTGCCTTTCCTTGTTGCTATGGTTATGGTAGTGGCTCTTCCTTGCCCACAGCTGTACCAACCTGAAGGTTAGTCTGTTTTGAACAAATTCAATTTGGCAAGTCTGGTGGCCATGGTCACTGCTTGTCCCACTGGTCAATTGTGTAAATGTATTATGCGTAGCACCAGATACCTGTAGAGGATGGTGAGCAAAGAGAGAGTGAATAATCCAATGTGTCTCTCTCAATTCACATTAATGTAACTTTGGCATGAATGTGTTACTGAGATTTGGACTTGTCTGAGTAGTCACACTCACTGGAATATACCTTTGGACCACCATTCAAAGCATTTTTGCAATTCATCCGTGAAGGTTTTTGGTTCACCCTGCTGCGAGGGATGGCGCGCTGCGATCCTCCACTTGTCTATATTACATTTCCCACTGCCCTCACGGGTCTTGGCAGCCCCTTCTACCTCCCTCTGTGCCGTGGAGCATATTTTTCCAGTTGCAGCACACTCCTGCTGAAAACTTATTTTCATGTTTTAACAGCAACTGGGCTAAAAATAAAATACCTCACTTTTCTATATCTAGCACGAGCAGCCCAAGCACACTGGAAATAATACAAAACACAATTCTCTATGTTTAGCATGGGGGCGCCCTCATATCAAACCACACTTAAAATTGTTTTTTTTATATTTTCAGCTCAAGTGTGTAGGCTCACCTTAAAAATAGTAAAAACAATGGAATTGAGATTTGCCATCAAAAAATGTTAAGGATTCCAGTGGATCCGTATGACATGATCTGCATATCCTCATTGCAACTAGAAATCAGCTGTGATTCTCTGGTACGCATAGCACTCCATCTCAACGGAACATAGCCGTATCCCTCCCAGGGCACAGCCACCCACCTGCAAACATCTGCAACAATTCACTATTCGACTTCATATTGCACATCAACTCTGCCATTAGAATGCAGCTGAGTCTCACGAAAAACAATTAGGTCCAGCTGGGCACATAATCAGTCTCTTTGACTCGCCTACCCTCCTAACAGCCTATCACAGCACCATCCACTAGCCAGATCTCCATGGGTCACTAGCAGGGATTTAGCCATCCTGAACTACCTTTGTGCTGGTTGAAATGCACACACGCATACTTAAGATCCTCCTTTTAGTTGTCATACCTCAGACTTTGTTCCTCCAAGGTAGTTCACCCCACAGCTCTTTGATACCATACCAATTGCATTAGGTGCTATACAAATGCCATACAACATAACATTTCTAGCCCACGTTATAAATGTAAAACAAAGCAAAGTTTTGGGGACTGAGGCTGCCACAGCAAGGCCTAGTATACTGGGGATAGAAACATGAAACTGGGGGAAGGAGAAAGAGACTTATGCTGATGGGACCATAAAAGGTCTCTGCTGGAGTAATGGGGAGGGATCTGTCGAAGTATGCATCTCCCCGAGTGATACCCACACTGACTATCTATGGTCACAATGTTTTCAAAGGGGCGAGTCAGGTTTAGTCATTGATGCTGGGCATTAGACGCCCTCTGGTGTCTACCTTGAAATGAACTACGAAAACATTTCGGCACCCAAAATTGCAGGACGTCCTAAAATGGATGGTTGGTCACTTTGAAGGACGGCGGGTTCCACCTCTCCAAAATAGCTGTGCTTAAAATGTAAATCAGCCCCGTTGAGAAAAGTAAATTATGTTGCATTGTTCACCACTTCAAAATACAATGCAACACTAAAAACCAGCCCATAACAACAGACCCTATCTTAATAAAGGAAGTCCTCAACTTCACATTTTCAGTCTTGAAACCATTAACTAATTTAGACCTTATGAAAGACTGCATCAACATGCGTGCCTCGTCTCAACAAACATTCTTTGTAGTACCATTATAATCAAACAGAACAGGGGTCTGCAACCTGGGGTCTTCAGATATTTTGGACTATGACTCCCATGAACCCTCACCATTAAATATGCTGTTTAGGGCTGTTGGGAGTTGTAGTCCAAAACATCAAGAGAGCAAAAGGTTTCAGGTCCCTGAAATATAAAGTATCCAGCCTCGCACACGCCCGGGTCGTCATTGCCAAAAGTTCCTTTCAACCAATCTCAGACGGCCAAACCAATGCATATAGCACCGCTGCTAAAAAACCTGGTGCAGACCCTAACATTCCAGAAAACGACTTCCCTATCATCAACATTCCACTCATTTGAAAAATCCTAGAAAAAGGGCCACTCAACAACTTCAGGTATATCGTGAAATGCAGAACCTACTACATTAACATGAATCAGAATTCAGAAAAATTCAGGGGGACTGGATCTAAGCTGTTCTTCAAGAAAAAGGACCCCCAAAGCCCCCTTAACAACAATAACCTTGCAGTGCTTATATTGCTGGCACGGTTAATCATCATATGTAAAGTAGCAGAGGCACCTTTTGCTGCCGGGTGGGTGTGTGGCTCCTGAGGGGCCCACCATTTTAGTTTTTGTGGAGGTGTGTTAATATTTATCCTGAATTATTGCTGGAATAGCAAGGTAGCAGGAACCATCCTAAGGGTGTTCCGGAGTCAGGGGAGAGGTCTTACACTTAACACAGAACACCATGTTCATGCTAACTGTACCCACAATTTCCAGTATTGCTACTGTAAAACATTAGCATGTTAGATGCATCAAATACATTTCAGCATTGCCACTGTAAGAACACACTTATAAGTGATTTCAATCCGGCACACACCTAAGTCAACGCCTAGCGTGTAATGCACAACTAAAATCCTTATTTATTTGTGTCTAAAAGTTCTATTCTGAACGATGTACCACTCATATCACGCTCCTCTCCTGGAACCCCCCTTACCCCCCCTGTCCTCCCCCCGGTCACACTGAACCAGGAATCAGGCTAGTTTGCAAAGTGAAAATATTTATTTATGTATTACAATTCAATCACACTATGTTTTAATGGGTACACAATGATCACCAATGGAGTGAAGTAACACTAAATAATCTCTTTAATACACAATGAGTAATAGTGAGCAAAGCAATTCAGCACAGAAATAATACTTTTGTGTGTGTGTTCAGATCAAATAACAGTATGGTTACTAGTTCCCCCTGTACACCCCTCAACCCCCCAATAGGCAAAGTAAAGCGATAGGAGGAGAGAGCAGGTATTCAGGAATGGCAGAATTAAAACATAATATCAATCCCAATTTTCCCCCAGCAACACAAGAGAAAAACAGAATTGATTGGCAGGCGGTCAGAATGGTTTTAAAGTTATCTTGAGAATGGATTGGGTAAAAACACTAAATATGGTTTAAATTGCTGAAATTGTTTAAATTGTTATGGGAGCCGCTTTGGACAGTTACACACAAACACTAGCAATGATTTGATACTAAGGAACAATGTGAAATCTTAAAATTAAGGTCGGAAGCAATCAAAAGCTGTTTTACACTTGTCAGAATTTCCCTAAAACGAAATTTGCGGCAAACTTTTCAGTGCACAGTAATTGCAATTACGGGAGAACCGTATGGATTAGATGTGAATTAAAGCCTTGGGAGTTAGCTATACGCAGAAGTTGGAATTTTGTTCCTGGCACAAAAATTGAGGGAGTTATGGATGTTTTAGTGGAGGTTGTTTTTCGAGACAGGCGCAAAAATGGGAAAACAGGAATGCACTTTTAAAAGACAAACAGGATTTCTTACACTGGATTATGACTATAGAAAAATAGAATGCCACACATGAATCTCCACAGTTCCTAGTCAGGGAATCCTTCACGTGGTGGATACCCAATTTCTTTCTGGAATTCGCTTTAGTTACTCACAACACTAATGACTCATGATTTTAGAATACAAGTAAGATAAACTCAGCGCAAGAAAAGTTCTGACAATTCAAAAATACTCCTAACAATGGGCCTCATTCCGAGTTTGGAGGTAGTCATGGCGCTATTAGCGCCATGACTACCTCCAATACCGGTACCAAGTCAGCCCTCGTTCAATGGGGACTTACCGGTCTATTCCGACTTTTGCTGGACCGGTAAATCCCCATTGAAAAAGCCATTTCCCATTCCCATTTCAGCCCCCTTAAGGCTCAATGGGAAGGGGGAAGTCGCTAATAACGGTACCGCAATTTGCAGTACCGTTATTAGCTCTGAAGTCCCTTAACGGGCCCCGTCCATAACGCCTGGTAAAACCAGGCGTTAAGGAAGGGACCCGCTAAGGGACCTCGGAATAGGGCGCAAAGGGATTACCTGCACTGATGTCCTTAACGGTGCCCGGTATCCCTTTGCGCCCACCTTGTAATGAGGCCCAATATCAGGTTCTGAAGACAAGATAGGGTAGGTTTAAGATAGGGATTGACTATGGACAGTACATATGCAAGTGAGACAGTTCTATCTATAGATACTCACTAGATATGTTTTGAACGGAACCATCAGGATTCTGGTCCATCAAGATTTCGGGTTAGGGATTCTGGTCAGGAAAGACTGCTGGGCACCTCGGATTGGACTGGGTTTGTTCACAGAACAGCACAGGACTGGATTGGATCTGCAATGGCTCTGGTCACAGCACAGAAATGGATTGGATCTTTTGGTTCTGATGATAATTATTTTAGCAGGCAAGCAGTACAGCACAGCCCGGCTGTATTTTGGTTCCCCTTAGGTTTCTGGGGTTGGTTCTGGTTCTGGCAATTTAAGGCCTAACTGAAAATGGTTCAGCTATGTAATGGGCATTTCTGCTTTGCCAAGTTTCTGGAGTCTGGAGCGAGTAAGATGGATAGTTCTGCAACAGGGTGCTCTGCCAGCATTCGGATAGTGGGTGAATCTGTCTGTCTTTTTCTGCCCTCTGCTGTCTCTATTCATGCTTATGATAAAGGGGTGTGTTTGCTGGTTTAGCTTAAGCTCGCCCCTTTGACAGGGATTGGTCAAGGTTTCCTCTCTGCCTTGATAGGAGGAGAAAAACAGTGAGTCACTTTTATGGTGTGGGTTTATGAGTCTTAGAATCCATCCCTAGCTCCTTGAACAGAAAATCTACTTTTGGTACAATACATATTTCGACACGTGCAACCTCTATAACAACCATATATACAGATTACATATTTTCTGTAGCAGATACTCCTCCAAGCCCTGTCGCTGTGGGATCTTGTGTCTACTTTTCACAGAATTTTGCCCTTTTCATCCGGAACACAATGTCTAATTTAGGAGCACATTTCTACAAATGTGCGTGTTGAACCTGGGCATACGTGTATAAAGTTTCATACTTCTATCAGAAATACATTTTGTATAATATCACATTTTCCGCCATTTCTTCCCAGAAAATGTCAGAGTTCTGGCGCCTTTTCACCCGTGCATCCAGAAATTACATTAACAATGCTGTTATTTCTATATTTTGCACAATTTTACACAGTACGTTATCAGTCTTTTTAAAATGTGTCTTTTGTCCTTGTTAAGCAACAAATGGTTGTTTAGCTCCACCGCTTTGGTCTCTCCCTGGGACCCAGGAACATCTCCTCCCTGTTTCTCCTTGGCAGAGGCTATTTACGACCCTTCACACCTCGCATTTCCTTTAGCTGGAGGATGTCCATTGTCTTCTTCCCCCTGCTGACCAAATTCTTCCCCCACCCTATAATCATCACTTAGGTGTGATTTCCTGCTGGAGAGAGCTGGAGGGAGAGGCCTTGCCTCTGTGAGGAAAGCTGTTATTCCAGTTTGGTAGATTTTAGCCAGGCTTAAATTTAAATGTTAATTCTGTGCATTTTTCCTTGGCTGAAAACAAACTTGTGATTTCAAACTAGCAGCTAGAACACTTATTCCAGATTATACACCATGGGATTAACAATTACAACATAGGTTACTCTCAGTAACATGCCACTTAGATTGCAACCATTTGATTTCAGTTTATTCAGGTTTAAAGTTTATCATGCAGGCTTCTGATAGCTGTGATTCAGGCGGCCGAGGGTACTGCACCCAGATTTTGACAGATTCCACAGGCAGGCAACTTTTGTTGTGGCTGTTTCTTTGATACTTTCAGCTTTTCAAGACATTGTGAGTTCACAATGATTTCTTGAACTAAGTGAATAGTAGAACCCAGCAAGAATTCTGGATGTTTGAGGATGTTGTTGTGCCGGCATTCTGCAGTTTCAGCAACAAAGAAAAAGATTTAAAGCAATATTTTTGGATTACATTTAGCAGAGCACTGCTTTTCCCTCTGTGTTCCATTTTCACTTGTTGTGGAGCCCAGTGACATATTTCAGGAGTGAGATCTCTGTTCCACCACTGACAACATGCGTGGTAGATTGGGCAGCCATCTTTTTGTGCTTTGCAAAGCGTGATTTTCAGAGGTTCTGGCGCACACAAGGGTTTTGCGGCCATATGGATGTTTCTGGCACCATCAGAACACAGTGATGCCGCATGGCAGAGCAAAACATGGGTTGAATCATCCCACACACTTTCATGCTGGTTGTGCCTAGTGTATGCCAGAATGCCTCTGAACAAATATTTCCATGCTGGATGTTCCCAGTCTGTGCCAGCATTACCATGTGACATCATCAGCAGGCCACATTCATGATGCCTGAATGTCCTCCTACTCTGCCAAAAACACACACCTGCGTGGGTACTGCATGCACAGAAATATGCACACACACATGAATGCACACCTATTCACTCAGTTACACACATATGTGCAAACACATACACACACCATATATATATATTGCATTCATAACATACACATTTTCACACTGACCTTTTCACATGATGGTGACTGTCCTGTCGTGCCGGGGTTTGTCCATCAGCTGTCACTCATATCCTGGCTTTGACTTATGCCTTTCCACTGCCTTGGTCCCTAATCTCATGCAGTTCCCACTGCCATGGTGCCTATTCCAGGCAGCATGCTTGTTTGCCCTCTTGCTAAATTTCTGCCTACTTCAGCTCCCTGCTGCTCACTCGCTTCATCTCCATGATGCCTTTTCGAACCTAGCCCTGCATCCCTATTTGGTGCACCCCTATCTTCTCTTCTCTGCGGGATGCCATTGTCCAGATGCATCAACTCTACGACACTACGTATGCGTCAGCTCTTGCTGCCTTTCAACTCATGGTGAATGTAGTAGGTCACGATTTTAAGTAGGATGTATAGACAGGGTCTGCGGAATGCAAAGTGCAAGTCACATGATGAGGACGTTTCTGGGTCTGTTGTCTTCAGACGCTGACACTATTGTTGCATTACCAACTAGGAAGCACTGAGTGCGCTCTTCTTACCTCCTCTGCAGCCACTTGGCCAGAGGGTGGGTGCAAATAGATGGTGGTGCGGTCCCAGGGGTGTGACTGTCCCCTTACCTTAGCTAGCTCTGCCTCTGCATAGTCTTTTCAAGACACTTAATAACATCACAGGCCTTGCTGTCTCTAGTCAAAACAGGAAATCTCAAGTAAGTTCTAGAAACTTCCTACCTGCTGTGAGTACCAACAACTATAGACTACCTCAAGAATCAGTTCTGTCTGCTTCTCCATTAGTCCATTTTCTTCTAAATGTATGCAGAGATCACACACATTATGTTCAAATATGGGAGGAGTGTGAATGATTATCAAAAAGCACCACTTTCATGTTGGACATCCAAGACAGGATCATCGAAAAAAACCTCTGCATAAATGCCTCAAGTTCTGAAATAATCAGCATGAAAAACCCTACAGCTGTTACGTTTTCTCAGCTTCCACCACGGGCCTGCCACCTGCTTCAGAAGCAAGAAACCTTGGAGTGGTCTTCGGCAATAAGCTTCCTGTCAGATTCAGGAACTAACTGAGAAATGTCACTAGCACCTGAGGCAGAACTGTTCAGCTCTGCCTCAGGGTAACCTGCAGCACCGCCGCTGTCTCAAGTGCAGACCCGAGACTTTGGACATCGCTTGCATGTGGTCCTGTGCATTTTCTGGCCAAATTGGACAACCCTAGCTCTTCTGGGTCCCGAACAAGAAAAGTGCATACTGCTACCCACATCCATGATTCCAATGTCACTATCTGTTGATGACGGTCACTATAGTTTCCCTGCTGTTCTGCTCTCCTGTACCCTGAAGCCAGCTGCACCAGAATTTTCTTCATACCTCCTTTAGAAGCTGAGAAAAGGCAACTGTCCTGTCATGGACAATTGTTCTCCGCCGCAGCAGATGAGAGCCGCAGCGCCGCAAAATTTCAGGTCTCGAACCTACTAGCAACCTTGACTGAACAGGCAAAGTTTGGTCTGGACTGTGCTGAGGGTCGGTGAGTACTTGCATAACTTACCGGTGGCACCCTGGCACAGCCAAGTGTTTTTACTCACAAGTATACCATAAAGGCATTCGAACTTGGCTGGGTTAGCCTGCGCTTCCTAGCTGGTTCCTCCTTTTGAACACTTATTTGCCACCAAGGGCACGGCCTACTTGAATACTGGAAGCTAATTCTTCATCCACTCAGGCCCCATCTGGCTTGCTAGAGCCCCTACAAGAAGACACTCTTTTTATTCATCTGCCCGATCGTTTTTTTTTACGCACAACTGTACTGTTGAGCACAAGGCTCCCCACTTCTTAGGGCTGGACTCGAAAGTTAGGGAACAAACTCTGAAGAATTACCTAATGCCATTTGTGTGTTAACCTAACCCTCTCTTCACAGGTTGTGGTTGTGTCTCATCCCTAAATTGCATTAGGAAATATATTGTATATATATTGTATAGATTAAGGATTTGTATAACTGCTTTTCTCATTTCTAAAGTTACTTGTGCCTATTTGGTTAGGCTGACAATAAATGTATTGGTATTTTTCACATACACTTGTCTAAGAGTAATTTGTGGTTTCTTGCTGTGTGTGCTCATTGTGGGCTTCCAATCACTGTCACCCCTCCTAGATTGGTCTGGCTTGTCCAGAAGGTTCCCCTGTTTCACTAAACCAAGGGTGGCCTCCTAAACATTTGCCCACCAGGTCAGGATTTAGAAATCCATCTTAACACTAGGGCAGACCTTAGTGCTCGCTGTCACCCACCAGATGGACATAAGAGCATATCAGATGTGACAATCACAGCTTCTTTCATCAGTACTTGCTGTTTCAGTCGGAAATACAACCACCTCTTTAAAGTTGATATTGCCGCCGCATTTGTTGCTACTGCTTCTGCTCTTCATTCCGGTGGGCAGATTTCTGGTGCTGCTGATCTTACACGTGTCATAGTTACCCACTGTACCTGCCGATAGGCCTCCTGCTGGTACTACTGGTTTTATGGCGGGTATAATTTGTCTTACTGGCATTGATGTGTCCTGCTAGTTCGCCTAGTGGTGGTGCTGCTGCTGCTTGTGGTGCTGTCCAGTTCATTTCCACATGCGGTCAGTGTTCCTTCTCACTGCTGCCTCTCTCCTCTCTACATCAACACTCCTGTGACAGAATTAACTGAGGCATGATGTTGGTGTTGTTGCTGTGTCCCATTCTAGGCTTTATGAACAGTGTGTAATGTCGGTGCCAATGACAGATGGAGAGGACTACAAAGTGATGCAGAGGAATTTCCAGAGAAGTGTGTGCAATAGCACCTGGAGCATTCCAAGTGCTAAATGGGATTACCAAACAAATAATCTCAGGCCCAAATAAGCAGTCAGAATCAAAGAATATGGCAATATTTTACTTTATTCTCCATTCAATAAAGTAGGGAAATCTGGCAGACATACAAATTGTTGCTCACACAATCTTGTCACATTTCCATTACACAAAAGACTTTATACCTTGATGTACGTCAGCTATGGCATCATCCTGCATGGCAGACAGTAAAACATATCAGGTGGAGAGATTGGTTAAGGGAACATATATACTATAGTCTACATAAGTGTTAGTAACATCATTGGCTGCCGCTTATATGGTATTTGTTTGTTTGTTTGTTTTTATTATTTATATTGCGCACCAGACCCATGGGTATTCGGGCGCGAAGGCAAAAAGAGGGTTGTTCAATTTAGGTTACAGGTTACAGATTAAACATGGAGGTTCAGCTACGGTTACAATGCTGTAGACATGTATTGTCAAAGAATCACAGACATATACAGTAAGTTTACAAGAATGCAAGTGTGACATATAAATAAAGCAGAACAAATATACAAAATATACATGAGATCCCAGGTGTCAATAGGGGGAGGTTAGGCATCATGTTATTTTAGCCATTGTATCAGATTGGATCTGAATTGCCGGAAGGGGAGATCTTCCCTTAAAGCAGGGGGAAGGGAGTTCCAATATTGTGCTGCTTTAACAGCGAAGCTGCTCCCACCAGATTTAGTGAGTTTGAATCTGGGTACTAACAAAAGGTTGGAGTTAGCTTTTCTTAGGGGGCAAGAGGCTGTCTGTCTGGTGAATCTGTCTATAAGGTATTGCGGGGCTGTGTGGTTAAGGCATTTGTGTGTAAGAGATGCTGTTTTGAGGAGGATTTGTCTTTTGTGGAGAGCCAGTTAGTAGATCTCCTGAGGTCTGATATATGGGCGTTTTTAGGGAAGTTTAGGTGGCTCTCAGGGCATTATTTTGAAGTGTCTGTATTTTGGCGGGGATGTATTTGTTACTGCCTATGTAGAGGGTGTTGCAGTAATCTAGTTTCGACAGGATTAGTTCCCTTGCTAGAGTGATGCAGTTATTAGGTGAGAGGAAGGGCTTGGCTGCTCTAATTAACTTGCAGGTGTAGGGGTTGGCTGAGGCCATGGCATTCACTTGTTTATCAAAGGTAAGCGTGGAGTCTATGTAGAAGCCAAGGGTTTTAACTGCTTTGGCCAGAGTAATGATGTTATTGTCAATTATGAAGGAGTCATAGTTGGGACCTAGTTTTTTGATGGTGGAGGAAGTGCCTAGAATGAGGAGTTTGGTTTTGTCATCATTCAGGCATAGACCGTGGGAGGCCGTCCATGCCTGGATGATGAGGTAAACTCTATTCACAAAGGCCAAATCCTTGTCATAATCTCCTGTCAACGGGATGAGGATCTGTGTATCATCTGCATAGTTAGTGTAGGTGATACCTTGACTGTCTAGATCATCGAAAAGGGGCTTTGTGAAAATATTGTAAAGGGTAGGAGATACACATGATCCTTGGGGTACACTGCATGAAATATGTGCAGGGTCTGCAGATGCTAGAAGAGAGAAAACTCGCATTGTCCTGTTATCTAGGAAGGACTGGATCCATGCGACTGCTTCATGGGAGAAGCAGGCTGCCGTGACCAGATGATTGCAAAGTATTGCATGGCCTACCAGATTGAATGCAGCAGAAAGGTCGAGGAGTAGTAGGAGTGAAGTCGTACCTTTATCTCTTAGTGTGTCTATTTGTGCCTTAAGGTCTAGGAGTGCAGTCTCAGTACCATGCTGTGGTCTGAAGCCGGACTGTCGAACTCCTAAGAGGTGGTTTAGTTCCAGGTGATGCTGAATTTGTAAGTAAGCTACTTTGTCTAGGATTTTCAGTAGGAACGGCGCAGTGGTTATGGGGCGGTAATTAGTTGGGATGGAGGGGTCCAAAGTTTGCTTTTTGAGGAGGGGAGGACCCAGGAATGTTTCAGGTTGCTAGGTATGGTACCTGATGTAAAAGAGGTGTTTATGAGTTTAGTAATGAAGGTTGACAGTTCACGGGCGGCGTCTTTTATGATTTGGGCTGGACATCGGTCGCCCTGCCAGTTGGAGAGTTTGAGGGGGAGGATGACTTTCTCGACTTCTTTAGTGGAGACTTTGCGAAAGTAGAAGGGAGGGATGTCCAGTGTGGGTGGAGTAGGAGTGGATTTCAGAGTTGGTAATGAGTTTGTGGTAGCCTTGGAAGGGGTGCCTATGTTGACAGCATTTGGGACAGTTATGGAAGCTTTTTTGTTGTTGATCTTCGCCTGAAGCATTGTTATCTTATTGGCAAGGGCAATTTGTATGCCTGTGCACCAGTTCTTATCCTTGAAGCAAGAGTCGGGAGCTTGAATAGGGGATTCTACGTCCTTTAGGATGGCGAACAATTCTTTGGTGTTGGATTTGGCTTGAGTGATACGGGTGTTGTAGGACGTTTGTTTCGCAAGGATGATTTCTTTTTTGTAGAGGGTAGCTAATTTCTTCAGGTTATTTTTATTGATGTCTGAGGGGTCTGATCTCCAAGTTTTTTCACTTACGCATTTCTTTTGTCTGATGTCTTTCAGTAGGGGTGTGAACCAGGTGTTTAGGTGTTGGCGGGGTTTGCTCTTCCTAATTTTCAGTGGTGTGAGAGCATCCAGAGAGGCAAGCATCACTTCATTGTACTTTTCTACCAGGGAGGCTGGGTCAGACTGATCTGAGATGGAATTTAAGGTGGGGAGAATGAGGGGGATAAGATTTTCAGGGGTAATATTGATTTTATTTCTGGTAGGTGCGGTGGGAGCTAGGATACTATTATTCATGGGTGTGGTGGCTTCTAGGGTGAAGGATGCCATGTGGTGGTCGGACCATAGCTGAGGCATTATAGAAGTGATAGTGGTTGGGCAGTTGTGTTCGGCAATCCAATCGAGGGTCCTTCCTTTGATATGTGTAGGATCTGTAATCTTTTGGGTGAATCCCAGTTCCTCAAGGATGCTGTTAATTTGTAGGGCATTGGGGTCACGTGAGTCATTGAATCCAAGGTTGAAGTTGCCTAAGATGAGACATTGAGTAGAGTTTTTTAAATTGTCGGATAATAGGTTCATAAGGTCTTCCTCAAAGGAACCTAGGGGGCCTGGTGGTCGGTATATCAGGTGGATGGTGATAGTTTGATTGTTGGCAATGGTAGGTTTAGCTGTGAGGGATTCACAGGAGTTGGTATTATGGGGTGAGGCGAGTCTTAGGGCTAGGTTATTTTTGACAATTATAGCAAGGCCACCACCTCTAGACGTGGTGCGATCCATGCATATAAGAGTGTAATTATCTGTGATGGCTTGCATGATGGCTGGTCCTGCTGCGGGATGAAGCCAGGATTCCGTGATGGCCAGGAGATCTAGGTTCTCATTTTGGATTATGTCCGCTATTTCAGTGGCATGGGCTACCATAGAACGGGCGTTTATTAAGGCGCCTTTTATTCCAGGTAAGGTAGGTGGGGCAGAGGGCGGTTGGACTTTGTGTTGGCATTTTGGGGGAGGTGAATTCTCTAAAGATTCAACTGTTGAGTTGTAGTCAGTGTTGGCCAGTGTTATCTGTGTGTGGGGGGGTGTTGGTGGTATGCAAGATGTGCCTATTGTGATTAGAAGCGGGTTGCGCATTAGATAGAGGGTCATAAATTCTTGGGAGTCTGGCGCAGAGTCTTAGGTTTCGCTGTTGGAGGCTGCACGGTTTAGTGGCCATGATGGCTTGCTCCAGGCGTACACTTCCGTGAGGTAGCTGGTTCTGTGGCTGGGATAAGTTCACGTTGTGAAGGGTGGTCAAATAGAGGATGGTTCTGAGTAGAACTGTGTAGAATAGTGGTAGATACATGGTGAGCTAGTGTAGGTGGCTTGGAATGCTGGAAATGTAAATACAACTTTGATAGTGCAGGTGAAGATAGGTGAGCACTGTCTGATAGCAGTTGAGCATGTACAGGCAACCTAAATGCAGGTTTGCTAAAATAGGCAAGAATGGGTAAGCACTGGCTGGTAACTGGTGGGCATGTACAGGCAACCTAAATACAAATATACTAAGAACAGACAACCTAAATGCAAATGTACTAAAACAGGCAAGAATAGGTGGGCTGGTAGCTAGTGGACGAATACAGGCAACCTAAGTGAAAATATACTAAAACAGGCAACCTAAATGCAAATTTACTAAAACAGGCAACAATAGGTGGGCTGGTAGCTAGTGGACAAATACAGGCAACCTAAATGCAAATTTACTAAAACAGGCAACCTAAATGCGAATTTACTAAAACAGGCAAGAATAGGTGGGCTGGTAGCTAGTGGAGAAATACAGGCACCCTAAATGCGAATTTACTAAAACAGGCAAGAATATGTGGGCTGGTAGCTAGTGGACAAATACAGGCAACCTAAATGCGAATTTACTAAAACAGGCAACCTAAATGCGAATTTACTAAAACAGGCAAGAATAGGTGGGTTGGTAGCTAGTGGACAAATACAGGCACCTAAATGCAAATTTACTAAAACAGGCAACCTAAATGCAAATTTACTAAAACAGGCAAGGATAGGTGGCCTGGTAGCTAGTGGACAAATACAGGCAACCTAAATGCAAATTTACTGAAACAGGCAAGAATAGGTGGGCTGGTAGCTAGTGGACAAATACAGGCAACCTAAATGCAAATTTACTAAAACAGGTAACCTAAATGCGAATTTACTAAAACAGGCAGAAAAAGGTGGGCTGGTGGCTAGTGGATGAGTAACAGGCAACCTGAATACGGAGTGTCAGAACAGGCAATAATAGCTGAGCATTGGCTGGTAGCTAATGGGCATTTGTAGTCAGCTTAAATGCAGATTTGCTAAAGCAAGCGGGTATAGCTAAACATTGGTAAATAACTGTTATGCATGTGCAGGCAACCTAAATGCAAGTTCGCTAAAGCAGGAAAACGTCAGCAATGGAGATACACATGTTAGCAGAGTGCTACTTGGCTGTCTATGGGTACCAATAGATAGGTACATGTGATCTTTTGGGCAGGCGGGTTGGTAGCAAATGCAGTCGTACATGCTTTTCGGTGAGGTTTTACAGTTAAGAACGCATGTGAGTGGGCAGGGGCAGGGTAGTGGGTGTGCGATCGTTGTACAATGCTAGTAGGGGAAATGGGCGTATGGTAGGCACGCCTTAAACATCCTCTAACTACGTGAAATACAGATAATAGCAAAATGCTAGCAGCGGATAGGCTCTGCAACAATGTATAGTACACCATTACTTAGGCCCTCATAATTGGTTGGAACTCTCCTCCAACCTTGGACATTTGACTCATTAGCAGCATGTAAGCAATGAAACCCAGGTGCAGGGGAACAACGTCAAACAAATGCCTTTCTTAGCTAATTAGCCTACCATCTCTCATCAGTTAGGTCCTAAGCCAAGGCTTTTTGTTTGTAGTTGACCTTGCTGGCTGTTCTCTTCTTGTGAACCTTTAAGGGAGTGAAGGTACATTGCTATCTTTGTCTGGAGCTTTATGAATAGGCCTTGTTTTCCAGTCCTGTAACACGTGTTAGGAGAAAATCATTTTGTCCATTTTGACCTTTTATTGAGTGCTATTTAATTCAGTTATTTTAGGTGCCATTAGTCCTCTTGGCCTGTGGAGACTTGGTTGCTCCATCTTGTATGCCCTTTCTGCATCTTGATTTGTCCAATACTTGGCACTCATAATTATTCACTCCTTTACTTAATCTGAGAGAAATTTGTCTTACATGCAAGGTTTATCCTCTTCGACTCCTTTCGTTCTTTGCAGTCGCTTCTTGCTGTGGCATCCTTGATCCCGAGCCAAGCAAATATCTTTTGTGCTCGCACAAAGCTGCAATCCAGTGCCTGTCAACAATGCAGCTTTGATCTCTCTCCTCAAGATCTTGCTTACTATTATAAGATGCCAAAGTCCATTTTCTTAACATGGCTGCTTTACTCACGTTATATTTCCTACTTTAGCAAGCTTCTACATTGTCTTATCTACCTTGCTTTTCTGCGTCTGTGCATTTACTGCATCTATTGTCCATTTTCTTATTTTATATGTTTTTCTTCATATTCGCATATATGTTTACTTAGTTGCTCAGTTGCTTCAGTTACATCCTTCATTCTTTAGCCATCCATTCATCAGATTCAGTGCGTCTTTGTATCCTCTCTCTGTGACATCTCCTCTTTTCCTTCCGACTTTACTTGTAGTGCTTCTATGTTCAGTGGTGTCTGCAGAATCATGTCTACCATTTCAGTTTCAGGGTGCATGTGGTGTTGGGATGATACCAGGTGTCACACACAGTGCTCTATTGCTGTTCTTCCAGTAGGATGGAGGTGAGGGGCAGGCCCTATAGATGGCATGTACCTCTACCTCTCTACAAGTGTGTAGCTCATCCTCCTCATAGCTTGTCTCTTTCTTTCACTCCTCCTGCTCCCACTCATCCTCCTCCCTTTACTCCTCCTCGGGTAGTGGATTGGATTCCTGCTAATGCATCAAGGCGTCCAACATGTGCATGAGGCTGTTGGAGTCTATCTCTTCCATTTCCAAATAAAGCAACATAAATGGGAAATACTAAAGAAAGAATTGAAATGAAATTGTTAATGTAAAGCGGGTGAAGCACTGTGAGGAAAGGGAAAGGGATATTGGGGGCGGGGGGATCAGGGTACATGGAAAAGGCCCAATAAAGATAGAGTGCAGACAAAATCAGGAACATAAAAAAAGCACATTCATCAAAGGAACATGAAGAAATGCGAAGAATATGAACCATAGGTAAGGTAATGAAGGGGTATAAAAGGACCACTCCCTAAAAACGAGGGGTTTTGGGCGAGAAAGGGGCGAAAAGAGATTACAAAGTTAGGATGTGGTAGTGAAAAAAGTAAGATAGTAACAAGGAGTGCAAGACAGTGACGAATTTAAATGAAACTGTGCACACAATTTCCCCACTTTTGCAAAAATGTTAGAAACGTTGTGAAATTAAAAAATATATATATATAATCAGTATGTGTGCAGTAAACTAATTCTGCGACAATTGGTTTTGCAGGTTTGAAAAGACACAACATTGCTTCAAGATCCAACAAAAGGAATATTGTTGCAACATTTTTCAAAAAACAAATTGATACATTTTCACTTTGTTTACTATGAAAATCTCCAGCAAAAGTATACCTGCAGTAGAAGTAAATTGAAAACTCATGTGAATAGTAACAACCTATTTGCTTGAGTTTTACATTCAATTTACGGTATAAAAAGCCTGCAATTAAACATTTGCTTTAGATGTTTGCAGCAAAATAAATGAAAACACTCGACTCGAGTTTCCCACTTAGTTTACTGAAAAATCTGAAGCAAACCTTTAACTTAAAGTACAAGAGTTTCCACTTCGTTCTGGGAAAAGAAAGTCCTGCAAATTCTTATTTTCAGGCTTATTCCTGAACTTTTGCCAGATGCATATGTTAATTTATAACGCTTATAATTCTGCAAAGTCAAAACTATGAGTTTTTCCGAATTACATCAGCAGAAGGTACATATTGCAAACCCTTAATATTAACAATGCAAAGATCACCGTATATTTAGAAAATGCCCAACCCCCACCCGCCTCCCATGTGTCGCTTAACCTTTCAGCCTCCCACCTCCCTCTTCTGACAATTTAGATGTGTGCCAAGAGACAGTCCTGTCTGTAAAGCAATCTGAATAAGTGTAGTGCATCCGTTATATGGATGCACACGTAAGAGGACAGCATCAGAATAGTGTGTTTTTAATCTCAAAGTTGGTGTCCAGATGTGGCTTGTTCCTCGATGAACACTTTTTTAGGTGACAGCCAGGGTGTGAGGATCTCTCCTCACGTCACTACAAGGAGAAACTAAACCCCAAACAGCATTTAGAAGCAGGTGTTGTGCAGAGTGGCCTCTAAATGGAAGAGAGGGTTGCAGGCTTGCTATTATTGAAGGTATTGTCTAAGAAAAGCATGTGAAGGAGCGCCAGGGGACAACCCTTCTTGTGCAAAGCAAGGGTACAGATGTCTCAAGAATGAGAACACTCTTAAAGGCAAGGCAGTATCCATGGAAGAACTGCATGTGGGCACTGGCTAGTGTTCACGCAGCAGTGTCTTGTTAGGGGTCGATGTCCATGAGCAGAAGACGAGTGCTACCGAGGAGAATGTTGGCCAGATTGGCAGATGAACGGTCTTGGAAAGCACCTGCGATGCCTCTTTGATATTTTCAACTCAAGAGTGGCCCTTATTTCTAATCAAAATATGGACCTAAGGGAGACATTGAACTACTACAAGTCTACTGTGGCAGTAAACCTTTCATCATGCAAGTGATAACGTTGGTGTAATCTCACAGCAATCATGGTGCCATCTTGTTCAGGCGTTACCCTTACAAGAGTTTTCAATAGCAGTGAAAATACTATTCTAATTATGGGTGTTTCCAAGGAACACTTCAAATCACAAGTGGCAAAACATCCCTTTGAGCCCACTGGCTTGTAAGTTGCGAAGGTCCTTGCGGCTTCTACTTGGACAGACTTTGATTTGAGAGGTGTGACCGTAGTGATCTGGCATTTGAACTCTTTAGAATTTATTTCAGAAAAGTCCCTTCCTTTTCAGTCAATAACCTCACAAATACTTTATGGAGAAACAGGGGTTTTCATGAGTATTTGGGAATGATGGAAAAATGCAAGTTCAATGTCATTTTTATCAATGTTTTTTTATTTTTTAAAAATGTAATATGCAATGATTGAAGCCAAATGTGGAGACTTCTCTTTAATGGCTGGAAATACCAATCATATCTGTTCTGGAAGGTTGCTTCCACCAGTCCAAAGAGTGCCAAGCACTCCGAGGACAAGATATATTTCATAAATACTAGAAATGCAGAATGAAAATAAAAACCGTGTTGTTCACGTCGAGTTGAATCAGAAAATGTTAAAGTAGCCGCAAAACCTCCAATAACTATGACAAACAATGTGGAGAGGGAAGCAGATGCATACTCTGCGTTTCTGTTCCCCTTTACTTGCCATTGCATCCTTTGCCTCTTGCCTTTATGTGTCCTGCTTCCTCATCTCCTTCCTCTGCTTAGCTTGTCTCCAATTCATCTGCCCACACCCCCCACCCTGCTTCCACTCCAGGACTGTTGTTTGCACCTGTCAGGCCTCTACAACTCCTGCGCACGTCTCTTCCCACCGCTTTCAAATCTTTTTCTTCCCCCAACACTTACTTCACCCTTTCTGCCTATTCCATATTCATTCAACTCCCCTGGTCCATCTAACTGTCTTATACCTTCTCCATCACTTCTCATGCTTCAATTATCCAGCCCAGTTTCTATCTACCTCCACCTTTTCTTTCCTTGCTTTTTCGCCACCGCATCTCCTACTTAACACTCCTTTCTCTGTTGCCAATATTGACAGGCCCTGGTGCAATCGTGTAATCTGTCTGAGTAAGACCTGCTTCCTACATGACTGACGGAATTAACAGGCCAGCACTGATCTGAAAAATTCCAGAGCCATTCCCATAACACAACAAATTCCAGAAATTGCAAATGTTATGCAGGGAAACCTCTTCTTCACCGCATAGCTTCTTCTTTCTGACACTTTCCCAAGATTTTGCAAAAACTTTAGGAATGTTTTAGTCTATCTTCTGTCCCCACAGATTGCACCAAACTACTCTATCGAATATAGGTGGGGAAATCACCCTCATCCGGCGACCAACAGCAATCATACACTTAAACTGGATGTATATCCATTGAACCCCAAAAAGGAAAACAACATATAAACTGATTGTCATCAAGTGATCCCCATTGTATACTAGTCAGCATGTGTGAAATACAATAGCAAACTGCTGGGTGATTCGCACTTTGTGATCTACAGGCTCACTTGGTCGACATATTACTCACTAAATAGAGGACCGGGGGAGGGGGGGGGCAAATGATTAATATAGCCATGCCACGTTGCGTTTTTCCTTCTCTCTAAACCCATCCTTCCAAATTTAGTGTACCTCATCAGCGCCCCTGAAATCAGTGTTCTGTGGCCACTTGCCCTCCAACCCCTAACCCCACCACACACTCATTTTCTGTTTCACCTTTTCTTCACCCCCTCATCCCTTTGTCACATGTCTGATACAGCATTTGCCCTGTACCCGGTTCCCCCTCCTGCACCTCAGCATGTGCCCCCTCCCTACTCCTAAATACCTCCCTACCTGCTTCTGTGTACGTGGCAGCGCACACAGGTGATCTCGTTGTTGGCTTGCACCCTAAAATACCCCCTCCTGCATCTCAGTCCTGTGATTTGACCTTTCTATGGCATAAAGTGCTGTACAAGCATCAAAGTGTTTCATAGCCTCATGGAAACAGTAAAAGCATAGTAACATAAGCTGGCAATATACCATCCAGCTGAAAGGAATCTATCCTGGTGCCTATCTTTAAAAGAGGTGATTGACAGAACCCCATGAATTATATGTTACTTGCCATGATAGATTCTTACAGTGAACTATTTGCTGCCTTACCGCTGCGGATGTTTCAGCATTGGGCTGTTATGAGTAATGTATTAAATATGCATCAAATGGGATACCGAAGCGGACATAGCACTCTTCATAACATATGGACACTACAATATTTTGTAGCCTATACAATGTGATATCCTAACAAAAAATGATACCAATGTTATATAGATTACAGTAGTGCATTTGAGCGTGCCCTCCCCCGAGGTTATCGGAAAAATTGGCACACTGGGGGATTGATCCCATACTGTTGCATTACTTCTGTCAAATGTACTCTAATAGTTCAGTCTCTGTGCGAACTGACCTGCACGGCCAGACCACTTGCCTTATACCAACAAATTCTGGACTGAAACCAGGGGGCGTATTGGCACCCTTGTTGTAAAATCTACATGCAGCAGACATGGACACTGCCATCAGAGAGGCAAATAACGCCCCCCCCCCTTGTATTAGAATCTCGTGGTTGTTGGATGCTGATGACACTGTGTTGTTAGATTGTACGCCAATTGCCTTACAGCGTTGGCTGGAGGCCTTGTTAGCCTATGCCACCTTTAATAATATGGATACAAACTTTAATAAGATCAAAGTCATGATCATCGAGAAACATTCAGCTAAGAAATCTTTTTTACTTGAACACTAGGAGGAGTCAATTTCGAGGTTGTAGATAAGTATTTTTCCTCTGCACCTGATAATTTTCCGAAATGTACTTCCTATTATTCAAACCACACTTAATGTTTAACCAGATGTGCGCTCCTCACCTTTCTTTACATACGTTGTTGGTTACCCACTTTTGTTGGTGGAGTGGCACTAGAAAGGGTACACACCCACACTATTGAATTGATTTGACTATGTAATTTTCCAAAATGAATCTGATTACTAAGCATGCAACAATGCTAGCTTTTAGCAAAGTGGAAGCATCACGGATCCTTGATTTAATTAAGGACACCGAAAGGACTACTCCTACAACAGAAAGTCCAGACAAATTTATAAATAATTTAGAAAGGTTGATAAGAAGAGAAATCTCCCAGAAACGACATGCCTCAACTCTAGCCCAATATTATGCAGCTAAACGGATACCGCAGGGTCTCAGGATATATTTACGACCCACCTTATGCAAAGAAAATAGTGAGTGCGTGAAAATTGCAAGCAGATTCTTAACAAATGCTCACTTGACTTGATACTGCTGGCAATCAAAGAATTAGTTAAATCACTTTCTAAAATTGATTCTGATATTTCAGAACTTACAGATCTGCTGAACACACTACTATCCCAAGAGGAACTGACAAAAATCGTAGATGATACCAATAGGAAGCTAGAAACATATAAATGATATATTGAACAAAAAAAAGATTAGGAAATTCAGGAGAGACACTCTATTATTCACGTGATATATTTTTTTAAATGGTAAGAATACTACCATCAGAATCCACCGTACGAAAGCAATAGACAACCTAGTTAATCGAGACAACCTAGAATCACCAGTGAAGAAACTGATCCATTGAGCGTGTGACAAATCAATGTCCGGGGCACCAGTGGTCCAGGGATGAATATCGATTTCTAAGCCATCAATCAACCCCACACCTCTAGTACACCAGAAGGGATCCGAACAGATTGGAATACAAGTGAATTATAGGACCTCCTTGTCCAATTTAAGGTAACATGGACGGACGGCAGGCTTATCTCCGCAAGGTCGTGGATCGTTGTTAGCTGCAACACAGCGAAAATACAATTATTACCCAATGATAAAAGGGACTGTCCAGTCAAGGTTGTATAAAAATATCTACTTTATCATTACTATAACACACAGTTCTAGCACAATACAATTACAATCCACACTGTAAAGGAACACAGAGTTGGTAAAGCAATTAGTCTTACTATTCAAGGTTATTGGGTTTCAACACCAAAGGGGCAAAGGGTTGTAACTGTCTCTGGGAGCCTTCAGAGAAGGACCAGGGGGCAGTACCACAATGTACCTGGTGCTGAAGAAGTTCTTGGTACTCGATAGCATCAAGGTGGTTCCAGGGTGCTTTGCAGCCCATGAGACAGAAATAGTGGCAGGAGACAGCTGCGGTACCAGGCATCAGGCAGTTCGGTAAGCAAGGCTGGACAGACGGATGCTGGCTGTCCGGCGCGGCAGCTCGGGGCCAGGAATCACTGTCTCTGTGCTGGTTAGCCGATCTGGAATGCTGGTCAAAGCATCCCGGACTGCTCGGGCAATCGCGGCGTGACAACAGTCAGTGGTGCAGCCGGATGCAGTTCGAGGACTCAACTGTCTAAAACATTGTCCTTAAAATGATGGACGCTGGATGTTGCTTTTGTGGCACTCCTCCGAGCTTCTTCACAGGGCTCATGTCCTTTCAAGGTGGATGGCCCAAAGCTCAGGAGGGTGTTAGCAGCCAACGGCCTTGTCCTCTGTATAGAGACTGTCTGACACTTCCCACCTAGGAAGCTTATTGTCAGAACATAGCAGGGCACGCTGTGTGGTGGCTGGGTACCAATCCTGGAGCTGCTGGGTGGGTCCTCTCAGTCTGGTATCTCCCCCTGTTCCCTGGGAGATGGTTAGGGGAGGGATCTTGCTTCCCTCTTGGAACTCCTGGCCTTCCTTCACTGGCAGAATATGTAAGGTAGACTGTACCTTCAGCTCATGTCCATATGAGTCCTTCTTCTTACTCCTTGTGAAGTCTGCATGTGATCTGTTAAGTGAGGGGTTCAGCCCGCTTTTAAAGCCACATGGGTCCCCACCAACAATCTTCTGTTATGCACGAGGTCAGGACCAGAGTGCTCTGCAACAGGACAGACAAGGGGTGACAACATATACCTAAGTCCCATCCATCTTCCTGTCTGTTGTAGATAAAAGTGTCTCTCTGGTTAACTGAGTCCTATGTGACTCTTGATTAAAGCGCAGGAAATTTATTCTAGAAGCAAACTTCATGTCTCTCCCAAACCACATACTTCTCCCATCTGAAAGGGGTCAGCTCTGCAGGGGTTTGCCTATGGTAAATAATCCAGACATGCATTTCACTGCCTTTCATACAGAGGAGTGGGAACTAGCTTCAAGTTGACACAGAGCACTTTTACTCCAAGTGTGAACAATTCTGCTTTGAATTTATTTGAGAATTCTAGGATGAAAGATCTTAAGTTTATCAAATATTTTGACATCAAAGAGCACAATTTAAGAAAACATCAACACAGACTATTGAAACAACTAGCAGAAGATCAAACTATAATAATTAAACCTGCTGACAAAGGAGGTGCTATTGTGATTATGGACAGTGACTTCTATAATCAAAGTTGTATGACACTTCTCCATGACAGAGATACTTACTTGATCTTAGACCATGATCCTATGAACACAATAAAACCTATAATTGACAATGTTTTACTCAATGCTCTTGATGAAGAATGGATTACAGAATGTACCAAAATTACCTAACTAACACATTTCCTATTATGACCATATTCTATGTATTACTAAAAATTCATAAAAATCTTCTTGCTCCTCCCTTGAGACTCTTATTAGCTGTGACAAACAGTATTTTTGATCCCCTTACTAAATATGTAGACAAACTCTTACAACCCATAGTGCAAAAGAGTACAACGTATTTAGGAGACACTACACATTTTCTAATGACACTAGAACAACTAACTGAAATCAATCCTGACTGGACATTATTCACTCTGGACGTACAAAAACCTGTACACATCCATTCCCCTTAGTGAAGGACATGATGCCCTAGAATGGGCTTTATTACCAGAAGAATACTTCCAATCAGATAAAGTCTTCACAATTGAGCTAGCAAAGATTATCTTATACAATAACTACTTTCGATTCCAAAAAGATTACTATCTGCAAATATCTCGCACCTCAATGGGATCTTCTATGGCACCTGCATGTGCAAATCTGTTTAGGTATGTGTTTGAGACTGAACACATTTTAGAACAGTGGAACACAATATGTTGACGACATCTTTGGGATCTGTAGGGGTGCCCAAGATGAACTACAGACATTCTTGACATATCTGAACGGACAACATTACATTACATTGGGAATAGTTACTCCAAGTGTACACTTCCTTGACATTTTGGTTTCCCCAAGTGGGGAACCAACCGACCGATGTGAATAATACATTGCGTTATGCAAGTTACCATCCATCACAGCTCAAAAACAGTCTACCACTAAGTCAATATGTGAGGATGCACAGGATCATCTCAGAAGAACCCACTTGCCGCTACAGAAATCGTCAGCAATAGATTCAAAACAAGGGGTTACCCTGACACCATACGTGAAGAGACAATAAGGAAGAGTAACTTCAAGACCAGGAAAACCTTTATCACACCGAAAGCACATCCTAACGAACCACCCTTTGTTCATTTGATGAAACTCTCAAAACAAAGCACCCAGATTAACCACATAATTAAGAAAAATTGGAAAATCATGAGATTGGATCCCTTCCTGACCAGACTATTTCCTAAACCACCAATGATATCGTACACTTGAGGTAGAAATTCAATGACAACCTTGTGAAGGCAGAAAGTACTGACCATACCAAACAAACCTTCTTATCTAAACCCAAGTATGGGACGTTGCCATGTCTGAACTGCAGACATTGTAATAACATACAAAAAGGAGATCTTGTCAGGCATCCATACACTGGTCAAAAATTCAAACGGTGCCAATTTGCAACTATCGATTAGAAATTCCTGATATATGGATTGATATGCCCCCATGGTAAATTTTATATAGGGCATACTATTTGGAAAATAAAGGACAGGATTACCGAAAACAAATCCAATATCAGAATAAACAATCAAAAATCACCTGTCGCAAGACACTTTACTGAAAATAGACATTTGATAGCACAGTTGAAATTTGTAGTGCTAGAAACTGTCATAACTCTACAAGAGGTGCCAATACACAAACACTTTTAGCCAAAATAGAAATGTTTTGGATCCACAGATTAGATTCTATGACCCCCACTGGAATGAACAAGGAATTTTCCCTCACAGCATTTCTTTAAACCCTTTTTTGCAGGTAAGAGAATTGTTTGATGATCTAACGACACTGTAAATTACATATGTTGTATTTTAATCTGTTCTTGACATTTTGTCAATTGTATAATAATCTATAATGCCATACACATTGACTAACAAAAGAATATTGGGCAGAATGTACATGTGAACAGCTACATGACATTGCATGTTATTGTACGAAAGATATGTCATCATTGAAATATCATTTCTTCAATATCAGCTAACTGATTGTAATGAGATAGGAGTAGGATTGTCACTACTCAATCAAATACAATGCTGTAAACCAAATGATGCTAAAATGCGCTGGGAATGTTTTATAACAACATGATATTACATGTGTTCATTTTAATGCCACAGATTATTACATCCCACTCATCTGTAAAAGGTTTTTTCCCAGTATAAAACAATATGATGTTGCGAATTTATTACACACGCAGTGAATTTCTGTTATGCATATGTATTTGATAATAGACATAGTGGGCCATGCCACTGTTGATTTACACATCAGGATCCATTATGGAACATAGACGTTGTGACATGCACTCGAACAGCCGCCTCGTCACATATTGAGCTTATGTTTACCTATGATGTCAGCACGCCCATTTAGTATGCTGCACGTCATTCTTAAAGCAGCCGTTTTGGAAAATAGAGCTTTTCGTCTCTCAATTGAACAGCAGCACTTGCGATCACTCCGTTTCGGTAAGCATATTCGCTGCATTTTACTTCTGCAGCTTTTCAATTTCAAACTATACCGTGAGATTCCTGTTCTTAGTACACAGATAATTTACATGTGGTATACTATTACTTTGCAGTTAGACGAAATTGCCTCTTATTTACATCATTGACCCTTGCGCACCATCTAAATTATGGAGGTAAGATAGCGCATATAATTTGCCCTTATTTTCTGAAATCAGAGGTTATATGTAGAAATACCCATTGCTATTATTTTTCTCAGATATCAGATACGTGAGGTGGGATTCTGTCTAAAACAACATATACACTTCTCGGGTGTGTAGAGATACAAAAATAGAGAATTTAAGAGATGGCGTGCCATGGGTGAACAGTCTAGAAGGATCAGATACTCAGATGAACATCGTGTGACGACCAACAAGATGAGAGTTGAAGCTTGAAGATTGACACAAACATATAAACTGCATGAATATTCCGCTCCTGGTGAAGGGATTGTGTTTCCTGAAACGTGTTGAGCTCTTTTAGTCCAAACTGTCCTTTTGACTTCTGTGAATCTTACTTTTGTGGACATTCTTGAATAAAGACTTTATAAATCCATATGTACCATAGGTCTAATTATAAGTGATTAGTTTGCCTACCTAAAATCATTACATATAATTCTCTACGATACATATTAAGTTTTGACTGACTAGATGGTTAGTACATGAGGTGTGCATGGGACACGAGTGTCCACTAAGGTCACTTACTTTTTGTGTTTGCATAATGAGAACCACACCTGCTATCTGAGCACTTCTAGAAAATGTCAATGTACAGCCAGCATGCCACGAAATGTACAAATTGGGCTATAAAGCAGCATACTGGGTGAGAGCACCTGGAAGTGCCTGTCTAAAGTGCACACTAACAGCAATGTAGCTGCATGCATGGCATGAGCATGGTAGCGCAAGGTGTATGCCGCCTCAAGTAAAGCGCCACCCCCCTCTCAGTGGGGCAAGGGTTGCTGTTTTGAGTGCAGATACATTGCCCCCTTGTGCCCTTTCTGTTGGCACCCTAGCATCCTGTATATGATAGAACGACTGATCAACCAATTAATTATAATGAATTAATCGATGTAAAATGCACAGCCACACAGTCTCTTCATCTGGGACCATTTCCCTAGAACGTGTACATTCTAACCAATCAACATTTCTTTTGTTGTTGTTTTTTTTGGGGTGGGGTTACCTCCAAACCCCCCCGCCCATCTTTACCGATTCCCTACCCCCCAACACCTTATCTGCCCTTTCCCACCCCCCTAAAAAAATTGATGAACCTTTACTTTATAATATACACTTTGAAATGCCTGGTATTGCAATTGCAGGCGATGAAAGGACGTCATACCTTCCTAAAGGGCTGGTTTCCTCAGCTGTCTTTCCTGAAGCCAGGCTCAGGAGTGAGTGGAGGTGGTGAGTGGGGGCTGGGGGTGCTGTCCTTCCTTGGTCTTTGACACTGCAACAGCCTGCAGACTGTTACTGAACTGAGTGACTGTGGCCTGCCATCTTATAAGAATGACATGTTGAGACGTCCCTTCCCAAAAGAATGTCGTCATCAATCATGACATCATGGTGGCATGTCAGCTTTAAGCTGTTTTGGTGTTGAAATCTCCCCCCGTGACTCTCAATCTCCCCTTCCTGCCCCGACCAAGAACGCATTGTCAAAGCAGATCCACAAAGCCGATTGCGGGAGAAAGCGTGCGCCGGCGGATCGCAGGCTTATATCTTCAAGCCACTCACCAGGGGTCCTTGGAGTGGTGGATAGTGCTTCTATTGTACATCTGCCAAGGAAAACCAGGGAACAGAATCAAAACACAATTAAGATGAATGGGATTAATACATCCACGCTTTGCACAGGGAGCAGAAGCAGCCACAAGTTAAATTCCCAGTGAGCCTGGAGGCGCTGCAGGCAATTCCCTTCCCAGAGCGCGCAGGGAGTTCAGCAGATTGGCCCAGGGAGGGCGGAGGCCTGGGAAGGTTTAGTGCACTCAGCTCTCTTCGCGCACCCCAAGCTTGACTTGTGATGGTGCAGACTCTGCTGTTGCTGGGCCGGTGCACGGATTTCCACCGTCCTCGGTGAGGTGGCATTAACCCCCATACCCCAATACCATGTCACAGTCCTCACAATAGGATGCAGACCCCACCTAATTGTAAGGACTGAGACGAGGAAGACTAGGACTGGGAGTAATATGATATGATATGGCATTTATATTTATTTATGGCAAATCATATCATATCATATTATATCATAATAGGCATTCAATTCCTTGTACCTCGTCCCACTGCTATCTTGAGAGGGTCTTCGGACTCTGAAGATACCTTTCCCATGACAGTAGCTTTCATAATACATTTAACAATGAACTCCTCGTACGGGAGGTACTCCCCCCTCCATCCCCTTCCCGGGCCAGCAGTGGACACACTCTCTGGCCCATCAGATGGCTTCCCTTTCGACGGGCTGCTGGGTCTTTGATGCTGTGTTATTGACCGCTACTCCTATCCTTTCAAGATATGTGTCAGCTCCTGCGCAGGAACTTTGTAAAGCGCAGGTGGTTTAATTGACATGATGGATTTTGCGTTAATGCCTTCAGTGAAGTGATTATGTGCTCACATTTCAGAAAGTGGAACCAAAACGTCAAGCCTCATATCCTGGCTTCACCACATGAGGATACTGTGATCCTGGACAGATCATGTTATCTCACAGGTTGATACTGTGATGCCTATGATGACAACGTTTCTCTTCTCACATTCTGGTGACATTGTTTAACCCATTGCCTGCTCTTACTTTTCTTGTTAGCAGTTTGAGGGTAAGGGGTCTTAAATGTAAGAGAGCTGATCAAATGCACAGGCCTCTGACAAGTTTTTTTTCAGGCCAGCTTTTTTGACACAAAAGAGTGTTTCTTTTTCCCACAAATACTTGTAGACTTCCATTTAATAGGGCACCAACAAAGTTTACATCATTCTCCTTTTGCAAAACATGTTTTTACAAAAATGTATTTTGGTGTATCGTGATTTCTGTACTTTCCAAATCAAGTCTACATAATTAGGCATTCGTTTAGTTCATGACTGTCAAAAACTCACAAATTATTTGACAAGAATAGAAAAACAAGGTGGATAAGGCCCGAAATTGCAGACTGGTCTCAAACCCATCATCACCACTTAAACGAAGTGTATGATCCTGGGAAACTCATTTAATCATTTCATAGATGCTCATTTTCTCAATGAGCATAAATTGCCCGGAGGGGGGCGCTTACATTTGCACTTACGTGCAAACACGTCCCCTGCAGGCAATTTTCATCATTTGCACTAAGGAGTGCAAATGAGAAGTGTAAAGAGATGGCAGAACACACTTTATCTTCTATATTGTATAAACTTTCTGCATCGGCACAAGTTGACGCACACTGAACTGAAGCCAGCAAATATTTTGTTTATCCGGTCTGATTACGTGGTGCATTACAATACTAAAATGGTAAGATTTGTATTTGAAACTTAAATACGGTTTGTTTCTTTTAACGGCTGCCCTTGACACTAGAAACATTGCCAGGGTTTATACATGGCAGGCTGCATTTGAAGACATTTAACATATAACTGGTGCTTTGCTGTATAAAGCAAATGGGTCCACGTGCTTGTTGAAAACTGGGATGTTTTAACAATTACTTGAATGTGAATGTTAGGAGGGGGTAGAAGTGTAATCGCTCCACATGCAACTGCTGCAATGCCTGTTAATGGTGCATACTAAGGACACACCCCCCCCACCAATAATTAGTTCACACAACATCCTGTGTTACAACTACGCTGATGACACTCAACTAATTCTAAAACTCCTGAACTCAAAACCCAACTGCCGACCTGACCTCGCCTCCTGCCTCCTTGACATAGAGCTCTGGATGACCCAATGCCACCTCTTGTTAAACCCCTCCAAAACTGAAATCATGGTATGTGGCAACTCTGAACTTCTTCCATACCCACTACCCTGGCCATCTGCCATGGGCAACTCACCGACTCCCTCTAACTCAGTAAAAAACCTTGGATGCACCCTTGACTCTGACCTAACACTCTTGCGCCAAGTCAACAACCTCTCAAAGTCCTGCCACTACCACCTTAAAACTCTTAGGCGCATCTTTCCTTACCTCTCCTTTCCCAACAGACTCTCCATGGTCCAATCAATTGTTATATCAAGACTGGACTATGCTAACCCCCTCTACCTCGGAGTTCACGCTTACCAACTGAATAAACTTCAAATAGCACAAAGCGCTGCAGCCAAACTGCTACTAGCGCTCGGCCCGAGAGACCACATCTCCCACAGCCCTTAAAACTCTGCACTGGCTTCCAGTGGCCCGAAGGGTGACTTTCAAAACCTTATGCATTTCTCATCGAGCATTGGATAAAACCTGACCTCAATATCTTCAAGACAAGCTAAAACCCTATCACCCTCCATGTACTCTAAGATCAAGCTCAGCTGGCCTCCTAGACATACCTAAAACAAACTCAGTCAGGTTAGGTGGATCATCATTCTCAGCCTTGGCCCCCACACTGTGGAACGCACTCCCACCCTACATCCGCCTAACTGAAGAAACTACTGAAAACTTGGCTCTTCCCTAAAACCAACCCGTACGCAAACTAACCCAAACTGAATAACAGCATCTCAATGACACCAACCTAACAAACTACTAGATCTTGAATAACAATAAGACAAATAAGAAATAACAATACAACATCAAGATCCATGCGAGAAATCGACAACGAAGAACCGCTAATGTAAACTAAAAGGACAAACAGAATAGAATGAATTGAACAAGAAAAGTAGATCAAAGCAGTGAAGTGGATAAAAAGAATAAATCGTACGAAAACAGTAATGAGGTTTAAATTAATGAAATGGATGTAACGAGTGCAATGAACAAAATGGGCGAAATGAATAAAGAGAAGAGGATGGAAAGATGAATACAAGAGACTGATGAGTATACAGACAGATGACACCGACCGTATGAGTGCATGGCATAAATGGAAAGTACAGAATGGACGATTCAAGTACATGAGACGGGTGTAGTGCATTAAACAGATAGAGAGCACGGAACGGATCCAGTGCGTGTGACAAGTGTCATGGCCTGAATCGATAATGCATGATGAATGAACTAAGTGAATGGAGCGGATGAAATTGTTAGAATGGATGAAGCGCGTGGAACGGATGAGTGCGCTGAGCAGATGAATGCGTTGAGCAGATGAGTGTGTAGATCGGATGAGTGTATAGAACGGATCAGTATGTTGAGCGGATGAGTGTATTGAGCGGATGGGGTGTAGAGCGGATGAGTGTGTAGAGCGGACGAGTGTGTAGAGCGGGTGAGTGCGTAAGTGCGGAGGAGTGTGTAGAACGCAGGAGTGCAAAGAGCAGATGAATGTTCAGAGGGGATGAGTGTAGAGCGGATGAGTGTGTAGAGCGGACGAGTGTGTAGAGCGGATGAGTGCGTAAGTGCGGAAGAGTGTGTAGAATGCAGGAGTGCATAGAGCAGATGAATGTGCAGAGCGGGTGAGTGTATAGAGCGGAGGAATGTATAGAGCGGATGAGTGTATAGAGCGGATGAGTGTATAGAGCGGATGAATGTATAGAGCGGATGAGTGCATATGAGCGAACGACTTTGTAGAGCAGATGAGTGCATATAGCAGATGAGTACCTGGAAAGAACGAGTGCATAGAGCGGATGAGTGCGTGGAGCGGATGGGTGCGCAGAGCGGATGGGTGCGCAGAACGGATGAGTGCACAGAGCGTGATGGGTGCACAGAGCGGAAGAGTGCGCAGAGCGGAATAGTGTGCAGAGCGGAAGAGTGCCCAGAGCGGAAGAGTGTGTAGAGCGGAGGAGTGTGTAAGATCGGAGGAGTGTGTAGAGTGGATGAATGCGTAGAACAGACTTGCGGGTAGAGCGGACGAGTATATGGAGCAGACAAGTGCTTAAGAGCGAATGAGTGTGTAAGAGCGGAGGGGTGCATGAGAGCGGAGGGGTGCGTAAGAGCAGGTGAGTGCATAGAGCGGGTGAGTGCGTAGAATGGGTGAGTGCGTAGAGTGTGAGAGGGCATAAAGCGGACGAGTGCCTTGAGCGGACGAGTGCCTAGAGCGGACGAGTGCCTTGAGCGGACAAGTGCATAGGGCAGATGACTGCGTAGAGCGGATGAGAGCGTAGAGCGGATGAGTGCGTAGAGCGGATGAGTGCATAGAGCAAATGAGTGCATAGAGCAGATGAGTGCGTAGAACGGATGAGTGCCTAGAGCGGATGAGTGCCTTGATCGAATGAGTGCGTAGAGCAGATGAGTGCCTAGAGCGGATGAGTACGTAGAGCCATTGAGTGCGTAGAGCGGACGGAACGGGTGAAGTATGTGGATGGAATGGGTAACGTATGTGGATAGAACGAGTGATGTATGAGAATAGAACAGGTGACGTATGTGGATGGCACGGGTGACATATGTGGATGGAACGGGTGACATATGTGGATGGAACGGGTGAAGCATGTGGATGGAACGGGTGAAATATGTGGATGGAACGGATGAAGTATGTGGAAGGTACTGGTTTAATATGTGAAAGGTACGGGGAAGTATGTGGATGGTACGGGTGAAATACATGGATGGAGTGCATAAAACAACTTAGAAATACACGGAACGGATCGGAGTACATGGAACACATTCGAATGCGTGGAACGGATTGGAGTGCGTGGAACGGATTGGAGTGTGCGTGGAGCGGACTGGAGTGTGTGGAGCGGACTGGAGATCATGGAATGGACTGGAGTGCATGGAGCGGACTCGAGTGCATGGAGCGGATTGGAGCGCATAGAACTGCGCAACTTACATGGAATGGTTCAGAGTGCATGGAACGTTTGAAAGAGCATGTAACCCATCATATCACATCACCACGCTTACTCTCTTCTTTACACCACCATTCAACAGGAACACAGAGATACTATGACACCATTCGGTATAGCTATTCTCATACCAACATCTGCCTCATTCTCCCCATCACTCTAACTAAACACTGCTTGTTACACGCCCCCCGCTATGCGTTCTCCTCAGGCCTAACGCAGCCTCAATCGGTCTGGATAAATCCTGCCAGAATGAACACATACTCTTGATCTCTCAACCACCACACCTACCGCTAAGAAGCAGCTATTAAATGAATGCCACACCAGCTGCACACATATCCGGTGCTCACACGCACCTTTGACTCTCTCTACTCTCTCTACTGACTTGAACTTCGGTTCCCAAGGGCGTTCAACCTACCATCGCCTTCAGACCATACCAATGGTACATAAGGTGCTATATAAATGCAAAGTAACATAACATAACATAACATATTTGCACTACAATAGAGTAAATGCTGCCCGCATGGCAGATGGCATTTACAATTATTTCCTATAGAAACCGCCTGCTTTTTGCGAGTGAAACCCATTGGAAATCATTGGTTTTATGAAGGCATGCAGAGGGCAAACGTGAGGCGGAAACATAATTCCCGTTCCACCCCCGCCCTCCACCTTCACATACAATGAAAATCACTCATAGCGTGAATGGGGGAGACATTAAGACAGGCATAACAGTGTTGCACCTGATTATAACCCTTCCATTTATGCTCCTGGGGACTCCAAAATGAGCTCCATAGTAATTAACCTGAAAAACATAGTCAGTCCCTGAATACTATAAACTTGTTAGCCCAGAACAGTGATTTACTTCTTAGAGTAATATAAGGGGGGGTTCTGGGAGTTCATCTTCCCGCACGAACATGGCCTATTGAGTGTTCTTGGGTGGATGGCCCCTGGGAGAATCTCAACCAAGTCTTCAGTTCACTGTCCCTTTCACAGAGGAGAAATATCCCTGTATAACAGTCTTTGCCCTGTCCAGAGGCAGTCCAGCACCAGAAGGATAGGGAATTCTCCTCTGATCAAGAGTACCAATAGCAACCCAGATACAGGTTTTGGCATAGTTGGGCCTCATCAGTGAGGTGGAGCTGTGCCTCTCTAAGAACAGTGAGCAAGGGTTCCACGTCTGGATTCCCCTGGTAACATAAGGGGAAACCCAAAGCTACTTAATATGCAAAACAAGGGGGTTCCTGGGAGTCCATCTACCGGCATGAACACAGCCCACTGACCTGTTCTTGGGTGGATGGCACCTGGGAGAGTCTCAACCAGATTTTTTGCTCACTGTCCCTTTCACAGAGGAGAAATATCTCTGCATATCAGTCTTTGTCCTGCCCAGGGGCAGTCCGCCACCGATATGCTAGGCAATTCTCCTCTGAACAAGAGTACCAACAGCAACAGCAGACACGTGTTTCGGCCTAGTCAGGCCTCATCAGTGAGGTAGAGCTTTGCTTCTCTATGAACAGTGAGCAAGGGGTCCAAGTTTGGATTCCCCTGGTAACTTAGGGTGAAACCCAAAGCTAGTTAATTTGCAAAACAAGGGGGGGTTCTGAGAGTCCTTCTACCGGCATGGACACGGCCCATTGAGCTGTTCTTGGGTGGATGGCCCCTGGGAGAGTCTCTCAACCAAGTCTTCAGCTCACTGTCCGTTTCACAGAGGAGAAATATCCCTGCATATCAGTCTTTGTCCTGGCGAGAGGCAGTCCAGAACCAAAATGCTAGGCAATTCTCCTCTGAACAAGAGTACCAATAGCAACCCAGACACGTGTTTTGGCCTAGTTGGGCCTCATCAGTGAGGTGGAGCTGTGCCGCTCTAAGAACAGTGAGCAAGGGGTCCACGTCTGGATTCCCCTGGTAACATAGGGTGAAATCCAAAGCTTCTCAATATACAAAACAAGGGGGGTTCTGGGAGGCCTTCTACCTGCATGAACACAGGCCATTGACCTGTTCTTGGGTGGATGGACCCCGGGAGAGTCTCAAACAAGTCTTTAGCTCACTGTCCCTTTCACAGAGGAGAAATATCCCTGAATATCAGTTTTTGTCCAGCACCAAAATGCTAGGCAATTCTCCTCTGAACAAGAGTACCAATAGCAAACCAGACACATGCTTCAGCATAGTCAGGCCTCAACAGTGATATGGAGCTATGCCTCTCTAAGAACAGTGAGCAAGGGGTCCACGTCTGGATTCCCCTGGTAGCATAGGGTGAAACCCAAAGCTACTTAATATGCAAAACAAGGGGCGTTCTGGGAGTCCTTCTACCGGCATGAACACAGCCCATTGACCTGTTTGTGGGTGGATGGCCCCTGGGAGAGTCTCAAGCAAGTCTTCAGCTCACTGTCCCTTTCACAGAGGAGAAATATCCCTGTGTATCAGTTTGTGTCCAGCCCAGAAACAGTCCAGTACCAAAATGCTAGGTAATTTTCCTCTGAACAGGATTACCAATAGCAACCCAGACACGTGTTTTGGCCTAGTTGGGCCTCATCAGTGAGTTGGAGCTGTGCCTCTCTAAGAACAGTGAGCAAGGGGTCCACGTCTGGATTCCCCTGGTAACGTAGGGTGAAACCCAATGCTACTCAATATGCAAAACAAGGGGCAATCTGGGAGTCCCTCTACCGGCATGAACACAGCCCATTGGCATGTTCTTGGATGGATGGCCCCTGGCAGAGTCTCTACCAAGTCTTAGGCTCACTGTCCCTTTCACAGAGGAGACATATCCCTTCATATCAGTCTTTGTCCAGCCCAGAAACAGTCCAGTACCAAAATGCTAGGCAATTCTCCTCTGAACGAGAGTACCAACACTAACCCCAGACATTTGTAATGGCCTAGTCGGGCATCATCAGTGAGGGGGAGCTGTGCCTCTCTAAGAACAGTAAGCAAGGGGTCCATGTCTGGATTCCCTTGGTAACTTAGGGTGAAACCCAAAGCTACTTAATATTCAAAACACGGGGGGTTCTGGGAGTTCCTCTACTGGCACGAACACGGCCCATTGACCTGTTCTTGGGTGAATGGCGCGCAGGACAGTCTCAACCAAGTGTTCAGCTCAATGTCCCTTTCACAGAGGAGAAAGATCCCTGTATATCAGTCTTTGTCCAGCCCAGAGGCAGTCCAACACCAAAATGCTAGGCAATGTTCCTCTGAACAAGAGTACCAATAGCAACCCAGACACGTGTTTTGGCCTAGTTGGGCCTCATCAGTGATGTGGAGCTGTGCCTCTCTAAGAACAGTGAGCAAGGGGTCCACGTCTGGATTCCCCTGGTCACATAGGGTGAAACCCAAAGCTACTCAATATGCAAAACAAAGGGAGGTTCTGGGAGTCCTTCTACCGGCATGAACACTACCCATTGACCTATTCTTGGGTGGATGGCCACCGGGAGAGTCTCAAACAAGTCTTTAGCTCACTGTCCCTTTCACAGAGAAGAGATATCTCTGCATATCAGTCTTTGTCCTGCCCAGAGGCAGTCCAGCACCAACATGCTAGGCAATTCTCCTCTGAACAAGAGTAACAATAACAACCCAGACATGTGTTTCGGCATAGTCTGGCCTCATCAGTGAGATGGAACTGTGCCTCTTTAACAACAGTGAGCAAGAGGTACACGTCTTGATTCCCCTGGTAACATAGGGTGAAACCCAAAGCTACTTAATATGCAAAACAAGGGGGGTTCTGAGAGTCCTTCTACTGGCATGAACACAGCCCATTGAGCTGTTCTTGGGTGGATGGCCCCTGGGATTCTCTGAACCAAGTCTTCAGCTCACTGTCCCTTTCACAGAGGAGAAATATCCTTGCATATCAGTCTTTGTCCTGCCCAGAGGCAGTCCAGCACCAAAATGCTAGGCAATACTCTTCTGATCAAGAGTACCATTAGCAACCCAGACAAGTGTTTTGGCCGAGTTGGCCTCATCAGTGAGGTGGAGCTGTGCCTCTCTAAGAACATTGAGCAAGGGGTCCACGTCTGGATTCCCCTGGTAACATAGGGTGAAACCCAAAGCTATTTAATATGCAAAACAAGGGGGCTTCTGGGAGTCCCTCTACCGGCATGAACACAGCCCATTGACCTGTTCTTGGGTTGATGGCCCCCGGGAGAGTTTCAAACAAGTCTTTAGCTCACTGTCCATTTCACAGAGGCGAAATATACCTGCATATCAGTCTTTGTCCTGTCCAGGGGAAGTCCCGCACCAAAATGCTAGGCAATGCTCCTCTGAACAAGAGTACCAACAGCAACCCCAGACATTTGTTTCAGCCTAGTTGGGCCTCATCAATAAGGGGGAGCTGTGCGTCTCTAAGAACAGTAAGCAAGGGGTCAATCTCTGGATTCCCCTGGTAACTTAGGGTGAAACCCAAAGCTACTTAATATGCAAAACAAGGGGGGGTTCTAGGAGTTCCTCTAACGGTACAAACTCGGCCCATTGAGCTGTTCTTGGGTGGATGGCCCCTGGGAGAGTCTCAACCAAGTCTTCAGTTCACTGACCATTTCACAGAGGAGAAATATCCCTGCATATCAGTCTATGTCCTGCCCAGAGGCAGTCCAGCACCAGAATGCTAGGGAATTCTCCTCTAATCAAGAGTACCAACAGCAACCTCAGATGCGTGTTTAGGCCTACTCGGGCCTCATCAGTGAGGTGGAGCTGTGCTTCTCTAAGAATCAGTGAGCAAGGGGTTCATGTCTCGATTCCCCTGGTAACTTAGGGTTAAACCCAAAGCTGCTTAATATGCAAAACATCGGGGGTACTGGGAGTCCTTCTACATGCACAAACACGGCCCATTGACCTGTTCTTGGGTGGATGGCCCCGAGAGAGTGTCAACCAAGTCTTTAGCTCACTGTCCCTTTCACAGAGGAGAAATATCCCTGCATATCAGTCTTTGTCCTGCCCAGAGCCAGTCCAGCACCAGAATGCTAGGGAATTCTCCTCTGATCAAGAGTACCAATAGCAACCCAGACACAGGTTTCGGCGTAGTTGGGCCTCATCAGTGAGGTGGAGCTGTGCCTCTCTAAGAAGAGTGAGCAAGGGTTCCACGTCTGGGTTCCCCTGTAACATAGGGTGAAACCCAAAGCTACGAAATATGCAAAAGAAGGGCGGTCCTGGGAGTCCTTCTACCAGCATGAACACAGCCCATTGACCTGTTCTTGGGTGAATGGCCCCTGGGAGAGTCTCAACCAAGTCTTAAGCTCACTGTCCCTTTCACCAAGGAGACATATCCCTGCATATCAGCCTTTGTCCTGCCCAGGGGCAGTCCAGCACCGAAATGCTATGCAATTCTCCTCTGAACACGAGTACCAACAGCAACCTCAGACACGTGTTTCGGCCTACTCGGGACTCATCAGTGAGGTGGAGCTGTGCCTCTCTAAAAATCAGTGAGCAAGGGGTTCATGTCTCGATTCCCCTGGTAACTTAGGTTTAAACCCAAAGCTACTTAATATGCAAAACATCGGGGTTACCGGGAGTCCTTCTACATGCACAAACACGGCCCATTGACCTGTTCTTGGGTGGATGGCCCCCGGGAGTGTGTCAACCAAGTCTTTAGCTCACTGTCCCTTTCACAGAGGAGAAATATCCCTCCATATATGTCGTTGTCCTGCCCAGAACCGAAATGCTAGGCAATTATCCTCTCCACACGAATACCAACAGCAACCTTAGACACATGTTTCGGCCTAGACGGGCCTCATCAGTGAGGTGGAGCTGTGCCTCTCTAAAAACAGTAAGCAAGGGGTCCACGTCTGGATTCCCCTGGTAACATAGGGTGAAACCCAAAGCTACTCAATATGCAAAAGAAGGGGGGTTCTGGGAGTCCTTCTACCGGCATGAACAATTCCCATTGAACTGTTCTTGGGTTGATGGCCCCCGGGAGAGTCTCAACAGAGTCTTTAGCTCACTGTCCCTTTTGCAGAGGAAAAATATACCTGCATATCAGTCTTTGTCCTGTCCAGGGGCAGTCCAGCACCGAAATGCTAGGCAATTCTCCTCTGAACAAGAGTACCAACAGCAACCCCAGACATTTGTTTTGGCCTAGTCGGGCCTCATCAGTGAAGTGGAGCTGTGCCTCTCTAAGAAGAGTAAGCAAGGGGTCCACGTCTGGATTCCCCTGGTAACATAGGGTGAAACCCAAAGCTACTCAATATGAAAACAAGGGGGGTTCTGGGAGTCCTTCTACCGGCATGAACACAGTCATTGACCTGTTCTTGGTTGGATGGCCCCTGGGAGAGTCTCAAACAAGTCTTTAGCTCACTGTCCCTTTCACAGAGAACAAATATCCCTGCATATCAGTCTTTGTCCTGCCCAGAGGCAGTCTAGCACCAAAATGCTAGGCAATTCTCCTCTGAACAAGAGTACCAATAGCAACCCAGACATGTTTTTCGGCATAGTCTGCCTCATTAGTGAGATGGAGCTGTGCCTCTCTACCAACAGTGAGAAAGTGGTCCACGTCTTGATTCCGCTGGTAACATAGGGTGAAACCCAAAGCTACTCAATATGCAGAAGAAGGGGGGTTCTGGGAGTCCTTCTACCGGCATGAACAATTCCCATTGAACTGTTCTTGGGTTGATGGCCCCCAGGAGAGTCTCAATAAAGTCTTTTGCTCACTGTCCCTTCTGCAGAGGAGAAATATACCTGCATATCAGTCTTTGTCCTGTACAGGGGCAGTCCAGCACTGAAATGCTAGGCAATTCTCCTCTGAACAAGAGTACCAACAGCAACCCCAGACATTTGTTTCGGCCTAGTCAGGCCTCATCAGTGAAGCGGAGCTGTGCCTCTCTAAGAACAGTAAGCAAGGGGTCCACGTCTGGATTCCCCTGGTAACTTAGAGTGAAACCCAAGGCTACTTAATATGCAAAACAAGGGGGGTTCTAGGAGTTCCTCTAACGGTACAAACTCGGCCCATTGAGCTGTTCTTGGGTGGATGGCCCCTGGGAGAGTCTCAACCAGGTCTTCAGTTCACTGTCCCTTTCACAGAGGAGAAATATCCCTGCATTTCAGTCTTTGTCCTGCCCAGAGGCAGTCCAGCACCAGAATGCTAGGGAATTCTCCTATGATCAAGAGTACCAATAGCAACCCAGACACAGGTTTCGGCCTAGTTGGGCCTCATTAGTGAGGTGGAGCTGTGCCTCTCTAAGAACAGTGAGCAAGGGTTCCACATCTGGATTCCACTGGTAACATAGGGTGAAACCCAAAGCTACGTAATATGCAAAACAAGGGCATTCGGGGAGTCATTCTACCGGCATGAACATTTTTTTTTTAAAAAAATTTGTTTTTATTGACAATAATCAGAAATGAGGTTGGGCCGGACGATCGACCCGATCTGCAAAAGCATCACAATGAGTCACATTGTCAGTAACATTTTCTGATATTTCTTCCTTAACACCCTTTCCCATTTCCCCCCTCCCGCCCCATCCCCCTAAACGATTAACAAGCCAAGTTTAGAGGTGTTGCAAAGGTATTATAGTTCCAGGGAGAACACTTGCAAGCCATACGGTAAATAAAATTAGCACACGTGACAGTGGGGTCCATCTAAGAGACAGCTGGGCAAAGGCGAGGCCGGGTCTAAGAGGGGTATGAGGAGGCCTGCCAAGTCTGCACAGTTACATTCGGCTGCATATCGAACTGTAGATCAGAATTACAACATTTCACCCACTTTCTCCGGCTACCGGTGGCCGCAGGGCGGGTCTGATGCATGCAAACTGACCCATCACTTTCCAAACATATACACAGCGTAGGCGTGAGAGACTAGCAACATTGGCCACAATAGTGAACTCTGCAGGGTGTGGTGGGGTGAATATAGTAAAATCTTAACAGCTCAGGTTTACCCCGTACAGGGCCAGTTCAATGCCCCCCCCTACAAGCGCATGGAGACACAGTCATCATGCAATAGAACTGCAGCCCATTCTTGTACGAAGTTCGTCATGGTATCATTTACTACTGCAGTGAGTTTTTCGTACGAGAATATCACCCTGAGCTTGCGGAGCCATTCCTCCTTAGAGGGGGCCAGGCCGCCCTTCCATTTTTGAGCGAGCGCCAACCTCCCTGCCCGTAGCATGGCACCAATGACCTTGGGGTATACATTTGTTTCCGTCTCCGGCAGGGGGGTGCCCAGCAAGATTTCTAAGGGATGCAGGGATGGACCGAACCCCTCAATATCTTTGATCCAACTGAGCAGTTCCGACCAGTAAACCTGTATAGCCGGACAACTCCACCACATGTGAAACCAGGTTCCCCTCTGGTGGCAACCCCGGGGGCAGTAAGGAGACACGTCTCGAAACATTTTAGACAGCAGGGACGGGGGGCGATGCCAAGAGTGAAGGATTTTAAAACTATGTTCCATGGTGGCCGTATACATAGAGCCCGTGAAGATACTTTTAAAAACGGCCCTCCAGGTGTGGTCATCCAATGGCATTCCCAGCCTTTCTTCCTATATGTGCCTGAAGGGTTGTCTACCCTCCAGATCGGATGTTATCAAGACACTGTAAAACTTGGACAGCACACCTTTACGTGATGTACTTTTGGCCAGGATAGATTCGAAAGGGGTGAGGGGGCGAGTCAGCTGTTCGGACCACCGGGGTTGGGACACTATCCCCTTCAATCGTAAGTATTCGAAAATCGTGGGGGGTCTATCTACCAGGGCCTCAATCAGATCACCATACTCTATGAAGCCCTCTTCACGTGACAGCTGGGATACTCTTTCCAAGCCCAAGTCTGACCAGGCTTGCGTGTCGCGGAAACCCCTTGTGTCCAGGTCGATGGGGGGTCCCTAGAGTGAGGACAGCGGGGAAGGCCAAGTGGATAGGTGTTTATTAGCTTTGCTAGGTTTCCATAGTGCCCACAGGGCTCCCAAAGTGGGGTGCGCTTGCAGCTGGGGTGGGAGAACCTTAGGAGAGGCCCAGAAAAAATCTCTAACTTTTTTCGGGTGGCCGTGGATGTCCTCAACATATGTCCAGTATGTGCCCATGTCGTCTCGCATATGCTCCAGCATCACCCTGAGCTGAGCTGCTTTATAATAGAGTTGGAAGTCGGGGAGTCCAAAACCACCGTGTGTCTTCGGGAGGGTCAGGGTGGAGATCTTGATTCTGGGCCTCTTCCCGCTCCAAATAAAATGGAGGATACGGGACTGGAGTACCCCAAAAAAGGTCTCGGGTATCACTGGAGGAAGCGCTGCGAAGAGGTAAAGGAGGCGCGGCAAAACATTCATCTTGACTGTGACCATTCGACCCAGCCAGGAAAGCGTGAGGGGAGCCCATCTTTTGAGGTCGCTGCTGATCTGAGCCAGGATCCCCGGGAAATTACACTGGTATAGCTGTGACAGGTCTCTGGGGATGGTGGTGCCCAATTACCTAGTGGATTCTCTTTCAATTCTGACCCCCAGAACGTCGGAGTTGCTCCCGATGTCTCAGTCGCTCTGGCCCATGGGCATAGTGCTTGATTTTGAAGTGTTTATCTTCAACCCTGAGAAAGAACCAAAGATGTGTATGAGGTCGAGCAGACGGGGCAGGGATTCTTGAATATTGGTTAGGTAACTCAATATGTCGTCTGCAAATAGGGAGAGTTTGAAGTCGCACTCTCCGCATCGTAGTCCCGTGATTGCCGGGTCGTTCCTGACCGCTATGGCTAGGGGTTCCATTGCCAAGGCATACAATAGGGGCGACAGGGGGCATCCTTGGCGGGTGCCTCTAGTAAGGGAAAAGGGCTCCGAAGTGCCTCCGTTAACCAACACTCTCGCTGAGGGAGCATTATAAAGCGCCGCTACCCACCCACAGAAATTGTCTCCTAGGCCCATCTTTCGGAGAACTCTGCCCATGTAAGGCCACTCGACACGGTCAAACGCCTTTTCTGAATCGAGAGAAAGGAGATACCCTTCCACTCCTTGCCTGGATGCCTCGTGCATAAGGTCGAGAGTTTTTCTAATGTTATCGGACCCCTGGCTCCCCGTGCACCAGGGTAGGGAGGAACCTTGCCAGTCTATTCGCTAACAGCTTAGCCAGAATTTTAACGTCAGTATTGAGGAGAGATATAGGGCGGTAGGATTGGCAACGTGTGGGATCCTTGCCCTCTTTAGGCAGGACTACAATTAGAGCTGACATCATCGAGGGTGGGAGGGAGCCTTGGACTAACGCGGCATTGAACATCTTGGCCATGAATGGGGCAAGTGCGGTCCTATAGGTCTTATAAAACTTGACTGTGAAGCCATCGTCTCCCGGGGCGGTGCCGCTCTTTAAGGAGGCTATAGTGTCAATTATTTCCTCTGGGGAGATGGGTTGTTCTAATACCTCGGCCTTCTCGGGGAGAAGGCCTGGGATGGAGAATGAATCCAAGAATCTATCAACGTCTTTCCCATTCCCCGAATATTCTGAGCAATACAGTTTTTCATATTGCGGTAGAGTCCCCTTCTGGAGTGCAAATCGAATTGACCCTCCTGCTATTCCTAAATTCACGAAGTCTCCAGGCCAATATCCTGTCCGCCTTTTCCCCCTTTTCCATATACTTTTGTTTTAGAAAAGAGAGCCTCCTTTCCGTTTGTCCCACTTGAAGGTCAGCTAGCTTAGCCCGCAACCCCTGCAGTTCCTCCCACTGCCCAGGGAACATCTGTGTTTTCAGCTTTCCCCCTGGTTGGATAGCCACTATCTTGTCTTTGAACTGTTTCTCCCTCTCCCTTTTTCTCCCGGACCCAATGCCAATAAGTGTTCCCCTGATAGTTGCCTTAAAAGCCTCCCATACTCCCATGGTACCGACCTCCCCATTATCATTAAGGGTGAAGTAATCTTCTATGGCTACCAGGAGGGATTGTCGTATCTCCTTGTCCTGCAAGAGGAGGTCATTGCACCTCCACCGGGATTCAGCTGCCGGGGCGGGGGGGAGGCCGATCCTTATCTTTATCATGTCATGGTCCGTCCAGGGGACGGTCACTACTCCTGAGCTTGTGACCTCTCCCTGCAATAAGGTGTCTACCAGAATGTAATCTATGCGCGAAAAAACATCATGTGGCTTAGAGTAGAATGTGTAGTCGGGGTTCCGGCCCTGCACAGGGACATATGTGTCGCATAACCCCAATACCCCATTCACTTCCTGAAAGGCCATCGCCAGCTTCCTATGGAGACGGGTGTTGGAGCAAGGTTTTACAGATTTCCTGTCCCGCTCGGGACAAAGTACCATGTTGAAGTCCCCCCCCACCAGAAGAGTGCCCTCGGAGAATGCCATTATCGCCTCTTTCATACCCTCCCAGAAGGTGTCCTGCGCTTCGTTCGGGGCGTATATGCAAACCATTGTGAATAAGCGGCCCCGCACATCCCCCTTTACCATGAGATACCGACCATCTGGGTCCGCCCTTGATGCTTTGTATCCAAAGTGGGCCCCAGGGGACACCAACAGGGCAACTCCCCGCTTCTTTGTTTGTGAGGAGGCCGTGAACAACTGGTCTATGGTTTTGGCCTTGAGCTTAGGCTCTTTACCCCGAACCCAATGGGTCTCTTGTACAAAGAGGAAATGTAGACGTTGCCTCGCAAATTCCCTCATAATTAGCGACCTCTTTGTAGGCGAGTTAAGCCCACGGACATTCAAAGACCTCACTGTCAGGGATTGGAGTGGATCATTCATCAGAGGACTTGTCAAGGCTCATAACCCCTCTCTCAAAGACGCAAGCGTTGTAGCTCCCACCTTGCCTTTGCAACCCACAGTTGGCTTGAAGGAGCCCCCGGGGCGCACGAGTAACCCGCAAACTTGGCGCGCTATAACTGTAACCCCAACATCCAACCCGCCCTCGTCCCACCCCCCTGCCCCCTCCCCCCTGATCGCCTGGCTGATTCGTGGCATTGACCATAAACCCAAACCAGGCCACCGATGTCTCCCCCCTCCGGGCTCATTATCTCTTCGTGAATCATAACTCGAGCCCCCCCCTATTCCCGGATTCAATGCAATTCAAAAACTGCTACATCACCCTTCGCTCACAAGTTCAAATGTCCCTTTCTTCGTGGTGCACCAGTGACTCGCCTCAGCCCTTCGAGGGGGCCGGTGATGTTGGAGCCACTCTCCTGAATTTTCTTTGGCCTCGGACTCTGCGCCTTTCCTTCGGGGCTTTATTCCCTTTCGGAGCTGTCGGGGCTCGCGCTTGGTCCTGGTCCCCCATCTCCAAGCCTGGATTGTCTAATAGTTCACCCGACACTCTCTGGATGTCATCCTCGGTGACCAGGGCGTATTTGTAACCCTCGAACTCAAAGGAGAGTGAAAACGGATACCCCCACCTATACCGGACTCCCTTGGAGTGGAGCATCTTCGTCAGCGGAGAGCAGAGGCGGCGTCTCGCAAGGGTGAAGGCCGACAAGTCTTGGTAAATCGAGATTCGGGCTCCCTCCCACTCCACCGGCCCCCTCTTGCGAGCCAGTTCGAGGATCCTGTTTTTTTCGGAAAAGTAGTGAAAGCGGACTAACACCGATCTGGGGCCTCTGGAGGACGCCCCCGCTCTGTGGGCCCTGTCAATGGTGGGTTCGTTGGTATTAACCCCCACAAATAGCACTCCTATTACCGCATTGATGGCCCTGATTATGTCTCCTTGCGTTTCACTGTCATGTTCCGGAAAACCTAGAAATCGTAAGTTGCAGCAGCGTTCCCGATTCTCCAAATCATCCATTTTTAGGTGCACTTCTCTTCTCTTCTCTCGAGCTCCGACAGGCGCATGTCAAATTGAGTCTCGAAGACGTCACTCGAGGCTGTGTTGTTCTCCAGTGCCTGGACCCTATCGTCGATATTGTCCACTTTTTTGTCTAAGGAGTCCAGTCGTAAAGTAATGTCCGCCCTGAAGCCTTTAATTTCTTCCAATAAAGCCGCCATACCCCTGGTGACTATGTTTGCATCCGCCGATTCTTGTTGCGTCTGGGCCGCCATTACGGAGGGCGTCTGGGGCCCGGGAGGCGTGCGACGAAACTTCTGCAGGGATTCTCTCCAGTTCATAGGGCCCTACCCCAGCATACTCGAGCCACCGACAGCGGCCGGAGGGGGGGGGCCAGTGTCCGCCCCAGGGCAGAAAGCAGCGACTCAGCTCCGGGAGGGCCTGGGCTTCACCAGTTCCCCTCTGCAAATGAAGATTCCTCTTATGCCTGGTAGTCTCCCCGCCTCGCGCTTCCCAAGCCGCTCACCTACCGCTCCGCCGGATCGGCGGTACTGCTTGCGATTCCCTTTACGCGTCTTGCTAGGGGTGTTCACCTTCCGCAGGGTTCCGTGTGCTACCTCAGTTTGACCGGGGCCTGTACGGTTCGATGAGTGCCCCGTTGCCCAAGCGTATGGCTGGGGCTCACCTGCCTCCAGCCTCGATAGTCATTTGCCCAGCCCAGGCCCAGTACTCCCAACCTCCTAGGCCCAGGTGCGTCGCTCGGCGCCGCTCGACTTGAGGGAGTCCGTGTGTTACACCTTCAGGACTGTGAGAGGCCCACCTCCTGTGCTCCGCCGGGGCTCACCGGGGTCCGCTGACTCCCTGTTCCTTTAGGCGCGGGCCTTGTCCCGGGTTTCCGTTTCACTGTGCTGCCGTCTTCCTTTCCAGCGGCCAGGCCAGCCGCGTCTGCCCCCCGGCGCGAATCATGAGTCGCCCCCACCAGAGAGCACCGGGCAGGGGGAGGGAGCCACCGGGTGGGGCCCTCTACAGGCCTCGCTCAGGTCCGGCCTCGCCTTAGTTTTCCGCGGAGCCGCGGCGCCGCGGGGAGGAGGAGCCTCTGACCCGCGGAAGTTTGAGTGCTCAGAACTCTGGATCGGATCCACCTCCGGGACTCAAATCTGGGCAGGGGTGCCCGACACCTTCCTACGGGCTTGGGTGGTGTCAGCTCCTCACTCCTGGGGCGTCGGGGGGGGCTCAGGTCCCGCGATCTGTGCCCTGTCGAGGAGACGAGCGGAGATGCGTCAGTCCATCTCTGCGCCCCCTGGTGGATCCCCGAACACAGCCCATTTACCTGTTCTTGGGTGGATGGCCCCTGGGAAAGTCTCAAACAGGTCTTAAGCTCACTGTCCCTTTCACAGAGGAGACATGTCCCTGCATATCAGCCTTTGTCCTGCCCAGGGGCAGTCCAGCACCGAAATGCTATGCAATTCTCCTCTGAACACGACTAGCAACATAAACCTCAGACATGTGTTTCGGCCTAGACGGGCCTCATCAGTGAGGTGGAGCTGTGCCTGTCTAAGAACAGTGAGCAAGGGGTCCATGTCTGGATTCCCTGGTAACTTAGGGTGAAACCTAAACCTACTTAATATGCAAAACAAGGGGGTTCTGGGAGTCCCTCTACCGGCATGAACACGGCTCATTGACCTGTTCTTGGGTTGATGGCCCCCGGGATAGTCTCAACCAAGTCTTTAGCTCACTGTCTCTTTCACAGAGGAGAACTATACCTGCATATCAGTCTTTTTCCTGTCCAGGGGCAGTCCACAACCGAAATGCTAGGCAATTCTCCTCCTGACTAGAGAACCAACAGCAATCCCAGACATTTGTTTCGGCCTAGTCGGGCCTCATCAGTGAGGGGGAGCTGTGCCTCTCTAAGTACAGTAAGCAAGGGGTCCACGTCTGGATTCCACTGGTAATTTAGGGTGAAACCAAAAGCTACTTATTATGCAAAACAAGGGGGGTCCTGGGCATCCTTCTATCAGCATGAACACAGCCCATTGACCGGTTCTTGGGTGGATAGCCCCTGGCAGAGTCTGAACCAAGTCTTAAGCTCACTGTCCCTTTCACAGACGAGAAATATCCCTGCATATCAGTCTTTGTCCTGCCCTTAGCCTCTGAACACGACTACCAACAGCAACCTTAGACACGTGTTTCGGCCTAGACAGGCCTCATCAGTGAGGTGGAGCTGTGCCTCTCCAAGAACAGTGAGCAAGGGGCCTACATCTGGATTCCCCTGGTAACTTAGGGTGAAACCTAGAGCTACATAATATGCAAAAGAAGGGGAGTTCTGGGAGTCCCTCTACCGGCATGAACAATTCCCATTGACCTGTTCTTGGGTTGATGGCCCCCAGGAGAGTCTCAATAAAGTCTTTTGCTCACTGTCCCATCTGCAGAGGAGAAATATACCTGCATATCAGTCTTTGTCCTGTACAGGGGAAGTCCAGCACTGAAATGCTACGCAATTCTCCTCTGAACAAGAGTACCAACAGCAACCGCAGACATTTGTTTCGGCCTAGTCGGGCCTCATCAGTGATGCGGAGCTGTGCCTCTCTAAGAACAATAAGCAAGGGGTCCACGTCTGGATTCCCCTGGTAACTTAGGACGAAACCCAAAGCTACTTAATATGCAAAACAAGGAAGGTCCTAGGAGTCCTTGTACCGGCATGAACACAGCCCATTGACCTGTTCTTGGGTGGATGGCCCCTGGTAGAGTCTCAACCAAGTCTTAAGCTCACTGACCCTTTCACAGAGAAGAAATATCCCTGCATATCAGCCTTTGTCCTGCCCAGAGGCAGTCCAGCACCGAAATACTATGCAATTCTCCTCTGACCAAGAGTCCCAACAGCAACACCAGACACATGTTTCAGCCTAGTCGGGTCTCATCAGTGAGGTGGAGCTTTGCCTCTCTAAGAACAGTGAACAAGGGGTCCACGTCTGGATTCCCCATGTAAATTACGGTGAAACCCAAAGCTACTTAATATGCAAAACAAGGGGGATTCTGGGAGTCTCTCTACCAGCACGAACACGGCCCAATCACCTGTTCTTAGGTGGATGGCCCCCCGGAGAGTCTCAATCAAGTCTTTAGCTCACTGTCCCTTTCACAGAGGAGATATATCCCTGCCTATCAGTCTTTGTCCTGCCAAGGGGCAGTCAAGCATTGAAATGCTAGGCAATTCTCCTCTGAACAAGAGAACCAACAGCAACCCCAGACACGTGTTTCGGCCTATTTGGACCTCATCAGTGAGGTGGAGCTTTGCCTCTCTAAGAACAGTGAACAAGGGGTCCATTTCTGGATTCCCCTGGTAACTTAGGGTGAAACCCAAAGCTACTTAATATGCAAAACAATTGGAGTCCCTCTACCGGCACAAACACTGCCCATTGACCTGTCCTTGGGTGGATGGCCCCCGGGAGAGTCTCAACCAAGTCTTTAGCTCACTGTCCCTTTCACAGAGGAGAAATATCCCTGCATATCAGTCTTTGTCCTGCCCAGGGGCAGTGTTGCACCGGAATGCTAGGCAATTCTCCTTTGAACAAGAGTACCAACAGCATCCCCAGAGACGTGTTTCGGCTTAGTTGGGCCTCATCAATGAGGTGGAGCTGTGCCTCTCTAACGGCAGTGAGCAAGGGGTCCACGTAAGGATTCCCCTGGTAACTTAGGGTGAAACCCAAAGCTACTTAATATGCAAAACAAGGGGGGTTATGGGAGTCCCTCTACTGGCACGAACACAGCCCATTGACTTGTTCTTGGGTGGATGGCCCACGGGAGAGTCCCAACCGATACTTTAGCTCACTGTCCCTTTCACAGAAGAGAAATATCTATGCATATCAGTTTTTGTCCTGCCCAGGGGCAGTCGAGCACCAAAATGCTAGGTAATTCTCCTCTGAACAAGAGTACCAACAACAACCCCATGCACGTGTTTCGACTTAGTTGGCCCTCATCAGTGAGGTGGAGCTGTGCCCCTCTAAGAACAGTGAGCAAGGGGTCCACGTCTGGATTCCTCTGGTAATTTAGGGTGAAACCCAAAGCTACTGAACATGAAAAATAAGGGGTGTTCTGGGAGTCCCTCTATGGGCACAAACACAGCCCATTGACCTTTTCTTGGATGGATGGTCCTCAGGAGAGTATCAACCAAGTCCTTAGCTCACTGTCCCTTTCACAGAGGAGAAACATACCTGCATATCAGTCTTTGTCCTGCCCAGGGGTAGTCCAGCACCGAAATGCTAAGCAATTCTCCTCTGAACAAGAGTACTAACAGCAACCCCAGAGATGTGTTTCGGCCTAGTCAGGCCTCATCAGTGAGTTGGAGCTCTGCCTCTCTAGGAACAGTGAGCAAGGAGTCCATGTCTGGATTCCCCTGGTAACTTAAGGTAAAATCCAAAGCTACTGAACATGAAAAACAATAGGGGTTCTGGGAGTCCCTCAATGGGCACAAACACAGCCCGTTGACCTTTTCTGGGGTGGATGGCCCTCAAGAGAGTCTCAACCAAGTCTTTAGCTCACTGTTCCTTTCACAGAGGAGAAAAATACCTGCATATCAGTCTTTGTCCTGCCCAGGGGCAGTCCAGCACCGAAATGCTAAGTAATTCTCCTCTGAACAAGAGTACCAACAATAATCCCAGAGATGTGTTTCGGCCTAGTCAGGCCTCATCAGTGAGTTGGAGCTCTGCCTCTCTAAGAACAGTGAGCAAGGGGTCCATGTCTGGATTCCCCTGGTAACTTAAGGTAATACCCAAAGCTACTGAACATGAAAAACAAGGTGGGTTCTGGGAGTCCCTCTATGGGCACAAACACAGCCCATTGACCTTTTCTTGGGTGGATGGCCTTCGGGAGAGTCTCAACCAAGTCTTTAGCTCACTGTCCTTTTCACATAGGAGAAATATCCCTGCATATCAGTCTTTGTCCTGCCCAGGGGCAGTCCAGCACCGAAATGCTAGTCAATTTTCCTCTGAACAAGAGAACCAACAGAAACCCCAGACATGTGTTTCGGCCTAGTCGGGCCTCATCAGTGAGGTGGAGTTGTGCATCTCTAAGAACAGTGAGCAGGGGGTCCACGTCTGGCTTCCCCTGGTAACATAGGTTGAAACCCAAAGCTAATTAATATGCAAACAAGGGGGTTATGGGAGTCCCTCTACCGGCACGAAATGGCCTATTGACCTGTTCTTGGGGGGATTGCCCCCGGTAGTGTCTCAAACAAGTCTTTATCTCACTGTCCTTTCACAGAGGAGAGATATCCCTGCATATAAGTCTTTGTTATGCCCAGTGGCCGTCCAGCACCGAAATGCTAGGCAATTCTCCTCTGAACAAGAGTACTAACAGCAACCCCAGACATTTGTTTCAGCCTAGTCGGGTCGAAACCAATTAAATTGGTTTTCACTGCAGAAACTGAAGACAGCAGTATCTACAGTGCAATACCATCACAGATTATTGACACACTCACAGGAGAGCTCTAGATAGGGCACGTTGACACTGTTTCAGTGACAGGAACTGACTAAAGTATGCTCTGCACTATGAACATTTGACAAAGCTACCAAGAAGATTTAGCCATCACAATGCATTGCTGAGTGAAATTCTCCCTGATGTGTAGCTGCTTGTCCTCAACCTGACCAACATGGAGAGGTTTTGTGCTTTGGCAGATGATGCCAATGTGGCACAGCTGATAAGGGACCTGCTTTCAACCCTGCATAGTGATCCATAGGCAGGTGTATTTAAAGTCAACATTGAGTACCTGTGGTCTTGTTTTACGGACCCACGTATCAAGTTAAATATGGTTGCTTTTCATTTGTCATCTGCGTGTCAAGGGAGGACGGTTGGAGCATGCATCACCAGTAGGAGACACTGTGAAATTGTGCTTTGCTGCACTGCTTGCAACATCATTTGGAGAAAGAATGCAAGCGACAGGAAGAACACCAACCACCCAAATTGTGCCAACGATACCGGAAATGTTAAGATCAAGAAATCTGATGGCAATTGGCAGTACTTTATTGACACCGTTCTCGTGACTCAGGCTTGTTAAATACAGAAGTTTCATCAACAGGAACAAACAGTGGACCACCAGCCACACAGATGCTTGATTTCTATCTACTGGATGCTTTACCTGTGGAACGAGATGATGACGAGTACAGTACTGGTATGGCAAGTGCTCGCTCTGGACAGTGGCACCTGTTGGATTTGCTAATTAATCGCTAAGCTGCCTGCCAGGTTTTTAGTGTGACCGAGCTTTTGCCACTTCCCGCAGGAGAGGCCTTACAATGCTGCCTGTTCAACAACTGACATTTATAAAAATGTACATCATCCTTCCAACCGTAGCCAATACTCCAGCGAAAATGAAGATGATGTGTTACCCACTACAAGTCAGACACTGAAAACTGGAGCAGGCTTGTTTCATTCATCACTACCACTCTGTCTGCTGCTCGCATTATCCTCTTCAGCATTTTCAAAATGTGCCCTTTGGTTACTAAGCACTCTACAAAAACCGTAGTCTCCACTCTTGCGCTCAGCAAATGTAACTACTTTTCACTGTGCTTAGAGAGGCATCAGCTTCACCTCACTGATGATCCCCAACAAGGGTGAAACACGTGTATGGGGTTGCTGGTGGTACTCTCGTTCAGATTGGAATTGCCATTGTATTTCGGTGCTGGACTGCCCCTGGGCAGGACAAAGACTGATATGCAAATGGATATTTCCCATCTGTGAAAGGCACAGTGGGTAAAAGCAGTGGCTGCGAACTCTCAAGTGGTTAATAACCACTGAACAGGTTATCATGTCTGTTCTTGCGAGAGAGGGGCGCCCGCTACCTTTGTTAAACTACTTTTCAAGCCTGTTCCATGCCCTTTCTCTGTCTAGACAAAGCCCTAAATGTTGCTACCCCCACTCTCTACCGTATACCAAGATCTTACCAAACTTCTACCTTCTGGCAATATGCTGGTTGGCTCTCCATGCACAATGACTCTCTTTCAAGTTCCTTCCCCTAGTCACCATAGCTATCAATAGTCTTACAAACATCTCTCAATGTATCTCATTTTACTCACCATCTCATTCCCTCCGTTATTCCTCTGAACTCCTTCTCATTGCCCCATACCCTCCATGCCCCTCCTCTCACTTCTGCTCTTGCTCCTTTCTCTCCCTGCTCAACTGGAACCCACTGCCCATAACAATCAAAGCCAGATCAACTGTGGGCCTCTTGAAAGCTCGGCTTAAACTTCACTTACTAACTAAAGAGGGTGCTCCCCCTGCACTCTCCCCCATAGTCCCTAGCAGACCCCACCACAGCCTCCACTGATGCCTAATGATGTCATTTTAGATATTCATATAGTACTCCTCTTTAGTTTGAAGCACTTGCCCCCCCAACCCCTTTAGGTTAATGTTACCTTTGTAAGTCGCCTGTTTTTTTATACTAAGGATAAGAAAATATATATACCACTTGTTTACACTATCATAAACTGGCTCACTACTTGGTTTCATCTTTGTGCTATTGTACAGGCACTTTTAGTGGAAATGCCTCCACCATCTGTAAATGTCTTACTGTCAGTCATTTCAAATCTAAATTGATATCCCTGTTCTTCAAATAAATACAAGTAAAATACCTTGATTACTTCAACAGCCTATAAGCGGGCATGCAAAGGAAGTCTATTCTTGAGCCCGAGCTAATAAAGAACAGAGCAGTGGATTCATGTTTAATTTGAAAACACTGGATCACCTCATGAGATCGTTCGAATCCCTACACTGGCGCCCTATCCAGTAGAGAATAGATTTTGAAATCCTATGCATCCCAGTGAATATTTTGCGGCAAGGTCTTAACCAACCTAACAAATTGCCTGAAACCCTATAAGCCTTTAGCGTCTCTTGACTCAACCCCAGGAAACTTATTCTAACTAACCCACCCTAAGAATGAATGCCGAGCTGGAAGAAGGTCTTCAGAAATTGCCCTCAACCTTTAGACCAACCTCTGGGATAGTCCTTCCGCGCCATCTATTAGGGTGGGCAAAAAACATCTGACCATTCCAGAGAACCCTGAAGGAATCGAACTGTAAACAGGTGTTGGGACATGGGCTGATATGTCTTACTGACTTCAAGACATGCTCCACACATGGGAACCCTCTCCTTCAATGAATATTGGGAATCCCCCGAAAATCAGGGAATTCTGTCCCTGTCATGTAATACTGTTTATAATATTTTCACTTCCCAGACAGTTTGTCTCCTTTCCCACTCCCGCTACCCACTGCATTCTCCCCATGGATTCTGATGCGGAGTGTGATGCATGCAGAGCGGTCCAAAACAAGAAATAAAAGAATGATCCACCTACACAAATGCATGTCTCTCACACACAGGTGTATCCGCACAGCTGCATATGAGCAGCTCTCAACCATCATGGTCGCTGTCCCACATCCTTAAAATAGAATGCAAGGCTCACTAAAGACCGAACAGAGCATTCATGAAACATCAGGTTTAAATGTCCAAAGAATATTTCTTCTCGGAGACTAGAATTCGATATATCTCCACCCATCTTCAAAGGGAGGCGGAACACATGCACGTGTCAGACCCAGTATGGCCCTGTATTCATCTATCTAACGTTTGTCTGTAAAAAGCCATTAAGCTGTTACAGACTTCAGGTTTTTTTTCAAAAATACTTTGATTTCTTTCTTAAAACTTCAGTATAAATGTGGCCGATTTGGACGAAGGTGGCCTGTAATTTAGCGCAGGGCGACTGAATGTTTGTGCAAGGATCAGGATTAATGATTGTAAAGAATGAATGTTTTGCAGGCCCAAATTACAGAGATGAGTGGCCTATAAGAAAGTCGAATGTTTTCTCGACAGACCGGTGCTTCAAATGTCGTCAGGGAATAAAGGCTTCATTCGAGGGTTGTCCCGCAAAACAATCTGTCTGTGACCGCCTTTCCACGGATTCCCGACACTACCTGTGCGCTTTTCTCCTCCAGCTCTGACGAATGCCTGCAGACCGTTGGGTCAATGCACACACCTGACATGTGACTGGCTCTGCCAAGCCCTGCTGCCTTTCAGTGACACCAGACTGTCAACATATGTCCCTACCTGCCGTGCCTCCCAGACGGATCGGCCTCCCTCGCAGGTACCCATCAGGACACCTCCCAATTTCTCTAAAGAGCACTCTGCCCCTGGAAGCATCTAGAATTCTCAGCTTGTATATTGTGTGCGGGTTTGATAATCGCGAGTGCATCGTGTGTTTGAAGCTAGCCCAGCCTTGGCAGCTGTTAAGAAGCACCGGCTTGTCTAAAAATGTCCCAATTTTCCCATATTGCTGTCCACTTCTCGAAGTTTCTGCAGTCTTGGGCTTCTTTATTAGAAGCACTCTTTTTACCCCTGTAATGCTAACGTGAGCGATTCGTTCCCAAACCCTACCTGACTTTAGTTTCAGACGCCCTATCCTGTCAGGAAATCCCATTTTGTTACCAGTGTAGGCCTCTGTAATCTAAGGACTGTCTACTGTACACAGTCAGACTAAAGAGTCCTCACAGAAACACACGCCCCCGCAGCTAATCCTCAACAGTTTACCCAGGCTAACGCTTCAGAGCAGACAGTCCGACGCCCCAGTACAGTTAAAGATCAGAGGCCTTGATAACCCCAGCCGGTGATTTATAACGGACTATAGGCTCGAGCAGAGCCCCTTAATGAGCGCAGCGGCCAGTGTCAAGCCGTTTAGTAAATACCCAGAACCAGCTGCTTGGCGGGCCAGAGACGCCGACGATAATCATATTCGCAATTTATGTTAGGCCGCGTGCTTTCCCTCAACTCCTCAGTGAAGGAGAGCAACTTGGCCTGTGTCCGGAGTGGAAAGTGTAGCAGGCTGTGGGTGAAAGACGGAGGAGGGGCACGTGTAGAAAGAGCTTCAAACGGCCTGTGATTTCCTGCTGTTTTGGAGGTGTGCGGGAGCTAATACCTCAGTGCACCTCATGATTCTTCCTCACATGTCAAACAACCACATGAAAGTGCACAGTCTGCGGGGGGAGAGGGGGGGAAAACTCTCCCTTTCAAAGCAACATTCTAGACCGTCTTTCAAGGCAGAATAGCACTCCTGCTTTCAAAGAACGCATGCAGACTACGTAGTGGTTCAAGCTTTGTCATAGACCTAGGAGCTCATGTTGCTCCTCTGCTGAATTTGACGGCTGGGACCTGGTAGTTTGCACTGAGGCGTAGCCAGATCCCTGTGCCATATTTTCGTCATTTGCACTGAGGGGTGCAAATATAAAGAGCAAAAGGCAGTGAACAAGCATGTACGCCGCCTTGTGCCCTTCACATTTGCACTGCGCAGTGCAAATAAAGGAGCATGCCAGGCAACGTTTACTTTTAATTGTGAGTGCTGCTTGCCATTCTTGCATGGAAATCTCATGCTGGGAAGCAGAAATATGACTCCTGTTATGCCCCTGCCCTCCGCTTTCAAAAACAATGAAAATTCAAAAACAATGAAAATTCTGCAGAGCTAATTTTGGAAGTCCCTGTAGTGTAAATAGAGGTACTAAAGACAGGCCTAAGACAGTTACGCCTGTCTTAGCACCTCCACTCATGATACATGGAATGTGCAATTTTTTGGAAGGTGGCAGGCAGGGGTGTAACGCAAGTTATTTTTCCGCCTCCTGTTTGCACTCTGCGTTCAAAAACTATTTTTCATGCTGGCGTGAAACAAATAATTCCTATGGAAACAGCATCCTTTTTGCACCAGCAAAAGCAGACCGCTTCCATAGAAAATCATTTAAAACAATTTACAATTACAAATAAATGTTGTCTGACATGCTAGTTCGCACGGCAGGCAGCATCTTTTTGTAACACTGCGTGCCGCTTACCATGCATGCATGGCAAGCAGTGCTCACAATTAAAAGTAAATGCTGCCTGGCATGCAAATGTAGAGGAGCAGCTTCATGCCTCTGCAGGAAATCCTGCCCCGCTACCTCCTATATGTTGGAAGTCTGAGATTGTGCCATGCTTGACACCAGCAGTTACGCCAATACTGCAGCAGATATTCGAAAGAAGGTACCCACTGGGAAAACCCTATCGAATGTATCCCCCGAAGAGACGACAATCTGAGGGCGGAACTCCCTGACGGAATATGAAAAAGAGCAAAAGAGTGAAGCTAGTGACGTCACAAGAGACGAGCGTGACACCCCGAGAACACTGGCTGAAGAAGAAGGTATGGATCTTACAGAAACTGATGACAAAGTTAAGAATCGAGTAAACTTTCATGTACGAAAAGAAGACTGCACGTGTGCGAAGTGCAGCAGAAAATCAACCGTTCAATAATTGTACAGATGCTGAAACGCAATTAGACTAAGTCATCATAGAAGCTGGCTATATGCAGTGAATAGACTGCAGGCGAAGCCACCATTGTATAGGAGCTGGACATCGGTGTCATGAATTTAGTAAGCCAGGACCCGTGGAGAGGAAAGGCCGAGAATTGTTTTGCAGCAAGAATAAGCTGAGATTGCGGATGCGCCTGGCCAGGCTGTCTGGCCTGGTATCAAAACTGAAGCAGCCAAGGTCGGTTATCTATTCTTGAAAGCAGTGAATGTGCGAAGGATGAATCATACCTTGTTAAGGTGCAAAGAAATAACCCCAAGAGTGCCAAGTTTTATTCATTTAAGACATTTAAAGGCTGCAAAACGGACTAAATCATGGTCTCCTGTCACATGAGCCAAGGATGGAAATAGAGTTGAGTTTGGAGGCCTAGAACAACAATAGTGAGAGCCTGCACTCCCATAGATTCCCACAGACAGGGGGGCCTTGCAATGCCAAGTTCAAAGACAATCTTCACGGCAGAAGGTATGGGTGATGAGAGATGTAGGGCTAATTGGATGGAGAGGTAAAGTCAAGTCCACTTCCTGGAACCTGGGTTTGAGCTTAAGTGCTGCTAAGTGAACCGAATATTCCAGACATGGCACAAGTGTGCCAACCAATTGTAGAGGGCTGTATAACGAAGGGCCCTATAGTGTGAAGACCAATGTTAAACCGTGTACTTAATAGTGTTAAGAATGACATGTTTTTAGAGGTAGGTATAAATTCTCCATCTGACACTGGGCAGCCAATCACAGTCCTAGTCCCTAAGCAATGTTTACTTAGATGTCTCCCATAACCAATCCCACCCCTTGATAGGTTTTCTGTTATTTGCCATGTAGTATGACATCACTGCTGATTTATTTTTTGCATATAAGGATGTTTTTATGTGAAAATCGTCAAGAGCTGAGGAAACGTCTGCTGATGTCTGTTGTGTACTCCCTGTTTTAGATAACTGTTAATAAAACAGACTCTTTGCCATCTTCCTGAGTTGGTTTGATTATTTGAACTCATAGTTATTCTGCAACCAAATCCATTGCGTGCACATTACATAAGGGCCAAAAGTTCACAAATCTGCCAGGGCAGCGTTTACTTAATTTGCCCAGCGTAGTGCAAATGTGAAGGGCAAAAGGCGATGTACATGCTTGTACGCCGCCGTTTGCCATTTACATTTGCACACCGCAGTGCATTTTCAAGGCAGTCGAGCCCTCAAATTGTGACCGGCTGCACCACTGACTGTTGTCACGCTGCCATCACACAAGCCGTCTGAGACACCATGACCAGCGTTCCAGATGCGCCAACCAGCACAGAGACGATGATTCTTTGTTAGGATGAAATGTATTGCTGAAGATCTTTGAGCACTTTGTTAAGCATGGTTTTGGCCACCTTGACAGGGTGAGAAGGTTTAACAAAGTTAACAGGAAAACTGTTGTTACTCTTAGCCTAACTGTCCTTTGCCTGGTCCCCGAATGGGCTGGACACCCTGTCAGAGAAAATGTTGAAGGGTAGTGGCTCATGTTAGGACATCATTCCTTTTCTTGGAGATGCTTGGGACACTTTTAGCGCCCTTCAACATTTTGCTTTTTTCCCTTTATTTTGTTTTGGATCACTTACTTCTTATTGAGTGCCTGAGTGGCTTCTCCTAAAGTCCCCCTGCCATTGTCACCCTTATTACCTCACTTAAAGAATATGGTATTGGGTCGAGGAGGGCCCAGGGGAACCCTAGTTTTGCCCTATGGTGATTATATCACCTTACAATGGTTTTAGAGCATAGGTTGATGACAGCTGTGCTTTAGTTTTGGCTTTATCAGGGATGCAAGCCATTTTACTTCATTGGTAGCCCCATGTGCCTTTTGGGTAGTCAGTTGGGCCACCATGCATTTTCTTTAATCCTTCTCTTGGCAGATTTACATTTTAGGGGTCCCTGTGTTCAGGGCAACCACGAGGTAGCCTTAAAATGGCTTTTCTGACATGCAGGCTATTTGTAAGCCCAAACGGCAACCCACATATTTGTTCAAACTGGGTTAGACCTGTGTAGGTCCCTGGGATTCACCGCACTTTATTTGGGGTTATTTTAGGTTGCGTGGCAGTCCTACTGACCAACCAGTATGGCTGTCATCTCACCCTTTTACACACGTCCCTCTAGTGATTGGTGCCAGCCACCTTTTGCAGTGATACTTACAGCTCTGCATGGTCCCGGCTTCTCTCTCTTGCTGCTTTGTTCTGCTACGAGAAAGAAGCAGGTTTGCTATCTTCTGAAGGAGTTTTCCAGTCGATGTCTTCCTTTTCAGCTGTTTTTAACCCTTACCTGGCCATGCTGGCTCTTCAGAGTGGTCTGAGCTTATTCCATTTGGGTTTTCTGCCCCCTGGAAGTCCATTCTGGGCTTCTTGAATACGCCTGCGGACTTGGATCATTTTCTGAGCCGTTTACTGCCGCGTCCTGCCATTTACCGCCAAAATCGTCTGCTTTGCTGTGGCTCGCTGCCATCACCTACAAAACATTTGGGAAACCAACACCCCACCAGATCTGCTGCTTCAGATGTCTGAAGGTGCCTCCAGACATTATCTCTATCCTGAGATTGTCTTCTGCTGAGCTGCTTAACTTCCTTGTCCCCTGACCATCCAGGAGAGAACTTCACTGGTTCTCCCACCTTTATGGAATCTTCCTCAATGCTTTCTTTTCTTCAGGCTTGAAGGCTGATGTTGTGGAAAGGTCCTTTGCTCCTTTCCTGGATTGTGGGATTCTTTGTTGGCTCAGGGCACAAGCCCGTGGGCATGGGATCCGGTAAACCGCACCTAGGAAACAAATCTGTACTTTCCTGGGTTGTTTCACCATGCTGGTTCTCTTTTTGGTAAAATGACTGTTGTGAGTACTTACCTTTGAGTCGTGGGGTGGGGATTCCTAAAAATGCTCACTCTCAACAGTCCCTTTGTTTTGGGGGCGATATTCTGTGGAGTGGAGTCTCTCCTGCATTTCCCATAAACTTACACTGAGGGTCCTCCTGCTCAGCTTCATCTTCGTCTGGGTCTTCTGGTTCTTTTTACATTAGGGTCTCCTCTTGTCTTCTCTATGGTTGTTTGCTGCATTATCCACACCTATGGGGGAGAACAGATTTACTGCCATTAAAGGGGGTGTGCCTCATTGACTGCTAGCCCACTGATTCCTATGGAACTTTCTACCTGTATTGAAACTTTCTTAAGGACAATATAAACACTGTACTATGTAATGCAACTTACCTAAAATCTCACTTGCACATAAATAACAGGCACTAATGAACTGCACTTATCAACACCTCTGTTTTCACATTTTGTATTTCCGTCCCTCCACACTAAGTCCAATCCCCTCTTGATGACTTGTGGGCCAATAAGCTGCTACTTCTACCTACCGAAAACATGCAGGTCGGCTCTTCATGCAAAACCACTTTCTTTTTAAATTCCTGCTCTTATTCTACAAGGCAATCAATGGTGTGGCTCCTCAGCACCTGTCTGATTGCATCTCAGTTTACTCACCATCCAATTCCCTCTGATCATCCTCTGCACTCAACCTCCCCCTCCATACTCTCCTTGTTTCTCCTCACGCTTCCACTCTTTTCCCTACTTGCTCTGCTCCAATGGAATCCACTGCCCATAACAAACAAGGCCAGCCCAACTGTGGATCTTCTCAAAGCTCGACTAAAACTTCACTCACTTGCTAAAGAGGGAGCTCTCTGTGCCCTCTCCCTCATCCTCCCTACCTGACCCACCACTGCCTCCAGTGATGCTTAATAATGTAATTTTGTATATTTATATATTACTTCTCCTTAGTTTGAAGCAATTTCCCCCTTATGTGATATCTTTTTCTGTTTGTTTTGTCCCTAGTACATGTCCCACTTTTTTACACCCTCATAAACTGGCTCACCACTTGTTCTCATCTTTATGTTATTGTGCAGGCACCCTTGGGAATTAGTCATTTCAGATTGAAATTGACATCCCAGTTCCTCAAATAAATACAAATACATTGATTACTGCAACAGTCTCTAAGTGGGCCTGAAAAAGAATCCTATTTTCAAGTCTTAATTCCTCCAATCTCCATCATAATACCTGAGCTATCTCTTTCACGTTGTTCCTACCCTGCTTCCTACATTTTTACTACCTCCCCCACCTACCGTTCCAGTCATGCAATACCTTACTTTTCATGTGAATTGCCCTAAGTACTGTTTTCTGATACTTGTTTCATTGTTGATTATGCTTGTTATGTATTCTTCTGTTCTTATGTAAAGCGCTTTGGATATAAGCGCTATATAAATCCTAATAAAATAAAAAATAAAAATACAAACCCTTATCTAATAAAGAATAGAGCATTGCAATTGAACTTTAATTTAAAAATGCAGTATTACCTTATAAGATCCTTAGAATCTCTATACAAATACAAATACTAAAAAGTACAAAATGGCAGACGTCACACTATAAAAGAATCAACTACGTTACATTGTGCTGCAAATAGCTCTGCAGATGTGTCCCAAATAACAGAACAATTTTTTTAAAAAAGAAATATTGGTGGATGCTTCATCCACTCATCCAACCAATGTGTACAAAAGCTCACCAACTGAGGAAATACTGCAAAGGAAAGCAAACACTTCAAAGTTACGGGCCTAGACTACAGAAAGAGTTAATGAGGTGCATCTGAGCCTCGTCTAGCCATATCTTCCTTTCATTCTTATGTTTGCATTATTTTATTGTTTGAAGTGCGGACCTAGCTCGCGCGCAGCAGAGCACTGTACAAGGTTTGAATAGCCAGTGTTTGGGGTGGCATCGTTTAACAGTAGCACAATACTATGAGTTGCAGCCTGTGCCTCAATTGGGATTAGTCCATGGTCAGGTGTTGTTGAAAAAGACACATTTTGAGAGATTTGCGAAATTGGAGAATTGTGGGGGTCATCCTGAGCCGATACTAAAATCAAGTTCCAGAGGGTGGGTGCATGACAAGAGAAAGATTGTTTGTGGACCTCTCTTTGCAGACTAGTTGTGATTTGAAAAGACTGGTCGATTTGCTGTGAAAGGATCGTGTGGCACTAGATGTGTGGAGCTTTGCCACCAGATACGCTGGTGCGCTTCTTGTCACTGCTTTGTAGGTGATACATACACTCTTGAACAGTATCCTGGTCTTGAGGGGAAGCCAATGTAGTTCACATGGGATGGGGGTGATTCGGTCAAATTTCAGTGCATCCATAATTAGATGTGCTGCAGCACGGTGGACTGCTTTTAGGGGAGCTAAGTTAGTGGCTAGGATTGCTTCCAGGTGGGAATTTCCCCTATTGATGTGCAAGACCACAACGGCCTGCACTACGGTCCAGAAGTCCTGGGGCAGGATGAAGGGTTTGATTTAGCAAAGGTTGAAGATTTGGGACCATGCAGTTTGGGTCTTCTTGGCTATTTGTTTCTGGAAAGATAGGCTACTGTCAATGGTGAAGCTTAAGGAGTTTTCTGAATCGGAAAGTTGCAGATAAAATCCTTCCAGGTGCATATTAATAAGCCATTGTTGGAAATGTTGTTGTGTAGCATGGGGATCGATGAGGACAAGTTCAATCCTGGCTGGGTTAAGTTTTAGGTAGGCAGTCAACATCCAGGATTGGATGATGGCTATGTAATCGTGGACACAACTAATATCCTGTGAGCTTTTTACTCTCAGGTACAACTGAAGAAAACTTCAAAATGTGTCTATATAAAACCCTGAATACAACTCTGCCTTCAAAACAGAAAGTGGATCCAGAGTCACTTTGTATTTTTGCAACCCACAATCCACCCATCTGTCTATTCATCCATATAGCTATTTTTGGATATATTTAATAATGTGGCAGAAGCTGCTTCAAGATGTGTCCAGAGCCCTGTTGCTAAAAGATTCTGAAGTGAATCCCTGGGTTTCAGCGCAGAGTGATTCTGAGTTATTATTATTTATACCAGGTACCAGTGGTGACTATGGTAAGACAATTTGATTCTGGAACAAAACTTTATAGACACATTTCAAGGAATTGAAAGACTCAGTTATTGTGCATCTTCCAGTTGAGCACATACAGAGTGTTTATCCGGCAGCCAATGGCCCTAACCACCACCTGTACAACTTCACTACTCATGTTTAGGCGCCACCATTGTACAGATCAGAAGAAACATTACCTCGCTAGCCACTGACTAATCAATCTTGCCAACCCAAACTACACATGTGACTCTTCTCTAGCTACCAGCTCATCCACCATCTATTCAAAGTCTCCCTGCAGCACTTGAGGCAATGCTTTTATGGAAAATATCACCTTTTTACCACCCATTTTATTTCAGACATGGTGATTTTTATCTCCAGTAGTGGCAGAGGTACTGCATGTCCCAGTAAGAATCCACTCTTTGTCCTGTATGAAATACATGCTGTTCAGACAGCTTGGTTGGTTAAAGCATCAGCTCTATTATCTGTACTCAGGGCTTTAAGTGGGCTGGGGCTAGCTAGGGCAGAGCCCTGGCAGTCTGCAAAAAAGACTCACATGCCAGGGCCTTGTCCGGGCTCACTTCTGACTAGCCCAAGCTATGCCGACCCCTCAGCCCATTTAGCCAAAGTACTGCACGGTTAAAGGGCTGTACTTTGGCAAACTGGCACTTGCAGGAAGCCCGTTAACCGTGCAGCATTTTGGCTAAAAGGGCCACCTGCTTGAGTTGGCTCTTTACTCAGAAACAAAAGGAGAGTCAGGGTAACCCAGCCCTCCTTCTGTTTCTGAGTAAAGTGCCAAAACTCAGCAGGTATCCCTTTCACTTAAGGAGCTGTGTGAATAAAGGGTTGCCGCAGGGGTCAGCGACTCCCACAAGCAACCTTTTAACCATGCAGCTCCCTGAATGAAAGGGCTGCCTACTGGGTTGTGGCTCCTCATTAAGACACAGAAGGAGATATGGGGCACACTGGTGTCATACCTTTGGTGATCCCAGTCTCCGACCCACCTAGCGGGGGGCTCAGAGCCTGTGATTTGAAAAAAAATGGAGGAGCGCGTGCACCAAAGTTAATAAAGTCAGTGTTCTCTGGCTCTTCTGCTTTCACCAGACCCCCACGCCTCCATTGGCGAGAGGGGGGCTCTAGTTATGGGGTGTGGCCTAAGTACATCCACCCAGGAATGCCGGTAAGACCAAACCTATGATATATGTGTCTAAACAATCAAGGGAGAGCCTTGACCTGGCTTTTGCCAGCTTTTTGTTTGAGGGCAGCTGGATAGAGGTCGCTACTAAAGTGAAAACCTTGGCCACGTATATAGAAGCCATCTTGAATGCAGATGCACAAGTAGATGCCATTGTAGAAAGTACAAACTGTCACCTGTTACACTTCGGGCTTCCCCGCGGGCCTCCTTGCAGAATACGACTTCTTTACAAGCTCCTCTGTGGACCAGATACAGGCTGCCATGGCGCCTGTACAAACTACGACGGACTCCGGGTCAGCTGACACGTCTTGTACATGGAAGACGTACGGCAAGACACGCCCCTTTACGGCTATAAAACCACCGTCTTTCAAGGGGCTCGTTGCAGCTAATTAGCGTTACTTCTTCGTGTCTTCCACACGATTCCTCATCTGAACTCCTGGTTTTGACCCTTGCCTAACTATTGGATTGGCTTGTCTCCTCCTTTATTCCTGTCGTGCTCGTCTGGTTTGTTGACTCGGAACGTTACTGGATCCGGCTCCCTTCTGTCTCTTGCGGTACTTCATTCCAGGTAAAGGACTTGCTGTCAACTATCCGGAACTTTTCTACACCTGCTCTGGATGCATGTGTGCTCAGGTACATACTTAATTGGCAAATCCCATCTCTGCTACTATTTTCTCTCCACGACTTGTTTGGATATTTGTCTCCTGTTGGATTCTGGGACATTGAGTGACTATCCTGTTAACTTGTCTTCAAGTGCATATAAACGTTTTGCTGACACTGCACCAACCCGGCACTAGTGCGACCCTCGTGCCGTCCGGGGCTACTTCCCTATACTAACATTCCTGTTTGTTATTTTCTCCTTTTGTTGTCTTCTGTTTCCTGGATTCCTTTCCTCAAAATATCCTTATTCATGTTAGTTGTTACCAATTCGATATAAGTTAGGACTGATATTTTAAAAAGGCTCTTTAGACCATTCCCATTCATTTGTGTTATTTCTTGTAGATCCACCCCGGGGAAGCTCCACTCCAATACTTATCTAGGTAGTTTCCCATTAAATTCAACTGTTCTGATTATTTGCCTTAACTTCAACACTGTCTAATATCTTTGTATTCCTTTGCAGCATTGGTATTGGCGGTGTGTGTTCTCCCGCTCTTTTATTCATTTGACACCTCTGTCTGTCCCAACTGAAACAGCAGAGAGGTACATTGTAGAAAAGAGCCCCTCTTTGAGGAAGCCTGAGTCTTGTACTCAGGGGAGCTGGGATGGAAGGCTGAATATCGATTCTTGTACCACCATCATCTCCAAGGTCACTCCTCCGCATCTTTGGCCTATTTCGGAGTGGTGAGTAACATAATTAGCAGCCACGAACAATTTCCACGGAGGCCAGTGATGCTTTGACTCAAATCCTGCAAATGGTCACGGATCTACGAACCGACTTGACCAATGCACAAGAGGCACTGCGCCAACGTATGGACGCCATTCAGGCCTTGGTTACCACACCAGCGCCACAGATGGCTGGTGCTGGTACTACAGCATCAGGATCAGGGTTTCCACCTCCACAGCAGGAATCAAACCTGATCATGCTTACAACCCAGTTCCCCCTAGCTCCTCCTGAATGCTTCGCTTCCTAGGCGATCCTAAACAATACCGAACATTCATTAACCAATGCAAATTGCATTTTTTGTGCCGTCCCGCTTCATTTCCAACCTCTACAACTAAAGCGGCTTTTGTCTTGTCACATTTAGGAGGCACTGCAGCCGCATGGGCTAACCCATTGTTAGAATCCAACAGTCATGTTCTCTACAATTGTGATGCCCTTCTTGCTATGATGAGTAAGGTATTTGATACACGTTATACAACTCAAGCTACTGACCTGGAACTCTTAAAGCAACGACAAGGGAACAATTCTATATTGGTCTATTTGGCCCGGTTCAATCAGTTGGCAGCAGAAACTGACTGGCCTGAAGTAAAGAAGACAGCCGTCTTCTATCAAGGCCTCTCCGATGAACTAAAGGGCATCCTCTCCACTGTTCCTGTAGTCCCCACGGCATTCAGGGAACTGCTAGATTTAGTCCTTCAGATTGATGCCCGTAAATCCGAAAGACGTGGCGAAAAGAAACCAGCATTGTTCAGCACGGTTTCAGCAGAGGCCTCGTCTTCTTCACTTCCTGCGCCAGAACCTATGCAGATTGGTGTGGTTAGGGGACCTCTTACCCCTCCTCAAAGAGAATATCGTAGATCACACAATCTTTGCATGTACTGTGGGGCCTCTGACCACTTATTGCCTGAATGTCCCAAAAAAACCCATAAGAAAGGCGGGAAACGCCAAATCCCGACAGAAGACAGAGTCCCTATCTTGGGAAACTCACCTTTGGACTCTACATTACAGAATCCGAGTCATCTAGTCCGCCTACCTGTTACATTTTCCCTAAATCATGGTGTATCATTCCAGACAACAGCCGTGATTGATTCAGGTGCAACAGGTAATTATGTTGATCAATGCTTTGCCTCTGTGTCAAGAATACCATTGGTTCGCAAAGCTATACCTGAAACAGTGAATGCAGTGGACGGTTCAATTCTTGTATCAGGAATGGTAACTCACCAAATGGTTCCACTACATATGAGTACCGATGAAGGCCAAACTGAAGAGATATCATTCGATATCATCAAAGCCCCAGCCTACAAAGTCATTCTAGGTATTCCATGGTTGAAGCTTCATAACCCTGCCATCGACTGGTCGACATCTCAGATTCAGTTCCCTTCCAATATATGCAATACCCGATGTACTACATTACTTGGAATTACCCAGGATAGTCCAGTCAGGGCACTGGTTTCTCCTACTATGCATAGTGGAGCTGTTTCTAAAAATGTTGTCTCTATGGTACCTTCTCAATATGCAGATTACGCAGATGTTTTTGACAATTCGATGGCGGAGACTCTACCTCCACATAGAGCCTATGATTGCCCAATAGACCTAATACCGGGAGTAAAGATACCATCCGGCAGAGTGTATTCCCTCACTCTCAAAGAAGATGAAGTCCTTAAAGATTATATAGACACGGCTTTGGCCATGTGATTTATTTGTCCATCCAAATCACCAATTGCATCACCACTTTTCTTTGTTCCTAAGAAGGAAGGGGATTTACGTCCCTGTATTGATTATCGTGCTTTGAATGCAGCAACCATGAAAAACAAGTACCCTCTTCCTCTGATCTCTGTCCTCCTTGATCAATTGGGTTCTTCCAAAGTATTTACTAAGCTCGATCTCAGAGGAGCTTATAATCTGGTCCGTATGAGAGAGGGGGACGAATGGAAGACCACTTTCAATACACGTTACGGTCTATTTGAATACCTTGTCATGCCCTTCGGGTTATGTAGTGCCCCGGCCACCTTTCAGGCATTCACGAACGATTTGTTTTATGACATCCTTGATCAGTTTGTTGTTGTCTACCTGGATGACATTTTGATTTATTCACAAAACCAGGAAGACCACGAAACACATGTCAAAACAGTGCTCCAACGCCTGAGAGATCACAAATTGTTTGTAAAAGCCGAAAAGTGCATATTTCATGCCTCAGAGGTGGAGTTTTTGGGATATGATCTTAATAACAATGGGGTGCGCATGAGTCAGTCCAAAATTAGTGCTATCCTGGAATGGCCTGTGCCCAATTCAGTCAAATCTTTACAATCATTCCTGGGATTTGCAAACTTTTATAGACGCTTCATCAATGGTTTTTCTGAAATCTCTGCACCTCTTACCTCTCTGAAAAGTGCCAAGGTGCCATTTGTATGGTCTTCAGAAGCTCAGAAAGCTTTTGATCAATTAAAATCAGCCTTCACTTCTGCCCCTGTCCTCAAACATCCCAATCCTGAGCTTCCTTTTTTTGTTGAAGCTGACGCTTTGGGTTATGCTCTTGGGGCGTTGTTGTCACAAACCTGTCCTCATTCGGGCGAGATTCATCCTGTTGCCTACTTCTCTCGTAAATTGACAGCTTACGAAAGAAATTATTCCATCATGGAACGCAAACTCTTACCCATCAGAGACACATTCTTGGAATGGAGACATCACCTTCTGGGGGCCAAACACCTTGTAACGGTATACTCAGATCACCGCAGTCTGTTAGCCTTCAAATCTATAAAATGTCTTACAGCTAGACAGGCGCGGTGGCATTTATTCTTTTCACAGTACCAATTTGTTATCACTTACCGTCCTGCTAAAGCTCAAGTTTTGGCTGATACTCTCTCTTGCCTACATGCGGATGGCCAGTCCCAACAGATCGAAGCACTTCCTCTCCTACCGAATAAAATTGTTTGTGGTTGTTCGGTTCAGCCCTCTTTGCATTCAATCATCCTTGATTGGGTCTCAACCCATCCAAAAGAGATCACTGACTTCAACCTGGAAGTAACTCAGGGTATGCCTTTCATTCAAGGGCGCGTCTATATACCCTCAGGTCAAGCTAGAGTTTTAGCGCTCCAGTGGTCTCACGATTCTTTGATTGCTGCACATCCAGGAAGTCAAAAGACTCTTGAAGCCTTACGGCGTTGGGCTTGGTGGCCTTCCATGGTTCCTGATGTAAAGGACTACATTTTGACTTGTTCCATATGCACTCAGTGTAAAACCTCTAGAACCAAACCAGTAGGCTTGTTACAACCTCTTCCTGTTCCGTACAAACCTTGGCAGATGCTGTCAATGGATTTCATTGTGGAACTTCCTGACCTTCAGGCCATGACACCATTTGGGTAATTGTTGATTACTTCACAAAATATGCATTGTTCATACCTTGCTCTGGCTTGCCTGCGGCTCCGGAATTGGCGAGACTGTTCTTGACGAATGTGTTTCGTTTCTTTGGAATACCCTCGGTTATTGTTTCCGACCGTGGTACACAATTTACGTCAAGATTCTGGAAGGCTCTTACAGCTTCTCTGGGTATTGAGGACAGGTATTCCTCGGCTTACCATCCTCAGACTGATGGGCAGACTGAGAGAACTAACGCTACTATCGAACAGTACCTATGCTGTTTATGCCTTCAGTTCCAACAGTCTTGGTTTACTTCTCTGCCTTATTCGGAGTTTGCATATAACAATTCTATGCATACATCAACTGGGGTTTCTCCCTTTTTTGCCCTGTATGGTGGTCATCCTAGGGCACACCCACTTGATCCGCTATTACCGGCCGTTAATCCAGCAGCAAGAGATTGCATAAGAGATCTCGATAAGATTCATCGGGATGTACGCTGTCATTTAATCCAAAGCTCAAGATCGTGCCAAGAAGTATGCCAATGTGCATTGATCCCCTGCACCAGTCTATCAGAGTGGCATGAAGGTGTGGTTGTCGACCCGTAATTTACGAATTGCGGGCAAACGCTCGCTTCTGCCCAAATACGTGGGACCCTATGCCATTACTGATGTTATCAATCCCGTGGCGGTCAAGCTCTCTCTGCCGAGCTCATGGCGGATACATCCAGTATTTCACGTCTCCCTGATCAAGCCTTTCATCCAGGGGACCCGTCTGCCTACACGTCCTTCGCCAATCTTGGTGAATGGAGAGGAGGAGTATGAGGTCTCGCGTATCCTGGACTGCAGGGTGTCTAGGGGTACGTTGTTCTACCTTGTGGATTGGAAGGGTTATGGGCCTGAGGACCGTACATGGGAGCCTCTCTCCAATTTACATTGTCCGGATCTTCGGAGGAGTTTCCATTCCACCAGGGGGTTGCCAGCGTCTTTGGGGGAGGATGCTGTTACACTTCGGGCTTCCCTGCGGGCCTCCTTGCAGAATACCACTTCTTTACAAGCTCCTCTATGGACCAGATACAGGCTGCCATGGCACCTGTACAAACTACGACGGACTCTGGGTCAGCTGACAACTCTTGTACGTGGAAGACGTATGGCAAAACACACCCCTTTATGACTATAAAACCACCGTCTTTCAAGGGGCTCGTTCCTGCTAATTAGCGTTACACGCGGTTACGTCCGTTACTTCTTCCTGTCTTCCACACGATTCCTCATCTGAACTCCTGGTTTTGACCCTTGCCTGACTATTGGATTGGTTTGTCTCCTCCTTTATTCCTGTCGTGCTCGTCTGGTTTGTTGACTCGGAACGTTACTGGATCCGGCTCCCTTCTGTCTCTTGCGGTACTTCATTCCAGGTTGCCGCTTCTGCATACGGAACCAAAGCAGAGGGCTTGCTGTCAACTATCCGGAACTTTTCTACACCTACTCTGGATGCATGTGTGCTCAGGTACATACTTAATTGGTAAATCCCATCTCTACTACTATTTTCTCTCCATGACTTGTTTGGATATTTGTCTCCTGTTGGATTCTGGGACATTGAGTGACTATCCTGTTAACTTGTCTTCAAGTGCATATAAACGCTCTGCTGAAACTGCACAAACACGGCACTAGAGAGACCCTCGTGCCGTCCGGGGCTACTTCCCTATACTAACATTCCTGTTTGTTATTTTCTCCTTTCGTTGTCTACTGTTTCCTGGATTCCTTTCCTCAAAATATCCTTATTCAGGTTAGTTGTTACCAATTTGATATAAGTTGGGACTGATATTTTAAAAAGGCTCTTTAGACCATTCCCATTCATTTGTGTTATTTCTTGTAGATCCACCCCGGGGAAGCTCCACTCCAATACTTATCTAGGTAGTTTCCCATTAAATTCAACTGTTCAGATTATTTGCCTTAACTTCAACACTGTCTAATATCTTTGTATTCCTTTGCAGCATTGGTATTGGCGGTGTGTGTTCTCCCCGCTCTTTTATTCAATTGACACCTCTGTCTGTCCCAACTGAAACAGCAGAGAAGTACATTGTAGAAACGAGCCCCTCTTTCAGGAAGCCTGAGTCTTGTACTCAGGGGAGCTGGGATGGAAGGCTGAATATTGATTCTTGTACCACCATCATCTCCAAAGTCACTCCTCCGCATCTTCGGCCTATTTCGGAGTGGTGAGTAACATCACCTGAGAGTTGTAAAACTGGTGGCTCCTATGATTTCCAAAGACAATCGGGCCAAGCTAGTTAGAGATGTCATAATACCTCACCTGGATTATTGTAACTCTCTTTTAGGTGGCGCTTGGAAGGGAGATATACTCAAGCTGCAGAAAATTCAAAATGCTGCTGGCTGTCCGTATTGTGCATGGTATGACACGATACGAACCTACTACCCTAGCCAGGAAGGAATTGCATTGGTTACCAGTTTCAGCCAGGATCTTGTTCAAATTGTTGACACTTGGCCATAAATGTGTCTTTGGATACGCCCCCAGGTATCTCAAGGAAACGGTTCTTGTACATCAGCCAACCAGAGATCTTCGATCCGCGACTGCCCACCTTCTCAGAGTGGGTCGTGTTAAGAGATCTCTCAAAAAGAGACGTTCTTTCCCAGTCATGGTGGCATGCGTGTGGAATGAGCTACTCCAAGCACTAAGAAGGTAGGAAAATCACCTGGCCTTTAGAAAATCTTTAAGGACCAGACTGTTCATGTAAAATGTTCGGCTGAAGGTATGTGCTTCATTGTTCCTTCTTGTTCAGTGCCTGTTCGCCTTAGGGCTTTGGCATTATACAAATTCAATAACATAACATAACAACCCACACCTAGGGCACGCCCCCTAACTAGAACCACCCCTCGATTTAGCCTCCCACTTAAAGAACTGTCTGCACTGACCATAAGGTCTGGACTTGGCAATGCTGCATTGTTTTATGTTGCCGGGGGACGGGCAACCAGAATACAAGGATCTGCTGGGCCGGGCCTATCACATGCAGTGTGGGGGCGCGCTGCAAATAGACACTGCAGGCAGGAGTCAGGATGGCATTGACTGGTGAGCGGCAACACCGCTCACCTCTTTATTACCATGGACACGTGGTGTGTGCCACCTGTCCACAACACGTGTCGGAGAACAAGCCCAGGAGGGGCCTTAGTTAGCCCATGCCAAGGGTAAATGCTAAAATAATGACAATATGCAGCATTCAATATATTTTTGGAGCATTTGCATGGAAAATGGTGCACCTGTTCCAGCTGGGTGGTGGATCAAAGGGTGGCACCCATAAGAATGAATACATACATAATACATACCTAATACATACATACATTAGGAATGCAATGACACCTTACTGTGTCCACTTTAAGAATACGATATGGTGGGACCCGGGGGGAACGCAAAGTTTTTCCCCCGGGGTGTATTTTGGCGCTGCACACGACCAGCGAGTTGGCCGTGGGGGGGGGAGCACCTCCAGGGGGTATTTAAGGTGTCAGGGAAGGTTCGGGAGGCAGGTGACGGTTGGATGTGAGATTGACCCGCCCTCCCACCCCTTTCTTTTGGATTAGGTCTGGTATCTGGTTTTATTTCTAGGGGGGTCCATGTAGTTGGGTTTCTTCAGGGTTTTACCTTCCATGTCAATGTTTTACGGGGTTTCTGGTGTCTGTTTAAGGTCTCTATTGTTCCGGTAGTTTTGTGTGACAGTTCAAGGCACTAGTGAAGTTGTGATGTAAAATTTCTGTTGCTGATGTGGCAGGTCAAACTGGCTGCAGGTCATAGGAAGGGGGAGATTTGTGTAGAGGGGAGTCTGATGGGTTTTGAAGTGGTTCTGGTTGCCGGAGGCATGGCCTCTTTAGATGTGGGGGGAGGGAAGCACAATGGGGGAATGGCACGGGAAAGGATGGGGTGTATTTGTACATCTGTGCACCCCTCTTGACAAGAGTGGTGCACAGATGTAGAGATACACTCAACCCAAAACGATTTTTATAAATTGAGGGACAGATGCAAAGCAAGAGCCTCTGTCCCTCAATTTATAAAAATCGTTTTGGGTTGGGTGTAACTCTACATCTGTGCACCCCTCTTGCATTGCAGCTATTGCATCTGCGGAGGGAGGGGGCAGGGAGAGGGCAAATGAGACTGTTTGCATGTCTCTGAGTGTGCACATGACATGGTGAGGGTGAATGCTATGGGCGGGGAACTGAGGCGTTGAGGGAGGGAACTCCCCTGAATTCTAAGGAAGGAAACAGCATGGGAGAGCGGGGAGTGTGGGGTAAGGTGGGATCGCCTTCTTGGGGGGTTTGGCGGGAGAGGGGGCAGTAGAATGTGATAATTTGCCATTTTGAAGACTACACAAATGACCGAAATAAATCAGTCTTTTTTGTATTTGTTCTTCAAAATGCAGAATTATCACATAGAACCCAGTATGGACCTTGCCTTACTGTTATCCTTGTTCAGTGTAATACCATTCAATGGGACAGTACTTGCAGGGCTGCTGCAACTCTAATTTTGCAGAGCTATTGGGCTTCTATAGAGACAGTAACAGCACTTCTCAGCAGCGATTTGTAATCTATATGAGCCAACACTTTCTAGTAGAGCTAGCCATATTTGAAATGGGGCATTGCTGGTACTCCTCAGTTAGCTCACTATACTCTTGATGGACTAGTACTGCTGTTTCCCAACAGGGCTTCTTTAATTGTTGAATCTTCTCAGCGGTAATACTATGCTTTTGTTGAGGCAATTCTAGTTCATCTTAGTGGGCTACTATACTTTTGATGGGACAACATCAGCACTTCTCAGTTGAGCTGCTACATTCTTGCAAGGCTTAGCACTTCTCAGCCGAGTTTATTAATTTTACTTTTTATTGGTTAATTATAATGCGCGTAATACCCAGAGGTTTCTAAGCGCAGACCGAGGGATCGAACCTGTGTTGCATGGATCAAGGGATCGAACCTGTGTTGCTCCGTATTGTCTTGCATCCAAGGCGAGCATGTTGCCCCTGAGCTATCCTCCTGAAGATCTGAAGTACATTTAATGATACAGAATCAGAACTATTGAGCAAGTCTGATATCATCTTCATCATCATCAGAATAACTCAACACTATTGTGGTTATACAAGAGCTAATATATTTAAAGGGATGGAATTACTCAGAATGTAGCAGCACTATTCAATAACCCAAAGTGCTTAATCATAGTTAATGTGAAAATACTACACTTCTCACCCTTGGCAGAGTACTGCCACTTCTCACAGAGGCTTCTATACCTTTTATGAAGCAGCACTGATCTAGCCTACTGGACAGCTTCACTTTTAATGGCACTTCTCAAGGGGGCTGCTATACTTCAATAGGAAATGACCAACACTACCCTGAAGGGAATTGCCTACTCTTGATGCCACCGAAGCAGCACTTCCACCCACCACAGCTGCTTTAATTTTAATGCCACAGTGCGTGTACTTCTCAGCCACTATGGTTTACATTTAAACAGACCGAATTGTCATTTCTCACCAGGACTGCAACACTATACCAGTGTGTTCCGTATGTTGAGTACTTCTTCACCACGAATATGGATTCATGGCACTCTCCCAGTGTCTAAATAGTAGATCTGGCTACATTCAATTGGCAACAGGCATGTCCCGAGCTGCCTGCTGTCCACAAGCTGCTGCTCAGGACAGTGGAAGCTGTCATGGGGCAAGAGATAGAAGGCTTGTTCCTGTAAGATATCAGAATATATAATTGTCTTCCAAGATGGGAGACTGACTCCATTAATATACATGGGGTCACTGAGATGACCAACAGTGAAACTGTACATTCAGTTGTGAGATTACCAGCAACAGGTGATACTATGCTCCAAGGAGTGAGGTGCCCACTCAACATATCACACTGTTTAAAGGTGTGAGACCCATCCTGAATGCTTGCCCAAAGAGCATTTGCCAGAATTTCACACTGAAGAAGTGAGCATGTGACCCGGGGTCTACAGCCCACACACACGCAGGGGATTCCCATGCTCCCAATTGCGAGATTTGCACCAAATTAGTGAGATTGTGCTCCAAGGTAGGAGGCACACGCACAATCTTTGCTCTGAGGTTTGACACACTCACAGAATGGGCTGGCATTTCGTTCTCCCATCCTACTTGTGTTGCTCTGCCTTTTGAGGGCTACAACAACCTGGATGATTATAGGGGGAGGTGCAGTACGGGGAGTGTTGGCCTACTGCAGGGGTGCACAACTGATATTGACAGAGGGCCGAAAGTACCTTACATGATGGCTATAGTGGCCGAAAAGTAAATGTGGGCGGGGCGGTAGGCGGGGCGTGGCAGGAGGCTTTTTCAACCCCCAATTTGTATTAAGCACATGGAAAAAGAATATGTTTTTGAGGGGGTAACGATTTTTATTTGCATTTCAAACTTACATTTTGTACTACACATTTTCCATTGTTATAATGTATTTCTATTTAGTTATTGTATATCGTCTGTTTAATTACATTATTTATATTTTATTCACCCTTGATTGGACATTCCGTTATTTTGGACTGCTATAGTTTGCTGTTTGGGTTGCCCAAGAGGAGTATGGCCTTCGTTGAGTCAGGTTTCCTCAAAAAGCAAAGGATGTTCATCTCCTAACTATGCCTGTTTTAGCTTTATTATTGGGTTCACTCTTGGAGTGCAACACTATGCCCCATGGCTCCCAACCCCAACCAAACACTATTCCCCATGGCCCCCTCACCTCCAACCAAACACTATGCCCCATGGCTCCCTCAACCAAATACTATGCCCCATGACCCCCTTGTCCCCAACCAAACACTATGCCCCATGGCCCCTGAACCCCCAAACACTATGCCCCATGCCCCTCATCCTCAACCAAACACTATGCCCCATGGCTCCCTCACCCCCATCCAAACACTATGCCCCATGGCCCCCTCACCCCCAACCAAACACTATGCCCCATGGCTCCCACCCCCAACCAAACATTATGTCCCATGGCTCCCACCCCTCAAGCAAACACTTTGCCCCATGGCTCCCTCACCCCCAATAAAACACTATGCCCCATGCCCCCCGCGCCCAACCAAACACTATGCCCCATGTCCCTCACCCCCAACCAAACACTATGCCCCATGGCCCCCTCACCCCCAACCAAACACTATGCCCCATGGCTCCCACCCCCAACCAAACACTATACCCCATGGCCCCCTCACCCCCAACCAAACACTATGCCCCATGGCTCCCACCCCCAACCAAACACTATGCCCCATGGCCCCACCCCTCAAGCAAACACTATGCCCAATGGCTCCCACCCCAACCAAACACTATGCCCCATGAACCCCTCACCCCCAACCAAACACTATGCCCCATGTCCCTCACCCCCAACCAAACCCTATGCCCCATGGCCCCCTCACCCCAAACCAAACACTATGCCCCATGGCTCCCACCCCCAACCAATACCCATAAAGACCTGAACCCCCCACCCCCAACTCAGCACACAAACTCTCAAGCATGCACCCATACAGACCTGAACCCCCCACCCCCCAACTCAGCACACAAACTCTCAAGCATGCACCCATACAGACCTGAACCCCCCTGCCCCCAACTCAGCACACACTCTCCAGCATGCACCCATACAGACCCGAACCCCCCACCCCCCAACTCAGCACACACACTCTCAAGCATGCACCCATACAGACCTGAATCACCCACCCCCCAACTCAGCACACAAACTCTCAAGCATGCACCCATACAGACCTGAACCCCCCCACCCCCCAACGCAGCACACACACTCTCAAGCATGCACCCATACAGACCCGAACCCCCCACGCCCAACTCAGCACACACACTCTCAAGCATGCACCCATACAGGCATGAACCCCCACCCCCCAACTCAGCACACAAACTCTCAATCATGCACCCATACAGAACTGAACCCCCACCCCCCAACTCAGCACACACACTCTCAAGCATGCACCCATACAGATCTGAACCCCCCAGTCACCCAACTCAGCACACACACGCTCAAGCATGCACCCAAACACCCCCGAACCCCCACCCCCCACCTCAGCACACAAACTCTCAAGCATGCACCCATACAGACCTGAACCCCCCAGCCCCCCACTCAGCACACAAACTCTCAAGCATGCACCCATACAGACCTGAACCCCCCCACCCCCAAGCTCAGCACACACACTCTCAAGCATGCACCGATACATACACAAACCCCCCACCCCACAACTCAGCACACAAACACTCAAGCATGCACCCTTACAGACCTGAACCTCCCCACCCCCAACTCAGCACACAAACTCTCAAGCATGCACCCATACAGACCTGAACCCCCCACCCCCCAACTCAGCACACACACTCTCAAGCATGCACCCATACAGACCCTGCATCTCAACATACACCGCACTTACACTCCAAAACAAACATTCATGTACACCCGAACCCCCTACCCCCACATCTCAACAAACACTGCACAAACATACAAAAACAAACATTCATGCACACCCAACACCCCCCACCCCTGCATCTCAACAAATATACAAAAACAAACATTCATGCACACTTGACACCCCCCCCACCCCCGCATCTCAACATACACCACACAAACATACAAAAACAAACATTCATGCACAACCAACACCCCCCTCCCACCCCGGCATCTCAGCAAACACTGCACAAACATACAAAAACAAACATTCATGCACACCCGACACCCCACCACGCCCGCATCTCAACATACACAACACAAACATCCAAAAACAAACATTCATGCACACCCGACACCCCCCCACCCCCACATCTCAACATACACAACACAAACATACAAAAACAAACATTCGTGCACACCCGACACCCACCCCCGTATCTCAACACAACACAAACATACACACAAACATACAGCAGAACAGACCTGACACACAAACACAAACACAAACAAACAGACCACTTACCGGACGTACTGGAAGGCAGGCTAGCTGGAACCCTGGCGAGGTCTCTGGCACTATGGCTGGCGTGGGCGTGGCAAGGCTGAAATGCCTTCCGGCATCAAGCCTTACTGGCCACGCCAGCCGTAGTGCTGGCCTTCCATTGGTGCAGCACACACGCACTACGTGGCTCGTAGGAGCTACATGGTGCATGTGCCCTGAGCCAATGAGGGCCAGTGTTTTGTCCAGCCCGGAAGAGAAGAGTTTCTAAGACTTTCCAAATGGAGGGCGGCCGATGCTGCTTGCGGGCCGCACTCCATTAGGAAATTCTTTGTGCCTCGCGGGCTGGACAAAATGCCATGGTGGGCCGCAACTGGCACCCATGGCCTACTGGAATGCAACTGGAAGGCTGAAACCTCCTTCTTACTTGACTTTAGTATATGCAGTACATGCTAGCCAATGTTTCCACTGTTCTGCGCCCCACCCACTTGAACCAAGTTGGGGACTACATGCAAATGCGGTCATATAACTGCCGGTGATGTCACTTCCTACATTTGGGCACCCTGGGGAAATTCATTAGTCAGCTCCCCTGGGTCAAGCCCCTTTCTCTTCGGTATCGGCGGGGCGCCGGATCCCACATTTGTCGCCAGTTCTTATGTTGAATACAAGGCTCTGCTTGGCAGGGCCTCTGCAATCACAGGTTGCGGTTGTGTGCGCTGCAAATAGGCACTGCAGAAAGGAGTGAGGTTGGCATTGACTGGCGAGCGGGAGCGCCGTTTGCCTCTTTATTACCATTGACACGTGGTGTGTGCCACGTGTCCACAACATGTGATGGAGGACGAGCCCAGGAGGGACCTTAATTAGAACACATTGAAGATTCAGTGATTCCAGATAAAATGAGCAGCACTTTGTATTTGATAATAAGCCCCATGACTAAAGTTCGCACGGGGTGGCACTTTTGATGCTCACGATTTCTTTATGACCCATATTGTGGATGTAGGGTCTGCTGTATGCATACTAATTCTGAAGGGATAGGCCGACCAAGTACATGAAGAGCCATTGGTGTAACATGCTGCCGCTCTAAACGCAAGCCGTGTAATCCGGCTATGCTTCTTCTTTTTAAGGGCAAGGGGATGCGGAAGAAGGGGGCTGGGGGGCAGCGAGAATATACATGTATACGGTTTCCCCTTGAAGCCAGATTCCAGAGCTATCTTATCAAAGTCGCAGTTAATAAACGTTAGCCGTCGGCCGAAGGACAGCATGTGTTGTAAGACTCCTCGTCCCCCGTCAGCCCTGTCCTTGTCTGCGACACCCCGGGGCTTCCTCGACCCCCTGATCCGCCAACCCGCCTGTGCTCCCCCAGCGCCCGTCACCACAGGTAGTCTCCGAGAGCCAGGACAGCATCCGGAAGTGCCGCCTAGGGCTGCGCTCACCCGGGCTGCAAGGTTTCTCTCTGTTTCTTTAATCGACCCATACTTGGCATTTAAGAGAATGCCAACATCATCAGATGGAAGACGCCCTACAAAGACCAGGGCCCGCGAGCAGGCGGCGTCAGATGGGGAGGCAGGGAGCGCGACTCCTGCTGCTTCCCTGGCGCTCGGCTCGCTCTTAAGGCCCTAAGAGAAGAGAGAGCCCCCTTCTGCATCCTATCAGCCCCTGCAGATAGTAAAGTGGAATATGGAAAATACGAGTAAAGGCACCATGTAGTGGAAGAGGCGACAACCACTAAGGCAGCTTGGGGGGAAAGCATGCGCCAAGACTGTGTGGGACAGAACACATGCACGAGAAGTCAAGTTTAAACAAGAGAAGTGTGAGAAAAACGACCCCCTTCATCAGCATTGAGGGTGCCTTTTAATTTCCCTGAACCTAGGTAATTGGGGCAACTGCAATAGGTAATATGCGTAGTTCAATTTCATAAAGCAGAGCAAAATCTGCCTTTTTATTTTATTTTGTATTTTTTGTTACCTACTACTTCCCATAAATGAAAATATATTTTATTTATATCGCGCTCGTACACAACTGTTTCACAAGTGTTTCACAAGTGTTTACACGCGTGTTTCACAAGTGTACACAAGAGAAAATCAGTAAAACAATCGGTTTGAAGGCTCCTTGCAGACAATTCTTTCTCATGGCAACACGCCTTAGCGAACAGTGACTGGTTGCCCAGAAACAAGGCCTCTTTACAGTGAATCCTTTCTCAGCCAATAGCAAGCAGTGGTTGGTTGCTGGCAGACCAACGTACAATGTGTTCTATTATTAAAGGATGACTTGTGTTTTTACTTTCTGCAAAGGCTGTCTCTTCTCGCAGACATCACTTGAGTCATAAGGACTGTAAGCCGACAGGAGACATGAATGAATGAATGAATGAACAAGTGTGCTTTTCACGAGAAACGAGAAGACCTCATGACCCCCTCAGGTAGTCTGAGCCTGGACGCCCACATCCACCAGTGGATGCATAGATGGACTCCAAATTCCCCTTAGATGGGCTCGGCGCCTTAGATCAGCTCGGACACAATCATTGGTCTAAAAGCAACCAACTCTCTGCCTCTCACCCTAACTGACACCCACCTTCCTCTACACTAACCCCCCGTGGAGACCCTCCATCTCCACCTCCCGATACCTTCCTCACCCTAATCCAGAACACAAAATCCAAAAATCCATCAATACATCAGTGAAAAAAAAATCCAGGGGAGGACTGTTTTCAAACTTAAAATGGGATCAACAAAATCAGTTAATGGATTCAGCATTACAATTTGACTTCAAGGAAGTCATTGTAGAGGACATCATTACTAATGTAAAGCCGACATCATGTTCTGGCGGATCCTCGCCTTTCATTTATAGTTAAGGAATGTGCTGATGAATCAGCTCTGTGCATCCCAGCCTTTGCACATGAGCCACTTTCTCAGGGCCTTAGTCCTATGAACCGTAATAACATGGATGACATTGCTTTCGAAAAAAGCCACCCCGGACCAAGATCTCCCAAGGAACTATAAACCCATCGCAAATACCCCTTTCCTGACAAAGATTTCGGAAAGATGGCAACGATGCAACTACAGTTGTATGAGTAAAATTTTAGGCCGAGAAATAGAAAATCCGGATTTAGAGCAGGCCGGGGACTGAGCTTACATTACTCAATGTTCAAGAAGATCTTCTCTTGAACATCTACAATCCTCCAAATGTTCTCCTTTTTATAGACCTATTAGCTGCTTTCCACACCCTGGACCACAAAATCATTCTTCATAAACTGTGGTGTCAACCTAAATATAGAAATGGTTCAGTTAATTTCTAACCGATTGCTTCAAAGCGTGATCCTGGCCGGCCTGGAGACAATATTATCAGCAGTTAAGCAAGGGGTGGGGAGGGTGGGGGCGGTGTTCCACATCTGTTGGCCTCGTACCCCCAACTGTTTAACATCTATATGAATCCTTTTCATTATGTTCTCCATAATTTAAAAGTGGGTTTGTACTGCTATGATTCTACTACTGATTCCGAGCTTTATTTTTAACTTGCTGTTGATACTACACAATCAGAGAAGTGAATCAGCATTTTCTTCCATAGAAAACTACATGCAACAGGATTGTCTACGTCTCAACTCTAATGAACTGAACTTTACATTATCAGCAACCAATATAATGCTGAAAAGCTATGTCAGCATATATTCCCTCGGGTAAGGACATTGGGTATCACTTTCAACATGCAATTGGGTATGTTGTGACAAATTGACTTGTGTCCTGCAGGAATACAAGGATGAGTAGAGGCTAAAATGCCCCATCAGCCCTAACACAACTACAAACCAAACAACGTTTATTAATAAATTGATTAATTCTATACCTTCCAGCCATCACCACTTAGTTTTTTCTTTGTCACCCTGAGTGGGACTGGTATGCCCAGATGTGGGTCCCGTGCATTCCCGGGCCTAGAGACCCAAGCTACTCCTCACTGATGATGCCCAATGAGGCCGAGACATGTCTGGGGATGTTTGGTCTCGTGCGGAATGGATGTGACCTAGCAGTTCGGGCTGGACTGATATAGACTTTCCCCTTTATGTAATGGTTTGGTAGGTGAAGGACGATTGTCTGGTGCATTGCCCAGAGCAACCGCCAGAGGTTTAACATGAATTATAAACCTTCCAGCCATCACCTCTTTGTTTTTACAAACCCAGAGCCAACTAAATCATAGTTAAAAGGGATACCTCCTTCACCACGTGGGGCAAGGGAGGGTACAAACAGTGAAGCATAACAGTCCAAAATAACGGAACGCCCAATCAAGGTACTGTAATAATATATATTCTTTAATTAAACACACCATATACAATAATAACTAACTAGTAAATCCCTACACAAAACCAGCCCCTGACGAAAGAACATCGAATAAGCAAAGATAGCAAGGTGTAGCACTGAAACTGAGGTGTAAGGCAAGTAATAGCCACCATGTTCTTAACACGAATATATTCTTGGATGCAATAAGGGATTAATTTGACCGAGTCAGTCTCTATTGCCCAAAGATGGACCGAGGGGCAGTTAGCAGTCAATAAAACATTTCTCAGTTCTTGGTTGTCCATCAGCTCTGACCCAGACTTCTTGGCACTGTGCGGGCAATTCGAAGACCAGGAGAGTGCAAAAGGCATCACCAAAGTGTCCTGGTGGTACGAATGTGTCAAATGGTTTTTGCAACATGGCTCTAAGCTGTTCAATGGGGCAAACATGAGGATCCCAGCTGTCTTGGCTCTCAGGATGCTGGCTGTGAGTCCCATTCCAGGGGCTCAGGGACAAGATGAGTCCTTGTTCTCATGCTCCCTAACAGGGGGGAGGCTGGCACACAACTGCGGGGGTCCTTCGACATAATAAGGTCCTGGATACCACTATGGCTGGCAGAGAGGCGGTCCCTGCTCCATCAGCAGGGCTCTCCTCAGATTGCTGTGAGTCCCACTCCAGGGACTCAGGGACAGGATGAGTCCTTGTTCTCATGCTGCCAAACATGGGGAGCCTGACACACAACTGCAGGGGTTTTTCAAAACAGTGAGCTCCTGGGTACCACTGTGACAGGCAGAGAGGCATGCTTTGTTCCAGCTGCAGGTCCGCCCACCCAGTGTTACCTGTGGATGGCTAGGGAGCAGAGATTTCCACTGCCTTGGACTTCGTGTCTTCACCTCACAACTGGAGAACGTTGGAAAGGGATGCTCTCCTAGCAGGGCTCAAATGAATTATTCATCAAGGGCTGGAGTCCAGAGATGCATCAAAGTAGTGGGAGCCCCAGTCCTTTGAAGGCAAAAGCATACAGGTGACTGGACTACAACTAGCCTACTTTATGTGTCCAATCCATGTTCTGGGCATCAGAGGATATTGCCCCCTGACATCACACAAAAGTGTTTTGTGCTACAGGAAGTGGAGGGGGCAGGAAGGAAAGAGACAGAGAGAAAGAAGATGGCAGAACCCTCCTCAGCTGTAAAGAGTTCCCTCTATCTACGTTAACCCTGGCTCTTCCCTTCTCAATAGGAGCAAAGACCTTTTGATATGCAGCACACTGGTGTGAGGCGAAGCCTTTTGTGAAAGGGTGTGTCTTTTGATTCCTGTTCCCAGGACATCTTCCTGTGGAGTAGCTATCTTTCTGGGGACGGTGTTACCTGCCCTCGCAAAGGAACAAAGATAGGCAACCTCCAAATCTACACTCCTGCCAGCAGTGCCAAGGGCAGTCTGTCTGGGGAGAATGCACACAATCCTTTGACAGCTGAGCTGGGCTCACTGGGCTGACACATGTGTGATATCAAATTGCTCAGGCTGTAATAATTATGTGAAATACAGGCCACCATACCATAACTCAGGTATGGCTTATATTCAAAGATTATTCTCCCATCAGACAGTATTATCATAATTATGGTGTTCTGGGTAGTGGTGCTCATCTTAAATACAAGCCCTTCTGCTGCAGAGACTTGGCTGGCACTGCAGCTGTCCAATGGGCACCTGTGAGTTCTGGGCCTGCTGTATGATACTGGAGAGCAGACACTGCAGATCAGGCTACTGGTGCTGCAGGGCACAAGTGTACACTATGTTTTTGGCATGGAGTGTATAAAAAGGAAATTTCATTGGCAGATTACCCTTTCAGAGATGGAATTACCAGCATAATTGTATTAATTAATACAAATTAAAACAGCCAAGGCGTCTACGCCCTTGCCAGATGGCAATTCCACACATATGTCCAGTCAAATGAATTCTTCCATGAGCTCAACAAGCTTCTACAAACATCTTTTTAAAATAATACATCCATACATAGATGAATATCAGTTGTGTATAGTAGCTAGGGCAATATTAGGGACCAAACTGGACTACCAAAATGCACTGTATATGGGAGCCATCAAAATATTTGTGACAGAAAATGCAAGTATTGCAGAACAATGTGGCCAGGATTATCCCAAAGGCCACCTATGGCTCTCATGACAGTGCTACTCCTATCTACATCATCTCCACTTGCTTTCAATTCAGGGGATAATTAACCAACAGGTTTTCACCCTGATGCATTGATGTCTGAATAATAATGCACTTACTTATTTGAAGGTGAGTATTAATTGTTATATTTATAATAGGCTATTATGTAATTCTAGCCTGACCAGGATTGAGACTCCAAGCTAAAATATACCCACAGCAGGTGTTATAATGTTTTTTGTTGAAGCAGCTCACATTTGGAATGATGCTTTATCTGATAAATTGAGAGATGAGCCTAATTACCCTGATTTCAAAAAGCAGCTAACACTACAAATCTTAGCATCCGGATGTTTCAGCTTTGTCGTATTCTTGTTACACTGCTCTCAGTATCAGCCTACTATTTGCTCCTACATATTTAAGTTATCTATTACATATTGGGTCATTTGAGCTATGTAAGTATTTACAACAAAACATAATAGCATAACTAATGAACCCTACTTTACTCTTGAAGTATAGCAAGTATCCACTCACACTCAACACCCAGATCCCCTCCTTGTCATCACACTTCACACTGGCCAACACACTAAACCCCTCCCCGCATTTATAGTTACAAACGCCTGATGATGCCCCTGCAGGCCACCTTCCATCAAGTAACAAAAATCATCATTTGTTTACAACCAACAAGGCTCCCACTGCTAAAACAATGCAAATGGCAGGTAAGCCTGTTGGGCTTGGTATGCCTGCTTTGTAGGGACCGTTCGTGCCTCATTTTGTCTTCCTGCATGACCCGTTTCTAAAATCACAGAGGACACGCTGTGCTTCATACATAAATGCGCTTTGATTGTGAAATTGCACAAAAGTGTTTTTTTGTTGGGTGGAGCCTAGGTCGGCTCAGAGAAATCCATTGTTGGGCACCCATTTCAAGATGGCCGTTTCCATCTGGCTTCCGAGAGTGTCCCTCCAGCCAGCACCACAGTGGATCCCATTGGCCAACCCAGACAACTAACAGCCAATTAGGAAGCTGGCAGGCTGTGCCAGCCCCCTCAACAAGGCCCACCATTAAGGCCCCTGGCTGTGCCTGCCTTTCCAGGCCTGGGAGGGCTCTGAGGGGCCACATCCACTTGTAAGCTGCAGCACCTCATGGGACAGCCATCAGACATGCAGCTGGTCACCCCTCGAACTTGGGCTCTTGCAACTCTTCACACCCTGCAGAATACCAGTGAGTGATGGCTGGGCATTGTGTTGACTCTCCACTAACCCTAAAATCTGTTGAACCAAGGTGTGCCTACACCTTTCTGTCTTCCTTTCCTTCATTGACTTACGTAATCCCACATTCTTTCTTACACCACCTTTTTGTGTCTCTTTTTGCAAATTCGAAGTGTGGTGTTTGTTTTTTTAACACCAGTGCACCTGTCTTCTTGTATGCCTTGCATACTAGTCCGCCTGGTAAGTTTGTGCTCAGACTATGCAGCCCCTACTCTTTTGTCCAGCTTTCCTCCACCACCCCTAGGGAAATCACCGTTTCCCCTATCTTCTCTAACTACTAGCCTATCACCTATGCTCCCTCTCTCACTAAGTCTGGAAGAAAAAAGCTTAAAAAAGACCTCTTGACCACTAACCCTGGCCTACCCATCGCAGACACCTATGTCAGAGCAACATCCAGACAGATCTTACTGATATCCCCTTCCCTATCCCCTCTCCAGATCTATGGACTCCTCATCTCATCTCTACTCTCTCTCCTCTCAAATATGTGTATGTCAGTCTTGGCAGTTGAACCCGTTGTGTAGTCGACGAGTTCTTTCTGCCAATATATCTTTCAGAGGGACTCAGAAATACCCCCTGAAGGATCTATTAACCAAAAGATGGTTGGACGCAACAGGAACCGCCAGCCTGCAAAGAAAGTCACAATTAATAACAGCCAAATGACAGTAATCAGCCAATAAAGGAAATCACAACAAGGCACTACCTGCAAGACTAGGAGGAAGTCGATATAAGTAGAACCACGAGACGTCTAACCTAGAAAAACACCAAGCCTATTAAACACTAATCAAGAATATAACTAGACTACTGAATGAAGAGTCAACATAGAATGCTCTTACCATCTGTATGTTTCTTGCAGGTTCATGAAGAAAAGGAATCCGGTAATCCAAGGTAAGTCTGGAAGACCCAAAAAAACCCGCCGGCACAAGGACACCTAATAGTCCACAATCCCAGTGTCCGTGTAGAAAAGAGTTCAGTGATCCACCTACCCAACGCCGGCACAAGGAGGCCTAAACAGCAGCATGAAGCGTCTCTAGTTCGATACGCCGGGAGGAAACGGGTGTAGAAGATGTCCGCGGTAAGAAGAGCTCCGATGACAAAATGATGGGTCACAGATCCAAGGAAAGTTGAGGAAGCGATCCAGGTCGGCAACACTGCAGGTAAGGAATAGCAAGGGTTAGGCAGCAGCAGGTCAAAAAGTAGTCTGAGGGTCAGATCCTAGTAGACAAACAGGAATCAGAATAAAAAAGCAGAGGAAGGTCGATAAGCGGTCCAGGGTCAAATATTTCAGAAAGCAGGAAGACAAAATGGGCAATCCAAAGGGAATCCAATAAGCAAGCAGAGGTAATGAAAATTCAAGAGTAAAGAAGCACAAAAGCAAAGGCAAAAGAATACAGATTCAGAAGCGAAGCGTGAAGTTCGAACGGGCCATTAATACCCAGAACGCCGGTCATGTGACCCGCCACTCGGCTCAACGTGGAAAGACACGTGATCCCAGCAACGCAGAGCATCCACGTTGCCATGGCAACCCCCAGCAGTTTCGGAAGGATTGATAGCGTACCTGATTATTACGGGTACGCCCCCTGTAGGGAAATGCTCTGATTCCATGACGTTCACGGCAGATACATGTGGAAACAGCGGGCAGATCAGACCTCGCTACTTGGCACCGGGTTCCGAACTTGCCCGTATACCAGACCCCTTTACGTTTCCTGACAGTATCCTCCCCCAACGAAAGAACCCCCCTCATGGAAGCTAAAAAACATGACAATAGAAGAGGAGCGTGTATATTCGAGGCCGGTTCCCAAGTCCGATCCACCGGACCGTAACCTTTCCAGTCCACCAGAAAATACCTCTTACCCCTAACAGTCTTAGTATCAAGAATAGCATTGACCTCATATTCCTCGAAACCATGGATCATGAGAGGTGGAGGATGGGTAGGTAATCTGGTACCTTGAGTACAAGGTTTCAACAATGAGACATGGAACACAGGATGCGTTCTCCAAGATAACGGTAACTCCAAACGAACAGCTACCCGATTGACCAGAGCCTGGATCGTGAAAGGACCAACAAAATGTGGCAGGCGACACCTACGTCCAGGCATGCATAGGTTTTTTGTGGACAACCACACCTTGGCACCAGGCTGATACCGCAGCGCCTCACCCGCTGACGGTCGGCAAACCACTTGGCCTAATCCTTTGCATCCGTCAAATGGAGCACGACATCCTTGTGAATGGATGAGAGATCACATAGACAACCCTGCACCCTGGGGTTCATTGTATCTAAAGTGGTGTCCAAGGGCAGAGTACGAGGGTTCTGGCCATACAAGGCGTAGAATGGGGCGGTACCAGTGGATGCATGGATAGAATTGTTGTAAGCAAACTCAGCGTGTATGAGAACAGAAAACCAGGACTCTTGGTATTGTAGGGTAAGACAGAGCACATATTGCTCAAGCGTGGCATTAAGGCGCTCAATGTGACTGTCTGTCTGCAGATGGTAAGTGCTGGAATAACAGTTATCAATGCCTATGGAACTTGTGAGAGGTTTCCAAAATCTGGAGGTAAATTGGGCACCCCGGTCCGACACAATGATATCGGTAAGACCAAAAAAGCGAAACACATTGTGTAGGAACAACTCAGCAAGAGCAGGTGGTGTGGGCAAGTCCTGATATGGAATGAACAAGGCTAGGCTGGAAAAGTAGTCCACAACCCCCCAGATGGTGTTGAATCCCTTCACAGGAGGCAGCTCTACAATCAAGTCCATAGAAACCATTGACCAAGGATGATTAGGTACTGGTAATGGTTGCAAAAGACCCAAGGGTTTCAAAGTGGAACCTTTACATTGGGCACATATTGAACATGAATCAACATAAAACGACACATCCCAAGACATGGCAGGCCATCAACACCAGCGTCTCAACAACTCCAAGGTTTTTTTCCTGCCTGGATGAGCAGCTAGAAGAGAATCATGACACCACTGCATGGCAGTGTGCCGAGTGGCAAAATCAGGCAGAAACAGGCGACCTTGTACATAAGGAAAAGAACGAATAACATCCATGTTATATTCCAGTAGTTTGTTGTGTTCCTTCGCTACCCATTCCTGAATGGAAGACACCAATGAGGGTTGTAATGTACAAGCGCAGACCACTTGATTTCCGTGAAGGATCGTACCTCCCCAAGAACGAGACGACACACCGTGTAATCTCGAAAGGGCATCAGCTCTCAAATTCATAGGACCAGGATGATAGGTAAGCTTGAAATTGTACATAGAGAAGAATTCATGCAACCTGGCATGACGAGCGGTAGTACATTGTAAAGACTGTAGCACTAACAAGTTCCTATGATCAGTGTATACTTTCACTGGAGATGCGGTACCAAACAAGTGATGTCTCCACACCGTGAAGGCATCTCCGATGGCCAACAACTCCTGCTCTGTAACTGTATCATTTTGCTCATAGGGAGTACGTTTTCACGAATGGTAAGCTACAGGATGCAGCAATCCAGTGTCTTTACATAACTGTCACAAAATAGCCCCTACAGCAACCTCAGAGGCATCAGCGTCTACGAAATATGGCTGTCCAGGATCTGGATGTTGTAACACCGGTGCTGTGGTGAAGGCTTGTTTCAAAGCATCAAAAGCCTGGTGAGCCTCTGGAATCCAGACAAAAGATCTCTTGTTACTAGTCAGTGCGGTCAAAGGAGCAGTTGTCTCTGAGAAAGAGCAGATAAATCGACGATAAATGTTAGCAAAACCAAGGAATGATTGTAAGACCTTAACGGTATTGGGAATGGGCCAATCCAACACAGCATTGACCTTGGCATTGCTCATCTTGATGCCAGCAATGGTTATGTCATACCCAAGGAATTCCACTTCCTGAACGTGAAACAAGCATTTTTCCAATTTGGCATATAGTCGATTTTCCCTTAAACATTGAAGGACAGCGGATACATGCTTCACGTGCTCTTCATAAGAAGAGGAATGCACCAGTATATCGTCCAAATAATCAACAACATAGCAGGCCAACATGTCACTCAAAACATCATTGATGAACCGTTGGAATGTAGCTGGAGCGTTACACAACCCAAAGGGCATAACGAGGTACTCAAAAAGGTCGTATTTGGTTTTGAAAGCCGTTTTCCACTCATCCCCCTTCCTCATCCTCACCAGGTTATACGCCCCACATAGGTCAAGCTTGGTAAAGTACTCAGAGGTACCCAACTGATCCAAAAGTACAGAGATAAGCAGAATCGGGTATTGATTCCATATGGTGACGGCGTTCAATTCACGGTAAGCGATACAAGGACCGAGGTACCCCTCCTTCTTAAGCATGAAGAAAAGTAGAGAAGTTGCTGGGGAGCGAGACCGGGCAAATAAACCCATTCTCTAAGGCCTTGTTGATGTAGTCCTTCAAAACAATGATTTCTCTTTGGGTAAGGGAGTAAACACGTCCCAAGGGTATTGTAGCCCTGTCTACCAAATCGATAGAACAATCGTATGGGGGGTGCAGTGGAAGGGCCTCAGCCCCTACTTTGTCGAATACATCTCTGAAAGACCCATACTCCTTAGGTAAAGATGAAGTGATAGCCCCGATTACTGCAGCTGAGTCCAATAAAGAGGAACAAGGACTGGAGGGTTATTCCTGTACAGATAGGCAATTGATTTTACAACCTTCTGAGGGAAATGAAACCGAACCAGTTTGCCAATTCACAAGAGGATTGTGTTTTACCAACCATGGTAAACCCAAAATGAGCTTGAATTGGGGTGCTGCAATAACATCAAAATGTATGATTTCAGTATGTCCAGAATTCATAGTCATGGTAAGATCAATGGTACGTTCGGTGACCAATCCTGACATTAATTTGGTGCCATCCACAGCATTGACCACCTCAGAGTGTTCTTTAGGAACAACAGGGATTTTCCAGTGATGCAGATATTGTACGTCAATGTAGTTCCCCGTTGCACCAGAGTCTAAAACTGCATGAACAAGCCATGACTCACTGGACGGTTAAGCCAAAGTGGCTTGTAACACAAAAGGAACAGGACAACAGGAACCCTGAATAGAACTGCTCGGCAACGGGGTGCCCTCTATTGCCGAGCTCTGGCTTTTCTTGCCTTCTGAGGTTTCTTGGGGCATTGCCTTAAGAAGTGCTCTGTGGATCCGCAATAAAAACACAGATTGCCTTTCCTACAGTGTTCTCTTTCCTCAGAGGACAAGGGACCCCGAACTGCCCCTATTTGCATGGGTTCTTCGCTGCTTGGAACCGGTGCATGATTTATGACTGAAACCGGAATAGGCCTCATTTCTCCCCTTTTCTTTCGGCTCTCTGTGCGTCAATTCGCAAAATCAAGTCCAGCAATTCAGGGAACGTGGATGGTACTACTGGTACGGTAGCCAGCAAATCCTTCAGGGTGTCAGATAGACCTTTATAGGACAGGGCAGCCTTCTTCTCGTCAGGCAATCCTGTTTCGCCACCAACTGGTTAAACTTGGCCAAATAACTCAGTAAAGAAGCATCTCCTTGTTGCAAGGAAAAAAGTTCCAAGTCAGTGGCCTGAGTCTTGTACCTGGTATCAAATGCTTGTGACATAGCCTCGATCAAAGCATCACTATCATGAAGGAGGTTACTTCCTTGCTCTAATAACGGGTTAGCCCAAACGGCTGCAGTTCCACCAAATAGGACAATACAAAAGCCGCTTTCGTGGTCGAATCCGGAAATGACGAAGGACGACACATGAAATGCAACTGACATTGGTTGATGAAGGTTCTGTATGTTTTAGGGTCACCATGAAAGCGCACTGGCGGAGCCAATGGAAACTGAGCTGCGAGAACCACAGGAGCGTTCTCCTTTCTAGCAGAAGATGCCCCAGATGAGGCCGTTGGATCAGAAACACTACCAGACGCATTCGCCCCAGCGGACTGTATGCCAGCCCGTATCTCAAGGATAATTCGTTGGGTGGCCTCATGGGCTGCCATTACATCAGCTCGTAAATCAGCCACAAGTTGGGCGAGTGCAGTCAAAGGGTCGCTAGTAGCGTCCATTTATAAGGCTTCTGACTATGTCAGCACAGGCTTGATATTCTTGCCAAATATGCATAGCTCAGTCTTGGCAGTTGAACCCGTCGTGTAGCCGACAAATTCTTTCTGCCAATATATCTTTCAGAGGGACTCAGAAATACCCCCTGAAGGATCTGTTGACCAAAAGATGGTTGGACGCCACAGGAACCGCCAGCCTGCAAAGGAAGTCACAATTAATAACAGCCAAATGACAGTAATCAGCCAATAAAGGAAATCACAACAAGGCACTACCTGCAAGACTAGGAGGAAGTCGCTATAAGTAGAACCACGATACATCTAACCTAGAAAAACACCAAGACTATTAAACAGTAATGAAGGATATAACTAGACTACTGAATGAAGAGTGAACATAGAATGCTCTTACCATCTGTATGTTTCTTGCAGGTTCATGAAGAAGAGGAATCCGGTAATCCAAGGTAAGTCTGGAAGACACTAAGACCCGCCGGCATGAGGACGCCTAATAGTCCACAATCCCAGTGTCCGTGTAGAAAAGAGTTCAGTGATCCACCTAACCAACCCTGGCATGAGGACGCCTAATCAGCAGCACGAAGCGTCTCTAGTTCGATACGCCGGGAGGAAACGGGCGTAGAAGAAGTCTGCGGTAAGAAGAGCTCCGATGACAAAATGATGGGTCACAGATCCAAGGAAAGTCGAGGAAGAAATCTGGGTCGGCAACACTGCAGGTAAGGAATAGGCAAGGGTTAGGCAGCAGCAGGTCGAAAAGTAGTCAGAGGGTCAGATCCTAGTAGACGAACAGGAATCAGAATCAAAAAGCAAAGGAAGGTCGATAAGCGGTCCGAGGTCAAATAGTTAAGAAAGCCAGAAGACAAAATGGGCAACCCAAAGGGAATCCAATAAGCAAGCCGAAGTCACGAAAATTCAAGAGTCAAGAGATACAAAAGCAAAGGCAAAAGAATACAGATTTAGAAGCGAAGTGCCAAATTCGAACGGGCCATTAATACCCAGAATGACGATCATGTGATCCGCCACTGGGCTCAACACGTGATCCCAGCAACGCAGAGCGTCTGCATTGCCATGGAAACCCCCAGCGCTTTCGGAAGGATTGATAGGGTACCTGATGATTACGGATACGCCCGCTGTAGGAAAATGCTCTGATTCTATGACGTTCACAGCGGATACGTGTGGAAACAGAAGGCGGAACAGACCACGCTACTTGGCACCAGGTTCCGAACTTGCCTGGATACCAGACCCCTTTACGTTTCCTGACACTCACATCCTCACCCATTAATGATGGCACTATATGTGAAGTGCTCTTGGCGGGCTTCACATCATCCAGGTGTATCATTAATTTCAATCACACTGGCACTATCTTGATTCAGGGTCCACAACCCAACCTCCTCCTCTTTTACCGCTACCTTCCGTCCCTCATTAACTTCCTTCCCACATCTGCTACTCCTTCTTCTACTCTCTCTGACCCCCCTCTCTCCTCTCCTTTCCTCTCACCTGGGTCCTCTCAGCCCTTTGACCGCATCTCCCCCATCCATCCGATGAAACAAGTGTCAGCTGCTGCCTTCGCATCTACTTTCACCCGCCCTCTCTCCCCACTACAGACTCTACCTCTGACTCTGCTCTCAGTAACCTCCATCTCTCCATTACCCATATCCTTGACATTCTTGGCCCAGTCATGAAGATTCACCTGAAACATGCCTCCAAGTGTAACACCTGGTATGACTCCGAACTTGCAGCCCTGAAACGCAAGTACAGAGCTGCCGAACTGAAGTGGCAAACCTCAGGCTCACCTTTTGACAAGCTGGCCTGTCACCTGCTCCAAAGGCAATACTGTCTCCCCATCCGTGCCAACAAAAGGGCCCACATCCAGGCCCACGTCTCTGGTGCATCCAACAACATGGCTTTACTCTTTAGAATCTGGAGGGAACTGGCCATCCCTTCCGCAGTCTCCTCCTCACCTCTTCCCTCCCAGGCCCTCTGTGACGCACTAGCCACACACTTCACTGCAGAAACCCAGGACATCATGAGCATCCTTACATCCATCCCCCCCCCCCCCTGCCCTCACCACCTGCTTTCTATGGCCTCCCATCCTCCCTCTGCCTTTCTCTCCTCCTTCTCTCCTATCACACCTGATGAGGTCACCAGAGTTGCCCTCTCCAATAAGGTCTCCTCCAAACAGGTTTCCCCAAGCTCCTCCAGAACCATTAAGGACAATATTGTCTCTCTTGCCCCTTTACTTGCTGTTTTCTGCAACCACTCTTTTGCTACTGGATCTTTCCCCTCCTCCCTCAAGCAGTCGCTTGAGCGCCCCCTCCTGATAAAACCTTCTGCAGACTTGTCTTGTCCAGCCAACTACCGCCCCATATCCATTACACCCTTGCTTGGGAAACCCTTAGAGAAGCTGCTCCTCCCCCAACTGACTGAGCACACTGAACTTCTTTGTTGCCTCCACGACCATCAATCTGGATTTCGGGCATCCAGAGGCAAGTAAACTGCTCTTCCGAGCACCCAGGAGGAACTGCTTGCATCTCTTGATTCTAACTCTCGAGCTGTCCTCATTCCACGTGATCTCTACTTTGCATTTGATATGGTCAACCATTCCATCCTCATACAATGGCTCCAGGATACCCTAGGTATCTTGGAGCGGGCACTGGACTGGCTGAGCTCCTTCCTCACTGACCATTCATGTTAGGTTATTTTGGGCTCCTTCTCCTCCCCCACCTGTACCTCCACCTGCAGTGTCTCCTAGTCCTCCTCCCTTTTCCCCTGGCTCTTCAACACTTATCTTGTAGACAGGCCACGTGAATCGCTAGCCAGTATTTTATTTTATTAGTGTAGTATTCCGTGTGTTTTAAGTAACTTTGTTTTAACTTGATTTTAAATTTATTGTAAAATTGTGGAACTTTGTAGACACCAGCAGTGTTTAGTGCCGTGTTTAGCACCACAAGGACCTGCTAAATTGGATTTGAGCCATGAGTAGTGATTTCAGCAAAATCGTGTGTTGCTAGGCACCAGTGTCCGACGCAAACTACAAGTCCCAGCAAACTTGTAGTTCCCGCGCGCATTTATTTACACGTCAGTAAGCGCCGGGGCGTAGGGGCCGCTTAACTCCGGTTTGCTCTGGGTGTGCTCTGCTCTGCCACCCCTCTTTTGTCCATACTAAGGTAATCTCTCTCTTTAGATCACGCCCTGTGTTTGCTTCAAGCTACTATGGCAAACACTGACAATAGTATAGATAATGCTCAGGTGTGGAAGTTGCCGACGCAAATGGATAGGGTTACGAGGATCGTAGGTAGCAGCCAGACTATTGAGGAGGTGATGGCGAGACCTAATGTGCCTCATATGAACTTAAAAGTGGGTTTGCTAAACACCCGCTCGCTGGTCAAACATGCACAAATTATAAATGAACTAATCTTGGAACAAGACCTTGATTTGTGTTGTGTGACTGAAACTTGGCTTAAGGACCCCATAGGTCCTACCTGTGAAACAGCTGTCCCACCTGGTTACATTATCTATAATGTCAACAGAGAGGGAGGTCAGGGAGGTGGGGTTGCCATTATAGCAAAGGAAATGTTAAAGATGTCCAAAGCTAGCCTCAATTGCAATGGGTGTGAAACCATCCCGATGAAACTGATATTTACCCCCAATAGGTGCTTCAACCTAATAGAAGTATATAGGCCCTGTCACTGAGCTCTGATTTTTCAAACAAACTTTGCTCACAATTAGTCAACCTGAGATCTACCAATGTATCTACTTTGGTAGTAGGTGATTTTAACTATCGGCGTGGGAATAAAAAGGACAAAGAAGCTATCTCCTTGGAGAAAGCATTAAAAAATGTAGACTTCAAGGTCATAAATGAGGCGTCCACCACACCACAAGGGAATCAACTGGACTGGGTTATAGCCAATAATATAAAACACCAGAATTGTAAGACAGATCCTTGTATATGGAGTAGCCATCATTTAATCAACCTGCACATTGAACTTCAGGCACCTCTGATCATACACAATCCTCACATTAAGGTCACCAGTAGATAGCAACCATAAGAAATGGTATAATACGGAAATAGTTAATATTAAAATTGAAAAAAGAGCCCTTGAGAGGAAGTGGCATATAGATAAGACTACTGAAACTAAAGAGAGTTGGAAGATAGCCAACAAGAAGTATAAAGATAAGATTATCCAAGACCAACTTCTTCAATGCGGAAATCAAAGCAGCAGATAACAAGACCAGCAAACTTTTTGAAATACTTAAGAGCGTAGAGAAACCGCTAAACCTTACTCCGCCCTTATCACCATCTAAAGAAGACTGTGACACCGTGCAAAATGCGTTCTCCGCCAAAATAGGTAAAGCTAGGCAAAACATAATTAATGCCAGAAATAAACTAAAACAGGACACATGCACTAAGGAGACCAATAATAATATGGGACAGGAGACCTTCAAATTCACCTCCATAACTGAAACAGAGTTATTGGAAGCGCTTGGTTATATGAAGCCCACGTCCTGCACGGAAAATGTATTACCACCCAACATTATTCTTCAAAATAAAGAGCAATTTGCTCCTATTTTGTTAAGAATTATTAACACCTCCTTTAAGGAGGGTATCGTTTCCGAGGAAATTAAGAAGGTTACCATGACACCTCTAGTGAAGAAAGTTGGATTGGATCATAAGGACCCAGGGAACCTTCGGGGAATTACCAACTCCAACTTCATACTTAAAATTTTAGATAAAATAGCTACCCAGCAGTTGCAGGATCATGTGGAAACCCACGCATCCCTAAATCATCAACTGTCTGGTTTCAGAGCTTCACACAGCACGGCCATGCTGGACCTCCAGAACCACATGCTAAGCCTTATGGACAAGGGTAAAATTGGGATTCTGATGCTGCTGGATCACAGTGCGGCATTTGACCTGGTCTATCACAAACTGTTAGTCAAAGCTTTGAGAGACAATGTGGGCTGCTCTGACATGGCACTGAAGTGGTTAGTTTCCTTTCTCACAGATCGCCGAGCCAGAGTACATTGGGGAAACAATTTTTCGGACTCCAACCTAATATTATTTAGTGTGCCCCAGGGTGCCAGTCTTTCGACCATGCTCTTTAATTTGTATATGGGTGCACTGTGTGATATATTGGTGGAAACTGGAGTTTTTTTCACTAATTATGCAGATGACACGCATATTATAATAGAGCTAGAGGGCTCACATAGCACAAACAGCCTAAAGATTGGACAAATATATAATAAAATCAATGACTGGATGCAATCAAATTGGATGTGCATCAACGATTCTAAAACTGAACTGATGCTGTTTGGGTCCAGTCGTTTTCTAGATAAAGTGGGGGGGAGTACAAATCATTCCAGATCAAGGAGGCCATAATCTCAGTATCCAACCAGGTCAAAACCGTGGGTATGATGATGAACTCTTCTGTTAACTCAGAAGCACAGGCCAACCTCTTGCGAAAGAATACAGCCTATTACCTGCGGCTTATGAGTGTCAGAAGCTCCCTTTTTTCTCACCTTAATATCCTTGTTGGCGTTCTTCTGGGACACAGCTTCGTTCTTCTTCACCGACTGTGACTTGTATAAGCTGGAACGTGAGTTTTCGGGTTCCAGTGTGGAAGCCGGCTGCCAAGCCGGTAGCGTTCGAATATCCAGGAACAATGGCAATTAATCCAGGAACGAAGATAATGAAGGTAAGGAATAAAAGGGGGAGGGTCTAGGAGCGAAGGAAGATAGAATGCACAATACACAGAGAGCGAACTCGAACACGTCTAGTAACTCGTAGGGTTAGAGTTGAGACGCGCAGAGCCGCAGGGGCGTGCCATTTTCTAGGAAGCTGGCGAGTGCACGCAAAGGCTAGATCGCCGCAGTTCAGTGTCGGTGGCCATTTTGAATGGGTTGCAGAGTTAATGCCACGGTGCATCAAGGACCATGAAGTCCAGAAGGGTCGAACCCGGCCATTCATGACAATGAGGGCCATTAGACCCTTCCTAAGTTAAAACAACATGTCCACCATCGCTAGGGCTATTGTGTTATCCAGGCGTGACTATGGCAAAGCCCTTCTTATAGGTGCTCTCGCCAAAGACTTGCATACTTGTCAAGTCATTCAGAATGATGTTGTAAGGCTAGTAAAACATCTCACGAGAAGAGACCATACTACTATGGCCAGAAGATCGCTCCACTGGCTTAGAGTCGAAGAGAGGATTAAGTTCAAATCCCTAACTCTTGTGCACAAATGCCTCTTCGGAAAAGCACCCAATTACCTGAATAGGAGCCTGGTACATTATACCCCGAAGAGGCAGCTGCGCTCAGCTGGGAAAAACCTGCTAGTAGTACATAAATATAAACTCAAATCAGCCATGGGCAGATCCTTTGTAGTACAGGCAGCTCAGCTATGGAATTCCCTTCCTTTGGCTTTGAGAACACAGGAGAATCATCTGCAATTTTGAAAACTCCTGAAGACCCATCTCTTCACGTTATCCCAAACTTCTAGCTTTTCAGCTCTCCTGGCTGGACTAGGGAGGTCCCCTAGATAGTTCTTGTTTGTATTGTTAATGCGCCCTGATGCCCGTGGGCTACCGGCGATATAGAAGTTTACATTACATTACATTTACATTACTTGCTCCTGTTGCACACCTCATTTCCACCTTCTCCCCCAACTTTCAGTGTTATGCAGAGGACACACTCCTTTTCTTCAAACTTCCCTCTGACTCTCTCCTTACTTCCTCCATCTCTCCTGACTACCTATCTGCCATCCAATCCTGGTGTACTTCCAGTGATCTCTGCCTCAATCCCAGCATCCTGAGATCCTTTCTATTGGGACTCCTGCTCCCTCTTTCTTCCCCTCACTCTGGCCAGCTTCTATGGGCTCTCCCCTCCCCCTTTTCCCTCATTCAAAGCCAGATACCTTGGAGTCATCTCTGACTCTTCTCATTCCTTCCTCCCTCACATTCAGGACCTTGCCAATAAGGCCCCCTTTCAACTCCACCTCCTCAAAGGAATGTTTCCTTTCCTCACTTTTCCCCAGAAGCTCAATGTCTCTAGAGCTCTGGTTCTCTTTAGGCTAGACTACTGCAATAGCCTGTTCCTTAATCTACTATCTTCTTCTCTATGACTCCTCAAGCTTATCCAGAATAGGGCTGTGAGACATATCCTTGGCCTCAAGCCCAGGGACTGCATCTCTCTAGCCCTAAAAACTCTCCACTGGCTCCCGGTTGCTGCAAGGATCAAATTAAAATCCCTCTGCATCATCCATAAGGTTGTCTGGAGCCAGGGACAACGCTACTCACAACTTGCTCTCAGGAAATATTCTCTCCCTGGATCTTTAAGTTCCATCAGCACCAACTTCCTGTGTGTCAACCGCTTTGCTAAACAGCGTGATGGTGTCTGATCTCTTTCTCTCTCCTTCTTGAGCTGAATCTCCTCAAATTCCTGAAGCTCGTCAAGACTTTCCTTTTTACCTCATCCTTCCTTTCCATCTCCCCTGCTAAACCACACAGTTGCTGAGATTGGTGACGAAGGCCCTTATGTGTCCTCTTGTGTCCTGGCCTTCCACAAACAATCGCCCTCAGCCTCTGCCCGCTCCCAGCACTTGCCTGGCACCAACTGGCCTATGTCACCACAGGCCTGCACCTGCTTATTTATTGGCAGCTGACCACTCTCATCTAGGCACTTACAGCTGCTCCTCCATAGCACTTCCCGCTTGTTACACCTACCACTTAACCCCCTGCCCCACTCCCTCATCCCTTCTCTCTCTGTGCACTTGCACGTTCTGAATGCTCAAAAGGCCTAGTAGGGCTGCCTCTATATCTCATTGTTATACTTGATTTAATTCCCTTCTTCCCTCCCTGTTGCCCCGTGGGCACTTTGAAACACAACTTACTTGTTGTATAAGCACCTTACAAAAGCACAATAAACAATAAACAAACCCTGCAGCACTTTCATCTTCCCATGTTTCCAAATAGGTATACACTTAACAAAAGGAGTGCATAGCATCTCCAATGTGCCTCAGATCACCGTTTTATGCTCTGCAACTTTGATCTATTCCCGCTACTTCTAGGGGTGTGACAGTATTCGTTTTATGACGGTACGATAACCTTCTTGCCAAATGACGTTATATCATGGTTATCGCGGTATAGCAGGTGGAGTTAACTGATCTTAACAAATATTTTCTAAAAGGTCATAAATTGACAGATGTATCATCACAAACAAAACCAGGCACCCGGGCCAGAATTGGACTTTTCAACATACTTTCCACTGAAATGCCTTGCTTCCACCAAACACAAACACACGTGTGGAGAGGAGGGGGTGGGGTGGAGGCCTGCTGCAACCGGCAAAGCAAACTGAATAGCTTTTCTTAAGTGGTCATTTAGGCGTTTTGCTTCCCCACTGGCTACTGGTGAAGATGAACATGTTGCCATCTTAATAACCTGCATGCCACAGATCAATGGAGGCTGATGGTAGTATATACACACACACACACACACACACACACACGCACGCACGCACGCACGCACGCGCGCACACACACACACACACACACACACACACACACCCCCCTCCCCCCACCAAAGCCGCCACCCCATAGAAAACCCTTTTCCTTCTTGGCACTGTATCTATTCTTCCTATTGCTAACATATTGATTTTGTGTAAGGCACGTGTGGTTTATGGAATGGCATTAAAAACTGCTCCAACTGAAACTACTTGGCAGACGGCACATCCAACAGTGCAAAACCAAGACTGCGCAGCAATTGCTTACTTACCAAATCAGATTGAAAAGCACACTTAACGGTATGAACGGTATAACGGTATAAACAATGTGACGGTTATTATTGTTCAATTAATTGGTTCACGGTATCTTTAACAGTATACCGTTATACCGTTACATCCCTAGCTACCTCCCACACTACTACCACCCTTTCTCTTGCAGGACCCAAAATACTGAGAGGTCATGCACGTGGGACAAGCTCTGCTATTTATGAGGTAGTATATCACAACTTCCACATTCTTACCTCTTCCTATTCTTCAACCTATTCCCTCAGCCCTTTCATCCTACTTTAGCCTATTCATCTCTTAGTCTTTCCCTATCTCTTTGTTTATCCACCCCCTAATCTTTTCCCTTATCTTCATCTCTTCCCCATGTATTTCCTTAGCCATTTCCCATCACTTTCATTATATGCACCCCATCCTTTCATGATCCTTTTTACTGATCTGCATCCCCTTCACATCCCTCAGTACTTTGCCATCTCGTTCCTTATCCAGTCCCACTTTCCTTGATCCATTTTCTTGATCAACATCTCTTTACCATTAATTCCCCATCTCTTTTCCTACCTGCTCTTGCATCTTTTACAGATCCTTTTCCTTGATCCACTTCAATTTACCACCTGTTGCATCAGTCCATTTTGACAGGCAAAATAAAGTTTAACATAAGTTAGATTTTAACCATAACATGCATTGTATTTTTGGATCCATGATGAAGTGCAGACATGTTCTTGGGACCACATAGGTTTTGGAAACAATGTGGATCAGTGTCAAAGTTGCTTAACTTGGTACCTACAGATCTGTTTTCTAATCCTTGCATTATCATTTTGAACAAAATGTGTTTGATTTGGGGTAAATCACTTTATCTCCTTGTGCCTCAAATTGTAAGCATGTTCATTGTGATCTAAATAAGTAGAAAAAACAATTGTACTGTATGCCATCTAGTACTATCCCAATTACCTGCTCCTTCGCCACATCTGCATCATCTCTGGGTTTCTCTAATCCAGTCATAACTGGACCCCATCCACATTGTTCTGTGCATAGCACCCCATGTTCAAGATGATCCTACAAAGTTTCTCTTGTAAATTGCTCAGATGATTTTTGTACCTAGCTTGCTACCAAATTAAATGATCAAATAAAAAATTATCAATTAAATACAAATGATGAGGTTATAACCTTTCCATCATTCACTGTGTCTTAAAACTAATTAAGAAAACATTTCTATAGCAATTGTTCCTCACTAGATGTACCCAGCGAATAACACACCCATCTAGCTCTCTCTCTCCTTCTCTCTCTCTCTTACTCTCTATTTCTCGCTCTCTCTCTCTTGCTGCTCTCTTTCTCTCTCTATGTCGTGGTCTATTGTAAAGACTGGAGGGGGGTATCTGTACTTTTGCCCTCTATATGGCTGTGACAGAGGCACAGAGCACTCCAGACAAGGTTCTCAGTTGGGTAGCGTTGTGCGAGCAGCCAGGCTTAAGCTTTCAGGAGGTGATGCAGGCTGGTTCTTAAGTTCAATGAATTTCTTTTATTTTTTTATTTGCATTTAGTTATACAAAACCTTTTACAGAAATTACATCTGCTGAATAATCATATTACTAACATAATAATATACCAATCATAACAAGAATACAAGCAAAAGAAAGGAAAAGAGATAAAATAATAAAAATTAAAACAACAATCAAACGAACCAGAGAAAAGATTTCAACTGGGAAAGGAGAAATAAGCACCAGTTAGGATAAACTATAGAGACTGTCAACTCATTAGGTTGATCCTTTCCAGAACCTGAACCACAGCTTTAGATAATGCTATGTTGCCGCTCAAATAACCCAAAACCCAGGAGAACCTAGTGGTTAATCTCACTAACACAATATTACCTAAAGAATTAACTTCGGCTCTCAATAAAGGTCTCTCGTTTTGTCCCACCAACTCTCTAGATTATTTCAAAGTTAACCTGGATCTGTTTAAATTCTGCCGAACTCTAAAATTGAAAAAATATTTCAACAACAAACTTCTGAAACCAGTTAAAACAATTAAAGAAATACCATCACAACTCTCAGGCCAACTGGTAGAAAGCACCATTGACCTCACAAACTTAGAAGAGACCCAAGATCAACATACCATACCATCTTTTGCTCTTGACCTCTCACTACCAACCCACCTGAAACCTAAATCAAAATTCAACCCGTTTTTTGGAGCAGACAATGCAATTGATATTTTCCACCAACTAGTCACCAGTGATCTGCGTAAATTCTACTTTGAAGGATCCAAAACATCAAAATACATTCCTAACTTGTCACACAAAGAAACTCTAGCCATTAGAGATCTGAAAAAGAATGATGAAATAATTCTAAAACAAGCGGACAAAGGGGGCAAAATTGTTCTAATAAACACCAAGGACTACCTCAAAATGGCTTCTATTCATTTATCATATACTAAATTGTATACACTTCTCAACCACAATCCAATACCAGATTTAGTCAAAGAATGGCAAACTCTCAATAACCAATGGCTTGAAACAGACCTCCTTACTGAAGATGAAAATGCCTTCATGAATACGCCATCACCTATTATGGCCACCATCTACTTCATACTTAAAACACACAAACCATTCAAACTATTGCCACCTACAAGACCCATCATCAACGGCATAGGCTTCCTCACGGACCCATTTCGGAATGTATTGATACTCAGCCTCTAGCCAAGAGTATGGCATCATTCATTCAAGACACAAAGCATTTGATACAGCAGCTATCATCGGTAAATTGGGAACCAAATTTCCATCTTGTTACTTTTGATGTCACATCACTCTATACCAGCATATTACATAATAAAGTAATGGAAACTACTCATCATTTTCTCAAAACAAGATCCATCTAATTTTTTCAACACAATCTCATGTTACTGGAAATGCTCAACTTTACCCTCAACAACAACATATTCACATTCAACAACCAAATCTTGACACAAACCCAGGTCACAGCCATGGGAGCCAAATTTTCTCCAGCATATGCAAATATCTACATGGGTCATTGTGAACTATACCATGCATGGAAACAACCCCTCTTCTCATATCAAAACTGTGTGGTGTACTGGGGGCGTTATATTGACGATATTTTGGTTTTCTGGAACGGCACAAGAGCCCAACTTGAAGAATATCATCAACATCTGAACAACAATAACTACAACCTCAAATTAAGCATGCAAGAAAGTACAACTAAAATACAATTTTTGGACCTTGAACTATATGTAGAAAACAATAGTATTGAAACAACACTGTATGTCAAACCCACAGCAGGCAACAGCATCCTGCATGCAAACAGCAACCACCCCTAGCACATCATCAACAACATCCCACTTGGAGAATATCTCAGAATCAAACGAAACTGCACAACAGAATTGGAATTCACCAAACATGTGACTGAGTCAGAATCAAAATTCAAATCAAGAGGTTACAACAAACGTCTGTTCAAAAAAGCTTGCCAGGAAACAACACTGAGACACATAACAGAACTCCTACAGAAAAAAATCATTACTCAGGAAGCAAAAGCTAACTTCCAAGGTTTAAAACTACCTACAACAGTGAATCCCAAAAAATCAGAAAAATGTTGTCAAAACATTGGAATATACTTAAAGCAGATGAAGATCTCAGAGATCACTTAACAGATCAACCCAACCTTACATTCAGGAGAGCCCCATATTTAAAGAACATACTTTGCCCCTCTCATTTTCAATACCGTAACAAGAAACCATGCCTCCAACAACTATGTAACCAAGTCAAATTACAAGGGAATTTCAAATGTGGCTCCTGCAGCATCTGTCAATTCTCAGAGGATGCCAAAAAATCCTTCAAACTGCCAAATGGCAAAGATGCTTTCATTCAAGATTTTATTAACTGCAATACCAAATATTTAGTCTATGGTATTACATGCTCATGCCATAAAATGTACATAGGTAGTACAATCAGAAAACTCAAAACTCGGATATCAGAACACATTCGCAACATCAAGAACAAGGATATGACGTCTCCACTGGCTCTTCACTTCTTCACCACACACCCACTAGAACAAATTGAATCAATAACATTCTTTGGAATCCAAAAAGTCAATCCACCCCCCAGAGGGGGCAACAGGGAACGATTAGTTCGCCAACAAGAAGCCAAGTGGATCTGTCTAATGGACTGCTGCCATACTGGACTCAATTCAGACAATGAGCTGGTCCACTTCCTCTAAATCCATCATTAAACCCATTTTCCTTTCATTAACAGGATTCAAGATTTGGACATGTAATCAACAATTACACCATCAGACTCCCATAGACCTCACTTTTACAAATTAGACACTCCATTTCTCTTAATAGCAAACATACGTTCCAGTATATACTGCGCACACTATGAGATCATGCTGAAGGTACATTTTTTCGAACTTTTTTTTTATACCTATCCTATCTTTAACCCTTTCGTTTTGTCATTAAACCCATTTCCATCCGGATTTCTTTCAACATCCCCTTAAGTTCACCCACTCAATATCATACTGCCCATGTCTTTTCGTGCAAACAAATTACAATTTAATTGAAGACAGATGTGAACCAAATCCCACGATTCGGTCATTTGAAACCAACAAATACAATCACAACAAACATTTAGAGTGAACACACAATTCACAAATGCCCCACGTTAAACATTTAATTTCTATCCCAATCCAAAATGGTGCTACGCACGCTTTTTGCCATCATCCAATCACAGTGCTCTACTCACGCACCTACACGCCGCTCTATGTCATCAAGCCACATAAAAGTCCACAGCGCGAATGGAAACCCGTATCACTGCGCACCTTTGAATCTCAACTATCATACCGGTGTTCGCCTGTCCACATTAATCGACTACATTACTAAGGTAAACCTGCTGCACCTAACATTTGGTTCTAGCCCATTCTCTGACGAAAAGACACCGCTTACAAGCGGACACGTCTCTAACAGAACTGAATTTCACAAGCACACGCTATTTATGTTACCCACTTTTTTACGTACTCCTCAAGCGTAGCAACCAATAACCATTGACAAGTAGACATTTTCGTGCTCAAAACTCGAAGCAACTAAGCACCTTCATTAATCTGTAAGGTAAGCCCTACAGCAATCAGAAATAAAATCGTGTTTACACTGTAAACTGCAAGCCAAATACACTGCACCATAATGTGAATCTATGCTAAGCGACTTAAACGTGGGTCATTTGTTAGAACCAGCCCGCTAAAGGAAACATCATAGCACTTAGCATTGAAGATCATCAAATTGGGACAAATATACCTAGCAACATGGTTTTCTCCCTTTTCCTATCGCCCATTATGAATGTATAATTACCTCCCCTTCAATAGCCTTATCTGCGCATCAAACCCTTATACTAATCACCACCCTATCAAATTAGATAGTCCTGTAACTGTAACTATTCAGCCACATGTTTTTCTATATAAATGGTACTACCTTAGCAGAGCACAACAATTTGCTAATTTAACCCAGTACCAAACACTGATCATCCCCATCTGTTTCATTTCCTCCATTCTCTAGAGTGCAAAATCAACTCCAATAACTACCGAGTGGTTTATCCTCTCATACCCTCCTGAAGAACCAGTACTTATGTACTGGGGAAACACGTGTCGAGGGAATTGGCATGCTGTGAGAATCAGCATGCGAACAAGAATTTCATTTTAGAAGTAATATTAATGTCTGCAGCAAAGGCTACTATTTAATCAGTGGCACAACAAACCTCCTAGAAGTTTACTATACAATACTGCTAAAACGTATAAAGGACTTAACTTTACTGAAAGACTCCTCAAAGGACTCTCAAGAATCAGAGCAATACGAATCGAAATTCATTGTAAAAAGGACTTAAAGGACTCTCAAGAATAAGAGCAATATGAACAGAAATTCATTGTAAAAAGGACTTAAAGGACTCTCAAGAATAAGAGCATTACAAATAGATATCCGCTGTGAAGTCAACAATATAGCTAACAAACAAGAAAAGAGCAATATGAATACATATTCATTGTGATGTCAGCAATATATCTAATGAACAAGAATGTGCAGCTGTATTGTGTCTCTGCTTGTTACTCAAAGATCTATCAGCTTTTTGATAACTATAGGCGTATAGGCGTATAAGGTAATACACCAAAAATATTTTTATTTCTTTCTAGCATTGGGCAACCTCAATGCCGTATTACCATGCAGCCACAGCTTCCTTACCATTAAATTACAAATCAGCTCACATTTGTGAGTTCGCTTTGAGATTGCCAACAGGTTGCAAAACGTTCTAATTAATGATGTGTTATAGCCTGAGATCATTCTATCCCAAAACACTTCTGAGATTATACCCTCTTCTCTGGTCGTGAATCTAGCAAAGAGAGTCAGTCTCAAATGCCAGGTACCATCACATTCCATCAAACAATGTTTTAAGCTTTGGTTTCGCGGGATAGTAGACATTCTACATAATTTGACAGCTGCGTCCCCCTGGCCCCTTTTAACAAGTATTTCCCCGGTGTGTACCAGGTTAAGGAGAGTTCTCAAAATGTTTCCCTAATTTTCCAATCTCAGAACTTCACTAAATATCTTGGCAAGGTACCCAGTTTTTTTTTCATCTACCTGAAACTTGTTTGAAGGGGTATCGGTCCGCATGTTCTTGATTGTTGCTATCCAATCCATTGTTTCAAGGGCTTTCTTTACTTTCATTGGATTGAGGATACAAGTTTCAAGATCAGTGTTGGCTTTTTCAAGAATCTCCTTTTTTTTTGTTCTAAATGGGACTCCAGATGGGTCTCAATGTCCTCATATAGCGTATCTTTCTGGGCTGTAATAATGAGTCGATAAAGGGAGACCAGTCTCCATTCTGCCAGGGTTGTCAACGATTTCAGGACCAATTCAAATCTAAGTTTAACCATTGAGAGGCTCATTGGAAGTCCAAGAACTCTCTTCCAAACTGAGCCCTCTAAATTTTGCCAGTTAGTATCCCACAAATGGGGTTTTGCTTCTATCCCATACACGATCACTGTGGTGACTTTCGCTGTATAAAATGTTATTAGTGGTAGAAATGAGAATTTGCAAAATTTAAGAGGATCTTTTTATTTGCAGTTTCAGCTGATCGATTGTATTCTGTATGCCCTGTTCCACCTTAAGTATCAACAGGGAAAGTGTAAATTGTGTATCCCAAATACACCACTTCCTCCACTCTGGGGATTACATTGACATCCAGAACCCACTGGGAAAAGTTAACCTGTTTGTGCGAGTGCCTAAATGCCACTACTTTGGACTTCCTTGGGTTGATGGTCAGCCCATTTTCCTTGGCATATTCACTCAGTTTACAATGAATCCCCAATCCCCCACAAAGGAATGTCCGCACACTATGTTAGGTGATAACACAGCTTCTTTATATACATTAAGGTGGCTACCAACATCTACATTGTTCTTTGGAAATACTATTCAAAGAATAGCAAATATACACACTCTATGTGGTACCACACAATACTTAAATTCAGTGATAAATGCACCAATTGTCGACAGTTTTAAGTAGACATGTGAATTTTTAAGTGAGGTGTAACAGCACAGATTAGGGAAAAAAGGCAGCTTAGTTATGAACAATGGCAGAATGCTTTCATTAGACTAGATACAAAATTCTGTATGAGAATCCCCCCATCTGGGCAACCTTTAATCGAAAAGTTAGTGAGTAACTTATCTTGTCTTTTACAGTCCAGTCCAAAAATCTTCAATAACCCTCTACTTTCTTCTTAAAGGTTTTACCACCCCAAAATATCTGAGAGGCTGCAGGAGAACAGGATCCAAGATGAATCTGCGACCCCTGGATGGCTGAGGCTAGAAGATGCTCTTTGTTGGAACAGTACCTTTGGTGTCTTGGCAGGCAAAGTGGCAGAGTTTCTTGGTGTTGCTCGTTGATTCCCTCTGAAGATTGACTCCCCTTGGAGGAAGAAGCCACTGGGATGCTGAGTCTAAAGAGATAAATGGAACCAAAGTTTTTCTGAAGTGAAGCAGTTTTGCTCTTCATAGTGCTCTCCGTTGGTTGATAATTTCTCCAATTGTAGCAGTACCGGGAAGATTAAACTTGCTGTGGGTTCCTTAAAGGTGTGGCAAATGAGAGTAAGACCCCTGGGCACCTTCAATGACTTCTGGCGGCGAGGGGTGCATATGTCACTTTTGGTGTCGGGTTTCAGAATATCGCGGTTTTCCACCTTTTGGTTCTTCAATGATACAGGTCCGGCATGGACATCTAGATGGCTTCTGGTGACCTGGACTTGACCACTGAAGTAGACCACAAATGCTCACCAAGTCTGGACCCCTGGGATTTCTATGTTGGATTCTGGTGGCGGGAAAACTACCAGCAGACATTCCTTTGTACTCGGTGACCATGGACCTTCTCCAGCGGGAAAATGTTGTCAGTGATGATGGCAAGGATGTCCCTTGAAGTATTCTTTGGTAGTTTGGAACTTTTGCAACTTTGTGTGTCATGCAGCACTATGCCAGTGTACCCCCTCTTCTGGGTGGTAGACAGCAACAGGCTTCCAGCAGTCACGAACGCTCCTCCGGACCGTGGGCAACACCAATGGACTTCTTCAACACAAGATGTCCAGGCACTCCTCTTTAGGACTCACAATGACCCCTTCGCCGGACGGCAATGGCAGGCACACAAGACTGGCTTCCAGGGTACTTCGGATGAAGAGCAGCAGGTTGTGCAATGGTCCCTCGTAGCTCGGGGCGAGGTCTCCTAAACAGGTCCTCTCTGGATCAGTCCTTGGAAGAACACAGCAGCTTTCAGATTACATGAAAGAATTGCATTAGCTGACTTCTCCTCCAGCTAGGCTTCAAGGAACAACTTCTTCTTTGGTGAGTGAGAGGTCCCCTGTTATACCCATTTGGTCTCCATTCACTCAGGCTGAGCAAGGCTCAGTCAACCAATCACACAGAACGGCGTTCATGCAGGCAGACAGCCAATCAGGCTCAATGGCATTCAAGCTATTCACTCCACCCAGACACCCATAACAAAGAATTCAGACTGGGGTAAGCACCCAGCCTTTCAGAAAACTACACTGCATTCATGTCAGTTTTAGTCAGGGCTGTCTCAGGCATTGTGTCACACACAGAAACCAGACACCCATAACATAAAATGTGAGTTCACTTCAGACTCCATTCATACAGGCCCCACCAAAAGGGTGTACCCACAACATACAGCCTCTGGGAAGGCTCCAGTCAGTCTGACACGAGGTACCCCCAGAGCCATGTATGGTATTTCCACCCGGCAGCCAGTCATGAGGAAGCGACAGAGTCAGGGAATCCCAGGGAAACAAGGTAAAAGGCAACAGAAATTAAGAGGCCACAGTGGCCATCTTACCTTTCTTCCGGAATCCATTGATTCCTTTGTCAGGACCTGTGTGTCCCAAAAATGGAGGACTCTCAGGACCACTGCCTAGTCTGTACATAGCTGCCACCAGCCTATACCCTGCTCTGCGGGCAACATACATGTTTCCAAAAACACACATAGAGGTTACAAGGGTGTACCCCCACCCATGGATGCCATAAGAATATTTCAATGTTTAAGGGTTATTTATGTATTCCTACCAAAAGTGTAGCCTACAGATAAATTGCCCTCCAACATAACTTACTAAACCCTCGTGAACTTACTATCCCTAGACCGCGATGATGAGCCGCTTATATATGGTGAGGGGATTGGGAGAGAGCTGGCCCTAACTCATGCTAGTCACCAATATTTCTTATAAGCATGCTTTCCTTTGAGTGTGTGTTAATTGCTTTGAAAATGAAATTTTTCTTTTATTCTTTTTCTTTGCTACGCATTACCACACTTTAAAATCTATTCAAACACACTATATTTTGATTAGTTATAAAAAACAGAACCCAAAGTTGGGTATCTAGGAAGAGCACATTAGGCACTCAAAACTCTTGAGCTACTGTAGAGTCATTCAACAATAACCCTTTTCACCCAATGAGTTTGGAAACTGTAATACTCAAACAGTATTTCTTTCATTCGTTGACCCTCTCACCATGTCGCTGGTGTATTCCTTTCATAAAGAAGGGTCAAATATGGCCTATCCGTTTCAGTGGTGTGATTTCTTCTCCCACTTTCTTCAGGGCCGCAGCACGTTTTAACGTGCTGCACAAACAAGTAGGAGTATTTTTTAATTGTCTGAACTCTCTACCCAAACCCTCCTATCTTCCTCCTGTACTAGTATTGCTAAACTATCTTAGCACTGATTTTTTCTCATCTGAAGAAGGCGAGTTTCCTCCGCAGGCAATCATTCTGATCAAGTGACTGTGTTCCTGTGTGGTATTCGTTTTGTTCATAGTCATCCTCTAGTGTAAGAAACCCTTTTGGCATTTTAAAAGTGCATTCCTGTTTTCCATTCTGGTGTCTATCCCGAAAAAACGACCTCTACTAAAACGTCCATAACTCCCTCAGTTTTAACATCCATAGCTTTAAATCGCACCTAAAACCACATTCCAAATCAACACGGTTCTCCCGTTATTGCAAATATTGCGCAGTTTGTTTGTTTGTTTGTTTATTTGTTTGTATTGCGCACCAGACCCAGAGGTATTCGGACGTGAAAGCATAAAGAGGGCTGTTAAGCTTAGTTACACAGTTGACAGAAATAGGTACAGCTGGGGTTACAATGCTGTATGCACGAAACAACAGTTAAGGCAAATAGATATATACAGTAAGTCGTATGAAAATAAATGTGGAGCACATAAATATAACAAAAGCATTGATGTCTCATATATACACTAGGTACTTGGGCGGATGCAGGTAAGGTAGAGTCAGACATCATGTTTCTTTAGCCAATGGATGAGACTAGATCTAAATTGTGGATAGGGTAGGTCTTCCCTTAAGGCAGGGGGGAGGGAGTTCCAATATTGTGCAGCTTTAACAGGGAATCTAATCCCACCAGATTTAGTAAGCTTGAACCTCGGTACTAGAAGGAGGTTAGAGTTGGCTTTTCTTAGTGGGCGAGAAGCTATTTGTCTACTGAATCTGTCTGTGAGGTATTGTGGGGCTGCGTGGTTGAGACATTCATGCGTCAAGGATGCAGTTTTAAGAAGGATTTTATCTTTTGTGGAGAGCCAATTGACGGATCTCCTAAGGTCAGATGTATGGGCATTTTTAGGGAAAATTAAGGCAGCTCTCAGGGCATTGTTCTGAAGGGTCTGAATTTTGGATATGATGTATTTGGTACTGCCTATGAATAAGGCGTTACAGTAATCCAGTTTGGATAAGATTAATGCTCGTGCTAATGTGATGCAGTTGTTTGGTGAGAGGAAGGGCTTGGCTGCTCTGATTAGCTTGCAGGTATAGGATGTGGCTGAGGCCATAGCATTAACTTGTTTACTAAAGGTGAGCGTGGTGTCTATGTAGAATCCAAGTGTTTTGACTACCTTGGCCACAGTAAAGTTGTTGTTATCGATTGTGACGGAGGCATAGTTAGGACCTAGTTTTTTGATGTTGGATGGTGTACCTAGAATGAGGAGTTCTGTTTTGTCATCATTCAGGCATAGACCGTGAGAGGCCATCCATGCCTGGATGATGAGGTAAACTCTGTTCACAAAGGCCAAATCCTTGTCGTAATCTCCCGTCAACGGGATGAGGATCTGTGTATCGTATGCATAATTAGTATAGGTGATACCTAGACCATCTAGATAATCGAAGAGGGGCTTTGTGAAGATGTTGTACAGAGTGGGTGATACGTAGGAGCCTTGGGGTACACCGCATGATATAGGTGCAGGGTCCGCAGCTGTTAGGGGCGAGAAGACTTGCATTGTCCTGTTATCAAGGAAGGACTGGATCCAGGCGACTGCCTCCTGGGAGAAGCGGGCCGCGGAAACCAGGTGGTTGCAAAGTATAGTCTGGTCTACCAAATCGAACTCGGCTGAGAGGTCAAGGAGTAGTAGGAGTGCTGTCTTACCTTTTTCTCTCAGTGTGTCTATTTGTGCCTTGAGGTCTAGGAGTGCAGTGAAAAGTTTGCCGCAAATTTTCGTTTTGGAAAATCCTTACACGTGTAAAACAGATTTTCAGTGCTTCCGACTTGAATTTTAAATTTTAAAATTGTTTCTTGATATTAAATCATTGCTTGTGTTTGTGTGCAACGATCCAAAGTGGCTCCCATAAGAACTTAAAACAATTTCAGCAATTCTGACCTCATTTAGTGTTTTTACCCAGTGCATTCTCAAGATAACTTTAAAAGCCATTTTGACAGCTTGACAGGCAATTCCGTTTTTCTCTTGTGTTTGCTGGGGGAAAGTGGGATTGATATTTTGTTGAATTCTGCCTTTCCTTAACACCTGCTCTCTCCTCCTATCTCTTTACATTGCCTATTGGGGGGTTGAGGGGTGTGCAGGGGGAACCTTTAAACACAGTGCTATCCGATCTGAAACCATACACAAGTATTATTTTCTGTGATTAATTGTTTGCTCACTGCTACTTCTTGTGTATTAAAGAGATTATTCTGTGTTACCTCACCTTATTGATGAATGTTGTGTACCTATTAAAACATATTGTAATAAAATTTTAAATACATAAATAAATCTTTACCTTTGAAAACCATCCTGATTCCTGGTTCAGTGTGACCGTGGTGGTTCCAGGAGAAGGGCCTGATATGAGTGGTATATCGTTCAGAATAAAGAACTTTTAGACAATAATAAATAAGGATTTCAGTTTTACACTACATGCTAGGCGTTGACTTAGGTGTATGCCGGATTGAAATCACTTACAAGCTCTCTCCATATCACCTCATCCTATATAAGTGACTCATCAGTGCGGTTTAGGGATAGTACTTTCACAAGGGTTTAGTAAGATATGTTGGAGGGCAATTTATCTGTAGGCTACACTTTTGGTAGGAATGCATAAATAACCCTTAAAAATTGAAAAACCTGTGTTTTCGTTGTGTGATATATGACCTGGAGAAATTACAGGTGGAAACTCCCCCACTAGTCCAGTAAGTATTTTTTTGTGCCTTAAGGGTATCCCATGGGCGTTGTTCACCAAAAGTGAAACATGAAGACCTGCACTGCCAGAGGTCGAGGCTGGACCTCAGTGGCAGAAAACATAGAGAAAACGCATAAACAGAAATGGAAGGACAAGGGCTAGGAGGCCCTGTCATTCAATAAGGCATTTCCAGAATCACAGTCTCCTATGTTGGTGAGAGTCAAGTTGTACAGTGTGCATTTGCTCGAATTACCCCGGCCACTTCTGAAAATCAGCATGACTACAGAAGAAACATGAATACCTTTAAGTGGCACTAGCGGAAAACAAATGGTGGACTCGAATCTCGGATGAGGTTAGTTTGGAATGTCTTTACTAACAGTAATGCGGCATGAACACAGAAACTGACAGCACACAATCCCAGAGTGATACACAACTGTGTTTGCTGGCCTCTTATCAGCATATTTTAAAATAAATGATCAACACATTCGCTTCTGTGAAACAAATGGAAGAATCTATGACCTCATTAAGAAGGATTTCAGCTCTCGCAATTAGTACAATGGTCCTTTATGAAGAGACAATGAACATTGACACAAAAGGTCATCTCTCATATCCTCAAAAGATAACCTGCACAGATGTGTACCCTTAATACAATTAAGCCTCACACTGTTTGTGCCACAGGCTCCAGCCCAGTCATACTTCAAGAAAAACTCATCAGACACTGGATCTGTACACACAGGAAGGTTTATTCTCAGTCAGCTGGACACCATCACACCAGCCACAGCTGGTCAGTAAAAAATGCAGGAACTCCAGCCTGCTCATTTTAAACACACATTCTATAGCAAATAAAAGATTGCAAAATATTTATATGCACATCTGGACCTTACTTTTTCATACATATTCATTGGTCCTTTTAAAAGGTCAAAACACCATTCACTTTCCATTGGACGAAACACTTCCTGTTTAGGATGACATGCTATTTCCCACTTCCTGAATGACACGCAATTTTCAAAATTAGAAAATGGCAGTTCTGAAACACATGACTCCTTCTGCAAATTAGCAAATCTAGGTAGTTTCCCAAATATCACTGAACGTACGATATATGTAGCCATTTTAAACCAGAACAACATCTTTTGGGTTGTAACACGTTTCTAAAGAATTTCAGGACATGGATTAGACTGTCTGGTTCCTAGTAGCAAATGTTCCAGCCATATGTGCCAGTTTTCTTAGCACATTCTGATCATTGTCTTCTCGCCCTGCTTAACCTACTTTTGGCTGTATGCCAGTTTGCAAAACAGCACCATGAAAAATACTGTATATTCTCTCATTTGATGCTAAATCACCTCATACTGACTTCTGTTCATATACACTCCTATTTCTGCAGACAACACTTCAATTTCTGTGTTTCTCAGTTTTCCCTAAACACTTTGTGGGATTCTGGGATTTGCAGCCATTTGAACTGAGTAACCATAAAAGAATGGATTATCTTTCTAATGTACTATCCTCCATATCTAAAAATATTCTAGCCTATTGTCTGCATGTTTGTACAAAATGTAAGAACACCTTCTATATTCCATGCCACCCCAAACAAGTGTGTGCATTGACCCCTGTTTCCAATTTACTTTACCTTGAATAAGAGCAACTTAACTTAACTAAACAAATAAGATTCCTGATTTCTACAATGTTGGACAGGAGAGTGAAGTATAGACCCTAGCTAGCATTTTTATCTGTCTACCATAAGAGGGGGTGTGGGGTATAGACCTCCTCTGCACCTTCTATCAGTATTTGTTTATCGTATCTTCTATTTCTGAAACATAAATATATTTCTAGTGTTGAAAGCATATTTCTAAATAACTTTACTAAGGCAGCAGGATACACACTTGTGAACAAACACAGCATTAGAAGGCAAGTTTCATCTCTCCAGTTTGACCACACTCATATAATTAAAAATTGAGTCTTTCTAAACTGCATCAGGCCTACTAAAGAATATAGAGGCCTAGTCTTTGTTAAATCAGTATACTTCATCCACTTACATTTAAATTCACTTACAATTACATTTCCCATTCATTTGTATATATTTGCATTTGTCCTCCGAAGGAAAAGGGAAAGGAAAATAAGCTATTAAAAAAAACACAATAAAAGGAAATTCCTTAATTGTACTAACATTGCAAACTGTCTCATTTTAAAATTGTTCAATGTTTATTTTACAGATCATTTCCATTATATAATGTCGTCAAAAGAATGTTAGACAGGTCTTAATGACCTAATCATTTTTTCAAAACCTAGAACAAAGATATATATTACTATCCTATGGAAGGTTATCATTTCTAAATTGATAATATGGTATAATCCCATTGTTTTTCGACATACCCCTATGAGAAACAAGAAGGAGAGAAAAGGCTGCGTTACATAAAATCAAACAGCATTTTATGAACATGAGAATAATCCAAGTACACAATGCACACTTAGTTTGGTGCTCACTTAATTTTTCACAACACTCCCCCTAAAATGTAAGAATGTGTAACTTATGGACTACATATACTGATTTAGATAGCTTGAGGATTTAGATGTTAGAATACATTGGCTATGTAATCTGTTTCTCCAGATGGAGGTCAGAAGGTCCAGTTCTTTTTTCTAGTGTATGCAAATAATGGTTCCTCTCCCATTGATGCAGTTTAGAAAGGAAGGTGAAGCCAGGTAATGCTGGATCTGCATATGCTCAATCTCAAATGCACAGACATCCGTAGAATATTGAAGGAATGTAAAGTGACTTTCAGAGACTCCCATTATCTGTGAGCTCAAATGTGAAATGATGCCTATGAGAAGGATATCATATAAGAAGTGGAGGATTTTATCCGACAAAGGGAACATCACAAACCTGCGTCCTCTCAGTCTTACAACATCATTAATGCCGGTCGGACAGCACTCGACTTTGGAAAAACATTTCTGTAGTTGGGCTAACTCAGCTCTTGATCCTACCAAGGTCAATTAATAGAGTAGTGCTTAGAAGCAGATCAAATAAATATGATTTCTTCATCCAGAATTAAATTCATTGTGGGTACTGTATTCACACTTTGTGATTTATAAACTGCTTTTCAATGCTAGTGGTGGAAAAAATACAGTAGATCGGTATTTTTGTACGTGATTTGCCCACATGCATAGGGGAGAAAGATGGCATAGCAACACCGAATTCTACCCATGAGTTCAAAAGGGGATGTTTCATCGCCTTCATGTGTAGCAAGTGACATTGTGTTTTACTGAGATTCAACAGTGCCTACTAACACAACCAGCATTGACAATGATTTACACATAAGTAGCAAAAGTAAAGTATTGTACAAAGAAACTCGTGGTATCAAGAACTGTTTCCCTCCTCTGTGCCCTTCTGTATCCTACCCCAGCTGTATATCTGTTCAGTTGGTACCTCTGAAAAGCTCTTTGTTATGCATTTGCGCTGCTGTATGCCTCTGTAAAGCGCTCCATTGCTTCTTGAAGCTATGTCTCCGCTCAATAAAACTATAATAATAATAATAATAATGACAATAATAATAATAAGTCAAACAATCAATCACAATGCAGAAACATTACAGTGGGACACCTAGGAGCACATCACAGAGGGGCAACATTGTAGTGGGACACATGGGGGCACATTTTCAATGGGACAAGTGGGATCAAGTCCCAGTGGGCAGAATCATGGTGAGACAACCAGTAGCAGAACTCCAGTAAGACACATGGGTCCTAAATCAATGAGACATATAGGCGAAGATTCACAATATGACACCTGTGAAAAATATTTAAGAGAGAAGGTAGCAGAGTGATGTGAATAGTGAATGGCATTACCATTCAAGTAGCCACATATGCAAGGTATAGCAGGGCACAGCAATGCATAAAAAGTCATGACAAGTCATAAAAGCCCCACTGCCTCGACCTACAGGCATTACCGCGGCATGATTGGCTGCTGCCTCCACCTATGAGCCTGCAACCAGGCCGCTGGAAGGCAGAGCCGGCCTCACTTGAAGGGCATACTCAAAGGCTAGCAAAGCTCTCTTCGGCTCTGCAGCGTGCATGGACCACCATGCGTCTTTAACATCACCCCCGAGACTGCCAACACTGGGAGTTGTATTGTTGTCAGAAATGAAAGCAGCCTCTGTGAAGATGGCCGCCACGGAGACGAGAAGCCTCCATTGCCTCGACCCACAGGCATCCCCACAACATGATTGGCTGCTGCCCCCACCTATGGGCCTGCAACCAGGCCGCTGGAAGGCGGAGCCAGCCTCACTCGAAGGCAGTACTCAAAGGCTAAAAGAGCTCTCTTCTACTCTCTGCTGCTCAGCTTGGTGACCCGTTAGCCCCCCATCCCGACTAGTCACACCGATTCCATGATAACCAAACCAAAAGGTAAGCCCTGTGTACTACCATGTACAACAGGTGCTTATGTTATATTTAATGATGGCCTGGCATGCCTACTCTGCCCCGTAAACTCCCTCTCCCTTGTCTGACACCCTTCCTCCCATCAAACATAACATTCAGCCCTAAACTACCACCACTAGGTAAAAGCACTGCAGACGATGACGCCTCAACAGCACTAGGTGCCAGCACCAATTCCCACCTGTCTATATTATGCCACTCCCCCTCCACATTCTGTGACCTCTCCCCCAGCTCAGAATTTAAGAGCCCCCGGAATACTCTGGCCCAGTGAGCCCTGCCACGACACTGGAATTGGACCACCAGCAAGACTTCTGCCTCCTGCTCCCTCCCCTGCACAACCCTAACGCACCACTCCAGGCCTCGTCCACTCCCACTACTCCTAATCATTATACCACACACGCCCCTTTTTGCCACGCACGTCAGCAAGGAAAAGACACCTCCACGTACCCTCACGAAAGGGCAGCCTCGCTAAACGACAGAATCATAACACCACAGCCTTCTCTAACCAACCTCCCTTCCATATACAGAGAGATACCACTATACCTCTCTCTCCACCTACGCCCTCCAACTTCCCTCAAACGGATCGCCACACCTTATGCACCATCCGAGCAAGGAATGTGAGACTAGGCACGAGAACTAGTAAAGGCATCCCTCTCACCTCCCAGCAGCTATACAAAGGAAGAACAGCCTCCTGAGCATCAGATCCAGAAGGAAGCAGATCCTAAGAACTCCAATCACTGATGCTAAACAGTCTAGTGAGCAGCTACCCAGTCAGAAGCCCTCCCCTAACCCACGCCAACAACAAATACCACAAGACAATCCTTTACCGACAATCCATGACCTCCCCCTTGTTGCAACAACTAGCACACTGATCCTGCACTCACCAACCATAGAATCTCGAGTTGCAGCTTCAACTAGGGCCAAGACAATGGAACATATACCCTTCTCCGCACCACTAGTGCCCTTATTATCACCAGGTCACTCCCAGAACACACACTAACGATCCATGACCTGATCACCACCCGAAAACTCGACCCTCTAGCCATTACGGAAACCTGGCTCCACCAAGCTTCAGGCCCAGCCCTTTTCCAAGCCTTACCTGAGAGTTGCACCATTCTGAGGTTCGATAGATCAGAGACTAGAGGGGGAGGTGTTGCCCTCATTTACAAAGAATCCCTCATTGTACGACCCTCCAGTCTCTCTACAGAAGGTTATTGTGAATGCCTTAGCATTAAACTGGCAACCTCCCCATCAGATGCCATGTCCTTGCACATCATATATCATCAGCCAGGCCCACTAGCTTCTTTCAAAGACGACTTTACCCAAATCGTAGGCGAAAACATCAAGTCTATTTCAAAAGTCATTCTTTTGGGTGACCTCAATTTGGGCCTCAATGACCCTGCAGACTTAGGAGCAATGGCAATGGACAAGGCTCTCTCTGACCTTGGTTTCAAGCACCGTATATCCACCCCCACTCACAACAAAGGTAGAGCCTTGGATTGGGTCGTCGATCGAAATAGTAAAATCTCTATTACCACCAACACCTCTTTCCCATGTTCAGACCATCATATCCTAGCCTTCACCTTCCCTTCACTAAAACATGCATTACCACCCTTGATTTTTTTTATCTGCCAACCTCCCTGGCACGTAGCTCATGGAAAATCATATCTCTGTTTCTCTCCATTTTAGGTCGAGGGACCCCGGACTCCGCTGACCCACACATATTAGCAGGCCTGTATGCAAGCACCCTAACCAAAGCTGTAAATACAGTTGCCCCTCTTTTACCTAGAAAGGCCAAACAGACTAGACGCTCCAACCCTTGGTTCACCACACAATTGCAAACCTTGAGCGTCAAAAAGAGAGAGGCAGAAGCCACTTGGAAGAAAGACCCTACGGAAACCCTGGTGTGACAGCATCCAGAATGCCATGCACTTCAAAATAGTCTCACTACACCAAAAAATTGAAAAGAAACTAGCCACAACATGCCTGCATAACCACCCTCTCATAACCAAACTTTACACTGTACCCCCCTTCCAATTTAGAGAATTCACTCAAAAATCTCAAACCATCAAGATGTAAAGGGGATTTCTGCCCAGCGACCATCATGAAAGAATGCTCAGAAGATCTTATTCCATTCATTACAACACTCATTAACGCCTCCTTCCTCTATAGCTCTGGTCCCGGCCAGCCTAAAAGAATCCTGGGTCTTGCCCATACTGAAGAAGTCCCTACTAGGCCCTTCAGTACCAACTAACTTCCACCCAATTACTACAGTACCCTTCTTACTAGAAATCCTGGACAGAGCAACCTATAACCAGATGCAGATCTACTCTGAAACAAACCACATATTAGGGTCACAGCAATCTGGCTTTCGCCCAGGCCATGGCACAGAATCCACGCTACTAGAGCTCAAGATCCAATTAGACTCCATCAGAGATTAAGGCAAACCACCACCTCATTTGCTCAGCCAACTTCTCCCAGGAAGCGTTTGCATGGATAGCATCCTTCCTCGAAAACAGGTTCATGAGAGTTTTCTCAGATGCTGCAAGCGCCCCACATATCCTCATACTGTGCAGTGTTCTGCATGGTTCATAAGTATCCCTGTCCCTTTACAACATATTCACCAAACCCCTTTTCGACCGCCTGGATAACATTGGTATCTCATATACCAATTACGCCGATGACATCCAAATTCTCATCCCCCAATCAGGCTCCTTTGATAAAGACTCCCATACAGTCAATGAAATCTACTCCATAATCCAAGCCTGGATGGCAATGAAGCACCTCTGTCTGAACGGCGACAAGACAGAGATCTTGCTGGAGGGCTTCCCGGGTTTTCTAAAAACACTAAGCCCTGAATTCACCACCTTCATCATAGATGGAATTTGCATCCCGGTCTCAACCTCAGTAAAAACATTAGGTGTCTACCCGGATGCCTCACTTTCCCTCACAAAACAGGTGAGTGCAATTGCTTCATCGGCAGCATACACAGCCAAGCTCATTAATGCAGCCAGACAATTATTGACCCCAGAGAGATCCCTAACTATTGCCAGAGCTATCACAGGCTCCAGGCTGGACTATTGTAATGCCCTCTTCACTGGAACCGCTAAACAGAACATCACTAAACTACAGATAATCCAGAACAATGCTCTTCGTGCAGCACTGAATATCGAAAATAGAGACCACATCTCGGAGAGCAGGAAGAATGTCCATTGGCTACCAATTAAGTAAAGGATTGTCTTCAAAATTCTGTCCATCACTCATAAATGCTTAAACAACACTGCACCACAATACCTTTCTCAGAAAAACGAAAGGCCAAAGTCAAACAGCCCTGTAAAATCTGTAGATGTTCACCGGCTGACCGCTTTCAAAGTGAAAAAGGCCAAAGGAGGTGGAGTGAGCTTCCCTTTTGTGGCAGCAAACCTTTCGAACTCCCTCCCCCCAGAGCTACGAGCAGAGGACTCATAATGGGCCTTCTCTAAGGCTCTGAAAACCGTGCTATTCACCTAATTTATCGCCATGATATTACTTGGACCCCTACAACCTTAGGTTGTATTAAAGGCTACAGGATTGGTTATCTACTGTTTAAGTTCATGTTTCATGTAAGTGGTTGCAACAGCGCCTTGATGCCTCCGGGCTTAGGTCCTCTACAAATCAAAAAATAAATAAAAGTTGTAGCAAGAAATGGAGAGCCCTTACAAGATAAAAGTACATGGAATCGTTTCCAACCCCCTACCACTGACATATGCAAATAGCTCACATTTCAGTTTCTCACTTTGCCACTGTAAAACACTCTCTTTCTCTCTCTCGCCCATCTATCTCTTTCTCTCTCACTCCCTCTGTCTCTCTATATATTTGTTGTCTCTCTCTCCCCCTCTTTCTCTTTCTCCCTGTCTCTCCCAATCTACCTCACGTTCACTCTCGATTGTATAACAAGGTTCAGAGAATTGGCAAATCAGGGAAGAGAGCTGACTGGGGGCTAATTCCCTCATTACTCTTAGCAAAGTGCTAAGGGTTATGGTAGTATACACTTTTTGCTCCAGAGAAAGAACTGCATGGGTTATGAAAAACTCCATATTCTCTGAGCTCACATCTAACACATGGCTACCTTAACCTTGAAATGTGGGTTGAGAATGTATGCTAGGAGATAGTTAATTTTACCATTCTATGAGTGGATCCTGCACGGTTGAGAGCACATCCCTCACCAGCTGTGCTCCATCCACTTCACCAATCACATCATAGGCCCTAATCATGTTGGAGGGGTTCAGGTCTAGCATGCACATGAGTGACAGTGTTCACTCAGTGATTCTGTGTGGCAGCCTACATGCTTCGTCGCCTCCTCAAAAGGCTGCAGCACAGAACAGACTTCAGACGGCAACTGCTGCTGTTTTGGAGTACAGAAGGCACCATCTCATGTTTGGCTGTGACTGTTGCAATAATCAGTGTTGTCATTGCATTATTTACTTAGTCTACCTGTGAAAAGTGGAATTCCAGTGGCTGACAACTGCAGTCATCATGTTGTGCTGTGTCAATATGTCACACACCAGACAATGGCTCAAAAGATCTCTTGCACTGTGTTACCAGATGAAGTTGTGAGACTACCTTCTGGGCCAGAACAATAATTTCCCCCCAACCTGGTCATTGCTGATTAAATGTGTCAGCACAAGGTGAAGGACCTGTGCAAAGCAAGCGACATGCAAAGTCTTACCAATTCAAAGGGGACCAAGTATATCAACCCAATGGTCAAACGCAACTAAGTCCACAGTAGGCGTTGGGGTCTTAGCCAACGTGCCAACACTTTTTCCACCTTCTTCCAGATTTCAAAACCCCTGCAGCCTCTGCCATCAATTACTCACGTGCACAAAGTAACCTGGAGCTAAACCGCATGCACCTGTTGCCCTCATCTATTAATTTAGGACCACATGTGCATGACAGTGGAAGGGACGGTCAACTACTGTGCAGTGACAGCTATGTAGCCAATGCCCTTTCTCCTGGTCCACATGTACAGGGTTAAGAGGACTTTCTGGCTCTGCGACTGATCTAGTAGCAGCCCCCCCGCCCCCCCCCACCCCTGCAAAAAATACCTTGTACACAACTCAGGTACAGCATTGTTTGATTGGGAATTGTTTTGTTAGTGCTCGAGTAGTCCCATAAGCCATCAGAATCATTTTTTCTAACACAAAAGACAATGACATCAGCTCCAGAGTTAACATTATAGCCAGTTTAACATTGAGCAAGTGTATAGACTAATGCGTCATGTGACATTTGTTCCACAATCTGATCCCTCCATCAGACGGACCTGTCACAAAGGGGATTGCTGCATGCCTGCCTGTACTATGCACCTAGGGATGCTGAGCTGAGTCTCGGCACCCATAAGAAGCAGCATGGAGTGACAGTATGGGCTGGGGTGGTATGACAATTGATTGCTGGTAATTGAAGGGCTGCAGTTGAGCTATTGTGAGTTCATGCCTGCCCAGTGCATGGTGCCACATCATATCCGACTGAAAAGACGTGGCACGCATGTTGGTCCTTCCCCTGGTACATAGTTTTCTTGCACAGAGTGCAGATGGCAAGACAACTTCCCCATGGTGGGCTGAGACCTGTTCTATTGTCATCTGGCTGTGAAGCATGTGGTGGTGATGTGGTTGCTACACACTGATATTTAGCGGTTTCAAATCTACCAAGCTGCCATTGAAAGTCACTCAAGTTGAGAAGTATCTGTGTTTATTCCTTCCATCTCTGTATCTGCGGCATTGCCTTCTTCATCCTCCTCAGAATAATGGTTTCCAGAATCATGCGGTGCAGCCTGGACTCTGATCTTCTATGCTCATGTGGCCGTGATTGTTGTGGTTGTGGTGTCGGTGTTGTGGTTGCTACACACTGACATTTTGCACTTTCCTATCTGACAAGCTATGTTTGAACGGCGCTCTGTACAGGCGGAGGAGCAGCTTCGTTAAACCTTTCCATCTCTGTATCTGTGCCATTGCTTTCCTCCTCCTCATCAACATCAGTGGTTTCAAAAATCGTGTGGGGCAGCCTCGACCCAGATGGGCCATGATTCATATCTTGCTCATCATTACCAGTACTATTCTAAGATTCATAAGTGGATGAGGGTGGTGGCATATCCAGGAATGGCCCATGTCCTGCTCCTTCACACTATGGCCCTCATTAGGACCCTGGCGGAGAGGGTTTTACGCCGGCGTAGTGCATGGCGTACCTCTCCGCCAGACTACGAGTTCCCGTAGCGCCATGGATGATTTTTACGCCTGCTTTTTGCAGGCGGAGAAATCCATGGCGCTACGGGATCTTGATGTTAATTACGCCACCGTAATTTACAGTGGCGTAATTAACGCCTTCCCCACTCCCATTATACCCTATGGGGCAAGAATGGGAATGGGGAAGGGTAAAATGGGGATTGGGGACTTACCGCCCCGCCAAGGTCGGCATGGGGCGGTAAGTCCGCCAACCACCTTGGCGGAGTTGGCAGCTTTGCGCCATGGACCATGGTGCAAATTGCACCATGGTCCTCCGCCAAGGTCCTAATGAGGGCCAATGTGTTATTTGTACCAGATCATATGTATATACAATGTATACCCCATTTCATTGTCACCCCGAGACAGTGGCCCTCATTAGGACCCTGGCGGAGAGGGTTTTACGCCGGCGTAGTGCATGGCGTACCTCTCCGCCAGACTACGAGTTCCCGTAGCGCCATGGATGATTTTTACGCCTGCTTTTTGCAGGCGGAGAAATCCATGGCGCTACGGGATCTTGATGTTAATTACGCCACCGTAATTTACAGTGGCGTAATTAACGCCTTCCCCACTCCCATTATACCCTATGGGGCAAGAATGGGAATGGGGAAGGGTAAAATGGGGATTGGGGACTTACCGCCCCGCCAAGGTCGGCATGGGGCGGTAAGTCCGCCAACCACCTTGGCGGAGTTGGCAGCTTTGCGCCATGGACCATGGTGCAAATTGCACCATGGTCCTCCGCCAAGGTCCTCATGAGGGCCAGTGAACTGAACCTCCGCCTTCTGCAGCTGCAATAGCAGAGCATTCACTACTTTATCTGGCACACAAGAGTGACGTGTGGCAGAAGGTCCTAAAGGAAGGATTGATCCCCCTAATTTCCTAGGCATGTTCTGCCATCCTCAGTGCATCCTGTAATACAACAGGGAAAAGGTCCCTACTCACATGGGAACAGGGAGATGTCATACAAAGGGTTGTCCGCATTGGAAATATTTTTTCAGAGTTTCATGGGTTTTGATTGGTCACAGCATATGTGAAACATCAGGTAATCAATCAAAGTAACATATTAGGCTAGTGGAAACTAATATCTCAAGCTAGTATCTAATAATAAATATCAAATCCTTTATTTATGAAGTGCATTGTTTTTCATAATTTTTTCCATAATGCTGTGACACATTGGCCCTCATTACAACTGAGGTGCTAAGTGCACCAACTTTACCACCATGGTGTAAACTACGTTTAAACTACGTTTACACCATGTTGGATGGCGGATTTACCGCCCCATAACAAGGTGAGTGGGGCGGTAAATCCCCATTTCCCATTTTCCCTTCCCCATTCCCATTTTTGCCCCATAGGGCATAATGGGAGTGGGGAAGGCGCTAATTACGGCACCGTAAATTACGGTGCCGTAATTAGCACCAAGGTGCCTTAGCACCATGGAACTTAACGCCTGCAAAAAGCAGGCGTTAAGGTGGGAATCAGGCGTTAAGGGTTAACGGTGGCGTTAACCCTTAACGCCTGAGTTGTAATGAGGGCCAGTGTAAATGCAATGTTCAATTGCAACAAATCACAAACATAAATTCACAATCAGCAAAACAGACACCAAACAAACAAACAATTAGACAATACTAGCAAAAAAAGCAAGAAATAAAAAAATTACACAATGTCAGTCCAGTTAGAAAAAACACGGGGGGTGCAGATGAAATTCCGAAATTAAGCAATTCTCGAGAGGTTTGTGAAATCTATTATGACGATCCTTCAGATGGCATCACTTCTCACCAGGGATGAACCCCCTTTCTATGACACTAGGGAGGTGAGGCCGCTAACCAATAATCCCCTGGGGGTGGTAACATGCAGGAGGATCTCATGGAGAAGGACTGGGAAGTTATGAGACTGTGAACCATAAAGAAATAGAGAAAAACATAAATCATTTTGTGATACAGTTCCCTGATCTGTTCCACAAAACTGTAGAACTGGAGAATCGTGAGAGAATCCAGGAACAGCTTCATCCTCCCAGTGGGGGCAGATCAAGAATTGTGAAAAACCTAGGGATTGTGAAAACCTCCCTAAAGAAGCTACAACCAGTGGTCGAAGTGTACGAAAAGAAGTAGTGGAACCATGTTCCCTGCTGGCCTGCACCCACTCCCCACAAAGCCCATCGTCACACTCCCTCTCACACACAATACACACCACCAAAAACGCGCACCTGCTGCTTAAGGGAACGTTCAGTGCATTGCACTGAAAGGGCAAGTTTCAAGTTCTTCCTACACTTTTATTTGAAAACAAAACCATTCCGGAACGGTTTCTTTTTAAAATAAAAGTATAGGAGCTGTAAAAGGTAATTTAAAAAAGTACTGGAGCACCGCTCCCGACCGCTCCCTCTCACTTCGACCACTGGCTACAACCCTTATTGAGAACTGGGAAAGACATTGGGGAACCAGCTAGGAGAAGGGAGTCATTCTCATAGCCCCACGATAACTTTGTGTAATTGTTTATTTTCTGTCGGATTACGGAGAATCTGTAACTTTTATAGACCTTTTGCTTGGAACAACCCGAAAGGTGTTTGGACACTTTACATCCGGGAGAAGGGAGTCATTCTTCTGGATTACAAATCATAGCTGGACGTTATGGTGTTTGATTGTAGTAACTGGAGCCTGTGGGCAGGGACTCTGTTTTCTTCTGCCCCCCCCCATCGTCATAGCCAGGGGGGATTCATTGTTTTTCCCCCTACCTCTCGTAAGAGGCAGAGGGGTGTAGGGTGCCAGAGGACCGGCTCCTACGTGGTTTTCTGAGAGCCTTGCAGGAGGAGGGGATTCAGTCTCTTCTTGGCAGGGGGTGCCCCCTTTCTCTTCCTCATGCTCGGACGGCTCTTCCTGCAGCCTCTGCGATTCCCTGAGGTCGACTGATTTCAAGGGCAAGTAATTGGACAAAGAAGTCACAGCGGATGTCCTTCTTTGGGTGTTCCATTATATGGGGTTTCCAGACTCTGCACCCCGTCTGCTCTGGCTGGAGGGTTTTGGCCCCCTCTGCCCCAGTTTAAACGCACTCTCGAGAAGGAGCTCCCGCTTCTCTCTGAAATGAAGACTGAGATTTTGAGGGAGTGGATTGATCCATACAAATCAGCGGTCCCCAGGTTCCTTGCCAAGCTGTATCCCTTGCAGGGGGAAGAGGTGGCCCTGCCACAGGTGGGTCTGGTGGATGACATCATTCCCAGTCTGGTGGGGAGTTCGTCCTTGGCCGATTCTCTTTGGGACCCCACGGATCGTAACATGGATGCCTCCTTTAGGACGGCTTATGGTGGGTCTCATTTGGCTTTGCGGGCTGCCAGTTATGCCTCGTACACAGCAGAAGCTGCCCTTCGGAGTGTGAAGTCCACCCTGAAGGTTGCAGGGGAGGGCTCAGACCCTGCACCCCTTCTGCAGGCTATCAAGTCTCAGGTGGAGTTTTTTTTGGACTTAGCATATGATGGTGTGAAGGCGGCCGCCATGTCCATGGGATCCATCGTGGGGGGTCGTCGAAATGTTCTTACAAGGGATTGGAAGAAGGATGCACGAAAGAAGTCTACTGCCATGAAAATTCCCTTTGAAGGACCGATGCTGCTTGGGCATTCCCTGGAGGACAAGGTCCATAAGGTCTTCAAGGCAGACTAACATGCTAGCCAGCTGCGTAGGAAGTCTGCCCCTGCTCGCAGGGGTTCTGCAGGGCTGGCTGCCCCTCCCCAGTGTACACACTCCCACCCTCGGGGTCACACACAGTCTGTGCCTGGGTGGAAGTGGCACTTGGGTCCGGTCTCAACCCCCTAATCAGCAGAAGTCCTGACGCCGGGCCTGTCGGGGGCCGCCTGACATTCTTTTGGAACCAATGGTCCTGGCTCTCGGGGGATGCCTGGGTCAATCGTCTGGTGAGATGGGGGTACAAGTTGGAATTGGTCTCCCCTCCTGTTCCATCTGGTCTGATCTGGATGCCCCTGCCCAGTTGCCCTGGCAATAGGTTGGCCATGCGGCGGGCACTCTGGGAACTTCACTCCAAGAGGGTCCTTTGGCAGGTGCCACCATCGGAGAGGAATCTGGGGGTTTACGCCATTGTCTTCCTGGTGCACAAACCTTCAGGGTCCTTTCGTCTGATTATAGACCTCAAAGTCTTGAACAAGCACATTCTGTCTGAGAGGTGCAAAATGGAGTGTCTTCAGCGGGTCATTCCTCTGGCAAAGTACTCAGATTTCCTGGTTTCTTCAGGACGCTTACCTGCATGTTCCCATTTGGTCTGCCCATCAGAATTCTCTCAAGTTTACGGTGGGCAAGGATAATTTCCAGTTCTGGATCTTGCCATTCGGTCTGAAGTCAGCTCCCCGGGTCTTCACCAAGGTTCTGGGGCCGGTCGTCGCTGCCCTGCACCTTTGGGGGATTCAGGTATTCCCATATCTCGACGACTGGCTCCTGAAGGCTTGATCGAGGGTTCTTCTGTTGTGACACCTGGAGTCTACTTGTGCTCTGCTGACCTTGATGGGGTTTCTTATAAACCATACAAAGTCTCATCTGCAGCTCTCACAGGATCTTCAGTTCATTGGGGTCAGCTTTTGGACTGCTGGGGGGCGTGTTCTTCTTACTCTTGTCAGAGCTCAGACACTGCAGGATTGCCTGGTGCATCTTCAAGCTCGGGAGTCAGCCCCAGCCAGGGACTTTCATCAGGCTCATGGGTACATGGCGGCGTGTGTCTTCCCTGTTCCCTGGGCAAGACTTCACCTACGTCCCCTGTTGCTCCATATCCACAGTTTCTGGAAGGAGTCATCTCTGGGCTTCGAGGCTTCCAAACCTGTGGGTCCCTCCCTCAGGGTCCAGCTTCGTTGGTGGCTGCACCTGGCCAATCTGTTATTGGGGTTCCGCTTTGTCTGCCCTCTCCGTTCATTGTTACCACAGATGTCAGCCTGGTGGGGTGGGGGCAGTGGCCCTGGGTTGGAAGCTGCAGGAGAAGTGGACCCGGGGAGACGCGGCACTGCCATTGTGGTGTGTATCAACTGCCATCGGAGCTCTTGGTCTTTGGGGTCTCTTTCCTTTCCCCTCTGGACTTGGGCAGAGTCTCATCTTCTGTCGCTTTCTGCTTGTTGCATCAGGTGCCGGGACAATATGGTGGCAGATCGCCTCAGTTGTGAGTTCCCCTCGGGGGAGTGGGTGCTGCGGGAGGTGGTCTTTCGGGGGGTCTGCAGGGTTCTGGGGACTCCTTGGGTGGATTTGTTTGCCTCTCCCCTGTCTGCGAAGGTCTCCTGGTTTTTGTCCCGGTTTCCCTCTCAGGGGTGTTGGAGGTGGATGCTCTGACCTCCCTGTGGCCGCGGGGCTCCTGTATGCCTTTCCGTCCCTCCGCCTCATTCAGAAGGTGTTGCTGCGCATCCAGAACTCTCGGGAGGTGGTGATCTTAGTTGCTCCGTTTAACCTTGCAGGTGCTGGTTTCCCCTTCTCCTGGACATGGCTGTCTCCCCCAAGTTGTCTCTTGCTGGGAGTCTTGATCCGGTGGTGGGCCCCTTAGGGGTGGAGGATCCCAAGAACTTGGTCGGGGGGCTTGGAAGCTGAAAGGGCACACCTAGTTTCTGGGGGGCTCTCTGATGAGGTGTCTGGGTCATGGCGGTTCCCCCTCCTTGGGTTCTGGGGCTCCTGTGCTGCATTTTCTTCAGGATGGGTTTAACTTGGGTCTCTCTGTTTCCACTTTAGGGGCTCAGTAGGCTGCAATTCGTGCCTTTGGGGTCCGGCGGTTTTGGTCACTCCTTGGTATGTCACCTTCGCCTTTTTCTCTTATGCGGCCTGTCCTTGTTTCTGGTCTGTCCTCCTGGGATCTCCCACTGGTCCTTCGGGATCTGCTGTCCCTTTGAACCTATGTCTGAAGTTTCCCTTCAGGTTCTCACGTTGAAAGTAGTTTTCCTGGTGGCTATCACTTCGGCGTGGCGGTTGGGGGAGCTTGGTGCTCTCTCCTGTGAAGCACCATACCTGCTGGTTTACTCCAATGTGTTGTTTCTTAAGTGCCACCTGTCTTTTCTTCCTAAAGTGGTTTCTAAGTTTCACCTTGCCCAGGAGATTGTTCTTCCTTCCTTTTTCGCTCTCCCTCCTCCCCGGAGGAGGTTTGTTGGGCTGCTCTTGATGTGCAGCGGGTGGTTCTGCTCTATTTGGAACGCACTAGGGTTTTTCGTTCCTCCCCTAGCCTCTTTGGTACCTTTGGGGGGGCAGTCCCCGCCGGAAGGCGTCTGTGCCCACCATCAGCCGTTGGCTCCGGGATGCTATTGCTTTAGCTTACTCATCTGTGGGGTCTCCCCTTCCATTTGGGGTGCAAGGCAGGTCCAGTAGGGGGTGTTAAGTTCCGCCCTGCGTCCCGCTACGCGGTGACGCAGGGCGTCCTAAATAAAAGCCCCGCCCCTGCGTTCGGGAGGCAGTTCCGGGGCCGACCAGCAACCTGTGTGGGTGTATGATTCTTCGGCTCCCACTGGAGCTGCGCAACAGGCCGCGCGGCCTACCAGCATTCTGCCAGCCCCCGCGCGCGCAGGCCGAGGGCTGCCAACATAACAATGGCGACAAGGATGGGATGAACTCCACTACACGCTCGGTGTTTTGAAGGCACCCTAACGCCCTACAGCCATCGCGGCGAAATTTTTGGACACACGGTGGGGGTGGAATCACACACGTGATCCCCCACCCCAAAAAAAAAAAAAAAATTTCTCTCTTCCTTCTCTCTGCCACTCCGTTTTTCGCCCCATCCACCATGACCAAAGCTCTTCCTCTGGGCACTGGAGAACCTGGTGGCATCTGGCATCCAACACCAGAGGGCAGCAACACGGAGTGATGGGAGCGCCAGGCCCTGAACTGTCCCACACAGCGCCTGGGAACGGCAGCACCTCCAAGGTAGGCCCGACGTCGCGGCGCTGGTGGTCATCGGAAGAACTCACGACAACACCGATCAGGTCCACGCCAACATGGCGGCCGGCACGTCCACGCCTGGGCCCAATTGCGGCGAACCTGTCCATGACGTCACCTCCACCTCGCACACACGGGAGTTCGTCGACACTGGTCCAGCCGTTTGACCCATTCATGGATCCATCATCGAGCGGACCCAGATGGCAGCTGTGGATTCAGAAATTTGAGATGGCGATGGAGTGCAAAGAGATTACGGCGCCCAGGAAAATGAAGGCACACCTACTACTCAGCGTGGGTGACGAGGTACTGCGCATTTTCAACTCCCTGAACGTTGATGATGGCCAGGATGCATACCAAAGCGCGAAAGATGCCCTCACGGCTCATTTTCTCCCTCAACTAAATCTAGACTATGAGACGTTTCTCTTCTGCACCACCTTACAGGCAGCAGAGGAAACCCTTGATGCATATCACACCCGTCTGAGAAAGCTAGCCATGTCCTGCGAGTTCACGAACGTGGAGAGGGAGATCAGGAGGCAAATCATCAACGGGATACACTCGGAAAAGCTAAGGCGCCTGATACTTAACGAAAAGGGTATTCCCCTACAGCGGATCCTTGAACTAGGACGTCAAAGGGAACTGGCCCACACCAGAGCGGCCAACATGGAGGCCACGCTACACAGGCTGCAACCTGCTCTCAACACAGCTATGGTGGCCCGGATCACCAACAGACAATCCTCGAGGGACGACAACAGTGGAGGTTACGGCCAAAACAGGTGGCAACCGCGCATTCCGGGGCCCACAGAGTGCGGCTGGTGCGGTGGCCCACGTAATGGCCGTCGCAACTGTCCTGCTCAAGGCACCACATGTGGAGCATGCGGCCGGAAGGATCATTACGCAAAGGTATGCCGATCAGCGGACACCCCCATACAGCCCCCACAAAACCCGCCGGAGAAGAACGCGACCAAGAAAAAGAAGCAAGCCAGCGCCAGAAGGGTCGCAGTGGCCAACTCTTCCACGGAGGATGAAGGGGATGATGTCTCGGCGATGCAGCAGGACCCCACCAAGGACATCGAGAGAAAAGGGAGGAAAGTATACCTGGTGTCTGCACTGTGCCAAGGTCGGGCACCACGAAGAAAAGCCGTCCGAAGGCGCAAGTGCATGGTCACCATCCAAAACCAGTGCATTCTCATGACCATCGACACAGGCGCCTCGGTGAACGTCATGCCCGAAAGCATTTTCCAGACTCTAAACCCTACACCATAGCTGAAAAGCACAGACACTCTGTTGTATGCATACGGCAGTCGAAAGCCCCTGCCGGTGATTGGCAGGTTCCGCACTACGCTGGAACACAGAAAAAATAGACTATGGTCCAAGGTCTATGTCGTGAAGGCAGGAATTGAGAGCCTCCTGAGTGGGGACGCAGCGGAGGACCTGGGAGTGGTCCAATTCATCTGCCATGTCAACGAAGACAAGGAGGTGGAGCAGATGCTGAACCAATACCCTGACTTGCAAGAGGGAATAGGCTGTTTAAAAGGGAAAACCATCAAACTTCATATTGATGAAACAGTGCAGCCGAAAGCCGTTAGGCACCGGAGAACACCATTCCACATGAGAGAACAAGTGGAGCAGGAACTCAAGGCATTGGAAGAAGCGGGCATCATTGAGGAGGTCACAGGGCCCACACCGTGGGTCTCTCCAATGGTGGTGACACGGAAGCCTAAGCAGCCTGGAAAGGTGCGGATCTGCATAGACATGCGTCTCCCCAACACTGCCATTAAAAGAGAACGCCACATCACCCCAACGATCGACGTAATCGTGGCTGACCTCACAGGGTCGTGTGTATTCTCAAAGATTGATCTCAAGGTGGGATATCATCAACTCAAACTCCACAGAGACTCTCGCTACATTACAACGTTCTCGACGCATTTGGGGCTGCGGAGATACAAACGCCTAAGTTTCGGAATATCGTCTGCTGCTGAGGTATTCCAGCAAACCATCCAGGAGGTCATCAGAGGCAACCCTGTTGTCCTCAACGTGAGCGATGATATTTTGATTCACGCCCCCGACAAAGAAATACATATCAAGAGGCTTCACGCTTTACTGGGCAGACTACAAGATGCTGGGCTCACAATACACCGGGAGAAGTGTGAGTTCCTCAAATCGGAGATCACTTTTTTCGGGTACAAGTTTGGCAGCACAGGCATCTCCCCTGACCTGCAGAAGGTCGCAGACATTCAGGCTGCAAGCCCACCGATGACCCCCACAGAAGTGCGCAGCTTCCTAGGCATGGCCACCTACTGCGGGAGGTTCATCCGAAACCTGGCCACACTATCTGAGCCGTTGGGGGAACTCACCAAGGCCAACGTCAAGTGGGATTGGGGGCAGACATGCCAGGACGCGTTCGAGAGCATCAAGGACTCCCTGTCCGCCGACACCAAGATGGCCTACTATAGCACCGAGCTGCCCACAGAACTGTTCGTGGATGCAAGCCCCGTGGGGCTCGGAGCCATCCTAATACAAGTCACGAAGGAAGGGGAGAAGAGACCGATAGCATATGCATCGAGAGCCCTCACAGAGACCGAACAAAGGTACTCATACATCGAAAAGGAGGCCATCGCTGTGCTGTGGGGGTGCCGGCATTTTCACCTCTACTTATATGGGCGTCGGTTCACGACGATCACGGACCACAAGCCCCTACTACCCATTTTCATGGGGACGTCAGCACACCCTCCGGAACGAATCACCAAGTGGTTACTACACCTCCAGCAATATGACTTTGATCTCATCTACCAACCGGGCAGCGGAAACCCGGCGGATTTTCTCTCCAGGCATCCGCGAGAGGCCACCCAACAAGAGATCCAAGTAGCCGCAGAGACGGAGGAACACATATGTCAAGTGGTGCACGCGATGAGACCCAAGGCGGTGAGCATCGAGGAAATCGAGGCGGAAACGCTCAAGGACCCGTGTTGTGACTTAGTGAAGGATGCCATCCTCTCAGGTGACTGGAAGACCTTCATGAGACACACGCACAACAGAACAGCGGAAGCAAAAGGGTTTTTGTCCGGCATATTCACAGTCCGGCAAGACTTGTCAATCACAGAAGGTGGACTGATACTAAGAGGAAACCGCATCGTAATCCCTCTCAAAATACAAGACAGGATAGTGGCCCTAGCGCATGAAGGACACCAAGGACTGGTAAGGACAAAAGCCTGTATTCGGCACCGAGTATGGTTTCCCCAGATCGAGGAGCGGGTCGAGACACTCGTTAGCACGTGCCTATCCTGTCAGATAACGGGGGCCCCGCCAGAACCGGAACCAATCATATCAGCAGAACGTGGACGCACTCGCTGGGAGGCCATCAGCAGTGACTTTTGCAAGCTACGAGAGGGCCTCCACCTGTTGGTGGCCGTGGATGATCACTCCCGATACCCGAAAGTTGAGATAGTTGAATCCACAGCAGCTGAAGTGGTCATTCCGGCCCTAGAGAAAATGTTCGCAACTCACGGGCTACCAACCTCAATCAAAAGCGACAACGGGCCACCGCTTACGGGAGAGGACTTCAAAAATTATCTACAGGACCTCAATGTAAAATATCATCATATCACACCAAGACACCCCCAGGCAAATGGGGACGTAGAAAGGTTTATGAGAACCATCAACAAGGTGCTCAGGGTGTCCAAGGCGAACGCCAGCCCCTGGAAGGTTGACCTCTTCCGATTCCTCCGGAACTACCGGGTCACGCCCCATAGCACAACCGGCATACCACCAGCGGACCTCATGTTTGGCACTGTCATTAGATCTTCGATCCCGCATCACCCAAGCAGGACCCCGGACGCGGTCAACGAGGAACGCACAGAAAGAAGGAGAAGGGATGCTAACGCACACATGAGTGGCAAGCGGAGAGCGAGGCCGTCCCATCATCAAGTGGGTGACCAAGTCATCATGATACGAAACCCCTCCAAGTCAAAACTTGATACCAGGTACGAGGAACTTCCATGTACCGTCAGTGACCGGCATGTGACCGGGATGGTGACTGTGACACGAGGACGCCGTCAAGTGACGAGGAATTCGTCATGGTTCAAGGCCGTACCCCGTACCCTTTGGACCGATAAGGAGGGCCATCGGGAAGGCGAGGATACTCAGCCCAGCGAAGAAGAGCCGGAGGCCATCCCTGAGGAGACAGGAGCGGGGGATGGAACCTGGGAGCTGTTGGATGCACCCGGCCTCGAGGGCCCGAACAGCGAAGGTGAACCAGAGCATGAAGCAAGGGGGAGTGCTCCCCGAGAAGGGCGATACCGGCTGAGAACAACGACGAGACCGCCAGCCAAGCTAAGTGACTATGGGCCTCATTATGACCCAGGCGGTAAGGGGTTTACGGCAGCGTAAACAGCGCCGACCCTTACCGCCTGATTCCGAGGTCCCTTAGCGCCATGGAGGATTTAACACCTGATTTTAGCAGGTGTTAAAATCCATGGCGCTAAGGGACCTTGTTGTTAATTACGCCACCGTAATTTACGGTGGCGTAATTAACGCCTTCCCCACTCCCATTATGCCCTATGGGGCAAAAATGGGAATGGGGAAGGGTAAATGGGGATTGGGTACTTACCGCCCCGCCAACCTCGGAATGGGGCGGTAAGTCCGCCAACCACCATGGCGTAAACATAGTTTACGCCATGGTGGTAAAGGTACGACCCAGGCGGTAACTTACCGCCTGGGTCGTATTGAGGCCCAATGTGTGGTAATTAGTGCCCCGGTGCCATGAACCCCAATGGCAGGGTAGCTGGGTGTCGAAGACTGTAAGTTCATGTTGGACTTCGCCGTTGTTGGTAGTTAGCGTTATGTTTGTTTGTTTTATAATAAAGGAGGAATGTTAAGTTCCGCCCTGCGTCCCGCTACGCGGTGACGCAGGGCGTCCTAAATAAAAGCCCCGCCCCCACGTTCGGGAGGCAGTTCCGGGGCCGACCAGCAACCTGTGTGGGTGTATGATTCTTCGGCTCCCGCTGGAGCTGCGCAACAGGCTGCGCGGCCTACCAGCATTCTGCCAGCCCCCACGCGCGCAGGCCGAGGGCTGCCAACATAACAGGGGGATGGCTGTGTCCTGGGCTGAGGCCTGTGGTGTTCCTATCCAGGTAATTTGCTGTGCCTCCACCTGGTCTGATCCGCACACTTTCATTAACCACTACCGTTTGAATCTGTACTGCCGGGAGGCGGGGGCCTTTGGGGTGGGTGTGGTGAGTGTGGCTCTCTTGTGAAATACCTTGTTGCTACAGTCTGGATTTGTGTATTTCAATAAATTGGTGTTGGTCGGGTTGCATTTTCCATTTGCCTTTTGGTGTTTTTCTTTGCACTCGGCCCATTCTCTCTGGAGTTGGCACTCCTCATTGATAAGTGTTGGGACGAGGAAGAGTGGACATGGAGGTACTGCTCAGGTTACTTACCGGTAATCTGTATTACTCCTAGTCCTTCTTTTCCTCGTCCGCCCCTCCCTTCCCCATACTGAATGGGCCTATTGGGCGGTATTACGTACTGTTGGGTCTTGGGGAAGGCAGGTCTTTATAGCTGGAGGTGGGAGGGGAAGCAGGCAGGCATCTGAAGAAATTAGAAGTAGAAAGAAGGTTCCTGTGTGGAGGTGGGACACCTCATTGTTAAATGCTGGGACGAGGAAAAGGATAGGAGTAATGAAGATTACCAGTAAGTAATCTGAGAATTTGACATGGAGCTATCATTTCTCGCCATTTCTGCCACGAGCACCCCAAAACGACACACCTAATGACTATGACATTTAATTCCACTATATGTGTGAGACTTCTGCTTCTTCCATCATTTTCCCCTTCTAATAATCTGCCCCCTTCCCTCTGTTCGATCCTTTCCTTTGTAGTTGACAACCAATTTAATTTCTTTTAATGAAGTGTCACGCTTGCTTTCTTTTCATTCCTTGTTCTGCTTTCTGTCTCCCTCCCTGGCTGGTCTCCCCTTTCATTTCTGCATCCTCTTCTTGGTTTCGCCTCAGCATAAACCCACCATTCGCCCCTCCTTCCAGGGCCTGCAGCTTGAGCAGAAGAGCCTAGGCTGGATCCTAATTGCCACTTGGCGGTTGTGATGGCGATACGAGGTGACACGTGGAGAGCGTGGAGTTGCGGCCATCCCGCTGCATATTCCCTCTGTCAACGTGCATCAGGGAAGATGTCAACGCGCAAGAGCGGCAATGCCCGGCCTGGTGCAGGACGCAGCCCCGTGACAGGCGGCGCTGCGGAGCGCTGGGCTTAGCAGCGGGTGCACCCTGCGCTACCTGTATTGCTAGGCGCTGGCCTAGGATGTACCAGTATAACCCCACAGTGTCAGCCTGTGTCTTCATAGGCTCGTCGCCCTAACACACATCGACAGTGGGGAAGATCACCCCAGCCAGGACCCAAATCCGAGACGGTGCGCCACCTCTCTCTGTACCTGCTACTGCGCACATTTTTAGGAACGTATTACTGTATTCATTTAGAATTTCTTTAATTAGGAACGGGAAGACTTTACATTAAATAATCACTCATTTTGGTCAGAACACGTTCCTAGTAAATAAACATGCCTTGTACTGCACAAGTATCTACATATATGTAGCAGCTGGAAGTACCCCACTAATTTTCTTTGAGATATGATTTTACATGTTTCCGAATTAATTAGCAGTAGCATAATATTCAAATACTGCTATCTATGTCCTATTATTACACCATCTAGGTGTTAAGCAAACAAAACAAGAAGAGAAAACTGCTACGTTCCCTTTAATGTGTGTTATATGCCATAGTGGTACAACTTTGTTGGTGACTCTGTCAGTCAGGAATAAATTTGCCTCTCCTGTCAGACAGATCCTCGAAGGGCTAGCTCCAAGGGGCCTCTTCCCTCCGGCAGCAGAAGCCCTTACACTGGGCCTTGCTAAAACCCTTACAACAGGCCTTTCAGAAACTCTTGCACCGAGCCTTGCAGGCACCCTTGTACTGGGCCTTGTGGAAAACCTTGCACAGGGCCTTTCAGAAACCCTTGCACAGATCTTGCAGACACCCTTGCACCAGGCCTTTCAGAAATTCTTGCACCGGACCTTGGCGACACCTTTCTACCAAGCCTTGTGGAAACCCTTGCACTGTGTCTTGCGGAAACCCTTGCACTGGGCCTTGCAGAAACACTTGCACCAGGCTTTGCAGAAACCCTTGCAAGGGGCCTTGCAGAAACCCTTACACCAGGCTTTTTTCGGAAACCCTTGCACCAGGCCTTGCGGAAACCTTGGTACCGGGCCTTGCGGAAACCCTTGCACCGAGCCTTGCAGAAACCCTTGCACCATGCCTTGCAGAAACCCTTGTACCAGGCCTAGCAGAAACCCTTACACCAAGCTTTGCCAAAACCCTTGCACCGGGCCTTGCTGAAACACTTGCACCAGGCCTTGCAGAAACCCTTACACTGGGCCTTGCAGAAACCCTTGCACCAGGCTTTGCCAACACCCTTGTACTGGGCCTTGTGGAAACCCTTGTCCCAGCCCTTGATTTCCAGTTGTTAAAGTGCTGAGAGATCCATTGTTCCTAATACAGACTTACAGGCCATACAAGTAACTGAACAACACGTATGCCTGTTCACGCCAGACTGAAGTGTCATAGCGCACAAACGTATGCATTTAATAGGCATCATGATTCATGTGGAAAGCTATGTCCCTTCTAACACGCCTCTAACAATTCATATTAATGCCTCTCACTGTGGCGGTGTACAGAATTCTCAATATGCTCGTACACGTTAATGCCTCTCGAATCAACATTGCACAGTGAATTCTTATTCATTAGCAGTTACATCATTCGTTAGAATATACAAGGGCAGCTATTGTTGTGCACTTCCTTCTGGGCATGCGGTAATCTGGCAGTAGCATGGTCAGGAAGGCAGTTATAGCTAAACTGGTCTTTCCACCCCTGCAAGACTGCCGGTACATCTATGCAGTGTTTTAAAGCTAATGTTTTTAAGCGTTTTTCAAAATACAATAAAATAATAGGTTGAAAAAGGGATAGCGGAAGTGAAAAAGATAAATGGGGCTAAGCGGCATCTCCCCCTAACACCCACCCCTTTTGTAGAAAAAAATAAAAAAGCAATAGCTCAAAAAGTAAAGAATACAACTGATGCAAAGACTACCAGCAGTCTGGCCATCAATGTAGTGCTATGGATTCGACTGAACTGCAAACCAAGATGAAAGGCAGTGTAATCATGGAAGAGAAGAGATGCCCAAGATAAAGAAGATCAAGAAAACAGGTTTCTCAATTCTCACAGAACTCTAATTTGGGGGATGAACCTTAGTTGTATTGAGGAGATTCCCTATTTGCTCTACCTTGTGTTCCACTTTACAACACAAACATAAGACAACAACAAATCACTGACACCCAGAAAAAGGCCGGCACTTCTTCAGGAGTCTGAATATAGATGAGGGGTTGATGAAATGTGAGCTCTTCCTTGGCTCATTCTCTTAAAATTCATCTAGCACTTCTTCAGGAGTCTGAATATAGATGAGGGGTTGATGAAATGTGAGCTCTTCCTTGGTTCATCCTCGTAAAATTCATCTAGCATGTTGTCAGACTTTCACAGCTGGTATGGTCACAATTGTTTGGTACTCGCTTGTCCTTCTCACTTTTTTTTTGTATACCCGTTGTATTGTTTTTGTTCTAACACAGTAATAACAACGCTTTAACCACAATTTCAGGCTGAAAGAGTCTTCAATCACGCCTTTAACCACACCAATCGTTTCAGACATTTCCCTACCCGTTACCCGATTCCACCTCCTATCCCCCATCTTGCCTTCCTGTACTCCCTTCCTCTCTGCCCTTCCGGGATCTTTTACAGTGACCCTTCCGTCTAAGACCATCTTGCCCCCCCACCCCTGGCCGGCCCTTCAATGTACCCCCCGCAACTTACTAGGTCCCACCCCTCCCATATCCTTTGACATTTCTCTTTGCATCCCCTATTCCTAAACACAATTTCTTCTAGTGCCCTGCAGCGATCCATCCTGTCCTTCCATTTGGTCACTGTTAGCACCTCTGCTACCCCCAATTTGGTTGCCAGATCTCTCTTTGCCACCGCCAGTCCCATATGAACATTGCTTTTATTTCGCCGGAAGCTCACTTCCACCCCCAGGACCTGGAGTAATGTGAATTTGGGACAGCGTGGTGTCTCGCATATCACCACCCAAGTCAATACCCTCAAGATTCAGTCCCAGAACTCCCTGATTTTGATGCATCCTCACGTCATCTGTGGAACCTCCTCCCCATCAGCATCAGACTCGCCCAATGCTCCTACAATTCAGAAAATAACTCAAGACCCACCTCTTCAAGGAATCTGTCTGCCTCAACACCTAGGCCATCACATCGCCCCACGTGTCACCTGACTCGCTAGATGCCGGCAGCCCCTCTCCTCCCTGCCACCCGGTACAGCTGTACCCCTCCTCTGTGCCCCTCAGTATCCTACCCCCTGCTGTATATCTGTTCTGTTGTTGCCTCTGAAAAGCATTCCGTTATGCATCTTGACTGTTGTATACCTCTGTAATTCGCTCTGTTATGTATCTGTATTGTTGTTTTCTGCTCTGCCCATCATGTGTAAGTCGATCTTTGAGTAATAAACTCTATGCAGTGTCTTATGTTGCTTTAGTCTCCATCTCGTGGACACATAAACCTCCCTTACAGCCATCAGGACGTCCACCCATTCCACCACCTCCAGCTCCCCTAGGGCCTTTTCCCACTTGGTTCTGACTTTGAACATCCTCGAGGATGTAAAATGATTAATCGTCGGATATAGTGTTGTGATCGCTTTCCATTCCAACCTTTCGGTGAGGAGGTTAACTTCCAGGGGTGTGTGTTCTGGGTTGTTGCATTCCCTCTCAAATTGACTCTGTATAGCATGCTGAAGTTGCCCATATGTGTATAAATCCCTTTGTTGCATCACTAAGTTACTACACAAGTCCTGAACCAGCACCCGCCCCACCTTTATGAAAACATCCCCCTATTTTGGTAATTCCCTTATAGATCCAACTTATTTGCCTGCCCAGTTTGTACACTTCTGGAACCGTAGGGTTCACCCATAGTAGTGAACATTTGGTTATGACCCCTTTATGTCCCATTGCATTAAGATCCCCTTTTCTGACCTCTATGACCCTTCTCCCTGCCGGTGGTATGTCCCTTCACCCTGGGCTCCCGTATAGTACTTGCACTGGGGATCTGTTTCCCATTAATGTTACTTCCATGCGATCTGTAGCTGCACTCACCAAGACCCAATCATTCACTACCACAAGCTGAGTCGCCCATTCATATTTACGTATGTCCAGTATGTCCAGTCTCCCTTTCCAGACTGAGTTGGTCAGCAGCGTTAAGGCTATCCTTGGGTTACCCTTCCCCCATATAATTTCGCAGAGCATTGAATTAATCCTTCAAACACTGACTTGGGAACCTTCACTGGCGTGTTTTGTAGTATATATAGCAGTCTGGGGAGCGTGATCATTTTAAACAGATTTGCCCTCCCTCTGTGGGTTAGAGGTAGCGTCTCTAAGTGCTTGGCATCCTCCTGTAACCTCTGCTAGACCGGTTCCAGGTTGTTCCAGAGGAATCCCTGCTCATCCTTATGGACCCTAATCCCCACATATGTAAAGGGGTCTGTGGTGACCCAGTGAGGGCAACTTCCTGGCACTACTTGCATCTTGCCTTGTGCTGGTACGAGCACCAATTTGCCCTAGTTGATCCTCAGACCACTATGCCCCATAAACTCTCGGATCATCTTGAATGCTCTCAGCCAGAGGTTTCCGGGTTACTTGGGCAAGTCATCTGCATAGGGGGATATATAGCCCCGGCAAGGCAAATCCCTTATATTGATGGTGTGGTCTAATTGTCTCTGCCAATGGTTCGATCGCTAGAAGAAACAGCAGCAGAGAAAGCTGACAACCCTGGCTGGTTCTTCGTTTTAGTGGGAAACTGTTAGAAGTGAATCAGTTCACCCTGACCCGAGCCTTAGGATTTGTATAGAGTTGTTTTACCCATTCGTTATATTTCTCCAAAACTGGCGTTGTCCATCACTGCACACAGGAATTTCCATCTGACGAATCAAAAGCCTTTTCCGAGTCTATTGCCATAGTGACATGCAGGCCCATCAATGTCCCCACTCTTGCTATAGCGTTATGTAGCCTTCAAATATTAATTTGTGTAGTGCTCCCGGTTACAGAACTGCACTGATCCAAGCAAATCAGTCATCCTATCGCCTTGATTAACCTGTTCACCAGGATTTTTAACAGCAATATCTGCCCGTCCGAAGAGCATAATTCCCTTGGCTTCCCGTTCTTGTGTAGTATCACTATAGTCGCGAGTCTTAAGTCCTCCAAGAGCGTTCCCTTTTCTGTGCATTCTGTAAACATTCCCCACATCTGTTTGAGCACACTCTTCTCCAGGCTTTGTCAACATTCAATTGGAAACCCATTCGGCCCTGGTGTTTTCCCTGTGTGCAATTGTCCGAAGGCCTCCTTTACTTCCTGTACTGACACTTGATCTCCTAGTCGAGGTAGCTGTATTCACTCTAAATATTCCATCGTCTTCCTCTTACCAGGCCCCTGAACCTCACTGAACAGCTCCTGATAGTAGCAGGCAAATTCATCAGATATCCAACCTCCCCTAAGATAACCCCCTTCCTTGCGCGCCTTCATCTATCTAATCCATCTTGAATCCTCCTCCTATTTTTCTAATCAGGCCAACATTTTCCCCACGTTGTCGCCTGTTTTGTATACTCTGGCCAGGGACTCCCATTGCGCTTGTTTTACCTCATCTGTAGCTAGTCTCTTGTGGCGAGTCATTGCTTGCATTAGGTTCATCTTGGCCCTGGCCATTCTTTCCCTCCCATATATTTCCTCCTTCTCTTTAATGTCAGCTTCCAGCTCTGCCAGCTTTGCATGTATCTATGCCTTGTGACAATTAAGCACTGATTTGGTATTACCCTTGAAGAGCGCCTTATTGACTTGCCAAAGTGTACTCCTGCTCCCACTGTTCCTTCATTCAATGCGAAAAACTCCTCGGTTCCTTCCTTCATCACTGTTAGTATGTCCTCTTTACTGAGATAGTATGCATTGAACCTCCATGATCCCTGCCCCTTTAACTCCCTCCATGCTATCTTCACTAGAAGCAGGGCATGATCTGATATCCCCCTTGGTAAGTAGTCAGCCTCCATAGCTCGTCCCAGCCCTGTGCAGGGGAGAAAGATAACATCTATATGAGATAAAGGCGTGTGTGCCCCGGAATATAAAGAGAATCCACTCTCTCTTTGGTGCAGTTCACTCCATACATCTCTCATACCCATTGACTCTGGCAAACGTGGCCATGGGGGTCCCCGTTGTGTTGCCCTATCCAGTTCTCTACCCATCATGTCATTGAAGTTGCCTCCAGTATTGTCAAGTCTGCCCCATAACTAGCAAATTGCAGATGGAACTCTGCTACTAATCCCTGTTGTGGTGGGGATGGGGTGCATGCATTAATGGTCACTGACTCTCATCATTGATCCCTGTGATCAAAAGATACCACCCGTATGGACCCTTTTTTGCTATCTTGACATTCAGGGGAACAGTATTCCTTAGCATGATGGCTACCCCCCTTAATCCCCTGTAAAACCCTGCGTGTTCCACTGTTCTGTACTGCCCCATACCGCAGAATCCACAAGAGGTGCCCATCAGGTGTGTTTCTTATAGCAAAACTATATCAGCATTCAGTCTATTTAAGTATTTGTTAACCAGCCCTCGGTTTATTTTATCGTTCAGACTACTGACATTCCAAGTGAGGCATCTCACCTCCCTCATCCTGATATCCACCCCCATCGCTCGGTAATGACTTATCTTTTTATTGCATATGTCTCTTCCTGACTTTTTGGGGGGATGTTGAGGCTCAGAGAACCCTCCCTTGCCGTGACTCTTGCTGCTTGAACCATTTCAACTTTAACTTCAAACAACCCATATAAACTCCCCCTTCCCTATACTTCCCCCAACTTGAAGCATTTTTCGTCACTTATGAACAAAGGCCCATCCATTCCACCCCAAGGGTGTGGGGCGAGTTGTGTGGGGGGCTTTTCAGTAAATTGTCCTGCTCTGACTCTGCAGGGCCATAATCGTTCATGTTTCTGTCTATATTCATGTCAGATCACCAAAGTTCCTTTATTGCTTCTTTTCTTTCCATCTTTTTTCCCATCCGTCCCATCTCATGGTGGTTTACTTTCAACTCTGTTTTGATTGCTCTCCAAATCGTCTGCTTTCTGCTCTGTTTTCGAGGTTCTGTGTGCTTGCCCCCTTTGTTGGGGCCTGCAGATTCTGCCTGCAGATTCCCTGAGGACCTATTACCCTCAGTGTTGATGGGTATATCATAGAGTATCTGATCTCCTGTGCCCTCAGTTTTCTTTGCACTGCTTCTAATGTCTGTTGCTCTTTTAGCACCACCCTGGTGAAGTCCGGGAATATGGCCATCCTTGGCCCATAGATGTCCATTCTGCCCTCTTTCCGATCCTCCTGCAAAATCGTGTCTCTGTCTTGATAGTTGAGCAGTTTCGCTATTACTTGTCTCAGCGGGCTTCCCGGCAGCATTGCTCTACGCAGCACTCTGTGTGCCCTTTCTATGGAGAAGCTTGACTGCCCCTTTGGTCCCACCCACTACTTTATCTATTTTTCCAGGAACAGCTCCATTGTGGGCCCATGTACCTTCTCTGGGAGGCTGCTGATCCTTATTTTACTTTTTCTCGTCCTCCCTTCTGCATCCTCCACCCAATCCTCCAGCTGACTCCAGCTCTTAAGCAATGGTTGCACCTTGGCTTGTGAGGAGGGCAGTACATCTTCAATCTCGGAAATTCTCTTCTCCATTTCTCCCACTGCATATTTATTTTTTCTTGAGCGTTGTTCTCGCTTCATGCATAGCTCAGAGTATATCCTGTGTGGAGTGACTGACCTCCGTTGCTCCCTCCTGCTGCCTCTCCGTCTTACTCGCCTCCAGTTCGTGTATGGATTTGGGTCCACTCATTGCATATTGGTCGATTGTGAGCTGGTAGGTTCCCTTTTTATTCCTTTTTGTGTCCTTTTTCATTGTGGTTATGCTATTCAACCTCCCCTGCTCCTTAAATGATAGTACTAATGGTCCCCCTCCACCTGGGCATCAACTTGTTCAAGTTCTGAGGGATGGGGGACTGCTCTTCCCAGGCCCCGTCCCCAGACCTCAATTTTTCCCATCATGGATTTTCCATTCCTCCCAGGCCTTGAACTGTTGTGTCTCACCCGTTTCCTCTCATCGCTGTCTGTCCGGGAGTCTGCTGCATCATGCCACAGGAGACAGACCTTTAGTGGGATTCTGTAGGGCACCAGGCTTTCTCCCTAGGGGTTGGTTGTTGCGCCTCTCCTCTTTGTCCGATTCAGGGTGCTCTCCTCCCACTGTCCCACTTCGGTCCCTGCTGTCCCCACATTTCTCAACTCCCTCTCCTCCTAACCTGACTCTGCTTCCTTCTGTAGCACTATCTACGATGTTGCTCTGTCGCTCTCTGGCCTTTACCGACTCTGGAGTTTACCGGTGGTCATCATTTTTTGACATCCTGAGGCGTCCCTCAGAATCCAAAATGGCCGGCGCATCCACGGCCCGCTGGTGAGTGGGAGGAGCGGCTGAGGCAGATGATAGCACAAGCCTATGCTGCAGGCTCCGACACATCGAAAGGTGCCTGAGACGAATGCCAAGAAACCTCGGAGCCTAATGCTGTGGCTGCCCGGTCCCCCCATGCACCAATGAAGGTTGGGAGCAGAAACCGGAAGAAGGCCCCTGCTGAGGAATAAGAGCAGGACGGAGAGCCTACCTCCTATTTGCACAAGGTGAGCGCATTCACAGGTGGGAGGTTCACAGGGTAGTGGGGAGGGGGTGTGGATACCTACCAGTTCCCCAGATACTCACGTTTGCCCTGCATTCTTGATTCCATTCATAGACGCAGTCATCCCTGAAGAGGCAGTCAGGAATTTAGCACCGCACTGCGGTTCGAGGTGCTCCCGCAGAGCTAAGGTGAGCGTTACAGAATGCAAAGCCAGCTTTGAAACCTCTGCCTGAGCACCATGGAGACCTACGATACAGACCAATTAGCTCAGTTATTAGGGGAATTGCGGGCCGAGGTCCATGCTGCCCGGCAGGAAACAAACGCATTGCAGAGAGAATTAGTCATAAATAGAGGCCGGACAGAGGAGTTAGCATGTCAAATGCTACAGAATCAAGCTGGACAAGCCCCATTACCAGGGAGTCAACCCCCTCCTGCACCCTCAACAACCCCGGTGCAAGTAATTCTCCCATGGGCGGTGCCACTGGCCCCACCCGAACGGTATTCCCGGGATCCAAACAAATTTGCCGTTTTCATGAACCAGTGTCGTCTGCATTTTCTTTGTAGACCTGGGGCGTTTCCCAATGAGCAGTCTCGGGTCGCCTTTGTTTCGTCATACTTGGGGGGGGGGTAATGCAACGGACTGGTCCATTCCTCTTGTAAACCGAGATGACCCATTGTTGCGTAACTTCGCGGGTTTTCAGCGAGAATTAGAACAGCTGTTTGCCCGACACACCACGGGCCAGGCCCTAGACAATGAGCTCCTATCACTGCAACAGGGGAGTCAGGATCTGTTGAAATACATAGCCACATTTAACAGGTTGGTGGCAGAGACCACCTGGCCCAAGGAAAAAGGACCAACCTTTTTCACCGGGGGCTACGAGGAGAATTAAAGGACGTTCTTGCCCAAGTCGTTAACCCTCCAGATGATTGTGCAGAATTCATTGATCTCGTGGTACGACGTGATCACAGACTACAGGACCAAAAGACTGATCGGGCACGGTCAGAAGGAAGAACAATGTTTGCACGTCCGGGAGAACAGCATTCTCGCCAGTCAGAGAACCAACCAGAACCCATGCAGATCGGTGGGATACGGAGCCCATTGACCAAAGCAGAAAGGGAAAAGAGACGACGGCAGCAGCTGTGTTTGTATTGCGGTAAAGCAGGGCACTTCTTACATGCCTGTCCAGTGAAACCACCCAGGAAACCCATAGGAGCGTTGGACAGAGAAGAACCCATATCTGACTCGGAAAGCTGCAACACCTGGCAAGAGTAGAGGTCTGCTTGTCGATTAAGGAGAAGGAACTACAGACCTCTCATCTCGTCGTCCCAGTGATCCTGATCAGCCAACAGCAGCCAACTCGGATGCATGCCCTAGAGGCGTACATAGATAGTGGTGCAATAGGCAACTACATCGACCAGGACCTGGTGGGCCGAATTGGTCTCCTCACACATCCAAAAGTAATGTCGGAGAATGTTACGGCGGTAGATGGCACCCAGTTATCCTGTGAACCCATGACCCATTGCACCAAAACCGTAACACTCCTTTGCCAGGATGGCCACAGAGAAGACATTGGGGGTCATTCCGAGTTGGGCGGTAAAGGATACCGGTCACCGGTAAGGCGACCGGTGCCGGTAATCCCTTACCACCCAATTCTGAGGTCCCTTAGCGAGAACCACAAAGGACGTGTGGTTGGACCACACGTTCTTTACGGGTCCCGCTAAGTGGGCCCTATGGGGGCTCAAATGGGAATGGGGAATGGCTGGTTGAATGGGGACTTACTGGGTCCTCCAGGGCCGGAATGACCCGGTAAGTCCCCATCCAACCAGACCGGACCCGGTAATGGAAGCAGCCATGGCGCTATTAGTGCCATGGCTACCTCCAATCTCGGAATTAGGCACATTGCCTTCGACCTAATAAGCGCTCCCCAGTTTCAGATGATCCTGGGAGTCCCATGGTTAGAGGCCCATAACTCGCGTATCGACTGGCGTACAAGAGTGTTAACCTTCTCCGAGGAGTGCACCCGTTCCTGCTACACAGTTACTTATTCCCAGGAAAGACAAACCACATCAATGAAGAAAACCATGCTCGGCCTATTAGGCGTTCTACCCCCGGCATATGCTGATTTCCAGGATGTATTCTAAAAGGACCAAGCTAACACGTTGCCATCACACCGGCATATGGCTGTCAGATAGATCTCATCCCTGGTGCCCAGGTTCCATGTAGCCGCATTTATGCGCTAACCGAACAGGAGAATACTCACCTGAAAACATACTTAGAGCAGTACCTGGCAAACGGTTTCATTCGACCCTTTAAAACCCCAGCAGCCTCGCCTCTCTTCGTTTCCGAAAAAAGAGGGGGACCTGAGGGCTTGCATAGATTAGCGGCCGCTAAATCGAATAACAATAAAAAATTGATACCCTTTGCCGCTCATTCCAGAACTTCTAGACCAAGTGAAAGATGCACAGATCTACACCAAACTGGACTTGCGAGGGGCATACCACCTGGTACAGGTCAAAACAGGGGGTTAATGGAAGACAGCATTCCGGACAAAATACGGTCTTTACGAGTACCAGGTGATGCCCTTTGGGTTGTGCAATGCCCGGCTGCTTTTCAGAACTTCATGAACGATGTACTAAGGGACTTATTAGACGTCTGCGTCATGTCATGGTGTACATTGACGATGTCTTGGTATATTCCACCTCAGAATAAGAACATGTCAACCATGTACGGGCTGTTCTTGACAGACTCCGACACCATCGACTCTATGCTAAGCTAGAAAAATGTTCCTTTCATGTATCAGAAGTGGAGTTCTTAGGATTTATCCTCACCCCTCAGGGCATCAGAATTTACAACAAGAAAGTGGACGCAATTTCAAATTGGCCATAACCCACCTCCGTTAAGGGAATCCAGAGCGTTCTTGGCTTTGTGAACTTTTATCGCCACTTTATACCAGGCTTCTCTCAAGTGGTCCATCCAATCACATCCCTGCTACGAAAAAACAAACAATTTGATTGGCCCATAGAGGCAGAAGCAGCTTTTCAGGCCTTGAAACTGAAGTTCGACACCCACAACCTGACCTTCCTTACATAGGGCATAATCATGAGTCTGGCGGTAACCCATAAATGCAGCAGTAGTGCTATTACCGCTGCATTTAAGGGTCCACCAGATCATGGCCTGGGCAGATTTCCCCCCAGCTCTGAGTGGGTGGGGAAATCCGCAGCAAATGTGCTGATTTTCGGCGCTAATACCGCCGGTGGGAAATCCGCCGGCGGTAATAGCGCAAATTTTCCCCATTGGGCCCAATGGGGAATGAGGAATTCCCGAATGGGCCCAATGGGGAATGGGCACTAACCGTTCCGCCAAACCCATGGTCCGGTGCTAATAGCAACGGGGGTTTGGCAGTATGGCTAATAGCGCCGACGCCTCCAGCACCGCCATGGGAGCGGTCCGCTCACAGAGAAACCCCGAAACCGGCCAATTACATCCAGTTGCGTTCTGGTCGAAGAAGTTTTCTCCGGCTGAAATGAACTATGCAATTACCGACAAGGAGCTCCTCGCAATCAAAGAAGCCTTCAAAGAGTGGAGACATTACCTTGTACGGGCCCGGCACACGGTCACTGTCATCAAAGACCATCACATTCTGCAATACCTGAAGTCAGCAAAAGCTCAATCATCCCGCCAGCTCCGACGGGCTTTATTTTTTGCAGAGTACGATTATGTCATCACGTACCGCCCGGTAGTACGTAACGGCAAGGCCGACGTGTTGTCACGCCTAGGTAGTGTGGAAAATGCATATGAAAAAACAGAACCAATAGCCATTATACCCGAAAGCAAACTCCTGGGGGTTACAATAATTGCCTAGATTACCTAAAGGCCAAAGTACTACAGCATATCAGTAGAGAGGAACTTCAGGCATGGGTTGCCAGAAGCAGTCAGCATATGCTTATCATCGGGTTGCCGTGTTTCAGGGAACAACTATACCTCCCAACTGTGGCTCAACGAGAAAAATCATCGCCAACTATCACAACACGTTATTGGAAGGACATCCTGGAATAGCAAAGACCTTGGCCAAAATTTGAAGGACTTATTGGTGGCCTACCTAGCAAAAAGACGTCACTCAGTTTGTGCTCTCATGCAGCATCTGTGCACAAAACAAATCCCAAAAACAGAAACCAGCGGGTCTCCTACGTCCCTTAGCTGTTCCACCTATGTCATGGCATACATTGTCCCTTGATTTCATTACCGATTTACCCCCCTGTAACGGTTACAATACAATACTGATTGTTGTAGATCTATTCTCGAAGATGGCCCACTTTATCCCTCTGAAAGGGTTACCCACAGCACTCACCCTAGCAAAGGTAGTCAATTCATTTCCAAGTTCTGGTGAAAGAGTTGTGAACTGGCTCAGGTGGATGTACGCCTGTCTACCAGTCACCACCCTCAAACTGACAGCCAAACAGAACAGACTAATCAGACGCTCGAGCAATACCTAAGACGCTTGCTTCATCAATCGGAAAATACTTGGAAAGATGTCCTATGGATTGCAGAATATGCTTACAACAACTCGCAGCATTCTACTACCGGACAAAGTCCATTCTATGTCCTGTATGGACGACACCCACGAACCTCCATCTTTGACCCACCGGAGGAACGTGAGATGCCAGCAGTAAAGACTCTGCATACAACCATCAAATAAGTGTTTATTGACGCCACAGAGCAATTGATGAAGGCCAAAGAAAGACACAATACATTTGCAGATCAACATTGGAAGGCAGTCCCGACTCATCAAGTTGGAGACGCTGTATAGTTAGCCTCAAAACACGTCCCAACGAAGGGGCCTCAAACGTTCCGTCCAAGATACCTAGGCCCATACTCCATCGAGTCAGTTATCAATCCGGTGGCAATGAAATTGGCTCTACTACCAAACATGCGTATCCACCCGGTGTTCCATGTTTCACTCATGAAACCTGTCCAACCTGGCACCCGGTTACAAGCACCTCCGACACCTACGATCGTGGACGGGGAACTAGAGTACGAAGTCAGGAGCATACTGGACTCCAAGACAATTAGGTCCAAATTGTATTATCTAGTTGAATGGAACGAATATGGGCCGCAAGACACATCCTGGGAGCCCAGCGAACATGTCCACGCTCCTCAGCTAGTGAAAAGATTCCATTGCACACATCCAACCAAACCTGGACCCATGGTTTCCATTTTAAGAGGGGCCTTGGGGAGAGTACTGTCACAACCACTAACCCTGTAGCACTTGCCCCTAACAACCTTGTAACCCATTCACACATATTTGCCCCAGGGCTCTCCCATTGGGTTTATAAATCATTACAACATTTTCACAGCACAGCAGGTGGAACCTGGAGAGAGCCCAGCTGGACCCAGGCATGGCGCTCATGGCACCAGCTTCAGCATTCATCACTGGGCTAGTCGCTCAACATCGAGGGGAGCCAGCCCTGAACTCAATTGTGGACAGCAGTCTAGTCTCTGGGTGTGGCTGGCTATTTAAGCCACACCCAGGCATGCTTCCCCGCTTCGCGTTGAACTGCCCAAGGCTGCGGAACGCTCACCGTGCTCCAGAGGATCTAACATCATTGCCATAGCAGTCACAGTGTCCCAGGCTACGCGCAATCTACAACTTTACTGGTGAGCTCCTCCAGCTTCTTCCGCAATGCGACTCACCTGTTTCCAGGTGTCAGGTCCCGCGATGACTTTAGGATACTCCTCCAGCATTCCGCGGCTCGCCTGTTTCTAGTCTTCGGGTCCCGCATCGACTCCCGGCTCTTCCTCCATCATTCCGCGGCTCGTCTGTTCCCAGTCTTCGGCACTCCATGACGAACTCCAGGTTCCTCCACCACGCTCCGCCCATCTCAGCTCTGCAATTCTGCAAGAGAGTAATAACACGCATTAAGCCACAAGTACAAAAGGTGCATTACCAGGTAACGAGTAAAAGTGAAGACTGAATGCTTAAAGGGGAAATACAGTGCAAAGTCTACATTAAGCAAAAGTAATCAACAGCAAAGGAAGCCAGCAAGAAGGCAAGATTGAATATAGAAAGTAGAGCAAGAACTTACTAAAGATATCAGCACAAAACTAGCACAAAGACTACAGTAAGCAAAAATAGTATACAGCCAAGGAAACAAGCAAGAAGGAAAAGACTTACTAAAGAAAGCAAGGGTGAGAGCAAGAGGCACCAAGCAAGGAAAGGTACTCAAGGACCGCCATAGGGTCTACCATCATTGCCTGAACGTGCCAAAACAGCACAGCAAGCAGTTTTCCAATGCCACAGCAGGCCTGGGCTTGGATCTAACATCAGTGATATAACTGATTATACTGGACAATTGTGCCCCTGCTGAGGAATAAGAGCAGGACGGAGAGCCCACCTCCTATTTACACAAGGTGAGCAAATTCACAGGTGGGAGGTTCACAGGGAAGTCGGGAGGCGGTGTGGATACCTACCAGTTCTCTAGATACTCAAGTTTGCCCTGCATTCTTGATTCCAATCCTAGACACAGTCATCCCTGAAGAGGCAGTCAGGAATTTAGTACCGCACGGAAGTTCCAGGCGCTCCCGTAGAGCTAAAGTGAGCGTAACATCCTGGGAGTCCCGGAAGGGATGGAAGGATCAAACCCAACAGACTTTGGCGAAAGCATGATACTGCAGGAAATCGGGGCAGGAGCACTATCACAGGGGTTTGCAGTGGAAATGGCCCACAGATCCTTGCAAAAAAGACCACCACCGGGCTCACATCCTCACCCCATGATAGCAAAAATACTGAACTTCCGTGACAGAGAAATAATCTTGAAATTCTCCAGAGAAGGAGGCGTGATCTGCCGAGACAACGCCAACATAGCCATATATCCGGATTACACCCCGGCGGTGCAGAGGGCACGAAACTCCTTCGTCCCAATCTAGCTGAAATTTAGTAAACTGAACCTCAAGTACATGTTGATGTACCCGTCTCGGCTCAAGGTACTCCACAAAGGACGGGCCGTCTTCCTAGAAATGCCGGCAGCGGCCAACATGTGGCTGGAGCACAACAACTTAGACGATGGTAAAGAGGCGGTCACATGAAGGGCTGCGGATCCAAATACTGAAAGGGGGGAGGGCAGAACATAGTAATTAAAGGTCCTGCGGGTGCGGAACAAGAATTAAGAAGGGCAACATACCCTGTTATAGGGCAGGAGCGAGGCGAGCACATCCGACAGAGCGAATGAACATGCCTTACGAATTGTTCGGGGTCAGCCAGTTACTTATGCACCATAGCCCCCACGCCATGACCCAGGATGGTCCGGCAGTTGCGGGGGCGCTGGAGCGCCATGGACGAAAGGTAGCTGCTGAGCGCAGTTACCTAGTTTTGGTTTGGTTAAGAGTTTGTTTGGTTTTGGTTTGTTTTGAAGTTGTACATGGTTTGATTCCTACACAAAATGAGGTGTGCACCATGATGTACGGGTGTGCTGATGTGTGCGTCCAGGAGAGGGGGGAAGGCTACCTGGGGCAAGAGACAAAAGGGACTGCTGGGACGGGGTATGAGACCAAAGGGGCTAGAAGGCTGGGGCAGGGGGACCAACACACTGGAATGGCTAACGAAATCAAAATTCTAACATGGAATGTCCAGGGTCTGAGGACATATATGCACAGGAACCGAGAGAAGTCCTTTCTCAATAGGAAGGGGGTGTCCATTGCATTACTTCAGGAGACCCACCTGATGCAGCAAACCATGGGGACGGTGATGGACCATTGGGACGGGCAGTGCTACGGGGCTGGCTACTCCAAGTATGCCCAGGAGGTACTCATCTTGATAAGCCCAGCGGTTCCATTCAAAGTACTGGGAGGCGGATCCCGAGGGCAGATACCGGGTAGCAAGGGGGTGAATGAGGTTGAAGTCTGCATAATAAACTCGTATTTCCCCAACCACAGGATCCCAAAACACTTAGATACACTGGGGGCCAAACTAGCACACCATCAAGACAACTTCTGTATGTGGGCGGGGACCTTGACTGTGTCAGGGACTGGGAGCTGGACAGATCTTAATCGGCATCAACCAGAAACGATGCAGCATCAGGGGCGTTCGCGCTGGTGGAAGCCCTGGACCTGGCCGACGTGTGGCGTGAGCTCCACCCAACGGACAGAGGCTACTCGTACTTCTCCTCGCCACACACCCTACACACCAGTATTGATTACCTATTTGTGCCCAACCACCAGCCACAAATAGTCTCAGCACAGTACTTGGGCAGATCAATCTCGGATCACTCGCCATTGTTGGTGACATGGAAGACAAGGGGCCCCAGGCCACCCATATCACTATTGCACATGTCATCAGACGCCCTGACCGACCAGGCTTTTGCGGAAGGGCTGTAAAAAACTGGAGGAGTACATAGAGGTGAATGTGGGCAGTGTAGAACGATGGGGCACAGTCTGGGAAGCAATAAAAGTAGTGGTGAGAGGCGAGGCCATCGCAGGATCGGGAGGCATAAGGAAAACACTAAGAGCTGATCTGGAAAAAATGGAGGATGAGATAAAGCACAAAGAAGCTAACTCACATCGGACACGGAAGGAGGAGAGTGAACTGACGCAGCTGCAAGGGGATTGCCTGAAAGCATGGGGGAGGCTCTCCAAATTTGATTACGCTGTAAAAACCGCTAGGGCACATGCTGAGGCAGATAGATCAAGCAGGCTACTGTCGTGGCTGTGCAGAAGGAAACATCCACGGCACCAAGTCACGGAGATTAAAGACAAAACAGGCACAGCACACAACACACAACAGGAAATAAAGGACACATTCCGGACTTTTACTCCCGCCTGTATAGCCACGATCACCAGGTGGCGCAAACAGAAATATTGGACACATTGGAGGAAATAGGTCTCCCAAAATTAGAACAGGCACACCGTGAAGCCCTAGATGCAGAAATAACAGGGGATGACATCACTGAGGCAATAAGATCCCTTGCCCCTAGCAAAACACCTGGTAGTGATGGACTCCCACCAGAGTTCTACAAAATATACGAGACAGTTATCGCGTCGGTGTTGTTTGCGGTCTACTGAGAAGCATTCACCAATGGGGAACTGCCAGGGTCCATGAGAGAAACGCTAATTGTCCCGATACCCAAGCCTGGGAAACCGACGGAAGAATTTGACTCTTATTGCCCACTGGCGATGCTGAGCTACGATGTTAAAATCCTCACCACAATACTAGCTAAACGTCTGAACAGAATAATAGGGGGCCTAATACACAGCAATCAGGCAGGCTTCATACCAGGGCGCAGTACTGCACTAAACCTACGCAGAATGCAACACATCCTGGCACAGACAGAGGGATCCCAAAGAGAATATGCTATACTCTCCCTATACGCTATAAAAGCGTTTGATTCAATCTACTGGGAATGGCTGTTGGCGGCACTGAAGGAGTTTGGATTTGGGGAAGTCTTTATTCGTTGGCTTCGGATCCTATACACGAACCCCAAGGCCAGGGTTAAAACTGGGAGGTTGGTATCGGCAATCTGGGACATAAAAAGGGGGACCAGACAGGGCTGCCCGCTATCCCTGATGCTATACATCTTGGGCCTTGAGCCTATAGCGATATACCTTAGGAAGCAGTACCTAGACGCCGGCATCTGTGTTGGGGGTGGGGCACCTACTGTCACTCTATGCAGACGTCGCAGTCATCCTACACATACTATACAATTAAGCTAAGGTGTCGGGAATTAGCTTCAGCAGATCTAAATCATGCATATTCCCAATAGCGGGGTTAAGTGGAAGCTACTAGCACTGGGACTCAACTGGGAGGTCGACTCATTCAAATACCAAGGGGTCAAAATTAAGCACATTAAGCAAAATTAAGCACACGCCAGAACAGGTGCATGAACATAACACAGCAACAGTGGTTCAGGGCCTGGGGAAGTCCATGAAGTTCTGGTCCAATTTAACACTGTCACTACTGGGCACGGTGGCCATCACCAAAATTATCATCCTGCCGAGATTCATGTACTTCTTTAACAATGTGCACCACTACATCAAAGTGTCTTTTTTTGAATGCTGGAGACACTGATCCGGGAGTTTCCGTGGGGCACCGCCCGCCACAGGCTCTCAATAACAACGCTACACCTGCCGGATGACAAGGGGGGCATGAAACGGCCAAACCTAGAGAGATATTGCATAGCAGCCCAACTCAGCCATGTGGTCAAATGGCTGGCGGACGAGTCCACCTCAAAAACTGACCTGTTAAAAAATCTGGTGGCTCCCATTAAGCTGAAAGAAATACTGTGGGTAACACACGGGGACGTAGAACACACCCCAATGGTGGTAAGGCATGGAAGGAAAATATGGAGATGGACACTAGCACTACTGAAACTTGCACATCCTTAGTCCCCAGAGGTGCCAATAACTGCAGACACGTGCCGAGACAGCACAGACATGGCGGTGTTGCAAAGATGGGAAGGAAAAGGGATATACATGGGGGGACGTATACGAAGAGGGGACCTTCAGGGAGTTCTACTCAATGCAGGATAGGGAAGGGGTCCCGAGTGGGCAGTTTCTCTGGTACCAACAGGTTCGAAATGTGGCTAAAGGCAGGTGGGAGGGCTGGTCGGATGAACCGCAAGCGGAACCAATTCTCACGCTAATGTACAACCTGAGCGACAGCTGGCGCCCAGTCTCAAGGCTGTACAGCATGCTAATAGACGCACCCAACCCCAAACGCACAACATTGAAAGTGCAATGGGAGGCAGATCTGGGCACAGTAATAACGGAGAAGGAATGGGAGAGGATACTGGGTTACCCCAAAGCGGTATTGAGGAACCACCGCTTCAAACTGATACAACTAAATGTGCTATACCGCATGTATATGACCCCACATAGGGTATCCACATTCAATAAGAGGATTAGGTCACAATGTCCATGGTGTGGAGGCGAAGGAGCCCACATGATACACATGTTCTGGGGGTGTGAGCGTGTGCAGGGATTTTGGGCACGTATAGAGCAGGCCTGCAGAGCAGCTGGCATAGTAAGGTTTGAATGGTCACCAAAGGAATGCCTGCTTGGAGCCTACCCCATGGTAAGCAAATACAAACATGCAAACATGTGCTTAGATGCATGGGCCTGGCAGGTGTCTTAACCAAAATAACCATCGCCATGTCCCTGAAAAAAGCTCGGGGTCCACGATATGAAAAATGGCACAGTGAATTTGAGAAGTGGACCGAGGCGGAAACCAAGGTGTGGATGGAAGGAAACAGATCGGAGCAGGATGGCAACGACAAATGGGCCGCATGGAAGGCACTGGTGTGGGATATGTTCCACCCGTCTGACGACAAACCTCCCTGAGCAAGCTACGCACTGAGACACATACCTACCCCATGTCTGTATAGCCGCCCACCAGCACCCAGCTAACACTGGCTGCTGGTAACAACAGGAGAGGAGGGGGAAGAACTATATCCCGGGCACCAGGATGCCTACCACGACGAACTACCCCGACGACCTACGTAGGAAATTGTTTGTTTGTTGTTTGAAGGGTATTATTACATTTTGGCACAAATGTATGGCTTGAATTGAAAGCGACACACTGAAATGCATGGTTGTACCTAATCAAATGCCAATAAAAACATTTTAAAATAAATCATTTTTGGACATCCTTTGTCTTCTTCTTCCTATTTTTTCTCCTAAACTGGGGTCTGCTGCACCCTTTTCTCTGCCCCACCTTGCCTTTAAGGGATCTGAACTCGGATCTCCACTCTCCTGGGTCTGCTGTGTCCCCCTAGCGATCTGGTATGGCGCGGCCTGCATCGTCAGAGCGGAGCAACAGATGGACACATCTACTCCATTGCTCTGTGCTTCAGCACACCCCCCCATCCTTCTCACTTTTATACATCAATTTTGGGTGCATGTTTTTCTGTACACTTTGTAATTTGTGTAAAGGTTCCCTAGGGTTCCCTTTATTGCATTTTATTTTCCGAGCCACTTCAGAGTTCTTCTCTTGTGCTGGACCTAAACAGATAAAAAAGTATGTAAGAAAATGTTGACATTGCCATACTTTAAGTCTTTACTCCATGTCATTTCCAAGAGAACCAAGTATTTAGTTAAACAAGTGGATTACACCTATGCGTGTGAAGGGTAACCATTCCTTAAAAAATGTCTTAAAAAATTGGAGTGCACTTTGTTATTTCTTGTAGGATCCCACCGATCCCTACTTATTTTGCAGTCTGACCAAGAAGGCATACTTTATTGCCTCATGAGTGTTCCTCTATGTCATCTGGAATGGATCATTGTTGTTGCCTTATTTGGAAACTTCCATTTCTCTTACGTATGCCACTGTCAGTGTTTTAGGATAATCAACATCCTATTAGACATTCTCCACTATGTTGGTGAGATCTTCCATTCAGAATGACAGTGATTGATTAGCATCATTGATTGTCTGCAGCATTTCCTTTAGAGCAGTTGTTTTATAGTTTCGAAATCTGTTGTAGCTTGAGTTTGGTTAGTCTCTCGTGCTGCCATTGTTCCATATCGTTGAAACAAGATGTCTATGCAAAGAAGCATACCCAATGTCGGGATTTATATTGCTTTGGACATCATCTTGTATTTTCTTTGGGCTGAATTGATGAGTACAGTAGTTTTTATCTGTCACCATTTCCTTCAAATGTATCTTTAGGTTCAATACAATAATGAATCCAAAAATGCAGCTAATACAATAAATCACACATGCACATATAAGTAATACATTAATAAACTTGTAAGTCCTTCTCATTATAAAAGCAGAAACCAAACACTTTCCCAAAACAAAGCAAGAATACGGATCAGAAAGCAACTGAAAATAGATCGAAACAGAACAGCACTGTCTAAAATGTCCACATTTAAGGACAGGAAATAATATTCCCTGCCTAAAAGCAACATTAAATGGGTGGAATAACATAAAACCAACAGTTCTTACTCCTTGTCTAAATGGCATAAACCATATTTACTTTCAAAATTGCCACCATACCTGTTCACTACAACTGAAGTAAGTGTCAATTTATTAAACCTAAAACTTTTCAACATGGAGCGTATATGGACATATTTCACCCAGAACAGATAAAGTCCTGGCAACGCCACGCTTTTCAACAGGATATAAGAACGTGTAATATAAGAATTTAGTCAGCTAAGAGGATTCTCTTCTGAAAAAATAAATGTCTCAGCCTGTCTTTCATGGTCCTGCAAGACTTGTTGTCTATCAGTTATGATTTGTTAAATCATGAGTAACCTGCAAAAGTAATGTTGGACAAACCTCAACCAAGGAATGATATGATGTACATCACTGTGCAAAGGATTTCTCAACATTGTCCTAGTGAATCTAGTGGAAAGAGCAGCAAAGGAGTGGGCTCATTTTTAGCTAATCATCTAAATAACTCAAACCGAATGGACAGGAGTTAATTACCCTCAGTTTGCATTGTTTTGCCTTTTGCATCTTGTTTTTTCTATCTCTAGTCACCCATGGCCAGCTCTAGTATTATTTGTTAATGTAATTCAGCTGCCCTTTACTTACCCTTTCATTCTGCTTTGATATGGGGCAGGGATTTCACATGCCTCCCCTCTTTCCGGCTTGCTTTATATATATATATATATATATATATATATGATCTCCTTAAGCAACACAACAGGTATTTCAACAGTGTACAGTCTTGTAAACTGACAATGCACACATCACCATTATCAAGCCCTTTCTGGAGGCTCACTGTGCATATCGCCAGCTGGGCCAGAATGACCATCTGGTGAGGGCACCACTGACTCGACCGTTGCCCTGAACCGTTGGAAGGCATAATCTCGCCATCTCGAACACCGACTCAATCCCTCGAGAGCTTGCACATTGAAATCGACTTTAGCGTGATGGCATGGCTCAAATGTCTCAACCCAGGCTTGACTTCAGAAAAATTGCTTAGAAGTGGGGTTTTCTAGAGTTTTCTAATTAGTTGATTGCATTTTATTGTTTGATTTAAAGTCTATGGGCCTCATTACGAGGTTGGCGGAATGGGTTTACCGGCACCGGTAATTGTGCCGGCGCCGGTAAACCCATTCCGCCCTATTACGAGGTTCCCTTGCGGGACCTGCTCAGAACGTCTGGTCAGACCAGACGTCCTGAATGGGTCCCGCAAGGGGACCAGGGAGCTAATAACGGGCCCGTTATTAGCTCCATCCCCATTCCCATTGAGCCCAATGGGGGCTCAAATGGGAATGGGGATTAGTTTTGTGAATGAGGAATTACTGGGTCCTCCAAGGTTGGAATGACCCGGTAATTCCTCATTCACAGAACCCGGACCCGATTTTGGAGGCAGCCATGGCGCTATTTGCACCATGGCTACCTCCAAACTCGTAATGAGGCCCTATATATTTATGGAATCTTGATTTGACATACATTTATTTTGGAACCATTGTACTTAAGTTGTTTGTGTTGCTATTGTTATCAGCAAAGAACCCTCCTGAAGATATAGCCTGCTCTTGGCCAGCTCTACCAGAAGAAATATACTAGGTATACTTTCAGTGCTGTGCCTGTTTCACCTTTATGATTGGGAACACTACTGGGTATGTAGTAGTGTGTGGCTGTGTAGGAGGTAAAGCCACTGCTCATCCCTTTACTCCTACAGATCAGTAGTCATTTCGTCACACCAGCAGGTTGTGCTTTCCCATAGAAAGCTTAAAACCTATGCACTACAAACCCAGACATACATCTAAGTCTCGCCTCGCTGCCTAGCCAGATGTATGAGCTGAGGAATGTTCTTCTGAGCATGGTGGCCAATAAATGGTGGTCATTTTACTCTGCCCCACTCAGGTCTGTAGCTCTTGCTTGTCTTACCCCTTGCTTATGTGTCTTTTCTCATAACACTACATGGGGGTGCCCAGATACAAGATCCCAGCGCTTGCTCACTGAGCCGACCCACAATGCTTCAAGCACCAACATGTCTAGAGATCCAGGGAACTAAAGGTCTGACTTGATCTTTCAAGGGTTGCAGGTACATCTGCACTTCACGCCACCGTTTATTTGTGGAGAATCACTTCAGGGGACACCTCTCTGGGAAATTAATATAATTGGTAGTTTTTCATGAGACATGAGACGGATTTTGTACAATTTCAGCGGGAGAAGCACATTAGCATGTCTGATCCCATAAAAAACATTGCCACTCCCCACTCAAATGTTTTAATACCAAAGTCAACCTATCAGCGGTTACATTTTGATAGCAATAATCTGCAATTCTCCCACAATCCTCCTTTGCAGGTTTTTATAAAGTATTGGAAGAGCAGTACAAAGAGTAGGCTGTTTTTTGCTGCTGCTGTGGGCATAAAGCTTAGGACACATTAAGTTGAAAATATGTATGAATTAGCTCCTAACTGTGGGGTTGCAATGGGCTGCATATTATTGGTCACTGTTTTAATCTTGTCTATTAGACTGCTGCAGCTCCAATTGCTGGCTGCATCCAAGGCACTGTTCCACAACACTGCATTTAACTTTGAAAGTGCAGCCCGTCCATGGATTCGGACAGCCGACATGTTTTTTTACCAAACGTGGGTAACTAGTCTTATTATCATAGTCCACTGATCCCATAATTGCAAGGTGGTTAAACAAGGGCCACAGTATGTACCGGGGAACTGCTGTGTACAGCTGGTGTGACGAATTAACTTCTGCCCTGCAGAAGTATAAGGATGAGTAGTTGCTAAAACGCCCACTCAGCCCTCACACATCTACAAACCAAGAGCCAACACAGTCATAAAGGTAAAACAGACACAAGCAAGAGATATACCTCCTTCACCTTTTGTGGTAACGTCGGCCAAGGGAAGGCTATACTCTTAAGAGGGGTCTGAATGTGGTTCAGTAGCAACCGAAGCAGCGAAGTATAACAGTCCAAAATAAAGGAATGTCCAATCAAGGCTCTGTAAAAAAACAAATTTAATTAGACAAAACATGTACAATAGTAACTAGAAAACACTGTAAATGCAACTCCTTGTTGAAGGAAACACTGAGTATGCACAGATAGAATAAATGTAGCACTCTGGGTGATAAGGAGGCAAGGGGAGAAAATGCATTCAAAAGACCAAAATGGTCAACAGGATATTTCTTCAAGTTGCAAAAAGGGATAACATTACCTAGCAGTCTGTAGGGTCCAAAAATGGACAAGGGGGCAGTTAGCAGTCAATACTACCCTTTTGCAGTCCTTGCTGAACCATACTTATTGGTGCTGTCCGAAGATCAGGAGAGAACAAAAGGCAGCAACGGAGGGTCCTGCTGGTTCACATGTGCTGAACAGTTCTTGAAACACGCTCCAAACAATTCAATGGTGAAAAACACTAAGATCCTGGCTGTCTTGACTCTCAGGGAGCTGTGAGTCCCAATCCAGGGGCTCAGGGTAAAGATGGGTCCTTCTCTTATGCTCCCAAACACAGGGGTTGCTGGCGCAAAACTGCTGGGGTCCTCCAACATGGTGAGGTCCAGGGTACCACTGTGGCTGGCAGAGAGGCAGGTCTTGTTCCAGCAGCAGATCAGCCCAATGGTCCCAGGGGATGGTTAGGGGACAGAGTTGCTCTCTGCCTTGGAACACCTGCATTCACCTCACAACTGGAGGACTTTAGAAAGGACTGTTCTCTCAGCAGGGTCCAGTGAAGTCTTCTCAAGTGATGATCCATAGATGCTTGGACTAGAGCCATCTCGCCACCAACTAGACCTACTGGGAACAGCAGCTCACATGACCCGTCAATCCCTCTTTGATTGTTGACTCACACCATCATGATGCTGACTCAACCCACTGGGAAACCCAACTTGACCTGTGTTGATGTTATCGCGACCTGCTGCAAAGTGCTAAGAAACACGGACCGATTATGATGAGCCACTCAAGAAGACGATAAAGATAATTATAGTGGTTCTGTCCACCTGTCCTGGTTTCCTGAGCCCTAGAGATCTTGAAGACCCCACTCTTTACCTTTTAAAGACATATCATTTGAACTTGAACATTGATGAAGAGACTATTGCCTGTATAACTCTATCGTAAGACTCTGTGGGTTATTTTAATTCAAAAAGCATATTCGGTGTCTTCCTTTACAGGGGTGAGTTATTAGTGTTCTATTAGTTATGTGTATTTTGTGTTTGATTAAAGACTCCTATTTGTACTGAACTTTGATTGAACAGTTCCTTTACTTTGGTATCACAGCACTACCATTGTTTGGATGCTTCTTTGCTAGCTCACACCCATCCTGATGAGTATACTCTGCCCTCGCCCCATGTTACCACAAGAGACAAAGGAGGTATAGTTGTCGGGTTGTGCCTGTTTCCCATTTATGACTGGGATCCGCTGCTGATTTTGTAGTAGTGTGGGGATGAGTAGAGCTTTATCCATTACTCTTCGCTGAACTCCTGCAGAGCAGTAGTCATTTCGTCACAGGGACAGATAACACCAAGAAGGGCTCCTGACTGCTTTGCATGGAATCAAAGAGCATTTCAGAACATAAGGATGACAACATTCTTTGTGCATGACAAATGTATAATGGGCTTGGTGCACTCTGATTTTTCAAAACTCTCAGTTTAACATTACATTACTTGTAACCATGAACCATATGCAATCTTTCATAAAGTTGTTTTGGGATTTGGATGCAAGGATATATTGGCTGCAACTGCAAAAAAGAGCCCAATTTCAGGTTATGAGGAGAACCATCCTGGTCACAGAACTTTCAAAGAGGAGGTGCTGAGAGGGAAGCCAGGCCGCTGGATAAGGACTTCTGTGAAGGGCTGTGTGTATGCCTAGTCCCCAGTGCAAAGAAATTGGGCCTCATTACGACTCTTGCGTAATGGGTTAACGGGCTCTGCTAATGGAGGCGGACCCATTAAACCCATTACGCAAAATTACAAGGTCCCCTCGCGGGACCCGGTAAGGACGCCTGGTAAAACCAGGCGTCGTTACTGGGTCCCGCAAGGGGAACAGGGAGTTAACAACGGGCCGGTCATAATCGGCCCGTTGTTAGCTCCCTCTCCCATTCCCCTTGAGCCCTATGGGGGCTCAGATGGGAATGGGGAAGGTCTGGGCCCGGGTTCCCAGAGGGAGGAATTACTGGGCCCTCCAAACTCAGAATGGCCCAGTAATTCCCCATTCTGGGAACCCAAACCCGGACCCGGTTTTACCGCCAAATCTGTAATGAGGCCCCTTGTTAGATAATTATATACATATATTTATTGGATTTACAGGGCAGGGGAGATGATGTTAGGGTGCAAAAGAGAATGCCGGATGCCAGTTCTAGAACACCTTAAAGTAAGAGGAGGTTCCTTATTAGGGCAATTTGGAAGCCGCACACATTTGGGATGGACTTGATGTCTGGGGGAACGGTTTTCCCACAGTAAGGAGTGAGTAGGGTGTTGGAACAGACGTGTGAGGTGGCAGAGGGAGGCCGGGGAGCAGAGAGATTGGCAAAAGCTGCAGATCAATGAGTACAAATAAATGACTTGTGAGAGACGGAATAAGCCCCGAAGGATGCATAGGAAATATATCTTTATGGAGTTGTACCCACCAGGCGACCCGTTGAAAAGATGTCAGTGCACATTTTTGTTTATAAAACATGAATGCGTTATGTCTTGATATTGTATACTTTGCTGCTGAGGCCATATGCCCCATCACAATTCCAAAATCCTGGCAATGAAGACTCAGCATGCTCTGTCTCTCTCCCTGTTTTTGATAAACCTGAGTATATGAAGTAACACACATTGTGCAATAAAACAACATACTCGAACCAAAAGGCACTAGTTACTAACATAACAAAGCATCATTATAGTGGATTTCCAGATGCCTGTCTTTCCAAACGGGTATAAAGTGTTAATGTACTTTAAAACACAATTCTGCTGTATAAATCACTTAACAAATGCTCAATAACCTAAACTAAATGGGGAAATGTGATTAGGTGGCTAAAGATAGTGGAACCAACGTTTTGAGGTTTATATCACTCTTTGCCACTGAACAATACTGTGATTCATCACGAGTTGGGCTGTATCCCGGCTGTAATACCGCCCGCCTGTAATAGCCCTAGCACCGACCGGTCTGGCAGTGATCACGGGTTGGGTGTTAACGGTAAATCCCCATTCCCCATTGGGTCCATTGGATTCAATGGGGCATTTATTATGCTAATTATTATAGCGCTAATTATGCGGGCTAATACAGCCGGCAGTAATACAGCCAAAAACAGGGGATTTTCAACTCCAGAGAAAGGCTGGAGGTAAAACAGCCCATTTAGCGCCCAACTCATGATAGGGCCAGCCCTTAAATGTGGCGGTAATACCGTTACCACTGCATTTAAGGGCTACAGCCCAACTCGTGATGAGTCACAATCTTATTTCACTATACAGTACTTCAAAGGTATGCCTTCTCACATTCTCAGGTTTAGCCCATTACTTGTTCTTTCCTTTCATACTAGCCATTTGAGTGGATGGGTCCTAGATAGGAGGCAGCTGACTAAGGGCCTCATTACACGGACGGCGGTAAGGGTTAATGGTCACCGTTAATGGCAACGGTGACCGTTAACCCTTACCGCCGTACTACGAGGTCCCTTTGCGGGTTGGAGGATTTAACGCCTGCTTCTTGCAGGCGTTAAAATCCAACCCGCTAAGGGACCTCGGAGCTAATTACGGCACCGCAAAATTGCGGTGGCGTAATTAGCGCCTTCCCCATTCCCATAGAGCCCTATGGGGCAGAAATGGGAATGGGGAAGGGCAATGGCGGAAAGGGGATTTACCGCCCCTCCAACCTTGGAATGGGGCGGTAAATCCCCTTTCCGCCAAGGCGGTGCCGGTATTTTACCGGCATGAGCCATGGCGCTAATAGCGCCATGGCTCACCGCCTACCGTGTAATGAGGCCCTAAATGTCAAAAGCCACTGGCATTACTTTGTCACCTTATCTTACAGTTCCTTTTGTTGCGTGTATTTAAATCTTTAAAATACTCTAGCAAAGCCGAGATCAGATTTTTAGGCTCATGTCCATTAGGGCCTCATCAAGAGCTTGGGCGGTAACGCTGGCGGTATTACCGCCGGTGCTATTAGCCCTACTGCTGGTTGTAAAGAAATGGAAAAATGTCCCCCGGTGCCAAAATTGCCGTCTGAGCTCAAATCCCAGCTTAAGCACTTAGCCAAAGTGCATGATACTGAACAACTCATTTAATCACTGGCAAAATTAGTAGTCCCGAAATATTTTAAAAAAGGTCAGCAGATAAGAGTGGTTTAGTTCTAAGGGTACGTGCTTTGAAAGAGCATTGGTCATTGTTTAACTGGTTAAAGTGTTATTACATACATACTAACGGTGACTATTAATACACTTCACAATACAAAGCCATGGGTTGGTTGGCTCACTCAAGGCAATACCAAATGTCCCGCTTCTACTCTAAGTCTATGTTCCGATATGTGCACCTTCCTGATACTTTCTAATCTGTATCCTCCATCCATGCAATGCATGTGTCCCTCCCTCACCTTCCTCGCTGCTTCTAGTTTGTGTCCTGTATGCACGATTTAGTGTATCCTACACATATTATAGATCTGTATGTACTTTGTCTATAGTTTATAATCCCTGCTATCCTCTACTATATTATATTTGCTTCTCTATTCTCGTTATTTCAAGGATAACTTTCGCATGGCTTGGAATCTGTGATTGCCTCTACGGACAAGAAGCTTCCTCGTCGATTCTAAACACATAGCTTAGAATATACATTCTATGTATCTTCCATGTGAATCGTAATCTGAGTTTTGTGTCTATGCTGAGGTATGTGTACCTTTCTCATATTTCTACTGATCTGTGTCCTTCATCTATGCACAGCCCGTATCCCTTCCTTGTGGGTGCTATTGTTAAAATGTGTCTTGTAGCTATCCTCGAAAACGAGCACCCTCATTGTGGACTGCTGATGTTGCCCTTGAAATGACATGTGTTAATTATTCTGATTCTAGCACTGATGAGGTGGGAAAGGGAGTTCCCATACTTATTTTAAAGGCAGCCAGGGCAGCACATCAGTCTATGGATTGGGATTGCGATGAAGACAAAGGGAAAGAGGCAAGCAACCAGAGATTTTTGGATCCCTTCATTTATTTTGTTGGGGTGGGTCTCCAGGTTGCCATTTGATCTGGGCTCAAATTCCCTCAAGGTGGCCCTGGGTTTAGCGGCATCACTTCAATAGATATGTAGATTAGAAGAACGTATTTTAGGAGGGTGCAATTGGGCATGGGCAGCCATCCTACCTGTAGGCAGTGCACAGACATCGGAAAGGATTGAGAGTGGTTTGAGAGGGTGAGGATAGTGAAGTTGAGTATTTGGTCAAGGGCTGAGCACAAGGGTGGAGATGAGAGTTTGGTCAGGGTGGAAGTTGAGGGCATGGCAGATCTTTCAAATTTTCGCAAAGGTTAAGCAATTGGCTCTGGATTGGCGCTAATTGGTTGTTATAGTTTCATATCCCGGTCCAAAACCATCCCAAGGTAGTGGATTTTTGGGAATGAGGGGAAGGTGTTGGGGGAAAGGAAAGTAGAGAGTGCGGGTGGAGGCCGACTGAAATGCTGGAAGCCGGGAGATTACTACAGTTTTGTAGTAATTGACAACAGGCAGTGTATTTGTTGTGGCTTGTTTGTATGTGTGGAAAGAAGAGAGGTGTGTTGTATCTTGCATGCAAGGATGAATGATGTCATGAGTGGTGTGTGTATGGATTGTATGGAATGTAATGACCCAGATGTTCCATTCAAAGATTCCAGGATTGTCAGTTTGAAGGATGTAGCCCGGTTGGTTGGCACCAGTGGGTCCTGCTCCATTTCAACTTAATAAGATGTGACCTAACAAGATATGCGTTAAAGTTACTTTCATGGAAACCTATCTGAAGTGTCCTTGATATCACTTTATAACAGCACTGTCATCCAGGGGTAGATATCAGTCAGGTTATCTGTGCAGAGAGAGGAAAGCTCTAGGGTAAAGTTGGGAAAGGAGAAGAAGATTTGAATCTCATTAGCAAAGTAAGGATGTAAAATACCAAAAGGGTATTAAATTGTCTATCGATCATGTGTAAAGGGTGAGTATGACATTACCTTGAGGGATCCTGATGGGTGGAGAGGTTGCAGAGGATGCTCCAGCATTCCAAGAGGTGGGAAAGCAGCAACGAGATAAGTAAGAAACAATCCAGACAAGGACAGCGCCCTGAAAAATCCAAGCTGCGAGACAGCTGGCAGGAGGAACGGGTAGCTGTCAGAGGTGAAGGCAGCAGAGAGCTCAAGGAGGATAAGGGTAGAGTTGAGGAGGGAGTACAAAAGAATCTATAGATGTGATTAAAGCACACAAGGCTAGTAGAAATGACAAAATGAGTGACTTCAAAGACATGGAATGCCAGTGATGTGAGAACGAGTGACACTATCTTGAAGTTTATGAGGGAAGTGATGAGAATTATTATTGAAATTCCATTCAAGTGTACTAGCCATTTGATGCTGAAATTAGTGAAGCCTCACTAAAGAGTATATGAGAAAAGCAAGGTGCCATTTGTCGTGTCCGGAGAGGACACAGTTAACTGTTTGTGAGGGAACCTCATCACGAATGCAGAGCCAAATGGGAAGTGCAAGAGTGTACATGCACAGTGGGGGTTTTGCTGCATTCCGTGGCAGTCTAGAAGTAGAAGGAAAATAAAGAAGACGTGTTCCCTTTGGGTCTGTATGTGTGTTACTGGGGTTGCATTTCCCACACTACATGAATACATAAGGGGAACGATCCTGTGATGTTAGAGAAGACAGGAAAACTGGCAACAGAGGTGGGATCTGAGGCCTGTTCCTCACAATAAATATCTCCAGTGACTCCTCTCATTGCTAAGATGCTGCGCCTTTGACTGGGTTCCTCAACAAGATGACTGAGGAAGCAGCCCGGCAACGTGAAGCCCCTAGAAATGAGACATCCGACGAGGGCCCAGTGCAGCTGCGTTTTGCCACCCAGGCCCATTTGACATGGGAGACCAGCAGGGTCTGGGCCAAAGATGGGAGCAATGCCAGGAGGAGGTTTGAGAATGATTTGGCTGCACATGATGAGAGCACTCCAGACACATCTGCTAGGAGGCTGCTTCTGAATCTAGTAGGAGACAAAGTGGATGACCTCATTCCCACTTTCCCACCTGATGTGGTAAATATTAAGCACATATTATGACCCACAGAGACATGTCAACCATGAGAGGGGCACGTTCAACGCAGCAAGTCAAATGAATGGTGAGTCAATGGATGCCCTCGCAACCTGGCTGCGCAAACTAGTGGCTCATTCTGAGTTTCACACATTTACAAATAAGGAGGCCATCAGATTCCAAATCATAGGAGGATGCTTCTCATCCACCTTCAGAAAAACATCTCCATGAACCTCTTCTACGAATGCGCAAACAGAAGCGAGAGCAGATACCCAAGCAGCACCGATAGAAACTGGAAAGGGCGCGACGAGAGAACAAGCGCACCAAGTCTGACAAGGTGGAAGAAGCATGCCAATCGTCAATCCACCTGCACAAAGGTACGGGACAATGGGAACATGTTACAGATGTGACCTACCATTTCTGCATGATGAAGTGATGATGGGGTAAGGTGTGGACACAAGTGCACGAATTGTGGAAGAAAGAATCACATGACCAAGGTGCGCAATGCGCCACCAACTCGCATGCAAGGGGGTAGCAGCCCAGGCAGTAGACACAAACCTAATATGCGCATGTAAGGGCCCAGAAGAGATGCAGATGTGAGAGGAAATGTGGTGAGTCATATATGACAAGTTGCAGGCCGATCTCCGTCGCCCACACCTTCGCAAGAAAGAAGCCAACAAGACTATGCATATATGAGGACTGACATGGTGGCTGCTCCAGAAGGAGACATTAACATTAAGGTGGGGCAACATCTAGCCAAATTCATCATTGACACTGGCACCACTGTAAATATCATGCACATATCTGAGTTCCGCAAGATGGCGTATCCGTCCACATTGGCGCCGTCCATGCTCAAGGCATTTCAGTGGGCTGCAAAATGACCCGTTCGAAAGCATGGAAAGTTCACAATGGAGGTAAGCTAAGAAGGGTGACTCGCCATTGGTAGAACTGCATGTCCTTCAAGGAGAAATACTAGGAAGCAATCTCCTGCAGAGACCGATGGCCGTATAAATGGGAATTGCTGCCATAACGTACACCATGAGACATGAGGTGCTGGTCTGAGAGCGATTTCAGGAGCTGTTCAGAGGAATCTGTAAAGAAGGTCCTTCTGCATCACCTCAAGCCCTCTGGCATCTGTGGACTCTGACACTGGGACTGGACCAATGGAAGAACGAACGCCTATGTACAAGATCACAGTCATCTTTAATACAAGTTCATAAGACACACTGGAAAGGCACACAGAGCTTCTGCAACCAGCTTGCTTATATACGTCTTTTCAATGATGTAATACTTGAATGCAATGCCAGGATACCAATCTGATTGGTTCTCTTAGCCAGAACAAGCCCTCCCTATCTTTGATTGGGTGGCTTATCCGTCACTCACAAAGCCCACATTATTCACTTTTGGCAAGCACTGGCTGACTGACACATAGGGCCTCATTACGACCCTGGTGGCACGGAGTTAACGGTGCCGTAAAATGTGACGGTGCCGTTCACTCCGTACCGCCGCATTACGAGTTCCCCTCGCGGGACACGGTAAGCACACCTGGGAAAACCAGGCGTGCTTACCGGGTCACGCGAGGGGAAGAGGGAGCAAACAACGGGCCATCTCGTAATGGCCCTTTGTTTGCTCCCTCTCCCATTCCCATTCAGCCCTATGGCTCGGAATGGCCCAGTAAGTCCTCATTCCGAGGACCCGGACCCCAACACGATTTCAGCGGCAGCCATGCCGCCATTAGCGGCATGGCTACCACCGAACTCGTAATGAGGGCCATAGACTGATAAGCTTATTTTAGGCCCAGCCGGACACAATTACACATCCTTTAACTCCTGCCAAGAAACAGTTCTTATCTCCTTCTCGAGGTCCTGTTAATTTTAATTGTCAGCTTATGCCATGGAAAACCCAGTGAGCTCATTTGTTTGCTGCCAACTAACGCAGCTGATCTGTACTTATTGGTAACTTCCTTGCCTTTATCTAATTTGCTATCAATCATGTCTGCTTTCCCCGGCCAAATTTAAAATTTAATCTCCAGACTCAATTATTTCACAGCGAGATGCAGCCAAAGACCTTCTACTGTGTAAGCATGATTCAGGCCTTTTGACACCTGCCCTTACAATGCCATTTTGTATTTGACATCCATCTTAGAACATCTCTGTTTGTTCAGCCATACTACCAAACGGTGAGTCGTTATTTACTTTTGAGCATAACTCATTTTCTATCCAGTTTCCAGAATATATTTTTACATATTTATGATGTGCGTGTAATACCTGATGCACCCTTCACTTCCTGGGTCATTCTGACCCCAAACAAATATGTCGCCCCTTATTCACTTTTTATCTTCAAAAAGCACTATAATTTAGATTTTTGCAATACTGGAACTATTGATCAGCCTATCATGTCATCTGTACTCAGTTTGAGGGGGGAGAGTGTCTGGTAATCTTATACTAATTGATGTTTGAGAGGGGCTGCAGTAACTCTTCATATTGATGGGTCAGTCGTCCCAGTTGCCCAACATCCCAGAAGGATACCGATTAATCTGCAACCACAAGTGGAGAAAGAAATCAGGTGTCTGCTAATGGAGGACATAATAGAACCAGCCTGCGGTCCCACTCCTTGGATTTTACACCTGGTGGCAGTACCCAAACAGGGATCATTCGACAAAATCCATCTATGAGTAGACATGAGGCAAGCAAACATAGCTGTTGAGCGTGAAAGGCATCTGGACAATATGATTAGCTTGCTGGATGGAGCCATAATATTCCGCAAATTGGACCTGTACAAAGGGTATCACCAGATCAAACTTGATTAACAATCACAATACATAACAACTTTTGCAACTCATGAAGGATAACACTCTATTATTAAGGATTTTGCTCCCTTTTCCACCAAGCCGGTGAAGCCAGAAACTCTGGCTCAACATTGGTTTGATGAGGATATCTTCTCCCTTAGACACTGCAGGAGGTCAGCCGAGCGTGCATGGCGAAAGCATCTGTCCCCAGCCCTCCTGGCCACCTACAAACTCGCCGTCAAGAAGTTCAAAGCCGCAGTAACTTTGGCTAAGTCTGTTTATTATAACAATAGGATAAGTCAGGCCAAATCAAGTTCTAAGGAGCTGTTTGCCATTCTCTGGCAATTTAATGCTGAAACTCTCTCTAGGACCAACCTTGTTCAGGACTCTGCTTGGAGCCAGACCATCCACAATGCTTTTGCTGCTAAGATTGCGCAACACCTAGAGTCTAGTGTCTCACCTAATTCTGTTTCACAGGAGCCTATTAGTCCCGCCTCCACTCTGGGAGCCACACCCTCCAGGGAGCATTCTACTCCTAAATATACTTTCTCCTTTGCCCCTTGCACAGTGGCTGAGGTAAAAAAGATCATCATTGATATGAAACCCAGCACATGCAGGGGTGACGTTTGTCCTTATAGACTTTTGGTTGGGTCCATTGATACCATCTCCCCCTGGATTACGAAACTTATAAATCAATCGTTTGCTGAGGGAATGGTACCCACCAACCTCAAGGAAGCATGGATCACCCCATTGCTTAAGAAAGAAACTCTGGATCCTCTCCAGCCAAAACATTATTGTCCCATCACTAATGTACCCTTTTTTCTTAAAGTCATGGATCGTGTTGCTTGTCTTCAGTTTCAAAAATATATTGAGGATAATTCTATTCTAGGCACCCATCAATCGAGCTATCGGGCACGTCATGGGACCGAGACTGTCATGTTCGATCTGAAGGCCAATTTGGCGGCCATTGTCGATCGCGGTCATCCTGCACTCCTCATGTTGCTCGATTTGTCGGCCGCGTTCGACTTGGTCGAACACCAAATTTTAGCCACCAGGTAGCAATCTTTGGTTGGCTGCTTTGATCAAGCAACGCAATGGCTTGTTTCCTTTCTGGGTCCACATATTGCTAGAGTCACACTTCATGATGCCTCCTCTTCTCCCTATCTGGTCACACAAGGTGTTCCACAGGGATCCTCTTTGTCACCCATTCTCTTGAATATTTATATTCTTCCTCTTCTTCTTTTGCTCGATGACCTGGGTGTGTTGTATACTAACTATGCTGATGACACCCAGGTCATCCTGGAACTCTCTGGTACTTATTCTCAGGATTCACAGGCCATTAATGCCATCTATTACACCATCCACTCTTGGATGGCGGAAAATTCTATGGCCCTTAACACAGATAAGACCAAGCTACTCTTTGCGGCCTCAAATCATATGCAAATAAATCTCTCTACAGAGTATGTCTCCATCGCAATCTCTAATGTCTCCGTTCCTGTGGCTAAGACTGTCAAGACTTTGGGCATCACACTGGATTCTGAGTTAACGGTGGGGCCTCATGTTGCCAAGACTCAGGCTTCATGTGGTTGGATTAACAAACAGCTTGCCCACTTACACCCGTACCTCACTGTTAAAAACATGTTAATTCTTGCCTCTGCTCTAGTCCATTCGAGGCTTGACTATTGCAATAGTCTGCTGGCAGGATCTGCCCAATCCAACCTTTCAGCATTACAGGTCACGCAAAATGGGGCAGTCAGAGCAGTATTGGGTATCTTCAATAGGCAGTCTATCACTGCTGCCAGGCAGAATCTGCACTGGCTGCCAGTTAAGCATCTTGTTTCCTTCAAAATCCTTACACTCACTTTTAAGTGCCTCACCCACATGGCGCCCAGCAATCTCTGTGAACACATCCACAATCCCTGAGGTCTTTAGATCAGGTTAAATTGTGCCAACCCAGCTATCGATCATTCAAGTTTGGAAAATCAACTTTTGACGTCCTGGCTCCTGCCATTTGGAATCCAATTCCGATGGGTCTCAAAACCACCACATCACTGGCTGATTTTAAACAGAAACTAAAAAGTTTTCTGTTCAAGGCTAACTAGCCTGTTCATTGATGTCATGCCAGTTCCTTTGTCTTCCGATGCTCTGCTGCTTGTTTGTTTTTTGTGTGTCATTTTTTATTTTTCGTGTTCGCCTTGAGGCCTTTGGGCGATGTGGCGTGTTTTAAGAATTGAAATAAATAAATAATTTCGCTACAAAAGACTCTGTTTTGCAAAATCATATGCAGCTGAGATCTTCCATGAGAGCATCAGGAGAGTGATTCGTCATGTAATAAACAGTTTAATTACAGTGACAACATTTCGGTTTTTGGAAAGGACAGGGAGCAACATGACTGAGCTGCACACGAAGTGTGCATGGCGTTATCCCAAGCATGGTTGCATTAAATCCCAACAAATGTGCCTTTCACAGAAAGCAACTCAAGTTCCTTGTGCATGTATTCTCGCCAGGAGGAATGAGCCCCGACCCAGGAAAGGTGGAGGCCTCACTGATATATTGCCCCCAGAGGATATAAGTGAGGTGCAGTCATTCTCCTGCACGGCCAGTTATTGCAGCTGATATCTGAAGGACTTTGCTACTATCAGTGTCCCTCTGAGGGAGATCACCGAACAGGGCAAGGAGTTTCATTGGGATTGCCACTGTGAAGAAGCATTCATACACATTAAAAAGGGGATTGGATCGGCAGAATGCATGGATAATTTTGACCCAACTAAGTATACCGAGCTATCGGGTGGCGCTGTGGAGCAGCCCAAGATGGCTGCTTAGCTTTTGAGCTCCGTGCGGCTCCGGCCCTCATCTGCCCACATCTGCGAACATCGGAGCTTGCTACACTCCTATTGCGGCCAACCATCTGCCCCTGTCTGCTGGGCAGCTCCTGGCGGAGTCCCGGCCTTCTCTGACTACTGGGAGACTTGCTACGGCCACATCTCTCTGGAGGCCTACCTGGGCTGCGGCGGTCACTCGAGGCCTCGCCACTCTTTCGCGGCCCGCCCGCCCCTGTCTACCGCCCTGGGGGGCCCCGCGGGGCGGATCACTGCCAGACGGGGGGCTGGGACCGAACCGACGGCCGCGGCGGCCTGTGGGGTGCCCCGCCACATCGACACTCGCCTGGCGGAGGACTGCGCTGTCGAGGTGAGGAGCGGAGGGGTGACGCATCCGGACGGGGCACGGTGGGCCCGGCCTTCACCTCGCGCTGCCCCTGGACCTGCCCTGTGGGCGCCCTTGCCCCCCTGGTGCGCCCCGCCCTGTGTTGCCGGCGCGATCCACGTCCACATCGGTGAAGATCCCCCCGGGCTTGACTCGACTCCTGGACCCTGTGCCCACCACCTCCACGGGGCTGACGCTTGATGACCACGGCGGCCATCGCTACTCCTCGTCATGCCAAGTAAATCGAAAGGAAACTGCAGGGGAGGATCGATGGATAGATTTGCTAGAGCGGTTCCGAGATCCGACGCTTGCCCGTCCCCACCCCCGCCGGAGGAGTCCGGGGTGGAGTCGCGGGCCGGGCCGCCGGGACCTGACCTCACGGTTATCATGGAGTCGATGGCCAAAAATTTCGCTTCCTTCCACGAGAAGTTGGACGATATACATGCCAATGTTGCCTCGCTCAAGACACGTGTAGACCAAGCCGGGACCCGAATAGCGGAGGCTGAAGGCAGGATCTCTACTAACGAGGACGAACTACACGTGCTGCAGTCCACGGTCGCGGCCCTGTCCCGGGACATGAAGGCGGTTAAATCCAAATGCGATGACTTGGAGTCCCGCTCTCGCAGGAACAATCTACGCATCATCGGTGTCCCCGAGAACGCACTCAAGGGGCGCATGGAGGATGCGATCGAGAGCTTGCTTAGGGAACTGCTCGACAACCCGACCCTGTCTCCGCACTTTACGGTCGAGCGCGCACATCGGGCCCTGTCCCCTCGCCCTAGACCGGGTGATCTTCCGAGACCCATCATTGCCAGGATCCTGAACTATCGGGACAGGGACCTCATCCTACGCTTGGCACGGGAGAAGGGAGAGCTGCGCCTGGAGGCCAATACCGTCAGGATCTTCCCCGACTTTTCCGTAGCGGTCCAGCAGGAAAGGCGCCAATTTCTTGGTGTCAAAAAGCTGCTCAGGGAACGCAATGTCCCATACGCCATCCTCTTCCCGGCGCGATTGAAATTGACCCACAACGGCAAACTCTACTTCTTCACGGTTCCCGAGGAGGCAGTGAAGTTCATTGAGCTGGAGATACCATTGCCTAATCCGATAAATGCTCCCTTGGCCGCTGAGTGAGCACTCCCTGTAGTGCCCCACTCTCCTCGCCAGCTCTCTCCGTTCATTTTGGATGTGTTGTTGGTAATGCTGTTCTTTGCCTCAGCGACTCGAACCCCGTGGATGACCATCCGGCCTGGGGGTTCGCCCTGGGCCCTTGGACACTACTCAATACTCCTCGTACACTGTATGCTCATGCGTTAGATCGCCTATTGTTTCCCTGTTATCATCCGACCTCAACTCCTGGGTTCGAACTTGGATCCTTCACCGCAGAACTTGACTTGATGGCCCATGTTGGCCTACATGATGCTTAAGATGCCGTCCGCACGGCTACAGCGCCCCCACTGCGTTTGCAATGTTTGTGTTTGTGCTTGGTTTGCTGTTAGGGCTGGGTGGCCACTGTTGGGCCGAATCGTGGGCGCACCCCCGTTGGGTGGTGCCCTCTGTTCCTCCCCGGTTGGGGAGACCCTGTCACTCCCCTGGCTTAGCTGGGGACCTTGGGTTTGGGTGGGGGTCGATACCTACTGCAAGTTGCGGGTGGGCAGTGTGGGTGGTGGGTGGTGATGTTGGGGGTGTGTGGGATTATACTACAAAAGACGGAGGTAGTGTGGCAGAATGCATGACATCGGGGCACCATTGTGGGGCCCATTTTAAACTACTGGCTGGCTCTAGGCAGAGAGTATGGGATGTACCCTAATTCGATGCAATGACAACTGTTGTGCTGTCTTGGAATGTACGGGGCCTTAGTAACTACACCAAGGCTCGTAAAATTATGGCTTACGCCAACAGACACTGTTGTAAAATTTTGTTCCTGCAGGAGACCCACTCTGGGGGCCACCTGGCCAGATGCATGGCCCCTTCCTGGGGCCCCAATAGATATTTTACCTCCTACTCCTCCCGGGCTAGGGGGGTCCTGACGATGGTTCATAGATCGCTCAAGTTTTCTCTACATAAGAATTACGTTGACCCTGAAGGGAGGTATGTTATCCTGCATTGTTCTTTGGCGAATAGGGAATACTTGCTGGTCAATACGTATGGCCCTAATGTGGACTCTCCTGATTTCGTTGACCGGGTGGCGGCGATACTGCTGGGTTATGTGGGGGTACAGATTATCTGGGGAGGGGACATGAATTTCATAATGGATACCACGTTGGACAGAACGGGCACTGCCCCCAGATTGCTCTCGGGCACAGCGCGTAGACTACTAGCACACGGGGTGACACTAGACGTTCGAGACGCATGGCGGGCGATGCACCCGTTGACGCGCGAGTATACCCATTATTCCTCGGTACACGACAGCTCCTCGAGGATTGACATGTTTTTCGTGTCCAGTACGCTTCTGGGCAGGGTGGCTGAAACTCAGATCCTGGCGCGTACCCTGTCGGACCATTCTCCTGTCCGGATGTCCGTGGACCTGGGAGCCCCGGTTCCCACTATTAATACTTGGCGCTTCAAGTCTGCCGCCCTGCAGGACATAGTATTCAAGGCGGATATTCTTGCTGATATACAGTCCTACTTTGAGTTTAACTTGTCCCGGTCCACCTCCCTGGGGGTCCGGTGGGAGGCCTTCAAAGTCTTCATCAGGGGAATGTCCATATCGAGGGAGGCGGGAGTACTCAAGGCTATACGTGCTGCTCTTGCCCGTTCCGAAACCAAATTACGCGACCTGGAAAGAGCGCATCCCACTTCGGTTGACCCAGCCACCCTCTCCCAGATTAGTGAGGAGCTCCAAGCTTTTAATGACCAGGCCATCAGGGAAGTTCGATATTTCAGTCGCCCCCAGGCGGCTCGCAAGTATGGTGAGGGGGACAGGCCGGGCAGGACGCTGGCTGCTGTGGCCAGGGGCGAGTGGGGTCATTCACAGATCTCCTGTATCAGGGACAGGTCAGGGCTAAGCCAAACGTCTGACCAACGAATCTTGGAAGTCTTCGCGGACTTCTACGCCGACCTATACTCCCAGCCCCCTGAACATAGCGAGGTCCAAATGCGCGATCTCCTTAGCCAGATCCCCACGACACTCATTTCCCCCACAACCAAAGACTCACTGGACTCCCCCATTCTGCTGGACGAAATTGTCGGGGCAATCTCCAATCTACCCAAAGGAAAAGCTCCCGGTCCGGATGGGCTGACGGCAGAATTCTATCAGGAGCATGTGGCCATCCTGGCCCCCAGGCTGCTGGAGGTCTGGGGTGAGTCGCTCCGGCTGGGCACCCTCCCTCCATCATTGCGGGAGGCCGCCATTACGGTCCTTCTTAAACCTGGGAAACCTGCTGATGAGTGTGGATCATATAGGCCCCTCTCCCTAATGAATCTAGATACCAAAATATTCGCTAAGGTGATCGCCAACCGCTTCCTCCCGGTCATGTCCTATATGGTGCATGATGACCAATCAGGGTTCGTCCCTGGGAGGTCGACGTCCCACAATATTAGACGGCTATTCAATGTCATGGCCCGCATGGATCAGGGAGTTGGCGCCGTGGCGGTTACGCTGGATGCCCAGAAGGCTTTTGACATGGTCTCCTGGAAATATACCTGGTTGGTGCTGGAGGCCATGGGTATAGGGCCTAACATGATAGCGTACATTAAGTTGCTATATACTTCCCCGGTGGCTAGGGTGCGGGTTAATTCCCAGACGTCAGCTCTGTTCCCTCTCTCTAGGGGCACCCGTCAGGGTTGCCCATTTTCTCCGATCTTATTCGCCCTGGCAATAGAGCCGATGGCCGACTATATCAGGGCCCGGCACGCCCACCAGGGGATCCGCCTGAAGGACGCTCCCGAAATCGTCTCGCTCTATGCAGATGATGTTTTACTTTTCGTAAGAGACCCGGATGTGCACCTGGACCCGATCATACGCGGTATCACCCGGATTGGCACTCACTCCGGGTTCACCATTAACTATTCCAAATCCGAAATTTTCCCTCTCACTAGCTCCACCGCCCAACCGCTCACGGAGTACCCGCTACGCTGGTCCCCAATGGGGATTAAATATTTGGGGGTCTGGGTGTCTCGGTCTAGGGAAACACTGCTAGCGGATAACTACCGAGCGGTGGCGGAACAAGCTGAGGCCAAAATCACGTGCTGGCGCGCTCTCCCGCTGCCGCTGGCCGGTAGACTCTCGCTGGTGAAAATGATCCTGCTCCCTAAGTTCTTGTATATCTTCTCTAACGTCCCTGTCTGGCCGGGTGGGAGATACTTTACAGACCTTCATAAAGCACTTGCACAATTTCTCAGGCATTCTGGTGCGGTGCGTAAGAAATGGTCGGACATGTGCCTCCCATATGACAAAGGGGGCTTCACGGCCCCGGACCTGCTTAGATACTGGACGGCTGCACAGGCGCAATTCGCCTCGTACTGGTACCCCGGACCCCCACCTCGCCCCCACGTCAAATTGGAGACTCTGGCGGGGGCACCCTGTAACATAATGTCCCTGATTCTAAATAGGAAGTATGTTCCGGACTCGCCTGTCGATCCAGTCCACGCCACTGTACAGGCCTGGGGCCGGCTGTTTAACACGTGTGCCGAACAACACCCATACTACAGGTGGCTTCCCGCCTGGAACCTTCCCGGGCTTGAACCCACGTGTGATATTGCACTGGCGCGGCACTGGGAGGCGCTGGGTTACGGTGCCCTCACTGACTTTTACCCAGATGGGTGGTTTATAACACCGCAGACGTTGAAGCCGGGGCACTCCGGTTCAGTCATGGAGCTGCTGCAATTCTACAGACTGCGCGCAGCCTTCCGCAGCGCGTGGCCTGACTTCCCAGCTGAGCCTCCGGACTCCCCCGGGATCGCATACATCGCCAATTCGGGAGGGGCGCGGGTTGTGGTCTCCTCATTATATGGATTGTTACTGACCGGCCCCTCTCCCCGCCCGTCCAGGGCACGGGAGGACTGGGCCGCTGAACTGGGGACGGACCTTACAGACCAATTGTGGGGGAAAATGTGCTCTCATACCAGTGGGGTGTCCTTGAACTTTCGCTACCGCACCATACAGTATAAATTGCTCAATAGGCTGTATTTTACACCGGGTAGAATTTCGAGATTTGCACGCTCTGCTCCCCGGCCCTGCCCTCGCTGCGGAACTGATGGGGCTGACCATCTACACATGTTCTGGGCCTGCCCGGAGTTGGCCACATTCTGGTCCAAGATCATGCAGACGTTGTCGACAATTATTGATGTTGATGTTGACCTCGACCCGCTGGGGGCACTGTTTGGGGTGTGGGGCCTCGGGGAGCCTAGAGATGTGGTCAAGTTCCTAAATGTAAGTGGTGTGGTGGCCAAGAAATGCATCTTGCTGGACTGGAAAAGCTCGACCCCCCCTACATACCAGAAATGGTTGAACCTGCTCACATGGTCTAGGAATTGCGAGGAGGGGTTTCTGGATATGCTCCCGGCCCGGTCCCGCCCCCGTAATATCTGGTCTGCCTTTAATAGTTATTTGAACGGTTTGGATGACATCTCCACGGTGGGCGGATCTCCCCGGCCTTCTACTAGTGTTGTCTAAAGTGTTGGTGTCTCATGTTATGTTGCTGATGGTCCCTGACAGCCTACGTTCCGCAGAAAAGCCCTTGCATTAATGTACTTGTATACTGTATTTGCTCTTGCTGTCCTGATGTAAATGTGTGTGCTACCTGCCTCTGTCAACAAAAATAAAAGTTAAAAAAAAAAAAAAGTATACCGAGCTATCGGTTGATGCTAGCCCAGTAGGCTTGGGTGCCATCCTGGCCCAGCACAGTCCAGGGAGAGACAGTCCAAGGGCGATTGTTGCTTATACCTCCAAGAGCCTTTCATAAGTAGAACTCAAGATTTAAAGGTTCTTCGTAGAACTCAGATTGACAAGTGCTGTCTCAAGACAATACTGACTGTATCATTGTGGGATGCGGGTCTGTTAGCTTACCTCAGTATCTGAACAGAATTTGAATTTCACAGCATATGTCTTCTTCCACTAATCTTGGAATTGTATTGAATTGATATTCTAATGGTGCAGCTCTTTTATAACAGTTTCCTTTTCTCTCTTGGCTCTGACGCTGTCTAGTGTTTTCCATCACAGCTTTCCGGCCCTACTTAATTTAGTCATTGTTATCATTGTTAGGTTGTTTGTTTGCTCAGTCTTTGTGTCTTTGCTTGTGGTCCTGTTTGTTACTTGTATGATTTATGTTATGCGCCTTGATGCCTGCAGGCTTTGGCGCTTTATAAGCATACAAATAAATAAAGAAATAAATAAAATAAAGATACAACCAGAAAAGGAAGGACTTGCGGTAGTCTGGGTCTGTGAACAATTTCAGATGTTCCTGTTGGGAAAATAGTTTACAATTGTCACAGATCACCAAGCACTGACCACCATGTACGGGAATCCCAAATGCAAGATGCCTCCCAGAATCAAGCAGTGGGGACGACTGCAGGACTTCAACTTTTTAATAATCCACAAGCTAAGGAGAGAATACAATCCAGCGGATTTCATGTCACGTCAGCCCCTTTCGAAGCAGAGGGGTGAGGCATTGATAGCCTAGCCAAAGAGTACATTAACTTTCTCACAAGGACTACCAAAACTGCTCATGATGAGCATGGTGCGGGAGCACACCCTCACAGACAGAACACTATAGGTAGTTAGAGAGCTCCTCATGTCTCGTAGGTGGAGAGAGTCGGACGTGAAGAGTCGAGGGGTCAGCAAACAAGCCATCAAAAATGTGAAGGAGGAGCTGACATTGACTGCTAAGAACATCATAATGCGATGGAATCTCATGACCATACCATCGGATCCACGGCAGCAAGTGGCAAACCTAGCACACGAAGGCCATCGAGGCATAGTTGCCTCCAAGACACAGATAAGGGACACCATGTGGTTTCCAGGTATCAATGCCATGATAAAAGACACAATAAGAAGGTGTCACTTCTGTCAGTGCACGGACAGAACCAAACCCCCAGAGCCGCTGAAGATGTCTGAAATGCTGCATGCCCCATGGACGCACGTGGCAGCGGATTTCTTTGGACTTTTTTGATGCGTCAAATAAAGGGTGGTGTTGATGGATGCATTTTCTCGGTTTCCTCTTGCACAAATGATTACTTCCACATCAGCTAGCACTGTCATCCCTGAGCTGGACAATATGTTCTCCATGTGGGGTGTTCCCAAAGTTCTCAAGTCAGATAATGGACCGCCATTCAGCAGTTTGGAATTTTCATGGTTCATGAACCACATGGGCATCCGGCATCAGATTTTACCAATTATGCTTATGACACCCATCTGAGCAGCAAGTAGAGGATGCAGAGCTTATTGTTAAGGTGGTTTCCACCATCCAGCAGTGGATGGCCAATAATGGGATGTGCCTGAATGCTACAAAAATTGAGTTTATGATATTTGTCTCATCATAAGCTAGATCAAACTGGATCCTCAGTATGTCGGTGTCTCTATTGAATATTTAACAAAAGGCACCTGGTTAATGCCTTACTCTACCCAGGTAGGTAAACGTTTATCAGACACAATTGAGTAAGGTCATGTGGGGAGCCCAACCAGCAAAACACAACATTCAATCCTGATTTTCGAAAAAATAAAAAGGTTCAAGATGAATGCTACTTTGTTTCTTATTTAATATAAAAGTAGCATGTGTTACATATACATTTGTGGAGAAATAGGATAATCAACAAAGAACATGAATACAAAACATGGCATGGTACATAGGTAACATGGCCCAAAAGTACATTTTGGGTTTAGATTTCCAACAATTACAAACCCTGTACTCCCTACTGTCCCTGTGGCTTACTATACGTGGGCAAGACCATGAGGTCCATCAAGACACGCATCTCTGAGCACAGATTGTGCATTAAAAACAAAGTGCCTGAGAAACCACTGGCCGAACACTACATCCGTACAAACCACACCAACATGGACCTCAAATGGTTTGTCCTACAGAAACTATCCCCCACTAAAAGAGGAGGAGACTCCGACAAAGCATTAACTCAACTTGAACAAATGTGGGTCCACAGACTCAACACTGTAAGAGACGGGCTTAACATCAGCGTTGAATGGAAGTACTTTCTGTGATTCAGTGCGACCGCTACATCCTGTGTGCCACATTGTTTATTCAACACATGCAAATATACCCAGATATGTGACTTCACACTCTATTGTCAAAAAACTCTGTAGATAAACCTCGAACATACCCTAGCTGTTCTCATCATGTGGGACTATATCATGGGCTCCCAATAATTTGTTCAGGCATCCCAATGACTTATCTGCCAACTTGACATATGCTTTGCAGGTATTTCTGTCAACAAATAGAATTAATTTACATACAGGGCAACACCAACTCAAGGTGTGAGAGGTCAGAACGTTTGGGTGCCACAATTATACAACACGCTTTGATCCACACTTGTTAACAATTGCATGAATATGTATACATGGAAACACACATCCACCCCCCTTTTTTGTTTGCCTGTTCAATTTGTAACAATACTCCCACTGTTAGACACACAGCTTCTACGAATACTGCCCCAACACCACGGGCATGTGAATTACGTGTAATTATGTATGTTTTTGTTCCCTTCCCATTTTTAGAATCTGTCAGCAAATTGAACGAGTATGTTGATGGGGAAGCAAAAAATGAAACTGTGAATTGTCACATTTGTACAACATGTATTGGTTCAATTGAAAGAGAAGGGTTTGTTGCTCCCGGCTATCTTGCTAATAGTTTATGAAATAAATATTTTCAACACTTTGGTTGGTACGAAGTTAATTCGTTTATTGTTCGGTGTTTTCCGGTGATTGTTTCTAAATACATGTGTTTATGAGAAACACTATTAAGAACTTTGTCAAGCAAGTTGAGGTCAGCCGACACGTGTTTCGACCTTACGGTCGTTCCCAAGGCTGAACAATATTCAATTAGTGATCAGGTAGTGACATATTACAATTTTTCAGTCGTGGTGTTTTAGGTGATGTGCAAACATAGTGATAGGTAACAACATGACATCAAAACACATTGATGTGTCGATATATAGACATTTTGAAAAGGGAAGAAAAACATTGGAAGAAAAGGAGAGAGGAAGAGACGAGAGAGGTAAGTAGCTGGTTAGAATTGGGCTTGTGGTGAAATAGATTGAGGTAATTGCCTCTTACCCAGTTGCGGTTTGCTGTGTGCCCTCCGTGGGGTTCTGTATTATAAACTGTCCTTTACGGCAGTCCTGGCTCCTGTTGGGCCCTGAGAGAGAAGGAATTGCAAGGGGTTGAAGGGATAGGTGGGATCTTGAAAAGGGGAAAGATCCCCCCATGGTGCGTCACTGTTCCCATCCGTTTATTTTAAGTTTAAGTTGGCTGTGATCATTGCACAGGAAACCGGTGGAAAACATCAAGGGCTTTTCCTGAATAGCCCTTGTGTAGTTTCACCTGTTGTGCGCGTTGGCAGTATTAATAGTAGTAATATCTAATTGGATGGTCCTAGATGTACATCAGGGGCCCTTTGGACGAGTGCTCCTGTGTGTACCCAGCCATAGATAGATCGCAGTTATCTTTCTGTTGTTGAAAAGTGAGAAATAGGGAATATTTTTTTTAAAAAACCTGCGCTAATGCTAAACATTGTCCTTGGGTGAGCAAGGATGCGTGCTGTCCCCATGTTGGGAGGCTCACCTGTATACTTTGTCTGGCGTCCCCGGCGGTGCTCTGCTGCTTCTGCACACCGCGCCGGGCGGCGCCATAAGAACTGTTTGTTGACTCACGTTGGTCTCCGGCCGCGCATGCGCGAGGGGTAGTGTCTTGGCGCTGGTCCCGGCGCATGCGCGTGGTAGTATGCGGATTGCGCATGCGCCGCGGATCAGCGAAAGACCTCGAGAGTGCTTATGAGTTGGAATTGGGGATCGGGGGTGGGTTGGTCCTAGCCAATGGCTATGTAGCAGAAGGGATCTGGGTGGAATGACTTGATTGATAGTGTATTGAGAGTCTCTGGGGGTCGAAAAGTGGAACCTGAGTGGGTAATACCTTGGAAGAGTGAATATCGATTATGCCCATTGGTGAAGTGCATAATTGTGAATAAGCGCGTATTGTGGCTTCAGTTGCTAGTTGCCCAATTGTGGGGTCAATTTGGATTATGGTGTGTGTGGCATGGTCGCTTATTGGGCCGTGTTGTGCCCATGACTAGGATCAATGGTCCCTGTGGGGGTTGGAAATTAGAAGTCAGAAGTCAGAAAGGATGTAGGAAAGGAGGAGCATGAAGTTTACAGGAAGACATTTAAATCATGGTCTTTGTTAAGGCCGTTTTTCACACATCTGAAATGACAGATTAAACGTGCTTCCTCTTGTCTCAGTTTTCGGATTCTGTCTCCTCCTCTTGGGCCCAGCCGGACCGTCTTTAGTCCGATGAACCTTATGTCACTTTTGTTTTCCATTTGGTGGTTCCTCTGCCAGTGGTTTGCCAATGGCAGTTTGGGGTCCTGTGAATATATGCTGTTCATATGTTCTCTAATCCTGAAGCGTGTCTCCCGGATGGTGCTGCCTATGTATATTTTGTTGCAAACACAGATAATTGCATATATTACAAATTTGCTTCTACAATTAATGTGTTCAGTGATGTTGAAGATTGGGCAGCCTGAGAATTTAGCACATTTAGTCTGTGTCGCATACTTGCACATTGAGCATGTCCCGCATTTCGTGAAACCAATTGGTGTTGTTTTACTGAGCCAGTCCTGTGCCGTGATACGTTTGTCTACAAGAAAGGAGGGGCTCAGTAAGGTCCTTAGTGTTGGTGCTCTGCTGTATGACATGCTGGGAAATGTTTCTAATTGCGGCTTGATATGCTCGTCCATGAGGAGTAGTCCCCAGTGTTTCCTCAAAATTTTTTGTAGTGCATAACTGTCTTTGTTGTATCTTGTTACAAATCTGATTGTTGGTTTGTTATCATGTCTTCTGGGTTTTGGCGAGAGCAGTGTTGGTCTTTCTAGTAGACAGGCTTGTTTTCTTGCTTCTGCCAGGTTTGCATGGGAATAGCCCCGACTACCGAATCTTTCATCCAGCAGGTTGCATTCTTCTATGAATGATTCATCTGTATTACAGTTCCTTCTTGCCCGAATGTATTCTCCTTTCGGAATGTTGCGAATGACACTTTTTCTGTGGCAACTTTGTGCATGGAGGGTGGAATTTACTTCCGTTGGTTTGCGGTAAGTTCTGGTAATGATTTTATTCTCTTTGATTTCAATCTTGAGGTCCAGGAAGTCAATTTGAATATTGCTAATGTGGCTGGTTAATTCTATACCAAAGTCATTGGTATTGAGATAGCCCATATATTCATTTAGTTCTTCTTTAGTTCCCTTCCAAATTAAGATGATATCATCTATGAATCTGGCCCAATTGACAATTAACCTGGTGAATTTGTCTTCTTTCATTGCATGTTTGAGTTCATAGGAGTGCATAAAGCAGTTGGCTAGTGCCGGAGCATAGCTGGCTCCCATTGCGATCCCTTTAGTCTGCTTAAAATATCCTCCATTGAATATGAATATATTGTTCTTGAGAGAGAAGTTCAGGAAGGCTTTAGTCATTTCAACCTGATCTAGGTGTGAAGCTGATTCATGTCTTAGTAGAAACCCCATGCTGGTTATGGCCAATTCGTGGTCAATCGATGTGTACAGGGCTTTAACATCAAGCGTAGCCATTAAGAAATGCGGTTCCCATTTGATTTTGGCAAGGATCTCTAAGGTGTGCATAGTGTCTCTCAGGTAGCTCGGTATTTTCATGACCAATGGCTGTATTACATTATTGATGTAGCGGGCTAGTGTTTCCGTAATTCCTCCTATGCCACTCAGGATTGGTCTGCCTTCTGGAATCGTGTTGAATGCTTTGTGGACCTTTGGCAGAAAATAGATGGTTACCATAGTGGGATGGTCTGTCCTAAGGTAGTTGTATTCCTCATCTGTTATCAGCCCTGTTTTTTTGTAGTTGATTAATAGTTCCTGATGTTCTTTCAGAATCTTAGCCTGTGGGTTATTGTCCAATTTGACATAATTGCCGGGTGTTTCCAGGTGGTTGAGTGCCATTTTAATGTAATCTGATTTGTTCATTATTACTATGTTACCACCTTTGTCCGCCTCTTTGATTATGATATTGGTTTCTTCTCGTAGGTTTTTGAGTATGATCTGTTCTTCCTTGGTAAGGTTGCCCTTGGTCTCTGTTTCGTGAGTCCGTTGATCTTCCAATTTGTGTAGATCCGTGGTTACTGCTTGGTGAAAAGTGTCGATATAATTCTCTGCATAGAGTTGCGGCGTGAATCTAGATTTGGTTTTAAGTTCTGGAGTCTTCATTGCTATATTTTGGATGCCCAGTTCTTGTAAGCATTCTTGCTTGCTTTTGTCGTTTTCAGCCAGTGTGCTGAGGAGATGAATGTCTTCAACATCCCCGATGGTCAGTGGGCTTGGTTTAGGTATTATTTCCGGTGGTTTGTATACCGATGTCTTGGTAGCAAAACATTTCTTAAGTTTAAGGCGTCTTGTAAATTTAAATAGATCAATTTGTATGTCTACAAAATTGTTCCTGCTGGATGGTGAAAATGAAAGTCCTTTGTTGAGCACTTTCTTTTCAGGATTTGTGAATTCTCTGTTAGACAAGTTCATGATTAAATTTTGTTCTGTTTCTGCCCCATGGTTTTCTGTGCCTGGGATCCGGTCTGTCTTTGCTCTATTTCTTCTTCCAGCTGTCTTGCGTCTTCTGACTCTTCTTCCTCCTCTGCTTCTTCTTGTTGGGTTCCTATATTTATCAACGGTTTTGCGAAGGATACCGTTTTTTTGTTGTTTTTGGGTTGTGATTTCAGACGACTTGCTTTCTTGTGTAGTTTGATTTGATCTAAAAAACTTCGTTTTGTTGGTGGTACCTCTGTCGTTTGCCCACACAGATCTGGTGTTTTGTCTGATTCACTGTCTATTACGGAGCTAGCCCCTGAGCTGTTTGGGGTGCTTTCTCTGGATTTAGGCTGTTGTTGGTTCTGGTCGTATTTGGGTTGATAGGTGAAGACTCTGTCTTCTCTATAATCTTTGTCATCCCTAAAGAATTTGTGGAGTTTTCTCATTTTTACTTCGTCTTGATGTGTTTTCAGAATTCTATACATAGTTTTGTAGTTTTTCTCTTTGGTAGTTTTAGGAGCGTCATAATCTTCTATTTCTTTCTTTAGTTCTTCAAGTTGAATCACAACCCTGTCATGTTTTCTTTTGGCATGTTCTATTAGTAATTCTATCATTCTTGTTGATCCAAGTATCAGGTTGCGTTCCCATTCATCTGCTAGATCTGTGTCCAGTGGATCGTCAAAGTCCGGGAAAATAAGGATCCTCAGGCCTCTCGGTATTCTCTTCTGTTCCGCGTATTCCTGCATTGTTGTTTTTTCCCAGAATTTGTTGATTTCCTTTTTTGATAGTTTCTCAAGTCTCATAAATTTTTGTTTGAGGTCCTCTTGTAGATTGTTGTCTCTGAAGGCGTTGTCCGTTGATCCTCGGGGGGCAAAGAGTGCCCTGATGTCTTCATTCCTTGACATCATATATTCTGCCATTCCTTCGTTTTATTTTCCTGTTTGCATTTGTTGGAGCATTCCAGGTGCTTGAGCTTAGGCTGGTTCCCTAGTGTGAAGGTAAGGTGGGTTTTAGGCTCTAGGAGTGGAACCTGCCAGTGCTAAGCTCCAATTATATTGTTGTTGCAAGTTTAGGCAAGATCACAGGAGCGGTCTTGGGGTTTAGCCTAAGCCCCAGTTTGGTAAGTTGAAAGAGAAGGGTTTGTTGCTCCCGGCTATCTTGCTAATAGTTTATGAAATAAATATTTTCAACACTTTGGTTGGTACGAAGTTAATTCGTTTATTGTTCGGTGTTTTCCGGTGATTGTTTCTAAATACATGTGTTTATGAGAAACACTATTAAGAACTTTGTCAAGCAAGTTGAGGTCAGCCGACACGTGTTTCGACCTTACGGTCGTTCTCAAGGCTGAACAATATTCAAATAGTGATCAGGTAGTGACATATTACAATTTTTCAGTCGTGATGTTTTAGGTGATGTGCAAACATAGTGATAGGTAACAACATGACATCAAAACACATTGATGTGTCGATATATAGACATTTTGAAAAGGGAAGAAAAACATTGGAAGAAAAGGAGAGAGGAAGAGACGAGAGAGGTAAGTAGCTGGTTAGAATTGGGCTTGTGGTGAAATAGATTGAGGTAATTGCCTCTTACCCAGTTGCGGTTTGCTGTGTGCCCTCCGTGGGGTTCTGTATTATAAACTGTCCTTTACGGCAGTCCTGGCTCCTGTTGGGCCCTGAGAGAGAAGGAATTGCAAGGGGTTGAAGGGATAGGTGGGATCTTGAAAAGGGGAAAGATCCCCCCATGGTGCGTCACTGTTCCCATCCGTTTATTTTAAGTTTAAGTTGGCTGTGATCATTGCACAGGAAACCGGTGGAAAACATCAAGGGCTTTTCCTGAATAGCCCTTGTGTAGTTTCACCTGTTGTGCGCGTTGGCAGTATTAATAGTAGTAATATCTAATTGGATGGTCCTAGATGTACATCAGGGGCCCTTTGGACGAGTGCTCCTGTGTGTACCCAGCCATAGATAGATCGCAGTTATCTTTCTGTTGTTGAAGAGTGAGAAATAGGGAATATTTTTTTAAAAAAACCTGCGCTAATGCTAAACATTGTCCTTGGGTGAGCAAGGATGCGTGCTGTCCCCATGTTGGGAGGCTCACCTGTATACTTTGTCTGGCGTCCCCGGCGGTGCTCTGCTGCTTCTGCACACCGCGCCGGGCGGCGCCATAAGAACTGTTTGTTGACTCACGTTGGTCTCCGGCCGCGCATGCGCGAGGGGTAGTGTCTTGGCGCTGGTCCCGGCGCATGCGCGTGGTAGTATGCGGATTGCGCATGCGCCGCGGATCAGCGAAAGACCTCGAGAGTACTTATGAGTTGGAATTGGGGATCGGGGGTGGGTTGGTCCTAGCCAATGGCTATGTAGCAGAAGGGATCTGGGTGGAATGACTTGATTGATAGTGTATTGAGAGTCTCTGGGGGTCGAAAAGTGGAACCTGAGTGGGTAATACCTTGGAAGAGTGAATATCGATTATGCCCATTGGTGAAGTGCATAATTGTGAATAAGCGCGTATTGTGGCTTCAGTTGCTAGTTGCCCAATTGTGGGGTCAATTTGGATTATGGTGTGTGTGGCATGGTCGCTTATTGGGCCGTGTTGTGCCCATGACTAGGATCAATGGTCCCTGTGGGGGTTGGAAATTAGAAGTCAGAAGTCAGAAAGGATGTAGGAAAGGAGGAGCATGAAGTTTACAGGAAGACATTTAAATCATGGTCTTTGTTAAGGCCGTTTTTCACACATCTGAAATGACAAATTAAACGTGCTTCCTCTTGTCTCAGTTCGGGCAAGAAGGAACTGTAATACAGATGAATCATTCATAGAAGAATGCAACCTGCTGGATGAAAGATTCGGTAGTGGGGGCTATTCCCATGCAAACCTGGCAGAAGCAAGAAAACAAGCCTGTCTACTAGAAAGATCAACACTGCTCTCGCCAAAACCCAGAAGACATGATAACAAACCAACAATCAGATTTGTAACAAGATACAACAAAGACAGTTATGCACTACAAAAAATTTTGAGGAAACACTGGGGACTACTCCTCATGGACGAGCATATCAAGCCGCAATTAGAAACATTTCCCAGCATGTCATACAGCAGAGCACCAACACTAAGGACCTTACTGAGCCCCTCCTTTCTTGTAGACAAACGTATCACGGCACAGGACTGGCTCAGTAAAACAACACCAATTGGTTTCACGAAATGCGGGACATGCTCAATGTGCAAGTATGCGACACAGACTAAATGTGCTAAATTCTCAGGCTGCCCAATCTTCAACATCACTGAACACATTAATTGTAGAAGCAAATTTGTAATATATGCAATTATCTGTGTTTGCAACAAAATATACATAGGCAGCACCATCCGGGAGACACGCTTCAGGATTAGAGAACATATGAACAGCATATATTCACAGGACCCCAAACTGCCATTGGCAAACCACTGGCAGAGGAACCACCAAATGGAAAACAAAAGTGACATAAGGTTCATCGGACTAAAGACGGTCCGGCTGGGCCCAAGAGGAGGAGACAGAATCCGAAAACTGAGACAAGAGGAAGCACGTTTAATTTGTCATTTCAGATGTGTGAAAAACGGCCTTAACAAAGACCATGATTTAAATGTCTTCCTGTAAACTTCATGCTCCTCCTTTCCTACATCCTTTCTGACTTCTGACTTCTAATTTCCAACCCCCACAGGGACCATTGATCCTAGTCATGGGCACAACACGGCCCAATAAGCGACCATGCCACACACACCATAATCCAAATTGACCCCACAATTGGGCAACTAGCAACTGAAGCCACAATACGCGCTTATTCACAATTATGCACTTCACCAATGGGCATAATCGATATTCACTCTTCCAAGGTATTACCCACTCAGGTTCCACTTTTCGACCCCCAGAGACTCTCAATACACTATCAATCAAGTCATTCCACCCAGATCCCTTCTGCTACATAGCCATTGGCTAGGACCAACCCACCCCCGATCCCCAATTCCAACTCATAAGCACTCTCGAGGTCTTTCGCTGATCCGCGGCGCATGCGCAATCCGCATACTACCACGCGCATGTGCCGGGACCAGCGCCAAGACACTACCCCTCGCGCATGCGCGGCCGGAGACCAACGTGAGTCAACAAACAGTTCTTATGGCGCCGCCCGGCGCGGTGTGCAGAAGCAGCAGAGCACCGCCGGGGACGCCAGACAAAGTATACAGGTGAGCCTCCCAACATGGGGACAGCACGCATCCTTGCTCACCCAAGGACAATGTTTAGCATTAGCGCAGGTTTTTTAAAAAAAATATTCCCTATTTCTCACTTTTCAACAACAGAAAGATAACTGCGATCTATCTATGGCTGGGTACACACAGGAGCACTCGTCCAAAGGGCCCCTGATGTACATCTAGAACCATCCAATTAGATATTACTACTATTAATACTGCCAACGCGCACAACAGGTGAAACTACACAAGGGCTATTCAGGAAAAGCCCTTGATGTTTTCCACCGGTTTCCTGTGCAATGATCACAGCCAACTTAAACTTAAAATAAACGGATGGGAACAGTGACGCACCATGGGGGGATCTTTCCCCTTTTCAAGATCCCACCTATCCCTTCAACCCCTTGCAATTCCTTCTCTCTCAGGGCCCAACAGGAGCCAGGACTGCCGTAAAGGACAGTTTATAATACAGAACCCCACGGAGGGCACACAGCAAACCGCAACTGGGTAAGAGGCAATTACCTCAATCTATTTCACCACAAGCCCAATTCTAACCAGCTACTTACCTCTCTCGTCTCTTCCTCTCTCCTTTTCTTCCAATGTTTTTCTTCCCTTTTCAAAATGTCTATATATCGACACATCAATGTGTTTTGATGTCATGTTGTTACCTATCACTATGTTTGCACATCACCTAAAACACCACGACTGAAAAATTGTAATATGTCACTACCTGATCACTAATTGAATATTGTTCAGCCTTGAGAACGACCGTAAGGTCGAAACACGTGTCGGCTGACCTCAACTTGCTTGACAAAGTTCTTAATAGTGTTTCTCATAAACACATGTATTTAGAAACAATCACAGGAAAACACCGAACAATAAACGAATTAACTTCGTACCAACCAAAGTGTTGAAAATATTTATTTCATAAACTATTAGCAAGATAGCCGGGAGCAACAAACCCTTCTCTTTCAACTTACCAAACTGGGGCTTAGGCTAAACCCCAAGACCGCTCCTGTGATCTTGCCTAAACTTGCAACAACAATATAATTGGAGCTTAGCACTTGCAGGTTCCACTCCTAGAGCCTAAAACCCACCATGTATTGGTTCAACCTTGTCAACAACTGAATGATTGTGCCCACTTAGGAACACACTGCTACATGCTGACCACTAACAATATAACACTAAGCTCCAGCTTTGCACGCTATCTCGTCCTCTTCTAATCACGGTACCAATGTTTTAATGCGCCATCGGGTGCCTGTTCGAAAGACAGCAGTTAAATAGCAACTGAGCGTGCTTTTTGGGCCATATCTGGGCACCATGACCAACATCCGCATTATTGCCTCTCCGGCCTGCAGATCGCATTGCCAGCCTTTTTCGTGATGGGCTACCTTACCTATTGACATTGTTCATATCTCACCACTAATGTAGCTGCACACTGTCCCAATATTACGCCCAATCGCGTCTGGTTGCCATGGCAACCACTCTAACAACTGCTTTTCTTTTTACCATAATTCAAGTACTAATTGTGGCTAGCTACCCATAAATTTTGGAGGGAACACAACATCAGACACGTTTGTTCCGGCAGATTATACTTATGGAATTTTACTGCCTGCCACGTAGGCAAAACAAAATGGCTACCGGTGTATATATTAGCCGTTGCCATGGCGATCGCGAGCTGCTTTTTTGCACGGAGGACCGCATTCAGCTCGGGCCTCCGAACGGCAGAGTTCTGCCATTTCTAATGAGCGCATAAGGTAATTTCCACTTGTCCATTGACACAGGAGACCAATTTTCTCACTAGAGCTGAGACAGCGTGTCTCTGTCGGATTAGGTCTCCATTGTATGATGATCAGCTTTGCCCACACCAAACGTGAGAACAATAGTTCCATTCTATTTAGATAAGTTCTCTGGGGAAACACCCACTTCACTTGTGATTGTATCATTGACTAATACGGCACATAAAAATAGCTTTTTTAAGATTGCACAGACCAGCCATTACCTTGCGTGCTGCATGTTCTGTGACTCCCAGCACACTATGGACATCTGATTTATGCCTGTTCTTTCCTTGTGCAGCTCTGCTCGTTACAAACCATGCACCAGGGAACTAGCTCCCATGGCCGGGCCACTCTGGACCCACTTTGGCTTCCTGAACCTTTGTTCAGATTGCAGGCTGGTAACCATTTTTTTTCCCCTTTCCGGCACAAGCTTACCTTATCACTAATGTTCCACTTCTGTGGTTCCTTTTTTTAATACATGGTCATTATCCACAGACCCAGGCATGCTTGAGATGAAACATGTCCCCTCTCCCTCGCTGAAGGTGAGGATCACCAGTAGCTCTGTCACTGGACTCTAGATTATGGTAAGAACCGTGACTTTTTGATAAGACCACACATTCAGTGCTTGATAATCAACCTTTTTAAACAGAGCCCTTCGTACACATCATCCTGATTACCTTCTCTGGCCATTTATTTGACAGATATACATAGGATTCTCCTATGTGCACCACGCTTCTCGTCCTGATGAAGGCCGTTCCACCTACAGCTACCCAAAGATAGCTCCTAGGCCGAAACACAGTTGTGTTGACCCAGATCACCGTTAAATGGAAGTACTTTCTGTGATTCAGTGCGACACTTCACCATTGTTCAGTCCCTACACACTTGTTAAATATGTACCCCAATTACATTCTCAATACCCTGATTCTTCAACCCTAGTACGGAGTACAGGGTTTGTAATTGTTGGAAATCTAAACCCAAAATGTACTTTTGGGCCATGTTACTTATGTACAATGCCATGTTTTGTATTCATGTTCTTTGTTGATTATCCTATGTCTCCACAAATGTATATGTAACACATGCTACTTTTATATTAAATAAGAAGCAAAGTATTATTCATCTTGAACCGGGATTGAATGTTGTGTTTTGCTGGTTGGGCTCCCCACATGACCTTACTCAATTGTGTCTGATAGGCGTCTCTATTGATAATTATGCCAATAAAACCATGGGTAAGGTTAAGACTCTGGGCATCACCTTTGAATCCTCACTGAACACTGATGCAAACACTGATAGTGTTGCTAACAAGGCCCAATATATACTGCAACTCTTAAGGTTGATCAAGCCTTCAATTGCGCTACTCTGGTTCATGCCCTAATAATGCCAAGGATAGACTACTGCAATTCCTTGATGCTGGGAGCCAGTAAAACTTGCCTTAAATGCATCCAGGTTCTGCAAAATGATGCAGTCTGCATCGTTAAGTATGTACCTAGACGCAAACCAATCTCCTCCCATAGAAGGAGTCTACATTGGCTCCCCGTGTAGGCTCGTATTCACTTAAGACGTTGACAATAGTTCAAAAATGCCTTTATGGCCAAGCTCCAGGCTATCTCGAAGAGTGTGTTAAGATCCATAGCTTTGCCAGTCTCACCAGATCAAGTGATGGGGTTTGTCTATCTGTCTAGAGGACTAAGCGGGTCAGAGGGATGGGTAGATCCTTTGCTTCCCAAGCCACCATCCTATGGAATGCACTCCCTAAACCTTTGCGTGCCGAAAGAAATCTTTTGAAGTTCAGGAAAAGGGTGAAAACCATTGTCTTTGTGTTATCCTTTCTTCCTGCTCGCTCTCTTATTATGCCTCTCTGTCCCTTTCCTCCTACTTCTGCACCCTGATGATGCCTGCCGGCTCTGGCGGATTGCAGATGGACAAATAAATAAACACTGCTTTGGCCTGCGGCCAATGGAATGGTGGTGCAGTTTATGGGAAGTCTCTAGAAGGTACTACAACAGAAAGAACTGAACAGGGTATAGCTGAACCAAGCAGTATGCAGCATGCTCAGAGACAAATTGTAAATAAAGGGGTAGACCTGCACTCAAGTCCCTGATCCTTCAGGTATAGTGTTATCGCAGTGGAGCGAGTCACGGAGGTGCCGGCAGCTCTATTCCCTACGAAAGAGGGCATTACATTTCTGTTCATGCCTAGTGAAATATCACTGATGGATACTTGCTAGGAAGTTAAGGCAATCTTTTTAAGAACCACGTGTGGCTCTGGGGGGCAATTGGCAGACATAGCCTCTTGAAGATTTCCACCTTGCACCATGGGTGCTTGTTGTCAACATACATTGATTCCAGTGGAGGATTGATTTCCGCTGTCCCGTTCACCATCCCTTGAGTTGGAACTGGGGGATTGACTACTGGCCCATATACGATTGAGAATAGGGCTGTGTGATTTCTTTATCCCCTACGTCCTGAAGAAGGTCTTTGACCGAAACACGTGTCGACGCTTTTTGGTGTGAATCATCTGGTCAAATAGAATACCGGATATATAACGACACCTAATACTATGGACTGGGTCACTGATTAATGTGACAATCGAAATTACTGGTGTAGAAATATTATCAATGCTTACTGGTTTAGAAACTACATTGTGGTGTTTTACAGATGAATGTCTGAATGAGTTTTGTACGTGGTTGTGATTGAAGGAATGAATTGATCTTTTTATTGAATTTTATGATACAAAGATTATTTGTTGCTATGAGTTTATTGATTAAAATTTGATATGTACTGAACGAATTAGTGTCATCTCGATCTACTGGTCCACTTTTTTGATTGCATGCTCAGAGACTACAGGAACTTGCTGCACGGGATGATGGGGAAATGTCCCTCCAAGCTTGTGTTCCGGCGAAAAGTGAGAGGAGCCTCGAGAATACGATCTCACAGCGCTGCAGAGAGAGGATGCTGTCAAGAAGCAGGAGATGAAGATATACGCAGATGCAGGAGAAGGGCCAAAGCATCCATGATACAGGCAGGAGACACATTGCTTATGTGACGCAGACAATAGAGAAAATGTGAATCCAATTTTGACACTGGTGATCTCTCAGATAAAGGGGTTGAAGGTCACAGCCCGATTTCAAGGGCGTGTGATTACACAAAATATATCCCAGTTTAGGGCTCAAGTCGAGGGTACACGTGGGTGGACAGAGTCCACCCACTTTTTTCAGATGGTGGATTCAATCCCCCCAGAAAAAATGAGAAACATTGAATGTCCTCTTTGAAATGATGAATTGAAGCCAACCTCTGGGATCAAACCACAGTCGTCAGGTTTGCAGGCCAGACACTTCACCACTGTACTATATAACCTGATATATAATGCCAAACAACTAAAGGTGAAATGTCTAATTTCAGTACTGCAAGTTACAGGAATTTGGCAATAATTGATGCAGTCACACTGTGTGAAACTACACAAGACTTATCTGCGTGGTATTAGGTAACCCACCTTTTGGTATGGGTCTGTACTACACAAGTCGGTAATGTGACTGAACAGCCAGGTCTGTCTCAAGAGGGGTAAATGTGAGCTGTAGAGCTGTACAGATGAAATCATTCAATACAAGTAACCAAGTAACACTTACTCACAAGGATTCAGTTATTAATAGGTATTTATTTATTTAACATCCGTTTTAATAAAGCATTCTTTAAAAAGGCAATTGTTTGCAACGGTTCAAGTAAACTTTCGAAGCACTTTTCAAAATCAGTAAACCTGGCGAATACTCTTTGGAGATGCTAATACATTTCTCCTACACCCTGGAGTGACTTCAATAACAAGGATAGTATTGCATTAATATATTACACTTTGTAGACCCTGAGCTTCAGAAAGGAAGGGTTAAGGAAAATTAGGAAGGTTAGACCAGTTTCTTATAAGGTGAGGACAACAGTATTCAACAAGCTTTGGAGCGACAAGCAATGCCAACGTCAATGGATTCAGAAAGGTGCCTTCAGGGAGCCAGGACAGCCAAAGTCATTTGGATAAAGTCTATAGTTCTGATGCACTTCTTGGATAAAGTCTTTCACAAAGTCAGAAAGTTAAAAGGAAATCACTGAAGACACACAAGCTGTGCAAAGGGGAGTTGAAATCAACTCAGAAAGTGAAGCAAGTGCAAATCTCAAGTGAGACAGCACAATTTAAGGCAAGAAGGTAAGTACCCCCAAGCCCAAACAGTACCTCTGGTTTGAAGAAAAGTGGTCCAGCTGGATTCCGTCTTGCTACAACCAAGCAGGCCCCGGTTCCAGAGCCTCAGTTGTGGGGACAAGAGGGAGGACGTCTAGAGGACTCCTGTGACAGTACTCGGGATGGTCGTCGACAGCTAGGGCTCTCTTCAATTCAGCGCCACTTCGCAGTTTCAGCGCTTCGCAAACAGCACTGATGTAGAACGGTTAACTTCGGTTGGACTTTTCTTGCTCACTCGGTCCTGCACTCTGGTGAGGGGAGTCTGGATTGGGATGTCCTGATTCTGGAGTGTCCTGAGGAGGCTCCTAGAGTTTTTAGCTGCATTTGTTCTGCGGCAGACGTACTCGCTTATGGACACTCGACCCCTGGCATTGGGCTTATGCAGCAACGGATAGGCACAGCAAGTCGAGAATTGCACCAGTGGAGTTTGTCTCGGGTTAGTTGGTCCCAAAAACCTAAGGGAAGAAGTCGTCCTGTTCGGAGCTTCTCTGACAATACGAAAAAAGAGGTCAGCACAGCACCAGGGCTTTGCTGGGCAATTCAAAGGTACAGGAGGTTGCAGTGGGCTTCTCTTCATGATTTCTGATTCCGATTTGTCTTCCAGTGGTCGACTCTGCCTGTAGTCCCAAGAACGTCACCTTTTATGCAAGTTTTCCCATTCATGCACAGCCTAGGCTGTCAATCACACAGAAGGGTGGCTGTCTTTCCTGGACAGCCATCTGGCCAATCAGGACTGGTTTCGTGCAGGCATACCTAGAGACAAGGGACAGGGGAGTTTTGGGATCCTCCCTCACTTCATGACCTTCCAGACACACTGGAGCTAGGAGTGGGCTTCAGGGCTGAAACCCACCAAAGGCAAAACACACAAAGGGCTCACATCTGTCTTAACAAACAGACTAAAACCCAAGAAAGACCTATCAGAGAGAAAATGGCAAAAAAAGAAGACAGGGGCCATTTTGACAAAATGGACACCTATGGGCGCTGTACTGCAGCTGAGGATTCAGCCTGAGATAGACAAGTATAATGGTAGGAAAAGTTAAACCACTGCCACCAGCCAATCAAGGGGCTGATTCATGGAATTTGTGCACCGAAAAACAGGGATTTATGCGCCATTCTGCCCGCAAATCCCTGTTTAACAAATGGGGATTTGAGATGGCGCACACATCCCCGTTTTTCGGCGCACAAATTCCATGAATCAGCCCCCAAATGTGTGGGGGTAACAAAAACATTCACATGAGAAAGTAGGATAAGGGGCTACTAAGTATGCCCCCCAGCACTCCACATAAAATGGTGCGTGCTGGACCTACAAAATAGAAAGCTAAGTAAGATCAATTTCATCTTACTATTCCTGGGAACTGTAGTTCACCCAAGAAAAGGTATTTAAACCTTAAGAGAAATCCAAAGGACTTCTCAGTGAGAGTGCACTGAATGTGCTGTGTGTCACTATACAAAAAGCAGATGCATATGGAGTTTGTCAGACTGCAAAAACAGTGAAAACATAAAATCCAAATCAGGGAAAAACACATGAGAGAGTGAGCAAAAGGTCCCTCGCACTCAGGAGTTAAATTAAAAAGTGCCAAGTCCAGTAAAAGAGCTGGAGGTCTCTAAGGTTGAAGGGAATTAGCACAGACATGAAAATTCTCCGTGACACCAGGGAAACCATTTCTATTGGTTCTTGGAGTTTAAAACATGCACACCTTTTAACGTTTTCCAAAACACAATAAGAAGAAAATATTCTCTCTTGGTTTTGTGTGTGTGTTGATTTTATGAAAGGCAAATGCCATTCGTCCTATGCAATTTGGGTGGTAATGCAAAGCCAATTTAATGAAATGTGCATATTTCACTTTGATATGCTAATTTCTGACGACGTCACATCCCATTGCATTTGTTAATGAGTACCCCCCACTTTAATTTGTAAGACTTGACCCCTGTCCTAGTTCAAGCTATACAGCGAAGGAGAAGAAGAAAAGAATGGACAGGAGAGTGAATTTGAAGAGGAGCAGGAGAAGTCAAGAGTAGAGGACTCAAGGGTCATGAGGGTAGATTCAGAACTGGAGACCCATGCAAGGCCCCAGCAGTGCATCAAGAGACCAGCACGATTAATCAAATGAACTGTGAGTATAGCGTATTCGTTGCCCACGAGGGGAAGATGTCGTGTCCGGAGTGGACACAGTTAACTGTTCATGAGGGAGCCTCGCCGTGAACGCAGAGGCAAATGGGAGTGTGCTAGAGCGCGCATCCGCAGTGGGGGTTTTGCTGCGTACTGCAGCAGTGTAGAGGGAGAAGGAAAATAAAGAAGTGTTCCCTCGCGCACTGTATGTGTCATTTGGCACACATTTCACCGCGCTACATGAAAACATCAGGGGGAAAGATCCTTTGATGTTGGAGAGGACAGGAAACCATTGAAGTGTGCAAAACGAGTATATGAAATGAGTGAGACTCAACTCAAGAGGAGGAGGACGGTGATGCGAATGGGTGAAACTTCATTGAAGTGGATAAAGTGGCAGAAAATAGCGAGACTCCGATGACGTATATAAGGCCATTGATGTCAGAACGCGCAGGACTGGCTTTTAGCGAATGAGATCAGAGTCCAATAGCCAGGATCTTGCAGACGTCCTTTCCTGATGTGAGCAGGAGTAATCACGCCGTGCCGCACTGAGTCCTGACTCCGAGGTGCAGTGACGCGGAAGGGCCTCTCACGGCCAGAATTAAACCCGTTGGCTCCAGTGTAGTCTTAATTGTCGCTGGCCGGCCTTGAACTCCTGACGCGATGCAGACCAGTGCACAACAGATATGCACGTTGGAAGTCCCCTCTGCCGGAGAGCAATTAGGGCCAGTCCGCCTGAGCAGAGGGAGTGTGTTCAGGCCCTCACCCAACCCCACACCCCTCCAAACCCTCATAAGAGAACAAACCAAAACAGAAACAGACCCCTTGAACCCATCAGGGAACTGGAGGGGCAGCCTCACTTTGATCTTTCAAGCACGAAATGTGTTAGCACCTCTCTAGCTAAATGGACTCCTTCTCTGTGCGGGGAAATACGCGCGTGAATGCAGAATGGGTATAGCCAATGAAAGGAATATCATGCGTGCCCAGACCCCGTCCACATCACAATGGTTTGTGCCAGAGACATGATGTGGGATGTGTGAGCAGGTGGATAATGTCCTCGAAGAGGTTAACATAAGCAGTGCTGTCCAAGGTACCCAAGAGTCCCATACCACAGGAATTAGCCCCCTTGGTGATTGCACTGTGCTGTTGGCTAAAATCCTGGCACTGGCTGACTGTTTTGCATATGATATGGAGTCATGTGTGACATCACTGGAACCTCAAGGTGTCAATGTACAGCCAACTCTTCATCCACAATAATTCACACTGGCCGATGCTGGTATCAGGGACCAGAGCCAAAAAGGCCACTGGCCCATATAAAGTGGTTTCGGTTTTCCTGATGCTCAGGATTAGGATGTGCACGAGGGATGCTGATCCACAACCTGGGAGACACTTGGCACCTTTCTGGTACTGCAAGACCTCATGTACCCTGAGTGGCTATTTTCCCACCTCAGACTCTAATTTGTAAGCCACCCTCTAATGTATGTCAACATCTGGCAGTATCCATGACCTCTGATTGGGGACAGAATGTAGGCGTATTTGGTATCCTGCACCTACATCACAGAGGCACCCCAGCTGCCAGAGATGAATAGTAGGAGTACATTTATTTATTTACTTTCCTTATAGTGCACCAATTGATTCTCATGCTTGCTTCTGCTGCAGGACCGAAGAGGAGGCCGCTGGAAGAAGAAGCAAAAATGCCCTTAAGAAGAGCCTTTAGGGATTGTCGGAAACAGCTATAGTTGTCTTTACGGTGTAGATAGGAGGGTAGTGCGTTCAGATGGTGTGTGCTAGGACAGGAAAATGGCGGTGTTAGGCAGTAAAACGCTGCTTTCAGCATCTGACTATGTCTAGGAGGGCAGAGTCCAGAGATCGGAGGGATCTTGCTCGCTAATAGGTCTTGATTTGTTTCTTGAGATTTTCAATTCCTTGCTCGTGGAAAGCTTTGCGGGTCAGGCAGAGAAGCTTGAATTTATTTGGTAGACAATGGGAGGCCAATGAACTTGTGGCGAGAGCAGGTGAAATGTGAGCATCGCTTTAAGATTGAAAATCAGCCTTGCAGCTTCGTTCTGAATGTTTTGGAGCTTTTCAAGGGCAAATTGGGGGAAAAGTAAAGGGACTTGACCTAGTCTATCCTGGATAAGACAATGCCCGAGATAAGCAGAGCTCTGTGAGCGGAGAATATAAAAAGGTGTAATGTTGCCGGCTAGCTTACGTTCAATGTGTTTGAGCTCAGTGTGCTTCGGGTAGCTTAAGCGCAACGTGCTGCGTGCTGATGTGACTGATACTATCATGAAGGTTCCTTCTTGTCTGGTATTTTCCATGTATTCACCACTAGAATCACCAGGCCTTTAAACGACAAAATGGATACTAGAGATGTTTGGGGGACTAGCCTCTCTAATGAGTGTGTGGGGTCCACTGCACTGAAAGGGTACCATGGTTAAGAAGGAAAAGAGCAGATGAGACACTTCAGTAGCACCGCGCAGTTGGAAGCGCATATTGCACTGTGCAGTGCACCCTCTACCTCTGAACATAGCTTCCAGTTACAAAAGAAAAGGCAAAGGCACTTGTAGCAAATCCAGGGAATTCAGGCACATCCCTCATTTGGTGGATCGCAAATTTCAGGGACTCCCAGGAACACAAAGGTGCACACCAGCTCTCATAGTAGGAAGCAGAGACATAGGACATAGTGCCGCACACCGGCAACCTTTAAGAAACCAGATTCTTTAAATAAAGAGGTGCCCTTGTACCTTTGCTTGTTTGTTCTGCATGTTAGATGTCAGCGATACGCCCTTAATCTGTTGCCGGCCTCCTCATTGGCTGCTACAGGTCCTTCCCCTTTGATCACCCCCCTAGTCTGCTACACACCACTGTAGAGAATCCACCAGGCATCTGTCCTACTTGCACTAGGTACACGGAATATATTGGATACATACAGGAAATTAAGTATCCTATTTGCTTTGCCATTTGCACCATATAAATGTGCAGACTTAGTCAATTACTATACATTTTAAGCATGATGCAGCATTCATGCTGGTGGCACAAGCATGCCCAAATTGTCGAGACAGAGTACACGTGACGGTTCGATAGCTCAGTGAGTTTATCGCTCATCTCGTGCATGTAGCCAGTTTGCATTTTGATCTCTTGCAGAGCTGACTTAAACCTCCATCATTTTTAGGTTAATGAAGTGGGTTATCATTCAAATGAATAATAACAGCACCTATTTTTACAACTTTTGGATGGAGGAGGAATGCACATAACGTGCCTGATCTACAAATGCCTAAATAACCTTGTACCTTTATACTTGACTGAGAAAGTGAATCTATACCAACCAACAGGTGAATTGCGTTCTGGGGATAAATTGTTCCTGAAGGTTCATCCGTCCTCCTTCGTATCTAGGGGAGACTAAAGATTTGCCATCTATGGCCCCAGATTATGGAATGGTCTTCCATGGGAGATCCGGACTACACAAACACTTTACACAGTTCCAGAAAGCTTTAAAAACTCATTTGTTTGAATAGCTTTTCTATCTATAGTCTGGAAAGTTGGCCGAGACTTATATTCCGTTTCTATTCTGTGACTACGATCTGCGCCTAGATAAGATTAAGTTTGTTCATGCTCATTGTGCGATATAAATACCTCAATCAATCAATTAAATATATGATATTATTTTTATTGGTCAACCATGGCAAAGGCGCTTCCTGCATAGTAGGTGGTGGCAGCAGACCATCAGTCCTTTAGTTAAGTATGTGATGACTGCACCTTTCTTTGCAATGTTCAGCCAGGTGTTGGTTATGTGTATGCCTAAACCTACATTTCAAAGAGTGGGAGGGTTGATCTGGTCTTGGAAAACATCTGGCCAGATCTCCAGTCCATCAGGCTGATGTAATCCTGCATGAGGATGCAAAATGCAGGTTCAAAAGAAACCCTCTTGGCAGCTGACTGAAGCCAAGGCACCCCTTGTTAGAGAATGTGGTGGGCACAATTTAATAGTTAGCATGCATCAACACAGTAAACGAACATGAAACCAAGCCAAATCTTAAGAATTCAATTTGAAATTACTATTTTTAATATACTGCCCCCTAAGATATGTAGGAATGTTCCGGAATGTATGAGGATCCATAGCAGTTATAAACTAATGTATTATACAGAAAACAGGCTCAAAGTTCTTACAAACCTCCAACTGTGAATTTATATAGACCCCTAATTGCATGGGTGATGCATAAAGTCAACCTTTATTAATTGTTAGGGCAAGAGAGCTACTGTCAGGCAGGGAGATGAGACTGAGGCCAAACACATGTCCCTAAATAACTCAGGAGACATTGAGTGCAGAGGGCGAATATGAGTTCAGTTGCTATAGATGTGTATGGGAGCCATTAATCAGTGGGTGAGACAGACAGTTGGAGGAATGTTTTCTTGGATCCATACAGCTATTGTCCAAGGCACCAAAGATGCAATGCACCATACATCGTTGCAGGTATGAGCTACTCCTGCTGAATAATCTGATTGTGGTGGATCTTGGGTAACGTGCACGACCTTCTGAAGGACAACCCGTGCATCCTATGTTTTTGGATAACCTTGTCACTACACAATGGTTCGGCATGGAGATTTGAGGTTTGCTTTAAGGACTTGCTCATTTTTCAGCACAGCACTATGAAAAGCACCATTGTTGCCTTGAGTGCCCTTCTGTGCCATTGGACTTTCAGTAATGGGTCCCCAGGAGGGACAGCATCGGCCAAATTCACCAGGGCCAAAGCAATTAGTGCCTCGAGGGAGCAGCCTGGGGTCCACTCTCATGACTGCACAGTACAATATCTCTGCCCAGGTGAGACTCCATCTCTGGCCCATTATCCTCAACTTTAGGCCACATGGACAAGCACGTCTCAACAGAGCTTAAATCGTCGCCAAAAAGAGAAGGAGCCGATATCAAGGAGGCTCTAGCACTGTGGTCAAGTTGTTGGCAAAGTGGCATCTTAAGTCCCTTGGAGGCTGACAGTGTTGCAAACACCTTTTGCAAACATTCAATAGAGAGGCTAGTGGATAGACTTTGTGAAATTCTCACAGAAAGGAGGAAAGCTTTTAGGGAAACCTTAGCCCCAAGCAGGCACTCCTTCGAAGTCCAAAAAGGTCTTTCTAATTCATGATTTGAGATCAATCAAACCTGTTACAAATGCGCATTCATGATTGGTGTATATTTGGAGCTGGAGCAGTGGACATTAGTAAATCTCTGATATATAATGTACAAACCCCTGCTATATTCCTTGCACATGACTGCTCGGTCATATGCTGCTACAGATACAGTGGTCCATGAATGTCCTTGAAGAAAGCCGTGGATGTATACAGGGTATGTTTGTTGGCAGTGTGAAGTGGGTGAAAGGAGGACATTTGGGATGGTGTATATATCCTGGCACCAAGCACATGATGCCCTCCATAGGCACTGTGCCACTCCATCACTGGTCACAGATGCGTGCTCTGAACACTAATGTATGTCAGTCTCTCAGCAACCACGTGATTGCAGGAATCACATTTAAAGGACCCATCTCTGTGAAATGTTCGAACAAAAAAAGGATTTCCATCCCTTTTCGAAATATGCAAATGCATGGGTGTTGGCTGCAGTTTAAACTGCAGTCATACTTAAAGAAACATTCTTGACTGATTCAGAAATGGCTCTGTCATGATGTGTGCACCTCCCTGCACCTGTTCCCAACAAGTGCAAAGGCATGGCCCTCAGTTTTGCACATTTAAAAGCACATTCCATTTGTGAACTTGGGGTGCGCTTTTAAAAGCTCAGAAACACCCGCTGATTAGTGCAAATGTGCAAAGCGGTGTAAACGGGAATCTAGATGAGTATATCAAAAATGTGCTCATTCATATGTTCTTTGTGTATTTGTGTGATGCATAGATGCATTTAGATGTAAAAGCGTCCATGTCAAAAGTGGTGGAACTCTGGGAGTGGGTTGTGAAATGATAGAGGAGGAGAGCGTGGTTCCTTGGAGGACAGTTGGTGGAACAGGCGAAAGGAGCTCGAGGGTGGCTGCTGAGGTGGGGGCTTATGAGTGTTGCTCATAACAATATAATAAAAGAAGGTATCACTTACCTGGGTGTGTCCTCCAATAATCTTCATGAGATGACACAAAAGGATGACTGCAGTGACCTTGCCAGGCAAGGGTGCACTCCGCGTTTGAGCTCATCACCAATATTATGAAGTTGAGTGGAGACTCACCCAGGTAAACAACGTCTTCTTTTATTATATGTTCGGAACATAACTCAAAAGCCCCCACCTCGGCAGCTTCCCTCGAGCTCTGTGGCCCACTATCAACAATCCTCCAAGGATCCCCACTCGCCTCTGCACTGTCACCCCTCTTGACGTGGACGTGTTTGCATCTAAACACATCCATACAAAACAGTTGGGCTGCTCTTTGTTTGGGTGAAAGTGATGAGTGCAATTGCGCCCAACAAAGTTTTGAGACTCGGCCCTAAATATTCCATAACCTAACATAAAATAACATTGTTTTTCTCCTAACAAACCTTGACTACTGCAAATGCAAACATATGCATGCATTGCATGATTATAGTGCATTCATGCAAATATATTATTTCTCTTCCAGCTAGTCCAATCAATCGAGAGATCCTATTTCTTGAGAGGCAACACTGACGACAAAATACCTCCAAAAAGTAAACTGTTGTAGACAAGATAGTGGCCATTTTCAAGAAAACCAGCAGTTTGTGGATCAAATCATCCTGATTTTTCAGAAAACCACAGCATTCGCTCCCTGGTGTACCTGGTGCATCCACTAGTAGCGGAACCAGTAGCGAACAAGGAAATGCTGATGACTCTGCAACAAAGGTATCTTCCAATTTGAATCCAGGGAAAAATCCTGGTGCTATAAGCAATATTGAGAGGTGAGGTACAGTCACTGGAGGAAAAAGCAAGGCAGTGTAGTTGTGATTGAAGACAAGGCAATTCCTTAAGTAGAAAGTGAGCATGGTGGTGACAGTGAGGAAAAGGCCAATGTTTGCCATTCCCCACTATTGCTGCTTTCATGGGATGATAAAGATGCCAGTAATCCTCTCTGGACCCCTCTGTGGAAATGAGTTTCTATTTCCCTTTTCATTTGCAATGCATTACATGACTTAATTTCTGCACTGTATTCAATGTATTGCACAATTTCATTTTCCAAAGTATTGGGTGACTTTTATTTTTCCCAAATGTATTTACCTCTGTGTCCCCAGCACTGTGTGGGGGTGAGGGGGGGAATTGCAGACCCAAGCCATGATCCCTCCAAGAACCAGTTCTACCTGTTGCTCAGCTGCAGCCTGGAACCCTTTTCAACTCTTCCTCCCACTCACCTCACCCTATACTTTCTATCTACCCTTTGTCTTGGCAGGAAGCCTTTCTGAACCCTGCAATACAAGTTCCACTTGTTGTGTCCATCATGGAGGGAGGGGCTCTGGAATGCCACTACTCCCACACCCTGTAATTATCATGCCCTCTGCCCAGGGTCGGATTGGCCCCTCAGTCTTTCGGCCCGTGGCCAGGCCGAAATTGTCCCTGGTGAGTGGGGCCAGTTTGGAAGAATTATTATTTTTTTAAAATATATTTTTGTTCAAATATTTTTTTTTTAAAAAAAGCCTTTCATCCTTCTTAGGTCGATAAATGAGTACCAACACAAGTTGGATGATATTGTATGCATATTTGTTCTATAAAAAAGAGCTTATGCGTAAGTGCTATACAATAACATATTATATCATTTGGCCTTGTACGTCTGCTTGGATTCACAGTAATTTAGTGTACTTAGGCGCAATGCTATTTGATTCCACTTCCTGTTTTGTCAAGAGGTGAAAGGTTGTGTTTCATCGTTTCCGAGGGTGTCACTTTGGGGTGGGGTCAAATGACATCATTTCCGGAGATGTCATAAGTGGTCAAGGGTCATGAGGCGAGGGATGGGCTACTTTTTTGAGGCGAGGGGTGGGCCACTTTATATTTTTGGGTGACCGGGCCTATTTTTAATCCCAGTCCGACCCTGCCTCTGCCAAGTCACCAAGCTAGCCCCTGACCTCTTGCAGCCTTTCTGGCAATCTCGCCCATTCCCCAGCCCAACAAGTAACTGTAAGTGACTTTAATCCAGCATTCCAACTAAGCCAATGCCTAGACTGGGATGCCCAATGGAAATCCTTATTTATATATTTTTATGTCAAAGTTCTTTAAATCTGGATGAGGAACCCTTATATAACGCCCCTCTCTTTGAATCTCCCCGACCTCACTGAGCCAAGAAGTAGGTTTGTTTTGCAAATTAAAAGGTTTATTTGAAGAATTGAACAATATATATCACACTTTTATGAATAGAATACTATCTGAATAGCACACTTATGAATATGTACAGTGAGCAGCAATGGGTAATATTACAATATCAACAATCTCTTTAATCAGTCAGGAGTAGGAATAGAAAGGACAAGGTAGCAGAGAATACTTTGTATGATACAAGGAAATGCAATGATGGGAAAGAATGCAACACAGAAATAAACTTGATATGATTTCAATCAAAAGATAATATGATCACTTTTTCCCCTGTTATTACTCACTCCCCCCACTATGCAACATGAAGAGATGGAAATGAGGGCACACAGGTTTCAAGAATACAATCAATAATGCCATTCAATTCCACATCCCCCAGCAAGCTTAGAAAGAATAGGTATGATTTTAAAACAGGCCAAAATGCTTTTGAATGTGATTGAAATGAATGTGAAAATGTGCTAAAATGATTTTTATTCACTAAAGGAGATTCAGGATAAGTGAGAGTTATTTTGAATTGGTTCAGGTCAACACTAGCAATGATTCATGAATGATTATCAGATTGAAAACGAATTTCAGCAGTGGAAAACAAGAAACAACTATTTTGACAAGTGGTGAAATTGAGCTGAATTGCAATTCGCTGCAACTGTTACATGGATGTAAAATGCGATTACAGCAAATCTTGGAATGTTGTTTTAGGTTCATTAGAAAGCTCAGGATCTTAGCTTCGAAAGGACAGTAAAATTCTGGTTCTAGGACGTGCGGTTCGAAAGTTACAGAGGTTTCTGTGAAGGTTGATTTTTCAGAAACAGAATCAAGATTTCAAAATGAAAGATTGCGCTTTAAGGATTTACCAACAAGGATATGCTTATACTAAGGGGCTATGAAGAAGCAAGACACTCAACGGGCAGCCACCAGAACAGCGGCGCCTCCGCTCTGATCTCCGTCCGTCAAAACACTTGTCCCTCGTCAGAAAAATATCAGCACAAAGATGATTATTGCTACAATTATCAAGAATTATGTGGAGGAGAGAAGAATTAAGGATAGACAACAGGGGTTCTGTAATGCAGTTCTGAACAGATTGAAATGGATGGAATAGAATTACTTTAAATTAAGAGATTGGTTATGTACAGTTCTAGACTGGATACTCACTCCTATGGCTTTGGAATGGAGTGGGCCCCGTCAGAGATCTGGTCAAGGGTTTGGCTGGGGTTCTCTCGCCACCAGACAGGTCTCAGGCCCTGGGTTCTGCTCTAAGCACTGCACTGCGGTCTGCGCGGCCTCTTGGACTGGATCTGACGGGTTCTGGATACAGCTCTGCTTTCTGGGTCTGGATCTTGGTTCTAGCACAGAGTTCTTAGCTAGAATAGCAAAACAGCACAGCCCGGCTGTTGAATGTGAGTCTCTTGGGAGTTTAGGGGTTAGAATCAGGTTGCAAAAGATTCTGAAGGCCTGGTGAAAAGGGTTCAGCTTTTGGGTTAGGTCACTCTGTTTCAAAGTTCTAGAGTTTGGCTCTAGTCTGGATCTTCTTGCAGGGTGCTTCACCAAGAAATCTGTCATGACCCATAGAACTTGCCCCTTCTGGACCTCCTGTTACTTCCAACATGGCCGCAACAAGCGACTTGCCTCACACCAGCCTTCACGTTCAACACGGCACGTCCTATAAATTGGCCACGCCCCAGCGGCCCTGTGCTTCTCAACGCTATCATTAGGTAGTGACTTGACGTGTGTGTGCTGTTCGGCGAATCTTCTATCCAAGATCCTGGTTTCCTTCCTCCTTCCTTCTCCCTTTCCCTCTATTCGACTCCTGGAATCCCCATTCTTAGCGACCGCTACCTACTTTCCTGGACATCCTGGAACAGCGGCCTTCCCGGAACCCTGAACGTGCACTGCAGCCGGACGAGACTCGAGCGAGTCTATACAAGACCTGATCCGTCCACAAGAGGAATCCTCCTGCGGAACAGAGCAAGATTACCTAAAGTACATTTCTGTTCAACTCTCATCTTCCTAAGAGCTTTGGTTCAGAAATGACAACTTTTTCGCGCTTTTGGTGGGTTTCTCAATATTAGTTCTGCACCAATTTTTATCCATGCATGCACACCCCGTCTGGGCAGATTTCTGTAATTTTTCAGGTTCCTGGCATAAACACAGTACCTACAATATGAATAATTCCGGGGTTTGGTCTCAGAACATCGCATGGAGTCCAGCTTAGTCTTAAACTGTGAGCAAATCTTTCATTTTAACAATCTCAAAGTTTCACATTTTTGTTAGTTTGTTACAATATTTTAGAAGCATTTTCCTTAAACATATATTTAGTCCAATGTTAAATCCACATCCCAGTTTGGTCCGCCCCCAGAGGTGGGCTGACTCAGAGGGTCACATGTCCTTCTTCCTGCCAGCAGTTTGTTGTCAGTCACACCCGAATTAGCATTTCTATTCAGCTCAATGACTCCTTTGTCTGCACTCAGAGCAACAGGCCAGGGTGCCCCCCCTAGTTCCTATTCACAACAGCCTGTCAATCTCTTAGCCAAGGGCAGGGGGAAGTTTCTTTTGTCCAGGGAGAAGGTGTAGAATTTGTTTGAAACACAGTGTGGGAAACTTTAACTCTTAACCCAATGTCTAAAAATGGTCTTTTCTTATAATATCTCACATTTTTAACACATACATTAAACAATTTCTTCCTTCAAGCCTTTTCAGAATATAGTTTTAAATTGTATCCACCTCTTAGCAAGTCTTTCTTTGGCATAGTTTGAGTTCCATGTTCAACTTTACCCAAAATGGTTTTAAAACGCCAGCTTCTGGTAGAGGTGAGTAACGGTATTACACCCATTTTTGACAGATTTCTTCAGCAAGCAATCCTCAAAAGTATACTTTGTTCAGATATAGATACACTTCTGTGGACCTTATATTTATGTAGATTCTTGCGGGAGAATGATGTTGACCACCCAACAAGGAGGTTGGATCTTTTTGGGCGGTTTGTGAGCCATAATTTCTACAAATTTGACACCAAATAAAAACGGATTTTTGAAAACAGCTTTGTTTCATTTGCAATGATTTTGCTCTGTGAGCAGCCAAATGATGGGTTTTGGCAGAGGTTTCCTGGGTTACCACTGACATAGGCAAAAGTAGATGGTGGCCTATTTTTCAGGTTTTCACTGCGCACTCTCTGGTGATTTCTGGCGAGCAGCATGCTTTCCGGCAGCCATTATGATGTTTCTGCTACCAGCAATGTACAGTGATGTCGCAGGGCTTGGATTAGTGGGTTAAGACATCCCACAAGCCTCCCTCTTGCGATGCCCGTTGATCTTCCATCAATGGAAATTCGCAAAGCTGGGATGTCAGCCTCATCTCTGCGGATTCCACAAATGGCAAGTTCAGCATCTTTTCCTTCATCAGGGGTGGATCGATCGGTTCTCCTCGCCAGTCCTAATGGGATTATTGAGCGATACTCCGGGCCCCTTTGGGCCCAACTGCCCTGCACTCTATAATGTTATCTCCCCATACCGTACAATTAACCTCCCTTCTGGGCTCAACTCCATTGACCTGGGAATCACACAGAATCCTGGCAACAGCCAAACATACAATAGCCTGGGTAAGAGGGTGGCACTGGAGTGGGGATGGCGGGTGTTGTGGAGCGACAAAGCATGTCTTGGCAACAGCCAAACAAACACTTGCCTGGGTGAGAGTCCAGCCCTGGAGTGGGCAGGAGAAACAACCTTATATAAGCCTGTGGAGAAAGGACTGGGCACTCTATCTTGCTCTCTTTCTTGGTTGCTGGTGGTGGTGTGCTGAAGGAGGCAGCATAGTTCAGGAGGCCCATTCCACAGGTACACCCGCCTTCCCTCTCCATCCTTCCCCTCCTTTCCTCCCAAACCTGCTCTGTATTTCCACCAGTAGGGCTCCTGGCCTGTCTGCCACCCCCTGTTTCTCCACCTCCCTGTGTCTCTGTGCCTGTCCCCCTCGCCCGGTGTCCCTGTGTCTGCCTTTATGTGCCCCATTTCTCTCTCTCTTCCTGTGTATGTGCTTGCCCCCTGTGCCTCTCTGTTTGTCTCCCCGTGTCCCTGTCTCTCACTCTCCCTGTGTCTCTGTCCCTGACTCCCTCTCCCTGTGTCTCTGTGTCTATCTCCCTGTGCCTCTGTGTCTGTGTCCCTGTCTCTCTCTCTCTCCTTGTGTTTCTCTCTCCCTTCCTCTCTGGACCTGCCTCTTTCTTTCATTTTCCCCCTCACCATCTCTACCAGCCCCCTCTCCAACACCCTCTCCAACCCTTCCCTTCCTCCCTTGGTGCCCCTTCCCATCCTGAATCCATGGGTACTTCCCTGACCCGGGCTCCATGCCAGTGGGTGTGCCTAGCTAGTCCAGCGTGTCTAATGTATCGTGCTGGCAATAGGTTTCCTCCTCTTCCTGTAATAAATCTGCTCCTGGTTTCTACAAAGACTTTGGTGCCTTCAATGTGGCCCCACTTTTCAGTGTAGCCTGCCTCGTATTGGTAGAGGGGAGAACCCAGTCTCAGCCCACTTCTCGACTGGTGGGGAGTAATTATTACCGGCACCCGGCAAAGGGGAATTACCAGGTCCACCGGTGCTGGAATGCCCCGCTAGATCCCCCTGGCCGGGTGCTGGCAATTTCATGACAATTATTTACAGGCACGACTACCGCCTCAGTCATAATGAGGCCCATTATTGCCCCAATTCACATCTTTGAGCTCTTTTACATATTTGGTCATGTTTCTTGCAGACTTTCTGACCCCTTTAGGATTTCCTCCAACACCCTGAAAGTTTTCCGTTTCCTCTTTACAAGTTCTCCTGCCCTGTGCTTCTCACCTTACTTATAAATCGATTACAATTGATGGGAGAACTTTGTACCAGAATATTTGGCTAAACAAAGGAATCTGGTATGTTCACCAAAATGTCCATGGTCCTAACATGAGGTCCTTCCAAGATTGTAGAGAGGATTTCTCTCCATCAATTTCACTGTCCGGGGCCTGGCATGCGCCATTATCATTTCAGTGGGTCTCCTCTGAAACATCATCCTCATTAAAGTCTTCTTCATGATTAAATCCATGCAGACGGTACCGAATATCTACATCACAAGCCTGGTGTTGGGAGACCTGCTGCTATTGTTCACCTGCGTGCCCAAGGATGCCACATGCTACATTGCTGATGCCTGGTCCTTCAGCTGGGACGGGCTGCAAGGCCATCTCCTTCATCCAGCTCACCTCGGTCGGTGTGATATGATATAATATGGCATTTATAACACGTCTATATATGATATCAAATGGCATTTATAATGCACCTATACACAAGTGTTTCAAGGCGCGACCAGGCAAGGGAGGGCAAACAAAGGGAAGACAGAGACAACAATCCTACTAGGCCAGGTGACATTGAGATCGCGCAGGGGAAGGGGGAAGGGGAAAAGTGCAGGGGGGAGGGGAGGAGGCAGTGCAGTATGTAGGATAACAGTAAAACAAATAAAGACAATAAATGAATAAAAGTGAGGCCAGCTGGTGGCAAGTGCAAGGGTAAGTGCAGACATCAGGTGTCAAGTGCTAGTAGGGGCTATAGGGATACAGACATAGTCCCTGTGTGCAAGGGTTGCCAGGGGGGCAGTGCAGGTGTGCAACTGGCCGGGAGGGGACCTGGGCCTGAGATCAGAGGGTAGCCAAGTAACCAGTGCAGTTTCAGATTCAGCCAGGAGATCAGCAAGTGAGAGGAGGAGAGAAACAGAAGCAAAGAGGAGGGTCTTGAGGTGCTTCCAGAACCAGAGATGCTTCTCCTCAAGTTTCAGGGAGGCAGGGAGGCTCTTCCAGAGGAAGGCCCCAGCAGAAGAAAGAGATCTACCACCAACTCACTGCTTGGAGAAGCGAATGACCGCGAGGGAGTTGGAGGCAGATGAGCAAAGAGCTCAAGAAGGTAGATATTTAGGAAGAGTTGAAGGTATTGAGGTCCTAGGCCCCAGAAGGCCTTGTGGACAAAACAGAGGGTTTTTACCTTAATCCTCACCGCCACTGGGAGCCAGCGCAGAGATTTCAGTTCTGGAGAGATACGATCTCTGGGCTTAAGGCCAAGAACAAGTCTCACAGTCCTGTTTTGGATGAGTTACAGAGGGCAGAGAGTAGAGGCAGGCAGATTAAGAAAGAGGCTGTTGCAGTAGTCCAGCCTAGAACCAGAGCTCTGGAGACAGTGAGCTTCTGGGGGAAGGAGAGGGAAGCAAGAATACCTCTGAGGAGGTGCAGCTGCTAGTGTGACTCCTAAGAGACATCGAAGATCTGAGGAGAGAAGGAAAGTGGAGTCGAAGATGACCCCAAGGTTTTTAGCCTCACGGGTGTGAGCAGGAAGAGGGCCAAGAGAGGCCGGCCAGAGAGTGAAAGGAAAGGAGGGAGCAGGTGTGCCGAAGAGGAGAATCTCGGTCTTACTGGCATTAAGGCAGAGATCATTGGCGGCACACCACTCCTGGATGGCGGTCAGACAGTCAGAGATGAGAGAAGGAGAAGAGGTGGTGGAAGGGACCCTGAAAATGAGTTGGGTGTCATCCGCATAGCACTGAAAGTTGGGGCACAGAGCAGCAATGCGGTGGGCAAGAAGTGCCAGGTATTGGTTGATCAGCCAGGAGAGAGAGGTTAGATCCCAGGGGAACACCACAGGTAGAGATAGAGATAGAGGAGAGGAAGGACCCAAGTTGTACCTGGAGGTTCGATCAGAGAGGAAGGTAGTCAGCCAAGCCAGCTTATCACAGAGCCAGTTGAGCATGATGGCATGGTTGACCATGTCAAAGGCAAAGAGAGATCAAGTAAGATGAGGACACAGGGGTTTTTGGAATCAAGGTTGGAGAGCAGATCTTCACAGATGTTCAGGAGAGCAGTTTCCGTGCTTCTGGCAGCTCTGAAGCCAGACTGATGGTCATGGAGATAACCAACAGATTCAGTGTGAAGATTAAGCTGGGCAATGGTCAGCTTTTCCAGGAGTTTGCCCAGGAAAGGAGTGATGAAGTTTGGACGATAGTTCGCCGGGCAGGAATGGTCGGCAGAGGTTTTCTTAAAAAGATGGTGCACAAGAGAGTGCTTCAAGGGGAGGGGAAGACTCCAGTGGTGAAGGAGTGGTTGCAGAAATCAGCCGCAGCAGAAGCCAGGGTGTCAATGTGGTCCTTGATGGTATTGGAGGAACAGGAGTGAACCTGTTTTGACAAGATTTTCATAGATCAGACTTGTCTAGAAACCTTGTCTGAGGAGAACAGGGGAAAGGCATAGAAGGTGGACGGAGAGGTGGCCGAAGAAGGGCCAGAGGAAGGACAGGGAGTAGAGGGAGGAGGGGAAGAGGAAGAGAGAGAGGACAGGATGTCCTGAGTTTTAGAGATGATTTGACAAGCCAGGGCCATGCAGAGGGCCTGGGAGGGGACAGGAGAGTTAGAAACTGCAGCAGGATTGGCCAGCTCCTTGCAGATTTTATAGTGTTCGGCCGAGTTGTTGGATGATGTGGAGACACAGGCTTGGATGTGGGCTTTCTTCTTGGTGCGGACAGTGAGCCGGTATTGCCTTTGGAGCAGGCAACAGGCCAGTTTGTCAGAGGATGTACCGGAAGCACAGCATTTCCTCTCAGCCACCCTGCACTTGCGTTTAAGGGTGACAAGGTCTGAGTCGTAACAAGAGTTGCACTTGGCTTTGGGTTTCAAGTGGATCCTCATGACAGGGGCAAGGACATCGAGAGTGTCAGATATAGCAGAGTGGAGCATGGAAAGGGCTGTGTCAGGGTGTGAGTCGACCAAGGGATGCGGGGGGGGGGTGAGAAAGTGGCGGTGAAAGCCTCTACTGACACACGCTTCATGGGTCGGATAACCGAGAAGGTAGGTGGTAGTGCTGGAGTTGGCTTGGCCTGAGGGATAGAGAGGGTGAAATGGGAGGAAAGGAGAAAGTGATCACTCCAGGAGAGAGGAGTGGTGAGAGGGATCGAAAAGGGAAGGTCTGAAGAGATCAGAACATCCAGAGTGTGCCCTGCAGAGTGAGGCGGGTCAGAGGGGAGAAGAGAGAGAGAGGAAGTAACAGAGGTCACGAAAGAGTCCGGTGGAAGGACAGGAAGCATCCAGGTAGATGTTGCAGTATCCAAGAAGGAGGCGTTGAGTGGTTGAGACCAGGAGGGAAGAGGAGAGCTCCACCTGCTCAGAGAGGAAGGAGAAGATCTGACCAGGTGGCTGATAGATGGTAGCCACAGTAAGGGAATGGCCAGGAGAGAGGGAGAGCCTGCAGACGAGACAGTCAAAAGAGGTGTAGGCCTGCGTAGGAATGACAGAGGCAGGAATCCACTCAGGGAAGATCAGGTCTACACCCCCTCCGGAATGGCGTGGAGAGGATCTTGTAGCCATCAGTGAGGAGAGTGTCAAAGGTTGTGACAGAGCTGGCCGTGAACCATGTCTTGGTGAGACTGAGGACATTAAGGTCAAGTTCTTCCAGGAGGGGGCAGATGTCAGAGGAGTGTTTGACAGCTGAGCGAGAGTTTAGCATGGCAATATGGAGAAGGTTGCCGTCCTTGAGAGACTTCCGGGCAGGGGTACATATCAGAGGTACACCCTGCAGAGGTGTAGAAGCAGCCTGAGGGGGGGCAGAAGTGGAAGTAGGAGATGGCAAGGTAGCCAAGGAAAAGACAGCAGGCGGAGGCGAGGAAGCTGTGGAGGGGAGAGAAGGTACAGCAGGTGAAGAAAGGAAATTGTTGAGGAGGAAAAGCATCTATCAAAGAGGAGAAGGTTGGCTTGAGGGCTTTGAACCAAGACGGTATCATTCAAGTAAACATTAATGATGACCTTAGAGGAGTGGAAGGAGGTAAAGAGGGCCCCCCACCAGGTGCCACCATTAATGGGAGAGGAAGAGAAGGGAGAGAGCACAGAGACCATACGTAGAGTCCATAGGTCTGGCGAGGGAACGACAAAGAGGATGTTGGTGAAAGTTTGCCTGGAAGAAACACTGGTATAGGTGTCAGCTATAGGAAGGCCTGTGTTGGAGACCAGGATGTCCTTTTTAAACTTCTACCAGATTTAGTGAGGAGAGCAGGGTAGTCAATAGAGAAGCAGTTAGAAAAGATACGAGGGACAGAGAGCACCATAGAGTAGGTGGGAAGAGGAGATAAGACAAGGGGAGTGGAAAGGGGTAGGGGAGAACAATAGGGAAGGACACAGGGCAGGGTTTAAGCAGACGAGAGAGAGACAAGACAAGTTGACAATTGGACAAGACGACAGGCACTTAGATAGTGGTAGAAAGATTCACTAGATGAGTGCTTTGCTAGGAGGCAAAGCCACAAAACGGCGCTGCTTTCACAATGTAATTTTAAAAACAGGAGAAAAACACACCTAACTTTGAAAGTCCTGAATAGTGGAGGCAAAGCCACAGAACGGCACTACTTTCACAATGCAGTTTTTAAAAACAGGACAGAAACACACCTAAGTTTGATAGTCTTGAATAGTGGGGAAAAGGCCTAGGTTTCACAATGCAATTTTAAATACTTTCACAGCGCAATTTAAAATACTTTCGCAATGCAATTTTAAAAACAGGAGAAAATACACCTAAGTTTGAGAGTCCTGAATAGTGGGGAAAAGGCCTATGTTTCACTCTGCAACACACGTTTTTCAAGGTGCGACAAGACAAAGGGGGGAAACAGAGGGAGGACAAAAACAACGATCTTACAAGGCCTTGTGAAATTTAGATCATGCAAGTGCAGGGCAAGGGGGAGGGGAGAAGTGCAGGGAGGGGGGGTGGAGAAGTGCGAGACAAAGGAAACAGCAGAGAATGCAGCCGATTGGTGGCAAGTGTGGGTGCTCAGAAGTGCAGCAAACGGGTGGCTATTAAGTGCAAGAGAGAGGCCTGTAGGATTACAGATACAGACCACAAGGGCAAGGGGTGCCAAGAGGCAGTGCAGGTTGCAGCTGGACAGGCAGGGAAGTGGGCGTGATTTCAGAGGGTGGCCAGGTGAGCGTGTGAATTAGACAGGAATTCAGAAGTGAAGAGGAAGTGAAAAGAGAAGGTGGAAGCAAAGAAGAAGGTCTTGAGGTGCTTCCGGAACCAGGGCTGATTCTGCTCAAGTTTCAGACAGGCAGGGAGGCTGTTCCAGGGGGAGGCCCCAGCCGAAGAAAGAGTTCTGCCACCAACTCTTTGCTTAAAGACGCAACTGCCCCTCAATGTGTTGAAGGTGGAGGAGCGGAAGGCTCGAGAAAGAAGATATTTAGGTAGAGAGAATTGGAGGTATTGCGATCCCAGGCTCCAGAAAGCCTTGTCGACAGTGCAGAGGTTCTTGAACTTGATGCTTGCTGCCATTGGCAGCCAGTGAAGACAATTCAGTGCTGGAGAGATTCGATCCCTGGGCTTGAGGCCAAGGAGAAGTCTCAGAGTCCTGTTCTAGATGAGTTGTAGAGGACGGAGAGTAGAGGCAGGTAGATTTAGAAAGAGGCTGTTGCAGTAGTCCAGCCTAGAGAGGACCAGAGTCTGGAGACAGTGGGCTTCTGGGGGAAAGTGAGGAAAGGAAGAGTACATCTGATGAGGTGCAGCTGGTAGTTTGACTTCTTAGAGACATCAGAGATGTGAGAGGAAAGTCGAAGATGACCCTGAGGTTCCTAGCCTCACAGGTGGGAGCAGGAAGAGGGCCCAGGCTGGGCTGCCAGAGAGTAAGAGGAAAGGAGGGAGCTGGTGATTTGATGTGGAGGATCTCCATCTTACTGGCATTAAAGCAGAGATCATTGGCACAACACCACTCCTGAATTGCAGACAGACAATCCAGGATGAGGGAGGGAGAAGAGGCGGCTGAGGGGAGCCTAAAAGAGAGCTGAGTATCATCTGCGTAGCACTCAACGTTGGAGCAGAGAGCAGCTATGTGGTGGGCGAGAGGTGCCAGGTATTGGTTGAATAGCCAGGGATAAAGATTAGTTCCTGTCTCCACGATGTGTCTTTCTGCACGCTGACCGTGCTCAGCGCCGACACATATAGAGCGAACATGAAGCCCCTGGAGCTGCAGACATCAGACGCAGTTCTGAAGACGCGTGCTAAAGCTGGTGGTGTGTCGAGCATCTCAATGTTAATCGCTGTTCACAATGCAGTGTTTTCTGACATATACAAATTCATAGGTCCAGACAAAAATATCACTTTTGAAGCATGTGCCCCTTATCCGGTTTCAGAAAAAAATATCACTAATGTACCTTTTGGTACTCTTCATCATACCATTATCTGTGATTTCCATTTATTATTTCCTCATTGCACTAACTTTATACAAGAGCACCTTGAATATGCCTGCAGAAGTGCACGGCCGTGTCCGGAAACAGATCGAGGTCCTCAAGAGAGTTGTCAAAACAGTACTAGTGTTAATTGGATTGTTTGCCTTCTGTTGGCTGCCTAACCACATCCTTTACTTGTATTGCTCCTTTACATATTACATATCACTCCATAATTGATTCTTACATATTTCACCTTACAGCCAATCTTTTTTTCTTGAGCTCTGGCTTTCAGCAATTCCTGCTTAAATCTCTTTGCTCTGTATTGGTTGAGCAAATCTTTCAGGCAACACTTTAAAAAGCAAGTCTTGTGTTGCAAGGCAAAGCCACCTATACGTTAGGCCTGTCCAACCCAAAGTAAGACCACTACCGGAGTCACTGTAATCAAAGATAATATAGCAATCTCTGAAATAAGCTTTACGTTTTGCGGTGACAACAACATGAACAAAGGTGAGGACAGTATCTAGACTTAAATATGTCTGGACAAGAAACATGATTGACTCTTCAACATGGGGAAAAGAGACAGTGATTTAAAAAAATGAAATTATGAAATTAAATATCTAAAAAATATGTATTTGCTGTTAAGACATGTTATATATGTATCTCTTCCAGCTCATGTGAATGCATGTTCTACTCATGTGAGAATAGAGCAGGTATTAGACATGTACTTTTACCGTTTGCTTAATGTGCTCTGGGTTGGGGGTTTGATGGAAATGTTGCTGTTTCATTGATGACCCATGCTGTAAAGGTCAGGAGATATTATTTGACCTCAGACATGGTAACAAAAAGTGGACTGAGTGAGATTGTGAGCACTGAGTTTGGGGCAAACTCTTTAATCTCTTTTACATAATCTGATGAAATAACTATTGTTTGGGCCTCATCACGAGTTGGGCGGTAGCCCTTAAATGCAGCAGTAACACTTTTACCACCACATTTAAGGCTCCACCCAATAACGAGTCTGGCAGCATTTACCCCGAGCTCTAAGCTGGGGGTAAATGAGCCAACTTAACGCCCATTTTCAGACGCAATTAGTGCAGCGCTATTAGCACGTGCTAATTTAGCCAAAAATACCCCATTGGGTCCATCAGACCCAATGGGGAATGGTGAATACCCATTACTGCCCAACCCTTGATCAGGTGCTAATAGCGTCGGACCTGGTTGCGGAAATGCTATTAGCCTGGGCGGTGCCGGGATACCGCCCAACCGGTGATGCACAATATGCCTCATGTTTTGTAACATTGTGAAACTCCCGTGAATTGTCCGACTCTCAGAAATGGGGTCCACTCCAGATGCATAGCCAATTCAAAATATGTTTTAGACAAAAGAACATCATGTAAATTATTGTAGGGTAATGATGAATAACTGCTTCTACATTTTTAGAAAACATATGTAGCGGGAAATTACACAATTGAGTCCTAACATAAATAATAAAATATGCATGTCTAACTAATGGCATATAAAATCGATTACAGTTAATGGGAGAACTTTGTACCAGAAGATCTGGCTAAACAAAGGTATCAGGTATGTTCACCAAATTTTCCATGGTCCTAATATGAGTTCCTGCCAAGATTTTAGAGATTTCTTCTCCCTACCAATTTCAGATCTTAGCTTCTACAATTATCGAATTAATGCATGTCTTGATGCACTTGATCATTATATCAATAATGAGCGTATACCTGATCCTGCAAGATTACAACATTTAGCTATAGCTTCTGAAGCTAAGGCTAAACATTTGTATAACTTGTTGTATATTAGACCTATGAAATGGGTCTCTGAGTCCCAGTGGGAAACTGATTGAGGTGAGATATTTGACAAAAACACCTGGCAGCGGTTGTGGTCTAAACTGAAGCTAACATCTACCTCGGCCAACATCACACAAAGGGGCTGATTCATGGAATTATTTGCACCGAAAAACGGGGATTTTTACACCATTCTGCCCGCAAATCCCCATTTGTTAAACAGGGATTTGCGGGCAGAATGGCTCACAAATCTCAGTTTTTCACCGGAAATAATTCCACGAATCAGCCCCAAAGTCTCTTTTTCTTTTTCCATAGAGCTTATATCACCCCGATGAAATTACAAACATCTCAACCTGGATTAGATGGGTGCTGCTGGTACTGTACGAATGCTCCAGGTTCCTTCAAACATATGTGTTATGACTGTTTGTATACTCACGGGTTCTGGAAGGATGTTTGGAAATACTTGACAAATATTTGTAAAATGTGTATTTTGTAGAGATAATACTCATATTTAATGTATTCTTTATGATCTTTTTATTGTTATGGCTATTTTATAAAAAATATTTTACAGAAAATTGGATTTTCTTTTTGAAATATCACTGTGAAGGGCTGGTGGAATAATATATGTCATCTACAGAGACTTGAGCAGTGTAGGGCTAACCATTTCAATATGCCAGCTATACATGAATCAAATGGTCTCACTTAATTCATTGTGTAACCTACACTTTTGTGACAATATGCTTCTTGCAAGTTAAGTCTGTACCTATTACTGTGGTAAATTGCACCTGATTTCTCTTAGAATCAGTTGATTTCACTTTTCCCTCCCCCCTCATAATGTATCATGTTTGTCTCCCCGAGTTAGTCCTCTCTTCTCTAGCACCTTGATGCGTCTCTTGTGGTAGATGGAATTACTAATAAAGAGCTCTGACTAAATAACCAGACAGACTCAAAGAATGTGGCAAAGTACTACTTTATTCTCAATTTATTAAAGCAGGATCAACTGGCAGACATCAGACTGATGCTTGCACACTCACACACATACTTGATTACACAGAGGTCCTACATGCCAATATGCGTCATTTATTATTATTTATTTACACGTCGAAAACTGTAAAACGTAATAGCGGGAGGGATTGGTTAGGGTAACATATCTACTTGTACAATACTTAGGGGTTAGTACACCAGTCGCTGTCTCTTATTTTTGAGGCACGCCTCAAACTACCTCTAGAAACGTATAATACTGATTACAGCAAACAAAATGGCAGCAGATTGCTCTATGCAACTTTGAATAGCAGGTTGCCCCATAGACCCAATGATTGGTTGGCATTGTCACCCAACCTTGGACTTTCAGCTCGGCTTGTAGCACGTAAGCAAAACGAAACCCAGGTGCTTGAATCACGTCAGACTATTCCCCACTTTCCCTGTTAGTTCATCGTCTCTCATCAGTCGAGCCAAGACTCAATGTTTGCCATCTGTAGTTTACCATGTAGCTCACTCTCTGCTCTGGGACATTCAAGGGAGTGTAAGCACATCACTATCTTCATCTGAGACTTAATGAATAGCCCTTGTTTTTGACTTCTGAGTCACATGTGAAGAGACCACAAATTTGTCCATTTTGACCTCTTATTTACCGCTATTTGATTTGATTATATTGAGTGTCATTGCTCTTCTTGTCATCCAGAGACTTGCTCACTCTATCTTGTATAGATGTTATACACTTTTAGTTTTCCAATACTTGCCTCCTGCAGATGTTTTCAAAATATGTCTCATCCATGGTTTATCTCCCTTCGTGCTTTGCAGCTATTCCAGCATTTCCTGACTCTTCAATCCCCAATCTGTTTCTGAGGTAGCTGAATTGAATCTTGACGCAAGCCGGCATCCATTTTCCAATGATGGCCATCCTAGCCACGTCATATTTTCCACTATAGCAAACATCTATATGTCTTTTCTACATTGCGTTACTGCGTATTTACACCTAATGATCAGCAAGTTACTTTGTCTTCTTTCCCATTGTTATTTACTTTATCATTTCATACATGTTTCTCTTGTCACTTCAGTTACATCATCTCTCTTAAGTGTTTTCAGTATGGCCCTGTATATTTGCTTCATGGCATCACTCTGCCCTCATCAGGTTTCAGTCAGTGCTCCATGATGTCCAATGGTGCCTGCAGATATCCTTCCACATGGCATCCTTCTGTCAGGAATACACAACGTTCTCACTCTCGTGCACACAGAACACCTTTGCAAGACAGGTACTCACTCATTACCTCTAATCGTGTGTTGAAGTCTCATAAAGCTTTGAGTTCACAGCGTGACATTCCGACACATAAAGGTAAATCCCCCATGCACCACGTCTCATTCCGGGAACGCTGGGGGTTGTCATGGAAACGTTGGCAGCCTATTCATAGACTTCCATTGGTTCGGGCATGGTGAGACGTCTTGCGTCAAGTCAGCTGATGCCCTTAATACTCCACCTCGGATTCAGCGCACTGCTTCTGAATCTCGTTTCAAGTGGCATCTTTGTTGTTACTCACCTTGTTCTTGTTTTCCTCAACCCTCTTTTTGCATTTGGACTGCTTCCTTCTGTATCCTTTGCTCATCTACGAAACTACAATAATTTGACCCGGAACGCTCAACGGACTGCTTTACTTGCTCCTGCTCTGTCATTCTGCATCTGGACTATGACTTTGGATTTCCCATTAGGATTGCTTACGTCTTACCCTCATTCTGTTACTTTGTATCACAGAACATTTTCATGCACTACCTTTGAACTTGCTTGGATTAAGGACTTGGTTACAGGCATCCTCGTTTCGTCGGGTGTTAGGTGGATTCAGGACTCTAACAGGAGTCCTCGTTCCATCGGGTATAGTCTGTTGCAGGACTTGCTCTTGGATTTCCACATCCGCCACACAGAATCCTCTGCTGCACATAATAAGGACACCGGAACTGTCTGCAGGAGATATCGCTCCATTAAACCACGGTAAGACTGGTACTGATCTTTAGTATATTTTCTTCTGCCCGATATTGATTCTTAGCTTACCATTTTGGTTATATTTCCAGGGGTACACCTCTCATTCCTTGACAATATCCTTGGCATACATCATTAACACTTCGTTAGTGAGTATTACTACTGTCAGTATCTTTGATATATTCTGGTGTATATTCTTGGTTAACCAGTGTTTTTTTCTTTGCAGCCAGCGGTGTACCAGGGCATACGCATTTTCGGGCAATACTCACCTCAATCTGTCCTTTCGTAATCTTGAGGGGTATATTGTCAGAAAGACCCAATAGCTTCACGACACGTCAAAGACTGCCGCTCTCTTCTGTTTGTAGACGCTACGTCTAACACCTTCCACACTTTCAGTGCGATAGTACATTTGGTATGGCTGTCTGAGTGCATATCATCTCTCGTACACTCGATGCGGTATAGGAACAACACATGGGGTTCCATACAAAGCTCTTCTACTGTTCCACTATGACTGCGGTGAGAGTGCGGGAGTTAGGGATAATGCCTCCAACTGTTCCTCTATACCTCTATATATTTATTCACCAACGCACTATGTTGCTGTTGATATATTAAATAAGTATGTATACAGCATGATTATTATGTACTATCTTCTCCATTTTTCCTATGTTCCATATACGTGCCGGTTAATGGTTTAATTCATTAGTTATATGAACATATCCTCTTACATTGTATAGATAGTTTGCAATCTTACAAGTTTCTCTCATGGTTATGCATGTTATATATGCTACTGCCATGTGTATTTCTAGGTTGTATATGCTCAATAACCTTAAGACAAATGTATTTAACAAATAAAAAGAGGAACACATCATCATAAAACGTTATTCGGCTCAAGCCTTAAAAGTACATCAGTGCTTAAACTACACAGAAACAATAGATCACATAATAATTAAAGAAGTAGTTTTAAAATGATTATTACAGAATCAATGTCCTAGCTATCTAGCTGTTTCTCAGCCTTAAAGTGCTGCAGACATACCTTTGAAGTATTGATAACAAAAGAGGAACCCACTGTAGGAAGATGGCATTGAGTAAAGTATCAGAAGCATCTCTTGTGGGATATAACAGTAAAGGGAAAGGCATTCTGAATCTGTCCATGAACTGAATGGCTTCGTTTACCTGTTTCTGCTTCTTCAGTAGCATGTGCCTAGCACAGTTTGGCTCATCCAGAATGTTATGTTTGTAAGGATACTTAGCTCAGGCATTGCATGTGCATGTTAGTCACCACAGAAGCTTTTATCTTTACAAAAGAGTGTACATCATAATAAAATGTAGAGGAACACAGTCAGAAAATAATGAGGCTGCAACGAATAAAGGGAAACAGAAAATACAAGCAGAAACACATGAGAGCTGGAAATACCTGCCTGGCAGAGTTCCAGAGCCCAGGACCCATGCAGGGAACAGCTTGACTCCCTCCTCACCACCTTGAATCGGTGCCGCTATGTAAATAAAAGGCAGCTGGATGGGCTTCACAGCTCTAGAGGGTCTTGTGTAGTGCCGGCCAAGATCTTGCTGCTAATGTCTCTCCTAGAGATAGCATGGGCGTAGAAGGTGGAGCTTTCCTGCCCATATGGCTGCTATTAAAGCCTTCACACTTTGAGGACGGCATCCACCATGGTATTGCTTGGTCCTTGCCAACTCCAGCTTTCAAGGATTTATTTATTTATTATTCATTTACTTGCTGAATTTATAAGGCGCAACATACTACGTTATAATTGGTTCAGTGTGCTCCATCGGCTTGTCTCGGGTGCGAGGGAGCGCTCATTGTGTATTATTCTGCTATATTTTTTATGTTCTGGTTGTTTGCACTCAGACCCTGATTAAGTTTCTCCAAATCCACTCTGTAGGAGCCAAATCCACTTCCATGTGTTCAGAGTATCCAAACAAGTTTCATTTAAAAATATTGGGACGCATTACGAGGGGCGAGTTACGTGGTAAAAGTGGCGGTGGCAGAATTACTGCCACTTTTACCACTCTGCCAAATTAGGGCTTCCAGAAGGTGGCCGCTAATCCAGCTGGATGAATTACAACCGGCGGAATTACTGCCAGGGCTAATTCAGACAGTTCTTTGCTGTAATTGTGCTGGCGCTAATTCTTGCATCTGAATTACTGCCGACCTTACCACCCAACTTGTAATGAGGGCCATTGTCTGTAAATGGTAGCTTGTTTCCTTGTCAGTGGTTTTCCTGAACACTTGCTATGTTTGGGGCTCTCTTTGAAGAGACTTGGCGATCCTGCCCAAGTATCGCTTCTAGGTGATTGGGGAAATGTGCACGGGATGGTATAGCCCTGAGGGTTATGGGATGTATGTGTTGAGGTGAACAGAGCCCAGTCCCTTAATAAGAGTGGGAGAGTCTTTTGGCATTATGTTATCTACTAAAAGCTTCTGTGAATAAGAATGCCATTCGCTTTTTTCTCTTGCAATCTCAGCTGGACCTGTAGATCCTTCCACAGTTTTGACCCCTAAGGAATCATTAATCATCCTTCGTGATGTCTGCTCTTAAATCTTTTTAGGTTTGATCAAGTAATCATGGACGGGGTGCAGATTCCGAGTATGGACGCGTAGGTGTCATTATATGTAAAGTGCACACTATATGGAGGGGACTGACAACGTTAGATGTTTAGTTCCTTGCATGCGATTTTCATCATGTACCAAGTGAACTGTAAATGCGAAGAGTAAACCAAGGCAAAATCTCCTTTAGTTTATTTTACTTTTAAGCTCCATTTTCTGAAAAATAAAATGCTGCCTTCAATCTGTGCTTCTCAGGTGGTGTTTTATGATGGATTCCTATGGAATCTCCCTGCTATTTGCTAGGTGTAAATGTGAGGTGTATACTTAGGAATACACTGGTTTTGGGCCTGCATGAACATCTTGGGATCAGTGGATGCAGATCAGTGTTGGGAGTTTATCAGGGGGAGCACCTTCAGTGATATGCACTAGATAGATACCAGTGTTGTATAGTCTGTTGTATGGATTTAAGAGCAGAGTCTACAAGACTCCCAAAATCCAAATTAGGGTCGAACCAGGTGGGGAAGGGCAGATGAATGAATGGAAGGAGGCTTTCCTGTTTCTCCCTACAATCCTGTCACTAGGAATGGTAGCATGAGGCGGCGGGCCACACACCACTATCAGTGGGGGTAGATGCACCAGTTTCCCCCACAATTACATATGTAACTTTCCCACAAAAACAGCACCCTAGTCAAAATGAAAGGCATTCCTTAAGCACGGGCTTAACAAGCAAACTGATTCCAAAACGTCTTATTTTTAGTAAGCAACACCATTAGAAATGTAAATTAGCTTAATAGTAAGCACACGCTTTCTAAGGTATTTAGGCAATACATAAAGTGCTTGTAGAAGAGAAGTGCTTATTACTGCTTGGGAACTGTTATTTAAATGTTCCAACTGCCCGATAAGTGCTTGGGAAATGTTAAACAAGCATTTATCTTTGTGTAGGCCACAGGCCACCTCTATTGTGAGTCGCCCAGACATTCGCCAATTGGCCGTCTTGCAGTCTTTGTTTGTTTCGTTAGTTGTCCTCCTTACATCTCAATGATGTAATTTTCTATCGGGGCAGCCGGTTTCGCCTGTTACTCTGTTTTCTATAAAGTGTAGCAATGCCCCCGCGATGAGAGCACCAGAATGCAACAAACTGCACCTTTTTTTAATACGGAGAGCCCCTCTCCACCCCAACCCGAGTCTCGAAGTTCTAACAGGCCATTAAGACACATCATTAAAATGTGTTTAAAGCTCACAAATATGATTTAGTGGGCCAAAAGCTCATTACCTTGTGTTTCAGTTTTTAATTTAAAGCAAAAAATAAGCTGCTTTGTTGTTGGCTCTAATCTCGACAGAACGCAAAACATCACCCCATTCCATTTTTACTTTGAGGGGATCCCAAGGCATCCTAAAGATGAACTGAAATGTGATTTGAATTAAAGTTCATTTTTTCTTGTTTAAATGCTCTGTATTAAATGTGCCAGTGTTTTTAGTTTCAAATCGATAATGAATTAGGTTTGTTGAACACACCATCTGAGAAAAAGCACAGCCATAGCATAAGAGTGCATTCATTGTGATGCTTCTGAAACAAACAAAAATGCTATCAGCAGTGGGGCACTCCATTCTCATCTACTGGCAAAGGACCACATAGGAAAACAAATATATGCTTTTGTAAAATCCTAGTACTTATCAGTAGGATTCAACCTTGCACACCTGAATCAGATCTGCCTCCCTGGCGATTGCTGAGGCATGAAAGTGCGCTTGGAGCAGAACATGACTGGACCACTGAACGGTGGAGCTAATTCCCTCTGGGACCCAGATTAACGTCCCTACCACCCCTCTTTTTTCTACACATGTTACTGGAGTCTGTTGCTCCAGAGGGGCTGCACCCAGGTTAGCTGTATTTGACTTTGGAGTGCTATACTGTTGGTAATTCCCACCTCTCCAGTGAGGGCAAACATTGAACAATGGGGGAGAGTTGGATCCTGGCTGGCTGTAAACTACAGGAACCAAAATCCTGTGCTGTTACATTCTGTACTTACCAGTAGGATTTAACCTTGCACACATTTATAAGATCTGCCTCCCTGAGGATTGTCATGACATGAAAGCACGCTTGGAGGAGAGCATCACTGGACTGTGAAGCTGATTATGCTGGGACCCAGAGTCGTGCCCCTACCACCTTTCTTTTGCCTACACGCACATACATCTATTCACTGAAAAAACCTTGGTTAAGAGAGAGTTAAGGTGATCAGATTTAACGCAACAAAACCCCTGAAATTCAGCAATTGTATTTTGAGCAAGTCCACCTTAACTATGTGCCCCTGTTGCGCAGGGTATGACCACAATAATGACCTCACTAATGACATCACTGGTGACATCACCAATGACATTCTATAAGATATCACAGATGAGATCAATAATTAAATCAAATGTGACATTACTGATTAAATAAAACATTTTTGTTGACCTATTTTACTTTAATACACTTAACAATAATAACATGGCATGGAGCAATATACTTATACAGAACTATCATATGATCAAATATGGAGCAAACATTTGTAATACTTATCAATTTATAAACTTGAGAATTACGCAGGAGAGGAGTTCCGCCGCAAGGTGATATGAAGCAGATATACATTTTATAGAAAGAATATAAGATGCCATGATGTTATCATTTTAATGACACGGGCTAGAGTGTTAGCGAGTATTGATGTATATAAATTTGATATACAATGATCAAGCCTCAAAAATAGGTCTGGGCTTACAACACTGATATATAGGGCCTCATTACAAAAGTGGCGGAATGGGTTAATGGGTGCCACAAAAGGATGCAGACCCGTTAACACCATGCCGCCACATTACGAGGTCCCCTCGCGGGACCCGCTCTGCACGTCTGGTCTCACCAGACGTGCAGAGCGGGTCCCGCGAGGGGAAGAGGGAGCTAACAACAGGCCGGTCGTAATCGGCCCGTTGTTAGCTCCCTCCCCCATTCCCATTCAGCCCTATGGGGGCTGAAATGGGAATGGGGAAGGTCTGTGCCCGGGTTCCTGGAGGGAGGAATTACCAGGCCCTCCGAACTCGGAATGGCCCGGTAATTCTCCATTCTGGGAACCCAGACCAGATTTTGGCTGCAGCCATGCCCACCAATAGCGGCATGGCTACCGCCAAAATCGTAATGAGGTCCATAGCCTTTGCGGTAGGCCTGGAAAACATGTGTGCTCTTTCAGATTTTCAAGGGCGATCGGTCGTGATATTTAGGAAACAGCGATTATGAACAGCTACAGTTACGATGAGTGGAAAACACCCCCTGGAAGCCCCAAGAGTTTTGAGGATAGTTATACCCCTTATTGTCTTATGGAATATGATGAGCTGGAAGATGCTCAGGATGTGATGGCCGACGATGAACCCAAAGAGTTTTGGGATGACAACAATGTGGTTATGGGGCAACCAATCGTGGCTGATGCGGGCTCTGAAGACAGGGACTGTGAATCTATGGTTCTGCAGGAGGCTATGACCCCAGAGACTGATTCCGCCCGCCGGGCACTTGCTGAAAAACAGGGCTCTGTGTCCGAGACTGAGGAGCGCCAAGCTATAGCAGAGACTATTAATATTTACAGTGCTTGCTGCTCAAATCAACTTGAAAACCCAGGGCCTTGTGATAATAGCCTATGTAAGGACTGTGTTTTGCTAATGGAGCCTGTCAGCATTAAAGACAATGGGGGTCACTGCTTCCAAACCCGTGTCCGGGTCTTTGGTGTCAGAATGGGGATTTACCGGGACATTCCGACCTTTGCGGACCCGGTAAGTCACCATTCCGAAAACCATTCCCCGTTCCCATTCAAGCCCCCATAGGGCTCAATGGGAATGGGGAAGGAACTTATAACGGGCCTGCAAATAGCAGGCCTGTTATTAGCTCCCTGGTCGTTTAATGGGTCCCGCTAAGGGCGGCTGGTAAAACCAGCCGGCTCTAGTGGGAACCGCTAAGGGACCTCGGAATACAGCGGTAGGGGGTAACGGCACCAGCATCCTTACCGGTGCCGTTAACCCCTTACCGCCAAATCGGAATGAGGCCCAATGTCTCATTATGGCCAGTGCTACCGGCGGGTTGCCGCCGGACCCGTATACATTTACCGGCGCCTGACTTCCCAGTGCCACTGGCTCATTAGTAGTCCGGCAGCCGGGAAGTCAGGCACCAGTATATTTGTTAATCCCCATTCTCATAGAGTCCCATATGGGAGTGGGGACACAGAAGCACTGGCACCGTTGCTAATGGTGCCAGTGCGTCCGTGAAGGGTTTGCCTACTGTGACTGCTGTGCCCGGCAAGGTCAGCCCTGTCGGGGTCAGCGGCTCCAGAAGGCAAACACGTAGTTTGCTGGTCCAGAAACAAGGGTGCCAGTTAGCATAACCTGGACCGGCAACAATGTAATAAGGTCCAATGCTATTACTTATTGTGCTTGCTTTTCAAAACAAATTGAAAACCCAGGTGATTGTGATAACAGTCTATGTAAGGAATGTATTTCACTAATGGAGTCCGATACGGACACAAGGGCTCTCTTTCATGCTGATATCCGGGCTACCTAGGGGTTGATGGCCATAGTGGCTGGGGCACGTTTAAAACAACACTTTTACTGATGGTGCTATGGACATAAAACTGATGATCCCCAGCAGAATGCTCACGAATGTTTGAAGATATATTATGTGGATAATTTGCTATGTGAAATATGTTATGTGTTGAGCTCTGGATGTCTCAAGATTTGCTGCACTTGATGTAGCCCCTGACACAGATATGGATTGGCGTAGTCCAAAACTTTATGGGCTATAGAATCGGGAATAATCGGAAATAACCCTCATTTGAAAATGCAGCCTTTTAGACGCATGTATCCAAATGGAATCTGTAAAAGGACTGATCATCGTGCAGCAACTGACAAACCACAAACTATTATATACATTTTGAATACAAATACATGTTTTAAATGGTAATAAAATCTGTTGTTCATAAAATCTCGTTGTGTCTTTATGTGTAGCGGTTATGGGGCAGACATGTCTGACTTGAAGCTGTCAAAAATATATTATGATGAAGGGGGTATTGGTAGTTACAGAGGGCTTGACAGCCTGTGCCGTAAACTGTGAATCAATGTGAGAAGCTGTCACCGGGTGCTGTCAAGGCATGGCTTTCAGAACAGGAGGCCTAAACACTACACAAACTAGCCCAGAAACATTTTAAATGGCAAATTGCCATTGTATCTGACATCGATCAATAATGGCAGGTAGATATTTTGGATTTGAGCCAGTTCCGCAGCGACATTGATGGCTTTGTTATATTTTAGCCGTCATTGTCGTTCTATAAAAATATGCCTATTTTGAGGCTTTAAAGAATAAGACTGGTCAATGCATAGCAGCAGCTTTTAAATGCATATTTAACAAAGGCAGAGTCCCTGCTAAACTACAGATGGATGCTGGTAAAGAGTTCTTCAATAAACCGTGAAAGCAACACAGGGTGTATCCCTTTGTAACACACTCCGAAGTTAAAGCCTCTGTCATAGAATGTTTTATACGCAAATGTGTATAAATGTGTCTAACAACACACATCATAGATCTACTAAAACCATCCCAGCTGGTGTAACACCGCATAATTCCCCGGACATCTGGAAAAAAACTGCACAGGGAAAGACTTTTTAAAAGGATGACACTTAAGCCCCTTAAAAGGGGGCTCATGTGCAGATCTCAAAACACAAGGCCATCTTTACAAAGGGGTACAAGCAGAACTACAGCAACAATATCTTTATCCTAGATGGAGTGGCTTGGTGTGAGGGTCGTTATATATACAGTTTAATTGATTAAACAGGGGAGGCTGATCAGGGTGTTTTTAGATCAACAGCGAGGTTATAGAATTGAAAAAGTCAAGAAGCATAAAGATTGTGGAGCTAGGAAGCTGTACCTTGTCAAATGGCTGGGTGGCCTGACAAATTCAACATTTGGGTACCCACCGGATCCCTAGAGGCCACGGGTGTATAACGGGGCGGCATGGAGTCTAAACATTTTTACATCATGCTCTCCAGCAACGCTTCAGCAGAGACATTTCCAGAAAACAACATTTCCAACTTTATTGTGAAGTTGGCCAAACCAGTTAATTTGGAGGGGCACTGGACGGTGGCGCTTACTGAAGTTCAGTCCGTTCAATCATGGGACACTTTAGCTCCAGGGGAAACCACGTTTATTATAAAACTAACAAACCCACTGAGGCTCTGGCTGGGCAGGCTCCCGAGGGGCATTATCCAAATATAGGCTCCTCTAAAGTAGCCAAACAGTTAAATTATGGTTTGGGTTCACCCTATAGGTGAGATCTGTTCAGTCAACAATCTGTTGTTTCAATAGTATGATAGACAGTACATTTATAATTTCTTAATGACAAGCATCAAGACAACTTTCTTTGACTTCTTCATATGTTCTTTTATTTTTCAAAATTAGCCCAACGTGTTTCGAGAAAAAAATCTCTTCTTCATGCGTATATATATATTAAAAACATCAATCCAATCTAAGAAAAAATTCCAGAGAACATAAAGTTACTATGATTGTAGATAATTTTGCTAATTCAGTAAAGATTCTCAAACACAACTATTCCACGTGCATGTGCTAACACTATCATAAGTGTCCTTAAACATTGATTGTGTTCATTTACATTTTGCATGTTTACATTCGTACTCCTAATTCAGATTAATACAATCGTTTAACAAGTTTGGAAGTATGATTACCAAAAAGAAATCAAGACTTGTACATTGTGACTGTCTACACAAAATAAAAACAGGTACTCAAGCGGGGCTGTTGAGAGGAAGCGGTAACCCCTATTCATATAAACATTTAGAGTGGATCATGTTGTTACCCCTGCGAGTTAGGTATGACCTATAATGAATCTCTATGAGTTAGGTATGTCGTATGATGAATGACATATACAATGTCAAAGAATCACGGAACTCCAAAGTAGAGTAATTGCATCTGTGTTCTTTTAAGAAAGGGTTTGAAAGATTTACTAAAATCTTAAAACGTGTATTTATTTTCAAATTTGTTTATTGGCATTTACATTAGTCTCAATACACAATGTTCATGTGTGCCGTACACTTGTAGCCATAGTGGTATTTTATCTTAACATTAACATTATACAAACAACAATAACCGTCTCCTAGCTTAGTTTGCCTCTTGTATTGTCTCTTGTCCTAGGGGGGGTTGGGAGCGAGGGGGATCCATCTGGCAACATCAGAGGGGGATGGTTCCCAGGGGGCTTCCATCTGTCACAGTTCTGCAACCTTGGTTGACCCTTGAGTGAGCCGAGAGTGGGTCTAGTCTAAGCTCTAGCTCAAGGGGGCTTATAATCAGAATGGCGAAACATATGTCTAGTGAGTTCCTTCCATGCCTCGAGTGACATACTAGAGTCATCCGTAGATCTAGCAACACATTCCTCCCATGCCTTGGTCTCAGCTAGCACCCATCGTTCAGTCTCATTGTGCCATAGTTTGTATTGTGGGCCCGCAGGCTTCTCCAGGCCATTGCAATTGTTCTTTTGGCCAGTATGCATGATATGTCCATGAGTCTTATCGCATGTTTAAGCTTGGCAGGTCTGAGGTAAGTTCCTAGGAGGCACTCCTCAGGTGTCCAGTTGTATTTGCCCAAGCCTGCTTTTTCACATGCATGTTTCACTTTGTCCCACAAGGTTCTAGTTTTGGGGCATTCCCATAGCATGTGGATCAGATCCGCTTTTTCCCCCATGCACCAGATGCAGGTTGATTGTGTCTGCTGATTGAATTTAGCTAATCAGCATGGGGTCAGATAGGTTCTGTATAGTATATTTAGCTGGATCTGTCTGAATCTATAATTCCTGGATACCTCTCTGGGAAACGCAAGAGCTCTATTCCACTCCTCCTCAGTCATTTCTCTGCCTGTTTCCCTTTCCCATTTGTTTGTCATTTCCATACTCTGAGGATTAGGTATGTCGCTTAGGTGGCCGTATATTTGAGATATGGGTCTGCAGCCCTCCCCTAAATTGTACATTAGTGTTAGGAATGGATCTGTTTCTGGTTCTTCAGGCCATGTTTCCCATTTGTGTCGAGCTACAGTGTAGAGTCTTTGATACCATAGGAATTGGCTGGGGCGAATTCCTTCTTTCTCCTGTAACAAAGCAAACTCTCTAAAGGTGCCCTCATCATACAGGTCTCCCCAGGTGTAGACCCCGTCCCTTTCCCATAGTCTGATTTGTTTCAGGTCTGAGTTGGTCGTGCATAGGTCTGTGATCAGTGATATTTCCGGGACATAGGGGTTTCGCAAGTGGGTAAGCGTTTTCACTCTGCGCCAGATTTTCCTCCCAAGATCTGCCAGAAAGGGCTTGGTGCCCAGTAGTTTGGTTGGTGCCCAGATCAGCTCCTTCAGGTGGAACAGAGGTATCAGGGCGTGCAGCAGTGGCGTTTCTGATGTGGGTTCATCATCCAGCCACTTGGTCACAAAACTAAGCTGTGCTTCCAGGTAGTATACCTCTAGGTTCGGAAGTTGAATTCCACCTAGTCATACATGGAAATACCAGCGACAACAGCGCTATCCTATGTCTGCCTTTCCCCCATAAGAACTCTCGCACTATGGTCTCAAGCAGTCTGAAGAAGGGCTTGTGGATATGGTATTCTACATTTTGGAACCCGTAGAGGAATCGTGGAAGGACGATCATTTTGAGTATCGAGGCCCTGCCCATCATTGAAAGGGGGAGTTTCGCCCAAAAGTTAATTGATTTGCGCAAAGCCGGAAGTGCAGCCTTTGTGTTGCGTTCATGCATTAGCGCAGGAGTGTGTATTATGTTTAGTTTAGTTTAGTTTAGTTTATTATTTATAAGGCGCGCCATGCCCTGGCGCATCAGGGCGCACAAGTCAAGAATATGCTCAACTTCGTTACAGGTACATTTACATAATCATAGTACATTATACAATAAATAAAATATGAACAGGTATATGTGCATGGTCAAATACAGTATACAATAATCAAGAATGAACAGGGCTAAGGGAGCTAGGTCCCAACAGCAGGTGAAAAGGTGTAGGAATAATTAACAATGTGGGAATAAAATATAGTGGAATAGGTGCGGTAATATACAATGGTGTAAATGGAGACCGAGGTAACAGGGCTAGGCATGCAAGTGGATCGCCGGTCGGGACAGTCAGGTCAGGCAGGTCAGATTAGTTAGATGTCATTGGCTCTGTGCACTCCGAGGTATCGGAATGATGTGGTCTTCCAACTGATCCCCACTGCAGGGAGTGCCTCCACATCCATATCTTTCAGTGCCGCTAGGGGGAACAGGCAGGAGTTCAGCTTGCTGAAATGTATCCCAGAGACCCTGGAATAGTTATCCAATACCTCGAGCATGGTCGGCAAGTTGAGGTGCGGGTCCCGAACATACAGAAGGACATCGTCTGCATAGAGTGAGATGATGTGGTCCACGCCTCCCAGTCTTATACCTGCATCAAAAAACTGCTTTCTAAAGTATATGGCTATGGGTTCCAGTCTTAATATGTAAAGCATTGGGGATAGTGAACAGCCCTGTCTAGTCCCTCTGTGTATGCCCCAGGCCTCTGACACATGCTTCCCAGTCTTCACTCTTGCCCTAGGATTAGTGTATAGGATATGAATCCACCTAATAAACCCAGGACCAAAGCCGAACTCCCTGAGCACCGTGACTAGCCACACCCAATAGATGGAATCGAACACTATCCGCTCCTCCGCTGTGCAGTTCTGATGGAAACCGCGGGCGCCGCCATCTTGTCAGGCGGGGGTCCATCTTTGCCCACTCCGTTTACCGACTATCTCAGTCTGATTTTGCACAGGATCTTCACCGAGGGTGAGGAAACGGTTCTTCTCCTCGCTGCACCCCTATTTGTATCTGTACATCGCGTTGAAGCTGAAAGGTTTGGTCCGTTGTAGGATCTCGGGCAGGAGTGCTGGGGATGTTCGTCCTCACTCCATGCGCGCCGGCCACGCCCCCCTTAAAATGTGTAATAGGAGGTTGGAACGGTAGGGGCAACATCTGCTAAAAAGTGTATTCAAAGGGTAAGTGATCTTGCCAAGTGGAGTGGGGTAGAGGTCCCAATCCTCTAGTATGACCAATACAGGCTGGCTGCGTGGAATATCTTCTGAGTACTAGATCCCTCTATGTGGATCGATGTCCAAATCTAGAGATAGAGAGTTATTTTAAAGTAAGCCCAGTGCTCGAGAGGGATGTAAACATAGCCTCTACTTGAAGGGAAGCACCTAGGTCCAATAGCTGCTTACCCCAAGTTAGTAGAACAGTTGTAGTTAGGATGCCTGTATTCCTTCCTCGCATGCCTGTTTAAGCCCTAAAATGGCGGCTGTATATATCGGCGCTTAGTGATGACATCATCACGTACGTGGCGTGCCGTGACGTCATCAGACAAGTTCGTACTAATCGATAGTAATTCTTTAAACTAGAGCATTCTGAGGTAGTAGGCTGTAGAAGAGCCTGAGGAACGTATTCTGTTTATATGTATTTCACAACCCATATGCCAGGGTTGGCTGTTATCTGCCCTGCACCTTAAACACATTAAAAAGCAATTTCTGTTTAACAGAAAAACCTACTCAAATTGGATGAACTATTAAACCTAGGAGTGCATGGTGAATAAAACTGCAGATGCATTATCCAAATATACAAGAAATTGTCAGAGTCATCAACAAAGCTGTATCAATCATACCAAAGTATGGTGAAACGACACTACGCCTAGACCCACACCAGAGGAAAATGTTTCTACAGGGTCCAGACAAATCTGTTAGGTTTTCAACAACAGGGAGACTGCGTAACATATTGGGAACCGTGCAAAACATTGGAAGTTAAGAACCATGGAACAATACCTGCACCAACATTAACAGGGTTTTCATAGCTTACTGCTTTAGAGCGATATCATGGAGTATCACAGGGTGAAGGATAGCTACGCACTGCTATTTAGAACCATGGAGATTAAAGGGAACAACAACGATATTGTGAGCATTTAATATAACAAACCCAATTACATCCCTGTGTGTAAAAACCATTTCAATATCATAAACATACAGATAAGAGACAACCAGGGACAGTTTGTATCATTTAAATACAGAAAAATCTGGCTGCACTTCAAACGGCTCTGGCTGAAAGACTAACAAAACAGCATTATAATGGCTGTGGTAAAGGACTACAGAGACCCCAGGACCTATATGGAATATTGCAGGTACTAGGCAGGTTACAGCGATCAACAGGATAACCTTAATATATGGTGTGGGGCTCAGGGGTATCTTTAGAAGTATTTGTTAGATGCATAATGCTCTTTCTATGCTGCTGCTTTGAATTAGCTAAACCACAAGTGAAAATGACAGCCAGTAATATTGCAAAAGACATCATGGGAAGTGTGACAATGCAGTTGCATAGCGTCTCACCAAGCAGAAAAAGCAGGGCCAGGACCGCTCAGGCCTCATTTATAAACCACGTAGTAGCGTTAAGAGGAAGAGGTCAGCGTCCCTGCTGCGTGGCCCCCCAAAATCCTCCAAGAAAAGCATATCAAGAGCCCGACGCAGACAACAGAATAAGAAGAAGAAGTGAGTGATCCGTAGACGACCACGGCGGGTGATATCTTTTAAAGAACAACAGCCTTCTTACACAATGCCTCACGGAATGTGTGAAATTGGAGCTCGATCAGGCTCAACCGACATTTATTTGGAGTTGAACAACATGCTGCTGTATCTGGCCTGTAAAATAACAAAGGCGGACAGGACTGACATTGCAGCTAATGCACGCGTGGCCACAATCGCCTAACCGATAGCCACCATGTTAAATCAGTTGGACATGATGTTTGGCAATCAAATGATAATGCAGAGTGACGATTTGCACGCCTACAGGACCTATATAGAGAGCCTATCAAATTATGGCCCGACACCCTGGATAAGCAACTCTCAGCAGGCCTCTTTTATCGCAACAATGCAGGGAATTTCAACTCCACAGCTTTGGATTGCAAAAACACAGGGTTTAGTAAGCGAGCATGCCTCGCCACAACTAGCAGAGTATTTGATTTACTAGGCCATCTACATGCTGACCTTTTCTTCCAGGATAAACTATTGATCAATGGCGTTGACCTTAAGATAAAACTATCCAGAAACACAGACACTTTTTGTCTCATGAGCAGAGATGCCGAACAATACAAGCTAGTCATCATATCGTCAAGTTTATTAGTTAAACATGTCAGCGTCTGTCTCTCCTACTATTAGATTGGCAGATGCAGATGCGCTGTCAATATTTAACATAAAGTATCTTAACATATTCAGCATTCCTACCGGTAGCCGTGGCACCAGTCAAGACAACCTGTTTTTGGGGCAGCTCCCAAAAATAATTATCATGTGAATTGTTGAAACAACAGCGCTTACCGGCGCATACGATGAAAACCCCTTTGAGTTCAAACACTGTATTATGAGCTATGCTGCGCTGCATAAGGATGGCGTCCTGATTCCAGCCAAAGATTACACACCTAACTTTGGAGTTCTTAACATAATCAGGGAATACATGGTCCTGGTAGCTGTCACAGGAAAGCACATGCGGGATACACCACTTTCAATCCCATGAAATGTGTATGCCCTTGGCTACACCCTACTGGCCTTCGACAATGCATCAGTAGGTCATTTCAACCTCCTGAGAAGCGGAAACCTATGCACTGAGATAAAGTTTAAAAGAAACCTAACTGTCAAGCACTTGTTTCTGGTGCGGAGCATTTTTGATGGTGTTCTTGAGATCAACATGCAGAGAAACATACTCTTTGATATTTAATGGATACACTACAGATAAAAGGATTTCTGCGTAAGTGTAGGCATGATCGAAAATCATTTTACGGTGTGTATGCCAGCGATACATGCCCAGAGCGCCTACCCACGGAGTGACCAGTTAACCTGGTGGTGAAAATCGATTCACAGGCCTGGGGTGGAACACACTGAGCTTTGTGGTTTTAGGGGGATGTACTAAGAGTGTTTGACAGTTTGGCGCTCTTCCCGAAATTCCCCATATACACCAGAGTTTTTACAGACTATGTGAAAAGCATCACAAAGTATTTATGTTATACCACTGTGCCGGTTCAAGACACTAAAGCCATGACCTCTCGTCAGCACTGTATATTCTTTATCAGTCAAATGTCATAATGGAGATCGCTGTTGGCTGTTTTGAAAATTTATTTGAACAATTGCAGTCAAAACAATGAAATGGTGGCCAGATTCGTTAACAAGACTTTACCTATACTAATGTTTATAGATCTCGCAAAATGTTTACAGCGTGTCAAAAATGTAAATGCGGGTTATCTATCTAGTGATACATGTATCAATAAAATAACTTTAAAAATCAACAAACGTCATGTGTTAATACCTAATAAATAATACAATGTAGTAACAAACCAATCGGTTTTAAATTCAAATATACTTAATACAGAAAGAATCAAAGTTATGCCACAAATATGCCAATACAGAAAAAAGAAATGTATACATTCAGACAATGATGGGGCTCACATTAATCGGATAACCATATAGGGGGCTTTGTCTCCGGTGAGGCCTAGACACTTTGCGGGTATGGATGATGGGGGCGTTGTAGATTTGTGAGGGGGTGGGTAAAGATTTCTTATACCAACTGGTATTCCACCCCTCTTTCGGACTGGGGGACTGGTGACCATTCATATGGGTATCTAGAGGTCTGTGTTGTTGGCAAACAGTAGCATGGACACCAGTTTTACTCACTCCAGAAGGTGTGGTTGGGCGACATTACCCAAAATGGATGTCGGAAAATTCAAATCAGCGACCACTTGCATAAACTTGTTCCAGCCGGTGGGGGTATTTTTGATAGACATGGGGTGTCAATTCATTTAAAAACCTGTACTACATCGTGCAGGTTCGAGACCCTTAGAGCCCTGCCTTTGTAAATAAACTCTCCCCTATCAGTCCATGAGGCCACATCCTTTGCAGGTTCCATTTTATGTAGCAGTAGTTCTGCATTAGGTTTATAGAGCTGGTTGAGTATATTTACCACATCTGCCACTACCGGATCTGCCCCTGGTGGAGCCTGCATGCTGCTAGAGTCTTCTGGGGCATGCATAAAGTTAGTTTGTGTTTCTATGCATCGCCGCAATGGGTATGCTCCTAATCGACCACTGGCTACTGATCATAATTTTGAATACTAAACTAATATAAAGAAGTGAAATTGGCATAACAAGAATGTTGTAAAAAGAGAAGAAACAAAGGTTATAATTGTTGCTATCAAGGCGAACGTTATTGCCCATACAAAGAGGGGGAATACTGAAGCAAGCTAATCATATCCACCATGATCAAAGCAAAGAGAGGGCAATACTGAAGCAAGCTAATTAAAACCATTACAGACAAAGTGAGGAAGAGGCAATAGTTGAGCAGGACATCAACAAGCATTGCCTAAGACAAAGAGTAGTAAGTGTAATACAGAAACATTGTCAACAATTGTTTGATGTAAGAGTGGGGAAACAAGAGTGGCAGGAGAGAAGCCCTTCTGACAGAAAGTATGAAAGAGGAGAGAAGAATAACCTGCATTGCCTGGAACAAACAGCACCAATGCGTATCATGTATTTCAAAAACAAGTTGTGAAGTTCGATGTTGTCGAAAGTTAAATACTTTTCTCAAAGATTTGAAGTAAACTTCACCACAGAGTACTTGTAGTAGTGTTAGAATCTTTTGTCCTGGCAGGCTAGTATACCAGAATAGGGACCTTTTAGTGGTAGTCCTGGCAGGTTAGTGAATCAGGAAGAAATCATTCAAGTATTGCATTTTGTTTGAAGGTTGTGGAGAAGAAGTAGTGGCGAGGCCACTAAAATGTTTCATGAATTGTGGTGGAATCATTGTTGTTGAAACAGAAGAATTGTGAAAGTGTATTCTTTTTGTTTCTTAAGAAGACAAAGTTGTGTTGAGCTCTTTTGCATAAGTGGAGAGATAAAGACTGGTCACCTGGTTGGACTGTTGTTTAAAGTGCAAGTGAAAACCTGTTGGGGCAAGACGAATTTTAGGATCACAACTTTGCTACAAAATGGAACTTTCTTATTTGAACATTTGATTGAAATCCTGCTTTGAATCTGGGGAAGGGGATCCGACCCAGGTTACAAGGTTTAACAGTTATTAGGTTCATGTTGAACATAACTGTCATTTATGTTATATTTGTCTTGCCATATAGTACCTTTCTGAGTTTGAGGTATATATAAGTGTGAGGGGCAGATTCCTTTTATTAGATTTTTTTCCTTTAGTTTATTTTGACAGGCAGAGAAATCGTCTTTAGGTTAGGGAAAGTGAGGCATTTGTCAAAATCTTATAATTTAATAAAATGGCTTTGTGTGAAAACCCTTTACCAAGTTGTCCGCCTCATCTTTCTGACCCCTCACAATATTTAGTCGGAATAATGCTGGGTCCATTGCCAGGATTTCACTGGTTTGTAGTGAATAGCAGAAGGTATATTGTCTCATAGCATGTGTACCCCAAACTCCCTGGGAAACGGTGGTTGTGGCTATTTCACTGATAAGGCAAAAAAGGACAAACCCGCCCATCACAGGTCAATGAGACTGGTTCTGATGTCCTCGTCCGGGAAAAAAACATCATAAAGATCGAGTTATAGAATGGTCATTATACTGTGGCGAATGTTGCGTTTTTCATGTGTCCAAAATTAAGTTTGATGACTGGCTGTAAGCTTGATAAATAGCATTGAAAGGTCATTAATGCACATACACCAATCACATGAATGCATTTATTCTGTGCCACATCATCCATTCAAATACACCAATCACCTAACCCTGCATTGTCTCATTTCAATAGACATTTCCTGAGTGTTGGTATGGAGAATATTATAGGAGGCTCGATCACAGTGGCATAGACAGGCTGTGGCATGAGGGGCGAAACCCGCCATCATTCACCAGGGCACAACCTGTCAAATTCCATATAGAGGAGTGTATGAGTATGGAGTGGTGTAACTGGGGGATGGCATGCAGGAACACTGGGCGAGCGACTGGTGCAGGTGGGCAGGTGAAAGACGTTACCAAATACAGCTCTATGTGTAGCCCTGCCATTGGTTGTGCACTGTTGGAAAGGTACAGGGAAGTCAAGTAGAGGAAAGTTGGGCACCGAGGGAAGGTTCCAAATCCCCTAAAGGCAGCAAGACGCCTGGTTGTGGAACTTTGACTCTATAAGCCATTCACGAGACGACACAAGCATATTCTGACAATAAGGGTGCTCGTGGACGGTACTTTAGTGTTGGGGTGCTTCTTATACAGTCTTCGACTTTGCACCTGAGTCTGACGGGGAAAAAGCCTCTCTGGTGGAATAGCAGTTTTAGAGTTTCCTTTTTTTATAACAAGAGATTAAACACATTTTAGGAATGAACAACATATAACACAATGAATTTGTTCAGCAGAGTGCTTTTGCAATCAAATAAAACAATCTTACATAATGCATAAAACATGGCAAAAAAATATAAAATCATTCAGTCGATATTCAAAAATCGAATTTCAGCATCTTCGCCTCCGCACCCCTGCCCATATTCATTTCCTGCATGCCAACACTCTCCACATAAACTCTGTCATTGAAAGCACTAACGTGTCGACGACGGTGCTTCAATCCCACTTTACGGCGAGATGTCGTATTCCAGCATCCTTAATCAAGGGCTTCGGTCATTTGGAGTAGAGTGGCCACAAGAAAAGGAAATGAATAACTGTTTAAAATGAAGTGCTGCAAAAACAAGAAGAGGCACGAGTCCAGCTCCCCATCACCAATCAAGTGGTAGGGAGCATAGACAGAAATGTATATAGAAAGCTCTTATTTCGGGTGAATGATTCTGTCGAGATAGGGTTCTCAGCCTATAACTTGTTTTGAATATAAAAATGGATGTAGTCTATCTAGGGTTCCCTATGGCTTGTCCTAATAGGTTTTTTCTTACAACTCATGGGGCCTCATTACGAGTTTGGGAGTAGCCATGGTGCTATTAGCGCCATGGCTGCCTCCAAACTCGGGTCTGGGTTCCTTGAATGAGGAATTACCGGGTCATTCCAACCTTGGAGGACCCGGTAATTCCTCTTTCAAAAAACCCATCCCCATTCTCAATGGGAATGGGGATGGAGCTAATAACGGGCCCGTTAATAACAGGCCCGTTATTAGCTCCCTGGTCCCCTGGCGGGACCCACAAAGGAAATCTGGTCTGACCAGACGTTCTGAGCGGGTCCCGCAAGGGAACCTCGTAATAGGGCGGCACCATTACCGGAGCCATTAAACCAATTGCGCCAGCCTCGTAATGAGGCCCATAGTATCTCTTTTTCAAATTTCTGATGTCGGCCTTCGGAATATGTGCTGGAAAACCCCAAACAAGGTTACAGTCCAATTCAGATAAGCCTATACTTATAGCTCTAAACCAGTCCAGGTTCTAGTAGCCTTGTTGGCTGGAAAGTTCAAACAAGTGGTCCTTGTAAATCAAGCCCAGATCCTGATCCAGTGATCCATAAGTTTTAGGGACGACTCCTCACTAATAGATCTAATTGCCAACTCTCTCTGAGTCCTGGTTGAAGAGGTAGATAGGGGGATCCCGACATGTTTTTAAAACAAATATATTCTCCACTTGTTGGGGGAGATGGCAAATAACATGTCCCCAATATTCTCCTGCATACCGGGCTTAGGCAGTAAACGAGTAACCTCCAAACCAATGGTTAAAGTAAGGATCCCCCCTGTGTCTTCTTTTAGAGTCACTGCTCTATTCTGCACCTCGGTCTTTGAAGAGCCAGGACTGGAAAAACGAATTCCCAAGTAATGGAAATCTGGACTTGCTCCAGGACTGTACCTCCAATTATTATCTTTGGGGGCAGCTGTTACTGCCTACTTAACATCATTACTACATTCAAAGTCTGTCCAATGCGCATGCCACTAATCGATCTCAATCGCAAATAATCAATCGAGCATCTTGTTTCATTGATATCAATGTTTAATACAATATATCTGTGTTTCATAGTATTCTTGGCCTTGCCAACTCGTGTTTTGACCTTCACAAACATAGGTCTTCTTCAGGGCTAGGCTCAAAAGTAATGACATCATCCACTGTACTCCGATTCTCTTTTCAATTGGCACTTAATGTTCTCCTCAAATAGATACTTGATGCATTACCTCTTCTCAGTTGATCCATTTATATCAACCACGCTGCAGTTCTAATAGTGTTCTAACTATTCCACTTGAACAGATTCTATATGCAACCCCTGATAGCACGACACCTCCTCACAGACTGCAGTGAGATCACAACCAAGGTTAATGTCTCAAACAAGTGAGGTAACTTCAGTCCGCAGCATATAGAACGGTTGAAGTGGAATAGTGAGAGCACTATTAGAACTGCCACAGGCTTGCTATAAACGGATCCATACCTTCCAGGTTCACAGACGCCCACAGGGAGTCCTTATCAACGAAGTCGAAAGCTGCCTTATGATCTATAAATCCAATTCCCATGTAAGGTCACATACTTTATGAATAGCAGCATTAATAAAAATTGTCATAAAAAATATAATCTATAAAGTGCACTTTATATAAAAATGTGTACAAAAGTTCCCTACTTGTGACAGGAAGCTTGGACAGGGCTACGTCGATGAAATCCCACGTGGCTGTCTTGCTACTATGTGGCCTTTGATTTTATTTTATTTATATAGCTCTATATACCAAAGCGCTGTATAAGTAATATATAACAAATTTAAAAACAGAATTAAAAAGCACACTTAATCAGTAAGGAGATGAGAGTTGACATGACAGTGGTAAACAGAAATAGAGGACAGGGAATGTAGGGAAAGAAGAAGCGTGTTCCAATGCTTTTGGGCCAAGAGAATAGAAAAGAAAGTGGGAGTTAGCACAAGGAGGGTGAGGGACAACAAGAGGAAAATGGAACTGGGAACGGAGAGAACGAGTTGAGACATAAAAAGAGATGAGTGGAGAGATTGGGTGGAGCAAGACAATTCAGGCATGTAAAAACTAGACAGAGAAACAAATGATGTGACTCAAGGAGGAGCCATTAAAGAGAAGCAACAGCATGGGTGATGAGCTCACCGGAAGATAAGGAAAAGAGAAGATGTACAGAAGAATTATAAATGGAATGAAGAGAAGAGATGTGAGTTGCAGGAAGGCCGAGTGCAAAAGAGCAACAATAGAACAGTTGGGAGAAAATTAGGGAAGAAATAAGAATATTGGTGCAGAGAAAGTAAGAAATGGTCTAGCCTTCCGAATATTAAAGAAATGGAACTGATTGGAGCGTGACAGGGCAGAAATACAAGGAGAAAAAAGAAGAGGAGAGTCAAGGATGGCATCAAGATTGCAAGCAGAAAGAGAACTGGGCAGAGAGCATGGGGGAGGCAGTTGAGGGGGGACGCAAAGAGGAGGTAGAGTTCTAGAAGGAAAGAAAAGCACTTCAGTCTTGGAGGGATTTAGATGAAGAAAGTGAGCTGACATCCAAGTCTAAATTGCAAAAAGACAGGAAGTAAGAGTAGAGTGTATAGAATAGAAAGAAGAGAATGCTAGAGCTGTGAATCATCAGCATAGAGATGATGAGACAGACCAAAAGAAGAAATAAGGGAGGCAAGTGGAATTGTGTAGAGAGAGAAAAGTAGGGGCCCAAGGGCCGAGTCCTGGGGAACCACATACTGGAGAGGAAGAGTAGAGGAAGAAAGATCTGCACAGGACACTGAATGAGAGCAATTTGTCAAGTAAGAATTAATGCATTGCAGCACCGACCAACCAAAACCTATACCACATTGAGAACGGAGAAGACGAGAATGATCTACAATGTCGAAAGCAGCAGAGAGATCAAGTAAGACCAGTAGAGAAGATTACAGAGAATAGCAAGGAGGAAGAAGAGAGTCACAGACAGAGAGAAGAGCCATTTCAGTCAAGTGAAGAGGACGAAAGCCTGATGGATAGATCGGAAGAAGAGAAGAGGATTGCCATAAGAATAGATTTGGAAGTAGACAATACATTTGAGGAGTTTAGAGAGAAAGGAAGAAGCGAGATCGAGTAATAGATGGAAGAGAGGAGTCAAGGGAATGTTCCTTAAGAAGTGGAAGAAGAGAGGCATATTTGAAATTAGAAGGAAAAGTAGAGAAATGAAGAGAAAGATCAAAGAGCATATTCAAATACGGAGCAAGACCGGGATAACATTTTGGGATGAGCAAGGAAGGAAGAGGATCAGAAGGAGAGAGGAAATGAAAAGAAGACAGAAGACAGAGAAAAAGTGTTAGGGGGATAAGCAATAGAACAAGGCAAAGGGGAAGACCAAGAAGAGGAGAGTATGAATGACCCTAGAAGAGCACCTTTAGAAAAGAAGTAAGAAGCAAGTGAAGATGAAGTGAGAGAAATGAGAGGGAAAGGTCAGGGGTCAAAGGAGAAAGAATATGGTGAAGGATCTGAAATAGTCAAGGTGGGAGAAAGAATCCAGAAGGTTGGTGTAGACATTTTGTTTGGGCAAGATAAGTACTGCATCATAGTCAAAGTGAAGGGAAAAGTGGAGGGAAGAGAGGTTCAGAAGGTCAGAGGGAGTTTGAGATTTCCGCCACCAAAAAAAAGGACGGGAGGCAAGGGTGAGCCAGGGTTGGGGAGGTTTCCGAGAAGGTGAGAAAGAAGAAAAAGGATAGAGTGAATAGAGAGTGTCAAGAATCCAGGTAGAAACAGAGAGGAGAAAGTATCAAATGAAATGGATGAAAGCACTTCCAAAGAGGGAAGAGACAATGTTAAAAGAACAAAGGTGACAGCAAGAAAATGAGGACAAAGGAGGGGAAGTGGAAGAAAGAGGAGAAAGAGGAGGAATGAGCAAGAAAGAGAGAAGAGAGTGGTCAGATGAGTAGCTAGGGAGAACCAAATCTGAAGTACGATGGGCCTCATTACACGGATGGTGGTAAGGATTTACCGGTACCGGTAAAGTACCGGTACCGGTAAATCCTTACCGCCTTACTACGAGGTCCCTTTGCGGGTTGGGCGTTTTAACACCTGCTTTTTGCAGGCGTTAAAATCCAACCCGCTAAGGGACCTCGGAGCTAATTACGGCACCGCAAAATTGCAGTGCCGTAATTAGCGCCTTCCCCATTCCCATAGAGCCCTATGGGGCAGAAATGGGAATGGGGAAGGGCAATGGTGGAAGGGTGATTTACCGCCCCTCCAACCTTGGAATGGGGTGGTAAATCCCCTTTCCGCCAAGGCGGTGCCGGTATTTTACCGGCATGAGCCATGGCGCTAATAGCGCCATGGCTCACCGCCTACCGGGTAATGAGGCCCAAGAGTAGAAGAGGAAATCAGTTCCAAGGCTGAGCTAAGGCCAAGAGAAGGAGGAGAGGGGATAGGTGCAAGGTGGTAGGAATTAAAAAGAGGAAGAAGTGGAATAGCAGAGTGAGTACGGGAAAGATGGAGTTTAAAATCTCCCAGTAGAATCAGGGACACGTCAAGTGGGAGGAGAGAAGATAGTAAAAGATGAAGGTCTTTGCAGAAGGAGTTGAGAGGTCCAAACATGCCTTTCACGTTTGAACATATCTAGAGTTATGTTTTGCCTAATGCAGTAAAGGGGAAAACACAGCCACAACCTGCAACAGAAGAGTAGGTTAACACAAATATAGCATTAGGCAGTTCTTCAGAATTGATCTCTAACTTAACCAGTCCTGCCCTATGAAATGGAGAGCCTCATGCTCAAAAGTACAGTAGTGCATTAAAAACGTGCGGTTGTGCGTAAAGAGAGAGCGCGGGTCCTCTTCAGGGAGCTCTAGCAGTTCAAGAGGGGCTTGAGGTGATGAAGAACAGTATCCCACTATTTGAGGAGGTTCTATCCTTGCAGGCAGAGTGACCTTCGAGATTCGGGAATGGCTAGGGAGCCCAGGCTTGCCCACCTAAGGCGAGTATCTTTTCTGGGATTCCCGTGCGTTAAGAACAATGGCTGTGCCAGGGGGCCACGGGTAAGTGATGCAAGTACTCACCGACCTTCAAAACAGTCCGGGCCAAACTTTGCCAGTCTAGGCCAGGTCACTTGTAGGTTCAACCTCTGCAGTTGCCCATCACACCAGCTCTAAGAGGCTGCAGGACGAGATGATAATCCGTGGCGGGACAGTAGCCTTTTCTTAGCTCTCGATGAAGAAAAAAGGACAGTTCTGGTGCAGCCCATCTCAGGTCACAGGAGTCAGGCAGGCAAGGTTCCTACAATGACCATCATCGCAGCAGGGTGACACAGGAACCGAAAATGCTTTCAGTGTGGCACACTCTCTTAAATCGCACCCCAGAGGAGCAAAGACTATGAAATTTGGCGGGAGAGAGATCAGGACCACATTCGGGCGATTCCTGAAGTCTCGAGTGTCAACTCATGATTGTGGTGCTCCTATGTGACACCCCGGGTTTGCGCTGGTCAGTTCGCTGGATGGTCCTGGAACACTTGCGATGAGGCTCTTTGGGTGGATAATCAGGAGGTGCCGAGAGTAGTTGTTGCTATTACTCCAAAGGGTCTAAGCACCCTTGCAGACCTTCAGTGATCGATGGAAAAACAGGGGTACGACACGACAACAGCGGCTCAGGTTGCCAAAACTTCCAGCACGTTTCTGGCGGTTCCACGGGTCTGCTTTAGCATTTCAGGATACTTGGCTCCTTCTGTTGTTTGCAGAGAACTTCAGGCGATCGACCTGGAATGGATGCAGAGTCCCTTCTCTTATCCAAGATTCGTTTTGCGCTCAAATCTGGGATAACCAATCAAAGATCTGCTCCCTTGCATGCACGCCAGATGTGGACCAATCACGGTCCACAGTGATCCCGGTCATTTAGGCATACCAGACATTATCGCGGGAGGATTGCTCAGGAGCAACGTGCTCACCTTGGAAACAAGACGACACGAAGCAACACAGGTTCGATCCTCGGGTCCGTGCTTAGAAACCACTGGGTATTAAGCGAGTTATAAATACGCAACTAAGTCATATTCCTGTAACAATGCCTCGATGCCCCGGGGCTGTGTGAGTGCTTTAAAAATGCAAATAAATAACAAAAAGAAATAATAATAATACTAGCACGAGTAGTATAGATTGGGACCAGACAGTCCCAATACTTTTCCTGGGCACTAGCACACGTGACATGCAGGAGCCTGTGAAAGTTGCGGTTTTTGCAGGAGGCTGCATGTCCAAATAAAGAATTCCTGGGTCTGCTTGACCTGGGGGAAGGCAAAGGTAAAGAATGGCCAAAGGACTGAACAAAAGACTTTGTGGCATGGCCATTTTCGGCACTGGCCACAGTCCTGAGCCAAACGAGGTAAACGCAATATGGTTCATGAAAAAGAAGTATAAATACTATAAAAGTAAACTGCCACCAGTTCATTCTAGTCACCCTTGTACAATCAACAAAAAATCATTAGTGGGTGTACAGGGCCATACAACAAAAGGACCCATAGTTTCCCAGTACTGACAGTACTGGCAGTCTGAAGGATGCTTCACATAACAGATGAGCAAAAGCCCATAGGAGCGCAGCTGAAGGTTGTGCTCCACTGGAAAACGTCAGGTTTGATTAGCCAAACAAAAGCAAAAAGGTTGGGTGATCCATAAATGGAGGGAAAATTGCACCTAAGGGAAATATTTCCTAACAATACCGACACCACCCCCATGCGCCAAAGGACGCGGATTCTGCCCAAAAGAAGTAGTAGATGAAAAAGGGCTGCAGCAGTGATAGGATTAGTAGGGGTGAGCCAAGTTTCAGTGAAACAAAGAAAATCAAGATTAAAACGGAAGAAGGTGTCAAGTAGAGAGCAGGCCTTGTTACAGATGGAATGTGCATTCCAGAGACCAAGATGCAACTGAGAGGGAAGAAGAGAGAGCAGGATAAGTAAGATTGTTGAAGTTACAAGACTAAGCATAAGAGTTAAGCTTAGAGGGTTGGTGACAAGTAAGAAATGAAGGAATTGGAGTAGACAGGGTAAGGGAGAGACTAAAAAGGAAAATAAAATAAAGTGAAAATAAGAATGAGAAGGCCCGGGTCACGTGTGTTTGGTGCCCAGGGAAGCAGCAGCAGTAGGGAGCTCACAACAGAGATTCTGACCCAGGCAGTATATGTCAGAAGTGACCTCAGGCCAAGCTGCGTAGGCCAGGAATAGCCAGGAATGGGCTGTGTGACCAGAGTGGACAAGAGATGGAGGTCAGGCCCGCCTGTGTAAAGAGGCGGGCCCGAAGTTGTCCCTGTGTTGCTCTGCAGGCAAGGGCAAGACCCCTAAATGCTGCGTGGCGCCGCAGCATTTACGGCTGCGTTTTTTAATAACGTCCCACTGCGTTGCAGTGTGCAGTGCTTGGAGTCCCTCCTGTCAGCAGGCTGCTGCCTGAAAGATCAAGTCCCGGGATGAGCCTGTCATTTCTGTTCAGCCCTCCTCGTGTCAATGGAGGGCCACTTTACCAACTGAAGGCAGGATCAACCAGGTATTTTGAAAGAGGCAGTGGAGTGGGGCACCAGCTCAGCCCTCCTAAGTGAGAATCAGTCATAACAGATTTAAAGGCACTCCACTCATGCCCCACTTTACATTCCCTCTTGTTTACACTTGAAGAGCCCCTCGCGCCAGCACAAGCGGTGGTGGACCCTTCAATTGAGGTGCTGTTCCTTCATTTAAAGAAACACTGCTCACACTGTGCTGATAAGTGAACACACTTAAAAGGGTTAGACACAGTGGGCCTCATTATAAGGTTGCCGGTCCGGTAACAATGGTACCAGTTAGCTTGTCAGTACCGTTGTTACCGGACCGGCAAAGTACGAGTTCTGCTCGCGGGTGCCTTACCGCCTGCTAAGGTCTGAATGGTGTTGGTGCATCTGGCCTCCCCATTCCCATTGAGTCCAATGGGTGTCAAATGAAAATGATGACTAACATTTTCCAGCGCCCAGGAACGGGCAATTTATCCATTCCCGGGCACTAGAAAAAGAATGACTCCGGCGGCAGCTGTGCTGGTTTTACCGGCACGGCTACCGCCTGAGTCATAATGAAGCCCAATGTCAGAGGGATGTGTTCAGAAGACAGTACATGAGTTAAATAATGCACCAGAACTCTGTCAGTACCAGCACTCAGTATGTTTCATTTGATAAAATGAAATCACTTAACGTATTTCAGTACCTTGGATGTAATGGGGTATGGGTACGGTAAACGTCCTTTCATCAACAGTCTTCTTTTGGATGGGTTTTTTTTACAAAAAAATGTGACTGAAAAAAGTAATTGAAAAATATAGGAAGGGGGGAAGTGCATATAAGGAGTAGGGGGTCGGGAATAGAAACAAATACATTAGGGTGGGGCGTGGATGGCATCCCCCACAAATAAAAACACACCAATTTAGGTTAGTTTTTCAGTTAAAAAATATTCATTAAAAAAACCATCGAAAAACGTCCATCGATGAAATGACATAGAACCATGGGTACAGGATTAACGCACATCTTGTTGGAATTAATGCTCCTTTTCTGACTGCAGGATGATGCATGTTTATTCCACAATGTACACGTGTGCACAGCACCTGCACATCCATATTAAGAACGCTCTCCCACATAGGACTAGCTGCTACGAAAGAAAGCACCGGAAGTGTCTGCAGCAGGACCCCACTGCTGAAACTACACAAACAAAGCCTAGTAATCACTGTGATATCGCAGTTGAGACACAAGCAGGCGTGTTTGTCCGGGCATTTGTCGAAAGGCTGATAAATAGATGTTTTGCACATTATACGTGCATGAGTTAAAGGCCACAGGCGTGAACTGCCTGGTGGTACTTTAAGTCTTGAAGTGCAGCCATATGTAGGGTAGTTTGCAGACGTCTCAAGGTGGCCCATATCTTGTATGAAGTAAATACCAGGCGTTTAGGTTCACATCATATTGTGCTCTGATACATGAAGGCCTTCATTTATAATCTGTACGGGACATCAATACAAATGCCACGATGTATAGAAAATGATTGCAGAGCTCTGTTTCAGCACATTTCTAGAGAGTCTGTATGGAATTGTGTTACTAGTTGAGAAAATAGGATTCTGATTTTTGTTGTATTACTACATTCATCTCCCTTAAGAATTGTCATATTCAGGAGTTACTTTGCAGGCATTTGTGAAGCAAAAATGAGTGTTTCTTTCAAAGCTGACTCTTTTTTTTATATTTATGCAGTCAATAAAATGGATACCATTTAGCTGGGTAATATTACCATGCATTGTTTGAAATGTTTTGAATCTGTTGGTAATATCTGTGATGCAGCGAAGGTTCCTCCATTGCCTGTAAGAAGTCTTTCTAGTAAATGCGAATGTTTGAGTGAGTCACACTGCATTTGGTGCATTTGGTCTTTTAGCCATCCCCCATTTGCCCCTGTTAACCACCTAATATTTTAAGACAACAAACCGACTCACAAATTAAACAGCCTGCTTTATTTCTATAGTTTCTGGTTGCCGGGCATACATTAACAGTTTTCTGTTTTGATAGTACTTCAAATGCCTTATTACATAACATACAAAAAAAGCTGAATGTTCCTGTCAAACAATGACTACATGCAGTTGTCCATATTGCTAAGTTTCTTTTGTTGTGTGCTTTGAAAGTATAGTAATAAACCTCAGGAGACTTTTTTGGCTCACATACGATTGGGCCTCATTTTGGATGTCCACGGGGGTGAGGGGGTAATAAATGAAGGAACAAAAGACAGGCAAAAGGCTGATATGCCTGTCCTACTTACCACCTTAATTAACGCTATGGGCATTTTAGTTATTTTTGCAGTCAGAGAGTGGCGTGGAGCAAGAGTTATGTTTCCGCCTTCCTTTTACCCCTTGCCTTAAAAAAAACATGTTTTTTCAAAAGCATAACATGTTCATGCTGGTATAAAACCAATGATTTCCTGTGTAATGGGCCTGCTTTTTACACCAGCAAAAAACAGGGAGATTACATAGGAAATGATTGTAAACGCTGCCTGCCATGCGTAAATGGCAGGCAGCGCTTATTCATTTGCACTGTGTTGTGTGCAAACGAGAGGAGAAAAGTGGATTCCATCATTTCTTACCCTTCTCTTTTGAACTCTCCAGTGCAAATGACAAACATTGCCTGGGCGGGACCTGTTTGCACGTAAATCCAAACGTAAGCTGTCCCCTGCGGGTAATTTACACTCATTTTTAAAATTAGTTCCATTGTATTCTCTATGGAAATAGGCATTTGGTAGAATATTATACCTTTAACTGTTTACCAGTATACAATAGCTAACACTGGTTCAAACTGTGGCCCTAACTCCGTGTGCATGCTAAAGAAAACATCCTGATTACAATAATATTTTCTTTAATTGTTGAAGCTCCTGCCATGGGTACGCATGCACCCTATGCAGGCCCACCCAGGCCCACCTTGGCAAGAAATCCTTGCTAAACCAATACTCGAGCATGGCACATCCCATATTCAGGTGTGCCAGACAAAGGGCAGTGCATAGTCGAATTCAGAGCAAAACTGCCTTTAACCCCTTCCGGAAAACAATTATCAATGTAACTAAAATTATCAGAAGCTCAAAGTGGTGTATAAATTATGCAAAACCGTGGGATGAAGTCAGATAACTTCCCATTTTATGTAGAAAGCATTCCAAGTAAAGCACATTAATCACACCAGCAGGATGCACAGCTGTTTTTCCTCCTCCCGCGTGGGCTTTCGTGGTATGTGCCCAGTTGGGTGGTTTCAATTTGGGAGCATGGTTTGGCTATGATACAAAAATGCAGCCACGGTTTCATGTAACACATGTTGTAGAATCATACCCTGGTATTCTGTAGCTTTATAGGTATCGATTTCACAATCATTAAAAAGGCACCAATTGAAAGCACAGGCACTTTTTGAAGCTCCGATGAGGGGAAAAGGTACAACTCTGGTTGTTCCAATGCCTTGAAACTTTCCACATCATTTAAGTGCAAGGGAGAGGAAAAGGGAGAAGTGAGGAAGACAGAAAGATTAATCATCAGTGCAGCTGAAGTGGTGATGCCCAGTAAGAGGTGCGATCACAAATGAGTGTGAGAAGCTCCACAGGAGCAGGCAGTAGGAGTCTATAATATGCAGGCCAAGAGAGTGACAAGCACAAGGCCCATGCCGTGTTTATCATGCAAGGGACTTGTTAAAATAAGAATGTCTTTAGGCTCTTTCCGAACAGAAGGTGGTTTTCTTCGGGTCTAAATAAAGTGTGAATTCCTTCCATAGGGCCTAATTGACATAAGTGTTTTATAATGGCAAACCCCCATTGGAAAACGCTCCGTGAATAAGGGCCATAGGGTTTCTGGGATCCATATTTAGCAATTCTAAACATGGGTGGGTGAGTTGACAGTATAATGGGCCGCCATTTCCTTTTTTTGCAGCTCGCGTGTAGCCGTAGTGCCAAGTGGCCCGGCTAGTATGGGTCACACGCATGTCCCCTAAGGGACCCTCCAAATACAGACCCAAGCACCAGGTTAATACAATAATTTTATTTAGTGTAGTATGCGTTTCTTTTTTCTGTATGTGTGTGTGTGTATGTTTTATTTTGGAAGAGTCCACCCAGCCTACCATGAGGCTGAATGGAATATTAAGAAGAAGAAAAAGAAAAGAACAAGAAAACAGAACTCCCCTATGCAAGAATGGGCTGGGCATGGGAGAAAAGAATCCTGGCAGGATTGAAAAGAAAAGTGACAGTTGAAAAAAAAAGTTAGAAAAAAGGGCAGAGAATGAAAGGAGAAGCCAGTGAAGGAAACAGGAATAAGACAATAACTTGCTTGGGCAGCATCGTGGGGGGCGTGCGGGGCAGGGTGGCGGGGGAGTGGTGGGGACTGGGGGGAAGGGGCAGGCGCTATCTCGAGCAGGCCCCAGGCCCTAAATATATGAACGACATCAGGGCCATGTGGGGGAGGCCCCAGAGAGCAAGTCATGGAGCTAGCTGCTTGGCAGGGGCAGCTCGGCAGTCCCAGGGCCATGGCCGGTGTCCGAATCCCCATGGGCCAGACCAGAGAGGCCCAGCTGTGTAAAGGGCCCGAGAAGTGTACATGGGGCTGCCAGAGCCGAAGAGCAATAGCCCAGTCCAGGCTGTGTGAGGGGGGTGGCCAAAACTAGGCTGCCAGCCGCACACCGATTCGGCTTACCTCGTGGTCGGTGAGGTGGACCCATTCTGGGTCCCCCTGGAGTCCTCCTGGGTCACATATTTCAGGCACAGCCTAGGAGGTGAATAGCGGGCAGTATGCTCAGTACCAGACTGACTTGCCAGACACAAACAGTAGTGGCGATGTGACGACATAAAGATAGAGGAAGGAGGCTCAAAAGTGGCCCCAAAATGGAGTGCCAAGGGTGGAAAGGAAAGATGGAGGAATGGAAAGTCTAAAGGGGGGATGCTGGGGAGGGGAAGAAGGGTTGAGATGTAAGTAGTGAGACGACAGCCATGACTGAGCAGCTGAGAGACAGGCTGAGACAGAACAATGAAAAGAATCAGAGAAGGAAGAGAAGAAGAAAAAGATCTGAGAATTGTAGGTGCAGAAGTGGCAGAAAAGATTAAAGTATTCAATAAGAGCAGATAGTGAAATAGTGTACATAGAGAAAAGTTATGAGGCAGAAGTGTGACCAGCTCAGGAAACTGAATAAGTGTGATTGGAAAGATAAGACAGTAACCTTTGAAAGCTGAACTGGTGAAAGCCAAGAGAGGCAAGTGCCAAAGTAATGTAGGGTGATCTACAGTACTGAAGGGAGCAGAGATATCCAAAAGAATAAGAACAGATAAAGACTTATTGTGATGGGCAGAGAGAAGGAAGTTAGAAAGATGAAGCAGGTTCCTCTCTTTCAAATGTTAATTTCTTTGGATATCCTTAGTTCACAAAATCAGTCACTACGGTATTGACCGTTCAGTTGGTTTGTGTAACCTTCCTATTGTAGATTCCTTTGTGTTTGTAGGTTCCTCAACACGTGTTTCCCCATCTAAATATTTGACGGTTTCTCAGGAGGTTCCTGTATAGGTATTGCACTTTGCACAGTCTTGTACTGTCATTAAGTTCTGTTAGTAGGCACAGAATTCCTTTCAATGCAAAGAAATCAAATTTTATATGTTCCTGTTGAATATCACAGAATACCCGTTTCTTGTGATTTTTTTGTGCTTCCCTTTTTTTTTTAAAAGCAAAAAGGAAAAAAAATGTTGGTATAGTTCCAATGGTTTCTGTTATATATCACAGAATTTGTATACGTGTAATTAGAAGTTTTGTTGAGAAGCCACACTGTTTCCACATTTTCCTGTGTTTATCATTGTCTCGATGTTTGTATTTGCTATGTAAGCTGCAAGTTGTTGTATAGTTGCTGGAAAAGAAACCCAATATTTACTTGCATAAACTTAACAGTATCATTTTTTTCTACTGATAACATAATTAGAACGAACCACATTTGCTTAAACACATTTTTCGAAAAAAACTCCTCTTTACGTCAGTAACTTGCAAATTCATATTTGCATTGTTGGAGAGAATTATACCACAACAGATACAGTGCATCGTTAGACTTAGTATTATGGTTGCATACATCCATGTATATAAAATATTTGTATTGTACCTTAAATTACAAATGGTCATTGCGTTGCCGAATTTTTGCTTGGAAAACTTTTTCTTTTTCCAAGATTATTAGAGTTTCCTGTGTGGAGAAGGCACATAGTTATTGCCGTTGCCTTATATTTTAGCAATATCTTAAGTTGCAATTGAAGTGGACTAGTTGTATCGTTTTGTTAAAATTGACCCGTGCGAATCCATGCGAAAAGCTAACCACTATGTTTACCTTTACTTGATTTGCTTCCCGAATGTAGCTTCTCGCTGGTTGCCGGCTCCTGTTGAGTGTCTCCTTGCGAATTCCGAGATTGCGATCACATAACTTGCATTTTATGCGCGCGATGACTTAATACGTTCTGCAATCTGCTTGTGCGCCATCTTAGTGTGGGAAACGTTCCGTTTTTTCATTGCTCGTATTAGTTATGAGGGTTACTGTTGCTAGGATGCAGTATTATTTATTTGTAAAGAAGAAAGCCCCTCATCGAGAATTCAAAAATGCAGCAGAATGAAATTGTTATTGAAATATTTTTAGAGATCTCATTGTATAAAGAATTTCGTTTTTTTGTGTGTTGCATCTTCTGGAGTTCGATAGCTTCTGAAATGTGGGGTTTGCTTGCATAACACTTTGTTATTTAAATTTTACGGTTCCCTCTTCCAGACTTCTTATGCCGTGAGCTTAATATGTAGGTCAAATTGGTATAGCCAGACAAAAATGATTTGTTTCAGGCTTGATATAGGTACCTTAAAGAAAGGGTGGCCCAATGGTGATATTTTATGATTTTTATTTACAAGAAATGGTGCATCTCTTGATCCCTGTTGAGTCCAGTATGGCAGGTAACCATAAGGCAAATCCATAATGCTTCTCTTTTTCTTAAGGATTTTTCAATGTTACCTCCTCTTGGTGGAAGTTTAATTTTTTCAATTCCAAAGTATTTGAGTTTGCCGATTTCTTTTTGAGAGTGGTTAGCCTGATAGTGATGAGCCAATGGTGTGTGTGATTCTTGGTTCTGTATAGATCTACTATGTTCACCAATCCTTATTTTTAGATTTCGTATGGTACTTCCAATGTAGTATTTTGAACAAAGGCATTGAATTGCATAGACTACGTGCTTGCTGTTACAATTGACAAACTGATGTATTTTTTTCGTTTGTCCATTGGGCAGTGTGATAGTAGTTCTTCCATTGTCTGAAAATTTGCAAAGGCTGCAAGTTTCACATTTAAAGTTTCCTGATGTCGGAGGTTTAAGCCACATCATTTGTTTTGCATTATCAATTTTCTTCTCATGAACGAAGTGTGATGGCCAGAGTATATTTTTGAGATTTTTTGCCCTGCGATAGGTCAGACTTGGTTGTGGGTCTAACATTTCTTCTAAATCACTGTCTGTTCTGAGTATATTCCAGTTTTTTTTTAGAATGTTGGTAAGTATTTTGTTGTTACTATTGTATCTTGTAATAAATCTTACTTTGTTCTCTGATGTTGTTTTTCAGATTTTGTTCATTAGAAGGTCTGGTCTTGTTCTTTGATTTGTCTTAAGAAAACTTTTTTGTAGTAGCTTACGGTTGTAACCTCTTTTGAATTTGTTGATACATTCTTTAGCTTGTGTTTCAAAATCTTGAGTTTTTGTGCAATAAAGTTTTATCTGTAGCAGTTCACCATAGGGTATATTCCAAGTGATTTGATGAGGATGGTTACTGGTGGCATGTAATATGCTGTTTACTGCTGTTTCCTTAATGAAGAGTGTGGTGTGTATTTTATTGTCTTCTATGTATAATTTAAGATCCAAAAAGTTAATGTTGCATTTGCTGTATTGAATTGTTAGTTCTAAATTGTATTTATTGGTATTCAGGTATTGATGATATTCTTTAAGTTGTGTTTCTGTTCCATTCCAGATCATTATAATATCATCAATATATCTTCCCCAATATGTAACTTGGTTAGTTGTGCTATAGAAAGGATGAGTCCATGCGTGTTCTATCTCAAAACGTCCCACATATAGGTTTGAATAGGGGGAATATTTTGCCCCCATCGCCGGTCCTTTTAACTGTCTGAAAATGTCCTTGTTGAACAAAAAGATGTTGTTGTGAAGTGTAAAATCCAGCATCTCCAATAACATATGGTTTTGTTCTAAAAATGATATGGATCGTGTTTTAAGGAAGTATTGGAAGACATCGAATGGGAACCCAATTTTGGTTAGTGACACTGGATGTATCAAGTCTGTATACCAGCATCCTTCATGATTTAGGCATTTGTGTGGGACAATGAAATGTATTCCACAGGTAAAGGGGAACAAAACAAAGGAACTGAATATTTGCTGTGCTAGAAAATTGTTGTCCCAATGTCAGTTTGGCCGACTAGCTCTTCAGGAACTGATGCATGATGAGGTCATATTCAGCAGCAGTGGCAACGGGGTAGTCACTGTCCCAAGTCTGCAAGCCATCTGCACCTAGGCAAGGAGCGGGTTGCCCGGACATATTGTGATACATTGAATCATGGGGAATGTGCTGTCAAGGATTTGCCAGGACACTGACCCCATCATTTCAAGGTATTGCGCAGACCGTCAGGAGCGTGGCCATGGTGTTACAATCATCAATGCTGGGACTGGCATTGAATGGGGTCACTGATGGACTGTGATCCAAAGGTACTTCTGTTGCAGCTGATGATCAGGATGCAAAGTGTCCCCCAGATGCTGTTGGTCCATTTGTGGTGCAGTTTTAGCAAAGTATCCGTATTTTATCCAGTAGTTATTTATTCTTGAGACCTGACAGGCAGCATGTGTAATGGTATGAAGTGAACGTTGCTCTCAGCAGATGGGGGTGTGTTGCCTGCTGTGGCCTCATGTACAGTTAGGGAGTATGTATTGTGGTTGCTAGCACAGGGTTTAGTGCAGGCGCAACTTGCACATGTTATTGTTATTTCCCGCAGTTTGTTGACTTGTGGCATGAGTTGATTGTTGTAGCCGTATTATAGCTTCTTGTTCACAGCAGGTAGAGCAGGGTGGTATTGTTTTTCTTACTGTAAGGTTATGCATTACAATTGGAGTGATGTGTTCTTCCTTAATGTTTTCACCTTTGCCATGTGCATTCGGTTCAAGGATTTTTAAACACTATTAGCACCCTGGCAGGCGTGCGGCGCCAATGGCAATGCTTGGAATGCGGGCTATATTCACACAAAGGTAGGTCCGCGTTTCAAGCACATTCATTAGTGTCAGGTGCTTCCCTTCCCTGCTCCCCCCACGCACCCTGCCCATTTGCACCCATGTAGATCACTGCACAGGTGCTAATGGTTTTCTTTCGAAATAATGAAAGAAAAACGTACCTTAACCATTTAAGAGAAGCAAGAGATGGGGAAAAGCGGGGGCTAGCGTTACACAATGCCATACAGCCTTTCGGCTACACAGTGATTGATGGTGCAAATAAGAGAAGCTGATGTTGAGAGTAGACTGCAGAGCACACGTTAATAGACCAAGGAGCAGTGCCTCCTGTGCTGGCAGTGTCACGGACGGGCACAGACGGGCTTGACTTTGGCACGACTTCGGCACGCAAGGCGCAAGCCCTCCGCGCCCATCCGCTGAGCCGCCTAGAAGGAGCTGCACTATAAGGGCACATGGTATTGCAAAGGCCAATCCTGTGCAGCCCAAGCAGATGGCCAGGTAAGAACGACTGCAGTGAGTGAATGCGGCAGTGAAAGAAAAGACAGAGCTGCCACCCGGGACGAACAGAGGCCAGGCAACCTCCCGCCGCACCTGCGGCCTTCAAGGAACTAAAAGCAAATTAAATAAACAGGAGAAGGAAGTTTGAATGGCAATAGGGTGCAAGCATAAATATAATATAATTAGTGCTGAGTCACACGCTGCGACGCAGAAACGGGACCGTAAAAGGAAAATAAAATAATGAATTTGAAAGCACTGTAAAACTGCTGCCAATCGCAGCGTTTACTTAAGTAAAATTAAATAAGGCAGAGGCAACTCAGCACCGTACCTGTTAGATGAGCGCTGAGCCCTGCACTGAATACCTAAGAGTGAGACACTGGCCAATCCCCTGCAGCCCAAGCAGATGGGCAGGGAAGAAAGACTGCAGTGGGTGATCTCAAAGGGCCTTATTAAGGGGAAAAGACATCATGAAACTTAAACACCTATCTAAAGTATTGTCATCTAGCTGTGTTGTAAAGAAGGAGAGTTTCTTGATCAAATTAGGTTTTATGCAACAGATGAGAGTATGGAGAAGGTGACAAAGTATTTCAAATGTCTATGTACCTTTACATAAGCACATGCACACCTTCAAATCGTGTCAGGAACAGATGACGAACAGGACCAAGTCTGTATCTGTACACAGCAGACTTGTAGTCAGAATGGCAGGATGGGGCCTAAGGCAATAGAGGTTGCCCTTGCCCCTTAGGCCACACCCTGTGTACAGCACTGGATTAAGAAAGGGTGACGTCCCTTTGACGCAGTGCAACTGCAACATGGGTCTTTACTGTAACGCACTGCCAACACAACAAAGAACGGCATGCTGTGATGTGCGGGTATGTGTGTGCATGGGAGATAAGCAGGGAGTGTTTAGGTAGGTGTGTTAAGGGAGTGGGGGTGAAGTGCTATATCATCTTCCACGGCGCTGAACAGAAGAGGAAGAAGAAGCAGAGCAGCATTGGGAGAATGAGGTAAGTGACTGTTGGGGAAGGGGCGAATTAGGGGTGAAACCCCTACTTTGAGGGAGCCGGAAGCAGGGGGTGGTGGTAAAGGAGGGATCCCCATTGAAGAGCTGGGTCACGGTGGGACCAGGCAGCGAGAAAAGTGCTCCAGTATATTTAGTTTAGTTTAGTTTAGTTTAGTTTATTACTTGTATTGCGCACCAAACCCAGAGGTAGTCGGGTGCATCGCATAAGATTACTCACAGCTTGGTTGTACATAAGAAGACATTACAGTTGCAGTGTTATTGTATAAAGTCAAAAAGCATAATTACAGTAAACACATTTTTACAAGGTGATTGCACGGAGAATATATATACAATATGAACTTATGCAAAATTTTACAATGGGCATACCGAGAGAGGTCCGAGGTAAAGGAAGGTTAATGCTAGGTGGAGTGGACTGAAGCCAGAGTCTCACTTAGCCGTCAGAATCTTTGAGCATTTTTATGAGGTTGTGGCGAAATTTACTGCGAGCGAAAGACCAGGACGGTAAATACAATCTGAACAAAATCATGGGACCCCAGAAAGTTATTCTTTGTACACTGGTTTGCTAGTTACATGTTTCTAAGGTATTTAAGCCAGTCAGATCATGTTGTGCAGAGAAAAGGAAAGAATGCCCTTAATCAAATGACGACCTTAAGAGGAAGTGGACATTGGGGACAAGTGGGAAGGAGGGAGGAAGAGGAAGGGCTGGGAGAGCCCACGGAAGGGAAGTTTGGAGAGAGAGGGATTAAAGAAAGAGGTTGTACAGTTGTTTGTCTCCTTCTTTACTGACCGGCGCCCAATGGAGTAACTTTGCTGAAAATGTTGGGGGGGACATGACATCTGAAGAAAAGGTGCCCCAGCCAAATGAATGGGGGCAGAATGGTGTGCCATGAATGTTACGGCCATGCCGGCACCACTGATCCCAGTGCTGCCGTTCCATACACTCCCAGGTTCCTACCGCCCTACTCGTTAGGGTGACAACAACTTGCAATGAGGATATTCGTTCCCACGCATCATCAACATGATGTTTCTGCGGACACCGTGGTACTCAGCTCCAGCCTGCTCCACGTTCCCATCTGGTGTTACAAGAAGCATCCGCTCTGCCTCCAGCTACCTGGAGAGCTGACGCCGAGTGATCCGCACCAGCCCACCCAGACCAGCCCATTCAGGATCCTCACCGACAATCAGCACCGGCACTCCAGGACATATGGTGTACACCCATGGTCGCATCTGCCAATCACCCAGCACTCCACCTTTCCAGGCCATCCGGCACTCAGGCCGCGGGCACAGGCCCACAGCTACCATTCACCGGCACTCCACTTTTCCTTTGGCATTCGGCATCAAGGCCACGGCGCAGGGAACTAAAACTTTAGAAGGGAACTCAATTTGTGTCAGAATGCTTCTGCGAGGGTGGGCATTCCTGAGCTTTTTGTTTATTATTGCTATGCAACTGGTTGCTAGACTTCTCTCTCAGAAAGTGAGTTCTGCTAAACAGCCCTCACTGTCCAATGCTCCATGCTAAGACATTATAATATAGTTCACAAATGAGTACTTTGCTTGGCCCTGTCTACTGGCCCACCAGCAGCTGCATTGCGATTTCACAGTGTGGCAGCTACAGAGTGGCATGTGCATTCCTGAAACTGCCTGCCCGGAATCCAATAAATTCTAACAGCCATTAACAGAGAGCAACTATGATTCAAAGAAGTACAGAATTATGTAAGCATGGGATTCACCCTGAGAGAAATGTTAAACTATAAATATAACTCTCTGGCTATAATACGTGGGTTTCATGACTGTTAAACTAATGCAGGCGCCATTTTATATCCATCATTCGAGCTGCGTCAATCCAAACATAGCCTACCTGTGCCAGGTTTCCTCAAGCTTCAAGGCATTGCTCCATGTTGTATTGCATCGTGTCAATCGACCCAGTCAAGCCAGCTCACAGCTGAAGTCGACTCGCCGATCTTGAGCATCAGGACCCAGTCAAATCTTCAAACCACATGGAATTGAACACTGTTGATTGCCCCAAGGTTTACTGAGCATTAAACCATTGTCGCTTGTTGTCCTGCACCATGTTGCTGAATCTTGTTGACCCAGCTTGATGGAATTGAACCCAATAGGATGCACTGGAAAGTGGCCAGAAAACCAGCACTACACTGTCAAGCAACTGAAAGAAGACAAGGTATCTAACAGTGGTTCTGTCACCTGACGTTGCACCATGGCCAATAGTGACATGTCAAACCACACTTTACGCCTTAACACTTAAGTGCCAAGGACGAGTATGCTCGTTCTTTTTGCATAGACTTCAATAATAGCCTGGCACCAAAGGGGTAAAAGACATCATTTTGAACTTGTTTGACTTTTTTGTCAGACTGTTTAGCTGCATGCAGAGCCCTGTTCTTCAATACCCGGAGTGCCTCTTTCTCCCAAATTCTGCATCTATGCATGCATGTGCATTTCCTTACTCGGGGGTGGGGGCAGGTTATTAGTGTTTTCATCTGTTTTTAAAATGTATCTTTTAGTTTCATTAAAGTCTTATTTTTATACAACAACCAGGATTGGGCATTTCCTTTGTTTTGATACTTACTGTACTATTGCTGTTTGGATGCTTCCATGCTGACTCAGACCCTTTTGAAGAGCAGAGCCATCCTTTCTACTATGTATCAATGTAAATGTTTTTTTTTTTTTTAAATTAAACTAGTACAATAAAAAAAAAAATTAGCCAGGCCTTGGACCACGCTACCTTAAATAAGCTAAGGAGGTATGCATGCATGGAGAGGAAGGATAGCTCTGGGGCAGTGCTTTGTCTTGGAAGCAAGACAATGCAGCACAACACATGTTCAAATCCTGAGTGCTTAGAAACCATTCGCTGGAATTAAGCACGTTATAAAAGAATAATTATAATTTCATGTGATCATTTTTGTTCTAGTATTAGTGTGGGACTGAGTAGGGGTGTGGGACTGAGTAGGAGTGAAATGGGGAGAGGGGTGCCGCTGTTCCTGGTAGCCCAGATTAGAAATAGGTGTAATGGGGAGGCTGCCATACACCCTACAGGGAAGATATACAAGGACAGTTTGCTTGCTCTCTCTGTACTGAAGGGTGTGTAAGCACTGGCCATAGACAATCCTTTCTCTGCAAGAGAAGGAGCTTCACAGACCTTATATTCCGGGAGCAGCTTACGACGCACACAAGCCCATAGAACAATCTTGTAGTATTACAAAAACACGTGAATGTTTCTTTTATTCAAAGAGAAAATGGCAGGACCCGCCACCAGCTCCACCCGCCTTCACCAAAGGCTAGTTTGACGAGCAGGGGAGCCATTGACTGGGCTGCAAAGACACAAAAGGCAGAGAAAATCAAATAAAAGGCAGAGGCGGCAGCAGCAGGTCAGCCTTGGATAAATATTTATGCCGGGGAAGACTCGGTGCCTGAGTAATGACCTTGCGGCTGATATTAATAGAGATAATGTGGGGCTTGGAGACAGGTAGCTGAGAGAGACAGTCTGCACGCGCATAAATCTCCCAGCCGCCTGGACTGTCGTGTCAGCTGACCCGGGCAGTACTTAGGCCTTTCTTCCTGTGCGCCTTTTGTCTGCATGCGATTGTGGAGGAGAGCATTGAAGCGCAAACCCACCACTCCTCAGAAAAAAAGCGAAAGGCAATGTATCTGCAAACCCCAGAGGCAGGCAGTTGTTGTAGCATACAAACCACCTAAAGCACCAGCGCCTAAGGCTGCGTGCCTCGTTGCCACATCCCAGAGTCCTTGGCTAACAAACCACGTATAAAACGAGCGCTCCACAGCCCAGAGTCAGGAGCTTCTCTGGCCAGCAAACCCTCCTTAGCATGGCACCCTAACATAGTGAGTCTGAGCGCAACAGAGGCTGGGTCTTCATCAATCAACAAACCATGCTCAGCAAGAGACCCCCAGCTCAGAGGCCTGGAGCTTCACTAGTTAGCAAACCCTCTTCAGCATTAGAAGTAAAGGCCGTGGGCCTGCACACCCCTGAGGCTTCTAGTGTCTCTAGGTTACAAACCCTCCCCAGCGTGAGAGCTAAAGGCAGTGTGTCTGCACTCCCTGGCTTCAAGGAGATTCTCTAGTTAACAAACAATCCTTACTATGACAAGAAGTGGCGTTTTCTGCATGACCCAAGAGGGACAATACTTTTAAAAAAAAAACATCCTCAGCATGAGAGCCTAAGGCAGTGTTCCTGCACACCCCATAGGCTGTGAGTATCTCTCGGTAACAAACGCTCATCAGCATGAGAGTCCAAGGGAGTCTGCTTGCGCACCGCAGTGGATGGCAGCTTCACCAGAAAACACAGCATCCTCATCATGAGATCCCAAGGCTGTGTGTCTGCATACTCCAAAGTAAGTGTGGCTCTGTTGCTAACAAACAGCCCTCACCACGAGAGCCTAGGACTACGTGTCTGAGAACCCAGGAGCATGGAGGGTGTTTGGCTAACAGAACACCGTCATTACCAAAGCTTAGGACGGTGTGTCTGGAACTAAAAGTAATAGGGAGCTTCTCTAGTTAACACACAATCCTCGGCATGACAGCTTAACACAATGGGCCTCATTACGAGTTTGGCGGCAGCCATGGAGCTATTAGCTCCATGGCTGCCACCAAACCGGGCCCCTTTATCGGGTTCCCAGAATGGGGAAATACCAGGCCATTCCGAGTTCGGAGGGCCCGGTAATTCCTCCCTCTGGGAACCCAGACCTGGACCTTCCCCATTCCCATCTGAGCCCCCATAGGGCTCAATGGGAATGGGAGAGGGAGCTAACAACGGGCCGATTACGACCGGACCGTTGTTAGCTCCCTCTTCCCCTCGCGGGACCCGGTAACGACGCCTGATTTTACCAGGCGTCCTTACCGGGTCCCGCGAGGGGACCTCGTAATTTCGCGGAACGGGTTTAACGAGTCCGCCTCCAGTAGCGGAGCCCGTTAACCCGTTCCGCGAAGGTCATAATGAGGCCCATGTGTCTGCACTTCCCAGAAGCAATGAGTTTCTCATGTCAACACATCACCCTCAGCAGGGGAGCATCCAGCGCGGCAGGAGTAGGAAGGGGCAAGCTATGTAAAAAGAAAGTCCTTTTTCTTTCCGGAAGGGGTGCTGGTTGTTCCAATGTGTGGTCAAAGAAGCAGCTGTGACCTAACCAACCACCTTCTTAAGCTCCCATGCCCAACTCCGCTAGTACAACACAAGCAAGCTTAAAGCAACCAGGGAGTACATAGTGGAGAAATCCTGCATTTTGCAGTACAAATTTAAGGCACATTGGCTAAACAGCTCAAATTTGTAGTGCAAGACATGAAGTACTCCAGTATGTCAGATCGCCACAGGACACATGTGCAATTGGAGCACATATATATGCTGGCTGTGCCCAAATAAATCATGAGTCCTGTCTCGACAACACATGCCAGCATTGCCCTGCTTTGAAATTGGTTGTGCCCAAAGCAGAGCATGAGGTATGTCAGCAAAGTATGCCAGTGCTGCCCCTTCTTTTCATGCTGGTGGTGCCCAAAGGAGGTCATGTGGCTTGTCTCTACAGTATGTGTCAGCACTGCAACTGTAAATCACATTTTTATGATACATGTGCACTCAGAAGAACTTGGGGCCTGTCAACACACAATATATCATTGACACGCATCTCATCTGCAAAGAACACATTCATTATGGCATAATTCATAAGGGTCCCCCTCATAACAGAACAACACTGCATGTTGCCCTGCTTAATGGTTTTGATATTGATTGCCACGCTGAGTTTCCTATCTAAGTAGTTTAGCTTTGCTTCTGTGATGATTGGCACATGTTCCACAAGCGTGTACACTAAGCTCTTGGGTGATGAGACAAACCCATTTGCTCCCTCTACGGATCGCATGGGGATATGGCTAGTAGTCACAGAGTGATGTACAGTCAAAGCTAAGGCAAGTGACAGAAGGTGTGTGTGTAGGGGGAGCAGGGGGGTCAAGAAGGTCCTATCAGTGTAAAGCTTGAAACACAGACACAACCAATCTCTTCTTCTCAGACCTAGATCTACAACTTCAGTCCTTCTCTGCCAAACCCCCCATGGTCATGATGGGCACCCTCAACCTTATCATCATATCTAAGGCTCATCAATTGTGATTTGACTCCATTATATATGAACACCCGGTGTAAGCCTTCATAACCGCCCGACTCAACCTGGTTTGAACTTCATTGACCTCATCTTCCTATCCTCCACCCTCTGCCTGCCCCCTGTTGATCTGGCTCCCCCAGATCACTCACTCATTCACTTCAGCATTTTGGTACCCTACCCACTCGCACCCAATTGCCTTTCACTATGGAGTTAACATCTGACTCCATGGATCCCCTTTGCTTGCCCACTCCATTAAAGTGGACTTGAATGTGACCAATGGTGCACATTGTAGGGTTATATCTATTACTATGTGGTATTTTCTTGTTGTGGTGGTATTTGATGATATTTTTATAGTCCTTGGCAATTTATTGTGGTAAACCTGTTGGGGTATTTTTATAGTGTTGAGACTGATTCCAGAGTACTACCTGATAATTATTTTCACCAGGGGCACTAACAACAAACAAATACTGGACTTAATATACCCTGAATAGATGGCTCATGCCATCCTGTGGTATCTTATGTACAATACCACAATATGCCCTTTTGTATAAGTTTCAGTAAATGTAAAGCATGCAATTGAAATACTGCATATTCATTCACCCTCTCTAGATGCTACTTTGCTTTGAGATATTTCTCACCACATGTCTGCATTTCTCCATGCATGTCAATTAGAAGGGACTGAATGCAGAATAAATATAATGAGACTAAATAATGTTTTGAATGTGTTCTTTATCTTAAAATAGAATTATGCAAGTTACACAGAGTGACACTCATGCCCACATTGTACTTCACTGTGCAAGTACATTTCTTTTTGCAATAGCTTTCAGTGCTCTATCTGTGCAAAGCCCTGCCAACTGACCATGGCCTCATAAAACTTGGCAAGGAAAATACCCTTTAGAAAAGCATTACGATTTTGAGAAATATGAACGCAGTAGTACATGCACATTGAAATTAGAATTTCTAATACAGCACCTAAAATTAACAGAACTTTTTATCTGTGCTATATAGTATCATTCACATCACCAGCACCTCAATTAAACTCATATTTACCTAAATCCATTGACGATATTCCAGACTCAGCTTGGCAGTGAAATCTTCCCCAGCCCTTCTGCCTCTCCACACAGGGTCAACCCATATAAGGATTCTCAAGGCTGCAGTTTTCCAAAGGATCATCAACCTAGATAAGGACAGCTTCAGCTTTAGTCAGCTTGCGAGCACTGAACTCCATCTGCCCAGCCAGCCCTCTGCTCCTTCCTCAGTCAGTGCCAGAAGAGGAATACCCCTCTAATCTGCCTCAAAACCCTTTTCTATTACACCCCCTGTCAATCACAAGCACTTCCCCTTGTCAGAACTACACACATCACATGTTTTTTTCTCATTGTGCTAACTGCCTTGTTGTGCTTCGTTCTCTGAAACAAAGCCATGTTTTCAGCACAACGGATCTTCACATTTTTCAGTTTACCACACAGCGCAGACCCAGTCTGCGCATTTAAAGTCAGTTTTTGTTCCCATTTTCAGAGGTTTATGCATTGTCATCAGGCTGCATCCAGCTAGTTTCATTAGCTAATTTGCACTAAATGTTATTATGGCAATCTGTTACATGTTAAATGAGGTTGGGTTAATTAGTATGTTAAATTTAGGTTAGTGTTATATTTTATTACAGTTTAGTTCATTGAAATATCATCATGAAGCAAACTACAATTTCAAGCATGTGCTCTGTGCACTTGAAACAAGTCGGAAGGCGTCCTGCCACTTCCTTTGGGACCCTTTTCCTATATGTTTTGGTAAAGGCTAAATTCTTTCGCATGCTGAGTATGGCAGTGGCTTTGTTATTTAGCTGACTGTCATAGGTGTTCTAAAAAGATGAGCAAAAAAAGCCCTTGGAGATTGCATTAAAGCATTTTTTATTATTTTGATAGTGCTAGTAGGTGCACAACATATTTTATGCGTACACATTTTTTCAAGAAATGATGCTATTTCATAATATACATCTTTGATCAATACATTCATCTTGTTTAGGAAATGCATTGGAAAAGAGAGGGTGGCAAACATAGTTATAACAAGAGTTTAGCAAATACAAAAAATCTAACATGTATAATACACAGAGCCACCATCAATAATGTTTTTTTGTCTTGAGTGGATAATGTATGCAAGACAGCATGGTGTCTGTGAGTTCTTCAAGAGACAGGGACCTAGTCGTTGGTCAACGTCAGGAATCAGATCAAGTAATGGAACAGGATTGTGGGATTAAAGCCCTCAAGGTTATGTAGTCCTGTGACGTTTCGGAAATGAGCCTTCTTCATGGGCCTCGACTTGGTCTCCACTGTGTGCAGCAAAAAGGGAGAAAGTAAAAAAGTTTATGAGTAAAAATGGGGGCCAAACTTTCTATAGAGTTCATCTAAATAGAGGGACAAGTCTAGTGCTAGTCTGACCTGCATGCATTAAAAACTAATTAGGACCAATTGGGGGTACAACAATAGAGTTGTCCTGAAGCTTGCTGGCACTTGGATACTAACCTGGACGGGAGTCCGGGGTTCAAATTAACTTCTCGATGTTGAAGACGGGGAGTTCTCTAGAACTGTTGGACATCGGGTCTTAACAAGGAGGAAGTTGAATGTAGATGGTAAATCTACTGTGATTGCTGGATGGTAAAAAGTGGAGATGGAGATAGAAAACTACAATGTGTGTCTCAGTGAAGTTAAGATTCAAGTAAAAAGTCAACAGCTAATAATATCCCCAGAAATACGACCATGAAGTACCTGGGGCACAGTGGTGTCCTGCCTGCAAGGAGTGCAGGGCTGGGTGCTGCAGGGAAGCAATCCCATGTTCGAGGTGCCTGGTCGGTATGTTCAAGGCTGGGAAACACGATCATGCTTCCGGTTTCAGGGGGCTGGGATCTGCACTGGGCCGTCTCTTGATACTGCTGTATCCCCCTAGGTAGAGATAAGTCAGCGAATGATTAGTTAATACGCATAGGTATGTTGTTTTTGGGGGATTTAGTTTAAAAAATAATTTACTTAAAACATAAGTCCATAAAAATGTTCCATTGGCCTCAGTCAGATGTGAAAACCAGTAAAAAATCAGTTCATGATAACAGTAAAAATAGATAAATATAATAAAAATAGTCTGTAATACTTTAAAAAATCACACAGGAAACCATTGTTGCTAGAACTCCTCCACCCCGGGAATTCATGGGACTTCTTTCAGTATCAGCATCTTCACATCTTTCAGGGTCATCATCTTCACCCCCTTCTTCGGTCCTGGGAGCTTTCCAGGCGACTCCAATCCAGTGGTATCCTCCAGGGATCCGGCACTTCAAGGATCCGGCACAATTATTTTTCTAGAGTAAAAAGAAAAGACAATTTAACTATAAAGCACATCAAACCCTTTACTTTTCCTTTCTCACTGGGATATCTGAAATCAAATTCAGTTATGCACACAAATGCAAATTCTACCAAATAACATGCCATGCAGCCAAGACACCTCTTTAATAACATCAATCAAGCACACTAGCATCACATGGTATTTATCAGATAACAGTCTCAAACACAACACTCCTTTCACTTATTTGTTTAACTTGCATTTGTGTTCCATCTCTTGACATAATTTACTCCTTTTGACATCTTCGCATTATTTACACCTATCTACCTGCTATAGCAATTCTATTTTATTTTTATTTTTACTCCCTGCTATTTTCAACTCGCTCTAGTCTTTTCACTTCATGTTTCGGGTGAAAGGGCTTAATTTGGTTAACATGGACAAACTGTTCTACTGTTAATCCTCCCTCCTTTTCAGCAATTCTATAGACCACGGATGAACCCTTATCTACAATTCTATATGACCCTTGCCACGCTGTAAGGAATTTAGAGTTTTTATGTTTCCCCTTCCTGAAAATAAACTTGTATACCTGGTCTCCTATTCCATATTCTCTCACAGATGCCTTCCTATCATAATATGTCTTTGCACCATCACCTGTATTTTACAAATTTCACTGCGCAAATGCAAACACATATTGCAAGTGCCTTCTCAATTCTTCCACATAATCATGAATTGTAGGTGCATTTATAAACACCTGTTCATTTTTTCTGTAAAGTAAGCATTGTGGCCGAACCATTTTCCTTCCTGTCAATGTTTCATGGGGGCTGTTATTTGTTTATTTAGAGGGCATCAGATAGCTATTAGTACCAACGGAAGCCACAAATTCCAACTAGATCCTGCTTCAGGTACAAATGTTTTCATCAGATCAACTATCAATCTTTTAAACTGTTCCACTCCCCTACAGAGGAGGACCTGTAAGAAATGTGTACCTTCTCTTTAAACCCATAATTGGCCATATTTTTGTCGTCAATGGACTAGTGAAATTTCTTCCATGGTCTGACTCTATTCTTTGAGGTAAACCAGATCTTAAAAACATATGATGTACAAGTAAAGTGGGCTGGAATGCACTCCACCCATTTGGACACCCATTGCGACAGCTGACAAGTGACTGTCAGCATGTACCTGTTTCCACTTGCTGATCTCCTCACGGGCCCAACATAGTCGACTTGTAAATCAGACCATGGGAATGTCAAGCCCCTTTTCATCAATGGTGCTCTATGACCCAGTGATACAGTTTGAAACTGTGCACACACTAAACAGCCCCTGGTGTAGAGCTCAATATCTTGGTACATGTGTGGCCAATAGGCATAATCTTTTAACATTTCCAAAGTTTTTTGTGGACCTCTGTGTCCTACAGTTATGGCATCGTGGGCATGATGTAACACCAATCCCCGAAATGACAAAGGCATTACCCATTGGATTTGGCCTGTCACAGGTTCTCTAATCATCAATCTATTCTGTATTCTAATTCTCTTTTAGTGTTGTAATATAACCCTTAATTCCTCCTTCCTTTTTTGCAGTCTTCTTTACTCAGAGGTTTTTGTTCTGCATCTAGCAAATGGTTATAAAATAGACCCACAACAAGATCTTCCTTTTGCACTTTGATCAAGTCCTGATCTGGAGTATCAAAACTCCATTGTGCCACAGGCTGTTCAATTGTTTTTGGAGTCTTGGAAAGTGCTAGCACATCTACCTGTATTTCACCAAGCAGGTGTTCAATAGGAAATAACTCCCCCATCACAGCTCCAATATTGGCTAATTGATCTGCTTATAATTTCCCCTCTTATCCTCACCTGGTGTTTTCAAATGACCATGTATTTTCTTCCAATGGATTATCAGGTCATTTTCTGATACCAGCTTATCTATAGCTTGAATCATATTGCCATGTTTAAGTGGCTTCTTGTTAGAGGTGAGCATACCTTTCACTTTCCAGCCAGGTAAATACTCCACTAAACTATTTCGCCCATAATCAGAATCAGTTACTAGAACTATTTCTTTGAGTCCATTTTCTACTGCTGTAGATATTGCCTCATAAATAGCGGCCACTTCTGCCACTTGAATGCTTCTGGGGCCTATCCTCATGCTTACTCTTGGACTGTTGTCACATTTAAACCATATGTTTCCTATTCCTGCTAAAAGCTCTTTTTCTATGTCATGCACATCCTTCTACATACACAGTTGGTAAATCCGTACATGTTTCTTTGTTGAATGCCTCATGTGGGTATTTCTCAAATTCATTCAAACTTGTCTCTAGGTCTGTGTCATCAGGTGCACAGACAGCTGCACAATCATGCAGCTCTGCTAATCCTTAAGCAATTGGGCTCTTTTTATTTTGTCCATATATTACTTCTACAGGATATCCCTGAAGTGATAATGTCCAGGAAGTAATTCTTAACCTGGCCAAATTCCCTGATCTGATTCTCTTACTTTGCAAACATTTCAGAGGCTTGTGTCAACAATCACCCGCTCCCCTTGAATTATGGGACGGAAATGTTGTAATGCCCAGACAGTTGGTCAGAAGTGCTTTTTCTGGAGGGTGCTGTTGAGCAGCCCGAAAATGGCTGCCTAGCCCTGGTGCTCCATGTACTTCGACACGAATCCGGCTGCATCTGCGGTCTGCCTGTGTGCCATCATCCATTATTCGCCTGAAATATATATAACATCCTGCTGGATACCTGGTGCTAATTTCGGGCAAATTCTGACACTGGAGGACCTACCCCGACTGAGTGATGCCTACTGCTGGGCCGATCATGCAACCCTTGGCCCCGTGGCCCATCCGGCCTGGTGAGATGCTCCATCGCTGCAAAGGGGTGTCGTACGCAACCAGGCCGATTGGCGGGTACTTCCGCATTGGAGGCTCCGGCGCAGACCGTAGTTCCAGCACGTTGCTTTCACTTACGTGCAGCCGCGGTCTAGTTCTCTGGCAACATGGCGGTCGCCGAGGTATTTCAGTCTCTCACTCCCGGCGATCGCTGCGTTGCAACCCCCATAGGGTTTTGTTTCCTGCTTTGGGTGAGAACGCTAGTATTTCCCTTATCACGGCTTGGTCCATGCCTTTCCCTTCGCCTCTCCTAGTTCCGAGCGAGGCTTCTTCCTCTCTCTCTCTCTCTCTCTCTCTCTTCTCTCCTTTGCTTCACTTTCTTTCAGCTTTCGCGGCTCTCTCTCTCGCCGCCGGCTCGAGTCTCTCTCACTACTCATTCTTGCGAGGCGCTTTCTGCCTTGTTTCTGCCATCATCAGCTGTCGTCTACCTCCTCCAATCTGCAGTAGCCGGATACCTACTCTCCTGCAACCACAGACGACGTTCCATTCTATCTCCTTGGAAGACTCCGGTTTGGCTTCGTTCCTTTCAAGGGTTTTTTCTGCCATCAAGGCTTTTTCCCTTGTCGCCTACTATGGGAGAGGAGTCCCAGGACTGCTTGTTTCAAGCATTCACTGTGGCTTCCTCTCGTGGTAGACAAGTATCTTCAACCACGAAGAGAGATTTCTGCTCACGTCGGCATCTCAATACGGAAGAATTGGAGGATTACCAATCTGGTGAGGAGAGTGGGGAAGAGAGGGAGACAAAACTGGACAGTTTGCAATGCCAGGAGAACACAATGTCAGCCGAAGAACAGATCCAGGAACTCTGGAAGGCGGTTCAGGGCCTGTCACAAGAATTACAGACGGTTAAAGCTGAAAACGTGGTTCTACGCCAACTTGCCATGACTCAGGAGGTTTCGCCTGCTGAACTACCGATAATGTCGCTTCCTTCGGGGAAGTTTGATGGTTCACCAAAGACGATAAAAGAATTCATGGAGGCTTGTGTAGTGTACTTTACATTTCGGCCTCGTTCCTTTGCCACCGATCAATCCAAGGTAGGCTTTTTGATCTCAAATATGACTGGTAACGCCCTTTCTTGGGCCACGCCATTGGTGATCAGTGCTAACCCCATATTACATGACTTTGCCGGGTTTCAAGCCTTGCTGCAACAGACATTTGAGAGACCGGAACTAACCTTCACTGCATGTGAGGATTTGTAGGATGTGTGGCAAGGGTCCTCAGATGTTTTAACCTATATAACCCGATTCAAGACTCTGGCGGCAGGAGCAGGTTGGCCGGAACAAGCCCAGTACACCATCTTCAGAAGGGGCCTAAGAGAAGAGATTAAGGACGAGCTTGCCCGGTCCTCTCGCCCACCGACTTTCGCTGATCTGCTATCCTCCACATTGCAGATTGAATATTGTCTTCAAGAACGCCGAGCAGAACGCCGCAAACATTGTGTATCAACAAGCCCTCATACATCCAATACTTCTACGTCCTCTTCTCACGCCTACTCCCACTCCCTCGAAGAGCCAATGCAGATCGGAGCTACCAGGGGTCCGCTTTCATTTGCTGAGCGAAGAAGGAGAAAGGAAAAGGGACTGTGTGCCTATTGTGGGTCTGAGCAGCACCAGCTCAAAGATTGTCAGGTGGTTCCAACCAGGTCACAGGGAAACAAACTTCCTCGGCGCCAGTAGGGACTTGGTTCCGAGGATCAACCTGCAACCCATTTAGTCCCTATGTTTCTCTCTCCATTTCAGCTCCCAACACTTTGGAGGATTCCAGGTTGATGGTTATTCCTGTACGAATTGAATCCCGGGGAAGGTCTATAGATGCCTTAGCCCTCCTGGATTGTGGGGCGGCCGGAAACTTTGTGGACACTCTTTGGGCAGAGAAGGTGGGCCTTCACAGAGTAGCCCGCAAAGAGGATCAAAAGGTAGAGGGTGTGGACGGATCTCCCCTCTCGTCGGGTCTGATAACCCATACCATGGAAGAACTAGGAGTTACCATCTTCCAACAAAGAGAAGTGCTCAAATTCGACATCATTCGAGCAGCGCACTTTCCTATAATTTTAGGAGTTACCTGGCTTCGCAAACACAACCCTCAGGTAAACTGGACTAGCAACCAGTTGAGTTTTTCATCTCTGTACTGCAGACAACATTGCCTCTCAGGACCATTCCATGGGGAGTCCCTGACTTCGACGGTGTTAACAAGTGATCATGTGGGAGTTCACGTATTACCGCATTATTGTTTACCCTACCAGGAGGTCTTCAAGGAGACTATACCTGCGGATCTACCCCCACACAGGCCTGAAGATTGCTCTTTAGAGCTGGAACCTAATGCTTTAGTTCCTTTCGGCAGGATGTTTTCCTTAACTCAAACTGAGAGACAGGTATTAAGGAACTACTTGGATACCAATTTGCAAAACAGCCTTATTCAACCTTCCAAGTCTCCGGCAGGAGCGTCATTGTTTTTCATAAGAAAGAGGGACTCCACCGATTTGCGTCCTTGCATTGATTACAGAGGACTAAATAAGGTTACAATCAGAGACCGCTATCCCATGCCGCTCATATCTGAGATCATAGAGGCCGTACAGGGGGCCCGTATTTTTACTAAACTGGACCTTCAGAACGCATACCATTTGCTCCGCATTGCCAAGGGAGATGAATGGAAGACGGCCTTTCGCACCCCGTTCGGATTATACGAATACAAAGTAATGCCGTTCGGATTAGTGAATGCCCCGGCCATTTTTCAGCGATTCATGGATCGTTTATTTTCCGATCTGTTAATGGTTACTGTCATCATCTACTTGGACGATATTTTGATTTACTCATCCGATTTGGAATCCCATATCATTCATGTGACTCAAGTGCTGGAGCGTCTACAACGTTATAAACTTCTGGTCAAACCCGAGAAGTGCGTTTTTGCAGTCCCCTCTGTTCACTACCTCGGATACGTTCTCTCAGAAGAAGGAATTTCCATGGATTCAGGCAAGGTCGCTGCATTACTCGATTGGTCCTCCCCGGACAGTGTAAAGGAGGTACAAAGATTTCTGGGTCTCGCAAATTTCTACAGGAGGTTCATTCCAAACTTCTCAGAGATAGTACTTCCCATTACGCGACTCTTAAGGAAAGATTCAGGGCCTTTCTTATGGTTACCCGAAGCTGAACAGGGTTTTAGGGACTTAAAAAGATTGTTCTGTTCCGCTCCGATTCTTCGACATCCGGATCAAAACCGACAGTTCATTGTGGAGACTGATGCCTCTGCCTTGGCTATAGGGGCAGTTCTTTTACAAACCTACGATGGTATGGAACATCCAGTAGCCTATCTCTCAAAGACTTTGTCTCCCAGCCAACTTAACTATTCGGTTTTAGAGAAGGAACTACTCGCCATGAAGCTGGCCTGTGAGGATTGGAGACATTTACTGATGGGTGCGCTTCATCCTTTTCTCATTAGGGCAGACCATAAGAATCTCAAGGCATTACAAAACATGGAGTGTGTTAATTCAAGGCAAGCCCGATGGGCTTATTTTTTCGCCCAATACGACTTTCATATTACCTATCTACCCGGTTCCTCGAATAAAGTTGCAGATGCCTTATCAAGGAAGGAGGTTCCTGGAGACTATACCCCTCATTCTCGAGAAACTATGTTCAGAAGAAACAAGATCCTGGGACTGGTCAACGTTTTCTTTCAAGAAGTGAAGACCGCGTTGGCTTCCGAAAGGATGAAACTTCCTAAGCTACGAGGAGGAAAATATACTGAGAAGGAAGGTTTAGTGTTTTACGAGAACCGACTGTACATTCCAGAAGGCCCTTGGCGTAAGAAGATCATTCATTTGGGCCATGATCCACTTACCTCGGGTCATAGAGGAGTGCAGAACACTACTGAACTTATCGCAAGAAGGTTCTTCTGGCTTAATTAAAAGGAGAGGTTAAGGATTACATCAAGGCCTGTCCAATATGTGCCAGAGCTAAATATCCATCGGGAAAGCCCTTAGGTCTGCTGACCCAACCCAAGATGCCTACACGCCCTTGGGATCTCATCTCTACCGATTTCATTGTGGATCTACCAAAGTCCGAATCCTGCACTTGCATTATGGTGACGATAGATACTTTCACGAAATTGGCACATTTTTCCCCACTACCTGGCTTACCTACCGCCACTCAGATGGCGGAGACCTTCACACAAGATGTTTTTCGACTACATGGCTTGCCTGACAAGATCATTTCCGATCGAGGTAGTCAGTTCATCTCAAACCTCTGGAAGGCTTTGTGCACTAGAGTGGGCATGGAGAGAGCACTATCATCTGGTTTCCACCCTCAGTCGAATGGCCAGACAGAACGACTGAATACCACCTTGGAGCAATATCTTAGATGTTATACCAACCGACACCAAGACAACTGGGTGTCGTTGTTACCCACCGCGGAATTTACGTATAACAATTCTACACATTCCGCGATAGGTCTTACTCCTTTTTTTTGCACGTATGGAGTGCATCCTCGAACCATTTTTCCAGTGATTTCAGCTCCTACGAACTCTCCCACTGCGGAAGCAGTGCTTCAGTCCATTGCGGAGGCGCATAGGATTGCAGAGTTCAGTCTCGAAAGGAGCAGAAGCCGGAACAAGGAACAGGCGGATAAACGTAGGCAGGACTGTCCCGATTGGAAGGAGGGAGACAAGGTGTGGCTCTCTACTAAATTTCTGCCTCGATGGGTTCACCCTTCCAAACTTTCTCCTCGCTTTTTGGGACCTTTTTCTATCCTATCTAAGATCAACCCTGTCGCTTTCAGATTGAAATTGCCTCCCGCTCTCAGTCGCATTCATCCTGTTTTTCACTCCTCCCTTCTCAAACCTTTTGTTCCGGATCCTCACCTAAGATCTCTTCCCCGTTTGCAAGTCCAAGGTTCTGGAAGTACGAAGGAATACTAAGTTTCGGCCATTCGTGACTCCAGATACTACAGGGGACGATTGGAATACTTGGTCTCGTGGAAGGGTTACCCGGAGTCGGAGGACTCTTGGGAACCAGTCTCCCACATTCATGCCCCCCGGTTGTTGACTGGGTTTCATCAGTGTTTTCCGGGTAAGCCTGGGGGGATTCGCTTTGTGAGGGGGCATACTGTCGTACGCAGCCGGGCCGATTGGCGGGTACTTCCGCATTGGAGGCTACGGCGCAGACCGTAGTTCCAGCACATTGCTTTCACTTACGTGTAGCCGCGGTCTAGTTCTCCGGCAACATGGCGGTCGCCGGGAGGTATTTCAGTCTCTCACTCCCGGCGATCGCTGCGTTGCAACCCCCATAGGGTTTTGTTTCCTGCTTTGGGTGAGAACGCTAGTATTTCCATTATCACGGCTTGGTCCGTGCCTTTCCCTTCGCCTCTCCTAGTTCTGAGCGAGGCTTCTTCCTCTCTCTCTCTCTCTCTCTCTTCTCTCCTTTGCTTCACTTTCTTTCAGCTTTCGCGGCTCTCTCTCTCGCCGCCGGCTCGAGTCTCTCTCACTACTCATTCTTGCGAGGCGCTTTCTGCCTTGTTTCTGCCATCATCAGCTGTCGTCTACCTCCTCCAATCCGCAGTAGCCAGATACCTACTCTCCTGCAACCACAGACGACGTTCCATTCTATCTCCTTGGAAGACTCCGGTTTGGCTTTGTTCCTTTCAAGGGTTTTTTCTGCCATCAAGGCTTTTTCCCTTGTCGCCTACTACGGGAGAGGAGTCCCAGGACTGCTTGTTTCAAGCATTCACTGTGGCTTCCTCTCATGGTAGACAAGTATCTTCAACCACGAAGAGAGATTTCTGCTCACGTCGGCATCTCAATACGGAAGAATTGGAGGATTACCGATCTGGTGAGGAGAGTGGGGAAGAGAGGGAGACAAAACTGGACAAGGGGAGCCCCGCTTCCTGCCGGCAGCGCTCTGGATCCCCGCCCGCTGGTGCCCCGCGTTGCATCTAAGTGAGTGGCCGTGGCCCCTCCTGCACCCAAGACAACTAAATCATCGAGTGGGGCCGCAGCGGCGCGGCTGCGCCTGCACTGGTGCTGGCATCCGCGCCACCAATTCCCTCCCTGGGTCTGCGGGCCTGTGTTGTGCCACCGGGGGACATTGGGTGCTCCCGGCCTCTGCAGGGGCCGTTACCTGGACTGGTGTCCGCCCCGTTGGGCTGGGTGCTCCGTGTCTCCGACACGCTACGGCTGGGCGCCCTTTCCCTCCCCGGGGTGGCCACGCTCTTTAACACAGACGCCTGCTGATTCGGGAGCCCGCACCCCTGTGGGCTGGGACTGCACGCCCATGGGTCAGGTGAGGAGCTGTGGGGGCTTCATATGTGTGTCTGTTTGCTGTTTGTGCTGCCAGCCCTCCCCCATCCCTCCAGTCTACATAACACCTGCCCTGGCGAGGCACTGGTGCGGCATCACCCCACTCCATTGAACTGTGCGTGGGCCCTGGGGGCATTGGCCAACCTCCCTGGCGCAACTGGCCCCTATTCACTGGTCTGGGCAGTGAGGAGTGCCCAGTTTCCTGAACACCCTGTGCCTTTATAAACTAATATGTGGGTGACTTGGTGGGACCCTGGAGCGCCATCTACTTGGATCCTCTGCTGCCTGAGGGCCCCCATCTTCGCTCTTCCAGGGGTCGGTGCAGCTGGTCTGGCGCATACTCGACCTCTGTAATAATTCTTCGGCACCGCCCCCTTGGCGACATGATACCACTCATTGCGGCCCCTGTACACACAGCGCTGGAGGGCTGAGGTGACTACTGGTTTTCACTGTGTCTCATTACAGCTCTATTAACATTTGTTGGACGCCACCACACTGAACTGTACCCCTGTTCTTCACCGCGCTTCAAGCATTGCCCACTGAAGCGCCCTGGCATCTCATCCTTCACCAGATATGTCTAACCGATCCCGGGGGGCCAACAAGGTGGGGGCCATGGATAAATTTGCAAAGGCAACACCAAGGGCTGAACCAGGATCTGCATTGTCCATCCAGGAGGAACCCGAGCCAGGGTCACACCCCAGCACTTCAGCCCCTGACCTTACTACAATGATCGAATCAACGGCCAAGAACTTCGCCTCCTTCCGCGAGAAGCTAGACGATATCAACGCCAACGTGGCTTCACTTAAATCATGGGTTGACCAAGCCGGGACTAGGATCCCAGAGGCAGAAAATAGAAATGGTGCGAATGAGGATGGGCTGCACAGCCTTCAAGGCACAGTTGCCATCCTGACCCGAGACATGAAGAGTGTGAAGGCGAAGTGTGATCATTTGGAGTCCCGATCGTGCAGGAATAACCTTTGCATCATCGGGGTACCCAGGAATGCCCTTAAGGGGCGCATGGAGGTGGCTGTCGAGAACTTACTTAAGGAGTTGCTAGGCAACCCTGTATTGTCCCCATACTTTACGGTTGAGCGAGCGCACCGGGCCCTTTCACCGCGCCCTAAACCGGGAGACTTCCCCAGGGCTATCATCACCAGAATCCAGGGATAGATATACAGGGATAGAGACCATATCCCCCGCCTGTCACGCGAGAAGGGTGATCTCTCCTCGACTCTCATACCATCACGATATTCCCTGACTTCTTGGTTGGCGTGAAACAGGAGAGACGCCAGTTTCTTGGCGTCAAAAAGCTCTTGAAAGAGCATAATGTCCCCTACGCAATATTGTTCCCGGCTCGACTCAAGATCACCTACAAGGAAAAACGTTACTTTTTTACCATCCCGGAGGAAGCTGTGAAGTTTATAGAGTTGCAGATACCGCTTCCCAATGCAGTGGAAGACTCCATGGACAACGACTGAGCACTTGCCAGTCTACTTTCACGTAATCCTTGTCTAACCATTAATGTTTGCTTCTGAATGAGATGATGGTAATGTTGACTTATCAATCTAACTTCGCACATACAATCCGGTTTCTTGCAGCAGTTGCACCGAATCGGGTCCTCCCATGCTGCCATTATCAGCTCCCTACCCGACTCGGCTTAATTTGGCAGAGGACTGTACTTGCATCTGAAGTTTTATTAATTGGTTTCATGATACTAGAAACTGTCTGTATATGATGTTCAATTCTTGAATCAATTTCGGCTCTTGCTGCACTCATTGGGGATGTATGATATGCATTTATTATGTGTACCGCTAACTCACGTACCGATCTTGGTACTCAATGTCCCATGCTTGCTCATTTGTCGAAGGCACGGCAACAGCGCACCCCGTTGCAGTTACAATGATCATGTACAAGGGGTGGTTGGGGGGTGTTGGCCCCTGTAGGGCCAGTAGCGTGGTGGATCCATGTTGGGATCTACCGGCTAACTCCTGTTTTTGGGGAGGGTTTGCTACGTTGGGGAGAGGGGAGGTGGGGGACACTGCTTGTCAGTAAGGGGTGGTGGGGCAGGGGGGAAGAGTTGACTGGGGGGAGTTATTTTGGAAAGGGCGAAGGCAGACCGGCTTATCACGTTACATCAGGGTACATTCAGAGTAACAACTCAAGCTACAAACATATACCACGACAATGGAGCTGTCATGTGCATTAGCCATCTGAAATGCACACCACTATAATGTCCTGTAATGTTCCTGGTTTGAGCAATCACACCAAGGCCCACAAAATTATGGCTTTTGTTCACAGACACGGTTGCAAAATACTACTGCTACAGGAAACACACGCCAAGGGCCCCCTGGCAATGAGTATGGCACCATCATGGGGACCCTAGAGATATTTCACTGCCCACTCGGACCAGAGGTGTATTGACAATGATTCACAAATCCATTAAATTTGTACTGCATAAAACCTAAATTGACCCAGATGGTAGATATGTCATACTACACTGCACAATCGCTAAGAGAGAATACCTTCTTGTAAATACATATGGTCCCAATGTGGACACCCCCGACTTTGTGGACACGGTGGTCTCTATACTGCTGGGATACGTAGGAGTCCAGATCATCTGAGGAGGGGACATGAATATGATATTGGACACTAGGCTGGACAGGACTGGGACTGCCCCCAGATCACTGTCTGGTGCAGCTCGCAGGCCACAGATACACAGTACAACACTTGATATCAAGGACGCTTGGAGGATACTACATCCACAATTACGTGAATACACCCATTATTCTTCTGTCCATGATAGCTCCGCCAGAATGGACAGAAAGGGTGGGAGGGCGCAAATACTGTCTCGTACCCTTTCTGACCATGCCCCGATTACCCTATCGGTGGAACTGGGGAGCCGTGCCCCAACTTGTTATATATGGTGATTCAAGTCCGCTGCCCTTCGGGACATTGTTTTTAGGGCGGACATCCTAGCGTACATCGAGTCCTATTTTGAGCACAACACTCCTCAGGCCACTACTATGGGTGTTCGCTGGGATGCCTTCAAACCTTCATCAGAGGAATGTCCATATCCAAGGAGGCGGGAGTACTATAGACGATAAGGGCAGACCTCAGCTGCTCTGAGTCCCGACTGCGAGAGATGGAGCGGGATTGCTCGACGTATAGTGACCCTGCTACCCTCGCCCTAATCAGCGTAGAACTTCTGTCGTTCAATGCACACGCCACTAGGGAAGTCCAATACTTTAGCCAGCCACAGGCAGCTCAGAAGTATGGAGAGGGCGATAGACCCGGTAGAATATTGGCTATGTTAACGAGGGGGGAATAGGGTCAGGCCCAGATCGCCTGTATTAAGGACAAACGAGGGATCAGACAATGGTCAGACTAGCAGATATTGGACATCTTTACTGACTTCTATACAAACCTCTATTCCCAAGCCACCGAACATAGCGATCAGCAGATGAGGGAGCTTCTCGATCAGATACCCACAACCTGTATCTCCCCAGCAACCAGGGACCTGCTGGACTCCCCGATCCTACTAGACAAAATAGTGGAGGCAATATCTAATCTCTCTAACGGCAAAGCACCGGGTCTCGATGGGCTAACAGCTGAATTCTACCAGGAACACGTAGCTATGCTGGCCCCCAAGCTACTGGAAGTGTGGGATGAATCCCTCCGTGTGTCTGCCCCCCCCACCTTGCGTGAGGCTGTCATAGCAGTGCTACTTAAACCCGGTAAACCCAGCGATGAATGCGGCTCATACAGGCCCCTTCGCTCATGAACCTGGACACCAAGATCTTCGCCAAAGTAATTGCAAACCGCTTCCTCCCAGATGTGACACACATGGTCCACGAGGACCAAGCGGGCTTTGTACCCGAGAGATCCACTTCCCACAACATTAGGCGATTGCTAAACATTATGGCACAAATCGATCAGGGTGCGAATGCGGTTGCGGTCACACTAGACACTCAAAAAGCATTCAATATGGTTTCCTGGAGATACATGTGGCTAGTGCTTGAGACAATGGGCATTGGCCCCAATATGATCAGGTACATCAAACTATTATACACCACTCCAGTGGCCAGGGTTTGAGTCAATTACCTGACATCCGCTTTGATCCCACTTTTCAGAGACACCTGACAGGGATGCCATTCTCCCCAATCCTATTTGCCCTGGCGATAGAGCCAATGGCTGACCACATCAGAACACGCACTCTCGCAGGGGAATATGACTGAAAGACACTCCCGAAATTATATCTCTCTACGCAGATGATGTATTACTGTACATTAGGGACCCCGCTAGCCATCTCGATCCGATTCTGCGAGATATCACTCGCATAGGAACCTACTCTGGATTCATGATCAACTACTCCAAATCTGAGGTCTTTCCGCTCACCACATCCACCCAACAGCTCGCCACTGAATACCCGCTCTGAAGGTCACCTAGCAGGATTAAGTACTTGGGGGTCCAGGTGTCCCTAACCGCAGACATATTGCTGGTGGACGACTACCTCGCCACAGCTCAGCTAGCCGAGTCCAAAATGGTATGCTGGCACTCTCTCCCATTGTCATTTGCTGGGAAGCTCTCTCTTATTAAGATGGTACTGCTCCCCAAGTTACTGTACATATTTAGCAAGATACCTATCTGGCCCGGGGGGAAATACTTTGCGAGACTTCACAATCTGTGCGCGCAGTTCCTATGGCACTCTGGTGCGGTATGCAAAAAATGGTCAGATGTAACGCTCCCATACGAAAGAGGGAGATTCACCGCCCCTGACCTGACAATGTATTGGTTGGCGGCACAATCCCAATACGCCTCTCATTGGTATCCAGGTACTCCCCCGTGCCTGCATGTCAAACTGGAGAACCTGACTGCCGCTGGAGTTAGTCTCATGAGACTCATACTGCACCGTCACTACACACCGCACTCTCCCATCGACCCAGTCGGCAGCATAGTGTGTGCCTGGGGCCATCTATTCAACACCACGGCAGAACAGCACCCCTACTACAAGTGGCTTCCCATCTGAGGGTTCCCCGGGCTGGAGCCTACACACGACACGCCTCTGGTGTGACACTGGGGCACACAGGGCTACCACGCCCTGACAGACTTCTATCCCGAGGGGCGATTCATAAACCCACAGACATGGAGGTGGGACCATTCCGGATCGGCACTAGAATTCCTACAATACTACAGGCTTTGTGCTGCCTTTCGTGCTGCATGGCCTGATTCCCCAACAAGCCCCCTGATTCTCCAGGGATTGTTTACATAGCTAACTCGGGTGGTGCGCGTGACATTGTCTCCTCTTTATACAAACTGCTATTGTCAAGTGCCCCGACTCGACCGTCCAGGGCACGCAGTGAGTGGGCAGTTGAGTTGGGCCTTGAGGTAGCTGATTCCCTATGGGGGGAAAATGTGCTTGCACACTAATAGAGTCTCCCTCAACTTCCGTTATCGGGCTATGCAATACAAATTATTGAACAGGCTGTACTACACCCCTTTTAGGATCTCTAAATTTGCCCACAATGCCCCGCACTCCTGTCCGCGTTGCAAAGAGGAGAATGTGGACCATCTACATATTTTCTTCACATGCCGTAAATTGGGGGAATTCTGGGAGAGAATCTTGGTGACACTGTCTGAGATCAGTGAAACTGTTATTGACCCTGACCCTTTGGGAGTCCTCTTCGGGACGTGGAAAACTGATGAGGCTAAACGTATGGCCAAATTCTAACAACATAAGTTGCATGGTGGCCAAGAAATGTGTACTGCAAAATTGGAAGAGTTTCTCTCTCCCCACATTTCAGAAATGGTTAAATTTGCTCACTTGGTCCCGAAACTGTGAAGAAAAGTACCTTAAAATGCTTCCTATTCACTCACGCCCCAAGAACATTTGGACTGCTTTTAATAGCTACCTTCACAACCAAGAAGAGAACACCTCAGCAAGTAGCTCTTCTATGATCTCACAATGAGGGCCTTAATCGTTGTGGTTCATTATGAGTTTTCACTCACCAACATGTTGTAATGCTGCTCACATTGTTACTGTTCTACTCTGTATCTACATTTAAGGTATTGTTTGCTCTGATGTATGTGTCTGCTCTATGCCTCTGCCAACAAAAATAAAGATAAGAAAAAAAAATAAAAAATGAAGCGCTTTTTCTCATTCGCTGAATTTGGTCTCTACCTGTGACAATGCCTTGCTAGCATATGCAATGGTTTTGTTATTCACGTCATGTTTTTGATATAATACTGCTGACATGCATTGATCTGTGAATCCTATTTCTGCAAAGAAATTCTGATGTTTCATTGGGAATGCCAAACATGGTGCTTTCATCAAACACTCTTTTAGCCTGGGCACTGCCTCATTTTGTTACTTTTCCTATTCCCAGGGTACACCCTGCCTCAGTAATCTGGTTAAAAGTTTTGTAATTTCTACATAATGTTCAATACATTTTCTGTTGTAACTTGTCATTCCTAACAAACGCTTTAATCTTGTCAAATTAGTGGTATCTTTTAGTTTATGAATAGCCTCTTTTGAGGGTTAACACATGCTCTGTCACTTCATGACCAAGGAAGTTTACCTTTTTTTCTGCACCACTGTGTTTTCTGTAAAGATACTTTTTCCCCAGCCTTCTGTAGCTGACTGAGCACATGTCAAATCTCATTGAAGTGGCTTTTCAGATTTTCATTTTTGATTAGCACATCATCCACATAAACTATTGTCCCCCTTTCAGCTGCACCTGGGAGTTCTTTGCTCAGGAATATCCCAAACTCACTCCCACTATTGACATACCCAAAAGGGGTCCTGGACCATGCATATTGTGATTTGTCAAATGAAAATACAAACAAATCTTGAATATCTTCAGCTAGTGGAACACACCAGTTTCCGCTGTAAGGTCTAATGTGGTAAACACCTTTGACACATGAATGTGTGCAAGACCATGATTAATAAATGGAAGTGGCCACCTTGAAACAGGTACCTTTTTGTTTAATTCTCGTAGTTCTGCACACAAGCGCCATTGGCCATTGGGTTTTACCACACCTAATATATGAGTATTTGATGTACTATGAATAGGCCTAATAATTCTTCTAGATTCTGAATTTTTGATTATTTCAGCCAGTGATTCCAAATATGCCAGGGGTAACCTATATTGTCACACAAATACTGGCTCCCTATCATGTCCTTCTGGTAGTGTGGCAACATGCAAATCGGTCAGCCTACAGTCATAGGCATCTTTGGCAAAAACCTGTTTAAACTCCATAAATATTTTTCTCAATTGGTCTTTTTCTTCCTCACTTGTGCAAACATCTGCAGCTTAAATTTGCTCCTTTACCATTTTTGAAAACTCTGGGAAGTCATCCAAAGGAGGAACCTTTGAACTTTCCTTTAACTGTGTGGCAGCGTCTCTTTATAGAGTCACTACCCTCAAATATTTTGGAATATTGACCTCTATTTCAATATGCTGTTTTTCTCTTTTATATTCACTTAATTCGAATAGGATACAATCATCTTGATGACAGCACACTATTCCACTTGACTCATAAGGGTACACAGACTGAAATTTAACAATTCCTTTAGGCTTAGAATCCAATGATTCTGGAAACCCTTGGTCTGGTGTGCATTACAAATAATAAAACAAACAAACAAACTCTCCCTGTGTGGTCACTTAGCTTTCAAGAATGTTCCCGATCACTGGATTACTGAAATCGGCAAGGTAGTACGATTTCTGTAATGCCATTCCTATTGCTGAATTCTCTTCCAAATGAATGTCTTGACACCCCTTATTGTCCACCAAGATTTGAATGGGTCCATCCCCAATCGCTATCAGTGGTTTATATTTGTATTCTAATCCTTGCTGCCTCATGGATTCATTTAGGCATACAAATGCATTAGAACCTTTTAGAATCTGTTGTCCCTTCTTGTATTTTAATACTACTGTAAATTGTCTGGTGAATGTGAGAATAGTAATGTCCTTTTTCACCTGCAGTTCAATTGGGCACAATGGTAAGCTTGTCCCTTGTCTTCAAATTCAGGTGCTGCTCCACCCAACCTGGATCAAACCTTTTGATTCAGATAGTCTAATACCATACACATCCTGTGCATGATGTCATTTCCCAAATAGAATGGGTTTTGTGTCCCGCTGACGATCCACACATTGTGATGAATACTCTTAGGGCCACTTGTAATCTTTAACATGCATCTTCCTACAGTCCTTTGTCCTGCCTCTGGGTCCTCTAGGCCAAAAATGTGTTGATTCTTTCTTCGGAACTTTGGGATCTCCTCCCTGTCAATTATTTACCAGAGTATCTTTTCATTAATGAAACTCCTTTCATGTTCAAGCGCCAAAGTGGCTGAAATTATTTCAGGATGCCCATTCACTTGGATACGGGTCCCTCTCCCATGTGTGTTTCTGAGATGGTTGAAATGTGTTTTTCTTTATTTACCTCTGGAGTGACATTTGGTTTGTGTTTTTCTTCATTTAGATAAAAACGCAACATGTTTTCATGGGCATATGAAATGACATTTTGTCCCCCTTTTACCTACTTCATTTTGAATGTCTTTGTCTATTCTCCTGGGCTCAGACCCCATTTGGAGTTAAGCCGATGACTGCCCCTCTGACTTGTGACCATTAGTGTTCACACCCCAATTTCTCATTGTACTTTTCTCATTGTCCGGGTCCTCGCCAGTTATTTCTACACTGCATCCTTTTCACTGGGTATTTTCACAAATGTCACGTGACAGCCTGTCAACTTCTGGCGCATGACACGTATCTGTGTTTTGCATGGAGCCTCTCATTTCTGTACCTTGGAATAGCCATGGTTCAAAATACTCAACATGTGACTGACTTGCACCCTCATTTTGAGCTTCTGTTTCCTCTGTATGGGTATCAACAGTATTCTGACTATCAAGTAAGGATAATCTATCTGTTGATCCTAACTCTTCATCTTGTGTTTTATTTTCACATTGGACGCTCTTTTTAAATCTGGTTCTCTGTTCTGTGAGTTTTTCTTGTTCATTTTCCCACTTTTGTTCTTCATTTTCGCACACCTGAATAGTCTGTTTGAACTCTAAATTGAACCACACTCCTCTTTTGTGTGTGTTGAAATTCCCTGTCTCACTTTCATTTGTTTGTTTTCTTATTTTTAAATCAGTAAGCAATTCAGAACCGTTATTCAAGGGTGATTCATAGGCATCTGCATTTTCATCAGGGCAGAGATTATTAACTAGTCACTTATTGTCACTTGGCTGTTGCTTTTGGTCTGCACATAACTTTCCTATCTGTTCAGACAATATTTTGACTTGGGCCTCTAAGCATTGAAACCTGTCCATGTCTCTGAATTCCTCTCTCTGTGGCCTGGGCCGGCAATGATTAAACTCACCCAGAATAGGCCTGTTCTGATATCTCTCAGGAGATTGATTTCTGTTTGTGTTACCTCTGAATTTATGTCATACAGGAGATGCAGAACGCGGAGTGACCATCCTTTGACCATGGGAGACTGCTGGTGGTGATTGGTTATATTGGCGAAGGACATCATCCATATTTTGTCTTTCATTGGTGGGAATTGTCCCTATGCTGGTTTCCATTTTCAATTAATCTATCCACATATCTTGGTCTTTCCTGGTGGCCATATAGCTTTGTATTAAGGTCAAATCTACTAGCGGCCTCTAGTGTCTGGCACGGGCCATTGTAAATTTGATTTTGATCGTTATTTAGGCCTGGCTTATCGTGGCAAAATCCCACTCTGAGAGAATTGCCCAGATATCTAGGGCTAATGTAAGAATCTCTATTGCTGGGATCAATGGATTGGGACGTAGGAGTTTGGGGTGATGTCCTCTGTTGAAGCACGCACTTTTGATTCAATGTCATGTTGTTCCTTCCCTGAGTTTAGGCTGATACTAGGAGGATCTTTACAGATTTTACCTCCATAATCGCTGGTGTGGGTTTAGACTTTGGTTTTGTCTCCGTATTCTTCCACCCCTCCTGTCTCTGACCAAATATCACTTCATACACTTAGGTCCCCTGCTCTATTATCTGAGTGGGTCGGACCTCTCCTCTTCCCTCCTGGTCTCAACCACTCAACTCCTCCTTTTGGAGACTTCAACATACACCTGGATGCTTCCTGTCCTTCCACTGGACTCTTTCTTGACCTCTGCGACTCTCTCACACTCTCTATTCTCCCCTCTGGCCCAACTCACTCTGCAGGGTACACTCTGGATGTTCTGATCTCTTCAGACCTTCCCCTTTTGATCCCTCTCACCACTCCTCTCTTCTGGAGTGATCACTTTCTCCTTTCCTCCCATCTCACCGTCTCTACCCCTCAGGCCAAGCCAACTCCAGCACTGACACCTATCTTCTCGGTTATCTGACCCATGAAGCGTGTGTCAGTTGAGACTTTCACCACCACTTTCCCACCCCTCCTTCCCCACTCGGCTGACTCAAACCCAAGACACAGCCCTTTCCATGCTCCACTCTGCTATATCTGATATTATCGATTTTCTTGCCCCTGTCATGAGGATCCGCTTGAAGCCCAATACCAAGTGCAACTCTTGGTACGACTCAGACGTCATCACCCTTAAACGCAAGTGCAGGGTGGCTGAGAGGAAATGCGTGCTTCCGGTGCATCCTCTGACAAACTGGCCTACCGCCTGCTCCAAAGGCAATACCGGCTCTCTGTCCGCACCAAAAAGAGAGCCCACATCCAAGCCCGAGTCTCCATGGCTTCTAACAACTCAGCTGAACTCTTTAAAATCTGCAAGGAGCTGGCCAATCCTGCTGCAGTCTCCACCTCTCCAGTTCCCTCCCAGGCCCTCTGCACGGCCGTGGCTTCTCATTTCATCTCTAAAACACAGGACATCCTGTCCTTTCTCTCTTCCTCGCCCCTCCTCCCTTTACTCCCTGCTCTTCCTCTGTAACTTCTGCAGCCACCTCTCCTCCTTCCTTCTCTGCCTTTCCCCTGTTCACCTCAGACAAGGTTTCTAGACAAGTCTGACCTATGAAAGTCTTGTCAAAACAGGTTCACCCCTGTTCCTCAAAAAAACATCAACACTGCCACACTGTAGCCCTGACTCCTGCTCTGGATGATTTCTGTAACCACTCCTTTGCACCTAGAGTATTCCCCTCCCCCAAGAAGAACTTCCTTGTACACCCTTTTATTAATAAACCTTTGCCGACCCTTCCTGCCCGGCTAACTATCGTCCAATCTCCATCACTCCTTTCCTGGGCAAACGCTTGGGAAAGCTGGCCATCTCCCAGCTTAATCTTCACACGGAATCTGTTGTTTGTCTCCATGACCATCAGTCTGGCTTCAGAGCTGCCAGAAGAATGGAAACTGCTCTCCTGAACATCCGTGAAGACCTGCTCTCCAACCTTGATTCCAACACCCCCTGTGTCCTCATCTACTTGATCTCTCTTCTGCCCTTGACAGTCAACCATGCCATCCTGCTCAACCTTCTCCGTGATAACCTGGGTATCACCGATCAGGCCCTGGCTTGGCTGACCTCCTTCCTCTCCAATCGCCCCTCCCAGGTTAAATTTGGGTCCTTCCTCTCCTCTGTCTCTTTCTCTACCTGTGGTGTTCCCCAGGGGTCTAACCTCTCTCCCTGGCTGTTCAACCAATACCTGGAACTTCTTTCCCACCGCATTGCCGCTCTCTGCCCCAACTTTCAGTGCTATGTGGATGACACTCAACTCATCTTCAGGCTACCTTCTGCAACCTCTTCTCCTTCTCTCATCTCTGACTGTCTGTCCGCCATCCAGGAGTGGTGTGCCGCCAATGATCTCTGCCTTAATGCCAGTAAGACCGAGATTCTCCTCATCGGCACACCAGCTCCCTCCTTTCCTGTTACTCTCTGGGCAGCCTCTCTTGGCCCTCTTCCTGCTCCCACCTATGAGGCTAAAACCCTCAGGGTCATCTTTGACTCCACACTTCCCTTCTCTACTCACATCTATGACGTCTCTAAGAAGTCACACTACCAGCTCACCTCCTCAGAGGTATTCTTCCTTTCCTCTCCTTCCCCCAGAAGCTCACTGTCTCCAGAGCTCTGGTTCTCTCTAGACTGGATTACTGCAACAGCCTCTTTCTAAATCTGCCTGTCTCTACTCTCCGCCCTCTGGAACTCATCCAAAACAGGACTGCGAGACTTGTCCTTGGCTTCAAGCCCAGGGATTGTATCTCTCCAGGACTGAAATCTCAGCACTGGCGCCCCGTGGCGGCGAGGATTAAATTCAAAACCCTCTGCATTGTCCACAAGTCCTTCTGGGGCCTGGGACCTCAATACCTTCAACTCTCTCTTCCTAAATATCTTCCCTCTCGAGCTCTTCGCTCATCCACCTCCAACTCCAACGAGTTGGTGGTAGATCCCTTTCTTCTTCTGGGGCCTCCCTCTGGAAAAGCCTCCCTGCCTCTCTGAAACTTGAGGAGAACCATCTCCGGTTCCGGAAACACTTCAAGACTTTCCTCTTTGCTTCTGCTTTCTCTCCTCCTCTCCCCTGCTGATCTCCAGGCTGAATCTGAAACTGCACTGGTTACCTGACTACCCTCTGATCTCAGGCCCTGGTCCCCTCTCCGCCAGTTGCACACCTGCACTGCCCCCCTAGCAACCCTAGCACTCAGGGACTGTTCTGTATCCCTACAGCCCCTACCAGCACTTGACACCTGATGTCTGCATTTACCCTTGCAATTGCCCCCGGCTGGCCACACTTTTATTTATTGTCTTTATTATCTTACTGTTATCCTATGTACTGCACTGTCCCCTCTCCTTTTCCCCCGCACTTTTCACCTCCCCCCCGCACTTACGAGATCTCAATGTCACCTGGCCTAGTGGGATCCTTGTCTCTGTCTTCCCTCCTTGCCTCCCCGCTCCTTGAAACACTTCTGTATAGGCGCTTTATAAATGCCTTATCATATCATATCATGTCATTCTAGTGGTTTTTCCTTGTAAAATTCACGAATTAACTGGGATACAATTTCTTTTTAGAGTCCATAAAAGTATGCAGTCTTAAATCCTACAGAGTTAGAGTTAAAGGCCACAATAACACGTGAACATGATCTTTTTAAATTTAGAAGGTATTGGCGAGTTGACATATCTGGCTTTGCCGTCATAGCATAAGCTGTATTTTTGGCATCCTGTATCGACTGGTAAGGTGAGAATTGAAGTCTAACTTCTTTCTCAAATTCCGCCCATGACAAATGTTCCTATTCATTGAGACCACAAATGACACTAGCAGATGCTGAATCTATGGTTAGGTGAAAGTACTGTCTATAATGTTCCCTATGTATCTGGAGGGCTTTGAATATATCGTGAACGGTTCCTAAATGGTCTTCCATGCAACAATGTCCTCCCTTTTTGAATGGTTTGATTAAAGTCTTGATGGATTTAATAATTTTTATAGGACTACATGGTGCATTCTGGTGTGTGTCATTTTGTCGCTCATTCCTGTTCTCCTGTGGGCAAAAATGTGTGTGAATATTTGTAGGTGATTCAGACCCCACCATTGGTTTATAACCAGGTCTGGCCACAGTGACATCTGCTGGTATATTGTGTCCTTGGCCATAGCTTTGATTGAGTTCAGTTCCATTGAATGTAGTGCCTTGTCGCCTTCCCTGAGACTTGATATTAAATATTTGCTGTTCTATGTTCTTGCACTGTCAATGAAGCTGTTCTGCCTCATGAACGAGATCAGAATTGTCATCACTGTCCCTATTGATTATTGCTTGCAAATCATTGATTTGTGTCGGATACTGATTAAGCGCTTTGACCTTTTTGTCATTTTCTTCCAGTAATTTAAATATCTTCTGTTCCATAGCATGGAATTCTCTATCTTTCTCCTTGCCATCTTCTCTTGTATGTAGGGCTTGTATTTCTGAAATAGCAACAACTTTGTCTTGTTTTATTTCATCTAAAATTGCTTTTAAGTGGGTTAACTCTTGCTCACTCTCATTAAATTGTTTATCTTTCTGATCCAATTGAGCAGCCAGATCGCTGCATTTAGCTTTCAATTCCATGTCTAGCTCCCTCTGCTTTAATTCAGCTTTCAATTGGTGCACCTGATCACATTCATTGTCCAAGCTGCATTGTAACTTGTTGATAACTTCACTGTCATTCCCTTGCATTTTTATAGATCTGTGGAGCAGGATACATAGTTTTGTGCACAGTCTGATGATGCAGTTTTTCTCCACCATGCAGTCTGATGCTCGGAGTAAACTAATGAGGCACACCTGCACAATGCTTCCTTCCTCTAAAAAAGTTTTCAAATGCCTCCCGTTCTACCTCTATGTTAATCCTGTCATTCCATAATGTCACATTTTCTGAGGACCAAACTGCATGGCCATAAAGCTTTGCCTCGAGGTAATTTGACAATTGAGCCTGAATCTGGGACATGGCAGTACTATTGCCAATAACATTATAATGTTATTCAGATGATCACACAGTACTGCACTACCTCAAAGCACTAATTCAACTAATGATTGCACAATATGATTACGCTTTAGAATACAAGGCCATGCCCATTAAATGTTTTACATTTTCCCAATGGCCAATGCACCAAATCTGTTTGATATATTGTGGGGTTATATCTATTACTTCTGGGTATTTTTTTGTTATGATGGTATTTGGTGGTATTTTTATAGTCCTTGGCAATATATTATGACAAACGTGTTGGGTTATTTTTTATAGTGGTGAGAATGATTTCAGAATGCTGCCTGATAATTATTTTTACCAGGGTCACTAACAACCAACAAATACTGGACTTAATACACTCTGAATAGATGGCTCATGCCCTCCTTTGGTATCTTATGTAAAATACCAGAATATGCCCTTTTAGCTGAATTTCAACAAATGTAAAGCACCCAATTGAAATACTGCAAATTCATTCAGCCTCTCCAGATAAACAACTCACTGCAGCTACTTTGCTTTGAGATATTTCTTACTGCACGTCTGCGTCTCTCCATGCACGTCAAATAAAAGGGACTGAATGCAGAATAAATATAATGAGACTAAATAACTTTTTTGAATTTGTTCTTTATCATAAAATAGAATTACGCAAGTTACAGAGTGACATTCATGCCCACATTGTACTTCACTGTGCAAGTACATTTCTTTTTGCAATGGCTTTCAGTGCTCTATCTGTGCAAAGCCCTGCCAATTGACCTTCGCCTCGTAAAACTTGGCAAGAAAAATACCCTTAAAAAACAGAAAGGCTTTGAGAAATATGAACACAGTAGCACATGCACGTTGAAATTAGAATCTCTAATACAGCACCTAAAATGAACAGAACTATTTGACTGTCATGATCTCTGCTTCCAAAAGATCAGGACTTGCCCGACTCCCTTGGAAGCAGACCCATAACCCCGGTTCCGAGTGCCAGCCAGTCCCAATTGGGACCTTTTGGACCCTGTCCTGGCGCCAGTGGCACCAGGCTCATAAAGATGCCCAGTCCCAGCGCTGGAAGCGCCGGGCTCATAATGCTTGGGTGGACTTACCTGCAGCAGACCATGCTGCTTACTTACCTGCCAGTTGAGCCCCTGATCCTCTTCTGTTTGGGACTACTTTTCCTGTTGGGTGGGGCAGGAGCCACTCCCTAGGTTCAGAACACTGGAACTCTTCTGGAAAGCAGGAACTCTTTTCTCACCTAGACGAGGCTGTGGAAGGAGACACCTAAGCACTACAGGAGGCTATTTAAACCACACCCGATGGATGAATCTTGCTTTGCGTTATTCTGCATTCTCTGCAGCAGAACGCTCATCGTGTCTTCTGCTTCTGATCCTGGGCCTAAGGGAACAAAGGCTTACCATCCTGGAATCCAGTCTTCAGCAGCACCTGTAAAGACAAAGAAAGAACAGGTTAGCACTACGATCTTCAGTGGCAGCGCATCTCTTACCTGGTCCATAGGCAGTCACCAACGCCTCGCGCTGCATTCCGGCATCTGAAAGACAAAGGCTTACCTACTCTTCGCATGCTCCGGAGGTCTTCGCACTGCATTCCGGCATCTGAAAGACAAAAGCTTACCAGCTCTTCGCACGCTCCGGAGGTCTTCGGCGCTGCATCCCGCATCTGAAAGACAAAAGAAGGTGCGTCTAAAGACATTGGGCAACTTTATTACTCACGTGTCATTACTCCTTCCCACGCCGAATCCAGTGGGTATTCCAGCACCCTTCAGCTTCTCTAAAGCTCCGAACGTGTACCTGCAAGATAAAAGGGACAGTTAGTGCGCATCGTGAAGCAGGCTACAAGCGCTTACTTACGTGCTTCCAGGCGCTTCTATTCCTCACGCGGGTTCGATCCTCAACTCTCATCAGCACGCCATCCGCCATCGCCGGAACCCTGCAAAACAAGAGATATCATTACAAAAGACTTTTAAGACATTTGAAGTGCCCAGAACTTACCGTTCGTGCAGTTAACGATGGACAGCAGTCCTCTGAGGTCAAGAGGCCTGCACCCTTATCCAGTGAAGAAACTGGTTACGGCACCCTGCCCCGAGGCAGATGGAGAGCTCGGCGTTCACTTACCTAAGGTGAGGGCGTTAACCTTTCGGGTTCTACAGGAGAAGAGAAAGGGAGGAGGAGAGAGGCCCCCAATAACCCCAGTTCATTAATCTCATATTTGCTATCTGCAGACATCTTACTCTTCGAGTCAGACATACAGTGCACAGATGTCCAGCCCAAAGAGCCAACCATGTGTTACACATCACCTTTGAAGATACGGCATTCACCCAGTCAAGACCGGCGCCTCTGCGGGAATCAGGTGAGCATTACAGAACGCAAAGCCGACCGCAAAACTCCCACCCAGGCGCTATGGAAACCTCAGATACCGACCAGCTAGCCCAGTTACTTGGGGAACTAAGAGCAGAAGTGCATGCAGCCCGTCAGGAAACGAATGCTCTAAGAAGGGAACTGATTATTTCCAAAGAGCGAACAGACGATCTTGCTAGACAATTGCCACAGTCCCAAGCCGGACAAACTCCGTTACCCGCATCAGGGGCAAATCTTCCTTCAAGATCTTCTACGAACCCAGTGCAGATCAACCTACTTGGGAATGTACCTCTGGCTCCGCCCGAACGATTTTCTGGTGACCCAAAGAGGTTTACAGTATTTATTAATCAGTGCCGGTTGCACTTCTTATGCCGGCCATCAGCCTTTCCAACTGATCAAGCTAAGGTAGCTTTCGTGCTTTCGTACCTTAGTGACAATGCGGCAGACTGGTCGATCCCTCTAGTTAATCAAGATGATCCGGTTCTCCATGATTTTCAAGCTTTTCAGCTCAGTATGGAAAAACTGTTTGCAAGACATTCACAGGGGCAGGCCTTGGACAATGAGCTCCTTTCATTGCGACAGGGTAATCAAGACCTTTTGGCTTATATTGCGCCTTTCAACAGACTGATAGTGGAAACTCGATGGCCTGAGGACAAAAGGATTACGCTGTTGTATAGAGGTCTACGTGGAGAGCTCAAAGATGTGTTAGCCCAAGTAGTGAATCCCCCGCAAGACTGTTCGGACTATATTGACTTAGTCGTTCAAATTGACCACAGACTGCAGAACAGGAAGGCCGATCGTTCCAAGTTTGATGCTCGAGTATTTTCCAAACCACCAACTCCTACCAAAGGAGTAGACTCCGGGGAACCCATGCAAATAGGGGGCCTGAAAGGACCACTAACACAAAAGGAGCGGGAAAGGAGAAAACAGCTGCAATTATGCCTCTATTGCGGAAACTCGGGGCACTTTCTTCGAGACTGTCCGGTGAAACCAGCCAAGAAGGCAGTAGGAGCTGCAGTTACCAGGGTCACAAACTCTGAGCAGGGAAACGACCTCGCCCGACAAGAATAGAGGTCCTCTTGCCGAGCGTTAAAACCAGTTCCGTGACCTCGCATTTCGTGATACCTATGGTCCTCATTAGCCCTGAACATCCGGATCGATTACATGCGATTGAAGCTTACGTCGACAGCGGTGCCATCGGCAATTATGTGGATCATGAAATGGTTTTGAGGATGAATCTGACTCTTTGTCCAAAGGCTGTAAAGGACGTCATTACTACGGTGGATGGTACGGAGATAGCCTCCGGACCAGTAACGCATACCACCCAAGAAGTGACGCTAGTAAGTCAAGATGGACACCATGAGAAGATCGTGTTCGATGTGATCAAGGCCCCTCAGTTCCAGATTATTCTAGGAATTCCTTGGTTAGAGAAGCACAATCCTCAGATCGATTGGCGAGCAAGAACGGTTCAGTTTCCAGAATGTGTCTCTACGTGTCACCCTCGACCTGGTGTTGCACTGGCAGCAATTTCCTCGGAGGCTCCCCAGTTACCTCCTGAATACCTAGAATTCCAAGAGGTTTTCCGGAAGGATCAGGCTAACTCTCTACCTCCTCATAGGTCTTATGACTGCCAGATAGACCTGATACCTGGATCTACTCCTCCTTGTAGTAGAATTTATGCCCTCACCGAGCCTGAGAATCTTCACCTCCGACAATACCTGGATCAATACCTAGCGAATGGGTATATTCGTCCTTACAAGTCCCCTGCTTCCTCAGCTTTGTTCTTCGTTCCAAAAAAAGAAGGGGACCTTAGAACTTGTATAGATTATCGCGCCCTGAACCAGATCACCGTTAAGAATAGATATCCGTTACCTTTGATCCCTGAACTCCTGGACCAAGTCAGAAAAGCATGCATATATACAAAGCTGGATCTTAGAGGAGCCTACCACTTGGTACGAGTAAAAGAGGGCGAGGAATGGAAGACGGCCTTCCGCACCAAGTATGGGCTATTTGAATATCAGGTCATGCCCTTCGGACTTTGCAATGCCCCGGCCGCCTTTCAATATTTTATGAACGATGTCCTCAGAGAGCTCATAGATGTGTGTGTGGTTGTTTACATTGACGACATCCTCGTTTATTCTTCATCGGAAACTGAACATCGGAAACATGTGAAAATGGTCCTCGAGAGATTGCGTCAACACAAACTTTTCGCTAAGTTGGAAAAATGTGTTTTCAACGTGACTGAAGTTGAATTCTTGGGATTCATATTATCACCTAGCAGAGTGCGTATGGATTCAAAGAAGGTCGATGCAATTCTCAAATGGCCATCGCCATCCTCCGTAAAAGGTGTTCAAAGCATGTTAGGCTTCGCTAACTTTTACCGCAGGTTTATCCCCGAAATCTCTCGAATAGTCCAGCCCATCACTGCCTTGTTAAAGAAAAACAAACGTTTTGAATGGTCTACCGAGGCGGAACAAGCTTTCCAGAATTTGAAGACTAGATTTATCTCTGCACCGATCTTAAAACATCCTCGCCCAGAACTCCCCTACATCGTTGAAACTGATGCTTCGAGCCTTGCCATGGGGGCAGTTCTATCACAAAAGGACCCAGTAACCAATCAGTTGCATCCCGTGGCATTTTGGTCCCGCAAATTCTCGCCTCCTGAAATCAATTACACTATTACTGATAAGGAACTTCTAGCTATCAAGTCCGCCTTTAAGGGTTGGCGGCATTATCTTCTGGGGGCCCGACACACCGTTACTGTGATTACAGATCACCGAAACCTGCAATATTTGAAAACCGCAAAAGCTCAATCCTCTAGGCAACTCCGTTGGGCACTATTCTTTGCCGAGTTTGACTTCATAATTACCTATCGACCTGGTACAAAAAATGGTAAAGCTGATGCCCTTTCTCGGATGGGTGTGGAAGAACATTTGATCAATCCTAAACCTGTACCTATCATTCCCGAACAAAGAATTCTAGGTGTAATCGCCACACAATCCATAGAGGAAGTTAAGGATAAAGCCAGGCTACTGGTAACTCCAGCAGACATACAGAATTGGCATCTGCAGGGAAAGGACTTTACGGTGAAGGACAACCTATTATATTTCCAAGAACGGTTATACCTGCCCAGCACAGATTTACAGAAAAAGGTATTCTCTTGTTATCACGATTCTTTAATGGAAGGACATCCCGGTATGACCAAGACCTCGGAAAAGATCAAGCGCTACTTCTGGTGGTCGTCTTGGAAAAAAGATATCAGAGACTTTATAATGTCCTGTGAAGTATGCGCCCAAAACAAGAGTCAAAAGGAATAACCAGCCGGCCTCTTACGCCCTATTGACATCCCACCTCGCCCTTGGCATACGCTTTCTATGGACTTCATCACCGATCTACCTCCATGCTCCGGATACAATACGATCCTAGTAATCGTGGACCTATTCTCCAAGATGGCGCATTTCATTCCACTCAAAGGCTTACCAACAGCAGCAACTCTGGCCCGAGAATTTCTCGAAAACATCGTCCGACTGCACGGTTTTCCTTCAGTTCTCATTTCGGATCGAGGTAGTCAATTTATTTCTCATTTTTGGCGAAGTTGCTGTCGGTCGGCTCAAATTGATGTGAGACTTTTGACCAGCCACCACCCTCAAACCGACGGACAAACCGAGAGGACCAATCAAACTCTGGAACAGTATTTGCGCTGCATGCTACAACAAACTGAAAAAACTTGGAAAGATATCCTTTGGATAGCCGAATATGCCTACAATAACTCTGTCCACTCAGGAACTGGGAAGACCCCGTTTTTTCTTTTATACGGTAGTCACCCTCGAACCTTGGAGTTGGATCCACTCCAAGATCTTGGAACACCAGCAGTAGACCACCTGCATTCTACAATCACTCAAGCCTTTAAGGAAGCCGTTTCTCACCTTCAAAGGGCTAAAGAACAATACAAGAAAGGAGCAGACCAACATCGGAAGGAAGCCCCCCAATATCAAGTAGGAGATCAAGTCTGGTTATCCACCAAATATCTACCTCTAAAAGGACCACGCACATTCAACCCAAGATACCTTGGTCCCTATTCCATCACTACCATAGTAAATCCAGTAGCGGTCAAGTTGGACTTGCCCCCTCACATGAAGATACATCCGGTCTTCCACGTCTCTCTATAAAAACCCGTGCAACCTCAAACCCGACTAACTAAATCTCCAAAACCTATTCTAGTTGATGGAGAACTCGAGTTTGAAGTCAAAAGCATCCTGGATTCCAAGATCTCCAAATCTAAACTATTTTACCTGATTGACTGGAAAGGCTACGGTCCCCAAGAAAGATCCTGGGAACCTGCAGAATATGTCCACGCCCCTCGTCTAATCAAAAGATTTCATCGACCATTTCCTAACAAGCCCAAACCCCCGGAGAAGCCCGGTTTGTGAGGGGCCTTGAGGGGGGGTGCTGTCATGATCTCTGCTTCCAAAAGATCAGGACTTGCCCGACTCCCTTGGAAGCAGACCCATAACCCTGGTTCCGAGTGCCAGCCAGTCTCAATTGGGACCTTTTGGACCCTGTCCTGGCGCCAGTGGCACCAGGCTCATAAAGATGCCCATTCCCAGCGCTGGAAGTGCCGGGCTCATAATGCTTGGGTGGACTTACCTGCAGCAGACCATGCTGCTTACTTACCTGCCAGTTGAGCCCCTGATCCTCTTCTGTTTGGGACTACTTTTCCTGTTGGGTGGGGCAGGAGCCACTCCCTAGGTTCAGAACACTGGAACTCTTCTGGAAAGCAGGAACTCTTTTCTCACCTAGGCGAGGCTGTGGAAGGAGACACCTAAGCACTACAGGAGGCTATTTAAACCACACCCGATGGATGAATCTTGCTTTGCGTTATTCTGCATTCTCTGCAGCAGAACGCTCATCGTGTCTTCTGCTTCTGAACCTGGGCCTAAGGGAACAAAGGCTTACCATCCTGGAATCCAGTCTTCAGCAGCACCTGTAAAGACAAAGAAAGAACAGGTTAGCACTACGATCTTCAGTGGCAGCGCATCTCTTACCTGGTCCATCGGCAGTCACCAACGCCTCGCGCTGCATTCCGGCATCTGAAAGACAAAGGCTTACCTACTCTTCGCATGCTCCGGAGGTCTTCGCACTGCATTCCGGCATCTGAAAGACAAAAGCTTACCAGCTCTTCGCACGCTCCGGAGGTCTTCGGAGCTGCATCCCGCATCTGAAAGACAAAAGAAGGTGCGTTTAAAGACATTGGGCAACTTTATTACTCACGTGTCATTACTCCTTCCCACGCCGAATCCAGTGGGTATTCCAGCACCCTTCAGCTTCTCTAAAGCTCCGAACTTGTACCTGCAAGATAAAAGGGACAGTTAGTGCGCATCGTGAAGCAGGCTACAAGCGCTTACTTACGTGCTTCCAGGCGCTTCTATTCCTCACGCGGGTTCGATCCTCAACTCTCATCAGCCCGCCATCCGCCATCGCCGGAACCCTGCAAAACAAGAGATATCATTACAAAAGACTTTTAAGACATTTGAAGTGCCCAGAACTTACCGTTCGTGCAGTTAACGACGGACTGCAGTCCTCTGAGGTCAAGAGGCCTGCACCCTTATCCAGTGAAGAAACTGGTTACGGCACCCTGCCCCGAGGCAGATGGAGAGGTCGGCGTTCACTTACCTAAGGTGAGGGCGTTAACCTTTGGGGTTCTACAGGAGAAGAGAAAGGGAGGAGGAGAGAGGCACCCAATAACCCCAGTTCATCAATCCCATATTTTCTATCTGCAGACATCTTACTCTTCGAGTCAGACATACAGTGCACAGAGGTCCAGCCCAAAGAGCCAACCGTGTGTTACACATCACCTTTGAAGATACGGCATTCACCCAGTCAAGACCGGCGCCTCTGCGGGAATCAGGTGAGCGTTACATTAACCTGCGCTACATAGTATAATTCACATCACCAGCACATCAATCAAACTCTTATTTACCCAACTCTGTTGGTGATATTCCAGACTCAGCTTGGCAGTGAAATCTTCCCCAGACCTTCTGCCTCCTCACAAAGGGTCACCCCATATAAGGATTCTCGAGACTGCAGTTTTTCTAAGGATCATCAAACCAAATAAGGACAGCTTCAGCTTTAGTAAGCTTGCCGGCACTAAACACTGTGTGCCCAGCCTGCCCTCTGCTGCTTCGTCAGTCAGTGGCCAAAGAGGAATGCCCCGCTACTCTGCCTCAAAACCCTTTTCTATAATACCCCTTGTCAATCACGGGCACCTCCCCTTGTCCAGACCTACCCACGTCACAGAATGTTCTCATTGTGCTATCTACATTGCTGAAGAGAAAAATGTTTCATTTTTCTCTTGCGCTTCCTGCTCTGAAACAAAGCCATGTTTTCAGCAGAACAGAGCTTCACATTGTTCAGCTTACTACACAGTGCAGACCCAGGCTGCACATTTAAAGTCAATTTTTCTTCCCATTTTCAGAGCGTTATGCATTTTCATCAGGCTGCATCCATCTTATTTCATGAGATAATTTGCACTAAATGTTATTATGGGAATCTGTTACTTGTTAAATGGGGTTGGGTTAACTAGTATGGTAGATTTAGGTTAGTATTAGATTCAGTGCAGTTCAGTTCGTTGAAGTAAAGTGCAATTTCAAGCATCTGCTCTGTGCATTGGCATCTATTTAATTCTGCCTTAGACTCACACCCTTGAGTCCAGCAATGAGTTTCACACCCTGGACCCAATTTGAAGTTCAAACCCTCGCTAAAATGTGCATGCTGAAATGATGAGTCTAAGGGGGTAATTCATAGAATTCAGCGCACAAGTGGCACACGCGGCTGCGCACAGTGTGCGCGTGCGACAGTCTGCGCCAGCCGCGTGTGCCAAAATCCATTTCCGCGCACAGCGTATTCATGGATTTTAACATCCATTACCAGCCGTGGCGCAGAGTGGCGCAGCAACCCTGCAGCAGTGCCAGTTACGCCCCCAACCCCTCCCCAATTAACAAGGGGGGTCCTGGGAGTCCCTCTGCCAGACATTAGTCCTGGTTGCGAGAGACTTACCCAGAGTCTTTAGCTCACTATCTTTCACAGAAAAGAAATATCCTAAACATATCAGTCCCAGGACCCCCCTTGTCAATTTGCATAATTAAGTAACTTTGGGTCTCACCCTAAATTACTGGGGGAATCCAGACGTGGATTCCTTGCTCACTATTCTTAGAGAGGCACAGCTCCTCCCTACTGATGAGGTCCAACCAGACCGAAACACGTGTCTGGGGATGCTGTTGGTACTCTTGTTCAGAGGAGAATTGCCTAGCATTTCGGTGCTGGACTGCCCCAGGGCAGGACAAAGACTGATATGTTTGGGATATTTCTTCTCTGTGAAAGATAGTGAGCTAAAGACTCTGGGTAAGTCCCTCGTAACCAGAACTAATGTCTGGCAGAGGGACTCCCAGGACCCCCCTTGTCAATTCCCACATTCTCACATGCATGAACTCAATGAGTGAATTACACACATGGAAGTAAATATCAAAATGTATTATGGAGAAAAATAAAGCAATGAAATGAAAGCATAAAAAAATTGCAAACATGAAATGAAAAGCATATCCAAAAGATGAGTACATGAAAAGTATAGCCAATCCAAAGAAATCCAAAAGAAAAATAGTCCAAACTCTCCCTCCACCAAAGCAAGTCCAAAGGAAACGTAAAAAGTAAAATCCATTAATCCATGGTGAAATCCAAAGAAAAAGTTCCAATAAATGCATTGTCCAACTATGTACAATCAATTGTCAAGGGTCCATGAGCCCAACAAAAGAACAGAAACCTATGAAAAAAACTACCTAATACAAAAACTATATACAAATGTGTGGGGCAAAGTCCAAACACCCCAAAATAAAGGAAAATGAAAATGAAACCTAACACTAAAAATTATATACAATGGCGGCGGGCTAGTCCGACGGCTCACTTTCCGATTTCCCGGGTCAGGGCATCATCGAACTCCTGCTCAATGTCCTGGAGGCGATCCTCTTCCATGGCCCCGAGGGTTCGCAGGGATGATGCCATGTTGACCTCCAACTCCCTGCAAATTGCCTTGAGGCACTCGGCCCGCCTCAGTGCCCTCCGCACGGAGTTCTCCGCTCTGACCATTGTGAGACATGCCTCTTCCGCCCGCCGCCGCTCCGCACCTAGGCCTGGCCCAACCGCTGCCACACGGAAGACACTTCCAATCCTGGGTCCTCCTGCCCTCTGGCCGATGCCTGCCCCTCGGATGTTGAAGGCCCTGAGCCATCATGGCTCCCACTTTGTTGCTGCTGCTGCTGTGCCTGCGCCCTGGCTCTTGCTGCCTGCACGCCCTCCTCCAGCTGGGGTGCAGTTTTTGAGGTGGCCATCCCTGCTGGACATCCGACTCCCGGCTGTGGCAGGGATGTGTCCTCCACCAGCCTGGCCACAGGGTCAGAGGTAGCTCCACAGGGTACCCAGGTGATACATGGGTGGGAACATGGCATGGAGGGCGACTGGTGCATAGGGGTTCAGGTGAGGAGGGGGTCGGAAAAAGGTCCAGCATACGGAGGAATCCAGCCCTGGTGACCCGTCCCAGTAGGTCAACGCAGTCAATGAGGCATCCGAGATGACGTGTAGTATCTTCATGAAAACAGTGCAGGTCACCTTGCATGCCCCGCTGACGCAACGCCATCCCAGACAGGGAGGCTCAACTCGTTCCCGGATTGCCACCTCTGCAGGGAGAGGAAGGCCAGTTGTTGTGCGCTCATCCCCTCCCTGAAAATGGAGGCCTGTGCTGCCTCCTGTCCCTGCCCCTGCACTGCACCACTAGCACCAGTGGAATCCCCACCTCCAGACCCCGTGTGTGTTCCTTCCACGGCCTCCTCCTCCACCAAATCCCCCACCAACCTGGATGACTTCATGCCATCTTCCTCCGTCGGACCCTGTGGGGTCTCAGCTGCCCCTTCTGCTGCTGAGGAGTCCACCTCCAACCTCCGCCTCTTGGACATACCCTCGGCAGCTGCTGCCTGGGACGCGGCACCAGACTCCTCACTCCCCGACGAAATGACAACCTGGGAGGGGAGCCGGGCCTTGTGTCTCCGGCTGGTGGTGCGATCCCTGCCGCTTTGCTCCACAGCACCCTCTCCGCCCTCTTCATCAGTTGACGCTGCAGACAGGGAGAGATAGAACACAGACATCAGGGCACTGTACAATGGACTGATACACACATGACAGTTGCACATGAGTGGCAGTGTAAAACTACAGACATGGCAACACACATGACATTTCAACTCACACACATGAGCAAATCAACAGGAATATTGTACCAGGCAGCACCGCTCATACACAAACAACAGCACGAGCAGCCGAAGGTGAGCCTGACGTCACATGAAACACACGGAGTGCACAACACATGCACGCACGCCACCAGACTGACATGCATCTGTACATCTCCACCACTGCAGTGATAATGTCACCATCCATGTCACATCTGGCAATCAGCCTCCTACATGTCAGTGTCACATGCATCCATGTTGCATCACAATTGCACACTTGTCACATACACACACATGCACATGTACACAGTGCAGATACATGCATCAGGAACCCCCTTCCATGTGTGACACCACAAACATCCCACAGTACATACACATAATTTTCACATGTGCACACCCACACATGCATTTGGCCAGCATGCTTGGCTTGCCAACACATACACCATCGATGTGTCTCACACATGAGAGGAATCACATGTGGCTGGTTCACGTCCCTGTACATACGCATCCATACATGGCCCTACAAAGACATATGTTGAACCTGCACACTCCTGGCACACCACAACACGCACAGCATCCAATCAGTAGGCATGTACACTACCGCTCGACTCCAGACAGGTCTGCTTCTCAAGGACCTGGACGTGGAGCGCTGGGCGTATGCATTCCAGGACCCTCATTTGGTGGTTGGACAGGTGGCCCCGGCACCCCTTGGCATCCGCTGCCTTCAAGAGGCGCCGGGCCTTGTCAAGGGTCCTGGACCTGAAGTCCTCCCAGCGCTTCCGGACATGTTGAATGTCGCGGACTGCCACCCCCTCTGCGTTGATGGCAGTCACGATGTTCATCCAGATCCTCTTCCGTCCTTCATTGTCGGCGCGTGAACTTCCAAAGAGGGCATCATACTGCCCCAGGACATGCTCCACCAAGACACCAACTAAACTGGCACTGAAGCTGGTTGCCCTCTGCCTCTCTGGCTGGGGGTTGCCAGTGGTGCCAGATGGTGTAGACATGGCAACCCCAGAGGCAGGTTTGGGTGGGCAACTGGGTCCTGGGGCTGGGCTGTGGAGCGATAGTATCCCAGTCGGGAGTCTTCAGTTCCAGCATGGGTAGTGACAGCAACTCCACCCGTGGCTGACGTGCAGGCACCAAATAGCAGGGCATGTGGGCAGCAGGCAGGCAGGCAGCAGCAGATGGCAGGTGGGAGCATGCTTGGGGCTCTGGGGGACAGGAATATGGCCTTCTGGGCAGGAGCGTTGTCTTCCAAGTGTTGTTGCGTGGCCAGCTTGATACGGAGTGATTTAAAACGTGAAAAAATTGCACATCAGTGTGTCATTCGAGGAAAGGCCCTTAGCGCAAGCGTGTCTGTGATGTTACGCACGCGGGCGTTTCCCTCATGACGTGGGCATAGTGGTTCAGCACGTGAAAAAATTGCATGTCCGCGTGTGAATGCATGTAATCCGAGGAAAGGGCCCATGCGTGTAAGTGACGTGACGCGCGCGTGCATTTCCCTCAGCACGGGTTAAAGGTGAGCGGGGCCAGCAGTTCGCTGTATGTGCCTGTCGTGGAGACCGACGTGTGTTGCTACTTCATGTTGTTTCGCGCGCCATCACAACTTCACAGCGGATCAGGGACGTATATCTTCTTTTGGCAGGGTTATTGGCTACGCATGTTTTTCATCATCACGCTAGTCTGGCGGTGAGTCGCGCACGCTATTTTTACCACTGCGGGTGCCCCTGTGTATCGCACCCATTTTTGAGGTCATAGTAGCCTGCGTGTCCCACGCGTACGCGTTTTTCGTGTTACTTGGTGCCACCGCGTACTGTGGGAGGTTAAGTCCATGCATGTTGGCTGCAGGGTTCCGTGCACAGTTTTACTGCAGTTTTGGGGTGCCTGAGCACTTCAATTTTCCCGTTGAGTACTTGCTGGGTCATGCGTCCTGTGTACATGCTAACTTCCACCAGCCAATCTGCCAGACATATGCTGTGTGGTACATCCTTTGTACTTGATGCAGGGTGTCTCACTTGGACTGTGCAGAGGTCAGATGCCCTGCAGGGACATGAGTGCCCATTTATGCTCCATGTGTATTCCATGCATGCCCCTATGTGTCCTTGACTGGATGATCATTGTAGTACGAGTCCAGGGTGACCTACATTGCATGGCATTTCATCAGCCTTCCCATGGCCACTCTGGCTCAGTCCTGCGTCGCACACATGTTTAGGGTATGACAGTCTGTGTGGGTCACAGGCCTCAGCCTGTTTAATGGCCAATGACTCTGTCCAACTGGTGTAGTGTCTTCTTCACACGTGGGTGTACTCCAGAGGTTGCATCATGTGTCCTGCTTACTGTCCCATCATCATTTGCTATGTTGTCACTTGACTCACATGATGCAGTTGATGCCAGTCAACAATGTCTGTCAATACACAGGTCTATGGTCATCCTTTTGATACCATGCAAGGCATCCCTGCATTTGCACTTGGGGGAGGGGTGGTTTGCTTGTAGCCATTCTACCTATTGAATGCACATTGCACGTAATGCCTGAAGTTGACCTTGCATTGCCTTCACATTTTCAGATACACATCATGAAGATAGTGAGTAACGTACAAATTTGCTGCACTGCATCGACCCACTTCTGAGCAATATGACACCATTCTACATGCCTAATCACAGAAGCCATGTCAAGTTGACCCAGCATGCATGGCAGGTTCTCTTTTGTGTGTGACATGTCTGCTTGATGTGTTTGGTGTCTGTGTGATGCCTGTGTGTGTGTGTGTGTGTTGTGTGCTTCTAACATGTGTAGTGAACTTTTTTCTCTCTACTTTTCAGATGATGACGCAATGGAGCCAGAGGATGGTGTTGTCATGCCAGGCACAGGGTTGTTATCACTACAGCAACCCGGCACAAGTGGGGGTCGTGGGGTGGTAGGCCACAAAAACCCACATGTGCTACAATCCATCTTGTCTCTGGCTGGCAATGAGTCCAGCCCTGATGACCACTCTGACGTCCATGTCGCATTGGATGTGCATCAGGTCCATATGTCAGGGGTGAGTGATTCTGATGTGGGCACTCCCCTGTCCGCGACACCTGCACTGAGGGGTCAGACAGTGTTGGAACCTCCGCCTGTGCTGGATCGGGACACAGGGTCACCCTCTACACCAGTCACTGATGTGCCTGGGACATCACGTCGACGGAGGCATGTAGTCGTGCAGCCGTGGGCGGTGCCAACACAATGAGGACATCCGGTCCTTGGGTCCCGCAGGGGTCAAGCCCAGCAACACAGTCACTGCGTGCAACTGCAGTATACTGAGTGGGAGCAAGACATGACTGCCAATTCTGAACGCCACGAGGCAGCAATGGAGAACATCGCTGTGAGCATGGAGCGTGTGGCCCAATCCATGCTCCCACCTGCTAGGCAGGTGCTTCTCCAGAAGCAGGCGCCATGGCCCGCTCGCTCTGGCTGGGCATGGCGGCCTCAGACAGGGCACGCCAGGCTGAAATGTTGTCTCTGCATCAAGCAATTGCTGCTCACGCAGAGGCACACATGGAGGCACTGAGAGAGGAGTATGCTTCCCACAGATCCACTCTTGGTGTTCTTCTGATGTCCGGAGGGAGCGGTCAGAGGAGAGGTTTGCGCAGCTTGAGCGTACCATCTCGGCTGAGCTACATGCTTGCGGGAGGTGCATCAGTTGTCCAAACAGGCCTTGCAGGAGGAACTCTGTGTTACACGTGCTACCTTGCAAGAGGAAGCACGTGTATCATGGGAGGTTCTGCATGCAGACCTACGTGTGATCGCCACACAGAACCAGGCTCACCCGTCCGGCAGACTTGCTGCCGATGAGGGGCAAGCTGCGGCTAGGCGTGGTCAGGCTCCTATGTCAAGTCCTCCTTTCCAGAAAGAGCCAGACTCGGACGACAATGTATCTCCCACATAGGTCGGGCTGTGCAGGCGTTGAGCCCATGGAGGTTTTTTTTTTCCTCAACATCATCGCATGTGGGTGGGAGCAGCACCCTGTACCTCCCCCCTCCTAGGTGCTCCCACCCACCCCGGGTCATATGTGGCCATTTTTGATTTTTCTTTTAGTTTAGTTAGTTAAGTTTCTATTTGATAGTTAGTTTAATTAGGTAATGTAGGTTTTTCATAGTTAGTATAATTAGTTAATATAGTTTAAAATTGCTTGATCTATTGTGATTTCATGTGACGGTGTCGTGCTTTGTGGCTTTTGAAAGCATCCACTGTCTGTTCCAGCTGGGCCCTTCAAGCTTGTCTTGTGTATGTGTTTGCAGCTTGGGGTCCTGACTCACATATGCCACTCCTGCTTCCCTTATCCATGGGCTCGCAAGGATGGTTCGGTGTAACAGCCTATTACACAAGGGCTTTGGACTGTCATATCTGTGGCATGTCTGCTGCTGTCCTACTTGTGTTATCACCCCTAGTGGGGATAATAGGGGTGTTATTGACCACTGTTCTTCTTTTGCTAGATGGGGGTTTCATGATTCATGTGTACATTATTTGCTATACATTGTGTAGTATGTTTCTTATCTTTACTGTGCATGAGCTTGTTGCAATTCATGCTGTAGATAGTGTGTACCACACTTTGCCTGTGAAAGACGCACTGATGGTGTGTTTTCTGATGTACGTCTATGACATGGTCCAGTCATGAAATGCCTGAAGAGACACACACAGGTGATTTTAAAGCATTAATCATGTGTTTCATGCCCTTTCTGCAGGGGGATGAGCCTCCAGACCACCTTTGCCAGCAGACGTGGCCCATTGGACGTCTGGAAGCTGGACACGTTTGGTGGTGCCGACATGTGCATGTGTGCACAAGCAGAGGCACAGGGATTGCGCTCATACATCCAAAAAAAGCTGATGTGTTTCAAGGGACTCCAGGCAAGGTGAGCAGCACAGGGGGCAACAACACAGCCAACCTTCCACCAGGCCAGTTGCACATGCATGCTTAGCAGCAGCACTGACCGTGAGCTTGGACAAATGTTGGTGTTGAAGCGCACAAAACAGCTGAGATGCGTAGGTGGACAATGGCTAGTTGATGGGAAAGTTGTCTGGGGCACCTGCACATACCCTCCGGTCGACCATGGTCTATTGAGGCCATGTAGCGTTCCAAGACATGCAACGAAACAGCTCACATAGACAGGCAGCGAGGGAGAGGCTCGTGTGCAGTGCATTTCATTTCCATGTAGAATTTGACACATGCACTACCTACTTTATTTCGGTTATGGTGGAACACGACTTGTTCTGAAGTTGTACCTTGCTATATGCGTCTGGCTGCTTATCCAGGGAACATTGCATGTTGTGTGAATCGTGACACATTGGTCTTCCTTTTGCCACGCACCCACTGGCACCTGACTTACTGCATTGACTGTGTATGAACCATCACGGGGGAATGTTACGTATGGGTACGAAGCACCACACCAGATTGTTTGTTTGTAGAATAGTTTGTTACTTTGGGGCATATATGGTGGTGTGTTTGTGTGTTATGGGCACGCACAGATTACTAACTGTGGCTCTTTTTGCAGCATTGTACTGCTCCTGTTACCAGACCGGAGAGTGCACAGGCAGGAGGCCCGCACTCACCCCAGAGATAAGTTTCTCTTTGACTTCCATTTGAGTAATTTGGTACTATGTGCATGATAAACAAGTTTGGTCTAATTGTGTATGTGTTAATGTGAGTAGTACAGTTTTGTGCATTCCCTACTTTCCCATTTCAATCCTACTCCCCTCTCCTGCCCCTCATTCTGGTTATCCAGTATACCAATGCCTGTGCCGACTACAAATCCCTGACCCTCCTTCCCCACCAGGGTCTCAGAGGCCTGTGTGAGTTTGACCTTGCAGGCACCCAGACCACGGTGGGGGTGGTTGGTTCGTGCAACTCCTGCGCCTGTACACATGAGCTGTGACAGTACACATCAGTTCGTGGTGCATCATTCTATGTTATGTACCACACATGGTACACATCCTGTTGTGACATTGTTTTACTGTGCTATCTTGGTTGTTACATCATTGTGGTAGTATTTGGGCTTTGTGACGTACTGCTACTTCAAGTCATCTACTGGAGGCTCTTCTGGTTTGTTTTGCTGCCTGCAGGCTTTTTGCTTGGCTTCTGTGTTGGCCTGCTTTGAGTTCTCTTTGATTTTGTGTTTTTGCAAGTCAAGGTGGCCTCTGAGGGTGCTGGACACTTTTTACACACAAGGTGGAAGATGGTGACAAAGGGGAAGGGTGATCCTGTGGCCAGGTGAACTTCAAGGATGAAGTGATTTGTGAGGGAGGGGGGTATTTTGTTGTTGACAGTTGCCTTGCCCTACAGTGTGATGGGCACCCTGACATTGTAATTGTGGTATCCTATCTACATGATGTATTCTGCTGATCAATGCCTGTTCATGTGTTGTGTTTACCTTTCAGGTATGAGGGTATAGTTGTGGTTTGACATGCTGGGGTGTACACATGGTCAATGTTCACATGTGATGTGTAGAGGACACTGATGGTCACTTGATTGCCATGCATGTATTGAGTGCATGTCCCTACTGACACACACACTCGCACTATAATCCACAACATGTACACCCACCCTTCCATGTCCACATGTACACTCAGTTTGCCTTCTTGGGCCCACTGTGTCCCTGCAGCACATGATCTATGACCATTTGTGGATCCTGTACATGCGTAATTTGCTTTTTGATGTAGTTTGTCATTTTGATGTGATGCTCAGGGTGTGCTTCACACACAATGGCTGGTCACTGTGCTGTATGCTGAGCAGTGTGTTGCACGAGATGGACACAGCACACAGAATCTGCAGTGTTGATTTTGCAATGCACAATTTGCATGAAACAGGAATTCATTGTTATGTTACAACTACAACTGTTGGAATGTATATAGGTATGACTTATTTTGGGTGGGAGGTTGTTGGTCAGTCATTTCATCTGATTCCATGTCAGGCATCATTGTCTGATGCCACTTTACATTTTTCACATGTTAATGTGTACCTTATTGGTACTGTGTTGGTGTTTTGCTATTGCTTGCGATGTCATGTTGTGGTTTGGGAGGGTTTGGGTGACATACCAGTGATGGTCATGGCCTGTTTTGCAGGTCTGTGTGATTCACACCTTGCATGTGTGCCTTTTGGTCACACAGGATTGCTTATGTTTAAGTAGCTACGGATGCACACAATGTGGCACTTCCATGACAACATTCTCAGGGTGGTAAGGTTGTGACAGTTGACTGTCTCTTTGTCATCATCGATTGTCACCTGGTATGTGCCAGGCCTGTGTGCACTCCGCAGGGTTGGGAGTTTAGATGAAAAATGTGGCCACAAGCTGGGTCCGGGCTGCCTCGCCACGTGACCTATCCCCTCCCATGGGCAGCGCCTGTGCCTGTGGTTGGGGATGTGGGGGCACCACCATGTCCACCGGTATGCCCTGCCGTGTTGCAACATTGTGCAGGCCACATGCTGCCACAATGATCCTGCACACTACTGGGGTGCATAGAGTAGCTGCCCGCCACAGCGGTCAAGGGAGCGGAAGCATGACTTGAGCACTCCGAATGTGCACACCACTATGGCCCTGGTTGCAATATGGGCCGCGTTGAATCTTACCTGGCGTGGTGTGGTGGGGTTCCGGATTGGCGTCATCATGTGGTTGCTCAGAGAGTAGGCACTGTCCCCTGGAGAGGTGATCATGGTTGTGATTATTGGGGTTTGTGTATTTGTGTGTCTGTGACATGCATGCATGTGCACGGGCATCTGTACTCACCTAGGAGCCATGTGTCACCATGCTGCCCAGCTTCCAGGGCCCGGCTCAGGGTGGACATTCTGTATATGAAACTGTCATGGGTGGAGCCAGAGTAGTTTGCATAGACAGAGGTGATGATTCCCTTTGCATCACATACCACCTGCACGTTGATGGAATGCCAGTGCTTACGGTTTAGGTAGATGTGCTCAGTGGCCCGAGGTGGACGTAGGGCCACATGGGTGCAATCTATGGCACCGAGCACTTTGGGGAAGTGTGCCACCCTGTAAAAGTCCTGGACAATGGGCTGCCTTTCTGCGGGTGTTCTGGGCATGTATATGTGCCTGCGGACTGAGGGGCGCGCTGTAATGATTGCCAAGACCTGGTGTAGGCAGTGTGACTGTGTGGCCTGTGAGACGCCCCCCACTATGGCAGTAGTCTGCGGAAATGACCCAGTGGCCAAAAAATGCAGGACATTGAGCACCTTCTCCAAGGGGCTCAATGCTTGGGAGCAGAGGGTGGGGGATGTAAGGTCATCTTCCCACTCCCTGACCAAGTCTAGGATGATACAAGTTGGAAACCTATACCTGCCGGAGACTTGGTCATCAGGCATCCCAAAAAGGCTTGTCCGGGGTGAAAAAATGCAGGCCCTGGCTATTCTCCTCCTCCTGCGGTGTCCCACGATCAGTGCTGTGACAAATGAGGCATTCATTGTAGCTGTATTTACGTGTTTGTTGTTTGCGCACACTTTTATACTGTGCGAGGGGACGCTTCCTCCTGCCTTCATGTGGCGGACACCTATGCGCGTCTTTTGCCGTGCCCGGGTTTCCCGTATTCGAATACAGGTTGTTCGCGTGCGTGTGTTCCGTGTAGTTCCCTGCAGTACTTCCCTAGTTACGCCTTCTTTTTCATGCGTTGTTCCCCATTCTGCATGTTACGCCCCATGTCCCGCCCCCTTTTTGGTGTGTGCGCGGACGTTGTGCGCTTTCTCTGTGCACGTCGCGCACGGTGTTCGGGATGTTGCAATGACGTGTGAGCCCGCGTGCGCCACGCACGGGTTTCACGCACATTTCGGGTAAAACACGCACAGGGACTTCCATGAATAGCACGCGTGCGCTTCATTTTTCACGCTAGCACCTGCTTGTGCCACTTTTTTCGGCGCACGTTTGTTCCATGTATCGGCCCCTTAATGTTTAAATACAGAGTCCATAATCCTACAAACACTATGCCACTTTGCTGGAATCCGTACATAAAGACGAAAAACAAACAAATGGGAGATTTGACTGTATTTCGACCAAGTCCCCCATTCAGTGGCATTACAGCGGCCAGGGCAGTGGGGGCTGTGGGTGAAGAAAAGAGGACACTGCAGCGCCGGTTCCCATCCACGCAAGTGAAGGGAACCAGCGTTGCAAAGGGATGCAGGACATGGAGGCACACAAGGAGGTGTGCCGCCCCCAGGTAAGTAAGGAAGTGGGGGGAAGGGTTGTCCAAAATGTCAAGAGGAGAGAAATCCAAAAGTTATAAAGACATTATGGATTCATTAATTTCTCGGTAATCCCACTGTGCCATTGACTATCATTATCTTGCTTGCTCCTTTACTCATTCACGCGCTCTACCATGGATTACCCAAACTATCCATCAACTGAAGGTATCCCTGTGCCACTCTCAGCTAGACTGCTGGTGTAAATATCACTCCCCCACTCCACATGCTCTTTACAAAGACTCTCTCTCTCTGACCTCACTACCACTCTTGACTCTGACAAATTATCCTGCTACACTGAGCTCATATCATTTCTTCACTCCCAAGGACCCTGCAGGCTATGCGTTTTACTCCTAAAAATTACCCCCTATACTCCTCTCTCTCACCTGATGACTTTGGCACCGACGTCTCCAAAATCACAGATATGTGATGCCTTATTAGCCCTTTATCTCTCCCTACTCCTTCTCCCTATCTCTCATAACTCCCTCTGTCTCTTCTCTAGTCCAACTCTGCCACACTTCCACCACTTAACATATATTGATTCTCTGCTCAGCTAACCAATCATGTGCAGCTATTGACAATTTTGCCAGTCAAAAACTGAAACAGCTTCCACATATCACACCTTTATTCTCTCTTCAACTTCTCTCTGCACTGGCATTTTTCCTGCTTGCTCTATATTATCCACCATCATCCCCATTCTTAATAAACCCACTGCTGACCCCAACAATCCCTCCTACTACTGACCAATATTTTCTTCGGCTCATCATTAAAAAATCCTTAAACAAATCACCTTCAACTGCATTGTCAGTTACCTCTAGTATCACTCTCTTTGCAAACTCTTACCACCTGAATTAAGGAAAAAACTCTCCCCAGAAATAGAGCTCACCCTTGTTTTCAGCTTTCGAACTACAGCTCACCACTCCCACCTCTCCTCCATTCCTATCCTAGTCTCTCTGTAGCTTCCATACTGTGGATCATCCCTCCCTCCTCCAAAACCTCGCCTCTCTGGGCTTCAACGGCCCTGTATTCAGCTGGGTTGCCTTTTATTTCTTCAAGTACTCATTTTCCATTTCCTGGAATACAAACACCTCCTTCTCCACACCCCTTTTGGTGGATTCTCCCAAGGGGATGTCCTTGGCTTATAGTCTACACCACCACCTTGGTAAAGCTCATCTCCTCATTTGTCTTTCACTACTACCTCTTTGCCAATGACAACCCGATCTTCTTTTCCTTTCCATCCTTCACCTCTGCCATCTCTCAAAACATCACCATCCGCCTCTCAACTATTCATCACTGCATGGCATTATGTTGCCTGAGGCTGAGCTCTTCCGACCTGAACTTATGTGTCTCTGATCCTCCAATGCTAAGACCGCACTCCCATCTCCTTTCATCCAAATATACTCACTTCTTTATCGATGGCTTGCAACCTTGAGGTGCACTTTCACAGGGACCTTAAAATTCATTGGTATACTATGGCCACTGTAACATGTGAAAGAGTTGATCCTCTTACATTAGAAAAATATCCTCCCATCTCACCCAACACTCATTGAAAACACAAATACCCATTTTTATGTGCAGTAAACTTGATTACTGCTCAAGCATAGACCTTGGTTTCTCCCTCTACTCTTTCTCTCCCATTCAAAAAGCCCTGGACGTCGCTATGTGCACCCTTACCCTGATACCCCCCTACTATGGTGGTTGTCTATCGATTTCAAATGGCTTCCTCTTTAAATTCCACCTTCCCTGTACCCTCTCCCATTTCTGCTCCTGTTCCTTATATGCCCCCACTCGACTTGAATGCCCTATCCCTAGGCATCAAACCTATGCACTCGCTTAAATGGTTTCAAAAGAGACTCGAGGTTGACATTAATTCCTGTGAAGAACATGCCCCAAACTTGCCAACTGATTCCAGTCCATCCAACCAACACCAGCCTACTCTTATGCTCAGCTGGAAATATGCGAATATGTATAATAGTATATATTGTGGCACTGGGCCTTCACTAAAACACTTTTATTAGCTGTTTTCTAGTCTAAGTCCCAGGTTTGTGCATCACCTTACCTGCCCCCTGCCATCAACCGGCTACTCATTCCTAAGTAATTTCAATATATTATAAAGGCAACTTATTCTGGTACAGCCTCTGTGTCCTGTATTGTTTCCTATGCAAGTAATCTCTTGGCAAAATGATAGCCCAACCATCAATAAATACAAATGCAATTACTAATACAGAGGTACTCTGCCTTTCCTCTCCTTCCCCCAGAAGCTCATGGTATCCCAAGCTCTGGTTCTCTGTAGCTTGGAATATTGTAACAGCCTCTTTCTAAATCTACCTGCCTCTACTATCCGTCCTCTGCAACTAATCCAGAACAGGAATGCGAGACTTGTCCTTGGCCTCAACCCCTGGGATCGTATCTCCCCAGCTCTGAAATCTCTCCACTGGCTCCCAGTGGATGCAAGGATTAAATTCAAAACCATCTGCATTGTCCACAAGGCTTTCTGGGGCCTGGGTCCAAAATACCTTCAGCGATCCCTCTGCAAATACCTCCCCTCTCGAGCTCTTCGCTCCTCTACCTTCAACTCCCTCAGGGTCAGTCGTTTTTCAAAGAAACGATCTGGGGTAGATCTCTGTCTTCAGTTGGGGCCTCCCTCTGGAACAGCCTCCCTGCCACTCTAAAACTTGAGGAGAACCATCTCTGGTTCCAGAAGCACCTCAAGACCTTCCTCTTTTCTTCTGCCTTTGTTCCTCCTCTCCCCTGCTGATCTGTTCTCTCTTGGCACTGTGCACCTAGCCACCCTCTGTCCTTCGGGCCCAGGTACCTGCTCACCCTGCCACCCTCCCGCACTGCCTCCGGGCCACCCTTGCACTGGGGTCCGTATCTCTACCCTGCGCCGGAAGTCGAACACGAGAGGAAAGACAGACACAGCTTATGAGTAAGAAGACAAAGAGTTTGTCAGAGTGAAAAAAACTATTGATGAATAGAATGGCTGCAAGTTGAAAAATAATACATGCAGAGGAGGTAAATTGAACCACTTGATGATCTATCCCATGGGATTGTGAAATGAAGAACTTTTCCTGAAAGAATTAAGCCTGTAACGTTCTGCCTAAAATCAAAAAACCTAAAAATCTAGATATGACTATTTGGAGTGGTGTTACTCACCCTACTTGGTGCTAATGGGAACAAGAAAACCCCCCATATTTTGTCCTGACGAAGGTTGCGAGAATAAAGGGGCAAAGAGTGTTGACGTCCTGAAAGACAACCGAAACAAGTGTAGACGTATGTCTGCGTGATTAGGAGCACATAGACGGAACCATCAGACTATTGGGTGGAGCACTTTTTTCATTGTGCAAATAAAATCTGAGGCTGACTAATAGGAGGCCATAAACATATATGCCATTGATCTGGTAGAAAAATAAGAAAAAAGAAAAAATTGGAATGAATGGTAGGAGTGAATCAGTTTGAGTTGAATATGTAGACAATTGTTTGTTTAAATGTTTTTAAAAGTATTTTATACATTTTTTGATATGAAAATAAAAGTTTTGGAACTGAATATTTAGCATTTATTGGTATTTATAAATAGATAAATGTATTAAGTGGCTATTCCCTGTTCCGTTGGTCCAATTTATGTTTACTAATATATGACGCCTGGAGGACATGGGACTTAAATCAGGCACCCCTTTTGTTTAAAAGTGTATCTGTACCCATACAGCCACCCCTTTTTCTTCTTGCACTTATCAGACCTACCCTGTCTGCTGCCTTAAACCTAGCACTTGCAAATTGCTGGCTGCATTATCACTGTTTGTTGCCTTTATTATTTATTTATTGTTATTTATCTGTTTCTCCTCTTCTTCGCACTTTCCACTTCTCCCTCCTTCCATGCACTTTCCCCCTCCTCCTCTCCCATGCACTTGCGCGTTCTCAATGTCACTGGGCCTAGTAAGATCGCTGTTTTGTTCTCCCCTGTTCCCCTCCCTTGCCTTGTCGCGCTCTGAAACACTTGTGTACGAGCGCGATAGAAATAAAATATCAATCAATCAATAATACATATGAAAAGGGAGGCAAGGGGTCTTCAAGGGTGTCTCCACTATGGACACAATAATTCCAGTTTACTTTTAGCTGTTTCGAGATGTGATAGTATTCATATGAAAAGAAAGATTGGGCCCTAGATCCTAGTCTCCACTTGCACTTCACTCTATTAGTTTTAAACTTTTTTCTATGAGTTATTTGTATTGTCCCTTTCTACTGGTGCCTAGATCTACCCAGCTGCATGGTCACAGGTTGCTAGAGATGCTGCCCACACATCTTCATGGATTTGTTCAAATCGATTCAGAAATAGGTTTGCTATTGCTGGAGCGTAGGTTGCCACCATTGCTATGCCTCTCTTCTATCTATAAAAGTCCCATCAAACAAGAAAATGTTGTTGGTTAAAGAGAATTTGAGAATGGTCATGATAAGGTGGGAGTAATGGAATGCCGAGGTTTGAGCAAAAGCATGGTCATTTACCTCAAGGGCTTGTGTGTGTTCAATAGCATTATAGAGGGCTTTGACATCCAGTGTCACAAGGTAAAGCCCTGGTTGCCATTCCACTTCCTGCAACAGTGCTAGTGCATGCATGGTGTCATGCAAGTAGGTGGGAATTTTGGTCACCTCCTTTTGAATGCTATTGTTCACATATTTAGCCATCGGTTCTGTGATACATCCGATGGCACTGACAATCTGTCTTCCTTCAGGGATCTTAAGGTATGGTTTATGTACTTTCGGAAGAAAGTATATTGTCTGTGTTGTAGGGTGGGTTAGTCTTCAAATATTTATACTCATCGTCCGTCAGTTGCCCTCTTTTATGCCATTTTGTCACCAGTTCTCTCTCCATTTGTTTAATCGTGGTGGTTTCATTAGATGGCAGTGTTTAATAGCAGCCTGGGGATTTGAGGTGGTTGTGCGCCATTTCAATGTAGTCAACTTGGTTTATGATGACTATATTTCCTCCCTTGTCGGCCTCTTTGATGATAATGTCCTGGTTGTTCTTCATTGTTCTTAGTGCTTGTAGTTCCTGTGTACTTACTGAGGTTCATGTGTCCTTTCTTTTTTTTCTTATATACCAGTTCACCAGTTGTGTAAATTCTGAGTTACCACCTTGGCAAAGATGTCAAAGGAGTTATCACCTTGGAAGTTCAGGGTGAAGGCAGATTTTTTCCTTAGTTCTGTATAGTTTAGAGAGCACTACTCAATATCAAGTTCCACCATTAGCGTGGTTTGAGACAGTTCTTCTGCTGATGTTCTGCCTGTCAATTTTACGGATGTATGGGTTTGCTGTAAGTTATTGTTATCTCACTGATTGTTGGTTTGATGGCAGGTTCTTTCCAATTCCATTGTACCTTTTTGGCAAAGAATGTTTTTATTTTGAGCTTCCTTGTGAATTTAAAGAGCTCTATATGGGCATTGGTGTGATTGGGAGTACTCGTGGGGGCAAATTAAAATTTTTGTTGAGCATGTGGGTTTCAACTTCTGTAAGGGTGAGATTTGATAGACAGAAGAGAGGCATAGCAATGGGAGCAACATACACTCTCGTTATAGCGAACCTATTTATGAACAGATTTGAGCCAATTCATGCCTTCAGTAATCAGGACATCAGCCCTTACATTGTGAAGTGGTACAGATTCATAGATGACATTTTAATGATTTGGTCTGGTACCACCAACCAACTCGATGAGTACAAAGGATACCTCAACACCAACAGCTTCGGTATCGAGTTAACAGGAACACACATTGACTTCCTAGACATCAGGATCTCGATAGCCCTGGATGGCACACAGACAAGAACCTACAGAAGTGAACTCTGTCCTATTCTCAACAAGCTGTCACAAAAGGACAGTAATAGAGAATATCCCCAAGGGTGAATTTATTCATGCAAAAAGGAATTGCAGCACTACTGAAACTTACCTTGAACTTACTAAGGGGTCGATCTTCTCGCCCTGGCTTTTCAACCAATACCTGGCAACTCTCGCCCACTGCATTGTCATTTTCTGCTCACATTTCCAGTGCTATGCTGACGACACTCAACTCATTTTCAGGCTGCCCCCGGCCACCTCCTCTCCCATCTCCGATTGCCTAACTGCCATTCAAGATTGGTGTGCCGCCAATGATCTTTGTCTGAATACCAGCAAGACAGAGATCCCGCTCATCGGCACACCTTCACCACCTTTCCCCCTCACTCTCTGGCCGGCCTCCCTTAGCCCACCTCCTACCCCGACCTGCGAGGCTAAGAACCTTGGGGTCATCTTTGACTCCACACTTTCCTTCTCCGCCCACATCTCTGATGACTCTAAAAAGTCAAACTTCCTACTGCACTTGCTCAGAGGTACTCTGCCTTTCCTCACCTTTCTTCAGAAGCTCACTGTCTCCCAAGCTCTGTTTCTCTCTAGGTTGAACTTTTGTAACAGCCTCTTTCTAAATCGACTTGCCTCTACTCTCCATCCTCTGCAACTGATCCAGAACAGAACTGCGAGACTTGTCCTTGGTCTCAAGCCCTGGGATCATATGTCTCCAGCTCTGAAATCTCTCACTCGGCTCCCAGTGGATGCAAGGCTTACATTCAAAATCCTCTACATTGTCCACAAGGCTTTCTGGGGCCTGGGTCCAAAATACTTTCAGCTATCCCTCTGCAAATAACTCCCCTCTTGAGCTCTCCTCTCCTCTACCTCGAACTACCTCAGGGTCAGTTGTTTTTCAAAGAAACAAGCTGGGGGTAGGTCTGTCTTCAGTTGGGGCCTCCCTCTGGAACAGCCTCCCTGCCACTCTAAAACTTGAGGAGAACCATCTCTGGTTCCAGAAGCACCTCAAGACCTTCCTCTTTTCTTCTGCCTTCGTTCCTCCTCTCCCCTGCTGATCTGTTCTCTCTTGGCACTGTGCACCTAGCCACCCTCTGTCCTTCGGGCCCAGGTACCTGCTCACCCTGCCACCCTCCCGCACTGCCTCCGGGCCACCCTTGCACTGGGGTCTGTATCTCTACCCTGCGCCGGAAGTCGAACACGAGAGGATACGCAGACACAGCTTATGAGTAAGAAGACAAAGAGTTTGTCAGAGTGAAAAAAACTATTGATGAATATAATGGCTGCAAGTTGAAAAATAATACATGCAGAGGAGGTAAATTGAACCACTTGATGATCTATCCTATGGGATTGTGAAATGAAGAACTTTTCCTGAAAGAATTAAGCCTGTAACGTTCTGCCTAAAATCAAAAAACCTAAAAATCTAGATATGACTATTTGGAGTGGTGTTACTCACCCTACTTGGTGCTAATGGGAACAAGAAAACCCCCCATATTTTGTCCTGACGAAGGTTGCGAGAATAAAGGGGCGAAGAGTGTTGACGTCCTGAAAGACAACCGAAACACGTGTAGACGTATGTCTGCGTGATTAGGAGCACATAGACGAAACCATCAGACTATTGGATGGAGCACTTTTTTCATTGTGCAAATAAAATCTGAGGCTGACTAATAGGAGGCCATAAAAATATATGCCATTGATCTGGTAGAAAAATAAGAAAAAAGAAAAAATTGGAATGAATGGTAGGAGTGAATCATTTTGAGTTGAATATGTAGATAATTGTTTGTTTAAATGTTTTAAAAAGTATTGTATACATTTTTTGATATGAAAATAAAAGTTTTGGAACTGAATATTTAGCATTTATTGGTATTTATAAATAGATAAATGTGTTGAGTGGCATTTCCTGTTCCGTTGGTCCAATTTATGTTTACTAATATATGACGCCTGGAGGACATGGGACTTAAATCAGGCACCCCTTTTGTTTAAAAGTGTATCTGTACCCATACAGCCACCCCTTTTTCTTCTTGCACTTATCAGACCTACCCTGTCTGCTGCCTTAAACCTAGCACTTGCAAATTGCTGGCTGCATTATCACTGTTTGTTGCCTTTATTATTTATTTATTGTTATTTATCTGTTTCTCCTCTGCTTCGCACTTTCCACTTCACCCTCCTTCCATGCACTTTCCCCCTCCTCCTCTCCCATCCACTTGCACGTTCTCAATGTCACTGGGCCTAGTAAGATCGCTGTTTTGTTCTCCCGTGTTCCCCTCCCTTGCCTTGTCGCGCTCTGAAACACTTGTGTACGAGCGCGATAGAAATAAAATATCAATCAATCAATAATACATATGAAAAGGGAGGCAAGGGGTCTTCAAGGGTGTCTCCACTATGGACACAATAATTCCAGTTTACTTTTAGCTGTTTTGAGATGTGATAGTATTCCTATGAAAAGAAAGATTGGACCCTAGATCCTAGTCTCCACTTGCACTTCACTCTATTAGTTTAAAACTTTTTTCTATGAGTTATTTGTATTGTCCCTTTCTACTGGTGCCTAGATCTACCCAGCTGCATGGTCACAGGTTGATAGAGATGCTGCCCACACATCTTCTTAGGAATGAAGCTAGTCTATAGTCCAATACCTTGCGCTGGTTTTAGATTGATTTCATATCTCCACATATGGTTTGACTTCAGTGAGGTTTATTTTGTATCACAATGGTCAGCCGACCCGTGTGTCGAGCCCTCTGGGTCCTTTTAAGGTTAGTAAATTTACAGACATCTGTATATGTGGGAAGGTGACATATAGTGAAAGTGACAAGGAGTAGGCATTTTTGCAGTACATTCATTTCTGTTCCATTGGTTAATATTTACATATTGCACATGTTTATCACATACATTAACATAATATAAACACATTTTTAGCATATATATGGGTCAATTGATAACATGAAAGTAAGATAACAGTAACATGGGAAGGAAAGGGAGGGAAGGGGGTGAAGTCTTGGTGTTAGTTCACCTGTAGTCTAGGTTGTCACTTAATACAAATTCTGCCTATTTCAGGCGCATTAGGTTGTATTTGTTAGGTTTCGGCCCTACCTAAGGTTTGTTTGTTTTATGCGACATATTTAAAGTGTAGCAAGTCGGGATGTTTGTGAAAGCCGGTTGGGCCGTTTGCTGTGGAGAAAACTGGATCGAGTTTAGAAAATTCTGTCCACCAGTGCAATTGCTTAGTGCATGGCCGGGTGAATAAATATTGGTGTCTGATATTGGGGGGCCGATTCATGGAACAAACGTGTGCCGAAAATCCATGCGCAAGGGGGCGCAATCGTGAGAAACGCAGCGCACGCGCACGCGTGCGATACAAGGAAGACGCTGCGCGTGTTTCCCGCTGTCCGTGTGCCCAATCCAGCAATGGCGCACGCAGGCATACACAGCGTGCGCTACGCGCACAGCAAAAGCGCACATAGCGCGGCGCACACAACCAAAGTGGGCGGAACAGTGGGCGTAACACGCGGAATGGGGAACAACGCGTGAAAAAGAAGGCGTAAGTGGGGAAGTACTGCAGGGAACTACACGGAACGCCCACACGCACGCGAACAACCTGTATTCATGGATCCGAATACGGGAAACCCGCGCACGGCAAAAGACGCACACTGGCGTCAATGCGTCCGCCACACGAAGGCAGGCGGAAGCGTCCCCGCGCACAGTACAAAAGTGCGCGCAAACAACAAACATGTATATACAGCTACGATGAATGCCCCATTTGTCGCAGCACTGATCGTGGGACACCGCAGGAGGAGGAGAATAGCAAGGGCACGCATTTTTGCACCACGGAAAAGTCTTTTTGGGATGCCTGACGACCAGGTCTATGGCAGGTATAGGTTTCCACCCCACATCATCCTAGACCTGGTCAGGGAGTGGGAAGATGACCTTACATCCCCCACCCTTTGCTCCCAAGCATTGAGCCCCTTGGAGAAGGTGCTCAATGTCCTGTTTTTTGGCCACTGGGTCATTTCAGCGGACTAATGCCATAGTGGGGGGGGTCTCACAGGCCACGCAGTCCCGCTGCCTACACCAGGTACTGGCAATCATGACAGTGCGCCCCTCGGTCCGCAGGCACATATACATGCCCAGAACACCCGCAGAAAGGCAGGCCGTTGTCCTGGATTTTTTCTGGGTTGGCACACTTCCCCAAAGTGCTCGGTGCCATAGATTGCACCCATGTGGCCCTACGTCCACCTAGGGCCACTGAGCACATCTACCAAAACCGCAAGCACTGGCATTCCATCAATGTACAGTTGGTATGCGATGCAAAGGGAATCATCACCTCTGTCTATGCAAACTACCCTGGTTCCACCCATGACAGTTTCATATACAGAATGTCCGCCCTGAGCCGGGCCCTGGAAGCTGGGCAGCATGGCGACACATGGCTCCTAGGTGAGTACAAATGCCCTTGCACATGCATGCAAGTCACACACAGACAAATACCCAAACCCTAATAATCTCAACTATTATCACCTCCCCAGGGGACAGTGCCTACCCTCTGAGCAACCACATGATGACGCCATTCCGGAACCCCACCACACCACCCCAGGTAAGATACAACGCCGCCCATATTGCAACCAGGGCCATAGTGGAGCACACATTCGAAGTGCTCAAGTCACGTTTCCGCTCCCTTGACCGCTCTGGCGGGCAACTACTCTATGCACCACCAGTAGTGTGCAGGATCATTGTGGCAGCATGTGTCCTGCACAATGTTGCAACACGGCAGGGCGTCCCTGTGGACATGGTGGTGCCCCCACATCCCCAACCACAGGCACATGCGCTGCCCATGGGAGGGGACAGGGCACGTGGCGAAGAAGCCCGGACCCAGCTTGTGGCCACATTTTTCACCTAAACTCCCACCCCTGCGGAGTGCACAGGCCTGGCACATACCAGGTGACAATCGATGATGACAAAGAGACAGTCAACTGTCACAACCCTACCACCCTGAGATAGTTGCCATGGAAGTGCCACATCGTCTGCATCCCTAGTTACTTACACACAAGCTATCCTGTGTGACCAAAAGGCACACATATGACATATGACATGATATGGCCTATACACAAGTATTTCAAGGTGCAATGAGGCAGGGAGGGGGGAACAAGGGAAGACAGACAACGGTACTACTAGGCCAGGTGTCATTTAGATTGTGCAAGTGCAGGGGTAGGGGGAAAGGAAAAGTGCAAGGGGAAGGGGAGGGGGGAGTGCAGTACAGGGGAAGTAGACCAAAAAACAAATACATAGGTCAGCTGGTGGCAACTGCAAAGATAAGTGCAGAAAGTGCTGGGAAGGGGGGGCTGTAGGGCTAGAGAGACAGTACCGCAGTGCAGGGGTTGCCAGGGAGGCAGTGCAAGTGGAGTGTGGCTGGGCCAGGGACCGAGGTCATTGAGAGTGGCCCAGTTGCAGATCCAGTGCAGTTCCAGTGAAGAATTCCGCAAGGGAGAGGCAGAGAGAAAGCAGAAGCAAAGAGGAAGGTCTTGAGGTTCTTCCCGAACCGGAGATGGTTCCCCTCAAGTTCAAGTGAGACAGGAAGGCTGTTCCAGAGGGAGGGCTCTGCCGTGGAGAGAGATCTACCCCCAGCTAGTTGCTCTGAGAAGCAGATGACCCTGACATGCAAGGTGCGCATCACACACACCTGCAAAACAGGCCATGGCCATCACTGTTATGTCACTCAAGCCCTCCCAAACCACAACATGACATGGCAAGCAATACCCATACACCAACACAGTAACAATAAGGTACACATTGCCATGTCCAAAATGTACAGTGGCATCAGACAATGATGCCTGACCTGGAATCAGATGAAATGACAGACCAACAACCTCCCACCCAAAATAAGTCATTTCCAAATGCATTACAAGAGTTGTAGACATAACATAACAATGAATGCCTGTCTACATGCACATTGTGCATTGCAAAATCAACACTGCAGCTTCTGTGTGCTGTGTCCTACTCCTGCAACACACTGCTCAGCGCACAGCACAGTGAACAGCCGTTGTGTGTGATGCACACCCTGAGCATCACATCTAAGCGACAGGCCACATCAAAAAGCAAATTAGGCATGTACAGGATCCATAATTGGTCACAGAACATGTGTTGCAGGGACACAGTGGCCACCAGAAGGCAAACAGTGTACATGTGGATATGCAAGGGTGGGAGTATATGTAGTGCATCAGAGTGCAAGTGTGTGGGTCTGCAAGGACATGCACTCAACATATGCATGTGCACTCAAGTGACCATCAGTGTTCTATACACATCACATGTGAACATTCACCATGTGTACACCCCAGCATGTCAAACCACAACTATCCCCTCGCACCTGAAAGGTAAACACAACACATGAACAGGCATTGATCAGCAGAACACAACATGTACATAGGATACCACCATTACAATGTCAGAGTTCCCATCACGCTGCAGGGCAAGGCAACTATCAACAACAACCCCCCCCCCCCTCCCTCACAAATGACCATGACCGACTGAACAACTGCACCTGGGTCATGGAGCCTTCAACCCTCAATTCCACCTGGCCACAGGATCACCTTTACCCTTCGTCACCATCTCCCACCTTGTGTGTAAAAAGGTGCCTGCACCCTCAGAATCCACACTCATTTCCAAAATCACAAAATCAAAGGCAAAAAAACGAACCAGAACACCCTCCAGTAGATGACTTGACGTAGCAGTACCTCACAAAGGCCAAGTACTACCACAATGATGCAACAACCAAGGTAGCACATTAAAACAATGTCACAACAGGATGTGAACCATGTGTGGTACATAACATAGGATGATGCACCATGAACGGATGTGTACTGTCACAGGTCCCGTGTACAGGCGCGGGAGTGTCACGAAACAACCACCCCCACCGTGTCCCGGGTGCCTGTAAGGTCAAACTCACACAGGCCCCTGAGACCCTGGTGGGAAAGGAGGTTCAGGTATATGCAGTCGGGACAGGTGTTGGCACACTGGATAACTGGAATGAGTGGCAGGAGAGGGGAGGAGGAATGACACATGAAAGTAGGGAATGCACGAAAATGTACTACCTGCATGAACACATACACAATCCAAACAAACTTGGACATCATTGTCATGGCCTTCTGTAGTCCAGGCTTAGGAGTGGTACGAACCAACCACCCCCTCTAGGGTTTTGGCGCCTGCAAGTTCGGGGCTTACACAGGCATCCGCAACCCCAGCGGGGAAAGAGGGTTAGGGAACGTTGCTTGGATAGGTACGGGAAGCAGGAACACCCGGTAGAGGGTACAGGGTTCACAATTGCATAGGATTCCGGGTGATTAGGGGGAAAAAAACATACCAAATTGAATCACACATACATCCATGCGTTAGTGCACACCCCAGCAAGCATATGCAGAGCAGTTTGAAAGAAAAGCAACAAGACACTTAGCTCTGGTTTTGAGTGCTGGCCTCCTGCCTGCACACTCTCAGGTCTGGTTACAGGAGCACTGCAATGCTGCAAAGAGAGCCACAGTCAACAACCTGTACGTGCCAATTACACAAAAACACACCACCAAACATGCCCCATAGCAACAAACTACTCTACAAACAGACAATCTGGTGTAGATGCTTCATACCCATATATAACAATACCCCTGTGACGGGTCATACACAGTCAATGCAGTAAGTCAGCCGCCGGTGGGTGCATGGCAAATGGAACACCAATGTGTCACAATTCACACAACATGCAATGTTCCCTGGGTAAGCAGACAGACCAATATAGCAAGCCATGACTTCAGAGCAAGTTGCATACCACCATGACCGAAACAAAGTTGGCAGTGCATTTATCATAAAGTACATGGAAATGAAATGCACTGCACCCGAGTATGTCCCTTGCTGTATGTCCATGTGAGCTGCCCCTTTCCATGCCTCGGAAGGCTACATGGTTGATACAAGTGCCTCAACGGACCTTGGTGTACCGGAGGGTATGTGCCACTGCCCCTGCAGGTGTCCCAGACAACCTTACAATCAACAGCCATCAGTCCACCAACACATCTGAGCTGCATTGTGTGCTTCAACACCAATATTCGTCCAAGCTCATCCTCAGTGCTGTGACTAAGCCTGCATGTGCAACTCGCCTGGTGCAAGCTTTGCTGTGTTGTGGCCCCCCTGTGCTGCTCACCTTGCCTGGAGTTCCTTGGAACACGTCAGCAGTTCTTGGATGTAGGTCTGCAATCCCTGTGCCTCTGCTTGTGCACACATGTGCATGTGGGCACCAACAAACATGTCCAGAATTCCGTCATCCAATGGGCCATGTCTGCTGGCAAAGGTGCTCTGGAGGCTCATCCCCCTGCAGAAAGGGCATGAAACACATGATTAATGCATCAAAGTCATCTGTGTGGGTCTCTTCAGGTATCTCATTACTTGACCATGTCAGAGAGTCACATCATAAATCACACCATCAGTCCGTCTTTCACATCCAAAGTGTGGAACACTATCTACAGCATGAATTGCAACAAACAGGTGTACAGTAAAGATAAGAAACATACTACACAATGCATACCAATTAATGTACACATTAATCATGAAACACCCCATCTAGCAAAAGCTGAACAGTGGACAATAACACCAAAATCATCCCCACTAGGGGTGTAAACACAAGTCACACAGCACCAGACATGCCACAGATATGACAGTCCAAAGCCCTTGTGTAAAAGTTTGTGACACCGAACCAACCTTGCGAGCCCATGGATAAGGGAGGCAGAAGAGGCATATGTGAGTCAAGGACCCCAAGCAGCAAACACATACACAAGACAAGCCTGAAGGGCCCAGCTGGAACAGACAGTGGATGCCTTCAAAAGCCACAAAGCACCGCACCGTCACATGAAAGCCCAATAGACAAGCAATTTAAAACTATATTAACTATTAACTAATTACACTAACTATGGAAAACCTACATTACCTAATTAAACTAACTATCAAACAGAAACTTAACTAACTAAACTAAAAGAAAAATCAAAAATGGCCACATACGACCCGGGGGGGAGGGGAGGCACCCAGGAGGGGGGAAGTACAGGGTGCTGCTCAACATCCACATGCGATGATGCTGAGCCAAAAAAAAAACCTCCATGGGCTCAACGCCTGCACAGCCCGACCTATGTGGGAGATAGATGGTCGTCCGAGTCTGGCTCATCCTGGAAAGGAGGACGTGGCACAGTAGCCTGGCCACGCCTAGCCGCAGCTTGCCCCTCGTTGGCAGCAAGTCTGCCGGACGGGTGAGCCTGGTTCTGTGTGGCGATGTGACGTAGGTCTGCATGCAGAACCTCACGTGATACACGTGCTACCTCTTGCAAGGTAGCACGTGTAACACGGAGTGCCTCCTGCAAGGCCTGGCTGGACAACCGCTGCACCTCCCGGCAAGCCTGTAGCTCAGCCGAGATGGTACGCTAAAGCTGTGCAAACCTCTCCTCTGCCTGCTGCCTCTGGGACATCATAAGGACACCCAGAGTGGATCTGAGGGAAGCATACTCCTCCCTCAGGGCATCCATGTGCGCCTCTGAGTGAGCAGCAATTGCTTGACGCAGAGACGACATTTCAGCCTGGTGTGCCCTGTCTGAGGCCGCCATGCCCAGCCTGAGCGAGCGGGCCATGGACCGTGCCGCCTGCTGCTGGAGAAGCACCTGCCTAGCAGGGGGGAGCACAGATCGGGCCACACGCTCCATGCTCTCAGCGATGTTCTCCATTGCTGCCCCCTGCCGTTCTGAATTGGCACTCATGTCTTGCTCCCACTCAGTATACTGTGGTTGCGAGCGGCGACCGCGTTGCCGGGCTTGACCCCTGCAGGACCCAAGGACCGGGGGTCCTCGCTGTGTTGGCACCGCCCGCGGCTGCACGACTACATGCCCCCGTCGACGTGATGTCCCAGGCACATCAGTGACTGGTGTGGAGGGTGACCCTGCATCCCGATCCACCACGGGCAGAGGAACCAAGACTGTTTGATCCCTCAGTGCAGGTGTCGCAGACAGAGGAGTGTCCACATCAGAATCACTCACCCCTGACACATGGACTTGATGCTCATCCAACTCAACATGGACGTCAGAGTCGTCATCAAGGCTGGACTCATAGGCAGCCAGAGACAAGATGGACTGTAGCACTTGGGGGTTTTCGTGGCCTACCACCCCACGACCCCCACTAGTACCGGGTTGATGTAGTGGTAACAACCCTGTGTCTGGCATGACAACACCATCCTCCGCCTCCATTGCGTCATCACCTGAAAAATAGAGAGAAAAAAGGTCACTACACATGTCAGAAGCACACAACACACACACACACACCGACAGCAAACGCATCAGGCAGACATGTGACACACAACATATAACCTGGCATGCATGCTGGGTCAACTTTGAATTGCTTCTGTGATCAGACCTGTTGAAAGGTGGCAGTTTCCATGGAAGTGGGTCTATGCAGTGCAGAAAATGTGTACGCCACTCACTACCTACATGTACAAGGACTCCCTGGTGTGTGCCAGGAAATGTGAAGGCGGTGCAATGTCAAATTCAGACATCACATGCATTGTGCATTCAATGTGTACCATATCTAGAAGCCAAGCACCCCTCCACCCCAGTACCAAATCAGGGATGCCTAGCATGGTATCAAAAGGCTGACCATACACTTGTGTATTGACAGGCAGTGTTAACTGGCATCAACAGCTTAATGTGATTCAAGTGACAACACTGAAAATGATGCTGGGACAGTAAGCAGGACACATGATGAAAACTCTGGATTCCGCCCATGTGTGAAGAAGACACAACAACAGTTGGACAGAGTCATTGGCCATTGAACAGGCTGAGGCCTGTGAGCCACACAGATTGTCAGACCCTAAACATTTGTGCAACGCAGGACTGAGCCACAGTTGACATGGGAAGGCTGATGAGATGGCAGGCAATGTATGTAACCAAGGACTTGTATTACAGTGATCATCCAGTCAAGGACACATAGGGGCATGCGTGCAATGCACATGGAGCATGAATGAGCACTCATGTCCCTGCGGGACATCTGACCTCTGCACAGTACAAGTGAGATACCCTGCATCAAGTACTAAGGCTGTACCACACGGCATATGTTTGGCAGATTCTACGCTGGAAGTTAGCATCTACACAGGACGCATGAACAAGAAAGTACACATTGGCAAGATTGAAGAACACCAGTGCAAAGGTGGAACTGGGGTGCAGAGTGGCGGAGGAAGGGCAAGGGAGCATGCCTACATGGAGTCCCTGCATGCAGGCAGAGGAGACATGCATGACGGAAGCATTGCATTACTTACACATCAGAACCATGTACACGTCACATGTAGCGGCAATCATGCACAACACATCCCACAAGTGAAACACACACATCCTCAACAAACACGCATCAACACTCACTGGACTGGGCATCAAAGTCCAGCATCTCTCCCACTCCTTCGACCAATTCAGGTGGTATGAACTCCGCAACGAGTGCCTCATGCGGAGTGAGCTCTTCCTCCTCTGGTGCAGGCCCACCGCCAGTCACCAGAGTCAAGTTGTAATTAGAGGCACCTTAGCCTTAGTGCTGCGTTTGATGTCATTCCAACGCTTTTTGCACTCTTGCGCCGTGCGCACCTCATGGCCGAATGAACTGACATGTTCCGCAACATGCTTCCAGTGGGTGTCACGTTGGGCAGCCGTAGTCTTACTATTGGCACCCACTAGCATGTCACGGCTGTGGCCCCGCACGTAGTCCACGAGGAAGTCCAGTTCCTGCTTACAGAAAGGCTTCTTCCTCGACGTGCAGGAGGTCGTGGCTGTGTGTGGGGTCCCAGCCTGTGCTGCAGGTGCAACCTTCCTCTTCTTGGACTGTGGCGCAGACCCTGGCTGGCTAATGCCGCCCTGACCAGTATGGCCAGTGGGTTCGGTGGATTGAGCCAAGGGAGTGTCAGGTGGAGGGATGACCAAAGGCCTGACTTGTGCCGGTGGCAGCTGGGTGCCCACTAATGGACCCTGCGCAGCAACATCAGCTGTGGCAGGGTCATTGACCGCAACGGTCCTGGTTGGCAGACTCACAACCGGGGTGCTGTTGGGTGCATCTGCCCCTGCACTTGGCAACATCCGGCTGTTCGGGGCAGCAGATGACATGACTGCCCCAGGGACACGTGTCTTGGTCTGAGCAGCCCGGCATGCCCCTATGGTTTCCCCCCTGGCCTGTTGGAGATCTACCAAGGGCTCTTCAAGTGCCAACGCAGCCTGCGCTGGCAGACCCCGAGCCTGGGTGGCGGTGTCCACAGCTGCACCTGCAGCTACCACTACCCTTGGGCCGTGGAAGTCGATGGAACGGACTGCCGGGTCACACGGGCGCCAGTGCCAGATGCAGAAGCTGCATCCCCCGGAACCACAGGGGGTGGTGGCATGACTGCACCGACACATGGTACAACATTGTGCTCAAGTGGCGCACCCCTGCCTCTTCCCCCTCTGTGGCCGCCATGGACACCCTGGAGTCCCCCTACTCCCTGGTCACCACGGCCACGTCCCCGACCACGCCCGCCACGAGGAGTACGCCCAGCTGAGGTTCCCCTCACCTTTGGTGTCCTCCCAACCATGGCACAGATGTAACAGTGTAGTAGTGCCGGCACAGATGGAGTGGTGCCAGTGGGAGGTGTACACCACAATTGACCTGGGCAATTGGAGTGAAGGGGGTGAGAAGGAAGATGTTAACAGCCCCCCTGCACCTGCAAGGCTGTATGTGACCCCGGTGATGTAGTGACGGGTCACACAACGGTCAGGCACCCCAAAACTGCAGTAAAACCGTGCACGCAACCCTGCAGCCTACGTGCGTGGATTCAACCTCCTGCAGTACGCGGTGGCACCCAGTAACATGAATAACGCGTACGCGTGGGACACGCAGGCTACTATGACATCGAAAATGGGTGCGATAGACAGGGGCACCCGCAGTGGGAAAAAGAGCGTCTGCGACTCACCGTCTGACTTGCGCGATGCAGAAAAACACGCGTAGCCAATACCCCCGCCAAAAGAAGAGATACGTCCTTGATAGCTGTGAAGTTGTGATGGCGCGCGAAACAACAGGAAGCAGCAACACACGTCGGTCTCCACGAAAGGCACGTACAGAGAACTGCTGGGCCCGCTCACCTTTAACCCGTGCTGAGGGAAATGCACGCGCGCGTCACGTCACTTACACGCTTGGGCCCTTTCCTCGTATTACACGCGGATGTGCAGTTTTTCACGCGTGCTGAAATGCCCATGCATGCCTGTGCGTGTCACGTCACAGGGGCGCTTGCGCTTGAGGGGCCTTCTGTCCAATGAAATTGCGTATGCGTGCAGATGCGCTTACGCGCTAAGGGCCTTTCCTCGAATTACACGCTAACGTGCCGAATTTTCACGTGCCAAATCACTCCGTATAAAGCTGGCCACGCGTAAGCACACGGAAGACCACGCTCCTGCCCAGAAGGCTGAACTACTGCCCCCCAGAGCCCCGAGCACGCTCCCACCTGCAATCTGCTGCTGCCTGACTGCCTGCTGCCCACGTGCCCTGCCATTTGCTGCCTGCACATCAGCCAGGGGTGCTGTTGCTGTGACCACCCCTGCTGGAACCGAAGACTCCCGACTGGGATTCCATCGCTCCACAGCCCAGCCCCAGGACCCAGTTGCCCACCCAGTCCTGCCTCTGGGGTTGTCATGTCAGGCACTGCAACATCTGGCACCACTGACAACCCCCGGCCAGAGAGGCAGAGGGGCACCAGCTTCAGTGCCACCGAAGTTGGTGTCCTGGTGGAGCAAGTCCTGGGGCAGTATGATGCCCACTTCGGAGGTTCCCGCGCCGACAAGGAAGGACGGACTCGGATCTGGACTGACATCGTGACTGCTATCAACGCGGAGGGGGTGGCAGTCCGCGACTTTCAACATGTCAAGAAGCTCTGGGAGGACTTCAGGTCCAGGACCCTGAACAAGGCCCGGCACCTCTTGAAGGCAGCAGCTGCCAAAGGGCACCGTGGCCACTTGTCGGAAGATCAGATGTGGTTCCTGGAACGCATAACCCCAGCGCTCCACATCCAGGTCCTTGAGAGGCAGACCCGTCTGGAGTCCAGCGGTAAGTGTACATGCAATCTGATTGTGAGCTGTGCGTGTGGTGATGTTTCAGTAGTGTGCAGGTTGCACATCTGTTTGTATGGGGTCGAGTATGGGTGGGGGTGTACAGGGCCGTGGGGCTAACACATGCGAGGGCTGTAATGTGTGAGACATGGATGGTGCTTGTGTGTGTAGGCTTGCATGCCAAATGCAGTTGTGTGGGCACACATGTTTGGATGAATGTGTATGTAAGTAGACATGTCCGTGATGTCACGAATGTATGTTGTTTTCAGCTGCATGTATCAGCACTGTGTACATGTGCATTTGTGTGTATTTGACAAGGGTGCAACAGTGATGCAACATGGATGCATGTGACAGCGGGATGTGGAAGCCTGATTGGCAGATGTGACATGGATGGCCATCTGAACACTGCGACACTTGGCAGAGGTGTACACATGCATGCAAGTGTGGTGGTGTGTGTACATGTGTGGTGCACTTCCTGTGTTGCATGTGATGTCTGGCTCAGCTTTGCCTGCTCATGCTGTTGTATGGGTATGGATGGTGCTGGCAGTTGCGATATTGCTGTGGTATGGCTTATGTGTGCGAGTTGAAATGACATGTGTGTTGGGGATTGTGATGGCATGTCTGAGGTTTGCCAATGCCACTCATGTACAACTGTCATGTGTGTATGTGTCCATTGTACAGTGCCCTGATGCCTGTGTTTTATTTCTCCCTGTCTGCAGTGTCAACTGATGAAGAGGGCGGAGAAGGTGCTGTGGAGCACAGCGGCGGGGATCCCACCGCCAGCCAGAGACGCAAGGCCCGGCTCCCCTCCCATGTTGTCATCTCGTCAGGGAGTGAGGAGTCCGGTGCCGTTTCCCAGGCCGCAGCTGCTGGGGGGAGGTCCAAGAGGCGGAGGTTGGAGTTGGACTCCTCGGCAGCAGAAGGAGCAGCTGGGACCCCACAGGGCCCAACGGGGGAAGATGGCACGGAGTAATCCAGGTTGGTGGGGGGTTTGGTGGAGGAGGAGGCTGTGCAAGCAACAGAGACGGGGTCTGGAGGTGGGGATCCCACTGGTGCTAGAGGTGCAGTGCAGGACCAGGGACAGGAGGCAGCACAGGCCGCCGCAGAGGTGCCTGTGTGCAATCCTGTCCCTGATCCTGTCCCTGCATCATCTTGCACCAGCAGGGATGCCTACGTCCAGACCCGTTTTCAGGCAGGGGATGAGCAAACGACAACTGGCCTTCCTCTGCCTGCGGACGTGGCTATCCGGGTCTGGGTTAAGCCTGTCTTGACTGGTGTGGCGTTGCGTCAACGGGCCATGTGAGGTGACCTGCAGTCTTTTCATGAGGAGACTGCACGTCATCTCGAATGGCTCGTTGACCACGTCAGCCTGCTGGGACAGGTCACCCAGGCCGGATTCCTCCGTTTGATGGGGCTTGCTACGAACCCCTCCTCAACTGAACCCCCTACGCGCCAGTCGTCCTCCGTGCCATCTTTCCACCTATCAGTCACCTGGGTGCCCTGTGGAGCTGCCTCTGACGGTGCGGCCAGGCTGGTGGAGGAGGCATCCCTGTCACAGTCGGGAGTCGGACGTCCAGCAGGGGTGGCCACATCAACGACTGCACCCCAGCTGACGGAGGATGTGCAGGCAGCAGGAGGCAGTGCACGGGCAGAGGCGCAGCAGCAGCAGCAACATGGTGGGAGCCATGAAGGCTCGGGGCCTTCAACATCGGAGGGGCAGGCATCGGCCGGAGGGCAGGAGGACCCAGGACAGAGAGTGTCTTCCGTGTGGCAGCGGTTGGCCCACGCCATAGATGCGGAGCGGCAGCGGGCGGAAGAGGCACGGCTCACAATGGTCAGGGCGGAGAACTCCATGCGGAGGGCCCTGAGGCGGGCCGAGTGCCTCGGGGCAATCCGCAGGGGGTTGGAGGTGGACACGTCGACGGCCCTGCGGACCCTCGGGGCCATGGAGGAGGACCACCTCCGGGACATTGAGCAGGAGTACGATGATGCCCTGGCCCGGGACATCCAAAAGTGAGCCGCCAGACTAGCCCGCTGCCCTTGTACATAGTTATGTAGGTAGTGTTAGGTTTCCTTTGTTTTTTGATTTATTTTGGACCTTTTGGACATTGGCCACATTTTTGTATATAGTTTATTTTATTAGTTAGCGTTGTTAGATAGGTTTAATTTCTTTTGTTGAGATAATGGACCCTGGCTTGTTCGTCTGTACATAGTTCACTGTTGGATTTTATTTTTCTTTCGCAATTTACCCATGGAGCAATGGCTTTCAATTATTATTTCCCATTGGATTTGCTTTTGTGGACAGTGACTTTGGACACCATTACTTTGGATTATGATTTTTGGTTTTGCTTTTTTTCACGGACATGCTTTTCATTTTTGTACATTCCCATTTCTGTTTCTTTATTTTTGAATCTATTTATGTTTCCTTTAATACATATTTTTTTATCGATCTTCAATGTGTAGTATCATCTCATTGGTTTCATGCATATCATGATATGGGTTTTGTGATTCACTGACACCCATTGGGTGTATGTGAGGGACATGTGTTTGTTTCGAAACTTGCAATTGGTGTTCTGTCATGTAATTGCCATTTCTGAGTGGGTGGATGCAATACTCGGGTGGGTGTTTTGCATTTGGAGGCTGACCATAGGGACCAGGGATCTAGATTGTGATGACATGTTGGCTGGGGAACATGAGTTGGGGCCTGCTGGCAGGTGCCCCACAGTGCTGGTGGGTGGGGGTGGTGGGGAACATGAGTTGGACATGGGTGGGGGCTTGGTAGAGGGTGCCCCTGCACTGCTGGGGGGTGGGGGTGGTGGGTACATGAGTTGGACATGAGCGGGGGCCTACTGGCAGGTGCTCCACAGTGCTGGGGGTGGGTGTGGTGGGGAACATGAGTAGGACATGCGTGGGGGCCTGGTGGAGGGTGACCCTGCACTGCTGGGGGGTGGGGGTGGTGGGGAACATGAGTTGGACATGGGTGGGGGCCTGCTGGCAGGTGCCCCACAGTGCTGGAGGGTGGGGTGGTGGGGAACATGAGTTGGACATGGGTGGGGTCCTGCTGGCAGGTGCCCCACAGTGCTGCGGGGTGGGGGTGGTGGGGACATGAGTTGGACATAGGTGGCGGCCTGCTGGCAGGTACCCCACAGTGCTAGGGGGTGGGGGTGGTGGGAGACATGGGTGGGGGCCTGCTGGCAGGTGCCCCTGCACTGCTGGGGGGTGGGGGTGGTGGGGACATGAGTGGGGGCCTGCTGGCAGGTGCCCCTGCACTGCTGGGGGTGGGGGTGGTGGGAGACATGGGTGGGGGCCTGGTGGAGGGTGCCCCTGCACTGCTGGGGGGTGGGGGTGGTGGGGACATGAGTGGGGGCCTGCTGGCAGGTGCCCCTGCACTGCTGGGGGGTGGAGGTGGTGGGGAACATGAGTTGGACATGGGTGGGGGCCTGCTGGCAGGTGCCCCACAGTGCTGGGGGGTGGGGGTGTTGGGAGACATGGGTGGGGGCCTGGTGGAGGGTGCCCCTGCACTGCTGGGGGGTGGGGGTGGTGGGAGACATGGGTGGGGGCCTGGTGGAGGGTGCCCCTGCACTGCTTGGGGGTGGGGGCGGTGGGAGACATGGGTGGGGGCCTGGTGGAGGGTGCCCCTGCACTGCTGGGGGGTGGGGGTGGTGGGGACATGAGTGGGGGCCTGCTGGCAGGTGCCCCTGCACCTCTGGGGGGTGGGGATGGTGGGGTACATGAGTTGGACATGGGTGGGGGCCTGCTGGCAGGTGCCCCACAGTGCTGGGGGGTGGGGGTGGTGGGAGACATGGGTGGGAGCCTGGTGGAGGGTGCCCCTGCACTGCTGGGGGGTGGGGGTGGTGGGAGACATGGGTGGAGGCCTGGTGGAGGGTGCCCCTGCACTGCTGGGGGGTGGGGGTGGTGGGAGACATGGGTGGGGGCCTGGTGGAGGGTGCCCCTGCACTGCTGGGGGGTGGGGGTGTTGGGAGATATGAGTGGGGGTCTGGTGGAGGGTGCCCCTGCACTGCTGGGGGGTGGGGGAGGTGGGGAACATGAGTTGGACATGGGTGGGGGCCTGCTGGCAGGTGCCCCACAGTGCTGGGGGGTGGGGGTGGTGGGGACATGAGTTGGACATGGGTGGGGGCCTGCTGGCAGGTGCCTCACAGTGCTGGGGGTGGGGGTGGTGGGGAACATGAGTTGGAAATGGGTGGGGGCCTGCTGGCAGGTGCCCCACAGTGCTGGGGGGTGGGCGGGTGGGGAACATGAGTTGGACATGGGTGGGGGCCTGCTGGCAGGTGCCCCACAGTGCTGGGGGGTGGGGGTGGTGGGGAACATGAGTTGGACATGGGTGGGGGCCTGCTGGCAGGTGCCCCACAGTGCTGGGGGGTGAGGGTGGTGGGGACATGAGTTGGACATGGGTGGGGGCCTGCTGACAGGTGCCCCACAGTGCTGGGGAGTGGGGGTGGTGGGGACATGAGTTGGACATGGGTGGGGGCCTGCTGGCAGGTGCCCCACAGTGCTGGGGGGTGGGGGTGGTGGGGAACATGAGTTGGACATGGGTGGGGGCCTGCTGACAGGTGCCCCACAGTGCTGGGGGTGGGCGGGTGGGGAACATGAGTTGGACATGGGTGGGGGCCTGCTGACAGGTGCCCCACAGTGCTGGGGGGTGGGCGGGTGGGGAACATGAGTTGGACATGGGTGGGGGCCTGCTGGCAGGTGCCTCACACTGCTGGGGGGTGGGGGTGGTGGGGAACATGAGTTGGACATGGCTGGGGGCCTGCTGGCAGGTGCCCCACAGTGCTGGGGGGTGTGGGTGGTATTGACATGAGTTGGACATGGGTGGGGGCCTGCTGGCAGGTGCCCCACAGTGCTGGGGGGTGGGGGTGGTGGGGAACATGAGTTGGACATGGGTGGGGGCCTGCTGGCAGGTGCCCCACAGTGCTGGGGGGTGGGGGTGGTGGGGACATGAGTTGGACATGGGTGGGGGCCTGCTGGCAGGTGCCCCACAGTGCTGGGGGGTGGTGGGAAACATGAGTTGGACATGGGTGGGGGCCTGCTGGCAGGTGCCCCACAGTGCTGGGGGGTGGGGGTGGTGGGGACATGAGTTGGACATGGGTGGGGGCCTGCTGGCAGGTGCCCCACAGTGCTGGGGGGTGGGGGTGGTGGGAGACATGGGTGGGGGCCTGCTGGAGGGTGCCCCTGCACTGCTGGGGGGTGGGGGTGGTGGGAGACATGGGTGGGGGCCTGGTGGAAGCTGCCCCTGCACTGCTGGGGGGTGTGGGTGGTGGGAGACATGGGTGGGGGCCTGGTGGAGGGTGCCCCTGGTGGCTGGGCGTGCAGGGGGACATGCGTTGGTGGGCAGTAGTGCAAGTTGACATGTGGGTTGGCTGGGGGGCATGGCCATGGTGGATGAGGTGCCTGCAGGACATGTGCAGGGTAGGCCCCTGTGGTGTGAGCCACCTGCAGGGGCCGTGGAGGGTGTAGAGGGAACACCTGGGAGGACCCACACGTGCAATTCACATGTGGTGCTCCCCGCGCACCCCTGTAATACACGTACCCTGCTGAAATCGTGTGTGGAACTTCCCGCGCACCCCTGGAATACACGTACCCTGCTGATATCGCGTGTGAAACTTCCTGCGCACCCCGAAATACACGTAGCCAGGACATTCGCGTGTGGAACTTCCCGCGCACCCCTGATATACACATACCCTGCTGACTTCGCGTGTGTGACTTCCCACGCACCCCTGGAACACACGTACCCTGCTGATATCGCGTGTGAAACTTCCCACGCACCCCGAAATACACGTACCCAGGACATTCACGTGTGGAACTTCCCGCGCACCCCTGATATGCTCGTACCCTGCTGATATCGTGTGTGAAACTTCCCGCGCACCCCGAAATACATGTAGCCAGGACATTCACGTGTGGAACTTCCCGCGCACCCCTGATATGCACGTACCCTGCTGATATCGCGTGTGAAACTTCCCGCGCACCCCGAAATACACATAGCCAGGACATTCGCGTGTGGAACTTCCCGCGCACCCCTGATATACATGTACCCTGCTGAATTCACGTGTGAAAATTCCTGCGCACCCCTGATGTACACGTACCCTGATGGAATTGCGTGTGGAACTTCAAGCGCACCCCTGTAGTACACGTACCCTGCTGAAATCGCGTGTGGAACTTCCCGCGCACCCCTGGAATACACGTACCCTGCTGATATCGCGTGTGAAACTTCCCGCGCACCCCTAAATACACATAGCCTGGACATTCGCGTGTGGAACTTCCCACGCACCCCTGGAATACACGTACCCTGCTGATATCACGTGTGAAACTTCCCACGCACCCCGAAATACACGTACCCAGGACATTCACGTGTGGAACTTCCCGCGCACCCCTGATATGCTCGTACCCTGCTGATATCGCGTGTGAAACTTCCCGCGCACCCCGAAATACATGTAGCCAGGACATTCACGTGTGGAACTTCCCGCGCACCCCTGATATGCACGTACCCTGCTGATATCGCGTGTGAAACTTCCCGCGCACCCCGAAATACACATAGCCAGGACATTCGCGTGTGGAACTTCCCGCGCACCCCTGATATACATGTACCCTGCTGAATTCACGTGTGAAAATTCCTGCGCACCCCTGATGTACACGTACCCTGATGGAATTGCGTGTGGAACTTCAAGCGCACCCCTGTAATACACGTACCCTGCTGAAATCGCGTGTGGAACTTCCCGCGCACCCCTGGAATACACGTACCCTGCTGATATTGCGTGTGAAACTTCCCGCGCACCCCTAAATACACGTAGCCTGGACATTCGCGTGTGGAACTTCCCACGCACCCCTGGAATACACGTACCCTGCTGATATCACGTGTGAAACTTCCCGCGCACCCCTGATATGCACGTACCCTGCTGATATTGCGTGTGAAACTTCCCGCGCACCCCAAAATACACGTAGCCAGGACATTCGCGTGTGGAACTTCCCGCGCACCCCTGATATACACGTACCCTGCTGAATTCACGTGTGAAAATTCCCACGCACCCCTGATGTACACGTACCCTGATGGAATCGCGTGTGGAACTTCAAGTGCACTCCTGTAATACACGTACCCTGCTGAAATTGCGTGTGGAACTTCCCGCGCACCCCTGGAATACACGTACTCTGCTGATATCGCGTGTGAAACTTCCCGCGCACCCCAAAATACACGTAGCCAGGACATTCGCATGTGGAACTTCCCGCGCACCCCTGAAATGCACGTACCCAGCTGAAATGACGTGAGGTACTTCCCGCGCACCCCAGTGATACACGTAGCCCGCTTGCCGTGCTGGTACAGGGTTAGCGCAGCCCTTCGTGCTGGATTGGGGATTTTGATGGCTTTTCCCTGCGTGAGAGGCGTTCTTGGGGGCGTAACTGGCGCTGCTGCAGGGTCGCTGCGCCACTGTGCGCCACGGCTGGTTTTGGTAGCTGGAATCCATGAATACGCTGTGCGCGGAAATGGGTTTTGGCACAAGCGGCTGGCGCAGGGATTCGCACGCGCACACTGTGCGCCAGCCGCGTGCGCCACTTGTGCGCTGAATTCTATGAATTACCCCCTGAATCTCTGCTAAGTCCCATTGTGAGGACACACCTGCCCTAGTGGTGGGAGGAGTGAGTCCCGCCAGTGCAATTGCTAGGTGCATGGCTGGTTGAATAAACATGTATTGCGTCTGATATTGAGTCTCCGCTACGTCCAGATGTAGGGCGATACCTGTCCTAATTGTGGTGCAAGAAGTGAGTCCCCTAACGGTACGTATTAAACAGTTTGGTAAGGCGTTGCCTCGTTTATTCCTAATCGTGCTGGGCCCAGGCCGTACCATGCATGACTAGTACATTGTGCGATTGGTTGGTGCATAGCTATCAAGAGTGGATAGAGTTGGACTCCCATAAAACATGTTTCCCTGGGGGTGCCTGTGCGAGTTCACTGCAACACCCTTCTTACTATTTGGTGATTAGCTTTCCCAAGCATACCAGGTAGTGAGGAAGTGACTAGGTATTCCCCAGCATTGTTAGGCAGACAGTGGTCCATTAGTCATTGTTGAGTAGGTGCTTGCATGCTGGAGGCATGTATTGAGAGAAATATTAGAGAACCTGATACGGCATGGAAAAATATGCAATCATATTTGACTAGAATTGGATTGGCATACCAGTGCGGCAGTGTTACCCAGTGTTGCATAACAATGAATACACAGAAATAATGTCCATGAGCATGTTCAGCTTATTGTGTGGCGGCATACCTGTGCGGCAGTGTTCTGCCGATGTGTACCCGATGTGTACGTGTCCTCCGGCTGGTATGGAATGGGAACGGCGGATTCAGGCATATTTGTCCCTATCCAGTGCAGCGATTCCATTCTGAGCCGCTAATCCGTGCACATGCATGTTGGTTTCTAACTAGGGACACTTGATATGTGCACATGCTCATTATGGAGCAGTGGACGTGCAGTTTCTGGACGGTTCAGGGAGATATTTCCCAGCACATGCGTGGTCCGCTCGGATTGAAATAGTTAGTGGAGCTACATAGCATTGTAGAAGCGTTCTATAATAGGCTAATATTTCTGATGTAATCTTTTAATTAAAGTCTGTTACTGAATGTATGTGTATGTATACCCATTATGGCTGTCACGTAATTTTCAAGCATAAGTACATTAATATGTCAGGCTAACGATTGCTACTAATCTAATGAATACATGTACATCGATACTTGGCATGTGTTACACAGTTTGTACTTGGATAATTATTTTATTTAGCGATTCTAAATTTGTTACACAAGGAGTGACATGTATGTAAAAACATATTGTTTCACAGACAGCATGTTTGGGTGTGTGGCCTGTTTTTGGTCTCCTGGGATGATGGTCCCAAGTAGCAATTGGTCCTCATGATCCAGGGGTATGGTTTAAAGGGTGGGCCAGTTTCCCCCTAACATGGTTAGAGGTTGTATGGTCATACATATTTATAAGAACACATTGAATACATGATCTGTGTTCAGACCATTGGTTACACATCTGATTCTGCAGATCATTCATGCTTCCTGTTGTCTCAGTTTGTGCTCCTGGTTCCCGCCCCTAATTCCACATACATCAGTCCAATGAAACGGATTTTCTTTTTGTCATCAGGTTGGTGGGTCGCTTGCCACTAGGTCGCCAGTGGGAGCTTCTGGTCTTGTGAACCTATTGTATTCCGATGTCCTCTGATTCTGTTCCAGAGATCTCTTGTTGTGCTACCTATATAGATTTGTTCACATCTGCAAATTATAGCATATACTACATATTTAGTACAACAGTTAATATGTTCATTGATGATGAAGTCTTTACAATATTTTAATTTGGTGGTTAGTGTTCTTTCAGTATATCCAATTGGCTTTACATAATGTGGTACTTGCCCGTTGGCATTTTTGGGGGAACCTGGCCTGCCCACTCGGTGGACGAGGGGGAGAACAGGCCTAAAAGGTTTGAAGGCCACTGGTCTAGAGGTTACCTGACTCAAGTAGTAAACCTCACTGCATCACAGTGAGTGCCACTAGCTACAAGGTATTGTGAAGAATAGATGTTCCCCAATACACGGCACTCATTTTATAGACTTCGTAAGACTCACAGGCAGAGACTGCCCTGCCAGAATTCTAACCTATACATTACACATTGCACAAAGATCTCTGGAGATCTATACATGCGATATGTGTTCTCCCCATGGGATGAACCCTACAACTTGGCATAAGCAATGGTTTTCACTTCTGAGGCACACCACTAATCTTCTTGCAAAGTAACTACTCGATCTGAAAACTCTAAAGTACATCTAAATTAGTAATGCAGACAAACCAATGCCCACTTTTCTCACTGAACACAACATACTTTTGTTCCTTAAAAACGTGTGTAAACGGAACTCTAAAATAATTTCCTTTAAGTGCTTGGATTTGTAGTGTATAGCATTTTACCTGGTGAAAGATACCCTGAGAGTTGTGGTCATAAATAACCTAGACACGGAACCAGAGTACGTCTGTCCTTCATGCACCAAATCAGCAGCAAAGCTTGGACTTTTCCTTCTGTCCCTACTAACCGAACCCATCCACCATTTCTTTCAGGTCCCATGTCTACAAGAGAGCAGGCAAACCCAATTGCATAACAAAACGTTCCTGTACACATTATAAATACTAAACTACTAATACTAAAATAAATAAAAAATGATATAAGAATGAAAGTCAGGAACGGTTCATTATTTCACAACTGATATTTGGCACGTGAAATTTCTGTAAACTGTCCTATAGCAAGTGGCATATGTGGATTTTTTTCAATGAGTGTGTCTACGTTTGTCATAGTAATCAGCATGAGCGACAACACAACCAATGGTGTTTCTAGGGGGGTTCTTGCCCAGAGAATATTTTTATGTAATCTGTAAAATGGTGCATTTTAAGTAAAATTTCAGTGAAAAATTGGGTAAAAATATACAAAATATAAATGGCTATGCAGAGAGCCAAAACAAAGAAAAAAGATGCAAAGACTCGACCAGTAAAGAAACGCAACTTCCAATGCAATTTCAAGAGGCCAGTGCCCACAATATATGCCATCATTTTGCCTGTAAGAACACAATTGTAATGGCTTTCCCCAGTAATGCCAATACTGTGAGCCTCTGTAAGAATACGTGTGCCTTGGCTTTGCCCAATAATGCCAGTACTGTAAGTCAAAGAACACACATGCCTTGGTTTTGCTCAGTAATGGCAAGATGATCACTCACTGTAAGAATACACCCATTTTGACTTTGCTCAATAATGCCAGTATTGTCAGAACACACTAATGATGACTTTGCCTAATAATGCCACCACTCTTGTCATGGTGTCGCCCATAAGAGGAGTACTGACAGAGACTTTACGAAGACATTCAACTTGGTTTTGCCATATCATAGTGGTACAGTATGTGGGCTATTTTGACCCACTCAGTTTTGCTTCACTACATCAGTTTGTTGCATTGGTGCAAGAAACAGCACAAAATGGCCATGCTGACTCCTGTGCGTGCCAAGATCTCGAAACTGTGTTTGGTCACAACCATAACATGGATGCACTGCTCTAACAGCCACATTTCAGGTGGTGTAAAACAGAGTACTCACTCAAGGAATGTGTCAGTGTGCTCTGCAACATTTCACATGGAGCAAAGGAAAGAAGCAGCATTACATGCTGTAAACCCAAAATGCCTATTTAAAATGTCATCTTTTCAACTTTCAAAGTGCTGTTTGGCGCTAAATTCATCAATTCCTCCTCAACCACTATGATCAAACAGGTCCTGCAGGACCCAGGATCATTCTTCAGTCTCAGAGGAACCGGGCCTCATTTGAATGACAGCCCCTATCAAAAGTATCTTTGGAAAAGCAAACCAGGGACTGTGTTTTCATTTTCCATGGGAAACACAGCTATTTCTTTGCAACAAGTTTCAAGAATCAGATGTAAGTGAAAGACTCTAAAACAGATGCTTGATACATCTATAAATGCTGCAAACAACTCCAGCACTCAATGAAGGAACTAGAGCTGTACCAAGTGTATATTTGCTGCAGATGAAAACCGAATTTAAAGAAATAAGTTAAATGTGCTTTTTCCTAAATGAAGAGCAAAATCGCCTATTTAAAGTACATTGTTGTGTAAAGGCATGCTCATTTAGAAATGTAAAAATATTTCTTACTGGTAAAAGTACTCTTATAAACTGTTTTGATTCCTAGGTTTCAGGCAAGATTTAAAATGAGAAAATAAAAAGATAAACCCAGGATAAGTTGGTAAACTATATATAAGAAAAGAACCTGCACTGCCAGTGCTGGCCTGAGAAAGGGTGACACCTCATAAATTGCTGGCACAGGAAAGGCTAATTGCTAGCTTGGAGGCTTTGAATACCCAGGGTAATGGGGTTTTCCAAGTTGCATGAGACATTCGTCTCTGCCGCAGGCTGAGACAATAGCAGGCTAAGACTCTCACCTTTCAAGTGGGAGGGGCAGGAAACTTCAGTCAAGGGGAGGCCCCTCATTCTGCTTCAAAGGGATTGACATTTGCTTACACTTGGGAAAAAGAAAAAAAACTGACAAGTGACATTTGGTGTTTAAAAAGCATATTTCGCAACTGAAATTTGAAGACATTTAACTTTGCCACAAGAATGAGGAAAAATCTGAAAGTTGGTAGTTTTAAATCTAATTTTATGCTATTCATTTGAAGACTTGGTAACACTCAGTACTGCATAAGGAACAGAAGTTATAAAGAATGACCGGTTGCACGGAAAGTATTAGTGTTGCAAACATAACATTGTGTGCACATATTCCAGGGGTAAATGCGCATCTATGTACAACATTGGTAAATGTTAGGCCAAATCGTTCATGGTTAAAATTGCCAAAATGTAGCAGAAAGTCAAAACCAAGTCCCACAGACTTGGGATTTGGATTGAAATGTGGCCCACAAAACCTGTGTCTCTGATTTTCTCAGAGGTTCTAAATGCATAAATATGTATTTGTGGGAAAGTTGGATGTTGGTTCCAGTGGCTAGGAGAGGTTTCTGGATATTGTAAAAGTAACACCATAAACATGACATATATTTCTGTCATCCAATCAGCAAAAAGCATAGCAAAAACTGTGCTCCTGCCCAATCCTAGCATTAGGGGTGTGGGTAGTAAGCCCACCCCTGCCATATAATTTAGTGATGTCATTTGGCATGATAAATAAGGGAACCTGACACACACAGAGAAAACTGATTCCTGACTTTGTTCCTGATTTCTTCATCCTTGATCCTGATTCCTGATTTTCCTTACCAAGCCAATGCTTCTGCATTGCTGAACCTTTTTCAGCTAGGCCTCAAATTCTAAAGAAATCCCAAAAACCCAAGGGAACCTTTCTGATCCAGTCTGGCTTGCTGCTACTAAATGCATGCCTGCTGCAAACTCGTCATCCCACTGATCTCCGGTCTCCAGTAAACCAGAAGGGCCAGTGCACTGCCATCCAGGTGACCAGAACCGCCCAGCTGACCCTCTCCCACCAGATGTGCCCTGCTGTCCTTGGTTAGACCTGATCTGTGTGATGACCAGAAAGTTGACGGTCCAAAATCCTAAATTAATGTGGACTGTAAGTATTAATAGGAAGCATAGAAAATCATAGCATACCTTACCTTGATTTGTTCCATCCCATCTCTAAGTCATCCAATTCTTATCCTGATCACTGTAATATTGTCCCAAGCATTATCACCACCTACCTTTGATTCCTTGTGCTAGTGCTAAATTCTTTAATAATTTTGTCTTGTGAAATCCTAAACCTTAAATCCTCCTTCGGGTAATTGGACTGGGTCCGCCAGGGCAGGTGCGCAGGTGCTAGGTTTGGTTCCGTGGATCAACTCTAGAGCTTACTGTGCTTCAATATGGTAACCTAGCCTGAATGCCCCAGTGTAGAGCATAACTATCCTTGTAAAAATTGATTTCTGTGTTCTTTTTCACACCTTTATTTTCCAAAAACGCCTCCCATTCAACATTGCATAACTCACTCAATTTTATAGCTATAGACTTCATTTCAACTCTGGATTATACCTAAGACATATAGCTACATCCCAACAAAAAACCTGCACTCTTAAAAACCGTTTAGTAAATTTTAGGCAGGAATCTGCATTTCTGCAATGTTTTACACGTGTGATTTTTGTTTTAAATTATTTTCAAACTTCCATTAAGATTCAAAGTGTTTACTTTTGCTCAAACAATAGCTCATGATTCTTAGCATCTTTCCAATGTTGCTCCCATAGAAATTTGTATTGATATAAGGATTTTTGCCCACATTCACTGTTTTACACAGCCATTTTCAAATGTCATTTTAAAAAGTGTAAGCTTTCAAATCCGTTTTTCTCTCTTGTTTGGGGAGGGAGGGTTATTCAACTTCTGTTTACTGTTCTTTATTCCTGAATACCTGCTGCTTCCTTATATCTAACTGGAATTGCTTATTTGTAGGTTGAGGAATATTGCAGGGGGAAATCCTAACTTAAGTGCTATTCTTCCAAACAAGCCAAAAGTGTTCTTTCTCTAGTGTTTTCCTTCTGTGTACTAAAGAGTGAATTTAAGTGACTTACATACCTTGTTATTTGTTATTGTCACCACATTGGTGATTGCTGCTCCCTATTAAAAAGTATATGTTTAATTTGATTTTTAAATAAATAAATAAACAAATAAATAAATAGATAAATAAATATGACCTTTGTCTGATTCTTGGTCCATTGTGACCTGGGGTATTTTGGGAAGGGGTGTAATATGAGTGGTATATCCCTCTGGATATTGAACCTATAGACATAATAAATAAGCATTCCAGCTGTGCGCTGCATACTAGACTGAGACCAGGGTGTAACACCTCATTGAAATACTTAACAACTAAGTGCATACCGGTTATGTCTTTACCTAATAAGGCCAGCACTACCAGCTAACATAAGAACGCACTTGCCTTGGCTTTGCCCAATAAGGCCACTGTTCGAACACTCTTGACTCAGCATGTCCCTATAATGTCAGTACTCTTAGAACACACCTATTAGAGCTTTGCCCAATAAGGAGAGTAGTGCCAGCCTCTGTAAGAACACGCATGCTTTGGCTTTGCCAGCACTGTAACTGTAAGATCACACTTTTCTAGTGTATTTCTACCCTTGCTTTAGTTTTTCTTCAGGACTTTGTCAAAAGCTCAATATAAATTCAATAAAAATACAAAATTCATATACCTTCCGAGGTGCCATACAAAAGCGCCAGTTGTACAGGAATGTTGTGTGCTGCTGGTGAAAAACTCCAGCACAATGGAAATACAGCCAACGGGATTCTTTTGCTTACATATATCGCTCTCTGCATAGTAGTTGCATAACTTCATACCTACCTTGCTAAATTGCGAAATCGAGTCGAGTTGACCGCTGTCCCCTCATTAGCCCTCCTATCCGATCTCAGGCAGCACCTTGCACTAACACCTTCCCTACAGCTAAATGTAAGTTACTTTAAACTCTTTCTAACAATCTGTTGACACCCCATCATGGGGCTTCACCCAGAACTTTGCCTACTCTTTGCTGTTCAAAAACTAAAACGCAAAGTCATTATTTGAAACTATAGTGATGTTTTATGTTTGGAAAATAAGATGGATGTAAGAAAAGATGCAGCAAGTGTAAACCGTACGGAGGATGTTGTGGGTATCAGGCTGGCTGAAATTACTTCACCGACTATTTGGGGCCAGATTACAGAAACGTTGCACCAGTACAAGTGCAAAGTTGCACAGTATTAGCACTAGGGCAAAGTTTGCCTGATTTTTTAAAACACTGGCACACACTAGAAAACTACTGCACTGTGACAAGCGCAGTTTGGCATATTAAAAGCACCAGGTCAAAAATTGCCCTAGTGCAAAAAAGATGCATTTCTACTGCATTTTTGCACCTGGGCAAAGTTTGCCCTAGTGCTAATACGGAACGATATTAGCACTAGGGCAAACTTTGCGCTGATGTAAAAATGCATCAAAAATTTATCTTTTTTGCCCTAGGGCAATTTTTGCCCTGGTGCTTTTAATATGTCAAACTGCGCTTGTCACAGTGCAATAGTTTTCTAGTGTGTGCCAATGTATTTAAAAATAGGGCAAACTTTTCCCTTGTGCAAATACCGTGTAACTTTGCACCTGCACCGGTGCAAAGTTTCTGTAATCTGGCCCCGGATGTCCTTACACTCAGGCTGAAAAGAAGAGCTCTGGATGTAATAGCCGGCCTCCTCCCTCTATTCAATGCCTGGTACTAAATAGGAACTTGGCACTTCAGAAAAAATTTAACTCAGGCCCCCTACTTAGTAATCGCCCGAGAGACACCTCAGTGGTTAATAAATAATCCCTCAGGACATGGCACCTACAATCGTGGAAAAACACGATAACCTTACTGTAAACAACCCAGTGAAAGTTAGGGCTATTATGCCACCCCTTCAGACCCCACCAATCAAAATGTCCCTCCTAAACACACAATCACTTGGCAAATATGTCATTGACATAAACAATTATGTTGTTGATAAGGATATTGGTGGTATGTGTGTGACAGAGACGTGGCTCAAAGACTCATGTGGAACTAAGATAGACCTGGTGACACCACCAGGTTACTTTGTTTGTAAAAATCACGAGCAGGGCAATGGTGTAGCTATGGCCCCTTTGGCTAAGAAAGAACTTCACTTTTTGGAATCCACCATGGACTATGAAGGCTGTGAAATCATTCACCTGAAGATTACCCCCCAATGATCGCAGCTGTGCAAACATGATACCAATATATCGTCCACCAGATGACATGCCTGGCTTTAATGAGCAACTGGTTAATCTTGTGGCCCCTCTCAATAAACCAAACTGCTCCACCATAATACTAGGCGACCTCAATCGCTGGTTCAGAGACACCACCGACAAGGAGGCACACAATATAGAGCGGCATCTCAATAACATGGACATTATAGCACATAACGCAGAACCTATCCATGTAAAAGGTAACATCCTTGACTGGATTCCATCACAGATCATCATCATAATAACTGTTGACATGAAACCATGTATCTGGTCTGATCACTCATTTGCAGAATGCCTGTTTTCACGATCTCATAAACCCATACAAAAAAGTAACAACACCAAGGGAGTGGTCAGTAGGAATCTAAACAAGGATAAATCAGAGGATGTAAGCAGTTGCCTCAAATTAATCATGGATGCTACCACTGACTTAGACACCCCAAGTGTGTTGTCGAATTCCTATGGCACGCACTTGAACACACTCACGGACAAAGTTTCCCCCATGAAATTAAATGTCCTAAGAGATGGGGTGTGCCACAAGAAAGGGTTTACTGCAGCTCTAACTGACCTCGATAGGGAGAAGAGACAAGCTGAGCGGGGTTGGGCAAAAAACGAATCTGATGAAAAAAAATAAGGCAGCTTGGAAATCACTGAAAAAAACCAATAAGAAAAAAATCTACAAAACAAAAAAGAGTTTCTTCAACGATCAAATCAAAAGCGCTGAGAACAATACAAAGAAACATAGACTGGTGTCCACAGCCTGTGGAACACTCATATCCCCTGCACACATAGTGATATCGTGCAACAAACAATGGTTCTGGTTATTAATCTCAGTTGGTATTGAATTAATTCATTCACGCATTGCTTTACAAAAATATATTTACAAGGAAATTGTAACATCAAAAATGTGCATATTCTTCAGAGTGTACTTCTCAAAGTTTATACAACACATACAATTCAAAAGATATCTGCTCTATGCGTTTCGGGACTTCCATCCCATCTTCACGATATGTTTAATTCGGGATCCTTCACTGTAATCTATAATTTCAGATAACGAGTAAAGAATAAAGTAGGGAATTCATATATTCATATATGCTAATATCATCACACATTGCGTCTATCATGAGCCTTCCCTGTTCATTCACCTGGTGTAGATCAGGATATGGTATTCCAAGTTGCTATCCTCAATTCGTATGCACTAGGTAGCAGTAGTTCATCAACCTGTATGGTAAATAGTTAATTACTTTAATTGGTTGAGCTCTAGATACAAACTATTGGTTCAGAATGTTCTGTATCAGGGGATCCAAGTCTCCATATCTTAATTATAGACTGACTGCTTTTAAGTTATGCTAAAAAGTCTATGCATCTGTACTGGCTGTGTCTGTGTTGTAACTGTTGAGAATAATGTCTCATGAATTCTCATTGTCATGCTACCCGATGTATCATAGTCATAGGCATTCAAATGCTAATAATTCTATAACATACTGTCACTTCCACTTCTGAGGATATTAGTAACCAAGTTGGATGTATAGGGAAGTGGTGGCAAATGGTGCCTTACTGTACCTTTAAGAATATAAAATGGCAAAAGCGGTGCCTAAGCATAACTGGCGCTAATGCATGGTATCAGGAATATTGTAATAATCAAAACATATATATATATATATATATATATATATATATATATATATATATATATATATATATATATATACATATATATATATATGTTCAATGAAAAAAACTTTGTTAAAGGGACGTTATGGTTAAGTTGCGCTACAAAAAACCTATGAAATTCAGTGAAAAAACTTTGTTAAAGGGACGTTATGGTTAAGTTGCGCTACAAAAAACCTATGAAATTCAGTGAAAAACTTTGTTAAAGGGACGTTATGGTTCCAAGTAAAACTGAAAAACCCCTGAAATTCGCCAGTTATGGTAAACTAAGCAACCATAACTCGCGCCACCATGGTGCACTGCTAAGACTAACACCTAGGACATAAAAGATGACATCACAAATGTCATTGATGACATCACTGATGACATCACATGTCTGGCTCACTCTTTTTACCTTTACTGATATATCTAGGCCAGTAACAGTCAGGAACTAAAAATTCTAAAAGGTACTATATTTGTAGAGTTATACACCAAATATGTAATTACAGTAATTCACTTAGTGTCCACTCACAGCATATGAAACATATACAAAGGGGAAAATACAGACTTGGAAAATGCAATGCTTTCTATGTATGAAGATGATTAGTAAGGTTATCAACACTGCCTTATAGTTCTATTGTTTTTTTATTACTGTACTTTCCCTGGATATGGAAAGACACGGGGCATGAGCGGGGGGTGGGGGAGACATGAGCACAACACGGGGCATGAGCGGGGGGTGGGGGGACACGGGCATGAGCGGGGGATGGGGACACAGGCACAACACGGGGCATGAGCGGGGGGTGGGGGGAACATGAGCACAACAAGGGGCATGAGCCGGGGGTGGGGGGCACACAAGCACAACACGGGGCATGAGCGGGGGTGGGGGGACACAGGCACAACAAGGGGCATGAGCAGGGGGTGGGGGGACACAAGCACAACACGGGCAAGAGCAGGGGTGGGGGAGGACACAGGCACAACCCGGGGCATGAGCGGGGGGTGGCGGGGTCACAAGCATAACAAGGGGCATGAGCGGGGAGTGGGGGGGACACGAGCAGAACACGGGGCATGGGCGGGGGTGGGAGGGACACGGGCACAACACGGGGCATGAGCGTGAGTGGGGGAGGACACGAGCACAACAATGGGCATGAGCTGGGGGGGACACAAGCAGAAACAGGGCATGAATGGGGGGTGGGGGAGGAGATGGGCACAACAAGGGGCATGAGCGGGGGGAGGACATGAGCACAACACGGGGCATGAGAGGAGGGTGGGGGAGGACACGAGCACAACACGTGGGCATGAGCGGGGGGACACGAGCACAACAAGGGGCATGAGCGGGGGGTAAGGGGGACACGAGCCCAAACGGGCCATGAACGGGCGGTGGGGGAGGACACGAGCACAACAGAGGGCATGAGCGGGGGGTGGGGGGGACACGAGCATAAAGCAGGGCATGAGCGGGGGGTGGGGGAGGACACGGGCACAACACGGGGCATGAGCGGGGGGTGGGGGAGGACACAGGCACAACACGGGGCATGAGCGGGGGGTGGGGGGACACGAGCACAACACGGGGCATGAGCGGGGGGTGGGGGGACACGGGCACAACAAGTGGCATGAGCGGTGGGTGGGGGGACACGAACACAACATGGGGCAAGAGCAGGGGGTGGGGGACGACATGGGCACAACATGGGGCATGAGCGGGGGGTGGGGGAGGACACGGGCAAAACACGGGGCAAGGACAGGTGGGTGAGGGGGACACAAGCAGAACACGGGGCATGAGCAGGGGGTGGGGGGAACACAAGCACAACAAGGGGCATGAGCGGGGGTGGGGGAGGACACGGGCACAACACGGTGCATGAGCAGGGGGTGGGGGGACACGGGCACAACACAGGGCATGAGCGGGGGGTGGGGGAGGACACGAGCACAACACGGGGCATGAGCGGGGGGTGGGGGGTACACGAGTACAACACGGGCATGAGCGGGGGGTGGGGGGACACAGGCACAACAAGGAGCATGAGCGGGGGGTGGGGGACACAAGCACAACACATGGCAAGAGCAGGGGTGGGGGGACACGAGCACAACATGGGGCATGCGCGGGGGTGGTAAGGACACAGGCACAACACGGGGTATGAGCAGGGGTGGGGGAGGACACAAGCACAACACGGGGCATGAGCGGGATGTACAGGGGCACGAGCATAATAAGGGGCATGAGCAGGGGGTGGAGGGGACACGAGCACAAACGGGGCATGAGCGGGGGGTGGGGGAGAACACGGGCACAACATGGGGCATGAGCAGGGGGTGAGGGGGACATGAGCACAACACGGGGCATGAGCGGGGGGGACACGAGCACAACAAGGGGCATGAGCGGGGGTGGGGGGACACGAGCACAACATGGGGCATGAGCGGGGGCACGAGCATAAAACAGGGCATGAGCGGGGGTGGGGGAGGACACGAGCACAACACGGGTATGAGCGGGGGGTGGGGGAGGACGCGAGCACAACATGGGGCATGAGCAGGGGGTGGTGGGACACAAGCACAACAAGGGGCATGAGCGGGGGTGGGGGGACACAAGCACAAACGGGGCATGAGCGGGGATGGGGGGACAGGAGCACAAAACATGGGCATGAGTGGGGGGTGGGGGGTGGGGGAGACACGGGTACAACACGGGGCATGAGCGGGGGGTGGGGGGTACACAGGCACAACACGGGGCATGAGCGGGGGGTGGGGGAGGACCCGGGCACAACAAGGGGCATGAGCAGGGGTGGGAGGGACACAAGCACAACACGGGGCATGAGCGGGGGGTGGGGGGACACGGGCACAACAAGGGGCATGAATGGGGGTGGGGGGACACAAGCACAACATGGGTCAAGAGCAGGGGCTGGGGGACACGAGCACAACAAGGGGCATGAGGGGGGGTGGGGGGACACGGCACAACAAGGGGCATGAGCGGGGGTGGGGGAGGACACAGGCACAACAAGGAGCATGAGCGGGGTGGGGGAGGACACAGGCACAACACAGGGCATGAGCGGGGCGTGTGGGAGGACACAGGCACAACACGGCGCATGATCGGGGGGTGGGGGAGGACACGAGCACAACAAGGGGCATGAGCGGTGGGTGGGGGGACACAAGCACAAACGGGGCATGAGCAGGGGGTGGGGAGGACACAAGCACAACACGGGGCATGAGCGGGGGTGGGGATGACACGGGCACACCACGGGGAATGAGTGGGGGGTGGGGGGACACGGCACAACACGGGGCATGAGTAGGGGGTGGGGGGACATGAGCAGAACACGGGGCATAAGAGGGAGTGGGGGGACACGGGCACAACACGGGGCATGAGCAGGGGGGGAGGGGGACACGAGAACAACAAGGGGCATGAGCGGGGGTGAGGGAGGACACGGGCACAACACGGTGCATGAGCAGGGGGTGGGGGGACACGGGCACAACACAAGGCATGAGCGGGGGGTGGGGGAGGACACGAGCACAACACGGGGCATGAGCGGGGGGTGGGGGGCACAGGCACAACAAGGAGCATGAGTGGGGGGTGGGGGACACAAGCACAACACGGGGCAAGAGCAGGGGTGGGGGGACACGAGCACAACACGGGCATGCGCGGGGGGTGGGAAGGACACATTCACAACACGGGGTATGAGCGGGGGTGGGGGAGGGCACGAGCACAACACGGGGCATGAGCGGGAGGTGCGGGGGCACGAGCACAACAAGGGGCATGAGCAGGGGGTGGGGGGGACACGAGCACAAATGGGGCATGAGCGGGGGGTGGGGGAGAACACGGGCACAACAAGGGGCATGAGCAGGGGGTGAGGGGGACACAAGCACAACACGGGGCATGAGCGGGGGGACACGAGCACAACAAGGGGCATGAGCGGGGGTGGGGGGGACATGAGCAGAACACGGGGCATAAGGGGGTGTGGGGGGACACGGGCACAACACGGGGCATGAGCGGGGGGCAGGGGGACACGAGAACAACAAGGGGCATGAGCGGGGGTGGGGGGACACAGGCACAACACGGGGCATGAGCAGGGGGTGGGGGGACACGGGCACCACACGGGCATGAGGGGGAGTGGGGGGGACACGAGCACAACACGGGGCATGAGCAGGGGCTGGGGGGACACGAGCACAACACAGGCCATGAGAGGGGGGTGAGGGGGACACGGGCACAACAGGGGGCATGAGCGGGGTGTGGGGGAGGACACAGGCATAACACGGGGCATGAGCGGGGGGTGGGGGAGGACACAGGCACAACATGGGGCATGAGTGGGGGGTGGGGGAGGACACGGGCACAACACGGGGCATAAGTGGGGGGTGGGGGGACACAGGCACAACACGGGGCATGAGCAGGGGGTGGGGGGACACGAGCATAAAACGGGGCATGAGCGGGGGGTGGGGGAGGACACGAGCACAACACAGGGCATGAGCAGAGGGTGGGGGGACACAGGCACAACGAGGGGCATGAGTGGGGGTAGGGGGTACACAAGCACAACACGGGGCATGAGCAGGGGGCAGGGGGACACGAACACAAAACGGGGCATGAGCGGGGGGTGGGGGAGGACATGAGCACAACATGGGGCATGAGCGGAGGGTGGGGGAGACACGAGCACAACAAGGGGCATGAGCGGGGGGAGGGGGAGACACAAGCACAAAAGGGGCAAGAGCTGGGGGTGGGGGAGGGCACAGGCACAACACGGGGCATGAGCGGGGGTGGGGGAGGACACAAGCACAACAGAGGGCATGAGCGGGGGTGGGGGGGACACAAACATAAAACGGGGCATGAGCGGGGGGTGGGGGAGGACACGAGCACAACATGGGGCATGAGCAGGGGGTGGGGGGACGTGGGGAGTGGGCACAACACGGGGCATGAGCGGGGGTGTTGGGGTCACAAGCACAACATGGGGCATGAGCGGGGGGTACGGGGGACATGAGCACAACACAGTGCATGAGCGGGGGTGGGGGAACACAAACATAAAACGGGGCATGAGCGGGGAAGGACACGAGCACAACATGGGGCATGAGCAGGGGGTGGGGGGACACGGGCATAACACAGGGCATGAGCGGGAGGTGGGGGAGGACACAAGCACAACACGGGGCATGAGTGGGGGGTGGGGGGGCATGAGCACAACAAGGGGCATGAGCGGGGGTGGGGGGACACAAGCACAACAAGGGGCATGAGCGGGGGGTGGCGGGGTCACGAGCATAACAAGGGGCATGAGCGGGGAGTGGGGGGGACACGAGCAGAACACGGGGCATGAGCGGGGGTGGGAGGGACACGAGCACAACAATGGGCATGAGCTGGGGGGGACACAAGCAGAAACAGGGCATGAATGGGGGGTGGGGGAGGAGATGGGCACAACAAGGGGCATGAGCGGGGGGGAGGACATGAGCACAACACGGGGCATGAGAGGAGGGTGGGGGAGGACACGAGCACAACACGTGGGCATGAGCGGGGGGACACGAGCACAACAAGGGGCATGAGCGGGGGGTAAGGGGGACACGAGCCCAAACGGGCCATGAACGGGCGGTGGGGGAGGACACGAGCACAACAGAGGGCATGAGCGGGGTGTGGGGGGGACACGAGCATAAAGCAGGGCATGAGCGGGGGGTGGGGGAGGACACGGGCACAACATGGGGCATGAGCGGGGGGTGGGGGAGGACACGGGCACAACACGGGGCATGAGCGGAGGGTGGGGGGACACGAGCACAACACGGGGCATGAGCGGGGGGTGGGGGGACACAGGCACAACAAGTGGCATGAGCGGTGGGTGGGGGGACACGAACACAACATGGGGCAAGAGCAGGGGGTGGGGGACGACACGGGCACAACATGGGGCATGAGCGGGCGGTGGGGGAGGCCACGGGCAAAACACGGGGCATGAGCAGGGGTGGGGAGGACATGAGCTCAACACGGGGCAAGGACAGGTGGGTGAGGGGGACACAAGCAGAACACGGGGCATGAGCAGGGGGTGGGGGGAACACAAGCACAACAAGGGGCATGAGCGGGGGTGGGGAAGGACACGGGCACAACACGGTGCATGAGCAGGGGGTGGGGGGACACGGGCACAACACAGGGCATGAGCGGGGGGTGGGGGAGGACACGAGCACAACACGGGGCATGAGCGGGGGTGGGGGGTACACGAGTACAACACGGGGCATGAGCGGGGGGTGGGGAGACACAGGCACAACAAGGAGCATGAGCGGGGGGTGGGGGACACAAGCACAACACATGGCAAGAGCAGGGGTGGGGGGACACGAGCAAAACATGGGGCATGCGCGGGGGGTGGTAAGGACACAGGCACAACACGGGGTATGAGCAGGGGTGGGGGAGAACACAAGCACAACACGGGGCATGAGCGGGATGTGCAGGGGCACGAGCACAATAAGGGGCATGAGCAGGGGGTCGAGGGGACACGAGCACAAACGGGGCATGAGCGGGGGGTGGGGGAGAACACAGGCACAACAAGGGGCATGAGCAGGGGGTGAGGGGGACATGAGCACAACACGGGGCATGAGCGGGTGGGACACGAGCACAACAAGGGGCATGAGCGGGGGTGGGGGGACACGAGCACAACATGGGGCATGAGCGGGGGCACGAGCATAAAACAGGGCATGAGCGGGGGTGGGGGAGGACACGAGCACAACACGGGTATGAGCGGGGGTGGGGGAGGACGCGAGCACAACATGGGGCATGAGCAGGGGGTGGGGGGGACACAAGCACAACAAGGGGCATGAGCGGGGGTGGGGGGACAGAAGCACAAACGGGGCATGAGCGGGTGTGGGGGGGACAGGAGCACAAAACATGGGCATGAGTGGGGGGTGGGGGAGACACGGGTACAACACGGGGCATGAGCGGGGGGTGGGGGGTACACAGGCACAACACGGGGCATGAGCGGGGGGTGGGGGAGGACCCGGGCACAACAAGGGGCATGAGCAGGGGTGGGAGGGACACAAGCACAACACGGGGCATGAGCGGGGGGTGGGGGGACACGGGCACAACAAGGGGCATGAGCAGGGGGTGGGGGGGACACGAGCACAAACGGGGCATGAGCGGGGGGTGGGGGAGAACACGGGCACAACAAGGGGCATGAGCAGGGGGTGAGGGGGACATGAGCACAACACAGGGCATGAGCGGGGGGGACACGAGCACAACAAGGGGCATGAGCGGGGGTGGGGGGACACGAGCACAACATGGGGCATGAGCGGGGGCACGAGCATAAAACAGGGCATGAGCGGGGGTGGGGGAGGACACGAGCACAACACGGGTATGAGCGGGGGGTGGGGGAGGACGCGAGCACAACATGGGGCATGAGCAGGGGGTGGGGGGGACACAAGCACAACAAGGGGCATGAGCGGGGGTGGGGGGACAGAAGCACAAACGGGGCATGAGCGGGGGTGGGGGGGACAGGAGCACAAAACATGGGCATGAGTGGGGGGTGGGGGAGACACGGGTACAACACGGGGCATGAGCGGGGGGTGGGGGGTACACAGGCACAACACGGGGCATGAGCGGGGGGTGGGGGAGGACCCGGGCACAACAAGGGGCATGAGCAGGGGTGGGAGGGACACAAGCACAACACGGGGCATGAGCGGGGGGTGGGGGGACACGGGCACAACAAGGGGCATGAATGGGGGTGGGGGGACACAAGCACAACATGGGTCAAGAGCAGGGGCTGGGGGACACGAGCACAACAAGGGGCATGAGGGGGGTGGGGGGACACGGCACAACAAGGGGCATGAGCGGGGGTGGGGGAGGACACAGGCACAACAAGGAGCATGAGCGGGGTGGGGGAGGACACAGGCACAACACAGGGCATGAGCGGGGCGTGTGGGAGGACACAGGCACAACACGGCGCATGATCGGGGGGTGGGGGAGGACACGAGCACAACAAGGGGCATGAGCGGTGGGTGGGGGGACACAAGCACAAACGGGGCATGAGCAGGGGGTGGGGAGGACACAAGCACAACACGGGGCATGAGCGGGGGTGGGGATGACACGGGCACACCACGGGGAATGAGTGGGGGGTGGGGGGACACGGCACAACACGGGCCATGAGTAGGGGGTGGGGGGACATGAGCAGAACACGGGGCATAAGGGGGAGTGGGGGGACACGGGCACAACACGGGGCATGAGCGGGGGGGCAGGGGGACACGAGAACAACAAGGGGCATGAGCGGGGGTGGGGGAGGACACGGGCACAACACGGTGCATGAGCAGGGGGTGGGGGGACACGGGCACAACACAAGGCATGAGCGGGGGGTGGGGGAGGACATGAGCACAACACGGAGCATGAGCGGGGGGTGGGGGGCACAGGCACAACAAGGAGCATGAGTGGGGGGTGGGGGACACAAGCACAACACGGGGCAAGAGCATGGGTGGGGGGGACACGAGCACAACACGGGGCATGCGCGGGGGGTGGGAAGGACACATTCACAACACGGGGTATGAGCGGGGGTGGGGGAGGGCACGAGCAAAACACGGGGCATGAGCTGGAGGTGCGGGGGCACGAGCACAACAAGGGGCATGAGCAGGGGGTGGGGGGGACACGAGCACAAACGGGGCATGAGCGGGGGGTGGGGGAGAACATGGGCACAACAAGGGGCATGAGCAGGGGGTGAGGGGGACACGAGCACAACACGGGGCATGAGCGGGGGGACACGAGCACAACAAGGGGCATGAGCGGGGGTGGGGGGACATGAGCAGAACACGGGGCATAAGGGGGAGTGGGGGGACACGGGCACAACACGGGGCATGAGCGGGGGGCAGGGGGACACGAGAACAACAAGGGGCATGAGCGGGGGTGGGGGGACACAGGCACAACACGGGGCATGAGCAGGGGGTGGGGGGACACGGGCACAACACGGGGCATGAGGGGGAGTGGGGGGACACGAGCACAACACGGGGCATGAGCAGGGGCTGGGGGGACACGAGCACAACACAGGCCATGAGAGGGGGGTGAGGGGGACACGGGCACAACACGGGCATGAGCGGGGTGTGGGGGAGGACACAGGCATAACACGGGGCATGAGCGGGGGGTGGGGAGGACACAGGCACAACATGGGGCATGAGTGGGGGGTGGGGGAGGACACGGGCACAACACGGGGCATAAGTGGGGGGTGGGGGGACACAGGCACAACACGGGGCATGAGCAGGGGGTGGGGGGGACACGAGCATAAAACGGGGCATGAGCGGGGGGTGGGGGAGGACACGAGCACAACACAGGGCATGAGCAGAGGGTGGGGGGACACAGGCACAACGAGGGGCATGAGAGGCAGGGGGCAGGGGGACACGAACATAAAACGGGGCATGAGCGGGGGGTGGGGGAGGACATGAGCACAACATGGGGCATGAGCGGGGGGTGGGGGAGACACGAGCACAACAAGGGGCATGAGCGGGGGGAGGGGGAGACACAAGCACAAAAGGGGCAAGAGCAGGGGGTGGGGGAGGGCACAGGCACAACACGGGGCATGAGCGGGGGTGGGGGAGGACACAAGCACAACAGAGGGCATGAGCGGGGGTGGGGGGGACACGAACATAAAACGGGGCATGAGCGGGGGGTGGGGGAGGACACGAGCACAACATGGGGCATGAGCAGGGGGTGGGGGGACGTGGGGAGTGGGCACAACACGGGCATGAGCGGGGGTGTTGGGGTCACAAGCACAACATGGGGCATGAGCGGGGGGTACGGGGGACATGAGCACAACACAGTGCATGAGCGGGGGTGGGGGGACACAAACATAAAACGGGGCATGAGCGGGGGTGGGGGAGGACACGAGCACAACATGGGGCATGAGCAGGGGGTGGGGGGACACGGGCATAACATAGGGCATGAGCGGGAGGTGGGGGAGGACACAAGCACAACACGGGGCATGAGTGGGGGGTGGGGGGGCATGAGCACAACAAGGGGCATGAGCGGGGGTGGGGGGACACAAGCACAACAAGGGGCATGAGCGGGGGGTGAGGGGGACACGAGCACAACACGGGGCATGAGCGGGGGGTCGGGGGGACACGAGCACAACAAGGGGCATGAGCGGGGGTGGGGGGTACACAAGCACAACACAGGGCATAAACAGGGGTGTGGGGGAGATGAGCACAACACGGGGCATGAGCAGGGGTGGGGGAGGACACAGGCACAACACGGGGCATAAGCGGGGGGTGGGGGAGGACATGGGCACAACACGGGGCATAAGCGGGGGGTGGGGGAGGACACGGGCACAACACGGGGCATGAGCGGAGGGTGGGGGGACACAAGCATAAAAGGGGACATGAGCGGGGTGGGGGAGGACACGAGCACAAACGGGGCATGAGCAGGGGGTGGGGGGACACGAGCATAAAACGGGGCATGAGTAGGGGGTGGGGGAGGACACGGGCACAACACGGGGGATGAGCAGGGGGTGGGGGGACAGGAATGAGACATGCAAGGCTGCTGGTGTCTTACTTTGCAGGCCGCAGATCCCGCTCTTCGGCCCTCTGCAGGCCTGATGCAAAGATAAACTAAGATGGCGGGCGTCTCTTCAAATAGACGCACTGCACGCTTCACCGCAGCCAATGGAAGAGCACATCAGATGTCTGCGGACATCACGAAAGCCGCTTGCCCAATCCCCGTCCTGTCCGCAGAGCGAACAGGGAACTGTGTCCGCAAAGCGGACACAGATATCACTATTTTTTTACATTTTTGTCATTTTTTTAAAAACTACTGGATGGATTTACACCAAATAAAAAAAGCACGCCCTTGAGACCAAGCCGCCGCTCCTGCTGCAAATTTGGTGTAAATTCATCCAGCGGTTTGGGCTGTAGGCGTGAGCAAAGTTTTTTCCCATTATGTCTATGGGGAAAAAAAAGTTTTGGGACCCCCCTTATAACTTTGCCCCCCCTGGACCAAACCTCACCAAACTTTGCAAAAATAATTCAGAGTGGGCCATATACTTTATTTGCAAAGTTTAGTGAGGATTCGTCCAGGGGGAGCGAAGTTATAAGCCGCCCAAAAAGTGTTTGTATGAAAAAATAATGCTTGTAATCTGCTGGACCCTAATGTGGGTCAGCATTAGAAATAAATCTTACCATCTGGATAACATACTTTGGCTCTTGCTTCTACTCGATCCTGATCCCATGCACCATCCTTATATGGCTGCTATTTATATAGCGTCATCGTGAGGTGCTTGCGTGATGACATCATTAGTACAAAAGTGACCCGGCGCGTAATGCAGTGCGTTCATACGAATATACCAAGTATATCCTTGTGGTCTTTAATTATTAAAAGTTCTTAAGGATACAATCTTTTCTCAAAATAAATTATGGAAAACAGAACATAGGGTGGTACAATGAATGTAGGTATCACATAACCTGGCAAATACCATAATGTGATTGAGGATATATGCAAATGTGTAACCATCCACACCATGTGGAGACTATCAACCAATATCATAGAGTCTATCCAAACTCTACAGTATAACTATATCCTTGGAAAACTAATCCCTAAAATATGTATGTACCCCTACAGTGGGCATCCTTGTGTTGAGGGTATGATGCTATTAACCACTCTAAAAGAGTATGGTGGTTTTATAAAGGACACCGAAAAGACTCCTCCAGGTAAATGGTTCAGAAAGGTGGACATGCTTGCAGTCTACATATTGCTTCCATAAGCATAATAGAGAAAAAGCTATTGTTACCAACATTTCTACTTCTCAGAGAGGATATTAAAGAACATGTTACAGAAAAGCTCCTACATAAAAATCCTCATTCATGCCATTCGGACACAAACTGTCCAACTTTTCAATCCAAAATAGTTCTCTCTGATTCAATTTCTTGGCAACATCCCCACCTATGTTGGATCTATGTATCACTTCCAGTACTATGAATTTAAGTTTATATAGACCACTACATTGATTTCCCAACATCGGTGTGCACCTGTACATCAGATTCTTAGAACAAAACAACAAAACTCTTTGAAATCTTTAGGAAACTCGAAAAACCTAATTTGCAGTCACAACTCTATGTTCCCTCTAATGAGGATGGTAATAGGGTTCAGCAGGCTTTTGTAAAGTCAACCTGCCTCGTACCAGAACAGTTAATAACACAAGCAGAGAGACACAACTGGAATGCTGGAGTTTGAGTATAGTAAAGAACCCAAGTTCCACTTTAAACCGGTTACTGAGGCACAGATGGAGAAAACACTTACAAATATGCATCCCACCTCTTGCCCCAGTGACGTCTTCCTGTCTAAACTTATCTTGGGTAATTTAATAGCCTTCACACCATTCCTAGTACACTTTGTTAATGCATCCTTCATCCACAAATCAGTCTCTGACACTTTTAAATAAGTTATAGCAAATGTGCTGGTAAAGAAATTATGGCTTGAACCCTTAAGGAGCAAGCAATCTGAGACCTATTACCAACATTCCCTTTCTCTTGAAGATCGTGGATAAGATTTCCACTACCGAGCCATAGCAACACCTAGAATGCTTCGGTTTCCTACAACCAAGACAATCGGACTTTCGGGCAAACCATGGGACAGAAATCGCCCTGTTGGATCTCCAAACACAAATGTTAGACACCTTGGAAAGAAGCAAGTTGGGACTGATTATATTATCAGACTTGTCAGCAGTGTTCGACTTGCTAGATCACAAATGTCTGTTTAAAATGCTAGCAACCACAGGAAATTGCTCAAGAGATGTTACATACTGGATTTGCTTATTCTTGAGCAATAGGAAATCTAGAGTGTGTTGGGGAAATGCCACCTTGGAACCGGGGCAAATACACTGTGAGGTTCCACAGGGTGTGTGCCTGTCCCCAGCCTTGTTCAACATATACATCAGACATCTCTGCACCCAACTGGTTAATACAGGGATACAGTTTACAAACTATGCAGACGATAGTCAATTCCTGATGGAGTTAAGCGGCAACTACATCAGAGACTCAGATAGGTTAACTGTAAAGAAATGGATGTAAGAAAAACTGGATGTGCCTGGACAGTGCTAAAACCGAACTTATGATCTTCAGATTGACACAAGCTACAGCAAAATTGGATCCCAAATATACAAGGTTGGATATTGAAGTCAGTTGTGTCGCTCTGTTGAATAAGGTGAAGACACTTGGTGTCTTCCTACAGGCCTGACACAAAGGACTGATTGTTCTCTTGCTCAGAGGAGAATTGCCTAGCATTTTGGTGCTGGACTGCCTTTGTGGGTGGGACAAAGACTGATTGGCAAATGGATATTTCTCCTCTGTGAATGGTGCAGTGAGCTAAAGTGTGGTTGTAGACTCTACCGAGTGGAAGAACTTCCATAGAACAGGGTATTTGAACCATGTTCATTCTCGGTAGAGGGGCTCCTACACTACTTTGTAATTTTGTAAAATTTGGGGTTTTACCCTAAGTAATCCAGGGTAATCCAGACATGGACCCCTTGCTCACTGTGCTTAGAGAGGCACAGCTTGAATTCACTGATGATGCCTGACTATGCTCGGGAGGATAGCTCAGGGGCAACACTCTCCCCTTGGAAACAAGGTGATGTGGAGGAACACAAGTTTGATCCCAGGGAGCGCGCTTAGAAACCTCTGGGTATTAAGTGCGTTATAAATAACCAATTATAAGACATTATTGTTATTATATATTATAGGCTGAAACACGTGTCCTGGGTTGCTGTTGGTACTCTTGTCCAGAGGAGAATTGCCTAGCATTTCGTGGCTGGACTGCCCTTGTGGGTGGGACAAAGGCTGATAAGCATATGGCTATTTCTCAAATGTGAAAGGCACAGTGATATAAAATGTGGCTGTAGACCCTCCCGAGAGGGTACCTACCCATAGAACAGGTTATTTAGCCGTGTTTGTTCTCAGTAGAGGGTCCCCCAGACCTTATTGTGAATTTTTTAGAGTACAAATAATCATCAGTGGGTGATGACAGATGTACAACAGTGCGAATATTTTTTGGAAAACCGAAATGACCCTGTCAGGAAAGACAGTCAAGTGGATATGCTTATTGCACCTCTTAGACCTCCCTTTAAAGTGACCTATGACATGTTGTTAGCTAAGATTAAGAGACTCAAATCCACACGTGAGCCCGGGCCTAATGGCCTGGCAAATCTAACACTTAAGAGCAAGCCAAAGTTCTGGGCTGGCTTGTTAAAAATCCTGTTTGATAAGGTTTTAGCCGAAGGCATTATACCACCATCATGGCAGACTGCCTTCTTAATACCTATTTTCAAGAAAGGCAATACAATGGACCCTAGCAGTTATAGACTGATTTCCATGCTTGATTGCACGGGCAAGATTTTTGCATCAATATTGCTCGATGAACTACAGGCATGGGTAGATAAGTCAGGTCTTCTCTGCAAATTCCAATCGGGATTTAGACGTGGATATTCGACCTCACATAACCTGATCATTATGGATACATTACGTACGAGAGCGAGATCAAAGGGCAATCCCCCTTTGTATGTCCTATTTGTGGATTTTAAAGCAGCCTTCGATCTTATTCCTAGAGAAAAGTTGTGGGCTAAACTTACGTTAGTGGGCTGCCCAGATGGTCTGTTATATTATCTTAGGCTACTGCACCACAATACTAGTGTATCCCTTAAATTAGATTTGCAAGGGAACATGACCAAGCAAATTATCCAAAATAGAGGGGTCAAGCAAGGGTGTGTTACAGCCCCACTGGTATATAATTTGTTTGATCATTACCTACCAATTGCTGTAATGTCTGTTCATAACTGTTCACCTATGATTGGTGCTGATCATTGCCCGGTCCTGGCTTACGCAGATGATTTGGTGATCCTGGACCACACCTTCAGTATACGCAGACTCCAATGGCCTAATTATCAACCGCGAAAAATCACAGCTGACGGTTTTCACCAAAAGGAGGATCGCTCGTCCAAGTTTGACTATCAAAGACTTAGAGATCTCATATACTACACAGTACAAATACCTGAGTGTAGAATTTGAGGATTAGGGAGATTATCCCTCTTGTAAACAAACACGCATTACTAGAGCTGCGCAGATTACGGCCATGGTGCATCGATTCACCATTGACTATGGGGGATATACCATTTGGGCCGCCCGACAGCTCAATACCCAGGTATTGGCACCTATGATAACCTATGGTTTGGAGTCACTTTTATCTATTGATTTAAGGTGGCTACAGATAATAGAGGGCAAATATTGGAGGAGGATTCTAGGTCTCCCGAGTTGTATCCCAATGGCCATAATCAGGTTGGAGTTAGGCCTTATGTCATTTAAATCGATTGTGTTAAAAAAATGGGCAGAACTGTATATCACAATGAGTAATGATACCAATAACAGTCTTTTAAGGGCCATGAAACAGGAATCACTCAAAGAATCTACGACTTGTCAATTAAAAAAAAGCATGGAAATGCTCTTTGAGGAGATATGTTGGATACGGTTCATAGACATAATTTCGAATACAAAATATTCGAAAGTCAAAAAGTCGAAAAAAAATGTCGAAAAAAAAAATGTCGAATTTTTTTTTAATGACGTTTTTTTTTTCGAAATGGGGGGGTTCCCCTCCCAACCCCCCTTTTTTTATTTTTACCTATTTTTTTCACAGAAACTAGAGCCAAAAAAAAATATCGAAAAAAAAAACAATTCGACATTTTTTTTTTCGACATTTTTGATTCGACTTTTTTTACTTTCGAAATTATGTTTTCGAAATTATGACTGGACACCGTTGGATACGGAGTAAGGGGAATGATATCATCAAAAAGAAAAGTGCCCTTGTTAGGCGTGTTGCGCTATGGGACTGGCTTTAGAACTATGTTCATCTGAATAGTTTGGAAAAGTATAAATCTGGGTCCCATTTGCTATATACTTTTCAGAAGCCGCAGTTGTATCTAAACCTATCTCCGTCTCCAAGACTGAGAAGCTTTATATTGCTTCTGAGATTGGATCATCTGCCGGTATTGTCAGTTACGGCGACTGTAAGTCAAATACCATGGATTGATCGATGGTGTTGTATATGTAAAAACAGGGACATCACAGAGACTGCTAAGCATTTATTATTTGAATGCCCCGATTTGTCTGAGTTGTATCTTAAATCGTATGGTAGATATGTATACAACCCAGACACGATAAAGTATCTGGCATTTTGGCAACAGTGCATTAATACAAAGAATATGAAAGTGTATATTTCAATGTATAATCTCTGGCAAAAAATAGAGAGCATTGTGGGAATTACCATATAGAATCAGAAACAGGTCACCATTTTCAAAACAATAGAATATTAAGGAGTTTGTAAAACTTGGGAAACTGTGAATATATATTTTGAGAATACTGTATGTGTATATAATTCTTATTGATCATTGGATATTGATTAATTTGTGTGACTGATTAGATGATCTAGTGTTGAAATATTGCAAATTTATGTTTAAAATAAAATAATTGGTTTCTTATATTTTATATTATTCTGATGAAATGTATAACTCAATGTCTTTAATATTCATGTAATGTGAAAAGTTTACTTGTAAACTGAAACACATTAAATAAATAATAATAATTTTGAATAGGTTTTGAACAATCATTCTTCATGGGTCAGTTTGGGAGAATAACAGTTAATCTCATGGGTCTTAAAATACAGGCTGTCCCTATGTTGTCAAACATTAACATTTACATGTGCACCTTTGGGTACATTGACACGCATAAATTGACTAAACCTGCAGTTTGGAAGTGACAATGCACAACTATATCTTTCCGCACATATGATAGAAACCTATATTTGTCATATGAAGCTGTGGATGTGTGATATCTGACTTCACCTTAATACATCCAGATCTTTGGCTATTGGCTCTAGCCAAATCTGTAGATGAAAAATGTAGAATAATGTATAATATGCATCAATCTTTGACAAAGAAATTACCTCAGAGGACACAATTTAATTCAAAGATAGATTTGATTTATAAAAACCAAAAAGGCAGAATAATAATTTCCTTCAGTCTTAAGGTGAGCCAGTCCAGAAACCTTCAGGTGCCATCTTCATTTGGATTACTGTAATGCACTGTACAGAAGGGTTTCCACAGAACATCATACAGAAGCAGCAGAGAGTGCAGAATGCAACAGTGAGCTTGAATGTGGGGGTGAAAATATTTGACAACACTGCAAGAGCCAGTGCAACCTCCAATTGACTGACACTAGAGGCCAAAAGTATTTTCAGATCTTGAACCTAGAGCTTAGTTGTCTGACACGAGAAGCCATTGCCAATCTCCTTAAAGTTTTGGAAGCTCCCTAACACATCCAAAAACACAGTCACCTCTCTCAAACCTACTCTGACAGTATCACCCCCGCCTTCATCATTAAACAATTGATAGGCCTGGTGCGCAATACACTCCTTAGGATCATCAATGCCTCCCTCACTGAAGGGCCATTCCCCGACACCCTCAAGACTGATCTCATACAACCACTTTTGAAAACACCAACAAAACACCCAGTCAAACTTTCCATTAAAAACCTTCCATTTATCTGCAAAATATTGGAAAAAGTAGTCGTAACACAACTACTCAACAGAATCTAACAACTGTGCGACCTGAATGACTATCAGTAGGGGTTCTGCCCCAAGTGTAGTATCGAGACAGCCCTCTTTGTCCTCTCGGCTAAATTCGACACGGTAAACCATTGCATCCTCCTAGCTCTCCTCTCCAACAGTATGGGATTCTCTGACACTATCCTGAATTGGTTTACCTCCTACCTCTCGGGCAGATAAAAGGCCATCCAGATGAACACACTGAGTTCTAACAGAGTCCCAGTCTCCTGTGGAGTCCCCCAAAGCTTCATCATCTCACCAATCCTGTTTAACATTTACATGGAGCATCTAGGCATACTCCTCAAAGATCCCAATATAGCCATTTCCTTAGCATGCAGACAATACTATGTTGTACATGAGAGTGAAAAGCCCACAGAACATCAGGCGTCCAAGTGATTACCTAGCCAACATCCAGTACTGGATGTCAACTGCCTACCTCAAATCTAACCCCTCCAAGACTGAATTTGTCCGCATAAGTGCCCCCACTGAACAACAACGTATTCAACAATAGCTCAATGAAATGCGCCTAGAAGGATTTAATCCACAACTCTCGGATTCACCAAAATACTTTGGCATCACCAAAGATGCAGCATATCCATCCAGAAACAAATAGCCCAGAAATCCCAAATTGGCTGGCTTTCAATTTCCACCCTTTGTAAAATCAAACCCTTCATCATGCCGCCGGACTTGCGTATCATAGTGCAGGCCCTTCTGGTCTTGCAAATCAATGGAGGAAACTGCCTCCTAATGGCCCACCCAGCTGCTCACTTGGATCGCAACGAAAGGAGCCCACCATGCCAGAGCATTCTTTATTACAAGTGCATGGAAGTTTGACTGCATCACCCCCATCCTACGCGAACAACATAGGATTTCTCTCCAGGCCAGGATATTGTTCAAGACTACATGTATCATCTGCAAAGAAGTCACGAGTAGCACACCAGCATGCCTACTGGCTAAACTCTACATATCTGGAGGTATACACTCCTCATGCAGCAAATCTACAAAACTGGCTTGAATCATGACTCATCCGCAAAGGGAGGCCCTGCAAACCTTCACTTTTCATGTACTCACCCTCTGGAACTGGATCCAGGTATCAGCTCAGAATGTCCACCAAATTCTCCAGTTTTGTAAATTTCTTAAAACATGGCTTTTTCAACAACTCCTGGCCAAGGATTAAATTCCAGTAGGAGCACAAACTGATGCACAGACCGCAACTCACAATACTGCGCTACAATTGAAAGACGCATCCCAAACACTGACTAACTACCCCCTGTACAACGCTTCACTGTTCTCGATCTAGGTATGCACTTGACACCATAAATAAAATTTGGAATTGAAGATCCCAGAAAGACCTTGTGATTCATGGTCAGAAAGTCACTAGGGATTCCAAAAACTAAAGATGTTACGAGGTGAGACAGTACAATTTCTAGCTTAGTGGGCAAAACATGGAATAAACTTCCACTTTTTTGTTGTGAGGTCTTCTCCTTCTTAATCGTGAATAAGAGCTAGAAGTTACACCTCGTTCCACATAATAATTCTATCTTTATTCAAAGAACTCACAGAGGCTTCAAACTGAACTGTGAAGAGCAGCGCATGTGGTCGGATTGGTATGCAGAAATGTACCTACTTACTCAGCCTCTCTCACTTCTTCACTCACTCACTCACTCACTCATTCACTCACTCACACATTCACTCACAAAATAGAAAAGAGGTCAACCAGCATGGCTTTAGTGTTTGGTCTTGCCTGAAAAGTCATATATACAGCTGCCAAGACAGTGGTCAAATTCGTGAGAAACTGGTGGCTCCCAGAGCAAGCAGGCCTCTACTTTTTCCAGCAATTTAGATGAGCAGGAATAGCAGAGGAGCCCAGGAATAGGATTTAGTAGCCATAACTGCGGGATTGATGGAAGGTTTCTTGGGCCGGGATACAGAATACATTATTTAAAGTAGTTTAGGATGACACCTGATGTAAGGAATGAGTTAGCAATTTGAGCAAATGATTAGCCACTTGTTTTGATCCCAAATATTTTACTAGCGTTACGGAATGAGATTGTCATGTAGATCTAAGAACATGCTTTTAAAATCCTGAGTAACTGGGACAAAATGGGAAGGTAAGAAAGGGGAACCAGGTTAGTTTTTCAGAATCCCTCTGGCTTGGCGATGCTGTTGGTAGGGTGACCATGTTTGTTTTTATTGCAAAACCTGTGCCAAATGTTCAAATCAGAACAAAACTCCTGGGAGGCAGTCTATGATGATCTAGGTGGTCCAGTAGTAGAAATCCATCAACTGCTAAGTGTTCATGAGGTTTAAGAAATCCGAAAATGTACCCTAAGAGAAGTTGTTGCATGCCTGTGAGCAGGGGTTTGCTTGTGAAGATTCAGGGAGAGTTTAAGGAGGTGAGCCAATGTGAATCGCCAAGTCCAAGTCGGACATCTCTTGTGAAGGTTAACTTGGGTTAGTGCTCTGGGGCTAGGAGGGTCACTGGGATAGTCATGTCCAAAGCCTCGCAAGGATAATCTTACAGATTCACATAGCTCGGGCTGGGAGTCATGGACATCAACCTATAACGTACTGCACATCTCCAAAGTATACTGTGTACATGGTTGTATTGGGCAACTATGCTGTTGTATTGTGACAGGTGGTAGGTTGTTCAGCATGGTGTGCATTGCCATACATACACAGATCCATCATTTCAACAGAACAGCAGCCACCCCACTAGCAAGGTGTGTGTGTTTAGATACAAATGGCCTTGAGATGTCATTAGTTAGCATAATGTTGCCCAGTTAAAGCTTCTTTACGCCTTGCTATAATAATTACAAACCTTTGTCAGTATTCTTTATGCCTCTTTAGGTGAAGGTATGTCCATTAATTTGTTTAATATGATGTTCTGACGCAATTAGTAATTAGAAGTTACAAAGGGAGGGGTGACATAGTAGGGATCCACCTTTTCTGGAGAACACTGCACCCATTTTCTAAAAATATATAACGTTTATTTCAGTCCGAGTCAATTATTTGCAAAGCAATCATTTAGCATTAGGCAGAGCTCTTTCTGTGCTATGGTATTAGAAGCACATTGGTACAAGCAGTTTATCTCTTTTGACTTGCGTAGTTTAGCAATGTCAAAATGCAATGCTGCATGGAAGTGAATTGCGTAACCCGTCAATGTTTTCCCGATCTAAGATGTCCTCATTGAAGAAAAGTTCAAAAAAGTATATATGGTCGCTGTGTAATTCAATATGTGCAAAGAAGTACAAGGGGGTACCATAGCACATGTGCCGCATCTCTGTCTGTAGCTGTCTCCCGACATAACATGCCAATGGTAATGCTTTTATTTGTTAAAAAAGTAACAATATAGATATAGAAAATCAGAAGTGAAAAAACACAACTAGACCCAGAAACATTACTCTGTTCTATATTTATTGCTGTACCCAGAGACTGCACGCTTAGTTCCCAGCTTTATTCTACCCACCAGACACATATATATAATGGGGTTTTTAGCCTCAGGATTCTTTATAACAACCACATGATCCCAAAAGTGCCCAATCTCTTGTAAACCCGAACCTTAAATCTGCTTCTGCCCCATTCTCCTGTTGGGATGAACAGACATGCAATGTCCTACGAGTCGACCGTCAAGAAAGCCTAGGTGGTGGAGTTGCTTTCATCCAAAAATCCATCCTCCCCATCAGAGCCTCCCCTCTGCAGCAGATACCAGATTATGAAGTACTACTGGCCAAACTTGAATCCTCCCCCCAGACCACCTGTTAGGCGGAAACCTGTGCAGTTCCCTCTGGGACCACTGCGAAAGATTTAGGACTACAGGTGTTTGGCAGTAAACCCACTTGGTAGCAGTCTGTACCACACAGATTCACTTGGTAGCTGTGGCTGAGCAGTCAGACTTCCCTCAAGAAGAGTTAAGCAGTATGTGAAGTATACAATATAGGGCAATTCTTCACAGTAAGACAAGCAAACACGCAACGAGACTCAGTGTAAAGATATTAAGGTATTTATTTATTTATTTTATTTATTTATTTATTTATTTATATATTTATAACGTGCCGAAGCTCGCAAGCATCAGGGCGCGACAACAACACAAGAGGACAGATCACAGGACAACATGAAAAAGGAGGACAGGGGACTCAAAGGAGTTGATTTATAACTGAACATCTATGGAAAACACTATGGCACTATCACGTCAAACACTTCAATCACAATTACTCTACGAAGAAGAAACGATCAATCCCTCTAACAATATTTCGACAAGTCTAGGTTCTAAAAGCATCACTTATTTGCAGACAGAGGTGTATGCCTCAACCTAAATGGCACTCTAATATTAGTTAGGACGGGAGAGAAAAAGATAGCAGGTTACGAAATCAACACAGTTCAATACTTCACGGGAAAAATGCAAGGCAAGAAGGCACGAACCACAATAGATCATAAAGTTCAGAGGCCAGGCCTACTCGGAGAGAGGCAAGGCGATATGTCCCAAAAAGTCTCTAGTGGAAATGCGTTTGAGTCTTTGTAGCAAATTATTATCGGCAGATTGAACCAGTTCAGACCAATACGTGAGAAAGCTTGGAGGCGACCCAACGGAAAGGAGAGGATTAAGACACCTCACTCGAACCGATCGAAAGGGAAGCCAGGCAGACACGGTACCTTGTTTGTGGAGAGACAGCTCCGGCGGGGGCAGTTGTTCCTGGTGGTGGATGCACGTCAGGTCTTTGCCAAGAGTAGAGATGATCTCGTCGTCGAAGAAAAAGTGAAGTCCGGTGCACCACAAGGGAAGAGACCAGCCGCAGAGTGCTCCATCACAAGGCACCACCTTTTGGTCCCGGTACAGGGGTAGTGGCTATCCGGTTGCCGAGGTGCTCTGCACGGGCAATTCGACCACTGCGTCCTGAGGCGAAGAAAAAGCAAAGGGGACTGGTTGTTCCAACCAGTCAGGGGAAGAGACTCTCCGGCAGGGAGATCTCCTCTGTCGTCGGGAAGTGGTGAATCGGTTCCGCAGGGCTCCACCGGAGGTGTCGTCGTGCAGGTCGGCTCAGCGTTACCCTCGTCAGATTCTTAGGTCCTGTGGCGACTTCTGAAGATCCAGTCCCAAAAGCCCTGCTTTTATGCAGAAAACCCCCATTCATTCAGCCTAGCTGTCAATCAACACATGCTAAGTGGTGAGCGGGGAGGCTCACCACTTGGGCCAATCACACCAGAGTGCGACCGGAGTTGGCAAGGCAACTCGGTCCAGGGTTCCTAAACCCCCTCCTACACCCCTGTGGTAACCCAGACATAATGGCACCATTTTGGAGGGTCTCTGTACAGAGGCCCGCCAAAAGTGGAACAAAGGGCTCACCTTTGGTTTAGGAGTCACAGAGACGAACACAGACGCCATTTTAAAAACCGAGTTCTAGTAGAAAATACCATCCGATAAACTTATTTAAGATAAGTAGACCGGTGGTACGTTAGAAATGAATGAGGAAAAGTATCAATCTCTAACAATGGGACGAATCCCATAGGGTTATGTTCGGGGTCGAACATAACAAGTAGTTTCCACTGCCACCAGCCAAAACTCGACGAGGGGGGACGGGACAGTGCCCCCTCGAGTAACAGATCCAGGAGTAATCGAATTACCCCTACTAGTATGTCCACAATAAGATGGTTTGTACTAGTCCTGTTAGTAAATTTAGGTCTAGTAAAGCCAATGGTGACTTTACATGCTGACAGTAGTCAGTCCCCGGGTATGGAGTCTATGGTGGAGGTCCGCTAGGACGCCCCAGTGTTACGGCACGTAGGGTGCGGTGTAACACACATAGAAAAACATATGAGACCCTATGGCGTAAAAGACCCCATAGCCCATACAACAAATTGATATTCAAAGGAATTACACACATTCATGTCCAAGAGTGGGAGGAAAAAAGTCTCACTCTTGGCAGGATGGAAAAAAACAAACTCCAGAAATCCAGCAAAGCTGCTGGGGGACTCACTAGGTTAGGAAATTCAGCCTAAACAGAGAATTCTCCCTAACACTCGCCCCCCCCAGACTAAGGGACAGGAGGATTTAATCCACTCCTGGATAAATCTCATACCTCTAGTCGATGACATACATCCTAGAGAGACCATCAGCATTTTGGTGGTGACATCCTGACCTGTGCTCAATGGTGAAATCAAACCCTTGCAGGCAGATCGACCATCTCAAAATTTTTGGGTTTTCCCCTTTCATTTGCATTAACCATCTCAAAGGTTGGTGGTCAGTCTGAATGACAAAAGTAGAACCATACAAGTACGGCCTAAACTTCTTCAGAGCCCACACAATAGCAAAGCACTCTCTTTCAATTGTTGCCCACCTTGTTTCAGGATCCTTCAGCTTGCGGCTGATGAAGCAAACGGGGTGCTCCCTACCTTTCCCATCCAGTTGACTGAGTACGGCACCTATCCCTACATTTGAAGCATCTGTCTGCACAATGTAGTGTTGGCGGTAATCAGGAGCTCTGAGTACTGGGGCTTGGCAAAGAGCCCTTTTCAGGTTTTCAAAAGCCTGATTGCACTCCTCGTTCCATATAACTTTTTTAGGAAATTTGGGCGAGGAGAGGACATTCAGTGGAGAAGCTATGGTCCCATAGTTCTCTATGAAATTCCTGTAATACCCAGGGAGGCCTAGGAAGGCTCTCACTTGGGTTTGAGTAGTAGGTGTTGTCCAATTTTGCACAGCTTCAATCTTACTGAGCAAAGGCCTTATTTCTCCACCTCCTACCTCATGTCCAAGATAGACTACCTTACTCTGCCCAATTTGGCATTTACTCGCCTTTATGGTCAGATTGGCTCGTCCAAGAACCTGCAAAACATCTCTCAGGTGGGTTACATGTTCTTCCCAGGAATTGCTGAACACTGCGATGTCATCCAAGTATGCCATGCAGAAGTCCTCCATCCCATTCAGAACCTGGTTTACCATCCGTTGAAACGTAGCAGGTGCATTCTTCAATCCGAAAGACATTACCTTAAACTGGTATAAGCCAACGGGGGTAGAAAATGCAGTTTTCTCCTTGGCATGGTCTGTCAGTGCTATTTGCCAATAGCCTGACGTCAAGTCAAATGTGCTGAGGAACTTGGCGGCGCCAGGTTTATCCACCAACTCATCTGTTCTTGGCAAAGGGTGGGCATCAGTCTTGGTGACTGCATTAAGAGCTCTATAATCCATGCAGAATCTAAGCTCTTTAGATCCGGCCTTTGGTACTAACACAACTGGGCTAGACCATGGACTAGTAGAGGGCTCTATTACCCAGAGATCAAGCATCTTGCTGACCTCACCTTTGATGTGGGTTTGTACGTTTTCTGACATTCTGTATCCTCTGCTTTTGACTGGCAGAAAGTCACCAGTGAGTATGTCATGCTGGCCCCAAGGGGTCAAGCCTGGTGAAAGCAAGAACAGAGAGGCAAACTGATTCAACATGGATTTGCACTCTTCTTGTTGCTCGGGGGTCAGATTGGAGGAGAGATTTACTCCTTCAATTTGTTCGTCTAAAGGTAAGCCTCTGAGGAGATCCGGAAGAGATTCACTCTCTTCTTCTTCCTCGGATGATGCTAGAAGCAACGCTCCTACATCAGGTCGTGAGACATACGCTTTGAGGCGGTTGGTGTGGAAGACTGTCGGAGCCTCCTTGGGGTTGTCCAAGTCCACCAGATAGTTAACCTCTCCGAGTTTATCCACAACTCGGAAGGGTCCCATCCACTTATCTTGCAAGGCCCTCTGCCTTGTTGGGATCATAACGAGAACAAGCTGGTCTTGAGCGAATTCAACCATGTAAGCCTTTTGATCGTACCAGTGCTTGATCAATGCTTGTCCAGCTTTCAAGTTATCACTTGCTTCCGTCATCATGTGCGACATTCTCCTCCGGAGACCTATCACGTAGTCAGTCACTCTGACCGGCTTGGGGGAAGGAGCACTCTCCAAGCCCTCCTTAATCAGGGCCAATGGACCTCTGACGGGATGACCATAGAGAAGTTCGAAGGGAGAGTAACCTACTCCCTCCTGAGGGACTTCTCTATAAGCAAAGAGAAGGCATGGCAGTAGAAGGTCCCACTTCCGCTTAAGGGGTTCTTCTAAAGCACCTATCATGCTCTTCATGGTTCGTTTGAACCGTTCTTCCAACCCATTGGTTTGTGGGTGGTAAGCTGTTGAGAACTTGTAAGTAACTCCACAGGTTTTCCACATGGCTTTCATAAAGTGGGACATAAAGTTTGACCCCCTGTCAGAGATTACTTCCTTAGGAAACCCGACCGTAGTAAAAATACCAAGGAGGGCCTTAGCCACAGCCGGAGCTGTAACAGTTCTCATAGGAATTGCCTCAGGATACCTAGTAGCATGGTCTACTACAACAAGTATAAACCTGTTGCCTGAGGAGGTTGGAGGATCAAGGGGACCAACGATGTCAATCCCTACTCTCTCAAACGGGACTCCCACAACTGGGAGAGGCACTAAAGGTGTGTCACGCCGCGCGCTCGCTCGCGTGTGCCACTTACCTGTGGGGATCCGGGTTTTTGACCTCGGCAGACTTCTCCTTCATGGAGACTCTATCCGCGGTGGCGTCTTTTCCCACGCCGTTCCGCGGTCCATGGGCGCAGCCATCTTGCGTATTCTGCGCATGCGCGGATCGTCAACGTTTGGCGTTCGCGCATGCGCAGTAACGCTGACTTGCGTTCCGGACCTCGCTTTGGTCCCGGACTCTAAAAGGGCCTTGCATGCACGGAGACAGCGCGTCTCAACGTGGTTTTTTCTGTGTACACGCTGCTGGAGCCTGGTTTCCTTTGCTTCAGTCTCTCCTGTTATCCTTGCCAGTTTTGCCCTGCTCTGTCCTGTCCTCTTACCTTTCTCTCCCCCCTCCCACCTGGTCCCTTTAGTTCCTGGTTTTCCTGCCTGGCCCTGTCCCTACTTCCTGGCCTTGGGGTTTGGAGGGGTTCTTCTTTGGGTTGCCTGTCTTGCCTTATTCCTTCCTTGTTTCCCGTCCCGAGTGAATTCTTGGTCAGTCCTTCCTGTCCTTGCTGCCTGGCCTTCTCTTCTTCCTTGTGCCCTGCCGGTACCCGCTGCCTTTCTGGAAATTCCGAAGAACAGCCCATCTATCTACTGGTGTTTAAGGACTCATTTGCCTTCTCTGTCAGTGGAAACACTGTCCCGATGTCACGTTAATGCAGAGAAGTGCCACCCGTGGCGTTGGGAGTTGGTTCAGCGCTATCCTGCCATTTATTGTCAGGAGGGTGTTGGGTTAACTTCCCGCGTTACAGCTTCATCGGCATCGTCGCTCCGACAGACTGGCTGCCTCGACTCCACGAACCCCGGGAAGAAAAGGTAACCAGCGATCCCGTGAAATCTCGCTTAACAAGGTGCCACATTCTTGGAGCCAACCTTACCAGAGGTCTGGCAGGTGTGGCAGCTCCTGCAGTGTTTTTCTACTTCGGCCCCCATCTTTGGCCAATAGAAGTAGAGAGAGAGCCTTTCCTTAGTCTTCTTGAAACTCAAGTGACCAGCCAAAGGAATCTCGTGGGCTAACTGCAAGAACTGTGGTCTGTTCTCTTGGGGTACTACAAGTCGGTTGTAGTCTCCAGGGGCAGACTCGGTCGGTTCACTGTAGAAGAGGCCATCTTCCCAGTGCAACCTGTGTTTCCCAGGCTCTTGCCCTTCAGCCTGAGCTGCTGCCTGGTGGTGAAGGCCTTCCAGAGTTGGACATTCTCTCTGTCCCTTACTGAAGTCTGTCCTGCTGGGTCCACCTTCTGCCAGTAAAGACTGCAGCTCAGGATGGTCAACAGGATCCAGATCTCCAATGAGTTCCTAGCCTTCCATTAGCTCTTCCTCAGAGTCTAATTCTACCACACAGGGTTGTACCTCCCTCTCAGCCTCAGCTGGAGGTGGAGTTACGGGTGTAACTTTGGACAACCGCGGGGAAGTCCGTGTTGGCTGCACTGAAATGCTGGCTTTCGGGATAGAAGTCTTAGGTTTCCCTTTCGCTTCTGTTTTCTTGGAGACAGCTGCCAACAATTCCAGTGGAGCAGGAGTGATTTCCTTCTTCATCATCTCCTGGAGAGTACCTCGCATGATCCTCTCTCTTGCGGGTCTGGTTAGCTCCTGTAACTGTTTACTAGGAGGTCTGGGAGTATGCGATACAACTCCGAGAGTTTTCAAATCGTTACCCAACAGTACGCGTCCTGGTACCTTACTCTGTATGCTGACAGGTATCTTTACAGTCATGTTGTTACACTGGATGAGAACTGGTAATTGGGGAAGCATCTGCACAGGCCCTCCAGCTAACTTGGTGAGGCTTTTGGGTGCCTTAGCAACATCCTTAGCCTGAAAAAACGATGTATCCACCACAGTTATGCTGGCCCCAGTGTCCCTAATGGCAGGAGTCTCCTGACCATTCACCTGGACACTGTCATTATAATACTCTTTAGTATTATCGGGGATAGAATTATAGACATCTAAATTCTGTTGTTCCCACAACCCCAGAGATACTAAAGAAACGCTGGCTGAGACTCCAATGGGTTCGTCAGATAGCAGTTGAAAGTTTCCACTTGCCATTTGGACTTCCTCCTCTGGAGCGAAGGCTAAGGAGACAAGCTGGACCCCTGAAGGTTTACCCTTACATCTGGGATCTCCTTTCACGTGGTCAGGTGAGCCACAAACAAAGCATTTACCGAACGCTTTTTGGAATGGTGGCTTGTTCTGACCTCCTTCCGGTTTGGCACCAGAAGACACACTATTCTGCTGTGGTTTTCCCGGTGGCTTACCCTTCTGATTTTGTTTGGGGCCCTCTTTGGAATTTGAGTTATTCGAATTCTCTTTTGAGTCTTTTTTAGGCTGTTTTCCCTCAGCCTTTTTCTGAGTTGCCCCAGAATCCTTATGAGTAGCCCTGTTGGCAACCCACAAGTCAGCAGCCTTAGCTAGCGTCCGGGAATCCAATTCCTTCGAATCAGCCAAGTGCTGTCTGAGCTCAGGAGAACAGGCATCATAAATCGACTCCAACATAAAAAGATTCTTCATACCCTCATAAGTGTTCACTTTGTAACCCTTAATCCATCCCTCTAAGTTTTTCAACCCTTCACTCACCCAGGTAGCCCAAGGGGTACCATCATGCTTTTTGAGGGTTCTAAACCTCTTAAGATACTGGAAAGGGGTCTTCCCAAATCTAGCTATTAAAGCTAGTTTCACACTTTCGTAATCCGTCTTATCTGCCTCCCCCAACTCCATTACCACATCAGTCGCAACAGGAGGGAGCCTAGAAACAACCAGGGAAGTAAATCATTCCGGTGATGTCCTGGAGCCCATGATTGTACTCAATCAGTTTTAACCAATCCAACACATCCAATCTCGGTTCATACATACCCACTAATTCCTTCGGCATCCGGGGTCTTTTGGGACTGGAGCTCCTAGAGGAACCAGAGGAGAGAGAAGCATTTTCGATAGACAACTTTTTCATCTCTAACTCGTGATTAAGTTCTATTTCCCTGAGTCTTAACTCAGCTTGCTTCTGCTCAGCCTGGGCATTCATCCGTCTGAACTCGAGCTTTTGGTTTCGTTCAGATTGAGCCAAGAACCGTTTGTATTCTAATTCGAGCTTCATTTTTTCAAGTTCAAAATAAGCAGGGTTACTTGTGGGACCTGGTATGGGCCCCGTAGGCACAGCGGGTAAGGCAGGTAGACGAGCAGGGGAGACAGTTTTGTTAGCCTCTACGTCCTCATCAGCCTCTTCATCGCTATCATCAGAATTACAATTCAGATCAACACCATCACTGTTATCTACATTTGCTGGAGAAATTGGTTCCTCTGAACCAGTACCCAGACTTTGGTTCGCCAGCAATCTCTCTATTAATTCTAACTTCTTGCCTCTTACAGAAAGATTCTCTTGCCTACAGAGAGCTCGCAAACTCTCAGTATTTTCACCTGACAAGGATTCTTGACTGTAAGTTTCCATCGTAGACATGATTTTGAAAGTTGCTTTTTAGTGCTAAGTTTTGTGGTTAGTTATCCTAAAGTGTCAAAAAGCACTCTAAACTGAATACTCGATACAAATCCCACCGCTGTACACCAGTGTTAGGCGGAAACCTGTGCAGTTCCCTCTGGGACCACTGCAAAAGGTTTAGGACTACAGGTGTTTGGCAGTAAACCCACTTGGTAGCAGTCTGTACCACACAGATTCACTTGGTAGCTGTGGCTGAGCAGTCAGACTTCCCTCAAGAACAGTTAAGCAGTATGTGGAGTATACAATATAGGGCAATTCTTCACAGTAAGACAAGCAAACACGCAACGAGACTCAGTGTAAAGATATTAAGGTATTTATTTATAACGGAACATCTATGGAAAACACTATGGCACTATCACGGCAAACACTTCAATCACAATTACTCTACGAAGAAGAAACGATCAATCCCTCTAACAATATTTTGACAAGTCTAGGTTCTACCAGCATCACTTATTTGCAGACAGAGGTGTATGCCTCAACCTAGATGGCACTCTAATATTAGTTAGGACGGGAGAGAAAAAGATAGCAGGTTACAAAATCAACACAGTTCAATACTTCACGGGAAAAATGCAAGGCAAGAAGGCACGAACCACAATAGATCATAAAGTTCAGAGGCCAGGCCCACTCGGAGAGAGGCAAGGCGATATGTCCCAAAAAGTCTCTAGTGGAAATGCGTTTGAGTCTTGGTAGCAAATTATTATCGGCAGATTAAACCAGTTCAGAACAATACGTGAGAAAGCTTGGAGGCGACCCAACGGAAAGGAGAGGATTAAGACACCTCACTCGAACTGATCGAAAGGGAAGCCAGGCGGACACGGTACCTTGTTTGTGGAGAGACAGCTCCGGCGGGGGCAGTTGTTCCTGGTGGTGGATGCATGTCGGGTCTTTGCCAAGAGTAGAGATGATCTCGTCGAAGAAGAAAAAGTGAAGTCCGGTGCACCACCAGGGAAGAGACCAAGCGCAGAGTGCTCTGTCACAAGGCACCACCTTTTGGTCGTGGTACAGGGGTAGTGGCTATCCGGTTGCCGAGGTGCTCTGCACGGGCAATTCGACCACTGGGTCCTGAGGCGAAGAAAAAGCAAAGGGGACTGGTTGTTCCCACCAGTCAGGGGAAGAGACTCTCCGGCAGGGAGATCTCCTCTGTCGTCGGGAAGTGGTGAGTTGGTTCCGCAGGGCTCCACCGGAGGTGTCGTCGTGCAGGTCGGCTCAGCGTTATCCTCGTCAAATTCTTAGGTCCTGTGGCGACTTCTGAAGATCCAGTCCCATAAGCCCTGCTTTTATGCAGAAAACCCCCATTCATTCAGCCTAGCTGTCAATCAACACATGCTAAGTGGTGAGCGGGGAGGCTCACCACTTGGGCCAATCACACCAGAGTGCGACCGGAGTTGGCAAGGCAACTCGGTCCAGGGTGCCTAAACCCCCTCCCACACCCCTGTGGTAACCCAGGCAGAATGGCACCACTTTGGAAGGTCTCTGTACAGAGGCCCGCCAAAAGTGGAACAAAGGGCTCAACCTTTGGTTTAGGAGTCACAGAGACGAACACAGACGCCATTTTAAAAACCGAGTTCTGGTCGAAAATACCATCCCATAAACTTATTTAAGATAAGTAGACCGGTGGTACATTAGAAATGAATGAGGAAAAGTATCAATCTCTAACAATGGGACGAATCCCATAGGGTTATGTTCGGGGTCGAACATAACAAGTAGTTTCCACTGCCACCAGCCAAAATTCGACGAGGGGGGACGGGACAGTGCCCCCTCGAGTAACAGATCCAGGAGTAATCGAATTACCCCTACTAGTATGTCCACAATAAGATGGTTTGTACTAGTCCTGTTAGTAAATTTAGGTCTAGTAAAGCCAATGGTGACTTTAAATGCCGGGGAGACAGTAGTCAGTCCCCGGGTATGGAGTCTATGGTGGAGGTCCGCTAGGACGCCCCAGTGTTACGGCACGTAGGGTGCGGTGTAACACACATAGAAAAACATATGAGACCCTATGGAGTAAAAGACCCCATAGCCCATAGAACACATTGATATTCAACGGAATTACACACATTCATGTCCAAGAGTGGGAGGAAAAGAGTCTCACTTTTGGCAGGATGGAAAAAAACAAACTCCAGAAATCCAGCAAAGCTGCTGGGGGACTCACTAGGTTAGGAAATTCAGCCTAAACAGAGAATTCTCCCTAACACCACCATCAATTTACTCCTCCTCTACCGCCAACCCTCCCACACCCGCAACTCAAATACTGACATCTCCCTCCTCATCACTCCACTCCTCAATCCCAAATACTAAATTCATCCTCTTAGGAGATTTCAATTTAGGCTACAAAGACCCCTCTAAACACAAGGCCTCTGCCCTCATAGCCACCCTTGAAGAAATGAACTTCAGTCTATTTGTCCTCTCACCTACCCACAAAAAAGGTAGAATACTTGACTGGATTCTCCCTTGCAACACTCCCCTCCAGATATCCTCCATTCTCCCCCTTCCTTGGTCAATCACTCCCTGAACCTATTCTCCTTTACCTCTACCACCAAAATCGCCCCTACTATGAGCAAACCTGCTCCCATCACTGCCAGACACACCCCGCAACCTCACAGCCGAGCTTCTAACTCCCACCATCCTAGCCACACTCAAATCAGCCTCAGACAATTCCACCCCGACGTCCTACGAGAATCCTGCAACCACGCAATGCTCACTGCACTTGATGAACATGGCCCCCTTAAAACCACCTCCCGGAAAAAAAGAAAACCCAAAACTGATACACTGATGATCTAGCCTCCCTCTGGAAAAAGAAACGTGCCCTCACACATCTCTGGAGGAACAACCCTTTCCCCACCAACAAAACAGCCTTCAAGTGTTCAGCTGACACTTATAAAACAGTTATCATTGCAACCAAAGCCAATATCTTCAACACTAGAATCTCTGACGCAAGCTCAAATACCAAACAGCTCTTTACAATTCCTCCCTGGACACCAAAACATGGAAATTAAGAGACAAAGCCATGCAGAAAAAAATCCCTACTTCCAGCCTTTCCACCCATCCCCCTGGTCATCACCCCCATAACCATCACCCATCCCCCGCGGTTCCAATTCCCTGCCATGTCCCCCTTGAAGCCCTCATTATCATGTAGCACCTAAAAGCATTCAATTGTGTTGATGACACATGCCCAGCTCATATTTTCAAAATGTGTGCATAACCCTTTGCTCCTACTATAGCCAACTCCATTAATGCATCATTTAAATCCAACTCAATTCCAACTGCCATCAAAGAAGCATGGTTCACACCCCTTCTGAAGAAGCCCATCTTTCCCACAAACTACCGCCCTAACCCACAGTACCTTATCTCCTCAAAATCCTGGACTGCGCTGCCTACATGCAACTTCAATCACACCCTTAAAACCACAATTTACTAGGAACCCGCCAATCGGGCTTTAGATCCAATCACAATACAGACTCTGCCCTCCTCTGGTCCTTAAGATCCAGCTTGTCCATGTTATGGATAATGGCAAGCTTGCAATCTTCCTCCTACTTGACCTCTCTGCAGCCTTCGACCTGGTAATTCGCAAACTCCCCTTCAGCAAACTCCTCACCACAACATTCCACCTTGCCCCAGAAGCCAATTTATGGATCCAATCCTTACGATCTGGCCGATCCACTAGGGTCTTCGCAGGGCCAGAATCAGCTGATCCCATACCTGTCTCCTATGGTGTACCAAAAGGATCCTTCCTCTCTCCTACCCTCTATAACATGTACACCAAACCCCTCTTTGACCACCTAGACAGCCTCAACATACCCTACACCAATTTCTCTGATGATACACAAGTCCTCCTCAAAATCACCGGAAACCACGAACTAGACTCTGCCAACATAAACCCCGTCTTCCGCAAAATACAGACTTGGATAGCCACTCATCATCGGGGGATCCCCATACCGCCTCAAACACCAAGTTAAACCATATTCGAATACTGGAATTCTGGTTATGAACTTTGGCCTAAGCACATTTGCATTGTACAGAAAACCACGTCTAAAAATGCCCTGAATAGAATTGACTAAAGCCACCATTTTAGAAATGTCCGCCATTTTGCTTCTAACCCCTGCTTTCTGTCCTGAAACGGTTAACTTGTGTTTTCAGTTGTCACTGAGTAGAGTGAACTTTGAGCCTATGTCAACATTAAGGCTGCTGAGAGCAGAATGTTTGTTCAGTGCAAAGAGACCTTGTAATGAAGATGAACTGCCATTCAAAGTGTTATCTGTGTCTACAAGCCTCATCTTCATTCAAACACTGGAACACAATGCAAAGCAACTAAAGCCGTGTGCTTTGGGAGATAGCCTTTCTGCTCATCTCTTGGAACTAGACTTACCCTAAAGCTCAAGAACAAGGAAGAGTCTACATGGCCAAGAAAAGCAAAGTTTATCATCATTGTATTTTGTGTGTAAAGGATTGTATCTTAAACCTGGAAACAACAATGCTGTATTTGCTATGTGAACTGGGCATGAACTCTAGCAACTGTGTAACTTGAAGAGGGGCTGGACAAGGTAACTGGGCTTGGAGAAGAAAGTATAAATACTGTGAGTTTTGTAATGTCCAGTACTCTCTCCCCTCGCAGTGTCTGCTGGTACACACTGCGAGGCGTTTGAGAGCCAGATAGCTATCTGCTTTCATATTTGTATCTGTACAGAATAAAAGTTATACTTATAACTTTGACTTCGTGACTGGCAGATTTCATCTTTGGTGGTACTAAACCTCGATATTCCTTGCTGATCCATCAGATGGCACCCGAATAGGACCCTCAAGATTGATGTCACCTCGCTGATCAAGGACGCGGCTACCGGACCGGGATTGGAGTGTGAAAAGGGGACCCTTTTTGTATGAGACGCGACACCTCCACAGTACTGCACGATCCGATACCTGGACGGTGAGCAAGCGGTTCGAGAGGATATCCTGATGAGCGTCCCCATATCGAGGCAAGTATTTTTGCCAAAATTGACAGCCACGTCGAACCTTTGTAATCCGATCGGACCCTTGGTATCTTTGAAATCAGGTGAGTCGTGCCCCGATTCCTAAGAATCCTGATATTGGTTGCAGTTTTACACTTGCAAGTGCAAACGATAGCAGGTAACACCAGTTATCTGACATGCCTGGGAAATTGTCTTCCTGTTTCAGGGTTTTATTCCACAGAGATAGACAATCTTTGGGACAGGGCCAACCGGCGCCACCCGTTGGGTCGCCGGCTTGTTTAATGTACTTTAAGTATGGCCTAAATAGTATTGTATTTAATAATATTTGGCACAGACAAACTAGACATGCTCCCGAACTTCATTGGCCAGTCTATGGTAGTTTTGAAACTGCTCACATAGAGTATTTAGAGTCCATATTGTTGAAGAAACAGGCTAGGTCTGCAGCATTTGATTTAATTAAAGATTGGAGAAAGGAAGCTATGCAGCAACTTAAGAGTAAAGAAAAACATGCACATAGACACATGTCAAACACTGAAAAGGCATTATTGTATGATCAACTGAAACAGTCAGAATCTATTTGAAGTATGGATAGGGCTTTTCAACTTGGTGTACAGAAAATATATCCGTCTCAGGATTTTCAAACCTCAGATGAATTGATTAATAAGCTATCAAATGAGCGTAAAAATGTGTCAACTGCACCTCCTCCTTATATGCCTCCTCCTGTTGTTTTTCCTCCACCCTTACCGATAGTTGCTGTTCCCATAATTCCGTCTCCACCACCAGCGGCAGTGTCGCCACTACCTATTGAACAAGATTTGTCTGAACTTTCTTTTCCAAGAACAACATTTCTTTAGGGTTTTCTGGTATGCCAGTGGTTAGTCCAGGGTTTCAGCCGGTACCGATTCCACTGGGGCCATTTACTGATTCATGTCCATTTCTTTTGACAAAAAATTGTGGTGAAAATTTGTAAGGGTTAAATCTGTTGAAAGAATTCAGTGCTGTAATTTATTGTTCTCCGAATGGAGTGCACTTAACTATTTCACCCCAACAAAATTCTGTTCCACAGTTTTTGTCTAGACCTTTACCATCTGCATTAGAAAAAGGTTCTGACATGTTTATTGGCAGTTAATGACAATGATGTTGGCATTTTACATATTGAACCAGTTAAAATTGTGTTGAAACCAGGTGTTAAATTAAAGCGTATTCCACAATATAAGATTTCGGTTGAAGGTGAGCAGGCTTTGAAGAGTACTGTTTCTGATTTTGTACACATTGTTCTGATTGAGGAAATTGCAGGGAGTGTGTGTAATAGTCTGATTTTACTTGTGTATAAGAAAGAGGATAATGTGATTCCTTTTTGTTTTATTATTGACTTGCGTGCTATCAATAAGGTTGTTGCCCCACAGTTTCCGATTGTACCCGATGTAACTACAATATTGACAATGATTCCAGCTTCAGCTACTCACTTTGGTGTTGTGGATTTAAAGAATGCCTTCTTCAGTATCCCTGTACATGTTGACAATAGATATTTGTTCGCGTTCACCCTAGGGGGACGCTCATTTACATTTACTCGTGTGCCACAAGGGTACACTGAGAGACCAAGCATTTATAGTAGAGCATGTTGTTACAGTATGTAGATGACTTACTTTTAGCCACTGATTCTGAAGTTGCTTGCAGGGAGGGCACTGTGTTGCTGCTTACATCTAGCAGAACGTGGGCATAAGGCTTCACTAAAAAAGTTTCAATATTGTCAACAGGAGGTCACCTATTTAGGCTACCTCCTGTCTAAGGAGGGAAGAAGACTGACACCTGAACAGATACAAAGCATCTCTATCATGTCTGTCCCAAATACACAGAAAGAGGTCAGAGCCTTGATAGGTATGGCTTCATACTGTAGACAATGGATCCCAAACTTATCATTAATGATAAAACCAATGCGGGCATTGACAAAGAAGGGTATTTCTTTGCCTTTACCGTGGTACATGGACTGCCAGAAAGCTTTTGATATGCTCAAGGCTACGTTGTGTTCAGCGCCAGTTTCGGGCACACCAAATTATGAGAAGGCCTTTGTGTTGTATGTGCATGAATGTGAAGGATGTGCTTTGGCTATGTTAACGCGGGAGCATGGGGGAAAGAATCGACCGTGTGACTATTTTTCCTCTACGCTTGACCCTGTTGCCTGCCGCTGCATCTGTAAAACAGAGCGAGGGTATGGTTCTGGGTCACCCCCTACCTGTGATGGTACCTCAGTCTGTAGACGTTCTATTAAACAGAACGCAAATTCTATTTGCACTACATATCCAAATTAAGAGATGTTGCTCATTAATTCTGGCCAAACTATTTCCTCTTCCGCAAGAAATTGCTTGCAGTGACAAAACGTCACATGACTGCCTCTATACCACAGAGCAAGAAACTAAAGGCAGAATTGATTTAAATGATACACCCTTAAATAGACCACAAGGGGTGCTCTTTTACGATGGCTCCTGCTTCAAACTTCCGGATGGTACTTCCACTGCTGTTTATGCAATCACCACTTTCAGCACGGTAGTGGAGACCAAAAGAATTCTGCAAAATTCTGCGCAGGCCGCAGAGATTATTGTGTTGACTAGAGCTTGTAAACTTTCTGAAGGGCTTAGTGTGAACATATATACGGACAGCCAGTATGCCTTTGGGGTGGTTCACAACTTTGGTCGACTATGGGCAGAGAGAGGTTTCTTGACCTCGCATGGAACTAAAATACAACATGGCATCTTGATTGTTCAGCTAATTTCAGCACTTGTGCTTCCTACACAGTTAGCAATAATGCAGTGCGCTGCACACCCGAAAATAACAGATGATGTGGGAAAAGGAAACGCTTTTGCTGACAGAATAGCCGAACAAACTGCCATTGATTTTCATTCAAAGATGTATGTGTTGGACCCTACAAAAAAGGTCACTAACACTTGTGTGTTAGATGAGGAATTGGTTGCATAAAAGACATTCAAGCTGATGCTACTCCAGATGAAATTAAACAGTGGGCTGAGGGTCCAGCAAGTTTAGATGATGAGGGATGTTGGGTAGTCACTGAAAAACTAAAATGGATGCTGCCCAATGCTTATGTCACCGCTATGGTGAAATTGGCTCATGGTCCAACTCACATATGTGCCAAAATGATTTGCAAAATGTTAAAACCTGTCTGGTTTGTAAATGTAAATATTCCAAAAACTGCTCAAAGTCTTGTCCAAAAGTGCATGGTGTGCCTACAGCATAATATTGGTAAAGAAACTTCGACACCAAGGAGCAGTTTTGGTCCCCCTTCCTTGCCTTTTGAAGTCATACATTTTGACTTCATCGAAATTGAGCGTTGTCAGAATTATAAATATTTTCTGGTAGTCATCTGTGCCTTTAGTAAATGGGTCGAAAGTTTACCTCTAAAAGATGCCACAGCAATGTCAAGGGCAAAAGTCATGCATAAGGAATATTTTCCTAGGTTTGTCTTGCCAATGGTCATATGGTCTGATAATGGTCCACATTTCAACGCTGCTGTCATCCTGCAAGTATGCACAGGATTACAGAATGATAAACTGTTCCGTTCGGCCAGGCATGCTCAGAGTGCTGGACTTGAAGAACACCATAACGGCATACTCAAAAATAAGATCGCCAAGATTTGTGCAAATAGCAATTTGAAATGGCCAGACGCCTTAACTAACTTGAAGAGGGGCTGGACAATGTAACCAGGCTTTTGGAAGAAAGTGTAAATACTGTGAGTTTTGTATTGTCCAGTACTCTCTCCCCTCACAGTGTTTGCTGGTACACACTGCAAGGTGCTTGAGAGCCAGATAGCTATCTGCTTTCATATTTGTATCTGTACAGAATAAAAGTTATACTTATAACTTTGACTTCGCGACTGGCAGATTTCATCGTTGGTGGTACTAAGCCTCGATATTCCTTGCTGATCTATCAACCACAGTCCTGCCTGCTTTTCTTTCTGCATCAACGGCAACACCATCCCGGTCTTAGCCCATGTGAAAACACTAGGTATCTACCTGGACACTGAACTCAACATGCAAAAACATGTCAAAGTAATTGCCTCCTCAGCATCTTATTCCATCAAACTAATAAACCTCTCTGGAAGATTCCTTACTCCTAACAACTGCCTCACGCTAGCTAGAGCCATCATAGGCAGCCAACTGGACTATTGCAATGCCATCCTAGCAGGGACCTCATCCAAAAACATCAAGAAACTTCAATTGCTTCAAAATAACGCTCATTGAACTGTTTGGGGCATGAAACCATGCCCCAAACAGCTCCCCATCAAAACTTGTATCGACTTCAAACTCCTCACTATCACCTACCACTGCCTATACAACACACGCATTCTCTATTCTTCCACCACATCTGCCCTGCACATACCTAGATTTTCCAGAAAGAGAGCTGCGGGCTCCTGCTTCACCACCATCACTCCCACACTCTGGAATACCCTCCCTCAGCAAAACCAAAACAAACCATCTTACACATTCTTTCGAAAGCATGTAAAAACCTTACTATTTATTGAATATGTGTAACTCTCCAGCCTATCATCAATGTCTGAATACGACTATCTCTGTTGAAATGTAACCCTAATGTTTCTAACCATCCTGTAATGCATTATGTACTGCCTTCTTAGCGCCATTATATCTCCGGGTCTGGGCGCTACCGACAAATACAATAAATAAATAAAATAAAATAAATGTTCAGTGGAGTAACCTTTTTCTGATGTTCTGCACCTATGCATGATTCCAGGTTCTAGATGTTCGATATCCTGGAAGGCAAATCTACCCATGGGTTCCGAGGAGCAAGGGACAGGATGGGAACCTTGGTGAGTGAAGCAATCCAGAACATGGGACAGCTAGAACATGGAATCATGCATGGCTTCAGGGCAGCAGGTCAGTCCACACTCTTGATATTTCACTCAAAACCATGCAGGCCTGCCATTCAATCCATCTGCACTTGTGCACAGGTTACACCACCACCCTCCTTCACACCCACGCACGCACAGGGGTAGTGGGGATACAACATCTCCCTACTTCACACCAACACATGCACTGGGACAGAGAGGATGAAACACCTTCCTCCTTTGCACAGGGGAAGGTAAGATACAACACCTCTCTCCTTCACACCCATGCATGCACTGGGGCAGAGAGGATGCAACACCTCCCTTTGTCACACATGCACAGGGGCAGAGAAGATACAACACCTCCCTCCTTCACACATGCAGTGGGCAAAGAGGATACAATACCTCCATCCTTCACACCCACGCATGCACATGGGGCACAGAGAATATAACACCATCCTCCTTCACACCCGAACATGCACAGGGTTAGAGAGGATACAACACCACCCTCCTTCCCAACCACACATGCACAGGGTTAGAGAGGATACATCTTCCTACTTCACACCCATGCCTGTACAGGGGCACAGAGGATGAATCACCTCCCTCCTTCATGCACACACCAAAACACACGGACCGGAAGAGCAGGAAAGGCAGGTAAAAGCAACATCAAGGAATCGCATGGACGAAAGGAGAAGGGGGACATATGGGGGACATATGGAGGAGGAGAAACCCTCAGAGGATCTCATAATTAGCTTAAATCACCATTCCATCATGAAGAATAGATGGAAGAGCCATTAGAGGGAACCTCCGGATCCTAGTTGATTAATGACATGGGTTGTAGGAAAATCAAAGTGAGAGTGGCAACCAGGATGGAATGGTCCAGGAGAAACTGTTCTACACAAATAAAGTAAATAGCAAGAGATACGTCATCAACGCAGTGCACCCTGCAATCTCAATCATCCAGCAGCGCACCAGACCGGAATAAGACCCAGGCATGGCGAAAAACACTGCTTGTCAGGCACAGTAAATATTCCTAGCCTGTCATGGTACAACATCACATGTTAGACATACACGGGGAGAGAGGCATTAAACTCCTGCAGTCAGAAACACCATTGATTGAGGTGGAAAATTGACGGGCACTGATAGAAATTATGTGCAGTATGCTAATGAAAAACCACATCAGCGAACACTTTTCACCTAGCTAGGCGCAAGCTTGCATCCCTAATGTTTAATACAAGCACTTCCCTAAACTGAAAAAATAGGCTTTGTAGCAAGGCTGTATACAGTTGAGTTCAGTTGTTGCATTGAAGGCCGGTCAGATCGAACATTGATCTAAGTGCCCGCCCCTGATATCTGTGTGCAGCCTGCTGTGGCAGGGTCGAATCACGGCAGAGTCAACTCAGCCTTTCATCCTTCTGTGGTTGATAAATTGAGTACCACTCTGTTGGATAATAATGTCTTCTGTTAATTCAGCACTCTGAGACCTATGGGTGTGTAGCGCTATATAAGAAATACACTCATTATTGTTTCAGGCAGTCAACATACCTTGATAGTGTGTGCTGATAATTAAAACCCAGGGCATGGTGTTAGCGCCACTGACCCCTCTCTCAGAAAAGGAGATTACAACAGTGTCACGTTGCGTTGTTCCTACATCTCAGAAACTACATCTCAGAACCTCCAACTTTCTGCGAGTGAGCCGCTTCTCCAAGCAGAGATTTCCAGGGAGATCCTTATCCTCAGCAGGCGCCTCCCTCTGGAATAGCCTCCCTGCCACCCTCTGTCTTTAGCCTGATCTTCTTAAGTTCCAGAAACTCCCCAAGACCTTCCTCTTCTCTACCTCCTTCTCTCTCCCTCTACCCGGCTAACCTCTCTCTCTGCTCTTTCCATCTCTCCCTCCTCTTCCATACAGCTTTTCTGACTGGCCGCCTAGTGTACCTCAGAGTCTCACAGGTCCCTGGCACCCCTGCCAGTCCACTTTGCACCCACTCAGGACCATGCACCCCATCCACCTCAATGCACTTCTGAATAAATCCATGACAGCTTCTATCCCCACACTTATCCAAGTCTCAACCGACTGGGTGCACTTGGATCCCCTCTCCCTTGACCGTCTTGCACTTGCACAATCTGAATGCATCTCTGCCTGAAGATCGCCTGTCTGTTCTCCTTTGTCTTCTCCCCCTAATGTGCACTTTAAAAAACAGCAGAATCGCTGTCAGACCTATTTGCTGTATCTCAACTGTTAAATGTATCGTTTTCACTTACTCTGCTTGTGCAGATCGTTATCGTTTTAGAATTTCAAGGGCTCTGAGCAACTGTTGTTTTTTTCCTGTGTTCCTACCCTCCGTGAGTGCTTTAAAACACTGCCTGTGTATAGGCACTTTTTAAATAAACATTACCATACCATACCATACCATACAAAGCAGTCACGAGTAGCACACCAGCGTATCTGCTGGCTAAGCTCTACATATATTGTAGCATTTGCTCCTCATGCAGCAAATCGCTAAACTGGCTTGATTCACAACTCATCCTCAAAGAAAAGACCTGCAAACGTTCTCTTTTCATGTACCCGCCCTCTGGAACTCAATACAGGTATCGGCTTGGAATGCCCCCATAAATCTCCAATTTTGCAAATCTCGTTTTCAACAACTCCTGCTCAAGGACTAATCCCAATCGAAGCACAGACTGATGCACAGACCGCAATTCAGAGCAACGCGCTACTCTTAAAAGACGCATCCCAAACACTGATTATCCACACCCTGTACAGCACTCTTCTGCCCTCGATCTAGGTTTGCATTTCAAACCATAAATAAAACATATAAAATAAAATGTGAAATTGCAGATCCCAGAAAGATGTTTGTGAGTTATGATCAGTAAGTCACTAGGGAGTCCAGCCAGAGGCGTAGCCAGTATTGTCTAACAAGTGGGGCCTTAAATTGAGCCCGCTGCAGTCACATTAACATCTGTAAATACCCACACTTCGCTGCTGAGCGGGTATTTGTAGATTTTGGGTGGGCCTTACCTACTCAGGCCCTACCCTGTCTACACCTCTGAGTCCAGCATCTTACATCTTGTTATAATGTGATCTTCTATTTCATGTCTGCAAATGACACCTTGTTGATTATTTAACAGGATTCCAAAGAATGAATATTGACATCCATCTTGGTTTCTCTTCTAATTTGCTAGAAAAAGGTGAAAACTTTATTCTTAGTCATCCGATATTTCAAATTGTGCCTCGTTCAGTGATCTTTGAATGAACGCAAGCAGCAGAGAAGTGGTAATGAAAAATGATAAAAGTGTCTATGGTCTACACCTGATATAACTCCACAATATCTAAGAGTATGGGACATTTTGACAGTAATTAAGTAGACAGATGATAAATTACACACGATTACAGAAGCAATGTTGTCCTTTTCACCCAACCAAATGATTAATTGCCTTCTAACAGTTGGTGTTTCACCTAACATGTGCCTTTTATATCAGAAAATGTGGAAAGAGCTCATCACTTATTGACTCTCAGTGTATTCTGGTGGCGCAGGGGAGTCTGTACAAATGTATTACTCAGTCATGGGGTGTGGCTTGGATTGTCTTGGGGATACATTCAATACGTTCTAAAAGCTATGGAAGTTCTAAAAAGAGGCAGTATAAGTAGCAGCACATCTTCAAAAGCCTTTACTCCTAAAGAGTGAAGTCAGTCGCACTGAGATCTATATGTGGCCCGGGACTCATCCAGAAGTCATCAAAGACATTATTGTGCTGTTCAGCTGCTGATGAACCATGACATGTCCGAATTGTGTTCCAATGAGCAGGTTTTATTTTTCAAAGCATTGATCCGATAATTGCATGTCCTGTTTATGTACATTATAAACGCGGACACAGATGGATAGACTTCAATGGGCAATGTTGTCCCGTTGCATGGGGTCGCGGGGCTTTAAATGTCTAAGCAAGTGTTTGCAACTTAATAAACATCTATAAAATGACATTTTAGAGTCCACAAAAGTAGCACCTCACTAGCAGAGAAGTATATCAATGAGGAGTGGCAATTTAAAAGTGTGAACCGGGTAAGTTACAACTTCAGACTAGAAGACAGGTATTGTAACGCAACATAAACGGTGCATACAACTCTACAAGATGACATTATCGAGTTAAAAAAGTAACCCTAAGAAGCAGAAAATTAATCCAACGAGCAATGGCACCACAAAAGTGTGATTCAGACAAGTTTGGAATTCACATTAAAAGATGGCTAATGTAAAATATCATCAAAAAGAATAACACATAGACATCTATTGGCTGACATATTAGAGGTTCAAAGGTCATAATTTACTATCAGTGAAGTATACGGATGATGAATGACACCCTAAAAATGTGATTTGGTGAAGTGTGAAATGTACAACATTAATGAAGTAGTAGAATTATTTCAAATAAAAAACAAAATTATCTTACTCCCAATCTGTCAAACAGAGCGTGGTTTCATTTTCGGCCCTGCATACTGGAAATGTAATGTTCAAAAGCCTTGCCAAGTCTATAACACATTGCATTTCCGGTGTGCCCCATTTTCATCAATTAGTATGGCAGAGAGGAGGGGCGAACCCAATTTGTGTTTATTCTCCGCCCTTCCTCTCCGCCATACAAATACTCCAGCATTTGCCCGGCATGCATTTTCATGCGGGCACAAATGATGGGGATCCCTATGGCATCTGCCTGCTTTTTGCACAAGTAAAAAGCCGATGGACTCCCTAGGGATCCATTGAAGTCACTGACTGAGCCTGGATGTCTTTCTGGCTTGTAGAGGTTGGAGCATGAGCTCCCTCTCCCACAAGCTGCTGGAGCAGCTCCATGCAGCCACAAGCACTGTCTGGACAAAGGTAAGCCTGGAGGATCCACCTTTTGTTATTAGGCATTGCCCTCTCATCATCCAGAAAATCGCCAATTTCATCTCCTAATTAAGGCCCTCTCTTCGTGCTGCCTTAGAAATCATTCCAGCCCTTTACGCTTCCTGGAATCCAAAAACGAAGCCTACTACACCTAAATTCGAAATTGCAAAAACACGAGGTTTTTGCCACTTAAAGATGGCCGCCGCCGCTTTTCCATATTGATTTTGCTCTGTTACAAAGCCCCTGAAGGCTGCTGCCCCGTGATTGGCTGCTTGTATCTTCTTAGCCAATTGGGGTGCACCAGCAGGCGAAAGCCGGCACCCGACGGAGGCAACCGAAAAAGGCTCCTTCCTGACTGAGCTTGGGCGTGCTCAGTGGCTCTGTTGATTGAGTAACCTAGGTGAGACATCCGTGCCCCCTCGCAGTCACTTTGCTAATTCGCTAACTCTCCCCCTCTCCTGTAATCCGCTACAGTGTGCACCTCTTGCGGTCCTCCCACCACCTTCCATCAGCTGAGTGCCGCCTGTGCTCGATTACGCTGACTAGCCACGTGACTCCTGCCTATTGTAAACATTCACTTTTAAGCAGCACGCAAGCCCGCTATTACACGGCTCTGGCGTGCAGGCCCTGCTATGGTGCCTCATCAAAGACGACTACCTAGCCACGAATATTCTTACCCACATGTCCAAGTGTAACATGGAATTCCTCTCTCAGCTCTACCCACCGCTGCTCTGGTAAACAAATGTATCCGCATGCCAATCTGCACTGTACCTAACGGCACTCCCTTACACCACAGGTGTTAGCTTGCTTAATGCCCGCAGTGCAAGTATCTTATCACTGCATTTCTATGCCTTTTCAACTGTGTGCATATAGCCTGTGCTTAGGTAGCCGTGACTGCCTGCAACTGCCCATGCTATGCCTGCTAGGATGTTTTAAGTGTCGCTATTGCTCATGTAGTATGTGACTAGTGTCATATTGGTCGGCAATTGCCTGACTCCCTCTAACTTGGTTGTTAACTTGCCCGCACTACATTACCAGTGTGAGGCCAGCACCCTTACATGTTTCTGGATCTGCATCACTCAACTGTACACCTAGATGAAGCCATTGCTTCCCCATGCTTGATTGCAATGCTCCTCATACTACCCCATAACTACCTGTATATAAACTGCTTGATGTTCACCTGCCATTATTGCATTTGAATTTGTGGCTAACATCCCCTGTGCCCTCACTCTACAGGCTTTAATTAATTGATGATGTGAGCCCTCACTGTTTGCTATTGTGACATGCATGTATTACATTGCTAACGTGTGGGCAGGGCCTCCATATGTCTGCCCGCCCTATCTTATTTGCTCGTGCATGAGGCCTACGCCGTTAGGGTATTGGGATTGCACACCTATTCCATTGCATACTTGAATGAGGCTAGTGCTTCCCCTTGCTTGAATGACTTGTCCCGCTATGCTGACTGCCTCGCTACTGCTTGGGTCTAATTTGTTTGCTGCTTAATTGCCTTGATGTTCAACTAGCAGCACTGTACATTACCATTCAGGTTGCGCCCCTCTGTGCCTCATCTCATCTCCAAGGATCTGCCTGACCCAGTTTGCCTTGGGACAGCCCAATCCCGTATCGGCCTAGGCCCCTGATTACATATCCCAAGCGATAGGCTAACCATATAGACATCTAAGAAACACTTGCCACAACTATTTAGTATGATCCCCTTGGTCACTAGCCAGCTCGCCTGCCTCTTGCTCTTTATAAGCAGCATCTCGCTGTTCAGCATGTCACCGCACTCACCCACCACCATTTACTTATCTATCCCCCACAACAAGTCATCTAGTAGATCACTTCTAGATACAAATGACTCACAACTGCCACTAATCTGTAACCCCTGCCCCACTCCAGCCAAGTATTTAAGACTCAGAGCCAGATTAGATAAAATCATGAGCCTCCCGCACGCTCAATGGGCCTCATTACGACCCGGGCGGTACCGGTCATTACCGGCATGGTGCAATTTCCGTGTCCCTGCTGGCAATAGTCTCTAATCAAACAATGCCAATACCACCACGATGATGTCCACCTGAACTGACAGTGCAATGATGTATAGCAGGGTCCACCAGACACATAAGGACAAGACTGCCTACAGGCAGTGCAGAGCATCACATTGTCCACATGCATGATGCACCCCATTTGTGTTGCAACCCAAATGCCCCCATGCATCACCCACCCAAGAGTGAGGCAACCTGTATGTCACTCCCCCCAATGTGACTCATCTACCATTCCATATCAATGCAGCCACCCCAATGCATGCCCGATGCCCGTAGACCCATCACTAACCCTCTCCCTCCTTTGGTCCCCCACAGGCACACATTCTGACAGCGGTAATGAGGACACCAGTGCCACACCACGGAAGAAGGCCAAGGCCGAAGAGGGTGAACACCGCCCCTCAACTTCAAGGGGCAGAGGCCAACATAGACCACCTCTGAAGAGAAACACAGAGGCCACAGCACCAATGTGCACCACGCCCCCCACAACAACACCCACACCAGCCACCATCACCCAGGAGGCATTGGCAGAGGGCACACCATCGGCTGGCAGCAGCACAGTCGGTGAGACGGCTGCCACAGCAGCCATATCTGACGACGAGGGTGACGTACCGCTGCATGGCCCAACACCCGCCACAGAGGCCCCCTCCACTCGCCACACCTATCCCCATGCAGCGTGATGGACAGCAGCATACACGGGCTGTCACCTGCAGATTCATGGCCAGCAAGTTTCAGCCCCACACCAATTGTGCCTGATGACCAGATCATGGTTGAAACTCCTCACACTTCCGCCACAGTGACAACCACCCAAGAGGGGATCCTGGCTATACAGAGGCGCCAGGAGGAACTCACAGGGCTGCTGACGCAGCATATTACTGAATGTACCCGTGCACGGGATGACATCAGGGACAGTGCTGCATCGAAAAAAAGTGCCATCGAGTCCACCTCCACGGACATATGTGCGGAACTTGCAGCAGTGCGCCACGTCCTCTTGTAAATGGTGGCAGCAATGCGGGACATGCATCCACCGCAGTTCTCAGGACAATCTGAGCCATCATCATCTGCCAGCTCTACTAGGACCAGCCCTGTGCGTCGGTCTAGCAGGAACCTGCACAGATTGGACAGGGGGGTACCTGATGCTGGAAGAGGGGGAGGGCAGTAGGCACAGCCATGCATGCTGGTGCCATGTGGACCACTGGTGCGCGCTACTGCACACGGAGAAGTCAAGGGTGGAGGGGGAGAGGTTGTTTGGGGGAGTTGAGAGGGGAAGGGAGAGAGGTTGTTTGGGGGAGTTGAGGGGGGAGGGGGAGAGGGTGTGTGCATGGGAGTTGAGGGGGGATGGGGGAGAGGGTGTGTGCATGGGAGTTGAGGGGGGAGAGGGTGTGTGCTTGGGAGTTGAGGGGGGAGGGGAGAGAGGGTGTGTGCATGGGAGTTGAGGGGGGAGGGGGGAGAGGGTGTGTGCTTGGGAGTTGAGGGGTGAGGGGGGAGAGGGTGTGTGCGTGGGAGTTGAGGGAGGAGGGGGAGAGGGTGTGTGCTTGGGAGTTGAGGGGGGAGGGGGAGAGGGTGTGTGGGGTGGAGGGCTTGTTCACTTTTCCATAATTCTTTAATACACATTTTGGTAACTCATGATTCACATGTGTGGACATTGCTTATTGCGTACGTGTGTTTTATTGGTGAACAGTCTACAGTGTCCATGTCCCTGACACACCCAGTGCCCCGAATGCCACCTCCATGTCACACTCCCCGTTCATGTGTGCTAGAAACATTGGTTGATCAGAGTCTGACAAATGTCACGTCCCTCCTGTGCATCGCTGCCTCCCTGAGGTGCTGCCCCATCTCCACCCTCCTCATCCTCATCGTCAGGTGGTTGCAGTTCAGCGTCAGGGGGCAGGGGCACATTCCGTCTGATGCACATATTGTGTAGCATGACACATGCCATGACAATCTTGGCCACCTTCTCATGGTGGTACAGGAGTGCCCCTCCATACATGCTGAGGCAGCCAGCGAAACCGTGCCTTCAAGAGGCCAAATGTCTGCTCAATCACCACACCGGTGCGTGTATGTGCACGATTTTAGTCCTCCTCATGCCTGTTCTGTGAGTTCCGGACTGGGGTAAGGAGCCACCTCTTCAAGGGATAGCCTGCATCACCTGCATGTGGGCAACAATGTATATGTGTAAGTCATCACATCATATGGGACCTCGATCAATGACACCATAGCATGCATTCATTTCCTGATTGCAACCACATTCCCATGCATGAATAGAGACACACATTGTGACTGCTATGTGTGTATTCCTCTTATGGACTGGTGTGCGTGCCATCAACTAGTGGGCGCAGGGGGGTCCAGTTCCTTGTGAGTGCTCATGCACTGTGTTATTCCACGGCGGTTGTTTTCATGATCTGGCTGATATCCGGTAATTTGTATGCTTTCTTCCTGGCACCGTTGATGTCAGCCTCATGATGATCTCACTATGGACAACAAATGGTGACATGCAATTCAGTTGGACCTCTGTGTCAGTGTAGTGGTGTATTAACGTATTTGACCCTCATGTGACTCCTTAGTACGCAGTAATGGGGGGCTGTCCTTTCAGTTGATGGTATTTGGTGCTGTGTATTGGCCATTGTAATTGCTTGTAGCTGCATTGTGTTGGGGGGATACGGTCTGATTTGGTACAGTGCACATGTAGATGGCTATGGAATGGTTGTGACACTGCATCATTCACATGGTAGGGCTGCTTACATCTTGCATTATGTGGTCAGGTGTCAGGTCCAGTCTGGGCTGCTTTGGGGTATGAACATGGTCCATTCTCTCTGGCACTCACAGCCAGGTGAAGTATGCATCTCTTTCCCCCCCAAACTCAGCCAAGTGAAGTGTGCATCTCTCCCCAAATCACCTACCCACATCGCTTTTCCATAAGCCTTACAGGCAACTCACCAAGAAACCAGGATCTGTGCCCTGCATGTCGCTCCATGTAGCATGGTATTGTGGAGGTCCGCAGGACCATTGAATCATGGGTTGATCTGGGGTATCGGGCACAACAATGGGTGATGATCTTGTTTGAGTCACATACCATTTGCACGTTGATTGAGTGGTATAGCTTACGGTTGCGGTACGCTACCTCCATGGCATGTGGGACCACCAATTCCACATGGGTGCAGTCGATGGCGCCAATGCAATCAGGGATGACGGCCAGTGAATGGAAACCAACTTTGGTGTTTGAAATCTCCTGGCCAGTCCGTGGTAAGTAAATGTGGTCGCCTGTGTGCTTCAGGGGGGCATCAAGCACTTGGTTCAGCGTACGTGAGAATAATGGTTGAGATATGCCATGCATGTGCCCCACTGTGTGCTGGTAGGTGCCTGTGGCCAGGAATTGGAGCACAGATACTACCTTTAGTAGGGGTGGGATGGCGGTGCGTGTTTCAATCAGGCTGACAATGTCATCATGTATCATGTCAACGATGGTGGTGATAGTGTCCCGGTCCAGACGGTACAGGGTGTGGATCTGCTCATGGGTTAGGTCGAATGGACTGGCTCTGATGCGAGGGATTGGGGGCTGCCTGCGTGGTGCCACTGGCTGCACAGGTGGGGCATGCTGGGCCTGCCTCACCCTCCTTCTCCTCCTGTGTCTCCTCTGTGCTGCCTGTTGTTGTAGTTGTTGTTGTTGCAGCAGTTCCAGTGCAATCATGTCCTCCAGCCCCAGCATTGCTAGTAGTATTGGATCCATTTTGGTGTGTGACTGGGTGTGGGAAGGGGGTGGGGTGCACTCCTTTTGTGCTGGCCTGGCCTGTGGCAGTTGGGAACACTGCACATGGCCGTTTACGGGTGGTCCACGATGCCGGTATTTGCACCATGCCGGTAAGGTACTTTTCAGCATTCACTAGGGTGTTATTGGCATGTCCGCCTGACTTGTGATGTTCCCCTGTTTGCGCCATGCCGATATTGCCGCCATGAAGGGTCGCGTGCCCGCGCTCATCTCGCTATTAGCGGCACCGTTAATTACGGTGCCGCTAATAGCGGGTTGCCGTGTCCTAATTGTGCGGAGCGGTAAGCGATGCCGTTAATCCTTTACCGGCATCGTTTTGCACTTACCGCCCGGTTCGTAATGAGGCCCTATGCCTACTATACACAGACTAAGAACCATGTCAGCTTGGCCTTGCCATTTACCCTAAATTCTAACCCACCTCATAACTCCGACCCCAGACTTCCACATAGTCATTCTTATCAGAGCAAACCGGAAATAATACAAGCCCACCACCCCATTACAACCATCGCGAGTCCCCAGAACAAAAGAGAGCCCTAATCAATGCAAGATCGTTAGTAGCTCACGCAACAGAAATTGCAGATTTGATCCTTAAAGAAGACCTCGACTTCCTTGCCATCACTGAAACTTGGCTACATCCGGCAGCAGGCCCTATGCACATTTTAGCAGTCCCAGATAATTGTTCCATCTTGAGACAAGACAGACTTAATTCCAGAGGAGGGGGTGTTGCTATTATCTACAAATGTAGTCTCACCATGAGATTAGCTACCCCTATCAATGTCCTCTCACGTGAATTACTCTCTGTTACAGTTCCACTTACTAATGCCCAAACCCTCAACATCCACCTGATTTACCGTCCCCCAGGCCCAACAGGTACATTTGATGAGGACATTAACATCATTTTCTCTCTCTGAATTAGGATTTACTCAAAGAAGTACTCAACCTACACATGCCAAAGGCAGAATACTCTATTGGGTGGCCGACTACAATTGTCAAGCTAATATCACCGCCATTTCACATCTAGCTTGGACTGACCACCATCTGGTATCGTTCATAGTTTCCACTATCCGACCCTCATCCCTGCCAGTCATCAGGGCTCCGCCCACGCTTACAAGAAATAAAAACAGTATCACCGTGGAGAGACTTATCGCGACCTTACTCCCCACAATCAACACACTCCCCGACAACTCTGATCCTGAGACCTTGGTTGAAGAATACAATAAAATCATGTCCGCCTCGCTAGACCTAATCGCCCCTTCAAACTCAGATAAAGTAAGCCTAAAATGCATCTGAACAAATGGTTTACACCATTCCTTAAAAATCTAAGGCAGCAAAAAACAAACTGTGTGACCACCTGGAAAAAACTCCCTTCAGCAGCCAATAAACTTAAATTTACTAAAAGATAAAAACTGGTGTTCAGAGATCCAAAATGCTCTAGCAAACAAGATTTCTACCTTACAAAACAAAATTTCCTGCAAAAGAGCTTAAACTTCTCTAAAGTCACCATACTTGAAGTAGAAAGAATCATTTTGTCACTGAAACTCTCCAATTATCAGGGTGATCTGTGCCCTGCACAGCTCATTAAGGATGCTGTCCGAGACCTCTCCCCTTTCATCACAAAGTTAATCAATGCTTCCTTCTCCTCTGGCTCTATCCCCACCAATCTAAAACAATCTTGGGTACTTCCACTACTAAAAAAACCCACCCTTGACCCAGCCACGCCAACAAATTATAGACCCATCCCGACCGTATCATTTCTGCTAAAAATGTTGGACAAGGTTGCCTACTTACAAATATAGAAGCACTTGGAAGCACACCACCTACTAGGAGCAAGACAATCAGGCTTCGTGCCCCAACATGGGACAGAGACTGCTCTCATTGACCTTAAGACACAGGTTGATGAGTTTAGAGACAGCGGCCAAGCCGCCCTACTCCTCCTTCTAGACCTCTCTGCGGCATTTGACCAGGTCGACCCTTCTGTCTTATGTACCCACCTCAATACATCTGCTCACTTCTCTGCTGAGGCCATCACTTGGATTAGATCATTCCTAAATGACAGAACCATGAGGGTCTTCTCACCCACATCAGCAGCAGACCCCATACCCATCACCTGCAGTGTGCCACAGGGCTCTTGTGTCTCGCCCATACTGTACAATATATTTACCAAGCCCCTTTTCGATGATCTGGATCATCTCGGTATCACCTACACCAACTATGCAGATAATAAACAGATCCTCCTTCCGCTTTCTGGGAATTATGGAAAGGATTTGGCCTTGGTGAATAGAGTGTACATCATCATCCAGGCATGGATGGCCACACATGGACTATGCCTGAATGATGATAAAACTGAACTTATCATCCTGGGCACTACCTCCAGCCTAAGGAAATTACGCCCTGTCTATTCCTCTTTTATAATTGATGGCAACAGTATCAAAGTAGGACAAGAGGTCAAAATGCTGGGCTTTTACCTGGACTCAAACTTCTCTTTTAACAAACAGGTGAACTCCTTAGCATCCCCCACAGCCTACACGTGTAAATTGATCCATGCAGCCAAACCCTTTATCTCCGTTACTAGCTGCACGACCCTTGCCAGAACCCTTATATTGTCCCGCCTGGACTATTGTAATGCTCTTTATCTTGGGTCTTCCAAAGCTACCATACAAACTCTTCAAAATAATGCCCTCAAAGCGGCATTAGGCATCGCCAGAAGAGACCACATTTGTACATATAGCCAACAGAATAACTGGCTCCCTATCAAAGATAAAATTCTCCTAAAAACTGTGCCACTCACTCATAAATCTCTCAATAACGCTGCTCCTATCTACTTGGTCGACAGATTCCACAGACAGACCTCCCTGAGACCCACAAGAACAGTTTACAAAGATTGCCTTTCTGTCCCTAACTTTAACCGCTCCACCATAGCGGGCAACAACTTCCCAGTGAAACCAGCTAAACTGTGGAATTCCCTACACCCTACTCTTAGAATGGACCTGCCCTACCACAACTTCCGATCTAAGGTTGTACTATGGTTGAAAACTTAGGATCTTAAACGCAATTTGGTGTTAAGTCTTTCGTACTCCACCTCTTTACATATATTGTACCCACATGTGTATATTTGTATATAATCCTGCTATTACTGTGTGTACGTATATATTCTCGTTGTTGTAACTAAGCTTTGCATATCCATGTAACTGCTGCGCCCTGTTAACTGAGGGTATGATCGCGCATTATAAATAATAAAATAAACAAACAAACAACAAACAAACAAACATTGTAAACGCTGCCTGCCACGAGTACATGGCAAGCAGTGTTTTCTCTATTTGCACATAGAAGTGCAAAAGGGAGGGGAAAAAACAGCGAACTCCAAACTTGCCAACCCTCCTGATTTAGGTGGTAGGCTAGTGCTTTTTAGGCATTCTTACCACCTACAGATTTAGGTGTTTGATCCTACCGTTATTTTTAGATCATCAAGTTGATTTATGGCTGCACAGGCTGCTGCCTCAGAGCCTGGCCCCAGGACATAGAAGCTGCAGCTTCAGAGCTGCAGAATAAAAGAGTAATTTACTTAGATTGATGACACCCAGTGCCTCAGTGTCCTGTGTTCACTATCACTTATAATTTATAGAATGTTTGCTTGGCAGAGGGACAGGAACCTAAAATAAACACAATAACCAATTTCTAATATTTCAAATACAACATATATTTCGTTAATTCACCAAACTAAATACCAGTGGCTGTGGCTGTTCTGTAAAACAGATAATTAAGAAGGATTCAGTAAAAAGAAAAAAAGTGCATGCACACTAGATAACATTTTCAATGGGCATACCTGAATTGTGAAAAAGCCAGGGAATCCCTCACTTTCCTGTGCAGCCATCAGCATTTACATGCCATGCTGTCACACATTCTAAAAGTAAAGGGGAACCCAGCACACATTATATTTCGTTTCACATGTCAGGTGTGCAAATTCAAAGTTTTTTCTAGTGTGCAAGTCATTTTTTTAACTGAATTCTGCTGAATAATCCGTGTTTTTACAGAACAGCCATTGGTTTTTAGCTCTGTACATTTTCAAAATATATGTTGTAGTTGAAATATTAAAAATGTATTATTGTGTTTATTTTAGGATCCTGTCCCTCTGACAGGCAAATATTTTATAAATGATAAGTGAGGCACAGGGTGACATTTGAAAAGCGTCCCAGATGTCCCAGTCTTGATATAACAATATTTCTTTTATTATGTTTTGAATGAAGTACATACAAATTTTACATTATTGACTTTAGTGATCATTATCACTTCTAAAGGTACAAATATTCCCATTCTGTGTTCTCCCATCCCCCAGTCACCAGCACCCATCACATTTCACTAATTCTGCATCACAACTTACTTTGCCTAACTGTTCACTCACCGAATCATGTGCATACTCCATATGCCTGTCAATTACCAACCTTAACTTGCACTCCCTGTCCATGCTACACTCCCAACATGGCTCCCAATGTACCCCTTGCCCTCTCCATTTCCTCTTGAATTTTCTAGTTCTTCTTCCTCACTCTCTCTTTGCCCCAGTTAACCCCGCTTTGCCCAGTTTGTTGCTGCTTATGCTTCTCACGTCCTTTCTCCCAATCTCTCATGTTCTTACTCCCTCTGCCAAAACCTCTGCAAATTATTTCGCATTGTTAGTCATGCTTAGAACTTTGTGGTTCAGAGCCAGCTAAAGATGTGTCACAGATTTTGGGGTCCCATTTGAACATGATGGTTGGGAGGTGCCCCTTTCTTAGAGTGGAGAACAACAGTCAGAGGCACCTGTGGGGTCCATACATTATAATGGAGATAAAGAAATACAGCCAAGGGGTTATTAGCAACAAATTATCATGAAGCGGACAGCCAGTAGGGAACTGAAATACTAAATGTCTGTAGAGGAGGAGCCAAGTACCCCCACCTCAACCACCTCACCTATATTGCCTATATGTTGGGAGCCCGGATGTGAAAATCACGCGGTACCAGTGAAAATACCGATATCTAAGAGAATCCTGGAGGCAAGGTTCCCATTGAGAAAACCATACATGCATACAAGAAAATATGATGGCAGTTTGAATGAAATCCCAGAAGAAGCAGAGCAAATGAATGGTCTGCAAATGGTGACATCACACAGAGCAGAGCTGATGCTCCTAGAAACGATGCCGCCACTAGAGAATGCAGATATTCTATAAGGCATCAAGATAGTATCAAGGATAAGTGACATCTTGGGATCAAGGTGTAGAAGCTTATGCCATAAAATGGATGAAGGTATCAAGTTAGTTTACATGTGTACAGATGCAAAAGAAACGCAAGCAGACAAAGTATGCTTGAGGCTAGCTGTATAGTGAATAGATTGCGTCATGCGCCAATATATAGATATATGCATAAAGAGTAAACGATTGATGTTTCCACTAGTGTTATAGCAGAATTGGACTAAAAAAGGAAGGCGTCTTCTCAGTGTGTCACAGTAAGAAAACACATGAATTAAAAGTGAATCTCGAAAAGGCGAGGCTGGATGAGCCATGAAGCCAAGCCAAGAAGCCAAGGTCTTATCAGGATGAAGTTAACTAACATTGGATAAAAAATCTTGGGAAAGAACAGAACCTCTGTTCTAAGACACAAACAAACAAAGAAGACGTCAGAGGTCTATTAAAAAATAGTATTTTAAAGGCAGTAAAAGCTCAAAACAATGGTCTTCAGTCACGTGGAAAGATGAAGTTTAATGAGCAAGATGATCACACCTACGCATGAGAGCAGAGCGTGCCTTCACTTCCCTGATTCTCCACAGTACAGAAAAAACTCAAGGCCGAGCTTCAAAGCCTAATTGCCAGAAGACCACTGAGGTGATGATGGATTGATATGTCAATTGGTGGGAAGCTGGGGTTAAGACAAATTCACCAGCACCTGGAAGTCCAATCTGGGTGCTGCTAGACGTAGGTGGTAAAGTACTGACGAAGCTTAGAGTGCCAACCAATTGTAGGGGACCACGTAATTAAGGGTCCTATAGTTTGTGTAGCCAATGGGACGTTGTGTATTTAGTGACGTTCATAGTGGCCATTTTGAGAGGAGGGCTTAGTTGCCTCACCTGATGTTAAGCAACCTATCACTTTCACTCACTATCCCATTCTAGTATAGAACATATATTTATATGTTCACTTCGAGCCTATCACAATTGTCATTAGGTTTTGTAGTTTGGCACGTAGGATCACGTTGCTGATGACGCAGGTCAACATCAATGATGACAAGTTTTTGATATATAAACTTAGTTTTTTTATCAATCTCGTTGAGTAAGAGGATTGAGCGAATTTGTTGATGTTCGTTATGCTCCCTGTTTTAGACAATTGAACAAAAAACAGTTACCAACTAACTGAGTCATTTTGATTATTGATGTTTGAGTAACTTCTGCATCCCCATCCATCTCCACGGTAATTGCTACTCATCTTAAAGGACTGACATTATTCAGTTAGCTTGGTAGTGGAGAGGATGGTTTAAAAAATCCATCGACATAAGTAAACTTTGGAGTCCCGGCAATATCGCATGACTTCTGCCATTCGGCTAACAGGACTTGAAGCTCCTCGTAGATAGTGGTTTAGTTTAAATTGCTAAAATCTTGCAAGTAGGGTGTGACGGGTCCCTCCGGTTTCAGACGGAATCCCCTCCTGTGGTCTACGAGAAGCTGAATGGACGGGAAGTTGGAGAGGCTGTAAAAGAGGCGTACGACCCAGAGAGTCAGAAGATTGACATGCGAATGGTGAGTAAAAACTGAGTGAGTTGGCAAAACGGTGTATGGGTTATGAGTGACGAGAAGTGATGAGGGAAAGAAGTGTAACGGAGGGAGGCGGGATAAGCATAACTTGAGAATAAGTGTGTTCAAATATTGAATAGAAATGGACTTATGTGAGGCCAAGCAATAAGAGGTATTGTGAGGGCTGTCGTGATGCCTACCCCCGGGCATCCAGATCAAGCCCATCAGCCCCGGGAGCAGGCATCCAGACATTTACAAAAACCCCAGCAGCCCCAGCTAGGGGCTGTCTGGGTTCAGTCCTGGCGCCGTAGGCACCAGGCTCATAATAAAAATCAGTCCTGGCGCCATAGGCGCCAGGCTCATAGACATTACTTACCTCATGCAGACCATGCTGCAAATAAATCCAAGCCAACGTGAGGCCTGGATGGGACTATTTTACTACAGGGACTATTTTTTACTTGGGTGTGGTCCTGGGGAACTTCTTTCCTGGGACTACTTAAGAGGCTATTTAAACCACGCCCGAACAGCAGCACATGCTTCGTGTTATTCTGCATCCAGCAGCTTGACTCTCACCGTGCCTGCAGCCAGCATCCAGTCTTCTGCCACACCCGCGTGCCTGCAGCCAACATCCAGTCTTCTGCCACGCCCGCCTAGAATCCGGAGCTCCTAGAATAAAGAGGAAGAAAAGGACAAGGTTAGAAAACGAACTTATTTCAAATTCCTCACCTGATTCCGGATCCATTTCATCTCCCAACCTGGAAAGTACATCAGTCCTGCACGTGTCGCTTCGCCAGCTCCAGCACGGCGCCATACTCACCAGTTCTCACAGCATCTTTCGATCCGGCACTGTCTCCATCATTTCTTCGCTGTACTCCGGCACCTAGGGGCACAAGAATAACAAGGTGAGCCAAGGGAATCAACAAATACCTCTTACCACCATAAACTTACCTGATTTACCACCGGCGGTATTATTCTCCATATCTTCATTTGCCGCATCTGTAAAGAGGGAGAAAAACAACACGTTAACGCATGCAATAGTTACCGGACAGCGTTGGGTAACACAGACTCTTACCTGAACGCCAACAGCAGCTACGAGACCTTCTTCTCACAAACTCAGTTGCAATTTAAGGAAGGAAGGGGACAATAGTGAACATCGGGCACATTGAACTCTTTGAACTTGATACTTACCAATCCTGCCTGGGACTTCAGAGTCAATGCTTACCGGAACTCTCCCAACGCCTTCAAACCAGTGAAGTAACTGGTATCTATGCACCCCTGCAAGACACGCAATATGGAGAGCCCATCTTTCACAAACATAAGGTGAGGTTACTAAGGGGATATCGGAGGTGATTAGTGGGGGAGAGCAAGAACAGTTGGGAGGCCATCACTAAAACCCACAGGTGGCTAATCCCTGTCTCCACTTGCAGGAAAATACTTCTTCGGGTCCAGCAGACAAGACTAGGCGGGCCCGTCCAGACGGTCCTCTCTGCACTACGCATCACGTTGACGGAGACCGCAGCTGTCCGATCGACACCCCTGTGGGGTCCAGGTGAGCGTAACAAGTGCCACGATACTAGAATACGTCCTGAGCCTGCATTTGAAAGAACATAACAAAAGAAATCTTAACCTAAAATCCCATAGCGCAAGCATTATACGACGAGTTTGGTTAAAGATGTAGCTTAAAGAGGTTGATTTAAACTCTGTAGCAGTATTGTTTAGAGGGCAAGACGAGTCTTAGAGAAAATATTGGAAGAGATAAGAGATATATGTGACCTGTCGAGTGTGTCTGTTTGTTCGTTTTATGTATTCATGTGTTGATGATGATGTAATAGTTTGTTTGTTTGTTTGTTTATTTATTTGATAGGGCACACCGAACCCGGAGGTAGCTGGCCCAAAAGAAATGAGAATTATACTTAAGCTTAGTTACAGAGCAGTTAGGGTACATAGGTACAGGAAATATCAAACAAAATGACTGTCACGTTGAGGTTACATAGTGACTAGTGCATATGGGTATGGGATGAATAGAGTCAGGTAATTCAGTTGGTAGCATACACATTGAGAAAGGTAGGGCTTAGCTGACAATCAGTTACAGGTGTGGTCAAAGTACAGGTTTGAAGCAATTAAAGGTCATTGGTTCTTATCCAGGTCAGAGTTTTCCGTCTAAATCTAGAGTAAGGTTAGTCAGTTCTCAGGTCAGGGGGGTGTGCATTCCAGGATTCCACAGCTATGACCGGAAAGATAGAGCCGCCAGCTGTATTAAATTGGGGAATCTCTAGGGTGTAGGCATTGGCCAATCTCCTGGGACGGGATATGAGTCTTTTATTTATTGTTTCTGCAAGGGATGGTGGCGCTATATTGTTCAGACATTTGGATATGAGTGAGAGTGTTTTGAGGAGGATCCTGTCGTTAATCTTTAGCCAGTGGACATCTCTTCTGAATGAGGAGATGTGTTCTCTAGTGGGGATATTCAAAGCTGCACTAAGGGCGTTATTTTGAAGTCTTTGCAGTTTGTCAGAGATGTATTTATTAGCTCCCACGTATAATGCATTGCAATAGTCTAGTTTAGATGATATCAGTGCATTGGCCAGGGTGATGCAACTAATTTCTGAGAGATAGGGTCTGCAAGCTTGGATACGTTTGCAGGTGTAGGCTGTCGTGGATCCCAGTGAGTTGACTTGCTTCTTGAGGGTGAGTGCAGAGTCAAGGTAGAATCCCAAGGTTTTGACTGCGGGCATCACCTTAATGACATTGTTGTCAATATTAAATGAGGCATAGCTGGGGTTGAGTTTTTTTAAGGGCCATCTCTGAGCCTAGGATCAGTAGCTCTGTTTTGTTGTCGTTCAGGCAGAGGCCGTGGGATGCCATCCATGCCAGAACAATGAGGTGCATTTTATTGACTAAGGCTGAGTCTTCCAGAAAGTTGCCGAAAGGGGAATGAGGATCTGAGTGTCATCTGCGTAATTAGTGTAGATGACACCCAGTCTATCCAACTTGTCAAACAAGGGCTTAGTAAAGATATTATACATAGTAGGGAAGACACAAGATCCCTGGGGTACGCAGCAGGAGATTTGTATGGGATCCGCTGAGGCTAAAGGGGAGAAGACTCTCATAGTGCAGTTAGCTAGGAAGGATCCGACCCAGGTTATGGCATCACTAGAGAAGTGGGCAGCTGACCTAAGGTGGTTGCATAACACGGCGTGATCCACTGGGTTGAAAGATGCCGATAGGTCAAGGAGGAGAAGCATAGCTGATTTCCCATTGTCCTTCAACTCATCAATGTGTGTCTTGAGGTCCATTGGGGCTGTTTCTGTGCCATGAAGGGGGTTGAAGCCAGATTGGCGTGATCCTAATAAGTGGTTGTCTTCCAGGTAGTCCTGTATTTGAAGGTAGGCTACTCTGTCAATAATTTTTAGTAAAAAGGGGACTGTGGTGATAGGTCTATAGTTAGTCGGGATGGCGGGATCTAATGTTTGTTTTTTGAGCAGAGGGAGCACCCATGATTCTTTAAGATTATTAGGTACTGAGTTCATATTGAAGGAGGCGTCGATGAGCTTCGAGATGAAAGGGGCTAAGTCTCTGGCTGCATCCTTGATAATTTGGGCCAGACAGTTGTCTCCTTTGCAGTTAGAGGGTTTTAGAGATAGAATGACTTTTTCAGTTTCAGAGATAGTCATTTTCTTAAAGCTGAAGAGTGGGGTAGTACTGTCTGGTGGGGTGACAAGAGGGGTTTGCTTTACCGGTACGAGCAGGGTGGCATTCTTGTTGGCTATTTTAAGTTGGAGGGAGGCAATTCTTTGCGTCAGGGCATTTTGTATGTCAGTACACCAGGGCTTATCCTTGGGAGTATTGTGGACCTGTGGTGTTGGTGACTCCATTCCCCGGAGGATAGAGAAAAGTTCCTTGGTGTCTGATTTTGCCTTTGAAATTCTATCATTAAATATATTCTTTTTAGTACTGATTATTTCTTTCTTGTATAATTTGGAGAAATTCGTTAATTTTGCTTTGTTCTCGTCAGTGGGAGGGTGTCGTCAGATTGCTTGGAGCTTTCTTTTTTGGATTCTTAGTTCTTTGAGTTGGGGCGTATACCAGGTATTAAGATGAGATTTCTGTCTTCCTTTGCGAAGTTTGGCAGGTACGATAGAGTCCAGCGCCTTAGTCATAGCATTATTAAAGACATTCACTAATAAGGTGGGGTCAGAATTGCTAAATGTGTTATTGATGGTGGGGAGGAGGTGTGGAAGTAGCTTTTCTGCTGTTATATCCTTTTCACTTCTAGTGAGGAGTGGAGGTGCCATAACAATATTTTTAGGGCAGAGGTCTAGTGTGGCGGAGAAGGTGATAAGGTGGTGATCATTCCATAATTGTGGGACATTGTCAATAATTGCAATGTTACAGTTCAGGTCGGCAACCCAGTCAAGGGTCCTTCCTTTGGTGTGAGTAGGGGAAGCAACTTTTTGTGTCAATGCATGGTCTTTAAGGAGGGCTGCTACAGAATAAGTGTGTTTATTCTAACTGTCATTAAAGCCAAGATTGAAGTCGCCCAACAGCAGGATTTGAGCATGATCTTTGGTGTTGTTGGTTAGGAGACAATTTATGTCTTCCTCGAAGGTTCCTAGTGGGCCTGGAGGTCTATACACCAAGTGGATGATGAGAGTACAGTTGTTGGATAGGGAAAGTTTAGCTGTAAGTATTTCGCATGATTGGTAGGATGGAGGGGTGGCGAGTCTGATAGATTGGTTGGTTTTGAAGATAATTGCTTGGCCACCGCCTCTAGCATTTGGTCTATCTGCTATGAGTATCTGGTAGTTATCAGGTATGGTTACCATAAGAGCGGGTCCTGCTGCATCGTGAAGCCAAGTCTTGGTTATGGCAAGCAGGTCCAGGTTCTCATTAGTTACGGTGTCTGCAATATCAGAAGCGTGGGCCACCAGTGATCTGGCATTAATAAGAGAGCCTGATAGGGAGAGAGTGCTTTTTGTTTTGTTAGTGGGAGGTTGTTTGGTTGTTGGTAACTTACTTTTTGAGGGTGTCTCAGGGCTCGTGGAGACATGTGTAGAGAGCTGTTCATGTCTTGTTGAAGCTTCTAGGTTTTGGGCGACGTTGCGCAAGGGTAGTCTTTTAGTGCAGTTTATTTAGAGGCGGGACAATCTTGACCTGAGTCTCATATTTCTGTCTTTGGGTGGGCATGTTGCCAGCAAGGCAGAAGTCATTATGGCAAGGAGGCCGATAAGGGTGAAGGTTATTTGGCGCCTCAAGGTTATACTCATGTTCGTAGACTAGGCTAGGACAACTTATTGTGAGATAGGCTATTTAGAGGGCCCAGGGTGATTTGTTTCTGGTGCTTGCACACCGGACTGGCGCGGGAGGCTGCTAACACTCCTAGGAGGGAGTTAAGCTCACTTTCAAAGGCTTAGGCTACTTTCAACAATAGTGGGATGAATTGCTCTGCAGACATAGGCTAGATTTGCTTGGCAAGTATAGGCTAGAATTACTTAGCAGACATAGGCTAAAAATGCTTGGCAGGCATAGGCTAGAATTGCTTTGCAGACATAGGCTAGATTTGCTTGGCAAGCATAGGCTAGAATTACTTAGCAGACATAGGCTAAAAATGCGTGGGAGACATAGGCTAGAATTGCTTGGCAAGCATAGGCTAAAATTACTTAGCAGACATAGGTTAAAAATGTTTGGCAGACATAGGCTAAAAATGCTTGGGAGACATAGGCTAGAGTTACTTAGCAGACATAGGCTAAAAATGCTTGGCAGACATAGGCTAGAATTGCTTGGCAAGCATAGGCTAAAATTACTTAGCAGACAAAAGTTAAAAATGTTTGGCAAACATAGGCTAGAATTGCTTGGCAGACATAGGCTAGAATTGCTTGGCAGACATAGGCTAAAATTACTTAGCAGATATGGGCTGGAATAACATCAAGAGGACCATGTAGATTGCTCTCAGTTCGTTATGTAGGTCAGCAGTTTAACATTGTGGTAGTAGGGCATGTGCATTCCATGGAATTAGTGGCGTTTATACAATTTAAATCATAAGAAATTGCATAGTATCTAGGCACGAGATTGCATGCTCATTTTGGCAATGATCTAGGCATACATGCTACTAACATTCGTGGCAAATAGTCTGCGTGACAGTAGGAAGTAAGATTCAGAGAGGCAACAGAAGGGATCGAGAGAGGTTATACCGCTAGGTAGTGCCCTGCATAGACACCCTGCTGGCGGGAGCCAAGGCTTTCCATATTGGATACAGATATTAATTTACACGGCCCGAAAATTAGAATGAGACAGCAAAAATGGGTAGTTTGCGCCTTGCGTTCTACAACTACCACTGACCAGGCAAGGATCAGAGCCTGGGAATAGTGGCAGTGCATCGGATAATGCAGCGGTTAAAGGTCAGCTGGCAAGTTATTTTCATGGAGAGCACTGATTAGTTCCTGAGCAACGCAAGTAGTTTCTCGGCGAAGGGTGTACGCCTTCGTCACTGTGCGTATGTTATGCTGAGACATGTGACGTGTGGTCATACCATGTTATGGGAGAGGTTCAACGGTTACTCCAAGCATTAGTGGGGTAGGGGGAGATGACGTACCTTATGGCCCATAGAGCAGGTGAGGGTTGCCGCGCTGCACTCCCATGTGCATAACAGGCGTACAACAGGGCCTTATCACTGCGGGCCTTTGCAGTGGAGGGCCGGATTCTGCCTTGCCAGTGAACGTGCGTTGTGCTAGATCAGGAAGCATTGCTTAGCAACGGGACGCTGGCTCTGCCCTGTGGACGGCGGCCATTTCGGGAACGACGTAGGTATGCAGTATAGCAGGTAGGGCTTCTGGGGCTCGGATGCCGGCAACTTATGGCAATTTGCGATCGTGTAGGCGTTGGGGCTCAGAAGTAAATGCAATCTACATCGATTGCTTTGAAATGAGCTCGGATGCTCACCTACATCTGCACGGCGTGGGCGGCAGCTCTTGGGGCAATGGCGTGGATGGTGGTCTTTTGGATGAGGGCTCGTGCCCTCTCCAGCTGCAGGGGGAGAATGCCTCCCTTGGCTTTAACAGTGATTGTTGAAAAAAGGAGAAACACGAGGTTGAATAATTTAAGTGATTGTTTGAATTTGAGTTGGTGTTGTTTGTTTAGCAAGATTAAAGTAAAAAACGTGGTTTAAAGGGATTGGTGCCTGCAACGATTGGTGCACACTCATATTATATTGTTTTTCTGAAACGTATTGTTTTTCAAAATCTGTGACAAAAGCAAATGAGTATTGATAGTCAAGAGTGACGAGTAAAAAATGGAGGATGTTACTCCACCTTTGCACGTCTGCAAGCAATTGCTGAAACATGCACCTAAACTTAGACAGTGTAGTGCGGAATGGGTTAAGTGAACCGCAGACACAACGTTTATGCCGTGGCCGCAAGGAGGGTCACTATCGAAGGTAGTCCTGCAGCACATGACGACATATTTACATGCAGCATAAACAGGGAAAAAGCTAGATAAGCGATTAGCAAGCTTAGAACTTTGGAAAATGTACCAGGAGGAAAGAGAAGAGCCGGCTCCTATAGATTGGATCCTTAATGTATGCACAGAGGGGGTGAGCCTTCTGCTCGCCCCGCCCCATAGGAAATAGACAGCAAAATCAAGAAAGACGATGGGTTATACCCTTTGAGGGAGTTTAAGGCAGCAACAGGGTATAGTAACCCGGCATATGAGTCGCCTGCGCAAAGCAGTGACGAGGGCCCAGAGAAAAATATTGAGAAAGATGTAATTCATAAAGTCCTGAGAGACAAGGAGAGACGCGACAAGGAGAGACGTTATCACACAAGCTCATCTTTAAATATGGGAAGAGAAATAAAGAGATGGAAGTGAGAGAGAGATAAAGCTGATGAGTTAGCTCTTCTACAGAACAAGTGGATGGGTGGAGAGATTTTGCTCAAACTTGATGGTAAAGGCATCGAGGATGTAAGACAAAGGGAAGATCTAGATGGGCAAGATAAAAAGGATAGAGAAAGGGAGGAATTATTCAAACGAAAAGAGGCGAAAGAAAAGATAGCCAAAGACGTGAGCAGTTATATCAAGAAGAACAGTTGAAGAAGCAGGAAAAGGCAGAGGAGCAGAGAAAACCAGATAATAGACTAAGGGCAATCAATGAGAGGGAAAGGTTGGAAAGAAAAAGAATAGAAGATGAAGAACAGAGGTTAAGGAATAAGAGAATGCAAAGGCGAAGGGATGAGGAGATACGAAGGGCAAATGAATGAAGAGATATGAAGAAAAAGAGGAAGACAGGGTAAGGGAGGAAGCAAGAAAGCGCAGATGATGACATAGAACAAAAGAGAAGGCAAAGAGCACGCAATCTCGATCGCCTGGAGAAGGAGATAAGGAATCCCAATCCAAAAGTAGCATGGGAGGACATAGAGGAGTTCTTCCTGGAATACCAGCCATTACCAGGCCTGTCTAGAGTAAATCTAGAGGACGAGTTTGACTCTAGAAGCATTTGGGAAGTGATTGATAAAGTTTATGATGACATGAGAGCCCAGAAAGAATTGAAAGGGAAGGGAAAAAATAATCAACTTGAGTACACAGCTGTATGACATAGAGGGAGCCTCATGTAGTACGAAGCCCCCCAAGGAGTTGTCTTTAGATAGACTGACTCTACACAGAGATGAGGAGGAGAGAAGTTATACAAGTTGGGCACAGGAAATGTCAGATGAAGGCAAAGACACCTTCCGTGGAAAAGAGAGGGGTGACGTATGTGGTCCCGACAGGTTGTTTTTCAATGGATAAGGAAGTGAGATGGTCAGATTTCGATGTGCCTATACCTCGGCCATCAGATCAACCTAAGGGGGATCCTCATGGGGATAGGGGGGAGTCGCAACCTTATGTGAGCAGTTTAAGATTGCTGCCAGGAAGAAGGCGGTGTGGAAATATTGTCCCTGCCTTGAATAGACAGACGATGGGAGATGAGAGTGATTTTGGGTTTTCACAGTTTCACTTGCTAGAGAAAGTGGGGAGCTAGACCACAGTATATACCTTGGCCCCAAATGGACAAGGATAATTTAAGGTGTAAACTTCCGAGTTTAATTTCTGGTGCTGGGAAATGGATACATGAATTAGAAAAGATGACAGGAGGAAATACGTTGGCTATAGGGGACATTAAGGGTCTCCTGATTGCCATCCTTGGAGAGAGAGCGGATGAAATTGGATCCAGAGCCGGTTATGCTGGTGTTACTACGGGTAACACTGCTCATCATGGATCACCGTTCAATGACTGTGGAGCACAGTCTGGAAACCGCTTAGAGTACTGTATCCAGACACATCCGATACGGGAGCTATAATGTAGAAAAAGATACAGGAAGGGGAAGATCCACTTGCTTACATTCAGAATGTTCTAGAGCAGTGAAGCTTGGAGACGCACATATTGGGGAAAATCTATACCTGTGTTCTATCACATATTATGCCAAGAGATGCCAGACCTGGTACAGAAGCAGCTGAAGAAGTTAGTGGGTATAGAGGCAAAACCATGGTCAGAAATTCAGCTGACTATTGCTCATTATTGCAGACTCTTGCAGGAAAAGAAATACAAAAAAGATGATATAAGGAAAGGCGAAGTGGCAAGGTTAGTGCAAAAAAAGTTATCTAAGTACGCTATTGAAGGGGCAATGATAACTAGTGGCATCAGATCAAATACACAGCAGGTAGCAAACATGCACCAGGGAATTAATCAACTGCAGTTTGATCAAGGCAATAATGGATTTGCTCCATGAGGAAGAGGAGGATTTTGAGGTAGAAATTGTGTCTATAATAAAGGGAATTGGCAGAATATCAGGGGAACTTCCAGAACAATCAAGGAAGGTTTCAAAATATGCAGAATGACAATTAAGATATGCACGACTGGCAGAATAGGAGATTTCCGCCTCCTGTATGTTGGGCATGCAGAATGACAGGGCATTTAGCTCGTACGTCTAGAAGTCAAGGGTTTGTGCAGAATGGTCAATTTTCAAGCGGGGGACTTCAAACCCGCCTGCACATTCACAGCAGAGTGGAGATGGGTTTGCTCAGAGTGAAACAGTGCAACAGGCACAAGCGCAGAGAATGCAGCAAGATTTGCAAACACAGCAAGCTGCAGTGAATCCGCCGCAAGGGCAGTCACAGCATTCACCTATAGTGATAGAGCAAAGCATGAGCACCGGACAGTTAATGAATCCTAGGATAGGAGGTGTCACTGTAGAGGGAGGGAATCCTTTTACAAGTACATGAATGTGGCTGTATTCACAATAAGACAGCTCACTGGGGAGATTTGATGTGTTCAATACTATCAGTGAGGCCAAATCCTCACAAGGTACCAAGGGTAGACGTCAGTATAGGAGGCAAAACATTTTCATTTCTAGTAGATATGGGAACAACATGTTTGTGTATAAAAGAGGGAAAATGTTTAATGTCTGGCAATGCCATGAATACTCAAGGGTTCACAGGAGCTACAAGCAGAGTTCCTTTTACTGAAGACTTACCAGTCTTACCAGGAGAATGTGACATGTTGGTGCCACTGCTGTATTCAAGGCATAAACCTGTCAATATATTAGGTCAAGATTTGATGACTAAGTTGAATATGACAATCTCGTTTACTGATAAAGGTATAGTGTGTTCAACACCATGAATGCATTATTTAAATGTGAGCAAATTTAATATGGCATTTGCAGGACAAGTGACCATGAGAGCTGTCCCGTTGGAACCTGAAGTGTTTGATTATGGGGTATGCATTTTGTTGACATGGCTACCACGCCTCGCAGGCAGAACTATGAGAATACCTGATGAGTTTCTATTCAGACCAAAGATACCTATGGATGAAGAGGAAAGGGGAATTTTTCCCTTAGAACTACAAATAGGCATAGTGTGAGGAGAAATGGCTTTTCTTGATGGGAATGTTCATGATGGCAGATGATGGTGCACAGTGATTGCCATTGGGGAGGGTTACAGATTGACTGACGTCACTGATTAGGACATGTTTAGAGATCGTCCATCAGATGATGAAGTAATATTTGAAATGAGCATCACTTATTGGGTACAAGCCATCAAACGAGAGCTTCTCAAAAAATGATGATAGCACAAAAACATCCTGGGTATTTTGAGGAAGACATGGCAAAAGGGGCAGTTTCATTATGGAAATCAGGCCGGTATGATGAAGGACTAGTGAAGGGTGTTGGAGAAGTGAAGATTAAATTAAAGCCTGGAGCAATGTTAAATCGAGCACAACAGTATCCTATGCCTTGAGAGGCAGATGAAGATATTTTTAAGACGATTTCTGCCATGATGGATCAAGGCATCTTGGTGACGTCAGAGTCTCTGTGTAATACATCAGTGTACCCTATCAAAAAATGTAATGGGGGGTCATGGAGGCTAATTCAAGATTTACACCCAATTACGAGATTGTAGAGGCCGAGTTCCCTCTAGTTCCTAATTCTGCTACAATCAAATGTATTATACCCGTTGAAGCACGATATTTTACTGTGATTGAATTGAAAAATGCGTTTTTCTCAATCCCCTTAAACAAAGACTTGCAGGATCTGACGTCATTTACGTTCAGACAGACTAAGTTAAAAAGCAGGAGATTACATCAAGGGTATTTTGAGTCTCCATCGATTTTCAATAAGGTTCTCCAGATGGATTTACGCAATATTGATATGGAAAGTGTTGTGTTGCAATACATAGATGACATTTTAGTTTGCAGCACTTCAGAGAAAGGATGCAGACGTGATTCTATTCAGTTGATGATTACACTCACTGATAAAGGATATAAGGTTGACAAGGAGAAGTTACAGTATTGTCATCAGGAAGTATTGTACATAGGTCAGTTGATTTCGCATGAAGGAAAAAAGGTTACTCCTGAGAGAGCTGAAGCTATCTTGAAAACCACAAAGCCACACATGATAAAGCATATGCAGAGATTTTTGGGGTTATGTAATTATGTCAGAGCATGGGTCTTTGATTATAGTTCATATATACTTTATTACAAGCTCTGAAGAAAGCACAGGCAATGCAAGAGAAAATAGTTTGGACTGAGGAAATGGAAGAAGGGTTTGAGGAATTAAAGAATGCAATTTGTACAGCTCCAGTTTTTGGCTTTCCCATTATGCTGAGGAATTATTTTACTTTTTGCACACTGATAAACAATCTTTGGCAGCCGCCGCGTTCGCCATTGAGAAGGCTGCAAGTATAGTGATGGGATGCTCTATGACATTGTTTGTTCAGCATGAATTATTTGCCATCTTAGAGAAACCAAAAGGGACGTGGACTTTCAGAAGTCAATGGGAGGATTGTCTCGGGAGGATAGCTCAGTGGCAACGTGCTCGCCTTGGAAGCAAGACGACACGGAGCAACACAGGGTTTGATCCCCAGGTCCACGTTTAGAAACCTCTGGGTATTAAGCACGTTGTAAATAACCTATCATATCAAAGCAGGCTATTAAAATAGTTTGTTGCAAGCTAGTGAATCCTGCCATGTTTGTAGCTGATCCACTGGCAGAGGATGAGCATGTGCATGACTGTTCAAACTATGAAGAGTTCTATGATGAAATCCCTAGGATAAGAGAAAATGCTTTGGCAGGGGGAGAAATTGTTTTTATTGACGGTTTTTCAAGGATTGATCAAAATGATGCACAGAGATATACAGGTGCCGCTGTGGTAAAACATACAGCTAATAGGGGTTTCAAACACTGATAAGTGCACAACTCCCGTCTCACTGTTCAGCACAGGCTGCAGAGTTAGTGGCGCTGATAGTCGCTCTCGAGAGTCATGCAGACCAGGAAGTAACAGTGTACAGTGACTCCGCCTATGTGACGTCAACAGTGCACGCAGGATTAGCATGATGGAAAAGGAGGGGCTACCTTCGAGTGGATGGCACTCCAGTGCAACATGCTGCTTTATTGGACAAGCTTATTAGGGCTCTACAACTCCCAGTAGCCATTGCAGTCATTAAATGCACAGCTCATACTAAAAAGGCAGATTTGATCTCACACAGAAATCAAGCAGCAGACGTTGAAGCCAAATGCGCTGCATGTTCAGAAGACATTATGTTATTTGATACGCCTAATGTAATTGAAAACATTGTGGTGATGGTGAGTGTTGTCTGAGTCCTATAGCAATCTTTCGAAGGCACAATTAATAGAGGTTCAGGGAGAAGAACCTCAAGATGAGAAGGATCTATGGACGTGAACAGGGTTTTCTTTAAACCCCTGTTAAGCATTGTGGTGACAAGACAGCACTGGTAAACCGTTGATCCCTGTGGCCTTATTAAGGGTGGCACTGGAACAGCTACACTACCCTGTGCACACAACTAGAAAAAACCTCACTGCAACTTTTGCAGAGGATTAGTTTGTACCAAATTTGTTAGAGAACGTTGCATTCTATGTAGTGAATTGCATCGTTTGTCAAAAGTTCACCGCTGGGCACACACTGCGCACAATTAGAGGAGTTTTCATGAGACCTAATGGCCCTTTTCAGCATTTGCATATTGATTATGTCGACATGCTGCAAGTATGTAATGTGTACAGACACATGATTGTAGTAGTCTGTCCCTTTTCACGATGGATTGAAGCTGGTCCGTATACATACCCAGATTCCACTTGTGCAGCAAAATTCTTAGTGCAAGAAGTGTTTCCTAGATGGGGGATATGTGAAGTGTTAAGATCAGATAATGGTCCTCATTTTGTTAACACAGTCTTTGAGCAGATAATATTGTTGCTTGATATAAAGCACAAGTTTTCTTTGGCTTATCATCCATAAGGAAATGGGATCTGTGAGAGGTCCAATGGCTTGCTCAAGGAAAGAATAGCTAAGTTGAAGCTTACCTTGAAGAAAGGGTGGTTGCATTGCCTACCACTGGCATTATATGCATTGAGAAACGAACCAGGTTTGCACCACCATCTTACCCCCATGAAATAGTGACAGGGAGGTGACTAAGGACACCCCTCATACTTCCAACGAGAGTTAGAAGTGATGCCCAGCCAACATCAGAACTGTTAGGAATGGATTTCCGTGACTATTTTACATGTATGACCTCAAGTATCTCTGTCATTTCAGATCAGCTACTGACAAAGAGGGTGTGGGGCAGCGCAGAACATAGAAGGAGATGTTTCAACAAGTGGATTTCAAGAACTATGTGTTCCTAAAGTTTAACCCGGAGATGCGATTCTTGGGACAAGCCCTGCTTTAACTGTCCTTTTATCGTGGAAGACGTCATGCCGTCTGCAGTCAGAGTGCAGGGCAGACGCACTTGGACTTTTCTAGGTGACATAAAGATCTATGCTGGAGAGACCCCTTCACCCCCACACCCTTCGGAAGCAAGCATCAGGAAAGAACCTCAGCATGTGCAGAGAAGGTCTATGATGAGGAAGAAGGACGCAGATGCTGTTGAGTAAAGACAAAGAGTTCATTGGACTGTGGCTTATGTCGAACACTCTTTTCAGTAATTTTGGGAAGAGTTAAGGGAAGATATTTGTTCTTGAGCCACAGGAGTTTGTGACATTGGAATGAGGCATGCTCAAGCCTTGATCAGAGGAAAAATATGCCAGATCTTGATTTTATTTTCGACAACTGGAAGATGGTACAGTATCCTGCTTCATTTCTCACTGAGTTCCTGTTTGGATGTGCTCATGGTGATGCCTGATGATAACGTTTCACGGATCATTCTTGCTTATTTCGGATTTGTATTGCGCACATATCCTTCGGTTGTGGGGAGAACTACTAGCATTCCTATTTTCTTGCAAGATCCTAAGAATGGCCCGGTTGTGAGAAGATTGCTTGTAGTTATCACTGAACAAATTCTTCAGCTTCCTGAATACAATGGGGAGAGTACAAATGCCCCTATCAGCTGACAATGCGCACAGACTGGTCAGTTTGGTTTTTTATTACTTGGTGGAAGAGTGTCCACAGCTTGTTGGAAGACACACAGATGTCTGCACGTTTAAGGCATCCGAGAAATAATGCAGCATTAAATGAGATTTTGAGGGACATCATATTTCAAGTAAATGCTTATTCCGAGAGAACTATGAGATCTGAATGAGGCTTTTTCTTCGAGGGACAGATCGAGGAATTGCTGGCTTAAAAGAACCCTTGTTTCATGCTGAAAGAAAATCATCATTTCGTCTAGTGAAAGGCCGATTCGATGAGTTCCCTGGGAATTCGTGTTCATCGTCCAGTAAGCAGTCAGCTGTTCGAAGACATTTTTCAGGTGAAATCAGCAGTTTCCAGAAGCAGTACATAATGGTGCCATATTAAAGTTTCATTTTTCCTTCATTAGGCAATAAAAATGGGAAGTATTAGTAGTAATATCATCATGCCAGATCCAGAGAAACGTCCACATTGTATAAAAAATTGATACTGTACACTCTTGCATCTCTGCATTATTTATGCTTTGATTTTGTTCATAATAATATTGCTTTCAGTTACTGTGCAAACCTCCTATTACTTAGATGTCAATGGAGAAAAAACTCATGGGAAAATTCCTAAGCAGAAGGAAGGTATAAATGTGGCAACTACTAGGCAGACAAGACCCTATGTAGTTATTCCTGTTCCAAAGAATGATGAAGAATCACCTAAGTACGAGGTAAATGTCACCAATAGTCAATCACATGCTAAAGGTGTCTAAGAGATTATTTTTGGAAACCAGAGACAGGCTTTACAAGGGAGACAGAAGAAATGGGTGTTGAAAGGTGAACCTACACACAAAATGTGTTTAACCACACTCAGTCCACCGATAAATGTGCTGATGATTGGTCCAGTTAGAATTAGTTATGTTGACATATTGTATGAGACAATCGTGGCAGATCATAAGAGAAAAATAAGACCTACGAGAAATATTGGGGAAGGTGACTTTGAGCTATATGATTACCTGGAGAGTACAGCACATTTGGGAAACAGCATATGATAACAACATATGAGAGAAGTGGGAAGAAGAACCTCAAAAGAGGAATGCTTTGTATGTGCACTTCTGCCTTATAGTATGGGGAAGTCTAACATCTTCATAGCTATTGAAATAGACGTCCAGTCAGCACATTGGGGGTCATTCCGAGTAGGGCGGTAAGGGTTAACGGCCACTGTTAACGAGACCGGTGCCGTTAAACCCTTACCGCCCTGTTCCGAGTTCCCTTTTTGCAGGCGTTAAAAAACCAACCCGCAAAGGGACCTAGGAGCTAATTACGGCACCGTAATTTACGGTGCCGTAATTAGCACCTTCCCCATTCCCATTGAGCCCTATGGGGCAAAAATGGGAATGGGGAAGGGCCCTTGGTGAATGGGGAATTACCGACCCCGCCAACCTTGAAATGGGGCGGTAATTCCACCATTCACCATGGCGGAGTCGGAAAGATAACGGCGTCAACCAAGGCGCTAATAGCGCCTTGGTTAACGCCAGGGTCGGAATGAGGCCCAATGTCTTTCTCACATAGCACTTTGCCAAACAAGAGGCCAGTTTATGGGACGAGTTGCTTATCTCAAATGGGCAACTTAATGGACAGATCCAGATGAAGATGACTATGTCCAGGATACAAAGACAAGAAACAGAGCTCACACTAAGAATCATGTGATCAGATACGAGAAGCCTGGAGTGAAAGGAGCTGGAATCAGATGGGAAGTAAACAAAAGACTGGAGAATCCAGGAAAATCTGCATAAGAAACCCATATATTGAAGAACAGAGGCCAAATGCAGATCTGGGGATCACTGCTATCACCATATGGATGGGACGAAGGAGTGGTCATCTGCAGTGCAGAGCCTGGGTGGTCATTGGTTTCTACAAACCTACCATTGACATAGTGCAGAATGGTTGTAAGACACTATGGCCAAGACTTGCTAAACTACTGACCTGGGTCGAAGACAGGGGAGGACGCTTGCAGATAGTGCCTTTGGAGAGTGCAAAGCTGTGCTACAGAAATAATGGCACAAGAAAAGTTTAAAGAATAAGAACTTTGGTCAAATTTTTGATGGACCAGGAATGATACTTGGAATAGCAGTAATCATGGATCACCACTGGGCTTGTGGAACTAAAGCATATATGAGTCTACCCAGGGATTGGGGAGGACAATGCTCACTAGTGAATGTTCATTTTCCAGCACTGGTGATTCCTAAAAGTGACTTAAACCATGACACTTTCACAAAAGCAGATGCTCACCTGAGGAAGAAGAGATCTGTGAAGGTGATGAGAAGAATGAAGAGAGACAACTATTTTTCAGCAAAATCTATAGAGGCTTTTGATGCTATTCCGTACAAGCACAGACTATTTAGCCAGACAGCTTCAGAATTTTCATTGATCTTCATGCTGAGTGTCCAGGTTGGGGCAAATACCAAATGGCTGCAGATTACCAGATGGGAATTGCTACAAACAATCAACACTACCATAAAGGGATTCAATGCTATTAGAGAAGAGCTGAGAGCCATACGACTGATGACTCTTCATAATAGATACATCCTGGATATGATCACAGCTAAGGATGGAGGTGTTTGTGCAAAAATCAGAGAATCATGTTGCACATTCATACCTTCTCATGATGACGAGAATGGAACCTTGACAGAGGCCATAGATATGCTGACAAAACTCCACTGCCAGATGATCGATGAAGTGGAAGACATTATTGATGATAGCTGGTTTGGATAACTTTTCTCTTGGGTTCCACAATGGATGGCAGACATTTATACATTTCTTGTAGCTCTGATACTAATAATTTTGCTTGGATTTTATGTGATTAAGATAATAATCTCACAATGCAAGAAAACAGCCAAGAAAACAATAGGGATGAAGATCATGATCGATGTTGAACCAGGATGGAAGGCCAAGGATTTGACAGATGAAGAGATCAGAGACTTTGTGAAGGCCAGCATCCATGCACCTGAAGGGACCAAGTTTCTGTATCCAAAGAATCATAAGAAGTATGTGGGGAGATCGGTTTATTGTAGTTCAAATGGACAATGCAGTCTCATGACTTGGAATAAGGATGAGCATGTGAAATCAGCAGGATGCCTGAAAGGAGTCATAAAGACATCTATTCAAAGAAGCTTTTCTGCAGACCAAGATGTCTGGATGTGAAGGATGATGAGCGAACGGTCAATAAATCACCCAGAGGGGGGACAATAGAGGAGGAGCCACGTACCCCCATCTACACCACCTCACCTATATTGCCTACATGTTGGGAGCCCGGATGTGAAAATTGTGTGGTACCAGTGAAAATACAGATATCTAAGAGAATCCTGAAGGCAAGGTTCCCATTGAGAAAACCATACCTGCATACAAGAAAAGATGATGGCCGTTTGAATGAAATCACGGAAAAATCAGAGCAAATTAATGGTCTGGACGAATGGTGACGTGACACAGAGCACAGCTAACATGCCTAGAAACGATGCAGAGACTACAGAATGCAGATATTCTATAAGGCATCAGGAAAGTATCAAGGATAAGTGACATCTTGGGATAAAGATGTAGAAGCGTATGCCATAAAATGGATGAAGATATCAAGTTAGTTTACACGTGTACAGATGCAAAAGAAACGCAAGCAGACAAAGTATTCTTGAGGCTAGCTTTATAGTGAATACATTGCGGCATGCGCCAATATATACATATATGCATAAAGAGTAAACGATGGATGTTTCCACTACGTTTTATAGCAGAATTGGACTAAAAAAGGAAGGCCTCTTCTCAGTGTGTCGCAGTAAGAAAACACAAGTATTAAAAATGAATCTCGAAAAGGCGAGGCTGGATGAGCCATAAAGCCAAGCCAAGAAGCCAAGGTCTTATCAGGATGAATTTAACTAGCATTGGATACAAATCGTGCTAAAGAACAAAACTTCTGTTCCAAGACACGAACAGACGTCAGAGATCTATTGAAAAGAGTATTTTAAAGACGATGAAAGCTAAAAAACATGGTCTTCAGTCACGTGAAAGGATGAAGTTGGATGCGCAAGATGCTCACACTTGCACATGAGGGCAGAGTGTGCCTTCACTCCCCTGATTCTCCACAGTACAGAAAAAACTCAAGGCCGAGCTTCAAAGCCTAATTGCCAGAAGACCACTGAGGTGATGATGAATTGATATGTTAATTGGTGGGAAACTGGGGTTAAGACGAACTCACCAGCACCTGAAAGTCTAATCTGTGTGCTGCTAGAGGTATGTGGAAAAGTAATGACGAAGGTTAGAGTGCCAACCAATTGTAAGGGACCACTAAATTAAGGGTCATGTAGCTTGTAGCCAATGGGACGTTGTGTATTTAGTGACGTTCATAGTGGCCATTTTGAGGGGAGGGCTTAGTTGCCTCACCTGATGTTAAGCAACCTATCACTTTCACTCACTATCCCATTCTAGTATAGAACATATATTTAGATGTTCACTTAGAGCCTATCACAATTGTCATTAGGTTTTGTAGTTTGCCACGTAGGATGACCTTGGTGATGATGCAGGTCAACGTCAATAATGACAATTGTTTGATATATAAACTCAGTTTTTTAGGAATCTCGTTGAGTAAGAGGATCGAGAGACTTTGTTGATGTTCGTTATGCTCCCTGTTTTAGACAATTGCAAATAAAACAGTTATCCTTTTTACCAACTAACTGAGTCATTTTGATTATTGATGTTTGAGTAACTTCTGCATCCCTGTCCATCTCCAGGGTAATTTCTACTCATCTTAAAGGTCTGAGGTTATTCAATTCAGGTCTAATGTAGAGCAACTGTAGTAAAAAGGTACCAGAGAGGCCAGAGGGAGGTGACGCCCTGAAGGGCTCTAATAAATGCAGCTTATAATGTGGGCACTATAAAATACGTATTTAAAGTCCCAAATGAAAGAGCGTATATTGCTGTGTCATAAAACTGTTGTTTGCCAACATGGGGCAGTTGTTGGGGCTCTTTCAATTGAAAGGATTGAGAGGCTCTGACGCCATCTCTGTTCAGGGCCATATGGCAGGTGATGTTATTTTCTGTGACATTATGATAAGCTAATTATTATTTTTGAAACTTGAAGAATCCTACAGCTTTTTAGTCACAGAATGTTGGCAAGTATAGTACACACTTGCACAATGCCTTTTGCCCTCCCCTTTTGCACTCTGATGTGCACATGATGAACTTTTGGCGGCAGGGCCCTGACTACGTCTGAGCGCAAATGTACCAGCTCCGCACCACCAAATTACGAGTAGCATCAAAAGGAGCTTCACTATGTTTTCGTAAGGGAATTTGGAATTGAGTCTGAAAACGCAAACCATATTTGCCTCATATATCTGGGGCACAGGTAAATTACTTAAATACACATAAATTGCATAGTTTTATTCATGACCTGCAAAGTTCTTAAATGCACCCTCTTGTCGACACTTTTTTTATTTACTATTGCACAGCTTTGGAGGTTCTAATACCTGTTTATTTAGGGGAGAACCCTTGACTTAATTGGTACATGACAACTTTCTGGGGAGCAACAAATCCCACGCCAACTCTGATGTTTATGTAATTTCCACGGTTATCTTAATAATGCATAACTTCATTTATAATTCTATTATGAGTTTCATGTATTATTTGTACTGTATGCCCCATTTCACTGTGTTGCCCTTGGATGCCTATTAGTATAGCATGATTTATGCATGACATAGTTACTTCCATAAAGCATTTGGCCTAAGGCAGTGGAGTTAAGTTCCTAAATGATGTCAATTAATCAACACTATTCAGAATTGCAGCCACTCCAAGACTGATTAAGCTATTGTTCAGATCTCACTTTTAAAGGTACCAGGGTTTTAACATATTTTGAAATGTGTCAATTGGACAATATCTCCACTTCACTACATTTCTTCTTCAACATTCTCCTGTCAGACAGTCTATTTTAACTGGGTAACACTCAGTGGGCCTCATTACGACCCAGGCATTAAACCATGGCGATGTTAGCGCCATGGTTGACGCCGGATTCCGCAATGGTGAATGGCGGAATGACTGCCCCATTCCAAGGTTGGCGGGGCGGTAATTCCCCATTCACCATTGGCCCTTCCCCATTCCCATTTTTGCCCCCATAGGGCTCGATGGAAATGGGGAAGGCGGTAGTTACAGTACCGCAAATTGCGGTACTGTAATTACCTCCAAGGTCCCTTTGTTGGTCCAATCCTTAATGGCTGGTGAAACCAGCCGTTAAGGTATGGACCCGCAAAGGGACCTCGTAATTAGGCGGTAAGGGGTTAACGGCGCCGCCACCTTTTACGGCGCCGTTAACCCCTTACCACCTGGGTCGTAATGAGGCCCAGTGCCTTGACTCGGCATTCCCAGAATTCAACGTTTGACCATAAAGATTTTAAAGATATCCCTGGGAAAAAAGAAACAAATAAAACACCCCCACTCAAGAATCTGCTTGAGCAGAACTCAAGCCCATCACAAAAGCAAACACTGATTTGTTCTTAATTATCTATTGTTCTTGGATTCGGTGAGGCTTAGTCCAGCTGATTGCAAACATATTAGAATTATCCATTTTCTTTAAATGGGCACACCTCAACCTTTCACAACACAACGGATCTAAGACACTATATCCAATCTCATAAAAGCTCTGATATGATACTTCTAACCCTATCACATGAACGAATTCTACAAAGATGTTCGTTTTGTTTTTCATCTTATATTGCAACTTGTATCATCGGAGCGGAGAATGATGGGCTGTCCTTTTCCTTTTTTGGCTGTCGTTTCTCCTTTCGCCATTTCTTTACTTTTTCTAGACATGGATTGGTGTGGCTGGTTCCTGTTTGCCACTGTTCTTCTGATATTTTTGGATTGCAACTATGTTTTACCAACTTCCATGTCTTTTTTGTTTGTCCTCCCCCTCTACTATGTCTTATTCCTTTTATGTTGTTCCTTTCCTTGTTGGGTACTCGCGTATTACCATATGCTATTATACTTCTATGCATTCAGGTTACTGTTTGTTTTTGAATAACGATCCATGTTATTCTATTCTTAGCCCTTTTCTTGAATGATGCCTCTTAATATTGTATCCTGGAATGTTAAAGGGTTACACAATCCCATTAAAAGACAAACAGGGTAATTCATAGAATTTTGCACAAAAGTGGCGCACGCGGCTGGCGCACAGTGTGCGCGTGCGAATGTCTGCGCCAGCCGCGTGCGCTAAAATCGATTTCCGCGCACAACGTATTCATGGATTTTAGCCTCCAAAACCAGCTGTGGCGCAGAGTGGCGCAGCGACCCTGCAGCAGCGCCAGTTACACCCCCAAGAACGCCCTCGTGCAAGGAAAAGCCATCAAAATTCCCAATTCAGCGCAAAGGGCTGCGCTAACCCTGGACCAGTATACAGGGCTGCCAAACAGCAAACGCCGAGCGGGGAACGTGCATTACTGGGGTGTGCGGGAAGTTCCACACGCGATTTCAGCAGGGTACGTGTATTTCTGTGATGCGGGGAAGTTTAACACGCAATTTCAGCAGGGTACGTGTATTACTGGGGTGCGCGGGAAGTTCCACATGCAATTTCAGCAGGGTACGTGTATTTCTGCGGTGCGGGGAAGTTTAACACGCAATTTCAGCAGGGTACGTGTGTTACTGGGGTGCGCGGGAAGTTCCACATGCGGTTTCAGCAGGGTACGTGTATTTCTGGGGCGCGGGGAAATTTAACACACGATTTCAGCAGGGTGCGTGTATTACTGGGGTGCGCGGGAAGTTCCACACGCGATTTCAGCAGGGTACGTGTATTTCTGGGGTGCGGGGAAGTTTAACACGCGATTTCAGCAGGGTACGTGTATTACTGGGGTGCGTGGGAAGTTCCACACGCGATTTCAGCAGAATACGTGTATTTCTGCGGTGGGGAAGTTTAACACACGATTTCAGCAGGGTACGTGTATTACTGGGATGCGCAGGAAGTTCCACACGCAATTTCAGCAGGGTAGGTGTATTTCTGGGGTGCGGGGAAGTTTAACACTCGATTTCAGCAGGGTACGTGTATTTCTGGTGTGCTCGGGAAGTTCCACACGCAATTTCAGCAGCGTACCTGTATTTCTGGGGAGCGGGGAAGTTTAACACGCGATTTCAGCAGGGTACGCGTATTTCTGGGCTGCGTGGGAAGTTCCACACGCGATTTCAGCAGGGTACGTGTATTACTGGGGTGCGCGGGAAGATTCACACACGATAGGCCCTGTGCAAGTGGGGTATGTGTATTTCGGGGGTGCAGGGGAGTCCTACACGTGAATTGCCAGTGTGGGTCCTCCCAGGTGTTCCCTCTACACCCTCCACGGCCCCTGCAGGCAGCCCACACCACAGGGGACTACCCTGCACCCCTGGTCATGTCCCGCAGGCAGCGCATCCACCATGGGCATGCCCCCCCAGCCAAGCCACATGTCACCTTGCACTAGTGATCACCAACGCATTACCCCCTTGCACCCCCACCTCCCAGCAGTGCAGGGCACCTGCCAGCAGGCCCCCACTCATGTCCCACTCATGTCCCCTTGCACCCCCCCAAGCAGTGCAGGGCACCTGCCAGCAGGTCCCCACTCATGTCCCCCAGCACCCCCACCCCCCAGCAGTCAGGGGCACCTGCCAGCAAGCCCCCACTCATGTCCCACTCATGTCCCCTTGCAACCCACCCCGCAGCACTGAGGGGCACCTGCCAGCAGGCCCTCACTCATGTCCCCTTGCACGCCCACCCCACAGCAGTGCAGGGCACCTGCCAGCAGGCCCCCACTCATGTCCCACTCATGTCCCCTTGCACACCCACCCCCAAGCAGTGCAGGGCACCTGCCAGCAGGCCCCCACTCATGTCCCACTCATGTCCCCTTGCACCCCCACCCCAAGCAGTGCAGGGCACCTGCCAGCAGGCCCCCACTCATGTCCCCTTGCACCCCCACCCCGCAAGCAGTGCAGGGCACCTTCCAGCAGGCCCCCACTCATGTCCGCCAGTACCCCCACCCCCCAGCAGTGCAGGGCACCTGCCAGCAGGCCCCCACTCATGTCCCCTTGCACCCCCACCCCCCAAGCAGTGCAGGGCACCTGCCAGCAGGCCCCCACTCATGTCCCCTTGCACCCTCAACCCCCAGCAGTGCGGGGCACCTGCCAGCAGGCCCCCACTCATGTCCCCTTGCACACCCACCCCCCAGCAGTGTGGGGCACCTGCCAGCAGGCCCCCACTCATGTCCCCTTGCACACCCACGCCCCAGCAGTGCAGGGCACCTGCCATCAGGCCCCCACTCATGTCCCCTTGCACACGCACCCTCCAGCAGTGCGGGGCACCTGCCAGCAGGCCCCCACTCATGTCCCCTTGAACCCCCACCCCACAGCACTGAGGGGCACCTGCAAGCAGGCCCCCACTCATGTCCCCTTGCACCCCCACCCCCAAGCAGTGCAAGGCACCTGCCAGCAGGCCCCCACTCATGTCCCCTTGCACACCCACCCCCCAGCAGTGCAGGGCACCTGCCAGCAGGCCCCCACTCATGTACCCTTGCACACCCACCCCCCAGCAGTGCAGGGCACCTGCCAGCCGGCCCCCACTCATGTCCCCTTGAACCCCCACCCCCCAGCAGTGCAGGGCACCTGCCACCAGGCCCCGACACATGTCCCCCAGCCAACACGTCATCACTATCTAGATCCCTGGCCCTTATGGCCAGCCTCCACATGCCAAAGACCCACCCAAGTATTGCATCCACCCACATAGAAATGCCAATTACATGATACAACCCCAATGGCAAGTATGTAAATGAACACATGTCCGTCACACACACACAATGGGTGCAAGTGAATGTCAAAACACATATCATGACATGCATGAAACCAATGAGATAATACCACAAATGGAAGTATAAAAAATATATATTAAAGATAACATGAACGTAAATCAAATTAAACACACAACAATGGGAATAACAAAAGAAATGGTCCATGTCCGATAAATAATGAAAATCAAGAAAACATAAGCAAAAGAAATCCAAAAAGAAATGTTGTCCAAAGTCACAGTCCAAAAAATCAAATCCAAGGGAAAATAAAAAGTTAAAACCATTGCTCCATGGTGAACACAAAAAGAATATTAAAAAGATTAATCCAATGTAGAACTATGTACAATTGAAGAATCCAGGGTCCATGAGCCCAATTTAAGAAATGAAACCTACCAAAAACTACTACCTAATAAAAAAAAATATATACAAAAATGTGGTGCATTGTCCAAGCGGTCCAAAATAAAGAAAAAACGAAAGGAAACCTAATACTAACTAACTATTTACAAGGTCAGCGGGCAAGTCCAACGGCTCGCTTGTTGATGTCCCGGGCCAGGGCATCATCGAACTCCTACTTGATGTCCCGGAGGCGGTCCTCTTCCATGGCCTCAAGGGTTCGCAGGGACGATGACATCTGGATCTACAGGTCCCTGCGAATGGCCTTGAGACACTCGGCCCGCCTCAGGCCCTACGCATGGAGTTCTCCGCCCTGACCATCGTGAGCTGTGCCTCTTCCACCCGCTGCCGCTCCGCATCTATCGCATGGCCTAACCGCTGCCACACGGAAGACACTTCCCGTCCAGGGTCCTCCTGCCCTCCGGCCGATGCCTGCCCCTCCGATGATGAAGCTGCACGTCCGAGTGTCAACGCGTGTAATTGGAGGAAAGGGCGCGTACACGTGTAAGTGACGTGTACGTGTCGGCCGGTTTAAAAGGTACGTGTAGGACGCCATTTCCTTGTACGTGCTTTTTGTGGAGAGCCAGTGGGTGGATTCTGTACTTCTTGTCGGTTCACACGCGATTACTTCACAGGGTTTCAAGTTCGTACTCCCTGTTACCTCTGACAGCTTTCATTTTTCTACTTTTTCTGGGCCTGTTTCCTCAAACAGTGTTCACTTCTCCTTTTGTCCTGTCTCCTCAGACAGCGTACAATTCTTCTTTTGGCGGGGGTGTTGCCAACGCTCACACGCGCGTATTTTTCACGTTCTTTTTCCAGGCAGACGGTGAGTTCTGCACATACTTAGCAACTGTGCTTGCCCCGTGTGTCGCGTACCCCTTCAGAGGTCATTGTAGGCTGCTTGTATTATGCGTACGCTTATTTTTGTGTTTCTGGGTGCCACAGCATAGTGCGGGTTCATTTTTCCACGCACGTGGTCTAGGAGGGGTTGCCTGTGCGTTTTTTTTTGGGCTGCCTGTGCGTTGCGTGACCCGTCATCTTCCCCCAGGGGTCACAGACAGCCTTGTTAGAGCACTACAGTACGAATTCCATCTACTACCCTACCCCTTTGACCCCCAATTGCCCAGGACAATAGTTTACTGGTCCTCCCATACGCACAACAACATCAGTGCCATAGTTGGGTGGCGACCAAGCGGTAAGGGAGGCAAAGGTGACCGACCTTCAAAAGGTGGACGTGGTGGGCGTGGTAGGGGACGTGGCCAGAATTTGCAGGGTGCCCGTAGACCCCCATGTGTGGAGGACCAATCAGGGACACCCATGCCCCCCCCATGGTTGAGGGAAACGTGGCTGAGACCATCCCAGCTCAGCCCCTGTTGGACCAGCCCATTGTGGCATCTGACCTGGCACAGGATGACTCCCTGACTGACTTCCAGGTCAGCAAGTCTAGGCCACGTGTGGCGGTGCAAGTTGTCACCAAGGCACGTGGATCTGGGGCAGCTATGTCATCTGCTGCCCCAAGTATGCAGGGTGGTGAGGCTGCAGGGGCAGCTGCAGCTCCATCCGCCCCAGCTCTGACTCTCCCAGCCAGGACAATGTCGGTCCTGGTCCATCATACTGATGTCCCCCTGCCAACATCACACTTCAGACAATGCCTGCACCAAGTCCTATGGTCAATGTGCATTCGCACACTCCAACAACCCAGTCCACCGGTGATTCTGCCCCTACTGACCAGAGCGGCGTTAGCCACTCTGGCTCCGCTCCACCTTCTAAAAAGAGGAAGAAGGGTGCTCTGCCACGACATGCTGAGACCCCAGGCACGGCTTCACACTCTGGGACGTCAAGGAAGCCTTGCTTTAATGACGCGGAGCTTAATGCACTTGTGAGCTATGTGTTGCAACATAGCCACGAAATGGTGGTGACTGCAGGGTCCAAGACCACACCTGGTCAATGTAAGGCACACTGGCAGACCATCGCCAACAACATAAGTGCCCTTGGATTTGTGAGGCGGTCAGCTGATGATTGCTACAAGCGGTGGAACGACCTGAAACGCAGAGCAAAGGACAAGCTGGTCTCAAGTAATGCCGCTACTCTGGTGACTGGCGGTGGGTCTCCACAAGAGGACAACAAACTCACTGAACATGAGTCTGTTGCTGGGACCTACGTCACAGAGGAACAGATCCGAGGTGTGGGAGAACTACCCGATTATGAAACATTGTCCGGTGAGTGCCCATGCGTGTGTGTGTAATGCATGTGTATGTTGTTTGGGTGACGGGTTCTGATTGAGTGGCAGGTGAGGGTGTATGTGACTGAGTAGTATGGGTCACCCATGTGCTTCATCCAAAACATTATGCGGCCTTGAATTTGGGTGTGACGCTATCCCTTCTGCCCACAGTAGTAATTTAGCGCAACATTACGGCAGTTGCCCTTGAGGTGGCATCATGCAACAACATTATTTGTATTTTTCAGTGTTCTTTCAGGCTGATTGTTTCAATTTCCCACTTTTGCAACACATTCCTCAGCCCTATTGTGACATATGAGACATGCTTCTGTCAGTGAAGAACCCCACATAGGCCCACATGTGTCACCTTGGTAGTTGAAAGATTTGACCATTCAGGCTGAATGAGTATTGTCCTGATCACATGATGTTTTTGGTCATGTTTGAATGTGGAACATGCTAGTTGTTTCCTGTCATGTTGAAGTGCACAACGATTGATGTGTACATGGCCCTGCAATCACTGTATTTTTGTATGCTGGATGTGTTGCAGTGTGTGGCACATGGCGTATCTTTTCACACTATGTGGCATTTTTCATCTCTTCATGTCCATCTCACATGGATGGGTGACAGTACTCATTCACTGACATATGGATGTACTTGTGGAATGTACCATGGCTATGGTACATGCCATCTGTGTGATGGCATGTGTCATTTATGTGTATAGGACATGCCACTCACAGGCCAATGTGTTGCTCTTCCATCTTGGTGTCATCAGTGTCAGACTTTTGCCTCCCTTTCCAACTCTGTGACAGTGCATGCATGGGAGGGTTATAGTCATGTGGGACATGTGTAAATCATGTACTGGTTCTGTAGCTTGTCAGGCTTATTTGTGTGCTATGGTGCTAATAACTGTTTCCATTTTTTGTCTTTCATGTTTTTGCAGGGGATGACGCACTTGATGCTGGTGAGGTTGAGGAGATGGTCCAGACCCAGGAGGAACCTCAGGCACAACCGGCCACCAGTGGGGAACGTGGTGTGGTGGTGGGTGAGAACCCACTCTTGCTGCAGACGATACTGTCAAGGGGTGTCTCTGGGTGCCCCTCCCCAGACCTCTATTCAGGTGTTGATTTGGATGATGAGACCTATGTGGCGTCGCAGGTAAGTGTTTCTGGAAGGGGTTCTGTTCTGTCCAACCCACCTGCACCAGGGGTAGAACCCTCTATGGGGATGTCAGTGTTGGTTAGTCAGCCTTTGGCGGTTATGGGTGCAGGGTCACACTCCACAACATCTGATCCTGTTCCTGGGCCAGCAGATCAGAGGGGGAATGCAGTCCTGCAGCCTGAGGCAGTGCCGGCATAGCAAGGTGCAGATCGCCTTGCCCAAAACAGGTGTGGTGCCCGCCGACGCGGTGGCCGTACACCACCAGGCAATACCGCATGGGACCAATCCATTTACGGTATGGCAACCCAACAGGCAGCATCAGTTGGGATGATGGCTCAAGCAATGGAGAGGGTGGCCACTTCCATTGTCCCCCCTGAAAGGCAGATGGAGCTACTACAGCAGGCAACAGACTCCATTTGCCAATCACACAGGGAGGACATATTGGCGTCCAACAGGGACAGACGGACGGCACTGGAGACTCTACGCCAATCGATTTCAATAGAGTTCCAGGGCCACAGGGAAGCCCTGAGGGTAGAACTCCATCACCTCAGGGAGACTCTTGTTGACCTTGAGACTTCCACTAACTTGAGGACAGAACAGCAGCTGGAGCGGCTCACACGTTCGCTCTCAGCTGAGATGCAGGCAACTCGGGAGGAGATCCGGGCATCACGTCAGGTGCTGCATGGGGATCTCTGCACTATAATCCTCCAGAACGAGACCTTCCACACCCGCATGCTTGCTGCCATGGAGGACCATACCAGGGCTTTGAGTGGGCTGCCTCCCATAGCACCACCACCTCCTGTGGGAGCAGCAGAGGGTGTTCAGAGCGACAGCAGCAGTTCTCCCACATTGGCATAGCGTGCAGGCCATGAGCCCATGAAGGTGTTTTTTTTTCCAACATCCACACAGGCGGCTGTTGGTGCGCATCCTGTCCTCGGACCTCCTGGGTGGCCTCCGCCCCCCTGCCCCCACATGGCCATTTTTGATTTTTGCTTTTTTGATTTTTGCTTTTTTATTATTTTTTGACAGTGTGTTGCCTTGTGTGGCTCCCGTGGGCATCCACTGTATTCCGGCTGGGCACATGCAGGCTTGTGGGTTCGATGCTTGGGTTCATGAGACACACAGCACTCCTGCTTCCCATTTCCATGGGATTCCAAAGGGTGTGACCAAGTGACAGTGATGTACACAGTGATGTTGGGCTCCCATGAGCTGTGTGGGCAGTCTGTAGTCAATACTGTGTAGACATTCCTTGTGTATATTGTAGTTGTATTGTACACTGCATGTTGGAATTATGTATGCTTCTGCTTCCATGTCTCCCTCTGAATTTGCAGGTTCATTCCTCATGTCTTCACAAGGCCGTCTACTTTGGAGATGGAGTTCATGTTGTATGCAGTACACAGACAAGTTTTGAAGCCTGCAAGACTACAGTTGGAAGGGGGCGATGTGGTGGCATATTCAGGTTGTAAGACTACGACTACTTTAACTTAGTACTGTCATGTTTTAGTTATGGTTGAGCTTGTGTAGCTGCATTGTATTGTTGGTAAGTATTTGGTCATGCGTGTTGTTAGTTCAACATTACTGGGAGCATATTTTTTGTGGCCAGTTTCCATTAGGGACACTGTACTTTGTGACACTTGTGTCAGGTTTTCGGGATTGTTTTGTTTGCTCTCACATAGCATGACATGCCATGGTGTGTTGGGTGGTGGTGCTGGGGAGGGGTTGGGTGACATGGCACTGTTCTCATGTTGTATTTTGCAAGGGGGTAATGCATTTAGCAGCATATGTGTCTTTTGATGACACAGCATTGGTGGTGTTTCTGTAGGTAGGTATGCACACATTGTGACACTTCCAGGTGACCAATCTCAGGCTGGTATGGTAGTGACAGTTGACTGTCCCTTGAGTCATCATCATTGATTGTCAGATGGTATCTGCCAGGGCTGTGTGCACTCCACAGGGGTGTGATTCTAAGTGAAGTAATTAGCCACCAGCTGCATTTGGGCTGCCTCACCCCGTGCCCTTTCCCCTCCCATGCGCAGCAGCCGTGCATGTGGTTGGGGATGTGGGGGAACCACCATGTCCACCGGCAGGCCCCGGCGTGTTGCAACGTTGTGCAGGACACATGCTGCCACTATGATCCTGCACACTACTGGGGAGCGTATAACAGCTGCCCGCCAGAACGGTCAAGGGAGCGAAAGCGTGACTTGAGCACTCCGAATGTGCGCTCCACTATGCCCCGGGTTGCAATATGGGCTGTGTTTTATCTTACCTCGGGTGGCGTGGTGGGGTTCTAAATTGGCGTTATCATGTGGGTGCTCAGAGGATAGGCACTATTCCCTAGGGAGGTGGTGATGGGTATCATTAGTAGGGTTGTGACATTACTCAGTATCTGGCATGCATGCATGTGCTGTGGCATTTATACTCACTGAGCAGCCATGTATCGCCATGCCGCCCAGCTTCTATGGCCCGGTTTAGGGTTGACATTCTGTAAATGAAACTGTCGTGGGTGGACCCTGGATAGTTGGCATATACTGAGGTGATGATTCCCTTGGCATCACATACTACCTGGACGTTGATGGAATGCCAGTGCTTGCGGTTTCTATAGATGTGCTCTGATGCCGTGGGGGGACGTAGAGCCACATGGGTGCAATCAATGGCACCTAGGACTTTAGGGAATTGTACCACCCCGTAGAAATCCTGGACAGCAGCCTGCCTTTCTGCAGGTGTCCTGGGCAGGTATATGTGCCTGCGGACTGATGGGCATGCAGTCATGATGGCCAAGACCTGGTGTAGGCAGCGTGACTGCGTGGCCTGTGACACCCCCCCCCACTATGGCACTTGTCCGCTGAAATGATCCGGTGGCCAAAAAGTGCAGTACATTGAGGACCTTCTCCAGGGGGCTGAGTGCTTGGGAGCAGAGGGTGGGTGATGTGAGGTCATCCTCCCACTCACTGACCAGGTTGAGTATTATGTGAGGTGGAAACCTGTACCTCCCATACACCTGGTCATCAGGCATGCCAAAAAGGCTGGTTCTGGGTGTGAAAATTCTGGGCCTGACTATCCTCCTCCTCCTCCTGCGGTATCCCACGACCACTGCTGCTAGGAACGGTATGTTCATCCTGGCGTCTGAGCTTGCTTGTTGTTTTCACGCACTTTTATGCTGTGCGGGTCCACGTACGCCTGCTTCCTGCTGGCGTACGTGTTTCCGCATTAGCGCGTCTTTTTTGGTGCATGCATGTGGGCGTTCCACGCATTTGCCTCCTGTACTTCCCCGCCCACCCCAGTAATACACGTACCCCGCTCGCCCAGGCCCAATCGCGTGTAAAACTTCCCGCGAGCCCCTTAAGTACATGTACCACGCTCACCCCAGCACAATCGCGTGTAAAACTTCCCGCGAGCCCCTGAAGTACACGTACCCCGCTCACCCAGGCACAATCGCGTGAAAAACTTCCAGAGAGCCCCTGAAGTACACGTACCCCGCTCACCCAGGCACAATCGCGTGTAAAACTTCCCGCGAGCCCCTGAAGTACACGTACCCCGCTCGTCCAGGCACAATCGTGTGTGAAACTTCCAGCGCACCCCCGAAATACACGCTATTTTTGACACAGCGGTGGCCGTGTTTGTCGGGTACCCCTTTGCACGTCATTTGTCCTAGAGGGCCACAGTTTGGGACATTCATCAGAGCTGTATATACAGGCTTTTTGTTAGCGCAGGGACGCTACCGCCTGCCTTCGTGTGGCGGACATGTGTTGACGTACATAGTTGACTTTTGGTTTGTGTCATGAGATCACCATTTCACTGCTGGGGGGTGCGGGTACAAGGGGTCATGTGTGGGGCATGAGTGGGGGCCTGTTGGCAGGTGCCCTGCACAGCTGGGGGGTGGGGGTGCAAGGGGACATGAGTGGGGGCCTGCTGGCAGGTGCCCTGCACTGCTGGGGGGTGGGGGTGCAAGGGGACATGAGTGGGACATGAGTGGGGGCCTGTTGGCAGGTGCCCCTCAGTGCTGGGGGGTGGGGGTGCAAGGGGACATGAGTGGGGGCCTGCTGGCAGGTGCCCTGCGCTGCTGGGGGGAGGGGGTGCAAGGGGACATGAGTGGGACATGAGTGGGGGCCTGCTGGCAGGTGCCCCTCAGTGCTGGGGGGTGGGGGTGCAATGGGACATGAGTGGGGGCCTGCTGGCAGGTGCCCTGCACTGCTGACAGGTGGGGGTGCAAGGGGACATGAGTGGGGGCCTGCTGGCAGGTGCCCTGCACTGCTGGGGGGTGGGGGTGCAAGGGGAGATGAGTTTGGGCCTGTTGGCAGGTGCCCTACACTGCTGGCGGGTGGGGGTGCAATGGGACATGAGTGGGACATGATTGGGGGCCTGTTGGCAGGTGCCCTGCACTGCTGGGGGGTGGGGGTGCAATGGAACATGCGTGGGGGCCTGCTGGCAGGTTCCCTGCACTGCTGGGGAGTGGGATGCAAGGGGACATGAGTGGGGGCCTGTTGGCAGGTGCCCTGCACTGCTGGGGGGTGGGGGTGCAATGGGACATGAGTGGGGGCCTGCTGGCAGGTGCCCTGCACTGATGGGGGTGTGGGTGAAAGGGGACATGAGTGGGGGCCTGCTGGCAGGTGCCCTGCACTGCTGGGGGGTGGGGGTGCAAGGGGACATGAGTGGGACAAGAGTGGAGGCCTGCTGGCAGGCGCCCTGCACTGCTGGGGGTGGGGGTGCAAGGGGACATGAGTGGGACATGAGTGGGGGCCTGCTGGCAGGTGCATTGCACTGCGGGGGGGTGGTGGTGGAGGGGGTCATGCGTTGGTTATCAGTAGTGCAAGGTGACATGTGGCTTGGCTGGGGGGCATGCCCATGCTGGAAGGGCTGCCTGCGGGACACGACCAGGGGTGCACGGTAGTCCCCTTGGTGTGGGCTGCCTACAGGGGCCGTGGAGGGTGTAGAGGGAACACCTGGGAGGACCCACACTGCCAATTCACGTGTAGGACTCCCCTGCACCCCAGATATACACGTACCCCACTCGCACAGGGCCTGTCGCGTGTGAAACTTCCCGCACACCCCCGAAATACACGTACCCCACTCGCCCAAGGCCAATCGTGTGTGAAACTTCCCGCGCACCACAGATTTACACGTATCCAGGCCAATCGCGTGTGAAACTTCATGCGAACCCCAGAAATACACGCACCCCACTCGCACAGGGCCTATCACGTGTGAAACTTCCCGCAACCCCAGATTTACACCCACCCCGCTCGCCCAAGGCCAATCGCGTGTGAAACTTCCCACGCACCCCGAAATACACGCACACGCTATTTTTGACACAGCGGGTGTTCGCGTTTGTCGCGTACCCCTTTGCACGTCATTTGTCCTAGAGGGCCACAGTATGGGACAATCATCAGAGCTGTATATACGTGCTTTTTGTTAGCGCACATTTTGGCACACATTTCTTTCATGCGCAGGGACGCTACCGCCTGCCTTCGTGTGGCGTACGTGTTTAGGCCTGTGCGCGTCTTCGCCGGTGCGCTGGTTTGCCCTATTCGATTCCATGAATACGTGTTGTAGGCGAGCGTGTGGGTGTTCCGCGCACTTGCCTCCTGTACTTTCCCTGTGACGCCCATATTTTCACGCGTTGTTCCCCATTCCACGTATCACGCCCCATGTTACGCCTACTTTTGTTATGTGCACCGCGCTATGTGCGCTTTCGCTGTGGCCGTAGCCCACGCCGATGACCTGTGCGCCACGCAGATTTTCAGCGCACATCCCACATTTTACTCGCGCACGGACTTCCATGAATCGATGCGCGCGGGGTTTGCTGCGATTTTCGCACTTGCACTGCGATTCGCACGGTTTTGCACGCTTGCGCAGGAATTTTCAGCGCACATTAATTCCATTAATCGGGCTGAAAAAGTGCTCTCACACCTTAATAGATTAAAGCCCTCTACAGCCTGTATACAAGAATCTCATCTGCCCGCTAATGAAGCAGCAAAACTCAAGCGACTCTGGATGGGCCAGGTCTTCTCAAGTGCTGCCAATGGGAAAACGAATGGTGTTATTACACTTATTAATAAAACCCTTAAATATAAAGTTATATCTATGGAATCAGACCAGTTAGGAAGATGGGTTATCATTAACATATTAGTAGAATATACAACTTGTACAATTCTGAATGTTTATGGACCTACCTATGTAGATCTATCCTTTTGGACACAACTTAGAAATCATATACTATGTAGTAACCCCCTCAATTTGATTGTATGTGGAGACTGTAATCAAGTTCTGGATCCTTTTGTGGACAGGAAATCTGATGTGCGGTATACTAACACTACATCCCATACACAATTTATTAACTTTATTTCTGAAACTGGTCTCAGCGATGCATGGAGTATCGTACATCCCACAGATTCAGAATTTACCTTTTACTCTACACCCCACAATTCCTTCTCACGGCTTGATTATATTTTTACCCCTAACTCTATGGTTAATCTTCTTCTCGATGCCCAGATACAATCCATCACAATAGTCTATTAAATGATACTTCTTTTACTAAGTTCATCACAGAACAACATAATAATTTTTTCTCTGAAAATAAAGACCAGGATACATCTATCCCCAATAACTGGGACTGCTACAAAGCGGTACTTAGAGGTCACATTATCTCATATTTAGTGAACAAGAAGAGAAACCTTAAGGCAGAATCGGAATCCATTCTCAAATGGCTTAAACCAGTGGAAACTCAATTTGCTCTTACTAACTCATCTGTTATTCTTAGAGATATTATGAAACTAGGATTCCAACATAATAAGCTTATCACACAATGCTCCTGTTCCAATCTGCTTAAATATAAAGCGAAAATATACCAATTTTCCAATACAACTAGTAAAACTTTGGCTTCTTACCTTAAACTTAAAAAGGAGAAAACAAGAATTGTTGTGATTAAAGATCGTTCGGTAAATAGGAAAATGTCTGATAAAAATATTGTGCAGGTCTTTAAATAATTGTATTCCAATTTATATATATCTGAAGCCCCCCCTAATAACCCTGCTAGTAACGATTTCCTACATGATGTACCTCACCACTCCTATCCCCAAATCGATCTATCCTCCCTTAATGATCCTATTACATCTCCTGAAATACACGTAGCTATTAATAACCTTAATAAAGGCAAATCCCCAGGACCAGATGGCTTCCCTATTGATTTCTATGCCCACATTTCCAACCTTTGAGTTCCTAAATTAAGTAATCTTTTCTCTCATTTCATTCTAAATAACTTGGCTCAAGGTTCCCTCTTAGAAGCTATGCTAATAGTATTCCCTAAGCCGGATAAAGATCCTGAACTCCCCCAAAACTACCGTCCAATTTCCCTTATTAATATGGACAGTAAAATCTATGCAAAAATTCTCGCCAATAGAATTCTCCCTTTCCTACCCAAGCTCCTTGAACATGATCTGGTAGGTTATGTTAAAGGTAGAGTCTCCTCTTCCCACATAAGGCTAATTTTAGATGTTATCGATATATTAAACAAATCAAACAACCCCTTTGCAGCAATAGCTCTTGACACTGAAAAAGCTTTCGATAACTTCATGTTCCAAGTGCTCAATTGGCATGGTTTTGGTCCTCCTTTTCTATCTATGATTAAAGTCTTATATTCTAATACCAAAACCGCAATCTTTGTAAATGTAAATGGACAAATATCCTCTTTTTTTCCCCTTTTCAGAGGAGCATGTCAGGGCTGTCCACTATCCCCTATCCTGTTTATCCTTGCACTAGAACCCTTTCTTGACGCTATAAGGAAAGATGATTCCATTTGGGGTATTCCTATTGATAATCTACATATTAAAACTGCGGTTTATGCCGACGATGTACTTATTTTCTTAAAAATTCCCCAGTTAGGAGCCCAACACCTACTTAATATTATCTCCAGATTTCAGACTTATCAGGATACAAACTTAATACTGACAAATCTGAAATTCTTCCACTAAACCTGCATTGTACCCCATTTCATACTGACACTCTAAGCATGAAATGGTGTTCTTTGGGATTCAAATATCTTGATATCCACATATTTGCTTCCATTAATGGTATTCGCAAACGTAACTCGGATAGTACAATAACCAGAGTCAAAGAGTTAGTATCTTCCTTGTCCCCCCTTTTTCTCTCCTGTGGGGCAGACTGGAATCAATCAAAATGATAATCTCTCCTATAATACTCTACCTTGTCTATACGTTGCCTATTCCTCTTCCTCCCTCCTTCTTCAAATCTATAGATTCCTGTCTCATGAAATTTTTATGGGGGAGAAAGAAACATAGAATTTCGCTGAGTAAACTCAAAAAACCACTTTCTCAAGGAGTTGTTGGTTTCCCTAATTAAAAAAAATATCATCTAGCCTTTACCGTTAAGCAAGCACAGTGGTGGTTTATGCAGGATATATCATATTATGTGCCTAACTGGGTTAGCCTGGAGAGACCGATGGCTTCCCCAATGTCCCTTGCCGACCTTTACTTAAAATATAAATTTACCAAATACTCCTGTCTTCGTCAATCCATACTGTCTCTTAAAACATTTATGTTTCCTCTTAAAGCTAAGAAATCATCTTTTATATCCCCCTTCATTTGGCATAACCCCTTGATTAAAATTAGAGGTAAATCCATTTTCTGGAAGCCGTGGCTCTCTAAGGGTATCAAATTCTGCAACCAACTATTCAAATGTGGTATTCCTATCACTTTCTATGAATTTATCGTCAATTTTCATATGCCTGTCTCATCCCTGATACAATTTCTTACAATTATTGCTGCAATTGTAGAACATCTAGAGATACTGTTATACAATTCCAACATCCATGAGGCGCAAAGACTCCTTCCTATGCTCAACTGTAATATGGCTGCTTCTATCTTCTACAACATCTTGTCAAATTCTGCTCCTCTCCAGAGGATTGAATGTCTTCACAGCGACTGGAGAGAAGACTGCAGAAGGTTGGATCATCAGTTCTGCTGGCCCCTCCAATGTAAAGAATTTCTAAAATTACCACCTCTGCAGACCTTATCCAAACCCTCTTTTTTTCCCACCACAGATCATTTATCACACCTGTATCCCTATCTTCTAATGACAATTGCTGGAGCTGCTTACACGTTCAAGGTTCTTTTAAACATATGTTTAGAGACTGCCAATATGTTAAACCATTTTGGATCTCTGTGTGGAATACCATCAAATGCATTTTCAACCTTACTATAGATTTTTGTTTTGATTTTCTCATTTTAGGCAGCTACATGTTGCATAATTGCCCAGTCAATAAACATGCTAAATATCTGTTTGATTTATGCTTAATGGTGGCAATCCAAAACATTACTACAAATTGGAAAAATCTAAACCAAATTCAGCGAGTTGAGCGCTCGCTGCTGCCATCTGAGCGTGATCTGCGGGTCACAGGTTCAAATCGCGGCAAGGCCAACTCAGCCTTTCATCCTTCCGAAGTCGATAAATGAGTACCAATTTCAGTTGGATGATATTGTATGTAAATATGTTCTCTGTAAAGCGCTTTGGATTAAGGTGCTATATAAATAACACATCATTATCATTATCATTATATGTAATATTCACAGATTGGAAAGGTGTAATGCTTCGGCCCCTGAATTACATAACAAGTTTCAGTTGAAATGGCAACCATTTAATAACTTTTTATCGGTGTCAATTTGCATTTGTAACCTATGAATTAACATCCTTAAGATGCATAATATATTTGTACCCCACCTTCCTTCTCCTTCCCTCCTTTTGTTTGTGTCTTTTTCATGTTGTGTCTTGTCTTGCTATCTCTTATTGTGTGATTCCCCCTCAGTATTTAAAAATGTTCTTGCATACGTGCGAAACTATGTGATTGAAGTATACTTGGTCCTCTTTGCTTAATCCTCATTATATCCTTGCTGTACATTCGCTGCTATTCTTAGTGTATGATGTTTGTATACTTTGTTCTTTTTTGTCTTGTATGCCTAATTTTATCCAATAAAAATCTTTATACTAAAAAAATAATTACCCCTTTTCTTTTCAATGCTGATTTCTGGTCCTCTTTAACTAGGTCTAAGTGCGCTCAAGATACCACAGAAACCCCATCCACCTCTCCCTTGCTTAGTCTGTGGCAACTGCACCCCCTTTGCCCTTACTCTTATCTTCACCTTGCTCTTTTTTCCTCCACAGGCAATATGCTAATATCCAGACAAGCATAGATGTTCCAAGACCCCCTATGGCGGGGACGTGACACAGTATAAAACTTGGTAACATAACACACCTTAACATAATCACACACAGTCATGACAATGCTATGAATTAATCCCTTTGGGTTCAGAGTTGCAAACAGTAATATGTTGCCTTGAGGCCATGCTTCTGTGTGCACTCTAAGGAATAGGGCTAGTAACCGAGTCATGTTAAATGATTCCATGCCATTGAGACCTCCTGAACGTAATTGGGCATAGAAGGATCCTACTGCAGGGTTTCCATGCCAATTGCCTCTCCCTTGGGAGAAAGACTTGACATCAGAGATTAACTGTGTCGTGGTCTGCAGTAGAGAAAGCCTCTGGCATACACGTATCTAAAGTGCTGTGATAAAGGTTGCTAGAGCGGCGTCTCTGTCCATAAAGAAATGTTCAGCTACTCATTATTTCACAACCAAAAAAATCATCCTGAAGTCATCACAGTCTTGCACTCAACCAACACCACATCCTACGATGTATACTTTTTTGAGTGCTGAAGGAATGGTAATCTTGTTTTATTCCCATCTTGACCCCAAATTGCTCTGGTGCCACACATGTCCTAAGCAGCAGGACCCCCATTTTACAACAGATTGGTCTCAGGGGAATCAAAAACTTATAATATTGTCCTTCTCTGAAGGAGAAAAGTGATCAAATCGAGCTGCATATACCCAGGTCCCCAAGGAATCCTAAAGACTTACCTGAACATATCCCTTATTGTTCTGTGAAACCCTTAATAAAACCCTTAATATGTCCCACAAGACCACTTTTTTGACCATTTTAGTGTGTATGTCTCAGAAGGCAAAACCAGCTCTATTCATCCTGTGATAATGGTCAGCGATGATGGGCACAGACCCAGTGAAGAGGCCCACACTCACAGTGAAAAGGCTCACCATGTCGATCCAGTGAGTGTGTTTTTGTAAACGGGGCAACTACTATGTTGTGGAAACTTGTCAACCTCTACATAAATGCATGAACCTCCATCGTCACAGTGTCAAGCAATGCACACACGAGAGTATAGATGGTGAGCATTTTTCATAAGCTAATAATTTCGTTGATGATCTCAAAGTCACTGTACACCAGGGCAATTGCAGGACTGGCAAAGCCAGAAAGACTTATAAATTTAAATGCATGCCCATTTTCAATACTCTGGCAGGGGGCTTGAACAGACATCACGGTTTCATGAGCCACTATCCCAATGAACAGACTCACATTTCTTTCCACCAATAGTGATACAGGGATCACAACAATCAGACCTGATACTTTCTGTCATTTTTCCCAAAGCCGTTCACAGGCATCCAACTGATACTGCACCAGCCCCACAAGCCTCTCTAAGGCAAAGGACAGTATTTTTCAATGCATACTCTAAACAAATGTTGCACTTGAATTCACCTTTATATGCAGAAACACGCTTTTTAAATGTTGCGTCTCTCTTACTTGCGTGCATGATCTTCTGTACCAGTAATATTATTGATGATGCTGTTAGTGATGTCATCAGTGGCGTCATTTGTGATATCATCAGTGTGCTTAAGGGCAGCACAACGGGGGCCTCATAGTTAAGGTGATGTAGCTTCCAACAACTGCCAAGTTTCAGGGAGTTTGTTGCATTAAATCGGCACCCTAAGGTCACTTCAACTTATTTTTATATTTCACTGAATTTCAAGGGTTTCATTGCATCAGAATGTTTCACCTCAATGGTGCTTCAACTAAAGTTTTTTCACTGTTTGCACATATGCATATATATGTATACACATTTGTGTGTGTCTGGGTTAGAGGGTATTAAGTGTTACGGAGTGGAAACGAGGGACACATGGGCACCCCATAAAAGAAAAAAAGACCATGGTCACCCACATAATTGTACCAAAACTAAATCAACCAATTAATTGTTGATTCAAGAACATAGAACCCTCATATAATTATGCAAGATCCCAGACTCCTCTGGAGCCTACACTCCTCCCTTCTGGGTAGAGTGAGTAATAAATCGATTGATTGGACACTTGTTCACCACTCTGTGTTAAAATCATGTGAGATGTCAGATGGGATGTATAATTAGGACAGCAGGAGGTAATTGCTCAGAGATGTAGTTTCCAAATAATAGGGTTTTGGCTCCGAACACCCTGCACATTTTCTGTCTGCTCGGGCCAAGGCGCAGCCTCACCCAGGTGTGTTGCAGGTCTGAGCTACATCCCAGGCACCAGTTTCTTGCCCCACCTGGGGACGGGCCCAGCCATGACATCATCGGAAGGACCAGTAAAGGAATGTGGCCACGTCAGCATTAAAATTTCCAAGGAGTGGCGGCAGCAGAATGCGCACCTGTCCTTCATTAGGAGGGTGTTTATGACACCTACTGACTCCTACTTATATTAATCACACTTAGATACACCTTTCACTGTCATGTCCATTAACCCTAACCTGACTACACCCTTCGCTCCCATTTTTATTGATTGCACCTTCTGACGCCACCACACACTCATGTCCATTCTCTCGCTTTATGACTCCACCATTCTCTTCCATTTACATGTATGGCATTTTCTGACTCCATCATTTAACCTCTCACTCTGAAATTGCACCTTGCAACTCCGTTTGCCCACATATATATTTGGCTACCCTTCCGATTGCACTACTCACAGTCGTTTACATTCTTCAGAACTTCGATCTTCAGAATTTGCCTATTTTCGAGGGATTGGAATAGGGATTCGATGTGGGTAACAAGTATCACCGACTCAGCAGGATCTACCTCTCGGGAACATTGAGCCTAGTGCATTGTGAGTCACAAAATTAACTTCAACATGGGAGGCTATTTAAAACCTATTGTACATTATAACCCATCATGCTTTAAATATCTTCTTCATATGTTCTAATGGTTCTTCATACATTTTCCCAAACATGCAGAGTCAATGTCACTTATGTATGTTTGCATGGGACCAGTTGACCAAGGAAAAACAGAGTAGCTCCTGGTTGCTTTTGGCATGATGCTGACCAGGCTCTTCTAGGTTCATAGCAGAAAGTAAGTAGCTCCCTGCTCCTGGCAATTAGGAACAATCTATTTGCTTTTTTCATGCCTTCTGATTCTGCTATTAACCAACATTTGTATAATCTCCCCTGCCGATTCCCTATACATCTCCATTAACATTCTACACACCCTCTATCCACTGGTATGCCTACATTAACATCATCTCTCCTTCTTATGCACCATTAACCTAGCTTTACATTCCACACACCCTCTATCTCCTAGTATTCCTACATTTATATCATCTCTCCTTCTTCTGCACCATTCAGCTAGCTTTTCATTCTACACGGTGTCCAGTCAAAGGGACGAAATCAAAAGGGTTGAATACAATACATTCGACTCAAAATGACCAGAAAAAAAATGATGGAATGCCTTTTTTAAAATGTATCTTTTTTTTGTGGCCTTGGTATAGGTTAAATGTGTGTTTTTTTCCCCAGAAACAGGTGTTTGGGGGGACCCAATCACCCCCCAAAAAAAGTGCATTCGATTTTTTTTGCTGGTCCTTTTGATTCGAAACGATTGTATTTCGAAACTTTGTATTCCATTCTTTCACCCTAAACCATACTACACACCCTCCATCTCCAGGTATGCCTAAATTTACATCACCTCTCCTTCTTTTGCACCATTCTTCTAGCTTTACATTCTACGCACCCTCCATCCCCCAGTGTGCCTACATTTGCATCATCTCTCCTTCTTATGCACCATTCTTCTAGCATTAAATTCTATGCACCCTCTATTTCCAAGTAGGTCTACATTTACATCATCTCTCCTTCCTATTCACCATTCTTCTAGCTTTTCATTCTACACACCCTCTATCTCCAGGTATGCCTACATTTGCATCATCTCTCCTTCTTCTGCACCATTCTTATAGCTTTACATTCTACACTCCCTCTATCTCCCAGTATGCCTACATTTGCATCACCTCTCCTTCTTCTGCACCATTCTTCTAGCTTTACATTCTATACACCCTCTATCTCCCAGTATGCCTACATTTGCATCATCTCTCCTTCTTAGGCGCAATTCACCTAGCTTTACATTCTACACGCCCTCTATCCCCCAGTATGCTTACATTTACATCATCTCACCTTCTTCTGTAGCATTCTTCTAGCTTTAAATTCTACACACCCTCTATCTCCCAGTATACCTACATTTACATCATCTCTCCTTCTTCAGCACCATTCTTCTAGCTTTACATTTTACACACCCTCTGTCCCCAGTATGCCCACAGTTACATCATCTCTCCTTCTTCTGCACCATTCTTCTAGCTTTACATTCTACACACTCTCTATCCCTCAGTATGCCTACATTTACATCATCTCTCCTTCTTCTGCACCATTTACCTAGCTTTACATTCTACACTCCCTCTATCCCCCAGTGTGCCTGCATTTACATCATCGCTCCTTCTTCTGCACCATCTACCTAGCTTTACATTCAACACACCCTCTATCTCCCAGTATGCCTACATTTACATCATCTCACCTTCTTCTGCACCATTCTTCTAGCTTTACATTTTACACACCCTCTGTCCCCTGTATGCCTACATTTGCATCACCTCTCCAGGGTAAATTAAGGGAGAGAGCAGACGAAGCAGGCACCAGCAGTGGGTGAAGTCGTCATCCGCCATGTCACCAGCCACTCCTTTTCAATAGCTGTATGTCTCCACTGACCCCATCCTCAGAATTCGCAAGATCAGCAATCACATGCATGCAGGTGACCGTCGACCTCTTCTCACGTTACAGGTGGGCCAACTGGTAGCCTGGAGACACAAATGCTCTCCCTCTCCTCTCAATTAGTATCAAAGACAACTGACCCTACATTATGCATTGAAAGGTTATGACCTGGTGTCCTGCATATCCGTACTATTCTCTTGTCTGCTTACCTTGGGTCCCACTCTGCCCCATAACACAAGGTCCAAAGCATCTGAGTCACCTTCAGTACCAATCTGTCATTTGTCCATATCAAAGTGGTTAGAAAAGTGGATATTTTACCACTGTTACCTTCTGCCTCCACCCCTACCACTCCTGTTATTACCACGCAAGATTGTGTTGGACATTGACGTTATCATTTCCTGTCTTCACTATTGTAAGTGTGTAGAAGTCAAATCCCTCAACTCCCTCAACCTCATCCCTCAACTCCCTCAACCTCCCTCAGCAAGCCCACAATCATGCCTTTGACCTCAACCAATTTGACGCATCTCTCTGGCTTCTTATTCACTGCTCTGGCTGGCGGTGACATGTCATAATGCTTCCAAGTCTCTATGTCTGGTGCACAAAACATTCCATCACAACAACCCCTCAGCCTCAACCAAATCAAGCCAATCAGTAGTCTAAAGATGGCCTCCCGGGGCCTGCTTTTTACGTGGCAGCGCAGATACAAGTGTTATAGGGCGAGATCGATACACTTCAAAGGTTATTCGGGTCCCTTTTCTACACAGCTCTATGTAGGACCGGAACTCCTGAAGTCCGTAAAAGTATGAACACGTACTTGCCTCACTCAGCTATGGAGCGGATGCCAGAACTGGAAGGAAGGAAGGAAGGAAGGAAGGAAGGAAGGAAGGAAGGAAGGAAGGAAGGAAGGAAGGAAGGAAGGAAGGAAGGAAGGAAGGAAGGAAGGAAGGAAGGAAGGAAGGAAGGAAGGAAGGAAGGAAGGAAGGAAGGAAGGAAGGAAGGAAGGAAGGAAGGAAGGAAGGAAGGAAGGAAGGAAGGAAGGAAGGAAGGAAGGAAGGAAGGAAGGAAGGAAGGAAGGAAGGAAGGAAGGAAGGAAGGAAGGAAGGAAGGAAGGAAGGAAGGAAGGAAGGAAGGAAGGAAGGAAGGAAGGAAGGAAGGAAGGAAGGAAGGAAGGAGCGTACAGAGAGAAGTAATGCAAAAGGGAACAAGTGAGAGACATAGTGGGTGAAATATCGGCAGAAGAGGTGAACAGTAGACGAGAGAGAAAGAAGGAAACAATGTAAACCTGAACACCAGAAGAAGTGAGTGAAGGAAGGGTGAAGCCTGCGATAGGGAGGGCAGGGGCAGAACGAGGAAAAAGAGGAATGGAACACAGAAGGCAGATCAACAAAGGGAGCGAAAGATAAGACGTTAGGGAGATGGTGGGGAAATGTGAGACAAGTAAAAAATAAGGTAAAAGAGAGAGTAGAGTTTGCGGAAGAGAGGGAATGTATGGAACAAACACAACAGTTAAATATAGGTAGAAATAAGAAAGGAGGATTAGATAGGGAGAGGTCCCAAAGAGTAGACTCAAAAGGTGAGCAGAGATGGAGAGAAAAGAACATGGTTTGAAAGGGAGACAATGAACAATAGGTGAACAGAGGTAGAGGGAAGTTAGAAAGAATAAAGCAGGCTGAGAGAAAAGAAGTGAAAAGTGAAGAGTGGTAGAAAAAAGGGGATATGTAGAGAGGAGAGTGCGTATGCAGAGAGGAGAGGGAGCATACAGAGAGGGGAGGGGTATGCAGAGAGGAGAGGAAAGCATGCAGAGAGGAGAGGGGGCATGCAGAGAGGAGAGGGAGTATGCAAAGAGACGAGGAAGCGAGCATAGAGGACAGGGGGCATGACGAGAGGAGAATGCTGAGAAGAGAGAGAGCATGAATTGAGGAGAGGGGCATGCAGAGAGGAGAGAGTACATGCAGAGAGGAGAGGGGACGGCAGAGTGGAAAGGGGCATGCAGAGAGGAGAGTGAGCATGCAGAGAGGAGAGGGGCTTGCAGAGAGGGGGCATGCAGAAAGGAGAAGGCACATGCAGAGAGGAGAGGTAGTATGCAGAGAGGAGAGGGGGCATGCAGAGAGGAGAGGGAGCATGCAGAGAGGAGAGGGAGCATTCAGAGAAGAGAGGGAGCATGAAGGAAGGATAGTGAGCATGCAGAGAGAATAAGGGCATGAAGAGAGGGGATCGGGCATACAGAGAGGAGAGGGGATATGCAGAGAGGAGAGGGAACATGCAGATAGGAGAGGGAGCATGCAGGAAGAATAGGGAGCATGCAGCGAGGAAAGGGGGCATGCAGAGATGAGAAGGGGCATGCAGAGAGTAGAGGGGAATGCAGAGAGGAGAGGGAGCATGCAGAGAGTAGAGGAGAATGCAGAGAGGAGAGGGAACATGCAGAACAGGGGAAGACAGAAGAAAGCCATGGAGGGAAGGGAGGAAATCTACAGAACGGCTGAAGATGAAAGGGTGGGAAAATGCCGACATTAGCGCACACTGCAAACTGCCAGCTCATAATTTGGGCAATTATCTATACTGTAATTGGTCCCAGTGTGGCAACATTTTTGGAGATATGCGAATTGCGACACACACACACACACACACACACACACACACATCTGTTTTATAAGAAGATTTATTGCTCTTAAAACTCAGGCAGTTTATATGTTGTGTCCTGTCCTCAGCAAGGTTTGCAGTGGAGCAAATCAGGATACGGCAGAGAGCATCTCAGACTTGCACCTGATACCGAAAGCCTGATTCCCAATGCCTGGCATGGGAACAGCATCAGTGTGGTTGTCAGTCATCCGGAGCTGGGGAAAGTGGAGGAGGTGGGAGGGGGAGGGGATTGTTTAAGGTTACTAAATGCAGATGGGCATGGAATGTTACCACGCTACGGTACATTGGGTAGTGTGGTCTATAAGAACTGTGATGTCACATTTGGTTTCAGGGGTTCATGGATACTTGGGGAAGTGTGTATTGCACGTGCTGTTAATGTTGATGCTCAACTGATGTGTCGGATCCCAAGGAGGATTTATGGGGACGATCGGGATTTAGTGAAAGTGGAACCCCATTGGCTAAAACGTACTTCCCATTCACACCTGAAGAACTCGGAAACATTAACATTGCCTACCTAAAATACACAACGTGCGTGAATACGGAGTGCACCCTCTACAATATGGATTACAGATAAAGTCATCAAAGTACGATTTCAAGAAATAATGGGAGCACACGTGACGATGCCCGGATCTTCTCTGTGATGCCCTTGAGCAAATGTGTGCCCCAGTTTCAGGGGTACAGCTGAGAAGCTCACGGGCGTGTCCTCATTTGCTCTTGTCCACATCTATGTAAATCAGACCCACTGTGACATTGAATCTGTTATGGGTCTTTGTGGAGGCAAACAAGAGAGTCGGCAAGAGATGCTGAGGTATCTGTCGTTGAGAAATGCAGAGATGCCAAGTGTGGCAGGGACAGATTATGGGGCAGGGCCCTTCAGTGTGCCACTGAGAGTGTCGCAAGGACAGGGCACATCATAGAGAAAAGCAGTCGTGTATTGTATGAAGGAGTAATGCAGAGGCTCGTAGTGGTGAGTGATGCATGGGCAGCGTACAGTGTGCCAGAGACAGACATGCTGTGCATCAGTGAGAGATGCAGGAACACGCAGTATGACCTCACATTGAGAAGAACTCTGCAGGGAGTCATCGCGAGCTGCAAATGCGTGCATTTGATCAGAGATAGAGGCACAGAGGTGCAGCAGGATAGTTGGAGATGAAGAACAACCATCCCATGGATTATTGGCATATGAAGAGGGACACACTGTGCCAGTGCGATGTGTAGGGGCATTGTGTAAATGGGAGGTGCAGAGGCATTCATTGTGTCATTGAGAGGTTGAGCAAAAGCCTATGGTCAGATTCTCAAAATGTCATGCAAATTAAAAGTGTATTACAGACACACGTAGGTGTTGGGTACGCATTTTATAATGTGAATTATCACAAACAATAACAAATCATTTCTATCCCCCTGTGAGGGATAGACATTCAACAGCAGAGTTTCATGCCGTTGCCATTCCCCTTAAAAGAAAATCTATATGTGAATATGGAATGCACATTGAAATATGCAGAAATGCCACCTTACTTGCGCAGTTGTGCAAAAGGATGAAAAAGGGCATCGCAATGTGTACATCAATCGTGTACATATTCAGAGGTCCTTTGAGAATTCTGTGCAACATCTTTTTGCACAAGTGAAGGGAATGTGCTAGCCAACACATGTTTGAGGACTGTCCCCAACATGTTTTCAAGAGTTTGAGAGCTGTACAGACTGTTGGTTACCAGGAAATGTAGAGTTGTACAGTGTACAGGAGAGACACCGAGATGCAGTGTATGACAATGTGTTCTCTAGCTGCGATCCTTTAAGTGTGTGCCAATTCCTTTTTAGCTCTGTTCAGAAAGGGCACCTGAATGTGGGCCTTGTATTTCTGCAAATGTGCATGCCCTGTTTTATCAACCACTCCTTTGCATAAATGTATAAACCAGGAGGGCACTTCTCTGCTTTTTAAAAATGCAGCCCAAATTCACAAATTAAATGTATATTAAAATGTCCTGTTTGCATTGGTAAACAGGGAAAAACATTGCTTTTTATTTTTTTGAGAAATTTCAAAATGACAGAACCTTTACAGGTCTGTTACTGGGCAATGACTTTCCATCCCCATACGAGTGTTGAGAGCCTCTCTAATGTTTGCAAGGGGGCTTTCAGTTGAGCTGTTACATAGCCCCCAGATATGTGTAGGACACCCTTGTGAATAAGATGACCCCTGCTTTTCTTACAGTGGTACAAGTAGAAAAGGCTTTCCCCAAAAAAGTGAAAACAAAGAGAACGAGGCCGAAAATAAACTCGTTTATTTAATCGAATAGTTGCAGGATTTTTGCAATAAAAAAAAAAGATGGGTGTGGGTTAAGGATATACGTTAAATGGGGATGTGGGGGAGGCTGCAAGAGGGCTTCCCACGCAATTAAAAAAAAATGAAGAAATGTAAAGATAAAAAAAAGAACATTTGGGATTTTGACTAAAAACAAGTTCGTTCTTTTCGGCTTCGTTATTTTATTTTTTGCTAATGTACAACCGTTTTGAAGTTTTTTTTACTCGCGCCACTTTCTGAGACTCCACTCCTATCCGTCTGTGGCAAGCAGTACATTAGTAAGAGATTCAGAGGCATTGGTTTTGCAAGTCAGAGATACTTAGACACATTGGGCCTCAATACACGGTAGGAGTAAGGGATTACCGGCACCGGTAAGGGCACCGGTGCCGGTAATCCCTTACCGCCCTACTACGAGGTCCCTCAGCGGGTCCCTTCCCTAACGCGGGGTTTTAACAGGCTTTATGGAAGGGACCCGCTAAGGGACTTCAGAGCTAATAACGGTACCGCAAATTGCGGTACCGTTATTAGCTCCTTTCCCATTCCCATTGAGCCCTATGGGGGCTCAAATGGGAATGGGGAATGGTTCCTGGAATGGGGATTTACTGGGTCCTCCAGGGTCGGAATGACCCGGTAAGTCCCTATTCCGGGAACACGGACCCAGAATGCGGTAAGGGGGTAGCCATGGCGCTAATAGCGCCATAGCTACCACCTACCGTGTAATGAGGCCCATTGTGTGTCACCGAAAGATACAGAGCCATACATCACAAAGGAATTCAGTGGGTCGTTGAGAGGCATTCACAGTGTCAGTGAGAAGCAGCGACAAGTGATGTGTCAGTTAGAAATCAAGAGGGGTAAAGTGTGAAATGCAAAGTCATTCACTCTATCAGTGACAGAGACAGTGGTATACAGTGTGTCAGGGAAACATTCAGAGGCATGCAGAGAAATAGAAATGTGGAGACAAGGAGTGCATGTTTAAAGGTTTGGGAAGGATGTCAATGTTCTTCAGAGAGGGCTGCACAAACCCAACCAACCAAAAGAGTTTGGGGCGGGGTTCACCTCCTGATAATTGTTTTCAATAATTGGTTAAAATAGTACATGTAATAGCATACAATTCTGAATAAAATTGTCATACAACATATAATCAGGTATACCCCACTGTTAAAATTGTTAACACATGAACATATAATTAGAGGTATGGTCACCAACAGCACACAGGAGCATTTTACCGCACATTTTCATGATGTCTGTAATCAAAATACATATCAGCATTGTTGCTGCAAAATAAACGTCATGATACCTGCCCCACTTTTATGCCAGAATTGCAGCTTATAAAAATACATTGACCTGGACATCAATACAAACAAGACCAAGGTCATGATCATAGAGAAAGCAGCAAAAAAGGCAGAAAACCTACACTGGTTCATTGACTCCGAGAGACTGGAAACAGTAACCAACTTCACTTTCCTGGGAGTCAAAATCAACCAAAACAGAATTAAAATGACAATGGACGAGTTTCTTTACGCCAGAACTATCATACTAGCAGCGCAAGCATCGATCCTCGATAGAAAATTTAGTACATTTTCTTTATTGACAATGATCAATTTTTACAAAGCAAAGGTTACATCTGCAATCATCTATGGTGTAGAGGGGATGCCACAACTTCCAGCTAAACTCTGGAACAAACTGGAAGGCCTTGTCTGGCGCAAGGTCTTAAAACTGCCATCTTCAACTCCTGTGGCAGTAATTAGAAGGGAACTAAGCTTGTCTTCATTGAAATCCGTGACAGACAGAAAGAAGCCTGCTTTTCCTCAGAAAAATCCAAAGAAAGCCTTGCCCAAAAATTCTGGAAATTATCCATAACAAAATGATGAGCGGGAAAAGCCAGATGCTGACAGCCTGGTTCAAAAAAAATGTGGACCTACTCGCTACAATTGGAAGCTCACAAGAAGAATTAGAACGCATACCGAACAGAGTGAAAGCAAAATAAAAAATCTGGGATTGGATCGAAACACTGTACAAATCGAACGAATACAAATCGACCGCCCATTTCCCTATGAAAATATCTAAACTCCCTGACAAAGCATTGCGCACAATATATTTAAGGGCACGACTGAGTGTCCTGAAAACTAACAAGGTGTTACCCATCAGAAACCAATCCTCCAGCAACACGTGTCACTATTGTAAGGACGCCAATCAAGTCAAGAACGTGCAACACCTCCTTCTGTCATGCCCAGGGAGGGACAGCAAATTTGAGAACTACTTACCTGAAACACCACTGGCAAGAGTTACACATTCAAGGAAGAGACCTAGTGGAACAGGATGATGAGTGGAGAGAATACACCTCTGATCATTGCAGCAGCAAAGATCCTACAAAGTCTGGACGTAGAGGGCAAATCACAAACTTAACAGATCATATCCTGAAAACTTAACAAATCATACCCAAGAGAACTATTCAGACATTGCACAAATAAATAGAAAACATAAAAACAGACTGAGAGGAAACGGACGGACTAATTCCTAACCCCACAAGTACAACAAGTTCATGATGCACTCATTTTGTAAAAAATTGGCAATGTTACAATTATACACAAATAAAAAATAAAAATAAGCTTGTTTGAGATGCTTGTGTCCACAACATATGCCAGCTTTGCCTCTGTAAAACACTTTCCACTATATATCACTTTCATGATACCTCAACCCACATATGTGGAAGCATTTCCGCTGCAAATCACATTTCATGGTTCCTGTAGCCATAATATATGGCTGCGTTTCCACCAATACAAACACACTTTCATAAAGCCTGTGCCCACAATATACATCCGCATATCCACTGTAAAAACACTTCATGATGCATACTCCAACAGTGTAGACCAGCACTGTAAAACACACTTTAATAATACCTGAGTACACAGTATGTGGCAGCATAGCCATGCAAAACAAGTTTTCATGCTGAAAGAGCCTAATGTGTCACTCTTATCCTCCAACACTATTTCATGCCCAAAGCCCTCATGGACCTAGCTTGTCCTACTAGCCAATATGCACACCTACCTAGACAAATACGCCCACACATCCTCACACATATACATTCTCCCAATCCTGCCTGAACCCTCACACGTAGGCACACACTCTCAAAAACATGCAACCACTCTTATATACACACACTTTCTCACATCCATGCACCAATTCAGAAACGCACACCCTCTCTCAAACAAAAGCACTTCCTCTCTTCCATGTACATGCTCTTAAATACACACAGGCACCCGTTTTTTCTCGTTTTTATCTCTCTTTCTTCCATGAGATCACACACATTCAGTCTCACTGCTGCCTGCTCTCTCTCATATACAAAAAACACTTAGCTGCAAGTACCAGCCGTGGTTCCCTCCTCACTCCAGCTTTCCTCAGGAGGTTGGCAGACAGTAGACACACCAAAAGATTCATTGCTCTAGGTTTTTCCCCTCCTGTGGAGAGAAGAGGAGTGGCCTAGCACTGGGTGCCCCCACTCACCCCTGCCTTTCCCTGTCTTTGCCTCGACCTAGGGTGTGGGGGTCAGCATTTTACCTCACACTCAGCCGTTGTGTGAGTCAAAATGGAGGATGGGTGGACAGGCTGTCCAGCAGCGGTTTAAGCACTGTCAGTTTAAAGTAGAAGAACAAGGGTATTTTTGGACCGTGGTAAAATTATACTGCCCTTGTTTTTTCACCTGCTAGTTCCAGAACCCCTTTGCTCCAAGCATGTGCCATCCCTCGGCCATGGTCTCCTGGTTGTGATGAAATGACACCGCCCCATGTGTTGTCACCCACAATCCCCAGCAGTGAACGCAATGTTAATATTCCCGAAATATAAGAACACCACTTGGGGGACATCATTGCATCTGCAACCCCATATTCTGAAGCTGTGATAGATGTTACGAACAAATTCTTCAAAGAGGTTGTGATAGTTATGACTGACTCCCCCTTAAAATTAGAGCCCAAAGGTACATCTGTCATTTGTGGAATAAACAGCAACACCAAAACCATTAAGCAGGTTTGGAAGAAACCAGATGATCCAGCTGAACCGGGGCCCCTTTGAAGAATTCAAAATAATGATTATATGCCTCTGTTAAACTATGCCCTCAGACCCCTTGATCTTTCTTGCAGAGGACCAAATGGTGCAACGTATAAAGAGATTAATACACCAAGCGCAAGTGTAAATGCTCCAGGCATTAACCAGGGTATCATTGTTAAATGATTATTTGGGGTACACATGCCAGAAAGTGAAAAAGGAAAATATTTATTATAGCGGTGTAACAGCGCACAATTATGATGCCAGACATATGGATTAAGACTTTATTTATTTATTCATTTTTTTTTTATAACTCGCCTAATATCATACCTTAGTTTCGTTTCTAAGCGCGGATCCAGAATTCATACCTCTGCTGCTCTGCATGGTCTTGCTTCCAAGACCAGCGCGTTGCTGAACATTTTTTAGCTGATATGCGTAAGCATGTTTTAAACATGTCCTGTTCAACATACAATCTAAAAACAGCCCTTTAAAAGCCCTATAAAAAAATGCCCTTTACTCTGAAAAGTTTACTCAGAAAAAGAAATGTCAGTTAAAAAGCATTGTAGAATCTACGTGTAGTTTTGCAGGCCCCCTAACTACTTCAAGACTTGGGGCAATGCCCGAGCCACACACAGAAGCTTCAGTCCTAAACGCATGCTCTAAGGCCCGGTCTGGGTTGGATTGTCCGATCACACTGCCCCATCCTGTTGAAAGACTGCATTTACCTGTGAAAGGTTTAGCTGACTGGAGTTTAAAATGGCTTCACTCCCGAAGGCAAAAGAAAATGTTCTTGAAGCATTTGAAAAAAGCAAAAACTATCATTAGCCAACGCGCAAGAAAAGATTTAGCACTCCAGCATTCCAAACACATCACTGCTGCCCAAGACGGACACAGTTTTCCAACAGAGTATGGGAACATGCAAGTGCAATCTACCAAAATATAAAAGTGTTGAATACTGCAAAGTTTTTTGCTTTGTAAATCTAGATTGGTTGACATCCATAGGTCACAGCAGGTTTATAGTCATAGCATCGAATGCCAAAGCATCGAATGCCTTACAATCTAAAAAAAGCGTAAGAAAAAGCATTGAATGCATTTTTTTTCTTTTCTTTTTAGTGAGGGGGCCCCCCAAAACCACTTTTTTAACCTTTAAAAACCCAATACAATTAAAATAAACCATTTACCTTAAATAAAAACTGCATTAGATGCTTTTATTTCGATGCTTTTTTTTTAGACAGTAAGGCATTCGATGCTTTGGCATTCGATGCTATGACTGATACCGTCATTCTGCCGCCTGATATCCTGGGCCGCACGGACTTGTAATGGGATATCAGGCGGCAGAATGGTTTTACCAGTTTGGCGGCAACCCGGCCGGAAGCACCGGCGGGTTACCGATGAACTCGTACTGAGGCCCATTGTCTTTGATATGGAGTGCATGCAAGAGACAGACATTCACATTCCAAACTATATTCATGCCAGACATTTCACTGGGGATAAGAGCTGTGAATTTGAAGGTCCAGAATTCATCAGCCTCTTCGTTACAACCTTTGTGGCTCAGAAATAAAAGGGCAATAGCTTTCTGGCTCACAACAGCCTTGCCTATGATGTTTTTCTTCTAGTACAACTGTTGATTAAAGAAAAAGTAGCCATAAAGCTCATAGCGCAGGGTGCAAAAGTAAAGCTCTTAGATGTATCACACCTTAAAATTCACTTTCTCAACAGTTTGAATGTTTTGCCCATGAAGTTAAGTAAGTTCCCTAAAGCTTTTGGATTCCCGGGTTCGAAAGGTTGCTTTCTACATTTCTTTAACACTGAACAGAATCAAAATTACATGGGACCCATTCCCCCTGTGGGTTGTAATGGTTCTGAATTCATGATGTCTGAAGAGAAGAATGCATTTCTTAAATGGTATTCAGAGGCACGTAAGTGTGTTTTTGATTTTAAGAGGGAGCTACATACCTATTGTTGTGAAGATGTAAATATTTTGGGAACATCCTGTAACGTTTTTAGAGATGATATCATCAAGTAGATCGAAAGGTGTGCATTCTGAACCCGGGCACTCCAGAGATGGTAAAATATGACAGCTATTTATAACCCTTCAACTTTATTATGTTAGCTAGCATATGTATGAATATATACAAACAGATCTTTCTAGAGCCGGCAACAATAGCCCTCGTACCACCAAACCTGTACCATAGCAAACAAAAAACGCTTCTCCACACCTTCCATACAGTGGTTGATGTATGTGTCTGATCAGGACATTGTGCCTCATAATTAGAGTGGCAGTAACCCGCTGGTTCTACCTGACCCCATTCCAAGACCCGGTGGCCCGGGATATTAGACAGCGGATTCGGGAAGTCCCCATTCCCTTGGAGTCCCATAGGACTCCAAGGGAATGGGTTTACGGAAGCACTGGCACTGTTGTTAATGGGGCTGGTGCTTCGTGGAAACTCAGCACCCGTGGCTGTTGCACCCAGCAGGTCAGAGTTGCTGGGTGCAACGGCCACAGAAGGCATAGTTGGAGTGTGGCGGTCCAGAAAAGTTGCCGGTACAGTGCGACAAGCACCCTTTTTTCTGGCCCACCACACTTAGAATGAGGCCAATGTACCTATTCAACATGACCTGCATGGAGGGGAGAAAAAGATTGGCCCCTATTTTCTTGACTGTTATGCCTTGTTAAATGGGGAGGCCCTAGCCTATGAATTTAATGGCTGTTTTTTTTCACAGGTGCCCCCGTTGATATAATAAAAAGGACCATAATACCCTGATGGACTGTACCCATGACCATTTATAAAGCATGCTTTTACACATTTTCTTTCTTGAGAAGCAATGTTTACATGTTATTACACTTAGGCAGCATGAGTGGGTGGAGATGTTAAAAAACGATGAAGGATTAAACATTTTTCTCATACAGAAAACTCTACGAGAACCCCTAGAACTGCATGACACTCTTTTTGGTGGGCGGACCTATGCTGTTAAGCTCTACCATGAAACAGCACCAGGTGCAAAGATACATTACTATGACTTTACCATTCTCTACCCCTTCGCCAACAATTCAAAATTCTAACCGCTAAGGCATCCCTGCATCATCTATGAATATTTTGGGGATGTTAAACAGTATTTTAGCTTTATCAAATGCCAGGTGTACCTGCCTAAGAAACTTTATTTTCCGATGCTCCCACAGCGGGTTTCTGGCAAGTTATTGTTACCTCCATGAATGACCTGTGAAAAGTCAAAAGAAACAGAAAAATGCACACACATTAATGAGGAGAGGTTGATCACAGGAACCTGGTAAACTGTTGAGCTGGAAGAGGCCTTGCAAAAAGGGTATTGACTGGGGAGTATTCATGAAATATGGCATTTTGTGAAGGTTATGGTACAACTGTTGTGTGGTTACATTAGCCTGTTCCTACATGATAAACAGGAGGCCTCAGGATACGTCAAAATGTGGATGGTCTCGGCCTCCCACCAGTATACATAGAAGAGTATTGCAAACAGGGGTATCCATTTGAGACCCAAATATATTGAAAATAACCCCTTCAGGCATCAGTTAGCTAAACTATGTTTAAATTCCTCATGAGGTAAATTTGCGTAGAGAACCAATTTCCCAAACACAACGTTTATAACCAACCCCGAAGAACTGACTGCTTAACATTTTAGTGCAGGCTATGATATTTCAAGCTTACAGTGCATAGATGAGGAAACATTGCACCGCTGCTGGAAGTACGCTGAAAAGTACCCAACATGCTCTAACATCATAAACATTTTCATTGCCTGTATCACAACTGCCCATGCCCTTTTGGAGTTATACAAAGTAATGGACGCCCTTTAAGACGTTGTTTGTACCATGATACTGACTCTGTCCTTTTTGTCTGTTCCCCCAATCAGGGAAACCCCCTATTGGGTGATGATCTGGGCAGTTTAACAAGTGAACTTGCTCTGGGTGAACACATTGTAGAACTTGTTTGTGCAGGTCCCAAAACCTCAGAAATGCACTAGAGCGGTCTGTTTGAAGGTAAAGGGCATCACTCTGAACATTAGTAACAGTATGAAAATCTATTTTGATAGCTTGAAGAAGTTGGTGCAGGAGTATCCTTTATAAACGATGACCAAAACTATTGTGGTCCAGCTGCCCTCCACAATGCGTGAGAAAAATGATGCACAATACTTTGAGGGTAGTATTTGATAAGCGTGTGCTCACAGATGATTACAAGAAATTACCCTATGGCTATTGTAAAGGGAGCATCACGTGCAATGGACACACAGTTAAAACACCCTTTTCATGCGTATTAGTTGGGCTTCTAGTTGCGGTAAAAGCTATATCATTAAACAGCTTTTAAAAAATGCCCCCCCCCACGGTTATGACGAGGGTGCCAACTAACATTGTGTGGTTCTGCACATGCTGGAAATACCTGTATAATGAGTTCTCCGCTAAGCTATCTCATCTGAAATTTGTGGAAGGTTTACCAGATTATCTGAATGATGATTGTTTGCTACCTCTGGACCTTGAAAATATGATAATTCTAGATGATTTGATGATGGAGGGTGGGCATAGCTCTGAACTGGAAAATGCATTCACGCAGTATTCTTACCTTCATTACCTTAGCATCTGTTACATTGTTCAGAATGTATTGTACAGGGTAACCGCTTAATGACATTAAATGCCAGTTATAGAGTGCTGTTTACGAACCCTAGATATAAACCACAGCTCCATGTCTTAGTGAGACAAATGTACCCGGGTAACATAGATGCTACCCTGAAACCTTATGATTGCCTATAGGATGATCTAAAAACAAACACTTTCGTGGGTCAGTCTTTTCCAACCTGATCTGCCTATGGTTTACATACAAAAGACTTCTAGAAAACCCCAGTAAAAATAAATCTTCCCTCATTCGTACTGGTGACCAGTCACCATGATGGCACGTATACATAGGAACTTTGACTTCAACACCATAAAGAGAAATGTTCCACTATCCACCTGCCAGTTAGGAGCCTTAAAAAAGAAAAATCAGCTCCTCAAGAAACTGGGTAACAAGAGGTCATCTCTAAAAACAAAAAGAAAACTTTTAAAACAATCTGGGGAATTCATCGGATCACTACTAGGTTTTGCTTTGCCTCTGATTACTAGGCTTTTAGGTGGTGGTTAATGGAGTACAGCCAAAAAATGTATTTGATTGACAAAAACCAGCTGGATGGTTTGAGTACTCAGATCCATGAAGAACCTGATATTCTAAAATGAGCTACCCTAAGATTCGAGATGTCCTAAAATGCAATGATTTATCAGTCTGTGACAAGGTGACCCAGTATTCAACTATTCTCCAAAAATACTTAACATACTTTAGACATGCTGAAAAAAGAAGAATACATGAACATTGTACATGCCCCCCGAAGATCCTGCAAGTACCGTCATGCCCCCAACATTTTTCCCTGTTTCAGATCCCACTGTGGTGGATGTTCTGGACACCATTAATCCCTGTTATCGTAAAAATGCAGAATTCTTCCTGAACAAAATGGGGAAGGAAAAGGGCGTCTCAACACAGAACAACAAGGCGGAGTTTGTTTATGAGGGAACGGTTGTCAAAGGTTCAAACATTCACAATCTATTTAACAGGATTACCAATCCTGAGTCAATTGGAAGACACAAAAATCCTAGGGAGTTCTTTATGCAAGCAGCTGCCGATTTAAACATACCTGACACCTTAGTTTGAAAAATCAGACATTGTGAGCTGCTCGAAACCTTAAAAGACTCTGAGGTTAAACCCCTAACAGATGATGTTGATTCTCTAGACAATACATTTAAGAAAAGAAAAACAAGCAGACTGGTTTAGTGTGTAAATGTGTTTTTTAGTTTTACGAAAATCTATATATAGGCACATGTTTTTTTATAAGTATAGCTGTCCATTCTGTAAAAGAAAGGGTTGTGATTGCAATAAATACATTGGTTAGTTATACCTACCAAATGGTTTACATCTAATAATTTCAAACATGCCTAGATATGCATGTTTTTAGAAGTATTAAATTAATAATTAAATATTAAAATCACAAAATGTTTTTATTTGATTTGGACGTGTACACAGCTATAGGGTTTAGTAATAAAAGTGCATTTCTGACACAGACCAAAGACATTTACAAGGAGGCTTTGGTTGTTTTTCTTGTTCACAAAAGCAGCTACCATCAGATCATTTTACCTTCAATCTAGTGAATAGGTCTGCATAACCCACAACAGAGAATGTTTCTCATATATTTTAGATATAAAGTAGCAGGAGTGCTGCCCACAAGTCACGGCTTCAGGATGCTGTACCTGTGTTACATTATAATGCATTTCAGGTGCAATATGTTTAACATTGTCCAATATTGCACCTCTGTATATTGGGTGGCTTTGCAAGTACCGCAGGTGATCAAAGACTGTTATTAAACCATTGTCTGTAAACAACGCTATCCAGTGGGTGCCTTCCTGGGGATCGATGTTCACCACAAGGCTGATGGATCGCTCGCTAGTTATACCTCTTGGAAGGTTATCAAATGAATACACGCCACAGAATTGTTTCTAAGAAGTTTGTACTCAGGAAATGCGTGATCTGGTAGGTATCATTACAGCACCTGTCGTTGATTGGTGAGTACCATGACAGAGTTGAATAGAGCCATAATGATAAGATTCTCAGTGTCTGGTAAATGTGCAGCAAAGCGCACCGCAATGCATAGATTACCATTCCTAATTGGTTTATAATGCCAGATGATGCATTATCGGGCCTCAAAACAAAAGCCAACAGCGTGTAACCACCATCATAGTCGTCACATGGTATCACAAAGCCTTTATCACGTGAGTGTTTACCACTGATGAAGACTAGACCCAAATACTCCCTAATCACATTTTTGTTTTCAAAACTGGGGCTATAGGCTTTGGGCAGTATAGCAGCCCCATCCTTAAAAAGAGCAGCATAGTTTATGTTGTTATGTTTGAAATTAAAAGGATTGCTGGTGTAGTCCCCAGAAAAGACAGTGTTGTCCAGAAAACCATTGAGAATTGTTTTAGGTTGCTGCCCCAAGAATAAGTTATCTTGACTAGTGACACAGCTACAAGCGGGTACACTGAAGATTTTAAGGATGTCCTCTACACAGGGTATTTTAAGTTAGATACTTGTAGACCATCAGCTTGAACTAATCTGACCCTGGGGGACACATTGACCCTTTTAATAAATAACATTTCTGATACTATTACCAGCTTTAAGGCTTCTGCATCATCGCTGTTGAGGCAAAAGGAATCTTTATTTCGAGTGAGTTTCATTTTCAGATCAATGGCATTCACCATAAGTTTCTCCTGGAAAAAAAATTAAGAGTGTAAACGTCCTAGTAAATCAACATTTCTGCTACCTTGTGAATGTGTTCCTCCCTTTATAATCTCTGTGTTAGTCCAATCTAGAGCATAATCCTCCAAATGCCCTGATGCGACCTGAGTGTCCAAAGGGTGATTGCTGAATTTCAGAATGCTTTCTATGGACTCTATATAGGTGTACATGTTGTCACTCTGCATAATCAGGTGGTCACCCAGAGTGAGGTCAACCTGATTAAAAAGGGTGGTCACAGGATAGGCAATTGTGGCTATCTTAGCAGCGTCTGTGATAGCTGTCCCGTCGGCTTTTGATATTTTACAGATAAGGTAAAACAGAGTGTCATTCAAATCCAGCTACATTTCCATTGAGCCCAATATGTAAAACTCTATGGGCCCTAGAGGGGTGCAACTTTCATGAAAAAACTGTTTTCCAGGCTCATCTGTGTTGGTGATACAGCAAACAGGTCTAGTTTAGATTTGACACATTCCCCCGAGGCACAATGGATGAAGGCCATCTTTAAGAAAATATTGATGTTGGGGCTGTTTTTATTTCTCTTATTCAGTCTGCCCTTCGCAGTGCGTTTTCTCTTCTTAATGGCTCTCATTGTTGATCTTTATTTTTTACTCTGCTTCGGAAGCCCCCATCTGTGCAATGCTCTCCTTTTTGTTTTTGCTGGAGTTTTTCTGACAATAACAAGGCCTGGACCCTCCTGCTTTGGTTTGTTGAAACAATTTGCAATGAAGGTTGTTGCACTAAATACCACATCCTTAGGGATATTTGTAGCTGTGGTTTTCACATGCATCCTAGCTAATATGAACCCTTTTCATAGGAAGGGCATAGGTCTCTGAAAGAGATTTCTGAAAATATGTCCTAAACCCGCTCCATTCAAATCAGGCGCACCTTGGAAGTAAGGCTGATCGCCATAACTGGCTTGCCTGCAGTAATAATCCCTATAAACAAACAGCTCCCCATAGTTTTTTATGAATACCAGGTTTTAGTAGTTGTTCTTTCTCCTTGGGTGCATGTGTAGTTTCACTGGCACCTTCCCGTATTTAAATGAGCCCAGTTCCCCCTGATCGGCCCTTATCTGTATTTTTGTTGTCAAAATGGCACTTAGAAATGGGGATACAATCAGGCTTAATGTATGGTTTATTAACAATGCTGTTATTTTCACCTTTCACTTGGGCTGTTCTCATTAGGGGGCCATATGAGTCACTAACCCTTCTATATTCTACTATATCACTGTAGACCATGAGGCTGTAAAATCCACCATCAATATCAGCACATGTTCTGTCCAAAGCTTTATTACTTTTTACATGTTGAACGGTTCCCAACACCCAAAAAAGTGTCCCAGTACATGTGAACTCTGTGGTCAGATCAGTCGATCATAGAAATACTTTCCTCTGAGCCTTAGCCATAAACAGCTGTATATCAGAATAGTGTTCAATGTTTGCGACAGCCTTGTTGATAGCATCTAGCAACATTTGTATACTGCCGTAAAAACTGGGAGGAATATCCGCGGCTAACAGTTCAATAGGGCCTTCACGCTTGATGGTCAACTTTGCCTGTCTTCTAATCAGTGTCCCACATATGGGGGTATTGAATCTCCATCAGACCAACGTCCCACAACCCTTGTAAATCAATGGGCCCCATTACAACATAGGCGGCTGTGGAATGAACGGTGCCGGTAAAGGACCGGCACCGTTCACTCCGGGCCGCCACATTACGAGGTCTGCAGCGGGTCCCGCTCTGGACGCCTGGCCAGACCAGACGTGCAGAGCGGGACCCGCTAGCAGACCAGGATGCTAACAACGGGCACGTCATTAACAGGCCCATTGTTAGCATCCTCCCAATTTCCATTGAGCCCTATGGGGGCTCAAATGGGAATGGGGATGTACCGGGTCCCGAGAATGGGAATTACCAGGCCTGCTAATGTCGGCATGGCCCGGTAATTCCCTATTTCTGGAACCCGGACCTGGTACCCAGTTTGGGGGTAGCCATGCCGCTAAAAACTGCAAAACTCCAAATTCCTAATGAGGCCCAATGGGTTTAGCCATTTTAACAGAATAAATCGATATTTCATTGTTAGGATATGTATCTAAAGAAGCGTTACTGGGTACGGTAATAGCAAATCTGGTGCTTTCCATCTTCTCACGGAGCACTTATGCTTTTTAGATCCTAGAGAGATACAGCGCTGACCCAACTGTTACATTTCTCAGGCCATCTAACCGATTTCACCAGGTTTTGTTTATTACACCCCATACCTTTACTTTGTATAATTTTATCGACCCTATAAAGACTTTGGGGATCATTTGTAACCTTGTGTAGCTCCTCTGGGTGGAAATTACCACTTACAACTTTCCCATCGTAATCAACCAGTTAGTAGATGTATATCTCCTCTTTTACAGAGAATTCAGTCACTATAAAAATGTAATTGGTAAATGATTGGTGATACCTCTTTGTAAAGACACCTTTTAACTTGGAGACTCTGACGTTGTCCCTTAGACGCAAGGGTGTTTTCTTGACCTTCTCCGATAACCTTCGAGCATACAAGTTACAGACTTTGGACTCATTTTAGTATACCAGTGATAGCTGTCGTTATACACATCTATAAAAGGCTGTAATATGTCCACATTACGATGTGTATTGTTAGCTGTGAAAAATATCCAGAATTTAGATTTCAAGGTTCAATTAAAGCGCTCAACAATAGCCACCTTAACCTTATTGTGCATTATAAAATGAGGCACGCTGTGTTGCTTAAGTAGCTTTTGGAGGGGCCTATTTTAAAACTCATTTCCAGCAGTATAGTTTGTAATTTTGCAGGCAACCGTCCCTTACTGAAGGCATGCTTGAAAGAGGCTGTCATTCTTGAACCAGTCTTATCCCTCAAAACCTCGACAAAAGCGTATTTTGATAAAATATCTATAACAGTCAACATGTCATGTGCACCGTCGTTCTGCTTTTCAAAAGGACTCATATCCACTAAATCTGCTTGCCATTGTCTGTCAAAGTTAGATCCCATGGTCATTCTTCTTTTAAAGTGTTTTCTAGCATTTGTATGCCGGGTATATGCCTCTTGACCAGATAGCCATTCCTTGACAGCTCCACATGTGGCAGGCTGTTTGTCAAGTTGTAGTTTTCTATAAAGTGCATCAACACCACCATAACTACCAACTCCACTTTTATGATAATAGCTTTTATGCATTCTTAAATGAGAGTTGCTATACAGTGAAGCACTCAAAAAAATAAACAGTGGCGTGGCTGCGGAAATACATTTTATTGTTAATACGGATATTGTACATGTAGGGTCTCACACAGCATTACCAACTGTGATATTTTTTCTTCAGCATTATAAATGATGCTATACAGACCAGCCCCTTTCCCCCCGCATATAACTCTACATGCATAGGAGACTTGAAGCATTTAAAAGTTCATACAACTCAGGGTCCTGTAAGAAGTATCCTTTAATGCTGAAGTAGCGTTCATACTGTTGATCCATAAGCTGTTGCAATACCGCTCTAGGGTGTAGTTATAAAAAGCACATATCGTACTCATCCAAATGCCAGTATTCAGCCAATACCGGCAGCCAGGTGTTGGTACATATGTTACCTATACACATTGCTCTTTTACAAGGACAATTGTGTGGGGGTGTAGGTACCCATAGCTATGTCAAGGTATTTGGGGCGATTTCAGATATTCTCTATTTCAGTATAGTCTACAACAGTTTTTCCACACATAGCCATCCTGGCTTCAGTTTACATTCCAAATGTATTGATTGACCTTCAAAATGTCTATCCTATAAACAAATGTACAAATCTGAGGAGCAAGTTAAATGTATTTTTTCTCTTTAAAACAGCTTCCGACATATTGGGCGCTCCTTATGGGTCTTCATAAAATATACAGGTCCGAAAAATCTTTTTGCATTAATTGGGCTACCCGGTTTCTGAAAACCACTGGGCCGGCCACCCATAAAGATCTCATTTTGTCCTTTGGATTGCGACAATAGTGTATTTACAGAAATGTTTTTGATAAAACATTCTCCAAACGATCATGTACACGCATGCCCATGCCTTTATAGACCCTTTAAGCATCTGCAAAACTATATATGGAGTCAACATAAAACATATCCATCGTAATGCTCTAGGGTGGTAATGCAGTTGTAGGCATTCATGAGCATCCTGTTGCGGGTCATCACATTTATAACCATAACACCAATTACAGCATGGAGGATAGCTCAGCAGCAACGTGCTCGCCTTGGAAGCAAGACAGCATGGAGCAACACACGTCCGCGCTTACAAACCTCTGGGTATTAAGCACGTTATAAATAACCAATCATATCAATAGTAATAATCATGCTTCAAGCATGTTTTCACTACACAAGCAGCAAAAGACTGAACAGTTAAGGACTCCAATAGGGTCATAGTTTCCTCTTCTTCTTCATCAGAACTTTCAAAGCATTGTAGGCAGACACACACTTATTACTACTTTGGGCTGCTGGACTTTCTATCATTTATTAACAGTACATGCAGTCAAAATTGACGGTATTGAATGAAGACCGCTGACTCTCGACACCGTCAACTTTATCTGCTGTTTTCAGCAATGCAAAAAAGAAAGAAGTTTAACTATTGCATATGTGCTTTTAACAAGTGTTCACACAGACAGATCCACACACACACACATTTATTTAGATACCAGATTGTACAGGTCAGGACCATCCGCTTCCATCTCCATAGCATTAGCGGTATCCATAAACACCTTGTTTTCATCAGTACATGCTTCTAGTTCTGGGACCATGTCAACCTTTGGAAGCAGCTCATCCAGAATGCCAAGGTCCTCATACAAGGGCGCTTTACGAGTCTTCATAGAGTCATCCATATCAATGTAGGCTGCATCTATGTAGTCAGCATCGGTTATAACGGCATCTACATCATCACAGCATTCAGCAGCAGCTTTTATAGGGGAACCAGATGGTGTCATATCACCTAGCTTCATCATAAAAAGGCATGTACACAGATCATCCTCACACTCCATAGCACTAGCATGAGGGTATTGCGATTCCTCATCAGTTACAGGGGTTATTGTTGTTGGACCTTTCATGCTGTAGTAGTTTTCAATTGTGTTCAAGTCATCCCCCCCTGAGTTATTCTTAGAGTAGTAGCTGTAGCGCTTCATGATTCAGGGTTTTGATGGTGTTGTGCAAGCAGGCTTCCTAAGTTTTCAGGAGCAATGTATTCTTCTCTCCAGTGCTCCTTCTGTACATATATATATATACCCATTACTCCACCCACCTAGGGGTGGCACTGCGCCTACATCATCTCCACAGCTCCCTGGCACACCATGACAAATTTCAGGGTCAAACGTGCACTACCTACTTCACACCACTCCCAAACGTCACAGGTTAATGCCTGCATTATCTCCACAGCACCCTTGCGCACTCTAAACCCTGTGACACACTTCTGGTTCTTGGGGGAATACCTGCGGGGGTCAATAACAACATGTACATCATTTCCACATTATATTGTCAAAACATAAACTGGTTCAAGGGGTACACAAACAGGGCTTTTCACAGATTACTACCTGGTCATAATGGTTATGCCACTTATCCACAACCTACAGGGTGGGACTTCTGGGTAGCGCAAATGATGCAACATCTGGGATAGGACTTACGGTAGGGAAAAACTTCTGGGAGCCACCCATGATGTCAAATCCATGGGTGGTCCTTCTGGTATGGCGGAACTTCTGGGTGACTGATATGATGTTACATCAGGGATAGGACTTCCCGCAGGGTGGGACTCCCGGGTGACACACATGATGTCACATTCGTGGGTGGGACTTCCAGTAGGGTGGGACTGACTGGTGACCACCACTTTTGGGGTGGTACTTCAGGTAGGGCTGGACTTCCAGATAAAGTGGGTGTGTCCACCTGTCAAATTTAACTTGATGGCAAAAGCTATTATCTCCCTCTACTTATGCATCCTGCTGCTGAGAGGTGTTGTGGCTTTCCTTCACATGCAATCCCTATTTAAGCCCCTGATGCCAGTGCTGATGTTGTTGGGGCTTGACCTCATCCTCAGTGACTATTGTCATTGTGTGAGGCTTGTCTGGAGGTCATATATCTGCCTGTGATTTCCATTTTTGGCTTTGGTGCATATGGTATTGCATTCGCACTGCCCTGTGGCCAAAACCAAGAAGAGAAAGGAAGGGATGGGTAAAGAAAGGAAAGGATTTTTTTTTTTAATTAATTTATTAATACAGTGCTGGGATGAAGCCTATAGGCATGGAAGAGTTAGGACCAAAACAGACAGAAACAACACAATAAAAGATTAGATACCCGAGTGGCAGACAGATGCTCATTTAAAGAGAATGCTCTTCAACCTATGCTTGAAAGCTGGAAGAGAGGAGCATGATATAAGGTATGGAGGTAGAGAATTCCACAGACGAGAGCTGCTATGGGGAAGCTTCCTACTAAGACCAGAGACAGTTTGGTTTTTGGATTTGCATTAGGCATGAGTTTTTGGAACTCACAGCATGCCTAATGGGAAGCCAGGAGAACCGATCAGAGAGGTAAGCTGGACTTTTCCCTTAAAGGCAAGAGTGAGTGATACATAATGTCCACAATGTGATCTGCTTACCAATAGGTAGCCAGTGTAGGGATTTCCTTGCAATCATAACATGGTCACTTTTCCAGAGTCCCTTGACCACTCAAACTGCATTGTCTTGCACCACTTGTAGACATTTTATTTCACCTTTCCTTATACCCTGGAGTATGATGCAACAGCAATCCAAATGAGCTCCTATAATGGCACGGGCTAGAGTGGCATAGTTGGATGTGTCAAGAAAAGTTCTACTATGAGTCAAACCCTTCATATAGTAGGATGTCCTTGCCACAAGGCTACTGATGTGATCTTTCATAGTACGTTATTGGTCCTGGACCACTCCATGAGTCTTAACCTTTCGAAGTATCACCAGTGAGAATTCTGCAATTTGGAAATGACGATAGGCATCATCCAATTTTTGCAGTTTGGGTGCAGTGCCCACAACCATAATCTCAGTCTTCACATCATTAAGTGCCAGCCCATTACACATCATCCATGAGTGTATGTAATCATAGGTGGTATTGATGGTCAGGGTGTCTTGGGTATGGTTACCTGTCAGTGGAATAAGGCACTGTGTGTCGTTTGCACAGTTGGCATGTATTAGGCCTTTAAAGTCCAACAGCTCAAGGAGAGGTAGAGTGAAGAGATTTAAAAGAGTTGGAGACATGCAGGACCCCTGTGGCACCCCGCATGAGAGCACATAGCCCTCTGCCATAGCTTCTTAATGAAAGACTCTGGCGGTACAGTTTGTCACGAAAGAATGAACTCAGGATGACGCTTCACATGAGAATGAGGCAGAGTCCTGTAGTCTTGTTACCAAAGCTGCAGTTAGATCCAGAAGCATCAGAATTGAGATGTCCCTTTTATCACAGTATTGCATCATATTGGTTTTCCAGTCTGAAAGAGTGGACTCCGTACTTTGGGCGCTGCTGAAGCCTGACTGTTTAGGACCTAAAATATTAGGTCTTAGGCCAATGGTCACCAATTGGACTGGGTTATATCCAATAACATTGAGACAACTAATTTTGTCACTACCCCCTGCATCTGGACAGATCATTACAAAGTAGTTTTTAACCTACTTACCCCCCAAAAACCTGCCAACGATGCAAAGAAAATGTTCTCAAGAAACTTTAAAAATATTGAAAGTGCAGACTTACAATCCTGCGTCAATAGTATTCTTACTGACATTACGGAAATGGACTCCTGTGACACCATCATTAGCAAATATGACGAACAGATGCTTAGGTTGATCAACCAGAAAGCTCCTATTCTTGAAAAAACCGTCAGGCCTAATTCCAACCATCAAAAATGGTTTACACCGGAACTAACTAGCCTTAAAAAAGAAAATAAACTCAGGGAAGTACAATGGCAAAAAAATCCAACAGATGACAATAAGACCAGTTGGAAAGCACTAGAAAAAGCCTATAAAAACAACATCAACAAGGCCAAAAGGAATTACTTCAATAGCCAAATTGAAGCATCCGCGAACTCTGCCAGTAAACTCTTCGACATCCTTAAATCCATTGATAAACCTCAGGCTTTGGCCCCCAATGTCACCCCCTCCCAATCTGAATGTGAAAACACTCAGATAGGTTTTGTCAATAAAATTACTAAAGCTAGAGAGTTAATTGTCTCTGCTCTTGAGACTAAATCCCATCCCAAACCCTCAGTCGAATCGACGACTATTAAGGGAATAGAGAAATTTTAATTTCAACAAATCTATGTTGAAGCCATGATGAAAACATTGACATCTATGAAACCATCATCTTGCGCAGAAAACAAACTCCCTCCTAAGATCATTCTTGAACACCCGAACATCTATGCCCTACTTTTCACTAGAATTATAAACTCTTCTTTTCGTGACAAATCGGTTCCGGAAAACATAAAAAAAGTCACCATCACCCCGCTTGTAAAAAAAACTAATTTAGATAAACAGGACCCGAACAACTTGAGGCCAATCACAAATTTCAACTTCACACTTAAAGTCATGGGGCCTCATTACGACCCAGGCGGATTTCGCGGTGCTAAATGCACCGCGAAGCATGGCGGAAAGCCGCCGATAGCGCCATGGGGGTTGGCGGATTTACCGCCCCATTCCGACCTCGGCGGAGCGGTAAATCCCCAATCCCCATTCTGCCCTTCCCCATTCCCATTTTTGCCCCATAGGGTATAATGGGAGTGGGGAAGGAGTTAATTACGCCACCGTAAAATACGGTGGCGTAATTAACAACGAGGTCCCGTAGCGCCATGGTTTTCTCCGGCTGGTAAAACCAGGCGGAGAAAACCTCCATGGCGCTACGGGAACTCGTAGTATGGCGGAGAGGTACGCCATGCACTACGCTGGCGTAATACCCTCTCCGCCAGGGTCCTAATGAGGCCCATGGACAAGATAGCTACAGCACAATTCCAGGAATATGTGCAAAAGCACGAGATCCTACATCCACAACAATCTGGGTTTAGAGCTGTACATAGTACAGAGACAGCAATGCTAGATTTACAAACAAAAATGCTGGAAATCATGGACAAGGGCAAAACCGGCTTCCTAGTACTTCTAGATCTTAGTGCTGCGTTTGACTTGCTAGACCATCAACTACTACAACAAGCTCTCGCTGAAATTGCAAATTGCTCCAAGGAAGCAATAAGCTGGCTTACCTCCTTCCTTGAGAAAAGAATCTCTCGTGTCCACTGGGGAGATACATTTTCTTCTGAACATAACATCTTCTATGGGGTTCCACAAGGAGCTAGCCTATCACCCCTGCTCTTTAACTTATACATATGATTCCTGTGTGAGTTATTAGAACAACTCCAGGTGTTTTTCACCAACTACGCTAACGATACTCAGCTGGTCATGGAACTGAGTGGGGACTACGCAAAAGACAGTGTGACATTGAACACCCTCTACAAGAACATTGAAGAGTGGATGAACAACAATTGGATGTGCCTTAACAGCAATAAGACCGAGTTAATGGTCTTCGGATCCACACAGGCGGGCACCAAACTCTCGTTAGACTACCAGGCATTCCAAATCAATGAATCCTGTATAGAAGTAGTGGGTAAGGTCAAAACTCTCGGCATGACCCTGGAAGCATCCCTTAACGCAGATGCTCAAGCTATGTATGTTAGTAAAAACTCTAACTACTACATTAGACTTCTTAAAGCAATCAGACCCCTACTTAGTGAAAAGAATTGCGCCACTATTGCTAGAACCACCATTGTATTGCGCTTAGATTATGGAAACGCACTCCTTGCAGGTGCCAGCAAGCAAAATGTGCACAAATTCCAATTGATTCAAAATCATGCGATAAGAGTAATTAAACAAAAATCAAGAAAAGACCGTATTAGTGAAGCTAGACGTGACCTTCACTGGCTGAAAATGGAGAATCGCGTACAATTCAAGTCATTATGCTTAACCCATAAGTGTCTATATGACAAATCACCTGCCTATTTAAAGGCTAAACTGACACCCTACAATCCCACCAGGACTTTTATATCAGAAGCTAAAGGCCTGATAACTACATTGAAACATAAAAAAGAACATGGATTAGGGAGAGCCTTTCCAAATCGTGCGGCAGCTAGTTGGAACAAACTGCTGACCAGTCTCAGGCTGGAAACAAACCTCTACTCCTTTCGCAAAAAACTTAAAGCCCTGCTCTTTAAATAAACCCCCAATGTAATTGACTTGTCCTGTCACTTGTCTGTCATTTCTCGTCTGTCCGTGTCTCTTTATACGCGCCCCGATGCTTGCGAGCAGTCGGCGCAATACAAATAAACAAATAATAATAATAATAAAATATTAAATTATATAGGGCTAGAACCTCTTGAATTTGGCAGTTGGCAATTTTGTCAAGTATCTTTAGGAGAAATGGTGAGTTTGTAATAGGGCAATAGTTGGCTGGAAGGTTAGGCTCCAACAAAGGTTTGTTCAAGAATGTAGAAATACATGCCTGTTTTATATCAGAGGGAACGTAGTTCTCTTGTAAAGAGGCATTTACAAATTTGGTGATGATAGGAGTAAGAAATGTGGCACATGATTTAACATTGATGGCCGGGCAGAAATCACCTCTACAGTTAGTAGGTTTCATTTACTCAAGAGTATGCAACTTGCTGCTTCCTTCACCTCTCTAAATTTAAACTGTGGTATGAAGGTGATACAACTGCCCCTTTTGGCTGTGAGAGGAGGATGATATTAAACCCCTAATTTTGCCGAGATTTAACCTTAGATTTTTTCAATTTTTTGTACCATCGCATTCTGAATGGAGGTTCATCAATTTACATCTTTGGCCACCATGGAAACAATAGGGCGAGGGTCTTCCAGTTCTCTCAAGATTTTAAATAGTTCCCGCGAATCACATGTTGCCACCTTGATTCTTTTGGCATACAAAGATTTTTTTGGTAGACAGATAGCGACTTTGTATTACTAAGCAGCAGTCCCATAGCTTGTTTTGTCCTCCAATGATAAGGACTTTTTCCAACCCCGAACTGCTTTGTTTTTCTGATGTTTAAGTTTCAAACGTTCCTTGGAGAACCCCACATTCGAAGTTTGTGATCTCGTCAACCTAGATTTCTGTGGAGCTAAATCGTTTACGGCTGAGGACATTTTGTCATGGTATATTGCACCCAGCTCAGTGACTGAGTTGTAGTTTCTCAGTTTGTCCAAAGTGAGGGTAAAGAATGGCAACATAGAGGCTGGGGTAAGGTTCCGCAGATTGCGGCATGTTACTTTTGAGAGCAGACATCTAGGTTTTCTTAGGAATCCTGTCCAGAGGAGCTGAAATTGAATAAAGGAGTGACCTGACCAGGGACATGGAGTTATTTCCACATTCTCTACCAAGGTCTTATGAGAGACTACCCAGTCCAAAATCCTGCCCACCCGTGTGGGTTGCTTGTGTAACATGCTGAGTAAAGCTAAGTCCCTCCAGAGTGGATTGAGTAGATTTAGCAAGAGTGTCCGTAGGGTCATCTAAACCTAAGTTTAGGTCTCCCAAAATAATCATTTTGGAATTGGATTTAAGTGTAGAAGAAATACAGTCGCATGCATTTGTTAAAAAGTCAGACATAGCATTCGGAGGCTAGTAAATCACAAGAATATTAAAGGTGGTATTATGATCAATGGACAGCATAACTTGTATGACTGCACAATCGGGTATGCTGACCTCATTAGGAAAGGAAAAGAAAGGAAAGGAAATTAAAGAAAAGGGAAGGGTTCTTAAGAAGAAAAGTATTTAGTTGGCATGGCAACTGCAAATACTTGAATGTAGTGTATGCAGCACCAATTGTTACTTTGTTTATTTTCTGTCATGAATATCAAAGTGCGGTTGCTTTATGCAATGTGAGCCAACCAGGAGTTAGAATTTAGGGTGTGTATGCCGCTCTCCATGCATTCTTCTGCCAGCATGTCTGGGCGTGCGCAAGAACTCAACCTTTCTCTCTGAAACTTCCTTGCTGACTGTCTGCTGACCACAGCACCCTGACTCCCTGGACCCCATTAACAGCTCTTGCCGTCCCGGATATGGTGAAGGTAGAGTGGTGCTGGGACTGTTCTATGGAAAAATCTGCTTTGTTTCATTAATGACAGAATCCTTTTTTGTGTCCAGCTTCTACCCTAGACCCTCAAGTGCCCACGCTATTCCAATGACGGAGGAAGGAGATGGCGATACCTGAAAAAGACACAGAGAGGGGTCAGGCTAGTAACTCTACTGTCCATGAAAGAGATGCCACATTGAGTAAGCCTGGAATGTGACATTGTCACCCTTCGGAAAAAAGGGGCAGGCAGGAGAACCCCATCAGCACCATCCAGAAAGGAAAGCCACAGCTAAAGCGGAGAGCTAAAGTGGTTCCTTCCATGTCAAAGAAATGAAACTGTTGAGCACTCGCCACATCTCCTTCAATTTCCATAGATCGTACAGGATCTTTCTTTACTCTGTCTTCCACTTGCCACAATGACAGTGATTCCACTCATTGTTGGTAGTGACTCTTGCTCCCCTCATGTGCGGTTGTGCTGATCTTTTCCAGATATGCCTACACATTCACGTCCTTTGAGAACTTATATTTTCCGTCCCATGTACATAGCCTATTTTTCTTGATCATTCCCCTGTTACAAATGTCAGACAGTTTTGTTTCGCATTCAGAAAAGGTAATCACTCCAGTCTACCCACCACCACCAATTGCCCATATTGTGCTTTGACAGTACGTGTGCAGTGTTTAGGGTTCGTGGGTCTGTCTGCAGCATTTTGAGTGCACCTGCAGAAGGTCTGTTCACAGTGATTGAGGGTTATGTGGGTGGAGCACTGAGGCAGAGCCTCACCCTAGCTCACGGATGTCTACCATCAGCCACCTACCCACCAAAGGTCATCCATGCCTACCCCACCAACATATCCTAGCCAACCCCTGCTTACCACCACCCATCCATTCCAGCTCCTGTGCCAGCCTCTGCCCACCCATCCAGCCCACACCCAGTAGGTCATTTCTGACTATGCCCAGCTTCCCACCCACCCTAGCCCATCCCTGCCAATACCCACATACCCTCTCAATCTCACCGTGGCCTACCAATCTCACTCACCCATGGTATCTCACCCCTGTTTACCCCCACAAATCCACCCAAGCTTACATATGCCTATACCCACACACCCTAGCTCAGCCCTACCTCCCATTCGTTCCTTTCACTAACGTCTCCCATCTACCTCAGCTTACACCTATCTACTAATATTCATCCCCGGTAATCAAGCTCACTTCGCATTCCACCACCCACTCACCCTAGCTCACCCCTGCCAACTTCACCCAAAGACGCAAGCTGCCATCTCCCTACTGTCATCATACACCCACTAGCTTAACCCTGGCTCCCAGACCAAAACACCATGCCCCACCACTGCCTAAAGCTAACCTCCCACCCTAGTTTACCCTTTCCTACCAGGCTCACTCCTGCCTGCCACCACCAGACCCTGTCTACAAGCTCTACCTGCCTTCCACCACTCACCCACCGTAGTACAGCCCTCCATACTTACACCCACCCTATCTGGCACTTGCCTACTGTCACCCATCCACGCTAGCTCACCCCTTCCTACCACACTCACATGGTCTATCTCACCATTCCCCATCATATCACCCCTACCTACCCACATATACCTACCCAAGTTCTTCCCTGCCTATCATTACTCACTGTTGCTTTCTGTCACTTACCCACCAAGTTCACTCATGCCTACCACCACCCACCTAAGCTTACACGTGCCTAACAAAATCCACCCAACCTTGCCCAAACCACATATCACTAACCACCCAATCTAATCCTACCTAATGACAGCCACCCAAGTGCATTTTGGCTGGAAGAACCCAGTTGCTACCACTGCATGATGAATGTGATTCGTTGTACTATCTAATGTTCTGTGTCTGCAGACTGTAATCTCCAGACATTTCTGAAAATACTGGGCATGTAAGGCCCACGCATTTACGTCATTCCTGATTATTAATACACATTAAAAAACTGCAAATGGCGAAAATATTGGCTTGCCAATGCTGGTTTTCATTTGTATCTGCTGCCTAAAGTAACAACTGTGAGGCTGGTGCTTGGGGTTTTGTCCAGCTCTAGAGGGTCTATCCTCATGTAGTGAAGTGTGGAGTGTGTAATCCCACTTATGTACTAATTGTTTTCAGAAGCATTTGGGGCACCTATGGGCGACTTTAGGTCGTAACTGGTGTTTGTCGGGTCCTAGCCTGAGATGTGAGGGCATGTTCCCTTTCATTATCCAAGTAGTAAACACCAAAAGTCCTCCACTGAGCACCATCTGAAATCCTCATATTGACACACTGCCCCTTGTCCACACTTGTAATGGCCTTCTTACTAAGGAATTGCACTGTCAATTCTATGACAAGACTGGAGGCGAGCATTATGCTTCGACTTCTTTATTTACTACCCTTCAGCAGTTTCAACAAACTATATCAATCAACAACAAAGAAATGTGCATATGACTTTTACTTTAAAACTACAAATCCCAAAGTCTCTGTAGTCCTTCTCCCTCCAGCTCAGCTATGACCACATCCAGTTCCTGAGCTCCTCCTCTTCTTTTACTGCTCTTCAAGCAGATAAGTGACTTTCTTTTTACCTCCCAAATAATGTGTGTTTAGGTAGCATTGGCGCAGGATTTAAATAAGTTGGAGATTAGAATGCCTCTACAGCAAGTTTACACAACTTTTTAAGTGCTTATTGAGAGTGTTTGCAAGCGCATGAGGCGTAGTAAGAATAGGAAAAGAGTGCTTAGGCAGGACTCCGGTCCGGATAAGGAGCGGCAGCGGCCACATTCGCGAGACGAGATTTCGCGAGCGAATTAGCTGGTTCGTCAAGCAGCGGGAGCTCCGGCGGCCGCCTGAGCCCCGTGCCGTATTCCCGGCACGTCAGGGGTGCGCCACTGGGCTGCGGATCTCCCTCGACCCCCTGACCCCCAGCGGGAGAGCGGACTCGCTTCGGGAAGCCCCCTCCCTTGTGGAGGCGGGGCCGGCAGCTGGGCACAGCAAGCCCTCGCAGAGGGACGTCGTGGAAGACTCTGGCCCCCACCTTTGTGGGGGCGGAGTTTACGGGATGCCCGCACCGCATCGCATTCACTACGCGATGCGGCCCGAGGCAGAACGTTGAGAGAGCTCGTACGGACCATACGGAGCTCCGTTAGTTTATAATTTACTATTCTCCCCTCGCGCGCTCGAAAGCGCTTGCCGAGCAAGGGTCAGCACAGCCTCAGAAGAAAGAGGCAGCAAGCGGGAGCATCTCGTAGCTCATATAAAAATAAATAAATAAATAAATAATAAAGAAGAGTGCCAGCGGGCACCCACTCACGAGGCTACTGCCTCCCAGTGAGCTAACAAATTACAAGCCACCACAGGCACAGTATATTAAGAGAGTCCGGTGCAGCCACAAGAGAACAAGAAAAAAAAAAATAACAAATTTAAGAAATACAGATACAAGACGTGGAAAGAGATTTATCTCTGAGGAGCATCGACTAGGAAGCGGGCAGCAAAAGACACCTGTATTCAGGTTATAAGGCACGCAGCACCCCTTATCATGGCGGAATTCGAATGGAGTGAGCAGGAGCAGTCCCTAGACTTGGCTGCAAGTTTCAAGGAGGTGCTGGGGAATTCCCTAGTAGATGCTGTGGCCAAAGGAGTGAGACCCTTACTGGAAAGGCTAGAGACTCTAGAAGCAATACTTCATCAGCCTAAATAAAGCACCAAGAAGACTCGCAGCTTGCCCATTGAACCCTCTGCAGCAGGGTCTACGGGGAGTATTCAGGCCCACAAGAGAAAAGCCTCTGCAGACCCCCAGGGCCCCACGGATGGGGCGGATGATAAGGCACCGGAAGTGGCAGACGCCTTCGCGAAGCTTAAGAAATCATATTTGCAGCATCAGGCCGTGCCGGACCTCATGACCCCCTCTCCTGGGGAAGAAAATGAAGGAGATGATGACCCAGGCTCGGAAGAAGAGCCAGAGGAAGGGGACTTGACCCTTCAAGAGCCAGAGGAGCCAGTCGAGGAAGAATGGGCGAAGCCCAGCGGGGAAAAGAAAGCCTGCAAAGAGAAGCACCTCGAAGAGGAGCAGGACGATATGTTCGACCCAGACACCATTAGGAATCCGAGGTCTTCCGACTGGCAGCCCTCTCCAAGAGTGGCTCAATATATGACATCAAGGCTGAGGAAAGCTTTGGATAAGGAGGTGCGACAGCGTCTCTGAGCAGAATGCCCCCGACCAGTCTTGCCGGGGAAGGTGGCGGAAGCCCCCGAATTGGGCCCGAAAATGCTCACCTTTGTCTCAAAGACCAATAAGGACCCCCATAAAGGGATAGATAGATTATGGAAGAGTTACCAGGAGAAGGTTTTGGACTTAGCCGGTCCTCTCGCTAAGATCATGGACTGGGCAGAAAGGGCGAGGGACACAGGCGAAGAAGTGGACCCAGAGGCCCTAGCTGGATGGGCGCAAAGGGAGGTTTGCCTCCTAGGGAACGCGAATTGCGCTATAGCCTTCGCGAGAAGAAGGGGGTTGCTTCTGAAGATAGACTCGAATCTCAGTGACCTAGCTTCCTACGAGGCCGGAGAGGCAGCCTATGGCCTTTTGTTTGGTGAGACTTTCGGGAAGGAAATGGGCCGCTTTGTAGGCACGTGCACTTCGCTGGAGAAAGCGCAAGCATCCATACGAAAGATCTTCCCTTAGAGAGTTTTTGCCGGGACCGGTCGTTACAGGGGTCGCTCGACCGGTCGCCAACAAGGAGGTAGAAGATCACCGAATCACAGAGCCCAGTACCGGGAGAACAGGCAACAAGACACTTTCTTCCCAGCCAGAGGCCGCAATATCAGAGGGCAATGAGGAAGAGGCTTCGGACGAGGCCGGGGGTTTACACCAGGTAAGAACAATAACCTACCCTCCAGTGGGAGGGAGGACAAGGATGTTCTGGGGAAGCTAGCGCGTGCTTTCCAGCGATGCCTGGATTTTGCAAACCGTCAGAGGTCTGCAGCTAGAGTTCATTCAGGAGCCAGTGCAGACAAGAGTACCCCAGCGTCCGCGCCTAGCGAGAGTGGAGCAAGCGGCCCTCAACACAGAATTAGAGCATTTAGTGAAGAAAAGAGCCATAGAAAGATGCCCCGGGGCCCCGAGTTTCCTCAGCAACATGTTTCTCGTTCACAGGAAGAAGAAAGTACGCCCAGTAATACATTTAAAAGAATTGAACGGATGGATAGTTTACCATCATTTCAAGATGGAAGGGATCCATCAGCTTAGAGACTCCCTGAGAGAGGGAGACTGGCTGACCAGATTAGATCTAAAGGACGCCTACCTTACAGTGCCAGTACAGAAGCATTTCAGGAGATTCCTGGCTTTTTGCTGGAAAGGACAGTTTTGGCAGTTCAGGACAATGCCATTCGGGCTTGCGTCAGCACCTTGGGCGTTCACGAAATTAATGAAACCAGTAGCCGCAGCCATCCGAGAGAAAGGGATTCGGCTTATTTTATATTTGGACGATCTGTTGCTTCTTGCAGAAGATCGAGGAGCACTGGAGTATCAGACGGAGTGGGTACTAGACCTGTTGCAGTCACTGGGGTTTCTAGTAAACACAGAGAAGTCAGATGCACAGCCAGCGCAGAGGTTGGATTTCCTCGGCTTCGTCCTGAATACAAGGAAAGCCACCCTGGATCTTCCAGCAAGAAAGATACGAGATATCAAGAGAGAGATCAGAGCATGCTTGGGGAAGAATGTGATCTCTCTCAGAGTTCTGGCGAGGATTGTGGGCCTCCTAGCAGCCTCCATACAAGCCATTGTTTCAGGTCCCTTACACTATCGAGCATTGCAAAGATTGAAGATCAGACACCTACAACAAGGGTTGAGATATCATCAATCGATACTGCTAGATCAGGAGTCTATCTTGGAACTGGAATGGTGGTTGCAGAATATGGACCCCTGGAATGGGCGTGCCATATTCTGGGACCGGCCGGACCTTGTGATAGAGTCAGACGCCAGTAGTCTAGGATGGGGAGCTCGATGCAGAGATTTGCAAACCGGAGGGAAATGGAGCGCAGAGGAGCTGAACCTGCACATAAACTGCCTAGAGATTCTAGCAGGCTCCTTCGCGACAAAGACATTCACGAGAGACAAGGTGAAGTCTTGCGTCCTGCTAAAGATGGACAACATTTCGGCAGTACGTTACATAAACCACCTAGGAGGGACGAAGTCCAGGATGCTAGCCGAGCTAGCGAAGGACTTCTGGCATTACTGCCTGAAGACAGGCAGGGACATCAGTGACAGCGGAGTACTTACCCGGGGCACTGAATGTAATAGCAGATTCGAACTCCGGATACCTCACGGACTCCAGCGATTGGCGGCTGGATCCAGCAGTGTTTCAGATCTTGGATCAGAAGTGGGGTCCACTACACACAGATCTGTTTGCGTCTCGCCTCAACGCTCAGATACCCAGCTACTTCAGCTGGAGGCTAGACCCAGACGCAAAAGGTACGGACGCATTACTGCAGGATTGGGCAGGCGGCACGCATTACGCATTCCTTCTGTTCATGATGCTGAACAGAGTGCTGGCGAAGTGTCGGAGTGAGAGAGTGGAGCTGGTGCTGGTAGCACCATTGTGGAAAGCTCAGGTCTGGTTCCCGACGCTGATAGAACGCTTGATAGATCTGCCGAGAGTCCTCCCGGAAGGGGAGCAATTGCTCACGGACCCAACTGGGCAGTGTCATTCTCTGAGAGTCAGAGGGACACTCCCGCTCATTGCGTGCAGGATATCAGGAGACGATGGGAGCTGCCGGGCATTTTGATGCAGGCAGCAGAACTTATTGCCGAATCCTGGGCTCCATCAACTAGGAGGAGCTACGACACGGCTTGGGCCAGGTGGACGAATTGGTGTAGAGGGAGAGGTTTTCATCCCATTTCTGCGCCTGTAGTAGCCATACTAAATTTTCTAGCGCAGCTGCTGCAAGATGGGAAAGCATTCTGCACTATAGGAGTGTACAGATCAGCGATTTCTGCAGGTCACGTACCGATTGAAGGAGTGCCAGCAGGTGAACACCCAGCAGTGTGTAGGCTCATTAGAGGAGCTAAGTTTAAAGCGCCACCCGTGCCCAGGTATACAGTATTATGGGACGTGACGAGAGTATTGAGATTATTAGAAAGCTGGCCGGTTAATAGATATTTGTCTCTCAAGCAGCTATCGGGCAAACTAGCAATGCTGCTATGTCTCATATCCTGTAAGAGAGTATCAGATGTTAAAGCATTAGAGATTAATAGAAGGACATTTGGACCAGAATGGGTGACCTTCGTGGTGGTACAGAGGACTAAATCGAGCACATCCACTGTGCACTATGCCTATTTTCCAAATAATACCAAATGGTGCGTAGCTAGTTGCATAAAGGAATACGAGTCCAGGACAGCAGAGAATAGAGCAATGAGTACAAATCAGATGCTAATAGCACGCAGGAAGCCTTTTCAGGCGGCAAAGACAGGTACCATAGCGAGATGGGTCAGAGAAGTAATGCTAGCAGCAGGTATTGATTTGAAGCAGTATGATGCGCATTCAATGAGGGGGGCCATGGCGTACAAAGCATATAGGACAGGGGTTCCTTTGCAAGATATTATGGCAGCAGCAGACTGGGTGAATGATCGTACCTTCAGGGAATTTTATTTTAAACCAACTGAGAGTATTGCGAGAGCAGTGTTGGGGCAGTTTTGAACAAGCATAATGCTCGCCTCCAGTCTTGTCATAGAATAAAGATTACTCCTGCTAACTGCGCAGGGAGTATTAATTCTATTAAAGACTAGGAGGCGAGCATTAGTTCCCACCCACGACTGTTTGATAATCATATGCTATGTAATTGTGTAAGGATATGATGATAAACTAGATTCCACCCTGATATTATGTTTATGTTTTCCCTAGGGGAAGAGCAGAAGAACAATTGAGGGAATGGACTAGAAAGGAAGGCGAGAGTTTAGCCATTGTGCAGTTACTATGTTGGAGTTTAAGAAATCCTTGCTCGGTTGGCAGGACAAGAAAGTTTTGGTTACAGGACATTCAGAGCACGTAAAAGAGAGGAGGAGCTCAGGAACAGGATGTGGTCATAGCTTAGCTGGAGGGAGAAGGACTACAGAGACTTTGGGATTTGTAGTTTTAAAGTAAAAGTCATATGGACATTTCTTTGTTGTTGATTGATATAGTTTGTTGAAACTGCTGAAGGGTAGTAAATAAAGAAGTAGAAGCATAATGCTCGCCTCCTAGTCTTTAATAGAATTAATACTCCCTGCGCAGTTAGCACGGGTAATCTTTATTGGTCATCAAATCCTGCGAGTATTTTCTGATATGAAAATCAATAGAATTAGAAATGTGGTATTGTGAGAAAAAACATGAAGTGGTGCTTTTCTAAAGCTGGTAAACATTGACCTAGAAAAAGGCCTGGAATATCTGGGGGGTGCAGCTGATTGATTTGTCACCTGTCAGATTGTCTTTAGTAATTAAAACAGAACTACTTTTTCCTCATAGCGAATAAGGAAAGGGAGCTAGCTTATCACTGATGCAGACCCAGAGATTTAACAGGGGTTAATATGATTGTCAATCTTCAACCAATGCAAAGGGTTTCGATACGCCACGTGGTCTCCAGACACTCATTTCCTCATAAACATTGCCGATCAGAATACAGCAATTACAGACTTAGCCCACATCTTGATTGAGAATGGCTGGTGTCTGCACTGCACGGGACATGCTCCAAATCATTGGCTTTGCAGCAGCAAGAGTGGTCACAAAACAGTATCCGGTCAAACTATCAACGGTAAACCATCGAATACCAAAGCATCGAATTATAATCAACGAAATGCCATTCCATCGAATGACCATTTCGTTGTATATAATTCGATTTTGGTATCAAAATGTAAGTATTACATTTTTTTAGGTAATACATTTTTTAGGGTTAGGGTTAAGGGTTAGGCTGGGGGCTAGGGTTAGATTAGGGTTAGGGTTAGGGGTTAGTGTTGGGGCTAGGGTTAGATTAAGGGTTTGGGTTAGGGTTGGGGGGGCTAGTGGGGTGGGCCCAATATACAGAAAAAACTTTAAATTGGTACAAGGAGCTGGCCAGTGCTGACATTTCAGCACTGGACAGCGCCATGTAACATTGTAAAGTTTAAAAAAAGCATGGAAATGCCACTTTTTACATGTAAAAGTGCATTTCAATTGAAACCAGTCCACGTATATTGTCGATGGACTGGTTTCGATGGAATTGCACTTTTACATGTAAAATATAGGTTGGGGGTGCTTTTGCATTTAATGGTTTGTATTCAATGCTTTTGTTTGGCGATCCTATTTTTTCGACGTGATCACTATAAACCTCACAAAACATGTGTAGTAGTCCTTTTGCCATTCACAATGTATTCCTTCCGAGCTGCAAGTTAAAACGCAATACACAAAATCATTATTTGCATTACTATAGAGGTTTTACACGTGCAAAGTCTGAGGGTCATTTGAAGTTTGGTGGTATCCCTTTGGTATTACCAGTGGGATACCACCAAATGGATTTACCATTATGGGCACTTGGTCTGCCGGAATTACCGGCAGATTCTGAGTGCCAGTGAGGCAAGTAATTCCCCATTCAATGGAGTCTCATAGGACTACATGGTGGGGACTGCCAGAATTACCGGTGCCGGTAATTCTGGGATTTTTTGGCCGGTGCGGGCAAGATTTACCTCCAGCTGTTTGCTGGAGGTAAATCAGTGCCCCCACTGACAAACTTGTGTTTTGCTGGTGCAGTAAAAGAGCCTTTGCGGTATTACCACCACATTTACTGGCACTTTTACTGCACCGCCAAAACTGTAATGAGGCCCAAATGTTATCAGCAAAGGCCTTGAGTTAAGAAAACCCTATCTTTTAGACACCTTTCAATTTCTTATTTTCTAACCTCCTTTCTGAGATGCATCCCTTTCATCTACGCTCCCCTTACGAGTTTTCACAGTGGTCTCATTATTATTATTGATTATTGATAAAGTGCTGTACTCAGCACCATGGCGATCAATGCAAAACACCATTAAATGGCATAGCAGGATACTTGTCAGTTAGGTCATCAGTCATTTTGATGGCAGTGTATGATAGAAAAGCAGTAAACAATGTCTCCTTCAGGGCTCGCCAGGACAAATGTGAACCGGTTTGACCAGGTCGACATTTTCTAGTTTTTTCCCAGGCTCAAAAAAGAGAGTGTTTCGACTGAGCTTGGCTACAAGTCTGTATAAAGGCAGGCAAGTTTGAACACTCGGTGGCTGGTGTTTGAAGGGGCATGAGTTATACTTTTGAGTGAAGGGAATTTGGGTAGATGATTAGTAAAGGTGACAGAGTAGAATGGGACCTAGGTAAAGTTAGGAATTATGAAAGAATATTGTGGGGGGGGGGTTAGAGAGCACAAGTTTGTGGGTGGAAGTGGGGTGCACCAAAGCAGTTGGAGCCAAGCTATGCCAGCCATAACTCTATTCTGTATTCGGAGGAGAATGCCACAGCAGTGGGAACACAATGTGCATTGTATAGGCAGGAAACACTGTTGGGCTCACAAGTGTTTTGTAGGCGAGGAAGAAGGCCAATGCAGTGAGAACCGCAAATGTATTTTCTAGGCAGATGGGAACACTAAAGCAGTCTTAGGCACAAGTACATTTTGTAGACAGGCAAAAAGCAAATGCAGTGTTAGGCACACATGTTTTTTAGACGGCGTGAGCTCCAAAGCAGTGTAACCTCTTGTGAATTTTGAGAGGATGCCAAACCACTGTTAGGCACAATTGTGTTTTGTGAGCAAGTAGAGTACCAAGGCAATTTTAGGCACCTGTGTTGTGAAGGCCGAGGAGAAGGGCAAACCATTCAAAGCCCCCATTGCATTTTTAAGCCGAGGAGAATAAGTTTGTTAAGTGGGGAGAACATCAAAGGAGTGTTATGCCCACACCAGTTTTGTAGGTGGAGCGAGTGCCAAAGCAGGGATAGGGACGATGGCTTTGTAGGAGGAGAAGAAGGCCAAAGTGAGAACACAATGTGTGTTGTGTAGATGTAGGATAATAGAAAAGCATTGTTAGGCACAGATTTGAATTGTCGGCTGGAGAATGCCAAAAACGTGGTCATCACACACGCGTGTTTTGTAGATGGAGGGGTAGGCAAAGGCAGTGAAAATTCCACACGCATTTTGTAGACTGAGGAGGACACCAAAGCAGTGTTAAGCAAATGTGTGTTTTGGAAGAAAGGAAAGAGGTCAAAGCAATGAAAACCCCACATATGGTTTGTAGGTGAGGGAAATCGCATAATCAGTGTTTGTTAGGCAATCATGTGTTTTATAGATGGAGGACAAGGACAAAGCAGGGTTGGGCAGGCTGCTTCTTTTAGGGCAAAGGTGAATAACATTAGTATGTCTGAATCAGCCGTAGCACCCAAATGTGGCAGTATATGTTGTAGGGACATTAGGAATGCATCTCTTTGGTGTTCACACCTGCTATGGCAGCAGCCGTTTGATTTGAAGAATCCCAGATAGTATGTGGTTCATGCGCCAGCCACTCTGACCAATCAGTAGAGGATGAGCTCTCCCTCTGAACATAAATTTGCCTTAAGTGAGTTCAGTGTATTGGGAAGAAATGCAGCTATGAATGCAAAGCCACTGCACAAGCATCAGGCAACAGAGGATGGTGTTCAGGAGGAGGTGAAGTAAGTTAAGCACCTGCCAATATGAGGGACAAGAGAGAGAAGAGATAACATTACCTCAGCAACGAAGGAAGCAATTCGGCTCGGGAGGATAGCTCAGGGGCAACGTGATCGTCTTGGAAGCAAGACGATGCAGAGCAACACAGGTTTGATCCCCAGCCCACGCTTAGAAACCTCTGGATATTAAGAGCTTATAAATAACCCATTACAACTACAGATGACGAACAAGAGGTCATTCTTGAAAATACCCCTCCCCTGAATTCCTTTGAATCCGATCACAGTGAGCAACACAACAAAGATTGTGGTCCGCACCTCATTCTTTCCGTTATGAGGCTACCAAAGATAGCAAGAGAGGCACAGAGACAGAGCAAGAAGGTGCAGGCGTTGGAGAACCAATACAATTGTCAAGAGAAAACCCTGTGTTCGGGGAGCAAGCTTTAGACACGCCGTGTACATTTGTTTCCAAAAAAGGTTCTTAAAAAACATATGCTTACAGCCTTCAAGTTAGTTACATCAACAGTATCAACACCTCTGTCACCTACACCTACAGAAAATCCACTGTAAAGAATACTGAGTAGACCCTAAGACGTGGAAAACGTTAGGGTCTGTTTTAGCCCTAAACGGCATGTGGAGTTATTTGACATCAGAAAAGCAGCAAACACATCTTGCCCCCTGCCATATATCTAAATATAAAGCATCTTAAGAGAGAGGCCAGAATCACATTTGGGCTCCTCTTCCATGTGGGCCTACTTACTCCTTTATGGATTACCCCTCTGATACCGAGGTTGTTGAGCATGTAAACAAATATTACAAAAGACACGAAAAGCTTTCTCTCTTCACTTGACAACCTGATGTTATAATAGCTATAGATTGATTGTACTACTTCTGTGTTGAAAAACGTGACTTTAGATGGCTCCTTAGCCTCCTGAATTCTGTGAAATTCTGAGTTGGAACTATTTCATGCGAACGTAAGAAAAAACAACTCACAACTATGCCATGGCAGCTGTGGGAATAGTGCTGGGCCTTTGTGATTCTAAGTCCACCTGACAATGGGCGTGCAGGTCTGTATCAAAGACACAGATTTCAAGGCTACCTTGTCACCAGAACTGTTTACAAACCATCAACCCCCAACTTGTCTTTGAAAACCAATAAAACGGTTTTCCCAAACTTCATATGCAAGTTACCCAACATGGACTTCCATTCCCACAAACCGAAAAAATACTGACACAAGGAGATTGAACAATACAGATCATCCAAGCCCATGAGCACAAGCTATGCTCTAGTTGTTATGAGAGCTTATGTACAGCAGGGAAATGTAAACAGCTGAAGCAGCTGACCAAGCAGAGCTGCTGGCAGGAGAAGACTGCATCGCTCAGGAGTGACTGAGACACTGAGGCAGTTGAATGACATCCATGGAGCCAACTGGTTTATGGAGGAAGAGAAGGGAAGCAGACCGTGAAGAGGACCACACTGCAAGGACACCGGAAGCCGGGAGAAGACATCTAGTCATTTGCAATTGTACGGAGGTCGCATTCACCTCACCGGAGCTTGGGAAGATGCCAGAGAACCCTGCAGAAGCCACGAAGAGCAGAGAGATCGAGAGGCCGAAGCGGTGAGAAAAACGTTGCATGCTTGCTGGAAGTTAGCTATGAGAGAGGCAATTTACACCAAGAAGAACCAGTGAGTCCACAGAAGGCAAGAGGGGACACCAGGGTATATTTGCAGACATGTCAAACACTGTTAATGAGCAAAACCGCAGCTGAACAAATACATGCAAATGAACATTGTTGTAAAAGGGATAAAGCAAACAGAATAAGAGTCTTGCAATCATATAAGTGAATGCATTACATAAGTGAAAGGAACTATGACATAATAACATACCAGGCAGCTATAAATCCAGGGAACACGCATGTAAGAGAGGAATTATGCGCAAGCCCCCCATAAGGAAGCCTTGGTTGAAAACAGTATCAGGCAATTCCAAATCTCTTTGAAAGTCCTGGCAGAAGAAACAAGACAGTTGCAAATCTTTTTTCAGGAAAGACCTGGTAGAAGAAAATACCACGCAGCTGTAAATGGGTTCAAAGAATCCCTGGCAGAATGCAATTCCAGGCAATTGTAAATGTGCACAAAGAAGTCCTGGCAGAAGAGGATACCAGGCATTTGCAAGTGTGTTTTGGAACAAGCCCTGGCAGTAGTGTATACTTGGAAGTTACATGTTTGCTTAAGGAAAGCCCTAGCAGGACAGTATACCAGGCAAATACAAGTTGTAAGTAAGAGTGTTCAAAGGAGAAAGTCCCTGGCAGGAGAGTGTAGCAGGTGGATGTTAATTGTGAACATATGTTTCTATGAGGAAGCACCGATAGGAAGGCATATCTGGCATCAAGATGAAACAAGCGCAAAACAAAGATTGACTCAAGAAATCCTGAACAGAGCACATCAGGAAAAGGCAGAGGAAATGTATGAAGGAGAAAAGAAATCTAGCAGGAGAGTACACCAGGTATCCTAACACGGCAAAGTTACAAGATTCAAGTTGTTTTGTGTGCCAGCCGCATTGATACTCAAGAGACTGATAATCCTGAAAGGAAACCAGAGTGAAGGCAAATCCAGGGGAAGGGAATCGCCCTCAGGAGCAAGGAACTCTGCCCTTTGGAACTTTTTGTGTTGGGGTTATGCCTTTTCTTTGTGAACATGTATACATCACCCAAGGCTAAAGACATTTTTCCTTTCCATTTTAGAATTACTTTGTTGGTTCTATGTCACTTTTCTGCTTTTTGAATTACCGCACATAAAAAAGACTAATTTAATTAGGCAGATTTTGTGCGGCCCTCAAAAAGTGCAAAAAGCACATGGCAGAGTTTTTTTTTAAAGATTTGGGGTGTTCCACCCACCAAAACCTCCTTTCCACCTTGCCTCCTTGCTTACCCACCACATACACACAAACACATTTGTTTCCCCTCTACCCTTCCCCTTCTTAAACACACACTTTCTCGCACGCAGACACGCACACAGGCACTCACTGACACTCCCGCGGCTCCTGCTCTGGTTCTTGTCGTGCCTGTCAGCACATGTGTGCACTCGAGTGCGTCGGAGGGGCTGACAGTTCAATTTAACAAGACCACTCTGTGCGGTCACAGAGCAGTCTTTCTAAATCAATCTTTTTTGGAATGGGTTTTTAAAAACGATTGTTTTACTTAATACCACTTTGTTAGAATGTGAGGGTCAGAACAGAAATTAGGACACGGAGACGTTTTATTTTGTACACTCTGGCCACTGACAGATCCTTAGTTTTGGTTTTAGGTAGGGAAACTCCTCTAGTGCAGGGACAGAGAGGCATTTTCCCAACCCCTTTTATTTTAATACATTTCTTTGACCAAAACTATGAAATCCTTGTGTGCGAGTTTCATTACTGACTCCTCACACTGCCCTGAGGATAGGCAGAGCAATGCATATCTCTTCTTTTCCCATGCCCTCCATCTTGTGGTAACCCACTTCACAAGCAGTACCTTTCAATTGCTAAGATCGTAAGTGGGGTCCCGAGGATCTGCAGGCACTTGGATTGCTCCTACAGTGCCTGAAATATGTTACAGAAGCTGCAGTCGCATCAGCATATCCCTTTCAATTAGCTGAGCACATCAATGCCTACTTGATGGAATTCAACCCTCCATATGATGGAGCGCCTGTGAGAACAGTGCCCTGAAGTGACTGAGTACTACAACTGTTAGTGCCAGCAATTAGTTTTGCCTACCTAACACCTACACTGTGTGAGGTGAGTGTTTATGCTGGTGTATTTGTTGGAATCTGAACTATCCAATAGTTTAAAAACGCATTATTTGTCTGGCATTTCAGAATCAGGACAACTGGCCATGAACCTGATCTTGACCTTTCTACAGGATTAACACATGTTTGCGTCTGGCTGGCAGCAGTTAGGAAGCACACACATTTGCCGCCAAAAACGAAGTTGACAGGCATACATGTAGAGCAAATCAATACTTTTACTGGAGGTTAAGCAATTAAAAAGCAAACTGTACCCTGTATTGCAAAATGTCATTAATTGATTGATATTTGTTCTGGGAATTTGCTATCGGGTTTGTGGGGGACAGAGGCAGAATCATAGACAGCTCCTTACACACTTCTTAAGTAGGGATACCGCCTGTGGGCATACTTCTTTTACTAGGCTGGTAAAAAGCTACAGCTCCCAGAATATTGTTTTGCACAATGGAAATTTAACAGGTCCTGTCTTCTAGGTGAACCCTCCTAAACGCTTGCTGATTTACTAGAAGTCTGGAGATTTTGCTCCTCCTCTTTGAAGACATCACTGCTAAAGCAAGCTTGGGCATTCTCTTGATTGGTAGATGCCAGGGGACATTTCTACATTTTGATCTCAAAGTATCTCTTTAAGGGCTTGCATGTTTTGGTTTTCTCGTGGTAACTCTTTCAGATTTCGTGTCATACACTGATGTTGGAATACCAAATTTGTAATGGCACGTTTGTGAAAAGGATAGCGCTGGCAATACTACAGGGCAGCACTTCTGAGCCAGTATTGTAATGTAATGTCATCTATGTAGCACCTTTCACCATTGGTATGGTCTCAATGCACTGTAGGTTGAACGCCCTTGGGGAGCAGCAGTCGAGGTGTGGAAGAGAGGTTTAAAATGCATGTGTGCATTTTAGGCAATTACGAAGGAAAGTAGGGGTGAGCAAGAAGCTGGTAACTGACCAGGTCGAGCTGGGATGTGGATGGGTGCTGACAGATAGTTTGATGGCACTCGAGAGCAGGAGAGAGACTACGTGTGCAGCTAGACTGAATTCTGTAATTTTGGGGGATAGCTGCATTCTTCTGGCACAGGTGTTGTGCAGTGTGTCTCAGTGTAGCGTATCTGGTGCTGGAATGCTGAGGGCTAGTTTGGAGGGCAGGAGAGAGGGACACTATGTGACTCATTTTTCTGGCAGAGGTTTGTGCAGTGTGTCTCGGTGTAGTGTATGTGGTGGGGAGTGCTGAGAGGTAGTCTGGAGAGCAGATGAGACACTATGTGTGCAGCTAGACCAAACCTTTATCGTGGGGATAGCTGCATTCTTTTGGCAGAGGTGTTGGCAGTCTGTCTTAGTGTAGTGTATGTGGTGGGTGAGTAATGAGAGGTAGTCTGGTGACCAGGAAGACACTTAGGGCCCGATTCTCATCTTGGCGCAGTGAGCGTGCTAAATAACACGACTCACTGCGCCGTTTCTTGACGCCCAGGCACCACTGCTATTCTCATGTGGGCCTGGGCATCTTCGCAAAGCACGACAGTGCTTTCGCTGTAATCTGCCTGTTTCTTATGGAAACAGGCGGATTGCAGAATCTCGGCAGCATTTTCATTAAATAACGAGGGAATCGTTATTTAACGAAAATGCTGCAGAGAACACAGTTCCTATACACCAAAGTGAGCAGCTTCAACATTGCAGGATGTTGAAGCTGCTTACTGTGGTGTATAGGAAAGTGTTCATATACACCCGTGTAGTGTATATGAACACTTTCATTTAAAGCAAGCAGCTTCAACGTTGCATCCTGCAACGTTGAGCTGCTTGCTTTGGTGTAAATGAAAGTGTTCATATACACTCGTGCGGTGTATATGAACACTTTCATTTACACCAAAGCTAGCTGCATGCTTTGGTGTACATGAAAGTGTCCATATACAACACAGGTGTATGGACACTTCCATTTACACCAAACAAGGCTTCTTGTGGCACTCCTCCAGTTTAACGGCACCAAAAGGGTACCGTAAATGTGCGCTAGTTTAGCGCACATATTAAACTGGAGGAGTGCCACAAGAATAGGCTTCCAAAAAGCCAGTTTATGAATGTGGCGGTTGCAAGGTTGGTTTCCAACCCATCCTAGAAACCGCCACATGTATTTCGAAAGTGGCGCATTCCTTCCGACTTTGGAACAATGCGCCACCTTCAGAATTGGTCTTAAGTACCGAAAAGGTTGTTAAGCCTTTTAACGTCCTTTTCTGTACTTAACACCTACATGAGAATCAGGCCCCTAGACACTTTGGGCCTCATTCCAAGTATGGCGGTCCGGAAATAAGAGTGCCAGTAGCAACGTCCCGGCACCTTTTCGGGACCGCCGTACTGTGAGAATGCTGGTAGGGGCACAGATCCCCCAGAAAGCGTGCCCTGCCGGGAAATCAGGCCCCTACCGGCATGTCTATCACTGAAGCATTGGCAAGAGTTTGGCGCAGGAGTTTGTTGGATTGACTGTGTGGCAGCTTGCTTTCTCCGTGATCCTGTTCAGGACTTTATTCGCTACTGTTGCCTTAAGGCTTCAAGACCCAACCCACCCGCGAGAAGTCAAAAACACTCCTTGGCGCGAAGCGCCGGTGCAAGAGTTCAGCACAGGAGTTTGTTGGAGTTTGGCAGAGGGGTGTGGAGTGCATCCCGATGGTGTCAACTGTCGACCCACGGACGCGGCACCAAGCCAAAAAGGTCTTTCCAACTGATGTCTCCATTGATGAATGGACACTGGCAGAAACCACTCCAGACCCGCCCACTGCATGACATGGGCGGGAACGGTTGGCGATGAAAAACAAAACCACCCTGGATAATCGCACACAGGTGTATGTGCTGGTGTGTCAAGAGATTGATACTCTAGAAACAAGGGATGCATCGGGGACCCTTGTGAATGAGATAGATTGGGAGAAGATACAAGAAGCTTCCCACACCCAGCTCCTCCCTCCTCTAAACTGGAAACAGCTTGACCTAATGTAAACAACGTAGGGTCTTTCGAGTCAGACTCTGAGCCTGAGTCCGATATGAATACCATTCCGCAATCGGAAATGGACACTCAGGACGAAACGGAGCCTTGCCCTGCCAGTCCCCTTTCCTTACTTAACAACACCCCCCTCTTCACTCGTATTCACCGTCTGAGAAGTAAGAGTATGTTCCGACGGAACTACGTGAGACCAGTCGGGTGGACACAGAAACAGAGGCTTACTGTGTTTCAAACCCTTCCGTTCATGAAAGGAAAAAGACGTAAGAGGTTGCAGTCTCCATACCGATACCAAGTTTAAGGAACAGAGCTGCATGGACCAAATCCTTATGGCAGTAAAATTTCCCATCTGTCCATAGTGCGATTAAGAGTTCAAACTCTGCCCTTCCTCCTGAAGCTGGAGGCGCTGCATGGCTGTCACTGGACATAACGGAAATTGAATCCTTGGTGTCAAACCATGAGAAGAGGAATGCAGTATTTGGACTTACACTCCCAACCATGTCGAAATAAGTGAACTGACTTGACATCCACTCCGCTGCATCACGTGTCCAGTACAACACTGGAAAAGTTGACAGGAATGATAGAACGAAAGATCAACCAGCAAACTATTGCTGTACGTTCCGGCCACAGCATATCACCAAAAATCAAAGATACCACACAAGTCACATAGAATTAGAAAAATACATCAAAGAGGGAGAGGTCGGAGGGGCGTGATTGCACCATGAACTCGATGAATGATAGAGTGCAGACTAAGCCTGTAACTTCCCAGTGCCAATGCCAACAAATGACACAGGAACCTTATCCATCAATTCCCACCAAAATGATGTACTTACAAAATTCCCTTATGGCGGCTTGCACAATTTCACTAGCACCCTTTCTCAAACTGTATGAATCATATAGCGAGGCAATGAAGGATCAAGCAACATTGCCCGCGATGATTCACACAAAGCAAATCCATTTGGAAGCTTTTGTGACTAAAATTCAAACGAGATTGCACTTGGAAACCGAATGTTCTGCAGAATGGCAAGCTCAGCTATTTGAAGTAGCAAGGAGCGGCCACAACGACAAGGCCAGCATTACCACAGCTATGATGGAAATGATAAAAATATTCCACCGAGAGACTAGACAAGCAGAGGAGTCCCTCAAGTGGCATTCCAACATGAAATCGAAAGAAGAGAGGCAAACAAGATGACTGACAAGCTAAACATAGGGAAGAAATCTATTCTTAAAACTCATGACTTGGAAGCGTCTAATACGCTTAGTCGGAAAAAAGGCAATGTCAACAATACTCCAGCAATCAACCTTGTGAAACAACTTCCATCAGTGATTCCAGACACGACTACCCTGAAATTGAATATAGACACTCAGGAAAGAATAGACCAAACACTGCCTCACAATCACACACAGCAAAACAAAGAGACTAGGTGAATACTCCCAACCTCAGACTTGGACAAATATCCAAAAAACACCGCAGCAAAAAGATGAGAACAAACATAATTTTGCCATTTTTGAAAACCTCTCTAAGAAAGATGCCCCCAGGGCCTGCTGTGACTAAAAAGATCCATCAACAAAAACTCAAAAATCAACCACAAGGGCAAAAGCCAACACCAAAGGGTTGTAAGCGTTCTTGAGAAATTTAAAACTACCTGGCCCTACCATAGAACGCACACAAAAAACTGCAAAGTAAAAAGCAGAAGAAACAAGTCCTCTTGATTTTTGGGGACACCAGGATGGTACTAACTGTCTTTGGTCGAAAGATGAACTGGAACAAAGAGACATTCTGTGAATCTCTCAGTTTAAATAGCTGACGAAGAAGAGGGTGAAAAGATACCACAAATATTGGAGACTGATATATTGTGTGAAGATATATCGGATAATGAACTGCAAGTCTCAGTCAGAGCCTCTTGCTTAACTAGAGACATCTCATATCTCATGAAATATTAGCAGCCTCACAGGGATCCCCCTTCCAAACACTTGCTCAAAAAGTTACCTTTGTGATGAAAACCAAAGAACAACAACAAGAAGCTAAACTACAAATCGATCAAAATGAAGAAGCACAACTACTACCTATCTTTGAAGATCTGCATCCAAAAACGAATGACAATAACATTGTAATCGAAAGAATGCTGGAGGGGGACAATGGTTTAATTCTCAATAGAACAAATGTGCTTAGACTGCTACATGTGCTACACAAACTGCAGTTTATTAAGACCCATGATATTAAAATAGTCGAATTTGTAAGAGAATCATGAACTGACTCGGTAGCACTGCATCTTGACTCAAGAAGAATTCATATGACCATATTAGATCAGAAGTTGCTTTTTTGCCACTTGGATTTGACCTAATCGATGCTGCCCTGAAACATAAGACCAACCAAGGAGAGTAACATAATAGAGGACGCGGAAACCGGAGAGACTCTGTAATAAAAGCACCAACGATCAAGCAAAACAGAGACATAAACATACCGGAGGAAAAAGAATGTAATTTTTATCACATGAAAATAAAGTTTGACTCCCTCGATGGAAGGCAGCCCAGAGAAATTAAGACTGCAAGGAGCCCATTAGAAAGGAAAAGAAACGCCATATTCTCCGTCAACCAGCCTATGGTATAACAAAGAATCCATAACTTCTATGCCCAGTTGAGAACCTTCCTTGGAAACTCTGTTCATGGAACAAGCAAGGGTTTGCTCTTCTATTCAAAGAAAGAAACCAAGATTTACAAAAATTCAATATAATCTGTTTACAGGAGACATGGATCAGCAACCAACCTATTTGTGACGGATATACAACATATATTAATTCAGCTATCACAAGAAAGATGGGACACCCTTCCTCCGGGCTATTCACTCTAGTAAAATCTGCAGTCAATTTGACAGTCATTGAGATGCTAAACCCTTACCCATTCATGCAGGTGACCATAATCGAGACCTGTTGCAGTACCTTAAAAAATGAGGCTCCAATTAACAATGCAATAAATCAGAAGATGCTAGGGATCTGTAATCTATACTGGAACCTGGCAGCTATAAATGACAACACCTTCATTGATGCCCTTCTTTCAAGCATCAATGATATACAGAGGTGATACAAAACATTAGATGTTATTTGCCGTGGAGATTTGAATAGCCACCTTTTTAACAACACTGGAACTGAAATTTCTCTTAGAAAACTGGAAGTGAAAGCTCACTTACGGCTGAAAGAATTAACAGGAAAAGACATCCTGCTAGCAAAAGGACAGCTGAGAGAGACATTCCTCCGGCACCAACATGGAACAAAGGGCAGTAGCAAACGTACCTAGACTATATATTTACCTCTTAGGCTCTCCTTCCCACCCTTGACACTATGAAGATCATCCCCACTACAAATAGCGATCACCATAAGTTAACTCAGACACGGAAAGAACAACAAGAAAGCGAATCGGGTTATAGTCTTCCAAGGCGAGAACTGAATAATGGGAAAAATAGGCTTTGTATCACGCAAGAGCAAACACAAGGTCTAGAACGGCAGACTCCAAACCTTCGAATAAACTGAGCAAACATGATCATGTCTACAGCAAAGAAATCGCTGACAGAATGAAGCAACTGCGAGCTCAACTGAAGATCCTGTTTCCCTTCAAATGGAAGAATGCTGGAGGCTCACAAAAATATACAAACAAAGCTATCGAAACTGGCTCCGTAACACACGATCAATAAGCTGCCAAAAGGATGCTGGACATATGCTGGGTGCCCTAGCACCCGAGACCTTTGGGGGCTTCTTAATGGAAACTTGCAACAACTAGACCTCCTAATCTCAGATGTACTGGAAGAGGCATGGGTGACCTATTTTACCCAACTCTTTGCTAAGACCTCCGCGTCAAACGACTTCAAACAACTTCAATCATTTAAGCCCTTTGGCGTAAAGCACTATATAAACTTAATAAATACAAATACAAATAAATACAAAGAATTGAGATATAGAATGGGAACGTAACGAGATTCTAACACATCACACACCTTAATTCCTCTCGCGACCCTGGGTCTGATGGGCTGACCAATGCAACTCTAAAAACAAACCCGGAAGCTTGGATAGATCTTTGTAATCTGATCTTCAAACTAATAAAGGAAACTCAAACAAATTCCAAGCACATGCAAAACGCCATTTAATTCAAATTTTTAAAAAAGGAGATACAACAATGGCATGAAATTACTGGCTGATAGCATTGTTGGACCCCTTAGGCAAATTGTTTGCCTCTATGCTTCTACATCGACTGACTGAATGATCTATACTCACTATGAGAAGAGACCCAAGACAAATGGGGTTTATTAATGGCAGGGGCACCAACATCAACCTGACGGTCCGGAATCTCCTCCAATTGGAGGCAACAAGAACAAAATGGCAAACCTTTGCAGTATTCGTACACTTACAACTCGCATTTGACAGTGTAAACTGTCAAAACCTATGGAAGAAACTAGACTCATGGAACTGCCAAGCGGACTTCCTGGTGGGGATTCAGGCACTGTACTCTAATACCACCATACGTTTAAGGCTATCTGCAAAAGGGGCAACCACAAAGGAAGTAACATAGAATGGGTTGAAGCAGGGCTGCCCGCTAGCAGCCACGCTTTTCAATTCATATATTTCAGACCTTGCGGTCTCTCAGGACACAATAACAGCAAATCCACCCATTCTAAACGGTATCCCTGTCCAAATTGACCGAATACAATTGACCGAATGACCTAATTGATCGAATTTTAATGGTCCTAATTGACCTTTTGCACAATTGACCTTTTATTTTTTTTATATATATATAGTGGGTTGTTTCGTATTATAAATAATACAAGAGGTTTAGGTGAGGGGTGCGGGGGGTTTCCCCCCGCATATATGTACTAATTTACCTTTAAAATTCGGTCAATTGTGCAAAAGGTCAATTGTCATTCGGACAATTGTAACTCAGTCAATTCGTATAAAACCGGCAGTCCCTGTGCCTGGTATTGTTATGCAGACAACCTCATTATACTCACCAAAAACGCCAGTGGGCCTTCAAAGGCAAATCAAGGTTCTATCGAAATATGTCAAAGCTAATGGCCTAATCATCAATATAAGGAAATCCCAAACAATGTCCCTCGCCTATCAACGAGGAAAAAGGAAGAATGATGTTGCCATCTACCTGAATGCAAGTAAACTCGAACATGTTAAAACCATCATGTATGGCTAAACCCGAGTTTCTGCGAACAGGAATAGGAGAAACATCTGAGAACCAAAATTGAATCACTGGTTCGTCAACGTCTGTTCATACAAAAACAATATGGGAAGTTCTCCTTATGGCCCCTTATTATTTTATACCGCCAAAAGGTTGTTCCTGCACTTACATATGGTGGGGAAGCAAGACTGATCTGTCATGACAGAACTGGGACTTTCTTGAAGGCATCTTTTGGAGAAAACCCCTGTCCCTCCCAAAGGCATATCCAGTGCAACGGATACGTTTTGAATTAGCCCTCCAACCCATGCAGTTAATCATATTAAGAAAATCACAAGACTTCTTCAGGAAAACCATAGTGGAAGACAACTTGCCACCAATTGACATATTAAGAACAAGAACAAAGACCTCTCATGACAAAGTGCTTATCAGATGGAAAGTGGCCTGCGTACAATTGATCGACAAACTAGAATGCACATTGGAAACGCTGCAACAGCGGCCATTGACAGTGAAAACAAAAATACAGCGTAATGACTGGATGGAGACCATAGATAAGAAAAGTCACTACAAACTGGCGATAAACTGTATCCAGCAGTGTAGAGCTCTGAATTAGCTGCTGCCATATCTGAAGCTTTTTCCATGTCAACAGACCCAAGACTTATTCCTCCAAATGCATCTAAATTTATTACCGACTACAGAAGTTCGGGTATAAGCCAAGCAAATCCTGGACACTTCCAGCGCATGCTGCTTCTGTCAGAACTCTTTCCAACCGGAATCTCTCCACCATCTAATCATGGAATGTGAAGCCCTCATCAAGGAAAGATGAAAAAACAGTGCCATGTTATCACCAGAAGCTACCTCTTTATCTCCTGAGGATCATTGGACCACCTTGATGATGGGAGTTCATAAAAGCCTTATAGTCAGAGTTGCTCAATTTTGGAGAGAATTGATTGGAAAGACTTGCTCACAGCACAGGCAAGATTTTGCCTAATATTAGTCTCCAAACCTCCACTCGGATGGACTATGCCACCATGGAGTGTGGCATCTCTATCTACATCTACTTTGAGTCATACGCCTCCCTCGCTCTTATAACAGGTCTTCTCTTTTTTTTTCTTTAAATTCATTTCTTCTCTTTCTTTTTTATGTGCCCCATGCTTTTGGACAACTTGTTATGTATAGAAAGGAATTTAGAGGATTTATGAAAAAGTTTGTAAAAAACAAAATAATTTAATAACAACAACAAAAAAAAGAAGAAACATCGGCACTGTTAGCAACAGTGCTTCCGTGTTCCCATTCCTATGGAGTCCTATGGTGATTTACTGTTTCGCTGCCACTTGTGATATCCCGGTGACACCAGGATATCAGGCGGCGGAATCAGTGTTACAGGCTAGCACTGGCGGGTTACTGCCAACCTCGTAATGATGCCCATTTATGTGTGCAGCTAGACCGAATTTTTATTGTGGGGATAGCTGCATTCTTCTGCCAGAGGTGTTGTGCAGTGTGGCTTCGTAAAGTGTATGTAGTGGGTGAGTGTTGGCCGGTGGTCAGGAGAGTATGCGAGACCCGGAGGGACATTATGTGTGCAGCTGGACCACATTTTGTTTTGGGGGATAGCTGCAGTCTTATGATAGTGGTGTTGTGCAAAATGTGTCTTAAAGTGAGTAGTGTAAGTGGGGGAGGGTGCAGAGGGGTGAACTGCAGGACATGCAAGAGTGTGAGAGCAGGGAAGACATTACGTGTGCAGCTAGACCGAATTTTATTTGGAAGAATAGCCACAGTACTTTAATAAGGTGGCAGATGTTGCCGTCCTTACTAGGTGAACAACCAGCTTTCATATGCGATAGCATCGCACTACCAGCCCACGATTCCCTAAATAGCATGGTCCAAAGATTTGCGAACAACCCATGAATCCCTGGACACCGGCTATCCTTGTTCTAAATATTTTTGTTGCCCAACCTAACAAGGAAGAGTCTCTGTATAACATCATTGTCTGTAAACAATAATTCAATGTCACAGTGTAACACAAGCACGTAAATTCATGACAGCGGCGGTGAGGAATAAGTTGTGAATTCGCCCATCAAAAATGTCTGCGAAAAACAGAGTGGTGAATTTTAAATACACCTGGACCATTTTTGTCGCCTACATAGTTTGTTAAAGATATAAATGTGATGGACTGGAAGGAGTGTTTCTCACTAAATAATGTTTCAACACATGAACGTGTTTTAAAGGTATGCAGTGAAATACAGCGTATGTGGCCACAATGCACACCTGCAGTTTGTCTAAATGGTTGCAAAAATATGCGAGCCCTGATTGAAGGAACGATTATCAAACTTGTGTAAGCAGCTTGAGCACGCAAGATGGAAGATCGATAACATTCGAGTTACAAGCCAATCTTGAAGGGCATTTCAGAATGCCCAATTTGTGGTGCATGTACACAAACAAGGAACACAGAAGGGACTCATTCGCGAAGATGGGCAATGGAGCAAAGGTGGTTCTGCCCTTGAGAATAATAGCTTTGGACCTGCAATTTTATAACTGGTTCATAAAGCAGACAAGTGAGCAAACCTGTATATGCCTGAAGCATCTTTGAGATGCTAACGTGCAAATGTAATTCACAAATATTTGCTCAAGTGCATCTCAGAGATGCCAATGCAACTCCAGATTTGCCTGCAGGCCTCTCGGTATTTAATCCAGTACAAATCTTTGTCAAAAAGGCCCATAGGGGGTCATTACGAGTTGGGCAGTGTGGGTTAAATGTGGTGGAATTACCATATACCGCTGCATTACTGCCTGTGAGCTGAAGGTAAATCCGCCCATTTTCTGCCCATTTATGGTGGCATTACCACAGAATTACTGCTGTAGTAATTCCACCAAAAAAGTCCCATTGAGCCCCATGGACTCAAAATAACTGGGAATTTACATGTCCACTTGTAATCCGGCTTTATTGCAGCTGGACCAAGTGGTGGTAATGGTCATTTTGTTGGGTGGTATTTTGCAGCAGATTTACTGCCAGAATACCACCCAACTCGTAATGACAACCAATGGTGCATTGCATAATGATGCATATCAGCCACAGAAACCACAAAACTGTGGTTGTGTGTGTGTGACTGTGCATCTTTCACTTAAAAACTTTGTATCCAATTTGCAGAGTTTTGTGACTGGTCATAAGTGGCAGCTACCACATATTGTGGCTGTGTCTTGAAAATCCCACGTGCAGAGTGATGACAAAGAGTCCCACGTGAATAGTGAGCAATTTGTACCTGAGATAAACCGAGGCAGCAGAAGCATCCTGATTCACACAGACGTAGAACATCTCCAGAAGCCAGTCCCTAGGATGGAACATGCGCATGAAGAGCAGAAAAAAAGCCAAATGGTCCACGTTTTCTAAAAGTGGCTTCAGAGAGAGTGAAAAATGCAACACTTTCTGGGAAAATATTAAAAGAAACTGAAAGCACTGGTTGCAGATTTGCCCAAGTCCCAGCATATTCACGCCAGGAAGAAACAACTCAAGTGATGTGCTACATTTCTTTATGAATTACCTTGTTCTACCTGCATTCCTGGATGGGCACCTCCTTTGCATTGCCTCTCTCTGGCAGTACTCCAGCCACGAGTTGGATATTGGTCGTTTCTGCTCCTCACTTTCACCATTAGGTTGCACTTAAGAATGTGTCCAGATACGCATGCAGCTCAATCTACGCACATGCAGTGAAAGCATCCACACACATTTCCCTTTTGTGAATCACGTGTGTATCAGACATAGTGCTAGGTTATCATAGGCTGTTTTATGGAGAGAACATCCAAGTGCGACCATTAGCGAATTTGGCCAGAGACTAGCAACTGATGTAATGAAACTGCTTCGATTTCATATCTTTAGGCGGGACTCTGCTGATCTGAATGGACACAATTATATCGTTGTGTTTATTGAAATGTTTACTCTTTTGAAGCTTTGGTTAAATAAACGTGTAGTTAAATTGACGTTCACTCTTGTGTTTGTTTTCATATTTTTGCTTTTTAGTAGAAAACATTTTTCAGTAGAAACCAGTATGTTTATGAAAGAAATAACAACGCCTTAAAGGAGCTTCCTCTGTTCCTCTGTAAGGTAGTGGAACCTTTTCAAAATGGCGTCATCCATTGTCAAACAATCGCTTCATATTTATTAACGTGCACCTACTATTTAGGGAAAGAAGCTCTAGGGTAACCAAACATGTTTACTCGCTTTTAGGCTAACAGTTAAATTTATTCTCAGGTGTGTTCTCCATGCAAGGACAGAAAAAGCACCAGAGGCTTCCAACCTGCAAGAGAGAGATAAACAGCTAAAGGGGTTCCTGGATCGGGGCTTGAACGGCCTGATGCTGAAAAGAGAGAGGGATGGGAGGGAGAGTACATAGACATTGGTGAAAGAACTGCTCACCTCATGTTGCACTCGGGACGTTCCATGGTCCGACTGGCCTCGTCACATTGCCCTCTTGCTCATGTGGTCCATCCTCCACTCCTTTGCAGATATTACCTCAGACAGCTCACATAGCAATTGGAGATGAAAATGAGTTTAGCCAGGGTTTAAGTGGGCCAGGGCTTGCTGGGACTCTGCCCCTGCTGGATGTAAAATGTGCCCTCGCATCTGGGTTCTGCCTGAGCTGTCTGACATGATTTCCCAGTGATAATAGCCAACAGAAAGATAACAAGTGGCGAAACTGCTCTTGCCAGTCGATATATAACTATCATCTGTGTTTAGGGTCACTTTACCAGTTTTACACATTTGTTGTTAGGCATTTTTTTCTTTGGTGTAGTCAGAATGAAAATATAGAATAGAGAAAAGAAAAGATTGAGGATCATAACATGTTGTCATATTAAAGTATGGTCATTAGAATGAAATAGACAAAATAATCATTAATAATAATCATGGATTTCCTTAAAAAGAACTGAGGGATTGGAGTCTGCATTAATTAATTTTGATGTTGTTTTCATGTTTACATTAAAATACCTTTATTGTTTTCGATTGATTACTTATATTGTATTTCACACAACTTTTTAAACAGATTGTACTTACTTTCATGGCAAGTCTTAAAGCTCCATTTGTTAAGCCACTGCTTTTGTTCCATAGGCCTCATGCCCTTTAAAGTCTTCTTAAGCCCCTCCTGATTCATAGGCAATGCCAGACACTTAGTACTGCATGCACCCGAATATTGTTTTGCTCTTGTTAGCCCGCGCTTAATTTCTTATGCCACTCAAAGTACCAAGGTTAGCAACTGCGGATAGGCGCAGGTAAGTAGGGCAGTTTGGCATTATTCTTGCAGTGTGGCAGACTTCAGACCTGGAATGATTATGCTGACGGTCAGAAGGAAGATTATGGTATTAATTTAGGGCACTGGAAAAAGATGTTTCTTACTGTTCTCGGGAAAGGGGCCTCTGCTGTCAAAGTGTAAAGCAAACCATCAACTTATCTCATTAAGAGGTTGGAGGTAGCCTTGCCGGCAAAACCGGCAAGGCTAACTCCAAACTCGCATCTGGGTCCGGCACCCGAGAATGGGCAATTACCGGGCTATTCCGGCCGAGCTGTACCCGGTAATTGCCCTTTTGCGGGTGCCGGGCCCGGTACATCCCCATTCCCACTGAGCCATAAAGGGCTCAATGGGAATCAGGAGGGTGGTAGCACCGGTACCGTTAATAACGGTACCGGTGCTACCATCATGTTCTGCTCGTGGGTGCCGGTGGCTGCAAGGGCACCCGCGAGCAGAACTCGTAGTATGGCGGTATGATAGCAACGGTAAAGGTAGCGATACCGGCACCACTGTTGCCTTACTGCCATACTTATAATGAGGCCCTTTTGTAATAGAGTTGGTATGAAAGTGGAGAAAAATGAAACATACATTTTAGGTTGGTGTGGAGTTGTGAATGGGCAAAATGGGATTGTTGAAGGGTTTGATGTGTATAGGTGTAGTTCTTTATATTGCATGAGTATTTCTGTTAGGTTTACAAAGAATCTGTGATTGTTTCCCATTGTAGGCACATTAGGTAGGCGTTTGGTGTGGATGTTGGAACTGTGCGCCTACATATTTGTTATAGGGTGCATGAGTAGATGCTGAGCGGGTTCCCACATTTCTGTAATCTTTTAAGCACACGTGTTAGCCTTACCAGACAGATTGTTAATACTATAGTTTGGGAGCAGGTTCTGTGTGGTTGACATTTTGTGCAACAGTATGGTCTTATGTTTAGTAGTTGTTGCAGTCACTGTGAAGGCATGGCGGTATTCAGTAGTCACTGCAAATCTATTCCAGTATTGACCTTGGAAGTTGGGCCAGTTTGGGTCTGGCTGGCCCCTTATTGCTGAATGTGGGTACACACGAGTGCGGCTACTAGCCGGTTGGATAGCACAGCGAGTAGAGCACTCCTTTTGACATATGTGCAGAACCTGCCGACACAGGTTCGAATCCCGGCGGGGCCAAACTCAGCTTTTCATCCTCTGAGTACGATAAATGAGCACCACACACCGTGGGCAATAATAAGCTGTGCTCACATACCTGAGGGTTCATAGCGCTATATAAATGCTAAGTTATTATTATTATTAAGAGGCTGCCTGTCTGTGTGGTTGTGTGTTGCACTGGTGAAATCACATTTTGAAATGTGTTGTATGTTGTTTTATGGTTTTCTACCACTGCTCAATGCATTCAGTTATGTTACTCATATCCTTATTGTGCGGTTGGTAGGGGGAATCTGTTGGTATGTGCAGGTATGTGTTTGTGTGTGTGTGTGTGTTATCACAGCCCAGAAATCATGGGTGCCAGTAACAGTGGTGCACAAGAAGATTGACAAAGCTCACCAGAGAACAAATGCATGTGTACCTTTGTGAAGGATCACAGAATGTCTCATATTGCCGTTTAACATCCAGAACAATGTCTCTCACTTTTGCGTGCAAACAATGTTCATTTAACGGTCCATGAGAACTAAGAAATTTAATAAGAACATTTTGTCTGTTTTCTTTAAGTGATCACTTATTTATTTTGTGGGATCGTTTAAGTGTGTTATTGGTTTTGGACATGCAACATTGTGTGAATGTTACTTGTTTGATGTCATATTCTTCAGGGAGAGTGATGGTGGGGGGTCAGGGTGAGAGAGCGTTGTGTGTGTGTTTGTAGGTGCGTGTGTGTATGTGTTTGTGCGGCATATTAAAGTGCACGTTGAATTGTATATTCTTTGTATATATATATTGTATATATATTGTATATTCTTCATTCTGTGCTTGCTGCTATGCAGCATTTTACAAATATATTGTGTTTAATATATTTCTTTATGCCCTTCTTAGTTTTGGCTGAATGTTGGCAAAGTAAGCTTTGCCCAGTATTCCTGTGCATACGGGCTTTCTGATTGGTGCAAGGATACACCTGTCTTATGTAATCCTGGGTGCATGTGTACAAGCTTGGTGTATTCAACTGATCTTGCTGTGTATGGTTTTGGCACATACCAAGACTACTTTGTGGCAAAACAATACTAGAGAATAGAGAAAAGGGTGCTGAAAGAACATTTCTTTTGTCATTCCTTCATCACAATCCTTATCATTTACTTTAATTTAATGTATTTATGCAGCTCATAAGCAGAAAGTGGCCCGGAGGCACACGGGTGCAGATGATGACACTTAAAAACAGACAACAGAGGAAAAAAGGGACATCAAACCTAGCCTACGCAGCCTGCCCGACTAGAGACAAAGGAGAGAACATGATGACTACTTAAAAAGGGACATCAAACGTAGCCTACGCAGCCTGCCCGACTAGAGACAAAGGAGAGAACATGATGACTACTTAAAAAGGGACATCAAACCTAGCCTACGCAGCCTGCCCGACTAGAGACAAAGGACAGAACATGATGACTACTTAAAAAGGGACATCAAACCTAGCCTATGCAGCCTGCCCGACTAGAGACAAAGGAGAGAACATGATTACTACTTAAAAAGGGACATCAAACCTAGCCTACGCAGCCTGTCCGACTAGAGACAAAGGAGAGAACATGATGACTACTTAAAAAGGGACATCAAACCTAGCCTACGCAGCCTGTCCGACTAGAGACAAAGGAGAGAACATGATGACTACTTAAAAAGGGGCGTCTTCAGTTCATTTTTAAACCTGCCCAGGGATTCTTCCCCTCTAACCGTAGACAGGATCGAGTTCCAAAGTCTGGGGGCTGCTGTGTAAAAAGCACTCACCGCCTCTCGACAGCTTGGCTCATGGCACAGCTAGCAGATTCAACTTGTCTGATCTAGAGCCCTCCAGACACTTGTGGACTATGGTCAGCATGCAGAATTGCATCTTGGCCTCCACTGGCAGCCTGTGGAGACCCCTCCTCGCTTCTGAAATGTGGTCATACTTTTTAATCCAATAATAACTCAGACCACACTCTTCTGTATAACCTGGAGTCTAGCAGTTCACCTTTATCAACTCCCACCATCAGTCTACTAGAATAATATATTATAGAGCCTATTATAGCTCTGGTGATCACCTCACCACTCCTAATCGTGAGGTAAGGGCGTATGTGAGTTAGAAGTCTTATATAATAAGAAGAGGTAGACACAAGGTTACTCATGTGCCTGCTCATATTGAGGTTTTGATCCAAATAGACGCCAAGTGTTTTTATCGTCCTTTTTATAGGGAGTTTACATTCAGCAATGCTAAACTCCTCATATTCAGGTCCCAGTCTGGTAATTCTGGTACTTGTGCCTAAAATCATGAGCTCGGCTTTTCATTATTCAACGCAAACCCATTCTCCACCATCCAACCTTGGATCAGTCTGAATATGTCATGAATACAGCCTGAACGTGGAATGATTCACTGCGTAGCATCTGCGTAGTTAGTAAAACAAACAGCCTTGCTTTGTAGCCGCTGACACAGGGGGCTGTAAAAATGTTATACAGCGAGGGAGACAAGCAGGCTCCCTGAGGCACACCATACGGCAGAGGGACCGAGCAGGCTTCTGCATCATGACCGCAGACCCTGATCACTTTGTCTTCCTAAAAAGAACGTATGATCACTGAAGTTGGCAACATCCTTTAGCCTATGCAATAGGAGAGAGTGTTCCACCAAATCAGAGGTGGCAGACAGATCCAGAACCATCAGCAGCATCGTTTGGCCATTATCCATGTTGTGTAACATATTCGTCTTCAGATCCAGGAGTGCTAACTCCGTACTGAAGCCTGGCCTAAAACGTGACTGCCATTTGTTAAGAATGTCATACTTTGTCAGATGCTTCAATATTTGTTTGTAAGCCACCTTATCCAAAATCTTAAGTCAAGGGTTTTTTATTAGTGGCGTTATCCATGCGCTTCTTAGCCCATAGGCTCGTGGCATTCAGTCAATGAGGAGTTCACCATTTTTGTAAACGTGCTTAGAAGAGCATCTGAGCTAGAAGAGGTACATAACATTCCTTCATCACAGTCCTTCCTTCTCATTCGTCACACTCCTCCTTCATCATAGTCTTCCTCCTTGAACAGTGTCATTCTCCTTTGTTACAGTACTTCTTTGTAGTCCATTGGGCCTCATTACGACCCTGGCGCTAAGTGTTTAATCGCGCCGTAAAAGGCGGCGGCGCCGTTAAACACTTAGCGCCTTACTACGAGGTCCCTTTGCGGGACCCGACCTGAACCGCTGGTCTAGACCAGCCGTTAAAGTAGCGACCCGCAAAGGGACCTTGGTGCTAAGTACGGTACCGCAATTTGCGGTACCGTACTTAGCGCCTTCCCCATTCCCCTAGAGCCCTATGGGGCGGAAATGGGGAAGGGCCATGGTTCAATGGGAATTACCGCCCGCCAACCTTGGAATGGGGTGGTAATCCCCCATTGAACCATGGCGGACCCGTTACAACACCGGCACCAACCATGGTGCTAATAGCGCCATGGTTTAGCGCCGGTGTTGTAATGAGGGCCATTGTCTCAGTTCTTCTACTTTGCCCGTCCCTCTATTTAACAATCCTTTTTCAAAGTCATTCTGCTTTGTTACAGTCCTTGTCCTTCTTCACAGTCCACCATCACAGGGCTTCTCCTTTGTTACAGTGCTTCATCACAGTCCTCTTTTCTCACAGACCTTCCACTTCACCACAGAATTTAGTCATTTTCACACTTTGTCACAGTGTTCCTTCTCCTTTGTAACAGTCCTCATTGGCCATAGTACATCTCCTTTGTCACACCCCTTCTCCTTTATCACAGTTCTTTCCCCTTTTGTCACAGTCCTTCAACACATTCCTTCCCCTTCATCACGTGCATCTCCTTCTTCACAATGCTTTTCCTTCATCATAGTCATTATTCAGCATAGTTCTCATTAGACTGAGTGGGACGGGTATGCCCGACGTGGGTGCCGTGTTTGCTAGAACTAGAGACCTATGCTACTCCTCACTAATGAGGCCAAACAAGGCCCAAACATGTTAGACTGAGTGGGACGGGTATGCCCGACGTGGGTGCCGTGTTTGCTAGAACTAGAGACCTATGCTACTCCTCACTAATGAGGCCAAACAAGGCCCAAACATGTTTGTGGATGCTTGTGGTCTTGTGCAGAAGGGATTTGACCTAGCAGTCGGGCTGTACTGCCCCTTTTGGGGTGGGACCAAGCCTGATTTGCCGATGGTATTTCCCCTTCTTTAATGGCTTTGCAGGCAAAGAGCGATGGTCTGGAGGGTTGCCCAGAGCAATGCCAGAGGTTGAGATTCATTCTAAACCTTCCAGCCATCAGCTCTTTGTTTTTGCTTTGTCACTCCAAGTGGGATGGGTATGCCCAGACGAGGGTCTCATGCCTGCTGGGCCTAGAGACCCAAGCTAATCCTCACTGATGAGGCCCAACAAAGCCGAAACAGGTTTGGGGATGCTTGTGGTCTCGTGCAGAAGGGATGAGACCGAGCATTTCGGGCTGGACTGCCCCTTTTGGGGTGAGACCAAGCCTGATTTTCATATGGTCTTTTCCCTTCTATAATGGCTTGGCAGATGAAGAAAAATGGTCTGGAGGGTTGCCCAGAGCAATGCCAGAGGTTAAGATTCATTCTAAACCTTCCAGCCATCACCTCTTTGTCTTTGCTTTGTCACCCCGCGTGTGATAGGTATGCCGAGACATGGGTCCCTTGTCTATTGGGCCTAGAGAACCAAGCTACTCCTCACTGATGAGGCCAAACAAGGCCAAAACATGTTTGTGGATGCTTGTGGTCTTGTGCAGAAGGGATGTGACCTAACAGTCGGGCTGTACTGCCCCTTTTGGGGTGGGACCAAGCCTGATTTGCTGATGGTATTTCCCCTTATTTAATGGCTTGGCAGGCGAAGAGCGAAGGTCTGGAGGGTTGCCCAGAGCAATGCCAGAGGTTGAGATTTATTCTAAACCTTCCAGCCATCAGCTCTTTGTTTTTGCTTTGTCACTCCAAGTGGGATGGGTATGCCCAGCCATGGATCCCATGCCTGCTATGCCCAGCCATGGATCCCATGCCTGCTTGGCCTAGAGTCCCAAGCTACTCCTCACTGATGAGGCCCAACAAGGCCGAAACATGTTTGGGGATGCTTGTAGTCTTGTGCAGAAGGGATATGACCCAGCAGTTCGGCTGAACTGCCCCTTTTGGGGTAGGACCAATCCTGATTTCCATATGGTCTTTCCCCTTCTGTAATGGCTTGGCAGGCAAAGAGCGATGGTCTGGAGGGTTGCCCAGAGCAATGCGAGAGGTTATGATTTATTCTAAACCTTCCAGCCATCACCTCTTTGTTTTTGCTTTGTCACCCCAAGTGAGATGGGTATGCCCAGACATGGGTCTCATGCCTGCTGGGCCTAGAGACCCAAGCTAATCCTCACTGATGAGGCCCAACAAGGCCGTTATATGTTTGGGGATGCTTATGGTCTCGTGCAGAAGGGATGTGACCTAGCAGTTTGAGCTGGACTGCCCCTTTTGGGGTGAGACCAAGCCTGATTTGCATATGGTCTTTCCGCTTCTGTAATGGCTTGGCAGGTGAAGAACGAAGGTCTGACGGGTTGCCAAGAGCAATGCCAGAGGTTAAGATTAACTCTAAACCTTCCAGCCATCACCTCTTTGTTTATACTATTGATGATGTCATGCTGGGTGATACAGAGATCAAAATCATTTCATGGTCCTTTCTAGTAGGCTGTGTTAGATGCATGGTGTGTGCCTCAACTGAGGATGTAAAATGTTATAAGTATCTCATCAGCAGGCAGAGTCTAAAAGATTACCAACTAATAGCAGTGGAATGGCTGGCATTTCAGATTGCCTGTTCTTCAAGCTGTGCCCACTCTATATGGGCCAACACAAACCTATGTGTAAATAAGTAAAACGCAATGAACAACTGCAAAAAACAAAATAATTGACTTTGCTGATTCTTGGTCTTCAAATGGACGAGGGTTGGGTTGATAGAAACATGTGTGGGACCACAGAGGAGTTTGTGGGTTGCGTGGTACAGTCGTCATTTTCTTTGTCCCCCTGGTAATACTGTGTATGAAGGAATTCTATACGTAACTCTCTGAGGCTGTCTGTGCATACAGTACTGGACATGTGCACATTTCTGCTGCAACAAAACTCAGAAAGGCTCTCCTCATATGGGAGAGGAAACATCATCTCTACCCTCCATTTGAGAGACAGATATAGTAGCCATTGTATCCTTAGAACCAAATCCGGGAGCTCTAGAAATTAATATGTATGATTAATTGGGGACAAACACCTAAATGTTATGATGATTGTTGTGAAAAATTAAATGCCTGCCAAGCCCAGTTTGCACTGTGTACTTCGTAATTCAAGTTTGCAGCCCTTTTATCACTGGCATATCTGTCAAATATTAAGATCTGTGATCATTCTTATGTTCCAAACATGCTCTTTGATATTGCATAAAGCAGCCAGGATTCTTTATTTGTGCTATTTGTACCCTTCTTCGATAAATCAGTTGCATGTTTCAAAAGAGTACACGGCTCTCCATCTTTGAAAGATAACCTTTCTAGCAGTAGATAATATAGATGGATATTTTAGATTTTGATAATGTGTTTAGCTCAGCAGGACAAGTGTAACACTCTTATAATGCCAAGAAAATATACAGTGACTGACCATTAAAAATGAACATTGCAACATTTTAAAGAGCCACTACAAAGTGATAGTGCAACTAACTAGTCTTTTTAATAGCTTTTTTCCCAAGTATGGGAACGCGTCATGCTCAGAATAAAACCAGTGACCCCTTTCTATACTTAACAACACAAGTAAATGAATGCAATTGTAGACCCTGCAACCTTGTCCTCTGGTCACTTACAAAGTATGTCAGACCCCCGGCACTCCCTAACATGACACAGATGCATTCTCCTCATCTCCTCTTATAGGCAATGCACCCTAGGTGTGATGGCAATATTCCTGCAGGTCCATACAATGACAATGTATGCATCCGAATACAGCTAGTCTCTATATTGGAGAATGACCTTTCAGTGTTGCTCTCGTTCATATTTTACCCATAACGAAAACAGAAATCCTTTTTTTCTGTGGTCGTGCTGCTGTCAGCAACGGCTGGGTGGCTCTAACAAGCGCACTTCTGACCCAGGGATTCTCGCCCATAAAGACACAGAGACATACAGAAACATAGAGTGAGACTGAGGGGAAAGGACAGCGAGAAAGAGAGAGAGAGGGTGGAGGGAGAGAGGGAGAGAGAAAGAGAGAGGGTGGAGGGGGACGGCGTAGCTAGGGCACGGCCAAGGGGGCTACAGACCCTGGTCTTTTGGTTGTAGCCGCGATGGAATCTCAGGAGCTACAACCAAAAGGCTAGCTAGCCCCCAGTCCCAACAGTTCTGATATCAGCGTAGCCAAGGGTCTTTTCCAGACCTATCAACGCCCTGAGGGAGAGAGAGAAGGGGAGAGCGAGAGAAAGAGAGATCGAGTGTGCTAGTTCAGCATATAATATTCCATATACAGCGTGTGTATAGATTTTTCGTTATTTTTAAAGTAAATATGACAAGTTTGGCTGATCTCATTTTTATTAACTATATGGAGTCTGCGCCAGTTCAGGCCTATCTATGTGCCATAAATCTTAATAATCAAATTAGGCACTTTGAAGTTATGAACCTTGAAAGATCGTTTTTTTCTGTATCAATGGAAATAGCAACGCTAAAGACATTTGTTTTTCAGCAATGATTTTGGGCAAGAACATATTGCTGAAACTGCACTGGCGCGAGCAGCTGCATGACAAAGTGGGTGCATTTTATGAACAAGATCAAAAATGACAGAGGAAAACCTGTTTCATTTTCTTATGTAAATTGTTATGCCAGCTCGACTCCATCATATATCATACTTCCAGGACAGCGGAAGCATAGTTGAGGTTCTATGTCAATTTACAAAGGACAAAGAAAAGAAAATGGAACAAAAGGCTAATGGTGCGTTAGGAAAGAAGAAAATCAGCACAGGTCACAGTGACACCAATATGCAGCAGCAGAGCAAGAATAAAAACTGCCAAATGAACAGATGAATACATCACAAGCAAATATTTGATGAATTAAATGGAATAAATCAGCAAACAGCAGAATTAAGAGTTGAAAGGTTCACACACATACTCGAAGCATTCATGGCTATTACCGTGCCCAGGACCAATATCAACGTGGCAAACGGGGGGGGAATGGGAACAAAAAAAGGCCCTGGAAATTATTTTCAAAGTGGCGCCATATTACAGATTTTCATCCCTTTTCCCATGAGAAAGTTTAGAAATAAAATACGTTCCCACATAACAGAGGCGCCGGGTGCAGAAGCCTATCAGTAAATCTCCAGAGTTCCATATGGGTCAGTCCACCCCTGGTGGCAAATTGGATTCTGCCCTGCAGGAATACAAGAATGAGTAGGAGCTAAAATACCCACTCACCCCTCAAATTGCTAGAAACCAAGAGCCCACACAATCACAAAGATAAAACAGGCAGTTAAGACCTCATTCGCCTTTTTTTGGTAACATAGGGGGTCATTCTGAGTTTGGAGGTAAGGGGTAAACGATGCCGGTAAAGGATTACTGGCATCGCTTACCACTACGGGCTATTCTGAATAGCCAGACCGCTATTAGCGGAATCGTAAAGTACGGTGCCTCTAATAGCAGCAAGGGCGCGGGCACGCGGGCCATCATGCTGGCAATAGCGGCATGATGTAAACTGGAGCAGATCACAAGTGAAGCGGACATGCAAATACCGGCATCATGAAGGCGTTAAAAGTGGTTACCGGCATGCCGTAAATACCGGCATCTCCGACCAACCGTAAAATTCCATGTGCAGTGTTCCCAACTGTCACAGGTGCACACAATCAGCAGAGGTGGAGGCAATGGAGTCTGGCCCAGTACAAAAGGAGCACACCCACACACCACACCCCCTCCCACACCAAGATGATTCCAATAGTAGTAGCATTACTGGAGCTGGAGGACATGCTTGCATTGCCACAACATCAACAACAACTACAATAGGCGGCACCACAGAGGAGATGCAGGAGGAGGAGGGTGAGACAGGCCCAGCATGCCCCACCAGTACAGCCACCGTTACCACGCAGGCAGCCCCCAATCCCTCGCATCAGAGCCAGTCCTTTCAACCTAACCCCTGAGCAGATCGACACTTTGTACCGTCTGGACCGCGACACCATCACCACCATTGTGGACATGATACACAACGACATTGTCAGCCTCATTGAAATACGCACCGCCATCCCCCCTACTGAAGGTAGTGTCTGTGCTCCACTTCCCTGCCACAGGCACCTACCAGCACACAGTGGGGCACATGCATGGCATATCACAACCCTTATTTTCTCGGATTCTGAACCAAGTGCTGGATGCCCTCCTCAAGCACACAAGGGACTACATATCCCTACCACGGACTCCCCAGGACATATTTGATACAAAAGTTGGCTTCCATGCACTGGCAGGCATGCCAAATTGTGTAGGTGCCCTCGACTGCACCTACGTGGAGTTGGTGGTCCTGCATGCCATGGAGGTGGTGTACTGCAACCGCAAGCAATACCACTCCATCAATGTGCAGATGGTATCCGACGCCAGCAAGATCATCACACATTGTTGTGCCCGATATCCCAGATCAACTCATGACTCTGTGGTCCTGCGGACCTCCACGCTACCACGCTTCATAGAGGGACATGCTGGACGGCGTACCATGCTGCAAATGTTGATGTGACTGCATGATGTGCACATCACTGAACATTGTGCCCCAAATCATCACAAACTGTACATGACACCCAAATCCCATGTAAATGAAGTAAGGTCGACACCTATCACTACATGACTAACAGGAAACCACCTCACATCCCACAACACGTGCACCGCTCATCAGCGGTTCTCACCCTCCGTAACACCATCCAGCACCATGCAGTGCACATGCACTATGTTGCTGTCTCCAGCAAATCACCACACAGGACAGGCATCCCTGGGAGTGTATTGATCTGAACCAACTATCGAATCAACTGTCTGTCACAGGGCCGCCACACCCACAGGAGTACTGCATGTCACCATGGGAATGATCAGCGCTGATTGCCCAATATTGCACAGACTACTGCCAACGCTCCCTCTAAGTAAATCTCACAGAACACAACAAATCACAAATTTGACACGAACACAGCTTTATGCGTACACGATGCATGTGCAACAAGACGTCAGTGCACACCATGTATCATCTTGAAGATGCAACCCACACCATTAGTCCATGGCACAAGACACATTGAGGGACTGAAGATGGCGTAAATACATCCAGGGACATGTGCATGTGGCCAACGATAATCTGCAGGCATGTGTGACTAATACAGCTGTCCATCATGAATCGACTTACATTTGCCTCTCATGCAGGTGATAGTGGCTATCCCTTGAAGCCGTGGCTCCTCACTCCTGTCCGAAACCCACAGAACAGGCATGAGGAGGACTACAATCGTTCCCATACCCATACCCGTGTGGTCATCGAGCAGACCTTTGGCCTGTTGAAGGCATGATTTCGCTGCCTCAGCCGGTCGGGTGGGTCACTCCTCTACAGGCATGAGAAGGTGGCCAAGATCATCATGGCATGTGTCATGCTGCACTATATGTGTATCCGCCGGAACGTGCCCCTGCCCCCTGAAATTGAACTGCTACCACCTGATGATGATGAAGGGGATGAAGAAGATGTGGCTGGACATCATCGCGGTGCCGATGCACAGGAGGGACGTGCTGTGCGCCAGTCAGTGATTGCACAATATTTCTGACACACATGGCAGCAGAGGGTGGCAAGATAGTTCGACAGAGGGAACTGGTGGTGGGGGTACATTTATACTATGCACTGTATACAAATAAATGACACATGCGCAATGATGAATGTCCACTCAGGTCTTGCTTTTCACACAACGGGTGTATTAAATATAACAATGATAACGAAAGTTCAAAAACCCTACAGCACCCTCCACCCTCCCCTCCCCTCCGCCCACAACTCCCCCACACACCCTCACCCGCCTCCCTCTCCCCCCACAACTCCCCCACACACCCTCACACCCTTCCCCCTCCACCCACAACTCCCCCACACATGTCCCATCAAGTCTCCAATACCTACATGAGGCTGCCCTGACTATCAATTGGCACTCCCTGGTCCAGGCGGCGGCATGTCTTGCCGGCGCAGGGTACGTGCTGACCTGCGGAGTGGGCTTGTCTGTGTCGAACTAGATGATGACGGTGTGGCCACCTGCTGGGATTGGGTAGCTGGATGCCCTGCCTCCATGGCATCCGCTATGCAGCCTAAGACCTCGCGGAGGGCTGAGACCTCCTCGCCTAGGCGGCTGGTGTTATCTGCAAAGGTTTTGGCCATGGAGGCGGTGTTCTCCGTAATGGACCTGCCTAGAGAGGTGAAGTTCTCACGCCACTCCTGTCTGGCCAGTTTGTTGTCCGCAACAAACTGCCGCACAAGGGCAGTCAGCTGTTCTGACTGTTGCAGCCCTGCGGGTGCACCTGTGGAGGTTGATGGTCCCTGGCTGTCCTGCTCAGCCTGCTCAGCCTTTATACCCATCAAAATGGGACTGAGGTGCCCTTCCATTTGCTCCTGACCAGACTGCTCCGGGGTGGTGGCGTGGTCAGTTTCGAGGGACGATATTTGGGGGGATGCCGGTGGACAGGGCGTACGGACCACTTCTGATGCATCGTCCTCAACGGGCACCCATATGTCATCCTGTGGGTCCTCCACAGCCAGGGGTGCTGTGGCTGCCACCTCCCCAGCCAAACTGGACTCCTCAGAATGTGGTGCCTCGCCTGATTCCTCAGGATGGCCAATGGGTGGTGGTGCTTCGGCCTCTACAGCCCTTGGTGGCACCGGTGTACTAGCAATCTGGGGTGTCTTGCCTGTTGGGGCACGGCGACCCCTGGGTTGTCCCCTCGAGGTTGAAGGGCCATTGGTGTCATCCCGGGACCTCTTCCGGGGGGTCTCTTTGCGGGGGTTGCGTCCTGCCCATTGCTGTCATGGTCAGAGCCTGTGGGCGTCGAAGAGAGGGATGGCATTAGTGATGTTTTGATAGGCATCATACATACATTTGGACAATTGATCATCCACACAATTGGGGGTAATAGGCATTTGTGTTTTGGATGAGCATGTTGTTTGATACATGGGTGGGTTATGCAGGCATACGTCGGCGTCACTCATGTTGGCCAAGAGATATGCTATTTGATGTGCATATTATTTGGGGCCTGCACGCTGTGTGACTCATGGCATTTACATCTTTGGGGGTCATTACGAGTCGGGCGGTAAGGGATACCGGGCACCGGTAAGGAGACCGGTGCCGGTAATTCCTTACCGCCCGATTCCGAGGTCCCTTAGGGATGAACCGTAAGGAACGTGTGGTCTGACCACACATCCCTTACGGGTCCCGCTAAGGGACAAGGGCGCTAATAACAGGCTTGCCATTCGCGAGCCCGTTATTAGCGCCCTCGCCATTCCCATTGAGCCCTATGGGGGCTCAAATGAGAATGGGGAATGGTTTGTTCAATGTGGACTTACCGGTCCTGCCAGGGTCAGACTGCACCGGTAAGTCCCCATTGAACAACACTGGTGCCGGACCTGGTATTGGAGGCAGCCGGACTCCTAATGAGGCCCATAGTGTGTTATTCTTAAAATTCTATATGGATTCTATTGGTGTGCCCTTTTAGCTAAATGGCTTGGCTGATCGCCATAATTGTAACCCACTACAGTATTATACTGCGTGGTATGGAGGGGACTATTCATGTTTTTAGAGGCATCAGATTCGCAGCAAGCATTTTTTTTATTCATACATTAATTTAAATCAATATTGTAATGAAGACTCTTTACATTATTTGCTTCCGATATTCAATAAAATTACAGATCTTTAAGTCAACGCCCCAGAGGCCATGGCCTTCGACCGTGGACACATGTTACGCCAATAGTTTCTTCTGAGCCCACTTGCCATGGCCTTTGGCCGTGGGCACTGTACACGTTGCACAAATAGGTTTCTTTAGGGGCACTAACCATGCCCTTCAGCCATGGCCACTGTACATGTTGCACCAGTGGGTTTCTTTAGGGCCCACTAACCATGGCCTTTAGCTATGGACATTGGCCATGGTCTTCGACCGTGGACACTGTACATGTTGCACCAATAGGTTTGTTCTGAGCCCACTAGCCATGGCCTTCAGCCATGGACACTGTACATGTTGCCCTAATAGGTTTTATCGCGGCCACTAGCCATGGCCCTTTGCCAGTGGCCACAGCCTTTGGTTGTGTTCTCTTACATGTTGCATTAAATAGGTTTCTTTGGAGCCCACTAGCCATGACCTTCATCACAAAGACCCTTTGTCCCCTGCCTAGGAGATGTGATCACTGCAGGTGTAAAATTATTTTTTTCACTCTCCCCCATTCCCAAGGGATTCCCCCGCCATTCCCCTGATAATGGCAAAGAACTACACATGCAGCGGCATTGAACTACCCATGCCATGGTATTCCCCCAGTATTCCCCTGATAATGCTTAAAAATCCCAAACTCCTCGCTGTCCTCACAGGCACTGACCAAGTGCCCCCTCCTCTTTCCATGGACTCCCACGCCCCTCAATTACCTTCTTCTTCCCTGGCCCTATCCTGGCCATTACTGTATGATCCGTGTGACGCAATTCCTTCTCTGAAGTGCACTTGATTGAAATGCGAGTGCTGAGTTTCAGGGGTTTTGTTGTATTAAATCTGATAACCTTAACTGTCTCTTAACTCATGTTTTTTCACTGAATTGCAAGGGTTTTGCTATACCTTAATTTCCTCAGTGTCCACTTGCCATGGCCTTCTGCTGTGGACACTGTACATGTTGTACCAATAGTTTTATTTTGGGCTCACTAGCCATCACCTTCAGCCATGACCAGTGGCCACAGCTGAACGTGTGGCATAGTTTCATGAGGTCTCACAGGTTATGGCCTTCATCTGTATCATTTGGACATGTTGAACCAATAACTTTCTTTTGGGCCCACTAGCCATTTGTTACCTATCACCTATTGTCCCCTGCCCAGTGGATGTCGGCACTGAAGATGTTTATCAGACACAAATGAGCAAGGTCATAGAAACCCAAAAGACAAACACTAACTCCTGACAGTCAGTAAGCACAAAATTAGTGACGATGACTAATACTTTGATTCTGAATTAATACATAAGCAGCAAGTGTTATATACACATATAAGAGAAACATAGAATACTCAATAAAATAAATGGAACATACATAACATGGTACATAGATACATAGCCCAAATGAAACTCTTTGGGTCAGAATTTTACAGCAATTACATTCTCTATGCTCCCTTGCGAGGGATAGCATGAGCTATGACAGTGTAATCGTGGTACACAAAGTGCAGTTGTATTGAATTGTGTGATGCTGAAATCAGAGAAAAAAGGTCAACACAACTGTGTTTCTGCCTCAGAGCTATCATTAAGTACCTGTCGTTTGGTCGGGCCTTCAGCAGGACAAGAGAATTTGTACACATGAGGAATCCTATGTAATCATAATGAGATGCACAGGGGCAAAACATCTGAAGGGCCACATCATCAGAACAGAACAGAACAGAACAGGAAAATAATTCCAGAATAAGTCAAGTCAGCTGCATGCATATACACCGGATAAGTCGGAGAGATTAGGCCAAAGATGGTGATTCACCGGTAGGTGGACTGCGTATTACAATCCAAACAGGACTTGTTCGGCTCACAAACGAGTCCAGCAGCCCGATGTTCTCCATGGTAGTGAGAAAATCAATTGCACCGTGTAATTCTGTGTAAACTGAAACCGCTGAAGCTGGTATTTGGGTATACCGGTCAACTAGGCTTTACAATAGTCCAATTTGGTGTTCGTATGGGATCCCACCACAATTGGACGGTCCTTCTCAAAGATGAGTGGGAATAGGGGTTTAAGGAGTTCATCTGGTAATAACAGGCCTCCTAATTCCTTATTCCCATGATAATTTCACAGTAATCTTTCCCAATAACAGGCATTCCTGAGAGGCGGGTTGCTGATTCCTGCGATAAAGGGAACAATTGCTCCGTATTAAAATGTCTTCCACGTCATCACAGGCACTCAACATGTTACCCCCCCTTCTTTTTTTCAGGTCCCCTCACTTCACTAAATTGTTTTTTCCCCTCCCCAGCCCTCTCCCATTACCCCTATTACTCATGAATTTGTGTAATGCACATTTGTTTCTGAGCGTGTCTTGTGGCGTTGATGCTGTAATCTCATGAGATTGACGCAGTCTTCTCCTGATAAACTGAAAGTGTATATAGCACCTATGGCCCGGGCATCTCAGCACTGTCGTTCAAAACTATCAGTGTTCCCGTAGGAGTGACTAAATAAACAGAAGAGTTTTCAGTCTCTTTCTGATGTCGAGAACATTATTAAACTTGGTAAAGCCGTAGATGAGTTAATTCCCGAGATTGATGGCGTCCTTTTTCTTCCTCCAAATAGCGTTTTGATTTCTTTCATTTATGGCTTCTTCCAGTAATATCACAGGAATCACTTGCATCAAGCAGAACAAAAAATAGGTGACTTTTCTTTTCTGAAAAGACTCTCTGCTGCATAGCACCAAGGCCAATATGTATAAAGGTTTTAAGGAACAGGGTGCACCCCCATGTCTCTGTCGAATATTTTAAAAACTACTGTATAAATTTACCCCAAACCAGTCAAGGAAATTAAGTCAAAGCTTTGCGCCCAAATTGTTTCTTATTTGGTCCAAATCCCCCCAGAGCTTTTGGTGCTATGTCTGCTCGAAAATGAACTTTCCCTACGAGAAAATGAATGGGAGTAGACTGAAAACTGTGTTTAGATGTCTTAATAACTTTTTTATTTTTTGACTATTTGTTCCCAAAAATGTCCAGTCTGGGGGAGCGCCGACAAACTTTGTGTTTAGAACATTTCATTAAAAACCATCCAGCAAGTCAAAAGTTATTAACCTCTCGCACCAAGACTGATATAACGGTTTTAAGGAGCATGGAGCACCCTGTTTTCTGTTGTATATTTTATAAACTATTGCATGTATTTATGCCAAACCAGTCAGGGAGATTAAGTCAATACTTTGTGCCCAAATCATATCTTATTTGGTAAAAATCTGCCAAGTGGTTTTCACACTATGGCTTTTCGAAAGATTGCTACTCAACGGAAAAATAAATGGGAGTAGGCTGAAAACTGCGTTTTTATGGTTTCTTCATAACATTTTCTTTTTTTAACGAATTGTTCCCAGACTTTGCCGTTTTTTGTGGGGATGAGAGGGGTGCTTGACAAATGTTTTGTTTTGAAAATGTCAACAAAATTCTTCCAGCAAGTAAAGGTTATTAGCAATAGAATTTTGCGGAAAAATTGCTGCTTTTTCATTTCTGAAAAGGCTCTCAGCCTCTCTTCTGCAAAGCACCATGGGAGTTGTAGCATTTTTTTGGGAGCAAGGGTCACCCCATTCCCTGTCACATATTTGTAAAACTCTTAGATGGATTATCCCCAAACCTGTCCCGGAAATCAAGTCAACGTTTTGTACCCAAGTTGTTCCTTATTTGGTCCAATTCTGTCCAGTGTTTTTTGTGCTTTGGTGCGCAAAACTTTGGACTTTATCTCTATGGCAAATGAATTGGAGTAGGTTGAAAACTGTGGTTTTGTTTTAATTTCTTAATAACATTTTTCATTTTTAACAAACTTTTGGTTTGAAAAATATAAGCCACGTCTGTCATGCAAGTCCAAAGTTATTAGCAATAAAATTTTTGGATTTCCAACGGATATAGGCAATCACCTTAACTATATATAATATTCAGTAAAAAAACTTTGTTAAAGGGACGTTATGGTTAAGTTGCGCTACTAAAAACCTATGAAATTCAGTGAAAAAACTTTGTTAAAGGGACGTTATGGTTCAAAGTAAAACCGAAAAACCCATGAAATTCGGCAGTTATGGTAACATAAGCAACCATAACTCACGCCACCGTGCACTGCTAACACTAACACCCAGGACATCAAAGATGACATCACACATGTCATTGATGACATCACTGATGACATCACATGTGCATTTACTTTTCATAAAAACTCTGAACAAGGGATTCTTATAATGCTGACCAAAAACTGTCAAGGATCATTGGGATAAATATCATGAGCTAATTAGTGCATTAAGCAATACATTGATATAAATAGTATTCTATTATGAAGTTCTAGCCAGTATACTAAGCTACTCATGCAGAAACATAGGCAGTGTGTGCAGCATACATGATGAAGGTGCCATATTCATAATCTTGCCATGTTGAATACTGAAATGATAACTGCTTTCTTATTAGAGTTTTGCGTACTGTGAAACATGTAATAAGTAGATAATAAAACCCACTTAATACATAATTATTACAGAAAAAACAAAAAGAGACAACAACACATACAAATATGAGTATATACAGGGACAGTGAAGTAAACAAAAAAGCAGAAATAGTAGCAGAAAGAGTTCATAACATAACTGATTGTCTTTATTCAGAGAAACTATTGCTCTGTTTCAAAGCTGCTACTTACCATATGTATGTGTATCACATGATGTGACTGCACCCAAAGGAAAGGAGAGTAAGTATAATGTATACAAATATGAGCATATACAGGGAAGGTAGAGTAATAAAAATAAAACTATGAGAAAGTGCTGATAACCCTAATGATTATCTTCATGCACAGAAAGGATTGCTCTCTTTCAAGCCTGTGTCTTCCGCTATGTCTATGTTTCATATGATGTGACTTGACCCTAAGTCTACAAATATAGTACCTTTTCAATTTTTACTTCCTGACTGTTGCTGAAGAAAACTATGTGGCTTCGATATGTCAGTAAAGGATAAAAAGGGAGAGCCAGCCATGTGATGTCATCAGTGATGTCATCAATGACATTTGTGATGTCATCTTTGATGTCCTGGGTGTTAGTGTTAGCAGTGCACGGTGGCGCGAGTTATGGTTGCTTATGTTACCATAACTGCCGAATTTCAGGGGGTTTTCGGTTTTACTTTGAACCATAACGTCCTTTTAACAAAGTTTTTTCATTGAATTTCATAGGTTTTTAGTAGCGCAACTTAACCATAACGTCCCCTTAATAATGTTTTTTTACTGAATTTCATAGGTTTTAGTAGCGCAACTTAACCATAACGTCCCTTTAAAGAAGTTTTTTCACTGAATTTCATAGGTTTTTAGTAGCACAACTTAACCATAATATCCCTGACTTCATATACATGTAACACAGAACATACTAACCCCCGCGTAGTGATTTTCATGTCCGCGGACTACCGCCATGTCCGTGGACATATCGAAAATCTGAGCGTGGTGAATGCAAATTTAAATAGTGTGCCCCATTTCCCCTTTGAAGTTGGCTCTGAAAAGAGCCGGTTTTTTGTGTTTTTTTACAGATGCTTGACAGACACCTGTTATTTTGTATTTTTTTCTTGTTTTTTTTTTCTTACTTTACTCCTAAAATCTTCACATAACCTTCTCCAAAGCAACCCTTACATTCCAAAATAGAAAGGCATTTCCCGTAAAAGATAAAGAAATGCCATCTTCTTTAAAATTAACAGCATTACTGGCATCAATATTCTCATTATTACAGAAGAACATACCAGCTCTAAGCATGAAGGCACACATGCCTCGGTTGATGACACACCTAGCAATGTTTTGCTGAGGACAAAAAACTGAACTATTGTCCCATATTGCCCTAGGTAGTAATCAGAAAAAATTACTTTCGCATTTGGAAGGATCTTCATTACGGCTTGAACCAAGCGTTCCAAATCAGCCAACAAAGTAGGGGCACTGACGTTGCCCAAATGGAAAGCACCATAGTGAAAACTACCACATGCGGACTGTTCATCGTGGCCATATCCTCACAAACTTGTACAATTCCCTGTACATTGCAATCAGGCACAGTCCTCCACACCATCTCCACTCCTTTCACATCAAAGTTCTTTGCAACATGCCTGCATTCAGCATACTGCTGTAAACCATGCACAAACATATCTCCGAGCACCAACACCCTGACTTTCTCCACTTCTGCCATCTTCACTACACACAGTCTCTATCAACACAAATCCACAACCTCGACATCTGATTGGCTGATCCGTACAGTCTTCTTTCCATGTTGTATTTCCTGGAAAAACCCGGATGTAGCACGCCCTGTCCACGAACAGCCACGGTGTCCGCGGACGGCGTCCACTTTACTCTCTGTGCCATTCCCTCATTGCATACAGCTAAGCAATCACACAATACGAATAACGTCCTCAGAACACCCCCATTTTGTGAATTTTCGAACATTTCAGGACAATTATCATTTCATTATTCAACATATTAACATTACAAATATTATACCTTCATCTTGAACTCTGCACACAATGCTATGTTTCTCCATTAGTAGCTAAGTATACTAGATAGAATCTCATAATACAATGCTATTTATATCAATGCATCGTTCAAAGCACTAATAACGGTATGATATTTATTGCAATATCCTTGACATTTTGTCCCAACATTATAATAAAAATCCCTAGTACACAAATTCCATGAAAAGTACATACACATGTGATGTCATCAGTGATTTCATCAATGACATTTGCGATGTCATCTTTGATGTCCTGGGTGTTAGTCTTAGCAGTGCAGGGTGATGGCGCGAGTTATTTTTCATAGCTCACCATAACTTGCGATTTTCAGGGGTCTTTCGGCTGTACTTAGAAACATAACGTCCCTTAAACAAACTTTTTTTAATATCACGCAAACAATATACAAACATGGCGTGCAAAAACCAACTTCTCACAGATGGCTTTACACAGAATGTTGCAAAGTAAGAATTTATGCTCGTTCACAGTGAAGGTCAGCTGCTTCCATTTTTTTCTCGGGCCCCGGAGAGGCTCACGAAGCAGACTATAAGATTGTATTGTGTTTTGACCTTGACAGACAGAGATTGTGATGAAAGACTTCTCTTGAAGGAGTGTTGCTAAAACGTAAGAGAAGATAAGGATGAAATTTCTGAAACGAAACCACTTTTATATATTATATCACTATGCGAAAGATCGTTCGCACACCCGGAGTCGTATTTTGGGACTGCACTACTCGTAGACAATGGAAATTGCAATTGTACTGTAAGTAACACTTTAGATTATTTTATACCAAATATAATTACAACAGCGTAGCATTAAAGACCGCTCAAGTTGAACTTGTTCGTTGAAAGTGGCATAATGTTTTCTACTGCGCACTATCACCGCCGAATTGATCCCCTGTCATTTAGAGGGCTCTGAAAAAGGCAGACGACACAGGGTGGGTTAATAGAAATAATTTAACCGGTCTATAGGCGGTTAAGCGCTCTACTCGCTGTGCCACTTCACTGTAGCCTGTCAAGTGGCACAGCGAGTACAATGCTCGCTTTGACATCCGTGCACACCTTGCTAACGCACGTTCGAATCCCGGCAAGGCCAAACTCAGCCTTTCATCCTTCCGCGGTCGATAAATGAGCACCACACACCGAGGTTAATAATAAGCACCGCTTAGATACCTCACGGTTCTTAGCGCTATATGAATGGGAAAATTTTATTATTAACATACTCCGTTGCACTATCTTCTATGCAAATAGTTTCACGCCCTAATAAATAAAATGATGATTTTTAATGAAGATCGGCTGGTGAGACTAATTTATGTTTTTTAAAACAGGTATGTGGTCCCATTTTGCCTAAGTCACGATATACAGACTCCAGCGGATGGGGTCTTCAACTGCCAGGTGCAGGTCCAAATATGCAACTTCATGACCCTCACCATTTTATGGGACAATCGCCAAGGACCAATATGCCCTTACGCAGTACTAGCGGCTACAAACAACATACCAACCAATAGGGTGGTCTAATGGCTCGTTGTTGGAGCAACCTTCCGATTATCAGAGCGACCATTTACTGCTTTTATCATAAACCAACAGCCTATCTACCGCAAAGGAACAACACATGGCTCAAAATAAACTTTTGCTGATCGACAGCAGGGACAATAGCAAATTGCTGAATATTCACTAAACATTTCATGTGAAATAAATGTACTTTACCAAATGTACAATCCTGCTGTTTACTTTTAATCCACAGTTTCATATTCCGAATTATGGCGAACGGAGTTGTAAGCTGATCTAACACCCTCTGTACCGCAAAGGAACATCGCGTGCCTCAACATGAACTTTTGCGGATCGACAACAAAGACAAATGCAAATTGCTGAATATTCTCTAAACATTGGTTGTCAAATAAATGTACTTTACAAAATTTACAATCTTGCTGTTTGCTTTTAAATCACAGTTTCATATTCCGAATTGTGGCGCGCTGTGTTGTGACATAATGTGTGTTGTCTTCCGGGTTCTGTGTAAAGTCGCGTAGGACTGGAGATGACTGGGCGCGTTTGATGACGCACCCTGTAACGTCACGGAGAGAGGCGGGGAATATGAATGCTTTGATAATATCAGGCTTAGGGGCGGGAGATATGATTTAGTGTCGCAAAAGCAAGTCAGCCAGGTCAATAGCGCCAGTCATAGGATTATCACATAATGTCGGCGCACACCAGCCGGATTTATCGTTTCTTTAGTGGACAAAAAGTCGGTTGACTCCCATAGGAAATTGTACTATTAGCGGACAAAAGGAGTGGTCTTAAAACACTTTCACCCTGACAACGAATAATACAAACAACGTTCTCAGAACACCCCCATTTTGTGTAATTGCAACCATTTCGGGACACCGCGAGTGTTCTTAGAACACATTCAACTTGACAGATTACAATACGGACAGTGTCCTGAGGACACCCCCAGTTTGTGTATTTACGAACAATTAAGTACACCGCGAGTGTTTATAGCTCATTTTTACTTTCCTTGCGAACAAAAATGACACATACTCCGACCTCTAAACACCCCACCATTTAGTTTATTTACAAAATGTCAGAACAGCCGTGTTCTCCGTGGACAAATCGAACGCAACAAAAACGTCTAGCACATAAAAAAACAAAACATTGACCCTATCTCATACTCCCCCACCCTCCCCAAACATTCTTACACACCAACACACGGCACTAAATTCAATTTTTTATCCACGTTTCACCGCGCTGTACGCGGTCGACGGCGAATACAAGATGGCGGGCGCCACAGAATATCTGACGCGCTCCACGCCCCTCGCCGTCCAATCAGCAAACACGTTGCATGTCCGCGGACATGACGCAAGGCCATGGGCCAATCAGGGTGCTGTCCGCGGAGCGAACAGGGAAGTCCGTCCGCGAAGCGAACACAGATATCACTAATTATTTTGCCTTACGTTCTGGTCCTTTTATAAAAAACTACTGGACGGATTTACACCAAATTTGCAAAAGCACGCTTTCGGGACCAAGCCCCCGCTCCTGCCGCAAATTTTGTGTAAATCCGTCCAGCGGTTTGGCCTGTGGCCATGCGCAAAGTTTTTTCCCATTCAGTCTATGGGAAAAAAAAATGTTTGGGACCCCCCCTATAAGTTTGCTCCCCGTGGACGAATCCTCACCAAACTTTACATAAAAATTCAGAGTGACCCAAATACTAAAGTATGGTGAGGAACCGTCCAGGGAGAGCGAAGTTATAAGCCGCCCAAAAAGTGCTCTTCCTATGGAAACAGCAACTTAACCATAACTACATGGCCACTCCTGTGGCCATGTAATTCAGCTAGATCCACCTTAACTTCGCTCCCCATGTTACGCAGCCAATGAACACAATGATGAGATCACAGATCACATCACTGATTACATCACTAATTACATTTTGTAGGAGAACACTGAGAACATAACAAATTGCATCATTGATAACATCAATAGTGACAACACTAATTACATAGTATATAACTGATTACATCAATAATGGCATGGTCAAAGGCCATGGCTAGTGAGGCCCATTTATATATTAGAATATATAGTGAGCACAGCCAAAGATTGTAGCCACTGGCGAGTATTGTGCTAAAGCCCATGGCTAGTAGCTGATTAGTGTATATAATTTACAGTGGACACAACTGATATGATGTGATATGATATGGCATTTATAACGCGCCTATAAACAAGTATTTCAAGGCGCAACGAGGTAGGGAATGGGGAACAGAGGGAAGACAGAGACAGCAATCTTACTAGGCCAGGTGACATTGAGATCACGCAAGTGCAGAGGAGCGGGGAGAGGGTAAGTGCGGGGCAGGGGGGCAGGGGCAGTGCAATACATAGGATCAACAGTAAGAATAAATAGAATAAATAAAACATTAGGTAAGAGTGAAGCCAGCTAGTGGCAAGTGCAGGAGTAAGCGCAGGCATCAAGTTTCAAGAGCTGGTGGCGACTGTAGGTATACAGAAACAGCCCCCAAGTGCAGCGGTTGCCCGGGAGGCAGTGCAGGTGTGCAGCTGGCAGGGGAGGGGGCCTGGGCCCAAGATCGGAGGGTAGCCAGGTGACCAGTGCAGTTTCAGTCAGGAGTTCAGCAGGGAAGAGGAGGAAGGAAGGCAGGAGCAAAGAGGAAGGTCTTGAGGTGCTTCTGGAACTGGAGATGGTTCTCCAAAAGTTTCAGGGAGGCAGGGAGGCTGTTCCAGAGGGAGGTCCCAGCCGAAGAAAGAGATCTACCACCAACTTGTTGCTTGGAGAAGCGGCTGACCTTGAGGGAGTTGGGGGCGGATGAGCGAAGAACTCGAGAAGGACGATATTTAGGAAGAGAGAGTTGGAGGTATTGCGGCCCCAGACGGCCTTGTGGACAATGCAGAGGGTTTTGAAAGTACTCCTCACAGCCACTGGGAGCCAGTGCAGAGATTTCAGTCCTGGAGAGATACTATCCATGGGCTTGAAGCCAAGGACAAGTCTCGCAGTCCTCTTCTGGATGAGTTGCAGAGGGTGGAGAGTAGAAGCAGGTAGATTTAGAAAGAGGATGTTGCAGTAGTCCAGCCTAGCAGAGAACCAGAGCTCTGGAGACAGTGCGCTTCTGGGGGAAGGAGAGAAAAAGAAGAATACCTCTGAGGAGGTGCAGCTGGCAGTGTGACTTCTTAGAGATGTCAGAGATGTGAGGAGAGAAGGAGAGAGTGGAGTCGAAGATGACCCTGAGGTTTTCAGCCTCACAGGTGGGAGAAGGAAGAGGGTCAAGAGAGGCCGGCCAGAGAGTGACAGGAAAGGAGAGAGCAGGTGTGCCGATGAGGAGAATCTAGTCTTAGTGGCATTAAGGCAGAGATTGTTGCCGGCACACCACTCCTTGATAGAGGACAGACAGTCAGAAATGAGAGAAGGAGAAGAGGTGGTGGAAGGGGGCCTGAAAATGAGCTGAGTGTCATCCGCATAGCACTGAAAGTCGGGGCATAGAGCGGCAATGCAGTGAGAAAGAAGTGCCAGATAATGGTTGAACAGCCAGGGAGGGAGGTTAGACCCCTGGGAACACCACAGGTAGATATAGAGATAGAGGAGAGGAAGGACCCAAAGAGGTCAGCCAGGCCAGTGCCTGATCGGTGATACCCAGGTTATCACGAAGACGGTTGAGCAGGACGGCATGGTTGACCGTGTCAAAGGCAGAAGAGAGATCAAGTAAGATGAGGACACAGGGGGTATTGGAGTCAAGGTTGAAGAGAAGGTCTTCACGGATATACAGGAGAGCAGTTTCTGTGCTTCTGGAAGCTCTGAGGCCAGACTGATGGTCAAGAAGACAACCAACCAATTCAGTGTGGGGGATGGCCAGCTTTTCCAGGAGTTTGCCCAGGAAAGGAGTGATGGAGATTGGGCAGTAGTTGGCAGGCCAGATGGGGTCGGCTGAGGGTTTCTTAAGAAGATGGTGCACACGAGAGTGCTTCAGGGGGGAAGGGAAGACACCAGTGGCGAAGGAGTGGTTGCTGAAGTCAGCCAAAGCAGGAGCCAGGGTGATCCTTGATGGTTTTAGAGGAACAGGGGAGAACCTGTTTAGATGAGACTTTCATAGATCGGACTTGTATCGATAACTTGTTTGGGGAGAACAGGGGAAAGGAAGAGAAGGAGGGAGGAGAGGTGGACACAGAAGGGCCAGAGGAAGAGAGGGGAGTAGAGGGAGGAGGAGAGGAAGAGACAGAGGACAGGATGGCCTGAGTTTTAGAGATGAAATGAGAAGCGAGGGCTGTGCAGAGGGCCTGGGAGGGGACAAAAGAGGTAGAGACTGCAGCAGGATTGGCCAGCTCCTTGCATATTTCAAAGAGTTCGGCCTAGATGTTGGATCCCGCAGAGACACAGGCTTGGATGAGGGCTCTCTTCTTGGTGCAGTGAGCCGGAATTGTCTTTGGAGCAGGTGGCAGGACAGTTTTTCAGAGGATTTACAGAAAGCACACTATTTCCTCTCAGCCGCCCTGCACTTGTGTTTAATGGTGACAAGCTCTGAGTCATCCCAGGAGTTTTACTTAGCTTTGGGCTTCAAGCGGATCCTCATGACAGGGGCAAGAACATCAAGAGTATCATATATAGCAGAGTGCAGCACAGAGAGGGCTGTGTCATGGTGTGAGTCAGCCGAAGGGGCGGGGGGGTGAGAAAGTGGCAGCGAAAGCCTCAACTGACACACGCTACATGAGTCAGATAACCGAGAAGGTTGGTGGCAGTGGTGGAGGGTTTATAGTCAAAATCTCGAAAAGTAAAATATCGAAAAAAAAGCACGAATTTAAAATCTCGAAAAAAAAATATCGAATTTTTTTTTCAATGCGTTTTTTTTCAAAATGGGGGGTTCCCCCCCAGCCTGCCTTTTTTCATTTTTTTTTATTTTACCCCTTTTTTTTACTTACCTGACCCCAAAAACACATATAAATAAATAAATAAAAAATTCGATATTTTTTTTTTCGAGATTTTTGTTTTGTGCTTTTTGCAATTCGAGATTTTATTTTCGGTATTTTGACCGACCACCGTGGTGGAGTTGGCTTGGCCTGCAGGGTGGAGAGAGTGAGCTGGGAGGAAAGGAGAAAGTGATCACTCCAGGAGAGAGGAGTGGTGAGAGGGATGGAAAGGGGACGGTCTGTAAAGATCAGAACATCCAGAGTGTGCCCTCTAGAATGAGTCGGGCCAGAGTGGAGGATGAGAGTGAGAGAGAGGCGCAGAGGTCGCAAAAGAGTCCAGAGGAAGGACAGGAAATATCCAGGTGGATGTTAAAGTCTCCAAGAAGGAGGAGTTGAGTGGTCGAGACCAGGAGGGAAGCAGAGAGGTCCGCCCACTCAGAGAGGAAGGAGGAGATCTGACCAGGTAGCTGAGAGATGGTAGCCATAGTAAGGAAATGGCTAGGAGAGAGAGAGCCTGCAGACAAGGCATTCAAAAGAGGAGTAGGCCTGCGTAGGAATGACAGAAGCAGGAATCTACTCGGGGAAGATCAGGGCTACAACCCCTCTGGAACGATTGGACCTGGGAGCGCAGAGGTTCTTGTAGCCCTCTGGGAGGAGAGTGTCAAAGCTTGTGACAGAGCTGGCCGTGAACCATGTCTCAATGAGACCGAGGACATTGAGGACGCTGTCATGACCACTGTGAGGGACACAAGTTGTGCCACAAGCAGGCTCCCACCAGAACCCTGAGGGCCTTAAAACCACTGCAAAAGGGCTCCTAGAGCCAGTCCTGGCACCTTTGGCACCAGGCTTATATGTAGGAAGGAAGGGCTATTCAAACTAGGTCCCATTTATGTACATGGGCCTTTAAATCCAACATGGAAGCACCCACACAATCTAGTTCTAAGAACCAAGCCATGCGGTCTAGTGTTTTGGGTGTGGCAGGCCTGGAACTACTTTCCCTGGTACTACTTTACCTAGGCTATATAAACCACACCTTGACTGCAGAACACGCTTCGTGTTATTCTGCAACCAGCAGCGTGACGATCACCGTGTCCAACTCCTGGTCTTCAGCATCTTCCTGTAATCCTACAAGAACAAGATTATTCTGTTTTACCTGAGAAAACACCATCCAGCACTCAGCATCTCAACTGGGCTGCAATCTGTGGAAACCGAGAGAAGAAGAAACATCAATCACCTGTGAGTACTAGCTTCAGGACTTCTGGTGAACCGCTACCACAGCTGCTGTTTGAACATTGCGACCTGCAATAACGAGAATGGGAAAAACAATATTAGAAACCGCGCTTCCAAAACATCAAATTCCAACAGTCTTACCTGAATTCCATCGCGCTACGCCACGCTTCCATCCGGAGCACCACAGCAACATCTGCAAAGGAAAAGAGACATATTCAGGTTCACTTTCAATATTAAACAACCACACAGCGCTGTAATTACCTTAACGGATTCCGGGGGCCTGTTTTTCATCATGCTCTCATCCACTCGCAGCACCACAGTGACCTGTGAGGAGAAGAAGAAGAAAACACAGGTTAGCTTTAAAAGACAATGGGCCTCATTACATGTTATGCGGTAAGGGATTACCAGCACTGGTAAGGGCACTGGTGCCGGTAATCCCTTACCGTCCTACTACGAGGTCCCTCAGCGGGTCCCGTCCTTAACGTGTGGTCAGACCATACGTTAAGGACAGGACCTGCTGAGAGACTTCAGAGCAAATAACGGTACCGCTAGTAGCGGTGCGGTTATTTGCTCCTTCCCCATTCCCATTGAGCCCTAAGGGGGCTCAAATGGGAATGGGGAATGGTTCCCGGAATGGGGACTTACCGGTCCCGCAAAGGTCGGAATAGACCAGTAAGTTCTTATTCTGGGAACCCGGACTCCGACGGTGGTAGGGGGTAGCCATGGCGCTAATAGCGCCATGGCTACCACCTACCGTGTAATGAGGCCCAATAAAGGCGCTGCACTTCGCGCTTTCTCTTACCTAGAAACGTGCCTCTCCATCCGGCACGCCAGCATCAAGATCTTCACACCTGAAAAGAAGGAGATAAAGACATTAACGAATTCCCACCATAAACAGAGCAAAGACTTACAATTAACAAACCTACCTGCCTACCAGCAGATTCGGTGTCACAGCAGGCCTGGGCCCAAGGAAGGCATACTGCACCAGTGAAGCAACTCGGGCAGCTCGCCAACAAACATCAAGCGCCCCTGCAAAAGAAACGCAGGGCGGGTAGCTCCCCCTACAAATAACTCAAATTCATTATTCAGCACTGGGCAACTACGCATTCAGGGTTCTAGATCTCAGAGCCTTCCAGACGCCCCCGGGGATATCAGGTGAGCGTAACAGATGCTGAGTAGCCACTGGTGAAGGGCAAAGTCTATGGCTGGTCTCCTGTTAGTTTTTAAAATGTACAGTGCACTTGGGTGAAGACGGCGACCAGTGTCCATGAATGAAAGACATGATTAGTACACATTGATGTGTTAAAATATATTTGGCCATGCAGACTGACCATGGCTGAAGGCCATCCTTAATGCTGATTACAGTTGTAATGTAATTGGTGATGTCATCATTGTGGTCATAGGCTGCACAACAGGGGGTGTTGAGGTGGCTTTAGTTGAATTTCATGGGTTTTGTTGCGTTAAGTTCTCATCTCAACATCCATGCAACTAAAGTTTTTTCCATGAATTTAAAGGGTTTTATTACAATGTATTGCTCGCCTTAATGTCACTGCAACTAAAGTTTGCTCCTTGAATTTCAACTGTTTTGTTATTCCATAAATAATTGACAATAATACAGACAATTGGGCTAATGAAAGCAATGTGTCATGTGTAGAACGTAAAATAAAAAGAAATTGTGCAACCACATTCCCCCCAAATAAACCTGTTCTTAAAAAACATTGTTTGCATATTTACTTAACTTTTTTAAGTGTTTACATTTATATGTACTGTTGATGAATAGAACATTGTTAAAGTGTTACAGTAACTGTGTACAAAGACTACACTCAATGTATCCTAAAATAAATCTTTACAAGACTACTGCCTACATATATATGTACATATTTATTTATTTTTTAAACGGTTTTATAGCCGTGGCTACCAAGGATGCCTGGGTGGCTAAATGCGACAACGGCTGGAGGGGTTTTACCCGTGGCTTGCCCAGAGGATAACCGTGGCTATAATGAAATACATAAGAATACGCCTTTTTTAACACACACCGTATTGAAAAGATCAATTAAAGGTCTCTGATCCATATATACAGTATGTGTTTCTATTGTCTATTTTATAACTGAAAAGTAGTCTCCTAAAAAGGACAGTTTGGGGGATAAGGAAAAAAGAGGTAGGAGCTGGGAAGGGAAAAGCACTGGGATTTATACATATAACAAAAGGAATTTATATTTAGTACATTGGTTTGTGTTTATTTCTAAACAATAGGGTAAAGAAATTGGATACTTAAAAAGATACCTAGCCTTGGCAATTGTCCATATGTTCTGAAAGAGCCTTGCCCAAAGCGTCTAGTGTACCACCTCCCACCTCGATCAAGCTGTGACAGGTTTTGCACATCACGATAAAGTGAGAAAGATCAGGTGCAGGTAGGATGGATTGAGGTTGGTTGTTAGTTGGTGGAAAATAGCTAGTAATCATATTGAAAGTATGTGGCCAGGATGATAAATACTGCTGTGCTGATCTTGCTCCATGTGCTTTGACCTTATGTTTTACATGAGCTTTCCTATATGAATCATCCAATTCACCCCAATGAACGCGAACAAGGTGTGAATTAACGTGGAAATTCCCAAGCTTTGCAACGGTTTGTGTCAAGGTCCCCTTGTGAAAAGAGAAACAAAATATCGAGGCTGAGTACCCCAAAAGGAAATACACCAAACACAGGTTTCAAAGGAACATACAAAGTACTTTATTCTCTATCAAATACAATTACAACAGTGCAAAGTCAGATAGCTGTCGGCCCTCAGTACAACACAACAAACTCCAGCGTAGTTCAGTGTGTTCAGTGAGGGAGTGTACATTAGAATGTAGTCGCTTTTTATACATTTTGTAAACGCTATGGCCAACCCCTCTTCGGGTTAATATTCTACTTTATATGTTACCAATTCTACGGTTTGTTGTCGAGTCTCAAATAACCGTATCTATCTGGTTCGTTCTTTATTACATGTAACAATAAGCGTATGCATTAACTGTGTATTCTAAGTTTCGTATTGCAGGTCTTCTTAAACATTAATACAATATAGTAAAACAGATGTTCTTTGTCCAATGTGTAAATACATTATCATAATACATACTCGTGGATTGGTTTACTTGCACGAGTAATCCTTTTACACATAGGTCAACGTAGGACGAGGTCTCAGTTCATGACCTCAACAAGTAGCCTGCAGGCAGATTACACATTAGCAATGTACAGAGGTCACAAGGCCACATTGTATTTTGCAATGACATCGTCCCTCATTTTAGCTCACAGGGTGACTTTTCCACATAAATCCTAAAATGGCGGTTTGACCTAAAATGGCGGCATACATAGATTAAAGGTCAGGACCTTGTAACACAGAACTCGCAAATGACTTTCGAGCAGCTTGGCGTAGGCCAATATTAATATATTTATTACAATAGGAGGCACGATATACTTTTTATTCTGACAAACCCTCCTTTTGGCCTATGCCAAGTGCTAAAAACTATTTTGGGTCTCCTTACGAATAACTCCTTACATCAATATCCATGTACCCTGAATCACTATGTGAAATATCTATTGCCATTAGGTATTTTACTAATAAATATTTTAACACATATTCTTTGGAAGTTTAATCCGAGGCATACACCTCATGTCCTATCGAATTTATCGCTTGTGCACAACACCCCCCTAGAATCAAACACATACCAGGCCGACACTGAATACAGCAACAAAGGAACAACAGAACTCCTAAAATAGTTAATAAAACCAAAAGTACCTTCCAACCCCAAGATCGCAAGAAGTCCCAGAACCAAGCGCTTAGATCCCAGTTGCCCTCGGGAACATGCACTTCGGAACCAAGGACGTGCAGACTTTGTATTGCCTTAAAGATAGTTGGGGAGGAATCTGGTAAAAAAACACAGCAAGCGGACCCCACTAATTTGCATACTCCCCCACGCTCAGCTAGAATGACATCTAATGCCATTCGATTTTGGAGTACTACTAATCTTATTGCTTTCTGCTCTAATGTCATATTGTAGAGTATATCTGTGGTCCGGTTGATGGTTCTCTCCAGTACTCTCGCTAGTTTTCTGATATCTTCTGAATTCGCTATCTGCCTCCAAAATGGCACAACTGATTTTGCTATATCTCCCAATACTTGTGCTGGGGTATCACCATTCTCATCCCGTCGTGGACGAGCCTTCGAAACTTCTTTAGTACTCGCTATAAACACCCCAGGTAACAGGATCCCTAAATAACAGGTTCCTCGCCAATCCCTGGGCAACCATGGAGATGCTATATTACTGGAAACAAAATAGACAGGTTCGCCTACATACAAAGGTCTGGCTTCCCTAGTCAAATTTGCAACGTTGGCACAACCTTTAAAATCTCCCATTGACCGAGTGCCATTTCTCTGTATGCAGAAAGGAACTGAATCGGGGCTATGGTTAACAGTGTAAGAAGGAGGCATGGCATCCTTATTGCCTATCGGAGCCATTTTGAAGGAAATCTAAGATCGAAAAGGACGAGACAGTCTATCAGAAGGCCTAATAGAAGCAACATTCACTCTACTCCTATTCGAAAAAAGAGAGCATCCCAGGGGAGTCAAAACTATACAAATTGGTGCCATCAAAGTTCCCTGAGACGCTATCATTCCATCGGCCAAAGAATAGTGCGCTAAGAGAAGCATAGCAAGCAGTCGTCAATGGTAAAGGATGAATATACCAAACTAGCCCCTTACCCCCTGTTGCGGTAAATGTGAACAGACCCAACAATTGGATCTGTTAAAAATGGCATGTGTAGCGTTCATTATAAGTAGAAAAGTATTATTATGATACTTTTGTCTGTACTGGGAATCTCTAGGGGACAAAGTATGCGAATGCACAAAAGGTGTATGAACAGTGGGTACATTTACAGTCGGTAGCGAAAACTCTAAAGGATAAGCTTCTTCTAAATACCAAAGGCCTACAACAGCGCCTATTCTAAAACCAAATATTATTACAAAAACACAGCAGTACGTTTTCAGGGCCCAGGCATTCTGTCCATTGTCCCGATTGGTCACCCCCTTATTTACAAGTCCAATACGAGCGGCGGTGGTAGCAGGCATTGCAGTCTTCAGACGGAAACCCCAATGTTCGTTGCTGGCGACCCCCCGGTCGCACGATTTCTGTGTCCTTCCAAAACCTTAGCCAACAGAATCCCCTTTCTCAAATTTGGGCAAAAGTAAGCCCTTGATGATTCTTTTCCTTCCTTGAATGCACAGTCGAACCGTGCCGTATGTCTATTTTCTTGGACGCAAGTGATATCTGATTTTTCCTGGTACTGATTGATCCGGAAGCAATGTGTCGTCACTTCCTGTTGGAAGCAACGTATCCGGGACAAACGAAGGGGCTGCGTTTGAAACAGCCGCTCCCGGGTGCAAAATCGATGCAGAGTGTGGAAACAAAATGGCAGCTTCCCCAAGCCTCTCGGGCTTAGAGATATTCTCTGACACACTCTCGGTGCTGTTTACTGCTCTGGGATCATTGGTTGCAGTATCAGCAAGGGGTTCTGCTTCTTCTGTAACGTGCGGCACAGGGTGAGGAGGTTTCTTGATGTGTGACCCGAGGATCCAATTCTTTCGGCCAGCTACCTGCACTGCTGTTTGGGTGACCAACAAGACCTGGAATGGCCCACGCCAGCGAGGCGCGAGGCAGGAGGTGTGCTCAAATGACTTAGCAAGCACCCAGCTACCAGGTCGTATGCCGTGGCCCGGGCCTTCGTACAGCACAGGTAAGGCCTCTAGTACCTGGTGGTAAATCAAATACAGGTGGTTAGTCAATTGGCTACAATAATCTGAAAGTAATACATTTTCAATATCTCTTAACTTTCAACATTTTGGCAAATTCCAAATATTGGCAGGCCTCCCCATTACCACCTCAAATGGAGAGAGCCCAGTCTTAGTTTGAGGGGTTGTACGCATGGCTAGTAACACGATCGGTAAGGCGTCCGGCCATTTTAGTTTGGTGCCGGCACACGTTTTAGCGAGTTTGTTCTTGATGATACCATTGTGTCTTTCTACCAGTCCGGCGCTCTGAGGATGTCTGGCCGAATGGAACCGTTTGTCAATTTGTAACGCTGTACATATCTGTCGGATTACAGTGGCGACAAAGTGTGGACCATTGTCCGACCAGATAATTCTCGGCAAACCGAACCGGGGAAAATATTCTTTTAACATAGTTTTCGCAGTGGTCATAGCTCTGGCATCTTTAACAGGGAAAGCCTTGACCCACTTACTAAAAGCACAAATGACTACCAATACATATTTTAAATTATTGCATCGCTCCATTTCAATGAAATCAAAGTGAATTACTTTAAATGAGGCAGAGGGTGGCTGGCCCAAAACTTCCCCTCGGGGTTGCTGTCCCCTTTCCCATATTATGTTCTAGGCAAATCATACAATTCTGGACATAGTTCTGAGCAATTTTTGAAATTTTGTTGTTTACCCACACTCTTTCTAACATTTTCGTCAACTGTTGAGCACATACATGCGTAGGACCGTGTGCCATTACAACCATCATTAGCACATACGCATCGGGGAGTAACCATTTCCCGTCCACCGTGTCCACCCAACACCCATCGCCATCAAGTTCTCCCAAGCCCTCAGCCCACCTCTTGGCTTCTTCTACTGTGGCATCGGCTTGGATATCCCGTACAGACCCCACTCCCTCATCCATCACAACAGCATTTTCAGTCTCCCTAGAGACATATATCTCCGTACAGAGATCAGTGGCAGTTTGTTTGGCTATTTGATCAGTGAAAGCATTAACATTTTCCAATGTTATCTACAATCTTGCGATGTGCTGCCCATTTCACAACTGCTAACTGGTTAGGGAGCGCAAGTGCTGAGAGAAGTTGCACTATTAGGGTGCCATGTTGGATCTTGGTGCCATGCGAGGTTAGGAATCCTCTTTCCGACCAAAGTCTCCCAAAGTTATCAACCACCCCAAAGGCATACTGACTATCCGTATATATTTTCACTGCAAGCCCTTCGGAAAGTTCACAAGCTCGGGTTAAGGCTTTAATCTCTGCAGCCTGCGCAGAATTATGTGTAATTCTCTTAGTTTCCACAATCGTGGTTAAGTTAGTGATTGTATAAGCGGCTGTGGATGTATCATCCGGAAGTTTAAAGCAGGAGCCGTCATAAAACAGCTCTCCTTGCGGATTATCCAAAGGGGTATCTTTCAAATCAATCCTGCCCTTTGTTTCTTGCTCGGTCGTGTACAAACAATCATGTGAATCTTTATCGCCGCAAGTAATATCTTGTGGGAAAGGTAGGAGTTCAGCCAGATTAAGAACACAACACCTCCTAATTTGAATGTGAGGGGCAAACAAGATCAATTCGTATCTCGCCAACCATGCGGACGTGAGGTGTTGCGTTTGAGTTCGGTTTAATAGAACATCTACAGAGTGAGGCACTATCAGAGTCAAATCATGGCCTAGGACCATTCCCTCGCTCTGTTTTACAGATGCAGCAGCAGCAGCGACAGCGCACAAACATCTTGGCAAAGCGCATGCTACAAGATTAAGGGCGGAGGAATAGTAACCGCAAGGCCTATTCTTCCCTCCATGCTCCTGCGTTAATACAGCCAAAGCACATCCATCACGTTCATGCACAAACAATACGAAGGCCTTTTCTTAGTTTGGTGTGCCCAAAACTGGTGCAGAGCAGCATAATGCAGTCTTAAGCAAGTCAAACGATTGCTGGTGTTCCGAAGTCCATGGCAACGACGAAGAAATGCCCTTCTTCGTCAAGGCCAACATCGGTTTTATCACTAGTGAAAAATGTGGGATCCACAATCTACAGTAAGAAGCCATACCTATCAAGGCCCTAACTTCCTTCTGCGTATTTGGGACAGACATACCAGAAATGTCTTTTATTCTTTCAGGTGTCAATCTTCTTCCCTCCTTTGACAGGAGATAGCCTAAATAGGCGACCTCCCGGAAACAATATTCAAATTTCTTAAGCGAAGCTTTGTGACCATGCTTCGCTAGATGAATAAGTAGTAACACGGTGCCCTCCTTACAGGCACTCTCAGAGTCTGCAGCCAGAAGCAAATCGTCAACGTATTGAAGCAAAGTACAAGTAGAGGAAAATTCAAGGGTATCAAGTTGCTCTTTCAAAGCCCTACTATAAATACTAGGACTTTCTGTGTACCCTTGAGGTGTACGAGTAAATGTAAACAAGCTTCCTCCAAAGGTGAACGCGAACAAATATCTACTATCCTTGTGTATAGGAATACTAAAGAACGCATTCTTTAGGTCCACAACACTAAAGTAAGTAGCTGTAGCTGGAATCATGGTTAAGATCGTTGTCACATCAGGCACAATTGGAAACTGCGGTGCCACAACTTTATTAATGGCACGTAAATCAATTATAAAACTAAACGGAATTACATTATCGTGTTTCTTGTACACTGGTAAAATCGGACTATTACACAAACTTCCCGAGATTTCTTCAATCACACCACGGTGCACTAAATCGGAAACAACACATTTCAAAGCTCGCTCGCCCTCAACCGAAATATTATACTGGGGAATGCGTGGCAGCTCAATTCCATGTTTCAAAACTATCTTAACAGGCTCAATCTGCAAAACACCGACATCATTGTCGTCAACAGCCCATAAGCTCTCTGGTACATCAATGAATTCTGGAGGCAAAGGTCTAGTCAGAAATTGCGAGGTGGAAGATTGCTGCGGTGAAATTGTCAAGCGTACTCCATCAGAAGAACAATAAATCACTGCATTTAATTCTTTTAACAAGTTCAATCCCAGCAAGTTTTCCCCGCAATCCGAGGTCAATAGAAATGGACACTGGTCGGTAAAAGTACTCAAAGAAATAGGTACTGGCATAGAGACCGGACAAACAACGGGAGTACCGGAAAACCCTACAGAAAAATTGGTTTGCCCTGACAGTGGAACGTTTGGAACCCGTGAACGATCAATGGAACACTTCTGTGCCCTAGTGTCTATCAAAAACGGATGTTTCCTATTTCCTTCCCACTATCATTTCAATGAGGGGACCTTTCTGATTGACGGGAATAGGTGTAGGTTCAAAACCCTGCTTCGGGCAATCCTAACGAAACAGAATATTGTCAAAAGGAAGCTCTTCAGACAAATATGCAGCGGAAGGATGATCAAATATGTTCCTAGTATCCACACTCGGAGTCTGATTGTCCTGCGAAAAAGGATGTTGAGGGTCCTGTGTGAACTGACCTCTACCAGGGCCCCCTACACCCGGGCGACCTCTAGATCGCCTACCCATATTGTTATTCTACCTCTGTTGAAGGACGGGGCACTGTGCTCGCCAATGACCCTCTCGTCGACAATAAGCACATTGATTAATGTTCACAGGACCCAAGGGCACATTCCCTTGTGGGACATACTGACCTCTAACCTGAGAGTTACTCCCTCTGGGGCCTCTAACAATTTGCTGCAATAGCACCTTTATTTTTAAATCACCTTTCCGTTTTTCAATCCTATCTTTTTCATTGTTGACACGATTTTCATAATACTGAGCCATATGCAGTACTTCTGATTGCGATTTCGCCTGCCAAGCGCTCTCAGAGGACATAATCTGTGACTGGATGTCAGGCAGCAATCCACGTACAAATGTGTCCACAAATAACCTTTTCCCAGACTCTGTGCCTAAGTCTTGTCCACTGAAATCCGTAAATACCTGTTCGAACCGATTAAAGAACTCGGTAGCACTCTCAGACTTTCCTTGGACACAGGCCGTAAGCTTGCCCCATATAATTCTTTTTTCGGGAATTATGGTTTTTAATTTAGCAATGATTCTATCAGGCAAGGTTAATATCACCTGCTGTGGTCTTTCACCAGCTGGTCTTTCCCCATCGAATCTAATTAAATTTGCCCATGTATCTTCCAACCCGGGTACATCGTCAATAGTTCTTACTTGTTTCCATAAATCTACAGGCAGGAGTACTGGAAACAACAAATCAATGTCACCCAAGGTGAACACTGAGGATTGCAAAACTGATTCCATCTCTTTATAGAACCCTGTCAGATTTTTCATAATATCAGGAATAGATTGTCTAATGGTGTTCACTTCCTGTTGTGAAAACGGGACATGAACAAACTGTGATACATAATGTGCGGGAATGTCCACAGTGACTATACCTCGTGCAGCATCGGCCGCAACCTCAACCTTCAGGGCAAATGTCGGAGGAACCTCTCTCATAGGCAACTGAGATGTAGACAACAGAGCCAAATCGAGAGCTAAAGCAGTCGAAGAAGTGTCAAACGAAAAAGCTCTCTTATAAATATTCAATAGCTCTGTGGGACAACTAATCTTCCTCTTTGCACATTCATCTTGCAGGTACTCTATCATTACCTGTATCACTTTTCTCTGCATTTCCAACGTATATTGACTATATGTGTCATATACCTCAACTGGAGTTATCGATATGTCTGAAATCCATCTAATCGCATCTTTCTTACAAATTTGCATTTCCTCCGATATCGGTTTACGACACGGGAGGTACCGTTTCTGTACATACATACTTTCCTCTTCATCATCCTCATTCCTTATCCTTTATAACTCCTTTCTATATTCAAATAGCCTTTCGACATGCTCATTTACCTTCTCCACAGTATCTCTGGAAAGTGCTAAAGTATTTAGATCCCTTAACCCTTGCGGAACATCCATATTATTTAATCTTCCCCACATTATACATAACTGAATCCCCAAACCTTCAATAAAAACATTTTTCTCAGGAAAATTATCCGTATTAGAAAGTGTGGAAAAAACACTAGCCTGATCATCCTTCTCCATACAATGTTTAGCCCATGCAATTAACTCACGTTTCTTCTCCGGTGGTACAGTACTGCGCGTGACAACCTTGGAGCCTGCACCATGATCGATTACAGGTGACCCAAGACCACTTGGAAGAGAGGGGACAGGCAATTTTGATGGAGGAGCTATAACTGGTGCGACAGGAAGAGGCAGAGGAGCAGGCGGAGGAACAACAATCAAAGGAATAGGAACAACAGGTTGAGCAGGAAGAGTAGGAATAACAGCAGAAAAAGGTACCGCAGCAGGAAGAGGAACATACGGAGGTGGCGCAGAGGCACCAGGCCTTCGTTCATTTAATAATTTCTCAAAAAACTAATCAGAATCATGGAGATCTTTGGAAGGATAGATTTTCTGAATGCCAAGTGAAAAAGCCCTTTCCATATTCTTAGCCGACTCAGCCTGTTTATCCTGATCATATAATAATGCTTTTTCGGCAACCGTCTTATGACAGCACGCATGTTTTTCTCTACTCTTAAGCTGTTGTAACGCCTCTTTTTTCCAATTCTGTAAAACATCAAATGCTGCAGGTCTAGCCTTTTTCTTTAACAATACTTACTCCAAATATTCAATACAAGGGATCTCAAAACTACCATTGATTGGCCACTGAAATTCGGAGGTATGTCTGGTTTGTCTGTGCCAAATATCATTAAATACTATACTTCCAATGCCATGCTTACAGTACATAGAACAAGCCGGCGACCCCTCCTGTGGTGCCGGACGGCTAAATTCCAAAGATTGTCTATCACTGCGGATTAATGCCCTAAAGCAGGTAGACAATTTCCCAGGCATATCTCAAATTCTTGGTGTTACCTGGTCAATAATTGTGTCTGCAGATACAATGCGCCAAAATTCAAATTGCCAGGGTTAAATTAAGAATCGGGTCACGACTCACCTGGCCAAACCTAGGGAGGACTGATCGGTACTTCTAAGAATCTTACCTAACTAATCTTACCGCGTGTATGGTGATTTCGGCAAATCTGTCTGCCTCGATAAGTGGACCCTCGTCAAGATGCCGTCTCAGACCACAGGCTAGTCGTCCAGAGATCGGATTGTGCAGCGCTGCTGAGGTGTCGCGTCTGATCCAGGGGCCCCTTACTTTTGTACACCGTCCGATCCCGGTCCGATAGCAAGTGTCAACCTTCAACAATCCGGCATCAATCTTGAGGGTCCCTATTCGGGTGCCAACTGTGAAAAGAGAAACGAAATATCGAGGCTGAGTGCCCCAAAAGGAAATACACCAAACACAGGTTTCAAAGGAACATACAAAGTACTTTATTCTCTATCAAATACAATTACAAAATAGTGCAAAGTCAGATAGCTATCGGCCCTCAGTACAACACAACGAACTCCAGCGTGGTTCAGTGTGTTCAGTGAGAGAGTGTACATTAGAATGTATTCGCTTTTTATACATTTTGTGAACGCTATGGCCAACCCCTCTTTGGGTTAATATTCTACTTTATATGTTACCAATTCTAGGATTCGATGCCGAGTCTCAAATAACCGCATCTAACTGGTTTGTTCTTTATTACATGTAACAATAAGCGTATGCATTAACTGTGTATTCTAAGTTTCGTATTGCAGGCAGATTACACATTAGCCATGTACAGAGGTCAAGACGGCCATGTTGTATTTTGCAATGACATCGTCCCCCATTTTAGCTCACAGGATGACTTTTCCACATAAATCCTAAAATGGCGGTTTGACCTAAAATGGCGGCCTACATAGATTAAAGGTCAGGACCTTGTAACACAGATCTCGCAAATGACTTTCGAGCAGCTTGGCGTAGGCCAATATTAATATATTTATTACAATAGGAGGCACAATATACTTTTTATTCCAACACCCTCCGCAAAACCTTACCACAGAATTTGTACATGACCTTCTCAATCTCCTTTTTGATGTGTTGGTCCTTTACGCGGAAATATTGTCAACTGTCAGAAATGTTTTTTTGTGCACATTGCTTCTTCTGTGGTGGTAAAGCTGAAGCCACCCACAATACCTCATCATTACTGCTGGTCGTTGTCAGTTTGAAATGCAGGACCGTGGAGTAAAAGTAAATACTGTAAAAATACCCAACACAAAAAAGGACTCTGCCACTTAATATAAAAAACTTTAAAAAATAAAAGAATAACAAACTAAAATAACAAACACTTACAAATTACAAAGCACAAGACAAAGGACAAAGGTATAGGATTGAGAAAGGTAAAAAAAGGAATGCATAAATCAAGGTACTGGCCCTCATTACAAGTCAGGCGTTAACCCTTAACGCCTGATTCACACTTTAACGCCTGCTTATTGCAGGCGTTAAAGTCCAAGGCGCTAAGCGACCTTGGTGCTAATTACAACACCATAATTTACGGTGCCGTAATTAGCGCCTTCCCCATCCCATTATGCCCTATGGGGCAAAAATGGGAATGGGGAAGGGCAAATGGTGAATGGGGAATTACTGCCCCACTCACCTTGGAATGGGGCGGTAATTCTGCCATCCACCATGGCGGAATCCGGCATGGACCATGGTGCTAATAGCACCATGGTCCACCGCCTGACTTGTAATGAGGGCCACTGTTTTTAAAAGTTCTTAAAGGCTTACAAAAAAGTATACCCACCAAGAGACAAAAAGCATTGACAGTAAACAGGAAAGAGGAGCTTGGGAGAGGGGTATAACTGTGGTCACGTTATATACCAAACCAGAATGTGTTTTCCTTATGCGCAGGTATACCTAAGTGCAATGACGTGTTTGTGCCTAAATTATTGAGCAATCGCCTGAGTGAACGAGGAGACAAGCCTGCACGTGGCCATAGCTGCGTTGAGGGAAGGCCCAATTACAATGCGGCATCGCGCCTGTTTTACACAGCCAATCGGATCACGGGCTGCACTCCCCCACGCTTAGCCACATCAACAAACATGCCAATCACACACTGCAGTATACTAACGTGGCTACGCCATGGTGTACGATGAAATCCATGCATGCAAAATGACACAATGGGACATTGAGCTTCATTGATGCGGCTAGCTGTCTTCGTGCATTTGGTGCCAGCCAATCATATAATGCACTGTGGTTGCATGCCTATACATGTCTCCTGGCTGTGTCAACAAATGGACCAATCCCTCATTGCAATGTATTGACGCAGCTATGCCCAGGCTGTGTGATGAGGTACGCACGTGCAAAACGGACCAATCGAGTGTGCGGCAGTGCGTAGCTGTGAATAATCACGCCACCCACAAAAAATGTTTTATATTGATCATTGCTACTAGTACTTGTTAGTGGAAGGTTTACCAAGTAACTACAAAATTTATTGGCGCTTTAACACTTTAATTGTTTCTCCTTTTTACCCACTTTTATACTTATTGTCTTTTCCCTTGTCTTGTCATCTTTTGACTATCCTTAGATTGCAGCATTTTGAAAACTTGATCTTTCACAGGAGTTACTTGTAGCAAGTCTCCAAAAACAAGTACATGTTTATCTCCAAACAAAACATTGTAGTCAGTCTTCAAAACCTTGTTATATAGACATTTTACCCCAGCCAGTCTTGGAAAAAGGGGGCTCAGCCTACCTTTGTTTAGGTTCAAAACACTTCTTGCAGGGAGGAGATATGCTGCCAGCCTCTAACTTTGTTTGTCATTCTGGATCCCATCTGTTATGGATGTGCTCAGGGACTTTGCAACAGGGGGGACGCCGAGTTGAGATGACCATCACTTCCCACATTCTGTGAATTTCAAGGGTTTCTTGCTTTAAATCTGATCACATTAACTGTCCCTTAACTAAAGATGTTTCAGTGATTTTCAAAGGTTTTGTTATATCATTGTTTATTCAACTAGGCATGGCCTTCAGCCGGGCCCACTGTGCATGTGCCATGTATAGGTTTCCTTAGGACCAACTAACCATGGCCTTCGGCCATGCCCACTGTTCATGTTCGACCAATAGGTTTCTTAAGGGTCCACTAGTCATGGCCTTTGGCCGTGGCCACTGTACATGTTCCACCTATAGGTTTCCTTAGGACCCACTAGCCATGGCCTAAGGCCATATCCAGTGGGCACGACGAAGTCTATGTTGCACCAATAGGTTTCTGTAGGACCCACTAGCCGTTACCAGTGACTGCAGCCAAATGTTTCCTTTTTTAAAAAATAATTTTCCCATTACTGAATTACCTGTAAAATTTTGTGTTTCAAACTCTTTTCTGATGCCCATGGTTGTGCCATCTAACAAACGATAACCTGGGTTATCCCAGGGTATAACTGCAGTTATATGAAAACGCTCCAAAAATCCAAAGCTCTTCCCCACCCTCACAGGCACTCACCAAGTGCCCCCCTCCTCTTCCCATGGTCCCCCCATTTCCCTCAGGTGCTTTTTCCCTCCATAGCCCTCTCCCGTTATCCACTCACACTCTTAGTCATGTCTTCCAATGTAGCTGCGGTTTTAACCGCGCTTATCCCCTGGTATAATCCAGGTTATGCGAAAATGTTTGAACTGTAACTCTATCCCCTGACCACCCCCCTAGTCCCCAATTTCACATGGAGTCCTCTTTCGCCCATTCCCATTTCTAGCCTGATGTTATTTCATACTTTTTCCTCCTCCAAATGGCTTTGTATGCACTTTTCATTTTCGGCTAACTCAGGTTAATACTGTGGTTATCTCTTGCATCGAGCACCCAAAAAATTGTGACTTTTTAATTTCTGAAAAGACTCACTGATGCATTGTGGGGCACATATAGCTATAATTCTGGGAGAAGGGGGGAAGCCCCTTCTCTGTCAAATATTTTAACAACTACTGGATGGAATAATTCCAGACTGCTCCCAGACATCGAGTCAACACTTAGTGCTCAAGTCGTTTCGTACCTGGTCCAATTCTGTCTAGTCGTTTTTTGCTGCGCACTGCACAGACATTTTGACTTTTCTCTCTATGGGGAAATTAATGGGAGTAGTATTTTGTTTTCTTAATAACATTTTCAATTTTTAACAAATCATTTGCGGAATTGTGAGTCTTGGGAGCCTGTGACAAATGTTTTGTTTGCACAATATCAGCCAAATATATCATACAAATCAAAAGTTAATACATATTTAGATATTGACGACTTTTTTCAGATGATGTACTTAGACTTCCATGTCTCAACAAAAGTAGGTACTAAAGAAATACTTATTTAGAAGGTAATAACCCTACATGGTTTGACTAAATTTGGGATGGATGCCATAAAATTATATGAGATGGGGTATGGAGCTATTTGTCTTTTTGTATATTATTTTATTTCATTAAAAAGTTACTAAATTAATTTTAAACGTTGGTTCATTGTAAGTCAGTATTCACACATGCACAAAACATGAGTTATTGTAGAGAGGGTTTCCCAACCATTACAAATTTGACAAAGAATATTGTTGCTTTAGGACAACCATCGAAATAACAACATGCCATTACCATCATTTTTCTCAGACATATGTGACAGACACTTGGTACGACATGGTTAACAAAATATGATTGCCTGACAGCTTATATATAGAATATGATAAACAAGGGTAAAGAGAATGTCTCGTGCATGAGCACTACGCACTTTATAGAAATGAAAGCCTATTTGATTAGATCACCAATAATGCACTAAACACATAGCACCTTACCCCATATGTTTAGCGTATTTTACTGTTGTTTCTAATTTTAAGATACAAAATGGTAAGGAGTACATATTTGACGGTATGTGGCCAAACAGAAAGGACTTTTATACTGCCTAATAAAGGAAGCTGAAAGTTAGCATCTAGCACTTTAGCACCTGAAAGTAGGGGCCTAGATCAAATGACGTTCTTTAAAGCACTATGCGCTTTACAAAAATGAGAACAATCAGGCACTTTACAACGATGAAAAAACAATGCACTTTAAAGTTATGGAATAGAACTTGATCATGAAAACCAACATTATGTGTAAGCACGTAGCACCATATGAGAATATGCACTTTAAGATATTTTACAGCTGGGAGCCTATATGAAATACTGAATGACAGAACAAAAAAACATTAGGACTGCCGCATATATGATATTGGGCCGCATTATAAGTTTGCCGGCCGGTACCGTTGTTACCAGACCGGCAAACTATATGTTCTGCTCGCGGGTGCCTTCCCGCCCACCAGGTCTAACCTGCCGGCCATAACGGCACCCGCGAGCAAAGAATGCCGGATGCACTGACACCATTCTGAATGGTGCTGATGCATCCTGTAAGCGACTTCAATTCAATTTGAATTGCAGGCAGATTACACATTAGCGATGTACAGAGGTCAACACGGCCATGTTGTATTTTGCAATGACATCGTCCCCCATTTTAGCTCACAGGGTGACTTTTCCAGCTAAGTCAATGCCTAGTCTGGGATGCTGTTGGAAGCCCTTATTGATGGATTTTTATGTCCAGTTCGTTTACTCTGGATGACAACCCTTATATAACACCCCTCTCTCCGAATCCCCCTGACCCCGCTAAGCCAAGAAATAGGTTTGTTTTGCAAATTTAAAAGGTTTATTTGAAAATGAAACAATATATATATATCACACTTTTATAATAAATTAATATTTGATATCACACTTGAGAATATGACGTTGATCAACAATGGTTAATGTTATAGTGGTACACTCTTTTTAATGGCTTAGAAGTTGATATAGAGAGGATAAAGTAGCTGAGAATGCTCATACGGCTTCAAAGACAATGCAATGATGAATGAAATGCAGTACAGCAAATAAACTTGATATGATTTCAACCAAAACAATGTAATCACTTTTCCCCCTGGTAGCAATTCACCCCCCCCCCCCTTTATGCAATGTAAAGAGATGGAAGGAAAGCACACAGTTCTCAGGAATGCAATCAAATATAATTCAGTTCCCCCCTAGCAAGCTTAGAGCCACAGGGATGATTTTAAACACAGGCAAAGTACTTTAAAGGTGGTATGCAAAGAAGTGAAAAATATGCTAAAATGATTTTAATTCCCTCTAGAGGTTCAGGGTGGGTGACAGCTACTTTGTATTAGTTCAGGATCACTTTAGCAATGCTCTATGAATGATTGCCAGGTTGCAAACGAATTTCAGCAAAGGAAAGCAAGGACAAATATTTTTACACATGGCTGAAATTAAGCAAAACGTCAAATCGCTGTAATTCAGTCGCGTGCGTCGAGCACAATTACGGAGGAAGTATAAGGAGTAGAGCTTGTTGGAACGCTTAGAATCTCAGCTTCAGAATAAAAGTTAATTATCGCTTCTATCACAAACGGTTCCGGAGATACGGCTGATTTAGTAAAGGTAGTTTTTCAGAAATTAAACCACAGTTTCAGATTGACAGATGATAGTTTTTAGTTTTAAAGATGACAGAATGACACGATTCTAGGAGGCAGTTCTAAATAGGTTAAAATAGTTTGGATTAGATTATTTTAAACTAATAGATTGGCTTTGCACAGTTCTGGCGGTACTCACACTATATTTTGGACAGGAATGCGACTTTGCCACGGATCGGGTCAGGACTGGACTGCGGTTCCCTCGCCACGGACGGTCTCTGCCTGGTTCTGCTCACTGGATAATTCTGCCTTCTGGGTCAGCTCTGCTAGCGGCACTGCACAGCGGTCTGGATCTCTGGTTCTGACAAAAGTACTTGGCACTGCACGGCGGTCTGGTCTCTGGTTCCGGGTACAGCTCTGCTTTCTGGGTGTTTCTGGCACAGGGTTTTAGCCAGAATCAGACAGCTCAGCCCGGCTGTCTGAATAGTTTGGTTTGGTTGCTAGATTATGAAGGCCTGCTGATAGGAGTTCAGCTGTTGGGTTCTAGAGTTCTTGGAGTTTCTGGATGTGAAGTCTGAAATCTGGATGTGGAGTTGTCTGTCAAAATGCTCCGCAGAAAGTGAAAAAGAAAGTGCTATCTGGCTTCCAGTGGCTCTTTTTATGTGTTTAGAAAGTGGGAGGGTCGGCTCATCTTCTATGCCCAACCCTCTCAACTTATCATTGGCCAGTTCCTCCTCTCTCCCTTGATTGGGGGAACTGGGTTGTGAGTCAGAGTGATGAGGTAGGTTTATGGTCAGAGGATCCTCCCCTTGTCAAATTGCACACAAATCTATTTCTGATCCAAATACATATTTATCTATGTACCATGTTTCTAATATTATACGTTCAGTTAACATATTTTCTGTAGCACCAAACCATCCGATCCCTGTCTTTGTAAGATGTTGTGTTCACTTATGACAGAATTCTGCCCTTTTCATCCAGATCACGACCTCTAAACCTTTCCAGAGTTTACACAAATGTGCACCAGGGATATGGGTTTCAGATGATAAAGTGTCAGATTTTTAACATGCATACATTTGGAGTAACAACCTTTTTTTCCGCTACTATCCCCAAGAACATACCACAGGGTCCTAACACCTCTTAAAATGTGCACAGAAAAATCACAAGAATGATGATGTTATTTATATCATTTTTACAAGTCCGCACTATGAATTATCCATCTTTTTAAAGTTATGCTCTGGCCCCAAAGGGGTGTGGTTTTCCAAGGCACATGGTGGAATTTCTGGGTTATCCACTTCCCCCAAGCTCAGCTTGCTCACAGATGCAGTGCCCCTCCCACTTCTCCTTCCAAGAGGAAGCCATTTACGACCCCCTCTGATATAACATTTGCCTGAGCCAGGGACAGTGCTTTGTTTAGTTTCCTGTAGTCCCCAGGTGCTCCTCCCCTAATTCAATCAGAGAGGTGACATCTCCTTTTGGCAGGGGCAGCAGAATTCAGCCAGGCCTGGGAAGAGTGGCTGAGCAGGTTTCACTCCTGTCTGGGGTAGTTGCCGGGCAGAATTCACCCTCTTCAAGCCAGGCTTCAGCTAAATGTCACTTTAGTTCCCAGTTTTCTACATTCAAATCAAACTGACAATTTTTACACATGCAGCGAGAACACTGATTCTAAGTTCAAAACTATGACATTTCAACAGTTGCAAACTATGTGACACTCAACAGTAGGTCACTCATTTATTTTAAACATTTAGATTTTAGTGTCTTTCAGTCCAATTTCACTTCAGCTGCTGACATCCACAGCTCAGCCAGTTTTGTTATAAACATTGTTTTCGGCTCTTTCTCTTTCCAGATTTTGTATGCACACAAGACTACATTCTGCCAAATGTCTGCTGGTGTTCATTGAGATTTTTGAATATCTTGCAATGTTTAAAATAGGCATTTTTAGCTTGCATTTCAGAGAAACAAAGGTGATTTACAAGCGTTTTTTTATTTTTTTATTTTAGTCACCGGCACTGCTGTTTTTCCTTTGGCACACATTTCACTCATGGCACTCCTGGCCTATCACGTTCGTACTGGTGGGTTGCAGGTCAGGGGACCATTTTGCTGTGCGCAAAACTGCACGGTTCTCCAGGATTCTGGCGCAAATGTGGGTGGAGACAGCTCATCCCCACATCTACACAGTCTATTGATTCAACATGGGTCAAAACCCTTGACAAGCCCCCCCGCCCAAATGCGCTTTGATTTCGAGTCGAGGGGGAGTCGGGTGCAGAGGATGTTTTTGATCCACGCGCTGGTATGTCCGCATCATCTTCTTCCAATTCCGTAGATGGCACAGTTTAGCATCTTTTCCTCCATCCGGTTGGATCGATCGGTTCTCCTCAATGGTCCTGATGGGAATATTGGGCGGTACCCCGGGCCCCTCAGATCTTTTCTCCCGGTTCCCGGCCGTCCTCCTTGGTCAGTCTCCATGGTTTCATCTCTCCTAGGATGAGAAAGCAAAAGCGGCAATACCTATTCGCAGACATTTCTTCCCCACTATTGATCTAGTGGGGCGGCATGTACATTTTATAAATCAAGAGACATAGCATTCTTATTTTGAAAAACAAGATATAATTCAAAGACAGTTGCATACAAGAATCATAATATTTTAGAGACTATATGTGGGATATTTTAGGGTGGAACTGAATTAATCCGGAGCGGTCCCCTCTGGTATTGCAGAGGACTCCTCCAGTTGCTGCAGAGTGTGCCTGGGATGGCAACACTTTAGCTGATTTAAATGTACCCACTTGTCTTCCCCTTCCGCCAGACTACCTTTGGGGGATGCAGATCTTATACGCTACTGGGGAGACCTTGTCTATAATTTCAAATGGTCCCTTCCATGTAGGCAAACATTTTCGCTGTTTGGCCTGGTTCCTTTGGAAATTGTATAGATAGACCCGGGCTCCCACAGTATATTCCTTCCTGGTGGTCTTCAGGTAGTAGTGGGTTTTCGTGCTATCAGCTGATCTTTCTAGATTCCGCTGAACATAGGCAAAAGCATGCTGAAGGTGTTTCCTTAAATTCTCCACATACTCATGAGTTGTGGAGGCATTTATCAGTGTCTGCTCTTGGGTCCTGTAGAGCAAATGCTGGGGAAGCACCATCTTTCGTCCGGTCATCAACTCAAATGGTGACATTTTAGTTGCAGATGAAGGGGTAGATCTGATGGCCATTAGGACCAGAGGTAATCGGATATCCCAACTTGGCCCAGAATCTGCCACAAACTTTTTTAAGATGCTCACAATGGTTCGGTTGTAGCGTTCTACTGCCCCAGAAGAAGCTGGCCGGTAAGCAATGTGTAGCTTTCTTTTAACCCCCAGTATCTCCCACATCTTTGTCATTACTTCACTGGTGAAGTGGCTACCTCTGTCTGACTCAATCCTTTGAGGTAGACCAAAACGGGAAAAGATGTGGTTAATCATCAGGGCAGCTGCTGTTTCTGCCTTGCAGTTTGGGGCCGGGAAACATTCCACCCACTTGGTAAACAAGCATGTGACGGTCAACATGTACTTGTTTCCTCTAGACGAGCGAATTACAGGGCCTACGAAGTCGATTTGCAAATCTGACCATGGCAGTGTCATCCCCCTCTTTTGGAGGGGCACCCGGTGTGTGAGGGATGTTGGCTGAAATTGTGCACACACCAGACACCCCTTCAAGTATTGGTCGAGGTCCTGCCCCATGTGTGGCCAGTATGCAACCTCTCTTAAGATCTCAAGGGTTGTGTGAAACCCCCTATGACCGGCTGTGGCCGCATCATGGGCGTGACTTAACATCTGGCTTTGGAATGAGGTAGGGACCACCCACTGATCATGGCCAGCTTGGGATTTCCTTACCAACAAACCGTTTTGGATTCGGAACATCTTTGGACATTTCATCAACACTCTAAGGTCCTCCTTCCCAATGTAATCGGTATCCGTCAGGGGAAAGTTCTCAGGGTCCTCAATGTGTTGGTAAAACTTACCAATTATTGGATCCCCCTTTTGAGACGTAATTAAATCAGCATCAGGGGTCTCCTTACTCCATTGTGCAGTTGAAACATCATTGTGAGCATTTGTCTGGGACCTAGTGATAGCAGTGACCTGGATTTCCCCCAAAAGGGACTCTATTTCTATTAGATCCCCTTGGATTGCCCCGGTTTTGGCCAGCTCATCAGCTAAGTAATTTCCAGTTTTGTCTGGTCCCTCTACTTTACAATGACCCTTGATCTTTTTCCAGTAGATGGTCATCCCCTTTGATGTGACTAGATCATCAATGTTTTGAATTAACTTCCCATGTTTCAAAGGTTTGTTATTAGCACATAGCATGCCTCTGGTTTTCCAGTTAACCAGGTGCTCCACGAACCTGTTCCGTACATAATCAGAATCCGTGATTATGACCAGTTCGTGGAGTTGATGTTGGACAGCAGTGAGGATGGCTTGATGCAAAGCCATCAATTCTGCCACCTGACTACTTCGGGGACCAATTTTGTATCCAGCGGAGGGTTCTGGGGACTCATTCACCCATGCGTTCCCTACGCCGGCCGCAAGTTCGTTTTCCCAGTTGTTGTCAACATGGTAAGAGCATCCATCCACATAGACAGTGGGCATTCCCTCACACTTGTCTTCTTCAAAGACTTTGTGTGGGGAATTAAGGTATGCCTCCATGTTGTCCTTGATTTTTAGACTTTCGTCCTCGAGACCTTTTTCTCTGGCACAATCATGCAAGTCAGCCAGACCTTGCGTGAGGGGACTCTTCTTGTATTGGCCATAACTGACCTCCACAGGAAAGCCTTGCATTGATAGAATCCAGGAAGTAATTTGGGAATTACTCACACTTCCGGCCCGGATTCTGTCACTTTGGAGATATTGCAGAGGCTGGTGTGGAGTCTCCACTATGATGTGTTCCCCCTGGATAAATGGGTGGTAATTCTTCAATGCCCACACCGTTGCCAGGAGTGCCTTCTCACAATCGTTGAATTTTTCCTCCACAGAGGATAAAGTTTTGCTCGCATAGGAGATTACTCTATAGACCTTGTCATGCTTTTGGTATAATACTGCCGTCAAGCACGTATTAGAGAACCGTGTCTCCAGGAAGAACTCCTTGTTTCTGACAGGGTAAGCTAGGCAAGGCGCTTGTGGAGAGGCTTCTTTTGAGTTGTTTTACTGCCTCGGATTGTTCTGGGCCCCATTCCCACTTGACCCCCCCTTCAAAAGATGAATCAGGGGTCCGGTGATCTCTGCGTAGCCCTCAATGAACTTTCTGCTGTAATTAGTCAGTCCAAGGCGGCTCCTTAGTTCCCGCAGAGTTGTGGGATCCTTCAGTTTCTGGAGTGCTTCCACTTTCTTTTCTTGGGGATAGAGACCCTGAGGAGTAATCTCATGTCACAAGAAATTAACACGGGTTCTACACCATTGTGCTTTCTGAAAGGAATATTTTGCTCCGGCTGCCCTCAACTGTGTCAGAACATAACGGATCTCCGCTATGTGTTCCTCCACAGATGAACTTTTGATGAGGACATCATCTACATAAGCCAGGTTACCCCTCGCACACAGGTCGGCATGGCCTTGTGTAGGAAAATGTTGAATTCATTGCCGGAGGTGAGGTATCCGAAAGGAGTTCGGGTCCATGTGTACTGCTGGCCCCCAAAGGTAAAAGCCAGTTTATATTGGTCCTCCCTACTGACAGGCACGGTCCAGTATCCATTGGTCAGGTCTATTGCTGTGAAGACCTGTGACCCTGAATCTGGGCCAGCCCTGGGTCAATGTAGGGCAGAGGCCATCGGGAAGTATGGACCCATTTGTTGAGCTCCCTAAGGTTGGCGCAGAGCCTCCACAGGCCGTTTGGCTTCAATATTCCCAGCACCGGATTATTGAAGGTGCTATGTACTGGACGGATTATTCCCCGGGACTCAAGGTTCTTAATTATTTCAGTAAGGGACTCCATGGATGCGAGAGGCAAGCGATATTGCTTCACAAACACTGGAGTCATTCCAGGATCCGTGGGAATTGTTGTTGTGTGGATGTCGGTGCGACCACAGTCATATGAGTCTACCGCAAAGAGATCTTGGAAATCCAAGAAAACTTGTTTCAACTTTTGCTTCTGTTCCAGAGTCACACAGGCATCAGCTAGGTTGACTCTCTCTTCCACCATCTGCCTGAAGCCTGGAAAGACTTCTGGTTTGGCCATCTCAGCGGCCTCCTCCAGCTGGGTGGAGATGTCCCTGGTCAGAGTGCTGATTTGGACTGGAGGCTTCAGGTGGGAAAGGCAGCCCTCATGAACCTGGAAAATCACCTCATCCCTCCTGAAGTCACAAGTCACATCTTCCTTACCATAAGGGCAAGAAGTGTACCCCCTGCCGGGTGAAAATCCTATCTGGTGTTGTATTGTCCTCACTGTCACTGTCAAAACAGTCCTTGGGGATTGGTCCTAACAGTTAATTTCCTAAATCAATGGAGAAATGTCGGTCATCAACCGCCATTCCAATAATGGTGCCTGCGGCTAGAGTAATACTCTTTAAGTCGCTGTTATCCACCTCTATTGGAATGATGTCATGTTCTACGTTGACTAATGGTGTTGGGTTTACCCATAACCCTTGGTGTTGAAGGAAAGCATTTAGATGAATATAAGCATCAGGGTTTTTCAATTTTTGTCCTCTTTTAACTTTCACTTCCAGGGAGAATTGTCGGGTCCTTTCTGGGATGGTGACTTCCTCTTTAATCTGAATTTCAACTGCATAAGGTAGCAATTGAGCTGAACTAAATGCTTTTTCTGGATCATCAAAGCCCATGGGATTATCTGCTAATCGGGACCAAGCTTTGAGGTTTATTAGGTCCAAACTAATGGCAAAGCGATTGAGAATGTCACTGCCTAACTAAAAGGGGGCAGTGACGTCTTGCACGACCCAACAATTATGGACTATGCTCTTGTTGCCAATGGAGATTTTGAGCATACACCTGCTTGGCACGAGATGTTTGGAATTAGGTGCTTCCAGGTCCATTTGCTATTTGTCTATCAGTTTGAATGTGGGAATGGCTGGATCTTTTGGGAGTTGGAGGAACATGGCTTCGCTGATGAAGCTCTTACCATTCTTCACACACACTCGAGCGAGAACAGAGTCCTTTCCATCATTTAACTGAACAGGGATGAACAACTGCTCTCCAATTTGCTGAATATCAGCCAGGCTCTGAGCTGAATTCACATCTTTCTGGACTATAGGGGTGGGAGTGTCTGATTGTGGATTGGTAAAGAATTTCAGAGTATTTCCTTACAGTGTGGAATACCTCCTTAAACTGGAAGGAAGGTTGATTTTCAGAAATAGAGAGGACCCCCCACCACCAGTCTGTTGTCCTACTGCTATTACTGTCACATCTGGAATTTGGTTGTTCTGGAAGTGAAATTCTACTTGGTCAGATTTTTGTTCAACCATGTGGCAGGTGCCGTTTAAACTGACATGGTTGACACTCTGTTTTAATTTTATTGGTCGGCTAGTCTGGGTCCAGAGGACCTTGTTTACGCAATCTATTAGGGGTGACAACCTTCTCAGGAGGTCATTCCCTAGTAAACAAGGGGTGCCCTCTGCAGTCACTACTATGACCGGGTGTTTCACCTTGTGTCGCCCAATTTTGATGTCCAAATCTGCAGTCCCCTCGACGGGAATTTCCTTCCCGTCAAAGTTCTGCAGTTGTCCAGGAAGAGAGGTGAGAGGAATTTGGTACTTCTCCCCCCTACCTGAATTCAGTTCATCAAAGGCCCTTCTGGACAGAAGGGTAGCTTGAGATCCAGTGTCGACCAGTGCCAAAATTGCACCCTGCCCCTGTACTTGTACCGGGGCATAGTATCTTCCCTCCTTCTCCTCAAGGGGGCACAGATAATGCACATTCTTGGACAACTGGTGGGCTAACTTTCTGGTTTCGGACATGGCGAGAGAAGAGATTTGGGCAGAATTCTGTGGAGAGTCGTGGGAATCTGAAAGAAAAAGTTTGCAACTGGATATTGATGCGGTTTGGTTCTCCTGGTTCCAGTTCTGGGCCGCCCCCCCTTTTTGGAGGCAGTCATCAGGATGGGTTTGAAACCGGGGTTTTCGGTCTTGTTGGTTTTGGGATAGAATGATGGGCGGCGACAGCTCAATCCCCACATCTACCCAGTCTGGATTGGAATCTCTTGGGACCCATTTTTCCTTGGGAGGAGTTCTCCCATCTCTGAAGGAGAAGATCCTTTTCCCAGCATCCTCTGAGGATCCCTCTCCCTCAAATTGGAAGACCTGTACCTCCTCCACAAAGTGGGTCTGTTTGGGTCCTTTGTTTCTCCTACCTCCTCTCCGCTCCTTGGGTGGCAGACTTTCAGGGGTGGGGGATTATGTTTCCGGTTCCTGGTTTTCCAGGGGCTGTTTACAAGTTGGGAAGGTAGCTTCCTCCAAGGCTTTACACCCCCCTTCCCCTTGTGCCTGCTCCCTGGGAACCGGTGGGTTATCGGGGTGCTGCCCCCGTCATTGTTCTGGAGCACCAGGCCCAGAGTTTGGGGCATTCGGCGCTGGCATGCTCATCTGAGGGTTCTGTTGCGCCCTCAGCATGTGACCCAGATCCCGTGCAATGTTTGGACCTGGCGCTCAAGTTGGGAAACCCGCTCAGGCTCATACGGGGTTCTGTTTTCTCCCCTGGGCTTATCCCGGGAAGAGTAGCTATCCCTTCTCTGGTAATACCCTGGGTTGGGAAGATTTGGGTACCCCTCCACCCTTGGCCTCCCCTCTCCCGGATTAGGTTTTCTGGGCTCAGGGAATTGGGGAAAGAAGGATGGATGGTTTTGGGGTTGGAAATTGGGTGGATACCTGGGAAAAAAGTTCTGCCCAGTGTTTGGGGAATTTCTGCCCTCCTGTGGGAAGTTAGGAGGGAAGTTCCCTGGGTCAGGTGCTTGGCTGGATCGCCCCCTGGGGCTCGGGAGTCCACATATAACACAGGATTGGTCTGTTTCCCTTGTAGCGGGGACTTACATAATCAGGGGAGCGAGGGACCCCATTTGTGGGACTACCTCCTTGACTCCCTGTCTGTGACTGGCCCGAGGGCCTTCTGGTGTTAGAGTTATTCTGCACAGGCAGGTTTTTAGGCCCCCCCCATCTCCAAATCTAAAACGGGGGCAACCTTTACCTCCGCCACCCTGGCAGCAGCAGGGGTGCTGTTGGTTTTGGGGTTTTTCTGCGCATTACTTTTATTTTCTATGGGCTTCTGCACCTCATAGATCTGGGTGGCTTGCTCACTGACCCAGTCTAAAGATCTTTTCTCGTGAAAATCTCTCACGAGCTGGGTCATTATGTACTTGGGAAGAGCATGGAAAAATGTGTTGATGAATTCTCTGCTGTCCGTGCGCACCCTTCTGGTGGTCTGTGCAAAGGCACGCTTCAATTCTTGCAAAAATTCTTGTGGGGTCTGATCCTCCCCACATTGCAAATTGTAGGCTGCCTTGCGAGCCTAAAATGTTTCAAGATGGCCGCCCTATATGTGGACCATCTTGAATGGTTTTGGTCCTCCAGCCCTGCAAAGAAACTGGAGTATTCAGGGGAGAATGTCCATTTAACGTACTGGATGCAGCTACGGCTGTCCTTCAAATGGAAAGTCTCCATCATTTGCTCATAGAGCTCCAAGTGTTCCCAAACAGAATACTTGGTGTTCTTATGATAAGGCGTGATGACACTACTGATTGCCTTAATCTGTTTTAAGGGGTCCTTAAGCAAGGCCCTTTTTGCCTTATTGGCCTTTTTTGTTCGGGTAACCCTGGTCCATTCATCCTCTGATTCAGAAGCACTGCTCCCAGAGGTGCCTGTCTGATCTTCCAGGATTTCCCGATTCTGCGAGCCTGGGAATAGCTGGCAGAATGTGGGGACCTGGTCTCCTGTGTCCTGTGACGCTCAGAGGAGTATTCAGATCCCTCCTTGCTACCAGGATTTGATGGGTACCCCCCACTGACCTAACTGGCAGAGGTTTTCAGGATGCCCTTAGTGGGCCTACTCTCCTGGGGTGCCCCACTAAATTGCACTGTACTTAGGTGCCCATGCCCACCCATCCATTCCTGGGTGGTACTGGCCTATGAGCCCCATCCTTTTGGCTGGATAGTAATCTGCCATCCCTGGCAGAGTCCAGGGACTGGGAGAGATGAAGGCCTCTGGTGCTAGGGCTCCTGAGGTTATGCTCAGGTGTTTCCCTTTCCCAGCGAACCTCATCTCTATCAGCCCCTGCTCCCTGTTGCAATGCAAGAGCCTGCGCTTTCAGTTCCTCAGTTAAGGCCTTACTAGACTCTATCAGTCTCTCCTGCATGGCTACCTCTTGCTGGAGCCTATCATTCTGCTGGCAGAGAGCCTCATTCTCTCTCTGTGCCTCCTGATTGGTCCTGGAGTACTGGGCCAGTCTTTGCTGCAGGAGGGTTACCTCCTGAGTCCCATCCCTAGTGGCCTGCTCCTTTCTTGCCAGAGCCTCTTCCACCCTCCTGGTGTGCTCTAACAAGTTCTGATGCTCTTTTTGGAGGTCACCCAGCCCCTGGAGGGCCAAGTGATTTTCTTCAGTTTTTCTTTTTAAATGGCAGACTTCCTGGCCTAAGGTGTCCCTTTCCTGACTAAGAGTCTGCTTCTGTGCCGCCAGGTCATCCCTTTGCCTTTGAAAGGCACCAGCTTTCTGGCGCTCCTGATCAAACTCTGCCTGGGTATGCAGGTCTTTCAGGATCAGTTTATTGCTCTCTGCCTTTTCCCTATCTAGGTGGCTTTGCAGGGTAACTACCTGCTCAGCACATGCCCTATTGAAATCTAATTGTTGCTCCAGCTTTTTCTGGCTCTGCAGTAGGGAGTCCAAACCTTCTTGGTACTCCTTCTGCAAGGCCAGAAATCTGGTATCCTGGTCAGACCTTTCCTGTTGCAGGATACACATGTCCTCTTTGATTTTAATGAGATACTGTCTGCTCTCATTTTCTGACTCCTGGCTTCTGTGCATCCTCTGCTCAGAAGAGACCAGGTCAGATTGGGCCTTCTCTAAAGCGATCTGTTGCCTATTTGCCAGATCTTGGCCTTCAGCACATTTGTCCTGCATGGCTCCCATATATAGATACAAATATGCCGCTATCCTAACCATCTTGTAGTGTTCATCTTTAGCTTTAGGAGCCATGTATAGTTCACTCAGGGCCACATGTAAGGGTCCCTGATCTCTCCAGATATCTAACCCAGTTGCAGAGACCTGTTGTGTGATTGCCTACAACCACGCATCCTGGCCCTGCTCAGTCCATTCACCTCTCACAATTAGCTTATGTAAGAAGTGCTCTCTGGCTATTTTGATGTCTACCAGTGTCGTCATTCTGGAATTTGAGTTCCTTCCTGACTTACAGAAGTTTGTATTTTATTTTGCAAAACAGACCGTTTCCTTAGAGCGTTCCTTTGAGGGGTGCTTTCACAGTGTAAAACAGCGTGGTGATCTAACCGGATAAGTGTATCCGGTCAGTTGGCACACTGTATTAAGCTGCACAAGTGGTAAATCTAGCCAGAATATCCCGGCTCCGAGCCCCCACTTTGTAAGCGACTTCAATTCAACACTACAGCTAAGTCAATGCCTGGTCTGGGATGCTGATGGAAGCCCTTATTGATGTATTTTTATGTCCAGTTCGTTTACTCTGGATGACAATCCTTATATAACACCCCTCTCTCCGAATTCCCCTGATCCCGCTGAGCCAAGAAGTAGGATTGTTTTGCAAATTTAAAAGGTTTATTTGAAAATTAAACAATATATATATATCACACTTTTATAATAAATTAATATTTGATATCACAATTGAGAATATGATGTTGATCAACAATGGATAATGTTATAGTGGTACACTCTTTTTAATGGCTTAGAAGTTGATATAGAGAGGATAAAGTAGCTGAGAATGCTCATACGGCTTCAAAGACAATGCAATGATGAATGAAATGCAGCATAGCAAATAAACTTGATATTATTTCAACCAAAACAATGTAATCACTTTTCCCCCTGGTAGCAATTCACCTCCCCCTTTATGCAAAGTAAAGGGATGGAAGGAAAGCACACAGTTCTCAGGAATGCAATCAAATATAATTCAGTTCCCCCCCCCTAGCAAGCTTAGAGCCACAGGGATGATTTTAAACACAGGCAAAGTACTTTAAAGGTGGTATGCAAAGAAGTGAAAAATATGCTAAAATGATTTTAATTCCCTCTAGAGGTTCAGGGTGGGTGACAGCTACTTTGTATTAGTTCAGGATCACTTTAGCAATGCTCTGTGAATGATTGCCAGGTTGCAAACGAATTTCAGCAAAGGAAAGCAAGGACAAATATTTTTACACGTGGCTGAAATTAAGCAAAATGTCAAATCGCAGCAATTTAGTCGCGTGCGTTGAGCGTAATTACGGAGGAAGTATAAGAAGCAGAGCTTGTTGGAATGCTTAGAATCTCAGCTTCAAAATAAAAGTTAAATCTCGCTTCTATCACAAACGGTTCCGGAGATACGGCCGATTTAGTAAAGGTAGTTTTTCAGAAATGAAACCACAGTTTCAGAATGACAGATGACAGTTTTTAGTTTTAAAGATGACAGAATGACACGATTCTATGAGGCAGTTCTAAATATGTTAAAATAGTTTGGATTCGATTATTTTAAACTAAGAGATTGGTTTTGCACAGTTCTGGCGGTACTCACACTATATTTTGGACAGGAATGCGACTTTGCCACGGATCGGATCAGGACTGGACTGCGGTTCCCTCGCCACGGACGGTCTCTGCCTGGTTCTGCTCACTGGATAATTCTGCCTTCTGGGTCAGCTCTGCTAGCGGCACTGCACAGCGGTCTGGATCTCTGGTTCTGACAAAGGTTCTTGGCACTGCACAGCGGTCTGGTCTCTGGTTCCGGGTACAGCTCTGCTTTCTGGGTGTTTCTGGCACAGGGTTTTAGCCAGAATCAGACAGCTCAGCCCGGCTGTCTGAATAGTTTGGTTTGGTTGCTAGGTTTTGAAGGCCTGCTGATAGGAGTTCAGCTGTTGGGTTCTAGAGTTCTTGGAGTTTCTGGATGTGAAGTCTGAAATCAGGATGTGGAGTTGTCGGTGAAAATGCTCCGCAGAAAGTGAAAAAGAAAGTGCTATCTGGCTTCCAGTGGCTCTTTTTATGTGTTTAGAAAGTGGGAGGGTCGGCTCATCTTCTATGCCCAACCCTCTCAACTTTTCATTGGCCAGTTCCTCCTCTCTCCCTTGATTGGGGGAACTGGGTTGTGAGTCAGAGTGATGAGGTAGGTTTATGGTCAGAGGATCCTCCCCTTGTGAAATTGCACACAAATCTATATCTGATACAAATACATATTTATCTATGTACCATTTTTCTGATATTATACGTCCAGTTAATATATTTTCTGTAGCACCAAACCATCCAATCCCTGTCCTTTTAAGATGTTGTGTCCACTTATGACAGAATTCTGCCCTTTTCATCCAGATCACGACCTCTAAACCTTTCCAGATTTTACACAAATGTGCACCAGGGATATGGGTTTCAGATGATAAAGTGTCAGATTTTTAACATGCATACATTTGGAGTAACAACCTTTTTTTCCGCTACTATCCCCAAGAACATACCACAGGGTCCTAACACCTCTTAAAATGTGCACAGAAAAATAACAAGAATGATGATGTTATTTATATAATTTTTACAAGTCCGCACTGTGAATTATCCATCTTTTTAAAATTATGCTCTGGCCCCAAAGGGGTGTGGTTTTCCAAAGCACATGGTGGAATTCCTGGTTTATCCACTTCCCCCAAGCTCAGCTTGCTCAAAGATGCAGTGCCCCTCCCACTTCTCCTTCCAAGAGGAAGCCATTTACGACCCCCCTAATATAACATTTGCCTGAGCCAGGGACAGTGCTTTGTTTAGTTTCCTGTAGTCCCCAGGTGCTCCTCCCCTAATTCAATCAGAGAGGTGTCATCTCCTTTTGGCAGGTGCAGCAGAATGCAGCCAGGCCTGGGAAGAGTGGCTGAGCAGGTTTCACTCCTGTCGGGGGTAGTTGCCGGGCAGAATTCACTCTCTTCAAGCCAGGCTTCAGCTAAATGTCACTTTAGTTCCCAGTTTTCTACATTCAAATCAAACTGACAATTTTTACACATGCAGCTAGAACGCTGATTCTAAGTTCAAAACTATCACATTTCAACAGTTGCAAACTATGTGACACTCAACAGTAGGTCACTCATTTATTTTAAACATTTAGATTTTAGTGTCTTTCAGTCCAATTTCACTTCAGCTGCTGACATCCACAGCTCAGCCAGTTTTGTTATAAAAATTGTTTTGGGCTTGTTCTCTTTCCAGATTTTGTATGCACACAAGACTACATTCTGCCAAATGTCTGCTGGTGTTCATTGAGATTTTCTAATATCTTGCAATGTTTAAAATAGGCATTTTTAGCTTGCATTTCAGAGAAACAAAGGTGATTTCAAAGCGTTTTTTATTTTTTATTTTAGCCACTGGCACTGCTGTTTTTCATTTGGCACACATTTCACTCATGGCACTCCTGGCCTATCACGTTCGTACTGGTTGGTGGCAGGTCAGGGGACCATTTTGCTGTGCGCAAAACTGCGCGGTTCTCCAGGATTCTGGCGCAAATGTGGGCGGCGACAGCTCATCCCCACATCTACCCAGTCTATTGATTCAACATGGGTCAAAACCCTTGACAAGCCGGCCTCCCCATTCCCATTGAGCCCTATGGGTCTCGAATGGGAATGGGGAGCATTTTTTTCCGGCGCCCAGGAATGGGAAATTACTGGGTCCGGCGGGCCGTAATCACCCAGTTATTGCCCATTCCTGGTCGCCAGAAAAATGATGCCGGCGGCAGCCATGACTGTTATACCGGCACGGCTACCGCCGGTATTGTAATGAGGCCAACTATATGCTTACCCTCTGACCCAAAATGCCCAAAAAAAGTGGACGTATATATCGCAAGTATACCGTATGTTTAAAGTGTCATTTGTACTGAGTTGGGTTATTTCGCACGACATGATGGTATGTTTTCATAGAATTTTAATTCCTATTGCAACGGAGGACATGTAGGAAATGCCATGAATGTAAATAGTAATACCAAAAATGGCCACTCAGTAATTGTAATGCACTGTTGAGGTCTAGAACGAAATCAAAATAGAAGACGGACCAATGTAAGAGCAAAAGTTAAAACCTGTTTCTATGTCAGTTGCTCACCGTGCATATTAGAATAAATTAAGTGAACCAACGAGAGCAAAATCATGTGACCAAACTACCAGGAGTAGCGTAACGCTTCATCACTTTGCTTCGGCCTCTCTCGTAAACGCGCTGGCTGCGAATTGGAAGAGACATTTTTTAACGTGAATACAAGAATAAAAAGGTGATTTTAACCTGACACTTTTGCACGTTGATGTTTTTATGGAACGTACAACTGCTAAATCCATTAACTACAACTGCATGTGAGTGTGAATATTCATATTAGAGGGCCACAGTCGCTGTAATAATGTACCATGCTCTGCCTCATGAAGTTTCCTACAGAGTAATAGTTGCTTTTGGAGGAGTACAGTTTTTACAGCTATGTATATCAATTTGAGCTTTATATATTCAACAGTTAATGTCGGCTGTCATATTCCGATATGTTCAAAATCAATATAAGAAACCCCACCGTTTTCTTGCCTCTATAATACCTACATACAGTTAACACATGTATTAGATTACTAATTCAATATACATATTAGGTGTGTGTGCATTGGAAAATGAGCATGTGCACCTGAATCCCTAAACTGAGATCTACCTGAAAATCTGTGCAACTCCGCGTTGACCCTTTGTTCCAAAGGAGGACTGATGTATTAGCCAGTCTGTCCTTGCATCCAAACTCTCCAAATCAGCATACATGTTTCAATGTTACAAACATTCAATGTTAAAGTGATTGTTGTGAAAAATGAAAATGGAGCAACATGCATGGTGCGTATTATGTATGGGTTGTTTCAACCAGACAAGCCTTTTATCTCAGACATATTTGTCAAATATCAAGATTTGTGGCCATTCTTATTTTTGCAAAATGCCTTCTGATTTTATGCAAAGCGTACTGGAACCTTTTGTGGTGTTATTTGTCCCCTCCCCCTTTCTCAGTGGGGTATTTTGAAAGAGTAAAATAAAAGTGTACTAAACTGTCCTTCTCGAAAAGATAACCTTCAATCACAAAATAATGTATATACTTTGATAAGGTGCTTTACTCAGTAAGACAAGTGTAACATTCTTATTTTGACTAAAATATATTACGAAAATGATTATTAGAAATGTACATTGTAGCATTTTGAAAAGTGGCAGTTTACAATGTTAGTATACAAAATAATTCCTTGTCTTGACAGCTCCTTTTGCAAATAAGCACAGCCCCTTCACCTCAAGATATCTCTCTATTTATACAACTGTCAGCAAAGGCTCAGGAGGCTCCAGCAAATGAGTACCTGCCAATGTGATTCTGGCCCGTATAGAAAGAGATAGAGACCTACAATGAGGTAGATAGAAAGAGGGTGAGAGGGAGAGACAAAGCAAGAGAGACACAGAGAGGTACTACTATTATCCAAAATATGAGATCATTTTTGAATTTTGAAGTGAAAGATTGTGCAAGTTTGAGGACTTGTGGATCTCCACCATGACTGTTTAGTGAAGAACTTTGAAATGTCTTTATATATGTATGAGTTTTATAAAGCGTAAACCTAACTGGAAAACAACAGAGCACTGAACATAAGGGGGGCACTCAGGAACTACAAGTAGGATGCGAGGGAGCAGAGTTTGCTGGAATAGGGAACGGGAGAGGAGGGAGCTCCCGAGTGGGAGAATTTGGGTTGAGTTGAGCAGTCAGAGAGGATCAAGATAGTTGTTGAACAGTAGGCTCTTCAGGTATGTCCTAAAGTGTAGGATGGTAGGGGAACACGTCTTATCTGCATTGGTAACTTGATTCAGAGACAGTGTACATAGCAGGTAAAGGCCTGTTTAATTTTTTGTTTCCTTCTTGCAGTTCCTTGTTTCCAGCCTGGCAATGCTGTGGCTTCTGGTGACGTAACTTTGATACAATATGAATGGAAGAATTACAATGCACAGAAATCTGAGATTTGTGTCTGATATTATGGATGCCATATCTCCAGCTCCTTGTCAACCAAATCATGGCCTTTGGCATTGGTGATGCAACATAGGTCAGACCAACAAATGATGCAGCCTTATGATTTTCTCCACCCTTGAGTCTGAAACTCAAGTCGGGTGAGTGGCAGCAACACTATGTCTAAGAACAGATGCTTATGACGAAGCAAACTATAGCATGTCGGTTGGGCAATAAATGATCTGTAAGGTAGATAAGATGAATGGAAGAATAAAAACTGATTTCAGCGGAGTAAGACGAGAGAGAGGAAGACTACATAGAGAGACTGAGTAATAGAAAAGTCGAAAAACAATTAATGAAAAAATCAGGAGTTTTGTTGCATCAAAAGTTAAGAAAGGACAAGCTTTGCGTATATTCTATAAATGATAACGACAAGCGGAAGAAGATAAAGAGATATGATGGGCAAAAGATAGACCTGAATCAAAGTAGAGCCTCAAAGTTAGCCGAGGAAGACCTAGGAAGCAAAGATGGAGGAAAAGAAATAAACAAAAGTGGAGGAGAAGAAGGAATAATGTTTGCAGGGAAAAATAGTACTTCAGTTTTGGCAGCATTTAATACCAAAAAGTGTTCCGTCATCCAGGAATTAATGGCTAGGAGACATGCAGAAAGTTTAGCGTGAATTCAGGAGTGAAAGGGAAAAAGATATGAAAAGTTGGGTGTTGTCTGCATAGAAATGGTGGGAAAGACCAAACAATGAAATAACTTGTGCCAAGGGAGAATTATAGAGGGAAAACGGAAATGGACCAATGACCGAGCCTTGAGGAACACCATGAACAAGAGTGAATGTGTCAGAAGTACATCAAGCCCATGAGATCAAGAATGCCCATTGGGATAGATAGGACCAGAACCAAGAAAAGACTGACCCTGAAAATCCAAAGTAAGAAAGAGAAGAGAATAAGAGAGAATGATCAACCATGTCAAAAGCTGCTGACAAGTCCAATAGAATAAGCAGAGATGAATGTTTAGAATAACATGCTCAACGTAAACAGAAAGAAGAGTTGTCTCAGTAGAATGAAAAGGCCGGAACCCCGACTGAAAGAGACAAAGACTAGTATTGTCTGAACAAAAGTTGGGACTGGAGACTAAACAAGATGTTCAAGAAGTTTAGAAAGATAAGGCAAAAGAGAAATAGGATGAACGTTAGAAGCAAGAGAAGGATCAGAGGAAGGCTTTTTCGTGGAAGGAAGGACCAGTCATGCTTAAAAGAGGCAGGAAACACAGAAGTTGAGAGACAAATATTAAAGAAAGAAGTTAGATAAGAGACAAGAGAAGGATAGATTTTAGGAATAAGCACAGAGGAGCTATTGGCTGGCTCTCTTTTCATTCTCGACTTAAATATAATTTTCTATGTCTAGTCTTTAAATCTCTTCATAATCTTGCACCAATTTATCTTACCTCGCTGGTATCTTTTTGTGTTCCTACTCATTCTCTTCGTTCTCAGTCACAATTTCTTCTTGTTGTCCCTCGTCATCTTGTGCTAGTTTTCATTTTCGTTTGTTTACTCTGTTAGCTCATTTTAATTGGAATTCTCTCCCACTTTCTCTCTGTTCAATCTCTTACTCTTTATTTAATTCCTCACTGAAGACCTTTTTATTGCAAACTGATGTACAAGGCTGATTGTTGTTCTATACTTGCCTGAATCTTCATTTTATCGTATTGTTTTTTATGAACCTCTGTATAGCGCTTTGGATAGAAGCGCTTTATAAATCCCAAATAAAATACAAAAAAAATACACATACTGTTCATTGTCCCCCAAGGACTGATGGTGGCCTGCTGTAAGTGCACCAAATATGCATGCATGAGGGCGATTGAAGACTCAGTGACTAGCACACTCGTTCTCAACTAAACATTTTACCTTTTCAGAAGCAAAGTCATCCAAATTTTCCTTCATTTAGATTCTCTACTTCCCCTTACATTTTAGGCTGAGGTTTACCAGTAATTAGCCTGGGGTTTTGAGGTGCGGGCTCAGCATCCTTGTAATCTTCCCTAATAAGAAATGATTCTAGCATGACTCAGTGCATTTTCAGTCAATAACAGTAGATAATTGACCATTTTAAAGTTATCCTCACAGAGCAAAGCAAGGTCTGACAACGCAGAAAGGGGTTGAATACTATGTCATGACTGACAATGCAAGCATGAGTGCTTTAAGCAAACAGGGAGAGCACTCGAGCACTGTATATATTGAAGTGCTATAAATGCCAGAAATGTTACACATGCCAGCAACAGTGCCGACACTGGCCTTGAAGCACACGAGGGTCTACGTTTCTTCTTTCTTTCTTTCAAAGGGTTAGCAAAGCTGCGAGACATTATGGGGCCAACTACATTACTGACACTGTGCGAAATGAAAAATAATCTTCATTTCGAATGCTAGTAAAGCTGCCAACATGCTCAGTGTAAGATTCAAATGTTGGTGGAGGAAACAAGACCGTGTTCATGTATTCAGCATCAGAAGCTAAGCAAATGCCCCGCCCCTGAGGCAGGGACTGGAGGCGTGAAAAGGGATAGATTCAACAGGCACTGAATTCTGAAAAGTCCTTTGGAAAAGCGCTGTTAGGAGAAAACAAACTAAAAAAAGATAAATACTTCGAGCATTGTAAGCAAAGCGCCTAGACTACTGTGAGAGGCAGTGCGATGCCATGTAGTTATGGACTGCCGTCCCTCGAACTTGATCTACCCATTTGCACTCCACTGCCCTGCACTCTATGTAAATTTCCTTTGTATTCTGAAAGTGGCAGTTTGTCGTTCCAAGTAGATACATACTGGAAACTGCACAAGTTGTCCATGCCAACTAAACTGCTATCTGCAGAAACCGTGCTGTAAGAAATGGCGAATTGTGTGTCCTTGTTCCTGCAGTCGATTTGCCGCCTTCAAAGCAGCAGGGGTAGCTCACTCATTGCGCAATAGTCAGCCTAACAGCAACTTAAATGCCTGCATCTATTGTGGAGCTCGCCCTCGCCCCCTCCACCGGTGATGGCTGCCTTCTTTTCCTAGGCTCCTCGATCAACCCACCGAATTGTACAATCCTGCCGAGCTTTCAAAATGGCCGACAGATATGCAGGTGTTCTCCCCTGGAACTCATTAGATCTCTATTTGCTCGTAGACATGCGTTCTGGATGCAGGACCGTTTTTTTTCTTTCTATCCAATTTTTAGGCTCGTGCATCCATTCGAGAAGGGAGCGAGACTCGAACCACCCGAATCGTGGGTGGTTTGATTTCCAGCACTTTTAGAACTTCCCAAGACGTTCATTTAGGGGAGTTCGAGTTCTCCCAGGGGTTACGAATATGAAACGTGAGAGGGACAGAAGGCTACTGCCAGCCCCACAGAGAACAATAACATGCCCCATTGCCCCTGCTCCACCTTCGCCCCCCCACCCCCATCATGGCATTGGGGCCATGTCCACTTTTCTCAAAGCAGGAAATAGTCAAAAGGTTTAACATATTGCTGGGGTACAGGGAGTGATGGGGAGAGAGGGTGTGTAGGGCAATGTGGAGGTCATATCGGGTGATTCGCCACTGAATTTTTGGATCAGTAACCTGCCAAATTCCGTGGGGTCACTTTTGGGAGAGTTCGAGCATCCCTGCTCCATAGCATCACACTCCTTAAACTCTTGATTGAAGGGCAAGGAGCATCATCTCCCCATTGGTACGGCCAGCTCCATGCAACAGCCAATAGCAATGGAGATCCCAATAACGTGACCCATCCAGCTCCCACAAGGTAAAGCCCACTGGTTGTCAAGGTACCGAACCTTTCATGACCTGGAATGGGACAGCGTTGCAGGTCCCCTCTCAACGAATTAGTCGCCGCTGGCTGGTGGCAGCGCTGCCACTCGTTTGGCACCTCAGGCAGAACGTAAGCATGGGGGCGCCAGAGCACCTGGGTCGGCAGCACAATGCGACTCCTATGTATAATGCACTAATTGGCCCGCGAGGGTGTTTGCCAAAGGATGGGGCGGATTAAGAGCTCTGTTTGACGACAGCTCACCACAACATATCCCACTAACAAAAGAAAAGCAATTTGGGCAGGCTGGGGGCGGATGTCAGGCAAAGCAAAACAATGACATCTCAGAGCGCAGACGGGGAGAGTGGATGCAGGAGATGCGCGCCAGGCAAGAAAGCCTTGGGTACCACCCAAATACACGTGTGCTCGGAGGACGCGTCGTTAGAACTGGGCAAACAATTCTTGCCACACACAGGGCCGCCCAGGGCTGGACTGCTCCCCAGCAAAGACCCATAATCCTCATCTGGAAATCATCCAGATTCTCTTATGAGAAAATGCGTGCTTGCGTTATTGCCGCAAGCAAATAACCGCTATTTACGAAAGACGGTGGAGGGTCAAATTCCTGCACCTGAGCGTAGATTGCTCAAGAAGAGAAAACACCCCATGCCTACAGTACTCTAATATTTTTAATAAAATATGAAGAATTCCATCGGATTAGACACCAATGGGCACATGTAGAATACTTACCAATACGCCAAGGCTGGCAATGAGGTTCAGTGCTTCATCCTGACCAGAGAGATGATCCTTTCTGGTCTTTTTGAGCCACCGTCCTGTGAGGAATTGAAACGTATAGGTCATTGGCATCATTGGCATTCATTTGGATCGCCCCAGGGTCGTACCATGTGCTACCGCACACAGATGTCATTTACAAATACACAAAAGAAAAAGAGGACTTTTAAGGCCCAGACACCACCATGATCCGCAATCAAGCCCTCCTGTGCTCATGATACGAGATAGAGAGACAGGTGACACCCTTCACAGGATGCGACACTATACCCAAAGGTATAGCAATGCACACAGCCATGGCCCTACATACGATATCCTGGAAAGGACGTCAACAAGGCACTGTAATCTTGGTCTAAGTGATGCACCAAGCAAATACACATATGAACTGCATTGCAAAGGCCTCCTGACCTACTGCAAGACACACTTACCTTTTGCAAGCACCGCATGCACCGACAGCCAGCTCCAATTATGTTCATGTTTCAGCTGAAAATCGCATTAGCAACCAGCAGTAACCAGCGGCATTAGCAACTGTGGAGCCCACAAAAAGCTGGCCTATTGATTCTTGTATACACGAGGAAGGCCTGTAATGGGAAGACAACTCCTTGAGAGAGTAATAGAGAGCCTCAAAATCTTCCTCAAAGGACATTCTCGAAACACGGGGGTAGTTAGCTTATAGAAAAAGAGCTTGATAGTGCCCCCTGAATGGTATTACCCGAATTGTTCGTTTACAATTGTTCGAATGACACAATTGTTCGAATAAGAGGGGTCCTAATTGACCTTCTGCACAATTGACCGTATGATCATTTTAATATATATTATGGGTTGGGTTGGTGTAATAATAATATAAGGGGATTGGGAGGAGGGTTGGGGTGGGGGTTGGATTGGGTGGGGGGCTGTGGGGGGGTTTCCCCCCGCATATATATCCTTATCGATCGTTTAAATTTGGTCAATTGTGCAGAAGGTCAATTGTTATTCGAACAATTGACATTCGAACAATTCGTATACAACCTCCTGAATACTACCTTAGGTGAGCCCCTCAACACGACCTTAAATGAGCCCCATTTAGACAAGTTTAGACAATCAAAATAAGAAGGATGTGGTTTGTCCATGTCTGGAGTCAATAGGGTGTATAAATGGAGGGCTTGGAAGGGGGTGGGGGAGATCAGCATCATCACTTCATTCGCCCAGCAGTGGAACTGAGGGCTCATGCCGTCTCCAGTGCATCTGGAAGTGGCAGAGAGTGGATCCATGTCTTGCCTCTGTAGTCAGTGCTATTAGGCTGATGTCTTTAAGATGACAGGCCAGGCACATCATGGCGCATCAAATATAAAGGGGCTTCTCGCAACGTGTTTTACGAAGGAGCACAGGCGGATGCCGAGAGCCGGAAGCTAGTCTCTGGTGTATTTCTTTGGTAGGCTTGGTATAATAGAATCATCATCGCAGGTAAGGAGCATCCAGATTCAATTCTCCTTGACACATAACACTGGCGACGAGGATGGTACTCTTCATTCCCATGAGGAAAGTTGAGGTTACCCGACCCACGCAATCCTGGTGTGCACCCGGCACTTAGATGTGCCACAAACTGTGAAGCTAGGAAGAGGCTTTGGCACCATACAGTGTTTACCGTGGCCCTCTGCACATCGACTGCACTCAACACATGGGCTGGTGTCTCCAGGACACGCTCTTGTCAGCTGTGCCAACAACACACGGAACAGACAAGCCAGCAAAGTCGGAGACCGAGGATACAGCTGCTTGGGGAGTGCTTGTGTGCTACATAGTGCTCTGCCACTGCATGGAGGTAGAGATAGGTCTCCCACATCACACATCCTAAGTTACCACCCCATTCCAAACGAATTACAGCAAAGTAAAGGACTTGAATCTGTTTCTCGCCACGCATATTGCTGTGCCAAAGCCTTCCTGGGCTGCTCCCCTGCTGTGTGTGAGAATGATCTTTCGGATTAAGCTTTAGTGTGAAACTGATTTGTTGGAGAAGATGGCTGATGACCAAGAAGGTGCTCGGGTCCCAGCGAGGAATCCTAGCAAAGTTCTTTTGACCGAATTTGACATTTTGGGAACACCATCCAGTAAAGGGCTGAGGTGGGTTTTATGGGTAGAATGTCTCACAATGTATGCTGATGCTGCAGTTGAGCTAAACGGCACAGCAAAGAAGTCTATCCTTCTTTACTCAGCTGATCCCACAGTTCGCAGAATGTTCCCAATTCTGAACCATGTGGATGACTCTTATGCAGCCGCTAAGACAGCCCTAATCAACTATTTCAGGCCAGTAGTCAAAGCCAACTATGAACGCTTGTTGTTCTGTGATGCAAAACAGAACGAAGATGAGATGCTTGATGTGATCTTCATGTGTACTCCTTAATGAGGAGAATGAAATAGGGACTCAGGTAATCCAAGACTGCTTCTCAGTAAAACTCAGTAATCAGATACTGTGGGAAACAGGCACCAGTTTGGTGAGAATACGTGAGCTTGGGAGATCTCATGAGTTGGCACAGGCGAGTCCGTCCAGGAAGGATTCCTCTTTGCAAGCAATAAACCGAGAAGCGGTATATGTCATAAATAGAAACCTGTCGAATCCTTTCCAGAAAGGGGCTGTAATGAAGACTGAAAAATCACCTGAGTTGACATGCATCTGCCCCTATTGCAGCTACATGCAGTAGGTGTGGATGCATCAATCACTTTGCAAAGGCATGTAGAGCTCAACTGCCGCCACTGCCGTCATGGGAGAAGACCAAACAGAGACAACAGTCTGCCAGAAGAAAACAAAAGGTTGCTCAAACTGATCCATCTATCCAGGAAATTAACTCCAGGGTTGAGGATACAGAAGTTGGGGATGTAGTGTATTCTTCATCTCATGTGTCCTAAACGCAGGTAGAAAATGAAATCGCCAGCCCAGGTGTGTAGTCTGCATTCACAGTACAAATACACATGTTCTAATTGACATCACAGCATCAGTTAATGTGATGACTTTATCTCACTATCAAAAGTTGTGCGATCCCTCCTCATTTCTACGTACTCAAGTGCACTTCTTCACATTTGGAGTGGTGTGAGAAATTCGATCATCCGCACATTGGGTGTGCGCTCGACTGGACTTTTTTTAAAAATTTTTAAATGAAATTGAATGATGGTAGATCAACCTGTGGAAAATGTGTGGGGCTAATCCACACACATTTTCCTATGCTCACCGCATGACATAGGCATAGACCTGTATACTCTGGTTAGACAATGCCTACAAGCGCAGTACCCCCTGTCATACTTAGTTTTGGATATGACAGACAGGAGTTTGCCATTTCATCTCAGAAGGGGGGGACAAACCTGCCCCCTGCCATGGCCAGCCTAATTAATTAACAGAGACTCCATGGATCCACCCTGTCATTTTGTTGAGAGCCTTGTATCTGGTGGCAGCATTCACTTACGAATCAGAGTTTAATTCAGACAGGCCCACGTGGGGACTTGCTGCAGAGGCTAACAAAGGAGACAGTAAAACCCAGCACCCATTCATATGCAACTGTGTCAACCTGATGCCAGCTCCCACCCTCACTATTGATTGACAGGGAAATGTCATGTCTGGGACTGCATGTTTACAGTAGCCATCCCGGGAGGGGGACCCCATTCAGGAGGTATGACTCTGGCCTCGCTGCTGCTTTAAGAGAGACCTGACACTTTAACCAGGAACCATAGAAAGTTACATTAACCAGAGGAGCCCTTTGATCCACAACAGACAGGCAGATGGGTGGGACTTAGTATTACATGTGTTCACCCCTTTAACTTTTCTGTTGCAAAGCACTCCGGATATGACCTCACGCATACAGGAGAATGTTGGTGGGCACCCAGGATTGGTTCATTAAGGTAGGCTTAGCCTACATCAATGCCTGCAGTCCAATTGGCTTTAAAAGAAGGTCAAACACCTCATTTGGCAGATCATCTGAAGCAGAAGGAAGACTGATCATTGGACCCTGGCTGAAGGTACAGTGTGCCTTATATCTTCCGCCAGTCAAGGAAGGCCATGACGTCCAAGAGGGAAGCAGGATCCCTCCCTTAAACATCTTCCAGGGAACAGAGGGGGATACCAAATTGAGAGGACCGTCCAGCAGCCCCAGAACCTTTACCCAGCCAGCACACAGCGTGTCCTGCTAGGCTCTGCCTCTAGCTTACTAGGTGGGACGTGACAGAGAGTAGCTGAACCAGACTAAGGACAAGGCATCTGCCTGCAACACTCTCCTCAGCTTTGTGCCGTCTACCTCAAAGGGCGACACAAGTCAGTGAAGATGGACTTCTACTCAGTGACTCAAGGATAGTCATCCCTGCCAAATGAATTCCTAAAGTGGTAGGGCTCGCTCCCCATGGGCACCAGGATGGGGCGAAAATGAACGCCTGACTTAGGCAAAAGAAGAGTATGCCAATGGTGTCAGGTAGCTTTCCTGGAATGGAAAGACCCCCAATCCAGTCAATGTCCAAAAGCTGCAGTCTGTGGGAGAGGATAAGCATTGATTTTGGTTGGCAAGTTCTCAGGATTAATCAGCAGTCACCGTACCCTGATGTAGAATTTGTAGCATTGACAGCTTCAGCCAATGTTATACCGATATTGGAAAAAGTGTTTGCGATACACGGTTACACCATTGACGTGTGTCCTGGCAATGGCCTTTCATTGCAAAGCAATGTGTTCTGTATGTATATGGAAGAACGAGGCATCTGCCACAGCAAAATTACCCCTGTACGGCCAAGAGTGAACAGTAATGCTGAGCACAAAGTATTCAGAATTTCTCTGGGTCACCATTGGAATGCACTCAGAATCAATTTCTGTTGCACTATCACCTAACTCCCCAATGCTCCAGAGGGTTTGCACCAGCTGAGGCCCTGTTTAGTTGATGTACCTTTGGCTGCACATAATATACGCCACCATCCAAGCCTGGGTAGCGGCTAATGGGCTTTGTCTTAATGGAGCCAAGACCTAGATCATCATTCTCGGACCATCATTCTCGGACATAAAGCTACGCTAGCTAGTCTCGACAATCAATCCTGTAACTTCAGCATAGATAACACCATCATCCCTGTATCCTCCTCAGTAAAGACCTTAGGGGTCTACATAGACTCCACACTATCCATGACTAGGCAGGTCGGCGCCATCGCGTCAGCATCCACTCACACCACCAAACTCATAAATGCTGTAAAACCCTACCTATCCAAACCAAACTGTCTATCAATAGCTAGAGCCACCATCGGGGTGGAACTAAACCATTGCAACACCCTCCTAGCGGGCACTTTGGCAAAAATAAAAAAAGACTCCAAATCACACCAAATAATGCCCTAAGAGCTGCTCTGAGCATTCTCAAAAGAGACCACATCACACAACTTAGGCAGGCAGCACACTGGCTTCCTGTAAGAGAGTGTATAACATTCAAAATACTCACGCACAGGTGCGTAACCTTCACAGCCCCGTCCTACCTATCAAAGACCATTTCAAGAACTACCTCCTCAAGCCCCACAAGAACCTGCTACTCTAGCCAACTACACATCCCCCACATTAAGCGGGCCAAAGCAAGTGGGATTGTATTTCCATACATAGCCCCTAAACTCTGGAAGGCCCTACCCACTGCTCTCAGAGCTGAGACCTCCTTCCCCGCCTTCCGGAAAATGCTAAAAACCACACTCTTCAACTAAAACACTTCTACCCTCTCTCCCACCTTTCCACTCCCCCTTCCCTGTGCTGTGCTTTCTTTTGTTTTTAATTTATAAATATGCAATCTATTATGTAACTAAGCATTCTGTCTGTAACAGCACCATGATGCCTCTGGGGTACTGCACGCTCTATAAATGTGAATAAATAAATAAATAAATGTAGTGCTTTCACCCTTCACCAGCATGTGTTTCTACAGTATTCATTATCTCAGGTGTTGCTAAACTTCTTGCACTGGAATACACTAGTGGCATTTCTTTATATTCCACAGTGGCTAACCAATTCAGTTGTCTCTGTGAGTCGTGCACTCTCTGACTGCCGTGTCCATCACACATGCCCAGACGGAATCTCTTCTGGAAATAGCAGCTCAATGAGGCTCAGGCTGTGAGCCACCTGTACATTGTTTGTTCTTGTGGCACACATTGAGGGTATGTTTCCTTGTGTCATTGTTAAACATTTGGTCCCTGGGAATTGATGACATAACATTGTCACATGGGCAGCAGGGCATCACATTCACAATCACTTGTCACATGTGTATGTTGAGAAATGGCTACGGCCAGCAATTGTATGAGCAGATGCTGCACTAATGGATGTGCCACAGGTGGGTCATTTCATATTAGTTTGCAGGATACATGTTACTGAGGAAATTCTGGCTGATGACAGGACACGGCGGTCCAGGTGCACAAAGGACAATCGTTGCTGTGATGATGTGTCACAATGTCAGGCCACAACATGCAGGTGATGTCCTTTGTGGAAGGTGCTGCCTGCAGGGTGGTGTCATGGGTAATGGGGGCTGGGCTGTCCCGTCTGGTGGGGGCTGCCTGCAGGGTGGTGTCATGGGCAATGGGGGCTAGGGTGGGGGTGTCCGGTCTGGAGGGGGCTGCCTGCAGGGTGGTGTCAAAAGTAATGGGGGCTGGGGTGGGGGTGTCCTGTCTGGAGGCGGCTGCCTGCAGGGTGGTGTCATGGGTAATGGGGGCTGGGATGTCCCATCTGGTGGGGGCTGCCTGCAGGGTGGTGTCACGGGTAATGGGGGATCGGGTGGCAGTGTCCCATCTGGTGGTGGCTGCCTGCAGGGTGGTGTCACGGGAAATGGGGGCTGGGGTGGAGGTGTCAATCTGGAGGGGGCTGCCTGCAGGGTGGTATCACAGGTAATGGGGGCTGGAGTGTCCCGTCTGGTGGGGGCTGCCTGCAGGGTGGTGTCATTGGTAATGGGTGTGTCCCGTCTGGAGGGGGCTGCCTGCAGGGTGGTGTCACAGGTAATGGGGGCTGGGGTTTCCCGTCTGCTGCGGGATTCGTGCAGGGTGGTGTTACAGGTAATGGGGGTTGGGCTGTCCCGTCTGGTGGTGGCTGCCTGCAGGGTGGTGTCACAGGTAATGGGGGCTGGGATGGGTGTGTCCCGTCTGGAGGGGGCTGCCTGCAGGGTGACGTCACAGGTAATGGGGTATGGGGTATCCCGTCTGGTTGGGACTGCCTGCAGGGTGGTGTCACGGGTAATGGGGACTGGGGTGGGGGTGTCCCGTCTGGAGGGGTCTGCCTGCAGGATGGTGTCACAGGTAATGGGGGCTGGGGTGGGGGTGCCCTGTCTGGAGGGGGCTGCCTGCAGGGTGGTGTCACAGGTAATGGGGGCTGGGCTGGGGGTGTCCCGTCTGGAGGGGGCTGCCTGCAGGGTGGTGTCATGGGTAATGGGGGCTGGGGTGTCCCATCTGGTGGGGGCTGCCTGCAGGGTGGTGTCACAGATAATGGGGGCAGGGGTGAGGGTGTCCCGTCTGGAGGGGGCTGAATGCAGGGATTGCGAGGTCATGGCACGCAATTACGCTGGGGTGGGACGGGGATTGTGGGGTGTTTTTGTGCAATTACGCTGTGGTGCAACCAGGGTTTGCGGGTGTTTTCACGCGATTACACTGGGGTCCAACTGGGGATTGCAGGATGATTTTGCACAATTACGATGGGGTGCGACTGGGGATTGCGCAGTGTTTTCTTGCAATTACGCAGGGGTGCAACCGGGGATAGTGGGGTGTTTTTGCATGATTACGCTGAGGTGCGACCGGGGATTGCACAGTGTTTTCTTGCGATTGCGCAGGGGTGCGACCATAGATAGCAGGGTGTTTTCGCGCAACTATGCTGAGGTGTGACCGGGATTGCAGGGTGTTTTCACCTGATTACGCTGGGGTGCAACCGGGAATTGCGGGGTGTTTTATTGCAATTACGTAGGGGTGCGACCGGGGATTGTGGGGTGTTTTCTTGCGATTACGCTGGGATGCGATCATGGATTATGGGGTGTTTTAGCGCGATTAAGCTGGGGTGCAACAGGGTATTGTGGGGTGTTTTTGCACGATTACGCTGGGGTGCAACCAAGGATTGTGGGGTGTTGGCGTGCGATTTGGCTGGTGTAGGGGCTGGCCTTGCATATGAAGGCACAGGTTTTCTATGGGGTGCGGCCAGGGTGTGCGGGGTGTTTTTTCACATGATTACGCTGGGGTACAACCAGGGATTGCAAGATGTTGGCGTGCGATTTGGCTGGTGTAGGGGTTACCCTTGCGTGGGAGGCCACGCATTTTCTATGAGATGCGCCGGGGATAGCGAGGTGTTTACATGCGATTTAGCTGGGAGGGCTGTATGCTGGGCCAGGGATGGCGCAGATGCTTGCGCCATGTTAGGCATTTTACTTGCTTTTTGGTGTGCGTGGAGGCGTGTTTGGGGTGTTCCGCGCACAGCTTGCTGTTATTTGCACAATGGCTGGTGATGCCTCTAGGAATCCATGAATATGCGTGCCACGCAAGTATTTCTCTGTGCCAGGCTCGCGTGCAGCCCTTGTGCCTTTTCTGCGCCCGATTCCATGAATCGGGCCCAATGTGTTATTTTCAAACACATTTCTACCAATTGTCACAGCGAGTCTAATCAGGAGGTGCTCCATGGCTCACTCACCTGTCCCGCCAGCCGATTCAGAATTTTGGTCACACAGCTGTGCAGCAGCTCGCTGTTCAGATTTCTTCTGACAATAACCAGTGAAAACCAGTACTTCCAACAGCATTGAAACAGCGATCTTTGCCACAGCGGGCTTCGCCGCTAGGATGACCTACTTAAAGATTTATGGCCCCTCCTCTTCCTCTCCACCTGAATGGCGTGTGGCCGCTCACAGCAAATGGCAACAGCAAAACGAATAGGGAACAGTGTTGGACAGCGTTATAACAGCGCCCTTTTCCACAGCGGGCTTTGCCGCAAGGGCGATCTGTTTGAAGATTTATGCCCCTCCTCTTCCTCTCCTCTCTTCCTCTCCACCCGAGGGGGATGTGGCCACTCACAGCAATTGGCAGCAGCAAAACAAATAGGGAACAGCATGGGACAATGTTGCAACAGCGCCCTTTCCTTCAGCGGCCTTGGCCGCAAGGGCGACCTGCTTGAAAATGTATGCTATCTCCTCTTCCTCTCCACCTGAGGGGGATATGGCCACTCACAGCAATTGGCAGCAGCAAAACGAATAGGGAACAGCGTGGGACAGCATTGCAACAATTCCCCTTTCCCACATTAATGATAAACCAGCACAATTTTAAGCATGGCTGTAAATCTGAGTTTACCAATCTTTCTCTATTTAGCCCAATCTAAAAGCTTCTGAGAGACGAGAATCAAACAATAACTTTGACAGACTATAAAATGTGACTTTTTATCCAAATGGCTTAAAGAAAGAAATAGATATGCATAAAATATGTTGGTTAGTATGGAGACATATTGGGTTTGGAAGCCGTAATGCCACACAAGTAACTTTCAGAAATTAGAGCTTACATCTTACAAGCAAATTTCACTTTAAATGCAGAGATCTTCACTCTCTGGATAATGTTCAAACGCCATTAGTCCTGAATCAAAGTTAATCTTTAATCCCGTGAATAAGAATCATCAAACACGCTAGGATCCTGCGAGTGTTGACTTGTAGGGATTTGTAATTTAGAGCCCTCTGTACTTTGTTTTTGGATTAGTGTATGTGTACATTAAAGATTGCGGGTTTTTGGTGAGCGTTCCCCTAGATGTGTTGCAGACACCAGGATCCCGTCTCTAACAGCAACTTATTGTATGTGCAATATGGCCTGTGGGAGAAACAAACTAAAATACCCTCTCATTACATTCAATACGAAAGTGCTACATTTTTATTTGTCTGTGATTGTGGGCGAGAGTGGTGTCAGGTCTACATTTTCCAGAGCAATCTCAGCTGTTGCTGACACCAAAGTGGCCAGAGTAAAAGCACACCTTTTGAATGGTGGCTGGGGTATGTGTTTTGTTATGTTTAAAAGTAGAATGAGATGAGCTGCAATAGAGGAATCCTTTGAGGTGGGAACCAGCGTGGCATTTGGAAGACAAACATTGGCACTTCTTGCATCCTGAAGGAATATCGCCATCACAATGTGACAGAACGAAACAAGGTCAGCCTCTCACTGTTTTCCCAGAACTGTGACTTAGAAACAAAAGTATACCTTTGGCTACAGACTAAAGCAAAAAGCGTCAGGATTTTGGCCAATCTCAATAACCGAAGTTTCAGGAGGATCGTGTATCCAAGTGTCAAGGCACAGTCGAATCTAGGTGTGCTTTCAACATTAATTAATCCTCCATTTTGTGTTGTATTAGTGTTTTTTGGCATAGTCGAATCTGGGTGTTTGTTTGTTTGTTTGTTTGTTTTTATTATTTGTAAAGCGCACCTAACCCGTGGGTAGCAGGGCGCAAAGCAACAAGAGGAGTGTACAACTTAAGTTACAGAGCACGCAGTAAATGAATCCAACTAGGTTACAGTGTTGGAAGCATCAAACATTTGGAACAATACACCAAAGTATAAATTATAGGTGAATATGCATAGTTTACAAGTTGTAGATATATCTAAGCATAGAGGTGAGAGGATATACAATTTATACACAATTTACAGTAGGCGCAGCAGTGGAAGAGATTAGATGTCATAGCATTAGATGTGCTTTTTAATCTGCGCACTGATTATCTTACTCTTAGCCTGCCTGACGGCTAGGTCACTTGGTGAGTACCTGTGCACTGTGCAGCTCCCCTGCTTATCTCTCACTCCCGCTCAACTCCCATTGCACTCTCCATCTCTCCTATCTACTCTAACTGCTATTCTATCACTTCTCCTGCCTTTCTCACAAAGTCTGGAAGAAAAAGCGCTGAAAAAATCTCTCCTGTACTCTAATCTAGGCCTACCTATTGTTGACACTTAAGTCAATGTCACTTCTAGACTGGCTTTTACAGACATCCTCTTCCCTGCTCCCTCTCCTGACCTATGCACCTCCCATCTGTTCTTCACTCTTTCTCCTTTCTCCTCCTCACATATTAATGGTGGCACTAGGTGGGAAGTACTCCTTGCATACTTCTCATCCTCTAGATGTATCATTAATGTCTATCACAATGGCACTATTATCGCCCAAGGTTCCCAACCTACTTGTCTCCTTCTCGACATGTGCCTGCCTTTTCTCATAAACTTCCTCCCTTCTCCTGCCACCCGACCTCACTTCTCCACCACCACTGATGGGAGTACCATGCTCCTGTACACCCCATCAGAAGACGTTCAAAGGTGGTAACCAGCTTCACTTAGCTACTCTGGATGCTGTCAAACACTCCTCTGACCTCTGTCCCCTTCTCGAGGACTTTGACCAGGATGTCCTCACACTTACTGAGATTTATTTCAATGCCAGCTCTGTCACTGCTCTTGGCACTCTCCTTCCTGAAGGCTACACAGTCCTCTCCAAACCCAGACCCAACAGGCCCGGAGGTGGAGTGGCCCTAATCTACCCTACTTCCTTCATTCCTACTCAATCATACTCTTCTTTTGAATGCCTTGACTGTAGGCCGGAGGTTATGCCTACTCTCTCTCTCACCTTCGCCACTATCTACAGACCCCCTGGCCCTAGCTCTCTCTTCCTCTCTGAATGGGCCAACCTTGCCTCATCCCTTTCAACCTGTTCTTCCAAACTCCTCCTCCTTTAGGGCTTCAACATCCACCTCGACTCTCTTGAACCATCCACCTCAAAGGTCCGGGTCCTCTGTGACTCCCTCTCTCTCACTATTCTTCCTTCCAGCCTGATTTACTCTGCCTGCCACACTATTGATGTTGACATCTCTGGTGACATCCCTATCTCTAATCCAGTCACCCCCCTCCCCTGGTCTGACCACTCTCTCCTTTCGTCCCACCTGGGGCCCCTTGGCCCTCTATCCGAGCCACCCAATGCACTGACAGCCTCCTTCTCCATCATTCGACTGATGAAGCAAGTGTCAGTTGCTTCTTTTGCCTAAACCTTCACCCCCCTCCCACCCCCGCCCCTGACTCTCCCTCTGACTCTGTCCTTGCTAACCTGCATGTTGCCATCTCTAACACCCTTGTCATCCTTGCCCCTGCCATGAGGATCCATCTAAAACCTCCTACCAAGAACAACAGCTGGTATGACTCCTATCTAGCATCTGTGAAACACAAGTGCAGAATTGCTAAATGGAAAGTGCAGACCGTGGGCTCATCCTCTGACAAACTGGCGTGCCGCCTACTCCAAAGGCAATATTACTTCTTTATCCGCTCCAAGAAGCGGGCCCACATCCAAGCCTGTATATCTGGAGCCACTAACAACAGTTTTTTTTCAAAACTTGCAAGGAAGTCACCAATTCACTTGCAGTCTCTACCTCTCTCATTCCTGCCCAGGCACTCTGCACTGCCTTGGCCTCCCACTTCACATCCAAAACTCAGGAACTTCCTGTCCGCACTCTCCTACACCCCATCTCCACTCCCATGCCTGCTGCCCTGCCTCCCTTGGCCCCCCTCCTCCCAACCCCATCACTCTCCTTCCTCCTGCCAATAGCACCGGATGAGGTCTTTAAAGTGGTCCACTCTATGAAGGCCTCCTCCAAATAGGAGCTCCCCTGTTCCTCCAGAACCATCAAGGACAACATTTCCTCTCTTGCTCACTTCTGTAACCACTCCTTCGCCACTGCCTCTTTACCTCTATCTCTCAAGCACTCCCTTCTTCACTCTCTCCTAAAAAAGCCATCTGCTGACCCCTCCTGCCTGGCTAACTATTGCCCTATCTCTACTACCTCCTCCCTGGGTAAACTCTTGGAAAAGTTGGTCCTCCCGCAAATGACCTTCCACACTGAACTTGTTGGTTGCCTTCATGACTATGAATCTGGATTCCACGCATCCAGGGGCACGGAAACTGCTCTCCTGAACACCAGTGAAACAATGCTCGTAAATATAGACTCCAACTCTCCTGCTGTTCTCATTCTCCTCAATCTCTCCTCTGCCTTTGACACGGTCAACCAATCCATCCTCATAAAATGACTCTGTGACACCCTCAGCATCACTGAACGGGAACTGGATTGGCTGACCTCCTTCCTCACTAACTGCCCCTGCCAGCTGCAACTGGGCCATTTCTCCTCCTCCACCACCCTCTCAACATGCAGTGTCCCCCAGGGCTATATCCTATCTCCATGGCTCTTCAATATCTATCTTGCTCCACTTCCTCACCTGATCTCCTCCTTCTCTCCTCATTTCCAGTGTTTCATCAATGACACAGAGCTTTCCTTCAAACTTCCCTCTACTTCCTCCTCTTCCTCCTGGCTCATCCCCAACTGTTGGTCTGCCATTCAGGCATGGTGTGCAGCGAATGATCTCTGTCTCAATGCCAGTAGGATGGAGATCCTCCTCATCAGGGCGGCTGTGCCCTCTTTTCCCCCTACCCTCTGGCCACCCTCTTTGGGCCCTCTAGTCCCACCATCTTGTGAGGCCAAAAACCTTGGGGTCATTTTCAACTCCTCTCTCTCCTTCAGCCCTCACATCATAGATACAGCTCCGTTCTTCACTGTATGTACGCCGGCTCCTGCAGTCGGCACCCGCATCCTGGGCGAACTAATCAGTTGTTTGTGGACACACAGGGTGCCGCAGCCACATCAAGCTACGGTATATTCAGACCCTACAAGCCTGAGTGCCCCATAAACATGAGGGCCAACTATTGACCGCCACTCGCAGGCATCCGCTCCAGGGACATCCTAATTCCTGCACAGCCAAGCTCCTCCGACGGCTCCAAGACTGCGTCTACAGTGCATCCAGTACACCAGCTACTCACCTGTAGGAACCTCCTCCAACAGTTTGAAAGGGTGTGCTGCATACGTCTCTCAGCTCCCTGATTACCCCGACTGGAAGAAGCACTATTCTCTGACTTCCATCCAGGGGAGACCAAGTCGAGGCCCATGAAGAAGGCTTCCCGCCGAAACGTCACAGGACCACATCATTTTGAGGGCATAATACCCCCAATCCCGCTTCATAATTCAATCTGTTTCCAGACGTTGACCAACAACTAGGTCCCCTTTTTTCCTAGGAGTCAATAACAATATATTCAGTGTCAGGAAGGAAAAAATGTAATTTCTTTGATTCATGATTTTGACTCCATGCACTTTATACAGTTGGTTGCCTTGTGTTAAAACACTACACTATGTTTCTTTGCATACATTGCACATTTAGGCAAACCACTAATGATTATGTATTTGTATGTTTTGTCTGCTAATTTTCTTTAAGCATTTGCTACCTTTCCTTGATGCATTTGTTAAACAAGATGAATGTGTTTTGATTTATATGTACACAAAAAAACTAAAAAGTATCATGTTAAACTGAATGTAGAAACATTTTCTCTGCACCTACTAACACTGGCTAACTAAAAAGCTTCTTGATTACGTATGAGAGTTAGCTTAATGAAATGTCTTCTGTCATACCAAGCATGCTGAATAATCCAGCCTTTACAAAAATGTATATGTAAAGTGACCAAAAGCAAGTGGTAGCACGCCATCTCTTTTGTTTCTCGTCAATGACACACAGCTTTCCTTCAAACTTCCCTCTACTTCCTCCTCTTCCTCCTGGCTCATCCCCAACTGTTGGTCTGCCATTCAGGCATGGTGTGCAGCGAATGATCTCTGTCTCAATGCCAGTAGGACGGAGATCCTCCTCATCAGGGCGGCTGTGACCTCTTTTCCTCCTACCCTCTGGCCACCCTCTTTGGGCCCTCTACTCCCACCATCTTGTGAGGCCAAAAACCTTGGGGTCATTTTCAACTCCCTCTCTCTCCTTCAGCCCTCACATCATAGAATTTACCAGGAAGTCCCACTTCCAGCTCCGCCACCTCAGAGGCATTGTTCATTTTCTAACCTTCCCCCAGAAGCTCATTGTCTCTAGAGCTCTGGTCCTCTCCAGGCTGGACTACTGCAACAGCCTCTTTCTCAATCTCCCTTTCCTTCCTTCGCTCCCTCAAGCTAATCCACAACAGAGCTGCAAGATTTATCCTTGACCTCAAGCTCAGGGACCGCATCTCACCAGCCCTAAAATCTCTCCTCTGGCTCCCGGTGGCTGCAAGGATCAAATTCAAGACTCTAAGCATCATCCACAAGGCCTTGTGGGGTCTGTGACCACGCTATCTCCCACTTTCCCTCAGTAAATAGCCCTCTGCTCCTCTAACTCCAACTCTTTGATTGCCAAACGCTTTTCCATGCAGCGTGTGGGGGGCAGGTCTCTCTCCTTGGCTGGTGCCTCCCTGTGTAACAGCCTCCCTGCTCCTCTGAGAGTTGAGCCAGACCTCCTTAAGTTCTGGAAACTGTGCAATACTCTGCTTTTCTCTACCTCTTTCCCTCTTTCCCTTCTCTGCTAGTAACCCCACTGCCGCTGTGACTGGTGGCCTGATCTTCATGAATCTCACAGGATCCCAGACCCCTACCATGGGGGTCAGTCAAGAAAATGCACAATGTCCTCAAGTTCCAGCAATTAAAAGCAAAGCAATCCAAACCAGGTGCCAGATTAAAATCAAATTGTTCCAAACATTCCTCCAAGTCCCAACCAAAAGATAAAGGGGTACTTTTAATGGTTCACTCCCGAAGAAGGTGGTCAGCGTTCCTCCCCGTGTGGACCCAGTGAGTTTTCTCCGGTCCTCCGACCCTAGGCTCAGAGTGTAGTTGTTATCCAGATGCACAGCTCACAGGGTGAAAGATATTTTTAGGACCCTCCACCTCACTGTCTTCTATGAGAGTTCTTTGGAGCACTCCACTTGCAGACCGGCAATGACTTTCTGCCAGGCTGGGGCCCATGTTGGCACTTCCAGGTGGATCTGGTACACCATTGTGGGGATGTTTTGGGGGGCATGCCCCTTTCATGACAGAAATCTCTTTCTGCCCGGCCGGGCCTCAGATTGGATTTTTTTAAAAATTGTATTTATTTATTTATTATTTATTTATTTATACAAATCACAGGGAAAGCAATACATTTTTGGCACAAAACTGCTTACATAATTTACCATTAAAAACAGAGCGGAGGACATGGGTCCTTGACAATGGGATGAGAGAATGTGACTTGAAGTCCAGATGTTGCAGAGGAAGGTGGAAACATACCAGCAAACCAGGCATGAAGACAGGACAGAATAACATAGAAACAGGACGGTGGAGAAAGTGCTGAATTAAGGATGGAGGGGTGACGGGAAGGTGCTCTAGGCTTGTCCATGAAGGGTAGGGAGAGAGGAAAATGTGGTGATGCAGTAACATAGAGTGCTAGGAAACAAGTTCTTCAGAAAGAAGGAAAGCATTGAGGTTGGATTTCAATAGTGGTAGAGTTGGAGTAGTAGAGAGAGGGAGTGAAAAGCAGTCAAGAGTTGAGGTGCAAGGAGAGGGAGGGCAGACATGAGAGGGAGCACAGGTGGCTCGAGTGGTGGCAAAGAGGTGAACTGAAGGTGATCTTAACGATCGAGGAGGAGAGTAGGGAGTGAGATGAGCAGATAGATAGGGTGGGGCAAGTCCATGGATAGTTTTGAAGATGATGAGAATACGTTTATATTTAGCCCTCTGTTTCACAGATTGACAGCCAATCCGGCGACGGGCAGAGGAGGTAGAAATAAAGCTAGAAAGGTTGAAAAATGTACTGTCCACAAAGTTGAGGACTTTGTCCAGAGGTGAAAAGGGCATAGTTGGGAAGGCCATAGAGGACAATGGCACAGTAGCCAGAACTAGAAAGGACTAAGGAGGGGATTAGCTGTTTAGCAGTATTGAAAGGAAGATGATGACTGATTGTTCTGATATTGAAGAGGTTGAGTCTGGCTGCAGCGGCAGATTTGGAGATGTACAGTGACTAGTTGTGTGATGGGTTGAAGATGACACCAAGGTTACAAGTTGAAGCAGAGTAAGGAAGGTAGTCAGGAGAGAAGAGAAGAAGTGGGGGAGAGGAAGAGATAGCCTGTTTGGCTGGCAAGTAGAGAACTTCAGTCTTAGTAAAGTTGAGCATGAATGAGTGAGACGCCATCCAATATATGATGGTGGATAGACTGTTTGACATTTTTAACAACAGCTTGTTGGATAAGGACTGAAAGAAGAAGTAGATCTGACTGTAGTCAGTGAAGATTTGATGGGAGATGCCGTAAGAAGAGATCAGTGCACCAAGACCTGAATTATAGGGAGTCAAGAGAAGTGGACCAAGAAAAGACCCTTGGGGAACTCCAAAAGTAAGGCGGTGAGTGGTTAGATGTGGATGTTCCAAGTCACCTGAAAGCGTCTCGGGGCAACACATGAAGCAAACCAAGTAAGGGCCTTATCTTTGATGCCAAGGAGAGATAATGTAGTGAAAAGGTCAGAATGGTTGACACTATCGAAGCAGCAGAGAGGTGGAGAAGAATAAGAATAAATTAAAGGTTTACATGCCCATCAGAAGAGATAAAGTTGCTGACTTTGAGGAGAGCTGTCTCGGTTGAATGCAGAGGTCGGAAGCCAGATTGAAGACGGTCCCAGAGTTTGTGATTATCCAGGAACTCAGTGAGTCGATTGAATACTACCTGCTCTAGGATTTTGGAATAGTGTAGAAGAAGAGGGACAGGGTGAACGTTGGCAGGACAGTTAGAATCTAGACCAGAGGCCTCATTACGGGAATGGAGGTAGCCATGGAGCTATTAGCTCCATGGCTGCCTCCGTTCCGGGCTCCATTACTGCGTTCCTGCAATGGGGACTTACCGAGTTACTCCGACATAGGAGGACCCGGTAATTCCTCCTTGCTGGAACCCATCCCCATTCCCACTGAGCCCCCATAGATTACATCTGGCCTGTTATTGCCTCCCTCTTCTCCTCGCGGGACCCGGAAAGCATGCCTGTTTTTACCAGGAATGCGATCCGGGTCCCGCGATGGGAAGCTCGTAATCGGCGCTCCCGGAATGAAGGGGGCCGATCCCGTACCGGCCCCCTTCATTACGGAAGCGCCAGCCTTATAATGAGGCCCCAGGTCTCTTAAGGAGAGGGATGACAGTAGCTGTCTCATAGGATAATGGAGACGTGGCATTGTCAACAGAGAAGTTGAAGTGGAAAATGAGATGTGGAGCAACACTGGGAGCTATGCGCTTCACAATGTGCAGGGACAGTGGGTCAGTGGAGGTACAGGAAGTATTAGCCTTGAGGAGTAGGGCAATCATCTTATCAGGGTTGATGGTGGCAAAGGAAGACGAGTGGCAGAGGCATATTATACATATATGTTTATTTTATTTAGTTCTATCAAGAACTTTTACAATGTTATCTATTCTTAAACCTAAATTTGTACAAATACATTAGTTCATCATACAATGTAACGTACAAATGCTAATACTAATTCATCATCTGTTGACAGAGCATCTTATAAAAAATAAAAAATCTTATAACTCATCCTATCAATCATACATCATAGAAAGTCCAATAATTCAATCACAATCCATGTCCGCTTCAGCCCAAAATAATATGATTTACCACAAAATGCTGCTAATCCCTTCTTCATAATCCTGGGATACTAGGTCTCACACCTCCTGTATAACACCATACAAGACCATTGAGGAGGGTTACATAACCAGTCTACCATCAATTACCAACCAGTGACAAGAACACAGAAGTAACACGATAGTCAGAGATGACTACATAGACCCTGGATACTTCAAAGGTCAGTGAAAGTTAGACGTAGAGTGTCTCAAAATTTATTAATGATCTATTGGTGTTCACTATGCTACAGAGACAAACCTAATACAAACCTTTGTTTTCTGTGAAATGTATTTTAAGATACAAGGAAACTAATACAAATCACATCAGCACCTGAAGAAGGGGTCAAGATAACCCTGAAACGCGTAGTGGATGAACATCATGTGATTGTGATTGTGTGGGGAAATAAAACCCTTTCTGTGAAATTCTTATTTAAAACTATAAATTCAGCAAATTCTGCTGAATTTCTTCTGAATTTTTTCTGAATGACATTGTTTTTTGCTAAGAACTTTTTACTCTCTTATTTGATGAAAATCGTGCAAAATGTTATAAGTTTGTTTAATGAATTCTCTAATTTAGATTGTCAAGAACATTGTATGAACTATGAATACAATTGTCTGCAAAAGATATTTACGAAGTGTGTTTCTTCTGTTCCTTGAAATTGTGATTCAAATGAAGTAACATTTTCTTGATTAGTATTGAATATTTTAGAAGAGATTTCTTCTCAATTAGAGTGACCAGGTACATGCCCCATAGGTTTTTTGAGGCATAAATTTCATGATTAGGGCAATCATCTCATCAGGGTTGATGGCCGCAAAGGAAGACGAGTGGCAGAGACATATTATACACATATGTTTATTTTATTTAGTTCTATCAAGAACTTTTACAATTGTATCTATTCTTAAACATACCAATTTACAAATACATTAGTTCATCATAAAATGTAACATACAAATGCTAATACTAATTCATCATCTGTTGACTGAGCATCTTATAAAAAATAAAAAATCTTATAACTCGTCCTATCAACCATACATCATAGAAAATCCAATAATTTAATCACAATCCGTGTCCGCTTCAGCCCAAAATAATATGATTTACCACAAAATGCTGCTAATCCATTCTTCATAATCCTGGGATACTAGGTCTCACACCTCCTGTATAACAACACCATACTCCCAAAATTAAAATGAACAGCATCCCAAAACACCCTTTAACTCAGGCACAATTACTTGGAGTTGCCTATAAAGGCAATTTCCAGACCCGGTAAAGTGCCATGTGTGTCAAACCGGACTCCCTGTTTTTTCAGTAGGCCCAAAACTCGGAATTTAGTAGCATGATAATCATAAGCAAATTTGCCCACGGTCGTCATGTATAGAGGCCCTAATCTAGGCCATTCGGTAAGCACATGTTTGACAGTCTCCTGGTTGGTCGGGATCTTACATATTCTACACAATCTAGCTTCCTGCAGTAAATTCCATTTCCCTCTGCATATGGCACAAACAGGGAGCTGATTAGTACACATTTGCAGACAAAACCTACGAACGGCCAGGTCTGGGCATCGTAACAAATAAAGTTGTGGCTTCATGTATTGATGGACAACCTGAGCCACCTGCGCGTACACATGCAGCTGCGTAAAATGTACATAATTACACAGCCAATCCCACTTGGCAAGACTTCTCGTAAATGCCCTTTTTGATATGTGAAAATTAGAGCATCGTTTGAAATCGGGAGTCCAATTTATCGTGGCACACAACTCATTGAACAATGCCACACATGGATTTTCTATGATCGTACCATGTTGCAGCCAATAACTATTCCCAAGTTTGGCCAACAACGAGCAATGAGGGGACATTTTTGCCTTCACAAAAAGTTCAGCCCTTTGCTTTAAAAGCAAAGATTTTAATGAAACGAAGCCTAATTCAAGACAAACATACTCAATCAAGGTAGACAATGGGAGCCCCAGTACATTACGCCAGAAGAAGCCCTCCACCACATTTAACCATTCCAAGTCCTTGAGCGCCAAGCCCTCCAAACCATACAGGACCGAAGGACAAAACCACTGCTTATAAAGAGAAAACACACCCTAAAGAGAAACTAGCATGTTCAGTCACACACCTACGGACTAAATAGATGATTTGTTTGGCTTGTTTGGCTCTTCTGGATTTCGTTTCAACTATAGCACTGTATCCAGAACTGTTCTACATCAACAAACCCAAATATCTATAAGTGTCTGTGTAATCGATGGACCCCAGGGTGGTATTCAACAGCTGTTTACCTTCTTCATCGAAACCAGTATAATTTTGGTTTTATTTAAGTTCACAGACAACCCGTGTTCGTTTGCGTAACGACCCATGATTACATTTTCAGGGGACAATTTTCACTCTCTGCCAGTCATGCCAGTAGGTCTGAAATACAGGGGTGCAAGTATGCAGCAATGCTGTACCCCGTTATTTATTCTCATGGGTTTGGACAACAATCCATTGTTACCCAGTCAAATCTGGGCAGTAGTATCTGAAGTATCTGAATGCAGTGCCATCATTATCTCAAGTAACCAACGAGGGCAAACCCACCCTCTCAATTTTTTCCATAAGATCTTACGATTCACTTGGTCGAAGGCCGACTGAAAATGCACAAACGTTATCTATACGGAAGGACTGTGGCTGCATTTTGACCGTGTAATTATTGTATCCATTAAACAAATGTTATGTGTTGTACTAGACCAAGGGCAAAAACCTGTTTGAAGCGGGTGCAGAATATTATTATTAGATCTTTAATAGGACCCCGGAATCCTACGGGCCCCACATACCTTTTGGAATAGGGCACACAATACACCTGCCCAAAGGCACTCATCCCCCTTCCGTACGGCAGCTAACAAACCATTTGGCCCTGTTGCCTTAGAATTCTTCAGTTTTGTTACGTGACAGCATACATTTTTTTTTTTTTTTTTTTTTTTTTTGTTTGTTTTATTGGTTTGACAAAGTTAAACCTTTAACATTCCCTTAGCAATCCCTCCTCAAAGAGGTGGAGGCCACCCTAAAAATAGGGTCGAGTTCCAAAATCTCTAAATGATCGTCCCTAGGCCGGAGGCACTAGTTATTTGGGTGGCATCCACCTCAGATTCCCCCTCCTCCCACTCCAGTTTCAAAGATTCAACAAATTTCAGAGCATCCAAGGTACGGCCCACTTTCTCAGCTGTGATGAGCCTTTCCCAATACTCTTCTTCGTTTTCCTCCGTGATCAGACTCGTATAATTTCCCATATACATCAACCGAATTAGTTTAAGGCTCGGGCAAGTCAGCATCACATGCCTTATAGTTTCCAATTGGGCCTTCTTTCTGCAAAATCTACAGTATGCTAGTGATTTATCAATTTGCCTTCTACGCCACCTTAATTCTCTCGAGTGCCAGATGTTAAACCTACAGCGCATGAGCAGATCACGATAGTGCTGTGAGGGGAATTTCATCAAATATGGAGGTAGTAAATTCAGGACTTTGCGTTCCCAGATGACATTGTGACATAGGTCTCGTGCTGATTTCTTTTCCTGTGTTTCCTCCCAATCTTTTTCCCGATTTGTTCTTTTTGCCTTTTCTGGATTGTTTTTCAGAGTATCTTCGGAAATCGACAGATGTTTCAAAGTATCTTCACACCTCTTTTTCCAGTCTTGTAGAATTGAATCACTACTGGAATCGCCTAGCTTAGCTAGGATTCTGAATGGTGCAGGTGGATTATCTAAGATGCACTTTCTATAGAGGGATAATGATTTCCACGTCGTGATTGAAATGACGGATTGCAGTCTTAATTCCATTCTTATAAGTTCCAGGGGTAATGAATTCGGAAGGCGCAAAATCTTTCGCCAGAAGTAGGCTTCACATTGGTTCCAGACCTCCCAACGTAGGGCTAGAAGAGCCTCGGCTCCATATGTGATGACGGCTACTACCTTTTGCTTGTAGAAGGTTATAACCGGCAATAAAGAGAATTTCCCATATCTGCGATGTACAAGTAGCCCTTGGTTAACCAGACTTTTTAGTTTTTCTCTGATCAGAGTATAATGAGCCTGCTCATTATAGCTTCGGTTAATTCTTATCCCAAGGTAGATCGTAGTATCGACCACTGCCAGTTTTTCTTTATTTAACGACCATGAGTATATTTTCCCTGCCGATTTCTTTCCGTGACTTGGTTTCATGGTCAGGATCATTGATTTTTTCGCGTTTACTTTCATATCATTCATTTTCAGATATTCATTAAAGGCCTCAATCCTGCGCTGAAGACCTATCGGCGTCTGATCCATGAACACTACATCATCCGCATAGAGCATCCAGGGTATATCTATGCCATTGATCTTCGGTGGGAAGGCCCGGATCCGATCTTGTGAGGCTTTCATATCAGCCATGTAAAGTATGAAGAGAAAAGGGGCGAGGGCACATCCCTGCTTAATGCCTCGGGATGTCTTGATCTTCCTTGATAGTCCACCATCTGCATTAATCTGAACTTGGATTGAAGTGTCCGTATACAATGCCTGGATTGCTTCCAGTAGGTCCACAGGGCATCCCCAAGCGTTCAGTTTAGCCCAGAGCCGTTCTCTGTTTATTCCATCAAACGCCTGCTCGAGATCAATAAAGGCCAGGTAGATAGTTGTTTTTCTTTTTAAGGCCTTCGCTTTTAGTATATTGATCAGGAACAGGTTAAGGCAGGTGCCCACTCCACTCACAAAGGCAGTTTGTCGCTCGTCTAGAATTCCGGCTTGAGCTGCCCAGTTCTTTAAATCACGTAGAAGGATGGAGGCAAAGAGCTTGCCAATGGAGTCTAGTAGCGCAATCGGCCTGTAATTTCTAGGGTTGCCACGATCCCCTTTTTTAAAAATAGGCACAATGTAGGCCTCCGTCCACGTACTAGGTATTTGTTTAGTTCTTGCTATTTGTTTAAAGAGGGCGTGAATTAAATCAGACCAGCCTTCCATACTTTCTTTTAACATTTTGTTGGAGACGCCGTCTGGTCCAGCCGCCCTAGAAGAGCTTAATTTTTTGATCAGCATTTGGATTTCTTCTTTATCAAAGATCAATGACCACGTAGCGTTTCCTGTTGTTTTTTCCGCAGCCTTTCCCTCAGTTTTTCCTTTGAACAGGGCAGTATAGTGGTCGAACCAGTTTTTCTCGGAGACTTGGTTAATACCTATGGCCGATTGGTTTGAGTCTCTGTTATTAATAAGATCCCATGTGCTTTTTGTGTTATTAGCTGCTAAGGCTGCCATCATGTGTTCTGCGTCACTTTGAGTTCTTTGATATCTGGTTGATTTTAGCCAGTTCTTGTAGATTTGACGGCATTTTCTTTCCCGATCACGTTTGTCTAGGCTATGAGATTTTTTAATACGCCTAAGGTCAGCTCTGTATCTTTTTCGTCTGGCGACTACAAATTCATTAAAGGCGTGTTTCTTCTTTATTTGCTTCAGCTTAGATGGGTCATACTGAACCTCATAGGCTTTGAACAGCCATTTATAATCGACCACCTCTTTGCCCTTTTCTACCGCTTCCTGGAAGTTTTTCACCAGTGTTGGAATAGTCTGGTCTTTAAGTCGCAGTCTGTTTCTTCCCCAGGATATCTCAGTTTCCATCACTTTTCCTCCCCTAGGGAGAGTTCTTGAATTCCATGCAAGCTCAGTTTCCAGAAGAGAGTGATCACTATTTGCTTGCTTGATCACTCGGAACGAATTTATCCGGGCCAGCGTTTCTCTTCCCACAAAGCAATCGTCCAAGCAAGCTTTCAATTTTCCACTATGCCAGGTGTCGGCCCCCATTAGATCACCCTTTGTTTGGCTATTTAGCATCATCATATCCCGTGTGCCCATTTCCGTCATCCATTGGCTTTCTTTTCCTGTAAGATTTTCTATCTCTTTGATTTTTCCCCTTGTGTCAAGGAGCTTGATGTTTAAATCACCATTCAGTAATATAAGCTGATCTTCTTCCTCCGTCATGGACTTGTCAATGGCTTTCGTGATTGATTTTAGGTATGCCCCTGGGTTCGGCATTTTTTCCCTCCAGTATGTGTTAATCAATAGCAATTTAGTCGTCTCTTCCTGATTTTCTGTTGTAGAGGCTATTTCCAATATTTGAACATAAGGATTTGGCATTTCGTACTTCAATATTTGAAGGTTGCTATCGATTTTTTTTAGTACCAGTAAGCCAGCAAACGGTCGACCTTTTAGCCCCTTCTTTGCCGGATTGAAGAAGACTTCAAATCCTTCACATATCGGGGGTTCACACAGCCATGATTCTTGGATACAGATGAGATCATATTTAGTCAGGAAAGCGCTTTCCGTCGAGAACAGATGATGGAATCCTCTGGTATTCCATGAGGCACAGCGAACGGATCCCTGTCCAGCTTCCTCATTCTATTGTTTCTTTTTTGAGTTGTGTTCCTTTGACAAGGGATACCGAACATTTGATTTAATCTCAAATTTGTTTTCATTTATTTTGTCCTTTCTTGGGTTTTGTGAATTATCAACCGTGAACCTCAGGGTTTTTAAGTTTTCGACATTTTCTTTAGTACTTTGTAAGTGGCTTTCGGGGTTTTTGTTCCCTTCTTTTTCGTTTTCTTTCGAAATCTTCCTCTTATTTTCCTCTTTTTCTTGTCCTTTTTCTCCCCACCTTTTCCCCGTTGATTCTTTTTCGGTGTAGGGTGAGTACTCATTATTTTCCTTTTTTCTATCCTTTGCGGTTATATCGGTACTATCAGGCTTAAAGTCATCCTCCAATTCTGTTACGCGGAACCCCTTTTTTTTAAGGATATCAGCAGCCTTCAGAAATTTCTGCTTGATGTCATTTGAGTTGAGATGTAATATAACTTGGTCCATTCTCTGTTCTTTTGGGAATTCCACAATTTTTATATCTTTAGTAGTTATCATACGTAGAGCTGATGTTTGGTTGCAAAGTGAGACAACGTAGCTTCTGTTGAGTAAAGCCCTTCTTGGACCATTTGATGTCGTCGCTAATTTCAGACATCGTTCTTTTGATGGGGCTGTCCTCGAGGGGGGAGCGGTCGCTTTTGTTTCTTTAATGCTCTTCTTTGTTTCTTTAATTCTATTTTTACCATCTTGTTTTAGATGAGAATTTTCAGGGTGAAATTGTACCCTTTTTTCTTTGGTAGCCAACATTTGTCTTTTTTGCTCTAAGGTTTTGAAGTTAGCAAAGTTGTCATCAGCCTCGTTGAATTCTTCTACTTCCCACGAGTCAGATCGGTTTTTTTTCTCATTTAAGATTATCGGCAGGATATCTCGTTGGGGTGTCTTACGATTGGGGGGGTTAGAACTTCTCTCCACCAGCTCCCAGTTGTCCATAGTTTCCCATTCTGATGGGCTGATGCATTGCCATTTTTCATCCTCTCTATATTCTTCCATAATATCAATCAAATCACTTAGGTCTTCTCGTTGGCATGATTCATCTCCATTTACCTTCTTGGTCGGAGTCGGGTCATGCCCCCCTCCCACTTCCTTAGCATTCGTATCTGCCGAAATAGTTGTGTCTCCCATTACCAATTCTCTCCTCGGCTTCTTTGCCTGTTGGGGATTTTCTCGTCTTGGTGGTGTTCTTAGATTCCTTAAAAAAGCCCTCGAGCTATTTGTCTTCCGTTTTAATCCTTCATTTTTAGTTTTTTTTCCATTTTCATTAGGTTTAGTCTTCAGCTCACTTTCCTTATCTAAGAGCAGGTCTTTGGATGTCCCACCTCTAAAGATGGCGAAGTTTGTTTTTTCTGATTGTAATTTAATATCAGAGGTTCCCATCCCCTTACAGCCAGGAGAGATCAATATTACCTCTTTGGTCATTTGCTCATTTTGCATAGGTTGATATGGTTTAATTTTGCTCAGTTTCATGGGACCTTTACCTCGACGCGGATTTTCAACCACGCTTATCTCATCTTTTTCCTGTTTACATAGATTTCGCATCCACTTGCAGTCTTCCAGGACCGCCTCCATCAATAGGGACTTATCATTAGCATCTCTCCTTGCTAGATCCGTAAGGCGATTTTGCCAAGTGAGCGATTTTTCGGCTTCTTTGTCCATTCGTACATTTAAATTTCTCAAGGACAATTCTGTTTGTATGTTTGCCTCTTTGATTTGTATGTTAGTAGTGGTCATCTCTTTCACAGAATCATTTATCATCTCATACAGTTTTAGGTATGGGGCCAGTGTGATGTTCAAAGAGGTCATAATCACTTGCTGAAGGTGTTTCATATCCTTTTCTCTGGTCATTTGGTAAGCGTCTTTAATTAGGTGTGTAATTTGGTCTTTCGTAGAAGTTTCAGAGCACTGCTCTTGACCGTCCAACACAGAATGGCCTTGTGGTTTTGAGCTTATCGGTCTCTCTTCGAGGCATGGGTTTCTCCTCTCCGTTAAAGATCTTTGTAATAGGGTCAGTGGCCTAGGGTCTCTTTGGGGTTTTGCAACGAGGAGCTCAGCCTCCGCGACCTCCGACTCCAGAGAGTTCCCTTTTATTTGATCCTTTTCGAGTTCAGCCATTTTTTCGCTTATTATCGAGAAGCTCCTCCTTTTTTCTCTCTCTATTTTCCCCGTCAAAAGGGTAAGGTCTTGCATGATTTTGCTAGCTAAATTTGAGTTGCTCAGATTTGCTAGTGGCAACATTGTCATTCCCTCAACACCTGTAGTTTTTGACGGAATTTCGCTATCAAAATTCCACAGGGTTCCCTTTTCTAGTCTGGCCTTTGGGGGGAGCATCCCCTTTGGATAGGGCGACTCCGGCATATCTCTATGGAGGGTCCAAGAAGGAAATTGATGGGTCATTAGGTCATTAGGTATCAGGGCAGTTGCCTCCTGCTGGATGTTATTTTGGGGGGTCTTTTCCTTGAGCCACAGACCTCTGTTCTCTTCCCTGTATGGCTGGGAGATGTCACTTATTGTTGTGGGTTCTTCCATGGCTCTCAGATGTTGTTTATTTTTCTCTGTTTCCCTGTTGGGGTCTGGCGAAGCTTTCTCCCATAATTCTAAGTCTTTTGTGGTCCATTGAACCTCCTTTTCCCAGACAGACTCATACAGTAAAGGTCTGTTTGTAGTTTCCTTTAGGGTCAAAGTAGGGGAGGTCAATGGCAGACTAGAGTTTTCATCCGAAATGCTTTCGCACATATTTAGTATAGGTGCAGTACCATAATTGGCTGCATCATAAGTCGGCATGTGGATAGTGTCAATTCCCTTCCTTAGGGAGATTGCAGGTGGTATCGAATCACGTGAGTCTCTCCATATTTCAAAGTTGCTAGGCTGATCTGATATATCCATTGTCTCTTCAGGGCTCAGATTAGCCGAGAGAACTGGGCTTTTCTCGGATGATACCCTTACCATTTGGTTTACTTCAACTAAGCTTTTTTCTTTGTCTCTTGGGGGCTCGGTGTTGGTCGTTTTACTCAGATATCTTTCATCAGAAATTGAATCAGACTTCTTAGCCTGGTCGGCATCCTCGTCCGGGTTCGATGTTTCAACGGGGGGAGAAGGATGACTTATAAGGTCTTTGACAGTAGGAGCTGTGCAAGCCATAGGTAGAACAGGCGATTTTGGAGCTAGCCGCACAGGGTCTTCTATTGCCATACCCAGCCTTTTCTCACTACCTGTATCAATCGTTGGGGCCCCCATAGATGAGCTTTTCCGCTTCTTGGTGCAGAAAGGTAGGCGAGATTGTTTCAGCGTTGACATATTCTGTACACACTCTGGGCTGGCATTTGCTTCCGGAAGTGATGTAAATTTTTGCCTTACCTGCAGGCGAGTTCGCACGGCTGTTCCTTGTGACTCCATGTGTACAGCCGTAGGTTTCATCCTGTATTGCAGCTCCTCGGTGTGAGCTTTATTTCCTCAGCTCCGCTTGTCGTTACAATAGGCTATTGCGTACGCAGCCCAGCAGCCAAACAGCACAACAGCAGGATACTCCGTTGAGTCGATGCCCTTTGCGCGCTCGGGCTTAGCGCCGCAAGGGTGCTTGGGAAGTCCTTATATACTTCCTGGAGGCGGTGCACGGAGGCGGGAAAGGGGCGGAGCTGGATTCGCACTTCTCTCTCCTTCTCTCTCCTTCTGTGCGCCGCTCCTCGCTCTCCTCGCTCTCCTCGCTCTCCTCGCTCTCCTCGCTCTCCTCGCTCTCCTCGTTCTCCTCGCAGCAACAGCAACAGCTGATCAGGACCGCAAATGCAGCCACAGCACAACAGCAGGATACTCCGTTGAGTCGATGCCCTTTGCGCGCTCGGGCTTAGCATACATTTCGAAGACTAATGTCAGTGGTCCATTCCTAGTTGCTGGATATCAATACAGCATCAGAACTGCCCAGGTGAAACATTCTGTCCGCAATATAACTAGCCAAGGTCCATTCGGAGATGGGATTTAAGATTGCCAATTCGGAGGGCCCCTTTCTAGATTTAAGACTCTCCACATTTGCCTGTTATTCCTGATATTCAATGCCTCTTTCATACGCTGCCAATTCAAGCCTAGGAGTCGTCTCCTTTTGAGCTTATTACTATATTGAGTTTTAACTTTCTCGACTCCCTCTGAAATACGTACATAGAGTTTGCTTCAGTTTTTAAATACTGCAACTCTTTATAAAGTAATCGTTTGGCTTTATGAATTTCAGCATCGTATGTGTGCACACCCTTTTTTCCGCTGTTGTTATGGGTTTACCCCTGGCCATTCAAGTTCAATGGGCAAGAGTAGCCAACCATGTTTCAAATTGGTTGGCTGTTAGCTGAGTCAATATAGAATAAGCATCTTTCATTTCCAACCTCAGAGTGCCACAAGCTTTACGTATGTTACCTTCACATCAGGACAATTGATGTTCTGCCTTGTTGGGGACCAGCCCAACCGAGCCCCTAGTCAAGTGTTCCTGTGTCTCTAAAAGCCACTGAAGACTAAGCAAAGCATGGTCACTGGAAGGCCACCGACAAACTTTTAGGTCACTCACTCTTTCAATCAATGTGTCATTACCGCAAAGATAATCCAGGGTAGCCCTCTTTGCATCCGAGTACCAAGTAGGTTTGCCGAGGGTATCCCACAGGTTCTCCCATTGAAAACTACCAATACCGAATCACTCAAAAACCGCAGCCATCATTCACCTCTGGCCTTTACTTCTTTTTGGACCATTATGCTATCAGAGGAGATGGGCAGGTATTTACCTACACTAGAGTATTCTCCCATCTGGCATTAAAATCCCCTGCAGAACAATAGAATATTCACAGAATCCTTGACCCATTTTGTAATAACAGCATCAATGTAAACAAATATGTCTCTGGTCCCACGACCATCGTGGGGGTCATATATATTGACAACCAACAGTCGTTTTAGTTTGTTTAACCCCTCCAGCAATATTTCTACTGCCAATACATTACCATCCGGATCAATTGGAGATATCAGGATAGAGTTTAATTCCTGTATTACCCCTGTAATTAACCTTTTGAACGGGCGCCCTTTGGCATCTTTTTTCACCAGAGACTGATGTATAAATTAACCATTGACATGAAAGTTGGCCGTTAACAAGGTTTCCTGCAACATAAACACTGAATGCCCAAGTATATAGTCAAGGGAGAGTCCTTTCTGAAGAAAGTGAGAATGGCCCCTGGTATTCCAAGAGGCCAACTCAAGTTCTCACTTATGCGTACCCTCAATACCTGGCAACATGCTGTTTAACCAATGCCAACCTTTCACATTGTCAAAACCATCAGAGGCTATTCCAATTTTTGATGTTACGGAAGAAATATTACTTTTCAGAGTATGTTTGCAATGATCACAAAATACCCCAGCCTCTGAAGGGGGAGTTACCTTTTCTAATTCGTACCCCAAAATTCAAGTGATTCAAACTGAGCTCTTATTTAAAAAGCGGTCATGGGTAAAGAACAATGTACACGTGACATACCCCCTGAGCCTAACTTCACTGGCTCATTGAACTCAAAATCACAAGAATTTAAGATAAGCAAGGAAGGGCTTTTCACAAATGTTCTCAGCAGTTGAGATCTATTGATATGCCTTTTTTGGATAAGCAGCCACTTTGTTCCTTATTGTTAATATTCGATCATCGAAGACTGCCGCAATCCTGCTGTCTTCGTGGGGAACTTATTACGCTCCGCGCCTAATACTTCCGAACCTGCAGTTAGTATCACAGGCACCCCTGAGGTCATATGTAGCTTCTTTAGATTTTTCTCCAGCACTGAGGAAGCATTCTTTCTGAATTTGAAGCCACTGGATCGATTACACTTGCTTCATTTTACTTCAGGAGCCAACTTGTTAGAGGGCCCACATTTTGTAGTTGTCTTTTCCTTTTACAAACTGCTCTTTTCCTGGCTTGCTTATTCTTCTGTCTCTTGTTTATAACTGTCGCAATTGTGGAGCTCATATGTTGATTAGAGTCTTCACTTGGAACAGACACTTCCGATTGTACTCTTGCATCTTCTGGATCTTGAGACTGTATTATAATCGGTGTAGTGTCACCAGTCTGAACCGGATGGATACTTGAACTGACTTTATATGTATCAAAACCGCCGTTTGTTTCAAAGAAAGATTGTAGTTGTGATATTTGCACACTTTGTTTTTGAACGTCTCCATGGATGCGACCACACAACTTTAAGAACATTTTCATAGCAAAGTGTAAAACGTCTCGCGAGGCAGTAGCATCAGAGTGAGACGATTGTTCACTGCTAATCAGGCTACATTCCTTTCAATAGCTGTATCCTCACGCTCATCTTCATGGTGTGTAGATTCTAAATTATTCGGCATAACACCAGCTGAAGAGGACTGATGAGAGAAAAACAGTTTGGGAGATGCTGACAAACACTGAGTGGTATTAACTATCACTGGCTCTGGGGTATGAGAGCCTCCTCCTACGTAGCAGTCATATTCCCAGGTAGAGTGGGACCTTTTATAGCTGGTAAACATGCACTTAGGTCAGCAGACGGTACATGCACCCCCACAGAAGTACTAATTTTAGCACCCAGAGAATTCACAGCCACAATTTCAGTCCCAGAACTATGATATTCGGTTTGAAACAGTCAGTTACATGACTGGCTGTGACAGGGGTTTCATGAGGGAGGGTACGTTGACTTGGTTTCCACCAATGTCACATGGGCTTTTGTGCACGTGAATCAGAATTTACTGCTCTCTTATAGCCATTTGTCTTCCCACATGGCTTACAGTTATAGAACAGAGGAGTGTCTTGACCTTGGCTAAGTGCAAAGTTTTTCATTAATGTTGTTTCCATGGTGCAGATGAGAGGCATAATCCAGGGTCATGGAGAGGAGGATTTAGGAGTGAGTGTAGTAAAAGGGTAGTGACAGGAAAAGAGAGCAGAAAGAGCTGCATTAAAGATCGTGAAGGCTTCTTCAGTGGATGGAAAGGTGAGTTCAGCATAGGAAGAGAGAGAGTGGTGTAGTTCAGAGAAGTAATCAGGGAGTTTGGAGGAGGGAAACCTGAGCTTAGTAACAGTTGTAGTAGATGCAGAGAGTGAGGAAGGCGCAGGAATGGAGATTGAGGCAAAGAAGATAGAGTGACTCGAGGGAGACGCAGTGGACATATTAAAGGTGGAGAGTTGAGGGGAGATGAGAATAAGGTCACAGGAGTTTCTATTTGAATGGGTGGGCAGAGCGTGGACTGAAGAGAGTGAGTGGTTAGGTAGAAAAGAGTTACAGTCAGTGGAGCAGCAGAGAGAGAGAGGAGGTTCAGGTCACCAATGACAATGAGGTGTTGATCGGGAGAGCGAGAGTCAATTAGTTGGGAGAGGTGGCCGAAGAATTGAACTACCAGGTCAGGAGGCTGGTAGAGAGAGATAATATGTATGTCATAGAGGGCAGTGATTGTGGAGATAGTGTATTTCAATGAGCGATTTGGAGGATGAAACTGTCCTGCACCACCACCCCTGCCAGTGGGGCGGGGAGAGTGAGTGAAGGTGTAAGCAGGGTCATGAAGGCCAGCAAGGGTTGCAGAATCAGAGGGAGAGATCCAGGTTTCAGTAAGGATAATGAGGTAAAGAGAAGGACAACGAGAAATGGAGAAGTCGGAGGTAAAGAAGGGTTACATGCAGACAGACTGTGCATTCCAAAGAGTAATAGAGAGTGTGATGTAGCAGCATAGCGACGCTGAGTCTGGGAAATAGAGAGGTGCTGGGGGTAGATGCGAGAAGAGGATGTGTAATGGAATTTAGAGTTGGAGTAGGTTTTGTGAACATAAAGTGTAGTGAAGCGAGAAGAGAGGTGGTGTCGAGGAGAGGAGATGATAAGGATGGGGAAAGAGTTGAGATGGTTCTGAGCAGAAGAGAGTGAAGATAGAAGTAGAATGGAAAGGAAGAGAAAGTATAAAAGTGTATGGCAAAGGTGCAGCTGAGAAGAAGCAATTAAGGGTACTTAGAGACAAGTAGCAAGATGTAGCAACGCAACGGCTTGTAGGTGATGTGGCAAAGAGGCTGGTCAATGGCTCATCTTGCCCTTCACTGTTCCGCCCTTAGCTGTGATGCCCTTGTATGGACACCCCTAGGGAGTTCAGAAGCAATGACACAGACTCTCATCACTTGATCACCTACTCCATCTGTGGTTGGTCTCCTTGATATTGTCCCTGGTGTTGCTGGGATGAGGCGATTTCTTCCTAATTGGTATTCCCAGTGGGAACACCTCAGAGCTTCTGGGTGGATCTTGAATAGCCTTGTGGGTTTGGCAGCAAGCCTTCCCTACACACATTTTCTGCCCCCTAATCCACTTGGGATTCCCTCTTGAGCCTTTTCCCACCATGACGACTCCTGTGCTGTCCTTCCTGGGTCCAGCTTAGCCAGGCCGTCTTGCTCCTGGCCCCACCTCTGTACTCTTTACTGGACCAAAGAGGTCCTCGACAACATCCATGTCCTCGCTACGTAGGTGGGTAGTCTTTCAGGCTCTCCTCAGTCTAATATAGTCTGACTTTGTCTCCCTCTTAAACTGTTCAGACCATTTTCCTCTCATACTCCTGTCAAACACAAACACTCCGTTTTGAATTTCTCCCTTTACCCTCTGGAATCTTCCCTTGTGATCTCACATTTTCTTGTTCTTCTCTCCAAACCAAACCTGTCCTCCAAGAACTTGAACTTCCTCCTGCGCCATTAGACAAATCTCCAGTTTGGTCTCTTTCCCCACTCACCTCGCTTAGATTACCTCAATCTCTCTCTTGTTCTGTTTCCAGATGGTATCTCCCCTCTTCCACTCTCTAACAATATTTATCTCCTTCCAGATGATACCTGTCAGTCCCCTCTCCAAGGGGATACCTCTCTGTTCTCTCTCTAACAAGCCAGAAGATCCTCTTGCTCCACACAACTATCACTAACCCCCTCGAACACCACAAGAACACAATGGGCCTCATTCATAGTCCAGCGGTAACCCGGCAGGTGCTACCGGCGGGTTACCACTGGATTGGGAATGAATAACCAGCACCTGACTTCCCGGTAACACCGGGGGATTACAACCCCGTGGCCGGGAAGTCAGGCAACAGCAATTTTGTTAAGCCCCATTCCCATCGAGTCCCAGAGGACACGATGGGAATGGGGACACCGGAGCACCGGCACTGTTAACAATGGTGCCAGTGCTCTCGTGACAAGTCTGCCTACTGTGGCCGCTGTGTTCGGCAGGGTTAGACCTGTCAGGCGCAGCGGCTCCGGCAGGCAGACTTGTAGTTTTCCGGTCCGGAAACAATGGTGCCACTATGCTTACCGTCACCATTGTTTCCGGACAGGCAAACTTATAATGAGGCCCAATGTCTCCCTCTTCTATATCCATGTTTGGACCCCCTTACCACACACTAGTCCCACCTCTTTTCTGGTAGCCACCAATCCCCTCTCCATCATAGATGTCATCCAGGATATGCAGCGCTCCTACTGCCAACTCTCCTGTGACTTGTCAAATACTGACTGGACTGGCTATGTTTTTAAAGGCTGCCCTCTATTCCTCCTAGGTGGTACATTCGAACATGACTTGCACCTGTGTGGTAGGGATTGAGCTATCCAGTGATTGTGCCATGTGCCTTTAGTCAATGGTCTGTCAGGGAACTGGCCTGATGTTATATCAAGGCCAGCCACCATTATCTATTTTAGACTTGTGCCGGATAAGTGTTTGATGTACGCTCCCTTCCACTGGAGCCCTATTTCCATTGCCAGCTTCTATTTGAGTCTCTGTGCCTTTCCAACATATGAATTATCAGATGAGCAACCCTTAGGTGAAGTTGGAAGGTTATCTAATGTATGTGTGCCCCCTTAGCAGCAAAATTACAACTTTGTGGCTCCTGCCCCAGTATTCAGCGTGGAAGGATGTGTTTGTTGTTTGCCTTTCTTGCCCATTCAATTTTCTCTCTTCACACTTAGAGCTCTCCTCTCCTCATGCATCGACACACCCGGCAGTGCCATTCAGATTCAAAGTCACCAGACCCATGAAAAGAGTGACAGTGGCGCCATTGCCTCCACCATCTCTGCGTATCCTGCTCCTATGGCTGACTCCCACCCTGACACGTCCCTCGCTAACTTTAATCTCTCTATCTCCAACACCCTTGACATCCTTGCCCCTGTCATGAGGGTCCGACTGAAACCTTCCAAAAAGTACAACTCTTGGTACGACTCTCATCTGGTTGCCCTTAAACGCAAGTGTAGGGCTGCTGAGTCGAAATGGAATGTGTCAGGAGGACTCTCTGGCAAAGTGACCTGCCGCCTCCTTCAAAGGCAATATCAACTCTGCATCCGCAACAAGAAAAGAGTGTTTATTCAAGCCTGCATCTCTGTGGTATCAAACAACTTGGCCAAACCTTTCAACGTCTTTGAGGAACTGACCAACCCTGCAACGGACTCCTCCTCTGTCACACCCACCTAGGACCTTTGCTCGGCCCTGGCGTCTCACTTCACCGCTAAAACCCACAACATCCTTTCCTCTCTCACTTCCACATGACAACATACACCAACACCCCAGGAGCCTCGCTTGGCTTCTCCACCACTTCTCCTCTCTTCTCTCACTCTCATCACATCTGATGAGGTCGCCAGACAACTCAGGTCTATGAAGGCCTCATCCAAACAGGTGAACCCCTGCCCCTCCATAACCATTAAGGACAACATTGATTCTCTCAATCCAGCTTTGGCTGATCTCTGCAATCTCTCTTTTGCCACTGGCATTTTCCCAACTTCTCTTAAGCACTCCCTTGTGCACCCTCTGCTGAAGAAACCCCCTGCGGACACTTCCTTTCTGGCAAACTACCGACCCATCGCTATCACCCCTTTCATGGGAAAACTCCTGGAGAAACTGGCTATCTCTCAGCTCACCCTCCACACTGAATCTGCTGGCTGCCTCCACGTCCATCAGTCTGGCTTTAGAGAATCCAGATGTCATAAATCTCCCCCGTCTCGCCTGGGATCGCTTCTTGCGCTGTTCCGCGGGAGTATTCCTCTTGTGGACGGATCAGGTCTTGTATAGACTCGCTTGAGTCTCGTCCGGCTGCAGAGCGCGTTCAGAGTTCCGGGAAGGCCGCTGTTCCAGGATGTCCATGAAAGTAGGTAGCGGTCGCTAAGAATGGGGATTACAGGAGTCGAATAGAGGGAAAGGGAGAAGGAAGGAGGAAGGAAACCAAGATCTTGGATAGAAGATTCGCAGAACAGCACACACACGTCAAGTCACTACCTAATGATAGCGTTGAGACGCGCTGGGCCGTGGGGGCGTGACCAATTTATAGGACGTGCCGTGTGCGACGTGAAAGCTGGTGTGAGGCAAGTCGCTTGTTGCGGCCATGTTGGGAGTAACAAGGAATACAAGCCCCGGCGCGATAAGGACCAGAACGTCCAGAAGGGGCAAGTTCTATGGGTCATGACACCAGAGGCATGGAAACTGCTCTTCTGAACACCCGTGAAGACCTGCTCACTAATCTTGACACTAACACTCCCTGTGTCCTCATTCTTCTTGACCTCTCCTCTGCCTCAGACACGGGAAACCACAACATCCTGATTGCACATCTCCGTGACACCCTGGGAATCACTGGTCGGGCTCTGGCATGGTTAACCTCCTTCCTTTCTGACAGACCATCCCAGGTGGAACTTGGGTCCTTTCTCTCCACTATCACTCTTTCAACGTCTGGCATCCCCCAGGGCTCTAACCTTTACCCCTGGTTCTTCATTGTCTACATGGCGGCCCTGGCATATGAGATTTAACTTCCAGTGTTATGCGGATGACACGCAACTCTCCTTCAGGCTACCCTCAGCCACCTCATCTACCTCGCTCATATCTGACTGTCTGTCCGCAATTCAGTTATGGTGTGCTGCAAACGACCTCTGTCTCAACGCCATTGTTCGCATTGGGACTCCTGCTCCTGCTTTCCCACTGGCACTCTGGCCGGCCTCCCTTGGCCCTGCGCCCGCACTGACATGCAAGGCAAAAAACCTTTGGGTCCTCTTCGACTCCACTCTCTCCTTCTCCACTCACATTTCGACATCTTTACAAAGTCCAATTAACAGCTGCACCTCCTCAGAGGTACTCTTCCTTTTCTCACCTTCCCCCAGAGGCTCACTGTCTCCACAGCCCTGGTTCTCTCAAGGCTTGACTGCTGCAACAGCCTCTTTCTCAACCTCCCTGCCTCTGCCCTGCGCCTTCTGCAACTCATTCAGAACAGAACCGCAAGACTTATCCTTGGCCTCAAGCCCAGGGACCGCATCTCTCTGGCGCTGAAATCCCTCCACTGGCTCCCCATGCTGAAAGGATCAAGTTCAAGACTCTCTGCATTATCCAAAAGACTTTCCTGGGCCTGGGATTCACCTATCTTCATTTATGCCTTCCAAAGTACTGTCCCTCCCAAGCCCTCCGCTCATCTACCTCCAACCTTCAGCAAGGCAGCCGGTTCTCTAAGCAGAGATTTGGAGGGAGAACTTTATCCTAAGCAGGGTCCTCCCTCTGGAATAGCCCCCCTACCACACTTTGCCTTGAGCCTGATCTCCTTAAGTTCCAGAAACTCCTTAAAACTTTCCTCTTCTCCTCTTCCTTCTCTCTCCCTCTACCCTGCTAAACTCTCTCTCCACTCTGCTGACTGGCCGCCGGGAGTACCTCAGAGTCTCACTGGTGCCCGGCACCTTTGCCACTCCTCCAGCACTTGCCACAGGGCATGCAGTTGCCTCATTGCTACTGCTCTTGGTCAATTACCCATTGAGAATGTCATCTCTCGGCACTTACCCAGTCTCTGACCAACTGGTCACCTTTGGATCCCCCCTGCAGTTATCCCGCCCTCTCTTGTTCCGTCTGTGCACTAGCACGATCTGAATGTACCATGCTGTGAGGATCATCTATCGTTTTCCTCCCAGTCTCCCCACCCGCATGGTGTCGCCTCTATGCTCTTGGAAAAACTGCAGAATGGTCGCCAGACCTATTTGTTGTTATCTAGACTGTTAATTGTACTATATACACTTACACTGCCTGGGCAGACTGGTTATCGTTCAGAAACTCAAGGGCTCTGAATGATTGTTGTTTTTCTCCTCGGTTCCCTCCCTCCTTGAGCGCTTTGAAACACTTGCCTGCTGTGTAGGTACTTTACAAAAAACATTACCTTTACCATTTTATTGTGTATGCCTCGCAGGTAGAACGTACATTTGTTTTCTTGTATTTATTTCATCTTGCAGCTGATACTTTGATACAGTATAAGATGTTTGAACGTTCCGGCTGCCAGAGGATTCCTTTTGCAAATGCCAAAGGGGGAGATACTTTGTTTCCTTTGCTATAACAAAGTATCAGAATAGTTACAATGAAAGAGGACGTTGAATACCCATTCCTTTAAAGGGAATGTGTAAAAACTCACCTCTTTCACATAGGGTATAGAGCTTCAGGCTGCCTCTGGACAAAATGGGGTCTGTCACCAGGTTCCTTTTTGTTGTCTGTGGGTCTTGTGTTCACCAGAAGTGGGTTGGAAGGGTTTGAATGTTGCCATCCTCAGCTAAAGAGCAGGGGGCTATAACACATATCTCATCTCTTCCTTGTGGCACTGACTTAGGTTGGTTAAGGGGCTAGGGTTCCTGGACTCTGCAATGACAATCCCACTAATGGTGGGTCTGCAGGTTGTTATTTATTAGGGAGTTCTCCTGAGTCTACCCCCACCATTTTCCTGAACGACACACAGATTCTAACCCAGATTTCAAGGTGACTGTCGGTGCATTGGGCCTAACACAGGGATAGGAGAGAAATAGGTCTTGTCATCCCCCTTAAGAATCCATTAAACCCCATAAAATCCTGAGCAGGTTCCTCACACAGACCAACAATGAACTCAAACCTGTGGGTCCACTCTACAATCGGTGTCTTATGTGGGTCGGACACACAATAAACTTAAGAGAGACTAGAGGTAATATTTCCTATGACCGATAGTGAACAGCCCTCTATAAACAGAACTCTTAAACAATACACAATGTTCACTCGGTCCCTTGCTTCCCCAAGTCCATATTTGGTTGAACCTTACTGTATGAGGTTAATAGCCATTAAATTCTCATACTACACCACATTGTATCAAAAAATAGTATTTTATTTTTCATATTTCAACAGTAAAAAACTTTTTTTCTTTTATCTTTTCTTCTTCACAGTTCCAATTTTTTAATCTTCTTTAAAAAGGAGTATTTCTGATAGTATGCAATATCTGCACCATTACCATGAAATATCGTTGTGTACAGTTAATCTCATGTAACAGTTGACCATTTAACAATTAACAAAAATTCATCTCTTAACCTGGATCTACAAGTTGCTCACCCCTATCGTCGAGACAAGCAACCCAGTCCGTAAAAACCTTTCACTTATTCTTCCTAAATATCATGCTTACTTTCATACCACATCCATACCATACCCGACATATTTCATTCCTTACACACTTACACACTATTGACAAGGAAATTCTTCAAGGGTAAAATTTACACAACATTCAATTAAATGCACAATCGTATCAGTCTTCTTGTAGACTTAATTTCTTGCGGGGTCAGATTTCAATGAGATCCCATCGCACTTTTCTTTAGGGTCCAACCTTCAAAACGAATACACTTCTACAGGCTGACTTCTTCTTGTGTGTCTTCTTGGGGAGTCCCCCTCGATTTACAATCCTCTTCCTAGTTAAAGTCTGTCTGATGTTGGGGTGTGCTTGGCTCTCAACTGGATACCACTATCTGCGATCACTGGGAGGCATTCCTTTCAATTTCTTTTACGGCATGTGAGGAATTTGTCTGTAGTGGTGACAATGATTTTTCTTCATTTATGTGCTGCTTAATGCCAATTTTTCCGTAATTTTCTCTTCAAAGCCGTAGATTTTGTACCTATGTGGGTCGGAACCTTCAGTCTTTTCTGTGGTTGGTGTCTACATCTCCTTTTACAAGGTGAATTTCTTCTCTTGTTTCCAGCCCTCTGCCCTTTCAAGGGTTCTATGTCATATCTCCCCATTTTATTTACCGAACACAAAAAAGACAGATTTATTTCTGCCGTTTTTGTGTCGGCTTTAAAATGCCCGTACATGACATGCCCTCCCCCTCCAAAAGGTGATCCCTTCCACAGCCCCACCAGCACCCACCAGTTGTTATGTAAAACCAGGGAGTTTCACCCCCCCCAAACCTCTCCCTTTCCACAGCCACCATCCCCTTCCCAGCACAACACACACCAAGTCCACAAACATACGTACAAGAACACACAAACACAGGCACTCACCTGAGACTCCCGCAATGACTCCTCTGTGTCTCATTGTGCCAGTCAGCCTGACAGTCCCTGCGTTCACTCATGTGAGGCAGGGGGTGACAGTTCGACTTAGAAAAACCACTCTGTGAGGACACCGAGCGGTCTTTCTAAATCAATCTTTTTTGTTTTCAGTAGTACCCATTCAGGGGCTTAAGTTTCGCCATCGGCCTGAATTTCTTCAGCGTCATGGGTTCCAGCTTGGTGTTGGACCATGACTAGTGTTCTCTGTAGAAATCAAGTTTGACCTTTCCTCCTGCTTGAGAGCTTCTGCCCACTCCCTGGTCATTGCTTCTGTTCCTTATATGCTGAAGGCTTTCTGTTCCTCTTAGGTGGAGGCTTCCACTTCCTATTGAGCAAGGGCTTCTTCTCCTACACCAAATCAGGACTTCAGTCCTCATATGGTCCGGAAATTCAACTATTTCATGAACCAGCGTATCTGCCTTCTCTGCTGTCAGTGTTTTTTTCTTGCCTTTGAGCCAGTGCTTTGGCTCCATCTTGGGCCTGGCCTTCTTCCGTCTCATGAGAAAAGATTTCAGTCTTCTCCTAGGTGAGGGATTTGGCCTCCTCTCATTGTAGGGTTTTGACTGAGTCTCATGCCCAATTTTCAGCCTGTCCATGGACCAGATCTTTAGCCATCTCTAAGAATAGGGCTTCAGAGGCCACTTGAGCCTTCGTTTTAGCCTTTTCCCTGGCCGGGGCTTTTGTTTTATCATGTTCTTGTCATGCAACCTTTAGATGAGCCAGAAGTGGACCCTTGCTGGTTTTATGGTCTATCTGGCCACAACACTAACAGCTCAGGCACAGCCAAAGAAATCTTCATTCTGTTCATCAATGAGGAGGTATTGACAACTTTCTGATGAGTTTACTTACTGTGTGGGGGCTCTTTGGCCCGAGGCTTTCTGGACCAAGGAAGTCTATTCTGCTGTGAGCTGTTCCCCATGACAGGATAGCTTCTTGCACCTCCACTTCACGAGCCAGCTCTTCAAGCTGTGCTCACTCTTTATGTTTGGCATGTACACATGTCAGGAGCAGACACTGATGGGTACTATGATATAGCACACTGCGTTCTTAGCATCCCCACTGGGCAGTTTCCCTAGAAATCTCCCTACATGTTGGGTCTCCCCATAACAGGTGTTCTATTCTGCCTTCAACTTGCCTAGGGCTTCTGCTTATGGTTGAACCAGAACTCAAGTTCTGTTTTGCTTTAGCTTGGCCACGTGGGGAGAACCTTAGACTTACGTTTCCCCTGCCAGTGACAAAACAAGTCATTGGACTCGGGCAAAAAATCACACATAGACCATTAGTTATGGTTAAACATGTAAATGGCTCGTTATAGGTGCTTTATTCACTCCTTACATATATAGACACATCATACACAAAATAAACATATAGTCAGCTACATAGAAACATAGGAAAAGAGAGCATTACCGTAATCAATGTTGCATAAGACACCTTCATCTTGTCCACTATGACACTGCTTAGTCCCAGAGCAGGCAAGCAAAGAGATCAGGCGTAATAACGGGGTCTGGAGCGGAGTGTCCTCCCTCTCAGCGAGACTGCATCACCCGGAGGTCCAGATTCTAACTTCTGACCACAGAGGACAAACCTCTTCTCTTTATGGGGGCAAGTCCCCACCCCTCTCATTTATGACTGCCCTCGGCCGAAGAGCAGATCATAAGTGGAATGGGAAAAAAGTGGAAAAAAACAGCTAGAAGTGTAAAAACCCTGCTTCCCTCTCCTCGCATTCATTCCCAGGAGCCCTTATCACCGTACCTGCAGCACACTCTGACACCCTCTCTGGCTCGTCCTTAAGCGGACAATACAATAACTATTCTCCACAGTATAATTTAACAAAGGTAGCGGGCGCCCCTCTCTCGCAAGAACAGACATGATAATCTGTTCAGTGGTTATTAACCACTTGAGAGTTCGCAGCCACTGCTTTTACTCACTGTGCCTTTCACAGATGGGAAATATCCATTTGCATATCAGTCTTTGTCCTGCCCAGGGGCAGTCCAGCACCGAAATACAATGGCAACTCCAATCTGAACGAGAGTACCACCAGCAACCCCATACACGTGTTTCACCCTTGTTGGGGATCATCAGTGAGGTGAAGCTGATGCCTCTCTAAGCACAGTGAGAGGGAGACCACGTCTGGTTGCCCCCAGGAGACCTAGGGTTACCAATCCCAGGTTCCTTAAAAAATAGTTTAACAAAGGTAGCGGGCGCCCCTCTCTCGCAAGAACAGACATGATAATCTGTTCAGTGGTTATTAACCACTTGAGAGTTCGCAGCCACTGCTTTTACTCACTGTGCCTTTCACAGATGGGAAATATCCATTTGCATATCAGTCTTTGTCCTGCCCAGGGGCAGTCCAGCACCGAAATACAATGGCAACTCCAATCTGAACGAGAGTACCACCAACAACCCCATACACGTGTTTCACCCTTGTTGGGGATCATCAGTGAGGTGAAGCTGATGCCTCTCTAAGCACAGTGAGAGGGAGACCACGTCTGGTTGCCCCCAGGAGACCTAGGGTTACCAATCCCAGGTTCCTTAAAAAATAGTTTAACAAAGGTAGCGGGCGCCCCTCTCTCGCAAGAACAGACATGATAATCTGTTCAGTGGTTATTAACCACTTGAGAGTTCGCAGCCACTGCTTTTACTCACTGTGCCTTTCACAGATGGGAAATATCCATTTGGATATCAGTCTTTGTCCTGCCCAGGGGCAGTCCAGCACCGAAATACAATGGCAACTCCAATCTGAACGAGAGTACCACCAGCAACCCCATACACGTGTTTCACCCTTGTTGGGGATCATCAGTGAGGTGAAGCTGATGCCTCTCTAAGCACAGTGAGAGGGAGACCACGTCTGGTTGCCCCCAGGAGACCTAGGGTTACCAATCCCAGGTTCCTTAAAAAATAGTTTAACAAAGGTAGCGGGCGCCCCTCTCTCGCAAGAACAGACATGGAACCCTAGGTTTCCTGGGGGCAACCAGACGTGGTCTCCCTCTCACTGTGCTTAGAGAGGCATCAGCTTCACCTCACTGATGATCCCCAACAAGGGTGAAACACGTGTATGGGGTTGCTGGTGGTACTCTCGTTCAGATTGGAATTGCCATTGTATTTCGGTGCTGGACTGCCCCTGGGCAGGACAAAGACTGATATGCAAATGGATATTTCCCATCTGTGAAAGGCACAGTGAGTAAAAGCAGTGGCTGCGAACTCTCAAGTGGTTAATAACCACTGAACAGGTTATCATGTCTGTTCTTGCGAGAGAGGGGCGCCCGCTACCTTTGTAAAACTATTTTTAAGGAACCTGGGATTGGTAACCCTAGGTTTCCTGGGGGCAACCAGACGTGGTCTCCCTCTCACTGTGCTTAGAGAGGCATCAGCTTCACCTCACTGATGATCCCCAACAAGGGTGAAACACGTGTATGGGGTTGCTGGTGGTACTCTCGTTCAGATTGGAATTGCCATTGTATTTCGGTGCTGGACTGCCCCTGGGCAGGACAAAGACTGATATGCAAATGGATATTTCCCATCTGTGAAAGGCACAGTGAGTAAAAGCAGTGGCTGCGAACTCTCAAGTGGTTAATAACCACTGAACAGGTTATCATGTCTGTTCTTGCGAGAGAGGGGCGCCCGCTACCTTTGTAAAACTATTTTTAAGGAACCTGGGATTGGTAACCCTAGGTTTCCTGGGGGCAACCAGACGTGGTCTCCCTCTCACTGTGCTTAGAGAGGCATCAGCTTCACCTCACTGATGATCCCCAACAAGGGTGAAACACGTGTATGGGGTTGCTGGTGGTACTCTCGTTCAGATTGGAATTGCCATTGTATTTCGGTGCTGGACTGCCCCTGGGCAGGACAAAGACTGATATGCAAATGGATATTTCCCATCTGTGAAAGGCACAGTGAGTAAAAGCAGTGGCTGCGAACTCTCAAGTGGTTAATAACCACTGAACAGGTTATCATGTCTGTTCTTGCGAGAGAGGGGCGCCCGCTACCTTTGTAAAACTATTTTTAAGGAACCTGGGATTGGTAACCCTAGGTTTCCTGGGGGCAACCAGACGTGGTCTCCCTCTCACTGTGCTTAGAGAGGCATCAGCTTCACCTCACTGATGATCCCCAACAAGGGTGAAACACGTGTATGGGGTTGCTGGTGGTACTCTCGTTCAGATTGGAATTGCCATTGTATTTCGGTGCTGGACTGCCCCTGGGCAGGACAAAGACTGATATGCAAATTGATATTTCCCATCTGTGAAAGGCACAGTGAGTAAAAGCAGTGGCTGCGAACTCTCAAGTGGTTAATAACCACTGAACAGGTTATCATGTCTGTTCTTGCGAGAGAGGGGCGCCCGCTACTTTTGTAAAACTATTTTTAAGGAACCTGGGATTGGTAACCCTAGGTTTCCTGGGGGCAACCAGACGTGGTCTCCCTCTCACTGTGCTTAGAGAGGCATCAGCTTCACCTCACTGATGATCCCCAACAAGGGTGAAACACGTGTATGGGGTTGCTGGTGGTACTCTCGTTCAGATTGGAATTGCCATTGTATTTCGGTGCTGGACTGCCCCTGGGCAGGACAAAGACTGATATGCAAATGGATATTTCCCATCTGTGAAAGGCACAGTGAGTAAAAGCAGTGGCTGCGAACTCTCAAGTGGTTAATAACCACTGAACAGGTTATCATGTCTGTTCTTGCGAGAGAGGGGCGCCCGCTACCTTTGTAAAACTATTTTTAAGGAACCTGGGATTGGTAACCCTAGGTTTCCTGGGGGCAACCAGACGTGGTCTCCCTCTCACTGTGCTTAGAGAGGCATCAGCTTCACCTCACTGATGATCCCCAACAAGGGTGAAACACGTGTATGGGGTTGCTGGTGGTACTCTCGTTCAGATTGGAATTGCCATTGTATTTCGGTGCTGGACTGCCCCTGGGCAGGACAAAGACTGATATGCAAATGGATATTTCCCATCTGTGAAAGGCACAGTGAGTAAAAGCAGTGGCTGCGAACTCTCAAGTGGTTAATAACCACTGAACAGGTTATCATGTCTGTTCTTGCGAGAGAGGGGCGCCCGCTACCTTTGTAAAACTATTTTTAAGGAACCTGGGATTGGTAACCCTAGGTTTCCTGGGGGCAACCAGACGTGGTCTCCCTCTCACTGTGCTTAGAGAGGCATCAGCTTCACCTCACTGATGATCCCCAACAAGGGTGAAACACGTGTATGGGGTTGCTGGTGGTACTCTCGTTCAGATTGGAATTGCCATTGTATTTCGGTGCTGGACTGCCCCTGGGCAGGACAAAGACTGGTATGCAAATGGATATTTCCCATCTGTGAAAGGCACAGTGAGTAAAAGCAGTGGCTGCGAACTCTCAAGTGGTTAATAACCACTGAACAGGTTATCATGTCTGTTCTTGCGAGAGAGGGGCGCCCGCTACCTTTGTAAAACTATTCTCCACAGTAAGTCCACTCAGCGACAATATTTATGTACCCTTGCCTTGCCTTTGCTGCCTAGATGCACGTTTACTCTGCTGAGCCCACGAAATACGTAGGCTTTCATTACGGTGATGGGAGATGAGTGTCCCAGATTGCTGTGCATCCACGGCATGTTGTTTTAGCTCGCATTTCGCATACGCATTACAAGTTCCCTCAGCTGTGCAGGCCAGATCTTCCCTGAATTCCTTGACAATTATGCCAGGAAGTCATGTCTTTCATCTGATCCGCTTCCATCTCTCCTCAGAGGTCACCAGGTCTGGATGTTCTGTGGCAGAGGTCTTCAAGTGCTCTCCACCATGGGTGGTAATGTCTGGGTGAAAGGCAGATTTTATGTTTATTCTCTGAAACGCATGACATCCTGCGTATGGTCCTCTTACTTCTTAGGAAGCACTCTCTGTAATCTTCCCATTTTGGCATTCTGGTTTTCTTAGTGCTAACCAGAATCATCGGGCTGGTAGTCCTTTTCTTAGCAAGAGGTTGCCAAAATCAAAGAAATCATTTGTGGGCTCTCTTCTGGATCATTGGTATGGTTACCCTAACCCAGATCGAGGATAACCTGCACAAACAGATTGAGGGAGTGAAGGTGCATGTATCTGGGTTTCTCAACTGTGGGCCAACTACCTCGGATAGTCATTCAGCATCCATTTCTGACCACACATGTGAAAAGCCAGTAGCAGGGCAGCCTGTCATGATGTTCAAAGTACTGGGACTTTGGCAGACGTATATAGGTTAAGCATTGTATTACCGTTTGTATTCAGACTAAAAGAGAATGTGTCAGGATGGTAAATCTGAATAACCAAAATGTCATGATGTTCGTGTTTTTAAGTATCAGTGTGTACAAGCATAAAGGTGTAATCTAAGGGATGTGGTTAGTCTTTCGTTAAGATCAGGTCATCAGAATAGGGTCCTCCCCTCTTCCACCAAAGCCGGTTTGTCAAGGAAATGTTAATTCTTGCCAAGTAACAGGAATTAAAAGCATAACAGTACAAACCAAGTCCTGGGTGCAATGCAAAGTGTTTCAAAAATTCATTCAATTTCCAACCAAAAGATAAAGAAGCACAATAAATGGTTCCCTCCTCAATAAGGATATTATTGATACCCCCCACCCCCGTGGGCGTCATCTAAATCTCCAACACTTGCCTCTTGGTTTAGATGTTTTCAAGCCACAAATCTCAGGCATTCAGATATTTCAGGGCCTTCCCACTCACTGCCTTCTATGGGGGTTCTTTGAGGCAACTGCTCTTGCAAGCTGGCAATTAATTTCTGCAAGGTTGGGGCTTGAAAATGGATCTGGTGCGCCCTGGTAGGGTTGGGACCAGAAGCAGGGCCTTACTCTTACCTGTCGACCCCCTGCTCCTCGTGGAGTTGCAGAAAGGATCCACTGTCAGCGGGACCATTCACCCAGCAGATACTGCCAAATGTATCAGCTGCCAACAAAATAAACATAAGAAAACTTACAGCAGTCAATGCACAAGGCATAAAAGTAAAGAGGAATTGGCTTGCATTAAAAGTAAAGGTAAGGAAACAAACAAATCACATCCTCCCACTCCGGTTACAGGATCAGGAGTTACAAAGTTACAATTTCCCTCTTAAGTGGACACAAATACATGAGCAAGCGTCCCAAACTCACAAGATGTTTTCTTGACTGTGAATTCACATACCAGAAAGGAACACATGAAAGCTGGCAATAGGAACAGTGCTCCACGCGGAGGAGGGCAGAAAACGCTCCTATCCTTCACACGCCTAAAATCTAAAATGGCAGCTTGCCTCAGAGCACTCCCTTGCAGACAAAATTACCTGAGACACATGGCCCAATCACAGGGAAGCTCACCCCTATCACACAGGTGCAAGTCATGTTCCTGAGCACCACCAGGAATGGGAGAAGACATCCCTTAAAAAGCAGTCAGTACTGTCAGTGTTTGTCAGACTTTGGAGAGGCGGCAGGAAGGGAGAAGTAGACCCTGGGAGATACCTGTTATGGAGACCCCATGTCATGGTGGAGACCAGGCCGGAGGAGAGACTGGTGTTTGTGAAGTAGGTGGCTGGGTGGTGTAAAGAAATGTGAGAGCTTGTGTTAAAGAAGGAGCTTGTGGTGTTAGGGACGGGTGTGATAGTTGTGAGAAAGGAAGATATTCTCAGAGGAGCAAATATAGTTGGGAGGAGGAAGAAATTGCATTCATACCATCTGGAGAGGTGAAAAGGTGCTGAGCAGCTATTAAGGGACATTTTAGGTCAGGAAGAGAACAAGAGGCCACCCACTTAGTTAGCATGGTTAGAGGTTCTGGAGGGCCATGATAGTCGAGGGAAGAGTACAGAGGTGGGTGGAGGATCAAGACAGCATGACTATGTTTGGGATGGTAAAGGTTGCCTAGGAGTAGTCACGATGGATCCCAAGGCAGTAGGTTCACTGCCCTGTACTCACAACACTGAGCATACATTGACACTTCAGGGGGTGGTGAGCTGGACTCGCATACAATCTTCAGGACATTCTGGGGTTCTGACAGACTTGGTAAGATACCATTTGTAAGGGACCAAAGGTCCAGGATGCAGCGCCTACAACTGTGTTTGTTATTTTCTATATTTGTTGACTATTGGTGTTTGTGCATAATGTAACACACGTGTGGGTTTACCAGTACTACCAGCCAGCACCACAAATTAAACAGTGCTCACAAAAGAAACATATCGTTGGTTTTGATATAAATATGAAGGGCTTTTTCACAAACACAAGTGTGTCTATCGTCAACAAAAGAAGCTATGCAAAACAGAAAGTGTTTAATTGTGCTAATATTGTACAGTGTTTCTTTTTAAATTTGGTAATGTTCATACCTAAGGACTGCTTCCAGTAAATATGCTGTTGTTAATAACATTGCTCACTCTTGTCTTATCAAGAAAAGCACATTATCAAAACTTAGAATAACCATTTAAATGATTTTCCGATAGAAAGTTCACATTCCACAATGGACTGTGTGCTTCCCTCCTGTTGTACTCTACTCTTTCAAAATACCGATATTTAAAAGTGAAAGGGGACAAAAAGGCATCAATGATGGTCATGTCTATTTTGTGTAAAAATCAAACTACATTTTGGGAACATAAAAATGACCACATATGTCTGTGATTAAAGAGTTGTATTCTTGATTCGTTAGGTGCATGTAACCATGGGCCATTTAACACTCATTGAGACAGCCTCACGATTTGGATATGATGATGAAATGGGTTTGACATCTGACAATCCTTGGTGATGCAATTCCTGGACATGATGAAAGTCTTGATGGTTCACAGAATGTTAAAAGGGGAGGGGCTGAGGGAGGATGCTGGGTCCCAGCATAAGGATGTCTGCTTACTATTAACAGATGCCAGCCCAAATGCAGGCTACCCACACTCTGCACAGGGCTCTGCTGTTTTCGAGCTATGTCCGCGCTTAAACAATGATTATAAAAATATGTGGGGATTTGTACATGTCCAGGACCCAACACACATTCTCTGAGAATTCTATATGTAGCATGCCTTTTCTTACCAGGTTTATTTATTTATCCAGTTATATAGCGCACTAAGCCCTCAGGAATGAAGACGCTCTTACATGACCAGCTACTTGCAGAAAACATAGCATGAAAGTGAAGGGAAACACAAACAGGACATAAGCAGAGAGTGGTATTGGGCAGACGTAGCTCAACAAAATTATGCAAATAGGAGTGTTTTTACCGTCTTTCGGAAGGTCCAGTAGGAAGGTTCTGCTCACAAGGATTGCAGGAGTGCATTCCACTGTGTACCTGTTTAACGGTTGAGAAGCTTGAGCCTCCTGCTATAGCCCGTTTAAATTTGGGCATGGTGAGGCGATGAACATGGGCTGATCTGGTAGGCCCAGATGAGGATGCTTTGGTGATTTTCCGCGAGAGGTAGGGGGCCTCCAGGGAGAGGCGTCTGTGAGTCATTGATGTCTTTAAACAAATCCTCTCACGGATGGGGAGCCAATGTGCCTTTCTTCTCGCTGCTGTGATGTGTTCAGGTTTCAGAATGTTCAGTGCTGCTCTGAGGGCATTGTTCCGAATGACCTGCAGCTTCTATTGTTATGCTCAGAAATACCTGCAAAGGGCGCATTGCAATAGTCAAACCTTGTGCATGTAGTGGCTTGGGCAATTGTGAGGCAGTTTTCAGTGGATAGGAAAGGTCTAGCTGCATTGATCAGCTTAGTAGTGCAGGCAGCAGAGGAGGCTACGGAGTTCACATGACGCGTGAGGGAGAGCGTAGAATTCAGGTATACTCCAAGTTTCTTTACTGACTGAGAGACTGATATCTGGATGCCCTCAATGACAAAGGCGGTGTACTGGAGGCCAAGCTCCTTAAGCATTGCAGAAGGGGCCAACAGGAGGATCTCAGTTTTTTCATTGTTTAGGCACAGTGGATGTGTGGCCATCCAGGTCTGAATGGTCGAGTACACAGAGTTCAACAGGACTGAGTCTTCCAAGTATTTGCCAGAGAGAGGAAGTAGTGTTTGCATATCATCAGCATAGTTAGTATATGATATGCCGATAAAATCAAGGAGGATGAATAGGGGTTTTGTAAACACTGCAGGAAATTAGTGTGGGTGCTGCCGTTCTATGCAAATACTCTGATGGTTCTCTCCCCTAGGAGATCCAGGTTGTGGCTTTGGGCGTGACATTTTCTGGAGATGTAATGGCAGAGGATCTTGTGGTCCAACTAATCGAAGGCGGCCAATAGCTAAAGAAATAGGAGTAGGGTAGGTCATCCATCTGATTCTTAAGGTCCAGCAGAGCTGATGCCGTACCATGGCCAGGGCGGAATCCGGACTGACAAATTCCAAGGATGTGATTGGTTTCCAGGTAATGCTCGATTTGCATGTAGGCTGCTCTGTCTAAAATTGTAAGTAAGAACGGGACAGTCGTGATAGGGCAGTATTTAGAGGGGTTTGTAGGATCAAGAGAAGGTTTTTGTACAATAGTGAGAATAAGAGCTATTGCTTTACTACATGACTTAAAACTCAAAGACAGTAATGCCAGAACGGAAAAAGACGAGTAGTAATTACTAATTTTTAATGATAACGTGTTAGTTCTAACTCTTTCCCTGTCAAAATCCTTGCTTTGATTGGGTTTAGAGAAGGTACACATTTAAAATGTAAATGAGTGACTTGTTTCAGGAAAATGATGTTACATTTTTATTTTTAATTATTACCCTTTTTTTCTTTTTCTTCTCTGTTCACTTTTTCTGATTTTCTATGTTTATTTGCTTTGTTAACAAGATAATATATTGTAAAGTTGATTTACATCAGCTAAATCAATAAAAAAAAGAGAAGGTTTTTTGATGAGTGTGAGGACCAACACTTCCTTAAGGCTCGAGGGGACTATACCGTTGGAGCAGGAGGCATTGGTGAACGAGGAGATGATAGGTGCAAGATCATCCAAGCAGTCCTTAACTAAAGCTGTCTCCTTTCCATCTAGAAGGTCTAGACCTTTTAAGATAGTCTTAACCTCAGCAATAGAGACAATGACAAAGCGAAATGCAGGGAGGTCCTCCCTGTAGGGAGAGAGGGGACAGTGGGTGAGGGAGGCTGACTTGATGGTGTGAGCAGGGATTGTTTTAGTTCAATTTTATTTGGCAGGTTAATGATTTTTGCCAGCATGGCAGTTTGGGTATTCGTACACCTTAGTTGATCTTTGGTGATGGTGACCAGGGGCTTGGTCAGGGTTTCAAGTTCCCAGAGGATAGTGAAGATCTCTCTGGTGTCCGATTTGGCTTTGGAGATACAGTGTTATATGTGGTAGAATTAGCCAGAATGATAGCATATTTACAACGTTTGGAAGCAGAGGTGAACTCCAACCTGTTTCTTTTGGTGGGTGACTTTCTCCGGTTAGCTTCAGCTAGCTGTTTTTGGAACAGAATTTGAGAAGGTCTTGAGCAACATCTAGACCCAAACAAAATGTCAGCATGCAACGTATTTTATTCCTCAGCTTTCTGTCATGTTACTGAGATATTAAACACACAACAAAGTATTGTGCGGCCGCTTACCATTAGAAATCCTTAAAAACATGGGCTGTTATTTAATTTATGTTACATGTAGCATTCAGGCATCTCCCTTGTGAATTGTGGCCTTATTTTTCCACATTGCTTTCCACCACAGTAAACTATTATCACTTCCTAAGGTAGAGGATTAGGGAGTTACTGGCTCACTGAGCCCCTTTCTAAAGAAGATATGGGGCAGGGCGAGTCTGGTCAGGAGAAAGAGAAGATTCATAGCCATGGAGCGTGCTCAGAAGAAGGTATTTCATCTCTTCTTAAATACCAAGATGTAGGCTTGCTGACTAACAAGGTTAATGAAGCAGAGGGTCAGTTGGCAATGTAGTGGATGGTTTTGCTGTGCCGGCAATAATGTGACACAACAGGTTTTCAATGTCATATTTATTCTTATGGGGAGCCATGAAAGTGTTCCATTCTATAACTGGGACCGAATTTATTACATCTACATACCAGAAGCCATCTTTGTGGTGGCTTTTGTAGCTTCTGTAGCCTAGGTGATGATCAGGAATGTCAGTGTGTAGGGTGTTGATGGAGGAGACAATGGTTTTTGAAACAACTACCCAATAATACAGGCACACCATACACCGCATTTTCCTGCCCTTTGTGACTCCACCACATCATTTGGCCCGTTAGTGAAAGGGGTGTTTTAGAGGGGATGCCCCAGAATATACCTTCATTTAAGAGCCTGCGTGAACAGGGGCATTTGAACTACATTTTTTGGTGCAGGTCTAATGATGGGAGAATATCTCAAATTATTTGAGGTTTTCAGCATGTAGTTAATATCTCAGTACTCCTAAGGAGTTTTTTAACATTCGTCCATTTAAAATACTGCCTTTCTGAAAGACTTCTACCACACTGGTAATCAGGGGTCAAGTCCTAAAATTTAAAGTGGGGGGACTCATCAACAACGCATTGGGACGCAACGTCGGCAAAAATTAGTATATCAAGGTGAAATATGCACATTTCATTAAATTGGCTTTGCATAACCTCCCAAATTGCACAGGGCGAATGGAATTTGCCTTTCATAAAATCAACACACACACAAAACCAAGAGAGAATATTTTCCTCTAATAGTGTTTTAATAACTGTAAAAGGTGTGCATATTTTGAACTCCAAGAAACAATACAAATGTTTTCACTGGGACTGGCAGTACTGAAGAACGATATGACATTTCACCTTTAGTTGTTTGTTATTTTCATCAGGTTATGTAGTGCAGTGGTGAAGTGTCTGGCCTACAAACCTGCCGACTGCAGTTTGATCGCTGAGGTCATCTTTAATTCATAAATTCAAAGTAGTCATTTAAGGTTTCTCATTTTAGCTGGGGGGGGGACTGAGTCCACTCTCTGAATAAAGTGGGTGGACTCCGTCCCCCGCGTGTACCCTCGACTTGAGCCCTGCTGGTAATAAACCATCATGAGGTGAAGAACTTTTTAAAGCATGGCTGTAAACTGGAGCTTCAGAAATGTTCTGCAATTACTAGGATCTAAAAGCCGCGCAGAGGCGGTAATCAACTTTGCGCAATGTTGGCGAGACGGGCTGTAAGATTTGATATTTTATCCAAAGGCAGATATAGAGATTTAGAAAAATATTGGTGAGCATATAGACATGTTGGGTTTGGAAGCCATAATGCCCCGAAACTAACTTTCATGTATTAGAGTTTGCATGTGATAAGGAAATGTCACTTTATATGCAGAGAGTTTAGCTCTGTGGATAATATGCAAACACCATTATTTGACCCCTGAGTCAAAGTTAATCTTTAATTCCGTGAGTAAGAATCATCAACCACGAGGATCCTACGAGTGATGACTTGTAGGGATCTGTAATGTAGAGCCCTCTGCCCTTTGTTTTTGGATTAGTGTATGTGTGCATTAAAGATTGTGCTTTTTGTTTGGTAATCTGTGGGAGCGTTCGCTGGGATGTGTTGCTCATACTAGGAACGTGTCTCTGAATGCAGCCTCTTATATGTGTCCGAGGGCCTGTGTGAGAAGCCAACTAAAATACGCACCTATTACGTTTAAGTCGAAAGTGTTACATTTTTATCTGTCAGGGATTGTGCTCAGTGAATCAAGCATATATGTCACTGAATGATTTTATGTTATATGGGCTGTTTACTGTGGTTAGTAGCAGGCCATATGCAACTTTCACTCACTTGCTCCACATCAAAGTAGGACAATATAGTGGGAGTTAAAACGGCCAACAGTTTACAACAAATAAGTGACCTGATCATCAGAATGGCAAAAACACCTAATACCCACTGTGGCCATTTTCTCCCAGCAGCAAATCTATTTTTGACTTGGAAGGAACAGTACTATTTTAAAACTAGCTTGGCGTTCCTCTCTCTCTCTCTCTCTCTCTCTCTCTCTCTCTCTCTTTCTCTCACTCTCTCTCTCTCTCTCTTCTCTGTTTCTCTATCTATGACACAAAATATAGCATACGTATTTTATTACAGAATGTTGGGCAACTTCAAGAATCAAGGTTTCAGGAGGATCGTGTCCCACGGGTTAGGGTAATAGTGTCTCCAAGAGACAATGTGTAATGTGAACGAAAGGGCCAGAACCTCTCTAACAAGAAATCTATTGAATAGGATCCCCCCACTTGCTCCAATGGGGGTACATCAAGAATATGTTCAGTTTCGCAGTTACAAAAACCAAAGACAAAAAAATCTAAACCACGCGATGTGTGCAAAGCAAAATGTTCCAAACGTTCCTTCAAGCCCCAACCAAAAGGCAAAGGGATAGATTAAATGGATCCCTCCACAAGGAGGATGTCATTGCTCCACCGAGTGTCAGACTGGCACGCGGCCATCTAGTCAACCGACCCTTGACTTGAGTGTAGATGTTCTCCAGCTGCAGACGCATGACTCACATGCTTTCATAGCCCTCCTGCTTGCTGCCTATGGGGTTTCTTTGGGGCACTTCCCTTGCAGGCCGACACAGAGTTTCTGAAAGGCAGAGCCCAAGGCTGGCACTTCTAAGTGGTTCTGGTGCAGCCTGGTGGGATTTTCTTTGGGCGCTCCCCTTGCACACCGGCAATGAGTTTCTGCCAGTCTGAGCCACAGGTTAGGGCTTCCAGGTGGATCTGGTGCACTCTGGTGGGTTGGCAGGGAAGCATGCTCCTACTCCCATCTTTCACCTTCTGCTCCTCTCTCGCTTCTCCCTCCTCCCTTTGACCACCTTTACTACTCCTCGGCTGTACTTTCTGCCCCCATTATAATCCTGCCATCTGGCTGCTCCACCTGCTGCCGTATTCTTTCCGGGACCAACATTGTCCATGGCCTTGCTACCTAAGTGGGTGGTCTCTCGTGTTCTCCCCGTACTAAGATAGCTGACTATATCCCCCTCCCTAGCTGTTCAGCGGTCCTTCACCTCTCTAAATTGTTTCCCTTTTTTCCTTCTGTCAACAACAAACGCTTCTATTTGAATATCTCTCTTTCTCTCTGCAATCCTCGAATGCATCCCATTTTTCCCCTTTCTCCTCTCCTCCTAGATCTTGACTCTCCTCCTGCTCACTTGGACAAATCACAAAATCACTCCTGACGAAGGACAGATGAATGTGGCCCTCGTTGCTCCAGCCCTCCCTCGTGCCGGCGATATAGAAATGACAGGTGTACATCGTTCCTGGTCCCCTTCTCTCCATCGCTACTGGACCGCTGAATCGCTACTGAACCGCTGATGTGAGAAATGCTATTCACTCAAGTATTCAGACCCTATCCTGATGACGTCGTAGAGGAGATAAACTTTCAGATGATGGAGCAAGTGGACTGACTGTGACCACGCAGAGAGCCAACGATGTCACGACTAAGGCCAAGACATAGATGCGTTAGACATGAAGCACATACGCATCCCTACACAAAGCTGCAGAGACACTTAGATGAAACTTTTCTTATTTATTTATTGCATTTCTTACACGCCCAAACCCAGGGGTATCAAGGCGTTGGTTTCTTGGAACTTCACTTATTACAGACTAGGATACAGGTTACATATATATATTCAGGTGCAAAATGTTGAGAACATTGACGGGGATAGTTACGGCCTAAGTCGCATTTATCAAAGTGCCAGGTTTTAATCATTGTCTTGAAACGCTGGTGCGATTGCTCCTTTCTAATGTGTGGTGGTAAGGTGTTCCAAAGTGTTGGCATAGCTGCTGGGAAGCTAAACCCTCCTGTCCTTTTATTCTTGTCACAGGGAACATTTAGGTGTATGCTGGTACATAATCTTAGGGATCGGGTTGCAACATTTTAGGTTATGCTGTTGTTCAAATAGGACGGGGCGTCATTAAGGATACATTTGTGAGCAGTGATCAGAGTCTTGAAGAGGATTCTCGCTTTGACAGGGAGCCAATGCACTTCTCTTCTAATATGAGAGATGCGATCATTCTGTTTTAAGCCAAAGGCAGCACGTAGGGCTTTATTCTGGAGTAGTTGCAGTTTGGCAAGATTTGTTGTCGTGGTACCCTGTAGAAGGATGTTACAGCAGTCTAGTTTTGAGAGGATGAGGGCACATGCTAGTTTAAAACAGTTATGGGGTGTGAGGAATTGACAGCTGGGTGAGATACGTTTTGTAGTATAGGCGATGGAAGATGACAGGGCGTTGATGTGCTTGGTCATGGAGAGGTTAGCATCTAGGTGAACACCTAGTATTTTTACTTGTTTCAAGACTGGGATAGCTGTACCATCAATAGTTATAGCAGAGTAGCTGTCATCTAGAGATTGTAGGCAGGGGTGGGAGCCTAGGATGACGATCTCTGTTTTCTCATCGTTCAGGCATAGGCTATGGGTGGCCATCCAATTTTGGATGATTGCATAAATCTTGTTGATGGTGGCAGTATCTTGTTTGTGTTCCTCAATGATAGGAATCAATATCTGGGTGTCATCTGTGAAATTCGTGTAGATGACGCCTATAGTGTCAAGTGCTGCAAATAGTAGTTTAATGTATGTATTGTGAAGAGTTGGTGATAAGCAGGAACCTTGAGGGACACCTAGATAAACTGTGATGGGGTCAGCCGCCTCATCACTGATAAAGACACTGGAGGTGCATTCCAAAAAATTGAAGTTTTCAGCCAGTGCAAGTCACAGCTTGTCGTGATCTACCAGGTCAAATGCAGCTGATAGTTTGAGTAATAGTAAGATGCCTATGTTACCGGAAACTCGGATGCTGTCCTTCTGGATTTTGGCATCTAGTAGCGCTGATTCAATGTTATGTTTGGGGCAGAAACTTAATTGTCTGGCTCCTAGCAGGTGGTTTTTTTCCAAGTAGTGTTGGATTTGTGTGTAGGCTACTCAGTCAATTATTTTCAGTAGGAATGGAACACTAGTGATGGGGCGATAGTTGGTAGGGATGGTCGGATCAAGGCAGGGTTTCTTGAGTAGTGGGGTTACCCAAGCCGATTTGATGCAGGACCGGACTGAGTTGGAAGTAGAGCAAGCATTGATAAAATCGTGATAATTGGCACTCGGACTGGTGCACTGAGTTTCACCAACCCGGCGGGTAAACTGTCACCTTTGCAGTTGGAAGGTTTAAGGGTGGTGATGGTTGCCAAGACCTGATCTTGGGATACTTTACTGAATTTGAATTGGGACGCTGTGGTATCAGCGTTGGTGCTAGGTAAGTGTGAGGGCATACTTTTTCCAGCTAGAAATGTTATCTTGTTCTTTATTTCCTCTTGTAGGGTGGAGATTTTTTGTGCCAGTGGATTTTGAAGGGTAGTACACCAGGCTTTGTCTGTGTGGGCCAGTGCTACTGTATGGATGGGTGATTCTAATTCCCTAAGTATGGAGAATAGTTCTTTAGTACTTGAAGATGCATTAGTAATATGGGTGTTAAGGGATTTAGCTTTGTGAGCTACCACTGTCAATTTGTACATTTTATTGGCTAAGCTAAGCCTGTTGGTTGTATTGGTGGAAGGGTTCTTTTTATGATGGTGCTCCAATGCTCTTTTGTTTTCTGGTTCTTCATCAAACCAGAAGTTCCCTTGCTTTGATCTGTGTGAAATTTTGGAAGTGAGAGGTGCTACTATGTCACGAGTAGATTTCAGCCATGTATGATAAAGCATGGAGATACTGTCAGAGTTAGTATCTGTGGGGGAGTGGGTCTTGAGTGTGTCAGCAAGTAGAGGGATGAGATTTTCTGCCGTAGCTTTCGGGTGTTTCTGATGGAGATATGGTTGTGACTTACACACAAAGCACATGCTTTTTACCCACCCATATAGAAGACATATACACTTTGTCATGCAGTAACGCACAAGAATAAGACATGAATCTTGCTTAATGCTGAATGCAGTTAACATAGGTAGCCATGAAAATCAAAATGGAAGATGCAACCACATTGAAGTAAATGGGAAGCACAGAGAAGGCTCAAGAACACAGGCAAAGGTATGACTCACTGATTTAGCAGGGAAACGCATACCAGACGGGTTGTGCAGCCGGTGTACGTGTTCCAGCCAAGGCAATCAAGGGAGAGAGTTTCACATCGACATTCAAGGATACAAACAAAGGCAGACATTAGTAACAGTCTTCTTAGATTAGACACCTGCATGCATAAATGCTATAAAATCCTTCTAAATGTGGAACAGGAAAATCAAACCAGTGGTCTCTACACACGTGATCTGAGACTGGGGGACTGTTAGGCATTTTATCATAGAGCTATTGCATAGCTTGGGTGGTATATTAGTTTCATGGTAAATTGGCAGTAAAGTGGTGGTAGTTTAGTATTGTGGTATAAAAGTGGTGAGCATATTTATAATACTGCCCTATATGATGAGACCAGCCTTTCCCCCTTCGTATTTATATTCTGTTTTAGGGTTGACTGTATGTACAAACCACTGGGCCTTACACTTATAGGAAACTAATAGCACCATCTTTTATGCTTATGACTTATATACAACATCAACCTAGTTTTTAACGGTTCTGTTCAGCTTCCAGCATGCACAGCTGAACACACATGCATCACAGGTTTTCTAGCTTGCTATCTGGTCCTCCAACATTTACTTTCACTTTACATCAGGAAGTAAAAGTTTTACCGCTGTCGGTTGCATTATGACACCTTCCTATTATTCCCCTCATTCAAAGTAACCAACTGAAACAAAAGAAATTGCAGCCCCACTGCTTGTGTTTTTTTGTGCGATTGTTTTCTTTTATGCATGTAGCATTTTGAAATAGATGTTGCGATACATATATTGCACATTCAACACTTTTGTATAAAATACGTGAGCTAGCTTGTACACAGTGAAAACCTTTTTTCTTCTTACCAAAACTTGAAACACGATGCGATTACAGAGCGTACTTTCTAAGAGAAAAGACACAAACATTGATAGCACAAGCCACTTTTCATTTTTTCTGTTAAGCCACAGTGTTCTCAATTACAATGTGAGAAAAAAAACAATAATTCATTTGAAACTAATGATTTATTTCTGCCTATCTGCCTGCACAGATAACACTTTCTTTGCATTCTCCTCACTTTACAGATACTCACCCGAAACTGGGAAGCCACTGCACTTTATTAGGAAAAGCCCCCTCTCTGCAGTGGGTTATCAGCAAAAGGAGTTTTGCAAACTCTGCACTGTTCTTGTGGCCCCGAAGGTCAGCTCACAGCCCAGCTGCATTTAAGGCCTGGAAAGATCGGCTTTCCCTCTGTCTGCTGCTGTCCCCGTCTTTTCCGGAAAGCCAGCAGCAAAAGGAACCCACACCCTTTCTGCCTCCTGCATTTATGCCTGAGCCCTGTCACTCAAGCTAGTCCATACCCCTTTTCTGACGTTTTCTGTCACCCCATCTCTCGTCCAGAACCATAGCATTTCTCTGTCAAATCATCAGCGAGGGCCTGCATCTATCAACTTTGCTTCCTGCACAGGACAATAGCCTTTCTGAATGGAAAGGACAGCCCATTCATTTTGCACACACGTTCCATTTTCACCGAAAAAAAAACAGAATCTTCCAACTCAGCCCTCTTGCATTTCATTGTTAAAAGGGAACACTAATTATACAGGGTTCAATGTTATTTAACAGGGACTTGTTAATGGATTAATCTGGGTTAGTTGTCAATGCAAAACTACACAGATGGCGAATTCACTTATAACATGAATCATTTTTACACATGCTCAGTGCATTTAAATCTGCTGTCTTTGCATCCATTTTGCTGATTCCATTGAAAGCCTAGTTCACTGAATCCGATGAGCCCAATGCGTTACCTTTTAATTTGCTGTCTCCACTTGCACTAAATAATTCACTGGGCATCATTACGACCACTGTTGTTTCCGGACCGACTGATTCAGAGTCCTGCTGGCGGACATGGAAACACCGGCTCTGTCATAGACGGAACCAGTGTTTCCATGGTCCCCAACCCATGGAGTCCTAACGTATTAACAGTATTCCACCTCCGGAATTACCGGGTCACCGGGGTTGTTATGCCCCAGCTATTATGGCAATCACAGAGGCGGAATGGTATTAAGGGTCCGACGGCAGCCTGACGGTTTTTCCGGCACGGCTACCGCAAGACTCGTAATGAGGCCCACTGTCTCTATTTGCACGTATTTCTACCGACTCCACTGAAAATAATGTAATGTCATGTACTACTCCACATAGGAGTTTTGTAATGTCATGAATTATTCTACAGGGACAAAACCTATTAATTCGAGTCAGAAACAGACCTTCATTCCCATCCAGTTTAGGACAGATGATACAAAATAATGCTAGGATGAAAGCTAAATGTACTAAGCTCAAGGTCTAGAGGATCGGAGATGTTAACCATATTGGTACAGACAACACCTTTGGGGCTGCTCTCAATACCTTGAATTGTTGCTCATGAGTTGGTAACTGTCTAATGCGCCAAGGCTGAGAAGACCCTCACTGACCAATCCTTACTCACCTTCCGCGTTAGTTCATACTTTGTTACACTGTCCCATTGTAATGCACTAACCTGACAGGCCTTTACTTGCAACATTTAGGAGGTGGTCTTAGGTGGAGCCACCAGATTAAGCATATCCAATCAGAGCACTAACCCCATATGTAAACTATATGTAGTTTGCCCCACTAACCAACCCCAGCCTTCCTTAGGTTTTTGTAGTATAACGCATCACTTATGGCGTCACAGCCCGTTAAAAGATGTCGACAAGCCTGTAACCAGTTGAGAGAGAATATTGGAAATCCTGTGATATCCATTTTATGTCTCTATTTACGAGATCTCTTAATAAACCGTTGGTTCTGTCTCATTTTTTGACTTTTCCATTTCTTGGGCCTCAGAATATCCCCCGAATCAGACCTCCTGCTATTTGTAACTACAGGCTGATCCTTGCCCCTCCACTTCAAGTGGTAGCAGACAACGGTTGGTCAATGCCCCAGCAATATACAGTTTTTTCCTGTTGCGAGCCTGATGGGATGCGTCACGACCCGCGAGGACCAGAGTATCAATCATGAAAGAACTACTGAGGCGGTCGTCAGGAGCCCCCTTGGTGAAATTTCTGCCCGCTCCCCCTGGTACGCCCGGCAGACCATGAGACGGAGTGGCAGATTGTGGGAATGACGGTCTCCGAGGGCTTCAACAAAAGCACAGCATTTAAATATGAGTTCAGCAATCTGACAAATATGGGTAGGGAGGGAATTGTTGAATTGTGTCTTATTATTTTTGTTATTTATGAGAGTATCCCTGTTTCCTACGCGATAGTTTAGTTTATGGATGAAAAGAAGTATCCCCGTTTCTAGGCGCTAGCTTAGTTTACGGACGCAGAGAGAATCCCTGTTTCCAGGTGTTAACTTAGGTTACGGAAGGTGGCACCTTGTTGAATATTACAGAAAAAATAAAAGCAATAAAAAAACAAAGAAGGAGGGCCACACCCCTGATTGGGCACTTTAAACGATTAATCCCCTCTGTGTAAAGCAGGATGATAGCCGTGGGGTATTTGTGTTGGGGCATTGTTGATTATTGTGTGGTTCAAGAGTGCACTCATATGTTTTGCATTCATATTGGTTGATGATGTCAGATGGAGGTTGTGAATAGGACATAGCACTTTGGCTGGAGGTTTGCGTCCTAGTTGAAAGTGGTGAAGCCAGAGGGGCTGGGGGAAATGATCAGACATTGTTGTGTTTTGGAAGAGTTGATTTATTGTTGACAAGATCTGTAAGATAAGATTGCTATTGTTTGAAACATACCAAAATCCTTCTTTGAGGTGAAGTGAGTATCAGCAGTCAGAAAGTGATATGCCATCATGCGGGATACTCCCCTCAGACATTTGTGCAAATCCCTTCCGCAATATCAGGGCAAGATATGCAAGTATAGTGCAGAATGGACTTGTGATAAAGAAGGCAAAATGGCCAGGTCAAGGTCCCGGGAAGGAAGTCTTTCAAAATCTGTGCTGCAGCACATGGCCACATATTTTCATGCTGTATACAAAGGCAAGAAATTGAGCAACAGACTAGTGATATTAGAGCTATGGAAGATGTTTGAGGACAAGGAGATGGACACACCCAAGGGAGAATGGATGCTGAGCCAGCATGATGTGGGCGGTAAAGCGCCCATGGCTCCTCCTCCTCAGACAATTAACCCACACGCGCGACAGCAGCGATTTTTCCCCTTGAAAGAATTAAAAGCAGTGGCAGGTTGCACCAATCCCGTGTATGCACCTCCTGCATACAGTAGTGAAGACGCACTTAGCAGAGATAACCCAAAGAAAAAGAGTTTAGGGACCATGACTGACGAGTGCAAAGAGCGTAGCACACTGCAGGCGCTGTTGATGGGGTTGTGGAGACAACCCAATGACGTAAGGGGGATGACAGGACAGCAGTCCCACCTAATGAATGGGTGGAGCCCGGAGACCTAGAGGAGGAAGCTAAGAAGCAAAGAGGAAAAGTGGATGAGGACAAACAAAAGAGAATAGATGAAAAAGAGAGAGAATGGGTAGAAATAATGGAAGAGGTGATGAAAATAGAGAAGGAGATGGAGGAAAAGGAATGGAGGAGAAAAGGAAGCAGTAGAGCAGGAAACAAGAAAGGCCAAATAAGTAAAAGAGAGAGAGGCAAAAGCAAGGAGGGATAAAAGGAAATTGGAGGTTGAAAGAATTATCAAGGAACAACAGCAAAGAGAGAAGGAGGAAAAGGATAAAAAGCAAGAGTGAGAAAGAGGAAAGTAGGGAGAAAAGCATTAAGGAAGTGGAAGAAATAATGAGGGTTCCAAGACTTTTGGATGAAGACAGGCACGTAGGAATATGAGGGAGGATTCGGATATTGTATTGAAGCAGAAGGGATAATGCTCCGGATCTTAAGGCAAGCAGAAGCACAGCAGGATCCCCAATGAGAGAGGGAACCAACTCTTGGGGTAGAGAGCTTAGGGGAACCCAGAGAGAAAATGCACTGAAACAACTGAGCTTCCAGGACAAAGGGGATGAAGAGAATGATGACAAAATAGGGACAATGGGGACAGATGAGGAACAATCAGATAACAAGGCCGAAGAATGGAGAGGTAGTTTGCACGGACTCTCTGAGGGAGAGAGCACAGAATGGGAAATGCTATGGGACGAAGAGGAGGAAACGGAAAGAGGGAGGCTAGAACCTGAAGGGAGCACCAAGCGCTCAAAAGACTGATTTCATTGTGCAGATGACGTTACACCATACGTGCAAAGGTTGAGGGTGTTACAGGATGGAAAAGGGCTAGCATGGCGGGAGCATTTACAGTAACAAAGGACATAAGAAAGCCTTATAAGAGTATGGGGATGGCACAGTTCCTGTTATTAGAAAAGGGAGGAGGACAGCCGCAATACATACCATGGCAACAAATGGACGAGGATAATTTGAGATGTAAACTGCCAATGTTGACTGCAGGGGTGGGAAAATGGATTTATGAGTTAGAAAGGTTGACAGAAGGGTCAACATTAGCAGTGGGTCACATAAAGAGCTTGATTTCTGCCATTCTTGGGAAAGTAGCTGATGATGTTTGGAAGCAAGCAGGGTATCCTGGAGTGATGGCACAAAATACAGCACCTGATGGAGAGCCTTTCAACAACTGTATGGTGGCCGTATGCAGGCCGTGAGAGTACAATACCCAGACACATCTGACATAAGTATGATTATGGCACTCAAAATGCATGAGGATGAAGACCCAATTCAGTATATTCAAGAGATCCAAGAAAATTGGTGTCTTGAGACCGTGGGTTTGTTTTATCATATACTCAGCAAGAAACTGTTTGGAAGAAGACAGCCCCATCCCACCTCCTAGGTGTTTTAGAGTGAGGCGAGATGCATTCGAAGCACAATGATGGTCCAGGGGGCAGGAGGGACAGTGAGAGGGACGCCTTACCCCTTTTTAGTATAACCAAATATGGTATAACTACATAATACTGTCTAAGGCGCGAACAGCATTGCTATTTTGCGCAATTATTAGTAACCATGGGAAGAAGGAAAGGCCTGCGCGATAAATGCGGCATTGCATGTACTAGGCCCAAATTTGCAAGTCCACAGAAATCCCCAGCCATGCCCGAGCTCCCATGAGGACAGCTCACACCCCCAACTGCTACAACCCCTATTCATTGTTCTAACAGTGTTGCCAAGATGTGTTTTTTACCTAAGATGAATATGCCCTACAAGGCAGTAATCAGAGACCAGCGCCTGGTGTGCATGTTATCTCACACTGGCCAAAACATGACCCGGGCAATTTCCGGGTGACCACGAGTTATAGCCCATATAACTGACTAAACCTTATGATCCCTGAATTCCATGGCACCAGGTGCCCTTTGACCACAAACCCCATAATAACAAGTCATGAAATGTTCAAAGAGGACGAACAGGGCATATCGTTGAAGTGACAATCGTGTGATTTGTAGTGCTGGTTGGGATAAATTATTGTACAAAACGAAAGTGGAAACCTTGGAGCCAGATGGCGTGGAGGAGAGTGAGTGAAATGTGTGTGTGAAGGTTGGAGTGCCCCAGAACCTCCTTTGTCTTAAGGACTGCCAAGTGCACAGTATGAGTGATAAAATCTTGGTATGGTAGGAGTATAATTAATTAGTTTTCTGACCTTTGACATGAGATGAAGATGGGCCCTGCAGCACCCACATGATGGATGACGGACGGACTGGGCAGGGACCAATAGACGGGCATCCCTTATGGGTAAAGGTGGAACATGTATAGGGTCCATCCAATCAGCTGCACGTGTTTGTACTGTATGTTGTTGCATCATAATGACGCTGTGTATCTTTAAAAGGTTCTGCTTGTACCTCTTTTTGGCAGAGCTCCTTGCTGTTGCTCTCATCCGCGTCTGAGATTAAAACGTGTTATCCTTACAAGATCGACTTGGGCCTTTCTTCCCTAGCGGGATGTATTCTCTCTGGTGTGAGCGTTCAGAGGCGTGCCTTCAATTGGTGACTCCAAAGTGATCCCAGCACCCCCCGCCCCATATTTGCAAAGGCTTCCAGGCTGCTTCTCCAGAAGGAGGCATGCCCAACTTCAGTGACTGGTCCCAAAAAAACAGAGAAGACTTCTCTGTTCTTTGAACCGGGGCGCGACTCCAAGGAGAGTGCAGCCAGTTTTGGAACCCCGTGACAGAGGAGTTTGGGTGAGCACGCTCATGTGAGTAGACTCTTGTAAGAGATAACAAGTAGGGACAGATGCATGGGGAAGTGTGAAAGCAGTGAGCACGTGGAGAGTGAGGCCATCTATGTGATTTGAATGAGGTCAGGGTTATTTGTTGTTAAAATTGGTACTATGAAGAGAGTGTTTCAGTAAGGCATTATAAGATAAGGCAAAGGTAAGGCAGGGAGCCCCTCTTCGGAAGGGGAGGGAAGGTGGTACCACAAGGCCATATAGTATTTAAAGGAGGTATATGGAAATAAAAAGTAGTGGTCTTGTATAAGTAGTAGGCCTGGAACAAGTAGTGTTTGTTAGTTTAGCGTGTTGTTTTAGTTTATTGTGTTCATGTTTTTGGGTGAAGAACAGGCCCTAGAAGGGGCAGTGATTGTGTGCGTCATAGTGTGGTGTTGGACGATTCTGTGGAGTGGTGTGTGCACTCAAGGAAGTGTGATAGAGAGGAGTGGGGGTTGATTTTTTCTTTTTCGTTCAAGCAAGCGGCAGCATGTGCAGTGCATTAGCAGGACTTTGCCGGGTTAGTAAGAGATAGATATCACTAGCATGGGGGATGGAAAGCCAATAGAACATATGTACAAGGCTCTGCAACTGAATTGTGACAGGTTGGACAAATATCATAAGCAGTGGATTGCAGAAACAGGAGGGGGGAGGATGCTCTGCCCATCGCAAGGGCAGGGCTCACACAACAAGAGCATCCTGGATCACTTAGTAGCAAAATATAAGCATAAGCAGCTACAGAAGAGAAAGGAAATTCCAGATCTCTGGCGTATGTTCTAAAATTCAGAAGATCAAGGGAAGGGAATAGAGGTGCCTAGAGATGAGAAGTGCTGAAAGGGAGAAGGAGAGGGCGTGGTATCAGAGGAGTGTGGGGGATTATATCCCTTGAAAACATATCCTACAGAAGGTTATACTAATCCAAGCTTTGTACCTGCTGTGATAGGGACCCTTTCCGCCAGGGTAGGATCACCTGCAGCACCATTAACAAATACAGGCCACTGCACCACCACCTCTGTATACTCACCCACCTGAGGCACCGGCATCGGCAGGTTACAGGTCTAGGGAGCTCGAGGATAGGTTGACAGGATTACTAACAGAACTGAGAAGGATACAGACATCCCCAAGATCAGTAAGGAATACAGGGGCATCAATAGAAGGGTCGGGAGAATGAAAATCAGGGAAACTGCTGCTTAGGATGGATACTGAAGGACTAAGACGTGTAGGTGTGGAGAAAGAAAGAAGCCTGGATGGTTGGATTATCCTGGAAGAGGAGAGTACGGTGTTGGGAGAGAATGTTGAAGAGGAGGACGCTGATAAATTTACTGAGGATCAGAGTGAAGGAAAAGGGAGTGGTGAGGAGGTGGCTGAGGATAACCCCCAAGCAGAAGGTCTATGGGTGGGAGGAAGGTTGAGGAACAGGGCCGGCCGGATGACATTGGTAAAAATAAGGGTGTGGGAAGTAGGACAAAGATGCAGATGCCCCTTATACGTAAAGGGGCAGGGAGGACACAGTATGTGCCCTGGCCCCAAATGGATATGAATAACTTAATTAAAGCACTCGCACAGCTCATAGCAGCGGTGAGTAAGTGGATATACGAATTCGAAAAAGGAAACCACAGGGGTGCACCTGACAAAAGGGGATCTTAAGAGCCTGCTGGTTGCTGTAATTTGGGACCAGGCTGAGGACGTGTGAGTTAAGGACAGATACCCAGTAGTAACCCCGGGGGACAATGCACATGATGGGGCATCATTCAATGGTGTTGGGTACTGGTATGGGATGCCCTATGGAGGACCTTCCCAGATACCATTGATTTAAAGTCCTGGATGCAGTATACTATGGGTGATGATGAGGACCCAGCTAGATTTATTCTTAAAATGCAAGAGAAGTGGAGAGCTGAGAGGGGAGGGCAGTGGGATCAGCCGATAGGATTTTATTTTATTGTGAAGAGGGGCTTGCTGAAGGATATACAGAAGGCTTTGGATAAGATTGTGGGTATAGAGGCGAAGGGGTGGCCGGAAATACATAGTATAATAGTGCATCATTGTAAAAGGATTAAGGAGAATGAGAGGGAAACAGTCCATTGATGCCAGAGAGAAGAAGCGAACTTGGTGGAGAAGAAATTGGCGAACATTGCTGTCCAGGTGCCTGTATCAATGCCAGTACAGTACCCAACAGGTTGTGAGTGCCACCTTTTGCGGCACTCTGGGCTGAAGGAGGACAAGGACAGTGGGGCTGGGGGAAAAAGGTCCCCGGTCCACAGTGGCAACAAGGAGGGCCACAGAGAGGAAGAGGGGGATTTCGAGGAGCAAGAGGTGGAGGGGTTGGGCACAGGCGGGTGGGTTCAGACCATCTCAATGTTAGAATTGTTTAAGGTGGGGGAATTTTACAAGGGTATACAGGAGCAGGTCTGCAGTGCGGTATAATTAGGGGCCACAGCAACAGGGCCAAAGGCCCCAATGGCCCACAGAGCACCAAGGACTAGGGTACCTGCAACAGGGTCAATGGTATCAGAATCGATAGCAAACCTATAATCTGCAGCCCCAAACAGCGGACATACAAATGCAGCACCTGCCACAGCAAAAGCAGGGCTGTGTTCCCCCGGTGAAGAGGGTACCAGGTAGGGCTGCCGCTCCCTTTGGGGGAGCAGCAGTGGTAGGAGGTAGCCCCTTTTCGTTTCCCGGAACAAACACATACCCTGATTAGAACAGCCCACACAGAGCACTCACGTGTCTGGTCTTGTCGACGAGGAACCTTTGGTGGGAGCGGAGATAGGAAATAAGCAGTTCATATTCATGGTGGACTCTGGTGCAACTAAATCATGTATCATGGAAGGAAACTTTTCTCTATCAGGAAAATATATTGACGCGCAGGGATTCTCTGGGGCTATTTCTAAGGTTGCATACACTGAGGAGTTGGAGGTAAAGGTGGGAGCGAAGGTAGTACGGGCACCCTTACTATACACAGAGAGTTCTCCTGCCAATTTACTGGGTAGGGGCCTGCTCAGCAAGTTAAACATGACTATATCCTTTACAGATAATGGTGTAGTCTGTTCCACACCTGAGATGTGCGCTACCTGGGATGTGCGCTGTAAGGGCGATGTTGATAATACACACAGTGACAAGGGAGGTTGTAGTCCACGGGATTCCCGTAGACCCAGACATGTTCATTTATGGTATTATGGTGCTTGCGGAGATGATGCCCCAGATTGCCAAACAGAGTCGAGTGCCCACTGATTTTATCTTTCGTCCAGTGGTGTCACCTGAGGCAGGGGCGGACTGGCCCTATCGCCCTTTCGGCCGCTGGCTGAACAGAATTGGAGCAAGGATGGCCTGGGACATTTTTTTAAGCCAGCCTGGGGCCGGTTTTAGTAAGCGATATACATTTTGTAATTTCAGTTACTTTAAGACGGGGATATATGCATTCATCAAAGAAATGTAACACTTAGTTTCTAATTGTTAGCTTTCTTTGATGAATGCACCACAATAGCTGAGGCTGTGCTGGAGTACTCTCAGTCATCCGTTGGCGTGCCCGCGATCTCTCTCTCTCTCAATCAACAACAAATTGTCCACTCATGGGGGGTGGGTCGTGTGAGCTGTGAGAGCTCATGTTGTTTTCTTTGGGGGCAGGGCTCGGCCAGCCCAGAGCTGCCTCCTTGACCAAGCTGTTCGTCGAGAAAGGGCCGAGCACAAGCATTCGCAGTTTCACACTTTGCAATCTGGGCACGAATGAAAAGCTTGTGCCATGCTGTTTGGCTGTCTTTGTGAGTACGTGTGAATCTGCTGCATCCATCCAGCAGCACCAGAGGTAAGAACCTGCCTGCAGTCTGAGTGAGTCTGACTGCCACTGCCTCAACCCACAGGGGCAGTGTTCACAGGGTAGAATGAATCATGGACCACGGTCAGTGGTCAATGGCATGCCCATTCTACCTGGCTGCCTGCAGCAGCAAAACATTTCAAAAACATACGTGCATGCGCCAGTGCAATTGCAAAATGTGCAACTCAGCATGGGGTGTGGGGGTCGGCCGGCACTCCATTGGGCAGGGGCGTTGCTAGGGGGGGGCTAAGGGGGCTATAGCCCCTGATCTTTTGGTTGTAGCCCCGGATAGAATCTCAGGAGCTACAGCCAAAAGACTAGCTAGCCCCCAGTCCCAACAGTTCTGACATCAGCGTAGCCCCAAGTCTTTTCCAGACCTAGCAACTCCCCTGCCATTGGGGATAGAGCAGCAGGTGGCGGTGGTGGAGTCAGTGACTGTCACTTGATGCTTGGGGCAGTGAGCAGAGCAGAGGCCCTCTGGCTGGAATCGTGCCAAAAGACACCATTTGAAAAATAAGCAGTATTTAAAACACCACTCGCTTTACCCTTGCCACCGTACTCAGCGCTGCCTGCCTTACCAGGCTACCATCAGTACAGAGTCATGCCAGGCTACTTCTGATAGTGCAACTTGCCCTATCATCCAAGTTCCAGGCAATCAAATACACCCCCATCCTCCTGGACTCCGAAGACAGGGTGCTAGGGCCCAAGCGCAGCAAAATGGTACTGATCACAAAGTACAATTTTTGTTTTCCACATGTTACAAAACATTGTACTCTTTGAAAACTCCCGCTGTTTTTATTTTCAAAGGAAATCTAAGTTACTGGAAGCGCTAAATACTTTTGACACTGCGCCGAGAGTCGACCCATTTCGTGCTGGGCAATAAACCGCTTAATCCTCATTCACTCGCTGCATTTTGTCACAGAACAACCCCTTCAATATTGTTCATGAGCACATGTAAGCAGCGACAGTGTAATAGATGGCACGGCTGTGCCTGTTTTTATAATTGGCCCACGGCAGGAATTGCATAATTGCATCCCAATGTGCATTGAACACCATTGAATCATAGCCCATACTGTCCGATCAAGTAATGTTTTTCCAGCTGATGTATTAGTGCTGAACGTATAGAGGAGTGGTTCTTTTGGACTTCTCTTCTTACTTGGGTGTTTGGTAAAAGGCCGGCATATGATCTAGCAGCCACTTGAATGCCCCGCATTACAGCTGGAGCCAGTACAATTATACAGAACACAATTAACAAGTCTAGAGGCCCTTACAGAATTCTGACACCAACAATATAGGAAACACTGTGACGTACACAGGACTGGGAATAGGAATGCTCGGGTAGGAATGCTCGGGTAGGCCGGGCTTGGAAAGCCCATCTCAATTAACATAAACCTATTAGACACTGTCGTCTTAACTTAGCAGAGTAATATAAAATATGTTTCCCCATGTTCCAGTCATAATCACCTGGAAACTGGAGCACCCACTAAATCTTAATTAGGCTAATACCCTGGCACAATTAAAGGGGCAGAAGAGGAGGAGAAATTCCGATGCACCTGTTATGTGTTTGGGGAAAGTATTCACATTGTACTTTACACGACAATCACACGTAGATCTCTAGTGACTCCTATGTAGCAGATTTCGCCAGAGGTTCTTTGAAGGAGTGGTGTGCAGTATTCTGGCTTACCACCAGGGCCACATGCAGAGTGGGTGAAGCAATGGGGAAAACACACAGTAACCCCTCCCCCACCTCCACCACCAATCGCACAACGAAAATAATACAGCAGGCTTGCCCAGGACCAACTTTGTAAAAGATAGCTTTTGTCCCTAAAGTTTGCCATTGTACACTTGTGACCACAATTAACTGCACCCACCCTAATCTCTGCCTCCATGACAAGCCCACCGAGGGCCCTGTGTCAGGTGCTGCCCACGGGGCCCTTTGCCTTAAATCTGCCACTGGCACGACAAGTTCTTCCTAGCGCTGATGTGAAAGGAGCAAATTTAGGGCTGTGATGATTCCGCACAGTGAGTTGCCTGGTGCGTAAAGGTGGGAAAGGAGGTCTGTAAAGGTCTAAGGTGGGGGACCTGTCAAGTACCACCTCTGGAGTCAGCATCACTTGGTGTCAGTGCCCTCCCCTGGGCACCACGGACCCTATCACCTCACTTCCTGAATTCCAGCATAGGACTTTGCCACACGCCTAAAGAAATGGGCAGTTTTGAAAACCAAGCTGCTGTACTGACAAAAGGGACATTGGGTGTACAGGGTGGTAAAGATGTATGAGTTTTTTATTCCTTTTAAATACATTCATGCCGTGCCACATTCATGCCGTGCCACAATGAAACTGGGTACACACAGTTCTTTCCAAAAGTCACCACACTGTTAGCACGGTTAGCTTTCTGCCCTGAGATAGATCTCTGTGTATGTGGATGTGCATATGTTTGATGTGGCGGTAGCTGAGACCCGGCCTTTGACAGTCGAGAAAAGGGCAGTGTACTCTGTGCTGTGCTCTGGCCTGTCTCTGGTGAAAATGGGGGGGGAGAGAAAGTGTTGAAGCAAGCGGACTGTATTTTTCAGGCAGGGGTGCAGGTCCGAACATTTGAATGAGGTATTTTTCTCTGCAATGTTGTGTGCTTTTCTTAGAATGTTTTGGAACACAGTTCTCTGTCTCAATCTGCCCCATGCATAGTCTTGTACAGCGCAGTGACGGGAGTGCCAGGGCAGGCACAGAGTTCTCTCTGCCTCAATCTGCCCCGTTACTGTGCAATAGCTGTCTTGTACAGTAGCAGTGAGGGTAATGCTATAGCAAGCACACTGCTCTCTTAGTCTATGTCTGTCTACCTTTCTGCCTTGTGCAAATGTTGCCTTGTACAGTAGCAGTGAGGGAAGTGCCACCCATGACAAACACTTAGACCTCTTAATCTGTGACTACCCCATGGTCAGCTCTGTGGAGAAACCTCCACGCCAGAACACATATTTGTACCCATGCGGGTAGTGTCACGTGCAGACGTAGGTGTTTACCTCTGAGGGTGGTTTCATGTCCAGACTGTAAGTCTGAACCTGTGATGTGGTACAGTGCAGGATATCGGTCTGTATCCTAAATGGTGTATCACGGACTACTTTAGATATGTACCTGTGAGGGTAGTAGTACATTCAAATGTTTGTGTAACTGTGAGGTTGGTGTCCAAGACAGGTTACCTATCTGCACCTGTGAGGTAGTTGTTATGTCCACGGCATGCACTTGTGAGGGTGTTGTCAAGGCGTGGGTCCAATTCTGTAGCTTTAATTATGATATTAAAGGTTATTTATAACACGCTTAATACCCAGAGGTTTCTAAGCGTGGACCGGGGGATCAAACGTGTGTCGCTCCGTGTTGTCTTGCTTCCAAGGCGAGCACGTTGCCGCTAAGCTATCATCCCGGGACGTCAAGTCCGGGTTGAGGTTCTCCTCCTGGGAAGGTGGTATAACTTTCAGGGTACTGTTCTGCACACGTGAGAGATTAACAAATCAGGGCACATATGTGTACCTCTGAGAGAGTTTTCAGGAGTACTAATCTAGACTTGTGAGGGATCTGTCAGGTGCAATGGCCTGGTCTGTACCTGTGAGGGTGTTGTGAGATGCCAGTCACAGCATGGTAGCCACTGTCAGTCAGTATGTGGTTTTCTACCTGTGGATAGAGTGAGATGGTACATGTTGCAGTGGTGTCCAGTCATTGTCCCTACCTGTGAGTAGGGTTCCGCAATACTGTGTCCCTCTACACCTGCGAGGCTTTAGCCAACAGCTGAATAGTCTTTACTACTTGTGAGGTTAGAGTGTCAGTCGTCTGCGCCTGCTCCTGGGTCACTTGTTGTATAGTACGTTTCCCTTACTGTGTGTGTGTGCATGGGGACACTTATTTCAAATTTAAGAATATTTGCAGAGGGAATAAGAAATTGGGCCATCAAGTCTTTTTAAACAACGTCTTGTACTCCACAGTTCTTTCCTTTTACCAATCGCCCCCAAACCAAGCAATTTGTCTTTCACGCGCTGCCATTCTTTGGCTCTGCAAAATAAGTATAGGATTTAGCTATGTGATGATAAAGTATTTTTTTTTAAAAAGAACAAAAGTAATGTTATCACTGGTTTTCTCAAGCGCTTACACAAAACATTACATGCATACATGCAACAAACACCTTAACCCTCCATAAGCAGCATTTTCTGTAAAGTCATGAATTGACACGATTCACAGATGAGGATGTGAGGGCCACTTTTTTAGGTGAGGGGTGGGCCACTTTTTTTTGGGTGTCCGGGCCTATTTCTTGTCCCAGCCCGATCCTGACCTGGGGTGGTGGTGGGAACGTTAATGTCGCTGGATTTACAGGGGTTGTTGGTTTCGGACAAGAGGTTTGTCCTGTGAGAATGGACAGGGACGGATGTGAATGGCACACAGTGCTCTGTGTAGATCCAACAGTACAGATAAAGGGGGTGACGGATGACGAATTGTTTGAAGATAATGACAAAGAGGGGGAAATAATCCTAGAGATCTGTATCCCCTGTGACGTAATAATAAAGTACTGAAGAGTGCAGTGTCCCTCAATGGCAGTATTAACTCCACCTCCATTTTTTGACGAACACTTACAAGACATCCCTTTGCAGTTGTGGACAACAAATCCACATGATATAGGGTTACTGAAGGACGTGACCCTTGTGTGTATAACACTGAAGCCAGGTGCCGTACTGCCCAGGGTGAGACAATATCCACTATTGAGGGAGGTGGAGGAGGGTATTAGAAAAACAATACAGGCCCTACTGGACCAGGGGATCATTGTGCAATCTATGTCCCTGTGTAACACAGCGATATACCCAGTCAAAAAATCAACAGGGAGCAATTGGTGAATGATTCACGGCTTGCGCCCCCTAAATGATTGATGTAGTATAGAGAAAATGTCTAATTGTTCCGAATCATGCAACACTTTTATGTAGCATCCCCAAAGAAACCACATATTTTGTTCTGTAGTGGATTTGAGAAATGCATTTTTCTCAATTCCACTCCATCCACAGTCAAGGTACCTCACGGCATTTACACAGGGCCAGTTGCAGTTCGAACACACTAGTTAACCTCAGGGGTATTGCAAGAGCTTGAGTATATTTAACAGAATACTGCATGCCGATCTTGGGACTATTCAGGTGCCTAGCACGATTATCCAGTATGTGGACGATCATGTAGTGTGTAATGACAGTGAACAGCACTGCCGAAGGGACTCCATTGCATTCCTACAGTTGCTGGCCTATAAGGGGTACAAGGTTGACAAGGCCAAATTGCAATATTGTCAACAGGAAGTACTCTGTTTGGGGCAGTTCATATCAGCAATTGGTAAAAGAGTACTACCATACAGGGCAGCATCAGGACGTGCCACCCCCAGACCCACCTCAGTTAAGGAACTGCAGAAGTTCCTGGGCCTGTGTAATTACTGTAGAGCCTGGATTCTAGATTATGCAGCATACACAAGGCCACTTTTACAGGCACATAGGGAAGCGCAAAAGACAAAGGACCATCAGTTACAGTGGGCGACAGAAATGATCAAACAGTTTGACCACCTAAAATAAGTCATTAGCTCAGCACCCGTACTGGCTAACCCAGATTATACACAGGAATTTTATTTTTTTTCACATTCGGACGGACAGCTCATGACAGCAGTGTTGTTGCAGAAAAGCACTATGGGCCATAAGCCTACTATTGTGGTACTTTGGATACAGTGATATAAGAGCAGTTTGCGTGTGAACAAGCTTTAGCAGTAGCTGCTTTTGCAAAAGAGAAAAGTTCTACAATTGTAATGTGGTGTTCAGTCATGTTGTATGTGGAACATTCTTTGTTTCTCATCTAGAAAGGTCAAAATCTACCCTGACTATGCAAAGGTTTTCGACACATGAGATAATTATTTCTAAACCCTATATTCATGTGGTTAGGTATAAACAGTGAACCCTGCCCCCGTCTTGGCAGACATGCCTATGACAGATGATTTTATGGCGAACGACTGTGCCACATACGAGGGGGAGGAGAACAACATTCTCCAAACAAGGGACTGGGCATTGACAGAGGGTGAGATACTTTTTGTTGATGGTTCTTCCATAATTGTTCAGGAAGTTGGGCAAAGATGGACAGGGGCAGCAGTGGTATGACTTGAGGAAGGGGAGTACAAGACAGTGGTCATGAAAAGATTGTCTATGCATTATTCTGCAATGGCGGTGGAACTCATGGTGCTCATTGAAGCACTGAGAGCATCTCAAGAGTGCCATTTCACAACATATTCTGACTCTGCGTATGTTACAACAATGGTAAACGCTGGTCTATCTTGCTGGAAGAGGATGGGATTTCTGAGGGGGTTGGATGGCCAGTGCAGCATGCAGCACTGTTAGAAATACTGATTGAAGCGTTATCACAGCCATCTTTTGTAGCAGTCGTTAAGTGTGCCGCCCACACTAACGTGACAGATGAAATATAAATGGGGAATGCAGCCACCGACACGGCAGCCAAAATGGTAGTGTATCTACCAAATGAAATACTTGCTGAGCATGTTGTGACTGCCCCACCTGCAAGCAAGCATCCAGTACCTTACACAGCATTGCCCATCACCCAGATTATCAAACTACAGGGAAGGGTATAAACAGTGAACCCTGCCCCCGTCTTGGCAGACATGAAGGGCTTTCTGAAAGGGAGAAAGAGTTGTGGTTACGGAGAGTGTGTAAGCAATCTCAGACAGATCTGTTATGGAAGCAGGAGAGTGCTGGGAAGACTGCAATGCCCCAGGAGCTGCTAGCCATTGCTTTTGAACAATGACACTACCCATCTCACAGTTCGAAACAGCACATGGCAGCAGATATACAGGCGGACTGCTTCATACCAAATATTCAGGAAAGTATCAAAGATATGGTTGTAAATTGCACCATATGTCAAAGTGTCAGCACAGGGAGGACACTACGGATGTTACAGGGCACTTTGCCCTGTCCTACCGGGCCGTTAAATGAATTACACATATTAAGCTGAAATTGGTGAGCGTTGTAATGGATCTAGGTACCTCAGTGTAGTGGTCTGTCCTTTCTCAAGGTGGGTGGAAGCAGGGCCATGTGCACACCCGGATGTGAAGTGCGGGAAGTCATCCCGTGATAGGGTGTGTGCATTACAGTGCTACTTGGCATCAAGCATGGGATGTGTCTGATTTACCACCCACAGGCCAATGGCATTTTGGAGAGAAAAAATGGGCTCCTTAAAAGTAAGTTATCCAAACTGAGTACCACATTAAAAAAAAACTGGGTGCACTGTTTGCCCTTGGCCTCTTCAGTCTACACATGCAGCCAAGCAAAGACCACCATTTCTCACCTCATAAGGTGGTCACTGGCTGGCGTATGCATACTCCCATATCCCCTGTAAGAAGGTCTTCTGATGCACATAGGGCTGCAGCGGTGCTAGGTGAGGAGTTCAAAGAGTATTTGACTACACTGAATAGGGCCATTAAATATGTCTCCTGAAAGATTGCACCTCCCAGGATTGTGATGACAGAGACGCCAGATTCTGAGACTACTGCAGTGACAGGTACCGAGCATATGACCCCACAACCACTGCTGCCTGGGAACTTCATTTACATCTGGAATTTTGTGCGCAGATGGAATAACCCTCAGTTCCAAAGGCCCTACGAGGTGGTGTTTTGTACTTGCAATACTGGGTCTGTCTCTCTGACGTTTGCAGGGCACTTTCAGAGAACACACTGGTGCATCCGTTATCTTAAAATGCGGAGTCACAGTACTTTTACCCCGACTACCTCACCACCGTCCAGGGGCTATATGTGTGCAGTAGCACGCTCCAGTGGCAGGCTAAAGCTTAGCTGCTAGCTCTGTATCTTTCTTTTTTTTCGGGAGTACTTTCTTCCTTCCCTCATTTCTCTCTCCCTTGTTCCTTCTTTCTTTGTGTACAAAGTACATGCTGTATGTTTCTCCCTGTTTGCTGTCTTGTGTGTCTGTGCTTTTATTTCAGGAAAGAAGAAGATGGCCATGACTAATGTAAATCATTTGTTAAGTAGGGACCTGAGGTGCAGATGCATGAATGAGAGAATTTGGACTAATATTTATTATCATGGATCAGCTATTGCTGGAGGCTTCTGTGTGATATTGCTAGTACTGTTGGGAGAGTATTGGGGGAAAGGTGTTATAGGGGGAGGTCCCATAAAGGGGGAATTGGGGAAATAGGATTGTATATTATCCAAGTGGAAAAATACATATAAATGTTAATAAAACAAGTGGATTTACATATATTAGCACTAATGTGAACACTAACAATAATAATAGAAATTCATTCAAAGACTCTAATATGCACAATACCTCAGTGGGGGAAACAGAGAATATGTTGTTTTCAGCAAATAGGAGATTGTCTACCACTGTAAAATGATAAAATGATATAATGTTATTTCCGCTAGTACTACTGAAGCGGCCATCCCTGAAAATGTGTATAAAAGAATGAAAAGAGAAGTATGACAAAAGTATAACGCATATCAAGGGCTGGGTTTTGATGTGATTGAGGATATTAATCATCCTGAGTTCATGGTACTCTGATATGAGTGGTGTGGGGTGAAACGCTGTGAATGGAAGCTGTTATGTTTGTTCACTCATTCCACACGTGTCAGTGGCTCCCAAGGTGTTAGTACCACAAGCAGTCCCAATTATAGAGGCACAATGCCAAGTTCATCTTGCACTATGCAGAATAAAAATAATGTTCTAGGGACATAGTGTGCAACTGCAAATGCTGGGTCCAGATTTTGTTAAGTGCAACAACAATCCAAAAAAACATCAAGTGTGTGGAGCTACCCTATCTGATGGTGAAAGGGCAGAAACATGTCAATTATAACTGGCATGACATCACACTACCTTGCTTGGCAGAAGGACTGGTAACATACAGCAAGGAAAGGATAGTACAAGTGGACACTTTCTGTGCACAAATCTGGACAGAGCATATCACAACGCTTATGTGGATTGCAACAATGGAAAAGCTGGTACAAGTGCATAAGTGCAAAAGGAGGAAGAATATAGGCTCTGTTTCTGTAGCAGAGGTACAGTTTTTGTCGGCTCAAATGAACATTGGAATAAAACTCTCTTGATCACAGGCATGTAGAAAGGAACAACAGCGCTGATGGATTACTACTGGGTCTGTGGCCGACAAACTTACTTGGAGGGGCTGTTGTTCACTGGCCACCTTGCATTCAGTGTTCTTAGTTATCCCAGAAGAACACCTGAAGGGGGAGCACTGCCTGCAGAGGGATGCACGAGTCTCCCCAAAGTCAAAAATGAAGATAAGAGCTTGGTGCCCACACAAGAACCCCACATCTGACCAGGAAAAGGACAGTTCCAACAACCGCAGAGGATGAAAAGATCGAATTACATATCCAAAGACCCTTCCACATTGCTTGCTGAAATACCAGAAGAATACAGGCTTTTCAGCTCAGCAGAATCCTTTTTTGCATCTTTGCTGTTGCCAGAAGTCCAGGTCGCAGCAAATGCCAAATGCTTGCAAATCGTAAGATGGGAACTGGTCCAGCTTGCAAAGGACACAGAGAATGGGTTCAACATCATCAAGGTCGAGTTGCGTGCATTGAGACTTATGATGATGCAAAATCGTTACATCTTGGACATGTTAACAGCAACGGAAGGTGGTGTTTGCAAAACGTTTGGCAATTTCTGCTACACATTTGTGCCTCCACAGGATGCAGAGAATGCATCATTATCCGGGGAGGATAGCTCAGCGGCAACGTGCTCGCCTTGGAAGCAAGACAACAGGGAGCAACACAGGTTCGATCCCCAGGTCCGCGCTTAGAAACCTCTCTGTATTTAAGCGTGTTATAAATATGCAACTAAGACAAAAACTATAACACCAAAAAAAAACAATTCCTGTAACAGCGCCTCGATGCTCGCGGGCTGTGTGAGCGCTTAAAAAAAATATATATTATTATTATCTCTCGCATCATCGCAGCTTTCCATGGCCTGGGTGTTCGCATGAAGGAGGAGGGAGGAATACATGACAGTGATTGGCTGACTATGGCATTCAACTAGGCCCTGTCGTGCCTCGGAGCGACCGTGAAGATGTTACTGCCCATCATTGTGTTCATCCTGGTCATTTTCTGCACTTGTGAGCTGGTCCTTCGATGCTGTGCCACTTTGGCACCGAATAGCGCAAGAACAATGGTATCAATTGGGGTTCCAAAAGCACCTCATGAAACTAAACATATTGAAGTACAAACTGATATTCTACAGGGTGGCCCAAAATATGAAATGTGCCCCATCTGGTATGCAGATGAAGTTGACCCTCTATACAACACTATCATTTCCCCACCTCCTGACCTAGAAAATTACAAAGGTTTGGGTGGACCTGGCAGGGAATGGGGGATGCATTTTTGTGACTTGCTCACCTGAAGAGTATGCGCTTAGGGGGAAAGTTTGCGATCAGTGTGTAGGGCCTGGGTGCCAATAAAGGGGACTCAGCCATATGTGGAATCAGAAATGGGGGAGCGAGAGAGCAGAGGCATTCCAAAGTTTGTTACTATATAAGTAACCAAAGGGGGGAATGTTGGGAAGAGGACAGCTCCTTCCCACCCCCGTAGGTGCTTTAGAGTGAGGTGAGATGCATTAAAAGCACTATGATGGACCAGGGGCAGCAGTGAGAGAGGCAACTTACCCCATTTTAGTATAACCAAATATAGTGTAACTGCATAATACAGTTAAAGGCGCAAGCAGTAGCTGATGATTTTTTGAAGCGTGCAGGGTATCCTGGAGTGACGCCACAAAATACAGCGCCCGATGGAGTGCCTTTCAACAACTGTATGGCGGCCGTATGCAGGCCCTGAGAGTACAATACCCAGACACATCTGACATAAGTGTGATCATGGCACTCAAAATGCATGAGGATGAAGACCCAATTCAGTAATTCAAGAGATCCAAGAACATTGTTGTCTTGAGACTTGTAAACCGTGCGACAAAACCGTGGGTTTGTTTTATCATATACTCAGCAAGAAACTGTTGGGAAGAGGACAGCCCCATCCCACCTCCTAGGTGTTTTAGAGTGAGGCGAGAATTGGTTTTGGAGCACAATGATGGTCCAGGGGGCAGGAGGGACAGTGCAAGGGACACCTTACCCCTTTTTAGTATAACCAAATATGGTATAACTACATAATAGTGTCTAAGGCACGAACAACATTGCTATTTTGCATAGATATTAGTAACCATGGGTAGAAGGGAAGGCCTGCCTGATAAATGCAACATTGCATGCACTGGACCCAAATTTTCCGAGACCACAGAAATCCCAAGCCATGCCCGAGCTCCCATGAGGACAGCTCACACCCCCAACCACCACAATGCCTATTCATTGTTCTAACAGTGTTGCAAAGATGTGTTTTTTACCCAAGAGGAATGTCCCCTACAAGGCAGAAATCAGAGACCAGCACCTGGTGTGACCCGGCCCATTCCCAGGTGACCATGGGTTATAGCCCATATAACTGACTAAACCTTAAGATCCCTGAATTCCATGGCACCTGCGCCCTCTGGCCACCAACCCCAAAGTAACAAGTCCTGAAATGTTCAAAGAGGATGGGCAGGGAATATCGTTGAAGCGACAATCGTGTGATTTGTATTGCGAGGTGCTTGGAGGGATAAATTATAGTTCAAAACAAGGGTGGAAACCTTGGAGTCGGAATGCATGGAGAGGAGTGAGTGAAATGTCTGTGTGAAGGTTAGAGGGCCCCAGAACCTTCTTTGTGTCCATTTTAAGGCCTGCCAAGTGCACAGTATGAGTGTTAAAATATTTGTATGTTAGTAGCATAATTATTTGGTTTTCTGACCTTCGACTTGAGAAGAAGATGAGCCCCACAGCAGCCACTTGATGGAAAACAGACGAACTGGGCTGGGACCAATAGACCGGCATCCTTATGGGTAAAGTTGCAACATGCATAGGGGCCATCCAATCAGAAGCGCTGGTTTGTACTTGTTTGTACTGTATGTTGTTGCATCATGTGCACCTTTAAAAGTATCTGCTTGTACCCCTTGGCAGAATGTTCTTATCAGCAGAGTTCTTTGCTGTTGCTCTCATCGGCATGTGAGATTAAAACTTGTTATCCTTACAAGATCGACTAGGGCCCTTATTCCCTAGCATGTTGTATTCTCTCTGGTGTGAGCATTTAGGAGTGTGCCTTCAGGACTACCAAGCAGTGCAGAAGCAATTGAAGAAATTAGTGGGGATCTAGGCAAAGCCATGGTCAGAAATTCAATTGACTATAGTAGTTAATGCAAGAGAATTTCAAGAAAGAAACATGAAGAAAAGAAACAGGAAGAAGCGAAGTTAGCGCAGAGAAAAGTATCAAAATATGCAATGGAAGAGGCAATGTTGACAAGCAGAGAGGGAGTGGTTACAAAGAATGCACAGTGCCAATCATAAATGGCATGGTGAAGTTTCCCAGGGAGAGGGGACGCTAATCATGGGTCAGGGGGAAGAGGAGGCATTCCCAGGGGGAGAAGAGCAGAGTACTACACGCAGAAAGGAAGGTAAGGGTTCAGCTGGGACCTCCCCAGCACTCAGTACCACTGCCTCAATATTGGTCATGCAGAAATATGGGACACACAGCCTGAATATGTAGGGGAAAGGGCGGAATGCAACAGAATTGGCAAGACCCTAGAGGAGGGCAACACATTACACCAGCATACGCCACGTAGCAACCTGACTATTATGCCCAAGATCTCACACAGGTGCAGACCTACACACCACAAATGACACAAACACACCATGCAGTGGCACAGTCACAACAACCTATGATGCAAACAGTTCAAGCACCTGTTTACAAGCAGCAAATGCAGACAACACTATAAGCATTGGCAATGCAAAACAATGTTGCCACGACATGTGTTGACACCACAGTATAGACTGCCACAGCAAGGCTAGGGAATGTAGCTGTAGTGAGAGGGAATCCCTTCACCAGGACGCGGATGAGCTTATACCAACAATAGGACAGACCACAGACTGACTTGATGTGTTAATTTGTATCTGTTACACCTGACCCGAACAAGGAACCACATGTGGGGATAACCATAGATGACAAGACTTTCTCCTTTCACGTAACAACAGTTGCCACCCTGTCCTGTGTTAGGGAGTGGAGATATTCGATGTCAGGCATTGCCATGAATGCTCAAGGCTTTTCTGGGGCCACAGATTTGGTTCCATTCACCAACGAATTGCCAACCTCGGTGGGACAGCATGATCTTACCATGCCACTTTTATATTCCCGCCATACACTAGTTAGGCTAATGGGAAGAGACATGATGAGTAAGCTCAACATGACCATCTTGTTCACTGACCAGGGGATAGTGTACTCTACTCCAGGGATTGACTACATGAATGCACGAGAATGTATTCAAGCATTCTGAAGCCAGACTGTATGGAGGGGGGTACCCCTAGATCCCTAGGTATTCCAGGGTGGAAATATTGCTAGCATGGCTTCCAGGGATACAGGGTAAAAAACACTGGTTACAAAACAAAGTTATGTTCAGGACATAAATTTCCCTTAAAGAGGTGGAAGGACAGGTCTAGCTATTAGAACTGGAGACAGTTATAGCAAGGGAAGAGAGAGTAGTAATTCACAGGACTGATGCTACGGGGAGAGCTTGGAGAACAGTAATTGCAGTAAGGGAAGGACACAGACTGACTGACTTGACAGCCGAAGAACTGTTTCGGGATCACTATTCAGATATTGAAACAGTGTTCTTCGTGAGCATTACTTACTGGACGAGAATCATGTACAGGGAAGTTCCACAGCGAATGGCCCTGGTGAAAAATACACCATTATTTCTTGAGGACGATCTGACACAGGTACCAAGCATATTATGGACCAACAGCATGTATGACATTGGCTTGTTGAAAGGGATAGCAGCGGTCAAAATAAAACTGAAGCTAGGGGCGATTCTGCCAAGGGAAAAACAATATCCCTTATCTAAGGAAGCAGACAAAGGCATTTGTGAGACAATCTCTGCATTATTGTGACAGGGAATCTTAGTACCATCAGAGTCTCAATGTAACTTGGCTGTGTAACCAGTGAAGAAGGCAACAGTAAGGAATTGGCATTTTATACCGGATTTGCACACTCTGAACAATATTGTCGAAGCAGAGTTTCCCTTTGTTCCTAATCCAGCGACAATATTATGTAGTATTCCACCAGAAGACACACATTTCACGTTAATAGACTTGAAAAATGTGTTTTTCTCGATTCCCCTTCATGAGGAATCACAAGATCTGACCTTGTTTCTATTTAGAAATAAAAAGTGGAAACATACAAGGGTACTGTGAATCCCCTTCCATATTCAATAGGGTCCTTCAAATGGACCTGGGGAATGTACATCTAGACAGCACAGTGACCCAATATGTGGACAATATTCTGGTGTATAGCAAAACAGAGGAGCAGTGTCAAAAAGACTCAATACAGTTGATGACAGTATTGGCAGAGAAGGGATACAAGGTGGACAAAGCAAAATTACAATACAGCCAGGAAGTGGTTGTATACATTGGACAGTTGATCTCACAAGATGACAGGAAGGTGACACATAAAAGGGCAGAGATGATTATGAAAACGCCACAGCCTAAGACTGTGAGGGAGATCCAGAAATTCTTAGATCTGCGTCTTCGATTGCAGCACATATACTAAACCCCTTTTAAAAGGGACTCAAGGATTTCAGGGGGGCGGCAAGCTAATATGGACAGGCCAAATTAATGAAGCATTTGAGGAATTGAAAAGGGCAATATGCACGTCCCCAGTTTTGGGAATCCCTGATTACAACGCAGAATTCTACTTTTTCTCACACTCAAATGGAGTAGTGATGACAGCGGTACTCACCCAGAAAACTACTTTGTGTCACAAATTGATAGCCTTCTACAGTGGGCATTTGGATTCAGTAATGAGGAGCCATTACCCTTTGTGAATAAAAATTGGTTACAGCTGCCTTTGCAATCGAGAGGTCGGCAAGTATCACCATGGCCTGTAGCACCACGCTTTACATGCAACATGCTATTTTTGACATTCTTGAGAAACCCAAAAGCACACTGACAACAGAGAGAGCATCAGGATATTAGGAGATCATCTCAAACCCAGCAATAAAAGTAGTGAAATGTAGAGTTGTAAATCCAGCGACATTCATAGCAGAGCCAGTGAAAGAGGGAGACTAAGTACATGACTGCACCAAATACGGGTACTCTTTATTAATGGGTTCTCAACGATTAGCCAGACATCGGGGTAACAACATACTAAGACAGCAGTGGTAAAATGGAGACAGAACATGACATTTGACGTATTGGCAAGCAAGAGATTACCCGCATACTTTTCACCACAAGCAGCATAATTGGTAGCACTCATAATAGCGCTAGAAACTCAGGAGGATGAGGAGATCACAGTGTACTCTGGCTCTGCCAACGTGACGTCAGCAGTACATGCAGGACTGTCATGATGGAACAGCAGGGGTTTCCAATGTGCTGACAGCACGCCTGTGCAGCACCCGCCCCTTTTGGACAGACTCATAGATGAAGTACAACTCCCATCAACCATTGCTGTGGTGAAGTACCAAGCCCACACAAGGGGGGATGACATGGTTTCCCACGGCAATGAAGGGTAGTATAGCTCAGTGGCAACACACTCATCCTGGAAGCAAGAGGACGCAGGGCAACACAGGTTTGAATCCCGGGTCCGCCCTTAGAAACCTCAACGGTATTAAGCGTGTTATAAAAAATAATTATAATTATAATAAATGAAGCCACAGACACAGAAGCAAAAAAGCAGTGTTTTTCCAGGAGATTAATAAATTGGATACTCCTCTAAATAGGACAAGAGTGTGCATAATGGTAGTGCAAGAAGGGTTTAATTAATGGCCCATCACACAAATAATGGAATTACAGGGACGAGCACCAGTAAAAGAAAAGGAATTGTGGATAAAGAGGGGGTATTCAGTATCCCCATGGATGCCATGTGGCGACAAGAGAGCACCATAAAGCCAGTCATGCCCCTCGCACTATTGCAGACAGCTTTAACACAGCTGTATTACCCGACCCACATAAGTATAGAGAGTCTTGCAGCACAAATAGCAGAAGACTGGTTCTGTCCCAATTTGGCAGGGTATGTTGCCAAATTCATGTATAATTGCATTGCTTGTCCACAGCAGGACACATGTTGCGACTGTTGAGAGGAGCACTACCAAGGCCTAATGAGCTCTTTCAACATCTCCATATAGACTACTTTGACATGGTTAAAATTGAAATGGCTACAGGTATATGCTAGTGGTCGTATGCCCATTTTCTCGATGGATCGAAGCCGGTCCATGCACCCACCCTAATGCTGCTTGTGCAGTGAGATTCCTCATTAGAGAAGTGTTCTCCCAAGGAGGGGTGTGCAAAGTCCTTCTCTCTGATAATGGACTGCACTTTGTGAACCAAGTGTTTGAGACATCATGATCATACTAGGGATAAAGAATACGTTTTCTTGCGCCTATAATCCACAAGCAAACATGATCTGTGAATGCCTGAACAGCCTGCTCAAAGAAAAAATGGCAAAATTAAAAACCATTTAACTCCTCATGAGGTGCTGACACAGGGCCGCATGCGACTCCCACTTGCTCCTCCCACTAGAGCATTGACGGATGCCCAAAATGCTGCCACTGTTATAAGTAATGAAATATATGATTATCTTTCTTCGATAATGGCTAGTGCTTCTTTTATCTCTCAACAGCTGAAGGTGAGGCAGCGGAGGTCGAAGAAGGTTGATGAAGACGACACACCAGTAAATCAACAAGAACTACTCAAAGCACCACCCCTTTACCCAGGAGATTTGGTCTTGTTGCGTAACTTTAACAGAAACAGACAGAAGCCCCGATTTGATGGCCCCTTGACTGTCGAGCAAGCCACTGATAAATCTGTAAAGTTCGTAGGAAAGAAAGCTTGGAATAACCTGGGAGACTACAAGTCCTAGATGCAAACGGTACAGTGCAAGAAGAAGAAGATGAGAGACAAATTCAGACACGTTCCAGATCCAGAGCTAGACAGGGGCACTGTTCTTTTTACATTCAGCAACCAACGTGCCTATGTGAACTGACTTTCTATGAGTATTATTGTGCATGCACAATACAGAAAAAAAGGACGTTTTAGAATTTACATGGATACAGATCCAATGGTGCCAGAAAAACTCCTTATTTATGCTTTACTTACCTACGTGGCACACAGTTATCCGGTACTTAAAAAGAGTAAAGTGCCTATTATTGCCTTGCTTCATTTTTGAGAGACTTTTTGCTGCCATATTAGTACAGCTTTTCCACAGGAGAGGTTGAATTGTTATAACAATGATAATCGCAAAGGTTATGAATGTTGATGAGCCTCAGTTCCAAGCTCATGATCAACGCCAAGGGTGTGCGTATGTGCAACATATGGACACTGCTGGAAGAGCTATTGTATTGGTTTTCTTTGCATTCTGCCATCTCTACCTCTTTACCCCCTTTGCACTGCAGAGGGCCGCTTTGTACTATACACAAATGCAAGCATATGCCAACATAATACCCGTTCCCTTAGCAACCATAGCTGTAACTGAGCTGGTCACCAGCGTGACCCAAGAAGTAAAAAGGTTTAAACGAGCCGTTAACACAGATTTTGAACATGTCAATGCTTATATGGCAAATTCAGCTCAAGTCATGAATAACATGTGGCACTAGCACATGACCAAGGTGGGGCGAGAGACCTCAAGAGAGAGCTATTACGTATGTTGTCTCATCCCCTATGCCATGAGTACGTCCAGGAAATGTATAGCAACAGAGAATCCAGCAGCCAGGGCACAATGCCTTATGCACTTAGCGTTCTGCACCACAAGAGGCCAGTTTCAAGAGAAATGGGCAACACTGCGGTGGATGTCACAAAAGACATTTCCCTATGAGGATAAAAAACTCAAGAAATGATAGATTATTGGAACTCTAATAAAATGATACAATTCATACTAGATGGCCCAAACAGAGGAGAAGCTACAATAGTAACACAAACAGAGTTCCAATGCCCAAAGAAAGGGCAAAAGAAAATATGGGTAATGCAAGGATACTGGGAGAGACCCCAACTGTTGGTATATGGACACGTATTCACAGGAAATGAATATGTAAAAGGGATGATGGGGTGCAAATCACACGCACTCCTGACAGTTCCAGTCAAATTGGTACAGAAGGAGACCGACGAGTGCCTCAAGAAATGAGCTGCAAGTGATAAACTGCAACCATGGGTCGAAAACGAATCAGGTCCATTGCCAATAATACCACTCGAGAATGCTTCGTTTTGTTTCAAGAATGATGGTTCAGTAAATGTTGGAGGGAACAGAGGATGAAAATGAACATTGAAGACACTGAGTATGAAGTTCGGCACAGAAGTACTAATGGACCACTACTGGGCTTGTGGTTCCAATGCATACATGCAACTATCACCAAACTGGGGAGGGATTTGTTCTCTAGTGCAGCTGAATACACCTGCGTTGGTAGTACCTCAGAAGGCTATAAAGGTAGATGGATTACCCAAGATGAATGCACACCAGAGGAAGAGAAGATCTGTGGAGCTGACCCGAGTGAAGAGAGGAAATTATATTTCACTTAATGTGATACCACAAGATCCACAAGATCATAGACTGTTCAGCAGAACTGAGATGTTCTTCGCCTCAGTTGTTCCAGTGGTCCAGGCCAATGAGAATACCAAATTGATCCAGATTGCCAGGTGGGAGCTGTTTCAGACTGAAGTGGGATGGGGAAGTTCACCCCCTCCTTCCCTCCTATAAGATATATGATAAGGAAGAAGGCCAGGAGACACTGTGAATGCCCATACTATTTCAGACCAATTCCTAGTGCTCCAATGATCGACAAATATGTTGAAAGGTAACCCCTCAGCCAGCCCTATAGGCCAGGTGCCGTACAAGTCTACCCCAGAGTGGATTAGAAGCCCCAGGCTGCAACCAAAGATACCTCAATTGACAGTATTAACTAAAGCGCCTTAAAACCAAGTCAGAGACTTAGCTGTGTTAGACATGAAGCACACGTGCCATCTGCACATCAGGACACAAACACACACTCAAATACATGAAAAACGCAAGCTTACAGTTCTACAGATAGAGGATAGATAGATACACATACTCCCATTACTTTATTATTCAGCAATTAGCTAAACGCAGCAACACAGAAACCGCAAGAAGTCATTGATCCTGAGTAAAGCTTGCAGTTGCTTACTTGCAAATTACCTTATGGAACTGTAGGAGCACCTAGGGGACCTGACAGAGCCAAGTGTGTCTAACGTATAGGGGAATATAGAATAGCATGGACACTTTAGGAACTGCATAATGGCTTAGGAAAATGATAGCAAGCCACAAGCTTCTCAGAGAGAGCTGAGCTGAGTTGAATTCAGGCTGGACAAGACCAAATGTGTGAGAGAGGACCCGTTGCCAAGGCCCCCAGATACGAATGACATTTCATTCCCTGAACGACAGTAACACCAACTGAAATAAATGCCAGTAATTCTTCATAATTCAGAGTTGCAGAGCTCCAGATCATGGTCTCTAAACACGTGACCCAGTCGACTCAGAAAATGGACAGCAAGCAGCGCTGGGAAAGAGAGACGATCTCATGCCACCAGACAGAAGCTCGCAACAAAGATGTTACAATGTGAGACAAGTGTTGCACTGAGCGAACAAGCACTCTCATAGACTAAGGTGGTACACGCAAGTTACAGTGCAGACACATAGTCATTCTTATTACCTTGACAAGGTACACCAAGAGCTGAGCACCTTTGCGGATCACAGTCCTGGGTACATCAGCTCTAGCCAAGCACAGTTCATTATCCTAGGGGTGGGTAACAATGGGTAAGAACCAATGGTATGACCCTCACAATGCAACTTTGTTATATATAGTTATTTGGGGATGGACCAGGGTAGCCACCTGACATGTGAGAGCCAGTAGATTAACATGTATAGTGTCCACTATAGGTGGACTATTACTCAGTACCCAATCCAGGAGTCCGATAGGTTTTCTGGAGTAGGGCCCATGTTGTGACATTACCCTGATGCAATTTTAGGTCAAAACTGGCCTGCGAGCCAGGCGATGTTGAGATGTCCACAGATTTCTTCTGTCCTTGTACTGATCCCTGTTGGTTTTTGCTGTAATAAACTGCATTTTGAACTTGCTGCTTGACAGAGTCTTACGTGCATCCGGTGAAGGTTTTGGGCCTTCCGAGAGTCTGCAAGCTCCTAGTGCTCTGGCATACTCGTGAGTTTGTCGCAAAAAGTTGGTAGCGCCGAGGATGGTTGGCTGCGCCAGCCCCGCACCAGGTCGACTCCTTCGCCGCTGAACCCGAGAGGCTGCGGTAACCTTGCATATTTTGAGAAGATGGGAAAACACGTGCCCATTTACAGTTCGCCAGGAGCCCCTTGTGAATAATCCTGCCCAAGTTCAGCGAGTTGTCCAGGCAGACCAGGATAGGGAGTTGAGCATCTTGATGGGGAGCCGGCAGCCAAGCAGCGCTAGCACAACAGGGAGCATAAGTATTGACCCAGTCTAACGGCAACTGTGGGTGTGAGGGAGGGCACTGGGTATTGCGTAGTATTATGTAGTATTGTGTAGTATTGTTGAAATATTGATTAGTATAGTTATAATGAGTAGGGAAAGGAGCGGAAGTAGAAGTCCCTTTTCTATTTTTAGGGCACATTTGGTCTTAAAGGTAAAGGTTCTGTTGACTCAAGGGCTTGGATGACAAAAATTATGTAAATGAGGTATTGCTGTTGGTTGGGCATTTTAGCTTTGGTCATAGGTGATGGTACCCCAGTGAGGGTTAGCAAGGTAGCTAGCCTAGATTGTGGAAGGTGAGTTGGCTGTTTAAGTCTCCTGGAGAGAGGCTTTTTGCACGTTAGGTGATGCAACGGGTGCAGTTCGATCACAAGAGAATATTGGTATACTCCGCCTGGAGTGCAGGAAGACAGCTGTGGGGTTATTGTGTAGGTTTGGGAGTAACGGGCTCTTACAGTGTGCGTGGAATATTTGATTCATCTATGTCGTTTTGGTAGCTTGGCGACGTCACCCTTAGGTTTGCATATAGGATACGTAGGGCTTGAGGCAGTGAGGAGCTAGTGTTGAGTACTTGAGATTGGCAGACGAGGTGAACAAGTGGCGGTGCGTGGAAGGCACATGTGCAGGATTGTGGTTGTGTGCCTGAGGAGGCAGCGATTGTGAAGGAGGGGCGGTGCACGGAGCACGCCTGATAAGTCGTAGCACCAGAGAGGCTAGTAGAAACTGGGAATTCTTATCATTGCATTGTGACTTTTATCCGCAATCAGCAGATTATTGAAACCCTCGACTTGAGGTCAAGTAAAAGGTGTTGATGTCTATCAAGGTAACAATTCGGGACTACGCCCCTACAGCACCTGTGTAAGACACTTCCACCTTATAAGGAAAAGATATGCAAACATAGCATAGAATGGTCCAAAATACCAGAAGGTAAATCAACCAAACCATGGCCACCTTGAGGAAGTTTCTCCAAAGGCGTGCAGCAATCGCTACACAAATACAGGGTGTCTAAAAGGGGAAGAAATTGACCAAATGCATGGCCATAGTCGAGTTGTGGTGCATGTTTCAGGAGGGTGGGGGAATGCCGCAAGGCGTCAGTGGATGCTAAGCCAGCAGGAGGTGAAGGACCAAGGGACCCATTCATCCGCACCTCCCTCTGCCCCTCCAAGTCTAGTATCTGATGATACAGACAATGAACAGGGAATGTATCAAATGAGGGAACTAAGGACAGCCGAGGGGTATACAGATCCAACATATAAGCCACCAACATATACTAAGGATGATAACCAGAAAGGCCCAGGATGGCTAGCAATTGATGCACTGGCGAGCAGTGAGGTGCAGCAGCGCGCAAAGGAAGAGTTCAAGGGCATAAGCATGAACAAATGGATAGCAGCGCAGGTACTTTTAAAGCTTCATGGGAAGACAAATAGAGAGGCAGAAGGGGCTACTGAGGCGATAGAAAGAGTGAAGAGGGTCAGCAACACGACAGATTGGGCAGAACTGATGGACAAGGAGGATAGAAGGGAGGACAGGGGAGTGAGATTGGAGCGCAAGGATGCAGAGAGAAGGAAAAAAGAGAAACTATAGCGGGAAGAAAGGAAATGAAGAAGGGAAGAAGAGAAGGAACACTTAGAAAGGGAGTAAGAAGAAAGAATAGAGAGGGATCTCAAGGAAAGGAAGAGAGCAGAAAGGGAGATGAGGGAGAAAAGGGAGAGGGAACTGGAGATGGCAGAGAGACGGCGAGAGATAGCAGAGTAAGAAAAACGCTAGTTAGCAGAGAGGGAGCAGAGGAAGTCGCAGTTGGCCAGATTGGCGAGAGAACGAGCATGCAGGTGGGAGGACGAGTTTGCAATAAGGGCAGTGAAGACACAGGCAGCACTGGATAAGGAAAGGAATAGACTTGAGGACAGACGGACAGAACCAGACAGCACAAACTTTCAGGGCAGGAGCACAAATGAGGTAAGTGGAGCAGGCCTAGGGGCCTGGGCAGGAGGAAGTAGGGGTGACTTAAGAGACATCGATCTCAGCATGAAACCCAACACAGACTTGACATTGAGGAGATTAAGTGTTGCAGATGGTCTTTTGTAGCAACATGGACACCATGTGCTACAAAAAAAAACGTGGACAAATACAGCAGGGGTTAGAGGGGGGTGCAGCACCGATCAAAGTCCACAGGGTTGGGGACAGACAAACGGGTGTCATGGGAGTTCAGGACACATACACAAGTAATAGAGGGAGGTGGCTCAGACAAGCAGACACAACAGACGGGTGACTTTTGCACCTCAAACAGCACCTATGTTAACAGACTGAGGGAACTCCCAGGATGAAGAAGGGGGAGACAGCCATAGCTTGTTCGAAAGGACGATTGACTAGCGCTTATGATGATAACAGCAGAGTGCCTACACTGGAACCAGTAGATATATGCACAGACACTGGGGAGGAGAGAGGGCCTCAACAAATTAGATTGACTAGAAGATCACTTGAGGAGAAGGAAGCATACACACAGAAGCCTTTACTGGTGAGAGAAGGGGCTAGCACACAGACAAGGAGAATGTGAAGTGTAGGTTACCATCATTCAGCGCAGGAGTGGGGAAATGGATTTATGAGATGGAGAAGATGACAGCTGGACACATATTAGCAGTGGGTGCCGTAAAGGTACTGTTGGTATCGATATTAGGAGATGCAGCTGATGACGTATGGAAGAGGGCTGGGTTTTCTGGGGGTGAAGACACAGAACACAGTGCACAATGGGGCACCATTTGCAAACTGCAGGGCAGAAGTATGGTAAGCATTAAGAACACAATTCCCAGATATGTCAGACATTGGGGCGATTACGTCATGTAAGATGAGGGAAGATGAAGACCCTGTTCCGTACATTCAGGAGATTCAAGATCTTTGGTGCCTCGAAACTCGAGAGACGTGGGTCAAAACACTAGCAATATTTTATCAGATATTAGTGCAGGGACTACCAGAGCCAGTACAGAAGAATTTGAAGAAACTGGTGGGGACGGAAGCAAAGGGGTGGCCAGAAATACAGCACACAATAGTGCATCATTGTAAACTTTGGCAGGAAACGAAACACAGGAAGGCAGATGAGTCCAAACTAGTGCAGCGAAAGCTATCAAAGTATGCGATGGAAGGGGCGGTATAACCAGCCCCACCCCACAGGCACAGCAACAACCGCAGCATCAATATCCACAACAATTTGCACTACCCATGGGGGAGGGTACATGGGGTGGGACAGCCCACAGCAAGGATTCTGAGGGGGCATGGCTTCGGGCCACAGATGCATCGCAATCATGGGGGGTTTTCAGGAAGGTTTCGGGGATATGGACAACAGATGCAGCAGAACCCAGGAGACTTTTTAGGGGGGGTTCCAGGACAAGGGAGGGAGCTACCTGGACCTGCAGACAGCTAGGGTGCATCTTAAGGGTGTGTCAATTTATGGGGATGCAACAGAATTGGGGAGAGCAGGGCCAGCAACCATATCAAGGAGGCCACGAAGATTATTATGTACAGGATCAACAGGCACAAGGGCAGATGCAGGGTTGTAGGGTACCTATCAACAGATGCCACAAGCATAAGCACAAGCGCAACCACAATCACAATCACAACGACAACCACAACCACAAGTACAGATGCAAGTACCACAGATTGAAGCACCACTACCACAGTATTTACAAGCCCCACAGGTTACAGGGAGCACACAACAACTAGCATAGATACAGAATGATGATGCACCAGCAAACATGGACACAGTAGCAACAGTACCTGTTTGACGACTGGGGAAGTTACAATGGTAGGGAACAACCCATTTACAGGGAATGGGTTATCCATGTACCCACAATAGGACAGCCCACAGACGAACTTGATGTGTGGCATCTTGTCGATCACACCAAACCCTGCGTTGGAACCTCACATAGGGGTGGTGATAGGCAGCAAAATGTTTTCCTTTCTTGTTGACACTGGGACAACTAGGTCATGCATTAGGGAAGGAACATTTAAGTTGCCAGGCAATGCCATGAACACGCAAGGATTCTCTGGGGCTCAAGAAGTGGTTCCTTTTACTGATAATATCTCAATATATATAGAAGATCATGACTTAGCACTACCTTTGCTTCACTCTCGACAGGCACTTGTAAACATATTGAGACAATCGTTATAACTCAAGGAGAAAAGACATTTGAAGCTTCTCTCCGTAAAGCTGAGAACCATCAAACCTTAGACGTGCAAACGCATCCGCGGCTTTGTGCTGCCAACCTTGTTAATAACCGTGGCAACCTATGCCGTGTAACGCTAATGGAAAAAAGCCAGATGAAAACAGCTCTTAGGATCCGCCCAACTAAAAAAGAAGTACTGCATGTGTGATCTACAAGACACGTGTAGGACTGAAGTTCGTCCACCAGCTAGAAACATTCACATCTGCACATATAATAAAGAACCTTGTGAAAACAGATGCCATCTAGGTTTCGGTTATCAGAAAGAAGTAACCCACTGATGAAATATCAAAAGAAGGCAGAAAGAGGAGTAGCACTTAGGAATCACTGTCTACAAGAATAAGTAAGGTGTGTTGAATACCAAAGTGGAGTAAAACAGAGCATCTCACTACCAAATTAACAATTCCACTGGACAATCAGAGCGCAGAAGGAATGAAACTAATCATACCGCTTGATGATAATCTGAAAAATAGGTATAGGGTACAAGATAGTATCATTACTGAATTGAAGAAATCAGTCCGTCCTGAAGAAGGCCTCAAAATTGAAGTGTGAAGTGTTTAATGTATTTGTAAAGGCCGAAACATGTCGACAATCTGAAAAGACTGTGAAGGATTTAGAGTCTTTGTTAATTTAGAAATTTCGACCCCTGCATGAATGATTTTTAAAGAGCGTATACAATCATTTGTTTCCCTATTTATAATGTATTTGTCTGCTTAATTATTTTCTTGTGCTTTAATGAATTATTAATAAATTGAACACTTTTTGTATCTTAAAAGACTTGTGTTTGGTTCCTAGATATATTTATGTGCATCTCATTTCTCACATCCACTATGGATGTCCATGTTAATGGTATGACTTATCAACGATTAATTAGGTAAAAGCACCACCAACCTGACCCACAATCGGTATAGGGAGGGGTAATCCCTTTCTCACCGTTTATATAGAACATATTGGGACGAGACATCATGAGCAGACTAAACATGACCATCTCATTCACAGACAAAGGCATAGTGTGCTCAACACCAGGCATACACATGTTAAATTTAAAGCAGATTGTTCGAGCATATTGTGGACGCACGGTACAGAGCGGGGTGCCAGTGGACCCAGAGATGTTTGAATGTGGGACTGATATTGCCACTGAATGAATGGCAGGCATTGCAGGGGAGGAGTGGCAAGTACCAAACGAATACCTGTTCAGGCCAGAGACACCATTGAACGAGCTAGATGGAACGATAGTGTCTATAGAAATAGAGGCAGTGTTGGCGAAGGAGGATTGGATTGCAGTACACAGAGTGGATGACAATGGGAGGGCATGGAGAGCAATAATTTCAGTTGCAGAGGGGTGCAGGCTGACCACAGTGACAGATGAAGAACTATTTCCGGACGATGGACAGGAATTGGAGATGGAGTTAGAAATTAGTGCAACATACTGGTTACAGATACATTATAGAGAGGTGCAGCAGACAGTGGCTATGGCACTGGAAGCGCTGCTCTCATTCTGTGAAGAGGACCTGGCCAAAGTTCCCAGCAGTCTATGGACCACAAGTCCTTATGACGTGGGCTGCATAAAGAGCATAGGGGGAGTGAAGATTAAGCAGAAACCAGGAGCAATTTTGCCAATAGTAAAGCAGTATCCCCTAACCAAGGAAGCAGATGAAGGCATTTATGAAACAATCAACGCTCTGATTGACAGAGGCATTCTGGTACCATCAGAATCTCCATGCAACAGAGCAGTGTACCCTATGCGCAAGGAGTTTTATTCTGGATTTTAGACCTCTTAACCATATTGTAGAAGCAGAGAATCCTCTAGCAGCAAACCCAGCCACAATTCCAGATGAAGCTCCCTGATTCACGGTCACTGATTTGAAGAATGCATTTGTTTCAGTGCCACTACACCCAGACTCACAAGACTTGACCAGCTTTATTTATCGAAACCAGAAGTGGAAACATACTCCAGTCATCGTCTATCTTTAAAAGAGGGATACAGATGGATCTAAGTAACATACAGACAGAAAGCACAGTTTTACAGTATATAGACAACGGTTTGATTTGCAGTGAGACAGAAGATCAATGCCGAAGGGACTCAGTGCACATGCTGACAGTATTATCTGACAAAGGGTACAGAGTGGACAAGGCCAAATTACAATGCTGCCAGAAGGAGGAGCTGTACATTGGACAGATGATATCCAATGAAGTTCAACACATTGCCACAAAGAGAGCAGAGACAATACGCAAACACCCAAGCCCATGACAGTAAGGGAAATGCAACAGTTCTCTGGGTTGTGCAATTAATTCAGAGCATGGGTCTTTGACTACAGCACATACACAAGGCCACTACTGGGCATTCTGAAAGAGGCACAGAGGGGAACTAAGACACTGACGTGGTCCACAGAGGTGACTGAGGCCTTTTAGGAACTGAAAGAGGCCATATGCACTGCCCCAGTGTTAGGGACGCCCGACTACAAGAACAAGTTTTTCTTATTTTCGCACACTGATGGTGTAGCAATGAAGATGGTTTTGACTCAGGAGACAAGCATGGGCCATAAGCCAATCACTTACTCCAGTGGACAACTTGACCCAGTGATGAGAGGACAGTATCCGTGCGAACAATCTTTGGCAGCTGTGGCCTTCGCAGTGGAGAAGTCATCCGCAGTGACACTTTGTACGTGAGCCACACCCTCTTTGCGATACTGCAATAGCACACTAACCACACAGAAAGCATCAGCGTATGAGGTGATACTATCTAATGTAGGACTGAAGATAGTAAGATGCAAGACTGTAAACCCAGCAACATTTTTGGCCGATGTTCTCAAGGCAGGGGACTATGCACATGACTGCACAAAGAACATAGAGATGTTCAGTGAGACACGCAAAGTACAGGAGGGCGCACTTGAGTGGGCAGACGTGCTGTACATTGATGTTTCATCGACAATTGATCAAACTGATGGGATTAGACGTACTGGGAGTGCCGTGGTGAGACTGAAGGAGGACGGGACCAGTGTGGTTGTACGTGCACGACTACCATTCCATTATTCAGCACAAGCAGCAGAACTAGTGGCTTGCATATTGGCACTGGAAAGCAGCGTGGAGAAGGAGGTGACAATTTACTCTGACTCTGCCTAAGTGATGTCAACAGTACACTCAGGACTGGCGTGATGGCTCAGGAGAGGGTTCAGGAGGGCACACGGGACACCAGTGCAGCATGCTCTATTATTGGGTAAATTGATTGAGGTGATTGCATATCCAAAATAGTTAGCACTACACCAAAGGGGAAGACCATATCTCAAGAGGAAATTAAGCAGCAGATTATGAGTGAAAGTACACAGCGTATTGTGGGCAATTGTGGGACCTGAAAGAGAGACCAAAGGCTCAGGGAGGAGTAAGGAACATGGTGATGAAGGAAGGCTACAATGTACTACCAGAGACACAGATCATGGAGCTGCGGGGAGCTGCACCCCAGGAGGAGAAGGAGCTATGGCTAAAGAGAGGAAGCTCCATGTCTCCGACAGATGCCTTATGGTGACAGAACAACACAGGGAAAGTGGTCACGCAACTATCATTATTGAAGACAGCATTAGCACGGTTGCTTTATCCAACACACACAGGGAAGGAGGTAATTGCCCTACGCATTGGAAAAATGTGTTTTTGCCCAAAATTGTATGAACATGTAGCTGATTTTGTTGGTAACTGGTTGACATGACAACAGTTTACAGCAGGGCACACTTTGCGAGTTGTGAGAAGAGCCATACCAAAATCTGTAGGCCCATTTCTCCACCTCCACGTGGACTATGTGGATATGATCCAAGTTTGTCAAGGATAACGCTACATGATAGTGATTGTCTGCCCATTCTCTCGGTGGATAGAGGGAGGGCCCTGTTCACATGCTGACGCCCTCAGAGCAGCCAAGTTTCTGGTCAAAGAGGTTTTCTCAAGATGGGTCATATCTGAGGTCATACGGTCTGACAACAGCCCACACTTCGCCAAAGAGTTATTCCAACACATCACAACCCTGCCAGGCATTAAGCATAAATTCACCTGTGCTTACCACCTGCAAGCATGTGGATTGTGTGAATGCCTGAATGGACTCCTAAAGGAATGCATAGAGCACCAACAAGAACTGGCTGCATTGTTTATTTCTAGCCTCTTCTATCTCTCGTCAGATACAGCAGATCCAGGGGGGCCCAGAAAACGACGAACCGATCGGCTGCAACAACGCAACACAAGACTGTGAGCTGAAACATTCTGTGAAAGTGGGAGATATTGTTCTCCTGTGAAATTTTGTGAGGCGCTGGAATGCACCTAGGTTCACTGGACCTCACGTGGTTGAGGCCAGAGCAAAAAGAGCTGTTAAGCGAGTAGGTAAAGCAGTGTGGAATCTTCTTCAATACGTTAAGCCCTACAAAGCAGTGCCCTCACCTGGCAACAGAGTCTCCAACACCGACAGAGTCAACATTCAGGACCTCGATGAACTACAAGTGCGTATGGACCTCACCCAATTAGGGAGACCTGGACTGTCACGACTATCTGCGTTAATCATAACGCGATGCCTGACCCCAACATGGCGGCTCCTGCAGACCACTGCAGTGTGTGCTGCAGTCTAGTCGCCGTGCCCCAGAATGCCTTGCAACGTTTCCGGGTCGACGCGCCGACAGCTTATCTGCCTGTTTATCCCAGACAAGGACGTGTTGCTACTCTCCAAGGAGCTTGCGAACGCTACGTGAGTCCGTGTCAGGGAATCCTTTCCTCTTTCTACTTAGGTTTACCTTTGGGCATATTTTCCTATTGCCACTTTACCATTGAAACGAATCGATCATTGTTGTTGTTTTTGTGTGTTACTTTAGGACTCCTCGTTGCCTTCCTGTTCTGGGGTTCTATCAGAGCCGCCCATGCAACTCGCCTTGGGAGAATTTGTTTCCGGCATCCGCCTTCGACCGGTGTGGGTTACTAGGGTTTCCTTTGGTAGGCATCCTTTTCTCCTGAAGCATTTATAGAATTTTGGTTTCTTGTCCTGCGGGCTTATATTTTGCTCTTCGATTTTCGTCATCCAGATACAACACCATGTACTCTCATCCCTTCTGAACCTCAGTCATTCATCAAGATAGAAGGGGTCTCTGTTTATTCTGGGTAACTATTGTTCTCTACTTCCCTCTTGGTGTGTAGGTTGCTTTCAATTACTCTTTAGTGTTTGTTCATCATTTTCCTTTGTTCTACACCCTCCAGTGTATCCATTCTTTCAGATCATACCGGTTTGTCGGTTACTCTCATTTCTAAATCTTGTTACCATCAGATCCCTTGGTAAGGGTTCCGCTTCTAGAAAGTGTCTTTTCCAGTACTAGGCAGAACCATTTCTAATCACTTTGTTTCGCTATTTCCCTTTAGCTAATCTGATTCTTCTGCTCTGGATCCTATCCTTTAAAGACATGCCTATTCATCACCACACGGGATAGCGTAATCTACTTCTACGGGACGTCTACGCTCACAAGCAGCTCCACAGGGTTTTATTCCCCAAGAGGGTTTCCCTGGGAACCTCCCTTTGCCCTGGCCTTTGTGCCGGGTCTTTGGGTGTTTCTCGGGGGGAATTCTAATTGTCATCTGAAGCTAGATCATCTCCATCTGGGTACCCTTGTTTTCTACATACGCAGCTGCTATTCTTGCTCCAAATCCCCAGGTGAGAGAACTTCGTTTCTATGTTTTCCTTACACGGGACACTTTTGATTGTTAAACAGTAAAGTATTGTGTTCATTCATAACATGGACACCCCATGGTCACACGATACCAAGCAGCAGAAGCAGCAACTGAAATGCTTGTACAAATAGACTAAGGATACACTGTTGGTTTGTTATTTTCCTTTTCACACACAGGACTATGTGAATGTCGTGGGGATTGTATAGTTTGTTTTTCTGATGCTGCCTTCCACCCATCACCCTGAAGCTTTCTCTAATCAGTTTATGCACTGTATCAGGTGACACAGACAATTCAGAGCACGATCAGTATATTAATTTGTTTTTGTTGAGTACTTGGCCCAAACATACCCACAACTAGAGCATGGAGAACCCCCAGTATTGGCCATATTAAGAGACCCCTCTGTAAGAAAAATCTGGGAAGAAGTGTTTGCCTTTGCAACTGGTGATTCTTTGTTTTGTAGGGCTTGTGGGTACTGACAAATAGTAACACAGTAACCCCTTATTTTGCACATTTCAATCAGGCAACACCATCACCAGGCTGCAATTTTCAAGCAGCGAAAGTGGATATGAAAGAAACAATAAAGAACATTATTATTATGTTGTGTCTATTAATTCCCATTGGCTTGATGGGATTTGTATTTTGGCAATTATGTGTTGTTGTTACCACTACTGCTGTCCCCTATACTAATCTTCCCCCAACCCAAGTAGGTGGGACGACCATGTCCCACCAAGTAGGTGGGACGAGAAGACACTGCTCATAAGGTAAGGAGAGGTAGGTGCAGTGTTGACACAGACATGAAGGGAGCAGACATGTATCTCGCTGACACTGATCGAGTGTCTAACAACATGTGGCATAGGCATATGACAAAGGTAGGTAAGGCAACCACCAGGGAGAGCTGTGATGTCTACTCTTTAATCCCCTATGCAAAGAGTGCATCTAGAACATTCAAAGCAACTGAAATACTAGCAGCAAGAGCACAGTGCCTGATGTATCTCGCGATGGTGCAAACGTGAGGAAGATTCCAAGGGAATACAGCAGCATTGAGATGGATGTCCAAAGGGACATTCCCATATGAAGACAATTACATAAAGACATTGGACATGATTAACAATTACTGGCAGCTAGATCAAGCCATACAGAACATAACTGACAGACCTGAGAAAAGACAAACAAAGACTATCACACTGAAGGAATTGCCATGTCCCTGGACAAGTGAAGGAGATAGGAGGAGAGAACTGATGCTGGGAAAGGCCACAGATATTAGTCTATGGACGAATGCACACTAACAATTTTTATTTATTCATTTATTTATTTATTTTGACATTTGTATAGCGCACCTAACCTGGAAGCACCTAATCCGATAGATGGCAAGATGGAGTGGTAGAAAGCAAGGCACTGACTCTAAACCGTTCGTCAGTGAACAAGGTGGAGGAGGAAAATGACAAGTGCCTGAAGGAAAGGGATGCGAGCGCAATGTTGCTGACATTGAAAATGAAGCTGGACCGATGCCAATAATCCCTCTGAAGACACCAGCCCTGTACCATCAGCACAATGGCGATGTTGAAGTTGGAGAGAACATAGGATGGAAGACAATTGAACAACTCGCAGCAATGAGAGCAGGAATGGCAGTGACGATGGATCACTACTGGGTGTGTGGATCGAAGGCACATGAGAAGCTGCCACATGAGTGGGGAGGAGAATGCTCGCTGGTACACATCAACATGCCTTTGTTGGTTGTACCCAAGAAGGATGTAAAACCTGATGAGTTCCCGAATAAGAACAACAACAGAAGACGGAAGAGATCCATCCAGGTGGCACCAACAGCCCAGATAGAGACAGCAGCGAAGCAGGACGGATCGAGCAGAGTGGAAATAGGGGGGAATTACTACTCAGAGGCATCAGAAATGGCACTGGACGTGATCCCAGCAGAGCACCGACTGTTAAGGAGGACACAGATGTTCTTTGCATCAATAATACCAGGGATACAGACGTACACAAATGCCAAGTGGTTACAGATCACTTGTTGGGAGCTGATGGTAACGATTAACTCTACGGTGAATGGGTTCGATGCTATAAAAGAAGAAATCAGAGCAATAAGATTGGTGGTGCCCCAGAATAGATATTTTCTGAATCTCCTCACGGCTATGGAAGGAGGAGTTTGCGCAAAGATATGGAGTTCCTGTTGCACATTTATACCAGCTAACGACGAAAATAACAGAAATCTCTTAGATGCAGTAGCACAGTTGGCACAGATGCATGCGGAAATGGAAGATGAAGCATGAGGAACAGGGAAGGACAAGAGGTGGCTGGTGTATATATGGTAATGGTTGCCATCATAGCTGTCAGGCGGACTGAAGCTGATAGCAGGAGCACCCGTGCTGGGAACATCATCAGTGTGTGGGATCAAGATCTGCGTGGAAAGATGCAAGAAACAGCAGAAGAGGCTATTGGAATGCAGATCCTGATGGATTTGAACATAGGAGGAACAAAAGATGAGATTGGTGCAGAGTGAGAGAAGCTGGGGTCAAATATTGCACAGTTTTAACTATATCCAGCAGGGACCATAAAATTGGACAATCCATATGACCCAAAGTTCTATGAAGGGAAGTGGGTTTGGTGCAACCATGAAGGAGTTTGCTGTTATATACACTGGTCATTGGATGACCAACAAACTATTATGGACACCTCAGAGGAATAACGAAGATGTGGCAGCCAGGAGCAAAAGGACTGTCATATAAAGATGTGGTCGACAAGTTGACCAGAGAGGGGACTGAAGAGGGATGGGGAAGTTCACTCCCTCTTCCTCCTCCTATAAAATATATGACACAGAAGAAGACCAGGAGACACTGTAAACGTCCATACTATTTCGTACCAATTCCTAGTGCTCCAATTATGAACAAGTCTGTTGAGAGGTGCCCCCTCAGCCAGCCCTATAGGTCAGGTGTGGTACAAGTCTACCCCAGAGTGGATGAGGAGGCCCAGGCTGCAACCAAAGACTTTTCAATTGACAGTATTTACTAAAGCACCAAGAAGCCAAGTCACTGACGTCATTAGAGACACTATGACTTAGCTCCGTTAGACATGAAGCACACGTGCCATCCGCACATCGGAACAAAAACACACACTTGAATACATGAAGAACATGAGCGTACAGCTCCATAGATATAGGGCAGACACATCAATACTGTGATTGCTTTATTATTCTGCCATTAGCTAAACACAGCAACGCAGAAACCGCAAGAAGCCAGAGATCCTGAGTAAAGCTTGCAGATGCTTACATGCAAATACTCTTATGGAACTGCAGGAGCATCTATGGGACCTGACACAGCCAAGTGTGACTAATGTATGGGGAATATAGAATAGCATGGATACTGTAGGAACTGAATAATGGTTTAGGAAAATTACAGCAGGCCAGAAGTCTCTCAGCGAGAGCTGAGCTGATTTGAATTCAGGCTGGACAAGATACGAATGACATTCCATTCCCTGAACTACAGTAACACTGGCTGCAATCAATGCAACCAATTCTTCATAATTCAGAGTTGCAGAGCTCCAGATTATGGTTTCCAAAAAACGTGACTCATCTGTCTCAGACAATGGACAGCAAGCATCGCTGGGAAAGGGATCTGATCTCACGCCGCCAAACAGAAGCTCAGAACAAAGATGTTACAATGTGAGACTAGTGCTGCACTGAGTGAACAAGCGCTCTTATAGACTAAGGTGATACACACAAGTTACAATGGAGACAAATAGGGGGGCAATTAGTGCATGGCTACCTCCAAACTCGTGTCCGGGTTGTCGGAATGGGGAATTACCGGGTCATTCCAACCTTGGAGGGCCCGGTAAATCCCCATTCTGAAAACCATTCCCCATTCCCATTCGAGCCCCCATAAGGCTCAATGGGAATGGGGAAAGAGCTAATAACGGGCCCGCAAATAGCAGGCCCGTTATTAGCTCATTGGTCCCTTAGCGGCTCCCGCTAAGCGGGGCTGGTAAAACCAGCCGGCCTTAGTGGGAACCGCTAAGGGACCTCAGAATGCGGCGGTAGGGGGTTAACGGCACCGGCATCCTTACCGGTGCCATTAACCCCTTACCGCCGCACTCGTAATGAGGCCCGTAGTCATTCTTATTACCTTGAGAAGGTACACCAAGAGGTGAGAACATTTGTGGATCTCAGGCCTGGGACATCAACTCTAGCCTACCACAGTTCAGTATATACTAGGTGTGGCAAAAACCAATGGTAAAACCCTCACACTGCAGCTTTGGTATAGACAGTGATTTGGGGATGGGCCAGACCAGCCACCTGACATGCGAGAGCCAGTAGATTAACAGTATAGTGTCCACTATAGGTGGACAATTACTCAATACCCAATCCAGGAGTTTGATAGGTTTTTTGGAGAGGGGCCCAGGTTGTTACGTTACTCTGACACCATTTTTGGTGAAAACTGGCCTGCGAGCCAGGAGATGGTGAGACGTGCACTGATTTCTGCTGTTCTTGTACTGATCCTTGTTGGATTTTGCTGTAATAAACCGCAGTTTGAACTTGCCACTTGACTGAGTCTTACGTTCCTCCTGTGGAAGGTGTTGGGCCTTCCAAGAGTCTGCAAAATCATAATGGCGTTCTGGCATACCTGGGAGTTTGTCCCAACAAGACAATCAATTCAACCGTGCAAGGGTTCAACACTATAAAGGGAGAACTCAGAGCAGTCAGAGGGTTGACACTTCAGAAGAGATACTGTCAACTGCCTTGTCCTGTTTGGTTAAACTGTCCCAACTTGCCTCCTCAACCTCCTCACCTGTTGTATCAATGTCTTCTTTCACTGGGCTGAGGGTTCAGTGTTCTTTGCAGCTTGTGTCTTCCACAGGAGGAAGCCACAGTGAGGGCTACTAGGAAGACCCCGGCTGTGACCCCTTTCCCAGAAGGGACAAAAAAACCTTGGATGATGAGGACACAGCAGGTCTCCTTGTGGAATCTGGACTCATAGAGATGCTGAATATTCCAAGAAGGTAGGACACAATACAGCTCACCACAGTAGCTGCAGGCAATCTCACTCTCCAAGTAAACAACAAGAGTTTCAAATGATCCACCGGCAAAACAGCTCGATGAAAAAGAGGAGGAGCCAATTGGAGCGAGCCCCGAAGAGTAAGTACGAAAGTACTGAACAGACCGTGAGTATAACGGTAAGAAGCAGAAAGAAAGCAGGGAGAGGGAGGAAAAGCGCAAGGCTGGGTAGAAGGCCAGAAAATGCACAGGGGTGCAGAAAAGAAAGACAGCGAATAGCAAAACCGCGGCAGCGAGGAAAACAGCTGACCGTAAAGGGTTGCAATGCACGGAATGGAAAGGTGGGCGTGACTAAATAGCGCTACATACACCCAAGCGGAAAAAGAGTAGACCGCCGGATGCACGTAGATTCCCAAACGTGACGGGACTCAGGAAGCATGAAAACACACATAGTGCCACAGATGCCAATTAGAAGGACAGCCATGACAGTATGCCCCCCTCTTAGCCTCAAACCCCCTGGTTTCCCTGGATGCATCTGGTGAAATCTCCTAAGGACAGGGGCATGAATGTGCGAAATGGGTTCCCAAGAATCCTCCACATGAGAGAACCCTTTCCAATGTACAAGATATTCCAATCGACCCTTGAGGTATCTGGAATCGCTTAACTGGGAAACCTCATATTCAGGCAAGTCATGTGAGTGAGGAACAGAGAAAGGTTGAAACCTGCGAGACTGTTCAGCGCTTCTTAAAAGAGAGGCATGAAAAACAGGATGAACGCGCCTTAGGGCAGAAGGCAGTTTTAGGTGGAAAGCCACCGGATTAATCTTAGCACTGATAGGATAGGGCCCAATGAACCGTGGTGATAGTTTAGATGGGTGAGACCATCGTGGGAGATATTTAGTAGACAGCCATACTTTGGAGCCCACTTTCCAATCAGGGACAACCTGCTGGTGCTTATCAGCCTGCCTTTGTATGTCTTGAGACTGTCCGTCAAGTTGAGTTTAGCTTTTTCTTGGGTGTCCTTTATACGGGACAACACTTCTTCTACCGCAGGAATGGCAGATTGAATAGGAGAAAGAGGAATGATGGCACGGGGATGAAACCCGTATGAGCAATAGAATGGAGACATCCCACTTGTAGAATGACTGCCATTATTATAGGTGAATTCCGTTGTGGGCAACAAGTCCACCCAATTGTCTTGTTTCAAGTTGGTGTAGCTTCGCAGATACTGTTCCAACGTAGCATTCAATCGCTCAGTCTGTCCATTGGTTTGGGGGTGGTAACTAGACGATAACACACGTTCGATACTCAGAGCCGCACAAAGCGATTTCCAAAACTTGGACACATATTGGCTACCACGATCTGATACAATCTTGTCATGGAGTCTAAAGACATCTCTAATGAAAATCACTGCCATACCATCAGCAGTCGGTAGACCTGGAAGCGGAGAGAAATGAGCCATTTTGGTGAGAGAATCCATAATCACCATGATACAGGTACACCCTTGTGAAGGTGGTAGATCTAAGATGAAATCCGTAGAAATGTGGCTCCATGGACGATCAGGAATTGCATCTTGTTGTAATAAACCAATAGGTCTTTTGGTGCTGTATTTAATCTGATTGCACACCCCGCAGGTCTTGACATATTGTTTGACATCCTTGGACAAACCCAGCCAATAGAATGCCCTTTTAACCAAATCCAACATACTGGCTTGCCCTCTATGTCCAGCAGTTTTATGGTCGTGACACCATGACAGGATGTCTTCTTGAAGAGTTTTGGATTGTACCCATATTTGCCGTTTCCTAAAAAAAGGCCATCAGTCTTTGTTAAGCCTCGTGGTTCTGGGTGAATTGCGGCTGCCTCTCTGATTCGCTGAAAAAAGGTGGAGATGGTAGCGACGATCCAGTTCCTAGGCAATAGTCTTTCAGGTAAGGAGGAAGCGGTATTTGAGGCGAGCGTCTTTCTGGATAGAGCATCTGCCAAGGCATTCTGACTTCCAGGGATGTAGGTAATGCGGAAATCAGATTGGGAGACAAAATTTGCCCATCGTGCTTGTCTGGAATTAATACAATCCATGGACTGCAGAACTTGTAAGTTTTTGTGATCTGTCTGGATGATGAAGGGGTGACTACTCCCCTGCAGCAGGTGTATCCAAACCTCACATAGCTTTTTCATGGCTAGAAGCTCTCTTTCAATGACTGAATAGTTTTGTTTACTCGTCGTGAGGGTCTTCGACAGATAGGCTACGGGATGTTCTTCATTATCATGTTCTTGTAGTAAAACTGCTCATATAGCTGCGGCCGAGGCATCTGTTTCAAGGATGAAACGCTTACTTTGATATGGTTGTCGTAGAATGGGAGCACTACAAAACCTCTTCTTCAATAGTTGAAAGCTGTCTTCGGCCTGGGCACTCCAGGTGAATTGCATAGAAGATTCTTTTAGTAGATATGTGATTGGTAAAACGATATTGGAGAAACCAGATACAAATCGTCTGTAGAAATTTGCCATGCCCAGAAACCGTTGTACCTCTTTAATAGAAGAAGAGGCCTGCCATTGGAGAATGGCATCTATCTTCTTTTGGTCCATTTGAATCCCTTGAGGTGAAAGGATAAAGCCCAAATAGGGCACAGAAGTAGCTCCAAAAATCGATACAAACAGGAGATCTGAAGAAATCCTGTCCATAAACCTCTGGAAGATGGCAGGAGTGTTCACAAGTCCGAATGGCATCACGTGGTATTCGTATAGACCAAAGGGTGTTCTGAACGCTGTCTTCCATTCATCTCCGGAGCGTATTCTGAGTAGATGATAGGCATTGCGCAGATCCAATTAGGTAAAGACAGAGGCGCTCTGAACAGTCTCCAAGATGTCGGGGATGAGTGGCATGGGATACCTGTCCTTTTCAGTTACGTTGTTAAGTCCTCTGTAATTAATACATGGCCGAAGGTCTTTGGAGTCCCGTTTGGGTATAAAAAACAATGGAGCATCAGCAGGGGATTTTGAAGGTCTAATGAGACCGTTGTACAGATTCTCGTCTAGGTATTTCCGAAGCGTTTCCTTTTCCGTTTTAGACAATGCGAACATTCTGCCAAAGGGTACTAAAGCATTTGGTACCAGATCCATAGCGCAATCTTACAGTCTGTGAGGAGGTAATTCCAAAGGAGTTGTTTCAGCAAACACAGCGTTGTATTCCTCTAATATTTGAGCAAGAGAATGAGCACCAACAATTGTGTGAAGAGTGCTGGGAGTGATTTTTACCTCTTGGTAGTGTACTTCCCGAAAGCAATGTGTATGGCAGTAGGTTGAATTGAAATTCATATAATTGGACTTCCAGTCCACACTGGGATTGTGCTGACATAACCAGGTGATACCAAGAATTAGCGGGAAGTGTGCAGCACGGATAATATCAAAGGTAATGGCCTCCGAATGCTGGTGGATGGTGAGTGGCAAGGGTTCGGTAGTCTGGATAATGGGTACTGAGCTCAAAGGCTTAGCATCCACACCCTCTACCTTTTGTCCATGCCTGCGGTCAATACGCTTAGCTCCAACCTTGTCCACCCAGAGAGTGTCTGCAAAATTCCCCGCGGCTCCGCAGTCAAGCAGAGCCACAGTCTCCACTTGGTTACCATGGACAGTAACCTTTACCGTCAATGCCATGAGACGGGAGTCTTCAGAGGTGTCAGAGGAATCAATAGACATCGATACATAGGGACTAGAAGATTGCCCTCGATAACTCGTCCCTTCTAGGATCGAGGGTTTACGTTTTCCACCAGTTTGTTGGGCAGTTCAGTGCAATTTCGTACCGTGTGACAATCTGAACCACCGTAGGCACATAATCCTTGTTCCCTCCTTCTCTTCCTTTCATCAGGAGTCAGAGACCGACGAGTTGCGCCAATCTGCATGGGTTCCTCGAATCGTTTGACTGTGGGTGAGGCAGGAGAGGGAGTCCTTGTGAAAGAAGTGCGTGTTTTACGTTTCTCATGACGCCTCTCTTGCATTCTAAATTCCATTTGGAGTGCGGCAGTCATCAATTCCTGGAAGGAGGCAGGTTGTGGAAAATGTGCCAATTCATCTTTTAGTTCTTCTCGGAGACCACGGCGGAACAAAATAAATTGTGATTGTTCAGACCATCCAGTCTCCATCGCCAGTCTTTTGAACGATGAAATGTATGACAACACATAGGCTTGACCCTGACGGATGTCTGACAGGTCTTCCCCTGCTGCCATGGATATTTCAGGGCTCTGAAAAGTGCGTTTTAGGAGATCCACAAACGCGTCAAAACTTTGGAGCACTGGATCAGTACCTGTAACCAAAGGAGTGGCCCAGGCTAGGGTATTACCTGTCATGTTTGATATCAGAAACCCTACTTTGGCATGATCTGAGGCGTAGGTGCGGGTCCTAAATGTAAAGTACACCCTGCAGGCATCAAGAAATTATTTTAATCTTTTGGGAGACCCATCATATTTGCCCGAGGACAATGTCATTAGAGGTAGGTCTGTGGTGGGTGGCTCGCGAGCTGCCACCATCTGTTTTAAGAGATTATTCTCAGCCTTCATATTTTGCATCTCTAGAGAGAGGTTTTGTTCTGCGGCTATTAGCTCCTGTACTTGCTCCGGAGTAGCCATTCTTGGATTTTGGCGTTGCAAACTGTCAACTGCCTTGTCCCGTTTGGTTAAACTGTCCCAACTTCCAAACCTCCTCACCTGTTGTATCAATGTCTTCTTTCACTGGGCTGAGGGTTCGGTGTGCTCTGTAGTCCTTTTCCTTTTTTTCTTTGCGGCTTGTATCTCCCACAGGAGGAAGCCACAGTGAGGGCTACAAGGAACACCCCGGCTGTGACCCCTTTCCCAGAAGGGACAAAAAAAGGGAAAAAAAGCCAAATGTGGCAAAAAAAAACCTCGGATGATGAGAACACGGCACGTCTCCTTGTGGAATCTGGGCTCGTAGAGATGCTGAATATTCTGAGAAGGTAGGACACAATACAGCTCACCACAGTAGCTGCAGGCAAACTCACTCTCCAAGTAAACAACAAGAGTTTCAAATGAGCCGCCTGCAAAACAGCTCGAGGAAAAAGAGGAGGAGCCAATTGGAGTGAGCACCGAAGAGTAAGTACGAAAGTACTGAACAGATCGTGAGTACAGCGGTAAGAAGCAGAAAGAAAGCAGGGAGAGGGAGGAAAAGCGCAAGGCCGGGTAGAAGGCCAGAAAATGCACAGGGGTGCAGAAAAGAAAGACAGCAAATAGCAAAACCGCGGCAGCGAGGAAAACAGCTGACCGTAAAGGGTTGCAATGCACGGAATGGAAAGGTGGGCGTGACTAAATAGCACTACGTACACCCAAGCGGAAAAAGACTAGACCGCCGGATGCACGTAGATTCCCAAACGTGACGGGAATCAGGAAGCATGAAAACACACACGGGGCTAGAGGCGCCAATTAGAAAGATGGCGCATGACAGATACCTCCTGGATCCCCTCACGACTATGGAAGGAGGCATGGGCACAATGATCAGGCCGTCCTGCTGCACATTCGTACCTGCCCACAATGAAGATAATGGGACCCTTGCAGAGGCCATACTGCAGCTATCATCCTTCTCGTCATTACCTCTTTTCTCCCCTGACGAGCTCGCTAGACAAGTCCGATCTATGAAAGCCTCATCAAAACAGGTTCATCCCTGTTCCTCTAAAACCATCAAGGACCACATTGACACCCTCGCTGCACCCCATGCCGATTTTTGCAACCTCTCCTTTGCCTCAGGATCCTTCCCTTCCCCTCTGAAGCACTCCATTGTGCATCCTCTTCTCAAGAAACCCACAGCAGATCCTTCTTTTCCAGCTAATTATCGCCCAATTTCCATTACTCCCTTTCTGGTCAAACTCCTGGAAAAGTTGGCCATCTCTCAGCTTAACCTTCATTCCAATTCTGTTGGCTGTCTCCATAACCACCAGTCTGGATTCAGAACTGCCAGAAGCACGGACACTGCTCTCCTGAACATCCTTGAAGATCTGCTCTCCAACCTTGACTCTAGCATACCCTCTGTCCTCATCCTCCTCGATCTCTCTTCTGCCTTTGACATGGTCAACCATACCATCCTGCTCAACCGTCTCTGTGAAAACCTGGGTATCACTAATCAGGCTCTGGCCTGGCTGACCTCTTTCCTCTCAGATCGACCCTCCCAGGTCCAACTTGGGTCCTTCCTATCATCTATCTTCCTCTCTATTGTGGCGTTCCCCAGGGGTCTAACCTCTCGCCCTGGCTTTTCAACCAATACCTGACAACTCTCTCCCACTGCATTGCCATTTTCTGCTCAAATTTCCATTGCTATGCTGATGACACAACTCATTTTCAGGCTGCCCTCTGCCACCTCCTCTCCCTCTCTCATCTCTGATTGTCTAATGATCTGCCACCAATGATCTTTGTCTGAATGCCAGCAACCAGAGATCCTCCTCATCGGCACACCTTCACCATCCTTTCCCCTCACTCTCTGGCCGGCTTCCTTTGGCCCTCCTCCTACCCCCACCTGCGAGGCTAAGAACCTTGGGGTCATCTTTGACTCCACCCTTTCCTTCTCCGCCCACATCTCTGAGGTCTCTAAAAAGTCAAATTTACTACTGCACCTCCTCTGGGGTACTCTGCCTTTCCTCTCCTTCCCCCAGAAGCTCATGGTATCCCAAGCTCTGGTTCTCCCTAGGTTGGACTATTGTAACAGCCTCTTTGTAAATCTACCTGCCTCTACTCTCCGCCCTCTGCAACAAATCCAGAACAGGACTGCAAGAGTTGTCCTTGGCCTCAAGCCCTGGGATCGTATCTCTCCAGCTCTATAATATATCCATTGGCTCCCAGTGGATGCAAGGATTAAATTCAAAACCCTCTGCATTCTCCACAAGGCTTTCTGGGGCCAGGGTCCAAAATGCCTTCAGCTATCCCTCCGCAAATACCTCCCCTCTCGAGCCCTTCGCTCCTCTACCTCTAACTCCCTCAGGGTCAGTCATTTTTCAAAGAAACTAGCTGGGGTTAGATCTCTGTCTTCAGCTGGGCCTCCCTCTGGAACAGCCTCCCTGCCACTCTAAAACTTGAGGAGAACTCGGTTCCGGAAGCACCTCAAGAACTTCCTCTTTTCTTCTGCCTTTGCTCCCCCTCTCCCCTGCTGATCTGTTCTCTCTTGGCACCGTGCACCTGGCCACCCTCTGTCCTCCAGGCCCAGGTACCTGCTCACCCTGCCATCCTCCCGCACTGTCTCCGGGCCACCCCTTGCACTGGGGTCTGTATCTGTACCCATATAGCCCCCCCTTTTTCTTCCTGAACTTATCAGACCTACCCTGTCTGCTGCCTTAAACCTAGCACTTGCAAATTGCTGGCTGCACTAACACTGTTTATTGCCTTTCTCCTCTGCTTCGCACTTTCCACTTCTCCCCCTTCCATGCACTTTTCCCTTCCCCCTCTCCCATGCACTTGCGTGTTCTCAATGTCACTGGGCCTAGTAAGATTGCTGTTTTGTTCTCCCCTGTTCTCCTCTCTTGCCTTCTTGTGCTCTGAAACACTTGTGCACGAGTGCGATAGAAATAAAATATCAATATCAATCAATATCAGACATGCATGTCAAGATGGAAGAAATCATGAGTTCAGCCGGGGAAGAAGACGATTGGCTTGCAAACATCTTTTCCTGGATTCCGTCAAGGATGGCCAAAAGACTGAAGGTGCTAATAGCAGCACCAGTGTTAGTACTATTCGCATTCTGTGCCATCAGAGTAGCTATAGCACTGTACAATAAGACTACCAAAAGGACGATAGGGATGAAAATATTATTAGATGCATAGATGAAAGCAGACAAACAGACACAAACTCTTGAAGTGCTGCAGTCACACCTGAAGCAGAATTCCCTTTTTCCTCCAGGCACGCAACTCTTTTATCCTCTAGATACCCACAACTACATGGGATGATGGGTATGGTGCAAACCAGATGGAGAGTGCTGCTACGTGACCTAGAGGTTAGACAAACATGTGAAGTGCTATGGTGACCTGAGGAGGGCGATGAAGGTTTGCACTCCAAAGCAATACATCAATAGGGAGGACCTTTGAGGAAGTGCAGTTGATATCTTTACTAGAGGGGGGATTGAACAGGGACAGATGAATCTGGCCCGCCTCGCTCCGGTCCCTTCATGATCTCGACGATAGAGAAATGACAGGTGTACATTGTTCCTGGCCCCCTCCTTTCCATCGCCATGGTACACAGATGTCAGAAGCGCTATTTACTCAGACAACCATTCAGACCCTATCCTGATGTTTTCGTACAGGAGATAAACTTGCAGACGATAGAGCAAGTGGACTGACTGTGACCATGCAGAGAGCCAATGACGTCACGACTAAGGCCACGACGTAGATGCGTTAGACATCTTGCACATATGCATCACTGCACAAAGCTACACAGACACTTAGATTAAACTTCTCTCAGACAAAAAGCACATGCTTTTGACCCACTCTGATAGAGGACATACACACTTAGCTATGCAGTAACGCAAGACGCACAAGAATAAGACATGAAGCTTGCTTAACACTGAATGCAGTTATCATAGTTAGCCATGAAACTCACAATGGAAGATGCAGCCGGAATGAAGTGAATGGAAAGCACAGAGAAGGCTTGAGAATGCAGGCAGAGGCCTGACTCACTGATTTAGCAGGGAAACGCCAACCAGACAGGTCGTGCAGCCTGTGCACGGGTTCCAGCCAAGACTATCAAGGGAGAGAGTTTCACATCGACATTCAATGATACAGACAAAGGCAGACGTTAGAAAGAGTCTTATTAGATTAGACACCTGCATGCATAAATGCTAGAAAATCCTTGTAAATATGGAACAGGAAAATCAAGCCAGTGGTACCTACACATGTTATCTGAGACTGGGGGACAAAGCCTATTCATTCGAGCCAGACAGAGAATTTCATTCCCATCCAGCTCAGGACAGATGATACAAAATAATACTAGGATGACAGCTAAATGTATAAGATCGAGCTGGTAACGATATTGGAACAGACAAAACCTTTGGGGCTGCTCTCGTCACCTTGAATTGTAGGTCATGGGCTGGTAACCATCCAATGCTCCAAGGCTTAGAAGACCCTCACTGACCAATCCCTACCCACCTTCAGTGCTGGTTCACTTTGTTGCACTGTCCACCTATAATGCACTAACCTGACATGCCTTTACTTGCAACATTTAGGAGGTGATCTCAGGTCGAGCCACCAGATTAAGCATATAAAATCAGAGCACTAACCCCATATGTATACTATATGCACTTTGCCCCACTAACCAACTCCAGCCTACCTTAGGATTTTGTAGAATAATTTGCCACTTATGACATCGCAGCCCATTAAAAGATGATGACAAGGCTATAACCAGTTAAGAGAGTATATTGGAAATCCTGTGATATCCGTTTTCTGTTCCTGTTTACAAGATCTCTTAATACACAGTTGGCTTAATCACATTTCTGGACTTTTCCGTTTCTTGGGTGTGGGGATTTCCTCTGAATGGGACCTCTTGCTATTTGTAACTGGGGGCTGATCCTCGCTCCTTCACTTCATTCCTCTACCATCTCTTTATTATGAACGCAATCTCTCTCTCAATCTGTCATTCTCTAGTATCTCCCTTCTTTCGCTCACTAACAATATTTCTCTCCTTTCAGATTGTACTACCCAATCTCCTCACCAAGGTCATACCTCTCTGTTTTTGCTCCCAAATACTTTCTCTCTAAGTCAGAGCGCCCTTTCCGTGTACCTGTGGTCTGAAGGAAAGTGAAGGTTCTGGTGTGATCCACAGTCTTCCGAGTATGGGTCAGAGGGTTGGTACGTGATACAGGGATTCAGAGCAAGACCACCACCATGAAAGCAGAACGTGGATGCAGGATGCACCACTTCCCTGCACCATAGAACAGTACCTCAGGGATTAATGTGGGCTGGATCAGTGCTAAACACTGAACCAAGGTAGCGGGAAGCATAAGGCGATAGGGACCAAAGGCAGGAAGATAAACCAAATGGCAAGGACAAGAAGCAGGTGAAAACATACAAGAAAAGAGGAAAAAACAACAGGGGGAAGACTGGGAACAGGCTGGCAGAACCAGAAGCAAGGAGAAAGGGAAAACTAGAAGTTGATTGAGAAACTCTCAGCATGGAGAACAGAGAGCAGACCTCAGAGTGACCACAACAAGTATTGAGATGCACAGAGATTAGTGCGAGGACGAGGCTTCTGGGTTTGTATCCCAGCACAAAGAGGATGCCTGTTATTGAGCTTGTGTCGGCCTGAGATGGTGTCCCTCGGCGCAAGGGCTGGATAACGGTGCCCATCGCCATCAGGGATGCTGTCAAAAGAAGTTGATGCATTGTCAGAGGAAGCCCTCGGGGAGACCGGGGCCTCGAAGAGCCCCAACAAGACCAGCACCACTAATAGAGTAGCCAGCAGTCACGATGAACATGACAGGAGATTTCACTTGGGGGGGTCAGAGCAGCAGCATATGTTACAGTATGTGACACTCTGCCACCCCCCTCCCAGAACCACTGCAGTGCCAGGCTTCCAAGGGTACTGTAGAAAGAACCACCGGACCAGTATAGGAGAATGCACTTGAGAAGCAGGTTTCCATGAGCGTTCAAAAGATGACTATCGCATCCAGTGTATAAGGAACTAAAGATTACCTTGTAGGTATCTGTAATTACAGATTGTTTCCACCTTATACCCTGGGCCATCATCAGTCAGCATAGGAGATGGACAATGACTAGTCAGACGAGTGCGCTCATGATGCACCTTCTTCAGTAGGGGCACATGAAACACTGCATAGACTTGAGAGGACAATGACAACAGGAGGAAGAAGGGCACCAACGGATCCGGTGAGAGATTTGAAAAAAAAGTCCCACATATCTGGTAGCTAGTTTCCTAGGACTGTTCGGTAAAGGAAGATTGCGAGTGGATAGCTAGTCCCCAACCAGAAAAGTCGGTTCTGGAGTCTGCTTTTTATTGGCCTGGAAGGCCTGGGATTTCTTGGCTTCAGGTGGAGGCAGAAGTGTGAACCTCTTTCAGGCATTCAATCAAAGCATCAGCAGAGAGCACTTTTGAGGGATGAACTGGAAAGAAAGGGGCAGCTTCAGGTGATATCCGTAGGTGCAATAATATGGGCTGCATTTAAATGTGTGGAATATATGGTATTGATGTATGCATATTCCGCATTGTCTAGATGTTCAGACCAGTCGGATTGGAGGGCTTTAGTATAGTACTGTAGGTACTGTTCCAAAGTCTGATTTGTTCTTTCAGTCTGCCCATTAGTCTGAGGGTGGTAACCCAAACTCAAGGCCTGTTGAATACGCATGATCTGACATACACCAATCCAAAAGCGGGATAGGAATTGTTGCCCTCTGTCAGATACTATTTTCGTTGGCATGAGTCATTTCCACTGCAGTGGGAACACAAGCAAATGGCATAAAGTGGGCCAACTTGCTAATACAATCAATAACCACCAATATACATGTGGCACAGTGAACTAGGAAGTTCGACAATGCAATCCGTAGCCACTGTGTGCCAGAGATGTGGTGGGATTTCCAAGGGTTGGAGAAGACCCACTGGTCTGGAACAAGGTGTCATGTTTTGGGCACATGTAGGGCAAGAGTGGACATACTCCTTTATTTTAGTGGACATTTGTTGCCACCAGAATTGTCGTTGTCCATGATGACCGGCAATGTGGGAATCGTGTAAATCCTGGAGGATGAGGGACCTGGTCTTGGTGGTGGGAATGTACATTCGTTGCCTATAGAACAATAGGCCATCCAAGAACTTCAGACCAGAGTTGAGGCAAAGGGGTAGAAGCCATTGGATCCAAGGTGGTGTCTTGCCGTACTAGATCAAGGAAGCAGATTATAGTCATAAGAAAGTGCTTCTTAGGCAAAAGCAATGTTTTGCCTCTTAGAAGGTGATGCCTCCATTACCCAAAGCATTCCAGGCCAAATGTTGCTTTTTTATGATTACATAATTATGTTCACTCGTGGACAGTTGGTGGGAAAAGAACGCAATAGGATGTTCTTGTGCATTGACTGGATTGTTTAGGAGGAGAACACCCCCAATGTCTCATCAAAGGCATCACTCTCTACCATGAAAGGGTTGTTGTCATCCAGTTGTTGGAGAATGGGGGCCATGACAAACTCCTGCTTGAGGGCTTGAAAAGCTTATTCTGCTTTGTACTCCCAGGTGAATTCACATCCTTTCCATAGGAGACTGTTGATATCCATGATTAAACAAGAAAAACCAGGAAGGAATCGCTGATAAAAGTTCAAAAAAAGCCAAGGAAGTGCTGTTCAGCTTTCACATTCCGGGGACTAGGCCATCCAGTAATTGCACAGATCTTCTTAGGATCCATGTCAACCCCCATCCTGGCTGATGATGTACCAGAGGAATTCGATCTGTGTTCTATGAAAAGCTAATTTCTGTCCCTTGGCATACAAATGGTGGCACTGTAGATGATCAAGCACTGTGGAGACGTGGTGAATGTGGTTTTCCAGATCAGTGGAAAACACCAGGATGTCGTCCAGATATATTCATACATTCAAACCTATGACATCAACAACGATTGAATCAGAGTCCGAAGGGCATGACCCGATATTCAAAGTGCCCCAGCGATGTCTTGAAGGCCATTTTCCACTCATCGCTGGTCTTCATATGGACCAGAAGATAGGCCCATCATAGGTCGATCTTGGTAAAAAAGCGAGTATGGGAAAGGCTTTCCAGGATGTCTCAAATGAGGGGAAGAGGATAACGGTGCTTCATGGTAATCTCATTCATAGCCTGTAGTCAATGGAGGGACGAAGAGCGCCTTCCTTCTTGGGCACAAAAAATAGGGAGGCTCCTGTCGGAGAGTGTAACGGCTGAATGTATCCCTTTTCTAGACAGTCCTGTGAATATATCTGCAATTCTTCTCTCTCAGCCATGGTCAGATAATAGATACGTCCATGTATGTCCAGAAAAAGGCGTATTTCACAATGAAGAGGCTGATTGAGAGGCAGTAGGATCTCTTCTGTCCGGAGAATATTTTTCTGGAATCTGTGGTATTCCATAGGTATATCCATAGAATTACAGACCCTCTGAGGGGAGTCAAAGACAGGTTTTAACAGAGGGATAGATACAGTTACAACATTGTCACAACATTGGCTAGTGCACATATCTGATCCGAACGATAGAGTACAGGTGCTCCAATCTATGAAAGGAATGCGCTAAACCCGACAAGGTAATCCTAGGATTTACAGAAACGATGGTGATTGAATGGTATCAAATGAAAGCTGTTCGGTATGTAGGTTGATAGACATGGTCAAGAGCTTTGACTGTCGACTGATCGGACCAGAGGCAAGGGGGTACCATCAATTCCATGCACGGCTACCCAAATGGGTTTTGAAGACTGGGTATTCTGTTCATTTCATTGAAATCTATATCAATGCAATTGCTGGTTGCACCACAGTCAACCAATGCTGTCCCCGAGCAATGAAGAAAACCGGGTTCCCACAGGAGAACAACACATAGGAAACACAGGGGTTGTGGAGTCATAGGTTGTAGGGTTGAATCTGAAAGAGCGGTAGATCTTTCTGGGCTTCTTGATTCCTTTCGTTCTGACAACAAGCCCTCTAGTTCCCTGCGAACCCCTAACTACACAAATCACTACCCTAGCCACACAGGAGAGACACAATGGCTTTAGGAAAGTATTACCTCAAGCCATACAGTACCTCAGCAGTGAAGAAGTTGCAGATGGACCCCTTCACAATGCAGCAGCTACAAGACCCAGTCTGTGCATTCTTGGTCTTCAGATGAAAGAAAGGACTCTGAATGGGAAATTGCAGCAGCAGCTGAAAGAAAAGTCTTGCAGCAAAGGATTCTTTGGTGCTTCTTGTGGCTTCTTGAAGAACAGTTGTTGTCTGATCGATTTGCCTCACTTTTTCAGTCCAACACTCTGGTGAGGGGACTTCAAGGAATGGAATCTTGCTTCTGGAGGTCCAGCAGGAGTCCACAGAAGTTTCTGTCATATTCATTCTTCAGAAGACGACGCACAGCATGCGGCCTCAAGGTCCGAAAGTATTGGCGGTTTGCAGCCCATGAAGGTCACAGCTCATTGTGGGATGGCTCAAAATGCAGGTCTTTTTAAGACTGATTGGTCCCATAACTCCAAGTGTCAGAGTCCGAAAGTATTGGCGGTTTGCAGCCCATGAAGGTCACAGATCATTGTGGGATGGCTCAAAATGCAGGTCTTTTTAAGACTGATTGGTCCCATAACTCCAAGTGTCAGAGTCATCGTCTTCGGGACTACTCTGTCACATGGAAGAAAGGATTAGTACAGGAAGCAGTTATTCAGCAGGCATCTTCGGTCACTGGGATCTTCTCCTCGTCTTCATCGGATTCAGCTCCAGTGGTTGGCTTGCTTCAGCTTCCAGATCCAGACCATTTATCCAGGAACCCAGCCAATCAGCACTCATGTTACATTCAAAACCTGGGGGGTGGCTGTTCTTTCAGGACAGCCAGCCTCCCAGATAGGACTGGTTCCAGGCAGGCTGCCAGAAGACAAAGGACTGCATGCAGAGTTTCAGACTCCTTCCTTGTTTCCTGTCTTCACAGACACTCTAGAGCCTTGGCGGGCTTCACAAAGGATTCCTGCTGAAGACAAAGGTAAAACCAGGATGTCCCCCACCCAGGACAGTAGAAGAAGGATGAAGAAAGAACAAGCACACAAGAAATGGCAAAATGAATACAATCACCATTTTGGGTCAATGGTGACCCTTCTGTGTATTACCATGGCTGTGAACAAAGCCTGTGGATAAAAATTACACAAAAGTCGCTAGAACACATCAACTGCACACGCCATTCAGGAATGCTTGTCACTGTAACAGAAATGTTACAGGAGCAGTGAGAAAGAGGATTAACTGTTAACCACTTAGAACTCCACATACAATGGGGTGTGCAGATCTCACCATGGGAATTGTAGAGGGGATAAAATGTATCCTTCTACCCAGGGGAACATTAATTCACACAAGGTGAATCAGAGGGGAAAAAAGGGAAGCCCAAGGGGCACTGCAGCAATACTGCACAGAACGTGCTGTGTGCTGCAATAATAAAATGTAGATGCCCAAAACGTTATAGGAAAGTAAGATTCAAAAACTAAAGTATGGAACTAAAGTATGGAGAGAAATACAATTACTCCCATATATAGAGTTAAAGAAAGGGTGAGTAGGGAAAAAGGTTCCCATTCACTCGGGAACATAGAACAGATTCCACAAGTCCAGAGAAAGGTGCTAGGGGTCTCACAGGTGAAGGTCATTTAGCATATATAATCTAACCTAACTATGGCCAACAGGGACACTATTGGGTACCCCTAATTAAGAAGTCATAGGCACTTTAAGGATTGTAATCTATAGCCATCTTGCACAGGGACCACGGGGTGAGTGGTGTTAGGGGCTGGCTGGTGCTTTTTTGGAGGATTTGAGTGTGTTTTGCTTGTAAAATGTTTTTTTGCTTGTAAAATTGTTTTAGGAGGGATGGTTTGTGAGTTTCCAATCCGTTTTGTTGTCTGGTTGGTTGCTTTTAGAAGGATTTTTCTGTGTTTTTACTGTGATTTGCAATCGTTTCTGAGCTGAACTGCAAGTAAGGTTCCCTGGCTTTGTGTTGTAGTCCTTTGCTTGTTTCTGTTTTTTTCCTCCACCTAGGCACCCCTTGGCAATTGGCTAAATCAGTCAGGTGTCCCTATGTCTTTGTCTTGGCAGCCTTCCCTGAGTGCTTCCCCTCTGCCTTTCCTGATTTTAAACTGTAGCTATCTTGCACAGGAACCACTGGATAAGTGGTGTTAGGGGCTGGCTTGTGCTTTATTTGGAGAATTTGAGCATGTTTTTACCTACATTTCCAATCGGTTCTTGGCTTGTTAATTGAATTTAGGAGGGATGATTTGTGAGTTTCCAATCCAATGGGCCTCATTACACGGAAGGCGGTAATCCAGGGTGCTATTAGCACCCTGGACCATGCCGGTAAATTACCGGCACCGCCTTGGCGGAAAGGGGATTTACCGCCCCATTCCAAGGTTGGAGGGGCGGTAAATCCCCTTTCCGCCATTGCCCTTCCCCATTCCCATTTCAGCCCCATAGGGCTCTATGGGAATGGGGAAGGCGCTAATTACGGCACCGCAATTTTGCGGTGCCGTAATTAGCTCCGAGGTCCCTTAGCGGGTTGGTACTTAACGCCTGCAAGAAGCAGGCGTTAGTTCCTCCAACCCGCAAAGGGACCTCGTAGTACGGCGGTAAGGGTTAACGGTCACCGTTGCCATTAACGGTGACCGTTAACCCTTACCGCCGTCCGTGTAATGAGGCCCAATGTATGGCTTGGTTGGTTGTAGAGGGATTGTTCTGTGCTTTTACAATGACATGCAGTAGTTTTTTTTAGCTGATCTACTAGTAAGGTTTCCTGGATTTGTGTTACAGTCCTTTGCTTGTTTTGGCTGTTTCCTGCCCTCACAACCCACCATAGCAGTTGGCTAAGGCAGTCAGGTGTCCCTCTGGCTTATTCCTGGCAGCCTTCTCTGAGTCCTTCCCCTCTGCCTTCTCCCATCCACCTTCATAAATTCCCTGTGCCACCCTCCCCAGCCCCACTAACTGCCCATTTGGTTCTCATTGGTCTGTGTCTCCTCAAGTGCCAATAATAGCTGCATTTCAGAGGGCCTCCCAGGGAGCCTTGCCCGGGCAGCTGGCCAAGGGCCAGAGGCAAAGGGCAGCTCCTCCACCAAGCAGCTCCACTCCATGTTTGTCTGTGTTCACCTGGGACGCCTGATGCAGACAACCTACAGTGACTGATAAGATAAGTGTGGTGTGGGTGAGGTGTACAGCCATTATTGCACATCAGTAAAACCGCACCACTCGTATTAACTAATTATCTTATACCTACTCGCATCTAGCCTAACTATGTAACTGTTATTTTACTACACTGCCAAATTTAGAATCTAAGTGGATTTCATTACAATGTCGATTACAGTTGAGTTTCAAATCTAGGTGTATTTTTCCACTGCTCTCTGTTTCGGATATAGGTGCATTTTTCCACTGCAGTGTGTTTCAAATCTAGGAGAATTTTTCCACTGCTGTGTGTTTTGTAACTAGGCGTGTTTTTCCACTGCTATTTTTTTCGGATCAAAGTGCGTTGTTCCACTGAAGTGTTTCAAGTCAAGGTGCATTTTTCCACTGCTGTGTGATTAAAATTGTGCTGCTCTTCCCACTGCTGTGTGTCTCTTGTGTGTATTTTGCCTGCTCGTGCTGTTTGGCGTGTTGTTGTGTTCACCCGATCGTGCTAGTTAGCCTAAAACTGCATTTCGCCTGATTGAGTAGGTCAGCCTAATTTCTATTGTGCCTGATTGTACAAGTTAGCATTGTTACTACACCAAGAAGGCCTGGCCATGCTTGGATCTAGATAATTCTATGTTCCTATGCACCTGGAATCTACTGGCCTTGTACAGCAGGTGGGAGGTGGCCTAAAACAGTATTGCTTGAAATACTAGGCCTGGCAAGGTACAGCCATTTGCTGCAGATAGAGCTGAGTTCATACTAGACTTAGAGGTTCCCGACGCCCCAGGCACCTATAAACGGTAGCATAGTTCATTTGCTAGGCACAGAAAGGCAATCAGGGAGAGGGAGACGTCTTCCAATCCCATGGATGCCCGCACTTATCTCCCACTACCCTAACTCTCCACTCAGCTTCTACAACACTAGAATGCAACTATCCCCCGTGATCAATTTGGCCTAGCTGCACACATAACTATATATCACCTTGCACACGCAACAACCTTTAGAATTCGGCTATCCCCCACAATAATTTCAGCCGAGCTGCACACATAATCTCACAGCATAACACCACCTTCACTAGAATGCAGCTACCCCATGACAATTCAGCCTAGCTGCACACATGCTACCTATCTCACATACACTGTCCACTACTTCCAGCATTAGAATGCACCTACCCACCCTGAAAAATGTCATCTAGCTGCACGCATACCGAGTGCACACATGCACCATTTACCAATCTGACTATCACCACTGACCAGAACTGCGGTGCTCGATGGTGTTGAACCGACAGCCTGTTGAGACCATACCAATGTTAATGTTAATGTTAATGTTAAAGGACATTTGTACCGCGCACTATCACCACTGAAGTGGTCCCCTGGCGCTCTGGCGGCTCTGAAAAGGGAGGAGAGGGGTGGGTTAGTGGGAATAAGCTGGAAAAGTGCAGGAGAGTAGTGATGTGCTGTTATACAAATTCCCATTAACATAACATAACATATTCATATTACCATGTTTTTCATCTAACAGCTGGTTCTGGGTACAAGCGGCCTGGTTGGGTGGCTGGAAAACATCACAGAAGGCTTTCTTGAAATCAGTGAAGTTGTCCAGTATGGGACTCTGGACCAACACATACGGTGTGGCCAATGCCAACGCATTTCCTGTGAGTTTGTTTGTATCCAATATTTGCTTTCACGCTGGCAAAGTAAACTGGTCTGAACAAAAACCGGATAGGGCAATGGTTGCAGAATTCGCTTAACAGGCGAACTGGATTGTGTCATGACCCCTTCCCGACATAAGGGCTATGGTGTTCTGAGCAACCATATTCCAAAGCGCTGTGTTTTCTTGCCGCAAAGAAGTGACTTCTACCCTGAGGGCTAGCAAATCCTCCTGAGGCTCCTGTAAACCCTCCACGTTCGGGTCTTCCAGTAGTGTTAGGAATCTCAATCTGTCAACAATCGCGAGCACCGATGTCCGCATTCCTGTTGTCCGGGATGAAGTGGAGGTTCCAGGGTGATCCACGATGTTCTAAGTATGGGTCAGATAGTCGGTGTGTGATACAGGGATTCAGAGCAAGACCACCGCCATGAAAGCAAAATGTGGGGGCAGGTTGCCCAGCTTGCCTGCACCACAGGACAGTACCCCAGGAATTATTGTGGGCAGGAACAGTGCAAAGCTCTGTACCGAGAAGGTTAAGGCGATAGGGGACGAAAGCAGGAAGATGAACCAAATGGCAAGGCAAGAAAGGAGGTTAAAACATACAAGAAAACAGGAGAGAACGAGAGAGGGAAAACTGGGAACAAGCTGACAGACCTAGGAGCAAGGAGAAAGTAAAACCTAGAAGATGACTAAGAAACTCTCAGCATGGATGACGGAAAGCAGACCTCGGAGTGACCACAAAAAGTATTGAGATGCACCGAGTGCAACGCTGGAACTGCTTATATGGGATAAGTTCAAGGACGAGGCTTCTGGGTTTGTTTACCGGCAAGGGGAAGGTGCCTGTTATTGCGCATGCACTGGCCCGAGACAGGGTCCTTGGTGCATGTGCAAGATGGCAGTGCCCACTGTTGCTGGGGATGCTGTCGGAAAAAGATGACGCAGTGTTGCAGGAACCCCTCCGGGAGACCGGGGACCCCCACGTTCCACAATCGGAGCAGCACCACCAATGGAGTAGCTACAAGTCACTAGGTAAGTGAGGGGGAAGATTCTGGCGGGGCAGCATGGCGGAACCCGTTACAGGATGTGACTGCATCATTGCAGTGGTTTTCGTACCTTCTGTTCTCTATGTGATATACAGGAACATCAGTGTACAGGGTATTGGTGTTGTAGACAATGGCATTGACTACAATAACCAGTAATGTTCCATGTATTTGTGAGGTTATGTTAGGGAGGAGTCCCCATAGTTCGTAAAGATGGCAGAGTGCTGGTTTTGGTACTCCAGTTATCAGGGAGGACATGCTGAGGTCCCACTGTAGGCAGGCTCATAGTTTTCTGCATAGGTCGAAGAATGTCGCTAAATGAAATAAAGCAGGAGGTGGGAAGTATATCAGGGATTCGATCATTTGCTGAGATCTGAGCAGGTTGCCATCTGTCTCGGGAAGATAGCTCAGTGGCAACGTGCTCACCTTGGAAACAAGACGATACAGAGAAACACATGTTCGATTCCCGGGTCCGCGCTTAGAAACCTCTGGGAATTAAGTGCGTTATAAATGAACTATCACATCTATCTTACCTCTGGTTTGCATGGCATGGCTTTGTTCCATTCACCTCAGAAGATATTCCAGGCTTTGGGAGATGAATGAGCTGGACCTGTGGTGGTCCAAAAACATCCATGTGTATCTGACATGTTCTGCATAGGGATCACTGAATTGCTGGATTCGATACGGGAGAGAGAAACCTGCTGTTTAGGTCCCAACGGGGAGCACGTGTTTTTTACCCCTTACATATCATTCTTGTACTAGTGTGAAAAAAGGTGAGAGGAGGATTCGAATGCAGAGAAATAAATATCAATTCTTTAAAATCCACCCATGAATATAAACAGTAGAGATTGAGTAGCAAGAGGTGTACATCAAAACAAATAATTGGAACTCTAGGTAGGCTCTCGTTTTAGATAGACAACATTCTTACTAACACATATGCATCAGGCCCATTGATTCTTTACTTAGCTCACTTTAATTCTGCCAAAGTCTTCCAGCATTGGATCCGCTTGATTTCATGCGTACAAGTTGCCCTGCTCGTGCCTGGACTAAGCTACGCACCTCTTACGCGATCTAATGCCAAAGCAACACACGCCCGGAGTTGTTTTTCCTCTTTTGTTCTTGGGTGGCACTGTATTGTTCCGCAAGTAAGTACTAGGCCTGGGGGAGGGGGGTATCAGACGCACCCAAAAATGTACCACGTTGGCCCCTCGTTAAGAATATGGTGGAAATGGTAAAAACAGACACTCTTTGGGAATCCATCATGATTACGGGCCTTGGCGGAATTACTGCATGTGACAATACCTACTGTATTATTAGAACAAATACCTCACTTTTTCTGTCCTGCTGTTGCCTCCTTCCAAGCAGTGGCAGTATACATTTAAAAAAATCCCCTCAAGATTTAAAAAATGTTATCCCTGTTCTGAAGGGAGGAGCAAGGGCTTTTTGTATGTGTATATTCAAAGGCGACAAGGTAGGCACCTGTAATGACACCTTCTCTCAACCTGTGCCATGTAACACAACAAAAAGGCTAAAGAAAACGGACAGTAGAGGTACGAGCTGCTTGCGTAAGCAATCAATGGTAGTCCTCACAATGAGGGTGAAAATCGAGTCAAATCTTCGCAAAAAGAAAGGCTGTGCATTTTCAGAACTAGGACGCGTATAATGAGGCTGATTCTCTGCGTTGCCACTTATTGTCACAGTAAAGACCCCAATGCACACAATACGGGGGTAACAGAGTCTTGCGCTTGTTTTGCATATTTTATGCATCACTTTAACCACAAGATTTGGACAGTGCATCACTGTAGTACGAATTACTTTTCGGCGCTAGGGTCAGAACTGATGTAATTTCAGTTTCTTTAATCAGCACCGGTCATTTTCCAGAGTCTCAGTCCCTAAACTATAAAACAGCAATACCTTCTGGAGTTGCAGCACTGACATTGTTACCGAAAGTGTGATACATTGTGTCTCGGACCTAACTAGGGTGTGTTCAATAGATGCATGCGTGGTTGAGCATTGGAAGAGGGTCCTGAAGAAGACTCAACGTGTTCAGAGGGCAGTTATTGGATTGGTGGTGATCAGCTCCAGCGGCTTCTTTCAGGCGTTTGGCAACAGCAATGTGGGTGGCAGAGAGTGAGTGCATTTGGTATTTCATCAAAGTGAAGTATGGGGCGGCGTGGGTGCTTCTCCATTCAAGTTTAGAGTTCATGGTGCTTCTAATAACAACCAATGTGTTTTCCGGAGATGACAGTGTCAGAAATTAGATGGGGCGGAGAAGGTGATGAAGGGTGCTCCCCGCCCATCAAACCTGGGTGTCAAGCGTCATTCATGGTTCAAGGACTAGGAGCTTGTGAGAATGTAGATGGGGAATAGGTTAAGACAAACTGAGGCCTCGGGCCTGTGTAAATGACCTTGAGAAGAGGGGACACATTTGAGTAGGGCTGGGCTTTTTACATAAAACACATTCTCGCCATGTAGACAGATATACTAACTCCACAAAAATGAACAATAGAGAGGTGGAAATAAGATGCATGGACAATGACTACGTTACACACAAGGAAAGCAAAATTAACAAAACTTTGATAAACAATTTAAAAAATCAAAACAAAACCCAAATAAAAAAATCTGTCCAAGTGTATCATAGCTTGCAAAGAGCAGTCCATGTGGGCAGGAGAGAGTGGAAAGAGTGTTGCATGGAACAAGAACTTCCGGCCATTATTGAAATTATACTTTTACAGGTGTAAGTAGGTAATATAAAATAAGGCATCTCTGCTAGCACTGCAGGATACGGGAGACAGGTACTCCCTCCATATCACCAAATCCATTGCAAGCCAGTAACATTTTTAATGTATACATTATTTGTTTTATTGGCATGGTTGTTAAAAGGAGAACCATTTATCTGTATGGACATGCAATTCTTTCAGTAGGCAAATCAATGACTGTATTAGTGATACGTAATGTTTTACAATTTTGGACAACATACTTTTTTTTTCTTTTTCATTTTTTTAATGTCACTTTTATCACAACACAAAAACACCTTTAGCTGTTTTTAAACTCACTTTGGAATGATTACTGAGCTTCTAATGAGCAGTGCACAGCTGGCCACCCTCGTCCAGTGATGTAATGCACACATATCTTGATAAATATTGCAGTATAAACAAATAGATAATGTTTTAATGTCATCAAACTGCTTGGGGAGTCAAAGGATAGTAAGCTCCATTATACCGGTGTTCAGCCTGTGTGTTTCCTTCCCTTCTGATGGATGGGTAATAGTGATGGGAGTGTCGAGGGTGGCTAGGGGGAGTGTGAGAAGAGTGACAGATTAAACGGAAGCACTCTCCCGGCTATTGTCACCAGTAAGCAATTTCATCAGCAACTTCTCTCCCACAGAGCAACAGAAGCCCCAAAAACAGTGGTTTTCATCTCTGTGCCGAAGAAGCGGCACCTAAGCCCACACCCTAGGAGAAATCGAAGAATATACAATCTGCTTGGGGATAAAGGCTTTGAAGAGACAGTAGTCTTTCAATTAAAGGACCACCTGAAACTTTGGTGTTTGCTGGCCCTTTCCCAATACGATTCAGAGAAGTCAAATCACAGAAACTGCCCTTATGTACATGGATCTGATCACTTCAGAGAACAGAATTAAGAGCCTTCGGGCCGCAGTGGTAGAGCGACCGAAAGACAGTCCAGAAGGACTTAAAGGAAGCAGAAGCGGCTGAGATGTGGGCATGGGACCATAAGAAAAGGAAAATGTGGATGGGGGGGGGGGTCCCTGCTTTGTAACAGTTCAGTGTGAAGGTGTTCTGTGGCATCCTGGAGAGCAGGGGGGAGAGCATGCATGCACAAATGTAATTTAAAGGCTGTGGCAAGGAGCTCTCCATCATGTGTAAGGAGTAGCATGATATTCGCAGAGGTGTAAAAGGAGAACCTACAGGAGGCGATCAAAGGGTGAACATACAGATTGAAAAGGATAGGGGAAAGGGAGAGACTCTGTCAGACACCACGAGTGAGGGAACGTTGAGAGAAGAAAAATGGGAGCAACTAAAAGGGGGGGAGATAACTAAGGGCGATTGCCAACAAAGACAGACAAACATTGGCAGTGCCAATAATACCAAAGCTGAGAAGTGGCTTTCAGAGGATGGTGAGGTCAACTATTTTTGTTGAAGAGTGCTGAAAAGTCAAGCATGACCAGGCCCACTGAACAGCAGTCATGATGAGCCAAACAGGTGGCAGATTCCACACCCCAAACTGGCCGGAAACCCACCTTATATAGATGAAGGAGATTGAATTTGTCTACAACAGTTGGATTTGCGAGGTGTCAATACACACAACAACTTTAGCAGGTGCAGGGAGTGAAGAAATAGGACAATAGCTGGCCAGTGCACTGTGGTCCAAAGAAGACTTTAACACCCAACGGTTAAGGACAGCAGATTTTAAAAAGGTGGGAACAAAACCAGTCTTGAATAATGCCTTCAGGAGCGGAAGCAATGTGGCACCGATGACATTGAGGCAGAATTTAAGGGCTCTGATCCAGATTTAAACGCCATAAGACGGTATGAGAGATCTGGAGAAGCAATCGAGGAAATATGGTCAAACAAAGATAATGTTGAGGAAAGGCGTATAAAGAAAGCCATAAACATGGAAAATAATGGATGGAGATTCTATGCTAACATGGAATAGCACGCTAAATGGTTTCGATCTTGTCATAAAAAAAGAAAGATGTTTGCAGAGCTCCGGACAAGGTGGGAAGAGGACACATGATAACTGAGGTTAGGCCTTTAATTTGAAATACATGGATCTGATTGCAATGCACACTGGAAAAATGACAGGCCTTAAACCTTAACACAGCGAAGGGGCCTAGTGAATGCAAAATGTGTGTCTTGCTGAAAACAAAACAAGGAACAGTGCATTTATTTTGGGTTAACTGAGAATGGCAAAGGATTGGAAGCAATGGTAATGTGTGAGGAATTAAAAGACCATGTAGCATGGTTAATAATATCCTTGTTTATTTTTCACTTATATTGGTAGAAGTCTTTTTGGCGATGAGGGAGTAGGAGTGCTATCAGTAGCATTCAGCTGCTATGAGGGCTGATTTTGTAGTTCTGAAATTAACCACTTAGAATGGGGAGGTCAATAGGTACAGGTGGTGGATTTAGGAGAAAAGTGTGTGTCATTGGAAAGAGGGAGATTGTAGGTGGAAAGACAAGGGTCAGAGTCAGAGGAAATAGTCAAGGGTGTTGTGGTCAGCGCAGAAGAGAAAACCTCCCTAATCAGTTTCTTCCAAGGCCTGGCCAAGATTGGGGCCAGGAACAAGTAGGAGGCAATGAGACAGAGAAAAGGGATTACTACGTGATTGGGTCAAGGTATAGGACTAGATGGGAGACAGATGCTTAGTAAGATGTACTAAAAATAAGATCCAGTGTATGACCAGCCTTTCAGTGCTGCAGGAAACCAAAGGTCAAGATTATACAGCGCCATGTATTGCATCGACACTGAACTCTCCAAGAAAGAGGACAGGCAGAGATCTAGGCAGGATAGCAGGATCTGTCCACAAAAATCCAAGAAATATGGACCAGATTTTGTAGGTTTTCATTTGTATGCATGTACGTATAGCTGTCTCAAGCAGCATTAATTATTGAGTGCTGTAAAATAAATCTTCATTCAAATCTGCACCTTGAATCCACTGGAATTATCTTCATAGAAGTTCAGTAGATTCCCAGCAACCCCATGCAAACAATAGTATGTGGGGTTTAATGGCAGCCCAAGCGCACATATGGAAAGACCAGGTTAAGCCTCTAATTTGACATACATTGTTCTGATTGCAAGTCATACTGGAATAATGACAGGCCTAAAACCTTAACACAGCGAAGGGGCCTAGTGAATGCAAAATATATGTCTTGCTGAAAGTTGACACAAAGGAGTATGTGAAGATGGAAAAGGCACATTGTTGGTTGAGAGACAAAACATAGCATTTGTCATTGAAACTGCCACACCTCAAAATGCTGTGCATCTCGAATATTAAGCAACACAGGGAACATCATAACATGAGAAATGTCCATTGTGAAGGATAAAATGAACAGCAGACTGCCACTTTCAGTTTGCCACCTTAATAAATAATATGCTGTACAGGTAAATGAATCTAATCATTAATATTTTGTTTTCAGATGCAACATGTAAATCCTTTATGAGCCAGAGGAAAACATACATTTATTTTGCGTTGCTGGGAGGATCTCCCATGGGCCTTCCCCCATTGCCAGATCTGCCTGGCTCTGTTGACTCTCTGAAAGCCCATTTCTTTGAAACCTAGAAGAAAGATTTGGCTGTTGCGTGACAGGAATATGATCATCTGGGTAGAGAGATACCATTACTGCCATATTCATGGGCTCAGCTAGGACTCCACTAGAGAGATTGATCATTTTATTGCAGGATAAACCAACATTCAGACAAGAGACACAGATGCTCTGGACCACGTGGTTTCAAGGAAATGGAAGAAATGAAACTGAGAAAACCTATGTATAAATATATGGCCATTGACATACATTACAAATGTCCTTTTATTTATTAACCGTTAGACTGTGAGACTTATGGGGTTGAGATATATGTCATTTTGAAGCTAATTTCCAGGGGGTGGTTTTAATGTGACTTTCATTCAAGTGCAATTGGGAATTTTGTAGATACATCGCAAAAGATGTTTCTAGCGGCCCTAAAAATGTTAGAAATCTGAAAGTTGGGAAGCTAATGAATTATTCAATTAGATATCTGATTCAGAGGTTTCATATTCCCAACTAAGTAAGTTTGTGCAAAACAGGTGACAAACCATAGATCTTGCGTGCAATAACCTGCCGAAACGAAAGTCAGTTCCACCTAACCGCCATGATTAGGTGAACATTAATATCTATATATTATGGCATTTATTGGTAAATTACTGCAACAAAACACTGGCACCTTCTAATTGTAATAATTGGAGGTGTGGCTTATCCATTAAAACACACTTGCTCTATGGCGAGAGGAGAAGAGACACACAGAAATATCTGCCTAAAACCATCTTGGAGGGAGAGCTGCTAAACATCTTGAAGGAGAATTACGATAAATCCAACTTGGTGTACCCTGGGACACCTGCCTGACCATGCTTGGGTGGAAAGGCCTAAAGTTAATGGAGCATTAACTTTGCATGGAAGAGAGAAACTAGGAAAGCCAACAGCTGACTGAACCCTGATTCTGAAGCAGAGCCAAATGAGGGATGGATGCTGGGGCTATCTTTAACAGCAGCCTGTGACCAGACCTGTGCTGTTCTCCCAGAGTGCCCCAAAACAGAGGTCCAATGTAAGTAGAGATGGTCCATTTGAAACCAAAGTGTGTGGGGGGATTTGCATGGCTTACTATCTTCCCTTCATAGTGGGTGGAGGGCAAATTGTGTTGACCCTTAGCATATGTGACTGTACCTGGGTATCACTGATCAGGCTCTGGCCTGGCTGACCTCTTTCCTCTCAAATCGACCCTCCCAGGTCCAACTTGGGTCCTTCCTTTCATCTATCTTCCTCTCTACCTGTGGTGTTCCCCAGGGGTCTAAACTCTCGCCGTGGCTTTTCAACCAATACCTGGCAACTCTCGCTCACTGCATTGCCATTTCCTGCTCAAATTTACACTGCTACGCTGATGACACTCAACTCATTTTCAGGCTGCCCTCTGCCATCTCCTCTCCCTCTCTCATCTCTGATTGCCTAACTGCCATTCAAGATTGGTGTGCCGCCAATGATCTTTGTCTGAATGCCAGCAAGACGGAGATCCTCCTCATCAGCACACCTTCACCATCCTTTCCCCTCACTCTCTGGCCAGCCTCCCTTGGCCCTCCTCCTACCCCCACCTGCGAGGGTAAGAACCTCGGGGTCATCTTTGATTCCACCCTTTCCTTCTCCGCCCACATCTCTGAGGTCTCTAAAAAGTCAAATTTCCAGTTGCACCTCCTCAGAGGTACTCTGCCTTTCCTCTCCTTCCCCCAGAAGCTCATGGTATCTCAAGCTCTGGTTCTCTCTAGCTTGGACTATTGTAACAGCCTCTTTCTAAATCTACCTGCCTCTACTCTCCGCCCTCTGCAACTAATCCAGAACAGGACTGCGAGACTTGTCCTTGGCCTCAAGCCCTGGGATCGTATCTCTCCTGCTCTGAAATCTCTTCACTGGCTCCCAGTGGATGCAAGGATTAAATTCAAAACCTTCTGCATTGTCCACAAGGCTTTCTGGGGCCTGGGTCCAAAATACCTTCAGCTATCCCTCCGCAAATACCTCCCCTCTCGAGCTCTTCGCTCCTCTACCTCCAATTCACTCAGGGTCAGTCGTTTTTCTAAGAAACAAGCTGGGGGTAGATATCTGTCTTCAGCTGGGTCCTCCCTCTGGAACAGCCTCCGTGCCACTCTAAAACTTGAGGAGAACCATCTCCGGTTCCGGAAGTACCTCAAGACCTTCCTCTTTTCTTCTGCCTTCGCACCCCCTCTCCCCTGCTGATCTGTTCTCTCTTGGCACCGTGCACCTGGCCACCCTCTGTCTTTTGGGCCCAGGTACCTGCTCATCCTGTCACCCTCCCGCACTGCCTCCGGGCCACCCCTTGCACTGTGGTCTGTATTGTATCTGTACCCATACAGCCCCCCCTTTTTCTTCCTGCACTTATCAGACCTACCCTGTCTGCTGCCTTAAACCTAGCACTTGCTGGCTGCATTACCACTGTTTGTTGCCTTTATTATTTATTTATTGTTATTTATCTGTTTCTCCTCTGCTTCGCACTTTCCACCTCTCCCCCTTCCATGCACTTTTCCCCTCCCCCCTCTCCCATGCACTTGCGCGTTCTTAATGTCACTGGGCCTAGTAAGATCGCTGTTTTGTTCTCCCCTGTTCCCCTCCCTTGCCTTGTCGCGCTCTGAAACACTTGTGTACGAGCGTGATAGAAATAAAATATCAATCTCAATCTCAATCTATATTATTTTAATTAACCCCCAAATAGATTGATGCTGGGGGGAGCTTGGAGGAGTTCAAAACGTTCACCTTCTTTCCTAGTGGGAATTAAGTTATAGTCACGTAAAGTAATTGGGTGCCTTTATTTTTCCTGTCCACCCAGATTTCTCTAATGAACAGGCGTGTCCTAGCCACAAAAAGAAATTCCCAACTGCCTTTCAACAAAAGGTGTTTGTCCCACAATGAAACTCCCAAATGACACCATTCCCAAACCTTGACTTTAAAAGAGAAAGGTGTTGGTCCCAAAATGACATTTCCAACAGATACCACTTTCCAAAACCCTGCCTTTTAACAAAAGGTGTTCTTGGCCCAAAACAAAATTCCTAAACCTTCCCCACTACTTAGACCTGCCCTTTACACAGAGGGGTGCTGCATATAATTGATGCCTAGATTTTTGGTGTTTGGGGAAGAAAAGGGTTTTGCAAAGTGAAAAACAATGTAATTCTCCAGTGCAAAATATAGACTCTTTCCAGAGAGTCAGTAAGTGACTGATAGCAGAATGATTTTGGTATTGCCTTTGGGTGCAGAAAGAAAGGTTCTATAAATAAAAAGTATCTTCAAAGTCTGTGTGTTTTCAAAACTGCAAACGTTTTCAAATGTGCAGAAAAACCCCATATATCCAACACTGCATGTCTAATGTTTAACTTGTTTTAAAATCGAAACTGTGCTATGTTTCAATCTAAATGTTATCAAGTAATATTTTCCTGTGTATTACACAAACAAAAGTGCATATTGTGTTGAAGCTTTGTTTGTGCCACAGCGAAGGTAATGGGTGAAACCATTAAAAGATTTGTTGAACATATACTTTAAATACATATATATTCTCTCACTACCCCAGCCTGATTCTTGGCTCATTATTGGCACAGGGGGAGGGATCTACATGGCTCTTGTGTGAGTCATAAATAAGACTTATTGAATCCGAAATTAATGATCTATTGTGAGCCATCTTAATTGGGGGAGTGGTGAACTCCCTATGTTGAATGTGATCTTTCGATATATCGTTACAAGGATCCCATAGAAAGCCTTTGTAACTGGAAGCAGCCACATGCCACATTAAGAAGCACTGATGATGCATCAGGACAATTATTACTAACAATTTACATGATCCTTTTTGAATGTTTCTGTTTCCAAAATTAAGATGTTTTACTGTAGTGTCACAGAATATTGGTAGTCCAGAACTTTCAAGGGTGTCATCCATATGGGCAGGTCATCTTAGTTCTAAAGAAAGCTTGCTTGGTCGATCATTGGGCAGAGGGCAATTATGAAGGAGGGAACTGGGGTAATACTTCATCAGGAACCAATTTATTTCTAGAAGGGAGATCTTTAAGCTGGATGAAAATAATATTAGCACATGGAGGTAATTATTGCACCCCTCTCAGACAATCTGAATGCTGGAATGCAGTCAATAACATTTGACATTGACTGCATTCATGACTTCAGAGACAAACAGGAAAAAAAAGAAAATATATATCTGCATTCAGGGGGCAGCAATGCAATTACCCATCAGCATGTCTTTCACTACACATTCAATGTAACAGCCAACATCCAATTTAACACAGGAAAGCGAAAGCTAAAACATGGAACAGTGCTTTCATGTTTATATAGAGGAACTGTTCCCATTTACAAAAATAATATTGCATGCCTATGCTAAACCTCTTCCAGTTCCACCAGGTTCACTGGTAAAATGCTTACCTTATCAAGACATTTATATATTATAAATTAGTACCCATTGAGGTGTCACATGCTTTCTAAACACGCATGCCATTGGCTCCAGTGCAGGCATTATCCGGCCAGGAACCCCTTACCTGCAGTGCTGTGCGGTGCTGTTTGCAACATTCCTACACCTTCCATACCTGGCGGGGGGTTGTGGCAGCCACTGAGCCAATCCCCCGCTCCGAGCCGCTACATGGCTGGAGGCCGCCATCTTTCCCCACTGGGGAATGAGGTGAGTGTTGTCTGCCTCCCGCTCCCCATCTCTCCACCCCCCATCCACAGAATTCCATCCCCACCCTCCCAACCCCACTTACCTTCTTTTCTGTCAATTTCGGGAATGAACGCGCTGGGAACACTTCTGTCCACAGCGCATCCGCTCCCGAGCCGCGACCGGCCATCATGGAAAGGAAAAATGCTATGGTGGACATGTTTTTTGTTTACATTTTTCCCTATTTTATGAAGGGCCGCCATGGAAAGGGAGAAGGACTTTGTTTTTCCTTCCTCAGAGCCCATTTTTTGTTTTTCTGTTCCGAAATGCCAAGGCATTTCGGAACAGAAAGAAAAATGCTTTTAGTACCCCGGTCTTACAGCGCAGGGTACTAATAGCAATAGAACCTCGCAGGGGGTGGGAGGCATTACCACTTCAGGTAACGTACTGCAGCCTTCGTTAAAGCCCTCGCGATGGACCCCTGGGCATTACCTGAAGTGGTAATGCCCCCCTGCTTGGGCCTATTTCTTCAATATAACCACATATAACTTGCTAACACCTTTAGTGTATTTATTTTATATACTGATAAACTAACGTTTTTCACTTCACCAAACCCATATTGCTGTAGCCACTTGGTGCTAAAAGTCCAACATAACTCCGGAGAGGACAATATGCTTTGGGATTATGACCCTTTCCCAATTTATGGCCCAATGCTATAACGTTCTCCTCGGATGTAAACCAACAATGTTGTTCTGTAACTAGGTGAAACTGTTCACCCAGAAGTAATTTATTCTGTGGGGCAATTAGCTTCTCCGGATTGAACATTGCTGGTTATTTTAATGGATCACTCGTAAAATAACTCTAATTTGATTGCACCTGGGCTCTAATTTATTCTCATGCGAAGACTAAAAATGTCATGCTAAATTATAACAGTATGGTTGATAAAATTATACAAGAAAGAGTCGACGCATCGGAAATACTGAATGCTAGTTGTTGCCACTTATCTTTCAGGATGTTGGAAGGAATCTTTCTGATTTTGCCAGGCCTACATGACTTTCAGCATGTTTGCTTCTCTAAAAGCTGTGTGACTGGACACAACGCCAAGTCTGCGGTGACTTGAATTACAACTTGCTAATGGACTTTCTGTGAAGAGGAGGGGGGTCAAAAGAGCTCAGGCAGATGTGACTTTTCTGGTTGGAAATGCGAGGGCGCCCAACTTTTGCCTCTTTGCTTTGTTGGTGTGGAGGGTTTTGTTGGCCGCTTTCTTCTGCTCAAACACTAAAGCAGCTGCTCTGCTCACAATGGCAGAGTCGGAAAGAGCTCTCTCCCGGCGCAGCGGCCCTGCCAGGCTGAGTCCCCGCGCACCATTGCTGCGCCATTCAGCGCGGAAACAAGCGGCCTTTTCAGAGCCCAACTCCGCTGAAAGGGCCCGCCACAAAGGACGTTTTCCTTTCTGCACACAGCAGGTACACAAACGCCAGCCGAGCAAGGTAGCAGGTTTCACCGCCGACGCCGCCAGCCTCTAGAGGCGGAAGGAAAGAGAAAAGGAGCCGTTTGGGAGCCCAAGGAAACAGGCGGCGGATAAAGAGAAACATTTAAAGCGACTGCTCATCAAAAGACGGCTCTTCCGGAATGCGGGCTTGAAGAGCTATAGGCGGTGGGACTGGGAAAGGGAAACGTACAGGTCATTAAAGAAAAGAAACGGAGTGCAGCATAATTGCACGGGCCCCCAACTAGAGAGGATGTATGCTTCCGGAATTCAAAGTATTATTCGTCATCTGGAAAGGATGGGTGAGATCAGGGCAGTTTCTAGCCAGCTTAGTGCCCAGGGCGAAACACTAGAATGCCCCCCCACCGCCCCGACTGCCACACTTCACTGCCAAACTACACCTCTGTGTTGTACGACACAACCCCTCAATGTCAATCAATAATTGGTAGATAAATTAAGCTAGTTTTATTGCATCATAATTTAAGTACTTTACAGAAGAAATATGACGTGAAAACACAGCTTTTGTTGCCCAAGTAAAGGTTTTTTCCTGTCATCTGCTCTTAGGGAAGGCCTTGCCTGAATGCAGTTTCAAACTGTTTTTACTGGCACACTGAGGTGTGACCAGCCTGCTGGGGGTTGAGGGCCCAATGACCACTGGGCCTGTGTTGCTGGTTTTCTGTTCATACCACCTCACTAGTATTTCGCAAGGGGCAATACAAGACTAACCCAATGAATCATTTTATGATAGAAGGTTATCATTCCAAGATAGACCGTCCAGTACACTCTTATTGCACTCTTTCAAAATACCTCTATGAGAGTGGAAAAGGGGACAAATAGCACCAATGAGGGTTCCTGTATGCTTTACATTAAATCACAGACCATTTCAGGAACATAACAGTGATCAGAGATCTCTATATTTGATAAACAAGTCTGTGATAAAAAGGATTATATGTGTGAATCTCTAAATTCATAACAGATGCTTGGCTTGGTGTTCAAATCACGGCACTCACCCTAACATTAAAGTGTTTGTAACCATCAATCAAACAGACCTATTCGAACAGCTTAAGTTTTTGGTTGTGAGTATAAAATTGATGTAACATCAGCCACACAAATGTTTGTTTCTGGAGAATTTTAGATGAAGAAGGGCTGGGTCTCAGTGTGTGCCTGCCCAACCCCCAATACAGAAACATATATAGGGAATTATATCTATATATAGGAAAGGATACCCTTCAAGAGACACCCAATAAACAATGCACAGAAAGGATACACAGAAAGGATTGTACCTCTTACAAACTTTAGCCTGACCAGAAATAAGTTGATGAAGCGTTTTAAACAAAACCAACTTCTAATGCATGTTAAAGGGGCCACAGTTCTTCAGCCACTACCTCCTCATCAGTACGCAGGCCTCAGGGGTTATTTCTGCAAAAAAGAGCAGGCCTATGCTTTATCCAACAGAGCTGGCATTAGCATCTCTTATTAGTGCTGGCCTGCAGCTATTGAAATTCATGGTTTGACAGTGATATCTATAGACAGGAAAGGATACCCTTCAAGAGACACCCAATAAACAATGCACAGAAAGGATACAAAGAAAGGATTGTACCTCTTACAAACTTTAGCCTGACCAGAAATAAGCTGATGAAGCGTTTTAAACAAAACCGGCTTCTAATGCATGTTAAAGGGTCCACAGTTCTTCAGCCACTACCTCCTCATCAGTACGCAGGCATCAGGGGTTACTTCTGCAAAAAAGAGCAGGCCTATGCTTTATCCAACAGAGCTGGCATTAGCATCCCATATTAGTGCTGGCCTGCAGCTATTGAAATTCATGGTTTGGCAGTGTAGAAAGGGCGTTTGGCCTAGTGGTTGCACTATTTGAGGCAACTTCTTTGATTGCTTTATGTGTTTAAGTGTGGGCACAGTATGGCATACTCATCAGAGCCACATACATAAAACTTTCCAGGAATATGTGCTGTTACATAAGGGAGCGCCAAATAGATGCCATTAACCAACAGGTTGGTGACTTGTGCAGCGCACAAATCATTGCTGAAAACATATCACTGCATTGATTTGCAATGGACTACTCTCTGCATGGTGACGCACAATGAAATCTACTTTCCTAATCAATGTGCCAAGTGACATTGAGGAGCCAACTGGTGTGCGCGCTAGGCAGTGGTTGGCTTGTTTAAAAAATTACAAGACCTTTGATGCTGAGTGGATGCATTTAGCCCATGTCCCAAAGCAGCCACAAGAATAGTTAAGCAGGAAAACGACAGTTAACCTTCCCAGGGATGCACCATATGTAACTAAAAAGTAATATGCACAAAAAAAGTCTTGGACCCCCTTTGTTATTTGTGTCAACTAAAGAGACATGAAAATAAAGAAAATGGTTTAAGACTTTTTATGTGTGGCACGTTAATTCTCTTTGCAGAATGCATAGGTTTGGCCAGCTGGCATACTTGTTCTGGCCTTCTGAATAAAAATGCCCCATGTTCAGTTCTTAACACTAAAATGCTAAGCGCATAATGTGTAAAAACAATTACTTGTTATTGAGCCATCACTTATAAATTGCCCCACTTGAAAGCTGTCAACACAAAGAATAAAGGCGCAGGGTGTGTGACATCAGAGCATTTCACACGCTGCGTTTGGAATATGCATTCCTTTGTTTGCATATTCTGAATGCATCACAGTCATCTATAAGTCAACAGAGCAGCCAGCCGGGTGGGCCCCTTCATGCGCCCTGCTCCTGAGCTTTTTCCCTCTGTGTGCCGGGCTGTCGCCCGCTCCTCCCGGGCCAAGATACAGGCCTGGGTGAGATAGCTAGGCTGCGCGAGGCAGAGGTTGTGGCAGGTATTGGAAATGTTGCTACAGTTCCTCCATTATTACACAGTGGGTTTTGTGTCTCAAGCTAGCTCACCATGTTGGCCATATTGAGTTGGCAATAGACGTCACTAATGCCTATTTTGTCGGTGCATTGGAGAGCGACATAGTTTGCTGCATTCAAAACAATTTTTTTTTATAGCAACAAGAAAATGTTTAGAGAAATTACTAATCCCAGGATACCTTAATGTGTGCTATAGTCTCTTCTAAAGATCATGTTCAATTATGCTCCTCCTCCACCAGGCTCAGATTTGGGCATACAATTGTCTCAGGCACCAATGAAAAAGTGGTCCACCGTTGCAAATGCCAATTAATTCCTTTTGTGACAGACTGAGTAGCACCCAAGGGCAGATGTTTGATAAAATGTGATGCAAATTACGCATTCTGAAGAATATTTATTCAGTAATACTGGTCAAAACTACTAGCTGCATGATGAAGTAACTTATCAAATTGACCCCAAAAAATGAACCACACTAGCATTTTGCTTTTTGGTTCGGCCATTGCCCTATTGCCCTATAGGCCAGTCCAAGACTGCCCTCCACCTATTCTCCATCTGAACTCCCAAGACTCCCTTTTTTCGACATCGACCATTATCATCCAACATCCTACGTACCCTCTGCATGAAGAGCAAAGTGGCAATCAGTGGCAGCTGGTGAATTTTGTAATTGGAGGGGCATAAATATTTGTCAGAAATATGCATGAGCAACCAGGTTTAGCTAGGTAGCCCAAACAAAACAAGCGAGGTTCAGGGTGGTAAGGGGGTACACCTCCCTCCCCCAGAAAGGTTTTTGAATAATGGATTAAAACTGGGCATTATACAGCACACTATCTGTAAAAGATTGGGTAGAAAGCCAAGAAGTTTTCAATCGGTTTTGTAGGGTAAAACATGAGAAAATCAAATCCAATAGTTGCAAGTTACCAACAGTGCACAGGAGCATTTCCCAACACATATTCATGAGGCCTTACTTCACAATATGTACCAGTATAAAATACATGTTTACGCTGGCAGTGCCCATACATTTCCATGTAGGCTGCACATATAAATACCAGCATTCCCATATAAGAACATATTTATGTCTGCTTTGTGCATAGTGCCACTAATGATACTTTAAGAAAACATGTCGATGCTGGCTCTGCCAACATATGTCACATACTCCTGTTGGCTTTGCCATTAAAAGAAAACATGTCCTACACTTCATATCACTTATGTTTGCTTTATCATCGATGCCCAGTAAAAATGCCATGACATAGTAAGGAATGTCTAGACTGGCTGCATCAAAATGCCAGTCTAGTTACGTAATAATAGTTATCATGCTTGCTTTATTGTAGATACCCAGTAAAAAATGTCATGCCACAGAAAGAAATGGCTAGAATGGCTGCCCCAAAATAAATACTAGTCTAGCCCCGTAATAGTATCTATCATGCTTGCTTTATTGTAGATGCCCAGTAAAAAATGTCATGCCACAGTAAGAAATGTCTAGACCGGCTGCACCAACATGCCAATCTAGCCACACAGTAACACTTATCATGCTTGCTTTATCACAGATAATTTGTGATCAAGCAAGCATCTTGATAAGAGTTATTGGTTAGCTATACTGGCATTTTGGTGTATCAATGACCACTTTTGAGGCCTTTGATTCATCCCCATATCAAATTTCCACTCACCGTGCTGGTGAGTGGGCCTTTGAATTCATCCCCAGATCAAAGGCCTGCTCAGCATGGTGAATCAGAGGCCCACTCCCCAGTGAACAAGCCTCTGCTCTGATTCATCCCCAAATCCAAGGCCAGCTCATCAGCATGTTAAGCGGCTATCACTGTGCTGGTGAGCAGGCCTCTGATTTGGGAGCACTCCCGCACACCACAAATCGGAGGCCCGCACACTGTGCTGGTGAGCGGACCTCAGATTTGGAGGCCTGGGGCAGAGGGGGTGCATTTTTCACCAATTCATACAGATTCACTCAAGAAACTATAGACTTTAACTAGTTCACCCATGCACCCATAACATACACTCTGTCATTCACAAATGCATCCACATGCAATACACTATTTCATTCATGCACAGAGCCCAACATGCACTCATTCTTGCATATGCAGTCATGCACACATAAACATACACTTATTTTCTCTCACCTGCTGCCCTGGTCGAGAATCCGCTCTTCCAGCTTCTGCACTGGCTTTCTGGCTCCTGAGCGAAACAAACAGGAAGCAGGTAGAGCAGGAGCCAGAGCGTCCCAAGGAGTATACACCAGCAGCTCTGCACATGCAGGAAGGTGCAGGAGCACACACTCTGCACATTTACAGCAGCAGTACACCAGTCTGCATCCCCAATGGGCCATGCAAGGCTGGGGAAGCAAAACACCCCTGGCCATGCATGACCCATTGGACATGCACGCTGGTGTCTGAACTGTCAAAGGGAAACTTAGTTTCCCTTTGACAGTTCAAGCCAGCCCAAGAGTGCGCCTTCAGCTTACTGTTGCAGCTGAGGGAGAGCTTAGTGTTTCCACTGGGTTGGCTTGGTATCTCATCCAAAATGGGTTGGTCGATGCCCCATCACCCATTTTGGACAAGCCACTCCTGGTGGCAACGATTCTGACGATCACATACAGCGCCCCACAGGATTAGTCGATATCGAAAGGCGACCACCTCAAAAGAGGACCTGGTTATCTCGATTCATAGGGGCTACCAAAAAAAACAATACTTAAACAAATCGAGATAGAGAACACAAATAACGCAGAACTCTTTTTTATGGATAGAATCATGACTTTCTGGCAACATCTACTAGGAATAATTGGAATCATGTGACATGAAACAGAGGCTTCCTTTTATACAAGTTCAAAGCTGAGACAGAACCACGGCTGAAGCATGGACAATAGGTTTACAAAGAATGTCCTTCACCCTTGCTTCAGACAAAAAGGCCTATTAAGGTATAGTACAACTATAAGATTGAGCCCCATAAATGGAGTTGTCCTTACCCAATGGAACCATAGCACATTTAATCTATCTGGCTAAATGTATTAGAGGAAACTAGGTGAAAAGAAGGTAAACATATTATTGGAAGACATTCATGAATCAGTCATAAGTGACTCCAATTGTCGTAAATAACACATGGCAAAGAGTTTAGGAATGTGGTTTACAACCTGTGGTTCTCCAGATGTATTGGACTATGACACCAATGATCCCCCACCATTGACTATGCTGGATAAGGATGATGGGTTGGAGGGTGTAGTTCACAGCATCTGGTGAGCCAAAAGTTGCAATCCCTAGTGTAGGAAAATACAGAAAAGCCAGAAAATCAATCACTTTGGAAACACATTTTTACAATGAGAAAAGAAAAACTAAAATTAAAATACCTGATCTGAAAAAACAAGGCTTGAACATACAAAACTTTTCAGACTGTCATCAAACATATCACCCTGCCCAATTTGGTATGGAACACCCATAATGACAGATTCACATTGTTCGAATAGTGAAGAAAAAGTGCCACCACCAGAGTCACATCCCACACAACAGTGTACAAAAACTGGGTAAAACATCAAACATTCCTTATGCAATGCCCATTGGAAATGTGTCTTCCAGCTGCTTCGAACGAATGACAAAATAAAATGTTGCCATACTATCAAAAATTCCTTATAAGAGGCAGCACTCAAGCGCTTAACCCAATTGATGAAAGCAGCTGGACCATCTACATAGAAAAAACTATCATCAAAACAGTTTATGATCAGCTGAATTTGAAGTATATGGTAAATCCTTGGTAGTAAAAAATGGTTTTGACATGGAAGACATACAAATGTCGATCACGAAATTCAAATCTGCACGCTCCCCGGGCTCAGACTTAGTGCTGAATGCCCTGATCAGGTGTCTTCCTGATTTTTGGGTAACATTCCTGGAATGTGTGTTTGAAGGTTTTATCACTGATGGATTGATTCCCACTGGTTGGAGGGAATCTCTTCTTGTCCCTGTTTTTAAAAAAGGGGACAGGATGGATCCTTCTAACTATCGGTTGCTGGTAATACTGGATTCTAACTCAAAGATCTTGCCATCCCTTATTTTACAAAAATTGAACACGTGGGCTGATGAACACACTCTATTAAAAAATACCAAACGGGGTTTTGACGGGAGCACAGTGCACACCACAATATCTGTGCATTGGAATATGTAATTTCTGACACAATGTTTTTATGGGAAAAGACTACACATGTTTTATAGACTACTCCAAAGGATTTGATAATGTCCTATGACCAAAACTGAGTGAAATATTGAAACAATGGGGTTTGGATCCTTGTCTTCTGCATCTGATTAAGCAACTCTATACAGACACAAACAAGCATGAGAATAGGCATTAAACAGAGTGGCCTTTTAAGCAAGAGTATGCCGACAAACCGAGGGCTCAAACAGGGGTGCGTGTTGGCACCCCTGTTATTCACTCTTTATGTGCCGACATGGATGAAACACTTAGTTACTGTCAACATTTTCCACCTAAGATTGGCAATGAGCACTTTTCCAGGATGCGCTACGCCGATGACAGATTCTATTAGACCATACGCCTATTGGCTTACAGTATTCCATGGATAGTTTATCGGAATACGATCGGCAGGCCGGAATGGAAATCAACCCCAAAAAATCAAAGAATATGGTAATCGGTGACCGTAGTAGAAGGTCATTCCCTTTTAAGTGGTCTTTGGCCGACAACATCTTGGAAGTAGTCACTGATATACGTGGGCCATCCAATTAGGCTGACTTCCATTCTTTCCTTTTATGGTGATCATATTACTTTAAAAGCAATTAAAACATTGTTACTTATTAAAAGGTTAATTTCAAACAAGGGAGGCCAAAATGTGCAAGGATTATGTACGATCTATACTACTAGTATCGTACCAGGTATTTTGTATGGTCTTGAAACCTTGCCCTCCTCTCACTCCACCTGGTTCGCAAAACCTGAGGGGAAGCTATTGTGCTCCATTTTGGCCATTCCTAGGGCTGTGCCAGTGGAAGGAGTGAACTTGGCACAATATCTATAAGGGCCCTCTGGCTGATCCAGCGGATCAAATTACTCGTAGGTTTCTATATGAGTAATTTCGACACCTTATTGGGGTCGTTAGCTAGTCACTTGCAGGACAGCATATCTCAGGGCTTTTTTGGCTGATCTGCAGATGTCTGTGTCAACACATTTTGAAAACATTGGGCTTACCTTTGACCAGGCTTTGGCACTCACGTATTTCCATGTAAGGCTGAAAGATAAGACCAACATCTGGGATTGTAATGAGAACATGGCTAAACTCTCTGAGAATAAATGATACTCCCAGTACTGCACGCAGAGCTTTGCACCTAATGCTCCCTGTACTTACTTGAAAAAAATATCCTCCATGTCACTTAAAAGGTTCTTTATTTATCTTCATTTCAATATTCTGCCTACCAAGGAGTATACAAGTGGTTGGACTGGACGTACCACACGATGAAAGGACCTGTTTCCTCTGTCTCACAGCACTTAAAACAAGTAGATATATTTTGACTTCATGTAATGCCCTACACTCGAACTATATTGAGGGTTATAGAGCTATCTCCCAAAAGGAGAACTTCACTTCGGATCAATTCTGGAGTTTGGTTTGTAGTCTAGCATCTATGGTTATTATATCTGCGGCGTATAATGTCTGGAAAATCGCGAAAGTCTCGTAGTATAGGTTACTTTGCACAACAAGATTTTCCCAGAATTTATTTTAGGACCTTTAAGAATTGACAAGATATTGATTATACTTGGAAATGTGCACATATCACTTTACACTGCAAGAACGTTTGAGGATTTTAAAATGAATATTGTAATGGTTCTAATTGATAATTGTGTAGTACCTAGTATATTTTGTCATGGTACTGTGTATAAACTTGGAAATTGCCTATTGTATGGATTTTATGCATTCATTCCCTTTTTTTGTTCATATTTTGTTGTTTTGTGCGAAAGGTTGAATTTGTTAACCAAATGCACTTAATAAATAAAAAATAAAAAACATTGGGGTATTTAGGATGCAGGGTTTAGGTTACATGTGGATGACACATCAAGGAATGCTCGCAAATAGGAAAACTATTGACAAGCGTGCGAGGAGTGCAAGTGATGACCAATAAAGCTTAATAGTGCAATAAGAAAATTCGGATGCTAAATCAGCAAGAAACTTCACAGCATGCATTACTTCTGACCAAAAGGAATCCAGACACCACTGACAACCCCATCAAACCCAGGACTCCCAACCAGAGCCACAGGTCCTGATCCTACCATGAGCTCTGGCCGCCATCGTCCCCCTGAGGACAACCCAACGATTTGTAAATCGGCCCATCAAGGATCGAGGTTCCTCAGCTGGATTCGTCAGTAGACCTCAAAGGGAGAAGGATTGGCGAAGCTACCGGTAAAACGAGAGCAATAGGATACCCAGCTAAGGTAAAATGGGGTCACCAACGGCAATACCGCTCCTTGTTTTTGGGCATGCAAAAGGGCTTGAGAAAATACCATGCAGGTGAAAGGCATGCACACCTCCCTACCCCCAAACCTGAAAAAAGGCATCTGTTGCTGGTGCTTCAAATCCGTTAACCACCTAAAAGATCTTGGCACCTGATCTATCTTAAAGGGCACCTGTCTGTCCTGTACACAGTTAGACAGACTGCGATTCAGATGCCAAGATCCATTTATACTCTGCTTGCATAGGTCTTTGCTGAATTTATTGAATTTAGTATATTTTTACAGCATATCTTTTCTTAAATATTGGTCTTTTCTTTAGTAAATGACTCCTTTCCCTGAACACCCCCTCTACCCCTCCCACACACACACACCTGTCTGTGTGATTCCACAATTCTTGTACCACTTATGCCTAAATCATTCAGGTTTAAGCTAGTTGTTCAGATATGTGTGAGTAATGCACTGTGAACTACTTAATAATACCGCCAGGTTTTGACTGTGTGAGTGCTTACCTTGTTTGTAGTACGTGTACTTGTGCATATGTACATGTAATGTATGAATGCACAACATTCAGAATAGGTGCGTAAATTACTTTCATATTAATTGGACTTATGTTTGCAAATTGCAAGCTTTTTTCCTTCTGTGAGCCCTCAAGAAGTATATGCATGCTTGTTAGGGAGATTTTTCTGCAACCCTAGGTTAAGGGCTACACAGCCATCTGAGACAGTGCACCACCCAACACAAAAGGTAAACCATACCTCTCTATGGTAGGTATTGTGGCAGAGCAGTCAGGCTTATTTATTTATTTAATGTATTTTTTGCATTTATGTAACGCCCACACCCAGGGGTATCACAGTGTTTGTACAGTAGTAGGAGGCAGAAGGTACACCAACTGAAACATTAATCATATTTGTTAAACAGCCACGTTTTTACAAGTCTTTTGAAGGTTGGGTAGGATCTCTCGTTTCTGATGTGCGGCAGAAGTGAGCTCCAATTGGAGGGCGCTGTTGCACAAAAACAGGCCATGCCCACATCAGCCTCCAACGCCTGCTGATTGGTTATTTGGCCTACTTTCACCCCCATTGGACGCCGGCAGGCGAAGCCGGCCCACTAATTCCAAGGCCCAAGGAAAACAAGCCCATCACCTGTTCCGAGCCTGCCCAGCAGTTCCTACAACCAATCCGAGGAGCAGGAGCACCACCAAGTAGGACCAATCCCTGCAGGAGCAGTGGACCGAATTGTGGCAAGCGCTGCTAGCTAAGCGCTACTTCTTTCAGAAAATTGCCATTTTAAACCCACTTTACTGCACATGAGAGATCGCTGAAAACTGCTGCAGAAAAAACGTATATGCACCAATTTGTGCCCGAAAGCGCAATATCTGTGCCATCACCACCATTAAGGTACACGAGGTACCTACATCTTCCGAGATGGCTGACCGTTTTCTGCCTGCAGCCTCCTCTGCCTAACCAGGCCCACATCAGCCTCCGATGCCTGCTGATTGGTTATTTGGCCTACTTTCACCCCCATTGGACGCCGGCAGGCGAAGCCGGCCCACTCATTCCAAGGCCCAAGGAAAACAAGGCCATCGCCTGTTCTGAGCCTGTTCTAGTCGTGTCTACCGTCTGCCAGTCCCCCTGGTCCTCGCACACTGGCTCAAAGGTAACTTTTTCATTGGACTCAGTCGCCGCACTTCTCTGGGTGACCGGCATTGCCGCCTTGTGTCCACAAACTCCCCATGCGGTACATGTACTATCATCCTATCTAAAGTTGCTCAATCTGTCCTGTTATTTACATTCATGCTCGCTTTTCATCAAGACCTGTAACTGTAAATTCATGCCATGCTTGTCCCAATCTAGTCCCTAGCACCGCGATGCACCTCTCCTCCGTGGCCACACAACACTGCCCCACGCAATAGCATATGCGCTCTGCTCCCATGCCTAGCTCACTCAGGCGCCTCGCCACATCCCACCTGCACTGCTTCACGCCCATCCAACTTACCTGCCGACATAAACATTTATTGCCATCCCGCGCCGCGCATACCAGCCTAACCCACGCAATGTCACCGCCACCAAGCGCCGCTCCTCCCCCCCCCTATATTGTGGCCTTCAACGTCTGATACCACCAACCCTAGATATCCTACTACTGCGAAAATACCTGCAGTGTGACAAAAAACGTGTCTTTGTCAGTCTGCTTAATAATACTATTTTAGCTCACATGTTACTGCCAACCTCTCTCCTAGCCTACAGATGCATAGCTACTGTCAGATTCTCCGAAAACTGTATTGGCTCACTTGCCTTGCCAACCTCTTACTCTGCGTTTAGGTCAGATAGCTATAGGCACCTCCATACACTTTCTGCCATATTCTTGATAATCAATTCTAGGTGTACTTACAGCCTAAGACCAGTCTGCCACCGCTAATCACTGCTAATTTTGCCATATTCTTGAAATTCGAATCTAGGTGTGTTGTATTTCTAGGTCAAGCTAATTTTGCCATATTCTTGAAAATCGAATCCAGGTGTTTTGTATTTCAAGGTCTAGCTAATTCTGCCATATTCTTGAAAATCGAATCTAGGTGTGTTGTATTTCTAGGTCTAGCTAATTTTGCCATCTTTTTTGTTTTTGTTTTATTTGTGTGAATCAAATAATTGATTTTTACAAAACTTCTTCTGTAGACATGAAAGTTTTTCTTAAATTTAACTTGTTTTTTCAGCCATTTATCGGCCCCCTATCACTGTTAAGCTTTTTAAGACGAGGTCCTGTCATCAAGAAAGTTGGGCTAGGGATGTCAGCGTCTTTGCTCTTACTATTCTAAATGGTTTACAGAGTTAAGGCAGATTTTCCAACGTGGTCATTAAGTGTTGGAGTATTTTTGACGTAGCCATGAGCCAGGTTGGTTTATCACCGCTGATCATTCTAGACCACCAACAGGTTTCGTTTTTCCAATGAAGGGTCGAACGAAAAGTATTGCATGTAAGTTGACCTGATTTTTTCCGTTTCCGAACAGCTTAAGAGGAGATGACAGATTGTCTCTGTTTCGTTTGTATTTTGGCAGAGTCTACAAAAGTTTGTATTTGAGAGTCCTCTGATGGCTTTAATTTCATTTGTTGGTAATAGATTGAGTCTCGCTTTTAGAAGATAATTTCTAGCTTGCCTGCTGGGAAATTGTTTGATGTAGCCCTGTTGTTCATTCAGTTTCTTTATATTTGAAGGCAGGAGTAGTGTTAGCTTGTTTTCCGAGGCTTTTGACAGGGTCTGAATCCAGTCCAGTTCTTTGATTTTTTTTTCAAAACTTTTGTCTGGTTCTCGACCAATTCCTCCTCGTCACTCTCGATTGATTTCAGAAGGGCTGTATTTTGCCATATTCTTGAAAATCGAATCTAGGTGTGTTGTATTTCTAGGTCTAGCTAATTTTGCCATCTTTTTTGTTTTTGTTTTATTTGTGTGAATCAAATAATTGATTTTTACAAAACTTCTTCTGTAGACATGAAAGTTTTTCTTAAATTTAACTTGTTTTTTCAGCCATTTATCGGCCCCCTATCACTGTTAAGCTTTTTAAGACGAGGTCCTGTCATCAAGAAAGTTGGGCTAGGGATGTCAGCGTCTTTGCTCTTACTATTCTAAATGGTTTACAGAGTTAAGGCAGATTTTCCAACGTGGTCATTAAGTGTTGGAGTATTTTTGACGTAGCCATGAGCCAGGTTGGTTTATCACCGCTGATCATTCTAGACCACCAACAGGTTTCGTTTTCCAATGAAGGGTCGAACGAAAAGTATTGCATGTAAGTTGACCTGATTTTTTCCGTTTCCGAACAGCTTAAGAGGAGATGACAGATTGTCTCTGTTTCGTTTGTATTTTGGCAGAGTCTACAAAAGTTTGTATTTGAGAGTCCTCTGATGGCTTTAATTTCATTTGTTGGTAATAGATTGAGTCTCGCTTTTAGAAGATAATTTCTAGCTTGCCTGCTGGGAAATTGTTTGATGTAGCCCTGTTGTTCATTCAGTTTCTTTATATTTGAAGGCAGGAGAAGTGTTAGCTTGTTTTCCGAGGCTTTTGACAGGGTCTGAATCCAGTCCAGTTCTTTGATTTTTTTTTCAAAACTTTTGTCTGGTTCTCGACCAATTCCTCCTCGTCACTCTCGATTGATTTCAGAAGGGCTGTATTTTGCCATATTCTTGAAAATCGAATCTAGGTGTGTTGTATTTCTAGGTCTAGCTAACTTTGCCATATTCCTGAAAATCGAATCTAGGTGTTTTGTATTTCTAGGTCAAGCCAATTTTGCTAACTTAAGCGCCTTACCACTGCGGCCACCACTAGCCTAGCACCGCCTCATACCAATTGTTATGCTCTACCTGATGCTATTGAAGACACTACGTCGCCTCTACCGCCTCCACTAAATGTAACTTGAGACTATCTCTCAACGTACAATGTACGTCAAAAAAAATCAAACGCCCACCTTACTATACCTCCTCATGTCCATCACCATCTCTATTATTGCAACAACCATGCCCCCAGCATTAAATGTGTCCTGCTCTCTCACAGAAAGAAACCCAAGACTTTGCGCAAGATTACCCCCACCTCTATGAGCCTATCTATCATAACAAACTCCCCAATCCCCCCCAAGATCTACCTCACAACACCCAGAAGTATGTCCTCACCTAACCACGCCCTGTAGCAACTCCACCCAACCTAAACATATCCCTATAACCACCCAGGACTCACCTAATAAAACCACTCTATCCAGAGCTTTGATCAACGCCAGATCCTTAGTCCACGCCACAGAAATAGCAGACACCCTATCCACTAACACCCTCGACCTACTAGCAATCACTGAAACTTGGCTGCATGAAACAGCAGGCCCTGCACTCTCAATAGCCATCCCCAAAAACTACCAAATAATCAGAATGGACAGACCCAATAATAGAGGAGGCGGTTTGGCCATCATAGTAAAAACCAACCTCGAGCTAAGATTATTTAACCAATCTCCTCTCAAATCCTGCAAGCTCCTCACTGCAAAACTACCCGTCTCCAACTGCCGTACATTAACCATCCACCTCATATATAGACTGCCTGGCCCTATTGGTTCATTCGAGGCAGACCTATCCAGCCTCATAGCCAACAATACAAAAGACACCTCTCAACTATTACTACTTAGCGACCTAAATCTCGGCCTGAAAGACCCAGACAACAAATCAGCACTAGTCATAGCTACCATACTAGCCGAACATGGCCTACTCCAAAAAGTACTCACACCACCCACAATAAAGGCAGGACCTTGGACTGGATCGCCACCTTGAACTGCGATACCACCATTCCCAAAACCACTCCTCAACACTGGACAGACCACTACCTCATCAACTTCACATTATCACTTAATAAAGAAGTCAATTAAAAAAAAACATGGCACCACCACTGCCCACCAGAGCAAAAAAAAGTATAACTCCCGACAATCTCCTACCACTTCTACTGCCAACCCTTAATTCTCTCCCTGACAATTTAAATCCAGAATGCCTCATAGAAAGCTATAACCAGGCTATGAAAAATGGACTAGACATCATTGCCCCTCTAAAAATGAAAAAAAGTAAACAGCAAGCTCACCTGAATACTTGTTTCACCCTCCACCTGAAAGAACTAAGAATGTGCAAAAGGAAACTAGAATCTCAATGGCGCAATACCCCCACAGAAGAGAACAAACTACAGCTTAAACTCTTCGCCAATAACTACAAAAAAGAAATCTGGATCACTAAAAAGAACATATTTAACAAAAGAATCAAAAACTCCAATTCCAATACCAGAGCACTATTTGCCATACTAAGGGAACTAGAATCCCCCATACCCCTGCCGGACAGCATAACTAAAGCGAAGCAATGGTGCACCAGCGTACAAAACGCTCTATCTAATAAAATCAAAATGCTTCAAACTAGAATTAAACTGAAAAAAGATTCCATAACCCCTAACGTATCATCACCTAGTCACCATGCCAAAACTACCAACCCATCAAACCCAAAATATCCATCCTAGAAACTGAAAGGGTTATAGCCTCACTTAAACCATCTAACTGCAAAGGAGACAACTACCCACCCCAAATAATCAAGCATGCTTCCAGGGACCTAGCCCCTTCATAACCAAACTGATCAACGCATCTTTCTCCTCCAACACCATATCTAATAATCTCAAATAATTTTGGGTTCTGCCTCTCCTCAAGAAGCAAACACTAGACCCCGCTATCCTCAGCAATTACAGGCCCATCACTACGGTACCATTCCTGTTAAAGATCATAGACAGAGTAGCATACCTACAAATCCAGCAATACCTAGAAACCCACAAACTCCTAGGCACCCGCCAATCAGGTTTCAGACCACCGCATGGTACTGAGACAGCTCTTCTCGATCTTAAAACCCAGATCAATGAAATTAATGACAAAGGAAACACCGCCATGTTACTCCTCCTCGACTTGTCGGCGGCATTCGACCTGGTGGATCTTGCAGTCCTGTGCAAACACCTGGCCTCGGCAGCCCACCTTTCAAAAGAGGCCATAGACTGGATACAATCATTCCTGGATAATCGAACTATGAGAGTCTTCTCCTCAATAGCCTCAGCAGACCCCATCAGCATAACCTGCAGTGTTCCACAGGGGTCCTGCATCTCCCCTACCCTCTACAGCATCTTTACCAAGCCCTTATTTGACAAGTTGGACAGACTGGGTGTCACATACACTAATTATGCAGACAACACCCAGATCCTCATACCCCTTTCGGGCAACTTCGACTCAGATACGGCCTTGGTAAACAAAATATATCTCATCATTCAGGCATGGATGGCCACACATGGCCTATGCCTGAACGATGAGAAAACCGCATACACGTGCAAGCTAATCAGGGCATGCAGAGCATTCCTCTCCCAAGCTAGCTGCATCATCATCCCTAATGCCCTAATACTCTCCAGACTTGATTATTGTAACGCCAGGCACTTAGGAGCCAACAAATACATAATCAACAAACTCCAAACTCTGCAAAATAATGCACTCAGAATAGCCCTCAACCTACCCTGTAAGGAACACATCTCTAACAAAAGAAGAGAACACAAATGGCTCCAAATCTGCGACCGCATCTCGCTCAAAACAGCATCACTTACTTTCAAATGCTTAAACAACGCAGCACCCTCCTATCTCTCTGCCAGAATAGTACAAAATACCTCCACCCCCCCACACCAGAACGATTAACCCCTACCGCCTTCAGGTACCCAAATTCAGACAAAAGAAAACGGGCGGCAGTAGTTTCCCTGTCATGGCAGCCCAACACTGGAACGCCCTACCTCTCAACACCAGAGCAGACAAATCCTACCACAGCTTCAGGTGAAACATTCTCACCTGGTTACGATTCAATGATCCCTACGACTGATCTGCGCACCCCCATACTAACAGACCACAGCCAACTTGAATGTATATATGTATATCCCTTAAACTTACCTGCCAAAATGTAATTAACTGTATGTATATATGTGCCTTGTAACTAAGTTTTTATGTAACCTTATCTTCCTGTCCTCTATTGTGCCCTGTTACCTTTTTGCACGCCATACTAAATAAATAAACATACAAACATGCGCCTGCTGCTATATTGGTTTTGTATTGTGGAGTGAGCAGAGAGAGGCTGGCGGAGACTCTTAGAGAGCGCACGTGATGTTTCAGGGGAATGCTGGTGTTGAGATGGAGGGGGGCCTCTTTGTAGATGCAGCAGTGTGCAATAGTCAAAGTTAAGAAGTCACTGGAGGCTTTGATGTGTCATCAGTGGACCTCTCGCCTAGTTGCTGAGATATGATATGACTGGCAGAAGCCCAAAGCTGTGCGCAGGGCTTTAGTCTGAAGGATTTGGAGTTTGGTAATGTTGGTTGCTGAAATGCATATGAGGAGAACATTACATTAGTTCAGTTTGCTAATGACAAGAGGTCTTCCGAGCGTTAGGCAATTACTCAGGGAGTGAAATGGTCTACTCAGGGTTATGAGTTTGGAGATGTAGGCGTAGCTGAAGCAAGTTCATTGATTTGTTTGGTCATAGACAGATCTGCCTTAGGGGGACACCCAGGGTTTTGATGTGCTTCAGGACAGGTGTGACAAAGTCATCAATGGAGAGAGATGAATAGGCTATGTTGAGGCTTTTGAGCCAGCAGGGGGAGCCCACAATGAAAAAAGAAAATAGTTTGGGAAAATAGACTCAAATGCGCTAGCCCCTTAATTAAATTTTATGCAGGCGAGTCTTTTTTTTAAGACTCACCGTTCTGATTTTCTTTTAGTTAACATATATCATGTTTGTTTTTCCAAAAATTATGTTCATCAAGCAATTTATCTTAATTTAGTTTGTAAGATATAGTTCCAGGTTAAAGCTGTAAAGGGGATAATGGAGGAAGAAGATAAAACAATTACTTCTTGTTTTTAATCTATTAAGAGCGAAAAGCATAGTCAAAAAAAGGGTTCTAATAGGACTAAGAACGGGGAGGGTACAGACTTCTCATTCGCTTACCTTTTTTCCATGATATTTTAGATCAATTTTGGTCCTGTGCCGTGATAAGCACCCAAATGTAGGGATGTCTAGCTTAAACTAATTCTGGTTATTTATTGCCGCAATCGTGCCGTGACGACGTCATCACGCCACGCCCACGTGATTTCGCGTAGCGCGATGACGTCATCACGCACGTATTCGTAACCCGGCGGCCATTTTGGGATGGGTTTAGGTCCGTACAGAAAAAATCCCAGTTTAACTTTATGGTAAGGAATTAAAATTAAAATGGAGAGGAAAAGGTTATGTTGTTTTTTTGCAACACGCTAATCTTATATAGCGTTTGCAGAGAAAACATAGAGAGTTCGTTTTATGGGACCATTTTAAATAAATATCTCAAAGTATTCTTGCTGCACTCTCATAATTAAATGTGACGTAATTACGTGAATTCACACATATTCCTTAAGATGGCGGTCATTTGGAAGAAAGATTGAGGTGTGACAACTTCATTCTAACTAAATAATGAGGAAAAAATACAATGACAAATTGGTTAATGGATACAAATACAGAAAAAATGAAATAGTGATTTAAAGCCAATTAAACATTTCCGTGTCACAATTTAAACCTGTAATACATGTGTCCATTCTGCAAATCCATCTACATTCCCTTTTTCTTAGTAGGTCTTCCTTATTTCCTCCTCTTGGTGATAAAGTAACTTTCTCCAGACCAAAAATTTTCAATTTAGAGATATCAAAGTCAGGATGGTCCATAATGACATGTACTGAGATAGGCGATCTCAAATCTTTGTTTCTGATGGCTCTTATATGTTCAAATATCCTAGTTTTTAGTTTTCTGATAGTACTCCCAATATATAACTTCTTGCAAATACATTCTATTCCATAAATGACGAAAGTTGAATTGCAATTGATCATTTGATTGATGCGATTTGTTTCACCATTTGGTAGTCTGATTACTTTAATTCCTTGTTTTATGAACGGGCATAGTTTACAATGACCACATTTGAAGGTACCAATATTTTCCATACAAAAAGAGGATTTAGTTTCGTTAGGTAGTGGACCCATAAAACTTGGGCTGATCTTATTCTTGATTGTAGGTGCTTTTCTAAAGCAAATGTTGGGATAATTATCCAGGTGTTTTTGTAGACTTGGGTCTGTCATAAGAATGTTCCAATGCTTTCTAAGTATTTGTTTGATCCTGCAAGATTTTGTGCTGAAAGTAGTTATGAATGGAGTTTTTGGACTTGTCTTTGCTGGTACTGGTTTATCTTCCAATAAGGAGTCTCTGGAAACCAATTCCGCTTTAGTAATTGCTTTTTTGATGGTTTTCATTCCATACCCTCTCTGTAGAAATTTCTGGTGAATTCGACAAAGGTTATCTTGAAAAGTGGATGTAGTACTGCAATTTCTTTTGATTCTCAATATTTCTCCATATGGAATACTATGAATAGTGTGTTTGGGATGATAAGATGTTGCATGAAGAAGACTGTTTCCAGCTGTAGGTTTAGTGAATAAAAGTTCAAGATCCAAATATTCAATATTTGAGGCACTGGCTGATTTAGTAAATGACAAGTTGAAGGAATTATTGTTAAGGTGATTAACATATATGTCCAGATCTTGTAAGTTGCCTTCCCAAATTATTAGAATGTCGTCTATGAATCGTCCCCAAAATCTTATGTTTTGTTCAAAATATGAATGTTTCCAGGCATGCTGTAGTTCAAAAAATCCCATGAAAAGATTTGCATAGGAAGGGGCACATTTTGACCCCATAGCGGTTTCTTGAAGACTCGCCTGCATAAAATTTAATTAAGGGGCTAGCGCATTTGAGTCTATTTTCCCAAACTATTTTCTTTTTTCAATGTAACATCTGTGCAGCAGCCACGCAGAATTGGGAAATTCTCATGCAGATAACCCATTACAACCAACTTAAGCTTATTTTTTCTCAAAGAGAAAAAGCAGTCGGCAAGGAACCATCTTTTCACCAAAGGCTGTCAAGGATATCTGTTTTTTCTATGGAGCCCACAATGAGCAGCTCTGTTTGTCACTGTTAAGGCAGAGAGAGATTGTGAGTAGTCATCCAGCTATGGATAGTACTATACACCCTGCTTATGGTAACAGAGTCACAGGTATGATTACTTATGATAGGGATGAGGATGAGGGTGTCGTCAGCGAAGTTGGTGTAGATTATACAGAGGGAGTCCAGAAGGTTGAATAGTCGCTTGGTGTAAGTTTTTTAAGGGTAGGTGAGAGGCAGGAGTCTTGGATGGTACCAAGGGGGACCGAGATGGGATCAGCTGCAGAGCCTCCAATAGAGACTCTTGAGGTACATTTGCTGAGGAAGGATTTGATCCAAGTTGAAGCCTCAGGTGAGAAGTGGAAATGCGAGCTGAGGTGCTGGCAAATGATGTCATGATCCATTAGGGTGAATGCTGCGGAGAGGTCGAGAAGGAGGAGAATGGCCATGTTACCCAAGTCTTGTATGTTGTCTATTTGGATTTTTAGGTCAAGCAAGGCTGTTTCAGTGCTGTGTTTCGGGAGGAAGCTGGATTGTCTTACTACTCCTAACAGGTGGTGCTGTTCTAGGAACAATTGGACTTGGGAGTAGGCCATGTGGTCCAATATTTTGAGCAGGAAGGGGACTGTGGTGGTGGTGCGGTAGTTAGTAGGAAGGGTCGGGTCAAATTCTAAAAAACAGATTGGAGGAGCCGGCTCCATATGGGATACCAGATCATTGGTCTGTCTTCATCTGTCCATCTTCATCCACATTGGTGTTACTGGGCTTGTCATCTGTGGTGAAGCTGGCCTAACAATTAATTAACTACTTACAAAAACAATATATTTTATCATCATAACAATGCACCTGGCAGATACAGGGATGGGCCCGGGGGAGAGCCCAGGACACACTAACTCACCTGCTCCACTCACTCCCAGACAGATCAGCAACTCATAAGTTCCTCCACCTTCGTTTTAGGTTGTAATTTTGATGGCACCATACACCTTGCTGCACAAATCATGTGACCCATTTCTGAAGCAATATAGCCTTGACTTCTGATCTTAGTGATCGATTGATGGCTGTAAATGTTTTATGATCCATGGTGTGGGTTTGGATGGTGCTGTGTGCAGGGGTCATGGGATAACAGCATGACAAATCTCAATTTTTTATGTGGGGATCGTTGGGGGCTGGAGGGCCTTGATATCTGTTCCGTGGGCTGGTACTGCCAACAGGTGCTCTGCTCGCTTCTCATGATCTTGCAGGGTGTATTCTTCCTAAGGCGCAATGGCCTGTATGTTTTTGGACAATGGAGGATTTGATGGATCTCTGAAACCTGGCCTGGGTGCGGGGGTGTCCGTGCTCATGCAAGAGATCTAATACTAAGACACATAATGCTGTTCTCCGTGCTTGGGTCTAAAATGGTGTCAAGATCGTTTCCAGTATCGGATAAGTATCCTACCTCCTCACCTGTCTTTCCTGACTTGAAGATGAGGTCTCTTTCTTCCTCCCCTTCTTCTTCCTCCTGGTAGCCTTTTGTTCCTTGAAGAGGTAAGGCCTGTTTCAGAGGGAAGCCACTATGTCTGCCTAGAAACTGGCAGACTTGCAGCCCTTTCTCTGAGACAGCCAAACTGGGGAAAAGCCTGTTAAGGCAGAAAAACCCCATGAAATCTGCTGTGTAGTTTAAGTCCAGCACAAGGCTCCTAATAGGAATCTGGAGCAAAGAAGTCTGCCTACTATGTCTGCCTAGAAACTGGCAGACTTGCAGCCCTTTCTCTGAGACAGCCAAACTGGGGAAAAGCCTGTTAAGGCAGAAAAACCCCATGAAATCTGCTGTGTAGTTTAAGTCCAGCACAAGGCTCCTAATAGGAATCTGGAGCAAAGAAGATTTCCGAAGGTCCGGGATGGAGTCCTTGATGAGAAGGGAAGCCGGAGACAAATGTTCAAGATCAGCATGGGATACTCGAAGAGCAAGAGTATAGTAACCCAGCGAGCAGGTAGAGAGCACAGGAACAGGGGGGAAGGGAGATCCAGGAACCAGAGAACACGAGGGAGGAGATGAAAACCAGGAACACATAGACCAGGTGAACTGTAAACTGGAAATAGGTACAGGCACAAGAGGGAAAGCAAAACGAGCAATACAGGAGCACAGGAACCAGGAGAGGGAAAATGCATGTAGCAGGAACCAGAGGATGGAAAGCTAGGAAGGAATAGCCACAGGCAAAAGATAGCCAAGAGAGGCACTAGTTAGCATCTTACCACTAGAGGAAACTGGTGGGTTGCCATGCACTGCATAGGAAAATCTGAATTAAGTCATTCATTCAGGTGGTAGCCATCTTGGAAAAGACTGGAGCGTTACAATACGTTCAGGAAGAAATGTGATGTGCCATTCATGGCAGAGGGTCCATCAGCTCCATAGGTGTAACACGGACACAGGAGTGACAGTATGCCCCCTTCTATACCTGGATGTTCCAGGTTTTCCTGGGTGTAGTCAGTGAAATCTCTGAAGTAGTAGAGGAGCTTGCACATATGTACTGGGCTCCCATTAATTCTGCAAAGGCGGATAGCCCTTCCACCACACAAGATACTCAAGCCTTCCCTTGCTGTATCTTGAATCACAGATTCACAACACTTTGTATTCTGTTGGGTATGACATGACTTGAGCTCGATGCATTGTCTTGTGGTGCAAGAAGGGATCAGGTATCCAAGAATGAAGAAGCGAAGTATGAAACACTGGATGAGAGCGGCGGAGGGATCTAGGCAGCTTGAGTTTGAGGGCTACTGGTTTGATCTTAGCTGAAATTTCGTAAGGTCCTATGTACCGAGGTGAAAGTTTGGACGGGCGGACCCACTCCGAAGATACCTGGTGGACAACTAGACCTTGGACCATACAGTCCAGTCAGGCGCCTCGCTGCGGTGAGCATCCAAAAGTAGCTTGATTCTTTCCTTGCTTTCTTCTAGGCTATGTTAAGTGATTTTATGGGCGTCAGTGATCATAGACAGCAAAGCGTTGACGGATGGGATCTTCAAAGAAGGAGAAATTGAGGAAGGTAAACTGCGAGGATGTAATCCATATGTGCAGTAAAAGGGCTGAGTTTGGTTGCGGAGTAGATAGTGTTGTTGTAGGAAAACTCAGCAGTAGGCAGCCACTCAACCCTGTTGTCTTGTCGAGAGTTTGTGAAGCACCTTAAGTATTGTTCCATTGTGTTGTAAAGGCGCTCCTTCTGTCTGTTGGTTTGGGGGTGCAAACCGGATGACGATGCCCTCTGTATACCCAGAATCTTGCATTGGGTGCCCCAAAACACTGAAATGTATTGGGAACCTCAATCAGAGACAATGCATTCCGGCAGACCGTGAAGGCGGAAGATTTCCTTGAAAAACACCTTGGCCATGCCTGAAGCTGTAGGTAAACCTGGGAGAGCAGTGAAGTGAGCGATTTTAGGGAAGAAGTCGACAGTTACCATGACAGCAGTACAGCCTTGGGTGAGAGGTAGGTCCACTACGAAGTTTGTGGAGAGATGGCTCCACGGCCTTGTAGGAACTGGACGTTGCTCCAGTAGTCTGAGAGGTCTCTGCATGCAGTACTTGCCATGCGCGCATACCAAACAGGCTTGGGTATAAGTCCTCATGCCTGAGCGAAGGTTCGGCCAGCAGAAGTTTCTCCGGACAAGTTATACAGTATTGGTGAAATCCCTATGACCTGCCATTTTGCTTTCGTGACACCATGACAAAACAAGCCTGCGTTGGGAAGCTTCAGGCACATACAACCTTTTGCTGATGAAGATCAGACCCTCTTTTCTTTCAATGTTGAGCTTGATATCTTGACTGAGTCATAGAGGTAAGACGAGAGAGGCTTCCTTCACCTCTTGGAGGAAAGCAGATACCAGCTTGACGAATTTGTTCCGTAGGAATATGTACTCCTGAGGCTGGCGGGAGGGGAGACCAGCAGTGTTACATAGGAATAGAGCATCTGCAAGCACGTTTTGACTTCCTGGTATATAAGATATGGAAAAGTCATACTGTGCGAAGAAGTGCACCCATCGAGCCTGACAAGGGGTTAGACATTCCATCTGCTGGAGGATTCTCAGGTTCCGGTGATCGGTACAGATGACAAATGGATGCAAGCTTCCTTGCAGCAGATGACGCCACTCTTCACATGCCAATTTCATAGCCAAAAGCTCCTTTTGAATAACAGAGTAATTTAATTCACTCAGAGATTTGGGGGCTGATTCATGGAATTTTTGTGCCGAAAAACGGCATTTGTGCGCCATTCTGCCCGCGAATCCCTGTTTAACAAATGGGGATTTGCAGGCAGAATGGTGCACAAATCCCTGTTTTTCGGCGCAAACATTCCATGAATCAGCCCCAAAGTCTTAGAAAGATAAGTCACGGGATGTTCAAAACCGTCGACATCTTGTAATAGCACTGCTCCCACTGCTGATGCTCAAGCATCCGATTCAGTTAAGGATAGAACGCGTCTGGTGTGGTTGTCACAAGGCTGGGGCTGAACAAAACAACGATTTTAGGAGATTGAAGGCGGCTTCCACCTGTTCATTCCACTTGAAAATGGCCTTCTTCCTAAGTAGAGACGTGATGGGAAGAACAACTCCTGAGAAGCCAGGGATGAACTTACAATAAAATTTGCTGAGTCCTAAGAATCTCTGCATATCCTTTACAGATGCGGGAGTTGGCCACTTGAGTATGGCAGACACCTTGTTGCGGATCATCTCTATTACTTGACCAGACAATACATAACCTAGATAAGGTAGGGTGGTGACTCTGAACTGACATTTGTCTGCCTTCACTAGGAGCTGGTGGTTCCCAAGTCATACCAAGACTTCCCGGAGGTTTCTTTGGTGTACATGATAAGAGGATGAGAAAACAAGAATGTCATCGAGATACAGGATCACTGAGTGGAACAGCAGATCAGAAAAGAGTCTGTCCATAAACCTTTGAAAGACATCCGGGGCGTTGACTAGCCCGGAAGGCATCCCTCTGTACTCAAAATGCCGAATAGGGGTCTGAAAGGCTGTCTTCCATTCGTTACCTGTTGTAGTGCGAAGGAGATGGCAAACGCTGTGCAAATCCAGCTTGGGGAACACAACGGCTCCCCGAACGGCCTCCATGATGTCCCTAATGAGAACGGTGACCCTGTTAAGCCCCCTGTAATCAATGCAAAGTATGAGCTCCTGTGTGTCCCTCTTGGGTATAAAGAACAATGAGGCTCCTGCGGGCAAATGGGACAGTTGAATAACTCCATTCTGTAAATTGGAGTCTACTCCTTGAGCAGAGGACCTTCTATTCTGGCTGAGAGAAAGGGTACATATGCCCAAACGGTACCAAAGCCTCTGGGGTGAGTTCTATGGCACAATCCTCATAGAGATCCTGGGGAACATTGTCAAGAAAGACATTGGTGAATTCCGAGCGATCTGGCGGTATGTAATGGATGCTGACGGTATAAGCAGACAAAGAGGTTATGGTCTTCACTGGTTCATTGGATGCTTGCCTCAAACATTGTTTGACGCAATCGGTAGAATTAAACTCCAGAAGGTTCTTAGTCCAATCAATCGTTGGGTTATGTTTCCTTAAACAAGATATGATCGGGAAGTGGGCTGCTCTGATAATGTCAAACTGCGATGTCTGTTGATGTTGAAAGATGGATACCTGGAGCTCTTCTGTGGTGTGCGTGATAAGACCCGACCTAAGAGGTTTCCCATCCACTCCTTTGACCTTTTGGTCCTCCTTTCTCCCAATTCTTGGAATCCTTTCTTTGGTAGCCCAGATGGTATCTATGAAATTCCCTGTGGCTCCACAATCTATCAGAGCTGGGGCGTCTATTCTTCTCTGTTGATGATTATCTGGATGGAGACCATTATTAGTCAGTTGTCCTCCACTGGCGCAGTAACTGACAGGGTGGTAAAGGGACTGGAAAGATGACCCCGGTAGCCCTCTTAGGGCCAAGGTCGGTTGTTTCCCGCCCGACGAGGAGGTACCTCGGGACAGTCCCTCAATAGATGGGAGTCAGATATGAAGTATATACACAACCCCTTCTCTCTTCTCTGCTTTCTTTCCTCAGGAGTCAGGGGTCCTCCAGCAACTCCAATTTGCATGGGTTCATCCCTGGGTGGTTTGACAAGAAGGGGTGCATATGGCTTGGGTTCAGTAACATGCGGAAAAGGACTTCTACACTTCCGTCTTTCAGCTCGCCTCTCCGCCAGTCGGTAGTCGATTTACAGAGCCATAGAAAGCAGGTCAGCAAAAGAGTTGAGTCTGGGTGTATGTGCCAGTTCGTCCTTGTTTTCTTCCCAAAGGCCCCTTCGGAAGATGATGAACTGGGCCGACTCCAGCCATCCAGCGTCAGCTGCTATATCCTTGAAAGGGCTAATGTAAGAAGGGAGGTCTGTGGATATGATATGATATGATATTATATGATGGGTCATTTATAACGCGCTTAATACCCAGAGGTTTCTAAGCGCAGACCGGGGGATCGAACCAGTGTTGCTCTGTGTCGTTTTGCTTTCAAGGCGATCACGTTGCCACTGAGCTATTCTCCCAAGACCCCTGTTTGACATCCAATAGATCCTCACCGTTGAAATTGACCACCTATGGTCTTTCGATGGTTTGCTGCAGTGAATTTAGGAAGGCCCCATAATCCTGTGAGATAGGATTGGCTGAAGTAACTAGAGTAGTCGCCCAAGCGAGTGTGTTGCCTACCATATTAGAGAACATAAAACCCACCCGGGCATGGCCAGAGGCATAGGTACTGGCACGGAAGGTGAAATGGACCACACAGGCCTCAATGAATTTGTTGAGTCTTTTTGGGGATCCGTCGAATTTACCAGAGGCCAACCCCATGGTGGGGAGATCGGAGGGATGAACTGTGTTCTCAGTTTTGAGGTTCTGGGCCTCTAGAGTGAGTCCTTGGACAGCCGCAACTAGCTCCTGCACTTGTTCTGTGGTGGCCATGTCCACTTCTGGGTGTTGCAATCCATCAAGATTGTTTCCAGTATCGCATAAGTATCCTACCTCCTCAACTGTCTCTTCCTGACTTGAAGATGAGGTCCCTTTCTACTTCCGCTTCTTCTTGTTCTTCTTCCTCCTGGTAGCCTTTCGTTCCTTGAAGAGGTAAGCCCTGTCTCTGAGGGAAGCCACTATGTCTGCTTGGAAAGTGGCGGACTACTGGCCCCTTCTCTGAGACAGACAAACTGGGGAAAAGCCTGTTAAGGCAGACAAAATCCTGGAAGACTGCTGTGAAGTGTAAGTCCAACACAACACTCCTAATAGTAATCCGGAGCAAAGAGGATATCGGAAATGTCCGGGATGGAGTCCTTGAGGAGAGCGGAAGCCGTAGACAAATGTTCAAGTTCAGTGCGGGATACTCAAAGAGCAAGAGTAAAGTAACCCAGCAAGCAGGTAGGGAGTACAGGAATTGGAGGGAGTAGATGAAAACCAGGAACACAGAGACCAGGTGAACTATAAACTGGAAATAGGTACAGGCACAACAGGAAAAGCAAAACACACAATGCAGGAGTCACAGGAAACAGGAGAGGGAAAATGCATGTGGTGGGAACCAGAGGAGGGAATGGTAGGAAGGAATAAGCACAGGAAAAGATAGCCAAGAGAGGCACTAGTTAGCCTCTTACTCCTAGAGGAAACCGGTGGGTTGCAATGCGCCGCATAGGAAAATCTGAATTAACTTATTCATTCAGGCGAAGGCCATCTGGGAAAAGACTGGAGTTTTACAATACATTCAGGAAGAAATGTGATGTGCCATTAATGGCGGAGTGTCCATTGGCTTCATAGGCACTACAGGGACACAGGAGTGACAGATGGCTGCCGTTTGCCAAGATGGCATTCACATCCACATCTACCATATAGCTTGCAATGCATGTACTAAGGTGATTGTGCACCCTTCTCTATGTGCACCCCTGCCCCGGCTCCCTTGGTGTGCTCTCTTAGCATTTATTTCACATTCGGTTTCGCCTATGGCGGTGGGAAGACCCTCTCTCCTTCCCAGCATTAGCATCTGGTACACATGTAAATATCTGTTAGAAATATGACTCAGAAAAGCTATCAATTCCTTTCATTACGTGTTTTAGTGGCAGCTGAAATTCTGCAGAGAAAGTTGCCGTTCACTCTCTGTGCTGGAGCTGTCAGCAGGCATTGTACATTCACCACTTAGCTCTAAATACATTTGCGTGTAATGTCCATTTCTGAATTTAAGTGAGTAGTGATGTCACAACTATACTGCAAAAAGAACACTATGCACAGGTTTTTCTACAGATATTTCCCAGCTCATGCAAATCGCTGTTAAAGGCAACGGGGAAATCGGCTGTGACGTCAAAGCCTTCATTTTGCTTAGTGGGCACTGTAAAACCTGGCCTTGTGGGTGCAATAAAGACCACACGCTCTCTTGCGGTGATTCCTGAGCAGGGAGATAAAGTGGTTGTTGTCCTTTTCCCAGCCCTAGTGTTTGCTGCTACCGGCATATGTGGAGAGTCCGGGAAGGGAGGAGGTTATCACTGATGCAGCACCAGCCACGGTGAGTGCTTAGAAAAACATGTGTGTGTGTGTGTGCAGTATTATATTGTGGTAGGTATGTATGAGGGGCTTGGAATGAGTGTATTAGTGGATAAGTGTGTCTGACTGTGTGCAAGGCTTCTATGGTGTGTGGTAGGCCCTTATCAGCTGCTTTGTGTATGGCGGGTGAGGATGGCCTGCCACATACCATGACAGTACATTAAATAGGACAATACTGCCATTTATGAACTTAGTGAATAGGAGAGTTCTGAGAGTGCAAATTGTGGCTATAGTAGGCGCAACCAACTGGAGTATCCTTACGGTGGTCAATACTGGCATAATGAGGCCCAAGCGGCGCAAGTGTTCTTGCTGTAGCGAATACTGGTAATTTTAGACACAGTCATCATGATTGGCATTGCTGGGCACAATTAAAATGGCAACTTTGAGTATTGTTTCATTGGCAATACTGTTAATATTGGGGACAGTCAACATGACATTGTCTTCTTGCAGAAATAATATTGGTATGGTTGGGCACAGCCCACATGAGTGTGCTCTTATGTTCTCAATATTGACACATGTTTTAAAATGTCTTCTTATAGCAACAATGATGGCATATATTGTGGGGAAAGGCATTGGAAAATGTTCCTGCGTATTCCTGGTGACCTGGGATCTACTTGATTGTCTTCATGTATTACCTCCATAATCAATGGGAAATTGTATGACTATTTATCGAAATTTCCACATACAGTGTGCTTCAAAATGCATAATATTAACCCATTCTTGAAAACAATTAAATGCTGCAGAACTACCCAAAACACACATTGGTTAATGTGGGCATCCTCACTATGCTTAGTTGCTTGTTTACTAAAGTGGGAAATATTTCCGCATCTTCAGTGAAACAAATCACCAGTTTTCACTTTGAGCTTCTTTTTAATCTGATGGTAACCTGGCAGTCGGAGGCAATACCTCAGTCTGGACAAGGAGTTCAAAGGTATCGAATTAATGTTTGAAGAGAGCCAGGGGACCACTACATTGGTGATAGTGCATGGTATAAATATCTTTTAACATTAACATCTCTGGCAATATACATCCATGAGCTTGAGGCAAGATAACCAAACTTCAGATTATTTTAAAATGATCAGAAGGTTGTGGCTCAGACGCAAATTAAGTAGTAATAAGGGCAACCTTCCGAAAACTGAGATTCAGGAACTCGCGAAATCATCTAGGTTTGCAGACAGTAGGTGGTGTGCAGGAATTAGTTTCTGTAGAGAGGAGAGTGATGCCTTAAGATGTTTTCAGGCTACGGTGGACATACGAGCAACACCAGATTATGGTCACTGGTAATGGGGGGGAGGCAAAAGATGTTAGTGATTGCTATATCATAGGGAAAGTCTCCTGGATTACACATTAGATCTACAATAAGTAAATTAAGTCTTTGTGAAGCTCAGCCACTCCAGAAAGGCGTTGCTGGGCTACCATTTTAGAGAACGATCTTATACCCAAGGTGTCGTTTCCAGGCCGCCCCTTATGCCTTTCAATTATAACCAAATAACGGTTTTCTTTTGTCAATAACGGAGTAGGTTTTTAAATATCACTGATACTTCACAAATGATTCCCAATGCAATAACATAGAACTAAAACATACATCCTTTAGGATTTCCAGACCAATGCAGGGGACAAAACATGTTAAAGTAAAAAAGTACACAATGATTATTTGGGATGCCATGCAATACAACTCTGAGACTGCTGTAGAGCAGAATACATGTTTTTGTTTTGTACTTCAGTTCAATATAGGTGTGATCTAGTAACAGGACACACCCTTTAGAAAAAAGCCAAACAAATGTGTGCCTATATTAGGGGAGCAAACATGCTGGTACAGAATCAAGAATCAAGTGTTACGCAATTTATCACTTTCCCTTTTCAATATGTTTTATTAGATCAGGGTTATTAGGACTACATGTCTGTTTTTTAATTAACAGACACAAATCAGTCTTGCCTTCCAATAAATGGTATGCTTGTACACTGTAAATCCTCTGTGGGTTGGGTTATGCAGTTGCTATTACTTTAACTAAAGGTCATTTTGTGGGCTGAAATATAGCCACTGGATGCCAGAAATAAAGAGGCCAGAGCCATTTGTGCATGCTCACCGAAATATAAGGCTGGCACAGAAATGATGCCAGACCTGATGCCTATCGAATCAAAACGGGCCCAAAAATCTAAGGGAAGAATGTGGGACTGGCTCTAAAATTGCAAAGATGTGCGCAATGCCTTTCAGGAAGGAAAATGAAAACATGTGACTTACAATCTATGGAGAGCTGCACTGACATATAAAGAAACCGCAGTGCACAGTATCTTCAATGGCATACCAGAAGTGTGCTCCAAGCAGCAGAAATGAAACAGAGTCTTGCATGTACATTAAATAAAAGATTGTCATTTCACGTTTTTCCCTCCAAATTGACAACATTCTAAAAGAAATTCAAAGTGTGACCATGGTGTTCTCAGATATGGCATTATTCAAAGGACAATTTAAAAGTGACACTCATATGTGCTGAAATTGTGTGCCTTATAAGATGTCATTTAAATGCAATTGTGTGTGAGTTTAAAAGGCCATGTGCTGCTGGTCATTTCTCCCAATATGAAACGAAGCTCCAGGACCTCCCTTTGCTGCCCTGAAGAGAGGCCTTGTGTCATCATCAATCAGAACCATTCCTTAAAAATACAGGAAGAATCACATGTCTTAGATCAGAAGCACAGTGAAGACCAGATAAAGTCATCTCTGTTCTTGCAGCAGGATTGAACTTGAGGTCACAAAGCCTATAAAGTGTTCATTAGGGGCTGTTATCAGGACATCACATGCCTTGAGGGGGTAAGCTAACCTAAACACGGACCAGGCTCTGCAAGTCACATGCCTAAAAAGAGAAATGAAACTTAAATAAATGTGGGTCCAGGAGTGGAAGAGACTTGTAAAACTGCAGTTTGATTAAAATAAGAGAAATAAATGTTATTGTATAACATGGGCAGCGTACATGTCACAATGGTCATTCCAGACTTTTATTAAAGGTGACAGTCACCCCCTTGTAGCCATGCTAAAACGATTTTGGTGTGATAAACTTAACTAAAGGTGTTCATGAAAATGTGATTTGGCCCTTTCCTTGATTCTGAGAGATGTGAAAGTTGGTAGGTGCATGCTGGTAATAAAAAATATGAAAACTGCAAAGTGGCATACTTTTCACTGATATGGCTCCTGAGTAAATGAAGAAAAACTGTATTTCTATATAGGAATGGCGTGCATAGGTCAGACTAGTCTTATCGGATTCGCCTTTAAATGTAGTTCTCATAAACATATTCATATATGGAAAGATTTGGAAATTTAGGGTACTTGCCAAGTTGAGATATTTTGTGAGCTCTAAGCAGACCAAGCCCACCTGTCAAAGTGGGATGAGGAAGCTTTCTCCTCCCACAGCTATCCCAAATCACTCCCCACCCCCTTGTCCTATCAGCATACATGTGGGAGGTGGGTAGTGATCATCACCCATTCCCATTCGCGAGAATCATGACAATTTAGTGATGTCATTTGCACTATTAGTAAATTAGGTTGCATTGGAGCTGGGATTTATTCCAATATTTCCAAGAGGCGACCAGCTGCTAAAATCTGGCGAACAACATCCCAGCAGAGAGGCCTAAAGATTGCATTGGAGACAGGAGTCAGGAGACATAGAAGCTGACTGGGACCCGTTGGAGGAAAGATAGGAGATCCTTGACTGACCCCCTTGCTGTCCCAGTGGTGCCCTGATACTCCCTGATGCCCAGTTCCAGGCCTCTCCTGTAAGTAAGACCACCACAAAGCCATAGATTTTGTAGGCCATAGATTTTTCAAGCATAGTTATTTCCTCATGGGAAAATACCCTGTTTGTCTGTCTAGATCCCCAGCATATTTAATCAAAGTAAATCAATTAATTCCCCTATAGAAATCACAGGTGGTGTTTTTTGGCATTCAAAACTAACAAACTCCCCACATTGTGTTTTGAGACCGGTATAGACAAAGATTTGCCCAAAGAATCAATCCCAAGCCCTGTTCCACGTGTGTGTGTGCAGGGTGTAAAAAACGAATTTCTCACTGCTTTTCTTTCTCACATTTCTTTCTCACATTGCATCAGTGATCCTAATCCAAAACTGATTTTCCCACGGTGCTCTGACCAAAACCCCAAAGCCTCACCTGTTCTTTTTAGGTGTGACAAAATAAATTTCCCCATGTGCTTTTCTTTTTCCCATTGCAGCTGTGCTTAACACTAAAAATCTGATTTCCCATTGTGTTCCCAGTCCCTGACACTGCCTTCCGTTCAAAGGAGTCAAGCCTAATTGATGTTTGGAGGGTGAGGTTTGCTGGGAGGAAAGGTATCATAACATTGTGTTTTAAATCAGAAATCATTGTGTGCCTTGAATTGTTCTTTTCCTGTATTGGTGGGTGATTTAAAATGAAACAATTGTGACTGCATATCTCTGTGTTGGTGCTATAAGGAAGTCATTTTGTTCTTGTGTTGCCACAGCGTTGATGGCTGATGTTAATCCATTTGTGAAATTTAATTTAATTAAACTAATAAATGTATATATATTCAGACACACCGGCTGGTTCCTAGTCCATTGTGGCATCAGGAATTTGTTGAGGTTGTGTGCGAGACGGGTTGGAGGCCTTACCAAAGTGAACCAAATAAAACCATAGTGATTTGTTGTGCTCCACATCCATTGGGGGAAAGTCACTCCTTTAGTTTTGTGTGACTGCGTAATAAACCACGAAAATATACATATGGTACAGATACTGTATGTTAAGGCTACTTCTTATGTTCATAAAAATGTAATGTACTATCTAATAAGGATTACAAGATTGTGTAGGATTGCCCACTAAGGCTAAGGACTGTTCCAAGGTAGCTAAGGAGAGATTGGTAGACACCGACAAGTGCCCAACTCTCATAGGCCATGGTGAGGATGGAAGCCCGTGAGAGGGGAATGTTGAATGGATGTTGTCAAGCATGGGTTTTGCACATGTCCGGAGAATGAAGGATGGCTATTGGGGACTTACTTTGGTTCTGAGTCTACATATGTGAAGAGAACACTGATCCATATGTTGACTTACAACAACATTAAGGTTTATATTTGCTGGTGTTAGTGTGTCAGAGTATGCCTTTTATGAAGAAACATTCCTAATCACTACAAAGTACTAAGGGCCCGATTCATGGAATTTTTTGAATGGTTTAAATTTAATTTTGTACTGCAAAAATGACTTTGCATTGACTTTGCACAGTTCCATGAATCAGGATATGTGTCGGCAGTGCAAGGTCAATTTTCAGCAGTGCAAAGTCACTTTGAACTGTGCAAAAAGTCCATAAACTTGGCCCTAAGTGAATTTTATATACATATATATATATTGTAATGTGTGAGACGTATTATAAGGGGAGTAACAGAAGGGCTACCATGTTACTTCACATACTCCCTAGAAGTTAGCTCAAGTCACTGTTATTCTAGTCAGCATTTGGTGTGCATAAGCTTTGGGCTCATCTCTCTTGTGTTTCGCATGCAGCCTACTTACCCATATAATTTGTCCCAGAGATTAATGATATATGATGTGATATGATACCTTATTTATAATACGCCTGTACAAAAGTGTTTCAAGGCGTGACAAGACAAGGGAGGGAAGACAAAGGGAGGACAAAACAAACTATTCAGATAGTACAAGTGCGATATGCACAAGTGCAGAGGGTGGGGGAGAGCGGAAGTGCCAGGGGGATGGGAAGGGGAAGTGCAATCAGGGCAGCATTGCTCTGAGTAAGTGCAGCCAGCGCAGTGCGGCTCTGGGTAAGTGCAAGGAGGCATGGGACTGTAGGGTTCCAGATATAGCCCATAAGTGCACCGTAGGTTCGGAGGCAGTGCAGGGGCTCCTGGTCATGGGGTTGCCTGGTATCATTGAGACTCTGAGGGTAGCCAGGCAGCCAGTCAATGCAGCAGACAGGTCGGCCAGCAGGGGAGAGAGAGAAAGCAGACGTGAAAGGGAAGGTCTTGAGCTGCATCTGGAACTTCAGGTGGTCCGGCTCAAGTTTAAGAGGGACAGGGAGGCCATTCCACAGGGAGGTACCTGCAGAGGAGAGAGATCTAACCCACACTCTCTGCCTGGAGATGCGTTTGACCCTCAGAGAGTTGGAGGTGGCTAAGCGAAGGGCTCAAGAATTAAGGTGTTTAGGAAGAGAGGGTTGGATGTAGTGTGGGTCCCAGCCCCAGAAAGCCTTGTGGATGATGCATAGGGTCTTGAACTTGATCCTTGCACCCACCAGGAACCAGTGAAGTGATGTCTTGGCTGGAGAGATAGGATCCATGAGCTTGAGACCAAGGACAAGTCTTGCAGTCCTGTTCTGGATTAGTTGCAGTGGGTGGAAAGCAGAGGAAGGCAGACTGAGAAAGAGGCTGCTGCAGTAGTCCAGCCTAGAGAGAACCAGTGATCTGGAACCAGTGACCTTCTGGGGGAAAGTTAGAAAAGCAAAAATACCTCTGAGGAGATGCAGCTGCTAGTGGCCCTTCTTGGCAAGGTCTGTGAGGATAGAAGGATAGAGTGGAGTCGAAGATGACACTGAGGTTTCTAGCCTCGCTGAAAGGCGAAGAAATAGGGCTCAAGGAGGGTGGCCAGAGTGAGAGAGGGAAAGCGGGAGCAGGGGCCCCAATGACAAGGATCTCAGTATAACTGGGATTAAGGCAGATATTGTTGAAGGTGCACCACTCCTGAATCGCGGGTAGACAGTCAGGAATGAGTGAAAGAGGAGAGGGTGCTGAGGGGAGCCTGAAGGAGAGCTGAGTGTCATCCGCATAACACTAAAAGTTAAAGGAGAAGGTAGAAATAAGATGGCCCAAAGGCGCCAAGTAGAGATTGAAGAGCAAGGGTAAGAGGCCATAGCCCTGGAGAACACCACATGTGGAGAGAGAGGTGGTGGAGAGAAAGGACCCGAGTTGGACCTGAGAGGGTCGGTCCAGGAGGAAGGAGGTCAACCAAGCCAGGACCTGATCTGTGATGCCCAGGGTCTCACAGAGACAATTGATCAGGATGGCATTATTGACAATGTTAGGAGCATAGGAAAGATCCAGGAGGGTGAGGACGGAAGGAAGGGTAGAATCGAGATTAGTGAGCAGATCTTCAAGGTTGTTTAGGAGAGCAGTTTCTGTTAGCCAGACTGATGGTCATGGAGACAACCAACAGATTTAGTGTGGAGACTAAGCTGGGAGATGGCCAGCTTCTCCTGGAGTTTACCCAGGAAAGAAGTGATAGAAATCGGGCTGTGGTTTGCCGGACAGGAAGGCTCAGCAGAAGGCTTTTTCAAGAGGTGATGCGCAAGGGAGTGCTTGAGCGGAGAGGGGAAAGTTCTAGTTGCAGAAACTGGCCAAGGCTGGAACGATGGTGTCAATGTGGCCCTTGATTGTTCTGGAGGAGCAGAGGAGGACCTGCTGAGATGACACTTTCATAGATCAGACTTGTCTCTAGAAACATTGTCAGGGGTGGTTGGGGAAAAAGAGGAGATATGAGGAGATGAGGGAGAGGCGGCCAGAGGGGGGGCCAAAAGAGGTAGAGGGAGCAGAAGAGGAGAGAGAAGACAGGACGTCCTAGGTTTTAGTGGTGAATTGAGAAGCCAGAGTCATACAGAGGGCCTGGGCGGGAAAAGGAGAGGTGGAGACTGCAGAAGGATTGGCCAGCTCCTTGCAGATTTTAAAGAGTTTGGTCATGTTGTTAGAAGCCGCAGAGATGCAGGCTTGGATGTGGGCTCTCTTCTTGGACAGGACAGATAGTCTGTATTGCCTTTGGCGCAGGCGGTAGGCAAGTTTTTTTGAAGATTTTGGTCATAGAGACACGTACAAGCCTGCTACTTATGAAGGACCAAGAAGGAGTGAGGAGGAAAGGCTATTGTCTGGCTGTTCTAATGACAATTCCTGCAGTAGTGTCTTGAGGAATCCCCTTCCTGCTACTGGTGACCGATGTAGAATCTTTGTTGGTAACAGTGGAATTTTGTTTACCAACTCACTGTACCCACATATCACATGCCAATCGTTCATTCTATCTCTCTCCCCCTCAATCACCCGCCTTATCGCTTCAACTGCCTCTGCCCTTCAGTGTGAGAGGCTCAATGAACTCCCCTCATTCCCTGAAGGCATCCTGGGAGATGAGGAAAGTAGGGACTGAGCCAGAGTGTGGGGCTGTAGGTGTCCCTTTTTGCAGCCTTGCTGTACTGTAGTACTCAATCATGGTATGGGATGAGGGCTACGGGGCCCCTCTGACATTTGGAAAGGAGAGGCTGAGAGAGGGAGCTGGAACTGTACATGTAGAGTGATCAGGTTCTAAAAAACATGAACAGGCTACCAACATAAATGCAGGACTAGAACTTGATGCTGTCTACCAACACAAAATATAACTACATTTCAGTAGCATGGGGGAAAGAGGATCGACATCAGATGTTCACAAGTTTGTAATGTCATAATTTTGGCAGCAATTGCATAATTTTTCATAAACGTTATTTAACTTAAAAAAAAACTATTTTCCAAACTACAAGTAATGCTGTTAAAGCATTATTGCATTGAACTGAAATCAAAATATACTGTTTTGCAATGCTTTTGCTCTGTTATTCCAGGAAATGTGCAGGCAGAGGGCCACTGGGAGAAGTAATCTGAAAGGCAGGAATTGTCAGTGTTCCATGTGGAGGAGGGTTGTTTTCTGCAGACTCATTGCACCTGTCCCCTCCATCCTCCTCTTAACCCAACACATTGCTTGCTCCCAGCTTTCTAGAGCCACTCAAGCTAGTGCTGACAGCAGCACAACCAGAGAAAAATGCTGATATTTTGAAGAGGCGCTTCGCTCTTTATTTAAAGTTAAATGTAAAAGGAGATCACCAGCAACGTAGGCATCTCCCAAGGTAGGGACATGCCTGATATTTGGAGACATAGATTGCAAGTGCTTTTTAACATTGTTGACCTTTGCAGGGCACCTGCCCTATCATTTACAATTTGACATGGTCAAGGCCTAACTTTTGATTTGTTATACTGACTGTAAGTAGTCTGATATATGAAGATACAATTATTTCAGAAACTGTTCCTTCTCATGTATGTTGTATTCCTTGGTGGTCTGGTACAAAGTCATAATTGTACTACCCAAATGTCTTTTTTTGCATACAGGAATGTTTTAAGAACAGAGTGTTAAAGGTACTCGAGTATCTCATCATTGTAAATGTCCATTCAATACAGAGTAATTCTGTTCTGTAAGAACACCATGGTTGTAAATGGACAGTATTTTAAAATGCAAACTCAAGTCTAGCTTTGCCGTTGAATGCAACATTATTTGCAGAAATACATTTATTAAAGGTTGCATCTCTCTAACTTGCATTCATGATCTGCTGTAACAGTAGCATCATTGATGATGCCATCAGTGATGTCATTTGTGATGACATCAGTGTTCTTAGGGGCTACGCATTGGGGGCCTCATAATTAAAGTGTTATAGCCTCCAACACCTGCTGAAATCCAGTTGTTTTGTTGCATTAAATGGGCACCTTCATGTCACTTCAACTAACGATTTTTCATTGAATTTCAAGGATTTTGTTATGCTATGCCTCCCAGCACCTGTAATTCTGTCTTTTTTCTGTTAGCATAAGTGGTATCATATCATTTGTTATCAATATCTGTTCTTCAGCTGCACAACATTGGGTTGATCAAGTAGTTCATCTTTTTTTTGTGTCCACTAGATAAGAAGGGATTAGTAATGGTGTACTGTGCCGAGGAAGAGTGAGGTGGGTAGTTCTGTAATGTGATGAGGGAGAGTGAGGTGCAGTAGTTAGGGAGTGCAGCTGAGTGTTTTGGTGAGTAGGGGAGAGCCGTGCTGCCAGCGACTGATTGCAGTGTTTTCACCATTGCTGCTGACACTTTTGGAGGCAGGCTTTAAATTCACCAGTATTGGCGGAGCCTCAGTGGACTGCAGCTGAGTGTTTTGGTGAGCAGGGGAGAGCCCTGCTGCCAGCGACTGATTTCACTCTTTTCACTGAGGGGCTGGGCACACCAAAAGTAATAATGCCAGTGCACCCCAGCTCCCATGCATTCACCAGCCCCCTTCCCCACTATTGGCGAGGGGGGTGCTTGGTATGGGGTGTGGCCTACGTACACACATACTTAGGCCACCTAATGAGAGGCCCCCGCTCGATTTAGCATCCCACTTAACTCACTGGCTCTGGAGCAGGAGCAGACCACTGCAGCAACAGAGGGCATGCCATTGCGGAACCAAAGGTACGTGCACATCTGCACGATTGACAGAGCAATACCCAAAATGTATGATGGGGCGAGTGACACACTGGAATCAAGCTGTCTATCTGGGAATCCTAGTCCTGACGACAGATAGCAAGCATGCAGCAGATGTTGCTTTTCTGAGGATCCCTGATTGCATTCAGTGACTCAGGCACACTTGATGTTTTTTATTTCCAATTGTGTGACCATTTTGCATGGGGGGCAGGTGATATTTCCAGGGTGATTATTCTGCCTTTCAATCTTTTCCTTCGATAGTGGATGCATTCCACATATTATGCCCACCACAGAAGGATGTTATGACATTCATTAAGATCTCTTCCCACACTGGGATCTGCAGGTCGAATATACATGGCACATCCAAATTAACTGGACACATTTGAACCCGTTTCTTGCAGTTCACACTTACTAATCTCTACTACAGGCACATTATCCTTGTGGGCTAACAATAACAGTCCCTGGATCCTGTGACCTGCTGTCCCCACATCGTTTTCTGCATCTCGGACATGGACATTTTCAGCCTGAGCTAATCATATAGTGGCTGGAACCAGCTGTTTCTGCTGTGGAGGCGTGTCTCTCTTAAAGACCGGCAGGGGTGGACCGAGTCAATCCCATTTCATGTACCCTAAATTGCGACTGACTGTTTCTTAGACTTTTAAATGCGGAAAGTGAGGTGCACAATTATTGTGAACATTGATAATTGCTTAAATACACATTTTGCAAACGCATGTAAAAATTATCGCTGGGCTTAGAACTCGTGGCACTAGCAACGTAATTGCGTTACTCGACCTTACTTATGGTGCCGTTCTGTTTGGATTTATCCAGCCCTGATTGTAGGTCGTCTGCATTCCTAGTAGTTTTAGAACATCTAGTGCACGCTAGTGCAAAGTAAATCTCCCTGCTGGTCTTACCAATCCTCCTGGCTTGTAAGGACTGTCATATTGGTGTACGACTCCTCCGCCCAAGCTTCAGGACTAGATTCAATGCCACGTGGATCCTGGACTATTCTTTCCACTGCATGAGGTCCCATCATGAACAATGCCCATCACTGTCTCTTCACTGCATGAGGTCCCAGCATGAACAATGCCCAGCGTTGATGATAGCTTCCAATGTCCACTGGGGGAGAGTAGATCCTGGACCATTCTTCTCACTTCATGAGGTCACAGCATGAACAATGCCCAGCGCTGATGATAGCTTCCAATATCCACTGGGGTAGAGTAGATCCTGGACCATTCTTCTCACTTCATGAGGTCCCAGCATGAACAATGCCCAGCGCTGATGATAGCTTCCAATGTCCACTGGGAGAGAGTAGATCCTGGACCATTCCTTTCACTGCATGAGGTCCCAGCATGAACAATGCCCAGCGCTGATGATAGCTTCCAATGTCCACTGGGAGAGAGTAGATCCTGGACCATTCCTTTCACTGCGTGAGGTCCCAGCATGAACAATGCCCAGCGTTGATGATAGCTTCCAATGTCCACTGGGGGAGAGTAGATCCTTGACCATTCTTTTCACTGCGTGAGGTCCCAGCATGAACAATGCCCAGCGCTGATGATAGCTTCCAATGTCCACTGGGGGAGAGTAGATCCTGGACCATTCTTCTCACTTCATGAGGTCCCAGCATGAACAATGCCCAGCGCTGATGATAGCTTCCAATGTCCACTGGGAGAGAGTAGATCCTGGACCATTCCTTTCACTGCATGAGGTCCCAGCATGAACAATGCCCAGCGTTGATGATAGCTTCCAATGTCCACTGGGGGAGAGTAGATCCTGGACCATTCTTTTCACTGCATGAGGTCCCAGCATGAACAATGCCCAGCGCTGATGATAGCTTCCAATGTCCACTGGGGGAGAGTAGATCCTGGACCATTCTTCTCACTTCATGAAGTCCCAGCATGAACAATGCCCAGCGCTGATGATAGCTTCCAATGTCCACTGGGAGAGAGTAGATCCTGGACCATTCTTCTCACTTCATGAGGTCCCAGCATGAACAATGCCCAGCGTTGATGATAGCTTCCAATGTCCACTGGGGGAGAGTAGATCCTGGACCATTCTTCTCACTTCATGAGGTCCCAGCATGAACAATGCCCAGCGCTGATGATAGCTTCCAATGTCCACTGGGGGAGAGTAGATACTTGACCATTCTTTTCACTGCATGAGGTCCCAGCATGAACAATGCCCAGCGCTGATGATAGCTTCCAATGTCCACTGGGAGAGAGTAGATCCTGGACCATTCTTCTCACTTCATGAGGTCCCAGCATGAACAATGCCCAGCGCTGATGATAGCTTCCAATGTCCACTGGGAGAGAGTAGATCCTGGACCATTATTCTCACTTCATGAGGTCCCAGCATGAACAATGCCCAGCGCTGATGATAGCTTCCAATGTCCACTGGGAGAGAGTAGATCCTGGACCATTCTTCTCACTTCATGAGGTCCCAGCATGAACAATGCCCAGCACTGATGATAGCTTCCAATGTCCACTGGGAGAGAGAACACAGAAATAGTCGATGTCATTTCTTCAAGGGTACGAAAAAGCGAAAGTCCACAAATAAGCTTAGGGGATGTGAGGGAGGGGGCAGAATAGGCTGCAGTGCCTTTCCTTTTTCAAGCCAACAACAGGCACATTGGTATGATATTTGTATTTATTCATTTATTTAAAACGTGAAGGGCCATGTGTCACATTGTAAAAAGTAATGTGCCATGCTTCAAACCATGTGTAACTGCACATGCAATGGCCCCTGCCCATTTACGCTGGGTCGTACTCGTCTCTCTGCTGCAGTCCCTTCCAAATGTGAGAGTCGCTTTTAGTCTAGGTGCCCATTCACACCACGGGCTCCTTGTAAAAATCACCTTTCAGTGTGATAATGGCACCTGTTCTCCCATCCCATTTGTCTTCTGTACACCTCGTTAACGCATGTTGACATCCCAGCTTCACCGTCATTGCACCTTATTTTCCTAAATTGTCCACATCTGTATCATTTGGCAGTAACTGTCATACATGGCTTTATAGTCTATAGCCTTGCTCCATATATAAAAATAATAATGACCATTTATAAAGGTTGCACTCTAACCTGTTCTGTGTACGTGCTCAATATTAAAAGTATGTCAATAAAATAAAAATGTCTCCCTTAGTCGCAACTTTGGAGTATCTTAAAAAGGGCACTTCTCTTCTTCTAGGCCTTCCCCATTAGGTGGTGGTCTTCGGGGTTCTGTTCTAGGCCTTCTTCTGCTTACTCTCTATATCACACCACTTGCTTCCTTAATTAGTGAGTTTGGGTTCTCCATACATCTCTATGCTGGCGACACCCAAATCTGTTTTTCCTTTCCCATTTTTCCTTCTGAGCTCCATCGAAGTTTATCTGCTTGTCTTCTTGCTGTTAATTCTTGGATGCCCAATCAGTTTCTTCATCTTTATCCAAAGACAACTAACAATATAATAATAATCTTTTTTAACGGACCGCACATCCAGAGTTGCCATCGGTAACCATGCAGCGTACCCTATAGTAGTACCCATAGGAGTCCCCCAGGGATCCTGCCTCTCACCCACCCACTATAATGCATATACTAAACTCCTTTTCTCGGCTCTTGACGATATGAGTGTCACCTACACCAACTTTGCAGATGACACCCAGATCCTCATCCCCATCACAGGTGACTACACCCAGGACACGGACACTATCAACAAAGTGTATTCCATAATTCAAAACTGGATGGCACTAAACAGCCTCTGCCTTAATGATGAGAAAACGGAGGTCCTCATTGTGGGCTCCCAAAAAAGAATAAGCACCCTCCATGCTAACTACTCTCACATCAACATTGACGGTACACAGATCCCAGTACTCAAACAAGTTAAAACCCTTGGGGTATATATAGGTGCCAACCTCACTATGCACAAACAAATAGCAGCCCTTTCCTCCTCCACAGCCTACACAGCAAAACTTATTGCACTCAGCCGCCAATTCCTCACCCCCACAAACTGCATCACTCTGGCCAGAGCGCTGATCTTAACGAAACTGGATTATTGTAACATCCTCTTCCTAGGAACCTCCAAAACCAACTTAAATAAAATACAACTACTACAAAACAAAGCCCTTAGAGCGGCTTTAGGCTTAAAGAAATCAGAACATATATCTAGCATCAGAAGAGAAAATCATTGGCTGCCAATTGAAGCTAGAATTATCTTCAAAACACTCAGCACCGTCTATAAATGCATCACCAATAAAATGGCTAGCTACCTCAATCACACCATGAAGAAAAAAGAACCTCCTGCAGGACTTTGAGATCCAATAAACTGGCCCTCTTGGAAGTTCCCCAATACAAATATAGTAGAGCAGGAGGAAGTAGCTTCAAAGTCCTAGCCCCATCGCACTGGAACGCACTACCCGTTAGTATCAAAAATGAGGACTCCCTACTAAGATTCAAAAAGCACTGAAAACTTGGTTATTTAACAAATATTAACCTAACTGAATGCTTTGGGTCACCACACTCCCTGAATCTAAACAGCAAACGTAGCCCATGTCCTTCATGCTCCCCTAGGGCTCGCCTCTAGTAACAAGTTTTCAAATAACATGTGACCTGCTACCTTGACCAACTGAATTGAGCATAAGAAATGTGATCATATGTTTTATTTGTATTGTAGTTAAATTTGTTCTGTGTGATGGTAACTGTACCACTGTATATAAATGCCTCAATTTATTGAATTTTCGCAGTGATACCCGTGGGTCTGGGCGAGTAACAAATGTAATAAATAAAATAAATAAATAAAACATAGTTTTCTTCCCTGCTTCTGCTGCCATATCTTCCCCTTTGTCTAGTTCTTTTCCTCTGTCATTTCTGTTCAAACTAAGAATTTGCGTTTTCTTTTCAACACACTACTATCCTGTCAGAATCGAATTGTGGCTGCTGCACATGCACATCACTATCAAATTTACAAAATTCAGAACATTTGGTACTTTCGTAAATGTTCTGCTACTAAATTGGCACTTGCAGCTCTTTTTTCACGTCTAAATTATTGTGGTCCCTTGTATTCTGGCTGACGGTATTATGTGTTCTACCCCTTTGTTCTGATTGATATCCTGCTGTTCGCATTCTCTTTTGCTTCCATTGTTCAACTTCAATCTCTCCTCATCTATCTCAATTCGGGAGGATCAACGCAATTGTCTCGGGAGGGTAGCACAGCAGTAAAGTGCTCGCAAAACGACATGGAGCCACACCGGTTCGATCCCTGGCTCTGCAGCTTAGAAACCTCTGAATATTAACCACGTTATAAATAACATGTCATATTACAACTCAAATGTCTCTGTTCTTTCTCATTTTGATTTTCATTTCTTATGCACAGTTTTTAAGTATGTTCATGCTTTAGCCCCTGGTTACCTGTGTAATTGGATTTTTCTTTGCCATCCATACCACTCTCCTCGTTCTGGTACACAATATCAGCTCTCTATGGGTAGCATTACAAGTACCTCAGTGCGGGTAAAAATGTTACTGCTATGTTAACACCATATTACTGCACCCCTTTACTACAAGTTTGGTGGTAAGGTGGAGGATTTACCTCTGGCAGAAAGCTGGAGGTATGTCCTCTACCTTACTGCCAAAAATTTGTAAAATTGGCAGAATTACCACTGGTGGAATTACCGCTGATGGTGATTGCGCTGGAATCCCCATGGACTCCAGGATTCATAACATGGCCCAATGTCTTCCTTGTGCGTTTTCTCACTTTCAGTGTTCTCAGTTGTCCCAAAATGTGGAATGCTCTTCCTGTTGATATTCATTCTTCTTCTACCTAAATTTCGTTTAAAAGGTGTCTTGAAGAACCTTTTATTATTATGTTCTGGGTCATATGTGGCCTATGTTCATGATGTTTAGGATCACTCTGTGACCATTTCATTGCAGTCTTCTGTCATTTATTACATTTTTATTACTCATGATTTTTTGCTGTAGAAGCTGTTTTTTCATAAATGTTTTTCCTGCCATGTTTTGGACTATCTTGTAAAGAGATTTGAATAAAATCACCACTTCAAAAATGTAAATAAAGAAATCGTTTATGGGGACAATGGCCTTAGGCCCATCTTTTTATGGTTTAGGCCCTTCCTGACTTCACCACTGATTGCATCTTCCAAAAGAAAAGTGTTTGACAATGTGGAGGGTTAGGTTGAACCGTGGCACGATGGTAACGACTTCATGTTTTCTGTTTGAGGAGTCATGTGCTAATGTGCCTTTTGGGTTTATGTTTTTTGGTTTGGGTAGTTTGACTTATTTAAAGTGACCAGGTGCCGATTCTTGCTGTTTGATTCGTATGATGTTTTCTCAATAGGCTGCTAGATATCGGCTGCTAGATATGCCAATGTGTATACAATATGTGCAGCAAGTATGTTTGGCTGCTCGATGCAGTTGTCGGCATGGGTTCCCTTTTTGAAGGAGGCTTTCAATCAATGTGCTGGCACTAGAAGGGTAGACTTCTTCAAAAGTGTCATCGGGCCTTAGACAAAGTATGATCACTTGCCCTTTTGAGATGTATGGCGCTGATTAGACAAGAGGAGCAATCTGTTTTCAGTCAGTGGGTTCCTGAAACAAAGATAGTGTAAAGAGCTACACTTTGTGTTTCATGGTGACATTAGAAAAAAAAAAAACATTTCCTCACTACTGTGATTGCAAGTGAACCCTGGGTTAGGATTAAGAGAATTCGACTGCTCAGTAAATGTAAGGGGAGAAGTCAGATCAACCTGCCGTATTATGAAGATGTTGTCTATGTTTTCCGACATTTGAGATTGTTGGAAAATGGGTGATAGTAAAAGGTACATATTTCCTCAAAATGGATGTGAGGAATTCGACCATCTGCATGGTGGGTGTGCTCTTGCTTGGGCTTTTATGAAATTATAAATGAAATTGAATAATGGTAGATCAACCTCTGTAAAAAGTGTGCGGGTACTCCATACACATTTTCTTATGCTCAACACACAACATAACTGTGTACTCTGCTGGGAAACAGCCTACAGGCACAGTCCCCCATTTAATATTAAGTTGGGATATGACAGGAGGAGTACCTGATGCATCCCCAGAAGGGGGAGGACCAGGCCTTCCCACTGCTATTGGCAGCCTGATTAACTAACAAAGGCTCCATGTATCTGCCCTGCTCTTTTGTTCCAACCTGCAGCTGGTGGCAGCGATTAACAAAATTAACATACAGATAGTCTCGGGAGGATAACTCAGGGGCAACATGCTCGCCTCGGAAGCAAGACGACACGGAGCAACACAGGTTTGTTCCCCAGGTCCAGGCTTAGAAAGCTCTGGGTATTAAGCATGTTATAAATAACCTATTATATCATATATCATATCATAGAATGTACTTCAAACAGGCCCACAGGTGGACCGGCTGCAAAGGCTAAAAAAGGAGACAGGAAACCCCAGCAACCTTTCATATGCAACTGTGTCAACCTGATGCCAGCTCCCGCCCTCAGTATCAAATGACAATGAAATGTCAAGTCAGGGACTGTGTGTTTACAGTAGTCATTCCCGCAGAGGGACACCATTCAGAAGTTACGACTATATAGTTTAAAGAGAGCGAAAATTTGGTCTCACTGCAACTTCAAGGGAGACCTGCCACTTTAATCAGGAACCACAGAGAGCTCCATTAATCAGAGGAACCCTTTGAACCACAACAGACAGGAAGGTGGGTGGGACATAGTATTGCATGTTTTCTTCCCTTTACCTTTTCTGTTGCAAATCACTCTGCTTATGACCTCATGCATACAGGAGATTGTTGGTGGGGACCCATGATTGGTTCATTAAGAAAGGCCTAGCCTAAACCAATCACTGTGGCCATTTGGCTTTAAAAGAGGGTCAAGCCTCTCTTTGGGCAAATCATCTGAAGACTTTGCAAGGAGTTGATAATGATATTGATATTTTATTTCTACCGCACTCGTACAAAAGTGTTTCAGAACGCGACAAGGCAAGGGAGGGGAACAGGGGAGAACAAAACAGCGATCTTACTAGGCCCAGTGACATTGAGAACATGCAAGTGCATGTGAGAGGGGGAGGGGAAAGGTGCATGGAAAGAGGGAGAAGTGGAAAGTGCTAAGCACAGGAGAAACCGATAAATAATAATAAATAAATAATAAAGGCAACAAACAGTGGTAGTGCAGCCAGCAATTTGCAAGTGCTAGGTTTAATGCAGCAGACAGGGTAGGTCTGAAAAGTGCAAGAAGAAAAAGGGGGAGCTGTATGGGTACAGATACAGACCCCAGTGCAAGGGGTGGCCTGGAGGCAGTGCGGGAGGGTGACAGGGTGAGCAGGTACCTGGGCCTGGAGGACAGATGGTGGCCAAATGCACAGTGCCAAGAGAGAACAGATCAGCAGGGGAGAAGGGGAGCGAAGGCAGAAGAAAAGAGGAAGGTCTTGAGGTGCTTCCGGAACCAGAGATGGTTCTCCTCAAGTTTTAGAGTGGCAGGGTGGCTGTGCCCGTGGTTATGATTAGACAGAGATCTATCCCCAGCTTGTTTCTTTGAAAAGCGCCTGATCCTGAGGGAGTTAGAGGGAGAGGAGTGAAGAGCTTGAGAGGGGAGGTATTTGCAGAGAGATAGCGGAAGGTATTTTGGACCCAGGACCCAGAAAGCCTTGTAAACAATGCATAGGGTTTTGAATTTAATCCTTGCATCCAATGGAGAGATTTCAGAGCTGGAGAGATACGATCCCAGGGCTTGAGGCCAAGGACAAGTCTTGCAGTCCTGTTCTGGATTAGTTGCAGACGGCGGAGAGTAGAGGCAGGTAGATTTAGAAAGAGGCTGTTACAATAGTCCAACCTAGAGAGAACCAGAGCTTTGGATACCATGAGCTTCTGGGGAAGGAGAGGAAAGGCAGAGTACCTCTGAGGAGGTGCAGTAAGAAGTTTGAATATTTAGAGACCTCAGAGATGTGGGCGGAGAAGGAAAGGGTGGAGTCAAAGATGACCCGAGGTTCTTAGCCTCGCACGTTGGGGAAGGAGGAGGGCCAAGGGAAGCCGGCCAGAGAGTGAGGGGAAAGCATGGTAAAGGTGTGCCACTGAGGAGGATCTCTGTCTTGCTGGCATTTAGACAAAGATCATTGGCGGCACACCTTGAATGGCAGTTAGGCAATCAGAGATGAGAGAGGAAGAGGAGGTGGCCGAGGGCAGCCTGAAAATGAGTTGAGTGTCGTCAGCGTAGCACTGAAAATTTGAGCAGAAAATGTAGCATGAATAACTCAGCATTGGACCCTAGCTAAAGGTACACTCTGCCTTACAGCTTCCGCCAGTGAAGTTAGGCCAGGACCTTAAAAAGGGAAGCAAGATCCCTCCCCTACACATCTCCCAGGGAACAGGAGAGATACTGAATCCAGAGGACCCTCCAGCAGCTGCAGAACTAGGACCTCGCCAGCACTCACCTCCTGCCGTTACTTAGGCCACCAAAGAATATGCCTGATTTTAATGAAGAATTAACTCATATTCTACAGACATTAAATTAAACTGGAAGTGCAAGACTACTTCTGGGTGATTTTAACTACTGGTTGCAGGATAGTTCTGATCAAGAAGCTGTTCAGTTGGAAAACACTCTGAGGAACTTGGATTTTGCCATCTTAAATACAGAACCAACCCACTCAAACGGTAAAATACTTGACTGTGTTGCTATGAGTAATCTTCAAGCAGTGGTTAAGGAAACTCAGCCTTCTATTTGGTCTGACCATTACTTTGTTTTCATTCAGGCCTTTTCCAAACAAAAACTGGAAATATCACATGCAGCACTAAAGAAAGTCCATACCAATAATTAATTTAAAAAGGTTACTACTGATTCACATGAAGTAATAACATTGGTAATGGAAGGAACCACCAATGAGGATGAACCGGAGCTCTTAGTCTCCACATTTGAAGGAGATGTGACTGATTTGCTAGATCATATTGCCCCCTTCAGATCTTCAGTCGTGACATACAGAACCTTGCAAAATGATTGGTTCACCAAGGAACTTAAATAAACTAAGCGATTAAAAAGACTGGGCGAACGCTGATGGATGAAAACAAAATCCGATTCTCATGAGCTGGCATGGAAGGAAATTATGAAAAGATATAAAGCAGCCATATTTAAAGCCAAGAAATATTTCTTTGAAAACCGTATTGCATCAGCCAAAAACGGAGTTAAAGAACTCTTTAATATATTGCAGAAAGTCGAGAACCCAAGGTAACAGCGCAATTCTTTTAATCCCTCTAAGGAGGATTAAAATAGAATACAAAAAGCTTTTGCTGACAAGGTTTTAGAGTCTAGAAACAAGATTAAATCTACTGCCTTGGATAAAAATCTTCCATCTGGAATTAATTATAATATGACTAATGACCCGCTGAGAAATCACAAAGCTAATAAGCAGTACTTTGTATTCCAATATATGAATACATCTAGACTCTTAGATATTATGAAGAGCATGCATCCCACCTCCTGTATTGACGATAACCTTCCGTCTAAGATTATTCTGGAAAATGGAAACATCTTTGGTTCATTTCTCACTCGTTTTTATAAACTACTCTTTCAGACCTGAAGAAGTACCTAAAAATATTAAACAAGGTACAGTTACTCCTCTTGTCAAAAAAGTTGGTAAAGATCCTACAGACATATCCAATCTAATACCAATCACCAATGCCCCCTTTTCTTCTTACAATTTCGGATAAAATAGCTATGAAACAATTTCAGGACTTTTTAGAACATAACAATGTCCTTGCAAGAATCAGTCAGGATGTAAGCCTGGTTATAGCATGGAAAGTGCACTTTTGGGTTTGCAATCGTATATGTAGAACATTGTAGAGTCTGGCGGATGCAGGCTTTTGGTGCTTTTGGACCTATCAGCAGCTTTTGACTTAATGGATCATGACATTATCTTGACTTCTTTTAATAAAATGGGCAATTGTTCATCTTCTGCTATAAAATGGATTCTCTCCTTCTTATCTAATAGAGTCTCGGCCATCGGCTGGGGTGAGGCCTTATCAGATTATGCTTGTATCTCATTTGGAGTACCTCAGGGTGCTTGTCTGTCTCCAGCATTGTTTAATGTATACATTAGACCATTGTGCGATCTGCTGGAGTGCACACACATCTGTGTTAGTAACTATGCTGGTGATACTCAGCTTTTGTTGAGATTGGAGGGAAATTGTGAACAGGATTCTGCCAGACTGAATTATATCTTTAAAATGGTCCAATAATGCATGGTCGAGCACTGGGTGTGCCTTAACAATGCTAAATCAGATTATGCTTGTATCTCATTTGGAGTACCTCAGGGTGCTTGTCTGTCTCCAGCATTGTTTAATGTATACATTAGACCATTGTGCGATCTGCTGGAGTGCACACACATCTGTGTTAGTAACTATGCTGGTGATACTCAGCTTTTGTTGAGATTGGAGGGAAATTGTGAACAGGATTCTGCCAGACTGAATTATATCTTTAAAATGGTCCAATAATGCATGGTCGAGCACTGGGTGTGCCTTAACAATGCTAAATCTGAAATTCTGCTTTTTGGTTCACCATATCAGAGATCAAAATTGGATGGCAGATATAAATATTTCTTGTTAGATGACTGTGTAATCAAAACAGAGATAAAGATCAAAACGGTGGGCCCTTGGTAGGATTGGAATGTTAACCCTGTTGTACAAGTAATATCATTCATAACACACAATACTATCTGACACTGCAGAGGAAAATGAGTCCTTTAATCTGGAAGAAAAATTGTGAAATATTGGCCACGGTTACTGTCCTATCAAGAAAGCATAATTGCAATGCTCTTTTGGGTGGTGCCTCTGAAAAGAATCTTCATACATTGCAAGTTGTGCAAAATAATGTGGTTCGGACCATAAAACAAATTCCATGAGGCAAGCATATTACTAGACACCGCAAGTCCCTCCACTGGCTCCCTATAAAAGCCAGAATTAAATTTAAAATGGCCACCTTTGTTCATAAGGCAATCTATGGCACAGCCCAAGATTACCTAAAGAAAATATGAAATATCTATCAATCAGCTAAAACACTTCTTTCAAGTAACTCTATGCTACTAAGCTGCCCATGCCGTAAACGAGTAAAAGTGAATGGAAAATCTTTTCCTTACATACCATCTGTTGCATGGAATGCCCTTCCCCCAATCTGCGCTTGGAAAGAAACTTGCTTTCCTTCAGAAAAGGACTGAAAACCTATCTATTTGAGTAGGTACATCCATCTCCTCTCTTAGCTGACCTCTTACAGCCAGGTTCTTGTCTGTCTGTATGGTTTCTTGTGTGTTTCGTGTCTCCACGCCCTGATTCCTGTCGGGTTTTCGGCGTGTAATAAACAGGGACGTAATTTCCCCAAAATACCAGAGGTAGCGGAAGTGACATCACAGGAAGTGATGCCATTTGACCCCTACTTCAAAGTGACATCATTGGAAGCGATGGAACACGACCTTTCACCCCTTGACAAAACAGGAAGTGGCATAACATAGCATTGCTCTTAAGTACACTACAAAAAATATGGTTATGATATCACTGTAATGTGATATACATTTCATACAAGAATAGATCACCATATGTATCATTAATATCACTGTGTATAGGCTCATATTACCAAATTATTGTGAATGCAAGCAGACTTCCAAGGCAAAATGAGAATGATGTGTTATCATATAGCAGTTATGCGTAAGCGGTTTATATAGAACAGCTATACATACAATATCACCCAACCTATGTTGGTACTTATTTATCAACCTCAGAAGGATGAAAGGCTGAGTGGGTCTTGCCGGATTCGAACCTGCAGATCACACAACAGTTGCAGCAGCGAGCACTCAACCCACTGAGCTATCTTACCAGCTGTAGTAAAATGAGAAATTACATGTCTAAACGCTCTCAAAGTCAGAAAGTAAATTACACTCTGTAGTGGATACCATTAAACTGGTAACTGAGATTCAACAGCAGGCCAGTTCATCTGCAGGTCTGGTGTAAAATTGGCCACAGGTCAAGCCTGCCTGGATCTACTTTTCAGGCTTCAGAGATTGGCAAAATACATACCATTGGGAGGGTTCATAACTGTGTATTAAAGAATTTAGAGTAGCACAGGGAAAGCAGTGGACTCACACAGCATCCCGTACTCTGGGCACTCGCTAGCTCATAAATGCAAACAAACATCCTGAACAGCATGCCACGGAGATAGGAAAGATAGAAAAATTGCAACAAAGCATTAATTGTGGCACAATTAAATCAAGGGCCACTTTATGTGCTGTAGTCAAACATTTCTACACTGTGCACAAGGATTTTGTCAATTGAGCGAGGACACCAAGATGGAATTTAGCAAAACAGAAAGGTGATAGCTGGAAGGTTTTGAATTAATCATAACCACGGGCACAGCTCTTGGCAACCATCCAGACCATCGTTTTTCAACCTGCCAAGCCATTACAGAAGGGGAAAAACCATAACTTGCGAAAAGCAAAATACATAGTCCGAAATGTATGCTTATTCTACTTTAAATGTTTTTTGGAGGTTTTTGTCTACATTGGGCCTCATTATGAGTATGGAGGTGGCTATGCTGCGTTTAGCGTACCAGGTCCGGGTCCCGCAAAAGGGGGCTTACCGGGCCTTTCCGACCTTGGAGGGCCCGTTAAATCAATTTCGCGGGACCCGGACCCGGTACATCCCCAATTCCCATTTGAGCCCGCATAGGGCTCAATAGAAATGGGGAGGATGCTAACAACGGGCTCGTTAATGACAGGCCTGTTGTTAGCATCCTGGTCTGCTAGCGGGTCCCGCTAAGGACGCCCGGTCTGACCATGCATTCCAGAGCGGGACCTGCTAGAGACCTCATAATAGGGTGGCACGGAATGAACGGTGCCGATCCTTACCCGGCACCGTTCATTCCGTGGCCACCTAGGTTGTAATGAGGCCCAACGTGTATTTGAGGTGTTTAAGACAGACTAAATCAGTAACTCACCCCGTGAGTGTGCCTAAAATAAACCTTTAATGAGTCCAGCAATTATTTTATAGAATTCCAGAAAAACAAATTATTTATTATTCCTAGTCTTTCTTATTTAGGGTCACTGCTCAAAGTGTAACACTTGTGGAACCCCCTGTTTTTTTAAGAGGTCTAAACAAGAAAGCCATCCACTCCAGAAGCAAAGAGCCACATGGCGCCAGACACAGCCCAGGAGTTTCAATTTAAAAAAAAAAATCTTTTAATATATTATTGATGTCATTTTTTAGGGGTAGCAAGGGAGACCATGGGCGTAGCAAGGGAGACCAACCTCAGGGATCACAGGGGCGAACCCTGGTGGCCCACAAATGACGTCCCTGTCAATAAAATAAAATAAACCTGTACTGCAGCAGAAACCTAAATCCACCACCAAAGGTACACACTGAGCAACACCCAGCTAAACACAACACAATACAGACAACTAAACCAATATCAGACAAATCATCCCACAAACACTTATACAACAAACACCACCTAATCCTTACCCACTGAAAACAAACCCAGCACACAGTGAGCTTTTTTTTCCGAACTGAAACTACCGACACTACATAAGCATTTTCCCTCTTTATCCCAATAACTAAACCCTTCAAGCCCTCCTTTCTTTTCAGATCCAAATTTATTTTGCATTTATAAAGTGCACAAGCAGCCCGGAGGCATTGCGGCGCTGTTACAAGGAATCAGCTTAGTTACAGGTATATGAAACATACTTGGGTACATGATGTGTTACATGGGAGGAAGTAAGGTTACATATGGTTACATATTATAAAACATAAAACAGCATGGCATATTGTGCTGTTACATGATGTCGATTTAGTTACAGGAGGAGAAGCATACATAGATACATGATGGGTTTTAAGAATAGCGATATGGTTACACAACGGTTAAATACTGTGTAGCATATCACAGCATGGCACGTTACGTATAGCTGAAGTTACCTGTGCGTAAATCAGGAGGTATCATGGAGAATAGCGGTATTAGTTAGAGCGTTTATGGGAAAAGCCATGTTTTGATGGCTTTGCGGAAGGCAATGCGTGAGGGTTCAGCGGTAAGGGTGAGCGGGAGGGCGTTCCATTGTCTGGCCGCAATGAAAGGGAAGCAACACCCCCCCCAGACGCCTGGCACTCTTGACTAAAGGTACAGAAAGCAGACTGGAGTAGGGTGTTCTGGTAGGTCTGGAGGAGGGGGTATGTTAACTCTCTGAGAGAGGTAGGGTGGGGCTGAGTGGTGAATGCATTTGTGAGTAAGGGCGAGTGTCTAGAAAAGGATGCGTTCGCAGACGGGCAACCAGTGGGCTTGTTGTCTGGCTGAGGAGTTGTGTTCCGTTTTAGAGATGCTGATGGCAGCACGGAAGGCATTATTTTGAATAGTTTATAGTGTGTCAAGGTTCCTTTTTGAGGTGCCTGTGAAAAGGATATTGCAGTAGTTCAATCTTGAACCAATAATGGCTCTGGCAATGGTTAGGCAGTTTGCAGTGGTGAGGAAAGGCCTGGCAGTGTTTAGCAATTTGGTGTGGTAGGCTGCAGATGAGGCAATGATATGATATGATAGGTTATTTATAACGCGCTTAATACCCAGAGCTTTCTAAGCGCGGACCTAGGGATCGAACCTGTGTTGCTTTGTGTCATCTTGCTTCCAAGGCGAGCACGTTGCTGCTGAGCTATCCTCCCGGGAGCGGTGCGTGGTATAAATCACAACATAACATATTATGGTGGCTGCCATTACGCGTTGCTTGGGGTAATGCTTGTTCTGGAATCGCATTCTTCTTTTTTTCATGCAGATCCCATCGCTCATGCGAAACGATCCCTAGCACAGCACTGAGCTAACAGAATAGCGGCACTTTGCTTTCTCCGTGCCATCCCACATACCCTGCATCAGGCACTCATTACTTTACATGAATTACTTTTGATGCAGCGCAGCGCTGTGAGCGCGGAAGCGCTGGCAGCCTCGGCGACCACACGGCACGAAATGTAGGCAGAGCAGAATCTCCTATTGTCACCCAGGTCGGCATAACCCGCACGATATTGCAGCTGCAGTAATGAAAACACTTCATAGGAACAGGCCCCCACTATCCCCCTCCACGCTTTATCCAGTCGTGCCTCTCGAGTTGCCCCACAGCCTCACATAACTGATAAAGTCATTTCTCCTGGGCTACCTGCATCGGAACATCAGAGCATGTTCCAACAAACCAAGGCCTTTGTCAAGCCCTGCCGCTCTCTAGAAAGTCAGCCAATAAACCCATCATTGATACGAGTCGAGCTTTTAGCACTGAAATGCCACTGCATTCTCGTGCCTCTGCAGTTCTGCTGGGTCCTGACGCCCATGGGAGCCCTCGCTAAAAGGGTCTAATGTCCATCTTGACTCTGGCCCTCATCCAGCCTGCCAGATTGACAAGAACCTTTTTCAACAATGCATGGCAAGGCGCTGAGTGGAATATTTCACTGCTTGCCTCCGCGGTACTTACGAATACCTGCGCAAAGATGGCTCCGGCTGCGCGCTGGTGCCTACATAACCGTGTGCTGCCACAAAGCCCCCAACGCAAAGAACATCATGTCTCCCGGCTACAACAGGAGGTCACTTTCCTGTCCACCGCTCAACCAGACACCTCCGAAAAGTGAACAGAAGGTGACATTACAAATCAAAACAAGGACTACCAAAGCCAACATGTTGGGTTTTTGCGTAGGCATGGGAAAGGCAGCTGCCAGATACTGCCATAATGGTACTAGCTGTCCATAAAATGGCAAAAGCTGGAACAGGGCATGATAACTAGGGCATGTGATAGCAGTGCCTGGCAAATGCCTATCTAATACCCATACACCAGTCAGTTGGCTATGCCAGTGCTTTGTTTTAACAGTACTTCAGTGATTGGAACACATATTGCTTATAAATCAAGGGGCTGAAGGCAAACGTTTCTGATTGCAAGCAAAGAGTCGTCAATATCGGCCCTTTTACTTCAGAACCCATTGGGCTAGGTTGTGGTGTCCCCCAAGGGTCTCCTTTATTGCCATTGCTTTTCAATCTGTACATGCAGCCCTTGTTGAGCATCTTACAAAGGTTCCAGCTACTATACCATTCATATGCATACGACATTCAAATCTTTGTCAAAGTATCTGGACCCTGAGATACATTCACCTCTTTGGTTTGTGAATGGCTGACCAGGAAGCATATGATAAGATATGATGAGTCATTTATAACGCGCCTGAACACAAGTGTTTCTAGGTGCGACAAGACAAGGTAGGGTAGACAGAGGGAAGACAAAACAAACAATCTTACTAGGCCTTGTGTCATTCAGATCGTGCAAGTGCAGGGGGAGATGGAGAGCAGAAGGGTTGGGGGAGGGAAGGGGTAAGAGCGATCAGGCCATTATTGCTCTGCATAAGTGCAGCCAGGACAGTGTGGCTCTGGGTAAGTTAAAGGAGGCAGGGGACTGTAGGGGTATAGATACAGCCCCAAGTGAGCGGTAAACCTGGATGCAGTGCAGGGGAGACTGGTAGTGGAGGCGCTTGGTGCCCATTGAGATTCCGATGGTAGCCAGGCAACTAGTCAGAGCAGCAGACAGGTAGGTCAGCAGGGAAGAGAGAGAGAGAGAAAGCAAAAGCGAAAGGTAAGGTCTTGAGCTGCTTCCGGAAATTCAGGTGGATCGAGGGAGGCACCTGCAGAGTAGAGAGATCTACCACCCACTCTCTGTCTGGAGAAGCGTCTGACCCTCAGAGTGTTGGATGTGGCTGAGCAAAGCGCTTAAGGAGGTAGGTGTTTAGGAAGAGAGAGTTGGATGTAATGTGGGCCCCAGCCCCAGAAGGCCTTGTGGACGATTCCGAGGGTCTGGAACCTGATCCTTGCAGCCACTGGGAGCCAGCAGAGAGATTTCAGGGCTGGAGAAATACGATCCCTAGGTTTGAGCCCAAGGACAAGTCTTGCAGTCCTGTTCTGAATTAGTTGCAAAGGGCGGAGAGTCGCGGAAGGCAGATTGAGAAAGAGGCTATTGCAATAGTCCAACCTAGAGAGAACCAGGGCTCTGGAGACAGTGAGATTCTGGGGGAAATTTAGAAAAGGAAGACTGCCTCTGAGGAGGTGCAGATGGTAGTAGGGTGTCTTCTTTGCGAGGTCCGTGATATGAGGAGAGAAGGAGAGAGTGGAGTCGCAGATGACACCAAGGTTTTTTTCCTCACATGAAGGTGCAGGAAGGGGGCAAAGGAGGGTGGCCAGAGTGAAAGAGGGAAAGTGGAAGCAGGGGTCCCAGTGAGAAGGATCCCAGTCTTAATGGCATTAAGGCAGAGATCGTTGGAGGCGCAGCACTCCTGAATTGTGGACAGAAAGTCAGGAATAAGTGAGAGACGAGAGGAGGCTGAGGGGAGCCTGAACAAGAGCTAAGCATCATCCATATAACACAGAAAGTTAGAGGAGAAGGTGGAGATGAGGTGGGCCAAAGGGGCCGAGAGTAGATGTTGAAAAGCCAGGGTGAGAGGTTAGAGCACAGGGAAACACCATATGTGGAGAGAGTGGTGGTGGAGAGAAAAAACCCAAGTTGGACCTCGGAGGGTCAATCCAGGAGGAAGGAGGTCAACTAAGCCAGGACCTGATCCATGACATCCAGGTTCTCCAGGGAGAGGTGGACATAGCGGAGCCGAGAGAGGGAGAGGAGAGAGAGGACAGGATGTCCTGAGTATTAGTGATGAGGTGATAAGCCAGAGCCATGTAGACGGCCTGGAGGAAGTAGGAGAGGTGAAGACTGCAGTAGGATTGGCCAGCTCCTTGCAGATTTTGAAGAGTTTGACTATGTTGTTAGAGGCCGCAGAAACGCGGGCTTGAATGTGGGTTCTCTTTTTGGACAGGACAGAGAGTCTGTATTGCCTTTGGAGCAGGCGGCAGGCCAGTTTATCAGAGAATGCGCCCAATGCCCTCCACTTTCTCTCAGCGACCCTACACTTGCGTTTTGTGGTGGCGAGGTCGGAGTCATACCAAGAGTGGCACTTGAAGGTAGGCTTCAGGTGGATTCTCATGACAGGGGCAAGGATGTCCAGAGTGTTAGAGATAGAAAGATGCAGGATGGCTTGCAACTCAACCCCAGCAAAGCAGCGTTTTTCTGCTAAGCCTTGAATTGATTCTTAATGACCCTCACTGTGCACCAAACCCTCCAAAATTGTGTGGGCTCCCCACTTCTTTTTTTTTTTTAAACATGTTTTTATTGGCATTTGTATAGTTACAGTTATACATTGCGCAATAGTTTTTTAGTTTTATAAAGAACGGCCAAACAAAGGGACTGAATCACAGTCCTAAACTCTTCCCCCTCTCCGCCCCCCCCTCCCACCGGATTGCAGATATTGCCTCTGTTGCGGCTTCAAGTTCTCTAGAGTTTTATTTTATTTAAACATGTCCAAGATACAGATTTTGTGGGGGCACCATTGTAGCATATAGTCGCTCTGTAGGTGTTCTAGTGCGGTTCCCCAGACTGTGCTAAATTTTTGTGCTTCTCCCTGGAAGTTGTATGTAATTCTTTCCATGGCGATATGGGTCCATATTCTTCTGAGCCAATCCAGGTATGATGGTGGAGATTGTTATTTCCATTTTTGTGCTACTTCTAGCCAGGCCGCTGTTAGGAGTCCCATGAAGTTCTTTTTTTGGGAGATCGTGATTGTCCTGTCTCTAGGGTTCCACAATCCACACATCCATACCTCTTCTTGCAGGTTTACGGCCCCGTTGAACATGGCTTGCATGTGGGTTTTTACGTCTGTCCAGAATTGTGATAACTTTGGGCAATCCCACCAGATGTGTCTCCAGTTCCCCGCAGAGGAGCAATCCCTACAGCATTTGTTTTGTGTGGTCGGGTACATTTAATGTAATTTTTCAGGGGTGTAATGCCATTGGATCATGATTTTTATCCACGCTCCCCTCACCTGGATGGCTTTAGTCCATTTTGGGATAATGTTCCATAAGTAGTCACATTGTTCTTTCGGAATCGTTTTCTCCAGCGTGATCTCTGATCTTTTCATATATAGCCATTTGATATTTTCTGTTGATGTATTGAGAAATCTGTATGTGGTTGATACAATTTTTTTTGTTCCAGTATTAGTCAGTATGTATTTTTCAAATGGGGTCAGGTCTCTGCTCACTGCTTGTTTTATCCATGGGGAGGAAAGCCAATGGCAGAGTTGATCATATTTGAATTTGTCCTTTAGCGACAGCCCCAATAAGTCTCTGCATTCTGTGAATGACCTCAATTGTTGCCCAATGAACATGTCTCTGACTTTTATGCAGTCTGCCTCCTCCCATTTTTGATAGGCTCCCTTCTCCATGCCTGGTTGGAATTCCAGATTGTCTAGTATCGGCATAAAAGGTGCTGGGACGATTGTCAACATTTCGTTTCGGGTTGATTTGTTCCATATGTCACTAATGCGTGCATTCTGGTGTCTATGCTCCGGCTTTGTCCATAGTAGTTTGCGAAGTCGGATTCTGGCCACCGCTCTGTCTTGCGCCTCCCATATCTTTTGAGAGGTGTCAGGGATCCATTCTTTGAGGACCCACAGTTGGGCCACCTCATACTATCTTCTGAAGTGTGTAAGCGCCATTCCCCCCCCTTCTCTTGGCGCTGTAAGTGTCTGGTTCAATAGTCTCTGAGTTATTTTCTGCCATACGTACCTCGATGTTGCCTTTGTGAGGGCTTTAAAGAAGGAGGGGGGATTCGGATTGGGAGTGCCTGGAATATGTATAATAGTATAGGTAGGACAGTCATCTTAATCACCGTCATTCTTCCCCACCATGATATTGAGAGTGGATTCCACTTTGCCAGATCTCCTTTGGTCTTTTCTAGAATGTGTGGGAGGTTTTCTGCATAGAGGTCTGTAATTTTGTTTGTGAGGGTTAGTCCCAGGTATTTGATCCCTTTCTCTGATGTTTTTAGTTGCAGCTCCGCCGCCAGGTTTTGGATTTCTTCGTTGTTCCCTGCTAAGGTTAATATTTCTGACTTATGCCTGTTGATTTTCAGTCCTGACATGGAGCCATAAATCTCTATTTCCCTCATCAGAGTCGGAAGGGATTCCTTTGGGTTCGATAGTGCCAGGAGCATGTCATCCGCATATGCCATTGATTTGTGTGTTATTCCTCCCATGTCGATTCCTTGTATTTCTGGGGTTTCTATGATCCTCTTCAAGAGTGGTTCCAGGAAGACAGCGTAGAGCAGCAGGGAAAGTGGGCACCCCTGTTTGGTGCCTCTTCGAATTTTGAATGAGTCTGTGAGTTCCCCATTCACCGCTATCCGAGCTGATGGGTTGTTGTAGTTTGCTCGTATCATTTTTATGTATTCCTTTCCCATTCCCATTTTTTCTAGGATGTGAAATAGCATTGACCATTCCACTCTGTCGAACGCTTTTTCTGCGTCGAGCGCTAGAAGAATGGCCGTTGTTTTTGGAAATCCTGTCTTTTCTATCAGGTGTGTGACCCGTCTGATATTGTCGTGGGTCATTCTGTTGGGGATGAAATCTGCCTGATCCTGGTGGATTAACTTTGGAAGCACCTCTGATAGTCTTTTGGCCAGGATTTTGGTATATAACTTTGCATCTAGGTTTATTAATGCAATGGGGCGGTATGAGCTTGGGGTTTCCGGATTTTTTCCTTTTTTATGGAAGACTAGGATCTTTGCTTCGTTCATGGAAGGGGTGATGTCCATGCGGTCTTTGAAGGTATTAAATAATTCTGTTAGGTGCGGGGTCCGTTCTCTTATGTATGTTTTATAAAATTGTGCTGTGAACCCGTCCGGGCCAGGGGCTTTATTTTTGGGTAGTCCCCAAATCGGTATCTCCACTTCTTCTTCTGTGATGGGCTCGTCCAGTTTCAGCTTCTCCTCTTGTGTCACTGTCTGCAATGTCACGTTTTCCAGGTATGCTATCTGATCTGCTTCTCTTGGATTCACTGTGGCATTTAGCTTTTGGTGATATTGTTGAAAGATCTTCCCCATCTCAGTTGTTAAGGTGCGTCTTTGGCCGTGCTCGTCTAACAGGGCTTTTATCGATTGGGCTCGTCGTTTGCCCCACAGTTGTCTGGCTAATAATTTATCTGCTTTGTTCGCCTTTGTATAATACCATTGCTTCATGTGTAGGAGGTGTCTTTCGGCTCGTTTGTTGCGTAGGGCATCCAGTTGGCCCTGTACGTGTCTATATGCTCTTTTCACTTTTGAGGAGTTATTGTGCGCCATTTCATTTCTCAGTTCCGTGCTCTTTGCTTCTAGTTCTGCCTCCCACTTATTTATTTGTTTGGTTCTTTGTGCTGTGATCGCTATGATATGTCCGCGTATCATCGCCTTGCATGGCTCCCATAGGGTCGACTTGGATGTTTCCTGTGAATTGTTCTCATTGAAATATTCATTGGTTCGCTCTCTGATGGCCTCTCTCGTGACTGGGTCCTGAGTGGTTTCCCCCGGAAGTGTCCATCTCCATAGGTGTGATTGTTTACGTATAGTGAGGAGGCTTATCCAGAGGGGGGCATGGTCCGATAGGGAGATGTCGCTCACCTCTGTCTCATGGATCTTCACCAGCAGACTTGAGGACGTCCAGATGTAATCAATCCTGGCACTAGTACCGTGTACATGCGAGAAGTGGGTGTACCCTGGCTTCGGGCCTCTAAGTTTCCTCCACGTGTCTTCTAAAGCCAGTTTTGTCATTTCTTTTTGGAGGGCTTTTGAGGATGTGCCCTGCCCCATGTGTCTTGGAGTTGAGCTATCTGTGTTTGGGTCCCATGCTAAGTTGAAATCTCCTATTAGGACGATATCTGCCTTCGCAAAGGATTCCAGTTTGTCTATGCTATCCCTTATGAATCCATCTTGGCCAACATTGGGGGCGTATAATGTTGCTATAGTAAACGGGAGGTCTTCTATTCGTACGTTCACAAACAGGTATCTGCGGTTAGTATCCGACAGTGTTTCTTGAAGTTGTACATTTAGGGTGTTGGCGAATGCTATTAGTACCCCTCTCTTCTTTTCTGAGTCATTTTCTTGGAGGATATGCGTGTATTCTTTGATTCGAGTTTTCCCTTTGTCCAGTTTTTTGATGTGTGTCTCCTGCAGTGTCAGGATGTCGAATCTCTCTTTGTGTAGGTAATGTTCCACCTTTTTCCTTTTGATGGGGGAGTGTAGCCCCCATATGTTATACGTAAGGATTTTTAGGCCCATTTTTGTGCGAGTTCTCTAGTCTTGCATGTCCCGCCAGGGTCTTTTGGTGTAAGCCTTCTGCATTGCGGTGTGTATCCCCTCCTCCCATCCCAACTTCCCCATTAACAATTCCCTTAACTTCCCCCCTCCCCCCATAACAACCCTGAGGAGGGCTCTGGGCCCTATGATCGCTCGGGCGTGTTGCCGCTTGCGCCATGCCCTCTATAACTCAGGTAATCTGGTTGTGGGGAGTCCTAAACCCCACTTATGTTACTCTGTGTAGTTCTGTTCTTCCCGGATCTGGCCGACCTTGTTGGTTGCCAACGGTCCCAACCTTTTCTGTCTTGTTTCATTGGTTGCCTTGGTGGTTCTAAGTGGTTTCTCCTTGATTCCACGGAGATGATGGACCTTGTGTTCTCGGTTTTTGTGGGGTCGCTGCCCTTTGGATGCTATAGTTTGCCAGCCTCTCGGGGCTCTTCGACCTCTCGTGGAGTCTCTGGATCGTGCTCTACCTTCTGCGTCATCTTGCAATTTCATGATTCTTTGACCTTCTTCGCACATTGTTATTCGCTGTTGGGCACCTTCCCATGTAAACGGGAGTCCAAATGGGAAGGTCCATTTGTATCGGATTAGTCTTGTTGTGAGTTCTTTTGTGATTGGGGCCATTTCTCTGCATCTTGATTGTGCCAGGTCTTGATATAGTTGCACGTTGGCACCATTCATTCTTATCTGGTCCATCGTCCTAGCTTTCCTTAGGATTTGCTCCTTCTGTGTGTATGAGGCCATCGCTTCTAGCACATCTCTTGGGTGGTTCCCTGGCTCCCCATCCCTTCGCGGGCCCACTCTGTGGACTCTATCTATGAGGATTGCTGACTCTTCTTCTTCATTGATTATGTCTTTGAACACTTGTTGCACTGCAGTCTTTAGGTCTTTATCTCCAACCGATTCCACCATGTTCTTAATTCGAATGTTTGATTTCCGAGACCTGTTTTCTAAGTCTTCGAATTGTACCTCCAAATTGTGTGAGAGTCTGGCCAGGTGTTCTTGTGTTTCTGCATATTGCTGGGTTTCTTCATCCAGGTTCTGGAGTGTTCTCTCTAAAGTATCAGTTCTCTCTTCTAATTTGCCCAGGTCTACTTTCAGCTCCTGTACTGTTTGTTTCAGCTCGCTCTTCATGGTCTCGAATTGTGTGTGCATTGAGGCCATAAATTGGTCCTGAAATTCTTTAAACCAGTCTCTCATGTCTTCCTTAGTTGCCATATCCGTTCCTGCTTTTTCTGCACTTGGGGACCCTGTTTTGTCTTTGTGGGCAGGCGTCTTAGATTTGCTTTGTGTGTCTGCCCCCCAGAGTAGAGCCAGGTTCTGGTCCTGCTTCCCTTTTGGTGTAGATGCGTGGGATTGCCTGCTCCTAGACTTTGACATGTGTGCTCTCTTTACTCCCCGCGTATGTCTGGACGCTTTCTGCGTGTTCACTTTTGCTGGGGGTGTTATCACTAGTTCGAGGTGGGGTTGGTGTCCCAAAGTTCCTTATGCCTTCTCTGCTCGGCCATTTTGTTGCCTGGCTTGGCTGTGGGTTCGTTGGGGGTCTCCGGCTTTGTGTGCTGATTATGGGGGGTGGGGCGTGGGCTTCCGTCCCCCCTCGTGCCATTTTCGGTGTTGTGGCCTGTGCTGCGATGGTTTTTTGGCCTTTTCTTGGCCCACTGTACTGTCCCAAGTCTATGGGGAGGTGGATGGTGTGGGTTGCGTGTCTAGTGATTGCAGCTGGTGCCCTTTCCTCCCAGGGGTCTCCCGCCGAGCGTCTCCTCACCTCTTATCCTGTGCTAGCTGTCTCTGCCCCTTTGCCGTCCGGAGTTGGGGGTGGAGGGCTGCGCTCTCCGGGTGCCTTCTCTTCACACGGGGCTCCTTGGGCTGCTGGGGGGAGCCGCATCGTGCATCGGCTCCTCTATGGCCTCCACCGACCTTGGATTTCGTTGACCCGTGCTGCCGAGTGTGTGCTCGGGGGCCGCGTTGCTTCGGATCTCTCCCCGCTGCTCCGGCTTCTCCTTTTCTCGGTTCTCGAGGCTGTTTACTTCTAGCAGGGGCTGTCCGGCTGCGCCTCCGCTTGTCCTGGTGTCTCTCTGGGTTACCCGGCGCCTCTCTTGTCCGCGCCTGACGTGGAGGGTGCCCGCCTCTCTGGGTATGGGGGGGATCTCCTTCTTGCTTCTGCCAGTTGCTTTGCTCCTTTCCTGGCGATGGGCGCTCGGATCCGCCTTCGGCCCCGGCCCTCGCCTGCGTACGGTGGCCGGGTGAGGCGGGTCCCGTGTCTCCGTGTTGCATGTGGCGCCGCTCTACAAAGGCTGTGCACGAACATAGGACGCTTCTTTTCCCCACTCTTCCGTGCTTATTGATCTATCCACCAGTGACTCTGATCTTCCGGGGGACCACGGCTGCATTATTTGTCTATCTTATCTACGTCTGTCCCGAGCCAGGAGACGGAGCACAGCTCACGCACGTCTACCCTGCTCGGTGGCCATCTTGGAATTCCGGCTCCCCACTTCTTAAGCATCAAGGGTGAGATATCTTGGAATTCTATGGGACTGGGACCTATCATTCTCATCTCAGATCAATGAAGTCTCTAGAGCAACTTTCTCTCGCCTTCGGCTATTGGAACAATCTCTACCCTTTACGCAAAGGAATATTGGCAGCTGGTTACCGGCACCCTTATTCATTCTTACATCGATTATAGCAATGCCTTATATGCTGGTCTGCTGAAGTATCAACTACAAAGACTTCAAGAGATTCAAAATGTGTTGGTGTGCCAGATTTTCCGGCTGCCCAAAACCACTAAAAGTACACTTTATCGACGTGAAATTGACTGGTTTCCGGTCCAACAGAGGATACAGTTTAAAATCCTGTGCTGGGTTTTCAGATGCAAGCTTAGCCTGGCACCAGTTTATCTAATTTTGTTGCTAAAATGGTATTAACCTACAAGGTGTCTAAGGTCAACTCACAGTAACCTTTTGGTAATTCCTCGCACATGTTGCTGCTCCAGGGTTGACAGATGCTTTGCAGTAATTGGCCCCACACTCTGGAACAAAGTTCCCTTGGAGCTACGCAAGGCTGACACACTACTTACATTCGGGAACAAACTTAAAACCCTCCTCTCTTGCTGATTAAATCTGTTCATAAAGTGTGACAATTCACAAGGTGTTGTCACTTCTACCCAAGGGGGAGCCCTTTTCGATGAGGCTAGGGAGGTGTGGCCACTGCCAAATAGTCCCCCTAGGAGTGGTTTAATGTGGGAGGACCTTATGAGGAAAGGACTCCCCCTCTGGGGACAAGGACGATCACCTGGGGTACAGCCCATTGATAATTGTCACTCCCCTACATTCCCTAGCCCTCCACGCTGCTCAGAACCCTTTTATTGAAAGTAAACCTATGTATTGTTGAAACACAGGGGATAAAGCTAAAGCCAAAAGTTATCAACAGAAACAAAGGACTTTTACAATCCACTAGGGCGGCACTGGCAACATTGTATAAGTGAAGACGTATTAATTATGTGGAAGGAAAATGCTTATTGTTATGAAATTATATTTTGTATGGAAGGATGTAATTTATAATTGTAAATAGTAATGTTTTACATTTATTGTAGTGCAAAAGGTTTTGTTTTGTCTTTCACCATACTGCAATTTAATTTAAAAAAAGAAAATAAGTAAAGACGATGGACTAACAAACCTTTCAAACCCAGGCAGAAGAGGCATCAGGTGCGATAAATCAGTGAGAGATTCAAACTCTGTGGGTAGACCACAGTTGGGCAAGATTGTAGGATGTTGCGGCAAAGCATGGAAGGAGTTATCCTTGGGTCCTGCTAATGCAGACCCGAACGCGAAGCAGGAGAGAAGAATCGAACAGCACACCAGAGCGTGGAGCCACTGCAGTGCTGTGGAAACTGGCGAGAGAATCTAAGTGCATTGGAGAGAAGAACCCCAGTACCAGAAAGCCCCAGTGTCATGCCAAAATCCCTCAGAAGGTAACGTGGGCTGTGAGAAACAGAAGGGGACACGGGCATCAAAGGTGGATGGATCGGGGACACTAACACTTGTATACCCAGCATCCGAGGAGAGCTTCCTCATTGCAGTGGTGACAATAAGCCCACTGGCCAGCAAAAATGGGCCGGAGACCCTAACCAGTACAAACCCAGCATCCAAAGAGAGCTTGATCATGGCAGTGGCAACAATAAGTCCACTGACAACCAGAGACAAGTTGAACACCCAACCACTGCGAACCAAGCATCCAAGGAGAGTTTCCTCATCGCAGTAGCAACAGTAATTCCACTGGCCACCAGAGATGGGTTGGAGACCCCAACTATTGGAAACCAAGCATCTGAGGAGAGCTTCATCATCACAGTGGCAGTAATAAGCCCACTGACCAACAGAGAAAGGTTTGGGAACCAAACAAAAGGGAACTGAGCAAGCAAGGAGAACTTCCTCATCACAGTGGTGACACTGAGCTCAGTAATCAACAAAGAAGGATTTTGGACTTTGCTAACACCAAAACAGAGTGGCAAAGTCTGCATCAAGATGAAGATTGTGAGAAAGAACTTTTTAGACATCAGGATAAAGGAGTCATTATCTTGGAGAAGGGCTAAAGCTCTTGGAACATACTCTAAAGACACCAGGGGAAGGAAGTCATTGCCCCTGTCCTCGTTGTGAATTGGGCCAAGCAATACCAGGAGAAGGGAGTCATTCTCCTTGTCCTGAACTAGGAGTTGTGCTAGAGACACCAGCGGAAGAGAGTCATTCCCCCTGGCTTTACTGGAAACTGTATAGATCTATACCAGGAGAAGGGAGCCAATCTCCTTGACGTGGAAGGTATAAATACTGCGTGAAACCCACAACCGGGGGAAGGGAGTCTTTTCCCCTGGCATTCATGTTGCAAGAGAACATTATTTTAAACACCATTCGAGCATCAGGAGAAGGGCGACATTCTCTCAAAGGAACTTTCTGTTAAATGATTCTTTAGTATTAGTGTGAGGATGGAAGTAGCTTTTGACACGGGATGGTGGAGTTTGATTTGACAGACATTCTTACAGACCTTTTAGTATTAGTTCTGAGGCAGGCAAACCCCTCTTAGAAATTAGGGATAGTGAGGTAATTTTTATGCACAAGTAAAAATCTGTAACCACCACTGTACCATGTTTGAGTTAGCTTCCTTCTTCAACACCCTCACAATAGTTAGGTCCCCGTATTGGACAGCTGCGCCCAGACACAAGTTTTCTTGTCCGGTTCATTAATGATTAGCGAATTATAAATTCAAATTCAATTATGGTTAAGACATTGTTATTATCCCAGGAGTTCTTTCAATTAAGCTGTTAACTCTCATAGGACTGTTTAGGAATAAGACCTACCGCAAGAGGATGTGTTTTGTCAGAGAGGGGCAGACAGTGGGTTGGATTGGATTTAGGGCCTAACATGGCCATGCGCAGTCAATGGGTGGGTAAACAGCTAAACAAAAAACCAGCATGCTGTGTATCCCACCACACATCCAATCACCTTCCTATCGCTACTCCAATACAAGAATTGTAGCTTATAAGTGCCACCTAGGTGCTACCTAATAGACAAAACTAAAAACGAATACCTAAGTTATGACATACAAGCAGAAAAGAGCAGAAGTCCCAAATGACTTGCCTCTTTCCTAGGTCAGCGTTTTCACAACTTTTGAAAAACTGACCATAATATGATTATAGAGTGTGAGGACTTCTTGCTGTCTTGGCTTAAAAGGAGCGGTGGTGAACTTCGGGTCAGACACCTTTCTCAGTCTGGGGACTTGCATTTGGTGATTCAGGACAAGGACGAGGCCTTTCCATGCAAGAGTGAATGAGGAATTCAGTCCAAGTACGAATAGGGGACCGGCCAGGCAGTTGAATGACTCCCAAAGAATGACTGGGATCCATGGACGATGCTGTCAGGACAGGTGGATTTACAGTGTCTGAGGTCAGATCTCGGAGGGTTACAAGCCCTGTCTTCGGCTGAGAGTTGTTCTTTGTAGGGACTAGCGGAACATGTTTGAATCCTAGAATAGTTCAGCAGAGCAGGTCCGGGAGAAACAAGGTTAACACTCCAAAAGTAGACCACTGAATCCTACCACAAAGCAGGACAATGTAATCCTGTTTTCAGAAAAGCTGCCATTTTGGAAGCAGAAGCGAAATGTTACCTGGCACGTGGGAGCAAAGCAGAGCAGACAGGCTCAGCATGTTTCCAGTATTTATTCCTTTTAAGCTTTTTACTGATGCATCAACAGTAGAGCCAGCTTTTAACAGTACGTGTTGTGATATTAGAAGTGTAAAATCAATGTATCTTATGTGATAATGCTTGTATTGGCGAAAGGCCCAAGCAATAAATGTATTTTGATTTGATTGATTGAGTCGTTGGATTCTCAGGGATCCTCAGCTGCCACTCGCACCATGAGAGTCCATCCCTTGAACACAGGCCAAACTTAACGTGAAGTCTGTGCCTGCGGACCGCCACTCACGCAGAGGAAGCCCAGATACAGGTTTGAGCTACAGAGACCGCCTGAGCTCGGGTTGCACTTTGGAATTCATTTTAAATGCAACTTTTATCTTTCAGCATCCACAAAGGTTTTCCCACTGATCTTATACTTTTGTTTCCATTCCATTTTCTTCACTGTAATAACTGTTACAATACTAGAAATGTAAATGATGGACCTTATTTGGAAGGTTTCCATAGACTGCAACTTATTAGTTGTTTTTTGCAGGCAGGAAATTCCCTAAAACATAGCACCTATTACCAGCATACAATTCAGGGTAGCAAGGTGTGGTTGGCATGTAGCAATACTGAGCAACATGCTGCAGTGCTGAAGGAGGGGGGATGAGGACGAAACAGTAGGGTGGGCTGGTCGTCTTGGGGTGAGCTTGAGGATTTATCTGAGAGTGCGTGAAGAAGGTTCTTCATTTGTTTTCTGGATTGCAGGAGGGTGTGGGAACATCTGTTGTTGATGGTATAAGGTTCCACAGTCTACAGATGTAGATAGAAAATGCTTGGATCCTGGTTCTTTACCTTTTGCATTTCTGCTGCTCTAGTCGACACCAATTCTGACTTCTGATGATGTTCTGACCGGACAGATGACTTTGTTTGCCAGGTAGGAGGATCTGTGCATAGTGGCAGATGTGTACTTGATGCTGCAGGCTTTGAAGATGATTTGTGCGTGTAGGAGTAACAGTGAGGTTTTGTGAGCATTGGTTTTTTGTGGTCGTATTTGCAGAGATCTCTTATGGAGTGGGCAGCAGGGACGCCACTTATCATTGGTGCTAGGCTGGATCTGGTTAGGGCTGTGAGTAGGGTGCTTCCTTCATCCAGGTGATATGATATGATAGGTTATTTATAACACACTTAATACCCAGAGGTTTCTAAGCAGACCCAGGGATCAAACCTGTGTTCTGTGTTGTCTTGCTTCCAAGGTGAACATGTTGCCGCTGAAAATCAGGGCCTGTACAGTGTAAGAATCTGTAAAAATCGGGGCCTGTACAGTGTATCTGAAGGTTATGTCTGTTAGGAAAGGCATGGTTTCTCACAGGATGCTATCTATTCCAGAGACTTTATTGCCAAATGCAGCAGTAGGGTGAATTCTTGGAACTTGGATGTGCCTTCTGTCTTTTTGTCATGTGATCTTGGAATGTTATGAGTGCCTGGATTCTGAGTACAGAGAGAATGCTGTGTGCGGTGTGTTCCAAGAGTGTCAGTTGGAGAGAGACTGGAGTGAGAGAGAGGGTGCTGGTGGATGTCTCCTTATGTATGTGTCCTACCTGTGTGCCTATTGTGGACTTGGGAGGTGATAGGTAGAGGTAATGGTGTGGAGGTAGCCACCTGGCCAAACCCATGGCAATCGTCTAGGGAGGAGACGTACAAGGAGAGGACATTCTCACTGATTCCTATGTAGTTGTGCATCACGTGGATGAAGGCTTCATTACCTATGGCATTGAAGACTGAGGAGATATTGAGGAATAACAGGAGTCAGGGGTGTCCTTATTGTCTTAAGCATTAAGAATACAAGTAAGTTGGACAAAGAAGATACCTCTGTGTGATGTTTTCCAGTACCTTAAATTTAATAAACCTATATATGCTCTAGTACATGAAAAACAAAAATATGTGTAATGGTAGCAATCGGCTTCAGCAAGAATGGTGCGGCTTGCATCAAGAGAAGATTCATTGGGAGCAGACACATATGGCAAATGGTGAAGCATTTGATGGGGTGAAAGGTACACCTTCAGTACCCTGTGCATCGACAACAATGTTTGATTAGGGATGACACAACATCATGTAAGGTGATATAATATCAACTAATGTGAGTCAGTTGTAAAACAATAATCACTATTTTCTTTTAAGAGATTATATAGAATAAAGAATGACAAGCCAATGTTCCCATTTATGCTAAAATAAGAAGGTGACAGAAAATATAATTAAAGTTTGTCTGTTAGAAGCTGGTCCTTCCAAGAAGAGTAACTGATTTAAGAAAAGGTGTGCATGAAGATTCAATTATGTTATTATTCGTAATTATGCCACAGATGCAATGCACATCATTGGACATGAGATGGGACCAATGGTCCACCTTGGTTGTTTGAAATGATGACCCTTGTTCCTTGGCTAGTTGAATATTCAAATCAGTGTTTGCTTTTTCTTAGCATCTAGTGTTTAGGATGTTGGTACACTGTGTATATTACATGTAGACATTTGCATTCTTTTTACAGAAAAGTCTCATTAACATTGTCAATCATTTTTAGAATTGAATCCGGATTGAAATGTGTGACCTTGCTCATACAATTACTAACTATGTAATCAAATGCTGAACTGTACATCAGACATGCGGGAGATCATGCATTCCAAGCAAACGTGAAATACATCAGTTTCTTTAGATTAAGTTCAATGGCAGTAACGAAGAAAAAGACCAAGGAAAATACAAGATCTACCAAATGCTCTAGAGATTTTGATATTCTTTGAAATTAATGCAGCAGGTGTGTTTATACAGTACATATGCCCCCTTCCAAGATGGGTATCTTGCTGCTATAGACATATAATAGATGTTAATTGCTTGCAAACTCGATCGTACTCGTGTTATCAACCCTAGACAGATGCAAGGCTGAGTGAACCCGACAGAATTGGAATTTGCAACCATTGGGTGCAATACATATTCATGTAGTGGCTGCCTCAGTCCACAGGGCCACAGCGTAAATACCTGACTCTTTCTTCATATGTATATACCTTTTTTGATCCCGTTATAATGTCTTATTCGAAATCTCTAGCGGTCCATTTTGTTTGAAGACAACAATTAGGACCTTCTCAAAGCACCGCAAATGGTGCAGTGCTCATTGGAAGATAGAAAGCACAGACAGAAAATACCCAATGAAAGAGGACGTGCAGCACTGATTGGCAGAGCTAGGTGGGCAGGGACAGAAAATGCCCGTTTGGGCCCCCTCCCATGTCTCAGCACTCCTCCCCATCTCCTTTTTGCTTGGCCTGCACATGAAACAACTCTGCAGAGTGTAGACTCACATCTAGATGCAAACCAAGGCAAGTCAGGATTGCATTGCAGTTTGTAATTACATCTGATACATAGACCTCAGGTTATGAACAGTGATTATGTAAGCGTGTTTTATATTTGTACTACTGGTTTATATTGTATACAAAGGCGTCATAAAAGTGGTTTGCTGTGACAATACTGGCATATATTGTGAGCACATGCATTAAGCAAGTGTTTTTCAGTGTTAACAATGGCATGTTATGTGGGCACAGTATCATGGGAGTGCGTTTTACAGTGGTAATACTGGCTTATGTTATGGGGGTAGTCATCCTGAAAGTGTTTTCCAGTGCCAATGCCAACATATATTGCGGGCAAAGTGATCATGAAAGCATGTTTTGTAGTGGCCAAGCTGGAATAAATTGTGGGCATAGCCATAATGAAAATGTTTTACAAAATACTCATGTCTATTGTTTGCAGCCCAGCATCTTTTGAATCATTTCAGTCGTTTCTCTGATGTACCAAATGTAAATTGCCTGACTTTTGACGCCATTTGTTTCAAAACCTGTGCTCTAAAATGCACAATTTGCATCAATTATCTAAAAATATGCTCAGGCAAAGAACCACCCAAAACAACATCATGCTGGTTCTAGCTCCCTAGCTGCCCTCAGTCGGTCACTCTAATTCAGGAGGAATATCAACACACTTCCACTCTTAGACATCACAAGCTGCCATTGACTTTGAATCATTTAGAATGGAGGTGCCCCCTATAAAAGTAACTGTGCACTGACTGGTCTCCTTCCTTTTTCGCATTGAACTTTAAGCCGACGATCATCAGAAGATAGTGCCAAGGACAAGATGCCAAGGAAGAGGACAAAAGAGTTTTGCAAAAATCTCCCTAGACTTTGGAATGCTCCACGAAGGAGACACGAAGCTGTAAAGATCTCATGCAGTTCAGAAGCTCATTTCCTCCCGCAATATCAACTACCTGTAACACCAAGCTACACATGTAAGTGACACGGTTCATGTCATCCTAGATCCATTGCATTGTAACTTGGTGTGAATAAGGTTAAACTATGACCATTCATCTTCGTTATTTTGTCTCCTCCAGCTTGTTGCATCAAAAAGTGGTTTCATTTGAGGTGTGAGTTACACAAATATATAAGCATAAACATCAGCTCTTCGATGACTACAATGTTTAAAAATAAAGATTTCCATTGAAGTATACGAAAGGAATTCCCAAAAGTATACGAAAGTATACCCAAAAATATACCCAAAGTAGTATACCCAAAAGCATACGGAAGGAATTCCCAAAAGCATACGGAAGGAATTCCCAAAGTATACGAAAGGAATTCCCAAAGCATACGGAAGGAATTCCCAAAAGCATACGGAAGGAATTCCCAAAGTATACGAAAGGAATTCCCAAAGTATACGAAAGGAATTCCCAAAAGCATACGAAACGAATTCCCAAAAGTATACGAAAGTATACCCAAAAGTATACCCAAAGTAGTATACCCAAAAGCATACGGAAGGAATTCCCAAAAGCATACGGAAGGAATTCCCAAAAGTATACGAAAGTATACCCAAAAGTATACCCAAAGTAGTATACCCAAAAGCATACGGAAGGAATTCCCAAAAGCATACGGAAGGAATTCCCAAAGTATACGAAAGGAATTCCCAAAGTATACGAAAGGAATTCCCAAAAGCATACCGAAGCAATTCCCAAAAGAATACGGAAGGAATTCCCAAAGTATACGAAAGGAATTCCCAAAGTATACGAAAGGAATTCCCAAAAGCATACAGAAGCAATTCCCAAAGTATACCAAAGTATACGAAAGGAATTCCCAAAAGCATACGGAAGGAATTCCCAAAAGTATACAAAAGGAATTCCCAAAAGCATACAGAAGGAATTCCCAAAGTATACGAAAGGAATTCCCAGGAATTCCCAAAGTATACGAAAGGAATTCCCAAAAGCATACGGAAGGAATTCCCAAAAGTATACGGAAGTAATTCCCAAAAGCATACGAAAGGAATTCCCAAAAGTATACGAAAGGAATCCCCAAAAGTGCATTCCATTGTGAAAATAAATGGTGGCAATTTTGTATACGGGAACTGTGATCAAGATTATGTTATCTACTTTCGCGCATTTTTGTCTAAAATAAAGCTGCCTGGTAAACGCAATGCATGTGTGTGCACGTATACACTTAACTACAAAGCACCTCATCATGTGTTTTGCACATAACATTGCTGTAGAACAGGAAACTGCTGGTAAATGAATATCACAGATTATTCTGTGTTTGACAAATTCCATTTTGCATGATATAAATGTTCAATGTCCATGTGTATACTTTAATCACATTTTGTTTTTTATCCATAGGTTGTGCCTCGCTCCACTGACTGCTGCCATTGAAGTCTTACTCCTAGGTTGTGCCCCATTGAATTTCTTCTCCCCATTGTGATTTTACTTACATGTTCTGCCCTGTTGTGATTTTTTCCTGGGTTGTGCCCCACTGATTTTACTCCTAAATTGGCCCAATGAGATTTTACTTTTAGGTTGGGCCCCTTTGGCGGATAAGGTAAACAAAAGCCTAGTCCAACCTGCTTTGTTCTTCAACACTGCAATCTAATACACTGCATGCATAGTGTTCATTTTGTAGTTAATCACTGATTCCATGTGTTCTTGCTGCCCATGTTTGGTTTGCTTATTGTATGTTTCAGACCAGTGTTATGTCATTGTATAGACCATATTTGTACCTAGGCATGGACCTTTTTGTCTCAGGATCTTTTTCGTCATTTCCCTTCCTTCGCGCGAGGTGACCACTGCTGACGCTCTTATGTCGGGGTGCTGCATGGGGGAGGTGGGCCTAACTGCTGCAATACACATCATCAGCCATGTGCATATACACGAGAGAGAGGGAGATGTTTTGGAACTGAGCATTATTGGGGAGTTTTGATGGGGAGGAAGCATGGAGAATGCTGAGTTTGGAATTGGCATGCTGTGACAACAGCGTCGTGGCAAAGGCTGTTAGGAGAAGCAGGTAGGCCTACAGTGAAAGCATGGTGGTGTAGCCCAGAACGTTGAGAACTTCCATCTAACCACCAGGAAACAGGGTTAGCAAACATGTTATGTTTCAATGTTTATGATGTAATTTTCTTGGCTTGTCCTGCTACTGTTGCTGTCTGCCTCAGTGCAATTTCATGTCAGTGCTGAGAAGTAGCAGTATTTAATGCCAGGAAACCTTCCACCATGACAAGGTTTTCCACTTCAAACAGAGGGATGATAAGCCGCAGTTGACAATGATGGCATAATTTGAAACAGATGAAACATTATGAACCTAGTTTATGCTAGCTGATAAACACTAATTCCTCTCATAAAACAGTTGCATTAGGAGAGGTGTTTCCTACTGGCGATTACCTGGCAGCATTAAAGCCGTCACCCATCAAGGGCCTGCAGGATCACTCCAGTCCATCACACAGACACAGACTATTATTATTAGTGCCCATGTATCTCTCTGAAGCTGCCTTATGATAAAACTCCATTCTCTTACAAACACCTCGTATGTTACCCTGTAAACTTCAGAACTATTGATTAACAATCGACATATCTGCCGAAGCTTTGTCCAAAGATTCTAAATCCTTTTGGAGGATTTTCGCTATAAACACCAGTATCCTGTATTAGTGGATCCGAGATTTCCTGGAATTACATGTCCCAGAAACAGACTGGGTCAAGCATGTCCCCTCCCTCTACAGCCTAAATGTTAACATCCCAGTGACAGCTGCAAAATTTGTGTTTCCGAGATTGCTGATATTTTAGCACTTCTTGGTGTGTCTTGAAATTATTCAGGTCATTGCCAGACAAAAACCAATCAAAACACCTGGGCGTAATGGGATCCCCAATGATCATTTCTGTGCAAATGTTGAGTTCTGTGCGCCCTTTTTAACTTATGGCTTTAATGCGATTATCTGCACTGGGCTGATTCCCATCAGTTGGGAAACAAGCGTAATTGTGCCCATATATAAAAGGGCAGCAGATCATTACCAGCATCTTACCCTCCAAGTGCATTCTTGCACCGTACATCCAAGCATTTTGCGGGGCTCCTATTAAATATACTGGAGGATTGGGTGAGAGATCATGTACTCTTATCGGATATGCAATTGGCCTTCAGAGCGAGTGTGGGCAGAGCCCACCAGTGCCTAAACCCCTACCTGATTTTGGCTAGGAGCTCCATCCTTTTGGGCCCTTCAGTCTACCTGGCCTTCATGGACCTCAGTTTGGCCTTCGACCACATGGACAAGAGACTCCTTTGGGTGACTCTGGATGGGATGGGCTATTCCAAAGGCCATGATATGATTGTTAGTGGCATTGCATAGTGATTCTTGTGTCAGGGTTCAGCATGCAGAGAATTGAGTGACCATATCAGAGTGGATAAGGGAGTGAGGCAGGGGAGTGTTCTTGCCCCCCTGCTGTTTAACCTTTACACAAACTCCCTTGTCTCGACCCTAGTGTCGTCTAGTGCAGGGGTCCATCATTGCCGTGGCCAGGAGATTCCTGATCTTAAACTATGCAGCCGATGCAGTATTGTTGGCACAGATGCTTGTGAAGACCTATGGCAATTACATGTCAAGCCGTGGCCTCACAGCAAATGCTGCAAAGTGCTATGGTATGTGCTTTGCTAACCACCCTTGTAGGATCCCCCTAATATGGCTGAATGATCTCCATTTACCGGACTGCACAGATTTCTCGTATGGGGAATTATAGATTGACCTGGAAGGTGAATGTAAAAATATAGTGAACCAGGAAGAACCATGTAATTGGAGGGCTTTTTAGATTTGCAAAAAATATTGGCCAGTTTTCTGAAGAGCACATTCTGGAGTTGTATAGAGGGAAAGCTCTGGCGACAGGGGCATATGGCAGTGAACTCTGACCCTGTGCGAATATGAAGTCTTTACAGAGTGCCGAGAATATTTTCTGTGCATGCCCTAAGGGTATCTGCTTCTACACCATCACATATTCTGCACTCAGAGCCAGGCATGGAACACTTGACTGCCTTTCTCTCCCTGCAGCTAATCTTGTTTTGCAGGGCCGTGTGTACAAATGAAGAATGGTCATTTACTTGATTGCTGCTAAGGAATGTTTTTACGATGTGGAACAGAACATTGAATAGCTCGCCTATATTAAAAATACCCGAGTCTTTTAGGGCTGGGCGATTCTTTCAGGAATCCAGAGAAAATTGCTTGTTTTCCCATTAGGCTCATAAAGGAGGGATTTGGGACATTATGGGCATCCATTAAGAGAGGATGTGAACTTCTTCAAGGCTTCTGTTAGACGTTAACGCCTCTCTCTCCAGCAGGGGGTTCAGCTGATTATCTAAGGTTCCCAATACTTTCCACTGTCTCCTGTAAACCAGGGCTCGGTTTAATGATCTCCACCTAAAGTCAGTGACTTGTAAGTGGTCTGGGGAGCAAAATGGGGATGGGTTCTATTTTTGCAGAGAGTGGGAATCCTTGAACATTTTGTTCTCTTTTGCCCACTTCATAATGACATCCGTAAAGTTTCCTTTTAAACGTCATCCATAAATCTGGATCATGTCACTTGAGACCAGCTTTTCTCAGGTTGCTGTCCCTTCCTGATGTGGCAATTGCTTTTGCCCTTGCCAGCTACTTGCAAGCAGCTTGGGCTCGTAGATCCAAGCTCCTTAGTTTATCGCCCTCTTCTTTTCCTTATGTGCTGCTGAATCTCTTGATTGTTACTGATTATTGGTGTTGCACCATGTTTATTTGGTTCCATTTGTTAATATCCCCACAAAAATATGGCGATATAAAAATATCGCCATATTTTTGCAGCAATATTGAGGCATGGGCCCTCATTACAACACCAGCGCTAAACCATGGTGCTATTAGCACCATGGGTGCTGCCGGTGTTGTAACGAGTCCGCCAATGTTCAATGGGGAATTACCACCCCATTCCAAGGTTGGCGGGGCGGTAATTCCCCATTGAACATTGGCCCTTCCCCATTCCCATTTGTGCCCCATAGGGCTCAATGGGACTGGGCAAGGCGGTAATTACGGTACCGCAAATTGCAGTACCGTAATTACCTCAAAGGTCCCTTTGCGGGTCCCTACTTTAACGGCTGGTCCAGACCAGCCGTTCAGGTCGGGTCCCACAAAGGGACCTCGTAATTAGGCGCTAAGGGATTAACGGCGCCGCAGCCTTTTACGGCACTGTTAACCCTTTAGCGCGAGGGTCATAATGACCCCCATGGACCCTGCACGGGACACCCCCACAACCCCTGCATTATTTTAAATGTGTGAGGTACACCCCCCCGCAACCCCTGCTCCCACAAATTCCAAATTGTCCCCCATAGAAATAACGCCTATGGCGTTCCAGACGACCATATATACGGCGATATTTTTGGTGGGGATAATATTACCTGGTACCATTTATTTTCTAGTGTATGTTATTTGTTTGTCTTGGTATTTCATGAATTGGATACTGTCTGTATTCACTTTCTCTATGCCCTGGTTGTATTGGATTTATGTTTTTCTGACTAGTGGTGGTGTTTTATGAATTTTAGATTTCACAGTTTGATACATTGTGACTGTGTTTTAACTATTCAAGCTGATGGACATCTATCTCTCTCTCTCTCTCTCTCTCTCTCTCTCTCTCTCTCTCTCTCTCTCTCTATATATATATATATATATATATATATATATATATATATATATATATATATATATAATGCTTAGGTATTTTTACGTACTCAGCTGATGCAAATTATCAGTGATCAGTGTTAGGTTGCCCTCTTCTGTCCAAATGGCAAAGTGCACCTCTGTGTGCCCTCCCACTTCAACTACAGCTATCATTTTAACAAACAGAATGAGCATGGTTCTACGCTGTCACCTTCACCTTCCACTATCTCAACATTCAGAATAATTAATTTTAAGTTACTTCTTTCCACCCCCACTTCTCTTCACTCAGGGCACAGCGGTTCCAGTTTCAATGAACAGTTAATTACTCGATCAACGTTTCAGTCCCTAAAGAGCAAAACGCTGTAGGACGAATGTCTCCTCATGAGCTAAAAACTGAAAGTAGATGATGTAATTATGCTAGTACGCAATCTTATGGCACCACAGGGACTCTGCAATTAAACAAGGTTGACAATTACGTGTCTACAAAGACACATCATAGAGGCCTGTGTAATCGATAAAACTTAGATACTGTTCTTATACCGCGCATACCTCTCATTCCAACTGATACAAATATGCCTTTCAAATTCAAAAGAAGACACTTACTTATATGTTTTTCCTTTTCAAGGACCATTAATAAATTCCAGGGTCCTATGCCCCTTCATGGAAGCAATCAGTGGTAATTCCAATATTTCAGAAGGGGGTCAGACTGGCCCTATAAATAACTGACTGATATTGATTTGAAGATATGCTAGAACAGCGAATGTTACACTGAGAACGGATAGTGTTTCTATATTTCATGATGTGATGTTGTTTTTATTTGTGCTGTTTAATTGATTGTTACAATCCCAAGAAACTTTAACTTACTTACTAGTTTTCTTTTTGTAGAATGCAGCACAAGTGTACAACCTACTCACCCATCCTCTTTGCCTTGAATATTCAGTAGGAGGGCTAAAAAGGGGCTTTTCAAGGCCGGTTGATTCTGAGATGTTATATAATGTCCCTCTCAATTCAAGTGACACTCTTGAATCATCTCAATTTGAAGTCTGGCTCATAGAGGAATTATAGGATTCTTTAGAGAAAGGTTTGGATGCTGATGGTTTGGGGTTACCTGATTCTAGGGCATCACCCAATATTCCACAAAATGCAACTAACTTTCTAGAGCCACCTCCAGTAAGATGTACTTGTAATGAGTGTCCATTGGTAGTGAAGCGAGACCACTACATCACCTAATGGAGATCTCAAGTGATCGCCCAGATTGGGAGGCGTCCATCCCCGCTGAATGAAGTGGTGCTAATGCTGTAGATGTGTCTTGTCCAGAGGGATGAGTTCACTTCAGCTGGTTGAGGAATCTCCTTCCTTTATTAGGATTGGAATAGTATGATTTCACAAGTTGTCAGGAATTTAAATGCTTGAAAGTTTAGGGTCAAAGGATGTAAAAACGTAAATGAGATACAAGTAAAAGGCATTGCTTTTACATATCTGTAAAACACAGTTATAGACTATGCAAATAATGTATTATGCATTAATAGGAAGTCAATGGGCCTCCATACCGGGTTCTGTGAATGAGGAATTACCGGGTCATTCCGACCTTGGAGGACCCGGTAATTCCTCATGCACAAAACCATTCCCCATTCCCATTGAGCCCCCATAGGGCTCAATGGGAATGGGGATGGAGCTAATAACGGGCCTGTAGATAGCGGGCCCGTTATTAGCTCCTTGGTCCCCTCGCGGGACCCGGAAAGGACGTCTGGTTTTATCAGACTTCTGTTCTGGGTCCCGCTAGGGGACCTCATAATCAGGCATCCCGTAATGAACGGTGCCTATCCCGTACTGGCACAGTTCATTGCGGCACCGCCAGGGCCGTAATGAGGCCCAATGTACTTATCTTGGATGTTCTTTTATATCCTCATCCAGGCATGCCTGCAATGGCAAATGGTAGAAGATAGAACTTCTTTCAAAAGTTCAAAAAGGCAACAAAGCTACTCATTGGTCAACCCGAACAAACTCCACTGCTTGCAAAAGTTGTTTGGCGGTAGCAAATCTTTACTTTCAGTCTAATAATCCTCACCTATTTGTAGACTACGGTTTGATCTGAGCACCTCCATCTCAGACACTTATTTATCTTCAGTTGGTGTGAAGCACTCTCTTCAGTATATGAACCTGTGGCAAAACCACAAAACCAGCCTGATACCTACATGGGGGCTGGCTTTAACACTTGCTGGGTTTGTATTTTACTCCACAAAGGGAAGGTGTGTCTTGAAGAGAGCAGAGGACCATTTATCCAAACCAACAGTTTGGCGGTTTCAATGGGCCCCAGGCCTGGAAGACTGACAAAGGATGAGCATTCTTAAAATCAGACCCTCCAAACGTTGAGATATACAAGTGTAGACAATCTCGACATTCAAGTAGTTTTTATTTCTCCTCAGCTCCTATCTACCCTGGAACGGAGCACTCAATAAAACTGGCTGGGCCTTCTATTTAATTTCTGACTGCTATTAAAATAAGGCAGGTAGATTGCTTATTGAGCTTTAAAAATTAAAAGGGGATTGTAGTAGTCATATTATTCATCGTTCAACCCTACCAATAAGCAGTGTATCAGTCAATTTTACTCCTTAAAATGGGCAAATACGCTCAGCAAAGGAAATTAGGGAGTAAAACAACTCGCAACAAAAATAGCAAACAGACACGTAAGAGCCTACCTCCTGCTTCCGCCCGTAGACCCCCACAGCTCACTTTGGATGAGTGGTACCAGCAGAGCAGTGCCAAAGGATTGTGCTTCAGGTCCTGAATTATTTATGAAATCATTATAAACTCCGTTCAAAGCCACAATTGATACAAATGCATATTTTTATTTTCCTGAATTAGTAGTTGTAATGAAATATGGTTAACACAAAGGTTTTTTGTTTTTTTTTCCAGAGCCAAAATATAATTTTACTTGCCTAAAAATACTCTCATTGAGAATGGGAAAAAAATATTTTTCTTCCCAATAAATCTGTGACCTCCCAACATCAAAAAATAGGGAGTGGAATACTTTCCCTTCAAAAAATCTGGAGCCCTACCTTTATTGTTCTACTGCATGGTGGCATTGCCCAGATATTCCAGCATGGCACCATGGAAATGTTCTACCTGAAGAGAAAAGGGAGAACACTGTTCGACACTTTGGGCCTCATTACGATTTTGGCAGTAGCCATGCCGCTATTGGCGGCATGGCTGCCGCCAAAATCGTATCTGGGTTCCCAGAATGGGGAATTACCGGGCCATTCCGAGTTCGGAGGGCCCGGTAATTCTTCTCTCCAGGAACCTGGGCCAGACCTTCCCCATAGGGCTGAATGGGAATGGTGGAGGGAGCAAACAATGGGCCGATTACGTGTGGCCATTGTTTGCTCCCTCTTCCCCTCGCGGGACCCAGTAAGCACGTCTGATTTGACCAGGCATTACTTGCAGGGTCCCGCGAGGGGAGCTTGTAATGAGGCAGAACGGGTTTGACGGGTCCACCTCCTTTAGCGGGTCCCGTTAACCCGTTCCGCCTCACTTGTAATGAGGCCCTCTGTGTTATTAGGGAGTGGAGTGTTAGGGCTGCATCATTGGCAACAACATCTCTCAATAGTTCATAGTTCACAATAGTAACATTTCGGAGATCATTCTTCTAGAGACCCCATAAGATGTGAAATCAGCCAAGCTCAGCAGACTGCGTCATACTCAACACAAATGGAAATGCAATCCCTACATTTACCAAAGATATTTCACACTTGCTGCTTTCCGCAATTAAATGGCTTTGTCACAGAGAGCAATGCGCATTGCATCTGGTAAACTTGCATCTAGCGGGTGCCTTACGGACAGATTTATTTGTGGCTTTGCTATGTTTATTTAAGCATCTTTTAAAGAGTGCTGAAGACATCTTCGAGGGTTACACGTCTCACCACAGGAGAACGGAAGAGGAAAAATTGATTCAGAGTTCCATCTGGAGCAGCTTTCGGAGAATCTTCAAATAAACCGCACAGCTGTGGAGCCACCGGAGATGCTGTGTTGCTGAATGAAACGAATACATGCTGAAGTTGGTGTGTGGTGTAACTGCCCATTTGAGCTCCTGGAAATGAGGTTGCAGATAGGATCCAACAATATAAGTTCCTGTAGATCAGTGTGTCAGAATGCCAGTGTCCACTTTCAGTTCTTCTGTAGTCAGCATTAGTTTCTCTTGGCTTTAGAGTTGCAGGGTTTGGATGCGGTTTGTTGCCAGTGCAGACGAGGAACAATGTTTGACCATTGGATTTAGCCATGGATTTTACAAGGGGTCCTGGCAGGGACAACCCTACTGGTCCTACAGCTGTCTCTAGAGCTTACGTCTTGCTAGGTCTACACTACTATAAAACGGACACAAATCCCTGCAGGTGCCCGCAGCCTGGCTAAGGGCTCAGCGGGTGTATGTGGAGGATTCATTCATGCTGTCCTCAGGCATCACACCATCACCACTGGTCGGACAACAGCCACTTGCCTCTCCTGGACTGCCACTGGCTTCGCCACCTAGTTTTGGTTGAGGAACTGGGACGTTTACCTCCCTGGCGTGTATGGCCTTGAGATCATAAGGTGAACTGATATTTAGGTGCCCGATGATGGTGGTTCTGGTGGGTGCGCTAGTCCTCTGCGGCACCCTCGGACATGCACCCATGATTTGTGCAACATAAATTATTTTTTTTCTATCTCTAAGGAATATTTGTCATGGACTTCACATGTACTCTGTCGTGTTTCTTGATGCTAAACCGTTGCCTACTTTGCACCAACAATTACAATTTTCAACTGATTACAGAAGCCCTACTTTAACCAAAACCTTAAAAAGAGAGGTGAAAATACAAGTTGACAAGATGGTCTTGGGGCTTCATGAACGGTCGGTCTATGTAAACATGCTAAAGAAATTGTCAATTGTGTTTAATAGTCCCAAGAAGGTGCCAAATAAACAGACAACAATATTGTTACAAGTAAGTTCAATAAGTGTGTTAATAGCAATGACTTTGCCCATATGGTAATGTTTGGCATTTTCCCACATAAAGTTTTGGAAATGTATATTTTACATATTTCTATAACCGAGTACCTCACACTGATGAATGACTATTTTAGTCATAGCAGTAGATGCCATTATGAGGAACATGGAGTGGGCACACATTGGGCCTCATTACATGGTAGGCGGTAAGGGATTACCGGCACCGGTAAGGGCACCGGTGCCGGTAATCCCTTACCGCCCTACTACGAGGTCCCTTAGCGGGCCCCTCCCTTTATGGAAGGGACCCACTAAGGGACTTCAGAGCTAATAACGGTACCGCAAATTGCGGTACCGTTATTAGCTACTTCCCCATTCCCATTGAGCCCTATGGGGGCTCAAATGGGAATGAGGAATGGTTCCCGGAATGGGGACTTACCGGTTCCGCAAAGTTCGTAATGACCTGGTAAGTCCTCATTCCGGGAACACGGACCTGGAATGCGGTAAGGGGGTAGCCATGGCGCTAATAGCGCCATGGATACCGCCTACCATGTAATGAGGCCCATTGTCTTCAGCAAATCTGAGAGAAGTGGTACTTATTATACCTATTAACTTTCAAATAATGAATGAAGAAATGTGATACTTTGTTCTCAGGGTCTCAAGGTCATGGTGTCACTGGCATTGCCCTTCCTACATCGTCCACTCTCCATCTCTTTGGGTATCTGGTGGTACTTGAGATGCAGATTAATATGAAGTGGCTTATAATCTTTTGTAGACGATACTCACTGGTTTCTTCGCATACATTAGTGGTACCACTTAAATGGTATGGAGAGAGGACGGGGAAGCCGTATGCCACCCATGCACTGCACTAGTCAACTGCACACTCTCTCTGCTGCAGTAGTTCCACAACCAGAATTACTCAATGTATGCAGAGAATCTATGAATGCAAGGTACTATTGGAATCAGAGAAGGCATGCAGACAGTAATATTACATCATCGTGAACATCCTATTCTGCTATTCATGCGGCCATCCCATCCCATCTCAAATTCCCACCTGCCATCCGTATCTGTGCCACTGGACCATTCTAGGGTATGTTGCCATGACACTCGTAGCTCATTCTCCAAAATGATAAAAACAAGTCCTGAATGTGTTGCTGCATTGGGTGAGGGGCCCATGAATCCATTCAGATGAGCACACCATCAACGCAGTTAAGAATTGGTTTTAAGCCATTGTAGGATTCCCTAATATTGTTGGTGAATTTGAATGCACCTATGCTGCTTTCATTTGACCAATGGACAGGGAGCAGGTGTACTGCACATGTTGTCTCAGTAATGCTAAGAGATTGTGGGTTGCAGGAGGGATTGTTAGGGAATTGAAGCTGACGTTCTGAAAGGAGCAGAGTTCAAGAAAATAAAATAATCTTTTAGTAATCAGACGGGACTGCTCTTGTTAATTTATTTTATTTATTGGCGCCTATACACAAGTGTTTCCAGGCGTCACAAGACAAGATGGGGGAGGGGGTATAACAACTAAATCATGAGTGTACAACAACAACAAAAACCATAAAACAGTTATATTGGCCTTGTGACAATCCAACCGTGCAAGTGCTTGAGAATGTGGTAAGTGCAGGGGGTGAGGGAGTAGAGGGAGGAGTGGAGTGCCCTCAGGGAATGGGGCAGGGAAGTGCTCGACGGGCCAAGGTGGCAACTGCCAGGGGAAAGGAGGGAAAAGGAGGTTGAGTGTGGTGGGCAGGGTGGACCAAGTTTGGCTGGTCTGGGAAAGGGATCCCGAGGGCAAGTGCTGGTAAAGGATGCATGGGGGACTGGTGGGGGGTGGTCGGGCCCCTGCACGACTCTGAAGGGACGAGTCCCCGGTCCTAGCGGCAGAGGGAGAGATAGCACGGGAGGGGGATAGAGAAGGAAGAGGAGAAAGGGAACGTTTCTGGAACTTTAAAAGATCAGGCTCAAGTGAGAGGGGGGAAGGGAGGCCGTTCCAGAGGGAGGGGCCAGCCGAGGAAAGGGATCTACCTTCCACTCTCTGCTTGGAGAAACGTTTGACCTGCAGAGAGTTGGAGCCAGAGGACTGAAGAACTCAGGAGGTATTTAGGGAGGGAAAGCTGGATGTAAAGAAGTCCCAGGCCCCAAGCGGCCTTGTGGATGATTCGGAGGGTCTTGAATGTGATCCTTGCAGTCACTGGAGCCAGTGGAGAGCTTTTACAGCAGGAGAGATACTGTCCCTGGGCTTGAGGCCAAGGATAAGTCTCACAGTCCTATTCTGGATAAGTTGCAGGGGGTGAAGCGAGGAAAGAGGAAGAGGCTGTTGCAGTAGTCAAGCCTAGAGAGAACCAGTGCTCTGGAGACATTGAGCTTCTGGGGGAAGGTGAGGAAAGGTAGAATGCCCCTGAGAAGATGGAGCTGAAAGTTGGACGTCTTGGCAAGGTCCGTGATGTGTGGCGAGAAAGAGAGAGAGGAGTCAAAGATGATACCAAGGTTTATTGCCTCACCGTTAGGTGAGGGGTTGGGACCCAAGGAGTCCAGTCAGAGAGAGGGGTGGGACAATGCGCAGGCATCCCAATGAGTAGGACCTCTGTCTTACTGGCATTAAGGCTGACATCACTGGCAGAGCACCATGCCTGAATAGCAGTCAGGAAGTCAGGTATGAGGAAGGAGGAGGAGGTAGAGGATGGAAGCTTGAAGGAGAGTTGTGTGTCGTCTGCATAACACTGGAAATGAGGTGAGAAAATGGAGGGGCCAGGTAGATGTTGAAGAGCCATGGGGATAGAATGGAGCCCTGAGGGATGCCACAGGTAGAGAGCGCGGTGGACAAGAGAAAAGGACCCATTTGCACTTGGGAGGGTTTGTTTGAAAGGAAGGAGGTGCCAGTGCCCTGTCTGTGATGCCTAGGGTATTATGAAGACTGTTTATGAGGATGGAGTGGTTGACTGTGGTGAAAGCAGAAGAGAGATCGAGGAGGATCAGAACAGAGGGAGAGTTGGAATCTAGGCTGGAGAGCAGGTCTTCATGGGTGTTCAGGAGAGCAGTTTCCGTGCCTCTGGCAGCCCAAAAATCAGACTGGTGATCATGGATGCAGCTCACCATTTTGGTGTGGAGGGTCAGTTGGTGGATGCCCAGCTTCTCCATGAGTTTGCCCAAGAAAGTGGTGATAGAGATAGGGCGATAGCTGTGAAAGAAGGGACAGTAGACTTTTTTTAGGAGAGGGTGCACAAGAGAGTGCTTGAGGAGTTGGGGAAGGAGCAAGTGACAAATGAGTGGGTGCAGAGGTCAGTCAAGGCTGGAGTGAGAGAGGCAATGTTGTGATTGATGGTTTTGGAGGAGCAGGGGAGCCCCTGTTTAGAGGAGACTTTCATAGAGCAGATGACTCTAGAGATCTCATCTGGCGCAACGGGAGAGAAAGAGGAGAGTGTGAGGGAAGAGGGCCAAGGGAGGCAAGAGAGGGGATGTGTGGCTGATGACAGAGAGGAGAGGATGTCCAAAGTTTTGGAAGAGAAGTGAGTGGCCAGTGCAGAGCACAGTGCTTGAGAGGGGGGAGTCCAATAGGAGACTGCGGTAGGATTAACAAGTTCCTTGCAGATTTTAAAGAGTTCAGCCATGTTGTTGGTGGCTCCAGAGATACAGGCTTGGACATGCGCCCTTTTTGGAGCAGATGGAGGGATGGTATTGCCTTTGGAGTAGGTGTCAGGCAAGTTTATTAGAGGATGAGCTAGATGCCAGCCAAGCCACTTCCGCTCTGCAGCTTTGCATTTGAGTTTCAAAGCAGCTAAATCGGAGACATACCAAGAATTGCATTTGACGGTAGGCTTCATGGAGATCCTCATGACAGGGGTAAGGCTGTCCAGGGTTATGGAGATAGAGAAGTGGAGGTTAGCAAGAACAGAGTCAGAGGGAGATTCTAATGAGGGGGGCGGTGGAGGGCTGAAGGAAGAGGCAAATGCAGCGAAAGACACATGCTTCATCAGTCGAATGACGGAGAAGGAGACTGGCAGTGAGGTCAAGGTGAGAAGAGTGGAGAGAGTGGAGAGCATCAAGGGTTTGTCTGGCCCGAGTGGGTTGGGCCAGAAGGAAGGATTGACAGGGAAAGAGTGTTGCAAAGGTTGCGGAAGAGAACAGTGACCCCAATGAAAGAGTCGAGATAGATGTTGAAGTCGCCAAGGAGGATAGGTTTGGGGGAGGAGGCTAGTAGAGAGGTGGACAGGTCAGACCATTCTGAGAGGAAGAGGGAGGACAGTCCTGGCGGTCGGTAGATGGTAGCAAGAGTAAGGTGAGATAGACATCCTGCAGACTAGGCTTTCAAAGGATGAGTAGGTTTGAGTGGGGATGATGGAGACAGGGGCCCATTCAGGGAAGATAAGAACCACTCCACCACCAGCTCGTGAGGGCCTGGGATTGGACAGGATCTTGTAGCCCTCAGGGAGAAGAGTGTCAAAAGCAGTGACTGAGCTGGCCTTGAACCACGTCTCAGTGAGAGCAAGCATTTCAAGGCCAAGGTCTTCAAGGAGGTGACAGATGTCAGAGAAATGTGTGATAGCAGAGCGAGAATTGAGGGTGGCTAAGTGAAGCTGGTTGCTGCCTTTAAAAGATTTGTGAGGAGGGGCACAGGGGTAGGGTGCCACAACTAGTGGGTAGGGCAGATGAGGGGAAGGAAGGGTGGAAGCAGTGGTCGAAGTGGGCGGGAGCAGTTAGGAGCGGTGCTCCTTTACTTTTTTATTAATTTTTACTGTTTCTGTACTTTTATTTTTAAAAAGAAACCATTCAGGAATGGTTTTGTTTTAAAATAAAACTATAGGAAGAAGTTGAAACTTACACTTCAGTGCTATCCACTGAACTATCCCTTAAACAGCAGGTGTATTTGTTTGAGGGGGTTTCATTGTGCGTGGAAGGGAGCGTGATGATGGGGTTTGTAGTGAGCGGGGGCAGGCCTGCAGGGAACTTAGTTCCACTATTTCTTTTCATACACTTCAACCACTTGGTGGAAGGAGAGGGAAGGAAGTTGAAGAGAGAAGGAAGATTCCTGTGAAGAAGGTGAAGCTTGAGCTGAGAGCCCTGGGCCATGATAGTGCCATTATGATAGACATTAATGGGGCATTTGGAAGATGCAAAGTGCGCCAAGAGCACTTCCCATCTGGTGCTGCCAGTAATGGGTGAGGAGGAGAAAGGGGAGAGGACAGAGACCATATCAGGGTCCGTAGGTTAGAAGAAAGAACGGCAAAGAGAATGTCAGTGATAGTCTGTCTAGAGGAGACATTGATGTAGGTGTCTACAATGGGCAGAGTAGGGTTGGAAATCAGGAATGCCTTATTTAGTTTCTTCCTTCCAGACTTAGTGAGAGAGGGAGGATATGAAATGGAGAAGCAGTTAGAAAAAATAGGCGAGACGAAGAGAGCCATGGTGGGAGAGAAGAGGAGGAGGAGTGGAGGGAGCCAGATGATACCAGGGGAGAGGGTCAACTAGTATGCAACAGTAGAATCATACCAGGCGGCCAAGCAGACAGAGACCATTGAGCACGTTGGAGATATACAGATCAGTTAACACATTGGTAGCATACCTACATTTAGGCACTGAAAGTAGTAAAAAAATGGTGGTGGATGCACAGTTGGAAGTACACCTTCATTGATTTTAGCCAAAAGCACTAAAAGCAGAAGACTATGGTGGTGGATGCACAGTTGGATGCACACCTAAATTTGACTTTATCCAAAAGCACTACACAATGGTGACAGATGCACAGTTAGAGGCACACCAGAGAATAAAAGAGTTAAAAGTCACGGGTTATTCAATTTCTAGTTCATTCATTGAGGTAGGGTACTAAGAGAGCCGTAGCAGTCAGAATGGTGATGCACATCAAGATGCGTGGTGCTGATGGTGTGTAGAGTTATGGATTAAAGATAGGGCAGGTAGGAGAAGGAGCAGGCAGTCAATTAGAGCAGATAAAGTGTCCAATGAAGAAGGGGGACCGGGGAGATCCAGGAATTGCTTTCCAGTGCAATTGAAATCTGAATTGTCAATGTGGACAGCACAATCTCAAAATCAGTATGTGAGCAGGTGGGAGTGATGCTGAGGAACTGTAGGCAGAGGTGCTCCATGCAGCTCAAGACAGGCTCAGTCAGGGGCCTTAGTGGTGGGCCTTTGTTGGGCAGCCGGCTCTTCCTTCCGGCTCCCCGGATGGGCCTTTAGGTGAAAGGAGCAGCCAATCACAGCAGCACTGGGGCAGGAAGACAAGGCACTTAAGTGCTGAAAATGGTGGCGGATTTGATGGCAAAGTAAAGGCCCCAACAAAAAGAAACAGCCCAACTGGGCTACACAGCCACTTCCAGTGCAACCACTAACACCAGAGACAAGGCCAACAAGCAGTTTATGCCTGCAGCCACACAGGTCTATTTAGGTGGGTTTTCATGCCCCACATTGCAGCATGCAATTTTGTAAAAAAACAACAGCACAATTCACATTATATGGAGGTATCCATCTGGTCAATCTAATGGGCATCTTCTAGGAAGGAGATGTAGAAGGAGAGGACATTCTGATTCCCATTCACGTGTTCCTCATGTGGATGAGGGCTTGATTACCAATTGCATTGAATACTGTGGAGAAATCGAGGAACAACAGGATGCAGGATTGTCCTTATTGTTTTAATCAGTAAGTCTACAAGTATGTTGGACAAAGGTATTCCTCTGTGATGCTCTCTAGTATCTTGGATTGAATGAAATCATTAGGCAATAAGACTGCGATTTTAGGGGATTTCAATTTGCATGTCGACTGTCTAGATTGCTTAATAGTTAAGGAATATTTAACTTTACTAGGTATTTTAAGTTTTAAAGATTACTCTACTCCCATGAAGCTGGTCATCTTTTAGACTTGGTTTCAGAATATAAGACATTTTTTGGGATATGTTCATATTACCATTGTGCTGGTCAGATTATCCGCTTTTGAATTGAATAATCAAAAACATAAAATCTGTATGCAATCTAACTGTCAGCAACAATTTAGAAATTGTCGGAAAGTTTATGGAATTTCACCCAATACTTTCAGGGTACTAAAGGGCACAACCACTGCACTGGAATCTGTCCAACTCCCCAGCGCAGTCATCATCTCATCTTAACAAGAAAACCAATTCCATTTTGGTTTTACCTGCTCCTTTTAGTACACACAAAACTAAAGTAGCAAAACAAAAACCTGATTCTTGCTTTAATTGCAATCTAGCTAATTTAAAAAAATCTGGTTCTCACCTTGAAAGGAGTTGAGAAAGGCTGTTGCTCAAGAGAACAAACGGTTTTGCAAAACATATTGAGCGTTGTATTGTACAGTTATTCTTAAAGTGAAGAAAAAGTATGATGTGAATAGAATCTCTCAAGCTACAATAATAGTCATGAACTTTAAAATGGATTGTGAACCAACTACGGTGCAAAATAATACAGACACCAATATAAATTATATCATTCTTTAACTCCTTTTTTAGTACCCAAATGTATTGTATGTGCACCTATATTTCTGGTGAAGTTAGGTTGGCCAATCAGATGTACCATGTTCTAACCCAAGTTTGAAGGAATTTTTTTAAATGTTAAGTTTCTTTCAAGTTTAGAGATTGTTTCCAGAGTCATAAATTTGAAACATTACTCTTCTAAGTTTGACCACATTCAGATGGATTTCTACATAATTATATAGACAGGGATCTGCTATCATTGTTTATGCCTCACTCCAATGTGAGGAACCCCTCAATGCTTGTAAGAAGTTTGTGTGGCACTTTGTTTAAAAAAGAAAAGACATCTCTGGATCCCTTAAAATCTGAGAATGACTGCCCAGTCTCCAATCTTTCGTTTATAGGGAAAATACTAGTGGGTGAAATAATTTACAAGCTCTCAGAATATTTGAAAAACATTGGCCTTTTTTCTGATTCTGAGTCCGTTTTCTGACTTTCCAGAAGCACTGAGATGTCTCTTCTTTTCATCCTTGAGAAATTGGTGGATTTGACAAATATGAGTAGAGCTGCAGACCTTAATGTGTTAGATTTCTTGGCAACATTTGACACCATAGACAATCACATCCTAATCCACCGCCTGACCAATGTGATTGGGGGGGGGTGGTTAAGGTTTCAGTTCTGAAATGGATCTGCATCTTCTTCTTGAAATATAGGAACCAAAAGATGCAGTTAGGCAATTTTATTCAATCTAATCATTCAATCTCTTTTGGAGTTCCTCCGGATTCCTCTATCTCCCCCTTATTGTTTAGTATTCAAAAGCTTTCTTTGGTTTGGGTGGTGGAGGGATTTGGTCTCTGGTGACCAAGAGCCCTTTGGGAGTTCGACGTTGGACGCAGGACACCTGGTTTCTCTTAAATGGTGACAAGATGAAAGTCCTGCTCCTTGGTGGCCCTTCTCAGGAATTTTAGGAATCTCTTCAGCATGGTCACCTGGACCAGCCTCCTGCTCTGGTGGTGAATTTTAGAAATCTGGGTGTTTTGTTTGATAATCATTGCTCTTTCTTGCCTTCGGTAGACGCCGTCCCCAATCAGTTCCTTACCACCTATACACGGTTAGAAGGATTGTCCCTTTGTTAAAGCCTTGCTCATCAGATTCTACTAGTAGGGGCAGTGGCACTACCCAGCCTGCAAGACTGCATTTAAGTTTATCTTGAAATTATTGCTAACTTATTTGCAGCGTTGCAGTTTGCACAAAATCAGGCAACTCAGACCCTTCTTGCCCTGTGGGAATGTGGTCATCTATCGGCTGCCTGGCAATCTTTGGGCTGGCTGACTATAGACAATCTTTTTTAATTTTAAGTTTTGTCTTTGATCTGGAAGGCCCTCCTAAATTGTGCCTCCCCTCAAAATCAGGTAAACCTGTTTGGCTACAATTCCCTGTTTGTTCTTTGCGGTCTTGTTAAGAAGCTAAATTGAAAGAGCACAGGTTGTGCAAAGTACAGATGGATGGTAAATAGCCTAGAGTTATGGGCAGCTATATTCTGAATATCATTACCCAAAATATTAGACTGTGTACATATTGGCTATTTTAAAAATAAATTGAAGCAGTACTTCCTAACAGTTTCGATATATGTTTGCTTCCTCGAGTTAGCTTTTCAGGTACTTTCTGTTGTCTGATGTATGTATGTGTCATGTTCGTTATAGCGCCTTGAAACTTATTTCTGGTGAAGTATGTGCTCAATAAAAACTATTTTACTACGGCCATTATATAGTTGGCTTTAGAATGAGGCGCTGCATGGTATCTCTCAGTGAAAATCTTTGGTCCGCATTCAACAATAATTGGTTTATTTTGGGAGCATTGTAAGTGGAGGCAGTGTGCTATGCGCTACGTGGGACTTCAAGTGATGAACTTTGTTTCATCATTCAATGGTTGATTCGTATCTGCCCTTGAATTTCTGATTGGATCCATTGTTGTGGAAATGAGCCTATTTGCAATCGCATTACTATTCGGAGGCCGCGAGCGCTGTGTCTTTGGAGTGTTGCTGCCATTGTCTGTAGGTGGAGGCTACGAGCATTATTGTATAGGCTACGTTGACGGTATTGTGAATTGAAAGAGATATGCATGTGAAGGGAATTGCCTGTTTGTGTGCTGTGCTTCGCAGAGTCTGCTGAGTGGCAATGACAATGGGAAAATGCTCCGCAGAATGCAGGAACGCTGCTGAAACCTCAGGTGGGAAAATCTAATTGTCTCAGAATTATGTTCGAAGGGAAGTTTCTGGTACGGAATGGAATCTAATTAAACGTGCAAACACCAAATAGTAATGGCTGCTCCCATGCAGAGGAAGGGTGGGTAGGTGCATTCAATGAGGGCTGCCAATTATACCAGAAATGTACAAATCCTCAGCTATGCACTACAAGGCAATTAGCACCCAGGTCAAACGTCTGAGCACTCTGAACTCACAGCATGAACATCTTTTCCACAGAGATAAACGCCGTCTTAAACTCTGAAATCAACACAACCACACCGCTTCAGCACAACAAAATACGTGCGCTTCACAAAACCACAACGAAAAAAGCAGGCATAGCCTCGCCCACCAGCACATGGCGGCGACCAACCGAAAACCACACCTTGTCTTCGTAGTTTTGCAGGTATGGTAGTGCCCCATTGTCTGCTCCTTAATTTACCAGCTCTGCTGTATTTTTAAATTAGTTTTGTGCTCTGTGCGTAGCGCGTTGTTTTGCCTCCCTGTCCCCGCTTCCTGGTCTTGGCCCTATCCTCTCCTCCCCTCTGCACCTCCCCTGATTGGCCCGTTGAATCCAGCCCACACATCGAGGCTCCAGGCCCGCGTTGCTGCAGGCCCGGCACTTGTCCTCGTGGTTTTGCAGGTAAGATAGTGCCCCATAACCTGCACCTTTATTTGCCAGCTCTGCTACATTTTTAAATTAGTTTTGCGCTCTGTGCGCGGTCCTGTGTTTTGCTTCCCCGTCCCTGCTTCCTGGTCTCGGCTCTAACCCCTCCTCACTTCTCACGCCCTCCCCTGAATGGCCCGTTGATACTCTTAACACATTCTTCCAGGGTAGCCCTTTGCCTGTGCAGTCCTTCGGCTAAGGGCCCAGGGCAAAGGTCGGATCCTACCTTGGTGGCTCTAGACAGTTTCTGCAGGTGTCAGCAGGGGAAGCAGCCACCCACTAACATAAACCAACCCTAAACTAAAACCTACCCCCCTTTCCCTCTGTGCCACATACAACCAAACAGGCACTCTGCGCCCCTTCCACCTAGCGGTTGCCCAAACACACTAAGCTCAAGAGAAGGACCAGCACTGCCCCCACCTGAGGCCCCGGGCGCAGCGTCATAAACGAACCACTCCCCAACAACAGCCAACAACAAGGTGGTTGCAAAGGCATAATCCCACCCACAAACCAGCAGTAGCAGCCGGCTGCAGTGCCAGGCACGCCATACAAGGGAACAGACTGCCGTCAACCAGCATCAACGGATAAGGTAGGAACACTTTTTCACAATTTTTCACAGATATTATCATACGAAACCTAGGCCTCTCTCCCACTTCTAGGTTCTATTCCCCATATCAGCCCATCATATTGTGAAACCTAGGCCTCTCTCCCACTATACAGGACTCTCAATTCTAGCTGTGTTTTCCCTAGACGTGGCCCCCAGGTCTGCCTATTACACTGTGAAACCTTCTGTATTGTGAAACCTATGCCTCTCTCCCACTATACAGGACTCTCAATTCTAGGTCTATTCCCCCTCTCTGCCTATTATATTGTGAAACCTATTGTATTGTATTGTGAAACATAGGCCTCTCTACCACTACACAGGTCTCTCAATTCTAGGTCTATCCCCACTCTCTGCCTATTATATTGTGAAACCTATTGTACTGTGAAACCTAGGCCTCTCTCCCACTATGCAAGACTCCCGATTCTAGGTGTGTTATCCCTAGACGTGGCCCCCACATCTGCCTATTACATTGTGAAACCTACTTTATTGTGAAACCCAGGTCTCTCTCCCACTATGCAGGACTCTCACTTCTAGGTGTGTTTTCCCTAGACGTGGCCCCCATATCTGCCTATTACATTGTGAAACCTACTGTATTGTGAAGCCTAGCCGTCTCTCCCACTATACAGGACTCTCAATTCTAGGTCTGATTTCTCCCATACCCAAATAGTGCCCTACCTAGTGCCATAGACCAGACAGACACCATGCCACACACTTGTCAAAGCAGAGCAGCAAGCTGGGACGCCAGTAGGCCTGATGAGATCCAATGCAGCCAATCTCTACCTCAGCTAACCCACAGCCCACTACTCCAGCACTACACTCCTTCAACGTACAACCTTCACACGTCTCCTATCCCCCTCCCACCAGACCAACAAACCCCACCTCGACCCACTATCCCCCGTATGTAGATATTGCTCTGGGCAATTAAGAACGGCAAGATGGAGAGAGGGAGCAGAGAACATTGTCTCGGACCATGGAACATACCGGACGATACAGCTAGCCACAAAAAAACACCCATCACGCGCTACCCCCACCACCAACCACTCACCCACACCACTTGCTCAACCACTTCCAAACAACAACACAGCACCTCATATTCGCACTTGCTCAGCCTTAGCGTGGCAAGAGCAAAGAGCAACTCTGGCCAAAACCCAAGCTCCACAGCCCCTCCCATTCTCAGCCACACCCCCAGGAATCCCCACAAGCCAAGGAAAGGCCGAGACCAAAGGCACCTTATGTACCCTCCTAGCCTCACCGATCCTCTAACCCAGCTCACAAACACTGCCACCACACTACAGGACCCAAAGCTCCCCACCCTCACCCAAGCCAATCCTATCCCTTTTCCCCTCTCCTCCCTTTCCCTCTTCTCCCACTCCCGTTGTTCCATTGTCTCCACACTCCACCACCACCACTCACCATGTCCCATTTTACTCGCTGCCTGCCCTCACTTCGGCCCCTGCTGTCCCCAACAACCCTACCCATCCAGCACCCACAATGTCAGCCCAGCAAATATCCTGCACCCTCATCAATGTCAGGTCAGTTTCCAAAAATAAATTCCACATCTGTAACCTCATCACAGATGAAAACCCAGACATTCTTTTCATCATTGAGACCTGGTTTTCCGACGACTACGAGCCCATTGCGCACGAGACCTTCCCATCTGGCTACAACCCCACTGTCCAGAACAGATCACGAAGGGGAGGGGGTTCATGATACTACACAAACACCAATTCCAGCTAATAATCAGGGACACCTCAACCACCATCACAGACTATGAATCTCTCTTGGTAAAACTGCAACTCTCTCCCTCCACCTCCCACAGTTTGCTACTCAACTACACATCCCCTGGCCAAAACAAAAACTTTGCAGACACACTTGATTAAGCACTGGCCAGCGACCTCATTCTACATCCAACACCTCTACATCTTAGGGGATTTCAACATATGGATCGACTCACCCACAAACCCTATGACCCGATCACTCACAGGCAATCTAGAATCACTCAACCTGACACAGTACATCTCCACACCCACCCACACGAGAGGTCACACCCTTGATGCGATTTTCAGCACCACATATATATCTACCCAGCTCCCCGCCCCCTGGACTGATCACTCAGCTATTTTCTTCTCCATACTTCTGAGCACAGCAGTCAGTGCTTGAGGCCACACACGACCACCGCCAACCACCCCCCCGCACCATTACACTATGGAACAAAGTCATAATCACCCCAGATCTATCACACTCACTCATCAACTCTCTCAATACACTTTGTCTCCAGGAAGGACCTCCAGCGATAAAATAATTCGACCCCTGGATAACAAATGCCTTCACATCCCTCACTCCAACAAAACGGACTTCTGAGAGATTAGGTCCAACACCCAGGTGGTTCACTGCCAATCTCAAAACACTCAAAATTCTCAAGCACCTTCTGGAATGGCCCTGTTGAGCCGATCCCTCACCCCAGAACAAAACACCCAAACAGGAACAACCAGAACATACTGACTGGAAATCAAAAAAGAAAGAAAACATTCTATGGGAACAGAATCCTCAATGCTCGAAATCCAAACAAGGAACTACACAGAATCATAGCCGAAGTCAAATCCCCCACATGCTCGAGCCAGCCCCCACCAATCTCCCAGGCCCTATCTGACACCTTATCACTGCACTTCCACAATGCCGCTAATGACAGACACTTCTCCATCATCTCTAAACTAAAACAAATGCCCCAAACACCCATGCGCCGACAAACCGATCTTCAAACCACCCCCTGATACAAACCTTTGACTCTTTTCCTCCCATCACCCACCTAGAATTCCTCTTGCTCGTAGCAGATAGCCGCCCTTCAGGCTTACCTGAGGACCGCTGACCACCCTGGCTCCTCAAAAACATCCTAGCCTCCACCTGTGCAGGTAGTGACTTACACACAATCATCAACCGCTCACTCACATCAGGATCCTTCCCCAAAGCCCTAAACACCTCCTACATCAAACCGATCCTCAAAAAACCGACACTCAACCGATCCTTCCCCAGAACTACTGGCCAATCTCCAACAAACGCTTCATCACCAAACTCATGGACCACGTGGCTTACAAACAACTTGGCCACTTTGCCATATCCAACATCCTCCTAGACCCTGCACAATCAGACTTCAGGCCACTCAGGGGGAAAGAATCTTCACTAGTCTCCATCTGGGACGACCTGAAAAGAACAGCCAACGCAGAAGGCTGTGCTGTACGTATTCTGCTGGACCTCTCTGCAGCCTTCGATACCATCAATCACACCATCCTACTAGAAAGGCTACAAACACTAGGAATCAGAAACACAGCCCTCTCATGGATCTCCTCTTTCATTTCAAATCGATCACAAATCTTGCACCTCCACCTTTTCACATCCACATCAATACCTGTAAGGAATGGTGTCCCACAAGGAGCATCCCTATCTCCCCTCATTTTCAATTTCTAGCTAAAACCCCTGCCCACAATCATCTGCTCATACAATCTTACCTACTACAACTACGCAGACAACACCCTGATCATCCTCAAAATCCCAAAATCTCAAGGCTCTGGCAGTCCAGATCTGTCGTCATACCTCGCGGATATTGACCACTGGATGACAATCAACCACCTCATCCTCAACCCTGGGAAAACTGAAATCCTAGTTTGCGGGAAAACAGCCCTTCTCCCCCAACCAATTCCATGGCCCCAACCCCGAGGACAAGCACCGGCAATCACCAACGTGGTAAAAAACCTTGGATGCACTTTGGATTCAGATTTATCCCTCAAGCAACACAGCACTACCGTATCAAAAACCTGCTTCTTACATCTACAGATTCTCAGGTGTATCTTTCCTTACTTTACCTTACCTACCCCCACCATTTCTCGGCCATCAACACCATCATCCTGTCCCACCTAGATTATGTTGTTTGTTTGTTTATTTATTTATAGCGCGCGCCAGACCGGGGGGTATCCAGGCGCGTGTTCAAGAATACTTTAAGCTTACATGTTACAGTTACAGATTTCAGGAAGGTTACAGGGTGCATTGACAGTAAATGATGACAATATACATGGTTTCGTACACAGGTGATTGTACACAGGGGTGTGTACACAGTATACATTGAATGTCGAGGAGCAAGGTAGGTTAAGCGGGGGGATGAACGAGGTATGCGTTCAGCTGCAGATTAAAAGGTGGGTCAGATGTGAGTAGTCCTAGTCTAGTCAGTCATAGGTCGTTTTCTTTGAGCCATTTAATGCAGTTAAGTCTGAAGTGTGGATAAGATTGGTCAGACTTTAGGGATGATGGGAGGGAGTTCCATAGCTGGGCCGCTTTGACAGGGAAGCTGGTGCCTCTGGCTGTGCTCAACTTAAATGGGGGCACAGCTAATAGGTTGGTGTATGCTTCTCTGGTAGGTCTGTTAGAAGTTCTTCTTTTGAATCTTTCTGTTAGGTATTTGGGGGCTAGGTCATTAATACTTTTGAAAGTCAATGATGCTGTTTTGAGTTTAATTTTGTCAGCTGTGGATAGCCAGTTAGATTGTCTTCTGATGTCTGAGATATGCTCTCTTCTTGGGCTTCCTAGGGCGGCTCGAAGGGCGTTGTTCTGCAGGGTTTGGATTTTTTGCAGTGTATGTTTATTGGACCCTATATATAGTGCATTGCAATAGTCCAATTTGGATAATACCAGGGCTCTTGATAGGGTGAGGCAGCTGGCGGTGGATAGATATGGTTTAGCTGCTCTAATCAGCTTACAGGTGTAAGCAGTGCTAGAGGCCATCGCATTCACCTGCTTTGTTAGAGAGAGGCAAGAGTCGAGGTAAAAACCTAGTGTTTTTACTTCTTTCGCTACTTTAATGGTGTTGCCATCTATGACAAATGATGAGTAGTCATTGTTCAGTCTTTTGATATTTTGTGTGTTCCCCAGTATGATGAGTTCCGTTTTGTCATCATTCAGGCATAGACCATGTCGGGCCATCCATGCCTGCATGATGAGGTATATTCTGTTCACCAAGGCCAAATCCTGTTCATAATCCCCCTAAAGTGGGATGAGAATCTGAGTGTCATCTGCATAGTTTGTGTAGGTGACACCCAGAAGGTCCAGATCATCGAACAGGGCCTTCGTGAAGATGTTATACATAGTCGGAGAGACACAGGATCCCTGGGGGACGCCACATGTGATAGGTACTGGGTCAGCCGCTGCGGAGGTGGAGAAAACCCTCATGGTTCTGCCGCTTAGGAATGACCTGATCCATGTAATGGCATGTGTGGAGAAGTGGGCCGTGGTTTCCAAGTGGGTACAGAGCACATCATGATCCACCAAGTCAAATGCCGCTGAGAGGTCCAGCAGGAGGAGTAGGGCAGTTTTTCCAAGATCTCTCAGCTCATCGACTTGGGTTTTGAGATCGATAAGCGCAGTTTCGGTAGCATGTTGAGGCCTGAGGCCTGACTGTCTGGTACCTAATAGTTGGTACATTTCCAAATATTTTTGGATCTGTAGGGAGGCCACTCTGTCTAGGATTTTTAGCAGAAATGGTACCGTAGTGATTGGCCTGTAGTTAGTCGGGATGGCGGGGTCCAGGGTTTGCTTTTTAAGGATGGGGAGGACCCATGATTGTTTAAGATTGTCTGGTATAGTGCCTGATTCAAAGGAAGCATTAATGAGTTTGGAGATAAATGGGGATAGGTCTCTGGCCGCGTCTTTTATCAGTTGGGCTGGGCATATGTCACCTCGACAGTTGGTTGGTTTGAGTGAGAGTATTATTTTTTCAATCTCTAGGATGGCTACTTTGGTGAAGTTGAATTTGTGTTCTGGCTTGGCAGAGGTGGGTGGTTTACCACTTCGATTGCTTGAAGTGGGTATATTTTGTTTCTTTTTCTCAATTTTGGTTTGGAGTGTGGCAATTTTGTTGTTTAGAGCTTTTTGGATGTTAGAACACCACATTTTATTTTTGTCGCAGTTGTCTGGAGCAGGGATAGGGTTTTCCAGTTCCTTTAGTATAAGAAATAGCTCTTTGGTTCCAGATTTAGCCTGTAGTATTCCGTTGTTAAAGTTTTCTTTTTTGGCCCTCCTTATTTCATTTTTGTAGATCTTAGAGGCACTGATGTGAGCTACTTTGTTATTCTCTGTTGGAGTTAGTCGCCAGGCGGATTATGTTAACTGCCGCTACCTAGGTGCACCAGCATCACAACTAAGAAAACTCCAAAGAATCCAAAACGCGGCAGCATGCTTGCTCATTAGCCTACCCGCCAGAGAACACATCAGCCCTACATTAAACGTCCTCCATTGGCTCCCGATTGGTCGACGCACTACCTTTAAAGCCATGTGCATCACCCACTGCTCCATCCACAGCACCGGACCAGAATTCCTCCGACACAAAATCGTTCCCTACGAGCCCTCAAGAAATCTCAGATGTCGCACAGCATTTCACCTGGTGGTCCCACCTCACAACTCTTCCAGGCTGGGTGGAAACTTTCTCCGTCCAAACACCAACCATCAGGAAGTCCCTACCGCTACACATTCGCAAGACTGAAAACCACCTGAAATGCAGAAAGTCCCTAAAATCCTTGCTCTTCGCATAATATCCCCCTGAATCCTCCCTCCTCGAAACCACTCTGCCAAACCCAACGTTCCCTTACACCAACTACAAAACAGTGGCCTGCAGCATTCACAGAGGCTCACCTGACATACTGACGCCCCATGCACAACAACATTCCTACCTAACAAACACCCCAGGAAATCCAGCAGTTTTTGCTGTGGTGCACCGCAATAAACTCTCCCGCCCTCAACGCCCTGACCATGGCTCCAGAGGGACCACGAACAATGAGACCACGCCATCCGCAGTGGACAAACATGTCTCCAGCCGAACAACTTAGAAGCATACGGTACGTATACCTCACACCATGTCTGTGGACACAGGCCACAGGCACAGCCAAACATGCATGCACCGTAGAATGCAGCTACGGCTATGCTCCTCCGGTAAAGCAGGGCATATAGTCGTCCACACTGAAACACCTGACGTACCTCAACACCTCTGGCACTAGCATTCAGCGACTATCAATGAAAAGAAATTCTGTATAGCTGGTCACACATTGACTCTCTCAACAATAGCAATCTATAATCACCAACAGCGACCACACGCATGCCTGACCACTGTGGGCTGCTTAGTCGAGCCTAGACGGGCACCTAAATCCTAGACCGGTGAAAATGCACACATGTATCTCCTAATCTAAAACTTGTATTACTCCCAGCACATTGACTATGGTCACAGAGGGCGTTTCAAACATGAAGCGCATTGAGGCCATACAAATGGGGAAAGAGCTCTATATAAATAACAAGAATACAATACAGTACAATACCTACGCTCAGTAAACAGTGTCAACCAAACTAAAGCTGCCAACAGCACATCACAGCTCTTTTACTCTTTACTCCCGCTCAGTCCTACTAACATACCTACCTCCGCCCCTTGCTTTATAGATCTGCCAGAGTGTCAAGAAACTACACAAGTGACAACAGTGCACGGTATAAGAAACTTATAACATAACATAACACAAAACTCAAGCAAAGCGGCCACCATGGAAAAAGAAACAGCACACTGTAAAAATAAAGCAACGTGCCACGGCCAAAAAAGTTATGACTTTATCCCTGCAGTGGAATTGTGGGTAGGTGCTTGCACTGAGGGCGTGGTCAAGACTGATTTGCATAGGGTAGGTCCCCATTACCCTTGTGCGATGAATACTGAATACTGCAACATGCTGTTTTCATCGAGGATGCCTTCTTGTCTGCTCTTAATGATGTGTTCCTCGATGTCTCATGTCATGTCATGTCCTCAGTCTTGATGTGATGTTTGCCACTCCATTCACCAGCCTAGGAGTGCTGTTGCAGTGCCGTTGATCGCTTTGCACTGCATGGTGATCCACCGAATGCTGTACAGTACCTGTGTGCACGAATCCAGGCACTCCAATTGTATTTAATTGAATGTGCCACCCTCCCAATCACCCACTGAAACCTCAGGCCTGCCAGCACCACAGCGTCCGTCTGCTCCCCACCGAGTTGTGTTATTTTATGTTACCTTACTGGCTTCAGACCCCCATCCACTGCCATTTCCATGGTCTCAAGGCACTATGGTGGACCTGAAAGAAAGGGGATAGTTTTGGTTAGTGGGGGGAGAGGGGTTTGTAACAAGAGCACTTCATGTGCATGGGTCCAGAGAGCAGCTTCGGGTGCCTGAAGTACACAGATGTGTTGGTTGGGACTGTGATATAGAAGTTGGTTGGAGAGATGCACCGTTCTGATGTTAGATGTCTATTGGGATGGGTGCTCAATTGTCATGTGTAGTTGGCTTAGTTGTTAGGAACACTGTGTGTGTGTTGGAACACAGAATTTAAATGAATGTTAGTGTGGGAGCAGTCCGTGGAGACCTTGATCGTCATTTGGGCATCCATCGGTGTGGCCATGCTAATGTCCTGGTAGTGAGTCACCTCCGATAGAGTAATTCTTAGGGGAAGTCCTGAGGTACTCTGGAATGGGCGGGTGTGCCGCAGCAGGCACTGTGCTTAGCATGATCCTAAATCACAATGAGGAAGACACATAGGAGCGGGCAGCAGTGGGTTCTAAGTCAACAGTGGAGTGAAACTGTTCCAGGGGAAAATCCCTTTAGGGAAAGCTAACAGCGGAATTGCTGTAGGGCATCTGAGAGCAAGATCACAATGGGGCAAAATTACAGTGGTACACAGAGGAGCAAAATCACAGAGGGGCAACATTAACGTGGAGACACATAGGAGCAAAATTATATCAGGGCAAATGAATGTGGGACAATCAGGAGCATAATTACAGTAAGACACATGAGAGTAGATCCCAGTGTGCTGAATCACAGCGGGATGCAGGGGGACAGTAAAGTATAAGGTAAAAAGCCGAATGTGAGCTACTTTGTTATTCTCTGTTGGAGTTAGTCGCCAGGCGGATTATGTTAACTGCCTCTACCTAGGTGCACCAGCATCACAACTAAGAAAACTCCAAAGAATCCAAAACGCGGCAGCATGCTTGCTCATTAGCCTACCCGCCAGAGAACACATCAGCCCTACACTAAAAGTCATCCATTGGCTCCCGATTGGTCGACGCACTACCTTTAAAGCCATGTGCATCACCCACTGCTCCATCCACAGCACCGGACCAGAATTCCTCCGACACAAAATCGTTCCCTACAAGCCCTCAAGAAATCTCAGATGTCGCACAGCATTTCTCCTGGTGGTCCCACCTCACAACTCTTCCAGGCTTGGTGGAAACTTTCTCCGTCCAAACACCAACCATCAGGAAGTCCCTACCGCTACACATTCGCAAGACTGAAAACCACCTGAAATGCAGAAAGTCCCTAAAATCCTTGCTCTTCCCATAATATCCCCCCTGAATCCTCCCTCCTCGAAACCACTCTGCCAAACCCAACGTTCCCTTACACCAACTACAACACAGTGGCCTGCAGCATTCACAGAGGCTCACCTGACATACTGACGCCCCATGCACAACAACATTCCTACCTAACAAACACCCCAGGAAATCCAGCAGTTTTTGCTGTGGTGCACCGCAATAAACTCTCCCGCCCTCAACGCCCTGACCATGGCTCCAGAGGGACCACGAACAATGAGACCACGCCATCCGCAGTGGACAAACATGTCTCCAGCCGAACAACTTAGAAGCATACGGTACGTATACCTCACACCATGTCTGTGGACACAGGCCACAGGCACAGCCAAACATGCATGCACCGTAGAATGCAGCTACGGCTATGCTCCTCCGGTAAAGCAGGGCATATAGTCGTCCACACTGAAACACCTGACGTACCTCAACACTTCTGGCACTAGCATTCAGCGACTATCAACGAAAAGAAATTCTGTATAGCTGGTCACACATTGACTCTCTCAACAATAGCAATCTATAATCACCAACAGCGACCACACGCGTGCCTGACCACTGTGGGCTGCTTAGTCGAGCCTAGACGGGCACCTAAATCCTAGACCGGTGAAAATGCACACATGTATCTCCTAATCTAAAACTTGTATTACTCCCAGCACATTGACTACGGTCACAGAGGGCGTTTCAACCATGAAGCGCATTGAGGCCATACAAATGTGGAAAGAGCTCTATATAAATAACAAGAATACGATACAGTACAATACCTACGCTCAGTAAACAGTGTCAACCAAACTAAAGCTGCCAACAGCACCTCACAGCTCTTTTACTCTTTACTCCCGCTCAGTCCTACTAACATACCTACCTCCGCCCCTTGCTTTATAGATCTGCCAGAGTGTCAAGAAACCACACAAGTGACAACAGTGCACGGTATAAGAACCTTATAACATAACATAACACAAAACTCAAGCAAAGCGGACACCATGGAAAAAGAAACAGCACACTGTAAAAATAAAGCAACGTGCCACGGCCAAAAAAGTTATGACTTTTTCCCTGCAGTGGAATTGTGGGTAGGTGCTTGCACTGAGGGCATGGTTAAGACTGATTTGCATAGGGTAGGTCCCCATTACCCTCGTGCGATGAATACTGAATACTGCAACATGCTGTTTTCATCGAGGATGCCTTCTTGTCTGCTCTTAATGATGTGTTCCTCGATGTCTCATGTCATGTCATGTCCTCAGTCTTGATGTGATGTTTGCCACTCCATTCACCAGCCTAGGAGTGCTGTTGCAGTGCCGTTGATCGCTTTGCACTGCATGGTGATCCACCGAATGCTGTACAGTACCTGTGTGCACGAATCCAGGCACTCCAATTGTATTTAATTGAATGTGCCACCCTCCCAATCACCCACTGAAACCTCAGGCCTGCCAGCACCACAGCGTCCGTCTGCTCCCCAACGAGTTGTGTTATTTTATGTTACCTTACTGGCTTCAGACCCCCATCCACTGCCATTTCCATGGTCTCAAGGCACTATGGTGGACCTGAAAGAAAGGGAATAGTTTTGGTTAGTGGGGGGAGAGGGGTTTGTAACAAGAGCACTTCATGTGCATGGGTCCAGAGAGCAGCTTCGGGTGCCTGAAGTACACAGATGTGTTGGTTGGGACTGTGATATAGAAGTTGGTTGGAGAGATGCACAGTTCTGATGTTAGATGTCTATTGGGATGGGTGCTCAATTGTCATGTGTAGGTGGTTTAGTTGTTATGAACACTGTGTGTGTGTTGGAACACAGAATTTAAATGAATGTTAGTGTGGGAGCAGTCCGTGGAGACCTTGATCGTCATTTGGGCATCCATCGGTGTGGCCATGCTAATGTCCTGGTAGTGAGTCACCTCCGATAGAGTAATTCTTAGGGGAAGTCCTGAGGTACCCTGGAATGGGCGGGTGTGCCGCAGCAGACACTGTGCTTAGCATGATCCTAAATCACAATGAGGAAGACACATAGGAGCGGGCAGCAGTGGGTTCTAAGTCAACAGTGGAGTGAAACTGTTCCAGGGGAAAATCCCTTTAGGGAAAGCTAACAGCGGAATTGCTGTAGGGCATCTGAGAGCAAGATCACAATGGGGCAAAATTACAGTGGTACACAGAGGAGCAAAATCACAGAGGGGCAACATTAACGTGGAGACACATAGGAGCAAAATTATATCAGGGCAAATGAATGTGGGACAATCAGGAGCATAATTACAGTAAGACACATGAGAGTAGATCCCAGTGTGCTGAATCACAGCAGGATGCAGGGGGACAGTAAAGTATAAGGTAAAAAGCCGAATGTGAGCAGGTGATTGAGGGGCACAAACAATCAAGCAACATACAGCAAGGCATAACACAGCAAAGCAAGGCATGATAAAGACATGGCAAGGCATGAAAAACATAGCACAGCATTAGACATCGCAGAAAATCAAGAAAAGCCCCAAGGCAACACAAGCTGGTCTACCCCTGAAGCTCCTAACACTGGTGGTCTATGCAGACAGCAGCCATTTTACTTTGTCACTTTGCCACTGTCAAACCCTGTGCCCGTCCCTCTCTCATGCTCACTTTCAATCTCTTTAATGGCTATTGAACACTGTGTAACAAAGGTCAGGGTATTTGCAGATGAGTGGAGGGGACACACTGGGAGCTCCACTCATTAACCTACGCAAGGTGGCAAGGCAAGGATGAATGTTTTGGCTCAGAACCTCAGATATAGGGCTACTTGAGGTATGAAAACCCCAGGCACGCATTTCAGCTTCCTAAGTAGGGTGGTTGGAAGGCTGAGAGCCATCTCCAACCTTGCTCTAATTTGTTTAGGGGCTGTGCTCAGTGGGCTCAGATCGTACTTTTGCACATCAGGGTCAGTGGCGTAACACAAAATGTGGGGGCGCCCCCTGCGAGCCATGCTGAGGAGGCCCCCCAACTCGGCAAAAAATCAGGGGTCGCGCCACACTCTGGCCCGGCCTAGATTGTCACGCTTGCGCAATACGCATGAACGTGCTGCTGAAGGGGTATGCCGCACACTGCACTAGGAAAAAGATATACATATGTGTTTTAATGCAATATACAGCACACTTTCTGAGATAAATTGGCTATAAAGCCGGAGTGTTTGCAATTGTTTTGTAGGGTAACACAATGCAATACATGCAAGTCACCAACAGTGCACAGGAACATTAATGCTTCCAACTGGCTGCACAATGTAGACCAGTGTAAACACGTAATAACATTATAGTAAAGCATGCCAGGCCACATTTAGACATACTTAGACTGGTTGCAGCAAAATGCCAGTCAAAGCAATAACACTCATCAAGAAGAGAGCACACATTAAAGCATGTGTCTCCGCGGCCTCGAACAACATGGCCAAACTCTTTAAAATCTGCAAGGAACTGGTCAATCCTGTTGTGGTCTATACCTCTCCTGTTCCCTCCCATGCCCTCTGTACAGCTCTGGCCTCTCATTTCTCTGCTAAATCTCAGGACATCCTGTCCTCTATGTCCTCTTCCTCTCTTGGCCCCTTTTGGCCATCTCTATCTCTCCTCCTCCTTTTTCCTCTTTCTCTCTGACAACACCTGACAAGGTTTCTAGACAAGTCCGATCTATGAAAGTGTCTTCCAAACAGGTGCTCCGCTGCTCCTCTAGAACCATCAAAGCCCATATTGACACCCTCACTCCAGCCTTGGACGATTTCTGTAATCACTCTTTCGCCACTGCAATGTTCCTCTCTCCCTTTAAGCACTCCCTTGTGCACCCACTCCTCAAGAAGCCGTCTGCAGATCCTACCTGCCTGGAAAACTATCGCTCAATCTCCATCACCCCTTTCCTGAGCAAACTCTTGGAAAAGCTTGCCATCTCCCAGCTTACTCTCCACACTCAATCTGTTGGTTGTCTCCATGACCATCAGTCTGGCTTCAGAGCTGCCAGAGGCATGGAAACTGCTCTCCTTAACACCCATGCTGCTCTCTAACCTTGATTCCAGCCTTCCTTCTGTTCTCATCCTTCATCTTTCCTCTGCATTCGACAGGGTCAATGTCGCTATCCTGATCAATCGACTCTGTGAGAACCTGGGCATCACGGATCAGACCCTAGAGTGACTGACCTACTTCCACTTGGACCGCCACTCCGCTCCCAGGTCCATCGTGGACCCATTCTCTCCACCACCTCTCTCTACCTGTGGCATTCCCCAGGGCTCTATCCTCTCATGCTGGTTTTTCAACCTCTACTTGGCCACGTTGGCCTCCCTGATCTCTACCTTCTCCTCTGACTTTCAGTGTTGTGCAGATGACTCAGTTTTCCTTCAGGCTCCCCTCAGCCTCCTCTCCTCTCTTGCTCATTCCTGACTGTCTATCCATGATTCAGGATTGGTGCCCCTCCAACGATGTCTGCCTTAATGCCAGTAAGACAGAGATCCTTCTCATTGGGACCCTTGCCTCTGCGTTTCCTCTCTCACTATAACAGACCACCTTGGGCCCTCTTCCTTTGCCTTCCTGTAAGGCAAAAAACCTTGGTGTAATCTTCAACGCCACACTCTCTTTCTCTCCTCACATCTCAGACATCACCAAGAAGTCCCACTACCAGCTGCTCCTCCTCAAAGGGACTCTTCCCTTTTTCACTCTCCACCAGAAGCTCACTGTCTCTAGGGTGGACTACTGCAACAGCCACTTTCTCAATCTGTCTTCCTCTAGTCTCTGTCATCTGCAAATAATCCAGAACAGGACTGCAAGACTTAGCCATTTGCCTCAAGCCCTGGGATTGTATTTCTCCAGCCCTGAAATCTCTACCTGGCTGAAAGGATCAAGGTCAATAACCTTTGCATTGCCCACAAGGCTTTCTGGGGCCAGTGCCCACACTAAATCCAATGCTCTCTTCCAAAATACCTTCTTTCTCTAGCCCTTCACTAAGCTATCTCCAACTCTCTAAGGCTTAGACATTTCTCCAGGCAGAGAGTGGGTGTAGACCTCTCTCCTCTGCTGGTGCCACCCTCTGGAATGGCATCCCTGCCCCTCTCAAACTTGAGGCGGACAACCTGAAGTTTCGGAAGCAGCTAAAAAGGTTCCTCTTCTCCCATGCTTCCGCTCTCTCTCCCCCCCTGCTGGCCTACCTGTCTGCTGTATCCACTGGCTGCTTGGCTACCCTCAGAGTCTCTCTGAGTCCAGGCTCTTTCTTGATTGGTCACCCTTGCACTGCCTCCGGGCCTACCATATATTTAGGGGCTGTAACTGTAACCCTGCAGTCCCTTGTTCTCCTTGCACAACCAATAGCTGCTCTGCCCTGGCTGCACTTACTCAGAGCATTGCTGCCCTGTTTTCCCATCCCCTCTCACTTGCACTTCCCCCCTTCTTTTTCCCTTGCACTTCTCGTTGTCGCAGTGACACAAGGCCTAGTGAGATCGTTTGTCTTGTCCTCCCTCTATCATCCCTCGTTTGTGTACACTTGTGTACAGGCGCGTTATAAATGACTTGAATCACATCATATAATTTTATCACAGGTGCCCAGAAAAATATACAATGCCGCAGTAAGAAATGGCTAGACTGGCAGCACCCACATGCCAATCTAGCCAGGTAATTAAAGTTAGCAGGACTGCTTTATCAGAAATGTCCAGTTAAAAGAAAGTCATACCAAACTGAGGAATGACTAGACTGGCTGCATCAAAATGCCTCTCTAGCCACTAATACCACATATCATGCCTGCTTAGCCTGGACATGGACACCCATTATGATTTATCACACAATCCCGCCCCCCCACACATCCCCTCTTCCTCTTCCCCTCTTCCTCCCACCCACTACACCAACCTCCACAATCAGCTCCTTGGCCCAGAATTACCTCTGCGTCCCTCTTCCTTGTCCCAGAGCTTATGTATGAGGCTCCTTGTCTCATAGGTAAGTACTGGGATGAGGAACAGTGGGACTAGGAGTGATGAAGATTACAGGTAGCTAAATCAGGCATTACCTCCATGTACCTCTACCTCTTGCCAGTACTACTGTTTAGGCAGAGTGCCTCACACACACGTACTGCCTCATACATAAGTACTGGGACGAGGAAGAATAGGGCTAGGAGTAGGCAAGGCATTAAACACAAGTAGTAGTGCAACACCATTGAGTTGACTGGGCTTCAGCACTACCCCCCCTGACATTTTGGGCTATATTGACTCAACCTGGCTAACCTTTAGAGCAGTTGCCGGACCGAACAGGATGCAGATGTTAAACGGCACCTGGTTTTTGCTGTTAACAAGAACCCAGCAATTACCAACGTAAAGCATTTCACTGTTAGTACCTGCATTCAAATGCCACATTGTTTAGGCAATTGAAATCGTGATGTGGGTTTAGTACTTGCATGCCAGGGGAGTGATTGGAAGGGTAGAGAGGGAACAGGAGACTTATAGGAGAGAGTTAACTGCTTGTAACATTGAATCTGCACTAGAATAGTCTCATTAAAATATATAAATAATTTGGATGCGCCCACACAAATAAGTTTCCCCCTCCCCACCGCATGTGAAGTTAGCGCCTCTCCCAACATTTGAAGGGTTAGCCCCCCGCCGAAATGAAGGTTTTGTTGTGCCCCTGTACCCAAGTACACACACCATTCACCATATACACACCCAGTTATCCATACATTTAAGTGTGCACCCTTTCACCATACACTCACACAGGCAGCCACCGATACATTTAAGTGTGCACCCTTTCACCATGCAGGCACACCCACACAGCCACCCATACATTTAAGTGTGCACCCTTTCACCATACACACACGGGCAGCCCGCTATGCATTTGAGTGTGCACCCTTTCACCATAGACTCACACACGCACACCTCATGGAGTTGAGGGGAGCCCTATTACTTCAAAAAGAAATTGGGGCTCATTACGGGTCCAGCGGTAACCGTGCCGGTGCTACCGGCGGGTTGCCGCCGGACCCGTAAAAAATTACTAGCGCCTGACTTCCCGGTGCCACCGTGCTATTTCAAGTCTGGCGGCTGGGAAATCAGGTGCCGGTAATTTCGTTAATCCCCAGATTCCACGGGAATGGGGACACGGAAGCACCTGCACCATTGTTAATGGTGCCGGTGCTTCCGTGACAGGTCTGCCTACTGTGGCTGCTGTGCCTGGCAGGGTCAGACCTGTCGGGCACGGCAGCCCCACCAGGCAGACCTGTAATATGAGAGTCCGGAAACAACATTGCCTGTAAGCTTACCAGCACCATTGTTTCCGGACCGGCATGGTCAGAATGAGCCCCATTGTTTCTTTTTTAAGTCACTACCATAACCAAAATAATTTCTTTATGATGGCTGAGTGACTTCAAAAACAAACTATTCCTCCAGCCTAGGGTCTTCCATGTCATGGGGTAGGGGGGCCCTCGGACTTCAAAAAGAAAGTTTCTCTTTGTAGTCACTCTGCCTTCATAAAGAAATGATTTCTGTTACAGAAATGTTCTTTATGAATGCAGTGAATTTCAAAAGAAACTTTTTTTTTTTTTTGAAAAAATATTTTCTTTTTTTAACTGGGGCCCCCTCTCAGGACATGTGCTGGCAGGGCCCCCCACACCTGTTACGCCAGTGATCAGGGTAATGCCCAAGAGAAATGCACAGCGTGTGTCAGGCATTCAATAGGTGATTGGGGCAGCCTCTAAAATCTCTGATCGGTTCTCCCAAAGTCTCTCACACACACACACCCCGCCCCACGACACTGAGCAACACAGGTTATAAATAACCTATCATACCCTATCATATCAAATCTATAACAGTCAGAAATGCATGCCTGTACTGCCATTTGTCCTGTTATGGAATGTCAGACTCCGGCCACTAAGAACGATGAGACACTGCACCCCCAAACCAACCACAGTACAATGGTGCCGTACATTACCAAAGGCAGATACGTCCTTTACAAATGACACATAACAGTAACAGTAAAGATGGCCAGCTTATCTCAACAATCACTCTAGTCAATAAACCAGGCACTTCTATATTTACCCAATCACCCACTTCCATGTGCCAGTATTTCAGTAAACAGAGTACCCATCAGAGATGAATTCTCCTACCTTCAAGAAACTTGCGAAAACCTGGCTCTTCAATAAATATGATAAATGACATTCTGCACCTTTACCTGCAATCACCTCCCCTACCATACCTGTCCCAAATGTCTGGTTCTCTGTGTTATAAACGTGCATTTTCTGTACAAACGCTATGATACCCTTGGGTTTGGGCGTTACAAATATATTATAAATAAAAAATAAAAAATTAAATGTCCTACTTCTTCCTTGCTGAAATGTCCCACTTTCTGCTATTCCCCTATAGCCAGACGGGCTCCCTCCATTAGCATCCTTCCCCACCAAGCCGTCCAGCGTGGGCATGAGTAAAAATTGACAGGCCTGCCTTGTATATTTCCCATTGGTGTTTTTGCCCATTAAAGACTGGTTCCGGCAAAGGTACACCACATCTCAAAGCCATCTGCAGACCCTTACATAAAGTTCTGCTTCACCACAAACCCACCTATTGGCTTGCAGATGTTCAAGTTACATTCCGGATGGTCAATATGTGTGCTTCAGTAAGGACTGGCTCAAAATGCACATGCACTATTCATGTAAAAATACTGAGTTCAATACTGCCTGATGAGGGCCTTCATACCAGTCAAAAACACTACATAGTTGTATTTCACCCCCAACATGTGGGGGGAGTCCCGATGGGATCATAGATGCCCACATCTGTGTACTTCTCTGCATGCGCCTGCAAAGAAGGACCATTCATAAAACCACTCGACAACCATGATGTGGACCACCGCTGTCCTTTCTACATTTCCATCCCTCAAACAGGGATGGCAGTACATCCTTACATGTTTCAGAAAACCAGACATGGGTCATTTCTGAAAGACCTCATGCTGTGTTTCAGTGATACTGCATGTGTGGAATGGTTTGGATGCCCAACCGTCAGTCAATCCATAATCTAAGCAGACCAATCAAGCTACCACATGAGGCCACCAGAGTTGTTGCATTCGGCTTTCCTGATGAATTAGCCGACAAACTCCAAAAGCCTGCTCTTATGACTGTCACTGCATAACACATGATTGAATGCATCACATGCAACGCAAAATGTACTTGGTTATTTCATTATTTCCCAATATTAATCCTTCCCCTGAAAACCATAGCTGGGGAATCCGTAAGTAGTGTCATCGCCCATTAAAGAACAAGCATTAGCAATGCCAACAGTTTGGGCTTTTGTGTAGGCATGGGAAAGGCACTTGCCAGGTGCTGCTAAGTGGTATTAACTGGCCATTGATGGTAGCAGGTGCAGAATGGTGTGAGTACCTGGGCATCTAATAGCAATGCTTAGCAAATACATAATACCTATACACAAGCCAAAACTGTTGGCTTTGCCAATGCTTGCTTTTAACAGGACCTTAATAAAGGACACGCTTAGTTCTTATAAATTGATTGGCTGAATGTAGACTAGGTTAAGACATTTTTATTACACAAGTAGCACATTTACAACTCAAATTAAGTCATTAACTCTCAGAAGACTGATTTGAGAAAACATTGGCAAGCAAAGTTTTATGGTAAGGCTTGAATAAAGCAAGCTCAAAGAGTTCTCATGAGGAAGTGTTTTGTGCAAGAGGGGCAGGAATGGTGTGGCAATGCCATGGAGATTAGCATGGCCATAAGCATCAATGGGTGGGAAAATAACCAAACAACACCTACAAGCTTTGTGTACTTCCTCAAATGCCATTTCTCTCCATCTGTACTCTAATGCAATAGTTTTGGCTTGTAGGTGGGCTAAACGGCAACCTAATAGTCCAAACCAAAAATGTGTAAACAAGGAGACAACATTGGAGAAATCACAGTAGACTGACAAACACAGTGTTTTCCAAGGAAGTTCCAGAGCAAGTGCTATGGATTGGTCACGCCGTGCACAGATCTATCTGGTATGTATGTTTATCTGCAGCCTCATGCATGACACATCTTTTAATTGCCTCCATAACATCCTGGTCCATTGTAGACGCCCAATGAACTCGAGTTAACCTACGTTTCGTTAGGGTCACATCAAAATACCTGTGAAGACTACACATAATAACCACTTTCCTCACACTCACCGCAGGTCTGTATGTTGCTACACGCACCAGATCTCCATGTAAAGCCAACTCCTCTGCCACTTTTCATTCTTGCTGTAAGACACATCCCTTCTCTTCCCCCATTGGTAGCTCATGGCTCCCTTGTATTGATCCCTTGTGATCTGCTTCCCTCACTGTGTATTTCCCCAATGACTTGTAAAGCACTCTGTTGTTTTCCCAAAGCTAGGTTCACCCTCAATTAAATGCCCTAATAATGATAATAATAATACAAATACCACATTCTTCCCCCTTGTGCAACCATGCATGCTATATGTTCACACTGCATGATATGTGTTTCCCAAAACACATTGTTCAATTGCTGGTGCAAACATAACTGCAAAAAGCAGATTCAAAGTCTACTTGTCGTGGCCAGTGTTGCTGTACATTGATGGGAAGTGTGTCTGTGCACTTTTTTGACGTGAATGTGCATATCAGAGCTGCTGGCATCCTTTAGCTGAAAGCCATGGGTAGACTTTGTAAGCAATAATATCAACATGAATCCTGGCATAAGGGAGGACAGCTGAATGTATATGTGAGAGGGTGCACAGATGGCCACAAACACTACAACCATACATAGTGATTCAGGAATATACTTTCACTAACATTCTCTTCCAACGATGATACTCCGAGGCAGGGGTGTTGCTAGGTCTGGAAAAGATCCAGGGCTACAATAATGTAGGGATTGTCGGGACTCGGGCTAGCTAGCCTTTTGGTTGTAGACCCTGAGATTCTATCCGGGGCTACAACCAAAAGACCCATGGGCTATAGCCCCATAAGCCCCCCTAGCAACGCCTCTGCTCCCAGGGTGTTAGACATTGTCATCTCCTTGCCAGCTGCAACAGGCTCGTTCACCAAAAGTGCAGAAGTGTTTCACATCTCACTGCCAATTCAAGTGACTAAACACAAGTTCCATCAGACTTAATTCAAAAACACAGAACAGTTCTCAACACCATCAAGTACAGCCAGGATTGACTTGCTTCATTTGGCACCCTTCCTCCTTCAGAACTAGGTTTCAACACTGCACTCCAACCAGAACACTTAGGTCCAGCAATGTTGCACTAGTACTAGTTCCCAACTTCAACAAGAAATTGCAAGGAGGATCCTCTTTTTCACTTCTGGCCACAAAACTGTGGAACCCCATATCCAAACCTCTCCGCCTGGAAGTGAACCACCTGACTTTCAGGAAACAGCTGAAGACTTCGCTTTTCGATCAACCAGTGGCAGCTGGTGACATTCTACAGTGGTGGTGCATGAATATTCCCACAAATTTGTATGAATGACTCAACATAGCGAGGGAGCCCAAAGCAACCTACGGTGCCTTGAGTGGGTTTCTCACTTGGACAAATATTTTTTAAATAATGGGTTGGAATGGTGCAGTTTTACAACACATTTATTGCTAAAGATTGGGTAAAATGACATTAAAATGTACAATCAGTTCTGGAGTAACATGAAAAAACTAATAGAGGCAAGGTCCCCGAGAGTACACATGAGAATTTTACAGCACATGTTCATGGTGCCTCTGTCCACAATATATAGCAGCACTGTCACTGTAAGCATATGTTTGTGATGCATGTGCCCACAATATATGCCATCATTGCAACTGTAAAACACTTTCACACAACTCAACATATACCACCATCAGAAGTAAATCTCCCTGTCCTTGTAATCACAGTTCGTTATCCAGAGCAGCGACATTGAGAATATCGAAATAATGCCAGGTTGCTGGAACAGAACAATTGACTTACCATTGTGCTCTAATTCCAAAATCTGTACATAATAAGACCCCTGGAAGTAACATTAGCGGTATGACAGCATAGGAATCCCATATTCCCACAGAGCCAGTCTTCGAATTTCAACAGAGGTCAAGAGCCTGCTGCAAGTCGTCTGTGCATAAACTGCAGGCAATACTGGCAGGCCAAACTCATTCTTTCATGGTTCTGAGGTAGATGAAATGGGTGTTAATGAGTTTGATAATAGTAAAGTGAGTTTCCTTGCCCTGGAACCATTTTCCACCCCCTCCATGCACATACACATTGAGGTACTGAACTGCTTCTTTCATAATTCTCATCTTATTATCCTCTTGAAGAATGCATACTAGAGTAGCACCAATTCCATTGTTCCAGTGGGGAAAGCTCTCTCTTTTCATCCCAATATATCTGATTCCATGTGTTAATATTGCAGCAAAAATGTCGCCATACAAGGATGGCGCAGTTTTATTGCAGCGATATTACCCCATAGAACCTGCGGCGGAGACCCCTGCAACTCCCATATTTTTTTACAGGGAGCGGGGGAAACCCCCGCAACCCCGCTCCCATTTAAACCTAATATTAACCCCATGAATAATACCACCTATGCCGTTTCCCAACGACTATATATATGGCAATATTATTGGTGGGGATAATATTACGTAATACTGTATATCTTTGGATCACTCCAATGCCTTGTACAACTGTTTCTAAACATTGATGTCATTGGTCAAGCTGGCACCAAACACTGATCACTGTGATGGCTTGTAATGCCATGTGTGTCACTGTGTACTGCTTCTGCTGGCCAGAATACATTATTTTATGCTTAGCTACATTTAATATAGCTTTCTACCTCTCTGGCCACTACATGTGTTTTACATGACTTCTTATTGCCCCCAGCCTCTGACAGAGATCTTACATCTGCAAAGAGACTTACGGTCAAATCCAGACCGCAGCCATTTCACAGATAAGGCTGTAGAAATGTATGGGTGGAGTATGTTCTGGTGCAGTGTTCAACATGCTTGCTATTTTGGCCCTCCACTGACAACCCCATTTAGATACATGCGTATTTGATCGGCATATAACTCCTATGGATTGAATGACACTAGTTTGGGCTATCATATCCAGGTGGGGGATTTTATTTACTTAATCAATTGACATATGACAACATCCTCTTTGCAAAGTGTTTGCTAAGGATAAAACGGACTTCCCCGTGGTGGTGATTTAATTTTGTTGGAAGGTTGTGATCCCACTGATACTGACACCACCGACCTGCTCTATCGAACAGCGAACCATCCAACCCAGCCTCCCAAATGTGTTTTTTGTAGCTTTCTATATTTTATTGATTATATTTAATTTGGAGTGTGTGTTTAGTCTTAGAAAGGGGTGTGATGGGAAATCACATTTTGATGGGAAAAGATTCCCTAAAACACTCTGTTGTTGCACTTAAATGTATGTGTGTCCATGTATTGACAAACAGCGATCCCTACCGTGCAGAGTGCCATCTTTTCTTTTATAAGGACATATTTAGATAAAGTTCCAAATTCTGTGAATATTACTTGGAATCCTCTGGCTCCCACATCAAGTCCACCATGTTAGTAGTAACACTCCTAACTGTGGGGGGAAAACACTATACTCTGACAAGTTCTCCATATACCAATCTGCCCGATCCACCAGATCCTCCCAAACTCACATCCTCTCAGTTCCCAGGTTCAACCTAAAAATGGCAGTTGGGGCCAGATTCCCTGTGAAAGCTGCCAACCACTGGAACTCCTTACCTCCCACCATTAGAATAGAACCTTCCTTCAATACCTTCAAAACCAGCGTTAAACTTTGGCTCACTGATAGGTTTAACAACTGAAGCCCCCTGGCTCCCAGGAATCTGCTGTGTATTGTTATTGATCTGTTAGTGCTCTGATGGTCATGTCTTTAACTGTATTCATCTGAAGGCCAGACCTCTCTGTAACCCCGATCGACCTCCTGCCAATTTCCTATGTATGCCTACATGTAAGTACGTTTTTGCAACATGTTAAGTTTTTTCCAGCGCCCAGTTACCTTAGGGTTAGGTGCACGATACAAATAATAAACAAATACAAAATACAAAACTCCTGCTGCGACTAGGTCACTGGCACTGGACAGCACTTGCTCTCTAGTGCCCAGTGCCACAGTAGGCTGTCATCTCATTCTAACCTGGCAGCACCGCCGATGGAGTAGATACCAGTCGACTGCTGATAGTCTCTGGCACAAGTGTTGAGGGCTGGGTCTGGCATTCCCTGCAATTTCTGGTAACCATGCCCTTTTTCTTAGAAATCTCATTGAGAAATTAAAGCAACAGCCCTCTTCTTGTTCTTTACCGCAGTCAGCAGGCCATTTTTCCTTGCACAATATTGCCTCCCAAGGTCACACTGGCAGCTCCCCTCTCTGCACGAGTGCCACTGCCCACACTCTATCACCACGAAGACCTCACTCTCCATCTGGCTAACATACCCCCTGAAGATGCGCGTCCTTCTACCTTTCAGATAGCGCCCTCCAAAATCAACAATGTTTATGGTGCTATGGCAGGTTGTATTGCTACACTGTTCGTTATCGTCATTTTTGTCCAACTTCATGGGCCAACTCTGCTCCTGGTCACCAGAGATGCACATTGCATGGGGAGGTTTATCGACCTGCGCGCAACTGACTGAGCTCTCCTGCCACACTTGGAACTGATCACTTGAATAAACACAGGCCAAAGCTGGCTACAAACATAATAATATTCTGCCATTGTAGCGACTGATGTGAATACCATATATTGACTGCCATAGACATCCCACCACCGGCTGTTTTGCAGGGTTTTAAATCTGCCTCTATTACGCGTGTGAATGTTTTCATAGCTTGTAGGCCATGGTTTCAAGGTGTGAGCATTTTGTTTTACTGACTGAACACCTATCATGATCCGTATGAGGGATGACTCTCAGCAAGCGATGCAGGGACGTTATTTATGGAATTGAAGCTTCTGGTCTGTGGCCAGCGCCATGTGGCTCTTTCTTTCTGGAGTGGATGGCTTTCTTGTTCAGGCCTCTTCAAAATACAGGAGGTTCCACAAGTGGAACACTTTGAGCAGTGGCCCTAAATAAGAAAGAATAGGGATAACAAGTAACTTGTCTTTCTGGAATTCTATACTATAATTGCTCAATGCAATTAAATAAAATAAGAGAAGGACTGCAGAGCAAAAAACACAAGAGGAGGAAAATATAGCAAGGGGTCTTCAAGGCTGCACTGCAATAGACACCATTGTGTCTTACAGCAAAGCAGTGGTGTCCAACTCAAAGGCAAAGGGGAGGTCCAAAGTAGAGACAAAGGGACTGTCAGCAGGGCCAAGGGGTAGAGTCGCTAGTTGGCAGCAGGGTGCCCAATCATAAGCCACAGCTAAGGGTGGGCGTGTTATTGCAAGCAGAAAAGGAGGCAGGTGCTCAGAGAAAAATAAAGATATGGGGCAGGTAAATGGGGGTAGCATGAGGAGAAAGAATGCTTGAGACCATGCAAGAGAGCTTGCGCCTATCTCCTGTGATCAAAGCTAGCAAACCAGCCCAAAATAGATCGGGGATGTATGCAATGGCGTGAGAAGGTAGAAGCAGCAGGAGCTCAGGAATTGGGTAGAGGAGATACAGCTCAGGTGCACAGGTGTTGGCCAATAGAGGTAAAGTGGCAGGGTCCAGAGGGAGAGTCAATGGAGAGAGCAGATAGTAGGCCAGGAGGGACAGCATGAAGCTACCAGTAATAACATCGCTTAGTGACAAGGTTATGATATGATTGGTTATTTATAACGGGCGCGGACCCAGGGATCGAAGCTGTGTTGCCCCGTGTCATCTTGCTTCCAAGCGCAGCACGTTGCCCCTGAGCTATCCTCCTAGGACAGCATAAAGGTGAAAGGAAGTGAGGAGGCCTTCGAGTTATCAGAGCAAAGAGAGAGGGTGAAAAGGGCGAGTACAAAGAGGAAAGGAGAGTGAGGATGAAGGCCCTTAGTGGAGAAAGAGCCAAGGCAGCGGGAAACAGGAATAGAGCAAGTATTACAGGCATGGGAACAGAAGGTTCCAGAAGGCCAGCCCGGGCAGATGAAGGCATAGACAGAAGGAGGGGAGAGGATGTGGGATTTTGCGAGCAAGTGTAAAGAGTGATGAGCAGGACACCAGCGATTGATCAACAGCAGAAGAGTGAAAGCTGAGGAATACACAGTGACAAGTCTGAATGATGGGAAACTGGCAGGAAGTTTTACTACACAGAAGTAGAGAGGGAGAGCAGCTAAATATAAACCCCAGGAAGCCAGCGTGGAAAGCAGGGGAATGCGGAAAGCAGTATTTTTCAAGGTACAATAAATATTTTTTAAAAGGTCAGATTTCCAGACAGGTTCATGTTTGTATAGGTTGGTTGGTCTGAAGCAGAACTGGCCCCATAGCAAGGCATGCCTGATATGTGGCTGACTGGTTCCAGTTCAGCAACAGCAGTCAGTGGGGAAATCTCCTGGGGCCCAAACTGGCCAATCTGCCTCCAACTACCACCACTCACACGGAGGGGGAGGGTTCCAGTGATTAGAGCTGCATCTTTGTCTCGAGCAGCGTTGCCATGCAACAGTGATGGTGATCCCAGGATAATATGGACACTGGGCAAAGGGAAATTCGCTGGAACAGATATCGTTTTGGGGATAATCTATCATTGTGCCTCAGCACTAATTAACAAATAAACTTCTTTGGATACAATCGAGGAATGTAGAGTGCACGGAGCATCCGGATGCTGAATGTCGGGAGTCACCTATGGATCAGATGAATGTCGGGAGTCACCTATGGATCAGATGAATGTCGGGAGTCATCTATGGATCAGATGAATGTCGGCAGTCACCTATGGATCAGATGAATGTCGGGAGTCACCTATGGATCAGATGAATGTCGGGAGTCACCTATGGATCAGATGAATGTCGGGAGTCACCTATGGATCAGATGAATGTCGGGAGTCACCTATGGATCAGATGAATGTCGGGAGTCATCTATGGATCAGATGAATGTCGGCAGTCACCTATGGATCAGATGAATGTCGGGAGTCACCTATGGATCAGATGAATGTCGGGAGTCACCTATGGATCAGATGAATGTCGGGAGTCACCTATGGATCAGATGAATGTCGGGAGTCACCTATGGATCAGATGAATGTCAGGAGTCACCTATGGATCAGATGAATGTCGGGAGCCACCTATGGATCAGATGGAGAAGCTGTGGGGGGCAAGAGGGTGAGACATGGAGATCCCTGAATCTGGGGTTAAGAACCGGAGAACTCTCATTATCCAGTCCACAGAGCAGGTGGATCTGGAATGTCCATTTCCTTGGACTTGCTGGAGGTTGGGTTTGAACTCGGGAATCCAATGGAGAGTTCTTATACCATGGAGAAGGAGCACAGGGGTGTGCAACTGGAATCAGATTCTCGTCTCATTGTCGTTGAGGGTAAACACAAAAGGTGATGTATTTGTTTGCTTGCAAGACAGACAGGCAGCACCTCTCCCTGTTAACCTGTTCCCTCCTGACTAACCTGACACCCGCCCTCCAGACCTGTGTAAAGGCGAATGGACACCAGACCATCGAATGTTCAGAAGATTTGTATTAGGCCTGTCAGCATGCTATTCCAGCCTCCTGTCTTACACAAAGAGAGCGTTCATAAGATAAGGTTAGTCCTAATGCATTACTAATGGTGAAAATATCATATGGCAAGAACACTTCCGGTTCAAAATGGCCACCTCAGAGGTCATCTGGTCTCACCTCCTCAGGCGAGGGCATAGGGAGTCCGCTTCCATGATCGCTTCCGGTCTTACTGAACAACCTCTTGTTCAAACCTGCCTTCGCTTGGGCAATCCTCTGGCCTTTGTGCAAAGGCCTTGTCCCAGGGATCTAGGGCGGTAAAAAAAAAAGCTGTGAGTCAGTAGTTCTTGCACACATGCGCAGTCCAGTTCATATAGGACTGGACTTACCCATCGCAAACAAGTCTGCTTAAAGAAAAGAAAAATATGAAAACACTAGGGACGGGGGCTGATATCATAGAGGAAAGACAAGAATAATCCAAAGGAAAATGTTTCTGAAACACTAAAAGCACACAGCTGCCCCGTTGTTCACTTACTGATCTTGCACGAGTAGCATTGACGTATTGCCTGCGTAATGGCAGCCGAGCATGGACGGCAGGAGCCACTTGACTGGATGCACACAGGCAAAGCCTACACAGCAGCTACTAGAGAATTTGCCTGGCAAGGCAAGTGTTGTGAACTAGCCAAGTGTGCTCCGTGAAGACGCAGGCGGTCAAATGCGCAAGTACTCGCTTTCACGTCTCATTCTGCAGATTTACAATGGAGATCCGCGACTGAGGAGCAGCGTGACTGTTAGTTTTTCTCTAGTGACAATGAAATGGCAAGTGTCATGGCAGAACAATGGTGCAGTAGAGTACCTCAAAGCAAGACACAATAGTGATGCTGAAGTGCCACTGTGCCATCTAGAGCGTGCCTCGCTTTTCTCAGGGCAGCATTGTGGATGGGCATGGGTTCTATTCATGAACTGTTCTCTATAGCAGAAGGCAGACTGAAACCCTGCAGGGAAGAACAGACAGGCATTGGATAACAGCAGACAATGTGCAATATCATTCTCGTTATGTATTATGATAGCATTGTGAAGCTGGATGCCACATACTCACAACATGGATTCTTTCACGTAGGCAGCGGAAACCGGTAACGGTAACCCCAGGGTGTGAAATTGAGGGGAGCTTGGAGCTATTTACCTCCTGCTTAGAATCTAGAAGAGCCTGGTTAGCCTGATCACAGCAGCTACCAGGAGCTAGTTTTGGCTCCGAGGTCACCTGATGCCAAAAAAACACAACTATGTGAATTTAACTCTGGGTATTTGAGACAATCTATAAATAAATATTAGGGCACATCTATATGGCATTATATGCATAAGGGGTCATAAATAAGAGGTGCAATGATGTGTTTTCATTTTATGTGGAAGTTAGATTTGCATACCGCTATGTACTATTTCCTCGTTCGCCAGTGATAGCTCCTGGTGACCGGTTACTGGTGGATACCCAGGAGCTGCGTGTAGCTCCTGCTTATCCAGTCCTAATTTCCTACCTTTTCTCTAGTTCCCCCAGAGGTACTACTCCTGATGTGGTAAGGAAGTGGTGCACATTCATCAGAATTATCCAGCAGCAATCAGTCATCCAGCATACACATTTGAATGTGAAAGACATGTTCTTACACTGTGTGACCTGACCCTTAGTATTAAAGGCAGTATTGGGAGAGCTAACACCTGTACTCAGTTCAGATCAATGATGCCACTAAAACCTGTGAATACATGCTACACTTTTTATTGACGAGTAATGAGTTTGTATTTGTCATGTTGACAGTTGTGTTCTTAGGGAGGATGGCAGGGTTTGTTGCAGGGAGGGAAGTGACTGTTGGAGGGAAGGACTGGGGTCAGTACATGCTGGTAAAGGAGAAATGTCACAATATATTATGCAGCACCAGCAAGTCAGGGATCTCTTCCGTTGCAAATGAAGGTGGCGCACAATATTCTTTTTTAATGGAGGCCTTCAACCCGTCTCGCACCCAACCTCCACCAGCACCACTTTTCACAATAGACCAGGAACCAGGCCGGTGTGTCGTCAGTTAATAATGTATTAATTTATTATTTTAATATCCAATCAGAAGAAATAGATGACAGCTGCGCCTAATGTTGTGGTAACACAAATGCACAGAAAGTAACCAGGTTAAGTGATACTGTGATGCCACTCCTATTTTGTTTTATGAAAAGCAGTACAAAACAATTTCACTCAAATGATTGCAGGAAGGTTAAGCATTCCCCCCTGTGACAATGGAAAGATCGTTTTTCAGTGATTTAATACTACTGCTATGGCACAGCACACAAGGGTACTTCAGGCTGCTTACACTAGGAGACAAATAGGGCTTCATAACAGACTAGCTAGCAGACATAGGCATTTCGAATTTAACACAGGCAATACATGAGAGAGAAAATAAAAATAAATAAAAGGGAATGCAATTCAAAATCCGTGATCGGGGTACAGTAGGGGAAGTGATATAAACTAGGAAAAACAGTTTTAAACAGGTGAAGTCCAATTTTTAGAAAAAACGAAACTGGAAATCACCCTAGGTTTTGCTGGAGCTGGAAATGACAGGTAAGCTCCAAGCAATGAAACATGAAGGAAATGCAATTCACAATCCGCTCTCAGAATATGATAGGGGAAGGGGAATACTATAGGAAAAACTATTTTTAAAGGATGAAACACAATTTTAGAAAAACGAAAATGGAAATCACCCTAGTTTTGCTGGGGCTGAAAATGACAGACACACTTTCAAAGGCACACAGGAACCACCGTTTCCCGTGAAAATAACAGGGGCAACTAACAGGTAGGCTTTGGGCAAAGGACTACTCACAATGGGAACAACGGTTTGGGTTTAATATGACAGATACAAATGGGAATTCGTTTTTAAACACACAATTTAACACATGGAAGAATTGTTTTTTCAGCTCTTAATGAAATTACTTTTTGGGGAACAATTTATATTTATAATGACTCAAAATACACAGGAAAGGGAGAGGTAGTTTTGAATGCTACCTTTTCATATCCCAAGAAGTCATGTGGGAATCAATTGATTTAATAAGCCAAATATGCTAGGGATTTACTCAAATGACGGAAGGTTCTTTAATGGGAAAATGCATATATGCACGGGCAAACAAAGTATTTTCTATGGGGAGATAACTGAACTACGTTGGCAATTGGGGTTTTCAATGGGGAAATATTGGATGCGCTGCTACAAAATGGAGGGCTTATGCAATTTAGGTCTGGGGTTATTGCTACTTACATGGCAAGCCTTTGTTTGAGTTCCAGGAAAGCCAGCTGGATCTCAGGACACTCTGGAAAAATAGGGCAGGGGGTCTGGTCACTCCACTCTCAAAGATGGTAAGTTTCAGTAGCCTTCTTTTCGTCCTCCTTTTCTGTCTCCCCAGTTTTTGTGTGTCTGTCTTGAGTCCTAGTACAGTCCCCCTTATATAGCAGAAATGACATCACTAATTTTACAATCTAGAGGAAGTACCATGCCATAATCCCTGCCGCTAGGATTGGACAGTCCGCCTCTCTCTCTCTGCCCCCAGTCAGGATTGGTTTAGGGGTTGGTAGCACCATATTATGTTTTTCCATTTATCACCATACTTTGTTCTCCTTTCAACTTTTTGGAAAAAACTAGCTATGTATCTTAACTTCATAATTGTACTGGCAACTGCCATACGGAACATATATTCTGCTTTAGCTGATCATGAGGAATTAGATAAACCGACCGCCAAATCTGTACGATGTAGCATGGCCATATGTCACATTTTTGTCCTTTTCATAAAATGTACAACAGTTATGAATATGTAAGTTATCAAGCATATTCCTAATTTCATGTTCCATCTTTTCACTAACTCTCACAATTGTCACATGTTCAGATCAGATGTCTGTAAATAAAGGTGGACTCCCTAGTTTTTTTATATAGGGGGATCAATTCTCAAATGGGAGTAAAAGGGCTATCTAAATGAGAGAACAGAGAATTGATTACCCCTCTCTACAAAGGAGTCTGGAGATAAAAGAGTGGGGTGGTTTTACATCATGATTAGCATTCGAACAACATTATGATCACACATGTAAAGATTGGTTCACAAAGGAACGAAAAGCCAATGAATTTTGAAATAAATGAATACATTAATTTAATGGTAGAAACACATTTTAAAAAAACTGTATTCAAGAAGGAATGGACAAGTGAATTCAACAGACAATGATCACAAACACTAAGAAACTAAAGCAAAGATTAGACAGGGGTGTAAGTCATTAAATGGACATTACTTTGTAAAATTAATGCTCTAGATTATTGTCATTAGTGATCTTTTTTTTACGATCGTCAACATGTTTTGGCCATAGATTAAATTGGACACTAACTCTAGGGTCTTTTCAGAAATAGGTGTAGCGGCCATCTTCATGGCAAAGGATTTCTTCCTGGAAATCGTCAATTCAATGATTTACCCCAATTTTAAGATGTAGTTTTAACATCACTGATCTAAAAAAATATAAACAATTGGTTGTCAACTTGAGGTGATCTTGTGTTTAATACACATGTTGTTTAGCAATTTCTAAAGTGCATTGGTTACAAATGACAGATTTATATGGTAACACCAGTGCAATACTGGTCAGAGGTTTATGTCATTCAACCTAGACATGACGGTCTCCACGATAAGAAAGTTCTATAGTGCAGACCATGTGTTTCAGGTTTCACACAAGGACAACAGACAGAACACAGGACAAATAACCACACCACTCCCTTACTTGTTTTTCCAGGCTCTGTGAGAGCTAGTTGACGTGAAATACATCTGTTTAAATGATTTCTTTAACACGGTCGACTGATGCTGCAATGCAAACTCTGTTTGTGGCAAGGGAAAACCCCAGTGCAGTCCTACAAAGTAATGATTTTAATTAGTTCCCATAGTATGGTAATTCCTAACTATGTTTTCCTGTTTGGGTTATTCCACCACTAAACAATAAATGCCAAATTGGTAATTAATAACAGACATTTAGAGACCCTCAGGTGCTAATCTCATTAAATCTAATGGTTGGGAGGGGGCGTGGCTTGATGGCTACGTGAGAGGACGTTCCTTGGAAGTCCTCCCGATGATCCGATCCTGATCCTGGGAAAAAAAGTGATGGTTTTTGGCAGACTTTCAAGCCCACGGTGCATCTAAAGGAGTATGAAAGTGGGGGGCATATGTTGCATGCCCTCCCCAACGGCGAGACTGCATATTCACGGAACTGTACCCCGAAGAAGGTGGCGGTCGCGCAAAGGAAGGGGAGCACCCAAGATGGCTGCCTGTGGACAAAGGGCCATAAAAGGTCCGACAAGCTGAGGAAGACAAGGTTGGTCGGAACGTGGGCGAGCCCAACCAGATAGACAGGTCGCATGCGCCTCGGGCTGAAAGCAAGAACATAAGGGTGAGCCCCCACTGCAGAGGATACAGCTGGGCGCGTGGGCCCAATCGACGCAACAGGATGTCTTCCAAGGTGGTGCGACCCCGGATCAAGCAGCCTACGATGGAGACCTATGCTAGGTCGCCCTCTGGTGCGGAAGGGGGCAAGAGCAAAGAAACCCCTGCGGCGGCGACTGACCCACCGAGTACCATCCTGGAGGTGCTGGCAGCAATTGCTGACCTGAAGGTGGCCTGGGAGACGAAGCTGGGCCTGGCCATGAAAGAGTTGCAAGAGGGCCTAAACCTCAAGATAGGAGCGGTCCGAGAAGAAGTGAACCTGTTGCGCCAGGATGTGCGAACGATCGCGGAGCGCACTGGGGAACTGGAGAAGGAGTTGGCCCTGACCGTGGAGGCGTGCAATACACACGCCAAGGAACTTCATGCCCTTGTGCAGCGAGTGGGCAATTTGGAGGACAGAGCAGAGCAGGCGGAGGGGCGCGCCAGGCGCAATAACATTCGCATAGTGGGGATACCGGAGGGAATGGAAGGATCGAACCCCCCGGATTTCGTTGAAACCATGCTTTTGCAGGAGATTACAGGTGGAGAGCTGACCCAGGGGTTCGCGGTCGAAAGGGCGCACAGGGCCCTGACCAGGAGACCGGCCCCAGGAGCCCCCCTGCGGCCGTTGATTGCAAAGATCTTGAACTATCGTGACCGCGAGAAGATTCTCGAATGTTTCCGGAAAGGGGGCACGATAGAAAGGGGGTCAGCCAATATAACAGCAAATTAACTTTGGAACAGTGAAGAGGAGGCTCAGAGAGGCAGGCCACCGCTACATGTTGCTTTACCCCGCTAGGTTAAAGGTGATTCATAAGAACAGATCCCTCTTCTTTGAGACGCCGAGCAACACGATGGAATGGCTGGATATGCAAGGTCGACCACAGGAATCGGATGCCCAGACAGAAGCGGATGGAGATAAGTAGCACGCTGCAGAGGCACCCGTGAGGCCACAGCTATGACATTGGGACTAGAATATAGTTTGATATTGTGCTTGTGTGGGGGAAGTCACGGCATCTGCCGGCGGGTCCCGTTGAATTCACTTCTCCTAAATAGATGACTGGGAGCTCCTGGGGAGCAACCTCTGCACCCGATAATAGTACAATCAGTTAGGTCACTGTTAGACTGGTGACACCCTGCGGGGTCCTTGTTCTTGGTCACGAGACGGGGCCAGACGTGGGTAGGCCTGAGATCCAGGGATGGAGCTGGGCTATTGTTGGGGGTTGGTGGGGAGGGGGGGAGTTGTGTGCAGTGGTGTGAGGTTGGGGAAGGGGGGAGGAGGGCACGGTTTGTTAACAGAAGGGAAGAAGCCAGGAAACAACCCTACATGGGGAACATTATTGGGAGGGATGGGACGGAGATAGACCGACTAGATGGCATGGGGTAATCTCAGAATTGTGACCTGGAATGTACGGGGCCTCAACAGCTACCTTAAACACAACAAAGTGATGATCTATTTAAAGAGGATGCGCGTAGACATAGCCCTGCTGCAAGAGACCCACCTCACTAGGGAAAGGCTGGAGATGGTCGGGAGGAAATGGAAGGGCACCGTTGTGGGGGCGGCGTACTCAGCGTATGCCAGAGGGGTTGTCACTTGGGTGGCACCCCACGTGCCGTTTCGAGTGCTTGATTCTACGGTGGAGCCGGAGGGTAGAATGGTGGTGGTAACGGATCTCTTGGAAAACAGAGAAACACACATCGTAAATTTGTACGCCCCCAATAACGATACAGCGGCTTACTTTAGGACCCTCTACGGTAAACTTGGCCCCCTGGCGGGGGGAACGGTAGTGTGGGGGGGGACTTTAACTGTACCGTAGACCCCAGTATGGATAGTCCAAGGACAGGGCTGGAAAAACGACACCGGCGGCTAAAGCGCTGAGTACCCTACTGAAAGACCTAGGCCTAGAGGATGCGTGGAGAAGGCTGCATCCCACGGATAGACAGTACTCACACTACACAGCGCCACATGATTTGTACACAAGGTTTGACTACATGTTTGTAACAGCCGGGATAGTGAGAGAAATAGAAGGAGCAGAATACAAAGCCCGAGTGCTGTCGGACCACTCGCCCTTGGTGGTAGACTGGAGACACCAGCCCCCACGCCCGCAGATCCCTACATGGAGACTTAGGACCGAGGCTCTGCAGGATGAGGGGTTTCGGGAGGGCCTGAGGGACGCCATTGAAGAATATTTTGATACAAACATGGGAAGCGTAAGCTCTGTGGGCACACTGTGGGAAGCGTTTAAGGTGGTGGTGCGTGGGGTAGCCATTTCCCAAGTTAAGGGGCTACAGGGGGGGGTTGAAAGGGAGCTCCGGGAGGCAGAAAGGGAGCTAGAGGAGCTCACGCGTTGCGTGAGCACCGCTCAGGATAACAGAACCAAAGTAGAGGAGCTACAGTTGTCCTGCAGTGCACTCTGGGATAGACTGTGCAGACTCAGCTAAAGGAGAGGATACACGCAGGGGGCGATAAGCCAGGCAGATTGCTGGCTTGGCTGTACAAGAGTGAGACCCCCCGCTCGGTGATTAGTGAGATTCAGGGCAAAGGAGGTAGCATATGCAAACCCAGAAAGAGGTAAATGAGGAATTCCTTAAGTTTTACAGACACTTGTATGAGGACTCGGGGGAGGATATAGGCCAAGACATATTAGACACATTGGGGGACATTGAGCTGCCCACCTTAGATGATCTAGAACGTTCTGAGTTGGACGCACCCGTCACCTCAGATGAGCTGGAGGTAGTGATTCGGAACTTGCCCACTTGCAAGGCGCCGGGTTCGGATGGGCTGCCCAGCGAGTTCTACAAAACATACCAGCAAGAGTTGCTCCAGCCACTGCTTGCCACTTTCAACGAGGCCTATGAGAAGGGAGAACTCCCGTTGTCCCTCCGTGAGGCTGTAATCATCCCACTCCTGAAACCAGGCAAGCCGGCCGTGGAGCGCGGGTCTTACAGACTGTTGTCCATGCTCAACCAGGACAGCAAAATACTCACGGCGGTGCTGGCTAATAGACTGAAGAGGGTGATTAAGAAGCTGATACACCCAGATCAGACGGGATATGTTCCGGGCAGGAACATCACCGATAACCACCGGAAGCTACACCATGTCATAGACCAAACTGAGGAGGACACGGGCGAGCTGGCTATAGTGTCAATAGACGCGGTCAAGGCATTCGACTCGGTACGATGGCCCTGGCTGAAAGCGGTTCTGAAGGGGTATGGAGTGGGACCCGGATACCTCAGATGGGTACAGTTATTTTACAGCACCCCGATGGCGAGGGTCAAGACAGGGTCCACGGTCTCAGATTCTTGGCAACTGGGCAGGGGGACCAGACAGGGATGTCCCTGCTCACCTATGCTATATATACTGACATTGGAGCCGCTGGCAATATGCCTGCGTCAACAATATGGGGAGGTGGGCATAAACACGACCAGTGGAGAGCATCTGATATCATTATGTGCGGATGATATGCTCCTTTATTTACGCTACCCAGAAGAAAACCTACAGTACGTCCTAGAGGTGATAGAATGGTACGCCATCCTCTCCGGTATATCGGTGAACCCTGGAAAGTACAGCCTGTTCCCTTTGGGTAGATATAAGAATGTCCCGGTGCAGAGGTTGTCTGTTTTGCCAATACCATGGCAGCCCGTAACATTTAGGTATTTGGGAATAAACATTTACCACAAGATCGAGACAGAACACAAGCACAACACGGAAAAGGCGATAGAGGGGATTAAGAACAGTATGGTATTTTGGTCCAGACTGCCCCTGACTATGATGGGGAGGGCGGCCTTGCTCAAGATGGTGGTCCTGCCTAGACTCTTGCACTTTTTTATAAACGTCCCGTTTCTGATACCCAGGAGCCTATTCGCGAAACTTCACAGCGTGTGTAGGGGTTTTGTGTGGGGCAGCTCTAGGAATAGGGTGGCTCTGTGGAAGCTCCAGAACCCGTGCGACAGGGGGGGGATAGGCCTGCCTAACTTCGAACTCTATTACCTGGCGGGGCAGCTGCAGTACGTGGCCAGGTGGCTCTCGACTGAAGATTCGGCGGAAGCCAGGCTCCAGCCCCATACTTTTTGATGGAAGCGGTGTGGTTGGGCAGAGATAAACTGGTGGGCAAGGGGCAGTTACTGAGGTTGGGCTGAGAGATCTGGCACAGGACATGGAAGATTGGGGGGGACTCGGAACCAAACTCCCAGCAGACCCCTTTGGCGGCTCTGTGTGGGAGCGACTCTCAACTACTTGAATCGGTCCGCAGATACTGTGAACAGATAGGCCTAGCCACCCTCAGGGACATATGGCAGGAAGGGGAGGCGGTGGACTTTCAGCGGCTGCAGGAAGAGACGGGAGTACATAGTGGCCAATATATAACCTACACTAGGCTGGTGAAAAAGACTAGAGAAAGATGGCCGGAGACAGTGCTCGCTGAGGATCCAGATGCCTCCCTGGAAACCATGTATGATGTATCGGAGGGCGGGCACGAAATATCGAGGATATATGAGCTCCTGCGAGCAAGGACAGGGAAGGAGTTGCTCCAATTGAGACAAGACTGGGAGGAGGAGGTGGGAGGACCCATGACGGATGGGCAGTGGGAACGGGTCCAGAGGTATCATAAAAAGGTGTCCCGTAACGCGAGATTCCAACAGCTTCAATTGTATGTTATCCACAGGGCTTAGTTAACCCCCGGGAAGATTGCAAAGTTTGGGGGATCAGCTATACAGCAATGCCCCAGGTGTGGGGAGGTGAACGCGGGACTGCTACACATGTTTTGGGCTTGCCTGGAGGTGCATAGATTTTGGAACAAGGTCAAGACGAAACTGGTTGGTGGGGGGGTGGTGCTGGATGTGGAATCGGCCTGGTCATGCTTGCTTGGACTATTCCCTAGACCCCGGCATTTGAAACACATAAGCAAGATGAAGGACCTGGCCTATGTCTTGGCCAAACGTAGGATCGCCATGGGCTGGAAGGCGGCCCACAGACCTAGGGTGGAGTTATGGTGGACAGACCTCTTGGGGTGGGCAGAAGCTGAATCTGTAGTCTGGTTTGAAGCGGTCACCAGGGGGGGCGAAGAAGAAGTAGGGCCCTTGCTGGCCTGGCGGCAATTGGTGGCCTCGTTGGCAAACCCTCACCAGGGTGACAACGAAACAGAGGACCCGGTTGATGGCTGTCTAGGTAGTGTGCCACCCAGTGATGTTCCCGTAAACGATATGTGAGAACCGGCTCTAGTTTAAAGGGGGAGGGGGGAGTGGGGAGTTTGAAAATGTGTTGAAATATGATGCTTTCTATGTTTTGAAACAGTTGTAGTGTGTTTGTTTGACCTTAAAAAATAAAATAAAAATATATTTAAAAAAAAAAATCTAATGGTTGGAGAAACTGTAGACACAAGTTGGAAAAGATTGTAATGCTATTGGTGAATATGTTCGACTATAGGATATATGGATAGGTTACCTTAAGAGTTACTTGACATATCATCGGCGGCTGCTCATTGTCATAGTGGTTGAACAGAATCCATTCAGCTGTGCAAGCTGTGGAGTCAAATGCATGCACAAGAATGTAAGTTGCGAGTGCAAAAACCTGTTATGTTTAAGGAGAGGAAGAAGTCTTGTTCAACTTAACTGGGAGGTTCAAGCAAATGTTTTTGCAGTATGAAGGACACACACACTGTTGAGTTCACAGCGACGGTCGATCTATGGCTTGCCGTACATGTAAATGCATTTTAGAAAAATGGCCACTGGTGAGAGAACAACAAAGGAGAGGTTTCATTATTGCAGGCTGCGATGTATCCTGCAGAAAACCCTCTCTGGAAAAACAAGGTGTTCAATTCCGCTGTTTAGTAGAGAGCGCATTGAGGTATGACATATCCACCGAAGATATGGAATACGGATACATGTAAAATGCAGTATATTTAGAACAAATTGAAAACGACTTACTGCAGCGTGTTAGCAGGTGGTCATTCCATTAAGGCTCAAAATAGAGAGAGATGCGGCCTTTATGCTGTCGACATTTCTGACGAGTCAAGCTGTATGTTGGAACGGGGCCGAGGGCTAGTTAGAAAAAATGGGCGGAATGCCGCAGAGGGTGAAACTGTTAGACATATTGTTAATCAGGTATTACGGATAGACAAAGAGAACAGGGGATACTGTGAAAGAAGTATTGGCATGCGGAAGCACTTACTTGTTGATACAGTCCGTACGATTGAAGCCATGCGTTGAAAGCCGAAGGAAAACTCACTCATGAGTCTATTTAACATGTCGACATTTCAAGGACGTCAGACAGATGAACGTGAGGTACACGTGATTGTGTGGGACGCGTGGAAAGTAAACAACGTTATTTAAAGGTACATACAGTGTTACCCAATGCAGTGTTGTGCATACCAGATGAGTGGTGGTACAAAACTCAAATGAATGATTTATGCAGATTTGAAGCCCCAAAAAGTTTAGTTTAGTTTAGTTTAGTTTAGTTTAGTTCAGTTTAGTTTAGTTTATCATTTATATAGCGCCGCCTGGCCCTTGGGTATCCAGGCGCTTGGCATGGATACAAAGTAGCCAAAATATTACAAGCATGGTAAACATAGGTAGGTATTACAGATAGTGTGTACATTATAAAAACAGTAGTTGATAACATGCACATTATGACGTATATACAAGGTTTGAAATTGTGCAGATTATGCAGGCAGTATGTTGGCGTATCAGACTTCTTTGGCCAGTAACCAGGTTTTGACACTGTGTCTGAATTGGTGAAAGGATGGTTCAGATCTGAGATTGGTTGGTAGTGAGTTCCAAAGTTTAGCAGCGAGCACAGGGAAGCTTGTGCACCCTTGTTTTTGGAGCATGAATCTGGGGATATTTAGGCAATGTGTTTGGGCTGATCTGGTTGGGCGAAATGGGGTGTGATGAGTGAAGTTGTACGAGAGGTATCTAGGTGCTTGGTTGGATAAGCATTCGTGTGTGAGAGAGAGTGTTTTGTATTAGATTCTCTGCGGTATAGATAGCCATTGACAGGAGCGTCTGGCATCAGAGATGTGCTCTTGTTTGGGTATGTTCATGGCTGTTCTTAATGCATTTTTTTGGATAACTTGAAGCTTGTTGATGTTCTTTTTGCTGGTGCCCAGGTAGAGAGCGTTGCAATAGTCGACTTTAGAGAGTACAAGTGCTCTGGCTGAAGTGGTGCGGTTGGAGGTCGAGAGGTAAGGTCTGCTGGCATTGATGAGCTTACATGTGTAAGCAGTGGCAGATGAGATACCGTTGATTTGTCTTGTCAGGGTAAGGGAGGAGTCAAGGTAAATCCCAAGAGTTTTGACGCTGTTGGAGACAGAAATGATGTTGCCGTCAATGGTGAATGTCTGGTAAAGTTTGTTGAGTTTGTTGAGTCTGGATTGGGAGCCTAGGAGAAGAAGCTCGGTCTTGTCGTCGTTGAGGCAGAGACCATGTTTGGCCATCCATTCTTGGATAATGGAGTAGATGTTGTTGAGTGCTGTATTGTCGGTGGAGTAGTCACCTGTTAATTTATTTATTTATTTATTTGCATTTGTATAGCGCACCTGCAGCCCAGAGGCATCGTGGCGCTTTTTACATGCGGTGTATAAACATTTTTCAGTTGGAAAGGTTACATGTGACCGTGAGATCTCTTAGTTGCAGGTACATGATTCAGCAGTAATACATACACAGAGTTTAGTCAGACATAAGAAAGCAATTGAATGGTGTTAGATGAAGAGTTTTGTATTGATTGCTTTGCGGAAGGCTTGGTGAGACTCAATCATTCTTAGGTTGGGTGGAAGGGCATTCCATTGTGTGGCGGCTATTGTGGGAAAGCTGTATCCACCTGCCTGGGCCTTTTTGGTTTTAGGAACAAGGATAAGGTTGGAGTATCCCTGTCTTAGAGGTCTTGTGGCGGTGTGTTTGACAATTCTCTGGATAAGGTATGGAGGAGCAGCATCATGGAGGCATTTGTGTGCCAGGGAGAGTGTTTTGAAAATAATTCTCTGTTTGACAGGGAGCCAGTGGATTTCAGAGATGTGGTCTTTCCTTGAGGTCCCAGTGGCTGCCCTGAGGGCATTGTTTTGAGCCAGTTGTAGTTTAGCAAGGTTTTTGCAAGAGGTCCCGGATAAGAGAGCATTGCAGTAGTCAAGTCTGGAGCCAATAATGGCTCTGGCGATGGTGAGACAGTTCTATCGTGATAGGAATGGTCTGGCTGCGTTGATGATTTTTGCGTAGTAGGCTGCAGAGGTGTCAATCGAATTCACTTGTCTGTCCATGGTGAGGTTTGAGTCTAGGTCGACGCCAAGTGTTTTGACATTGTCAGAAACCTTGATGGGTGTGTTGTCAATAGCAAAAGAGGAGTATTCCTGACCGAGGTTACCCAGGGTAGTGGGTGAACCGATAAGTAGGAGGTCAGTTTTTTCGCTATTAAGGCACAGCCAGTTGTCCGCCATCCAGGATTGGATGGTTGAGAAGATAGCCATGAGATTAGACATATCGGTTTTGTAGTCCCCTGTGAGTGGGATTAGCACCTGTGTGTCATCCACATAATTAGTGTATGAGATGCCCAAGGAGTCCAGGATGCTAAACAAAGGCCTGGTGAAGAGGTTATATAGCGTTGGTGCTATGCAGGACCCTTGTGGGACATATTTGAGGAGGCTGGGGATGGCGGAGGCTGAGTCAGAGAAGACTTTCATAGCCCTATCTTGGAGAAATGAGGTAATCCAGTTACAGGCTTTGGGGGAGAAGTTAGCTGCAGAGGCGAGATGGCGGCAAAGGGTGTTGTGATCGACTAGGTCGAACGCGGCTGATAAGTCAAGGAGCAGCAGGAGTGCTGGTTTGCCTATGTCTCTAAGGTCGTCTATTTGGTTCTTTAGGGCTGATTCGGTGCCATGTCGTGGGCGGAAACCTGATTGCCGCAGGCCTAGGAGATGATTCTCCTCCAAGTATTTTTGTACTTGTAAGTATGCAGCTTTGTCGAGAATTTTTAGCAGGAATGGGACCGTAGTGATGGGTCTATAGTTCCCAGGGATGGTAGGGTCGAGTGATGGCTTTTTTAAGAGTGGGCGTACCCAGGCTTCTTTGAGATCTTTGGGAACAAGACCTGACCTGAAGGATGAATTAATGAAGGCTGTGAGGAAAGGTGCAAGGGTGGGAGCAGAGTCTTTAATGAGTTGGGCTGGGCAGGCATTGTCTTTGAAATTGGAGGGTTTAATTGATTTGAGCAGGGTAATGACCTTCGACTCTGTAATATCTTTGAAGACGAAAGGGGGAGAGGGATTCAGTTCAGGTGAGGTGGGCACTTGGCTGTGCTGGGTGGCTATTAGAGTTTCAAGAGGTTTTTGGTGGCCAATGATTTTGGTCTGCAGGATGTTGAGCTTGTCTCGCATTGCAGACTGAATGCTGTTGCACCAACTTTCATCCTTGAGGAGCGTGGGTGGAGGGGTGGAAGGTTTTTCCAGCTCTCTGAAGATAGAAAATATTTCTTTGGAGTTTGATTTGGTGTCATTACTCCTTGAGTTAAATGAGAGAGCTTTGGCTTTAATGACATTATTTTTGTAGGACTTGGAGATGTCCTTGAAAGCCTCCCTGTTTGATTCTGAAGGGTTGGCTTTCCAGGTCGAGAGGGCGGAAAGTTTTTTCTGAGCTTTGTTTAAGCAGCTCATTAGAAAAGCAGGTATTGGAATGTTTAATTTTCTTGGCTTTCTTAGGGGCCAGAGGGGCGATGGCGTCGATTGCTTTGGTGATGATGTGTTTGAAGGTGCTGGGTAGAGTATCTGTGTTATTGAAGGAGGGTGCCTGAAGCGCGGGCACCATTAGAAATGACGGCAGATTTTTCGCTGTAAGTTTGTGTGAGCTCCTGGCGAGTGCTGCTGGACATGGGTGATGGGGATTCAATGCTTTTTCTTTGCGGTGAGATTGAACTGGATATAGTGGTGGTCGGACCAGGGAATAGGGGTATTGGCGGTAACTACAATGGAGCAATTGTGTTTGTTGATCCAATCCAGGGTGCGCCCTTTGATGTGAGTGGGTTCAGAGATGGTTGGTGCAAAACCTAGGGTGGTGAAAGCTTTGTTTAGGGCTTTGGCATGGTGATTCTTGGGGTCATTGAAGCCCACATTAAGATCGCCCAGGAGAATGATTTGGGAGGTCTTTTTGATATTATCCGACAGGGAGTGGATGAGAGAATCTTGAAAGTCGGTACATGGGCCAAGAGGTCGACATACAATGTGCATGCTGATGGTGCAGTTGTGGGATAGGTTAATTTTGAGTGGGAGGTAGTCAAAGTTGTCTTCAAGCTGTCCCTGTGCTTCCCTGATGCTGAGGGATTCCCTGGCTATGAGGGTGACACCGACACCTCTCTGGTTGGTGCGGTCTTTCCTGAAGATAGCAGAATCTGCAGGGATGGCTAATGAGAGCGCAGGTCCTGAGCTATCATTTAGCCAGGTCTCGGTAACTACAAGGATGTCAAGGTTGTCTTTGATGATAAGGTCGTGAATGTCGAGGGAATGTGCAGGTATGGAATGTGCATTAACCAGTGTGCACCTTAGAGTGAGGTCAGAGTGCTGTGTGGTGGTGTGCGGAGAAGGCTGTGGAGTGACATGTGATGGCACAGAGACATATTGTGTCTCAGTAATGGTTTCAGTGTGGGTAGGATTAGTGCAATCAAGATGATTAGGCGTACATGGATCAACAGGCACAGGCAGTGCAGCAACATGATTGGGCAAACAAGAATCAACAGGCATAGGCAGTGCAGCAACATGATTAGACAAACAAGAATCAACAGGCACAGGCAGTGCAGCAACATGATTGGGCAAACAACAATCAACCGGCACAGGCAGCGCAGCAACATGATTGGGCAAATGTGAATCAACAGGCGCAGGCAGTGGAGCAACATGATTGGGCAAACGTGAATCAACAGGCACAGGCAGTGGAGCAACATGATTGGGAAAACGTGAATCAACAGGCACAGGCAGTGCAGCAACATGATTGGGCAAACGTGAATCAACAGGCACAGGCCGTGCAGCAGCAGGATTGGGCAAATGTGAATCAACAGGCACAGGCAGTGCAGCAGCAGGGTTGGGCAAACGTGAATCAAGAGGCACAGGCCGTGCAGCAACAGCGTTGGGCAAACATGAATCAACAGGCACAGGCCGTGCAGCAGCAGGGTTGGGCAAACGTGAATCAACAGGCATCGGCAGTGCCGCAACATGGTCACAGGCAGAATACCTGGCTAGACATTTATCGTTAATGGGATGAGTATTTGAGTGTCATCTGCGTAATTCGTGCAGATAACACCCAGATGGTCAAGTATGTTGAAGAGAGGTTTTGTAAACACATTGTATAGTGTAGGGGAAACACAGGAGCCCCGGGGGACGCCGCATGTAACGGGGGCTGGATCAGCAGAGGCTGTGGGAGAAAAGACCCTCATGGATCTGTTATTCAGGAAGGACTGTCATGATCTCTGCTTCCAAAAGGTCAGGGTTTTCCCAACTCCCTTGGAAGCAGATCCATAACCCAGGTTCCGAGTGCCAACCAGTCCCAATTGGGACCTTTTGGACCCAGTCCTGGCGCCAGTGGCACCAGGCTCATAAATATGCCCATTCCCAGCGGTGGAAGCGCCGGGCTCATAATGCTTGGGTGGACTTACCTGCAGCAGACCATGCTGCTTACTTGCCTGCCAGTTGAGCCTCTGATCCTCTTCTGTTTGGAACTACTTTTCCTGTTGGGTGGGGCAGGAGCCACTCCCTAGATTCAGAACACTGGAACTCTTCTGGAAAGCAGGAACTCTTTTCTTACCTAGGCGTGGCCGTGGAAGGAGACACCTAAGCACTACAGGAGGCTATTTAAACCACACCCGATGGATGAATCTTGCTTTGCGTTATTCTGCATCCTCAGCAGCAGAACGCTCATCGTGTCTTCTGCATCTGATCCTGGGCCTAAGGAAAAAGGCTTACCATCCTGAATCCAGTCTTCAGCAACACCTATAAAGACAAGAAAGAACAGGTTAGCATTACGGTCTTCAGTGACAGCTCTTCACTTACCTGGTCCATCGGCTGTCACCAACGCCTCGCGCTGCATTCCGGCATCTGAAAGACAAAGGCTTACCTACTCTTCGTGCGCTCATGAGGTCTTCACACTGCATTCCGGCATCTGAAAGACAAAAGCTTACCAACTCTTCGCACGCTCCGGAGGCCTTCGGCGCTGCATCCCGCATCTGAAAGACAAAACAAGGTGCGTTTAAAGACATTGGGGAACTTTAATACTCACGTGCCATTACTCCTTTCCACATCTAACCCAGTGGGTATTCCGGCACCCTGCAGCCGCTCGGAACTTGTACCTGCAAAATAAAAAGACAGTTAGAGCGCATCGTGAAGCAGGCAACAAGCGCTTACTTGCGTGCTTCCAGGTGCTTCTATTCATCACACGGGCTCCATCTTCAACTCACTTCAGCCCGTCATCCGCCATCGCCGGAACCCTGCAAAACAAGAGACATCATAACTAAAGACTTTAAAGACATTAGAATTACTCGAAACTTACCGTTCGTTCAGTAAACGACGGACAGCAGTCCTCTGAAGTCAAGAGGCCTGCTCCCCTTATCCAGTGAAGAAACTGGTTACAGCACCCTGCCTCGAGGCAGATGGAGAGCACAGCGTTCACTTACCTAAGGTGAGAGCGTTAACCTTTGGGGTTCTACAGGAGAAGAGAAAGGGAAGAAGAGAGAGACATTCAATAACCCAGTTCATTAATCCCATACTTTCTATCTGCAGACATCTTACCCTTCGAGTCAGACATACAGTGCACAGAGGTCCAGCCCAAAGAGCCAGCCGTGTGTTACACATCACCTTTGAAGATACGGTATACGCCCAGTCAAGACCGTCGCCTCTACGGGAATCAGGTGAGCGTTACAGAACGCAAAGCCTACCACAAAACTCTCGTCCAGGCGCTATGGAAACCTCGGATACCGACCAGCTAGCCCAGTTACTTGGGGAACTAAGGGCAGAAGTGCATGCAGCCCGTCAGGAAACAAACGCTCTAAGAAGGGAACTGATTATTTCCAAGGAGCGAACAGATGATCTCGCTAGACAATTGCTACAGTCACAAGCCGGACAGACCCCGTTACCCGCATCTGGGGGAAATCTTCCTTCTACATCCTCTATGAATCCAGTGCAGATCAACCTACCTGGGAATGTACCTCTGGCTCCGCCCGAACGATTTTCTGGTGACCCAAAGAGGTTTGCAGTATTTATCAATCAGTGCCGGTTGCATTTATTATGCCGGCCAGCAGCCTTTCCAACTGATCAAGCTAAAGTAGCTTTCGTGCTTTCGTACCTTAGTGGCAATGCGGCAGACTGGTCGATCCCTCTAGTAAATCAAGATGATCCGGTCCTCCATGATTTTCAAGCTTTTCAGCTCAGTATGGAAAAACTGTTTGCAAGACATTCACAGGGGCAGGCCTTGGACAATGAGCTTCTTTCGTTGCGACAAGGTAATCAAGACCTTTTGGCTTATATTGCGTCTTTCAACAGACTGATAGTGGAAACTCAATGGCCTGAGGACAAAAGGATTACGCTGTTTTATAGAGGTCTACGTGGAGAGCTCAAAGATGTGTTAGCCCAAGTAGTGAATCCCCCACAAGATTGTTCGGACTATATAGACTTAGTCGTTCAAATAGATCACAGACTGCAGAACAGGAAGGCCGATCGTTCCAAGTTTGATGCTCGAGTATTTTCCAAACCGCCAACTCCTTCCAAAGGAGTAGACTCCGGGGAACCCATGCAAATAGGGGGTCTGAAAGGTCCTCTAACACAAAAGGAGCGGGAAAGGAGAAAACAGTTGCAATTATGCCTCTATTGCGGAAACTCAGGGCACTTTCTTCGAGACTGTCCGGTGAAACCTGCCAAGAAGGCAGTAGGAGCTGCAGTTACCAAAGTTACAAACTCTGAGCAGGGAAACAACCTCGCCCGACAAGAATAGAGGTCCTCTTGCCGAGCATGAAAACCAGTTCCGTGACCTCGCATTTCGTGATACCTATGGTCCTCATTAGCCCTGATAATCCGGATCGATTACATGCAATTGAAGCTTACGTCGACAGCGGTGCCATCGGCAATTATGTGGATCATGAAATGGTTTTGAGGATGAATCTAACTCTTTGTCCCAAGGCTGTAAAGGAGGTCATTACTATGGTGGATGGTACGGAGATAGCCTCCGGGCCAGTAACGCATACCACTCAAGAAGTGACGCTAGTAAGTCAAGATGGACACCATGAGAAGATCGTGTTCGATGTGATCAAGGCCCCTCAGTTTCAGATTATTCTAGGAATACCTTGGTTAGAGAAACACAATCCTCTGATCGATTGGCGAGCAAGAACGGTCCAGTTTCCAGAATGTGTCTCTACTTGTCACCCTCCACCTGGTGTTGCACTGGCAGCAATTTCTTCAGAGACTCCCCAGTTACCTCCCGAATACCTAGAATACCAAGATGTTTTCCTGAAGGATCAGGCTAACTCTCTACCTCCTCATAGGTCTTATGACTGCCAGATAGACCTGATACCTGGATCTACTCCTCCTTGTAGTAGAATTTATGCCCTCACCGAGCCTGAGAACCTTCACCTTCGACAATACCTGGATCAATACCTGGCAATTGGGTTTATTCGTCCTTCCAAGTCCCCTGCTTCTTCAGCTTTGTTCTTCGTTCCAAAAAAGGAAGGAGACCTTAGAACTTGTATAGATCATCGCTCCCTGAACCAGATCACCGTTAAGAATAGATATCCGTTACCTTTGATTCCTGAACTCCTGGACCAAGTCAGAAAAGCATGCATATATACAAAGCTGGATCTTAGAGGAGCTTACCACTTGGTACGAGTAAAAGAGGGCGATGAATGGAAGACGGCCTTCCGCACCAAGTATGGGCTATTTGAATATCAGGTCATGCCCTTCGGACTTTGCAATGCCCCGGCCGCCTTTCAATATTTTATGAACGATGTCCTCAGAGAGCTCATAGATGTGTGTGTTGTTGTTTACATTGACGACATCCTCGTTTATTCTTCATCGGAATCTGAACATCGGAAACACGTGAAAATTGTCCTCGAAAGATTGCGTCAACAAAAACATTTCGCTAAGTTGGAAAAATGTGTTTTCAACGTGACTGAAGTTGAATTCTTGGGATTCATATTATCACCCGGCGGAGTGCATATGGATTCAAAGAAGGTCGATGCAGTTCTCAAATGGCCATCACCATCCTCCGTAAAAGGTGTGCAAAGCATATTAGGCTTCGCTAACTTTTACCGCAGGTTTATCCCCGAATTCTCTCGAATAGTCCAGCCCATCACTGCCTTGTTAAAGAAAAACAAACGTTTTGAATGGTCTACCGAGGCGGAACAAGCTTTCCAGGATTTGAAGACTAAATTTATCTCTGCACCAATCTTAAAACACCCTCGCCCCGAACTCCCCTACATCGTGGAAACTGATGCTTCAAGCCTTGCATTGGGGGCAGTTCTATCACAAAAGGACCCGGTAACCAATCAGTTGCATCCCGTGGCATTTTGGTCCCGCAAATTCTCGCCTCCTGAAATCAATTACACGATTACTGACAAGGAACTTCTGGCTATCAAGTCTGCCTTTAAGGCTTGGCGGCATTATCTGCTGGGGGCCCGACACACAGTTACTGTGATTACGGATCACCGAAACCTGCAATATTTGAAAACCGCAAAAGCCCAATCCTCTAGACAACTCCGTTGGGCATTATTCTTTGCCGAGTTTGACTTCATAATTACCTATCAACCTGGTACAAAAACGGTAAAGCTGATGCCCTTTCTCGGATGGGAGTGGAAGAACACTTGATCAACCCTAAACCTGTACCAATCATTCCCGAACAAAGAATTCTGGGTGTAATCGCCACAGAATCCATAGAGGAAGTTAAGGATAAAGCCAGGCAACTTGTAACTCCAGCAGACATACAGAATTGGCATCTGCAGGGAAAGGACTTTGCAGTAAAGGACAACTTATTGTATTTCCAAGAACGATTATACCTACCCAGCACAGATTTACAGAAAAAAGTAATCTCTTGTTATCACGATTCTTTAATCGAAGGACATCCCGGTATGGCCAAGACCTCAGAAAAGATCAAGCGCTACTTCTGGTGGCCGTCTTGGAAAAAAGATATCAGAGACTTTATAATGTCCTGTGGAGTATGCGCCCAAAACAAGAGTCAAAAGGAAAGACCAGCAGGCCTCTTACGCCCTATTGACATCCCACCTCGCCCTTGGCATACGCTTTCTATGGACTTCATCACCGATCTACCTCCATGCTCCGGATACAATACGATTCTAGTAATCGTGGACTTATTCTTCAAGATGGCGCATTTCATTCCGCTCAAAGGCTTGCCAACAGCAGCAACTCTGGCCCGAGAATTTCTTGAAAAGATCGTCCGACTGCACGGTTTTCCTTCGGTTCTAATTTCGGATCGAGGTAGTCAATTTATTTCTCATTTTTGGCGAAGTTGCTGTCGGTCGGCTCAAATTGATGTGAGACTATCGACCAGTCACCACCCTCAGACCGACGGACAAACCGAGAGGACCAATCAAACTCTGGAACAGTATTTACGCTGCATGCTGCAACAAACTGAAAAAACTTGGAAAGACATCCTTTGGATAGCCGAATATGCCTACAATAACTCTGTCCATTCGGGAACTGGGAAAACCCTGTTTTTTCTTTTGTACGGCAGTCACCCTCGAACCTCGGAGTTGGATCCCCTCCAAGATCTTGAAACACCAGCAGTAGACTACCTGCATTCTACAATCACCCAAGCCTTTAAGGAAGCTGTTTCTCACCTTCAAAGGGCTAAAGAACAATACACGAAAGGAGCAGATCAACATCGGAAGGAAGCCCCTCAATATCAAGTAGGGGATCAAGTCTGGTTATCCACCAAATATCTACCTCTAAAAGGGCCACGCACATTCAACCCAAGATACCTTGGTCCCTATTCCATCACTACCATAGTAAACCCAGTAGCGGTCAAATTGGACTTGCCCCCGCACATGAAGATACATCCGGTCTTCCACGTCTCTCTATTAAAACCCGTGCAACCTCAAACCCGACTAACCAAATCTCCAAAACCTATCCTAGTTGATGGAGAACTCGAGTTTGAAGTCAAAAGCATTCTGGACTCCATGATCTCCAAATCTAAACTATTTTACCTAATTGACTGGAAAGGCTACGGCCCCCAAGAGAGATCCTGGGAACTTGCTGAATATGTCCACGCTCCTCGCCTAATCAAAAGATTTCACCGAACATTTCCTGACAAGCCAAAACCCCCAGAGAAGCCCGGTTTGGGAGGGGCCTTGAGGGGGGGTACTGTCATGATCTCTGCTTCCAAAAGGTCAGGGTTTTCCCAACTCCCTTGGAAGCAGATCCATAACCCAGGTTCCGAGTGCCAACCAGTCCCAATTGGGACCTTTTGGACCCAGTCCTGGAGCCAGTGGCACCAGGCTCATAAATATGCCCAGTCCCAGCGCTGGAAGCGCCGGGCTCATAATGCTTGGGTGGACTTACCTGCAGCAGACCATGCTCCTTACTTGCCTGCCAGTTGAGCCTCTGATCCTCTTCTGTTTGGAACTACTTTTCCTGTTGGGTGGGGCAGGAGCCACTCCCTAGATTCAGAACACTGGAACTCTTCTGGAAAGCAGGAACTCTTTTCTTACCTAGGCGTGGCCGTGGAAGGAGACACCTAAGCACTTCAGGAGGCTATTTAAACCACACCCGATGGATGAATCTTGCTTTGCGTTATTCTGCATCCTCAGCAGCAGAACGCTCATCCTGTCTTCTGCATCTGATCCTGGGCCTAAGGAAAAAGGCTTACCATCCTGAATCCAGTCTTCAGCAACACCTATAAAGACAAGAAAGAACAGGTTAGCATTACGGTCTTCAGTGACAGCTTTTCACTTACCTGGTCCATCGGCTGTCACCAACGCCTCGCGCTGCATTCCGGCATCTGAAAGACAAAGGCTTACCTACTCTTCGTGCGCTCATGAGGTCTTCACACTGCATTCCGGCATCTGAAAGACAAAAGCTTACCAACTCTTCGCACGCTCCGGAGGCCTTCGGCGCTGCATCCCGCATCTGAAAGACAAAACAAGGTGCGTTTAAAGACATTGGGGAACTTTAATACTCACGTGCCATTACTCCTTTCCACATCTAACCCAGTGGGTATTCCGGCACCCTGCAGCCGCTCGGAACTTGTACCTGCAAAATAAAAAGACAGTTAGAGCGCATCGTGAAGCAGGCAACAAGCGCTTACTTACGTGCTTCCAGGCGCTTCTATTCATCACACGGGCTCCATCTTCAACTCACTTCAGCCCGTCATCCGCCATCGCCGGAACCCTGCAAAACAAGAGACATCATTACTAAAGACTTTAAAGACATTAGAATTACTCTGAATTTACCGTTCGTGCAGTAAACGACGGACAGCAGTCCTCTGAAGTCAAGAGGCCTGCTCCCCTTATCCAGTGAAGAAACTGGTTACAGCACCCTGCCTCGAGGCAGATGGAGAGCACGGCGTTCACTTACCTAAGGTGAGAGCGTTAACCTTTGGGGTTCTACAGGAGAAGAGAAAGGGAAGAAGAGAGAGACATTCAATAACCCAGTTCATTAATCCCATACTTTCTATCTGCAGACATCTTACCCTTCGAGTCAGACATACAGTGCACAGAGGTCCAGCCCAAAGAGCCAGCCGTGTGTTACACATCACCTTTGAAGATACGGTATACGCCCAGTCAAGACCGGCGCCTCTACGGGAATCAGTTGAGCGTTACAAGGACTGCATCCAGGCATTGGCCTTGTCAGAGAAATTAGCTGCTGAGATTAGATGTTTGCAGAGAATATCATGATTTACCAAGTCAAAGGCGGTCGACAAGTCGAGGAGGAGAAGAAGGGCTAGTTTGACGTTGTCTTTGAGGTTGTCCATTTGCATCTTGAGATTGATCAGGGCTGTCTCTGTTCCGTGTTTAGGGCGGAAGCCCGATTGTCTTAGTCCTAGCAAGTTATTTTGCTCTAGGTGGTTCTGTATCTTCAGGTAGGGAGCTCTGTCTAGGATTTCTAGGAGGAAGGGGACAGTAGTAATTGGTCTGTAGTTCATGGGGACACTGGGGTCTAGCGTGGGTTTCTTGAGTAGAGGTAAAACCCAGGAGTCCTTTAGATTGTTAGGTACTGTGCTGGATGTGAAGGATGAATTTATAAGAGATGTGATGAATGGGGCAAGATGTTTGGCCGTGTCTTTTATAACTGTGGCAGGGCAGATGTCACCTTAGCATTTGGACGGTTTCAGAGAGTTAATTATGTCTTCAACCTCATTGGTTATGATAGTGGATAATTCGAATAGGTGGTTATCGTCCAATCGTGAGATGTGGGTAGGAGATATGGGGTTGTCTGCGAAGGTGAGACTTTCTTTCTTTGTCTCAATTTTGGCTTGTAACATAGCAATTTTACCAAGGGGTGCTTCTTGTATGTTGGTACACCAAGAGATGTCTTTGGTTCATGTGTCATGGATGGGAGATGGGGATTCGAGGTCTCTCAGGATGTTATAGAGCTCTTTGGTGTTGGATTTGGCATTGCAGATTCTCTCATTGTACATGTTTTTTTTTTGTTTAAATGATTGCTGACATGTAAATATTGGAGCCTAGGGAATAGGATGTTTTGTTATTCGTGGAGGGAGACTGTTTCCACGCTGATTCAGCTTGTCTTTTGTTTTTGAGAAGAGTTTTTAGTTCAGGGGGGAACCAGGAGTTGAGATGCGTGCATGGTTTGGCTTTCCGTAGTTTGACTGGTGCCACAGTGTTTATGGCTTTGAGAATGGTTGTATTATAGAGGTCTACTAATTCAGTGGGGTTGGTAGTGGTGGATGTGTAGTCGATGAGGGGTTGAAGTAGAGGGATGAGTTTCTCGACTGTGATATTTTTACTGTTTCTTGTGAATGTGGGTGGAGTGTTGCGAAGGGACCCAGGTGTTTGTTTGTCTTTGTTAATGGTGAAAGTGATGAGGCGATGGTCAGTCCAGGCACAAGGTATGTTAGAGAGGATGGTGGTGTTGCAGTTGAGGTCAGCAATCCAGTCAAGGATGTGGCCTTTGTTGTGTGTGGGTTGAGAGATGTGATGTGTGACTCCTAATTCTGATATGGTATTAGCGACTGTGCTTGCTTTGTCATCTTTCTCGTCATTGTACCCCAGGGTGAAGTCACCTAGAATAAGTAACCTTGAATTGGGTTTGGTGCTGTTAGAGAGCAGGAGAGCTATATCATCATTAAATGAGGATATGGGGCCCGGCGGTCTATAGATAAGATTAGTGGTGATTGTGCTTGTGTTGGAAGTGGATGGTTTGATGGTGAGTAATTCTGTAGATGGGAGTGATTGGTTTTGTATGTGTCTTATGTTGAGGGAGCTTCTTGCAATAATGGTTAGTGCAGATGTATGGTAAAACAGAACTTGGGAAGGTAATGGCCAAAGGAGGAGGGGTATGTACTTGTTCAGCAGCGGCATGTCAGGTCATTAATAAAGTACCCACAAGATTAGAAAAGGACCGCATGGTATAAGACAAAAAATGAGAACACAAAACTGCGCCCTCTCAACAGAGATGGGTCATTAAGCCCAATCTTGATTTATCACATGGTAAGAACAGGATGGTAATACCCAGGTATGTACTTGGAAAGAGGAGCATGGATGCGGACATGGAAATAAAGGGGCGATGGTTAACCCAGGAGGTTATTCCATTCAACTGATGAATTTAACCTTTGATGAACTGTGTTAAGGGTGTAGATCCAGCGTTGTTCGCACCGGCAGGTTCCCGGTTGCCTCCCCTAGCTGTGCAGGGGATTTTTTGAATCATGAACCATTGGATGTCTGTGTATTTCTGTTTTTTTATTATATAATTTGCAACCAATGATTTTTTGTCGGTTTTATTTTTTAAGCAGAATCTGTGTTCACATATGCGTTGTCTCACAGGTCTACTGTTTTGCCGATGTAGAGTAGATTGCATGGACACTTGATGCCACACACTACCCAGTCGGTAGAACAGTTATAGAACGTCCAGAGTTCCCACATTTTACCATTTAACTCAACAGATTTGAAGTTGTTGGTGAGAGAACAGACTGAGCATTGGCTACATTTACAGTGGCCAGTAACTGGTGGTAGATGCCATAACGTTGTTTGTGCATTAGGTGTCTGTACTTTCGAATATGTATGAACTACAATTTCTCTAAAGTTCTTTTGGCATTTGAAAGCAAACCTGGGCAGTGCCGGACAAAAATCTGAAGTAGATAGAATATGCACGTTTTTTAATTATTTTACGGAGTCCATTGCTGATAGGACTAAATGTGCTGACACATGTTATACTTTTCTCCTGGTTTTTTGCTTCAGGATGTAGGCATCTGTCTCTGTTGGCGTGTTGGGCTTGTTTATATGCAGACTGAATAGATTTTTTTGGATAGCCCCGTGTTGTCAAACATTGTTTAAGGTCTTTACCTTCTTTGATATAATCACTGATGTTGGAACAATTTGTTCTTTCCCTATGGAACTGTCCTATGGTAGATTTTCCTGTAATGCTAAAGGATGGAAACTGTTAAACTTTAATAAGGTGTTTTTATCAGTTGGTTTACGGTACAAATTTGTTTGTAGCAAGCCCATTTCTGTTTTCTAGATGAGTAGGTCAAGGAAGGGGATTTGTTTGAGATCGTACGTCATGGTGAACGCAATGCGTGCATTGTGATTGTTAAGCCAAGTCATGAACCATGAGCCATGTAAATATACTGCCTTGCTATTGTATATATTTCCTCTGTAATTTATGTACTGCTTGTAACTACGGTTTCCTTTGCAACTAAGATGTCTGTAACAAGCGCCACGATGCTTCTGGGCTGTTGTGCGCTCAACAAATTTGAATAAATAAATAAATAAATAAATAATGTGTCGAGTGAGATGGAATCGCCCTTCCACACCATGAACACATCGTCTATGTATCAAAACCATTTTCTTATATTGGCCTTGAAAGGATTTTCAGGGTGATATATGGATGAGGCCTCGAAGTCGTCCATGAAGAGATTGGCTAAATCAGGGGCAAATGTTGCCCCCATCCTTTTTCCATGTTTTTGCCTGTAGAAAGTGCCTTCATATAGGTAAAAGTTTTCAGTTGACGCAATGCGAATGCATACCAAAATGAATGCTGTGGGGACTTTTGGTAGAGTGTCCGTACGTTTGTTCAAATAGAGTTTCATGATGTTAAGACACTCATCTTGTGGGATGCTAGTGTAGAGAGCAGTGACGCCTAAAGTCACTACAATATCATGTTGGTCTATCTGTATGTCAGACAGTATGTTAATCATGCTGGTAGTGTCTTTTACAAATGAGTTCATCGATTGCACAAAAGGTCTCAAGAACCAGTCGGCATAGATGGATAGGGGTTCTAAGATCAAATTGATCGCGGAGAAAATTGGTCTGCCCGGTGGTACCTGGGAGTTTTTATGCACCTTAGGGAGAAGGTAGAAGGCTGAAGAAAAGGGGATTGTGAAGTTGGGCAGCTGCTTCGGTTTTATGCAAATTGATGTCCCATTGCACAATACCACCGCCCTTGTCTGCTGGTTTAAATAGAAAAACAGGGTTGTTTTGTCGGGACGTGAGAGCGGTTCTCTCTTCCCTAGTTATGTTGTTGTTATGGTGGTTTTTTACTTTAAGCAAGTTCTTGGTTTCCTCAATGATTTATTTTCAAATGTCAGGATGGCAGGACTCACCATCGAATTCAAAGGGAAAAAGTAGAAGGAGGTTTTAATCCTGTGGTGCTAGGTGCTTTAGAAGATGCCAGGGGATCTTTGAAAAAATATTTCAAGCGAATAAGGCGAAAGAATTTTTGCAACTCAATTTGGGTGACGAAGTCCTTTGCCTTAGTAACTGGGACAAAACTGAGTCAGTTTTTCAAATCTTTTTTTTCTGTCTCGGTCAGATGGTGTGTAGACAAATTAAAAAGCCTGCCTCTCCCCCGAAAAAACTGGTCCTGGTTATTGGGGTTGGTACCATTGGAGGTGCCGGCTGTGTCAAAGTTACTACTGCTTTTAGTATTGGAGGTGTTAGAGAAACTAACATATTTATTTCTCTGTCGACAGGTGCTTCTGTTTCGATTTTGGGATAGTTTATTTTGGTCGTCATGAAATAATTCCACTGAGTATGGATAAGTGTTAGTTTCCTTGTAGTTCTCTGCATCCGTTTTGTATTTCCATATTTTTTTGTCTAAGGTGAATTTTTTGAATCTTTGTATCTCGTCCTCGATTTTTGTGAGTTTGTCTTTGATGTCTTAATTAGACTGTCGCCTTTCATTTTATTTTCTAGGACCTCAATTTCTTCTTTTTGTTTGGCTGCCTCTTCTACCGCGCTGTCAATAATCACAATCAGGTAGTCCCTCGAAAAATTTTCTCCACTACAGTAAATTGCTCCTTAAACTTAGGGTTGTCGATAAAGACCCGAGGGACATTTTTTACCTGGCGGCCTTCTAACTAGCCCTCTCCACCGTTCCGACATACAGCTTGACACGTCACAAGTGCTGACAGCATAAAGGTCCGCCTCTCACTCTATACTGAGCCTTAACGGAATGACCACCTGCTAACATTCTACAGTAAGTTGTTTTTAATTTTTTCCAACTATGCTGCATTTTCCATGTATCGGCATTCCATATCTTCAGTGGATATGTCATACCTCAATGCGCTCCACACTAAACAGCTGACCATTGAACGCCTCGTTTTTCTATAGAGGGTTTTCTGCATGATACATCACAGCCTGCCATAATGAAACCTTCCCTATCTTGTTCTCTCACCAGTGGCGTTTTTCTAAAATGGGTTTACATGTACGGCAAGCCATAGATCGACCGTTGCTGTGAACTCAACAGTGTGTGTGTCCTTCATACTGCAAAAACATATGCTTGAACATCCCAGTAAGTGGAAAAAGACTTCTTCCTCTCCTTAAACATAACAGTTTTTTGCACTCGCAACTTACATTCTTGTGCATGCATTTGACTCCACAGCTTGCACAGCTGAATTGATTCTGTTCAACCACTATGACAATGAGCAGCCGCCGATGATATGTCAAGTAACTCTTAAGGTAACCTATCCATATATCCTATAGTCGAGCATATTCACCAGTAGCATTACAATCTATTCCAAATTGTGTCTACAGTTTCTCCAACCACTAGATTTAATGGGATTAGCTCCTGAGGGTCTCTAAATGTCTGTTATTAATTACCAATTTAGCATTTATTGTTTAGTGGTGGAATAACCCAAACAATAAAACATAGTTAGGAATTACCATACAATGGGAACTAATTAAAATCATTACTTTGTAGGACCAAACTGGGATTTTCCATTGCCACAAAGTCATGTTTTCATTGCAGCATCAGTCGTCAGTGTTAAAGAAATCATTTAAACAGACGTATTTCACATCAACTAGCTCTCACAAAGCCTGGAAAAACAAGTAAGGGAGTGGTGTGGTTATTTGTCCTGTGTTCTGTCTGTTGTTCATGTGTGGAACCTGAAACACATGGTCTGCACTATAGAACTTTCTTATTGTGGAGACGGTCATGTCTAGGTTGAATTAAATAAACCTCTGACCAGTATTGCACTGGTGTTACGATATAAATCTGTCATTTGTAACTAATGCACTATAGAAATTGCTAAACAACATGTGTATTAAACACAAGATCACCTCAAGTTGACAACCAATTGTTTATATTTTTATAGATCAGTGATGTTAAAACTACATCATAAAATTGGGGTAAATCATTGAATTGAAGATTTCCTTGAAGAAATCCTTTGTCATGAAGATGGCCGCTACACCTATTTCGGAAAAGACCCTAGAGATAGTGTCCAATTTAATCTATGGCCGAAACATGTCGACTATCGCAAAAAAGATCACTAATGACAGTAATCTGGTGCATTAATTTTGCAAAGTCATGTCCATTTGATGACTTACACCCCTGTCTAATATTTGCTTTAGTTTCTTAGTGTTTGTGATAATTGTCTGTTGCATTCATTTGTTCATTCCTTCTTGAATACTGTTTTTTTTAAATTTTGTATTTCTACCATTAAATTAATGTATTCATTTATTTCAAAATTCATTCGTTTTTCGTTCCTTTGTGAACCAATCTTTACATGTGTGATCATAATGTTGTTCGAAAGCTAATCATGATGTAAAACCACCCTACTCTTTTATCTCCAGACTCCTTTGTAGAGAGGGGTAATCAATTCTCTGTTCTCTCGTTTAGATACACGTTCAGATCAGCCAGACACCTAGTCTAACTGGCCATTACAGTTCCCAGATTCACTGCTAGATACATTTTATGCCCTCAAAACCGCATGGAAATTACATGAAAAATGGCAAAAAAAAAATGAAATGAATCCTCCGTCTGATTGCTGGACAAAATGCCTGAAACAAAAATAGTCTTTTAAATTAATTTGGGAGTGTCTCCTGTTCAACAAATGGATGGCTGCTTCATTCCCCACAGCCATCTGTCTCCCTGGGCTCGCCTGTGATCAGAGATTTTTTTATGAGTCTCTTTGAAGTCAGTGTGGGCTCTTTTGAAGTGGGTGCAACAAGGACTCACATCTTTTCGTCATGCTTCAGCCAGGGATGATATTTCCTTGAAGTCCCTGCTTTAACTGCCTTCATGGCAGACATTCTGGGGATCTTTGGGCTTTCAACACCTTCAGCGGCAGATTCTATTGCAGGGCATCATTAGATGGGAGGTGTGACATCAGGGCTGGAAGTGGTGCTTTTCATTGTGAATTTTTGACCTCAACCAGAACAGGTTTTTCCTGAAGTAAGTGTCTCTTCACATGTTATTGGAGTTTTGTGTGTGAAACATAATATACATTTGCTTTGGTCACCCCACACATCATGTTTTGCTTTCCGGACATTTTTCTATGAGCAGTGATATCTTTTTCCATTGTGGCTTTTTAAAGCAGATTTTTATTTGCAAACACATGTGTAGGCCATTTTTGCTTTTAACGTTTAAAAATCCTGTTTTCCATGTCACAGGATTATTTGATTCCTCCTTCTTGGGTGAATTACACTGCTGCTTGTCCATTGATAATGATAGGTAGGCCCCTTTCCACATAGCTCTCAAACTTTACATGAAACAAAAGAAAAAGCCAGGTTGTTTTTTTGCAATGTTTAAATGCCTGCCATTCATGTGACAGGGAAAGCAAAAGCCAGGCCATTTTTGGTTGCAGTGTGTAAATGCCTGCTATTCCTGTGAAAAGGGCTTCGGGTTTGGGGCCTTTAATGCACTCCACAGATGCTATTGCATTATGCGGTGTGCCAGCCTCACCAGGCTATCCTTCAATGAGGGCCCGTCTTTACACTAGCGACGAGGTCCCGCAGGGTGTGCAAATGGACCTGGGCATCGGCGGTATCATGGCAGGGTGCGGCAGGCAAACGTTCGCCCAGGCTGCAGCAGTGACGTCGGTGACCAGCCCAGCAAATGAAAAGAAAATTACAATAAAAGGCACTATGCAGGTCGGGGAGGAGCAGGCCATGGCGGTGTGGAAACAGTGCAGGGCGGTGAGTGGGAGAAAGAGAGAGAGAGAGGTGTGGGATGGTGCTCGTGCCTCGCGGCATCAATCCCCTGCCACACATCTTCCCGTGAAGCCCTCAGGCAGCCGCTGGGAACACTCACGGTGCTTGTGCCTTATTAGACAGCTGTGTGCAAGACTTGGCTATGCTAGAGTGAATTTAAAGGGCCAGCACACACCACAGGACAATGTCTGATCAAGAAGCCCCCCAGGCAGCAAACCAGGACATGCAGGCACGGGGTCAGGATGCCCCACAGGCCCCATCTCCATATAGACTTCCGGACTCGCTGGCAATGCAATTGCCAGGAGTTTTTGATGTGTCCGACAAGAGAAATATGGGGCCAAGATGGGCAAAATGGATTAAAGACTTTGGGCCTCATTACGAGTTTGGAGGTAGCCATCGTGCTATTAGCGCCATGCCTGCCTCCAAACCCGGGTCCGGTCTGGCGGAATGGGGACTTACCGGGACATTTTGACCTAGGCGAACCCGTTAAGTCCCCATTCCAAATACCATTCCCCATTCCCATTTGAGCCCATATAGGGATCAATGGGAATGGGGAAGGCGCTAATAACGGGCCCGCAAGTTGCAGGCCCGTTTTTAGCTCCAAGCTCCCTTAACGGGTCCCTTAACGGGTCCCTTAACAGCCATTCCTGCTGGGACCCGCTAAGGGACCTCGGAATAGGGCGGTAAGGGTTTTCCGGCACCGGTCTCCTTACCGGTGCCCGATAACCCTTACCGCCCACCTTGTAATGAGACCCTTTGACTTATACATACAGACAGAGCTGGATCAGAGGAACGGTGTTTGCCAGGAACCATGAACTCCAGACCTCAAAGAATGAGGAATAAGCCTCCATGACTCATTGAAGAAATGGGCTGATCAGCCTCATCTCAAGTTCATGTTGGACCCCTGTTGGTAACTGTTTAATTGGGGGGGGGTGTCATGTTGGCAGTTGTGTTCCAGGGCAGGAGGGTGGGACGGGGGGGGGTGACAGTGATTGGGAAGGGCTGGGGTCAGTACAGGCTGGTAAAGGAGAAATAACGACATGTGATACGTGCACTCTGGCTATGTCTATTTCTTGCTGAGTTGTGCGGTGTGCCAGCCTCACCGAGCCTTCCCTCACTGAGGCCTGTCTTCACAGTATTTCGTTGTCAGTTTTCTTGTGTGCGCTTTCTTCGTGCACTTTTGCTCGGTGTTTTTCACCTCATTGTTTTAAAAAATATATATATGTGTGTGTGTGTGGGGGGATAGAGGGTGGGAGGTGCAGGTGTGAGGGGGTGGGTGGGTGTATTAGAGGTGGTTCAGGTGAGAGCCCAATTCAAAAAGAAATTTGGTGAAAAACACATTGAGCAAAAGTGCACAAAGAAAGTGCACATGAGGAAACTGCAGAAGGTGAAAAACAAACATAGGACCATATTTATGACCATTTCAACCCCAGAGAGTATATAGTGTAGGACAGGAGCCAGCAATCTTTGGCTCCCCAGATGTTTTGGATTACAACTCCCACAAGATGTAGCTGTCATAGTCTATCATGAGGGATCATGGGAGTTGTAGCCCAAAATACCTGGAGAGCCCTGGAGTAAGAAGGTATACATTCTTTTCCCGGGTCAGAAGCTTAAAGGGATATTTAGATAGTTTTGAAATGCTGCAAAGGTAGAAACTATTCATTGCCTAGAAGTTCAAAGGGTTCATCAATGAAATGTTGACTATCAGATTGTGCTACATTGCTATGCAGTAGGAATATGTATAGCTAAGCAGTGACACGCCATGAATAAAAGGCTGAACTAAAATGCACGTCTCAATGCTGCTTGAAAAACGCCTATTCTGGGAATTAGTGTTGGTATAAGTGAATGCCGGATTCCACAGGTTTCACTGTAAACCCGCCTGGGTTTTGAAAGGGTTTGTAAAGGATTTACCTCTCTAGGGTACTGCCCAATTCCCCATTCATACTACTGGAAGTCTGCCTTGGACAAAATGAACTTTTGCTTTGGCAGGTTTGAGAGCAATCCTGCCAGCTTGCAGTGATACATTTGTGAAAGAGTGAGAACCTCCATTTTTTGCAAACCTGAAATCTATTTGTTGTTTACACAACATGTCGATGAGCATACATTCTGTTTGCAAAGTGTTTTCAAGAATGTAAACTATGAGCAATCTTTTCATTTACTATGTTTTGCACATTCGTAACTCTTAATAAACATAAGGTTTGAAATGTTTGCAATGATTTTGTAAACCAAAAAAGCAAGGTTTACCACAGGTTACAACAGTGTTGTAAACCATTTGCAAACGTGTTGTGTAGTTGGTGTTTTCACATGTTGATGAGAAGTTTGCAAAGTTCTTATGTTTTGTAAACCAGAAAAACCTAACGTTTGCACAATTCTAGACCTTGATGTGGACTTGCAGAACTACATGGTGTGTGCATTTGTAAACCAACATGTAAACCAAAGTTTGGGAAGCATGCGAACCAGTGCAAGCATATAGTTTGCACTGGTTTACATGCATTTTACAAAATTAGTCAACTCTGAATTTCATGCAGTGTTAGGCAGTACATGACGGTCTCAAAGCATGTGCTTATTTTGCCAGGTGACATTGTTATGATGTTACTTAATGCATGATTATGAGCTGGCTTGGAACACTGTGAGAGCGTGTGGAATGTTTGCTTATGAGCTTTGCTCCAGAGTTCCAATGCTGTCAGTTGAGCATGGGTGATGGGACCCGGTGGTCTTTCTATGCTTAAGAGCTCATGTAACTTATAATAAAGATCTTACAAGTAACCATAAGAAGTCTATGAAGCAGCTTCACAACACTGGCGACGAAGATTCTCAAGGACCTGGAGCAGAAGCAGAGGAAAGCTGTGGTGGGGGAGCAGCAGAGGAAGAGAGAGAGACCACCACCCCCAGGCATCCAGAAGTAAGTCCCATCACCCAGGGGCCCAAAAGAGCAGGGGGTTTGAAAGAGAAAATATAGGGGAAGAAGCTTAGCCCCAGATAGAAGAAATAGCCCAATGGCAAAGCACAGGGGCCATAAGAATGATGTTGAGGGGTCCAGAAATAGAAGGAGTTGTTTGGGAAATCTGTGGAGCCTAACATTGAATTGGGCTTCCATAAAGGAAGTATAAAGTTTCCAACAGGTTCCAGTCATCGACCCCAAAATGTGTACAGTGAAGAAGGGATTTAGAAGGGAGAAGCAGGTGATTGAGCACCATGGGACAAGGACCTGAAGGTGCTGCAGTAAGTCCCAGCGCTAGAACCAGTACATTCCCAAGTCGGCATAAGTAAGCTCCAGAAGGCGGAGCGCTTGAAGTGAAATCGTAAAGGTCCCAAATGAGATATATGAACATTAGAGTGGTTGTACTGTGATGGAGCCAGAATGAGCGCTGTGGCAGTGAAGGGGCCTGTAACATTTTTAAGACAGAGATTGCAAGGCACTTAGTCGTGTACCTGGATAATGACCGTTGGGACATGCACATAGTGGGTGCTCCGTCGAGTTAGCAGGCACTGTTGTAAATGGTGGCGTCAGAATCTGAGCAAAGGGTGTTCGCGATGCAAAGGAACGTTCAGCTCCAAGGTTCGTTGTCGGTGGAATCCGGACAGCGCACTATTGTATGTGCGTAGTTAAAAGATCTGTCAGTAATACGGTGTTTAGTACTTTCTAAGCAGGGTTTGAGTAAAGGACCCCACGCCGTCACGTTGTGCGGCAGATGATGTCTCCTTTAGGCGAGAGCAAGATTTAATGGTCAGGTGGAAATCTAGTGACAAAGTAGCGTCTGTAGAAAAGACATTTGCCGCGTTATATACTGTACACGGGAACAGGAAGAGAAAGTGAAGCGAACTATGAGAATTGAAGTACGCTGTCAATGAAGGGTCATGATGATGACAGCATTGGGTGCCGAAGGAAAGACAAGGTGCTCCGGAGTGAAGGGAACAGAGCATCAGTCACAAAGGATTGAAGTAAGCTGTTAATGAAGGGTCATGATGATGACAGCATCGGGTGCCGGAGGAAAGACAAGGTGTTTCGGAGTGTAGGGAACAGAGGATCAATCAAATGAGAGGTGCCTCTGTATAAGAGTTAATTTGGAAGGAGAAGTTTGCGTTTGACAAGGACGCTATGTATCCTTTGCAGTAGTGTATTCTCTGTTGGCAAATGTTCTTCTAATTGTTATCTGAAGAAGCTCTTGGTATGAAGTGCATGGTGTAGCTTGTAGTACAGGGAAGTGAATGAGGGGTATATGCAGCATGTCGGTATTTGTGAGTGAAAATACTGTTTAAGATTGCCGTATTTTGATTGTAGTATAACCTGTTAAGGAGTTTTAGGAAGGACTTTTATGGACTTCTTAAAGTGGTGCTATATATATATATAATCGTCAGAGCGTAGTTTCCTGGGAAGAGATGTGGAAGTGCCCTATGTGTGTGTGACAATAGAGCTAGAGTAACCTTTTTGAGGCATTTTAGGGTACGTTGCAAATAGCCACATGGACTCTTAGGACTATAAAGCACCATTGTTACTTTTACGTCATATAAGTTGAGTATTCAAGTGTGATGGGTCCATAGTGTGAAGTGCTTCTACATGTTTGTTGTTGAATGTCCCTAGTGTTAGTGGGCGAATGCCACAAAGTGAAAGGAGGTAGCGACTCTGAGAGTGAGGGTGAGTACCACAAAGTGAAAGGAGTTTGCGACTTCGAGAGTGTGGGTGAGTGCCACAAAGTGAAAGGAGGTAGCTACTCGCAAAGTGTGGGTGAGTGCCACAAAGTTTAAGGAGGTAGCGACTCCAAGTGTGTGGGTGAATGCCACAAAGTGTTAGGAAGTAGCGACTCCGAGTGTGTGTGGGTGAGTGCCACAAAGTATAAGGAGGTAGCGACTCCGTAAGTGTGGGTGAGTGCCCCAAAGTGTATGGAGGTAGCAACTCCAAGTGTGTGGGTGAGTGCCACAAAGTATAAGGAGGTAGCGACTCCGTAAGTGTGGGTGAGTGCCCCAAAGTGTATGGAGGTAGCGACTCCGATTGTGGGTGAGTGCGACAAAGTATTAGGAGGTAACGACTCCGAATGTGTGGTGAGTGACACAAAGGCTAAGGAGGTAGCGACTCCGAGAGTGTGGGTGAGTGCCCCAAAGTGTATGGAGGTAGCGATTCCGAGTGTGTGGGTGAATGCCACAAAGTATTAGGTGGTAGCGACTCTGAATGTGTGGTGAGTGACACAAAGTGTAAGGAGGTAGCGACTCCAAGTGTGTGGGTGAGTACCACTTAATGTAGGAAGGTAGCACCCCCGAGTGTGTGTGTGTGGTTTAGTGCCAGAAGGTGTAGGGAGGTAGCGCCTCCGAATGTTTGTGGGGGACTGTCACCATGGTGGTCAGTGGTGTCGCCCTAGATGTTTTGAGTTGCATCATCCCTAAAAGATGCAATTTCTTTGGCATAGTTCTCTGGAGTGAACATTTCTGTGAATGCTTACCTTGGCATGGGTGTTGCTTTCTGATGGTGTCATGTAAGGAGAGGTGTGCATATGGTGGAAGTGTTCAGTTGGTCCTCCAGCACAGCGCTTTTCCTTGTTACTGTTGTCTGTGTTAAGGAGGGGTGTGTGTGTGTTGAACATCTCATGATTGGTTGTCATCGGAAAGGGAGGAGATGTGTTATGATGTTGACTGCGTTGGACATCTCATGTTTGCATTGTCATTAGAAAGGGAGATGTGTTATGATGTTACTTAATGCATGATTATGAGCTGGCTTGGAACACTGTGAGAGCGCGTGGAATGTTTGCCTATGACCTTTGCTCCAGAGTTCCAATGCTGTCAGTTGAGCCTGGGTGATGGGACCCGGTGGTCTTTCTATGCTTAAGAGCTCATGTAACTTATAATAAAGATCTTACAAGTAACAATAACAAGTCTATGAAGCAGCTTCACAACATACATCTGTGTATGAGCCTTGTGATGGACATGCCCTACTAGAGTGTTGTCCCTAATGTTGAATGCCTTTGATCTACCCAGCCTGTCATACAATGTTTTACAACCTTACCTGTAATTCAATTCTCTCATACTGCATTCATTCATACAAGTGCAACTTGTGTTCTTTCTTCTCCAGTCAAGGCCAAACTAGAATTGCTCTTGGTGGAAGAGATACTTTTGTCAAACCTTATTTTGTGTCCCCCGGCACTCATTCTTCACACAGCCAATTTGTGGCTTCAGCATCTCCATCTGCAGGCTCGGCTTTACCAGAGCCCCCTCGGGCTATCAGTGGGAAGCAATCCAATATGGTTATCTTGTCAGTAGCTCACACAACTCCTAGGAACCCTTAAGCACACTCAAGGCCATCACACATTCCACAACATGACTTAATGTAATGCTATCACAGAACTAGCAAGGACCTCAATGAAAGTTCTACCAACCAATAAGGGAAGCTCACATCCATTCTTATGATTACATTTTCTACATGAAAGTGTAAACTATGCATTCAACCGAACAATCATTAAGCTAAGCCCATTTGTAAATCTCTCACTGTACAGTTAATTCCTTCTGAGACTGGTACATTGCACACTCACTTTCACACCTCTTGAAAGCAGGTAGGCCCCTAGAATGAAGCACCACCATTAAACCTAGTTTTATTGCACTGTTTTGCATATGAGAATTTCCTTTGCAGAGGGGGCCATGGTCCAAGAAGGCGACTTTATAGCTGCAGCCGTAGCATTGCTTATTTTTTCATCAAAACCTGCATGGACAAAGGCTGTAGGTTCATAAAGGCAATGGATGGGAGGAAGGGGTTTGGCAATAAACCATCTATATCATTAGGATATGTTTTATATTTTTCTGTGTATTTCTACGAGGGAATAGGACTGCTCAATCTGGTGTTATACTACAACAGATGTTTGAGATTGTATAGTTGTTTATTTAGTGGAGGGTGTATAAGGTGGGAACCGGCTGCACATTTATATTAATTTAGACCTATATGCTCTTAATGTTTGAGATTTAGATGTTAGGAGGCTATTTGCACCAGATTAATCCCTAATGGCATGAACTACAAACCCTGGTCACTGTCATTAATGCTCAAAGATGACCTGTTCCTTTGTGTATACCACAATATTTTGCCTTATAGACCAAGAGAGGGGCCATCAATGCAGGAAAATGTACCACTCCTAAGCTATGGCATGAGACAATGCCAAGGACCACAAGTTTGGAAAGGGTTGTTATCACAGGCAACAATGACTACTGCTGAGGTCCATAGGCTATTATCACATAGTTCTAGTAGCAATAAAGATTTTGTAGTGGTTGTGTGTGGGTGAAAATACAGCACAGTTCATTTTCCTCAAATAAACAACAAAAGAAAGCCTTTGTGAAAGAGCAACAGAGATTTTGGCCCAAAGAAATTGTTTTGTGTAGGAGATTCTTGCCTCTTGCTCGCTGCCATAATGAAAAGGGTGCACAAGTAAAGTGTGAAATGCCAAAATGCATGTGTGCCTAAGAACATGTTTCAAAATAGTAAAAGTGAATTTGAAAGACTGCAATGATTTCTAAGCCCTTTTCAGTGAAATCTAGAGATCGGCTTGTCAATGCTAAGGACATTCTGAGAACCAAACAGGAACTTTCTACAAACAGGCAAACAGCCTAATCTAATGCTTTGCAGGTACGCATCTTAATTGCACATTTCTTCAACTACTGCCCCTTCTTCAAGTAAAGACGTGGAAAAATGCACAGGGAAGTCAAAACTGTGCCTATGTAAAAATAACAGGCCCAGACCTTTGGAGTGTTTGCCACCAAATAAACTCAGCAAGGTGCAGAACATTGATTGGAACATAATACAAATGCAAAAGTCCATGATTTCATTATAGTTATGTCTTTGGGCCGCAAGCACATAGTAGGATGCAGTTGGTATTGTAGAAAACTGTATTTTTTTTCAATGACTGTACTTGCTTTCTAATTTGTTTAAGCAAAATAATGCGGAATGCAAGGTAGAAACAAAATGTAATACGTAGTACCAGCATTGTTTGCCATGTTTTCACTTCACTTTGAATAAGGCTGTGATTTAATTAATTTGAAATGAAACATTCCTGAATATAGCTTTGTGTTGAATTGTGCTGACCGAGAATTAACTTCACCTCCAGAAGCCCAGCCACATCACAAGACATGAGGCCACAGAGCACTATTGGGATCAATCTTGTTCAAACTGGCTCTGCAGAGAAAGCATATATAGCCCTGCCAGATGGCCCGTAGACATTGGACTTGAAAGGGGCTGTCACATTCTTTATTCCAGGCTCATCATAAAATCCATTAGCAGAGGTCATGGAAGTCGTTATCTGATCCAGATGAAAAAGCAGAAGAAACATTGCCTTAACACATGTTCATATTAGAAAGGAGAATGTGCAGGGGATGTACCAACAGTGACCTCTGAGAGCCGATGTCAGCATTTCTTCTTTTACAAATTGAAAAGGGAAGTTATATGTTCCAATTTAAACCCAATACTTTTACCATTTTGAAAAATCATATCTCTGTGAGAGAAGCTGTTAGAAAGATGAGATTAATTCCAATTCATGGATAGAAAACATATGTCTTCAGCCCCATAGAAAATGTGCATGGTGCGTAATGGACACATCTGGAGATAAATAGAAAAATTGCTTTTCTGGCATGGCAATCTGCATCACATAGGGCAAGGTGGTGCATGCCATTGTATGCATTGAGCTACAGAATCTGATATTGATTTTATTAATCTCACACATTCACATCCAAAGTTATGTGGCATATATTTCCTCATAAGTTTAGGAATGAGTTTTCCTCATCCCTTCTGTATCATTAGACTGGTATAAACCACACCTCAGACACAAACTCAGGGGAAGAATCAAAGATATATATAAGCATGCACACAGAATTGAGGGATTAATATTGGAAGAGAAATATTGAAAGATATTTCTGAAAGGTGGTGGCCAAGGGAAAGAGAACTGAACCCATCTGGATCATTGATCCCCATGCAGCCTAGAGACAGAAGTCATTGAGGGATTGATGACCATTCCATATTGGAAAATGATTTCCAAGCAGCCAGCTGAACAAGAGCTTGCTAATGAGTAAATCCAGACTGATTGGTTCCCTGCTGATACTCCAGAAATGAAAACCTACATTTCAGAAGAAAGTAGAACCCTGAGATAACCCAAATTGTCCTTATGTTATCCATGATAAAATCCTGTGAATAAAAGGGGCTTGGCATTAAAGGGAAATCCTAATTTGACAGAGATGAGGTGTAGTGTTAAATATGCTATATGCTGTCCTGCATCTGCCATTTATATTGAGTATATAATGAGATGTCATTCCTTAAAACCCAATGCATTTTTTAATATAGAGAGATGCAGTTTAAAACTGACAGTATTTTGGTGCAACTTAAATGCAGTGCTTTTGTAAAATTAAGCACCATCAAATAGAATCCTTTACACATGCCACATAGCAGCGCTCAGGCCGTAGTGCAGTCATTAAACACTATTGACTGAAATAATGTCATAAGTAGTTAGTGTGAGTCTAGTCGTAAATTGGATGTTTGCACACCTGAAATTATCACAGAGAATTAAATTTATTCATAGAAAATCATGCAATGTCTTGAACCCCTACAATTGCTTGTTTGAAATGCACAAGCAGACCAATATGTAATGTGACAGGGCAAGGGTGCTGTAAAATTGTACATATACTGGAGAAGAGTACATCTCCAACCCAAACTTAGATAGCTGAAGGAAAATAAATAGGAATGGATTGAGAACTACACATATATGTAGATTGCAAGCTGCACACACATGTTTACTGAAAGCTACACATACCTATTCTGAGAAGACTGCACAATCCCTGGGAGTATTATTTTTTGTATCCCACAATAATGGTTCCTCCCTCTGTTTATACGGCTGTATAGGTGTATCTCATGTCTATTTTCAATCCAAAATATTTCAAAAGGACAGCGTTAACATGCTCAAACAATGAGGTGATGGCATTTGGAATGGCTGCGGGCCAGAAACTGTGCATTGCACCCTTCAGTGTTTTTGAAGTTCTCTTCATGGAACGGAAAAAATGGAAAGAGAAAAAACACTGCATCAAGCACAATGTTTTTAGAAAAATGTGATGACATAAATCTCTGAAAGTTGCGTTCCCCATTTATAATATTAAAATATACAGTTCCGCTGTTATTTACTTAACATTCATCAGAACAGAGACAAACACAGAACATGCTTCACTAAAACATAAAACACAATGTTCTGCTTTATTGTAAGTCATACAATTTTGAACAAATACACTCACTTATGTCTTCTATTTTTAACATCTCATTTCTCGCTCATATTAGGGAGATACCATCATGCAATAAAAGGATCCTGACAGTATATGGTTTTGAAGTGCCAGAAAACACTTAATAGGTCTTGCTTCTCAATGGATCAAAAGGTCTTAAGGTACTTAATGCTTGGATGCAAAGGAATCATGGAATGACTACTTTTATGCAACTTTAGATCTATATGCTAAAGGTCTCAAAAGCTCCAAAACTTGAAACCTTATTTGTGTCACTGTGCACTCTTGTCACTGAAATTTCTTGCCACTGCTGATTGATTGCTCTTAATGTGAATATTGAACAAATGCAGTTGCCAAAAGAGTAAAAGCGTTTTCACTCAGAGCATAGAAGGCTTAATAATCGTTTATATGGATGGTTCCCTCTCAGGAGGTTTTACGATCATGTCTTAGATCTCTGTCTATTGCCAGAAAAGAAATATACATTGCATATCAACATGATCCTACCCAGAAGGACAAGCGGGTTCTGAAATGCCAAGGAATTTGCCACTGATCAGGAGAAAATGACAAGCCCAGGCATGTGTTTCTGCCTTGTTGGGTGTCAACAGTGAACTGTGACTGGGGTGCATTTTATTTCTAGGCCCAGAGAGCAAGACGTCTAGGTCTAGAATGAACCTACTAACTTATGGGGAAACCACAAGGCTTTCAATGTTTGAAGTAAGTCTGAGAGCATAATTACTGAGAAAGATCAAGTGCAGGATATACAGAGGACGCCCCCTGATGAATGTCCAACCGACTTGGTGTTAGGGACAGAAACATGTTGGGATTTTAAAATATGGTCACATGATTTTATCAAGACGTTATTTTTTTGTCTTATTGTGCCTTTGTGCTACGTTTTTGAAGAATGATTTCTAAGTGATGTGTAGAAGTATTTTGCTTTCTGCTTGTTGTATTTGAAAGTCAATCTGTGGGTGATATTAATAAGTATTTTAAAATTGCAATAGGTTTGAATATGGTAATGAATTAATTAAATTTGAATATGAGATTGTATTTATGTCTACTGGGTCCATTCGTCCAGGAATGAACAGTAGTATGGAAGAAGAGGTTGTCACCTAATGAAGTGTTTTGTAAATCAATTGTTAATTCCTATCCCTTCTTTGTGCTTATATAAATTCTGTCTACCCAAGACAGTAGAGATAGGTTTTATCTTTTGTGGGTGAATGTTGGGGTGTTTTTCTAAACCTGTATTGTATTGACAATTATTACAGTTACAATACAGTTCAATAGGAGGAGGGGAAGTCAGCTATGTATTTGGTATTGCTTATACAGATGCAGGGCTTTACTGTAAGCCTTTTTCCTCCTGTGTGGGACTTCTTGAATCTCATACTTGGCTGATCTCAATGAATCTTGAGCGCTAGTAGAAATGCAGGAGTTTGTTGAAGAAGTCTGAGCCTGGTTTATATAGGCCTTGTGGGTGATGCAAATGCTCTTATATGAGAGTCTCTCATAGGCCCGAAGTCAATCCAGTTATCCCTAGGCTGGGGAGATATGGTCTTGTCTTCTCTCTTTGGAAATGAGTTTGGCTGCTGAGATTTTGGAGCAGTTGGAGATTACAGATAAAATATTTAGGGTCGCCAAAGAGCAGACTTTGGCAGTAGTCTGGTTGGGATAGGATTAGAGCTTCTTCCAGTTAAGTCCTCTTCAAAAGTGTAGTGATTTTTGAAGAAAGTGTAGTTCAAAACAGTTTCTTCCACTTGTGGCGTTGACATGGGTTGCAAAGGGAAGAGCAGAGTCAAAGATGACTCGCAAGTGTTTTGTTTGACTGGTAGTTGTTGGGGACAGGTCCCAGCATATAGAGCCATGGTAAGAGTAGGTCATAGTTGATTTTCGCGCCACAAATGATGCCTTTAGGTTTCTTCTCATTGAGCCAGAGTCAGCTCTCTGATATCCACTCAAAACTTTACTAAGGTGAAGCCCAAATTGTTCAAGCCTTTGCTAAGGTGTGATTGATCTTCTCTTCTGAGAATGAACAAGGGTACAAGTCTGCTCTGTGGGATGGTGCCCAATCAGCATATTCTACTATCAGGGTCTAGATCTCTGTTCCCTAAAATAGGAGATACGTCCATTTGCATATCAATTTACTACAAGGACATTCCAGTGCTGCAATGCCAAGCAATCATGCTATGAGCAAGAACACTTACAGCAACCCCAGACACATGTTTCTACCTTTTTGGGCTTCTTCAGTGAGGTGCATCTCAGGTTCAGTAATTCTCACACTGCAGGTATTTGGAGTAAGGGGTCCACGTCTGGCTACCCTTACTAGTTTAGGGCAAACCTCCAGTGTTTAAATATTTACAAAATGTATGCAACTCTCCTTTAAATTAGAGTAGGGGGTCTCTCACACTTGTATCAAATGTTTAAAACTGGGGGGGGGGGTTCACCAAGGATAATGATGCTTAACTTTCAGTCCTCATTATTTACACATTTCCAATATTTTTCCAGGTCTGAAGCAAAGCAAAATAAACCTGTTTTGTAACTTTTCTTATACATTTTCTTTAAGGGTATCCTTCTCTTCTTCAGACATGCCTTCATCCAAATGGAATGACAGATGCCAGATTACTTTAAAGAGCGGAATCTGTCATGGACTGAGGAGGCAGGATATGATCTAAAGGTTTCTGAAATACCTCCAGAAGCACATGATATTGACCAGTAATCACTGATACATTGGCAATTACCAATGGCCTCACCAAACCGGGATGCCAAGCCTATCCTCTCTCAACCTCCATTTTGGAGTGGGAAAACCAGCCTCAGCCATATAGTTGCCCTCACAAAAAGATAAACCTCTGACGACTAAGGAAACCCAGAAATCTGAGGACATTTTGGAGATGCTACAAATGAAACATCTCCCAAATTATTCCCAAAATGATCTCAAGATGGCCATATCCGAGTATTCATAAGTCCCAAGAGCAGTATTGCCCCATCGGCATGGTAGTCAACATGCGCCTGAACCTTTGATACCACTAGTGCTGGAACTACTAGTTTGGAAAAAACCTGTGCCAACCGACGTTCAGGTGGTTCAACGTCTGGCAAACATTCACACTCTTTCTGTGATTCATCTAGAGAAGTTTGATGTTCACCCAAGATTCATCAATGTGCACCCTTTGTTAAGATGCACATTTTGCTGGTGGTGTGTACCTTTTTGTCTCATCGAGGCAGCAGTATTTGGGTCTGCATAGGGGTGATAAGCGGATGCAGAGTGGGAATGAGAAATGTGTGACGTGTGTCCCAACCCAGCCTGGCAGCAAATGATGACTATTGCCAGATCCCTGCACCGCAAATTTAAGCCACCCACAATCAATGTGGTGCAGACAGTGCAAGCACTGAGAATGACTGGCGAATGATAAACCTCAGAAAGGGTGGTATAGAACTGGATGGCCAGTCTAGGAATGATCAAGCGGGAGGGCAGGTGGGCTTGCAATCACATGGACAGTGAGGACTTCTGGCAGGAGAAGGCACAACAAGACAGGAGAACCAGAGTACTAGGCCTAGGCAGGACATATAAAGGGCTCCGACACAGGACTGGAGCGGACAGGACATGATGAGTATGGTAAAATGAATTGGATGGAGTGGAGGAGAAGGTTCAGAGCAGACAACAGGACTGTCAGCAGAGCTGTATAGTTGAATAAATCAAAAAGAGTTTTAGACGTTTTTTTCATTTTTGTTAGTGCCTGCTTCTTTAAGGCCACACAATACAGTGATGAAGCTAGGCTCCATTTCTGGGGCTGCTAGGATTTTGTGGAGGAGGTGGTGCACCACTGCACATTCTCTGAAGTGAGCCAGCAGGTCATAGTGCTTTCGAAAAAAATAACATGGCGGCTCCCTTTCTGGGGGTCTTGCTGTTTTTCGTTGCGTCCCTGTTCAAGAGCCGTTTGGGGAGGTATCCCAGCAGCTTGCAGTGTTGCAGAGTTCCCACAGTCTGCTGCTGAGGATAGAACCCTCATCCGGACGTTTCCACATATTTTTTCGTCCAGCGCCATGGCGATTTGAGGCACCATAGCGGTTACACTCTTTGCTGGAGTGTAGGCTCCTGATAGCCTCCAAAGGGCCCAGAACAAGCTACTCTGTGCTCCTGAGGACTGACAGGCGAGGCTCCTTTTGAGGTCATTTATTGTCTTGGTCAAAGTGGATGTGGTTGAGCAGTTCAGCCAACCGAGCTAAACAATGGGAAACGCTGGTATTCCCATTAGATTAAAATGGCTAACCTGTGTAGTACAACCATTTCTATTCTTTGACCTTAGTCATCATTAGGACCGGGCTACATTTTGCCTTTTCATACCATGGACTGCAGAGTGGAGTAGGAAAAAACTCTGATCCCTCTGCGATTCCACACATGGTACAAGGTGCGAAAATCAGTTTTTGGACATTTGGCGCATTTAGACACTTGAAACATTCACCGCTGATTTTTTCCTCCGCATGCAAAACATTTTGACAATTAGAAGGAATAAAATGTGTCAGTCTCCCAACTGGCCGAAATGTTAACCTTTCTGAAGCAAAAGTCCCAAAACGATCGCAATAACATTGCACTGCCCAGGCATGGAATCATTGGGAATTGCACTCCACTGGCAGAATATTTGCTGACACCTAGACATCATGTCAGGCGGGACTTTTCAATTAAACGATGCATTTCAAATGATACCTTCTTGGAATAGCAGTACATTTACAAGTAATTCCTGGGGTCACCAATTTCCTTGAGGAATTGTCAGCGAAAGAGGATTGCGAATCAAGGGGCGTTCCACTTACGTGTTCCAGGACGCAAATATATATGCTACTAAATCTCCAGACTCGCAATGCTTCCCAACAAAGAAATTGCCATAGTACTTAAATATGTGATAGCAGTCATTGTAACGTTGCTTTATTTCAATAGAGTATCCCCTTGCACATCCACGAGTTTGTGGGGCTAGTTTTTCAGATGATGTCATAAGTGTATGCTCGTCCGAGACTCTATATGTTTCAGATATAGCGTAACGGAGGAAGATTTGGTGCAGTGGGAACATACACTTATTCCAGGGCAACATTACTTGGTAACACACCCATGTTATCTTGTACCAAGGGACTTGATTTTTTATTGTGCTTTTCTGCCTTACAAGGAAGTCACCACCAAACTTGTAGCAAGGGACTTGATATTTGTTTGTGCTTTTCTGCCTTACAAGTAAATCACCATCCTTTGGATACATCACTGATCACAGCTTGACCAATGCCTTGCCACTATTAGGAAGTTGTAGTGGTTAGCAACATCATTGGAGCACGAACATACATAATTTAGTATCTCACTCATGTTATAGGGTAGAAGGGTGCTTTGTTGTCAGTTGTGCTCTGCCTTCCAGGGAATTCATCATCCTTGCGGCTACTCGGTGGTCACTGCCTGACCAATGTCTTGCAACTATTAGGAAGATGTAGTGGTTAACACCGTCACTGGAGAGCGAACATACATAATTTAGTATCTCACCCATGTTATACTGTAGGAGGGTGCTTTGTTGTCGCTTGTGCTCTTCTGCCTTCCAGGGAATTCACCATCCTTGCGACTTATCGGTGGTCACAGCCTGACCAATGTCTTGCAACTATTAGGAGGCTCCTAGTACATTTTCTCCAGGCATTCCATCATAACAGTGACCGGAGTTAACGTGGGGATAATGTGGGTGCCCTGATGATGGTTGCAGCATAAAAACAATTCCACCCAACAAACATACCCATCACCGCAGAGAATTAAGGCATCTTCAGTCAACTGACTCCCATCAACGATCGATGTCTGTAGTCCCAAAAATCCTCCCAGTTCCCTGTGCATTCACACCAGAGCAATTCTTCAGCGCATATACAGATGGCTTTAAGTGGGCATTTGCAAGGAGGCTACAAGCATTCTCTGCATGTGCTGAGCCTTCCTCCTTAAGATGCGTTGGCATCCCTCCTCATCGGTGCAAGCGGGTACCTGCACTCACTGCATGTGCTCACTCCTGCTGCTAGAAACCCCTATCCAATGTTTCTTCTTCGGATCTATTTATAGGAGCTCTGAATAACTAAACTGGAGCATAAGGCGTGCCTGGATGACAACATTCAGGCAGGCTCATATAGCACTACTGGTGATAGAGTACTGTAGGACACAAAGGTCTTGCATGTGTGGATATCCTGGAACAGAGAAAGAGGTATGCCTGGTGAGCCTGGTGGGTTGAAGCCCCTTGCTGTGGACGTGATGTGCCTGCCTGGGCGTTCTTGTGATTTTAACATGGCTCATAAGGCAATCTTTTGATGGTAGATTCCCATGCTGATCTTAGTAAACCCAGGCTAATTCAGCCGATCTTCCAACTTGAATACATGATTGCTTGAGGGGCGGCAATATCTAAACTTGTAATAAGGATGTTTGTCTGATACTGCTGCAACGTTTGCACAACTCAATCAATCAGTGCCACAACCAGCCAATTCCGTGACTATGGGTGGGTAAAATCACCGCCGGAAAAACAAAATTGATGAAATGTGCCACCAATACCGTTTCGCCGGCCAGGAGTTTTTTTCACTGTTTTGCCACATGTTTTGGCGGTTTTCTTTTTTGCTCTGAAATTTAGTTCTTTGCCCAAAACTTTCGCTGTTTTGCACCCAAAACAGAAAGGAAACAGACATGTAATGTAACAAATGTAACACATTAATTTGAATGAGCAAAACATGAAAAATTTCGTTTTTCACAAACGAAATTTTGCAAAAAGGAAATTGTGGGCGGGAAAGAGCAACAAACCCAGGATCAGGCGATTTTTCCCAGAATTCGCCACATTTCCAGCAGGACACAATTCAGCCATTCCACCCACCCCTACAGGTGACGATCTTAGCGCAGATGATAAAAGCTGAGTCGCCCACGCAACCACCTCATCATAAAGCCTGCTGCCTAAAGCCTGCGGCCTCAATGGGGAACCCTGCGTAATCCTGATTCTGAACCTTATGAACCCCAAGGTAAATGCAGATAGAGAGTAAGGCTGAATTCTAAAATCTTACTATAGATAGGACTGTGGCAAAGGGTGTGATTACAGTCTGGGTAGGATTTGCTATACAAGGCTGGTCCTTGCATTAGACTGTATGTAGGCTGCGGCATGATTGGGCCTGGTGCTGTTCAGTGAGGATTTGCATCTTCTACATCAGGGGTCTTCAATCTTTCACTTTTCATTACTACTGGAACTACAACTCCCATCAGCCCTGGCCAGCTTAGTCAATGGTGAGGAGTCATTGGCCATAGTCCAAAACATCTGGACATCCCCAGGTTGCAGATCACCGTTCGACAGTGTTTCATTAGTGTTCACGGACTTTTCACTTAGAATTAACAAGCGAAATGGGTTTCTCCAATTTTTATGAAAACATCTTCATTTTATTACCGCAAGTATACTTTGCATGTTCCCGCTTATTAAGCACGACACTAGCATTCACATTGCATTGGACACAGAACTGCGGCTGGATATTAGACGTCTGTCACTGAATCCCCAGCTCTGTTTACAATGACACAGCAATGACACGGGTACTCGTGTTGGGTAGACCCATGATTTGCCATTCTCTTTATGCAATAAATATAATATGAATTGTCATTCAGACTAAGATATTGACCAACTGCTACAGCTGAACAATGGGAAGCATTTCAGCTGTCTCAGCCTTTGCATATGCAGTGTGCTTCTGTGGATTGGTCAGCAGAAGTGCAAAGGTTTATACAGCTAATAAGTAGCTTCAGTAAGATTGCATAAAATAAAATACTACTAAATAAAATAGTGTAAGTAGAAAAATGACTTAGGCTCTTACGCTAAAGACTTACAGGCCGATTCATGTAATTCCTCACAAAAGTGTCGCACGCGGCTGGCGCACAGCGTGCCCGTGCGAATGTCTGCGCCAGCCGCGTGCGATAAAATCAATTTCCGCGCACAGCGTATTCATGGATTCTCGCCTCCAAAAGCAGACGTGGCGCAGAGTGGCGCAGCGACCCTGCAGCAGCGCCAGTTACGCCCCCAAGAACGCCCTCGCGCAAGGAAAAGCCATCAAGATCGCAAAACCATCGCAAAGGGCTGCGCCAACACTGTACCAGTTTACCGGACTGGCAAACTGCAAACGCAAAGCGGGGAACGCGTATTACGGGTGTCGGGAACACGCATGCGCGAGAAGATTCACACGCGATCAGGCCTGGGGGAGCGTGTGCGTGTATTTCAGGGGTGCGCGAGAAGTACTACACGCAAATGGCCTAGGTGCGTGTATTCCAGGGGTGCGCGAGAAGTTCCACACGCGATTGGCCTGGGCGAGTGTATTTCAGGGGTGCGCGAGAAGTTCCACATGCGATTGGCCTGGGGGAGCATGTGCGTGTATTTCAGAGGTGCGCGAGAAGTTCCACACGCGATTGGCCTGGGCGCGTGTATTTCAGGGGTGTGCGAGAAGTTTCACACGCGATTGGGCTGCGTGCGTATATTTCAGGGGTGCGCGAGAAGTTCCACACACGATCTGGGCTTGGGGAGCGTGTGCATGTATATCAGAGGTGAGCGAGAAGTTTCACACGCGATTGGCCGGGGCGCGTGTATTTCAGGGGTGCGCGAGAAGTTCCACACGCGATTGGCCTGGGCGCGTGTATTTCAGGGGTGCGCGAGAAGTTTCACAAGCGATTGGGCTGCGTGTGGGTATTTCAGGGGTGCGCGAGAAGTTCCACACGCGATTGGCCTGGGCGCGTGTATTTCAGGGGTGCGCGAGAAGTTCCACACGCGATTGGCCTGGGGGAGCGTGTGCGTGTATTTCAGAGGTGCGCGAGAAGTTTCACACGCGATTGGCCGGGGCGCGTGTATTTCAGAGGTGCGCGAGAAGTTTCACACGCGATTGGGCTGCGTGCGGGTATTTCAGGGGTGCGTGGGAAGTTTCACACGCGATTTCAGCAGGGTACGTGTATTTCAGGGGTGCCGGGGAGTCCTACATGTGATTTGGCAGTGTGGGTCCTCCCAGGTGTTCCCTGTACACCCTCCACGGCCCCTGCAGGCAGCCCACACCACAGGGGACTACCCTGCATCCCTGGTCATGTCCCGCAGGCAGCCCACCCAACATGAGCATGCCCCCCAGCAAAGGCACATGTCTCCTTGCACTAATGATCACCAACTCATGTCCCCACCATCCCCACTCCCCAGCACTGTGGGGCACCTGCCAGCAGGCCCCCACCCATGTCCAACTCATGTTCCCCACCACCCCCACCCCCCAGCACTGTGGGGCACCTGCCAGCAGGCCCCCACCCATGTCCAACTCATGTCCCCACCATCCCCACCCCCCAGCACTGTGGGGCACCTGCCAGCAGGCCCCCACCCATGTCCAACTCATGTTCCCCACCACCCCCACCCCCCAGCACTGTGGGGCACCTGCCAGCAGGCCCCCACCCATGTCCAACTCATGTTCCCCACCACCCCCACCCCCCAGCACTGTGGGGCACCTGCCAGCAGGCCCCCACCCATGTCCAACTCATGTTCCCCACCATCCCCACTCCCCAGCACTGTGGGGCACCTGCCAGCAGGCCCCCACCCATGTCCAACTCATGTTCCCCACCACCCCCACCCCCCAGCACTGTGGGGCACCTGCCAGCAGGCCCCAACTCATGTTCCCCAGCCAACATGTCATCACAATCTAGATCCCTGGTCCCTATGGTCAGCCTCCAAATGCAAAATACCCACCCGAGTATTGCATCCACCCACTCAGAAATGGCAATTACATGACAGAACACCAATTGCAAGTTTCGAAACAAACACATGTCCCTCACATACACCCAATGGGTGTCAGTGAATCTCAAAACCCATATCATGATATACATGAAACCAATGAGATGATACTACACATTGAAGTTCGATAAAAAAATATGTATTAAAGGAAACATAAATAGATTCAAAAATAAAGAAACAGAAATGGGAATGTACAAAAATGAAAAGAAGCATGTCCGTGAAAAAAAGCAAAACCAAAAATCATAATCCAAAGTAATGGTGTCCAAAGTCACTGTCCACAAAAGAAAATCCAATGGGAAATAATAATTGAAAGCCATTGCTCCATGGATAAATTGTGAAAGAAAAATAAAATCCAACAGTGAACTATGTACAGACGAACAAGCCAGGGGCCATTATCCCAAGAAAAGAAATGAAACCTATCTAACAACACTAACTAATAAAATAAACTATATACAAAAATGTGGCCAATGTCCAAAAGGTCCAAAATAAATCAAAAAACAAAGGAAACCTAACACTACCTACATAACTATGTACAAGGGCAGCGGGCTAGTCTGACGGCTCACTTTTGGATGTCCCGGCCCAGGGCATCATCGAACTCCTCCTCAATGTCCCGGAGGCGGTCCTCCTCCATGGCCCCGAGGGTCGGCAGGGCCGTCGACGTGTCCACCTCCAACCCCCTGCGGATTGCCTCGAGGCACTCGGCCCGCCTCAGGGCCCTCCGCATGGAGTTCTCCGCCCTGACCATTGTGAGCCGTGCCTCTTCCGCCCGCTGCCGCTCCGCATCTATGGCGTGGCCCAACCGCTGCCACACGGAAGACACTCTCTGTCCTGGGTCCTACTGCCCTCCGGCCGATGCCTGCCCCTCCGATGTTGAAGGCCCCGAGCCTTCATGGCTCCCACCACGTTGCTGCTGCTGCTGTGCCTCTGCCCGTGCACTGCCTCCTGCTGCCTGCACATCCTCTGCCGGCTGGGGTGCAGTCGTTTATGTGGCCACCCTTGCTGGACGTCCGACTCCCGACTGTGACAGGGATGCCTCCTCCACCAGCCTGGCCGCACCGTCAGAGGCAGCTCCACAGGGCACTCAGGTGACTGATGGGTGGGAAGATGGCACGGAGGACGACTGGCGTGTAAGGGGTTCAGTTGAGGAGGGGGTCGTAGCAAGCCCCATCAAACAGAGGAATCCGGCCTGGGTGACCTGTCCCAGCAGGCTGACGTGGTCAACGAGCCATTCGAGATGACGTGCAGTCTCCTCATGAAAAGACTGCAGGTCACCTCGCATGGCCCGTTGACGCAGCACCAGACCAGTCAGGACAGGCTCAACCCGGACCCGGATAGCCACGTCCGCAGGCAGAGGAAGGCCAGTTGTCGTTTGCTCATCCCCTGCCTGAAAACGGGTCTGGACGTAGGCATCCCTGCTGGTGCAAGATGATGCAGGGACAGGATCAGGGACAGGATTGCACACAGGTCCCTCCGCGGCGGCCTGTGCTGCCTCCTGTCCCTGTTCCTGCACTGCACCACTAGCACCAGTGGGATCCCCACCTCCAGACCCCGTCTCTGTTGCTTGCACGGCCTCCTCCTCCACCAAACCCCCCACCAACCTGGATGACTCCGTGCCATCTTCCCCCGTTGGGCCCTGTGGGGTTCCAGCTGCCCCTTCTGCTGCCGAGGAGTCCAACTCCAACCTACACCTCTTGGACCTCCCCCCGGCAGCTGCGGCCTGGGACGCGGCACCAGACTCCTCACTCCCCGATGAGATGACAACATGGGAGGGGAGCCGGGCCTTGCGTCTCCGGCTGGCGGTGGGATCCCCGCCGCTGTGCTCCACAGCACCTTCTCCGCCCTCTTCATCAGTTGACGCTGCAGACAGGGAGAAATAAAACACAGGCATCAGGGCACTGTACAATGGACACATACACACATGACAGTTGTACATGAGTGGCATTGGCAAACCTCAGACATGCCATCACAATCCCCAACACACATGTCATTTCAACTCGCACACATGAGCCATACCACAGCCATATCGCAACTGCCAGCACCATCCATACCCATACAACAGCATGAGCAGGCAAAGCTGAGCCAGACATCACATGTAACACAGGAAGTGCACCACACATGTACACACACCACCACACTTGCATGCATGTGTACACCTCTGCCAAGTGTCGCAGTGTACAGATGGGCATCCATGTCACATCTGCCAATCAGGCTTCCACATCCCGCTGTCACATGCATCCATGTTGCATCACTGTTGCACCCTTGTCAAATACACACAAATGCACATGTACACAGTGCTGATACATGCAGCTGAAAACAACATACATGTGTGACATCACGGACATGTCTACTTACATACACATTCATCCAAACATGTGTGCCCACACAACTGCATCTGGCATGCAAGCCTATACACACAAGCACCATCCATGTCTCACACATTACAGCCCTCACATGTGTTAGCCCCACGGCCCTGTACACCCCCACCCATACTCGACCCCATACAAACAGATGTGCAACCTGCACACTACTGAAACATCACCACACGCACAGCTCACAATCAGGATGCATATACACTTACCGCTCGACTCCAGACGGGTCTGCCTCTCAAGGACCTGGACATGGAGCGCTGGGGATATGCGTTCCAGGACCCTCATCTGAACTTCTGACAAGTGGCCCCGGCGCCCCTTGGCATCCGCTGCCTTCAAGAGGTGCCGGGCCTTGTTCAGGGTCCTGGACCTGAAGTCCTCCCAGCGCTTCTTGACATGTTGGAAGTCGCGGACTGCCACCCCCTCCGCGTTGATGGCAGTCACGATGTCAGTCCAGATCCGAGTCCGTCCTTCCTTGTCGGCGTGGGAACTTCCGAAGAGGGCATCATACTGCCCCAGGACTTGCTCCTTCAGGACACTAACTTCGGTGGCACTGAAGCTGGTGCCCCTCTGCCTCTCTGGCCGGGGGTTGTCAGTGGTGCCAGATGTTGCAGTGCCCGACATGACAACCCCAGAGGCAGGAGTGGGTGGGCAACTGGGTCCTGGGGCTGGGCTGTGGAGCGATGGAATCCCAGTCGGGAGTCTTCGGTTCCAGCAGGGGTGGTCACAGCAACAGCACCCCTGGCTGATGTGCAGGCAGCAAATGGCAGGGCACGTGGGCAGCAGGCAGTCAGGCAGCAGCAGATGGCAGGTGGGAGCGTGCTCAGGGCTCTGGGGGGCAGTAGTTCGGCCTTCTGGGCAGGAGAATGGTCTTCCGTGTGCTTACGCGTGGCCAGCTTGATACGGAGTGATTTGGCACGTGAAAATTTTGCACGTCAGCGTGTGAATCGAGGAAAGGCCCTTAACGCGTAAGCGCGTCAGCACGCATACGCGATTCCATTGGACCAAAGGCCCTTAGCGCGTATGCGTGTCTGTGACGTATCGCGCACGGGCGTTGCTTTTCGTGGGGTGCGGTGCGTGTGTCTTGCAGGCGTTGGGGTTCACACGCTATTACTTCACAGCGGATCGGTGTTGGCTACGCGTTCTTCTACATGCAAGGCAGACGGTGAGTGGTACCCTGCTCCCCCAGGCCCGATCGCGTGTAAAACCACCCGCGAGCCCCTGAAATACACGTACCCCGCTCCCCCAGGCCCGATCGCGTGTGGAACTTCTCGCGCACCCCTGATATACACGCGCACAGGCCAATCGCGTGTGGAACTTCTCGCGCACCTCTGAAATACACGCGCCCAGGCCAATCGCGTGTGGAACTTCTCGCGCACCTCTGAAATACACGCGCCCAGGCCAATCGCATGTGGAACTTCTCGCGCACCTCTGAAATACACGCGCCCAGGCCAATCGCGTGTGGAACTTCTCGCGCACCTCTGGAATACACGCACACGCTCCCCCAGGCCCGATCGCGTGTGAAACTTCTTGCGCACCTCTGAAATACACGCACCCAGGCCAATCGCGTGTGGAACTTCTCGCGTACCTCTGAAATACACGCGCCCAGGCCAATCGCGTGTGTAACTTCTCGCGCACCTCTGAAATACACACACATGCTCCCCCAGGCCCGATCGCGTGTGGAACTTCTTGCACACCCCTGAAATACACGCACACGCTCCCCCAGGCCCGATCGCGTGTGGGCCTTCTCGCGCATGTAGGACTTTGGCGCACATTTTTTTCCTGCGCAGGGGCGCTACCACCTGCTTTCGGGTGGCGGACATGTATGGGCCTGTGCGCGTCTTTGGCCGTGCGCTGTTTATCCCTATTCGATTCCATGAATACGTGTTGTAGGCGAGCGTGTGGGCGTTCTGCGCACTTGCCTCCTGTACTTCCCCAGTGACGCCCACATTTTCACGAGTTGTTCCCCATTCTGCGTGTGACGCCCCGTGTTACGCCTACTTTTGTTATGTGCGCCGCGCTATGTGCGAATTCGCTGTGGCCTTATCGCACGGCGTTCGATGACCTGTACGCCAGCATGCGCCAGCGTGCGCCGCGCACTTTTTCAGCGCACATCCCACATTTTGCGCATGCACAGACTTCCATGAATTGATGTGCAATGTTTTCTGTGCGATAATCGCACTTGCACTGCTATTTTCGCTATTTCACTGCGAATCGCACGTTTTCGCACGCGTGCGCCGTTTTTTCGGCGCACATTAATTCCATGAATCGGCCTGTTAAGCTCTTATTTAGCTTAGTATCTCATATATATATATATATATTAGAATTTTATAAATGACGTACTCAATTGTCACTTGAAGTAAAATGAGTACTGGTTGTCAATGCTGAAATTCACAGAGACAAAGTCATTACGGGTAGTATTACCTTCTGTTTCACCCACTTTTGCACGTACCCAGTCCAGATGGGAAAGAGTGACATGATGGAGCTTTGAGTGCGTGCAGGTGAAAGGGCAGGTGAAAGGAAAGGTACACAGGAAGAACTTCTGGCAGTGCTGGTTAGCAGGGGTTGCACAAGTGTACCTGGCAAGGATGTTCAGAGCGCTGTCTGTTGTTGGAGGGTGGGGCCCGGTGCAAACCAGGTCTTGGTAACACTGCTGCTGACAGTTTTATTTGAATACATTTTTGATTAAATACGAAAATTCGCCTTTTTTTGTTTTTTTAGTTTCGGCACTTAGGTGGCGCTTCAGTGACACAAATAAGCCAACACTAAGCATTAGCATAATGGTAACGAGGAATGGCATGAGGAGGGATACAAAGCTTGTAGATGTTGTTTGGTCATTTACCAATCCATTGACTACCCATGGCCATTTTAATACTTATGGCCATTCCCACCCGTTTCCCGCCCCTCCCCTCCCAAAACACATCCTCCTAGAATCTCTTTGACCTAGGTCTTTCAAGCCTTATGATCAAACCTTGAGCTCGCAGTGAGTGCCATTTTTTTTAAAAGTAGTCTTCTGAAAGTTAATTAATTGGAGCTTTAAACATGCTACAGGTATAATAAAAATGTCTTAGCCAGGTCTGCCTTCAGCCGCTCGATTTAATAGCACTATACTTGTCCTTCAGTCAAGTCCTGTTGAAAAGAGGCATGGGCAAAGCCAACAGTTTTGGCTTGTTTATAAGTATTAGGCATTCGCCAGGTACTGCTAATATCTGCCCAGGTGAACGCTTCATTTTGCAGCTGCTAGCATCGATGGCCAGTTAATACCACTATGGCAGTGCGTGGCAAATGCCTTTTTCATGCCTACACAAAAGCCAAAACTGTTGGCACTGCCAATGATTTTGCTGACTTTAGTCTAATCATTCCAGTTTATTGAGGAGACAGGGTTCTGTCTTCCCAGGCAGAAAGAGGACTGCGTTGCCAGGAGGCCGGGCTTCTGTCTTCCATGTTTCTGTTCACGGGGAAGCCACCAGGTAGGGCATCTGTCGTCACAAGAGGAGGCTTTTTGCATATGCTTGTGTAGCTGGGAGGCCCCATCTCTCTATCCACTCGGGAGGATAGCTCAGAGGCAACAGCATCCTCTTGGAAACAAGACGATGGGGAGCAACACAGTTTCGATCCCCAGGTCCGTGCTTAGAAATATCTGGGTATTAAGTGCTTTATAAATAACCAATTACAGTTAAAGACTTGCATGCATGAAGATCAATAGCGTAATTTTCTTTGGTTGTGCGTTCAGTCATAGGTTGGAGGTCTGCGGGCATGAGTTGGCGTTCTCCCTGTGCTGTGTATGCTGCAGCAGGGCAATTGAGGCTTGTGGTGCCAGTATCCACTGTTCCCTGCTTGTTGGATTGAACTTTTCATTGAGAGGGCAGTGCAGTGACTTGGTTTATGCATTCTGGGTTTTACTTAAGGGCACAACAAGGTCAGAGGATCAGGGGCAACTCAAGTCCAGATGACTGGCGTCTTGCAGTGCAATAGGCTCATTTTGATGGTGTCCGAAACAGTGAAACCCAGAGGAAAAATGTGCTTTTGTCCCATCACTGGTCGACCCGAATGAAATCCCCAGACCCGTTTAGGGTGCTTTCTGTTAGGCACATGTGTTATTTTAGAAAATGTGGTACTGCCCTAAATTCACCCAGGAATCACCTTCTTTGAAGGGTCCCTCTCTGGTCGTGTGCCAAGCGAGGCACCCTAATAAAATATACAATAGTGGAGGGACAAATAAGTGTGAACAGAGCGCCATTCAGACAGTTGAAAACCCTACCCTCACTTCGCAGGATTGAACGGCACCCGAGGAAAAACAAAGTGGGGGTCATTACGACCCTGGAGTTAAGGGTTTAACGGCGCCGTAAAAGGTGTCGGCGCCGTTAAACCCTTAACGCCTGATTACGAGGTCCCTTTGCGGGACCCGACCTTAACGGCTGGCTTTACCAGCCGTTAAAGTAGGGTGCCGCAAAGGGACCTCTGTGCTAATTACAGTACTGCAATTTGTGATACCGTACTTAGCGCCTTCCTCAGTCCCATTGAGCCCTATGGGGTGAAAATGGAAATGGGGAAGGGCCATGGTGAAATGGGGAAATACCGCCCCGCCAACCTTGGAATGGGGCGGTATTTCTCCATTCCACCATGGCGGACTCGTTACAACACCGGCACCAGCCATGGTGCTAATAGCGCCATGGTTTAGCGACGGGGTTGTAATGAGGGCCAATATCTGGTTCATCCAGAAATCACTGTTGCAGCCTAGGACCAGCCATTTCCAGGAGGGGTGCAGCACTGTAATCACTGTCATTACCCAGGCTGCTCCTTGATTACATGGGAGAATCATGGGATAGCTGATGGGACTGCTGTTTCCTTCATCCCATGTCCAGTTTATTTATTTATTTATTTATTTATTTAAAATATATAAAGCGCAACTAAGGCCCAAGGGCATTAGGATAGTTAGGATGCACGGCTGTGGCGACAAGGAATGAAGAGACTGACCAAGTGGTGCCTCAGTGGTTGATCTAGATTTTTATTAAATAATGAACCAAACCTATCTATCCCTAACCCTAAAAGCATTTCCCTACCTAAACTAAAAATACCTGCGTGCTCATCGGGAAGACTGTGTGAGTCAGAACAAAAAGGTACTGTCCCAGTCACAAAGTCTCCTTATCCCTGTCACCACTACAAAACACCATAAAGTTCAGCTACTGTTCAAAATCCAGCAGAAATTCTCCCTTCCCTGGGATGTAAAGCATCCAAGTGCCTCTCGGGGTGTTATAAGCAAATGTTCCACAAATGTTCTAGGTTCTCTGCAACCCAACAGATAATAAACAGTCACATACAGTTCTTGTGGGGCCAGGAGAATGACTCCCTTCAACCTAGCTAGTCCCTCAAATGTCTTTCACCTTTATTAATAAGGCTTGTAGGTACCTTAGGGAGGTGTTCACAAACTCGGTTTTGTACAGTTTTTGATCTGCCCTAATTAGGACAATGAAGCTGTTCTTGGAGTTCCCTTCGACTCTTCAGCACCACACAGTTGGGGAACTAACTGGGAACTGTATCACAAAATGGTTTGCGGTTTTCTCTATTTCTTTATGGCTTACAGTCTCGTAACGTCCCGGCCTCCTCCCGGATTTCTGAATGTTCCCGTTACCTTCTCCTGGGGAACTCTTCACCGGTTTCACCAGGGGGCCCATGTCCCCACTTCTTAGTTCAACTTCTTCCTTTAGACGTCCTCTGCATCTTGCCATGCCAGGTTACACCTCCTCCACGGTCTCTTGCTTGCTCCTGATACTAACCTACATGACTCTAATGTAGGCTACAGTATGCCCTCTCTGCACCATTGTCAGACCACACGGTCCACCCACTACAGGTCGTGCCACCACCGTTCAGTCTCTGCACGTTTTTCGTGCTGGTTCCCAACCGACTTGCAAGACACTTCAAGGGCATCCCGCTATTCCTCTTCTCAGCCTTGGGGACAAGTCTTGGTGCAGTCTCCCCAAGTCCTGTGCCAGCTTTCCAGGCTTAGCAGTGGCCTCCTTGGTCGCTTGGTTCAATCTTTGATTGTATCACAGCTTCCAGCTTGGCGGAACCTTAAGGGCCACTTTTGTCTGAGTCAGGGCATGACGAAGAACACTGTCCTTCTTTACTGTTCGGTGTAAATAGTGGAATGGCCCCAGCGTAACGGCCTTCCAACTGAAAGCAGATGTTCTATCTACACGTCACGCCCTGAGTGGACTGAAGGGGTCCCACAATTAGCACTTTATGCGAGTGCTCTTTCGGCTGTTTGATAAAGGGATTTCCATATGTTTTTGCTTGGACAAGAGTATTATGCATGTTGATGTCTAATGGTTAGCTTTATCTAGTATATTGGAATTGCTGACTAGTATTTCTGTTCTCCTTAGACCACCACATTAGGGACCACACTTTCAGACTGTGGCAATACTAGCTTGTTAGGAAAGATTTCGTAATTGTAGGTAATTTTCCTTCCATGTGGCAACCCCTAAACTTTTTGCTGTTGTTTTTCACCTTGTTCTTGACTTTGCCAGAGAAGTGCAGCCTTCTGCCGCACTCCTCTGGGCTTTCGCTCCTTTCTTACGGGGAAACTGACATGCCCTTAAGGCAGTCAGTACCGGGGAACGCTGTTTCCCGTAGTTTCTTTTATCATGTTGCGGCTTTCGTGCAACATGACACAAGAGGGCACTGTAAGCTAAGTTACAGCTCTCTTGGGTCTCTAGCCTTCTACAGGCCCTAGATACTCGTTTAGGATTGTATCTGATAGGTGCAAGTGATTCAGGGATGGGAATGGTGGCAGCGATCGTTTCTTGTGTTTTGAGCTCCTTTTGGCGTTCTAAGCGCGTTTCTCGCGCTTAACCCAAAATGGTGGCCTGGCTCCCAAAATGGCCAGACCACGAGGCTCCTTTGTCCTGTCCGCTGACAGTCTTGCTCCCTTCACCTTCCCCAGGTCGAGCCGACCCGGGGCCTTCCTTATTTGGGCATGTACTTTCCCGCGAAACACGGATGCTTTCGCGGGCTTCTACATGTCTTGTGTGTGCCTCCAGGATGTAGGGCTGGGATGTCTGGTCCCAATACACATCCTGGGTGCCAGAGAGTCTAGGGTGGTGTGAATGCCTGGGACCACCGTGGTCCGTGATTGGTCCACGAATGGTGTGAGTGTTGATGAGCGGATCTCCCATTGGGTCCCCTCCGTTTTGGCGTGAAGGGAACCGTGGATAAGAGGGGGCTGGAAACACCACTACCATGTCGATCTCCTGAGTTCTCACGAACGAAGGAATACAGGAGCCAAGTATCCTGCAACCAAGAGGCTGGACCGAGGAATCGCTGGTGACCCACTGAAGGACTTCTCCTCTGCACTGCTGTCGCCTTGTGAAACCCTTTTCACCTTTGATCGAACCAGAAGGCCTGTACTGGTACTTCGACCCTTGGAATAGCGGGAACAGCTATTCTCGGCATCTTCACCATCTCCTGCCAGTAAGCCTTCGGAAGCGTCTCTGGGCCATCCAGCTGACTGACCAGCTTACACGGGAGACTTGCTCTGTAACCACAGCCAGGTTGTGTAGTATTTCGAGTCCATGTCACTCTCACACGCTTCGTACACTTGGCGTTCCCAGGTCTGAAGTGAGTAGTGTACATTTGGCTCAAATACACACGGCCGCTCCGTTGCCCTGCTGTGGTAACAAACTGTGCGGGTTTCTTCGATTGGGACGTCTTTTTACTCAACACGACGACGAGGCGTTCCCTGCTCTTCTGAACCTGCCAGCTGCTGAAACTGACGCGGAGAAGCCTGGGTCTGCTTGCATCGGGGACCGGTGAGTAGCATAGCTAGGATCTGGTCGCCCTCCTGCAGGAGCCCATTGCTTTTCCCCGCTGTGTCAAACAGCACCCTTTTCCGTACTCGCGCTCTGCTTCTGCCCACTGTGGAGGCTGCGCTTGAGTCGCGGAACGTGTTCTTCTTCTTTTGTGCACTAAACTGAACTGCCTGATTTTCCTCGAAGAGCTTCTCCTTTTGCCCGTTGGCACCAGCGCGTGCAGGTACTTTTGAGCACAAGGCTCCACTCTTCGCAGGGCTCGGACTTCCATCTAGTTAGGTGCCTCTGAAGGCGAACTGGGTCTAAGCATTATTTCGCACTGCCTGTCTTCCTTCCCTTTTAGGTGGACTACCCATTTCGTGCATCTAACGCTTGAGACTGTCGTATTTGTATATATATTGTGTTGATATGGTATGTGTTGGTTTACTATCGTTATATTGTGATTTTCTCGCTACGGTCATTGTTTTAAAGGCCTTGAAATAAATGTGTATATATTTTTAATATAACAACTGTTTGGAGTAGTTTGTACGTGTTCTTGCTTTGTGTGCTCATTGCGGGCTTTCAGTCACCCTCACCCCTCTTGAGACCTAGTCTTGACCGCCGCGATCGCTACCTTGATTGGTCTGGCTCGTCCAGAGGTTACCCTGTTCCAAGTAATTAGGTTGGCCTTCTGAACTTCTGCGCCACCAGGACAGAGTTCAGAAATCCGTCTTAACAAATTGGTGTACAGCGGTGGGATACGACTGAAGGTATCCGGTGTTGCGCACAAATTAAGGCATTTCAGGTTATTCCAACCAGGACACGTAGTGAATTGTTGTAGTATAACTTTAAAAAGGCCATAGTCCTATCTAACAGTATGGAAACAAATACCTTGTTAACTTTAAATGCTTCCAAATCAGAAACATTGAAAAAGATGTGTGCGAATAGAGGTGTTTCCTCTCAAGGCACAAAATTGGAAATGATCCAAAGAATCGTGGCGTGGCAAGAAGCGCAGCTTGACGCTATAACTTCTGAGGACAGTGCGGAAGGAGGTGGGGCTGCTCTCACTGGTAGAACCGACGGTTCTGCCGCTGCACTGATCCATCGCGACCACGAGGACAGGGAGGACGAGATGTCTAATGTTTCCTCTGCCAGTGCTGATGGGGAGGCTATGCTTGAATTCAAGAAGCAAGAGCTGCGGTTTAGGCAGCAGGAGCTTGAATTCAACATAGCCAAACTAAAAATCGAACAGGCAGAAAAACAAAAAGACAGGGATCACCAGTTGGAACTGGCCAAGCTTCAGGTTGCAAATGGGTCCAAGGGTCCTGGACATGGGTCTGGGGCCTCCTCTCATCCACGGTTTCCGAAAGATCTGCTCAGTGTGTATGAGGAAAGGAATGACATTATGGACTGGCTGAATGCCTTTGAGTATGCATGCGAAGTTCAACAAGTTGACAATGCTGATAAGATTGCCTGGTTACTCAGCAGACTGCCCCATTCTGGCTGTAGTGCCATTATGGAAATGTCGAAGGCTGAGCGAGCTGATTTCGCAATGTTAAAGCAAACTCTCATTTTAAAGTTTGGGAAGACTCCGGCCCAATATTTGAAACGTTTCAGAGAGTATAAGAAAAAGGAAGGTGGTACGTGGGTATCTTATGTCACTGAATCCTTGAAAAACTTAACTGGCTGGGTCGAAGGTTATAAGGTTTCTACCTTCGAAGGCATGATAAATCTTGTCATGCTGGAACACATTTTTGCATCTTCTTCCCCGGAGCTTAAGCAGCATTTGGCCGATTCGAAGGAGATAGATCCTTGCAGCAGACTTATGGGTGTCACATCGAGTGTCCCATAAGGACAAAGCTCATCCTGGTAAGCAGGAGGAAGGGAAAAAGTCCAAAGATATGGAGGGTGGAGAATCTGATAAATCTTCTTCTCATAAGGGCCACAAAAAGAAAAATAAGGGTAAGACACAAGAGAACTCACAGGGTAGTGGAGGTCAGCCTCTGAAACAGAACTCTGGTTACAATAAGCCTCCCTATGTAAACAGACCCAATGGATCTTGTTTTGCTTGTGGAGCAACTGACCACGTGAAGGGGGATCCCCGGTGTAAGGTTAGACCTTTGGGGGTCCACTCCGCTAATCTGGCCTTCCCCTCCTACGAGGAAGAAGAGATTACAGGAGCATCCTTCTCCTCAGACTCATTTCCCAGCGGGATAGAGGCTGAGGTAGTTTTAGTGTCCCTGGGTTCCTGGGAGCCTAAAGTCGCAGAGGCTTATGCTAGGATTCCGGATAATACCAAGCACTACTTTAAAGACAGTGTGCTGATCAATGGAGTAGATACTCCAGCTCTTAGGGATAGTGGGTGCAGTCGCACTGTAGTGGATTCTACCTTGGTAGACTCAGAGGAAGTTGCCAGAGCTACTCTGATGCCCACTAAGTTGGCTGACGGCCCACTCCGTATGTTCCCAGTAATACCTGTAAATCTTACTTTAAATGGTACAGCAGTCAGGATTCCAGTGAGCATTCAGAGAAACGTCCCAGGAAAGGTCTTGTTAGGTAATGATCTCAGAGCTTTAGGGCTCGTAGGAGACACTGCCGAAAGACCCTACACACGGTCTCAAGAACGGGCAGCATTGGCCAAGACCAATACGCTGCCCCAGCCGAAGGGGAAACCCAAGGCAAAAGGAGTCGACAAGTCAAGACGAGGGAAAGAGAATATTCCCCCGAGCTCGCCTACCACTGCGGTGGAGGAAGTTGGTCAATCGCCCGGGCCTGACGAGGAGGTGGCGATGCCTGAAGTATTCGACCTCAACGATCATCCTGAACTAAAAGACTTGTTAGTTGAAGGAGGTCCTGATAGGGACGAATTCAGTAAAGGCCAACGTGAGTGCCCATCTCTGGAAGGCCTAAGGAGACAGGCCTGCTCCCAGCTTGAGGGTGAACCTCCTGGGACGCATAGGATTTATTGGGAAGGTGGACTCCTGTATAGTGAGCCCACAGAGTCTACAGAAGGAGACCATAGGAGGTTGGTGGTTCCCCTTGCTGTTAGGCCCTTCCTCCTGCAGTTGGCGCATGAGGTTCCCCTTGCTGGTCACCTTGGTATGAAGAGGACCAAGCAAAGGTTATCCATGCACTTCTACTGGCCCAAGATGGGGGTGCAAGTAGAAAGTCACTGCAGGAGTTGTGCCTCCTGCCAGTTGTCTGGTAAGGTTGGCGCGACAATCCAAGCTCCGTTGGTACCGCTCCCAGTTGTGGGGGTACCATTTGAAAGGGTAGGGATCGACATTGTTGGTCCCCTTGACCAGCAAACATCCTCGGGCAATAGGTTTATCCTGGTGCTGGTCGGGTGTCTGAATGTTATGAAGCCAGTAATGTCCAGAGGGTCCTACCAGGTGCAGATTGGTGAAACGCTGTGGAATTGTATACGGAACATACATGAAGCCACAAACCCAGAAACCCACAAATGTTCACTTTTATATACATAGATGGATTTTGTCATCAAGAACGTGCGATCATACACCAGCGTGTTATCAGTTGAGCACGTTTGCTCAGATTTCATTTTCGTTTACTTTCCCCCATGTTTCCTTCACTTCCTGCACTTTCGCCGGCATTGGTCAGATTCTGCACGCACGGTTTCTCCAATCTGGACGTCACTGAGTACCTCCTTTCCTACTGTTCTTAAGACACAGGACACAATGCACTCTGCTAGCACAGTTCTTCTAACAGTTCCCGATTGTCTTTAGCACCTTCTTTTTGTTTCTTCGCTCATCTCCTCCAGGCGGATTCACACAGCTTTTACAGTCACAACATTTTACCTTCCAATTTGCATAGTGCAGTAACATTTTGAAACATCCAAATGTTTCGGTGGAGAGAAGTGGTGAATAAGTGGTCTGCTGTGGTTGAATGCAGAGGTGTTTCTCCCATTGCTGCTGTGAGAATCCATAGAGGAGGAGCCTATGTGACCTGCACTGAAAGCAACAAATAAATTCACCTTTCCAGCACGGAGCGCATGTGGAGAGAAGTGGTGAAAAAGTGGTCTGCTGTGGTTGAGTGTAGAAGTCTTTCTGCCATTGCTGCTGTGAGATTCCAGAGAGGAGGAGCCTACATGACCCGAACTGAAAGCAACTAATAAATTCACCTTTCCAGCGTGTTGTCGGCGTGGGGGCTTGCGGGTGCCACACGCGTGCATCCGTGCAGGCAGGCAATCAGGCACACACAGAGAGTACGCCGGAGACGTGCGTCTGCTCCGGTCCCCGGCGCGAACTGCCGGGTGACCGCCTTTAATCATCATTGCGCATGCGCGAGCCTCGATGCTGCTCATGCATGCGTATACAAGCGTAGTCAATACGCAACATCCCTCCCTTGTCCCCAAAACGCATAAACATTAACAAACATTGGAACCAACAGGGTCCTGTTCAAATTCTTACTCTCAGTGTGCTACTAGTTACAAGGCAGGGTCCATAATAAAGTCTTGGAACCTCTGCGGTGGCTTGCGCCCCGCCTGGCTCGGGTACCTGCGTGCCCCAACATCGGGGGCCTCCGGTGTCCCAGGAGTCTCTTGCGGTCCATCGCTTTCCAGCGGCAATCCGGCGTTCTGATCGGGGCTTTCTCTGACGGCGTCCTCATGGTTCGCTGTTCCTATGCGCTTAAAGAACGAGACATTTCTGGTGACTGTCCCTCGTGCATTGGCGGCAGTGACCATCGATCCTTTGACGTGTGTCACCCCAATGGTTATGTCTCGTATGGCAGTGACAACTTCCCTTCTTGCCTATGGCGATCTCTTTCTCTGGTAGTCCTCGCCGTACCGTCTCTCTCTCATTCTGAACGGCCCTCTCTGTTCGCACGTGGCTGTTGTCAATCTCTCCTGGCTGTCTCCCTTCAGCTTCCGGTATCAGTCCTCTTGGTATCCGTTTGAAAAGGGCTGATGTGGGGTAGTACGATACTCTCTGAGGAAGTCGACCAGGTTGCGCCGGAGGTCCTCTCCCCCATTCACCGATATGCAGAACACTTTGTTGAGTGTTCGCATGAAGCGCTCGACTTCGCCATTCACTCTCAGCCACAGTGGGGTGACTTTTCGATGTTTTATTCCCCTTTCTTCACAATATTGAGCAAACCGCTGACCTTGGAACGGTGACCCATTGTCTGAGCATATCTCCAAGGGGAAGCCATGGGTGGCGAATATTTTGTCCTTTGCTAGGGTGGTGTGGTCGCTGGATGTGGATTCGACCAGCTCCACCTCCGGGTATCGTGACCACTGGTCGGTCACTGCCAGAAAGTATTGGCCTCGGCCCGTGGACCCGAAATCCGCATGTACTGTCCCCCATGGTCGGTCGCTCCGTTCCATGGCCTGAATGGGCGGCCCCTTCTCTACAGGGCTTGCAGCCTGGCAGGGGATGCAGGCTCTCACGAATTTCTCAACTCTGCCTTCCAGATCGGGAAACCAGACCTTCAATCTGAGACGAGCCTTCATCTTGGCCATCCCCTGATGCCCTTTGTGGGCCAGCTGTAGAACCTTCTCAACCAGTGACCTTGGGATTACGATCTGGTGTCCTCTCAGCAGGATGCCGTCATCCGCCACCGATAGCTCATGGCGCACCTTCCAAAGCGCTTGCAGATCTCTTTGTGCCTCCACATTCCTTTGGGAGTTGTTCAGAGGACCTCCCGCCATTCTCCGGTGTCTACCGCACCCTTTATCCTCAGGAACGCTTCATCAATGTTGGATTCATCCGCGATCTCCTGACGTGCAAGGGCGACAGGCAGTGCCGCCTCGATTACCAGGTGAATGGCTTCCACACAGTCCGCCACCTCCAGTGAGTCCCTGGGCCGCCCAGTGCCCGGATGGCGGGATAAATAGTCTGCCGGGTTGTGTGTTCCTGGTCGATACAGCAACTTGACCCCATATTCCATGAGTGCCAGCATCCATCTTTCTATGCGAGGGGGTGGTTTGGACGAGGCTCCTGACAAAATCGGGATGAGAGGCTTGTGATCAGTCACAACAACAACTGGCTTCCCTAAAATGTATATTCTGAAATGTTTGCACCCCCATAAAATGGCCAAGGCCTCTCGCTCAATCTGGGAGTAGCGCCTCTCCGTATCGGTCAGGGCTTTGCTGGCATAGGCGATGGGTCGCATGGTCCCCTGATGGTCTGCCTGCATGAGGGCCACTCCCAGACCCACCGAGCTGGCGTCGACCACGATCTCGGATTCGCGGCCTGGGTGGAAATAGGCCATGGTTTCTTGCTCTGATAGGGCATTCTTGATGGACTTTGCTCTTTCTCTGTCCATGTCCACTCTACGTCATTCCTGGTGAGTGACCTCAGGGGTTCTGATAGAGAGGCTAAGTCTCGGATAAAACGGCCACAATAGTTGACTATCTCCAGGAAGCTTCTTATTTCTGCTGGGGATGCTGGTGGGGATGCTTCCCTGATATCTTTCACTTTCTCCGGATCTGGGGAGATGCCCCCAGCGTGGAATACGAATCCAAAAAACTCCAGCCTGTCCTTCAAGAACTCACACTTCTCTTTGTGTAGGGTCAAACCCACGCTGCGCAGTCTCTCAAGGGTGTTCTCTAGGCGCTTCAGATGTTCAGCTTCTGACATGGCGAAAACCAGAATGTCATCCGACATGTTGATGACCCCCTTGAGTCCTGACAGGGCCCCCCTGATGGCATTCTGGAAGACCTCCGCTGCGGACGAGATCCCGAAACTGAGTCTTTTGTATTGGTATAACCCCTCGTGAGTCGTAAAGGTCGTAATATATCTAGACTCGGGGTGGAGTTCCAACTGGTGGTAACCTGATCTCAAGTCCACCTTCAAGAAAACCTTCGCCCCCTGGAGTTCCCCAACAATGTCATCAAGGGAGGGCGTGAGGTGACATTCTCTCTTGATTGCTACATTGGTCAGCCTCATATCTACGCAGATGCGTACTGCCCCTGGCTGTTTGGGCTTTGGGGCCACCACAATTGGAGAGACCCAGGGGGTGGGCCCCTCCACCCTTTCAATAATGTCTCGGTCCACCAGTGACTGTAGCTCTTTTTCTACCTGTGCCCTTAGATGGAAAGGGATGTGGCGATGTTTAAGCGCTGTTGGTCTCACTGACCCATCGATGTGCAACCATATGGGGTCGGCCTTTAGTTTTCCAATGCCTGTGAAGAGCATCTCAAAACGTTGTAACAGATGATCCAGATCACTGCGATATACCGCAAAAGTGAAGTGCACAATGTCTAGCGCTTCCGATGCAGCACAGCTCAGGAGGGAGTGCGGGCTTACTTTGGTGATAAAAAACCTTGCTTTTATACTGCTCTGACCGTGAGAAACTGGGGCTACAAACACTCCTTGGATGGGAAGAGGTGTATCCCCTCCAAATGCGTAAATTCACGCTGTGGATTCTGTCAGTCCTGGCGGACCTGGGAGCGCATTGTAATGTTCAGTTGCTAGTACGCAGACAGACGCCCCAGTGTCTGTGAGGACCGTAGTGGGGACCTCACCAATATTGACAGTGCATGTGGGTTGTCGACTTTTCCCAGGGCCCTTGGCGATGCTCGAAATGAAGAACATCTCTTCATCTTCCACTTCTGCGATGTTGAGATCTTGCATTCCTTGTTCGACAGAAGACATGCCCCTCACTCTCCTAGTGTCACTCCTGCCGCTTCTCTCTGGTCCTCTTGAAGCCGCTACTGGTGCCACCGCCCTGCACATCCTGGCACACCGACCACAGACTCTCGATTTTGCTGGGCATTCACCCGCATGCGGCAAATCATACCCGCAGTAGGGGCATGACGGAGCAGCACTTGGCGTTGTGGGGCTGTCTCCTCTTCTTGGTGCCCAATATCGTCCTCCCTGCGGCAGAGCGTCCTACTGCATATGCTTCTTCCTCCTTCCTGGAGTGTGTGGCTGCGTCCATCTTCGCCCCTCTTGCCTCTGCCAGTTCGTAAGCTCTCCCCGGGTCCAAAATCTGCTGCAGAGTCAGTCCCGGTTCCCTCAGGACTTGTCTCCTCAGTTTCCCTGAGCTGCAACCCTGCAGCAGCTGGTTTGCGAACCATTTCTTCCTCGTTTACCCACCTTCAGGAGCTCGCTAGGTGTCTCAGCCGAGCACAAAACTGGTCCAGTGATTCCTCATCCAATTGTTTTTCGGCGCACATGACAAACCTGTCAAAGTCAAGATTTGCCATAGGAAGGAAGTGGTCACGGAGTGCTTGTTTGACTGCGTCATATGTGACTGCTGAGATGTTGAGAGAGTCATATATACGCTGGACCTCTGTCCCTGCAGAATAAACCATGATGGCTATCTTCGCATCCTCATCTGTTTCCCCCGAGGCCCTGAAAAACATTTCAAGTTTTTTGACCCACATGAGTCACTTCGGTCCCAGCTTGGATGGGGGGCCTGTGGTATCAAATTTGGGCATGGGGGCTAGAGTACTATGCATTCTGTGTGGAATTGGGGCAACAGCACCCTCCTCCTCTTCTTCACCCATGGCAATGAGCGGTACTCACAGTGAGCTGTGTGCAGAAAGATGTTGAGGTGATCAGGGTGGATGTGTCCCCTTGAAAGGACTCCTCACAGTCCTCCTTCCTTTTCTGTGCCACAGCTCTGCAGCAGCTGGGCTGTGGAGATTCCAAAAATTGTTGCAGAGCCTTACAGATGGCAGATGGCGCACGAGCACCCTCACGGGCCCCAACCACTGTAATCCGCGTATGGAAAATGGAAAAGAAAATGGCCGCCGGCCGTGCGTGCGGGTCCGTGAGCACACGGAGCGGCATTCTGTTTCTCCGACGCTGTCGGAGCAGAGAACAGCGCCGTGTCCGCCCTCGTCGCCAGTGTTGTGGGTGTGGGGGCTAGCGGGGGCCACACGCTCGCATCCGTGCAGGCATGCAATCAGGCACACACAGAGAGTACGCCGGAGACGTGCGTCTGCTCCGGTCCCCGGCGCGAACTGCCGGGTGACCGCCTTTAATCATCATTGCGCATGCGCGAGCCTCGATGCTGCTCGCGCATGCGTATACAAGCGTAGTCAATACGCAACACAGCGCGGAGCACGCGCAGAGAGAAGGGGTGAATAAGTGGTGTGCTGTTGGCCGCGGCGGAACCAGAGGAGCGGAGTCATTATCAACATTGGGATATAAGGAGAACACTACGATAACCCACAAGAACACAACAGCGGCGTGACCTGAGAGAGTAAATAGACTAATGCAATGTGGTTAAGAGGCACCCTGGCACGCGTTTTCCTTTGTAAACAGCTTTCTTTGTTTGCAGCAGTATCCACACAAGTATATGTATATGATTCTGTAGTTTGCAGTTGCGGTTGCAGTTGCAGCAGTAACACACATAAAAAACTCTGGTCAAGAGGGATACTGTTGGGGCTGGACCCCTTTTATCCCTTCGACCCTGAGGATCTCTGGAATAACGCATTTCATCACAAAACCTAATTAAACAAGCAAGTAAATGCGTTTATTATGTTGTATGCTGTAAATGAGACCGCGTTGCCCAGCGCTTAGTTTCAGTTTGGAGTGGCTGGTTGCTCGCAGTTCAAGGCCCATAAAAGCAAGAACTTATATACCTACGGCAAGGGCTGATATATAAGCAAACTGTGGGAAAGTACTCTTCAATTTTAGGGGTTAATTTCGAAATAAACCCCAGGGCAGGAAAAGCGCCGGGATTCTTTACATAAACCCTGTTTTGTTCCATATCAAGAAGTTTTAGTAGGCAATTGGCTTCGTGATCCCGGCTTTTTTCCCCAAAGAGGGAATAGCCAAGCATCAGTTAGAGAAAGAAATTGGGGGATTAAAAGAAAAATAGCCCACAGCATTGGGACAGTTGCCATTCACAGCATCAATGAAGCTGATTAGCAACCTAATGGAGGAGGATAAGAGAGCCCTGGAATGGGAAGAACCAACAATAAGAGCCTCAAATGAAGAAATCCAACAAATAGACATGACCCCTTTGGTTGGAGACACACAATATGACCATTCAGTGAGACAAAACATCAAAGCACAAGTCCATGTAGAAGCAGTCCATTCCGCTCTGGAGGGAAGGGGAGAGTTAGAGCAAGATCTAAACCCCATAAAGCATAAATGGAAAAAGGGTTTGGAATTTACTGTTACAATTAAAACAATCCAAAGAAGAATTGAAGACCATTTTGGCAAAAAAGAAGTAACAGTGTAAATGAAGAAGAGGTGGTCTTAAATAACTCTGAGTCACAGCTAAGAAGGAGAGAAAAAAGAGAGCGCAATGAGATCCAAAGCTCGTCCCAACTGAATGAAAGGTCGACAGAGATTGAAAAACTGATCATTTCAATCATAGATATGGGAGAAATCACTAGTTCTCGTGGGAAAAGAGGGCACTAAAGGGAAACGTGGAGAGCTAGATACAGAAGTAAATAGTGTTCACCTAAACTGTGGAGAGAAAAGTGGAGACCAAGCAAATGCAAACACATTGACGGCCCTTAATTATGTGCTCAATTCCCTAGTCTCAGTTTTCAAACTCTTGAGGGGAGAAGTACAAAGTCAAGCCGGTCCATTTATGGATCTAACAAAAGAAATGGCTACTCTGGATAGCTCAGTAGTGGGCTGCAGTAATGCAACACATTCAATCATATCCCCAGGCATGAACAATTTAAGGTTTGAGACAACCAAACAAGGGTTAGATCTTTCCACAATTCAACAAGCATTGGCTTTCAAAAGGAATGAAGAGGAATCCTGCCTCAGTGTAATGCAGAACATGCTGACTCACCTAAATGAATCAAGGACTAAGTGACTAAGTGAGAATGTTGCGGGAACGAGTGGAGTGGATTCCAACTCAGAGCTGGATGGCACACCGCTATCTGAATCAGTACTTGAGGAATTCAGGAGAATGTTGGAGAAGGAGAACAGGAGGAAGGGGTAACGGAGCCAACCCTGGGAAACAGTGCTCCTACCCAGGACAAAGAATGCTCCATCATTGCGGTGGAAGAATCCAACTGTCGCTGAACTCTAGGTAGAAGAACGGATAGGAAGAGAGAAGCATGACGGAAGCAGAGATTAAAAGAAATCTCCTCATTCAGGAAAAATCCAAAAAAAACAAAGAAACAAAAGACATTGAAAAGTAGAAAATCTGATACAAATGCTTTTCTGAAAACCTTCTCCAAGGCATCATTTGGGACGATGACAGAAGAACAAAATCTTGCCGGAAACCAACTGAAAGAATCTAGAGCCCATCAGAGTAAGAAATCAAAAGAGGAGGCTCAGAAAATAAGTTAACATTTAAGGGAGCCGGCAACATCTTATGACCTGGATAACAAATCTAGAATGATAACTGAGTGTGGGCCTCCAAACAGAGGAGCGAGGTCCAGGAACTTTGAATTCTGTTGGGGCAATAGTTACTGATAAGGAAGCTGCAGCAATACAGCAGGGACAAGAAATAAGAAGCTAAGCAGCTGTAAATAAAAACCAACACAGTACAAGAGGAGCTATGCCATTTACCCCAATATTCCTGATGATGAAAAAGAAGTCGGGAGTTGGAAATCATGTCCATATCCGGGAGGTGACGGGAGTGGCGAATTGCTCCAATATTTATGAAATCAGTACAAAAGAAGCCAGAAATACCAACCATACTGGATGAAATCAGACTGGGAGTATGGAAATGTAGCATGGTTATAAAAATCATAATGGAGAAGGTAAATCGGTCAGACTAGAGACACTATCAGTGCAGAAGGAGTCTTCCGAGAAACATCAGATATCGGAAGAAGCGCAAGTGGATAGTAAGGAAGGAGGCAAATCCGCATATGCTATGTCAATAGTTTGGCTAACTATGACCTCAAACAAAAACAAGATAAAGTTGTTGCGTAGGGGAGCGATTTTGTCTATGCTGAAGAAACTGCAGAGTTTCTATCTCTTCAACACACATGACATTAAATGTGTTTGTTTTCCTGATCATGACTAACCCTTCATTGAGGAAGTAGGATTGGCCTCAAAGAGAGGGTATGAGGCGATAGTGGGAGCCACAAAAGAATTACAAAATCAGGAGTTATTAGACACTACCTCGCCACCAGAGGGTCACAAAAGGCCTATTGGAGAGGTTCCAAGGCAGACTGAGGATTGAACATTAAAAGTCAGGCAAAGGATCCAGAAACATCAGGGAAGCAAATGCAAATAACTCTTTATCCATGCTCCCAGAAATATTGGTAGAAGTCTTTCAAAGACTGGGACTAGGCCAGAAGTCTCTTTAACTGCTCAGGGTTAAATGTATTCTGTTGGAATACGCGGGGTCCAAATACCTTCACCTCCAAGAACATGAAGGATCACTTCTTTAGAAAAGGGGATGTTTTGCTATTACAAGAAACCTGGCTAGTCAATGCTATCACTGTGGAAGGATATACAATCTTTTGTCAACCAGCCCAGCAAAAAGCCAAAGGCAGACTCGGTGGTGGTCTGCTAATGGCATTCAAAAATTCTATGTTTAAAGCTCTTACTCTGATAGCAAATATTAACATGGGTATCCAAGCTTGTAAAACTCAGTTAAGACAGCAAGATGGATTCTTGGAGGTGATATTTATTAACATATATTGGAACCCTGTAATTTCAACTCTACAAGCATTTGAGGACTTGGCAATATTCTTTTTAAAAAGTTAAAATTCTGTATGGGGGCATGCAATTGATTCTGGGTGGAGATTTAAACTTCAATGTATTCAATCCCCAAAAGAAATAAAAAAAACATATCAGGCACACGATATCAGGGAAAGGTAAGATTTGGGTTGAATTCCCCAGAAACTGGGGGTTGGAAATAGCAAATGGTAAACTACTCGGGGATATGCGGGCCAATCCAACTAGAAGTCAGGGAATGGCCATTTCAATAGTGGACTATATATTTATGTCCATAACCCTGTTCGAGCAAAAGGTCACCCTGAATATAGCGGAAGGAGGGGGAAGTGATCACTCTCGGTTAGAGCTTGCATTCCCAGAATTTCTACTGAATCCACAAGAGAGATATACACAGCCGATTGAAAATAGGAAAGGCAGACTGCGTCTCCAGAAATACAAATGGGAGGGAAGAAAACTAAACGACTGCCTTATGGGGATATCTGAGACCATTCAATTTGAGAACTGCTACCCAGACAACTTTATCAGATTTGTATGGTCTGTCTGCCCAACAACGTTAAGTGGAGGAGGGAAAAAACAGACACACCATCTTTTCATGAGGAAACCATGCTCTGGAAATAAAACTTAAATAAGACGCTATGGGGGATTTAAAAAGTGAGCATAAGCAAAGAATTTTAAAAAAGGGAGTCTAGGGGCCTCATTACACGGACGGCGGTAAGGGTTTACCGGTAAGGGCACCGGTACCGGTAAACCCGTACCGCCTTACTACGAGGTCCCTTTGCGGGTTGGTATTTTAATGCCTGCTGTTTAGCAGGTGTTAAAAACCAACCCGCAAAGGGACCAGGGTGCTAATTACGGTACCGCAATTTGCGGCACCGTAATTAGCGCCTTCCCCATTACCATAGAGCCCTATGGGGCAAAAATGGGAATGGGGAAGGGCAATGGGGGAAGGGGGAATTACCGCCCCGCCAACCTTGGAATAGGGCGGTAATTCCCCTTTCCTCCAAGGCGGTGCCGGTATTTTACCGGCATGGACCAAGGTGCTAAGAGCACCTTGGTCCTCCGCCTACCGTGTAATGAGGCCCTAGATCTCTCTTGCAGAGTTACAAAAACTGGTCAGTGTCAAGAAAGATAAAGAGGTTCCAACAGGATGGCGAACACATGCTAGAACTACTGGGGAAAAGAAACTCGAGAGAGTTCTGGTCTGTGTTACACCAACTAGAGGGGAAATCTCAAACTAGGCAGTGTAACTTAGTTTCCGAAAAAGACTGGATAAGGCACCTAACAGAGGTATTTGGTAAGCCACAGAAAGTAATCATGCAAAACAACAAATAAGTGGCTTGGGATCTTAGCTTTGATGAACAACATATTACCAAATTAATCATAAACAGCTCGACATCAAAAGCAGCAGGACCGAATGGCCTGACGTACCAAGTGTTAAAGAATAACCCCCCTCTATGGGCGAAATTGTTATATTGGTTATTCAGGGAAATCCTGGTAAGGCGGGAGTTTTCCGACTCATGGAAATCAGCAATTGTAATACCGTTGTTCAAGGGGGGGAACCGGTCAGTGGTATCGAACTACTGACTGATCGCCCTCTTGGACAAAGAAAGTAAACTCTTTTAATCAGGATTTTGCTGGGAGAACTGGGGGGTTGGAAAGGGGAGAGAAGATGCTATCAAAATGCCAAACTGGTTTTAGGAGAGGTCTCTCCATGGCTCTAAATGGGGTTATAGTAAACCTCATGAGTGAAAACACAAGGAATAAAGGGGAACAACATCTATTTGGGGCATGGGTGGACTTCTCCAAAGCCTTCAACCAAGTCGACAGAAGTAGGCTTTGGTCAAAGCTTTGAGCAAGGGGGATTCCGGAAGGAATCCTGGGTATGTTGATTGAACTACATACAAATACCACGGTGACAGTCGGTCTCGATTAGGAGGGGCATCTGTTAGACCCAGTGAGGGTGGAATGGGGGTGTGACAGGGATGCCTGGGGGCACCCTTTTTCTTTAATTTATACCTGGCTGATTTGGGGGATTATCTGGCTCCAGCGGCCTTGGTAAATCCACCACTGAATGGTGCTAAAATTCACTGGCTCGCATACGCCGATGATGTCGTCTTTCTTGATAAGACGGCAGTTCAGTCGCAGCGTCTTCTGAATAAACTACATTGTTATGACGAAGAAAATGGATTGGCTGTGAAAGTCAAAGATAATGGTCTTCAGGCAAAAGAACAAAAAGGTTATGTACCAGCAGTGGAAGCTGGGTGGCCAACAAATTCCAAGGGTTAAAGAACTGCTATATCTGGGGTATAAAATATATGCGGTACCGTCAGCCTGTAAAGCAGAACAAGACATTGGTATGAAAATCAATCAACTTTCTGCTCAGATGAAAAGGGTATTGATGAGATGTGGCAGATTCTCCCTACTACCACTAATTAGTACCTGGCGAGGGTCAACCAGAATGCAACATGCATTCCGATTGGCCCTTGCCGGGGCATTAACCGGCCGTGAATCCCTTGCCGCTTACGTGCCTTTTGCTTCACGACGGGGGGCGTGGCAGCCCCTTAGCCAATGAGAAGGCTCGAAACGGGGCAATCCCCACTCCGAACCTCCCCATGGCTGGGGGCTGCCTTCGTCCGAGGCCGGGGACTCAGGTAAGTTTTTTTTTTCCTCCACCCCCCTGCCCTGCAAACTATCCCTTCTCCTCCCTCCCAACCCCACTTACCTTCTTTTTTCTTCTTTTCTCGGGAGCGGACGCGCTGGGAACAATGTTCCCAGCGCGCCCGCTCCCGATGAACGCCATGGAAAGGGAAAACGGACTACGTTTTCCCTTTCCCAGCGGCCATTTTTTTTTACTTTTTACGTTTCGGATTAGAAAAAAAAGCAATAGTACCCCGGTATAACAGGCCGGGGTACTAATGGAAATAAGCCCCTCGACGGCGGGCCAATACCGCCCACGGTAATGCCCCCGGGGCTTCGATAAGGCCCTCGCTTCACACGGGCCTGTAACTACAGCCCCTGGGGCATTACCTGGGGCGCTATTGGCCCGCCGTCTTGTGGCTTATTGCCACATTAAGTTCTTTTAGGCAAAGGTAATCACAGTCATAATGTATGGGGTAGAAGCCAAACCTCATCTGTGGAACTGTACATGGCAAAAATGGGAAAGAATGGTGTGGAAAAAAGTTCTAGGCTTGCCAATGTGTCTGACGATTGCAAATATTAGGTCTGAATTGGGTCTAAAGTCATTAAAGGCACAGGTATGGTGGAAATTTATTTCCCTCTTCCGACTGATTTATTTAGCCAAAGAAAATACATTATATCCAGATATAAAGGCGCACATGGAAAATGATAGAGCAAAGATGTTAGGTCACTTATGCACCCAGGTAAAAGACGGGCTAGAGACGAGTAACATAGAAATCCAGTCTTTAATTGAGAACCCGACAAAAGCTAAAAAATGATGGGATGAAATGGACTGGATTAATACCATCAAGGAAGTGCATTCCGCAACCAATCCCAATCCATTGTTGGAAGCTGACAAAAAACTGGGAGTCCTAAATAAATATCTGGTGAAATTCCCCGATTGGAGGATCAGGAAAAATTCTTGAGACTGTGTTTGAATGTCATACACAGGGGGGGGGAGGTGAGTAGCAAAAAGAGGCCTTGGAAACTCAGCTATTTAATTATGTAATCCCAACAATCAATCCATCAGGCATCTATCTATTAATGGACTGTGAAGGCACATGGCAGGCAAAATCCATTCTCTTTGAAAAATGTGGCTTTGAGTCTGTACATTATATACCAGAAATGTTCTGGGACAGGCTGATCTCCGGCGTTTCACAAGGAATGACAATAGCAGTGATTCAGATGTTAGAAAAATGTAACACTTTCCAATTCAGAGTAACATTGTCCTCTGAATTGAAAAGTGCCTGTTCTGCAAGAGGAGACATTGGGAGGTTCTAAACCCAGGACTTCGAGTAATTGGGGATGATGTGAAGTAATGAAGGATCCCAATAAGACTTGGAGAGGCACAACTGACTATCTCAATATGAGAAGTTTTAAACTAGAATGGGATGGGAAACCTGAAAACCTGAAGACCAATTCCAATTCAGATTGTTTTTTTTTTGTCTTCATTTATCTTAATGTACGTATTTGTATGTGTAATTATTTTGTTTGTGAAAGGTTTTCTTTTTAAACCAAATACAATCAAAAAATAAATAAATGATGTGTCTCCTGTGGACGTTTTTTCCAGGGGAACCCGTCATCCCACTGTGTCTGCTTAGAAACCATGGTCGAGGTGAAGGTTCAGTCAAGTGAACAGTGAAAAGGGCATGGGAAGTGGCAGTGGCAGGCAGGATGGAAGGGGTACTGTCTTGCAGAAGAAGAGGATTAGGGAGCTGTGGAGGCAACAGTGGAGGGAGAGGAGGTTGTGAGTCCCTCCCCACAAACTCATATATACAGGGGGGGCTATTCCAGGCAGGACATCAATACAGTCAAGTCAGCATGGGACTCAGCATTCCACAGCTTAGCCTTTACTATATGATGGCCAAGAGAGAGGTTGGAGTGGATCATGACATGAACCACTGCAAAGGACATACATACACAGTGCCCTGGTTGTGCCTGCAGGACTGCACTGAGGCAAGGCAAGAATCCTCCCTGGCCCCAGAGTAGGCCATAGCAGCTTCTCCAGCAGCAGACACTGATGCTAATGCTTCAGCAGAAGCTGTTGCACTGTCCTCCTTACGTGTCTCTCGTATCTCCACAACCAACTCCTTGCTGGTTGACAGCCCACAATTACTCCTGCATCTGATCCAGGGGCTATGCACCTCTGCTAGAATCTGGACTTTTATGGAACAGATATTTACTAGTTCCCTCTGTTTCTCCTTCCAAGCTAACGGGCCTTCTGAAATGCTCACTATCACATGGCAAACCATTGGGGCCGAAGTGAAGTACACAGGAGGTTACTAGGGGACTCTGTCTGTCTGAGCCTAGAGAGGGACAGATCCCAGTGGCACTGGAGGTCCAATAAATTCCCCACCTGGCACAGCAAAAGGCAATTCCACAGGGGGATGAGGCCCCCCCATGAAATTTCCGACATCTGCTAGAAGATGGGGCAGCCATGGGAGTGACATTGGTGGGCAAAATGGTCATGCTGTTGATGGATGGCACTGTTGGTGGAATGTGCCTGGATTGTGGTTGAAGTCTATTTTCTAAAGAAATCATACTTATTTGAAGCACAGGGATGTCAATTTCAAGAAGAAATGACATAGAATAATACTTACAGATGGCAATACCCCAAAGATGAAACCTAGTGGTGAGCCAGTTTATAAGCTTGTAAACAAAATGGAAAATAGACCATGGACAAAACAAAACAAAAAAACAAATACATATATAAGAAACGGATGGGATTAGGCAGGGTGGAGGAGCAGATGCTAAGGTGAGCTCCCTCTTTGACAAATAAGTGACATTTAATCTGATCTTTGAAGAGATCCATATTCAGGCTGTTCTTGATTGTGATGGGCAACGGGATCCAGTGGAGCACGGTGATTAGGAAGAAAGAGCAGAAGCAAGAGAATAAACTGGGAAGGTATGGGACAATGGGCCTCATTACGACCCTGGCGGTAAGGGGTTAACGCCAGCGTTAGCTGCGCCGACCCCTTACCGCCAACTACGAGGTCCCTTAGCGCCATGGCGCTTTTAACACCTGCTTTTAGCAGGTGTTAAAATCCATGGCGCTAAGGGACCATGGAGTTAATTACGCCACCGTAATTTACGGTGGCGTAATTAACGCCTTCCCCACTCCCATTATGCCCTATGGGGCAAAAATGGGAATGGGGAAGGGTAAATGGGGATTGGGGACTTACCGCCCCGCCGACCTCGGAATGGGGCGGTAAGTCCGCCAACCAACATGGCGTAAACGTAGTTTACGCCATGGTGGTAAAGTCACGGCCCAGGCGGTAACTTACCGCCTGGGTCGTAATGAGGCCCAATGAGTTTGAGTGCAGAGGAGGAGCCGGGGGAATTAAGTGGTGAGTAGACAGAGATACAATCAGACAGGTACTGAGGAGTAAGATCTTGATAGCTTTGTGGAAGAGGAGAAGGAACTTAAAAATGGAGTGGGTCTACATGGGGAGCCAACTAGCATCTTGTCGGTAGGTAGAAAAGGGGCAGGATCTGTTGTAGAGTATGGGCAGTGAAGCTGAGGACTTTGTGTAGAGGTAGGAAGGAGAAGAGAGGAAGACCAAGGAGTAGGCATGAACAGTAGTTTCATTTTCTGAGGACAGGGTTGGAGATTAGAAATTTAGTAGAGTAATGAGTAAGAAATTAACACATTTCTGAATGTTGAAAAAGTTAATACGAGCAGCAGAATTAGTGGTATAGATGACTTGTTGCAGTCATAGGTCACTATGAAAAGATACTCTAAAGTTGCAATCAGTGGGCAAGGGAGCAAGAAGGTCAGGCAGGAAGGAAATATTAGAGAGGAGGATTGGAGGAGAGGGATTGCATTGGAAGCAGGGATAAGGAGGACTTCCCTTTTTGAAGAATTCAGCATTAGGCAGAAGAAAGCCACCCAGTGACATATTTCAATTAGACAGATAGTAATCCATTGTGAGATTGTTGGGGTGAAGGAGGGAAAGGAGGAACCTATCTGAGCCCTGTCAGCAAAAATGTAATAGTGAAAGCCAAAGGACAAGATACGTCTTCCTAGGACAGCGGTTTAGAGGGTGAAGAGCAGACGTCAAGGACTGATCCTTGGGGAATGCAAGGGGCAGAGGGGTCAGGACATAGGTTTGCCAAGCTCCGGGATATTTGGAAGGAGCAACCTTCCAGGTAAGAGATGATCTAAGCAAGATCAGATTTGTGGAACTGAAGTTCCTGGGGACTGAGGAGGAGCGAGGAGTGGTCGACAAGTATAGAAGAAAATTTTGGAGTAGTAAACATAAGAGAAATATTTGGAAAGCAATGCATGGGACAGTCTTGGTAGAGTTTTCTATGGAATCCAGATTGAAGTGGATCTCCAAGACCATTATTCTCATGATACTTTGTGAACTGGTTGAAAAATGCCAACCAAAGGACCTTTGAATAATGGAGAACTGCATGTTAGTTTGCTGGTACCTATGTGTCAGCAGAGGTTTTTTTCAAAAGGGGTAGAACAGTTTTAAAGATTTAAAGGAGGCCAGGAAGAGGGAGCAGAGAGAGAAATATTGAAAAGATCAGACAGATTAGGGCAGGCACTTGTGACTAAGCTTATGACCGTTTGAGGGGAAAATGGGTCAATAGGAGAACAAAATGGATTGGTGCTATGAAGGATTTAATTTGGTAGGAGAGGTAGGGTAAATTTAGGCGAGATTAAACCAGCTAGTGGGGAGATGTGGTGGACAGGAAAGTGCGTTAGGGAGACAGAGGAGAATTGAGATTTTAGAGGAAATTAAGTGAGCAAATTCATTAGCAGAAAAGGAGTAGGCAATGGATATTGGTTGGTTTTGGGGGTGTGAGAAAATCTTAGAGGTTAGATTAAAGTTTATGGGGGTGTTTGCAAAGGGAGGAGATTGGGTTATTGAAGAAGGAGGATTTTGCAGTGTCCACTTCAGAGGTGAGACCAGCAAGATCATTCTTTGTTGGCTAGGAGTAGGGTGGGGGTCGGTGATTTTCACCAGCATCGTAGATCACAACACATGTTTTTTGAGGATCTGGATCTCAGATATGATCCAGGGCTGAGGACGATGACAGGACAGTGTGAATGTGCATGCAGGGGAGTGTTGGTCAAGAAGTCATACGTGCATAGTGAAAATACAAAAATACATGATCAATGGAAGAGGTTTGAATAGGGGAAAGTGAAATGAAAGTGGCCATCAGATCATCATCGTAAGGGACAAGTGAGTCCTACTTTAATATCCCCTTGGTCATTGGTTGCAGGTATTGGGGTGGAGGAGGCTGCACAGAGGTCTCTTCCTCAATGTGCTGGCCAGGCTTGCTTGCTCCATCCAACGGATTGTCTTCATTTGCAACATCATCTCCATCGTCCTCATCCACATCATGATCCTTTGTGACTGAAAAGTACCACATTAGTAACTATGATACATGTGAAACGAAATACTTAATGAGAGTCACATCTGCCTGCACTGCCCCGGTTCCACTCACTTCTAATTTAAGGGTGTAAGTCTGATCCACAGAAATTGTGACTTTCTTATGTGGCATTATGAACAACCAATTGAAAAGCTGACAGATAGTAAAATGGTTAAATATCTCCACACCTTCCTAAAATGCTGTACTGTGACCTTTTGTGGCCAATCCCTTGGATCTCATTCCTCCCACAGAGGCACATGCACATTTGGTATAGACATTTTTTCTGCAACCACCCATCCTTGAGATTATATGGTTATGGCCCTCCCTTCCATACAATCATATTTTGCCAGGCATCGTTATTTGTCTGGAATCATCCACTCTCTCTAGTTGGGCCATGGTATGTCATTTCCTAGCTGAATGGGATGACAACACACTGACCTTCAAACACGAAACCGTTATAGTCTTTCTTCTGGTTGTTCAAGCCTCACAATTGGATATTTCTTTGGGACACCATTGTTAAACCAGATATCACTAATGAAAGTCAGTATGCAGTAAATTTGGACATCTTACATGCTGGCTGCTGACTCCTAAATTACCTGCAAATGGAGCTAATGAGCCATTCTTAAAGTTATTGCTCTACACAATGCTAGAGTGGCTAAACGTGGCAGCAATGTTGACTTTCCCCTTGTGCCTCAACAGGCATAGTAGCAGGCAGCTGATGGGCAACCTTTAACCTTTCCTATTTTCTTTCCACCTGGAGTCTGGATTTGGGCCACGCTGTATTCACGTTGGCCAAGATGGCTTGCCAGAGTGTGGTGCACTGGCACTTGGGAGTCTTGAAATAGTCAGGTCCAATGAGACTTGGAACCTCCTTCACAACATCATCCAGCAGGACCTTGAGATTGTCATCTGAGAATTTGGATCTTTTTCTCTTCAACATGGTCCAGGTGGCTGTTTGGTGGTATAATGCAGTGACAGAAGGAAGCTGGCCAGGCAGTTAAAGGTGCTCAAAATGTGGCTGCAAGAGAACTGAGTTGATGGACTGTAATACTTAAACTGGAATAATTTACTAATATTGTGCCATTTTTGTTGAAGATTTGGCAATAGATTGTTCTGTAGTTCTTGATAACAGTTTTGATCATGGAGTTGTTTCTTGCCTTCTTTCACATACTCTGTTCTTTTCATAAGAACAGTGTTGCCTCCCTTATCAGCCATTTTGGTTACTATATCTTGGTTATTTACTAGATCTTCAACTGCACGTTTTTCTTTGAGCGATAGATTGAAATGGAGTTTACCTTTTTTTGTTTTTGAGATAGTTTTCTCTGAGATCCTTGCTCACTGCCTTTTGGAAGATGTCAATGACATTTTTCTCTGTTAGTATAGGTATGATTGTAGATTTCAGTTTGAGCTTAGTCTCCTCAGTTTGAAATGGGTTAATTTCATGTTCTTCCAAAAACGTTTCTGTTGTGTAGGGTTCTTCTTCCTCATTAAGATTCAGTAGATTGATGGTGTTTTCTACAAGTTCTTCTGTTAATGTTGAGATCTCTGTTTTATTGGTCTCCTTTGTTTTAAATGTTGTTTCTTCAAAGTATTTTTTGAGTGTTAATCTTCTGCAGAACTTGTATATATCCACTTGTGTGTGGAAGTAGTCCGATGTGTTAGTGGGGCTGAACGTTAGCCCTTTATTTAGTGCTTTGGATAATATGGGGTCAATTGGGTAGGAAAGTAAATGGAGAACTAAGTTCAACGGTTCCCTCGTATTTGTGACCTGGTTAACATGCCTGGTTGATTTCCTCATTTCTTTCTTTGTTCCTCCTCTCTTTCACCTCTTGCGTGTGTGTACGTTGTCTTGATATTTGTTTTTGAGTATTGTCTTGTTCCTATATTGGTTGAGGTTGGCGGCTTTTGGGGGTATGGTCATGAATTTCTTTTGTGATGTCCCAACTCTTCTACAAAAGAGAAACTTTCTTGTGCATCTGTAGAGGTACTCGGTTCCTCTGTTTGTCGTTCCTTTTCTGATTCAATATTTGTCTCTGTGTCTGATGTTTGGCTTGGGGTCCCAGAATTTTTGGCTAGGTTGGTGTTTGCCTTTGTTCTGTGACTACTTCTTGTGTCGTATTTTCTTTGAAAGGTATAAACTCTTCCTATTTTGAAGTCTATTTCGTCTCTTATGCAGGTGCATTGTTTTTTGGCTTTGAGTTCTTCTGTGAAATTTGATAGGTATGCATCCAAAATTTGGTAGTTCTTAAAGGTTAGTTCCGGAAGATTGAACTTTTCTATTTTTGATTTTAACTCTTTCATTTCTTCAATTGTTTTTTCGTGAACTAATCCCGCCTGTTGATTACTCTAATCATCATAAACTTAGATGTTTTTGTAAGCAAGGCTTCCCAATCTTGTAATGCTGTGGTGTATTCCGTGCCCTGTTTATAAAAAGCTTGATGCACACTGCAGAGAGATTTAAAAAGAACACGCTTCCCAATGGGGAGCCAATGGAGCTGCCGAAGTAAAGGAGACATCTGTGCACCCAGTGGAGGATGAAGTACAGACCTGGCTACAGAATTCTGGAGAAGCTCGAGCTGTTGCATAAGATAACAGGGCTGACCGAGGTAAAGCGAATTACAATAGTCAATCGTGCTAAGTACGAGAGCCGCAGCAACAGGGGCCTGAATTTGGGCTGGAATGAAAGGAAGAACTTTCCACAGAATGTTCTATTTGAAATGGCCAGATTTGCAAACTGATGCAAACAGGTCACCCATAGATAGGGATGAAGAAATTTGAACACCCAGATTACAGACGGGACAGGCATAGGAAATGGACCCAAAGAAGTAGACCAGAAATCGGCCGTCCAGAAAGACAGAGGGTTGGAGGTAACAACAACAAGAACCTCAGTTTTGTCACCATTCGGTTTGAGCTAATTTGCAGCCATCCAGAATCCCAGGTCCTCAAGGCAACCCCTAAACCATGCAGCAGTATCCGACTGAGTAAAATCAAGGTGGACCATAATCTGTGTGTCATCGGCATAGGAGTAGTACTGGATACCATAGGACTGAATAAGGCGGAGAAGTGGCCTAATATAGGTGCTGAATAGTGTTGGTGAGAGTGCAGAGCCCTGTGAGACACCACAGAATAGAAGAACAGGCTTAAAACAGAAAGGGCAGAGAGAGACAGACTGGGAGAGGTCAGCCAGGAAGGCAGAAAACCATGCCAGAACTTGACCAGACAAGCCAGCCGCTGGTAGCCAGGAGATCAGGGTGTGATGTTTAACCCTGTCGAAAGCAGCAGATATATCTAACAAAATCACTGCTCTGACACCACCCTGATCAACCAGGCAGGCAAGATCATCCAACACAGAGGTGAGGACTGACTCTGTACCCCTCCCAGGATGAAATCTGACTGGAAAGAGTCAGAGAACCCAGAGGATTCCAGAAAAGAAGAGAGCAAAAGAAGAGACAAGAGAATCCAACAACTTCATAAGAAAGGGGAGGAGCGAGATTGGACAAAAGTTAGTAAGCACAGTGGGATCCAAGGAAGGCTTCTTAAGCAAAGGGATCAGGAGCGCATGTTTCAAAGCGTTGGGAATATGTCAGGCATGAAAAGATGTATTAACTGCCGATGTGATCAGTGGAACAATATCACCAGAGATCTCCTTAAGAAGAGGAATAGGGTCAGAAGGGTTTATAGTGATATTTTTGAATGGAATATTTTCGAATGCCATTATGTCGACGCATTTTGCCGAATGTTTTTTTATTTATTTTTTTTAATGTTTTTTCTTTAAATGGGGGTGTTCCTCCCCAAACCCCTGTTTTTTAACACTTTTTTTACTTACCAAACACAAAAAAACATATAAAATAAAAAAAAGATATTCCAAAAAAAAAAATTCAGCAAAATGTTTTCGACATAATGGTGTTTCGAAAATATGTATTCGAAAATATGACCGGATACCGGTCTGAAGGTGATGCAGATTTAAGCTGATGAATAGCCGTAAGACCATCTTGATCAGGAAAAGTAGGGAAAGCAGAGCAAGTAGGATTGGGTAGGGTAGAAGAATGAGAAGAAGATAAAGTAGCAGGCTGCCTAGCAGAGTTGCTAATATTGTGATGAATAGTCTCAATCTTGCTTTGAAAAAAACAGGAGAAAGAGTCGCAAAGGTCTTGAGTCAGCACAGCCTGAGAGCCCAGCTTAGCAGGAGAGGGGAGGGAGTGAACCAAGTCACACAGAGCCTTAGGTTGGTTGACGGCTGCCTCCACCTTCCAGGTAAAGAAATATTGTTTAGCAGAGATGATAGCCTTCTTATAGGCCACCATAGTGCGTTGAAAGGAGGTTTTGTCAGCCAGAGAATAACTGGCTCGCCACTTCCTCTCTGCTTGCCTGCAGAGAAGTTTACAGGCCCTAAATTCATTAGAGAACCAGGGCTCGAAGGTATAGTTTTTCTGTTTACATAGCGTGGGGGGAAGACGTGGTCAGCTGCCACACAGAAGATGACGTCCAATCTCAACAGGGAACATGGTGCATCTTGAGCGCACCGAGACAAAAGAGAAGCTACTAGCTCAAAGCTGGAAACCCTGTGGAAGCTCCGTTTAGGAATAACATGCTTTGCCACAGGCAAAGTAGAGTCCATGCGAGGAATAGAAAAAGGCACCACGAAATGGTCAAACCATTGTACTGAACTAGGGGGAAGAATGGTTGTAGAAGCCCTAGGTGCAAAAACAAAATCTAAAACATTACCCAGTCGGTGAGTGGGATCAGTGATCAACTGGGGGAGACGCAGGTCAGACATAATAGCTAGAAAATTAGATATCTGCCAAGCATTAGTTGCATTAGCTGGAAGATTAAAGTCTCAGACAATCAAAAGATTAGAATATTTGAGCTGCAGTTCCAGCACAAAAGCAGGATATTTGGCGAAAAAGGTGCTATCAGCACCTGGGGGTCTATAGACCACAAGAATGGATAGCGTCGAGGTGGGAGACAAAGAGGTATGAGCCAGAAGACACTCCGTCTTAAGGGAGTGATCTGGGACAATGCAGGAGGTTTTGAAAATAGCCTTATGCATAATGGCTACTCCTACCCCCGGATGAGTAGAAAGACGATCAACATGAGCAAGCTCATATTTAGTGGGAAGTGCTTGAATGATAGAAGGGCATGATCCATCAAAGAGCCAAGATTCCGTTACAAACAGAAGATCAAGTTGAGAAGTACTAACCAGGTGGTAGCAATCTAAAGCATGAGCTACCAATGAGCGGGTGTTCAAAAGACACCAATGAAGAGCATCCGCCGTAGGTATAGCTTTACAACCTTTAAGAAAGCCAGCTGGCCATTGAGTGTTGGAAGGAGCCAGGGATACCAGGATGCTGCAATTCAAGTAACCATCTGCTGTAGAGGAGGAGACATACCCTGCTGATTGCAAACCTTGCACAGATGAGCACAGACGGGCTAGACTTTGGTGCAATTTTGGCGTGCTGAGCCCACACCCGCTGCGCTTGTCGGCTGCTCTTCCATACTGGTCTTTTATGCAGATACACATGTTGCAATAGCTAAGCCCTCCCACTAAGGGAAAGGACATGAACAGCAGACCGACAAGCGTGTCTGCAAGTGAGCAGTTCAGGAAGCCAGGCACCTTCCTACTGCGTGAGGCAGCAATACAAGGAAACAAGATTCTAAATAAACAGGGTGCTCAGTCACTCACCCACATGGTAAGTGTGTTAAAAGGAAATTAATGTGAGCTAAAATGACAGCTCATACCTGTGGGTGCGCCGCGTGAGGAATTAAAGCTCTGATAAGTGCAAACAGTCTAAGCCCATCCCACTAAGAGAAAGGACATGGACAACAGACCACCAAGCGTGTCTTCAAGTGAGCAGTTCAGGAAGCCAGGCACCTTCCTGCCATGTGAGGCAGCAATACAAGGAAACAAGATTAAAAGTATACAGGGTGCCCAGTCACTCACCCACACGGTAAGCATGTTAAAAGGAAATTAACGTGAGCTAATATTACAGGTCATACCTGCCGATGCGCCTCGTGAGGAATAAAAACTCTGATAACAGCAAATGAGTCTAAGCCCCTCCCACTAAGGGAAAGGACATGGACAACAGACCGCCAAGCGTGTTTGCATGCAAGCAGTTCAGGAATCCAGGTACCTTCCTGCCGCATGAGGCAGCAATACAAGGAAAGAAGATTCAAAGTAAACAGGGTGTCCAGTTACTCACCCACACAGTAAGCTTTTTAAAAGGAAATTAATGTGAGCTAAATTGACAGGTGATACCTTGTGGACAGTCAAGTCACATGGGAGACAAGCGCCCAAGGATGGGGGCAGCACCCCTGGCCGCCATCAAGCTCTAGCTGCTCTGTGTTACAGCTTTTGCCTCAGGAGAAGGATTTGGACCTTGCTGGGGCTCCCTGGGACCAACGCTGGGCTTGGGAACGGTCTATCCCCATGCAAGACAGGCACCAAAGGACAGCGGCAGTACCCTTGGCTGTCCTGGACCTCTGGCTGGGCTCTGTTACAGCTTTTCCCTCGAGTGAGGGATGGGGACCATGCTGGGGTTCCCAAGGACGACCGTTGGGCTTGGGGATGGTCAACCCACATGGGACACAGGGGACCAAGGCCAGGGGCTTCCCCACTGGCCGTCCTGGAGCTCTGGCCCTGCCAAATTAGAGGGATGGGGAACCCGCTGAGTCGCACCATGACTGCCGCTGGACTTAAGGACGGTCGTCCCACATGGGACACAGGCGTCCAAGGCCAGAGGCAGCACCCCCAACCATCCTGGAGTTCTGGCCTGGCTGCTTTACAGGTTTTCACTCCAGGGAGGGTTGGGGACCCTGCCTGGGCTCCCTGGGGCCACTGCTTGATTTAGGGTTGGTCGACCCACATGGGAGACATGAGCGCAAGGCCAGGGACATCAACACCAGTTGTCCTAAAGCTCTGGGTGGGCTGAATCAAAGCTTGTCCCTCTGGGGAGGGATGGTGACCCTGCAGGGGCTCCTTCGGACTGCCACACGACTTGGGAACAGTCAGTCCACATGGGAGACAAATGCCCAAGGTCACAGCCAGCACCCCCTGGTCATCCTAGAGCTCTGGCTGGGTTGCATCACAGCTTTTCCCTCTGGGCAGGGATGGGGACCCTGGTGGGGCTTCCTGGGACTGATGCTGGACTTGGGGATTGTCAACCCTTTTTCTTTTTCCACCCAAGCAAGCACACCCATGCATGTGAGGTACTGTTTTCATTGGGGCACCTGTGGGAGCGTGGGAACGTAGGACAGGTGTTGTTGCCGGCGTGTTTCTGTGGTTCCTGGTGGCAAATGTCTGAGAATTGCTTTTTATTCCCCATACATTTTGGACTTTGCCAGGCCTTGTGGGTAATAAAATCTAGGTTGAGTAGCGCAAGTCTGACCTCTTTGGATTCCCACAGGTGTCTTCTTCTCAGAAATGCATGGGTTTTCCTGTTTCCCTTGGTGGCTGCGACACCCAAACCCCAAATCTGTGAGTTGTCTGGAAGACCCAATACATTAAGTATGTGATCTTCGCTGGCCGTTTGGTGTACCAGTGTAGCCATTTCCCTTTGTGCCCAGGTAGGTGCTCCCACACATGTGAGGTGCCATTTTTATAAGGACTCATATGGGAATGTGGGAAGGTAGGGTATGTGTTCTTGCCAGCATGTTTAGGTGGTTTCCTGCTGGCAAATGGATTAAAATTGTGATTTTTTTTCCCTACATTTTGGAATTTGCCAGGCCTTGTAGGTAATACATTCTTGGGCGATTTGTGTACTTCAGACCTCTCTGGATTCCCACAGTGTTTTATTTTCAGAAATGCATAAGGTTTCCTGTTTTCCTTAGTGGCATAAACTCCCCATTCCCCAAATCTGTGGGTTGTCCATAAATGCCAAATCCAGTCTTTCCCAGGGTATTTCATGTACCAGTGATTTAGCCTTTTCCAGTGGCGCCCAGGTAGGTGCACCCACACATGTGAGGTACCATTTTTGTGTCGGGACACCTGTGGGAACATGGGAAGGTAGGACATGTGTAGTTGCCAGTGTGTTTCAGTAGTTCCCTGGAGGCAAATGTCTGAAAATTGAGTTTTTAATCCCTACATTTTGGAATTTGCCGGGTGTAGTGGGTATTAAAATATAGGGCGATTTGTGGAAGTAAGACCTCTTTGGATTCCAACATTTGTCTTCTTTTCAGAAATGCATGGGGTTCCCTGTTTTCCTTGGTGGCTGTGACACCCCAGGCCCAAACCTGTGCGTTGTGAACAAAGCCAAATCCGGTCTTCCCCAGGGCGTTTGATGTACCAGTGGTTTAGCATTTTCCCTTTGCGCCCAGGTCAGTGTTCCCACACATCTTATGTACCATTTTTGTCTGGACACCTATGGAAACATGAGAAGGGAGGACATGTGTTGTTGCTGGTGTGTTTCGGTAGTTTCCTGGTGGAAAATGTCTGAAAATAGTGTTTTTTTAATTTACATTTTGGACTTTCCTGAACCTTGTGGGTAATAAAATCTATGGCGATTCTCACAAGTCAGACCTCTTTGGATTCCCACGGGTGTCTTCTTTTCAGAAATGCATGGGGCTCTCTATTTTCCTCGGTGGCTGCGACAACCCAGTCCCAAATCTGTGAGACATCCACAAAGTTAAATCCAGTCTTCCCCAGGGCATTTGATGTACAAGTGGTTAAGCCTTTTCCCTTTGCACCGAGGTCAGTGCACGCACACAATGAAAATGGTTTCCTGGTTTCCTTGGTGGCTGCGACACGCCAGGCCCAAATCTGTGGGTTATCCACAAATCCAAATCCAGTCTTCCCCTGGGCGTTTGATATACCAGTGGTTTAGCCTTTGCCCTTTGTGCCCAAGTCAGTGCACCCACATTTGAGGTACCGTTTTCATTGGGAAACCTGTGGGGACATGGGAAAGTAGAACATGTGTTTGTTGCCGGTGTGTTTCGGTGGTTTCCTGGTGGCAAATGTCTGAAAATTGTGAATTGTCCCCTACATTTTGGACTCTGTCTGGCCTTGTGTGTAATACATTCTAGGGCGAGTTGTGCAAGTCAGAACTTTTTTGATTCCCACAGGTGTCTTCTTTTCAGAAAATCATGAGGTTCCCAGTTTTCCTGGGTGACTGCGACACCCCAGGCCCAAATCTTTGGGTTATCCTCAAAGCCAATCTTCCCCACAGCGTTTGATGTACCAGTGGTTTAGCCTTTTTCCCTTTGCGCCCAGGTCCATGCACCCACACATGTTAGGTATCATTTTTATCGGGGGACCTCTGGGAATGTGGGATGGTAGGACATTTGTTGTTTTCTCTCGGTTTTGATAACATTTTCATGCATTTCCTGCTGCACTTTGTTACACAACCCTTTCATTTCCCAAATGGGACCTACATTTAGTCACTGCTTTAGGAACTGTATACTTTTCTAACCTATCCATCAAAAGGACTGCCTATGCTTTTTCAAAAAATGTATGCTTGCCATTCTCCACCACATTTGATTTCCTTATTTTCAAAAGCTAATTATGTCTGTTTAGGTCGTCAGCATAACTATCCTCTGTACCTTGGCTGCATTTTTGCCTCATGGCATTGCTTGTTTTGTGAAACATTATCAGGAATGTGTGATTTCCTAACTAGAAGAGTCAGGGGAACGTAGTGGTGCATTGTTTTTCTCAATATATTTTTTTTTTTTATTGAAACATCAGTCTAATATGTCTCAGCAAAACACTGTGACATCAGACTTTTATTACAAACATTTTTTTGTCACCTGTTCCTCCAGAAACACTAACACTAGACCAAACCAAGAGAAAATAAAAGACAGATGAGTGCATAAAGAACACAGGAGCGACCAAGGCCACTGTTCAAATACCATCTTGCTTCATGATTAGGGCAGCACAATCTGTGTTAATTGACCCACAACCTCCAATTTAAGAGAGGCAATGAAATCAACTATCGCACAGCACAGTTTCACGGAATTGCCTGCCATTGCATGAGACCACCAATCTCGAGAGTCGGGGCTTGTAGGACTAAAGTTCCCAAGATGTAAGATACGTTTTGCCGTAATCATCGTGCATTTAGTTATTAAATGTTCTAGGGATTCAGGCTCCTTCAAGCAAAATCGGCATATATCATCAGTTACTTCTTTAGAATGATGAAGCCACAACATGGATCTTGTGTCTATGGCGTTCAGACGTATTCGCAGGAACTGCTCACGATGGTATCTAGATGGACAGTTCGTCAGATAGATACATGGAACACCCAGCTTAAGTTCACCTATTCCAGCATCTAATGTTGAGGCCATCTTTCTCCTTTGTTCATTATTCTGGATCCACTTCACAGTCTCAAACTTTTTTTTCGCAGATTGTTGTCTCATTATCAGGTCGTCGGTATTTAAATCAGCACCAGTTAATATCTGTACCAAGCGTTGTTTCCACTCTTCAAGTAAATTGGAGTGATCAGGTCCAACACTTTTTAAGAAGATCTGATAAGCAGGAGACGTGGGCGTTACAATCATTTTCCGGAGTGCCATTAAAGATTTCCACAAGACACTAGTATGTAACGAGTTTAAGGAAAGCTCATGTCTTAACTGAGTCATTGAAATGTATGTTGGTAGCTTCAGCATCCGCCGCCAAAAAATACCCTCGAGTTTCTGCCAAAAAGCCACGTCTATGCTCCAGCCTGCTTCCGAGCCAAAGGTAATAGCCGGTACTACTTTTTGAGAGTAGAATGTCAATATTGGAGTAAGAGTGAATTTCCCATATGATTTATTCAAGAGCTGTGCATGTATGCTGAATTGAGTCATTTGAGCTATTAGGTCAGTTTTCCAGTGATGTTCGCAGAGTGAATTGTTAAAAGAGATTCCTAGGTATCTTATTGAGTTTACCACATCAAGCGGGTTCTTATCGATGTACCAAGTGAAGGCCCGTTGTCTTTTGAGGTTTGTTCTACCAATGACGACGATCTTGGTCTTGTCAGTGTTTATCTCCAAATCATTTTTGATGAGATATTCATGTAAGTTTATCATTTGCCGATGTAGGCCTATCTGGGTCTATTCTACAAGGACCACGTCATCCGCGTAAATGAGACATCCAATTTCGGTGTTATTTAGGATTGGTGGAAAACATCTCACATTTGTGCGATAGGCTGGAATGTCGGCAATGAAGAGTTTGAACAGCTCGGCAGCTAGTGGGCAGCCTTGTTTCACACCCATGTTTGTAGATATTTGATCAGATAGGGCGCCTTGATTGTTTAAACGTATGCTAATGGCTGTGTCTGAATGAAGCGCTTTTATTGGGTCGATCAAATTACTTGGACAGTTCCAGTTTTCCAATTTTTGCCATAGCTTAGAACGATTGATACTATCAAAGGCGCCTCGTAGATCGATAAAGGCGACGTACAGATGTGTTTTAGCCCTTATACTTTCAAGTTTTAAGATGATCAGTAACAGCAAATTCACTTCAACGCCGACTCCTTTTGTGAATCCTGTTTGTCGTATGTCTGGGATTTGTTCTACGACTGACCATTGAGAAAGCTGCTGACGTAGAAAAGAGGCAAACATTTTTCCGATGGTATCCAACAGGGCAATCGGGCGATAGTTGGATGGATCAGCCCAATTGCCCTTCTTATGGATGGGAACTATTATAGCATTCCGCCAAGAAGCAGGTATTTTCTTCGTTGAAGATATTCTTGCAAATAGGGATTCTATGAAGATGGCCCATTCCGCCTCATTGTTTTTTAACATTACATTCGTTATGAGGTCCGGACCAGCGGCGTTAGAGTTCTTCAGGGACCGAATTGCAAGTTTTATGTCCTCGGCTGGAATACGCAAGCCCCATGAAGACAGATTTTGATCAGAGTCACTTGCAACTTCATGTTGTGGATTGCTAAAAATGTTTGCGTAATGGCGCATCCATTGCGCTGAGTCAATCTCATTTGACACCATGGGCTGATGTTTGGAGTTCCCAGAGTTAAGGATTGCCCATGTTTCCCGTGAGTTTTTCTGGACTAGTTGTTTCATTAACAGCTCAGCTTTGTCCTGCTCTATTATAATTTTCTGAGATTTTAACCAATTACGATACGATTTGCAACGTTTGTGGATTGCAGAGATTGTCGAGCTCGTGTCGTTGGTAATCTTGAGCGACTTCTTCAGCTTCCTCACGTCGTGTCGCATCGCTTTTTTGGCTTGCATCAGAATTGTCGATGATATGTGTTTATGTTTATGCCCCATGGTGGAATTTGCCACTCAAACAGTTACGAAATCGAAAAGCAAGGGAAGATAATCAACTGCTGTTTCTTCGTCGTTGCTGAAGTTTTGGCTGATCTTTTGAATTTTTGCTTTGTCGATCCTTAAACGGTTGCCACCTGCGTTCACTGAGATAGGAATATCGTGGCGTCGATTTGCTGTTGGCCATTCCACCGGGCAGGTGAGCCGCATAAGATTGTGATCACTGTTAGTCATGGGTACGATTGTTAATGACAATTCTTTTTCAAACAGGTTTTGCGATACCCAGAAATAGTCAATGATTGAATGAACCTTATTATTTGACCACGTTTGCTTTGGAGGACGGTCACCTGTCACATGCCCGTTAACCATTTGGCAATTCCTCATGTGGAGTGCTTGACGCCATTGACGACCCCGGGACGCAATTTCTTTGGCAGGAGCTGGCTTGTAACTCTGAATTCCTTCATCGTATTTGAACCAATTGCAGTTCAAGTCTCCTGCACAGATTATTGAGGATTCTTATGCTTCAATATGACGTCATCAAGTATGTGAATTGTGGAATCGATGAAGGATTTTGTAGTGATTTTCCCCGGGTTCCAGTACCCATTTAAAATGAGCAAATGCTTCCTCGCGCCTATGTTTTGATGATTTGATTGTAATAGGGCGCTTTGTACGAACGGATTGGGGATATATACTTCTTTGAGCTGCCACCATGTATTAATCCTAATCATCATTAGTAGGCCTGATGAAGGACGCCCTATTTTGTTTTTGATTGCGGGATTTAGTAATATCATAAAGCCATCTCTGGTTGGAGGCACACTTAACCATGTCTCTTGCAGACACTTGACAAAAACTTTTCCCAAATCCACGTCGAATCGATTAAATAAATGGGAGAACCCTCTGGTTTTCCAAGAAATAAATTCACGTGGACATTCGTTTCCAGAAATTAATGGCTATTGCCAGTCTGTTTTGCCATTTCTCGTATTGCTTTTAAAAGTCTGATCAGTGTGCGATCTTTGGCGGTCGGTAGTGGGGTCAATCTGCCGCGGGTCCGGACGTCTTTGGTCCTTTTAATTGAAATTGGCCTGCCCTGGACTTAACTTTGGATTAGCGTGACTAGGGCTTGTTGGTTCGAGAGAAATATCGAATCCATAGCTCAGTAATTCGTCCGCAGCATTCAAGATGGTGTTGCGGACTAAGGCAGATGAGATATGCAATAGAACTTGATCACAACAACGTTCAGTTGCATACTCCACGATTTTTATGTCGTCAGATGTAATTGTTCGAAGTGATGGGATGCAGGTGAATAATTTCATCACGTTTCGACGATTCAAGTTCAAATCATCCTCGTCTTGAATCTTAATTTGCAAATTGAAAGTTTGGTTCGAGAACTCAATGATGTGGAAGCCTTTGTGATGTAACGTGCAGACTTATTTCCTTGAGAGCTGGTATGTTTTGGATTCAGGCAAGATGACTTTTGTTCCTTATTTTGCTCAGACATCTTTGACTTATTATCAAATTTCGCGTTGCTGCTTGGTGCTGAAACTCTATTAGAAAGACGCCCCACTTGTGGAACTTCCAATGCCACGCCAAGACTAGCGGTAGGTTGGTCGTCCGACATGTCATCAGAGTATGTAGATAGATTGCAAATATCGATCATAGATTTAGAGACGTTCCCTACAAAGCTTTCTGGAACGGAGTCCATTCTTTGACGCTTACTGGAGTGGACTTCCGATGGCCGGAAAGCATGTGTTGATTTGACTTGATCTTTTGCGGTGTTGGCCACAGTCTGTTTGGTTGTATCAGCTCGATTAAAAAGGCCTGGGTTCGCATCTGTTGGTAGATTTCGAATCAGGTTACGTGTGTTTAAAGACGGTACACCTTTCCTGGTTACCTGCCTCGATTTTCCTGATCGTGTTTGTGTCGATGGACCCTTTAAAAAACTTTCAGTAGTTATTGGTTGACCTTCTTGTTGTTTTGGCGGTCCTTGGAAAATACCAAAGGACACTATAGGCATCGTGTCAATGTGTATCACTGTGGATCAGACGGTGATTGGCACGTAAGTTGAGCAGGCGCTGAGGCGTTGCAAGTTGAGTCAGACTTGTTCTTACTTGATACTGAAGCTTGATACAGTTGAGACATTATTGAGGGGATGGCCTTGGGTATTGAGTTGGCTGTAGAGCTGGGAGATGGCCGCTCTTTTAGTTTGTTGGAGTCTTGACTCATGGACTCTGATGAAGGAATTAAACTTGCGTCGGATGTTCTCACAAATGATAATCCAATTGTTTGGGTGTCAACTCTAGATATCGACTCAGCAGTAGAGTGCCGCATCCACTTCACTGCCTCAAGTAGACCGTCTGCAAGAGAGTCATTTTGGCAATGATGGCGTGTGGCAAGGTCGCTTAGGCGCTCTTGCCAGCGCAAGGTTCGCTCAGCTTCCTGGGTAAACTGGCTTTGTAGAAGGTTTGTAACTGAGTTGAAGCTGTCCATCTTTTCTTTTAAAGAAATGATGAGTGAAGACTGGTCTTTGTGGGCCTCATGAAGAGATTCATACATCTTCAGGAAGGGCAGAAGTGCAGCTGACGAGGCGGCCAAAACATTATTGTAAATCTGCATGGCTGTTGCCGACGAGAGGCTAGGCTTTGACTCGGCACTAGTCTTGTCGGACGTATTTGAATGGTTGCTATTTACTGAGTCAGACTGGGGATCAGATGTTAAAGATGAGTCTCCATTTACGTTCATAACGGCACCCTTTGGGGCGTGTGGTTGGTTTAAGAGCGTTCCCCTGTGTCTCGATGAATGCACTGGCGACATCCTGTGATGCTGGATACAAGAATTGTGTGACCGAAGACTTAAGGCATGGGTTTCTCTATCATCAGAGCTACTGCGGCTGTGTACCAGGTTTCCACAATGTGGGACAAGCCCCAACGAGAGGTCTATCAGCGCACCACAAGGAGGTTTTAGCAGCGCGTTACTTGACTTGTGGGCCCGGTCGGAAAAAGTCTCCTGGACTCGTTGGTTCTGGCAAACGAACGGGGAACTACTCGTTCGCGACGTTGCGTCGTCAGTCTCAAACAATTGAGTCCGTGGGTGAGTGGAGGTGGCACAAGGCAATGTTATTTTGAGATTTTACTTCAGCTTCTCGACAGGAGGTGGCTCTTTGTTCTGTATTTTTGGAATCTATTTGGTTCTTGTTGTTTAGATTGGTTGCTGTGGTGCCACCGGCCAGAATGGTGTTGTCATGAACGTTGACACAAATAGCTGGTTCTTTCAAAAGTTTTGAAGATGGTACGTCCAAGTCGTTTAGTGATGTGGTGTCATCCTCGTCTTGCGAGGCTTCCATTAGCTCGGCGTCAGTCAAGTCGAATGCCGTAAAAAACTCATCTCCTTTGTCGGAGTGAATTTGGTTAACCGCGGCTGGTGACGCAACATTTCGTTGAAGGAGAGGCAGATCAAGCAAGGATAGTAGAGGTCTTTGTGGGAGGTAAGCCTCCTCTTTATTTACATCCATGATTGCAATTGAGATCTTGACCTCGCTTACTGGGTCAGGCTCAGTCACACCTGTGGCCACAGAGTCGATTGACAGGCTCGATGGTCTCATTTCAATGAGAACTCATCGACAACAGTTACAGCTTCATTTAGGTCAACGTGTCCAGATGATAGTAGGCAAGTAGTACTATCAGGGTTGTCAAAAGGGATGGTCAAACTCAGTGAGCCTGCAATTTCGACCCCGTTCTCAAAAATAGAGGTTTCGGCACTGGCAGGAAATAAGTCAGTTGATAAACATTCAGAAAGCTTATTCTTTAGTACAGGTGAGGGACTGTCGCGGTGGCAGGATTTCATTTGTACTGTACGTGAGTCCAAACAATTCTCAGTTGCAGGTTTCCGTGGCACTGAGCTTACCTTCGAGGACTCGAGCGACGAGTCGGCTTTCAGAGCGGTCCAGGGGTTCTGCATCCGACGTTGTTGGATTGTCTTTCGTCGGGTGAGGGGGCCAGTGCCTGGAACCGCCTGGCCACTCGTGCCTGATTGCGCCGTCATTGCGGTCGCACTGTTCGCTGGGAGCCTCGCAGCCTCGACCAGCCGTGGATTGCCATAGACTGACTCTACGCTCGACTCCGCGCACGCTCCGCGCTTGGGGCAAGTTTAAGTACAGTACGCCCACCGGCACCAACTCCAGCAAGTTCCTTAAAGGCGCAGTGAAGGGGGACTCCAAAAGGCAGCACAACCACGTCGCTGCAGCTCCTCTCAGGGAAAAAAAGACAGTCGACTGCCGTAGACTGACTCTACGCTCGACTCCGCGTGCGCTCTGCGCTTTGGGCGAGTTTAAGTAGAGTACGCCCACCGGCACCGACTCTAGCAAGTTCCTTAAAGGCGCAGTGAAGGGGGACTCCAAAAGGCAGCACAACCACGTCGCTGCAGCTTCTCTCAGGGAAAAAAAGACAGTCGACTGCCGTAGACTGACTCTACGCTCGACTCCGCGCACGCTCCGCGCTTTGGGCGAGTTTAAGTAGAGGACGCCCACCGGCACCGACTCCAGCAAGTTCCTTAAAGGCACAGTGAAGGGGGACTCCAAAAGGCAGCACAACCACGTCGCTGCAGCTCCTCTCAGGGAAAAAAGACAGTTGACTGCCATAGACTGACTCTACGCTCGACTCCGCCTCAATATTCACAGACGCCATTACCTTACAAGTGCAAACATGTCCGGCACATACTTGTTTTTCCTGTCACATTTCCAATTTGTTCCCAAACTATGGGAATTTCAGGAACATAGTTTTGGCCTCACCTGTGCAAATGACCCCTCCTTGAACTTGGAATTATGTCTACTTTTCAAAAATGAATGCCTTTCTGTGTTTCCATTTGGCTTTGCTACCCTCCTCTTTCTATTAAAGAAAATGGAAAAATCGCCTACCTCTAACAAAACCGATGGTAACCTTATGAAAATTATGTTGTTTTGTTTCCACTCAACCTGTTCTTAAAGCTTGGACAATTGTGAATTCAGAACTGCAAACCATTTGTTCCTAGCTCTTACAAGAAATAAAACACAGGCTTGTTTGTACATCATTTTATTGGCATTTACTGAAAAATCATAAAATGTAGTCACTTTTTTGTTACTTTCTCACACCCCCTACTTACAGCGACTAATCCATGTGGGAAGAAAGGGGTTTAAATTCAGCCAAGATATTACTCGTAACAAAAAGGTTGCAGGGGATTGAATTCAACATACCGAAATGTCCAGAAAAAGACTCAGCACTAGGAGAGAACTTTCAGCAGTTAAGGGGTTAATGGTACATGGCATAGGCATCATAGTAGTTTCCTCACATTTGTTCTCACATCTGTCCCCATGTGTGCCTCGGTGCTTCATCATTGTAAGATGTACTACTTACCCATAAATCAGGTATGCTGTCCTCTGTGCGTGTTTTATATGTAGGGAGGATGCTGTTCCTCAAGACCTTGACATCATGTGTGGAACCTGGAATTGGGTGCAGCAGCAGTAGCTGATGGTTAGATCTGTATCACATGCCATTTCGATGCTCATGGAATGGTACTGTTTCCGAGTCCGATATGCAAGCTCTACTGCCCGCGGGGGTCTGGAGGGGGGCACCAATGCAACATATGTGCAGTCAAGTGGTGCAATGACATATGGGAAATGGGTGATGGCACAGAAATGTACCTTCCCAGCATGCACCTGGGCATGGGTGGTGGGCAGAGAGATGTGCAGATGGGCAAACCTCGATGATCACATCCGACACATGCTCCAACAGTTTGGGGAATGTTGGCTGGGACTTGCCAGCCAGCATCCCAACAGTCTGTTAGAATGCACCTGTGGCACAGAAGTGGAGGACGGACACTAGCTTCAGCAGGTATGGGATGGCAGTTCTAATGGTGATGTCGCTCTGTAGATCAGCCTCTATAAGGGTCAGCATATCTGCAATCGTGTGCTGGTCCAAGAGATAAGCGAGACTAATTGTCTATAGGCACATTGTGCCGACACATTGTGTATAGGCCATTGTAAATACCAAATAAATAAATAAATACAATTATTGGTCATCAGTCAGTGTCCTGGTGAACGTACAGACACGTGGACTTGTCAACCTCCCCAGCACACATCTCCTCCTCCTTTGTGTTACATGTATCCTTCCCTGTTGTGGTCTTGCATTGCGATCGAGCTCAATGAACATTAGCCGATGACGTAGTTGGGGAAGGTGTGGGCATTAAATACACTTTTGGTGTCACAATTGACACCTGTGCATTAACTGCACTGTTTTTTTAGGCTGAAATACTGCCTATTTGTGGCTGTATTTTGACAGTATTTGCACTTATAATGTGGAGGAATTACCATTTTGATTTATGGCGTTAATTCTGCTGGCGGATTTACGGCTGGCAGTAATTCTGCCATTTTTCTGTAGTAATTCCTCCAGCTGTAATTCCACGAGAAGAATTAGTGCCCATTTTCTGGGAGCTCTAATTCGGCACATGGATTTACCGCCGCTTTTACCACTCACCTCTTACCTCTAGACTTGGAATCAGGCCCATAGACTTTTCATTAAATACTGAAAAAGCTAATAAACGAATGTAGAGGAGCAGCTGAATGCCTCTGCAGGAAGTCCGGCCCCTATTTTGCCTAAATGTTGCAAACCGGAAATTGTGACATGTGCAACGACAGTAAGGGTACCCATACCACGAGATGCCATTGAGGCAAGGTATCCACTGAGAAAACTCCACATGATGTATCCCCGAAGAGATGAAGGTCTCCTGAGGGAGAGCCCTAGAAAAGTGTGAAGATGTGAAAAGAAGAGGCTGGTGACATCACAAGAAATTAGCATGACGCTCTGAGAAGGATGACCAAAGAAGACAAGGCATAAACCTTTTAGAATCTGATGGTGAAGTAATGAATCAAGAAGACTTTCATGTGCGGAATGAAGATTTCACGTGTGAAAAAGCACTGCTGAAAATGCAAGTGGTTTTATAACTGTACAGATACTGTAACGCAAGTAGAATAAGTAATCATAAAGGCCGGCTGTACGTAGTGAATAGACTACAGGCGGTGCTGCCAATATATATATATATGTAGAATCTGGACATTCAATGTCACAATTTTAGTAAGCCCAACCCGTGGAGAAAGGAGACATGATAGCTGTGTTTGTGTCACAGCAAAGAAATAAGCCGAGGCTCGAAGATGATATGATATGGCATTTATAACACACCTATACATAAGTGCTTCAAGGCGTGACAAGACAAGGGAGAGGGAACAGGGGGAAGACAGACAGCAATCCTACTTGGCCAGGTGACATTGAGATTGCGCAAGTGCAGGGGAAGGGGGAAAGGGGAAAGTGCAGAGGGGAGGGGGCAGGGCAGTACATGGGATCGACCGTAAAAATAAATAAGCAATTTATTTATTTATTAACATTTATAAAGTGCACAACAGCCCTTAGGCATTGGGGCGCTGTTACGAGACAGCATGCTTAGTTAAGAAAAGCAATAAGCAATAAGTAAAGGTGCAGCCATCAAGTGTCAAGTGCTGGTAGGGGACTGTAAGGATGCAGAAAACAGTCCTCACTCGCGGAGTTTGCTAGGGAGGCAGTGCAGGGGTGCAACTGCCGGGAGAGGGGACCTGGGCCCTAGATGAGAGGGTAGTCAGGTGAGCAGTGCGGTTTCAATTTCAGCCAGGAGTTCAGCAGGGGAGAGGAGGAGAGAAAGCATAAGCAAAGAGAAAGTTTTTGAGGTGCTTACCGAACTGGAGATGGTTCTCCTCAAGTTTCAGGGAGGCAGGGAGGCTGTTCCAGAGGGAGGCCCCAGCTGAAGAAAGAGATCTACCACCAACTCATTGCTTAGAGAAGTGACTGACCCTGAGGGAGTTGGAGGCGGATGAGTGAAGAGCTCGAGAAGGAAGATATTTAAGAATAGAGAGTTGAAGGTATTGAGGCACCAGGCCCCAGAAAGTCTTGTGGACAATGCAGAGGGTTTTGAACTTAATCCTCATAGCCACTGGGAGCCAGAGCAGGGATTTCAGACCTGGAGAGATACGATCCCTGGGCTTGAGGCCAAGGACAAGTCTTTCAGTCCTGTTCTGGATGAGTTTCAGAGAGTGGAGAGTAGAAGCAGGCAGATTTAGAAACAGGCTGTTGCAGCAGTCCAGCCTAAAGAGAACCAGAGCTCTGGAGACAGTGAGCTTCTGGGGGAAGGAGAGGAAAGGAAGAATACCTCTGAGGTAGTGCAGCTGGTAGTGTGACTTCTTAGAGACATCAGTGATGTGAGGAGAGAAGAAGAGTGTGGAGTCGAAGATGACCCCAATGTTTTTTGCCTCACAGGTGGGAGCAGGAAGAGGACCAAGAGAGGCTGGCCAGAGAGTAACAGGAAAGGAGGGAGCGCATGTGCCGATGAGGAGAAACTCAGTCTTACTGGCATTAAGGCAGAGATCATTGGCAGCGCACCACTCCTGGATAGCAGACAGACAGTCAGAGATGAAAGAAGGAGAAGAAGGGGCGGAAGGGAGCCTGAAAATGACCTGAGTGTCATCCGCATAGCACTGAATGTTGGGGCAGAGAGCGGCAATGCGGTGGGCAAGAAGTGCCAGGTATTGGTTGAACAGCCAGGCAGAGAGGTTAGACCCCTAAGGAACACCACAGATAGAGATATAGGTAGAGGATAGGAAGGACCCAAGCTGGACCTGGGAGGGTCTATCAGAGAGCAAAGAGGTCAGCCAGGCCAAGGCCTGATCGGTGATACTCAGGTTATCATGGAGACGGCTGAGCAGGATGGCATGGTTTACTGTGTTAAAGGCAGAAGATAGATCAAGTAAGATGAGAACACAGGGGTGTTGGAATAGAGGTTGGAGAGCAGGTCTTCACAGAGGTTCAGGAGAGCAGTTTCTGTGCTTCTGGCAGCTCTGAAGCAAGACTGATGGTCATGGAGACTACCAACAGATTCAGTGTGATGATTAAGCTGGGAGATGGCCATCTTTTCCAGGAGGTTACCCAGGAAAGGAGCGATGGAGATTGGGCGATAGTTAGCCGGGCAGGACAGGTCGGCAGAGGGTTTCTTAAGAAGGGGGTGCACAAGGGAGTGCTTCAGGTGGAGGGGAAGACATCAGTGGTGAAGGTGTGGTTGCAGAAGTCAGCTAGAGCAGGGGCCACGGTGTCAATGTGGTCCTTGATGGTTTTGGAGGAACAGGAGTGAACCTGTTTTGATGAGACTTTCGTAGATCAGACTTGTCTAGAAATCTCATCAGGGGAGAACAGGGGAAAGGCAGAGAAGGAGGGAGGAGAGATTGCCGATGAAGGGCCAGTGGAAGAGCAGGGAGTAGAGGGGGCAAGGGGAGAGGAAGAGATAGAGGTCAGGATGTCCTGAGTTTTTTAGATGAAATGGGAAGCCAAGGCTGTGCAGAGGGGGCAGGAGAGGTAGAGACTGCAGCAGGATTGGTCAGCCCCTTGCAGATTTTAAAGAGTTCATCCGAGTTGTTAGATGCCGCAGAGACGTGGACTTGGATGTAGGCTCTATTCTTGGTGCGGACAGAGAGCCGGTAATCTCTGGACCAAAGGAAGACTGCTTGGCTTGGTGTCAAAGGCTAAAACAGCCAAAACCGGTTATCAGTCCTTGAAGAACAGTGAATGTGAGACACTGAGGCATCCCTTGTTAAGTTGCAAAGAGAGGACACCATGAGTGCCAAGTTTCTTTATTCAGGACAATTAAATGCTATAACATGGATCGATTTACGGTCTCCTGTCACGTGAGTCCAAGATGGAAATAGATGTGGGCATGCAAGCCTGAACCTTGATAAGAACGTGCTCACGCTCCCTTATATTCTCAGAGAAGAAAAGCTATTATAAGGCCAAGTTCAAAGATAATCTGAATGACAGAAGGCATGAGTGATGATGAGCTGAATGGGTGGGGAGACACGGTCAAGGTCACCAACCAGCACTTGGGGTACCAGCTTACGTGCTGCTAGAGAATCGAATGTTCCAGAAGGGTACAAGCGTGCTAACCAATTGTAGAAGGCCATATAACTATCAGACAAAGAAATGTTTCCTGTTGCAAGTCAAATTATAATCACAGATACAGTTCTGTTTTTTAGCATGCAAGAGTTTAATCACGAGGTGAACAGCCGACACGTGTTTCGACCGCATCGGTCGTGCTCAAGTCTTTATAGTACATATGTATGGTCATAAAAGTAACAAAATCATTCACAGTTAACATGAGATAGATGTAAATAAAAGAAAACTTTTTTGCCAAATTGCCAAAGTGCCAATTGTTAGTGTGATACAATTGGAAGTCAAAATTAAACACAGGTAGTATAAACCCAAACAATAAACAAATAACACAAACATAAGGTATTGTCACCATACCAAATGAGAAATAAAAATGAGATTAATGTAAGTCACATACCGCAGTACAGGGATTGTGTTTCGCGGTTTCAGAAGGCGCACATGAAAGAAAAATAACAGAAAACGAAAGCAAATGAACTCTTATTCAAATATTAGAAAAAAAACATCTATGACATAAATGTCTTTAAGATAGTGAAAAGGCACCTCACTTGCCCCAAAAACCACCTGGTGAGAATACACATAAGGTGTTGCTATGCAGTGGACGGATGCTGAGGTAGCAATTGGGACATGCATCTAAAAGATTCCACCAGGTGATCTGAAAAGGGCTTATCCTGGTGTCTGGAACCAATAAGAGGGGGATTAATAGTGTGGGTTAGAAGGCAAAGAAAATGGGAAGTGGAAAAGGTAGACAGTGGGCCTCATTATAAGTTTTCTGGTTCGGTAACAACGGTACCAGTAAGCTTGCCGGTACCATTGTTACCGGACCGGCAAACTACGAGTTCTGCTCGCGGGTGTCTTTCCGCCAGCCAGGTCTCACCTGGCAGGCGTACCGGCACCCGCGAGCAGAGCATGTCGGATGCATCAGCACCATTCTGAATGCTACGGGTGCATCCGACCTCCCTATTGAGCCCTGTGCGGCTCAAAAGGGAATGGGGAGCAATTTATTTTGGTTTTGGCGCCCGTGAATGGGCACTTACCGGGTCTGGTGGGGACATAATGACCCGGTAATTGCCCATTCGCGGGCGCCGGAAGAAAAAATGATACTGGTGGCAGCCGTGCCTGTTATACCAACACGGCTACCGCCGGTATTGTAATGATCACCAGTATCTGTTAAATGTGGCAGGTTAACTAATATGTGCAAACAACCACACAATTCAGATGGTATGGAAAATATTACCGTACCATGTACCGGCTTGTCAAAATAATGAGCTTGAATGGACCAGTATTGTGGAAGTAGTTGATGGAGAAACAATCACAAAAGGCCTCAGTCATCAGTTTCACTATGGCTGATATAATTCAATGAGGGATGAATGAGACAAAAATGAGAGAATAAACGCACTGTGAATAAAAAATAAGGCGCAGAACTGGATGGACTTTCACTTCAGCAATAGCACATATTTAACTCACAATATGGCTTGATGAGAAGCGCACAAAACCCAAGGTAGGAACCTCAACAATCACTGGCACCTTGAGGTAGAGACATATAATACAACAAAAGTGGTGCCAGGAGTAAGAGAACAGCTGAAGAACGAGGGCTGAAGGATATGCGAATCAAATAATTATTTTCATTTTATTTAGATTTGTATAAAAAACATAGAACCTTTTAATCAATTCTTAAAAAACATTCTGCTAATCATGCATTCATACATACACTCACTAATTGAATCTCTAAAAAGTATAGATATTCTAAGATGTTAAGAGAATTACATTCATTTCCATTATAATATTAATGGTTCCAAACAACATTTCATTGTTGATGACAGTTCATTCCAGCCAAAATATCGACTATTGGTGCCTGTAAGTATCAATCTTCTTTTTTGAAAAGGGCTTCCCAGTTGGTAAATAGTTTCGACCTGACAAATTATATGTGTCTTCATCAGGATTGGATGAACATTAACAAAATTCTAAAAGCAAACAGAATATACAGTTAAAACTCTATTTAAAATATATACTGCTGTCAACCTTCTATCAGTTTATCTCGCTAACGATGTGAACCAGACATTAGAGGACAGAACAAATCTGTCTCTATGTCCACGTGGAAGTACTCTTTGCCACGATCTTGTAAACATGATTAAATGTTTAAAATTAAGCCTACTGCAGCCAATTTAGAAAAAACCACAACCCACCAAATCAGTCCGGTTTAATATACTCATCTAAGTCCTAATCTTATTTGGGGCTCCGGGGTTCAAAAGGAATATGTTACTAACATGTTCCTAATCATAAGCACTTACCCTTAGTGCTGTACAACCCACTCTATTCACATCCCCCGCCCACACTCTGTCATGCTTCAGAAAAAGAGTTTCAAGTGGAATCGTACCTGCAAACCCAATTTAGTTCGCCTAGTGGCTTGTGTTCCAGTAGCCTCTGATGTGTATATATAATACTGGATTTCTCAAAGAAAAATAATCTAAGAGCAAAAGGCAACGACAGAAAAAACGTCAAAACGTCAAAGTCCTCAGTGTCAATTCTAGACAGCACAAGCTACCCATACTAATCTCCTCAAATGGGACAATAACATATACAAAGTGTACCTTCATTCCGCAAATTATGCTATCGACTGGCCCCTTCACTTTTAGGGTCAGAAGAGATTGGTTTCGATTGCGTGGTCCTTGATCCACACTCGGCCGCTCCCTGTTTGTTTGAACTGCCGGACACGGCACTGTCTACACATAGAAGGTGGAGAAGGTAAATACACGACTCTTCCCAGATGGGCGCGTGCACTCGCTCGTGTGGTGATCTGTAAACAAACAGATCGAAACAGCTTATTATAGAGGGGCTGCTGCTTAAATGGGCAAAACAGTCGCCTAGGGTCGATCCGCTTACCTTGCAAGCTGCGTCTCGAAGATGTGGCTGAATACGCGGGCATCAGAGAGATGAGGTCCGGACAGTAAACAAAACGGTCCTTCTTTTATTTCAAGACTATGACATGGAGACAAAAGACAGACCAATATTACGATCCGTCCAACGCAACATCTATGTGAATGCTTTCGGGAGTCCAGAGCTAAAAAAAGGATTCCAACGACGTCGCAAGAGTGTCATTTTTAAATGTAGATAGTCAGTCTCATTAGCGGACTTCGACTAGATAAAGCATAGTACACTGATGCATTTGAGGTTGGAAGCAATAGAATTCTCTAGAATTCTGAAACCAGAGGTAGCAAAAGAGGCGAGAATACTCAACGCCAAAGGTGTATAGCGCGGCATGTTTGCTCCTCCTATATTGCAATCCCTACGTCCGGCAGAGTACGAAAGAATGTATCATAAATCGTAGAAACTACTGCTTTGGACAAAAAGGGAAAACGGGAAAGGACCCTAGGGAGGGAAGCAGATAAAAGGGAAGGAAGGAAAAAGAGCTGTACCAAACCTCGTCCTGCTTCAAGGGGAGAGGAAACAGTTCCATTCCTCCTGTAGATTCAGACCCCTATTTAGGCTGTTAGTGTGGTAAATCCACCATTGTTCCTTCTGGATGAGGCGTGCAGCGCATTAGCCGCATCATTGCCAAAGACTTTTTCCACAGCCCACCACTTAAAATCTTCTGGCCTATGATTCAGTTCTGCAAAATGCATAGTTAAGGGGCATTCAGCTGGCCAGTTCTGATCTTTGATTTATGCTCACTTATGTGTAATTTAACTGCTCTAGATGTCTTACAAATGTAAGCTTTCTTACAAGGACATATCATGACATATATTACATTGGCACTGAGGCAGGTGGTATGATGCCTCAATTTCCAGTCCCTTTCATGAATGTTAATAGTAGCAGTAGCAGAAGTACTAGAGTAATTGGAACAAGTACCGCACGGGTAATGTCCCATAACGGGGAGCATACCCCAGGAGGCAGTAATAGTAGGTTGATTATCTTGTACAAGATTTCTGTTAGCCTTAGAGACCCCATTTTTAATTTTCCTGCCCCTTTTGAAAGCATAGATGGGTTTTTAGAACCAGTTGGGCAATATTTAGACTACTTTTTTAAACAATTGGCTAAAACCACTCCTACTTTTCTGTCTGATTCAACTGACGTCATCAGAATGGTTGAGTCATTTCCCTTCAATAGCGACCACGATATGCTTATTACTCTAGACGTAGAGTCGCTATACTCTAATATCCCTCAGGCCGATTCACTGGGGGTTATGAATAGGTTTCTACAAACAAGGACCGATATCACTTCGGTCCCGAGTGAATTTTTGGTAGAACTTTTGGAAATTGCACTCACCAAAAACTTCTTTAGATTTAAGAACATGTACTATATGCAGATCAAGGGGACGGCAATGGGGGCATCCTTTGCACCAAATTATGCTACCCTGTACATGTGGGATTTTGAGGAATCTAACATCATGACAGACTTGAATCCCTTTAGACCAGCTCTTAAATTATATAAGAGGTATATTGATGACATACTTATCATCTGGGGCAGCTCTAGAGGGGACTACAGTGCTTTCTTCCTATGGATTAATAATTTAAATCCTAATTTGAAGTTTACTTTCCAAACTAGCAACAAGGAGATCGCATTTCTAGACCTGCTGATTAAGGTGGACACAAATGTACTTGCAGTGGATCTTTACAGAAAGGAATCTGATAGAAATACCATACTGCACCATGAGAGCTTTAATGCTCAATCCTTGAAATCCAACATCCCTTATGGCCAGTTCCTGAGGGCTAGGAGAAATTGCACTAAAGTAGAAGATTTTATTAAGCAAGCGTCAGTGATTGAGGAAAGGCTGACAGAGAGAGGCTATCCTAAGAGATTGCTTAAACATTCTCAAAAACGTGCAAGATATCAGCATAGAGATGTCCTTTTCAGAAAGGACATCAAAGAAAGGAAGTTGGGAGAGGACCAATTAGTATGTGCCCTTACGTTTAATACTCAACATAACAAAATCAAGAAGATAATATCGAATCATTGGCACTTACTCCACCTTAATATGCTAAATTTGGCCAAACCCATATATGCTTTCAAAACGGGCAGGAATATTAAAAATTGGGTCTCTAAGGCTGACAGAAATCTTGTATAAGATAATCAACCTACTATTACTGCCTCCTGGGGTATGCTCCCCGTTATGGGACATTACCCATGCGGTACTTGTTCCAATTGCTCTAGTACTTCTGCTACTGCTACTATTAAAATTCATGAAAGGGACTCGAAATTGAGGCATCATACCACCTGCCTCAGTGCCAATATAATATATGTCAGCATATATCCTTGTAAGAAAGCTTACACTGGTAAGACATCTAGAGCAGTTAAATTACGCATAAGTGAGCATAAATCAAAGATCAGAACTGGCCAGCTGAATGCCCCTTTAACTATGCATTTTGCAGAACTGAATCGTAGGGCAGAAGATTTAAAGTGGTGGGCTTTGTTAAAAGAATTTGGCACTGATGCGGCTAATGCCGCTGCACGCTTCCCTTAGAAGGAACAATGGTGGATTTACCACACTAACAGCCTAAATAGGGGTCTGAATATACAGGAGGAATGGAACTGATTCCTCTCCCCTTGTAGCAGGACGAGGTTTGGTACAGCTTTTTTTCCTTCCTTCCCTTTCCTCTGCTTCCCTCCCTAGGGTCCTTTCCCGTTTTCCCTTTTTGTCCAAAGCAGTAGTTTCTACGATTTATGATACATTCTTTCCTACTCTGCCGGACATAGGGGTTGCAGTATAAGAGGAGCAAACATGCCGCGCTATACACCTTTGGCGGTGAGTATTCTCTCCTCTTTTGCGCCCTCTGGTATCAGAATTCTAGAGAATTCTATTGCTTCCAACCTCAAATGCATCAGTGCACTATGCTTTATGTAGTCGAAGTCCGCTAATGAGACAGACTATCTACATTTAAAAATGACACTCTTGCGACGTTGTTGGAGTCCTTTTTTTAGCTCTGGACTCTCAAAAGCATTCACATAGACGTCGCGTTGGACGGATCGTAATATTGGTCCGTCTTTTGTCTCTATGACATAGGCTTGAAATAAAAGAAGGACCGTTTTGTTTACTGTCCGGTCCTCATCTCTCTGATGCCCGCGTATTCGGCCACATCTTCGACACGCAACTTGCAAGGTGAGCGGATCGACCCTAGGCGACTGTTTTGCCCATTTAAGCAGCAGCCCCTCTATAATGAAGCTGTTTCGATCTGTTTGTTTACAGATCACCACACGAGCGAATGCACGCGCCCATCTGGGAAGAGTCGTGTATTTACCTTCTCCACCTTCTATATGTACACAGTGTCGTATCCGGCAGTTCAAACAAACAGGGAGCGGCCGAGTGTGGATCAAGGACCACACAATCGAAACCAATCTCTTCTGACCCTAAAAGTGAACGGGCCAGTCGATAGCATAATTTGCAGAATGAAGGTACACTTCCTATATTGTCCCATTTAGGGAGATTAGTATGGGTAGCTTGTGCTGTCTAGAATTGACACTGAGGACTTTGACGTTTTGACGTTTTTTTTGTCTTTGCCTTTTGCTCTTAGATTATTTTTCTTTGAGAAATCCAGTATTATATATACACACCAGAGGCTACTGGAACACAAGCCACTAGGCAAACTAAATTGGGTTTGCAGGTACGATTCCACTTGAAACTGTTATTCTGAAGCATGACAGTGTGTGGGAGGGGGATGTGAATAGAGTGGGTTATACAGCACTAAGGGTAAGTGCTTATGATTAGGAACATGGTAGTAACATATTCCTTTTGAACCCCGGAGCCCCAAATGAGATTAGGGTTTAGATGTGTATATTAAACCGGACCGATTTGGTGGGTTGTGGTTTTTTCTAAATTGGCTGCAGTAGGCTTAATTTTAAACATTTAATCATGTTTACAAGATCGTGGCAAAGAGTACTTCCACGTGGACATAGAGACAGATTTGTTATGTCCTCTAATGTCTGGTTCACATCGTTAGTGAGATAAACTGATAGAAGGTTGACAGCGGTATATATTTTAAATAAAGTTTTAACTGTATATTCTGTTTGCTTTTAGAATTTTGTTGATGTTCATCCAATCCTGATGAAGACACACATAATTTCTCAAGTCGAAACTATTTACCAACTGGGAAGCCCTTTTCAAAAAGAAGATTGATACTTACGGGCACCAATAGTGGATATTTTGTCTGGAATTAACTCATCAACAATGAAATGTTGTTTGGAACCATTAATATTATAATGGAAATGAACTGTAATTCTCTTAACATCTTAGAATATTTATACTTTTTAGATATTCAATTAGTGAGTGAATGTATGAATGCATGATTAGCAGAATGTTTTTTAAAAATTGATTAAAAGGTTCTATGTTTTTTATACAAATCTAAATAAAATGAAAATAATGATTTGATTTTCATATCCTTCTGCCCTCGTTCTTCAGTTGTTCTCTTACTCCTGTCACCACATTTGATGAGAAGTGCAACCAGTCTGGTGAACGGGTCAAGGTACAATTTCAGTGTTTTACAAAATATGAGCGCCAAATCGCATGGGCGATCAAGTATCGTGCCTGTGTAAAGAAAACACAGAGCACGTTGTGAGAATGTGGTCAGCGTAAACACAAGTTCTAGACCATGGGAAAACGGTATTTGTGGGTATTTATGGGTCCCATTGTAACAGGATAAAGCATTGCGCTTGCACTTTAACACGACGAAGACTCACCTTTAATGGCGTTTGACAAAAGTAATAAGGTTGCTGTGAAAATCAACCTCTCTGGGGAGCGCTGCTGTGTGAATCCAATGAAATGGAGAAGGCCGTGAGAATGCGACGTGGTAGCGTGATGACGTCACTTGCTAGAGTGCACGTGACGTCATAAGTAAACAGATAACGTCCTATCGGGATGACTAGTTATGAAAAAGGTGTTGCAAGTGGACTTAAATAATATTAAGAATATAAAAGTCTGGAAACAGGTTTCCCTGAATGTATAGCTTCAAATGTGCAGGTATAGAATATATCTGGTCAATATGTTTGGGAATAGGACTGTGAATTAGTGCAGAGATGTCCGGTAAAGAGAGGTATATAGCGTGCCAAAGCATCAGTGCGAGTGGACTGGATGAGGCTGGTGCATAGAGGCGGTCCTCTCCAGGTAAAGGAGTCAGGTGTAGGACATCTGATAGTAGATGCTAGATGATCTTTGTAAGAATTGTATCAGGCACAGGCGTTCCAGAAAGACATTGATATAGATAAAGTTCCTGGGCAAATGAGGTGACTTGACACACAGATTCCTATGTGAATTCAAATTCCAGAAACATAGTCCATAGTCACCCCGACTGAATGAATAAGTTTAGAGGGTGCCATTACCCCAAAACCATGAGTCTGGAAAGTTGCAAAAGAACAAGAGTGTTTACATGGTTTTACACAGTAAATAAAGGGAGAGAAACATGCAGAGACAAATTGCAAGGTCATTCAGAGTGAGTTAATAAGGTTGGACGGTATCATTATCCCAAATCCATAAGTCATTGTTTTTCTTGATACATAATGAGAAGGAAACATGTTAATGAGAGACTGTTTCAAAATATATCACGGCGACAGACCAAGATAAACATTGCATCACAAGAAAACATGCATTTCATGGTCTGTGTTTAGACCATTAACAGTAGATCGCAGATAACAGATTAATTTGAATTCCATTTGTCGAAGTTTCAACAAGAGGTCACCACCACACTTGCCCTTTTTTGCTTGCATAAAGGCTACAAATCTTAGATATACCTTATCAGCCAATTGGTGCCTAAGTTGCCAGTGCATTGCAAGGGGTAGTCTAGGGTCAGTTTTGTTGAGACTTGCCAGGTGTTCCCTTATTCGCACCCGTAGCTGCCTAATGGTGCTGCCTATGTACAGTTTCCCACAGTTACAAAAAAGGGCATAAACCACAAACTTGGTTTTGCAGTTTATGAATTCCTTAATTTTGACAAGTGTTCCTGTGTTATCAGTGAATTCTTGACAGTTCTTGTACGCAAACTTGCAGGTATTGCAGTTACCCCATTTATGAAAACCCACTGGTGGTTGCAGCCAAGCAGTTACAGATTGTGGTTGGGTGACGTTTGGATTGGAATGGGATGGACTTAAGTTTGTTCTTGAGGGTGTTGGCTCTGGTGAAGATAAATGTAGGCTTGTCGTGCAAATCTACGGAAGTGAACTCCCTCTTACATGCCAAGAGTTGCCATCAGTGGGCCACAATCAACAACATACCGGTGGGAGATTTTTATAGGGCGAGAAGAAACTGTAGCAAAAATAATGAATTTGCAGATGACTGCATGACACTGACACAATGCTTTAGGGAAAGGGGGTATCTCCCCAAGACCATCAAGAAAGCAACTGGCAAATACCTGCAAACACAGGCATCAGATTTGCTTGAAGAACGAGCTAAAAACTCTAAAAAGGAAAGAGATGTAGCCATCATAACCCAGTTCTCCAAGGACTCTCCCACCCTTTTCAAACTAGTTTCCAAATACTGGCATCTCCTACACTTGGATACAGGCCTTCTTCCGTACTTATCCGACAAGCCTACGTTTATTTGTACCAGAACCAACACCCTCAAGAACAAAAACGTTTTCTTTTATTCACATCTATCTCATGTTAACTGTGAATGATTCTGTTACTTTTATGACCATATATATGAACTATATAGCCTTGAGAACGACCCATGCGGTTGAAATACGTGCTGGCTGTTCACCTCACGATTAAACTCTCTCATGCTAAAAAACAGAACTGTATCTGTGATTATAATTTGACTTGCAACAGAAAAAAATTCTTTGTCTTGCACAATGTATTTTCTTAGGCAGTGCGCGTTTTATCCTACTTCCAAAAGCAATCCTATACCTTTGTAACTGGCCTGGGCTTAGTTAGGGGGATCCCAGTGGAAGTGCTAATGCAGCAGGCCGTTTCTTCTCAATAATTTGCTATAACAAATCTTACGTTGGAGAATTTAGCGCACCAGTAGTCCTTTGGGCGAACCCCTGGCCTTCCTATCCCTTTATATAACGAAGAGCCTTTTAGTTTGAGAGCCAATACTATATTGTGTTTCTAATCACTGTCAAAGATGACTTGCACCAAGGGAGAGCATGAGTTGCCCGCCTGACTATAGAGACCCAATCACAGTCCAATCCCTTATAGAAAGTATACTTAAATACTCCCCTTAGTCCAATCACAATCCCATGTAGGTTTTTAGGTTTTTTGTAATTTGCCACGTAATAGGATATCACGTATGATGCGTATTTGCTACAAAAGTGATGTTTTTTATGAAATGCATGGAGACCATGCTGTGCGACGTCCGTTGATATCCGTTGTGCTCCCTATTTTAGACAATTGAGAATAAAACAGACACTTTTCCAACTTCCTGAGCCGGTCTTCTTATTTGGTGTGAGAGTTTTTCTCCATCCCATCCATCGTACAATGTGTTACCTTAATTAAAAGCACGATAAGGGTTCACTAACTGGAAAACATAAGCAAAATCCCATCCCACCCCTGTAAGAAAACAAAGAAAAAGCAGAACTTGAGCATGCTGGGTACTTGAGCGAGGATGATTAGACAGGCAATTGCAACAATGACACTTTAAAGGCTTGGTCTTTTCAAGAAAAGATGTAAAAATCACGTAAAAGTCACTATGGTCCCAGAATGTGGATCATGGGAACAGGCCCTCTTCACAGTAACATAGTTTTGTCTTTGGAGGCTCAACAGTGTTGTGCCAGGTTTCTAGGAGCTTTGTGGGGTGGTGATTCAGTATTGGTTTGGTGCACTGGCTGACTGGGTCCAACACACAGTGCAGTCCAAGCAGCAGTGGCATATCGGGTTCGGTTCTTTCGTGCTTCCAATCTTTTTTCTCTGATAGTTTGCAACGGCTGTCCTTGCAGCCTTTACTTTCAGCTGTCTCTGCTTTGGTATGTGGGGTTCCTCAGGGTTCTGCTCTCTCTCCTACCCTGTTAAATATTTACATCCAACCTCTTGTCGCTCTGATCCTCTACCATGGTTTCAGATGTTACTCTTATGCTGATGATACCCAAATTCTGGTTCCGCTGGACCTTCTCCATCCTACCCATGCCACTGAGCTAAAAGACTGTGTGCTGACCAGGGGAAGCTGAATGAGCGACAATTGGCTTAAATTGAATGGGGATACATCCGAGGTTATGGTGGTGGGCTCTTGCTCTGACACGTCCCCTTGGTCCTCATCTCTGTGTCCATCTTCTTTTGGGTCTTTTCCTGCTGCTGTCCCTGAATTGGCGGCCGCTCATTTTCTGTGAAGGCTGCCAAGCTATGGAATGACTTGCCTATTGTGCTCTGCTCTACAGTTTCCCATCTGCCTTTTAGAAGGGCTTTAAAAACTCTGCCCTTCTAAGTCCTGCTCAACTTTTTAGTGCTTGTTCAGTCTTTAGCGCCAGGTTGCCTGTTGTTGTCAGTTGTGCTGTACTTAGGTACAAAAAAGGATAGAAGCATGGGACAGGCTGGCTATATCTGCGTCATTGTAGCTCACAAGTGGTAATGCAGGAATTAGGGTGCATAGCTGTTCCTTGGCTTCTGGGTGCTGGATGGCCCAATCCAGGTTCTCCTTGGACAAGTTAAGTCCTTGTGGTTGCACGCCCACTGCGTGCAGGGAGCTTGGCTGGCACCCACAGGGGACCCTTCTCCTCCAGTGAACAGGGGCCTGATTCCAGTGCAGCCAGCATTGAGGCCTTGGTCTAAAAGCGGTCACCTCCCATGAAGATGGTTTGGGGGAAGTGCTCCCCTCTGCCAGGGATGCCATTTTCACCTCTATGTCAGAGGACCTTACAATGGACTCCCAAAAGAGGTCCAGCATTGTATCCTTATTCTTCTGTTGATGGTCCAAAGGTGATCCAAGGAAGTAGGGCAAGCCTCTTTCCATATAAAGGTTAATGGTAAATGGGGTTTGGACAAAATCAAGCTGGCTGCAAGTGGTCCAGTCCCTGTTGCTATAACAAGTGATACTTGCCATATTGCATCATACCCAAAGTGTCTTGTTTCACAGAAAACGGTTGGGACAGGAAGGAAGGAGAGCCCCACAGAAAAGCATGGTGGTGGATACTTTCCTATTTCTAGTTCTGCCTCTCTGGCTATCCCAACTCCACCCCCTTCCAAAACCTGCACTTCAAAGGCTCTTTGGTGTGCTGGGTGAGTACCCCTTTGGACCAGGGTTCTTAGGATATCTCCTGGTGAGAGCTCCTGTGGCGTAAATGGAGGTGTTACCCTTTCTCCTGGGGCATGAAAGGAGGCCAGCAGTCTGGTTAGTGTCTCACTGGGAGCAGTGCAGACAGCCAGGCTCACAATGAACACATGTTGCCCTCACATAGCTGGGCCGGTTTCACAGGGTTGACACTGATGAGATATCAAATTGGTTTAGCTTTAATAATTGTGTGCTCTTATTAGTCAGCATACAATAACCAAGTATAGCTGACTTTGGGGCACAGCAACTGTCAGTAATGCACATGTCACATTTGAACCTGTCCAGTTCCACTGAAGATCAGGTACTGCAGTTATCAGGAGACTGGCGCAGAAAAGGCACATATATGCACAATGCTTTTAGCATGAAGCTTTAGTAAAAGGGATGTCTACCTGCAGACCACCCTTTCTGAGACAGAATTCACAGATTCGTTTATTATTTAATTGAAAAAAATATATTTGTATTAAAAGGCCTTTCACTCCCTCTCTAGATGGTGATCTACTCCACCTACTAATTAAGTGGCACAAAAGGTGCAGAGACTCCGCATTCTCGGAACAGAGGGCCAGCACACATTAGTGTGACTAATAGTGATGCTGCCACGTGTGTCCCTCGGACTAGTGATTATAGTGCGCACAGCCTTGAATCACTGGGACCGGTTATCCAGGTTTTGCTGCAACAGCAAAAATTAGATGCAGTCCGCCAAAATGCATGGTTGATGCGCACGCGGCAGACACCATTGGGGATTCTCGTGTGTGCGGTGATAAGACCGGTGAACTAGTCATTCATGCATTCATGCAGCTATGCAGCGAATCCACAACCTGTCTCAGCTGAGCGTGGAGACTGATTAGGGTGAATTGAACAGTCCGGCCGCTGGTCACAGAATCTGTCGCTCTTTTTCAAAGGCCCATACTCTGTTCATTTGAAGGGTAGAAACTTAGAGCTGATTTTTTGTAGAAGCTTCCATCTTGCACTGAAGTTTTAAAGGCACATATCAAGAGACTTATGTAAGCAATCATTTAGTATTATTTAAAAATGTTAACGCTTAATGTACTGACATTCACCGCATGGTGAATCCTCGGGCGGTTCAGGGTTGAATAAAAATGTCATGGCGTCAAAACATCGAAACATCTTTTTTCACATTGAAAACTGAGTTGAATCTCTTCTGTCAGATCCATTCATAACAATCGCGCCCAACTCAAGACATTCCAACTGTTTTTATTTTAGAAAGGTCATGCTCTCTTTTGAAAGCTTAATTGTGTCATGATGGACAAGCCCCGTTTTCTTTTTTACATCTCACTTTTCAAACAAATCTGTGGTTTTCAAAACAACTGTAAGGAGCGGAAAAAGCATAGCCGGGTGGGAACGCAACCGTATGCGCCTCCATTTTGTAATGGAAGCAAACACTTCTTTTCTCAAGTTTGTGGAGGCCCCATGATTTAAGTTTGCAGTTACCCCATTGTCTGCCTTTCTTTGGTATGCTGTGCAAAGGCCAACACCCATGCCTTCGATGATCTGCAGAAAATCACGTCCTGATTCCATTGTTTTATGTAGGATTCGGTCACAGAATTAGGACACGAGTGATGATATGCACATATTCGCCCTGAAGCATCTGTCTTCACAAATTAAATTCTTTGTCACGTTAAATGTTTATTTGCTGGAGAAAGACAAACCACATCAAAAGGAGCTGAATGATCACAGGAATGTTTTACCACCATTGCATCTCGTCGGCAAGGGGCAGTGAATATGCTTGATAATTGAAGTTTAAGGTGTGCCACGTGCTATGCAACCTCAATGGAAAACACCCTTGTGTGCATTAGGTAAAACCTTCTCCAGTATAATCAATGCAGCACACAGCTGCCCCCCCACCAGCAGTCTGTTGCCCATGTTGCTATGTTGCATTGAATTCATGAATTCTTCTAATTCCTTATCATATATTGATTGGGTGATCGAAGCAGTGCTCCGTGGTACAAACCTGCACCAACTTGCTGCACCATTGTTCCACTGCCATTTTGAATTTGAAAACCATATTCACAGCCGATTTTCACAGCTGTATGCCAGGAAACCCGGAACATTATTTTGAAATGGGCCCTGCCACGTATCTTCAGCCATGCCCTGATTGTTGTGGTGTGCTGCATGGTCTCTGCAGTTGTCTAGGTAGAGGAGTTCAACTGCCAGCAACTATAACGTTCCAAATTAACGAAGAACAAAACAACGAATGCACGTTTTCTGCGCATTCGGCAGTAAACGAAAGGGACGAATTTCCATTATTCTGCACAGGGCGAACGGGGGTTGCAGGAGTGTTCCCTGCTCCCCTTACACTGTATAATGGGTTCGGGGGTTGCAGGGGTGTCCCCCGCATACATTGTTCATTTAAAGTGGGGGGCAGATGAAGAAGATCCCGAACGCTCGAGTTTCAAGATGCGAACAAGTCTGCTTCGCAAATTTTGAACTCGTGCTTTTGGGATTTGTTTTTTTGAACTTGGATCCACCAGCAACAACATTCAGGTGAATACACAGGTGTTAGGCATGAGGTGTGGTCATGCGCGACATGCAGCAGAGACCCGGGACTTGCCACATCTGCGCATTCGTGCCTTGGGCTCGCACTCGAATGTTCAGGGTGGGCCTTTCATTAGTAGGTTGTGACATGGTGCTGTCCTGACCCATGTGATCCTCCCCTCCAATGGGAGCTGGGAGGAACTCCACATGTTCAGGGCCTTTGCCAACATCATTTTAGTTAAACACGGGTTCATCTAGGCAAGTTTCATCTCTGCTCAGAGACTCTTTTTTCAGAGGAATGGCTGGGTTATAGGGGTTGTAATTTGGCACTGGGGTTCTAGCATTCACCTCAGACACTACTGTATCGTTACGCTATGTGTTCCTTCCTTCAGATTTTCCAGCATCATAATCAAGTCTTCTCTAGGTTGGAAGTCTGAAATGCTCTCTTTGGAGTCACTGGCACTACCTGATCCAACTGAGACCGCCTAAGGTTTAGCATCCCTCTTCTTAATGTTGGAAGTCTACAATACTCTCTTTGGAGGCAGGGGCAATAGCTGATCCATCTGAGACCGCCTACGGTTCAGCATCCCTCTTCTTCATGTTGGAAGTCTACAATACTCTCTTTGGAGGCAGGGGCAATAGCTGATCCATCTGAGACCGCCTACGGTTCAGCATCCCTCTTCTTCATGTTGGAAGTCTACAATACTCTCTTTCGAGTCAATGGCACTACCTGATCCATCTGAGATTCCCTAAGGTTTAGCATCCCTCTTCTTCATGTTGGAAATCTGTAATATTATCTTTGGAGTCAATGGCACTACCTGATCCATCTGAGATTCCCTAAGGTTTAGCATCCCTCTTCTTCATGTTGGAAATCTACAATACTCTCTTTGGAGTCACTGGCACTAAATGATCCATCTGAGATTCCCTACGGTTCAGCATCCCTCTTCTTCATGTTGAAAGTCTACAATTCTCTCTTGGAGTCACTGACACTACCTGATTCATCTGAGATTCCTTAAGGTTTAGCATCCCTCTTCTTCATGTGGGGAACCTACAATACTCTGTTTGGAGTCAGTGGTGCTAGTTCATCCATCGGAGAGTGGCTAAGGTTTAGCATTCCTCTTCTTCATGTTGCAACTCTAAAATACTCTCTTTGGAGTCAGTGGCAGTACCTGGTCCATCTGAGACCCCCTAAGGTTTAGCATCCATCTTTTTTATGTTGGAAGTCTACAATACTCTCTTTGGAGTCACTGGCACTAACTGATCCATCTGAGACCCCATAAGGTTTAGCATCCCTCTTCTTCATGTTGGAAGTCTACAATACTCTCTTTGGAGTCACTGGCACTACCTGGTCCATCTGAGACCCCCTAAGGTATAGCATCCCTCTTCTTAATGTTGGAAGTTTACAATACTCTCTTTGGAGGCAGGGGCACTAGCTGATCCATCTGAGAACCCCTAAGGTTTAGCATCCATCTTCTTCATGTTGGAAGTCTACAATACTCTCTTTGGAGTCGGGCCACTTGCTGATCAATCTGAGACGCCCTGAGGTTTAGTGCACCTCTTCCTCATGTTGGAAGCTACAATACTCTCTTTGGAGTCAGTGGTACAAGCTAATCCATGTGACACCCTCAACTATTGCTCTTCCCCTGCCTCTCCTACATCACCTTAAGCACCTGTGAGTAACCACACACAGGTGCTAAAGACTAACCGAAAAATCCCAAAAGCAAAATGTGCCTTTCTGCAGTCATGCGACATTGCATCTGATCCAGGAGTCTGCCTTCAGTGTTGGTTACTTCTTCACAATCAACACGAAAACGGACTGCCGTTCTGAATGCAGCGTTGGAGGACTGAAGAAAGGTATGTTTCCCTCTTTCCCCTTTAGCCATTAGCACCCGTGAGTGGTTACTCCCGGGTGCTAATGGAGATATGACCCGTGGAGAGGGATGACCCTGCTGGTAATGGCCCGCAGCCCAAGTTAAGGGCCTAAGCACTCAGCACTCTCTTTGGAGCCACTTGCACTAGCTGATCCCTCTGAGACCCCCCTAAGGTTTAGCATCCCTACTTGGGGGTATTGTTACTTCTTGAAGAGAATGAAGAGTTACTGGACATCGATCCTCTGGGTCCTCCAGTTTTCACTATTGTCCATTTTTGCATGGATAACCACCTGCTGAGCCATTTCCAATGGTGTGCTAGCCATACCTGTATATTTATTGATTCCAAACTGGTACCAGATTGCTGATAAATCAGAACAGTGTTTGCCACTTATTCATTCATTAATCTTGCTCTGACATTCACCCAGAGTCTGAAGGGGGCCCGATGTGGCATAAGGGGGTATAAAAGAGGTCACAGACCCAGACAGTGTAAAATATGACAAGGGTGCAATTCCTGGAGTGATGGGGAGTTGTTGATTGCCTCCTAAGAAGCAGAATCATTTCATATCAAGCCGTTGTCCTTTATCCTGTGCAATCCCTATTGCTTTATTTTAAGGTTGCATTACAAGGTCAGCTTTAGTGTTTGCCAGGAGCTAACAAGCCTTGATGCAAGTGTGCCTGGATCCTGCCTTTCCGGGTATACTTTGAATTCCTTCCCTGTCAATCTTTAGGACCTTGGAGAAATTCTATGTCCCAAAAATCTTCTCAAGCATGGGTGCCATGTCCTCTGCACTCACAGACTTTACTGCCTCAACTTCTGTTTATTGACAGTAGTCGTCAATGAAGGGAAGTGACTCAATATTCCAATGTGGAAGAACGTCTTCCATGAAGAAACAAATGCACGTTTGCCAGGAAAGCAAAATCATTGCATGCTAACAATCAGGAAGGGCTAGTCAGTTCTCTGGAGCTGAAAACTAACCTGCTTCTCTCCGACTGACAACAAAGTTACAGTTTATATACCCAGTTAGACAATTTACATAATCAGAACTATTTTGTTACACAGTCATACCTCAACCCTCCGTTGGCTAACTCGAATACAAAGTAATTTAAACATCCTAGCATTAAAAAAACTCCATTGGATACATTCACAAAGTACAACCCCATTGACATGGGATCTTCTTTCATAGTCCGTTATGACATACTTTACATAATAAATGTATCATTCATGAATAACTGTTTATTAATCAGACCATGTGAAGAGAAAACCTTTGACCCAAATGGTGATTCTACAAGGCTTTCCATAAACACTTTAAAGCATGGGGAGGGAGAGAAATAAATAAGCATCCTTATCCTCCCAGATGCTCCAGTCGTCCCATATCATTTTCCCTGCATTCCTTCACGTAATCCTATTTGTGACTTCCATCTCAAGTCATACGGCCTTCGGCATACATTTGACTTTTTTCCCTGAAAGTCCATAAATGATCAGCTCTCAATTTAACCCTCCATGTAACCAGATCTTTCCGGTCATCAAAAGACACGCCTTCGTGCTCCCAGGGAAATTACACTTTGCATCTAAGAACCCAATCCGGCCATAAAAAGCGAACACATGACTTTCTGTTCCATTCTCACCTTTAGCCTTTTGCGATGTTATCACAACTTCCCATATGTGGTTTGCTTCCTACACCCTCCCGTGATCTAGATCAATTAGCTCTCCAAACCAAGCAAAAAAACACCCCTGCAAATCCAGGGACTCTGCAGCCTCCAAGTAGGTAAAACCTGCATTCTGCAATGTCTCCATGTTCCCACAATGAACCCCATATTTCCATAATGCCCTAAATGTGTCTGCAATCTAAACTATTTTTGAATTCCCACATGTTAGTTTCCTCTTCAATGAACTCCTCTCTCACATGCATAAAGCTCTCCAAACCATACTTCTCAGCATTGTAAATTGTCCATTGTCTCCATGCTACTGCTACTCATGTTTCTGCTTACTGTGACATGTCCAACTAAAACACAAAGTGCTAGGAATGATTTGCCTTAGGTGCAATTGTCCCTCCATTTGTGGACCCCCCAAACGTTTTGCTTTTGTTTAGCTTACCTAACCTGACTTTTTTCCAGTGGAGCACAGCCTTCAGCTGCACTCCTCTGGGCTTTCGCTCATTTGTCATGGGGAAACTAACATGACGTTCAGGCTATCAGTACTGGGCAACTATGTTTCCCTTAGTCTTTGAGTATGTTGCCATTTCTCGGTAACTTGTTATCTATGCGCCAAGTACCTTACAGTACCGTGCATAGGGCTTCTTTTGATTTATGTCCCGAGCCACCCTCTAATGATTTTTTGGTGTTTTTACAAGTGTGCCTAGGACAAACTGGTGGCAGCAGTTTTCTTTTAAAGTATTTTTACTTTGTTCTTATGGACCATACTGTGTTTACCGCGTTTGGCCCATGACTGTGGCCAGTGCCGAAAATGGTCATGCCACAAAGTCTTTTTTTCTGTCCTTTGGCCATTTTGTCCCTTTGCCTTCACCCAGGTCGAGAGACCCGGGTATTACTTATTTGGGCATGCAGCCTCCTGAAAAAAACGCATGTCACAAGTACTAGTGCCCAGGACGAGGGTTGGGACTGTCTGGTCCCAATCAACACTGCTGGTGCCAGTATGTCTGGTAGGCCTAAAGGACTGGAACCGCTGTGGGCCACGATTGGCCCATGCCTGGTGTGCATTCAGGGGCAAGCCTTTCAGTTACTTTGTCTACCCTGTGTGCAATATGATATTCAGGGGTGGGCTTCACAGAGACAGGGCCTCACCTGTGAGAGACATTCCGTGTGATAATTCTCAGTGGCTGGGTCTACCCTGTGAAAGGTATTCCTGGATGAGCTTCACAGTGATTGGTCCTAACCATTAAGAGATATTCAGGGGTGAGCTACTCAGTGACAAGGTCTAACCTGTGCAAGATATTCAGGGGTGGGCTGCTGAGTGGCAGGGCCTAACCTGTGTGAGATATTCAGGGGTGAGCTTCTTAGTGGCATGGTCTAATCTGTGTGAGATATTCAGGGGTGGGGCTTCTCAGTGGCTGGGACTAACTCATGAGAGGCGTTCAGAGGCAAGGGTCTCAGTGGTTGGATCCAACTTTTAAGAAACATGCAGGGGTCAGATACTAAGTAGTAAGAACAAACCTGTGAGAGACGTTCAAGGGTGAGATTCTCAGTGACTGGGTCTAACGTATGAGAGTCATACAGGAGGCCAGTTTGTCAGTAGCACGCACCACATATGTTAGAGATTCAGGAAGAACCTTTCCAGTCCAACAGTGTTTTTATATGTACTGTTTGTGCTCGGAGGAAGGACAGAGAGTAGCTCTCCATCAGGAAAACTCTTGAGAGATATGTCAACCGGGTGGCTGTTGTGGTGTGGCTTCTTGTAATTGCTCCAGCTGGTTCAACTGTTCAACTAGCCTCAATCCATCTGTACCAAGACATGCATAGCCAGATCTAATGTATTGCATTGTAGTGCATAAATGTTTGGAAATCCATTTTCTAGCTACCAGGTTGTGCTCAATCCTGAAGTTAGGAGTGCAGCAGCCAGGGCGGCCTCATCCGTCTCACTGAAGGAGAGTTGATATCGAACATTGGCCAGCAGTGCTTCTGTAGGCAGGGCCAGGTTACTCATTAGGCAAACTAGGCATGTGCCTAGGAGACCCAAGTTTCGGGGGCGGTAAGTTCCATACTGTGGCCCCCATTGTTGTTTTGGACTGCTGCAGCAGCACCACTGTCTGCAACCTGCTCAGCCTCTGCTGCAATGGTGCTGTAACAATGTAAAACAATAATTGGTTACAACGCGAACACCCTTTCAAAACCTGACATCTTTGCCGTTGCTCCAATCCAACTGACGCAACTTACTTACGAGCAACAGAGCGACCAACTAAGATACACTTGTAATGCAAACCCTCTAGGAAAAGACGCCTCTCTCCTGACGAGTCTTGCAGCAAACGCTGAGGAATCACTTGCTCCAGTGAGTTTTCGACCATCCTCATTTAATATTTTTAGCGCTCCTGCTAAAACGATTGCTACAACGAATCCAATCAAGAAAGGCTCAATCATCGCCAAAAAGAAATGTTCTGAAGGCGGTCAAAAGGAATCCCAACAAAAAAATACACGTCAGAATGTAAAAAAATTCATAAGAATTCTGACCACCCCAAAAAAAACTGGTTTGTTTGAACGTAAAACTGTTCATCAACAATCAACCTCTTTACAAACCCAAGCGCCCGCCCGGCAAAAAGATCAGAACAAAGTCATGCCTAAACAAACAGCAAAACGCCGACGCATAGACTCAAATATTGAGAGTCCGGACCGTTCGGCTAACGAATCTTCTGTAGATCTATGCGATCTCTCTACATATTTAACTGGAAGTGAAACAAACAACTCCTCCTCTTACGAAGCCACGCCAGCAAAGGTTGCTAACAACCTGGCAGTAAAACAAACTTCAGTGAATGAAAAACTGCACAATCGACGTTCCTGCGAAATTTTAAAAAAGGACTTTTCAAATGCTGAAAAGACTTTGCCTGCATCTGTCAGCTCAAGACTAAATCCAAAGCTAACAACAAACCAGAGAAAAATCGATTCACACTTTCGTTCTAGAGTTCATGGTGATACGTCAAAACTTGTAGCGACCTCATGGAAACTCCGACTTCAAAACATTTTATCTGACGAACACGAATTAAACTTAAATAGAGCTAACGTTCTAAAACTGTTCGCTTGTGTTCCTCAACTTCGGACTATAACGACAGACGATATCAAAATTGTTGAGTACGCAACGGAAAAATCCACCGACCAAGTGCTGCTACATTTAACCTCCTGTGCTGCAAAAAACACCTTATTGCAAGCTGTTGAAAAGTTGCTAGTCTTTGGTTTTGACATTACCTTGGAACCAGATTTGATAAATCAAAACAGAAACCTGACCAGGAAGACCAACGTAAATAAACCTGAAAGAAATATCAGTCGAACGCCCCTACGGAAATTATTATCGCTTCCATTTAGATCTCGACAAGAGCTGGTTCTCAAAACAGGAAACGATGGAGGCAGACAAGAAGTCAGCAGAAGAAACGACCAAAACCACTGACAATGAGTGACACAGACAAAGCTCTGTCTGATCTCCTGGAACACCCGTGGCTTTATGCACTTGTTCAACGATTTTGTGGAACCCTTAGATGAGGTTTTCATGATCTGCCTCCAAGAAACATGGCTTCGCGAAGCACCAACTAAAGATGGATTCAGTATTTTCTTGAATCCCGCGGAAAAAAACTCCAAAGGTCGTCCTTTCTCAGGCCTACTAACCCTGGTTAAAATCTATAACTGGATGACCCCAATTGTTGCAGTTAATCCGAATCCTTTTGTGCAAGGAACGATTATCCGACGTGACACGAAAACTCCAAAGAGCTACAGTCATTTACTTGTAATTAACAGCTATTGGAATCCAGCAAAGATCTCCACCGCAAACTTTATTGCTTCAGTCACAACTCTAATTGACGATGCCTTCCTTAATTTTACTGACCTATCAGTGATTATATGTGGTGACCTGAACTGCAGCTGGTTTCAATTCAATCCTCACAATATGGAGAACAACCCTATACCTGAAGCCGAAGTATCTGAACGAGGCCAACTTTGGTCTCGTGCGCTTTCCTCACGAAATTGTCAGATGGTTAACGGCAACACAAAGGGCGACCAACCCTGCAAGACAACCTGGAAGCGACTCCAATGCAGGAAAACCCTGGACTATATTTGGGCCTCTCGAAACATATTCGAAAGGGTGGAATCACTCGAGGTAATCCCGAAGGACGCTAGTGATCACGACATGTTATGTTTATCATTACATCATGAGACCTCCTTTCTGTCTGAGACCTATGAAATACCTCTGTCAATAAATGCTGCTGGAAATCGGCTCAAAACCAACGGCCCGAAAATCTTGAAACTAGTCTCTGACCTTGATGATTCTAATGACGTTGAATATGTTCCCCTGCTGGCCGCGTTCTTGCCAAAACACTCGAATTCAAGAGTTTATGGCAACACTACAAAACATCTCTTCAGCAATAAAATAGTTGCAGAAAAAAAATCATTAAGGAAAGACATACGGCTGATAAGAAAGTCCAAACACGATCAGAACGACATACAAAAGGAGATACAAGCACGTCGCCAGGCCTATAGAAACTGGCTTAAATCTTACTCGGTGATCATCGAACAAGACAGAGCCGAAATTATGCTAAACTTAATAATCACCAAAAACTCCCGCGACATATGGGCTATACTAAATAAAGGAATTCCAAAAACGAATCCAAACATGTCAAATGAAATTCCTAGCGCGAAGTGGGTCGACTACTTTACAAAAGCATATGAACAGCCGCTCCAAGACACCCAAGACTTTTCCTCTGCCTTCTCCAAAGCCTGGGAAATAACACCCTCACATGAAGATCTGGCACTAGCAATTGGAAACCTAAAAAACTCAAGTGCAGCCGGACCTGACCACATCTCCAACATTACATTAAAAAAACATAAACATCATTGGGCCAAATTTATGGAAACTCTATTCCGACAAATTTCAAAGTCTAGAAAAACGCCTGCATCATGGGCCAAGGCTATAGTGGTACCAATCTATAAGAAAGGAAGTCGAGATGAGCCTTTGAATTATCGGCCCATTGCCCTGCTGGACACGATGGGGAAAATATTCGGATCGTTTCTTCGCTTGAAACTGACGGCTTGGGCTGCCAAAGAAAAACAAACAGATTGTCGACAAACAGGTTTCGCTGAACAAGTTGGTGTTGATGTGAATCTCACCCTGTTATCCATTCTAAAACTAGAAGCCCTAAAAGCGAAGAAAAAAATCTTTTTTGCATTTGTCGACCTCAGACAAGCGTTTGATGCAATAAACCGCGGCAAACTTTGGTCTAAATTACGAGGGCGGAACTGTCCAGCACAACTTCTTGACCCCCTCATAGCGTTGCACACTAACACAACAATACAAGTGAAGGTGAACTCTCAAGGTACACTCACAGAGCCGATTCCCACGCATAAAGGGGTCAAGCAAGGTTGCCCTCTTGCTGCCGAATTATTCAAACTCTTCATTTCTGACTTACCGAACTGGCTTGAAACTGTCCATTGTTTCTCTCCAAAGATAAACGGATCCTCCATTAAATGTCTTGTATACGCCGACGACATTGTGTTGATCGACCTAACTCAGATTGGCCTACAACATCTACTACTTAGTTTGAACAAGTACTTAGAGGCCAACGACCTGCAACTAAATACAGACAAAACAAAGATTATGTGTATTGGAAAAAGCTTATCGAGAAAAGATAACAACTTTAAATGGGTAATTGAAAAAGCAGAACTAAATATCGTATCATCCATTAGATACCTGGGCATTTTGGTCAACAATTCCATCTGCGAATCTGCATGGACAAGCGATCTTCTAGAAAAAGCAGACAAATTAGGTCGACAAGGAGCCAAAATCAATAAAGATTTTGGAAAATTCTCAATAGCCCCACTATTAACATTCTACCTGCAGAAGTTTATCCCCACCATAACTTTTGGTGGGGCGACAGGGTGGAACATCGAGCATTCCCTGTGGCAACAACTCGAAGGGAGGTTCTGGAGACGAGCTTTGAGTCTTCCAAAATACATTTCAACTGTAGCTCTGAGATATGAATTGACGCAGAACTCTCTATACATGACAATACTATGGCAATCCTTATCGTTTATGAGGAAAATGCTACTTGGTCCACAAATTCCAGCATATGAAATTTTTGCAAAGGAGTCCGAACACTCACAATCAACCATACTTCAAACATGGAAGTTAAAAATAAAAACCATCATGGAAGCCGCCAACATATCCATAGATGAGCTGATCAATCGACCTCAGCACGCAAAAAAAAAACTCGAAACCTGGGACTGGATATCAACTCACGAGCTTCGTGTAACTCGTAAAGCCACTCTCCCAGATTTGACGAGTATGCTGAAATTACATTCCCCCCCGAAGTCCATCACGTTACCACAGGAATCAATTCCTGAAATTCAGACTGAATGTTCTGAATAACAGAGAATCATTATGTCAACGTCGATCTAAAGTCACTCCCTCAGATAAATGCAGGTTTTGCAACTCAGGTGAAGTGGAATCATTAAACCATCTAATAACATCCTGTACAGAGCTTACCATTACCCGAGAATTACATCTGCACTCCTACAAACCCATTCTATATGATGCAGATGAGTGGTGGGAAACAGTTGCGGCTGGGCAAAACATCAAACTCACATGCAGTATAATAAACTTCCTAGGCGCAATCCTGAGCACAGATCAAACCTGAGGATACGAGACAAGATTTTATTATGTGTGAGGAAAAAGGAAAAAGAAATAAAGGGAGTGGAAACGACAACGTCAATTTAGCTTTGATTGGTGCATAACAGCTAAAGTGGGAAATTCTTGTAACAAAAGTTTGATACACGTATTAAACTGTAGCTTTACAATAAAATAAAAAAAATAATAATAATTGGTTACAATTGTAATAGAAAAGGGCCACACAATGTCTCAGCAATGATATGCTGAAGAAAATACACAACATATCCCTTTGCTAAGTGTATGTGAATATAAGAAATATTTTGATGAAATAATTGTACCTTGTGTTTTTATAACTTTATGTTTTGATAACATTTTTTAAGTATAAAAAGCCTTATAGGGTACTGTATACTAAATAAATACAATATAAGAACCAACACATTTATAAAAAAAAATGGTACATAAAAATCTGTTTTCCATGAAAATAAAGTTGTCATTTCTTTTGAGTAAGACATCATATTTTTTTATTAACACATTGTTACATTTCAAGGAATGGGTTCCCAAAGGTCTTAGTGCTGAGAGGCCTCAGAGCACCTTAATCAGGCAGTGGCTATATGTCTGTCGCCAGCTGGTGAGGTACCTGCGTCAGATTGTGGCGGCCTAACCATGTTGCCAGCAATGGTTTGTTATATACCCATGAGTCCCTGCACGCTTAGCAGGGGACCCTCGGGCACAGATAAAAGGCTCCTTGAAGGATTTCTTTATCAATTACTAACCAGTTCTACAGGCATTTCAATGTGTGATCTGCTTATATTGATTACTGTAAGGGTTATTAACACTGATAACTAAAATTAAAACTCTGGGAAGCTTCACCATAATTAGGCTTTCCTCCAACTATTTCCGAATTGCAATGTGTAATGATAAGCCTTTGTGATGGGAGTCTGCCATAGTCAATAAAGTAATTGAAATCTATCACTTAAGGGGGACATGGAACTGGGCTTTGAGGGTGTGAACGTCATTCCTGGAGAGCAGTGAGCGAGCTCAGCACAGCTGTCCCCACATTCCAAAGAGAACCAGAATTCCTGAGACGAACATTGAAAACATTGAAATAAAATGAAAATGGCAGCACCACACAGATAGTGTCCACCACTTTGGTATCTATGGCCAAGCTGGTAAACAGTAGTCTGTCGCATGCACTGTCCGACATTTTAGATTTCAATCAGTCCGTGCATGGAACCAACATTTTTCTCTGTGGATGGCTTTCTAGAAAACAAAGTGAATTGTTTTGTTTCAAAATTTATTCCAGGAACTATTTTACCTTTTTTAATCAAACAACCAATGGCACTGTGTATGTTCACCCTGTGTAGTATTTTATTCCATTTCTTAGACTTGCCACTCATAATGGAATGAAAACGTTAGCGAGACAATAGCAGGACGGTTGCATTTTCCAGTTAAAAAGATGCCTGTATTTGATTCATAATGGGCCTCATTTCAGCCCTGGCGGTTTTCTGGCACCCGGAAATGGGCAATTACCGGGTCATTACGGCCTTGCCGGACCCGATATTTTCCCATTCTTGGGCGCCGGAAAAAATTCTTCTCCATTCCCATTTGAGCCCCATAGGGTTATCAATGGTGCCTGTGCGTCCGGAATGCTGTGCTCGCAGGTGCCTTTCACTCCGCCAGGTCAGACCTGGCAGAATGAAAGGAACCCGCAAGCACAACTCGGAGTTTGCCGGTCCGGATACAACGGTACCGGCAAGCTTACCGGTACCGTTGAATCTGGACAGGCAAGCTCGTAATGAGGCCCAATTGATGTATTATTTTGAATAGAAATGAATATTCAGACTAAAAACAGCCTGTTTCTTGCCCTAGATTGTGGGCCGGGGTTGTTGTTGTGGTGGGGGTATTTCTCTGTAAATGAATCAGTCACTAGAAATGTAAATATATTCCATAGATATCTGTCATTATAACTTGTCATTAAGGATGTCACATATGTGTTCTAAATCCCAGCCATTCTTCATTCTGCAGTGAATGTTCCCTCTTTTATTTAGGGTTTAACCCCAGAATCTGGCCACAGGCAATGGTTGTGGGGGGCACATAATCACCGATGGTGCAGCACGTTTTGGCTCCTTTTAGAAAAGCTAAAATCTCTTAAAAATCACCTCACCTAAAAACAGTGGAACTTTAGATGTATCTTAGTTAGACGAAGAGTGGCAAATCCAAAAGTGGCAAAATGATGAGAGATCTGTAACCCCCACATCGCAGGGGGCCGGCTCCAATACTGCTGGCGGCGGGCAAATATGCAGCATTTTAAGTGTTGGGCAGTGAACTTTCTTGGACAGTAATAAAGAACAACGTGAGACTAATATTATCTAACCACAATGATAATGGAAGAAACACAAGCGAAAAACACACACTCTAACATTCAATACAAAAAAACAGTCTTCCATATCCACATAGGAATGACTAGTACCTCAGATTCAAAGTTCAAGGGCAAAGATCTCAAGCTGCCCCCGTCACACGTGAATTGCACACATAATATTAGGTTATGTTTGTATTGCACTGCTTGGAGTCTGACATTTAAAACAAGCACATTCCAAACGGGCATTGCTAGTATACAAGTTAAAAACCGGTCAACATGTAATCCTCTTATCTGACATGGGGCAACCTGAAAGCCCTGCAAGCAGAAGATGTAGGTCCTCACTTGTTTAATCAACTTTTTATAGAAAGAGAAAGTTCACGCTCAGAACAATGACCTCATCAACACTAAGCTTTTTTAATCACTTTTCCAGCCAATGGGACCAGGATGTCAGAGACTGTGCGGGTTTGGGGAGTCTGCTCTGCTGTCGCTGATTTGCTGTTCTGTACATAGAAGTGATTTGTACCTAAGCCGGCAATTCTGGCTTCATGCACATGACCTCCTCGTTGCCGCTTAGGGCCTCCAGTACTTCCTGGTTGGAGTGCCCGCCTCCCAGCCCTCCCATCTACGCTGTGAATGGCGCAAGGCCCTCTGTTGGAATAGGGTCTATCCCTCGGTGTCTGTCCACGTGGCAGCCACTCTAACGCTGCATCCCTTAGGGTAGGCGCTCTCTGAGCCTTTCTTAGCTTTTTGTTTGGCATTACTTGTGTGTGTGTGTGTTTTACAACTCAGCACGCTCAGTCCTTCTTCTCGTGGCTGCTAAGGGCCTCCAGTACTTCCTGGGCCTTTTCCCCTTATACAGGACTCTCAGACTTAGGTGTGTTTTCGCCAGTATTTAAAAACTGCATTGTGAAGTATTTAAAATTGCACTGTGAAGTATTTAAAATCACATTGTGAAGTATTTAAAGTATTTAAAATTGGATTGTGAAACCCCTTATACAGGACTCTCAGACTTAGGTGTGTTTTTCTCCAGTATCTAAACGACATTGTGCAAGCCGTGCTATCTGTGGTTTTGACTCTTAGCTAAGCATTTCATCTAGCAAATATTCTACCATTGCCTCAGCACCTGTCATCTTGTCCAAGTTTTACTACTGTCTCGTCTCTCTCTGTTTCGTCTGCTTGCGCCCCTCCCTTCATCCTTCCCTAGTTTCTCCTCACCAGATCCTCCCCAACATTATTTCCTCTTCTCTCCTCTCCCCATCTACTCTATGGTGCTCTCTGTCTCTCCCATCTTTTCTAACTGTTTCTCTATCGACTATCATGCTCTCCTCACTAAATCTGGTAGGAAGAAGTTTAAAAAGGACATCCTGGTCTCCAACCCATGCCTCCCTATCGCTGACACCTTTACCAATGCCTCCTCTAGGCAAACCCTCACCGACATCCTCTTTGTCGTTCCATCACCAGACCTATGGACTCTTCATATGGTCTCTGTGCTTTCTCCTCTCTCTTCCTCTCCCATTAATGGTGGCAATCACCTGGCCTCCTTTGACTCCTTTAAGGTTATCATAAATGTTTACCTGAATTGTACCATCCTGGTCCAAGGCCCTAAGGCCAATCTGCTCCTCTTTGATAGATGCTTCCTGCGCCTCATCAATTTCCTTCCTTCTCCTGCTGTCCCCTCTCTTCCTACTGTCCCCTCTCTTCCCTCCATTGCTTCCTTGCCTCCCTCTGCTGTCTCCTCCTTGGCAACCTTTCCCTGTCCTCCTTCCTCTTCTGCCCCCCTCGGGCTTCTTCTACACCTCCAGAGGGTGTACCTCTGATATGTACCCCTCCCCGGAAGACTTTTAAGGACAACAACCTTCTCCATATTGCCACTCTTAACTCTCTCTCTGCTGTCAAACACTCTTCTGACATCTGCCGTCAGCTGGAAGAACTTGACCTGGATGTCCTCAGTCTCACCAAGACATGGTTCACAGCCAGCTCTGTCACAAGCTTTGACACTCTCCTCCCTGATGGCTACAAGATCCTCTTGGCGCCCAGGTCCATTCCTGTGGGGGTATAGGCCTGATCTTCCCTGAGTGGATCCCTGCCTCTGTCATTCATGGCAGCCCTACTCCTCTGTCGAGTGACTCGTCGGCAGGCTCTCCATCTCTCCTGGCCATTCCCTTACTGTGGCTACCGTATATCGGCCACCTGGTCAGATCTCCTACTTACTCTCTGAGTGGGTGGACCTCTCCTTTTCCCTCCTGGTCTCGACCACTCAACTCCTCCTTCTTGGAGATTTTAACATACACCTGGATGCTTCCTGTCCTTCCTCGGGACTCTTTCACGACCTCTGTGACTCTCTCTCACTCTCTATTCTCCCCTGTGGCCTGATTCACTCTGCAGGGCACGCTCTCGATGTTTTGATCTCTTCAGACCTTCCCCTTTCTATCCCTCCCACCACTCCTCTCTCCTGGAGTGATCACTTTCTCCTTTCCTCCCTGCTCACCCTCTCAACCCCTCGGGCCAAGCCACCTCCAGCACTGCCACCCATCTTCTCAGTTATCCGACCCATGAAGTGTGTGTCAGTTGAGGCTTTCGCCATCACTTTCTCATCCCCCTCCCCCTTTGGCTGACTCACACACTGACACAGCCCTTTCCATGCTCTACTCTGCGATCTCGGATACTCTAATGTACTTGCCCTTGTCATGAGGCTCCACTTCAAGCCCAAAGCCAAATGCAACTCCTGGTACGTCTCTGACCTCGTCAACCTCAAACGCAAGTGCAGGGTGGCTGAGAGGAAATGGCGTGCTTCCGGTACATACTCTGACAAACTGGACTGCAACCTGCTCCATAAAATACCGGCTCTCTGTCCGCACCAAGAAGAGAGCTCACATCCAAGCCTGTGTCTCTGCAGCCTTTAACAACTCGTCCGAACTCTTTCAAATCTGCAAGAAGCTGGCCAATCCTGCTGCAGTCTCTACCTTTCCTGTCCCCTCCCAGACCCTCTGCATGGCTCTGGCTTATCATTTCATCTAACATCTAAAAAACTCAGGACATCCTGTCCTCTCTCTCTTCCTCTCCCCCTCGTCCCTCTACTCCCTGCTTTTCTTCCAGCCCTTCTTCAGCCACCTCTCCTCCCTTCTTCTCTGCCTTTCCCCTGTTCTCCCCAGACAAGGTTTCTAGACAAGTCTGATCTATGAAAGTCTCATCAAAACAGGTGTACCCCTGCTCCTCCAAAACCATCAAGGACCACATTGACACCATGGCTCCTGCTCTGGCTGACTTCTGCAACCACTCCTTCACCGCTGGAGTCTTCCCTTCCCCCCTGAAGCACTCCCTTGTGCACCTTCTTCTTAAGAAACCTTCTGCCGACCCGTCCTGCTCGGCTAACTATCGCCAAATCTCCATCACCCCGTTCGTAGGAAAACTCCTGGAAAAGCTGGCCATCTCCCAGCTTAATCTTCACACTGAATCTGTTGGTTGTCTCCATGACCATCAGTCTGGCTTCAGAGCTGGCAGAAGCACGAAACTGTTCTCCTGAACATCCGTGAAGACCTGCTCTCCAACCTCGATTCCAACACCCCCTGTGTCCTCATCTTACTTGATCTCTCTTCTGCCTTTGACACAGTCAACCATGCCATCCTGCTCAATCATCTCTGTGATAACCTCGGTATCACCGATCAGGCCCTGGATGGCTGACTTCTTTCCTCACAGATCAGCCCTCCCAGGTGCAACTGGGCTACTTCCTCTCCTCTAACCCTATTTCTACCTGTGGTGTTCCCCAGAGGTCTAACCTCTTTCCCTGGTTGTTCAACCAATACCTGGGACTTCTTGCCCACCGCATTGCCGCTCTCTGCCCCAGCTTTCAGTGCTATGCAGATGACACTCAATTCATTTTCAGGCTCCCTTCAGCCACCTCTTCTCCTTCTCTCATCCCTGACTGTCTGTCTGCCAGGAGTGGTGTGCTGCCAATGATCTCTGCCTTAATACCAGTAAGACTGAGATTCTCCTCATTAGCATACCCGCTCCCTCCTTTCCAGTCACTTTCTGGCCGGCCTCTCTTGGCCATATTCCTGCTCCCACCTGTGTGGCTAGAAACCTCGGGGTTACCTTCAATTCCACACTCTCCTTCTCTCCTCACATCTCTGACGTGTCTAAGAAGTCACACTACCAGCCGCACCTCCTCAGAGGTATTCTTCCTTTCCTCTCCTACCTCCAGAAGCTCACTGTCTCCAGAGCTCTGGTTCTCTCTAGGCTGTACTACTGCAACAGCCTCTTTGTAAATCTACCTGCCTCTACTCTCCGTCCTCTGCAACTCATCCAAAACAGGACTGCGAGACTTGTCTTTGGCCTTAAGCCCAAGGATCGTATCTCTCCAGGACTGAAATCTCTGCACTGGCTCCCAGTTGCTGTGAGTATTAAGTTCAAAACTCTCTGCATTGTCCACAAGGCCTTCTGGGGCCGGGGGGCTCAATACCTTCAACTCTCTCTTCCTAAATATCTTCCTTCTTGAGCTCTTCGTTCCTCTGCCTCCAACTCCCTCGGGGTCAGTTGCTTCTCCAAGCAACAAGTTGGGGGTAGATCTCTTTCTTCAGCTAAGGCCTCCCTCTGGAACAGCCTCCCTGCCTCTCTGAAAATTGAGGAGAACCATCTCTGGTTCCAGAAGCACCTCTTCACTTCTTCTTTCTCGCCTCTTCTCCCCTGCTGAATTCCTGGCTGAAACTGAAACTGCACTGGTCACCTGGCTACCCCCTGTTCTCAGGCCCAGGTCCGCTCCCCTCCAGTTGCACACCTGCACTGCCCCCCTGGAAACCCTTGCCTCTGAGGCTGTTTCTGTATCCCTACAGCCCCCTACCAGCACTTGACACCCCATGTCTGCACTTGCTTTTGCACTTGCCACCAGCTGGCCGCACCTCTTATTTATTGTTCTTATTTATTGTTTTTATTTCTCTACAGCTTATCCAATGTACTGCATCTCCCCCTCACCCCACTTTTGCCTCGCCCCCTCCCCTGCACTTGCACCCCCCCCCCCGCACTCATGCGATCTCAATGTCACCTGGCCTAGTAAGATCGTGGTCTCTGTCGTCCCTCTGTTCCCCTCCCATGCCTCGTCGCGCCTTGGGACACTTGTGTAGAGGCAGGTTATACATGCCATATCATATCATATATAGCATATCAAGATTGAGGGTCTAGGATTATTAGAGTTGTATAATCTAAGCCTATCAGTGTATTTGGGTCTCTGCGTCAGCACTATTCATATGGGGAAAGCTCAGATTGACATACCCCCAGAGCGGGAGGTCCCTAAACCAGAAGCCTCTTACTACAAGGGAAAGTTAGAACCCTCAGACTATGAGGGTCTTCATTCCATAGCCTCTCAAAGTAGGAGCATGTGCGATACATCGGACTAGGAGGCTCTCCAAGCCACAGCCTCTCACTACAAGTGAAAGTAAGATCCCTCAGACTAGGAGGATAACCAAACCACAGCCTCTCAAAGTAGGAGAATGTGAGATACATCGGACTATGAGGGTCTCTAAACCACAGCCTCTCACTACAAGGGAAAGTGATATCCCTCAGACTAGGATGGCCTCTAAGCCAAAGACTCTAAAAGTAAAAGAATGTGAGATACCCTCACAGTGTATGCTGAACAGGAGTGCAATCTTAGATCTTTTTTCACTTGATCATTCTACTTCGACTGATTGAGGCTGATCTGAGATTGGTGGAACACCCTGAGGAGGTCACCACTGCCATTATTCATTTTAGGTCTGAGACGGTGGCCTCTATTATTATGATGCACCAATTCTGTTTCATGAAACTAGCATATGAAATTACCAGGGTTGAAGCACAATACAACAGATTTAAATACCACCTGACCATAAAGGGCATAAAGATCAGAATTAATCTTCGTGAAGAAAAACGGATGATTGCTATATCTCAAAAGAGGCCACGCAGGGTATAGTAGCAAAAGAGTGAAAGCCAATTGTGTCCTGCGAATGTCAGGGAGGGTAACTGGTCCTGGCTGTCATATACTCTACAGCCACATACCCTTTGTGGAGCCTAGCAGTTGGTCAGCAGTTATGTCAGGGAATACTAGAGGAAACTCACACTATGGGGAAATGGAGGGGATGGGATCTATTTTAAATGATTATGCTGTTGTGGCATTACAAGAATCCAAGACCAGAATCCCACTGCGTTTAATGGGTCCAACACCATACATAATTTAGCTACTCAAGGCGCAAGGGGAAGGCCCAAGGGTGGGCTTATTATAAGTGTCTCTGGCTCCTTGAGAATTGAAAAAATCAATGTGGTGTGTGAATTTCCTCTAGCTGGGGTCATCTCAAGGAATTTGCTTGGTAATAAGAAGAAGGTATTATTTTTAAATCTATGTGACTCTCCTGGTACTGGGGTGACTTCTAAGGTAATGAGATCTGTCAGTCTGGCTTGTGAGCAGGTGGAATATAATGCAGATATCCCAATTTTAGTCATGGGAGACTTAAATGCCAAAATCTTTAGTTCCGTATCCAATGAGCTGGAAACCTTCTGGGGTATTCCTCAGGCAACTTTTACGCAAACGATGCATGATGAAAAAGGTAGTAGATGGCTCAATTCTCTGCAGTCTGCAACGTACCAGGGTTAATGGCAGGATGGAAGTGACAACTGTGAGAAACCTGAAGGTGTCTCCCTAGCTAGTCCCCATGGGATTTGTCATTCAGGTGGTCAGGACACGGCCATCACTATTGGATCCAGTTCCTGGGGGTGGACCAGTGAGGGAGGATCACTGTAACGCTCACCTGGTTCCCGTAGAGGCGCCGGTCTTGACTGGGCGTATACCGTATCTTCAAAGGTGATGTGTAACACACGGCTGGCTCTTTGGGCTGGACCTCTGTGCACTGTATGTCTGGCTCGAAGGGTAAGATGTCTGCAGATAGAAAATGTGGGATTAATGAACTGGGTTATTGAATGTCTCTCTCTTCTTCCCTTTCTCTTCTCCTGTAGAACCCCAAAGGTTAACGCTCTCACCTTAGGTAAGTGAACGCCGTGCTCTCCATCTGCCTCGAGGCAGGGTGCTGTAACCAGTTTCTTCACTGGATAAGGGGAGCAGGCCTCTTGACTTCAGGGGACTGCTGTCCGTCGTTTACTGCACGAACGGTACGTTTCGAGTAATTCTAATGTCTTTAAAGTCTTTAGTAATGATGTCTCTTGTTTTGCAGGGTTCCGGCGATGGCGGATGGCGGGCTGAAGTGAGTTGAAGATGGAGCCCGTGTGATGAATATAAGCGCCTGGAAGCACGTAAGTAAGCGCTTGTTTCCTGCTTCACGATGCGCTCTAACTGTCTTTTTATTTTGCAGGTACAAGTTTGGGGCGGCTGCAGGGTGCCGGAATACCCACTGGGTTAGATGTGGAAAGGAGTAATGGCACGTGAGTATTAAAGTTCCCCAATGTCTTTAAACGCACCTTGTTTTGTCTTTCAGATGCGGGATGCAGCGCCGAAGGCCTCCGGAGCGTGCGAAGAGTTGGTAAGCTTTTGTCTTTCAGATGCCGGAATGCAGTGTGAAGACTTCCGGAGCGCACAAAGAGTAGGTAAGCCTTTGTCTTTCAGATGCCGGAATGCAGCGCGAGGCGTTGGTGACAGCCGATGGACCAGGTAAGTGAAGAGCTGTCACTGAAGACCGTAATGCTAACCTGTTCTTTCTTGTCTTTATAGGTGTTGCTGAAGACTGGATTCAGAATGGTAAGCCTTTTTCCTTAGGCCCAGGATCAGATGCAGAAGACACGATGAGCGTTCTGCTGCTGAGGATGCAGAATAACGCAAAGCAAGATTCATCCATCGGGTGTGGTTTAAATAGCCTCCTGTAGTGCTTAGGTGTCTCCTTCCACAGCCACGCCTAGGTAAGAAAAGAGTTCCTGCTTTCCAGAAGAGTTCCAGTGTTCTGAATCTAGGGAGTGGCTCCGGCCCACCCAACAGGAAAAGTAGTTCCAAACAGAAGAGGATCAGAGACTCAACTGGCAGGCAAGTAAGCAGCATGGTCTGCTACAGGTAAGTCCACCCAAGCATTATGAGCCCGGCGCTTCCAGCGCTGGGACTGGGCATATTTATGAGCCTGGTGCCACTGGCGCCAGGACTGGGTCCAAAAGGTCCCAATTGGGAGTGGTTGGCACTCGGAACCTGGGTTATGGATCTGCTTCCAAGGGAGTTGGGAAATCCCTGACCTTTTGGAAGCAGAGATCATGACAGTACCCCCCCCTCAAGGCCCCTCCCAAACCGGGCTTCTCCAGGGGTTTTGGCTTGTCAGGAAATGTTCGGTGAAATCTTTTGATTAGGCGAGGAGCGTGGACATATTCAGCAGGTTCCCAGGATCTCTCTTGAGGGCCGTAGCCTTTCCAGTCAATTAGGTAGAATAGTTTAGATTTGGAGATCTTGGAGTCCAGAATGCTTTTGACTTCAAACTCGAGTTCTCCATCAACTAGGATAGGTTTTGGAGATTTGGTTAGTCGGGTTTGAGGTTGCACGGGTTTTAATAGAGAGACGTGGAAGACCGGATGTATCTTCATGTGCGGGGGCAAGTCCAACTTGACCGCTACTGGGTTTACTATGGTAGTGATGGAATAGGGACCAAGGTATCTTGGGTTGAATGTGCGTGGCCCTTTTAGAGGTAGATATTTGGTGGATAACCAGACTTGATCCCCTACTTGATATTGAGGGGCTTCCTTCCGATGTTGATCTGCTCCTTTCTTGTATTGTTCTTTAGCCCTTTGAAGGTGAGAAACAGCTTCCTTAAAGGCTTGGGTGATTGTAGAATGCAGGTAGTCTACTGCTGGTGTTTCAAGATCTTGGAGGGGATCCAACTCCGAGGTTCGAGGGTGACTGCCGTACAAAAGAAAAAACGGGGTTTTCCCAGTTCCCGAATGGACAGAGTTATTGTAGGCATATTCGGCTATCCAAAGGATGTCTTTCCAGGTTTTTTCAGTTTGTTGCAGCATGCAGCGTAAATACTGTTCCAGAGTTTGATTGGTCCTCTCGGTTTGTCCGTCGGTCTGAGGGTGGTGACTGGTCGATAGTCTCACATCAATTTGAGCCGACCGACAGCAACTTCGCCAAAAATGAGAAATAAATTGACTACCTCGATCCGAAATTAGAACCGAAGGAAAACCGTGCAGTCGGACGATGTTTTCGAGAAATTCTCGGGCCAGAGTTGCTGCTGTTGGCAAGCCTTTGAGCGGAATGAAATGCGCCATCTTGGAGAATAAGTCCACGATTACTAGAATCGTATTGTATCCGGAGCATGGAGGTAGATCGGTGATGAAGTCCATAGAAAGCGTATGCCAAGGGCGAGGTGGGATGTCAATAGGGCGTAAGAGGCCTGCTGGTCTTTCCTTTTGACTCTTGTTTTGGGCGCATACTCCACAAGACATTATAAAGTCTCTGATATCTTTTTTCCAAGACGGCCACCAGAAGTAGCGCTTGATCTTTTCTGAGGTCTTGGCCATACCGGGATGTCCTTCCATTAAAGAATCGTGATAACAAGAGATTACTTTTTTCTGTAAATCTGTGCTGGGTAGGTATAATCGTTCTTGGAAATACAATAAGTTGTCCTTTACTGCAAAGTCCTTTCCCTGCAGATGCCAATTCTGTATGTCTGCTGGAGTTACAAGTTGCCTGGCTTTATCCTTAACTTCCTCTATGGATTCTGTGGCGATTACACCCAGAATTCTTTGTTCGGGAATGATTGGTACAGGTTTAGGGTTGATCAAGTGTTCTTCCACTCCCATCCGAGAAAGGGCATCAGCTTTACCGTTTTTTGTACCAGGTCGATAGGTAATTATGAAGTCAAACTCGGCAAAGAATAATGCCCAACGGAGTTGTCTAGAGGATTGGGCTTTTGCGGTTTTCAAATATTGCAGGTTTCGGTGATCCGTAATCACAGTAACGGTGTGTCGGGCCCCCAGCAGATAATGCCGCCAAGCCTTAAAGGCAGACTTGATAGCCAGAAGTTCCTTGTCAGTAATCGTGTAATTGATTTCAGGAGGCGAGAATTTGCGGGACCAAAATGCCACGGGATGCAACTGATTGGTTACCGGGTCCTTTTGTGATAGAACTGCCCCCATGGCAAGGCTTGAAGCATCAGTTTCCACGATGTAGGGGAGTTCGGGGCGAGGGTGTTTTAAGATTGGTGCAGAGATAAATTTAGTCTTCAAATCCTGGAAAGCTTGTTCCGCCTCGGTAGACCATTCAAAACGTTTGTTTTTCTTTAACAAGGCAGTGATGGGCTGGACTATTTGAGAGAATTCGGGGATAAACCTGCGGTAAAAGTTAGCGAAGCCTAACATGCTTTGCACACCTTTTACGGAGGATGGTGATGGCCATTTGAGAACTGCATCGACCTTCTTTGAATCCATAAGCACTCCGCCAGGTGATAATATGAATCCCAAGAATTCAACTTCAGTCACGTTGAAAACACATTTTTCCAACTTAGCGAAAAGTTTGTGTTGACGCAATCTTTCGAGGACCATTTTCACGTGTTTCCGATGTTCAGATTCCGATGAAGAATAAACGAGGATGTCGTCAATGTAAACAACAACACACACATCTATGAGCTCTCTGAGGACATCGTTCATAAAATATTGAAAGGCGGCCGGGGCATTACAAAGTCCAAAGGGCATGACCTGATATTCAAATAGCCCATACTTGGTGCGGAAGGCCGTCTTCCATTCATCGCCCTCTTTTACTCGTACCAAGTGGTAAGCTCCTCTAAGATCCAGCTTTGTATATATGCATGCTTTTCTTACTTGGTCCAGTAGTTCAGGGATCAAAGGTAACGGATATCTATTCTTAACGGTGATCTGGTTCAGGGAGCGATAACCTATACAAGTTCTAAGGTCTCCTTCCTTTTTTGGAACGAAGAACAAAGCTGAAGAAGCAGGGGACTTGGAAGGACGAATAAACCCATTTGCCAGGTATTGATCCAGGTATTGTCGAAGGTGAAGGTTCTCAGGCTCGGTGAGGGCATAAATTCTACTACAAGGAGGAGTAGATCCAGGTATCAGGTCGATCTGGCAGTCATAAGACCTATGAGGAGGTAGAGAGTTAGCCTGATCCTTCCGGAAAACATCTTGGTATTCTAGGTATTCGGGAGGTAACTGGGGAGTCTCTGAAAAAATTGCTGCCAGTGCAACACCAGGTGGAGGGTGACAAGTAGAGACACATTCTGGAAACTGGACCGTTCTTGCTCGCCAATCGATCAGAGGATTGTGTTTCTCTAACCAAGGTATTCCCAGAATAATCTGAAACTGAGGGGCCTTGATCACATCGAACACGATCTTCTCATGGTGTCCATCTTGACTTACTAGCGTCACTTCTTGAGTGGTATGCGTTACTGGCCCGGAGGCTATCTCCGTACCATCCACCGTAGTAATGACGTCCTTTACAGCCTTGGGACAAAGAGTTAGATTCATCCTCAAAACCATTTCATGATCCACATAATTGCCGATGGCACTGCTGTCGACATAAGCTTCAATTGCATGTAATCGATCCGGATTATCAGGGCTAATGAGGACCATAGGTATCACGAAATGCGAGGTCACGGAACTGGTTTTCACGCTCGGCAAGAGGACCTCTATTCTTGTCGGGCGAGGTCGTTTCCCTGCTCAGAGTTTGTAACTTTGGTAACTGCAGCTCCTACTGCCTTCTTGGCAGGTTTCACCGGACAGTCTCGAAGAAAGTGCCCTGAGTTTCCGCAATAGAGGCATAATTGCAACTGTTTTCTCCTTTCCCGCTCCTTTTGTGTTAGAGGACCTTTCAGACCCCATATTTGCATGGGTTCCCCGGAGTCTACTCCTTTGGAAGGAGTTGGCGGTTTGGAAAATACTCGAGCATCAAACTTGGAACGATCGGCCTTCCTGTTCTGCAGTCTGTGATCTATTTGAACGACTAAGTCTATATAGTCCGAACAATCTTGTGGGGGATTCACTACTTGGGCTAACACATCTTTGAGCTCTCCGCGTAGACCTCTATGAAACAGCGTAATCCTTTTGTCCTCAGGCCAGTGAGTTTCCACTATCAGTCTGTTGAAAGACGCAATATAAGCCAAAAGGTCTTGATTACCTTGTCGCAACGAAAGAAGCTCATTGTCCAAGGCCTGCCCCTGTGAATGTCTTGCGAACAGTTTTTCCATACTGAGCTGAAAAGCTTGAAAATCATGGAGGACCGGATCATCTTGATTTACTAGAGGGATCGACCAGTCTGCCTCATTGCCACTAAGGTACGAAAGCACGAAAGCTACTTTAGCTTGATCAGTTGGAAAGGCTGCTGGCCGGCATTAGAAATGCAACCGGCACTGATTGATAAATACTGCAAACCTCTTTGGGTCACCAGAAAATCGTTCGGGCGGAGCCAGAGGTACATTCCCAGGTAGGTTGATCTGCACTGGATTCATAGAGGATGTAGAAGGAAGATTTCCCCCAGATGCGGGTAACGGGGTCTGTCCGGCTTGTGACTGTAGCAATTGTCTAGCGAGATCATCTGTTCGCTCCTTGGAAATAATCAGTTCCCTTCTTAGAGCGTTCGTTTCCTGACGGGCTGCATGCACTTCTGCCCTTAGTTCCCCAAGTAACTGGGCTAGCTGGTCGGTATCCGAGGTTTCCATAGCGCCTGGACGGGAGTTTTGTGGTAGGCTTTGCGTTCTGTAACGCTCACCTGATTCCCGTAGAGGCGCCGGTCTTGACTGGGCGTATACCGTATCTTCAAAGGTGATGTGTAACACACGGCTGGCTCTTTGGGCCGGACCTCTGTGCACTGTATGTCTGGCTCGAAGGGTAAGATGTCTGCAGATAGAAAATGTGGGATTAATGAACTGGGTTATTGAATGTCTCTCTCTTCTTCCCTTTCTCTTCTCCTGTAGAACCCCAAAGGTTAACGCTCTCACCTTAGGTAAGTGAACGCCGTGCTCTCCATCTGCCTCGAGGCAGGGTGCTGTAACCAGTTTCTTCACTGGATAAGGGGAGCAGGCCTCTTGACTTCAGAGGACTGCTGTCCATCGTTTACTGCACGAACGGTACGTTTCGAGTAATTCTAATGTCTTTAAAGTCTTTAGTAATGATGTCTCTTGTTTTGCAGGGTTCCGGCGATGGCGGATGGCAGGCTGAAGTGAGTTGAAGATGGAGCCCGTGTGATGAATAGAAGTGCCTGGAAGCACGTAAGTAAGCGTTTGTTGCCTGCTTCACGATGCACTCTAACTGTCTTTTTATTTTGCAGGTACAAGTTCGGGGCGGCTGCAGGGTGCCGGAATACCCACTGGGTTAGATGTGGAAAGGAGTAATGGCACGTGAGTATTAAAGTTCCCCAATGTCTTTAAACGCACCTTGTTTTGTCTTTCAGATGCGGGATGCAGCGCCGAAGGCCTCCGGAGCGTGCGAAGAGTTGGTAAGCTTTTGTCTTTCAGATGCCGGAATGCAGTGTGAAGACTTCCGGAGCGCACAAAGAGTAGGTAAGCCTTTGTCTTTCAGATGCCGGAATGCAGCGCGAGGCGTTGGTGACAGCCGATGGACCAGGTAAGTGAAGAGCTGTCACTGAAGACCGTAATGCTAAACTGTTCTTTCTTGTCTTTATAGGTGTTGCTGAAGACTGGATTCAGAATGGTAAGCCTTTTTCCTTAGGCCCAGGATCAGATGCAGAAGACACGATGAGCGTTCTGCTGCTGAGGATGCAGAATAACGCAAAGCAAGATTCATCCATCGGGTGTAGTTTAAATAGCCTCCTGTAGTGCTTAGGTGTCTCCTTCCACAGCCAGGTAAGAAAAGAGTTCCTGCTTTCCAGAAGAGTTCCAGTGTTCTGAATCTAGGGAGTGGCTCCTGCCCCACCCAACAGGAAAAGTAGTTCCAAACAGAAGAGGATCAGAGACTCAACTGGCAGGCAAGTAAGCAGCATGGTCTGCTACAGGTAAATCCACCCAAGCATTATGAGCCTGGCGCTTCCAGCGCTGGGTCTGGGCATATTTATGAGCCTGGTGCCACTGGCGCCAGGACTGGGTCCAAAAGGTCCCAATTGGGACTGGTTGGCACTCGGAACCTGGGTTATGGATCTGCTTCCAAGGGAGTTGGGAAAACCCTGACCTTTTGGAAGCAGAGATCATGACAATCACCTGGTTGAGGGGTCATTGGGGAGTGGGACACCAATGGGTGAGACGCAGTATCCCCCTTCCTTCAGCACCTTTTCCCCATCTGACCACGTATTCCAAGACACTGCCCTCCCTCCTTTTCCTACACAAACACTTTTGCACAACACGAAAGACAACGGACTTACACCAGAGCCATTTACCTGACATGTCCCAATACAAGGGTCAGGCAAAGTAAGACAATTGACCAGAATCACACACACCTGACAGCCATTTCCCTTCCCCACAGGGATAAAAAATGGAGCACAAGACGAGCAAGGCAGAACGCATGACGTGAGAGCTAACTCAGCATTGCAGTTCAAGAGGAAGAGAAAGACGGTGCTTACAGAGAGATTGACAAGGAGAGAAGCGACACTTTCCTTTTCCTCCAATAAACAATAGAAAGACACGGGGGAAAATTTTAAAGTTCCCGAGATTCGTCCCCAATTATTGTCTTGCAACAGCTTCTAAACTTGAGAATTTCATTACCTCCATGCTGTAACCCCTCTAGGAAAACAAGATACATTCCTTTATGCACCTTCCACAATTAGAATACAAGGGTCAGGCAAAGTCAGACAATTGACCAGAATCACACACACCTGGCAGCCATTTACCTTCCCCACAGGGATAGAAAATGGAGCACAAGATGAGCAAGGCAGAACGTATGACGTGAGAGCTAACTCAGCATGGCAGTTCAAGAGGAGGAGAAAGACGGTGCTTACAGAGAGATTGACAAGGAGAGAAGTGACAGTTTCCTTTTCCTCCAATAAACAATAGAAAGACACTGGAGAACATTTTAAAGTTCCCGAGGTTCGTCCCCAATTACTGTCTTGCAACAGCTTCTAAACTTGAGAATCTCGTTACCTCCATACTGTAACCCGTCTAGGAAAACAAGATACATTCCTTTATGCACCTTCCACAATTAGAACAATCTCACCGTCCACACTGTATCAATTAATTACAAAACTTTATTATAACAATATATAAAAACAGAGTGCAGAATGACTTCTGCCATAGAAATAGATTCTTTCTTTCTATCTCGCAAAGTGCATTTATACACAAACCTACAATAAACAATTCACTCTACCACTTTCTAACTCACACAAAATTAAACCCCATGTGATGTCAAACACATCTGTGGGATACAGAAATAAGACAGCCCCCAACTTGCAGGTTGCTCTCTTAAAACGTCTAGTATCCTAAATAGGCGAATCCTTGTGTATACAATCTCAAGGTTCTACTTAACTCAATAATTTATTAGTAGGTGCCGTCATATTGTACACCACCACAAAACACCCAACATGTTTAGTTCTTTTTCGACAGTATAAACAAGATGTCGAACTTCTTCAGGGGAAAATCAAAAAACAGGTCTTCACACTATAACACACTCCTCACAGTAGTGTTCTTCTTAAACCTTGAGGGAAACAGCATGAAAAAACAGCCATCAATTATGCTGTTAACTATTAAAACAGCCAGAACATAAAGGAAAAATAAGTCGCCTACTGTTGGCTCACTGTGACAGTATTTGGTGTTAACAACTTCAACGGATGCGTAGACACGTCTTCAAAGTAGACTTGCAATCTGTTAACATAAACACACCAATCAGCATCGACAGTACCACTCAATAACAAAAAGTTTCTTATTTTTTAGATAATGCATCTAAACAAATGTTTTAATAAATTGACCACTTCGTGCATCAACGAAAATTGCGATGCCCAAGCTAGAAGTTTCATGAAAAAACATCCACTCTCTACAGTGCAGGTGACTGAAACTAGTTAGACCAGCTCGTTGTCTCTACCAGTGCTGTTCATAACTCCAAGGTAAGGGAACCTATTACGCATATAACAGATATAACACGTTGCGTGCATGGCTGCTACGACCCCTCATACAGCTCATTTCACAAATATTTATGTTAGCAATGGACTCACTACTCTCAACATAAAGTACCACTAGTGTGAGTTGGGGAACTTGACTTACCCTTTGCTTGGGGGTATCCATTAACCCCTGTTGTGCTGATATGGTATGTCGATCCTTATTCAGGGTTTACACAACCTCTCTACTATCAGGATGCAGTCTCACTGTTGATGCGTCCTTAAAGTGGATCCGCTCGTTTCCAAGCAAAGCCTAAACCATAGTGCAAAAGCAGAGGACACAATCAATATTCCATCTTGCGGCACAACAGTCAATGAATCCCTAAATTTCCTTTTCCTGCCATGGCCCGTGAAACCTCGGTAGAAGGAATTATAAGCCTGCGAACAATAGCCAGCGTGTGTTGCAGCTGATGTGTGCGGTACACAAGACCCTCCTCTGCTGATAACCAAGCCTCTGTGGTACCAATCTTGACTCGAAGGAAAAGAAAGCCAAGCGGTTCATCACAGCCGGTGAGTCTAGAGAGGAGCCAATAAGAAACCGAACTGTGTTAAATGAAAATTAACCAACGGCTCCTTTGAACTTTGAAAGGTTTAAAAGAACTGTTGATGAAAGAGGGCAAACCAGCAGCAGGGGAGGCCGGCACCATGTGAGTGCTCATGCAGGAAACTCTGGGCGATTGCCAGATGGTAGAAACTACCGTAACCAGATGTCCTTGGGAAGAGGCGAAAAGAGGTCAAAGTGGTCATACGGGGGTCTTGTAAAATCCTCTGTATCATGGAAAGTCTTTGACCTACAGATGATTGCGAAGCTAAGGGCAATTAATACTGCTCTGTGAAATGAGCGCATGAACAGTGTGTTGTAAAAGTTGGTAAGAGTGAACCTGGCAGAGGGAAGTCGACAGAAAAGGGTAAAGCCTGAAGAATTGTTTGAAAGGACATTTTGAGTCATGAGTGCAAGAAAAGACATAGTGAACCCGAAGGAGGGAGACTGACGTTTGAAAGGGGTCCGAGCCCGAAAGAGGGAGATACAGGGGTGGAAAGTTACCACACAAAGTTCATTGAAAAGGGAACTGTTTAGTTGATTTGTAGAATACCATTTAGTGAAGGGTTTACACCCAGAAGAGTGAGACCCAGGGGTGAAGTATAATTTGTGTTTGTTTGTTGAATACATCAGGCCTCGAAGACAAGAAACTTTTTATTGAAAAGAGTCTTGACCATCAAAGAACCTGATAGCTCGTACGGAACTGTTGGCTCGTGCTGGGAAAGCTCGAGCGTGTGCTGTGCTCAGGAGATCCACTTTGTCCTGTGCTCAAAACGTGGGGAAGGGAGACCCAAGGCAATCACATCCTGACTTATTATTTGTGAACACTTCTTTTTTTATTGAAAACCCCATCCCACACTCTTTCTGTAATTAGTTGTAAGGATTTGGCAATCATTTTTTAGTATAGGCCTTTTCATTTTGACACAACGCCACAAGGACTGTCTTATTTTTCATTTGATGGTTGAAGCTTGCTCCCATCTTAGATTTAAGTTTAGATTAGGCATTTTTCCACCCTGCATTTACAATTCAATAAACATTCTTGAACTGTGATCACTTGTGCCTGTCTTTACTGTTGCCGCCACAAGTTGCTTACATATAGTGTAAGAGTGGGATGTTACTCAATTTAAACTAATTGGGGAACCCTACAATTTCACAAACTTACTCAGAGAGCCTCTGGCCCATCCATCACACCATGGAATCAATAGGGTTTGATATCTGTAGCAGTAGGGAAGGTACCATTCCCCCAGGCAAAAGTGGAATGATTCCTACAGACTTGGTTTTGATAGCCCCTGCGGGTTGTTACATTTGATTGGCCCCAAAATCTGGCCTACCGTGGAAGTTCGGAAAAGATTTTTTAGCAGGCATCATTGATCCCGACTTCAGGGGAGATGGGAAGGTTCTCTTACAAAACCATGGTGTGATTCCTTTTAAGGTACGTCGGGGAGATCAAATTGCCCAGGGAATTTTGGAAAGAGCTCTATTTCCTCAGTTTCAATTAAGTGAACCAGATAAGACAGAAGGAGGTAACTTAGGCTTTGGGGTAGCTGATGAATCAAATAACATCGATGAAAGGACGGGAGAGGAACCCACCATCTATCCCGACCTAGCCTTCGCCCAGTGAAATGATCCAGTTCTCGCTGAAGCGTTTTTACAAGCCATTCCAGAAGAAGGCTTAGAGAAGGGGAGTCCCTTTTTCTTTCTAAAACCAGGATTGCTTACCATAATGAAACCTCCCCAGAAGGTATGGTGAAAACGCAATTGGTCATACCCAAAAGCCATTGAAAATGTGTACTCGAAATCACAGATTCCCATTTTGCCGGTGGGCATTTAGAACAATCTAAAACCCAGGTGCATATTGGCAGAAAGTTCTACTGGCCATGTATCCATGCTGATGTAAAAACATTTATACAGACTTGTGAAATCTGTCAAAAGACCAGTACACACATTTCATCATCACCTGCCCCTCTGAACCCGTTGCCGATTATAGAAATCCCCTTTTCAAGAATTGGTATGGACATAATCGGACCACTTGAAACCTCTAGATTAGGCAATAAATATGTCCTTGTGATCGTGGATTATGTAACCTGATATCCCAAGGCATTCTCAAAGAGAAATAATACCACCAAGCAGATCCTTAAACATCTTCTACTGTATTTCTCCAGGGTTTATTTTCCCAAGGAAATACTAACGGACCAGGGCTCGAAATGTATGAGTAAGCTTATGGCCGAAGTCAAAGAGCTACTCCACATTACCTTGTAAACTTCTGTGTACCATCCCCTGACCGATGGCTTTGTAGAAATATTCAATAAAATCCTAAAACTAATTCTCTGAAAGCTGGTAGACAAGGACGGGAAAGACTGGGACCGAATGATCCCATAGCCACTATTTGCAGTGAGGAAAACTGCCCAAGCTTCCACAGGTTTCTCTCCCTTTGAATTACTCTATGGAAGAGAGCCAAGAGATTTCCTGGACATGCTCTGAGAAACCTAGGAAGAATGAGAGGAGACCCCTATTCCCATCTCGCAAACCGCCACCCGAATGCGAGAACATATGAAGTTGGTCTGAGACTTAGGGGGTCATTCCGAGTTGGGCGGAAGCCATGGTGCTACCAGCACCATGGCTGCCTCCCATACCGGGTCCGGGTCCGGTCTGGTTGAATGGGGACTTACCGGGTCATTTCGACCCTGGAGGACCCGGTAAATCCCCATTCAACCAACCATTCCACATGCCCATTTGAGCCCCCATAGGGCTCAATGGGAATGGGGAAGGCCTAATAACGGGCCCGCGAATAGCAGGCCCGTTGTTAGCACCTTGGTCCCTTAGCGGGACCCATAAAGGACGTATGGCCAGACCACACGTCCTTTACGGTTCCCGCCAAGGGACCTCGGAATTGGCCGGTAAGCGCTTACCAGCACCGGTCTCCTTACCGGTGCCCGGTATCCCTTACCACCCAACTCGGAATGACCCCCTTAGTTTGTACTCATATGGAAAAAGCTCAGAGCCAACAAAAGGCCACTTATGACAAGAAAGTGAATTTAAGATCATTCTGCATAGGACAGAAAGTACTGGTCCTCTTACCAAACCTCAGAGAACATGTTAGTCTCCAAGTGGCAAAGATCTTATGTGGTAATAGAAAGAACGGGAACCTGTACTTATAGAGTAGCCCAACCAGAGAGAAAAAAGAAAATCAAATGATATCACATTAGTCTCTTGAAAGAGTGGAAGGAGAACCCATCAGCCACTCATGCCAAAGTCCTAGCCTATCCGGTTCCCGAAAACATAGATAACTTTGATTTAATTCCTTCCGAGTTATCTACTCAACACCAAAAGATTTAAAGGACACAGTAATTTCATTTCCCGATGTATTCTCAGAAAAACCAGGAAGAGTAAAAGGTACATACCACTATGTTAGAACACCTAAAGGTAAAGTGGTACATTTAAAACCACATCGACTCCCAGAAGCTCATAAGCAGATAGTGATCGAGGAAGTCAACAAAATGTTGAAAGCCAACATTATTGAGCAATCCTCAAGTCCATGGTCCTCTCCTATCGTGCTGGTCACTAAACCTGACAGTTCGTGAAGATACTGTATCGACTTCCGTCAAGTTAATGCCATATCGGACTTCAATGCCTATCCCTTGCCACGCATCGACGACCTAATTGATAAACTCAGAGCAGCCACCTTTCAGCCACCTTTCTATCTACCCTAGATTTAACCAAGGGGTACTGGCAAGTTCCCATATATGGACCAGATAAGGAAAAGACTGTGTTTTCAACGCTGCTAGGATTATTCCAATTTAAAGTCCTGCCTTTTGGTCTACACAGTGGACCAGCCACTTTCCAATGCCTCATGGATCGAATACTACAACCCCAGCCTGATTTCTGTGGAGCTTATATTGACGATATTGTCATTTATAAATAATAATAAGTTCGCATTTATATAGCGCTACGAACCTTCAGGTTAACCCTCATAATAAGCACTGCTTAAACTGAGGCTCGAGAATGGCGCAATCTCTGAACCGAGGTGGAAGAAAATGCTGATAGAGGGGATATTTGGGGTGGATAGGAGACAGACCATAGTCAACCTGGCAACAAAGTTTAGCTGCCAGAGTTATCTGCTGGAAGAACTCCCCTCGAAAACGGCCCCGGGATACATTAAAGAACTCCCAAACACATTTTTAACATCTGGGCACATGGGGGTAAAATGTAACGTGGTCCCCATTTATGAAATCTGGGGACCCAGAGTTGGAGTTCCTCGTGCAGAGCGTTTATGTACATTTTACAAACAGGCAGAGGTAGAATCTGCCAATCATCTTTTGCTGCTCAGTTGCCAAGGCTTTGAAGGGCATAGAAAAGGGAGGGTTAGGTGCACAGACATGGAGCTAGCAAGCCTGCTTCAGCAAGAGCTCATTTGGAGCCGAGGGAGGGGCTATCCCCTTGATGTATCACTTTACACGCCTATGGGTGCAGCTAAAGGATGGATTAGGTGTAAATAGGGAAGGTAGTTGGTAGAGAAGGGGATACATTCCCTCCCTTGAGAAGGTGGTCAGTATGTATATTCCATCATCATCATTATAACTTTATTCGGCTTTCAGGCCATCAAAGCACATCCTAACACATTTAATACAGAATAAGCATAATCGCAATTGACAAAACAGCATTTAAATAAACCATCCCTTTTCAGGGTACCGTAAACTCCATGGGACCAGCCCTTTTTTACCCCAGTTGACATTGTCCCGGGGGTATAAGGTTTGCACCAGTTGGGGGAGTGATGATTGTGACATTTCCAAATGGGTCCTTCGATTCTGGCAGGGGGTGCGGGCTGATTAAAATCCTGCTCGTGGCAGGCCGACCTACCCACCTAATACTTGCTAGGGTCCCGTTAGCTACCCTACCGTCACAAAAATCCAGCTTAATGGAGTCATAATGGTTTGTGCCCTTGCTTGGAATTCTGCGATGTTTTCCCTATAGATGAACGCACAACCTCTGGCGGACCGCAACCCGTGTAAGCACTTGCTAAGAAGGGCATCCCTTGGCTCTGCTTATTAGCTGACGATTTGGGGACTCCATGAAGGTATATTGTGGCTCGTAAAGACCTTCCTTGGGTATGGTACTTAGCCGTGCCCCCTAATTCGCAAATTCTGTGAGCCCCAGTCTCTGCCCCCTTTGGGCAGTGTGTGTTCCGTAGAGGTAGAACCCTTGTCTGCCAGTAGAGAAATAGTTCGCCTTGAGTTTAGTACCCTGCGGCTCTCACTTTTCTTGGCTTTCTATTCACAGGTTAGATTAATGGTACTTGATCTTCCAGTTGCCGAATTGTGGCGGGTGACATTCTCTTCTCGGGTGGCTGTGGGCGGGAAGGCCTGGACTGAGGGGCATTCTGGGGGATGGATTGTGTGCCCCTTGGCAACAGATGTAATGACCGGGGCATCCTCCTGTGGTCTCCCTCCTCCCCTCCAATGTGCTTCTATCAATAGTTGCAACAGTTTCCTAATGTCCGCCAGCTCAGCGAGGACTTGATTACACCTACACCTCCCGGATGAGTGTGTGTCCTCACTGGGTGGATCTGTGGTCATGTCACTGCCATGGTGGGTGGCGTAGCCTAAGGGCTTGGGGGGCTTTGTTGCCCAGAATGGTGCTAGGTGGAGAAAGGAGCTAGCTCCCGAGCTCATGGACGACAGATGATAACTCCAGACTCTACTTGGTAGCTGGAGGGGGGTTTTCTCCTGGATCGTTGTGGGACTCTACATCTCCTGAGGCCAGGAAAGGTGGAGCAAGAATGGAAGGAGAAGGGGGCCTTGAAAGAGCCCGGCGTAGGTGCAGGAGTGGGGACAAAGCTATGGGTCACAGGTGGAGTTGATTGCAGATTATGGGCAGGTACCAGAGTGGCTGACACACTAACCCCTCTTTCCGCCCCGAGGTACATAATGTCAGGTGGAAAGTAGCTAAAAGAAGCAAAAGGCACACAAATGGGGTCGATGGGCTCATGATGCAGAAGGGCGTTGGCAGGAAGTTGGGAGTCACAATCGGTCATTCCAATGGGTCCTTTGCCTTTTACAACCGACTAGGAGGGTCTCTAAGCCCCAGCCTCTCACTTTATGAGAATGTGAGATTCCTCTGACTAGGAGGGTCCCTATACTACAGCCTCTCACTACAAGGGAAAGTGAAATTCTTCAGACTAGGAGGTTATCCATGTATCACCACTGACCCATCAGATTGATGCTCTCAGAATCAAAGCCTATTGGAATAAGGGTGTTGCAGAATGTGTGTCACTCACACTAGAAATACCTTAGTTAAAGATTATTACACCATGAGGGCCTCCAGGCCATAGACCCTCAGACTGGCAGGATCTCAGTGTCAGCACGTTTCAGATAAGGAGGGTTCCAATACTAAATATCTTTAGACTGTACTGTCACAATCAGCGTCCTTCCTATCAGGAGAACATTATCAGACAGATTCACAGAACTCTAGAGTCTGAATGTCCCATGTTAGAAAGCTCTCTGACGTTGAACCCCCCCCCCCCAAATAGGAGGATCACAGAGTGGGATGTCCTTAGACAAGTAAAGTATCGTCCCTCTCAAAGGATATCAGAAAAAGATGTCGTCAAATGACTCTGTTGCAGCCTCTGAAAATATGAGGCTTTCAGAAGTCCTCAGACTAGAAGCCTCTAAGTGCCCGTCAGGCGAGCAGGCAGGCCCGGACTGGCCTATGGGGCGATGGGACAATGCCCGAAGTGGCAGCCAATGATTCTAGTGCAGGCAGAGTTTTTTTGGACCAGAATGCGACACTTTTTGGGCCAGAGTGGGCCAGTTTAAGAAGTAACTACACTCGTTTTAACCAAGGGTACTGAGCAAATTGGCTTCCAAATGCATTGTTTGCAACATGTTTTACCAGAAACACCCCTTTGGGTAGTACGCAAACAGTATGTTCTATTGTAATGTGTGATGATGGGTTACTTTTGTATTTGTGCCTGGGCGGATTTTATGTCCCAGTCCAACCCCGTTAGCAGGCTAGGATCTGCTCGATGTAGCAACTAGTGTGTGAGCAAACAGGATGGAGATGGATCCAGAGTCAGAGGCTCTCAGGCTCAGAGGCGCCCTGAGTCCAAAGAAGTCACTTTTCTAGGGTTCTATGGTCGGATCCCTTCAGACTCGGGGAGTCTCCGATTTTGAAATACTTGGACATGGAGGGGCCCAAGTCATCTCTCCCCATATGACCAGCGTCTCATCATGTCCATTGGACCTGCATAGAAGGTGGAAAACAACTTAGATTGGGAAAGGGTCAGGCACCCCCTACATTGTCGGGCAGAAAACGAATCCCTAATTTTCAATAGCAGCCCGGCGAGTGTGTTACCCGAGCACCTCTGCGAGTAAACCAACTACACATTCTCAGTAGTATGAGGATCTGCACTAAAACAAGACTGATGTTAAAAAAAAATACTGCAAAAGTTACTTTCGTTCGATTTGGCTCTCTCAGGCTCAGGCTTGGTGGAGCATGTGTGCTCTTAATAATGCCCCGTTTTTATATAGCACTTCATGGCAGATTCTGCCTGCTATGAGTTACTATTACCCGATGTGGTGCTTATTTTATTAGCACGGTGGAAAGTGTGGACCCAATCAGATTGCTGTGATCGCTGGTTGAATCCCATGATCCAAATAAGCCCAAATTCTGACCAAGCTGCAAACTGATGGCACCCACCTGCCTATCTTCTAAGCAGCTCCCAGCAGCCCTCCAGGGGCCCAGCCACCCCTCCCTCTAACAGACTGATGTGCCGCTCCCAAACAGCCCCGGGCCCAGCAATGGAAAAAGAAGAACTTTCCATTTTGAATGATTATTTGTTTGGGTCTTGGTGAGCGAACAATACATTCAATCAAACAAACACATTGCTACCAAATATCCCCCCCTCCGAGCCCCCCCCCCCACCACGGGGTGCTAAGAATTATGATCTCCCGCGAGACTCTTCCCTCCCCCGCCTGCAGGGCTTCACGGGCCTTATTGCTTTATTAAATGTGTATGGATTAATGGCTGAGTGAGTCCACGTGCGAATCAAAGCTGAAAGTGGAAGGCAGATATCTGGTTTGAGCTCTTAACTCGCTAAGCTATCTTGCTCACTTTAATAGACTCGAATCATTGTAACTGGCTAATGTTGATTGTGGTTCACTCGGCATATATAGTTCCGTATAGTATTTTTTAAAATGGTCTTCTTACAAATGTTTCCTTGTCATTTTCGTGTTCTTAGCGCCCGGAAGCCCTTCGGGGCATCTGTGTACTCGTAACAGCGATATGGCATCGAACATGAAGGACCGGGAGGAGGTCGAGTTCTCAGCCGCGGCTTCTCGGGGGTACAGTCACAACAAATGACGAGCCTGTCAGCCCGAAAGAGGTAAGTGCCCTTTAACTGCGCCCCCTGCTGCAGCCAAATATCCCCTGGCCCCGCTGCTGACCCGTTCATCACACGGCGTCCCTGCATTTACCTGTTCTGCACTGCAGTCACCTTGCTACTTAGTTTGTTCTATTTGCGTCTAGACTTTGAAAACATCTCTGGCACCAAATGATTTATCACAATAGCTTGACAAACGTGCCCGAAGGTTTTGCAGCACTGAGTAAACTGCCAAATATATTACCTGAACTCACTTTAAGAAAATGAAAAAACCGGCCCATGCCGATTCCCTGAAAATGTATTCCCCGTCTAATCACTTTTTATAGACATAAAACACAGGCAACACAAACACAACTGTCACAGAAATAAAACCTCTAATGCGAAAGTGGTTCTGTACACACATAAAGAACGAGGGTTTCTGTTCAGGGTGAGGTAATTCGTCACGGTGTTTTTTTTTTTTTTATTGTCCTACGGCCCAATTAGCTTATAGCAATGTTTGTAAGGAAATGTCGCCCCCTAGTGTCCACATTTATTTTTGGATCTAAACCAGTTTCTCACACCGCCCTCCCCCAGCCACTCTCCTTCAAAGTGCTGTTTTCCAACGAAAAAAACGGATAACGGGCAAAGATTCAATTTAACCCATTTGAAGGGGATCTTGGTAGTTGAACTTTGGTCCGGAAAGACACGATTGTGAGAATTGTTTCCAAGTTATTTCCTTTAAGTTCAGACATTTAAAGAAGGGGCGAGGAGGGAAGGGGCGGTCGATCTGAGACAATACTTGTTTTATATTCCCTGCTGTGCCCCCACCGTCCTAATCCCACTTTGGGATGACCTTGGCCACTTTTAGGAGGCCTACCTCTGCAGCTGGAGGGCCCCACGGGAGGAAGCGGAGGATGCCGGGCGCTTTCAAGAAGACTGATTAAAAGGATTTCAACGTTTAGCTACAATGTGGAATTTCCTCAATGAAGCATTTCGAAGTGAGCGAAGTGAGCCACACTACAAAGTGGGGGGATTTCATTCCCAAAGAATGTTCTGGCCGTATGCGCCTGGGTGAGTATAAAAGAACAAATTGCATTATTCAGGCACTGGGCCAATACGTTTGCTTTAAATGCAGTTTGAAATCAAAAATATACCATTACGAAGTAATAATGAAATACTCCTGTAATTGAGTTGCCATCTTTCGATATCATTCAGCTCTGTTTCATGCGAAGAACATGTGCAAATAAAACAGTGACGCTAAAGATCCAGCCATATCATTCTAGAAGGGTCTTTCTGCGTGGAGCCTGTGCACGTCCGCATTGTTTACTTGGTGATTCAAGCATACAAATCTTTATCACAGGAATATTTATCAAACATTAATATTTGCGCTCATTTTAAAATTCAACAAATACTCATCGATTGTATACAAGACATCCAGGAAACCTCATCAGTGCTATTTATCCTCTCCCCTTTCTCATAACTCTATTTCCAAAGATAGTAATTTGAGTATACAAGATGGGCTGCTTTTGAATGATAACCTTCTATTATTAGAAAATAATGTATATGGCTATTCTAGGTTTTAATAATGTGCTTTGTTCCAATAAGACACATGTAACATTATTTTAATGACTGCAATATATACTGGAATTGATCACTAGAAATGAACATTGTAACACACTACAGAGAGTCAGTTTACAATGTTAGTACAATGAAATAATATTCTTTTTAATAGCTTATTTTGCTGAAAATACATACCATTTTGTCACTTAAAATAATCTTTCCTCTTGGTAAGGGTTGCACTCAGGTTAAAACCAATGATCTGTTTCATCTGTAAACATCAAGGCAATGTTTCATTTGCCATGCTGGCCGCCGATTCATTGGGAGTGCAGGTGAACCCATGATTTTTTGCAGTGTGCCAGACGCTAGCAATTAATAAAAAAAATGTAAAAGAACAAATGCAGTTGCAGACACTGCTGCCGGGTCCATTTCTTGTTCCTTAAATGTTCTGTCAGAACCACAGCGCACAGAGCCTATCTGTGTGTCCTCTCACCTCCCCATACCAACAGTGTGCCCTCATTATGACGGAGCAGCTCCTTCTGGACACATGTAATGGCTAAATGGGTCTCCAAATGCCAGGCCGGGCCCCAATGCAGGGGGTGCCTCTGATACTGCAGTTCTCATTCTACAAATCATAACATTAACACAGCCTCCTGCCTCCTTCCAGAGATTTGTGTTTGCTAGTGTAGAGCTAGACTCTCGCCCACAGAGAGAGAAACGGAGACATAGGGCCTCATTAAAAGTTGGGAGGCAGCTGGCTGTCTACAAACTCGGGTCCGGGTTCCCTGAATGGGGAAATACCGGGCCATTCCGACTTTGGAGGGCCCGGTATTTCCCCATTCAGGGAACCCGGACCTGGACAATCCCCATTTCCATTTCAGCCCCCATAAGGCTCAATGGGAATGGGGAGCATGCATGCTCATCTTCTTGCGGGACCCGCAAAGGACGTCTGGTAAAACCAGACGTCCAGAGCGGGTCCCGCGAGGGAACCTCGTAATAGGGCGGTATGGAGTTAACGGCACCAGCACCTTTACCTGCACCGTTAACCCCTTACTGCCCGCCTCGTAATGGGGCCCATAGTATGAGATAGAGAGAGACACATAGAGGCAGAGAAAGAGCCAGAAGAAGAGTGCAGGGAGCGAGTGAGAGACAGAGTGCTAGACCAGCATAAGATACACAATGAGCAGCTAGTTATATTTAAATGTAAAGTAATAAGGTGCTCATTTCTGGATACAATTGTGTGGTATTCATGAGCATTTAACAAAGGCCAGATTTCTCTCTTGGCCTCTTAATTAGTAAATAAGTGTATGCAGGAAATTTCTGATTTCAGCCCGAAGAGCAGCCAAATATTTCTTGGACTACGGTCAATGAGTCAACCATTGTCACAATGCAGGTTCAGAGGGACTGTGAGCGATTTGCCCTAATGAGCCACAGGCTCCAAGATGCTACAGTAGACCTTGTTCCAGGCCCGTCAACACTACCACATTAGGAAATTGGCAACTTCCTCTTGTGCCACTTTTAAGATTATTGATTGGACAACAGATTCATTCCCATACCAACGAGTGCCTCTGAACATTTGGTAGGGTTGGGGCAGAGTCGATCATATGGATGGAATAACCCAACAAAGTATGACTCTGTAGTACAGCTTTCTAGACTTGCAGAGATGCAGGTCTGTTGGGCAGGGTCCAGATTTCCCTCTAAATCAGCCTGCATCTGATCATACGTTTCTCTTTGCTCAGCATGGGCCTTTAAGTGCACGTCCATACTGTGCAAGAGAGTTTTTGATGGCCCCAACCACACTGTGTCCTCATTTTCCTGCTACAACCCGGAAAAACATCAATAAAATCCAACGTATTTCAATGAAAAGTTGAAATTGGACAAACATTGTCGTATAAAAGGACACTTGCAAGTAAATTGGTGGACACCTGTTTCTAAACCAGAGATTTCCATCTATACATCACACCAAATCCACACAACTTTTGCACATACACATACTTACTAAGGCGAGCGCAAGCAACTAGCACCAAGCTGTCATACCCTGTGTATAGTTTTGAGGCTGGAAGTAGAGCCTCGAGTTCTTAGCGCGCTGCACACTCACTTACTGCTTTTCAGGACTAGAGCGCACTGATAGTCGGTCATACTCATACTTTAGTTTCCACATATGTTGTGGACTTTGGCATCCATGAAAGCTCTTCTAAATATGCTTACACCTTATTAGCACATGGCGATCGTTATTGGCCTCCTCTCTGCTAATAACATTTTTCAAAGTGCAGTCAGTAACTACTGGTATTGACTGCATTCTGAACATTCAGGTTATTCAAAAGCAAACAGGGAACAAAAAAATTCAATTTCCAAGCAAGTTTTCTTTCAACAAGACACTATCTCTATCGGAAGATCTTTTTTTTATTTTATTTTTTGCTGCAACATCTAAACAAACACCAGGGAGGAAGCGAAGACATGGGGAAATGCTTTGACTTTCACATACAGAAATAGTTCACTTTTATATGACACCTAATGGATGCGTATCTTAAACCTGCTGCAGAATAACAGAGACTGCATTTTAAACACTTAGCTCATTAAGACAACCTTATTTAAATACTACAAAATAAAAACACATGTGTGTTTGTACTTTGCTCACAATTAACCTAACGTTTTAACTTCACAACGAAAACTCCAAAACATGTATGGCTATCACAAGTACGTGCTAATAGCCTTCTAGACGTCAGGAGGTGCCATTATCACTTGGGATAATGACCCTTCCCCAACTTATGGCCTAAGGCGAATGATTCAGTGATAATGACCCCTCCCTCTGTCTCTAAGTCTAATATGCTTACAGAATAACAGCTTCGACCTATGAGATTCTGATTAAGTATGTTGGCCAATGCATACCAAATCGACTGCTATTCTTCAGCCACTTAAACTATAAACATTCAGATCAATCTGTTCTGATTGGAGTCCTCAGGCTGACTGTACTTGCCCCATCTAGGAGCCTTGTTCCCACAGGCCCTCTGTAAAACTGTACAGAAAGTACAAATGGCCATTTTGGTTTCTAAGGAGTATTGTTAATTTTCGTTCATAATTAACTGTTATCTTATTTACTATCTCCCTAAGATTATTTGAAATGCACAGGTCTACCTCAGACTGCATGATTACACAGACTCTCCTGTGGTCTTGCCCTCGTATGTATCCTTGTGAATTAAAATGGTATTTATTTATTTATTGTTTGCTTGTTAGGTGCTTAGAATAAGAATATACTGTTTCAAAGCGCCCACAGGGCAGGGAGGGAGGGAGGGCAGGATATACATTACAACACAATAATAAGAGCAGAGGGGGAAGATGACGAAGGATGAACCTACTATGCCTTGTGAGTATTCAGAACGTGCAAGTGCAGAAAGGAAGAGGGAAGAGGGGGTAAGTGCTGCTGACTACGAGCTTGTGAGTGAGCCATGGACGAAGTGCTAAGAGTGTTGAGTGCTACACAGCCTGGGTCCCAGGTGGTGTAAGTGCAAGTCTCCAGAGCGGAGGGTGTGCAGATGCAAAGTGTGGATAGTCAGGAGCTGGTGAGAATCGGTATGGGAGATCAAGGCCCTGAAGATGCATAAGGGCCAAGGACACTGTTTCAGCAACTGTGGGATTAACAGAGGAGAGAAGGGGGAGGAAAAAGGAAAGTCTTAAGGAGCTTCCGGAATTTGAGAAGATACTGCTCAAGGCACGGGGGAGGTTATTCCAAATGAGGGAGCCCGCAGAGGAAAGTGTGCAACCCCCCCTGCCCTCTGTTTAGCAAACACAAAGAGTTGGTGCCAGAGGAGCGAAGTGGTCTAGAGGGAGAGTAGTGAGATAAAGTTGAAGATAGTGTGGTCCCCAGGCGCAGACAGCTTTGTGCATGATGCAGAGGGATTTGAATTGAATCCATTTAAAAATGATGTCTCCTCCCCTCTCTATTGGTGGCCAGGTTGGCTTGGCTCTGGGGGAGTGACATTTTCTGGACCTTACTTCCTGACTCCCCTTTTCTGTCCGCCAGCATTCAATTTACACACAGCTGAATCTTGGCTCACTTCTTTCAGTTCGCTCGAGACATCCAGGCCACCTTCTGGAGTTTCATCAGGAGTCAAAACAGTAAAAATAACTTGTTTTTGAGCCCTCACAACTCATGGACACTCTTGAGCACAACTCAAGGCTCTCGTGCATCCATTGAATGATTGAAACCATTACTACTACCGGTATCAAATTGTTACATTTGATTAATGCACCACTGATTGTGAAAGCCACGTTGCAGTTATTAGCATGCATCCCCCTTCTCTACGGCTTTGTGTTCTTTTGACTTCTCTTCACCTATTATGACACTTGACTCTTCGCTCTTGCCCCCGCCTGCTCATCCTTCTTCCCTGTTTCCTTTTCACCCTAACGTCCACGGTCTAATTTTGACACTGTGAAAAAAACCACAATAAAATTGTGTACGGGTGAACATGTCTAGTTCAATGTATATAAAGAGCGCTAGGGGACCAATCTGGTGGTGATAGTGCACGGTACAAATGTCCTTTAACATTAACTTATAATGCATGTTTTAATTCAACTACTTTTGTGCCCTCAGTGTGGGTGCAAGACTTTTTCAAAAGGTGCCAACTAGCAATCTCTAGTGACAAGTCCAGTATATCAACCGAAAATGCTGGGGTTTGCACAGAGGAAACAAATTATTGCTTGAACAGAGGTGGTAGGATTGAAAGCAACTTGCCACTGGATCTTTGGTTTCAATGGTATTGATTACAGAAGGACACTGGTTTGGATTGCCAATCCCTTGGTAGCATGCTCGCATGTATGAGAAGGGTACTCCCATTGAAATGAGATACAGTTAGAATGTCTTGATGGGGATAGATACACGAATATGGTGACAGTATCTCTGGTATTCATGACATCATCTCTGCAGTACTTATGCACATTGTAAATCTATAAAAATTGTGATTGAAACGTTTCTATTATATGGTCATTCGCCCTTTTTTGGTCAGAGGGTAAATATGATAAAGTGTATATGCTTATTCTATATGTTTGACAATGACATGGTTATTTGCCTGTCTTTGGGCAAACGAGTGAACATGACAAAGTTCATATGCTTCTGAAATACTCACTCTTGGCAGAAAGGAAAGGAAGCTGGTTTGTGGGACATTGTAGATTTTTGGTTTAACCGTCCTCACCCACACAGCCCCTAAAAAGAGGACTGCGTAGCTCTTGAGAGCTGATGATAGGCAAAAGACATGCCCGGAAATTATTGAGTTTGGAACTTTGACTTTGATGTTTAAATTAAAAATCTGTGATTTTCTAAGAACTATTTACTGTATGTTTAGTTATATTGGTGTGCAGGGTATGGGAGTGTCTCAAGTAGTAGACACTGTTTGGTATGTGTTGCATCCTTAAATTACACAATCCCATCTGATTTGTTGTTACAAAATATTGCAAGTGATGACTTTCTAAAGCCACCAAACCATAACAGGCAGTCAGAGTGGGACAGCAATTAAGGTGTAAGTGAGCGAGCATAATCATTTGTGAAACATGCATTGCAGAGCAAACCGCCTACAACTGGGCAGAGCCAACTAGTTGCCTTAGTCATGATGGTAGGCTCTGAAAGCAATTAATTATACATAAGATGGTTATGCCCCGTAGAGAAACCAACTCCACTGTCCGGGGTAGACGATGAATATGTGTACACAAAGGAGGTTAGGTAAAAAACCTTAAATACTTAGAAAGCTCATCTGTCTGAATTTGGATGACTAATAATCACCCATGTCTTCAAGTCCTGAAAAAATGGACTAGGATTATACCACAAAAGTTCTTTTTGACATTAAATCTTTTTAATTTGTATATTCAACACTCAATAAAACGTTGTTGTACCAACTTGTTTTAAAACTTTCCTGTAACCCAAGATTTATGACCCACATGGTGGGTATAACACCAATCTAATGGGAACCTACACCACAAACATTTTTTTACAACATTAAAAATTTCACATACACAAAACATTTAACATACGCTAAGCATTTAGACAATGTGTTGTTTATCAACATATCCCAACATGTTTTAGTTCTTCAGGCTTGTAAATGCTAGAACTTTCTTCAGGGGAGAAGTATATTTCATAGATTTTCTCCACCATGTGATCCTGACTCGACAAGAAAGCTAATCCAAACGAGGAGTCACCTACAAATGACACCCAAAACAACATATATCAGACAGTGAGCCAAGAACGTATTCAATACCACAAAAGCCCATCGGGGCATCACAACATTTGCCCAGAAGGGAGCTTATCGAGAAAGGCCAAAAATGTAATCTTCCTCTTTAAAACGGAAAGCTACTATACCTCTTTTATTGATGGTCAGTAGCGTCAGGGACACAGTCCCAAAAAGTAGTGACAAAACTTCTTTTAATCAAGTTTCTCTTCATTAAATGGGTACTTCAAGTAGCCCTTCTTGATATACAACCTGCATTGTAAATAAGACAAACATCACATGGTTGGACTAGCACTGTTGTGCCTCTTAATACTGCACATCAGTACTAAGTTCCCACACACCGTAATGGTACAATGTCACCTTGACACCAGGGTGATTCCACACTTTAGAAACCACCAAAAAATGAACCCGCAGCCACGTGAAAACCATCACCACTCCAGTACACAAATATGTTACCTCTGTTAAAATGGGACCTGTTCGCCCAAAAATACCATATGTGGCAACACAAATGGAAAACATCACCATACACCCAAGTGTACACCTTCACCACTCTAGTATACAAAAAAGTTACCTCTATAGTGCTGTAGAGCTGCGACGCGCTCGCACGATAATGCCGTACGTGGCACCACAAATTGACAGCGTCACCGTATATATTCTACACATGTAACGGAGAAAAAATGAATATATCAACTCGCATTAGCATTATGGGAGACGAGCGCGAGGAACATCCCACACTGCTAGCAGTTTCAATTGTACGCACTCAAAAGGCTTACCTATGGCGAAGTCTTCATTTCGTTTAAAGACACGGACCCGGTAAGCAGCAAATGCACTATCCCAACCTGAGGGGTCACGTGACTGAAATACGTGAAACCCCGTTACGTAGGCGAAAACCAGAGAGTAAACATGGAAAATGGACTACTCTCAATTTAAACACCAACACGGGTGATATAGAAACAGGACTACAGCTCCACACTCCGTTATTAGTCATAGAAAAGAAACACACAGGCAAAAAAGATACCCGATTAAGAGGCTCTACTGCATACTGTCAACAAATAGAAAAATGACACAGGGTTGGAGCTTAAGCAGGGAGGAAAAGGAGTAAAATGCGACACTAAAAACCAATCACGTGTTGTGGTATCCACAGAGCCCACACGTTTCAAAAGGGCGGATTTAGTAAGGGTCAACATCAAATGACATAACACACTCCAAAATAAACGGGAGTATCCAAATCAAAAGGTCCATCCCCGCAGTGGGCATTCTGCCGACTCTAACCACATGGCAGAGAAATATAAGTGCAAAACCAGAGACATATCATGGCACATGAAAGGTACAACAGTTCCCACACCACAGACCATGGATGTCGATGTCAACATTTTGTAGAGAGAAGAGACATGCATAATAGATTTTTTCTTTTTTTTCTTTTGATAGTCAGAGCACAGGAGCCAACCTTATAGGCATGTGTGTTAAATGTTAGATCATTCCCATATATCAAAGGTGTACATGATGCCATTCCACCTCTTCGTTAAGCCCTTTAATATGGCTCTGACATAAAAATATCATCTTCTGTTCGAAGGTAGAGTGTCCCTTATCTATCTCTTGTTTATTGGCACCATGGATCTTTTTAAGAATAACCCAATTAAGGTCATCATGCGTATGTCCCTTCTCCACAAAATGTTTCACCATCGGAGCTGCCATAACTTTATTTTTAATGCAGCTTCGATGTTCTGTCATTCTAACCTGGCACCTTCTATTGGTTTTCCCAATGTACTGCAGCTGGCAAGGACAAGTAATCAAATACACAACATTGTCAGAATTACAATTTGTCATTTCATTGAGAAACCATGTTTTAGATGTATTTAACTGGATTTGTTTAATCTCTGTTGTATATTTGCACATCAGACAATTACCACACGGAAAATGTCCTTTTACAGTTGGTAGGCCCCACAGGGTCATTTGTCTAGGTGCCAAAGTTTGCTTAATGGTTATGTCATTCCTAATAAGCATGTTTCTTATATTCTCGCTTTTTTTTAAAGATATAATCGGTGGGGGAGTTGACCCGTCTCTGTAGACTTTATTCCATGCTTTTTTAATGATACTCTTAATCTTATAAAACAGGTTGGAAAATGTATTGACAAACACAATGTTGTCTTTTCTGTCTTTTACTTTCTTTTCCAAAAGAGCATCACGGTTGTTATTGAAACCTCTCTTGGAGGATTGTTTGATTAATTTGGCCGGGTATCCCTTGTTTAAAAGTTTATTGGATAGCTTTGAGGCGCTGTCGCTAAAGTCCTCTTTTCTGCTGCTGTTCCTTTTCAATCTTAGAAATTGGCCAAAAGGGAGGTTGGCTTTAATGTGGTTGGCGTGATGACTGTTAAAATGCAAAAGTGCATTTTTGTCTGTACCTTTACTATAAGGTTTGACCTTTAGCTCCCCTCCATGATGGAAAATCGTGATGTCTAAAAAATTAATTGAGTCTTCATTAATTTCACGTGTAAATTTAAGGTAGGGATCACATGAATTAAGCCAATCAACAAACAAGCCAGCCTCTTCCTTGGATCCTTTCCACAGTACAAAAATATCATCTATATATCGATACCATTTTAACATATTGACTTTGAATTGGTTATTGTCTGAATACACAAACCTTTTCTCAAAATATTCGACATATAGATTTGCTAAGTTTGGTGCCATAGCGGCACCCATAGCCGTACCCTCTATCTGTTTGTACAAGTCACCTTGGAATTGAAAGAAATTTTTGGTTAGGGCAAACTCTGCACACCAAAGGATAAAGCTATTGCTTACTGGGTGTCCGTCAGATCTGTTAACCAGGATCTCTTCAATAACGTCTAAAGTGGCTCTTTGCGGTATCACAGTATACAAAGACTGGATGTCGAGACTGATCAATAGAGTATCTCCTCTCGTGAAAGGCGGATTTTCTATCTTGTTGATCGCCTCGGTAGTATCCCTGAGATAACTATCCATCTTCAAAACAAAAGGTCTTAAATAAAAATCCACAAATTTAGAAAGTGGTTTGAGTATAGAGCTGACACCAGACACTATGGGTCTACCTGGGGTATTTACCAAACCTTTGTGAATCTTGGGCAGAATGTAGAAGACAGGCACTCTCCCTTGTTCACGAGTGAGGTAGTCGTGTTCTTGTTTACTGATCATTTCCTCTTCCAAAGCCCTTGAGACTTTTGATTTTATAGTTTCTACCATTTCACTGGAAGAATCTTTAGTGAGGCGACAGTAGCTTGTATTGTATTGTATTGTATCTGAAAGCAGCCACAAACCGAATGCAGCATCTCCCACCCCAGAGTGGCTCCTTCTAAGGCAAGAGATCCACGTAGAGCAGAGAAGAAGGTGAGAGGATAAGAGGGTTCCGGCTATTCGTGTTACTACCTCTTGGTCTCTTCTCTATGGACCATAAACGAAATCAAAACATACCGTAAAGCTTCAAAGTAGGGCTTCCAATAAGTGCTCACCCTGCACAACAATTTAGCCCGGCCATAACATGGCAACCATTTTGTGAACAAGCCAGCATTTTCACCTACACAGCCTCTATTAGAGCCAACCTTATCACACAATAAATGAGAGGCCGCAGCATAACAATGACTAAAACCGACACCCTACAAACCAACCATGACTATGACACTCATCACTACTGCAAGACAATCTGAACAAATTGCCACAAACCACATGACAATTATAACAATGGGCAATATTTCAATGTAATTCTCCCCTTTAACATCACCCACCACCCTTGGAAGTCCAAAGCATAGCCAAGACACATGCCAAAACTATTAATTTGCAAGTCTAGGTTTACTTTTTGTTGCTTGGTTATAACTTAGGTTACATTTAAGAATAACCCACCCCAATATCCATTCACTGCCAGATCACACTCTTAAGGCAACATGGAACACTCATTGGCACCTTGTCCCCTGCATTCATGCATCCTCCAGTCAGGACGTGGATAATACAGCCCTTATCTTCTGATCCAAGCCTGTGTTGCACCATGTTCCCACTCACCTCCCTCTACTATCCCTGTGTGACTGCACCCCCTCACTGACAGTTGGCACCCATCACATGTCCTGGCCTGTGTCCCTTTTTGGGTTGTTTTGGGCTGGTCCGCCTGCACTGTGCTACTGGACACGCACCCTGGCTCACACTACCACACCAACCAATTGCGTCGATGTTCAATTACCAACTTTTGACAGACCGTCACTCACCACATCTCCAGCACCATGGATGCAAATGGCTCTAAAGGCCACGCTGAAGCAGCCTGTACCGGCCTGGAAGCACCCCACTGCCTTCAACAATGTCCTTGCTTCACTCAGTCATGACCGCAGAGGAAGGAGCTATTACCAACCAGCACCGCCTGCTGCCATGCCCATTATCATCAGATGAAAGTCCTCACACCAATAGTCGATGCTCACATAATCACATGTCACCACACACATTACATGCTGCAGCATTCATGCATATGCCAAAAAGCACATTACAGCATAAGACCCTACCAGGGCAATTCGACATCCCATCTATGTAGGACACATGTAAGTATGCATCTGTGTATGGTATTTATCCAGCATGCACCTGGCAAGAGAACACTACAAAAAGAGGGTTAAGTATAGCTAGAGTACAGCAGGGTGGGGGAGATTAGGAGGCAGGACGAGGACGTGGTGCTATCACAGGCGTCAATCGGCAACCCAACTCTACCAATGACATGTGCCATCGTGGTAACATCCGGTTTTGACAATGACACACACCGTCTTTGTTACATCAAACTATGACAAGGACTCAGACTGTAGGAGCATCATTTTTAGAATAGAGGATGACTGGATTTACAATGGGTGGTGTCTAGTTTCTGTGGGTTCTTTTGGCTTTGGTTCTCGAGGGAGGACAACATGCAGTGGTAACACACAGCACACATGCACATACAACAGGCCCAGGGCTGTAATGAAGGCAGGAGCCTTCATCAGGTTGACCTGTCTTTATTCAACTCCTGAGGCGACTGACGCTTGCGGGCTTTCTACCACAAATGCGCGAGATTTGCGCATGCTCGCTGAGGAGCCCATCCATCGGAGCTCCAAGACTCTGTATCCGTTAACTGTGTCCTTGCCAGGACACTGCAGGTGGGATCCATCTGATTCACCACCTAGTGTTCTTTTTGAGGCTCATGCGATCCAGGCACTGGCTGAAGTATGAGCCCCCCCGGGGGTTCAAAGCCATCTAGTCAAGTCATGTGGATGACAAAAGTATGCTGATTTAACAAAAAATCACTGAGACTGAATGGAAGAGGCGTGGATAGCTTTCGCTGCATTCTATGGAAATATCTGTGCCAAAAAGGTGAAATTAACCGAAAGGGTGACCTTAATGAGGGCGGCGGTGCCGTTACAGAAAGGGTCAGCCTGCCACTGAGGTGAATATCGCCATTAGCACAGGTGTAGTTACCCTTGACAAGTGCTAAGGGTGTTTTCTTTAATAAAAAAAGGAAGAAACTTACCTTTATGGTGCAGCTCGGGTCCGGCAGTGCTGTCAGGGAAGTCAATTTTGCAGGTTGATGACTGTGACGTCATCAACATGGACAATGGGCGTCCCGAAGAGCAGCACGACCGGAGCCCCGCCACACCACAAAAGATTCTTTTTTTGTTTTCATTTTTGAAAAAAAGGACACCATTTGCACCCCTCTAGCAAACAACACGAGTGCTAAATGGTGAAGAGGGAGCGAGGAAGGGAAGCACCCGTCGCCAACGAGAATGCTCAGAACACATGCTTTCCTTAGTGAATACAGCCCGCATTCCGAGCATTCTTATTGGTGGATGGCACCTGTCAGGGTGGTAATGAAACAATTGCATAAACTTTGAGCGAGTCTGACAGAGTAAGTGGGGCCTTACAGACTTCTGCTTCTTAATCCCTGAACTGGAGATTAAGGAGGATGGACTATCCACTACCATGTGCACAGGCTATTAAAGGTGACTGGAGAAGGATCGAGAAAAAGCACTTGTATTATGATTCTGTTGAATGAAAATATTCCTTCAAATAAGGAGAGAATTTGACAAGTGTATGAAGGAGCTAGAAGGGGTGGTGTGTAAATGGAGAGCGTTGGATACGACTGCCAAAACAATCCATAGACGATATTGATTCAGCCTATAGGATACTTTATCCCAAGATTGGTTGCATCAATATTGCAGGAATATGCTATTGACCTGAGTTTTAGCTCTACTAATCATTGGATTAAGGGTGATATCTCAGCAATTATTAAGTGCCATGCATCCTCCACAGGAACTCGTCTAGAATATGCTTGGTTGACCTAGAGCTGCTCCAGAAGTGTTCACTTTTTCAGGTAATTCCTTGCATTCAAAATGACCTTTTTTCAATATTACTTCTCATGAATTAAATCGAAAGCAAGAAGCTGCAAATCTGCTTTTATAAGGAGGTTCACAAGAAACGGTAGAGCCATCTAATGCAATGACAGGGAGGTATAAAATAGGTGAAAAAAGGAATATGCAAACTTTAGATACAATCTGGATGAATTAGGGCTTCGGTTCAGAAAACCTTGTAGAATGTAACATATTCATGAAAGAACTGATACTGAACTTGTAATAAGTAGCCAAGAAAGCCCATAAAGAACACAAAAATAGAATTACAAAATGATGGTTTGATAACAACATGGATTAAATAAAAGCAGTGAACGTGAACGCATTAAGGAAGCCAATGTTTCGAGTCAGGTGAATAAAAGATAAATGATATGGTATAAAAAGTAAAACATGATTATAAAAATCAGATAGAGAGGAAAAAAGCAATGATATGCCCCTCATTAAGAGTTTGCTGGTAAACTGCCTTTTGGTCCCCGCTGACCGATATCCCGGTATTACCGGGATATTATGGGCGACAGAGAGCCAGGACTCCATGGGATGGAATTGCCTGAATCACCAGCGCCGGTGTTACCACTGCCAGTGATTCAGGCATTTTCTGCTGGTAGGGGCCTGATATACCAGCAGATCAGGCCTGCCGGGAGATCCGTGGCCCCCACTGGCAAACTTGTGTTTGCTGGACCTGAAAAAAAAACTGGTGCCAGAATTACCACCCTTTTCCTGGCATTTTTTCCAGACTGGCAAAACCGTAATGAGGCCCTGGTAACCATCTATATTGCAGCCAAACCAAAGGATTCAAAATCCGTTTGTGGTAATAGTGTTGAAGAATTGGGAGTAAAGGAGAAATCAATGTAAACGCATTCATGGACATTCGTGGCTATGCAGACATACGGGTATCTTTATGAGCACTCAGGGGCTGTACGGATGACCAAAAGTGTCCTGTCTAATGGACATCCATATCAGGGGTCTGCAACCTTTGGCTCTTCAGATGTATTGTACTACAATTCCCATCAGATCTACCCAGCATGGTCAGTGGCAGGGGATCACGGAAGCTATGATCCAAAACATCTTTCAGCTCAGGGATGGAATAGCTATGGCCCAAAACATCTTCCAGCTCAGGGATGGAATAGCTATGGCCCAAAACATCTTTCAGCTCAGGGGTGGAATAGCTATGGCCCAAAACATCTTTCAGCTCAGGGGTGGAATAGCTATGGCCCAAAACATCTTTCAGCTCAGGGGTGGAATAGCTATGGCCCAAAACATCTTTCAGCTCAGGGATGGAATAGCTATGGCCCAAAACATCTTTCAGCTCAGGGGTGGAATAGCTATGGCCCAAAACATCTTTCAGCTCAGGGGTGGAATAGCTATGGCCCAAAACATCTTTCAGCTCAGGGGTGGAATAGCTATGGCCCAAAACATCTTTCAGCTCAGGGGTGGAATAGTGGCAGCAGATTTAAAAGCTAATCCTGGACAAACACTTTTTTGATTTTTATTACTAGACCATACATAATGGGATGCATTCCAGACACCCCGCATGAAGCATCTTGATTCCTTTGCATAAAAAGTACTACGGACAATCGTAAAAGGTTCCAGACTAATAGCGCTGATAAGGTTCTTGCTAAAATACTCTTAAACGATCTGTGAAAATGGGCCCATAATAATAAACGGTTACCATGGTCTCAGATGAATTTTTATAAATGGCCTATTGGCGACCTGTGTAAGTTTGGCCTTAACACACCTTGCTCTGAAGTATGTAGGCCACAACAGACAACATTGTTTTGCTGTTTTTCTGGAAATCTTTACAGTTTTTACAGCATTCATAGGAAGCACCTGTGATTACATTTGTCAAATTGTGGATATCCTGACCATTATTGGAGCTTCTGATTGCCCTGCATACTTACACATGGGCAGATATTCATTTTCACATATACACAGAAAGTACAAAAAATATTGAGACACGAAAAAGGCTTAAACAAGGGTGTGTCTTAGCGCCATTAATCTTTAATTTGCATCTCGCCGACCTGCCTCTAAACCAGACACTGGTTAGAATTATCCCACCAGCAGTGGGTGGTCTCGAGAAGATAGTTCAGTAGCAACGTTCTCGCCTTGGAAGCAAGACAACATCGAGCAACACATGTTCGACCCCTGGGGCCGCGCTTAGAAACCTCTGGGTAATAAGTGCGTTATAAATAACCTATCATATACACCAATCAGAAATTCTTATGTACACAGCTGATCCTTTTCCAATTGACAAAACCTCAGCAGGATTACAATGAGCTGTTAGTGCTCTTCTGCAGTATTGTATGTATAATTACCTAGTCATAAATAATGGAAAAAACAAAACTACAATTTTTAGGAAAACAGAAGGTATACATTTTAAATGAAAGATAAGGTTGTCTGGTCTCGACTTGGTGGAAAATAACCGATGTTCGAGTGTAGTGTTCAACTCGAAGCTAATGTGGGTAGGTCTGGGAAAAGAGGTAAAAGCGACGAGAACCAAAGATGGTGCCTGCTCTGGAGCCTTATTAAATGTGCAGGGACACTCAGGCCCAGTTTTGATTCTGCCCATGATAAAGGTCTCCAAGGTTATAAAAGCCTCAATGATATACTAAGCAGCTGAAATATGAGTCAAGAATAATGGGGGGGGGGGGGCTACAGATGACATATTCAACTGTCTCTCAACATTCCCCCTCTGGTCGAGTCCTCAACCACACTCTGCTCTTGTGCTCTCCCCTGAATAGGGGTCCTTGGGATCCCATATGTTAGTCACCACCCTCAAGCTAACTCCATGTCTCGCATGCTCATCTGCACTCCAGGTCATAGAGAAGCACTCCCATTGGAATCACAATAAACCCAGTGCTCTGTGCAATTGTGAGCTGAAATATGAGTCAAGAATAATGGGGGGGGGGCTACAGATGACATATTCAACTGTCTCTCAACATTCCCCCTCTGGTCGAGTCCTCAACCACACTCTGCTCTTGTGCTCTCCCCTGAATAGGGGTCCTTGGGTATCCATATGTTAGTCACCACCCTCAAGCTAACTCCATGTCTCGCATGCTCATCTGCACTCCAGGTCATAGAGAAGCACTCCCATTGGAATCACAATAAACCCAGTGCTCTGTGCAATTGTGAGGGTCCTGAGAAAATATATATATATTGACCCTGGAGGAGCAATAGGGCTCTCCATTGCCGGGTACAGGGGAAGTCATCCGTTTGTGTGTACTCATGCACGTGAGTATCCAAATGTATTATTATTTTAATTCCTACTGCTTTTGTGGCCGTCTTTTTACATTAGCTTATTGCTATTCTTAGAACACAGAAATCTATTAGTACTAGTACCAGTATGGCCACTAGTACTTTGAATGCATTGGCCAACCAGGAGGGTATCCATGAGAACAGGCAATTGAACCGGTCATCAACCGCAATGACGTCCACCTCCTCCACCATTCTTGTGTGGATTTCTGTTAAGGCGGCTATTGCCTGTGTGAGATTCCCATATGTGCATCAAGAATGCTCAATTTGTGCGCACACCCCCTTCCATAGCCATTATGAGATCAAGAAGATACCTGTTTTGGAGGGTTGTTGGGGACATACCCCAGGTATGCCAGAGGGACACTGGAATTCTGCAGACTTGGAGGGCCCAACATCCTCCCCCAGGATACACGGAGGACTCAGTCAATGGCAAGTTCAAACTGTGGTTTATTACAGGCAAAACTAACATGGATCAGCAGAGAAACAAAGAATATCCATGCACATCACGCTCTTCCTCGGCTCGCAGGCCTTTTTTTATTTCCAAATGGCATCAGAACTTTGTCACAGCTTGGGTCCCCTCTCCAGAAAACCTATCAGGCAAGTGATTGGGTATTGAGTATTCGATTACCTCTATAGGACATTATAGATATTATTTTACTGGCCCTCGTATGTCAGGTGGCTGGCCTGTTCCATCCCCAAGTCACTGACTATAACATTGTTGCAGTGTTGTGGATTTACCATTGGTTCTTGCCCATTGCTACCCACCCCTCGGGTACTAAACTGTGATTGGCTAGAGCTGACTTCCCCAGGCCTGGGTTCCACAAAGGCTCTCAGCTCACTGTGTACCTCTGCAAGGTAATGAGAATGATTATGTGTCTGTATTGTTACTTGTGTGTACCACCTTTGCTTATGAGAGTAGTCTCCTGTCCGATGCACCACGTGTTACATATTGTTGCATACTTGTTGCGGTCTGTGTCTGGCAGCCTGGGACCAGCTCTGCTTTCCCACCGCCGATAACTGTCAATTGTCTGCCTCGGCCGTGTCATGTGTTCAGATACCACTAATTTGAGCTGTGCAGCTCTGAATTATGAGGATTTATTCGTATTTTCTGCAGCTGGTCCCTTTGTCATCAAGGGATTGGAATGTCATCCATATCTCTTGACCTTGGCTGAGGGTTCTGTCCCACACGTCTTTCTCTCTGTCCAGCCTTAATCAGCTCAGCTCATCTCTTGCTCAGAGGCCTGAGACCTGCTGTCATTTTCCTGAACCTTATAATGCGGTTTCTACAGTGTCCATGCTGTACTACATTTCCATAGGTTAATCACACTTGGCTCTCTCAGGTCCCATAAGTGCTCTTGCAGTTCCATAGGGTTATTCACATGTAAGCATCTGCAAGCTCTGCTCAGGATCTCTTGTGCCTTGCGTATTCTGCATTTCTGCATTTGGCTAATGGCAAAAATAATAAAAGCAATGACAGTATGTATATGTATCTGTCCTCTAACTATAGAAATGTAAGCTCATTGTTCTTCATGTATTTGAGTGCGTGTTTGTGTCCCGAAGTGCGGATGGTAGGTGTGCTTCATGTCTAATGCTGCGATGTCATGATGTCTCTAACGACGTCTGCAACATGCCTTCTTGGTGTTTAGTCCAAGCTGTCCATACAGATGTGTCTGATCATGGCCTGTGGCTCTTCATCCATGCATGGGTAGATCTGTATGTCCCTTGGTCAGTATGAATGGCTGAGGGTATACCTCTCAACATACTTGTCAATCATGGGTCCGTTGGGAATTCGTCCAAAATAGAATGGGTGATTGCAGTGTTTTCTGGCCTTCTTTCTTGTCATGAATGTAGTAGTAGAGGGGGGTGGTGGCAGGCTTCCCCATCCCTCTTCAGTCCCCCCTCTGGTAGATCTGTTGACCACATCCTTATACGACAGTCCTTTTGCTCTTGGCTGCCATATCTTCGTTATTCCTCCAGGGTGCCCATAGCAGTTTGTGTGATCATCAAACGACCAGTTCATATAACAGCATAATCCTTCGGGGTTGCACCAAAGTCCATTTCCCTTCATAGTCCCTTGCATTGAATGGATTGTCCAGCTTCATTGCTCCAAGTGGGAACAGTTTGCATTGTGCAACCCTTTCCCTTATTTCGTGCCTGTCTGACACAATCTCGTCCTTTGCTCCTCCTATATTCACATCCACCAGGACCTGCATCCCGATAGGTTCCTCTGCTGTTTTCTTGCACCTTTCCATGCAGATTTTCATTCCACACATCGATATTGCCACCAGCACAAGTGCTCCCATTATCACTTTTAGTCTATCCGAAAGCCATGATGGCATCAATGACTATATGTATACTATCCAGCTCTGGTCCGTTCCTGTCCCCCTAGCTTCTTCTTCCATTTTGGCATGCATCCGCGCCAGCTGCGCCACTGCATCTGATAGTGTTCCGTTATCTTCATTGTTGGCAGGTATGTATGTGCAACAGGAACGTCCTATTTTTGTGCATCCATGGATGTAAGGAGGTCCAGAACATATCTTTTCTGGAGCGGCACCAACCTTATCGCTTGGAGCTCTTCTTTTATTGCATGGAACCCATTCACTGTGGAATTAATAGTCACCATCAGTTTCCAGCGGGTGATCTGTAACCACTTCACGTTTGCGTGCGTCTGTAGAGATGGTATTATTGATGAAAAGATCATTTGGGTCCTGCTGAACAGCCTGTGTTCTGCTGGAATGTCTTCTAGTGCTGTCTATGATGCTTCTGAGAAGTAATTTCCTCCTCTCTTTACTCTTCTCAGTTCAGTTGGATTCTCTGCCTTGGCTGTTGGTAGCACTTCGATCGACTTCTTCTTTGTTTTGTTACTGTCAATTTTTGGGAACTCATCAAGCTTCACATCATTCCCTGGCATGACCAACGAAGGCATGTTGATGTGTACCAATGAGAAAACTCCTCCCCAGTCCGGTGGCAGCTTCTTTTATGCTTTCGATCCGCAAGCCCAGTAGTACTCCATCAGTATTGCAGTTACTGCCTTCATAGCTGTGTGTTGTTCAATGCTTCTGCATTCAACATTGTTGCCAATTTCAACTTTGCCATTGTTCCGGTAGCACATTTGTGCTGGTGTCTTTAGAGGTAGTAACAGCATCGGACCAACTTCATTTTCCACCCATGTCAGTAGCTTTGCACTCGCGTCCCCGTCCTTTCAGGCACTTGTCATTTTCTTCCTGTACCTTGTTCACTGGCGACTGTGCTATGGTCAGTGCTTTGCTTCCCACCACTCTATCCTTCAATCCATCTTCTGTGTACACGAGGCAATACACTACTATCTGTGGTCTTTCCCAGCAACCTGGCTCTCCTCCTGTCTTCCTCACTCTTGTCCATTGACTTGGTAGTTCTTCCAGGGTAATAGTCTTTGTTTCTCCTTTTTCATGCCCATCATGTATGTACTGTATAGCTTCATCTAGCTGCCAATAATTGTTCATCATTTCTAATGTTTTTATGTAATTATCTTCATCCGGGAAAGTTGCTTTGGACATCCACCTTGATGTCACTGTCTTCCCATGGAACCTTCCTTGAGTTGTCACCATCGAGAGATACATTAGGCATTTGCTCTTGCTGCTGGTATTTCAGTTGCTATGAACGTTCTGGAGGCACTCATTGCATAGGGGATTAAGGAGCAGACATAGCAGCTCTCCCCGGTGGTTTCCTTTCCTACTTTGTCATGTGTTTGTACCACTTACTATTAGACACTTGAGCAGTGTCAGTGAGATACATGTCTACCCCCTTCATGTCTGTGTCAACACTCCGCTTACCACTCCTTAACTTATCAGCTGTGTTCTCCTGTCCACCTGACATGGTTGTTCCACCTGCTCGGGTTGGGGGAATGTTAGAAGAGGGTACAGCGGTAGTGCTAGCAACGCAAGTAATTTTCCAAAGCACAAATATAATAACACCACTAGGAATAAGTAAGACCAACAGAACCATCACATTTTTCAATATGTCATTCATTTTCACTTACGCTGCTCGGTCCTTGCAGCTTGAAGATATAGTTGCCCGTCTGAAATGCACAAAGAAATCAGTTATTTTGTTAGCATTTGTAAATGCTCTTAAGCCCTGTGGACCAAATAATCACCAATGGCAAATGCAAACACTTCTTCCCACACTTTTCTTACTGATCGGTCTTTCAGTGTGGCGAGGACAGGAGGATTGCCATGCTCATGCTGTGGGTATGTCTGGGCCAAATACTCTTTAAAGGCAAGATAGTAAACTCTGGGGCATCGGGCTTGGAATCTGCTGGGTCTCCTCACAGTATGGACAAATTGGTTTGAAAAACTATCTGGGTGATGGGCAGAGAGCAACATGGACATGAACAAACAGCAACAGTCATATCGTCTTTCACATAGATTGTGTGCGGAAAAGACAAATAACAAACAGACAGTGTCCCTAATCTATGTCCACAAGGAATCCGGTCTCTACTTCTGCTGCTCATGAGCGTGTGACCATTGGATGCCCTCCTCCTGGTTGCGTAAGTTCAGAAAGTGCTTGTAGCTCCCTTAGGTGCTGAGCGTTGGTCCTGTCAGTCAAGGTGACCGTGTTGCCAAGCAAGGCCACTGTTTTGTAGGGCTTGACGGTAGCCATGTGGTTCCAGACTGGCTTCTTCTTGAGTTTGACAGCACGGTCGGCCACTTTTTGCACGACGTGCGGATCTGTGAACCTTGGCACAATCCAGGACCTGACAGAATTTCTGAGGCGGACCATGTCCCCACACTCACAGGGTTTTTAAATCGTGAGTCTTGTGGTGTGTTGTAGCAGTTGCTCTCTTCTCTGTCTTCTAGGCCTCCCCAGTGTTGTATCTGGCGAGTGATAACAGAAGCGCTAGCCACCGGAGAGGTATCAGAGTCATGCATCTCTTGCTCTAACACATCTCCACTATTCTCACAATCCTTCAGTGCTCTTTTGGCAGGAACCAGGGGGAGATGAATGTGCCATCCCGTCACCACCTCATGGGGTGGTAAATGGTGGTCGGACACAGCCTTATTGTGCAATTGAAACAAGGCGAGAGGTAAGCAGTGCACACAGTTTTTTTGTGCTCTTCTGTGTCTTGGCTATGCACTCCTTCAGGAGGCCAATCAGGCGTTCACACACTCCATTTGCTTGTAAGCACAGGCAAACGTGTTTTGGATGTCCAACAATGCTGTGATGTGCTGGAACATTTAATTGGTGAAGTGAGGCCCATTGTCAGACCACAAGACTTCACACATGTCCCATCTTGGAAACACTTCCCTGACCAGGAACCTAGCCGCTATAAGGGTGTCAGCATGCTAACTGGGGCCTGCCTCAATCCACCTGGAGAATGGGCATACAACCACTATTATGTAGCAGTATCCTTGGCAAACTTGGATCATGTCTACATAATGCACATGTACATGCTGGAATGGGCCTACTGACCTTGGTATGGCTACTCTCACAACTCTCAGAGTATGCCCTGCCGTAAACTGTGGACAAATCAAACAATTGCTCACAGATTCAACCACGTGTTCTGCCAAATGAGGACAGAACAATGTTTCTCAATGCATGTAGCAATGACCACCTTCCCTGTGTGTGTTGGATAGTGCAACTGTGTCAATGCAGTGTTCATTAATGCTAGCTGCATCACTACTTTCCCTGTGTCATCCTGCTGCCATAAGGCATTGGTCAGAGACATTGTGCATAGCCTCCTTGTCCACAGTTGCTTCTCTTCCTTGGGTGCAGCTCCCTGCAACTCCATGAACTGTGCCTCTGGTAGTACGTTGTACCCTTCCTTGAGTATCATATTTCCGTGTTTCATTATTGCTACCTATCTTGTATAAGTAATTACTTCAATCAATCTGCCCAGTAAAAGTGCATGTTGTACTGGAGTGCCGCCCACCCTTCTGAACCCTCACCTGAGCCATCGTGACAGTCCAGAGTGCACTGTGGACGTCACATAGGTGAAGTCAGAATATATTGTCACTTCCTTCTCTACTCTGTGTTCCAGTGCTAGTTTTAGGGGCACTAGTTCTGCTTCTTGTGCTGAGTAATGGGATAGTAGTCCCTCACTGGCTACTACTTCACTTGTCCCTTCTTCCTTCAGTCTTAGTACTGTAGTCCCTTTATGCCTGACCCCATTTGTTTGGACAATTGTTGAAGACCCATAAATGTAGAGCACATCTACTCCCTGAAGTGCCTCCTCCTCTGTCTTGCGAATGTCACTGAACATCTCTACATTTGCTGTACAGCCATGTGCATAGTCTGCTACCTGTAGGACACCTGCTAGAAATGTTGCTGGGTCGGCAATTCTGCATCTCACTATCTTCAGTCCTACATTCAATAGTATCACCTCAAACCCTGATGCTCTTTGTGTAGTCGGTGTGCTCTTGGCTTCTGCAGTAATGAAAAGAGGGCGTGCTCCACATGAAGAGTGGTGGTGCACCCCATGGTTATTGCTGCAGACTTCTCCACTGCAAATGCGAAAGCTGCCAAAGCTTGTTCGCACTGAAAGTGTCCTCTCATTACTGGGTCGAGTTTCCCACTGTAGTAAGCTATTGGCTTGTGTCACATGCTTGTCTTTTGTGTCAGTACCACCTTCATCACTACACTGTCACTGTGAGAGAACAGGTCACATTCCTTTTTCTAGTCTGGGAACCCTGGCACTGGTGCTGTGCTTATTGCTTCCTTTAGTTCCTCGAATGCCTCAGTCATCTCAGTGGTCCATGTCAGTGTCTTCTTTCCTTTCTGTGCTTCCTTCAGGGCTCCCAGTAGTGGCCTTGTGTATGTGCTGTAGTCAAAGATCCATGCACTGCAGTAGTTGCATAACCCTAAGAACCTTTGCATTTCCCCTCACTGTCCTGGGCTTAGGTGTCTTGCGTATTGACTCTGCTCTCTCTGGTGTGATCTGTCAACCATTTTGGGATATCGTCTGTCCAATGTATAGCACCTCCTTCTGACAGTACTGTAACTTGGAATTGTCCACCTTGTATCCCTTGTAAGATAACACAGTCAGCATATGTACTGAGTCCTTCCTACACTGATCTTCTGTTGTGCTGCAAATGTCATCTACGAACTGTGAAACTGTGCTCTCCATCTGTATGTTGCTTAAGTCCATCTGTATCACTCTGTTAAAGATAGCTGGTGACTTGCAGTACCTTTGTGGAGACAAGTATCTTTCCACTCTGGTTTCTATACATAAAGCTTGTTAAATCGTGCGAGTCTGGGTGTAGTGGTACTGAGAAGAATGCATTCTCCAAGTCAATGACCATGAAGCAGGCAGCTTCAGCCGGAAATCTACACAAAATTGTCACTGGGTTGCAACTAAAGGATATTCTGCTTCTACAATGTGGTTAAGAGGTCTTAAATCCTGCATGAAATGCCATGACCCGCCCTTCGCTTTCCTCACAGGATACACTGCCCTGTTACATGGGGACTCTGATGGTACAAGGATGCCTCTCTCATTCAGGGCTGTTATGGTCTCATAAATGCCCTTATCTGCTTCTTTAGTTAGGGGGTATTGATTCACTCTTGGTAAAATTGCTCCTAGCTTTAGCTTGATCTTCACTCCCCCTATGCTCTTTATGTGACCCACGTCATGAGGACTTCTGGTCCATAGGGTGCTGGGTACCTTGGCCATATCCTCCTCCCAGAATGCGGGTGGTGCCTCCAGCGCCATTGCCATTCTCTGTGATACTTCTCTGTAATGTATTTGTAGCCAGTAATACACACTCATCTCGAACACCATCTCTATTTCTAGTCTCTCTTCCTTGAATAGCTCTTAATATGTCACTGTGGTTAACCTGCACCCCTCTGCTACTGCGATCACTGCTCTCCATGCCCGTCCTGTATCATCTATCCTGTGTACTGCTATCCAATGCTCTCTCGCAACCATTGCCTCTATTTCTATTGGCACTATGGTTCCCTCTTCCTCGTCCATTGGTAGCTCAGGCCTGACTAGGTACTCGTTTGAAACTCACCACATCTTCCCTGCAATTCCTGGAAGCCATGCAATGGCAATGTCAGTTCCATACTGGAACATGTCTGCATCTAAAGGCACCCCCTCTGTGCCTTGCATCCACAATATGCTTGAACAATCTGTTTTACATTGAGCATGTGTATTCCTGGTGTGGAGCACAATATTCCCTTGTCTGTGAATGAGATAGATGGTCATGTTCAGTCTGTTACAGGTGTCTGCCGAGAGTAAAGTATAGGCATAGATAGATCATGATCTCCTATAGAAAGTGAGATATTGTCTGTGACAGGAACCACTTCCCGAATCACAGAGAATCCTTGAGTGTTCATGGCATCACTTGACATGTAAATGCTCCTTCCCTAATGCAGCACCTAGTCGCCCCTGTGTGATCAAGAAAGGAAAACGTTTTGTCACCTATCGTCACCCCAATGCGAGGTTCCTCCGCAGGGTGGGGGTGATTGACAGAATGGGACACATCAAGTTCATCTGTGGGCTGTCCTATTGAGGGTACAGGGACATCCCATTCCATGTAAAGCGGCTGTTCCCCACCTTGGTAACTCCTCCCAGTTGTCTGAAAGGAACTGTTGCCATTAAGTCCACGTGTGCTGCTGCGTCATGGCTCTGTATCTGCCCTAGTTGCTGTGTATTCCCTCGAATTTGTGGTGCTTGTAAATACTGTGGTGCCGGCATCTGTGGTACCTGCTTTTGTGCTTGTGGCATCTGTTGATCTTTGCCCTGCATCTTTCCTTGTTGTTGTTGGTCCTGTGCCTTGTAATCATCCTGGTCCCCTTGATAGGGCTGCTGGTCCTCCACTCCCCAATTCTGCTGCATTCTCCTGCACCTACACACTCTTGAAATGTGTTCTAACTGCCCACATGTCCAACACTGTGGGGACTCCCTCCCTGGCCCTTGTAAACCCCTGAGAAATCTCCTGGGTTATGCTGCACATGTTGCCCAAACCCTCCAAATCCTCCTGGAAAGCCCTCTTGGTTGTGATGCATCTGTGGTCCAAAGCCACGCCCTTTCTGTTGGCTCCCCCTTCTTTGGAAACCTTGATGGGGACCACCTCACCCCATGGGCGGAGCAGACTGCTCTGTTTGTAGCTGCTGCTGCTGCTGTGCCTGTGGGGTGGGGCTGGTTAAGACTGCCCCTTCCATTGTCTACTTCGATAGATGTACTAGTTTCAATTTAATCTATCTTCCTGTTCTCTGCCTTTTTCTTAATCTTCTCCTGCCATATCCAACAATGATGAACTAACGTAAGTTGCATTTCTGGCCACCCTTCTGTTTCCATCCCTATCAATTTTCTTAAACTCTTCTGGACAGACTTTGGTAGCCATTGTACTAGTATCTGATAAAATATTGCTACTGTGTTGTCCTACAACTCTCGAGTTTCAAGGCGGCAAAGCTCTTGAATCTCCTGAATGTACTGCACAGTGTCTTCATCTTCCCTCATCTTCCGAGACGTAATCGCTGCAATATCTGATGTGTTTGGGTATTGTATCCTTAGTGCTTGCCATACTGCTGTCCTGCAGTTTGAAAATGGTGAACCATCATGTGCTGTGTTTTGTGTCATCACCCCCGGGAATCCCGCCCTTTTCCATATGTCATCAGCTACATCTCCTAAGATCGACACTAAGAGTCCCTTTGCGTCTTCCACTGCTAGCCTATCTCCCGCTGTCATTTTCTCCATCCCATAGATCCACTTTCCAGCCCCTGCACTCAACGATGGTAGCCTACACTTCACATTCTCCTTGTCTGTATGCTTCCATGGTACATATTGAGGTTTTACCCCTCCTCTCTCTATTAATGGCATCTGTGTGAAACCCGCCTCCTCCTCATGCGTCCTTGAGTCAGCCCCCTTGTCAGTCCCCTTGCACGCTCTCAATGCCTGAGCATACATCTATTAGCTCTACTATGGGTACTCTGGTGCTGTTGTCATATCTCCTTGTTAACCGTCCTCTTGAACAAGCCATTGTTGTCTCCCCTTTCCTTTGCCCTGGGAGATCTCTAAGCCTATCGATCTATGTAGTGGTGTTATGTAGGGTGTGCACGTCGTTCACCCACTGTGCATGATACTCTCAGCTGCCCCTCCTTCTCCCTGTGTTTGTGTCCTGAACTCCCATGACATCCACTTGTCTGCCCCTGCCCCCATTGATTGAGATCGATATTGACCCCTCTCTCATCCCCACTGTCCCTGTCTTCATTATCAGACTTTGTGTCCGCGTTACTAAACAATTCGTCTGCGAAACTCAGCCTCCTCAACATCAAGTCTGTGGTAGGTTTCATGCTGAGATCAATGTCCCACAAATCATACCGGCTTCCTCCTTCACAGGCCCCTAGGCCTGCTCTGTCCCTTCCTGTGGTGCTCCTGGCTCGTGAGCTTGTGCTGTCTGGTTCTGTCTGTCTTTCATCCTCGAGTCTATCACTTCCCCTGGCTAGTGCTCCTTGTGTCTTTACTGCCCTTATTGCTCGCTCGTCCTCCTCCCTGCACACTCGTTCACTTGCCAATCTATCCAATTGTAACTTCCTCTCTTCCATCTCAGCTAACGTGCATTTTTCCACTCTGCTACTCCTCTTCGCCTTTCAATCTCGTCCACTTCCCTTGTCTTTGTATCCCACTCTGCTCTCTTCCTTTCCTTGAGGTCTCTTTCGATTCTCTCCTCCTACTCCCTGTCTATACGCTCCTTCACCTCCTCCTTCCTTCATTCCCCATCCTCCCTCTCCCGCTTCTCTTCCATCCTCCTCTCTCTGTCCTCGCGTTCTAATCTCTCCTCCCAGTTCTTCTCCTTCCAATGCACCTCATTTATTATCTCCACCCAGTCTGATGCTTCGCTACTTCTCTTCAGGCCCTCATTGCCTTAGTTACCCTTTCTGTCTCTCCATCTGTCTTCCATTCCAGCTTCAGGAGTATCTGTCCTCCTTTCCACTTGTTCATGGCTATGCTCCCGAGCCCCTCCTTCATGCCCCTCTGCGCCTCGCTGCACACCTCTCGCTCGAAGGCTTGCTGCCCTGCGCCTATCGGCCTCTCCTCCTTTGTGTATGATGGTGGCTTATATGTCCCATTTGAGTGCCACTCTGCTGCCCTTAATTCTCACATTGGGTACATCCCTTGCTCATCGTCTGTGTCATCGGATACTACACTCGGAGGAACATGGAGAGGTCCGGAGGGATGAGCCCCTGTCTCCTTCACCTCCTGCTGGCTCTGGGCTCAGCATCCACTGACACCTCACTGCATCCTCCTCACCCCACTGAAACATGCACAACTCGAATATGGCCATGCGTTTCATAAGCTCCTTCCCCTTGTAGGTACCCTGTATGTGTGTCAGTAGTGATTGCTGCACGTATTTGGAGAAACTTAAACAAGGTGGCCATGGTTTAGTTAACTTACCCTCGGTACCTATGAACCACTCTATGCTATGCTTGCAAATCTTCTCCCGATAAGGTGGGAGTGTCTAACACAGGTGCTGAAGGGGCGTGTCCACCCGCACTTCCCTTGATACATATTCAGTACCTTTACCTGACCTCAAGTCGAGGGTTTCGACAGTCTGCTCTTTAGTGAAAAAGGTACAGTATAATGGAAATACTTTTCCGTTTCTACAAGCCTCTCTGGCTCCACAACTTATCAGGTGTGCTCCACGCACTGCCCCTCTTTCACAATCACTGCCTCCTCAGGCACAACCACACGCTTGCGCATGCTCTCCTGTGTCCTACGTGCAACCCCACGGGTGACGTCATGAATCTATTAACCCAGGTAGTGCAGAAAAATCAAATACCACGCGCACACTGTAATAGCCCGTTACTCCCAACCCACACAAAACCCCCACAGCTATCTTCCCGCCTCCAGGCAGAGTATACCAATATTCTCTTGTTATCGAACTATACCTGCAGTGTTGCCTCGAGTGCAAAACATCTCACTCCAGGAGACTTAATCAGTCGACTCAACTTCCGCAATCTAGGCCAACTCCCTTGCTAACTCTTTACGGGGATACTGTCATCTATGACCCAAGCTAAAACGCCCAACCCACAGGAAAACCACGTATTTACATATCTTCTGTCATCCATGCCCTCAAGTCAATTGTCTAGGTTATTCACCAGAACCGTTTACCTCTAAAACCGAATGTACCCTAAACACAGAAAAAGGACTTCTACCTCTGCTCCTGGCCCTAAAACTTTCCCAATACTAGACAATACTTTGAAAATAGTCGACAATACTAAACAATAGTTCACAATACTCAATACCCTCGCTCAAACCCACAGTTGACTGGGTCAAGACTTACACTCCCTGGTCTGCTGGTGCTGCTCGGCTGCCGACTCCTCCAGAAGGTGCTCACATCCCCGTCCTAGTCTGCCTTTACTCCTCGCTGACTTCGTGCAGGATGATTTCCAAAGGGCTCCTGACGACCTTTCCACAGGCACATGTTTTCCCGTCTTCTCGAAATATGCGATAGTCCTGCAGCCTCTCAGGTTCTGCAGCAGAGGAGACAATGTGGTGCCAGGCTTGCGCATCCAACCATCCTCTGCTACAAACTTGTTGGGGACAGACCCTCAGGTATGCTCCCTCTTCAGGGCCATGAGTCTTATTACTCTCAGCTCTTCCTTTATGGCATTAAAACCGTAATAGTTATATTTATGGTTTGCAACAGCTACCACCATGTTATTTGCAACCATTTTATAGTAACCCCTTCTTGTGCGCATAAGTATGAAGGACCTCTTGTTTCTTATGTGTGCGTTCATCTTTGGGAAATCACTAATCCACACCTCAATATGGAGTACAACTAAAGCTGGCGTTCTTCTTAGCACCAGGGAGTGCAGGCTTGCCCAGTTTGGGGGAAGTTGCATATAGACCTCTGAACCAAAAAGGTACAATAGTGGTTCATTAATACAGATGCACATGGTTTCATACCAGGCGCATAACAAATGTGTTTGCACCCTTTATTTATTTTACCTCTACATTTATTGTGTCCATATGTCTGAAGCATAAAGTGGCATTCTTCATGGTTATTATGGGGTCCTGCTTAATGATATACCTACATGAGCAATTTGGAATTTTCAGTCCATTCTTTGAGGTATTGGCATTGGCATTCAGTACAACCTCTGTGGGTACTGATAGGAGTGATTGTGCTTTACAACACATCATCCCTTTGACCTAGCCTTCTAAGGTAAATATATCTCTGCATATTAGTGACTGGGGTCTCCCCCAGTCCCCAGGTATTTCCTTCCTTGCAGAAATTATGCATTCTTACAACATATGGTCCATTATTTTAACCTCTCCTCAATGCAGGCCTTGCAGTTTATATTGTATTACCTTGTTTGTTGTTCTAGTATCAGCCATCATGGACCTTTGTTTTATGTAGCTATCCTCATAAGGATACATTCTTTTTATCATCCAACACAAAGTGGCCCATCTTCCTTGAAATTTCCCCCTCGTAGTGCTAAGTGCTTTAGGCAGTGTGCTCTGTCTGCAGGTATTTGTGTGGCCACAAATATCCTAGAGGAACCCATGGCATAGGGTCTGAGGGAACAGACATAACAACTCTAATCAAACGCCTCTCTCCCTACATTGGCCATGTGTTGGTACCACAGATTATTGGCTACATGGGCAGAATCATCCATATACTTTTAATGTTTGTGCTCATTATAGGGAATTGTTCTGGTGATAGTTTGTGTGCCATTGTACCATTAGTTATGCTCCTGTTTACTAGTCTAGCTACATTAAAAAATGACCAGTTCTCTCAATGAAATGAGAATAATAAAATAAAGGCTGCAAAATGTAAAATAATTTGCTATGAGAATTATGGCTAATGTGTCTAACTTTTGCAAATAACTAGGGGCATTTTTTCTTCTAGGTGGTAAAAGCAGATATCTAATGTTATTGAACAATCCCATTCTTCTCATCATGAGAGAATCTTCCTTCATTTCTTTAAATAACAAGTATTCACAGGAAAAACCAGATTCGAATTGAAAGGAAATTGCTTTCTAAAACAATGTAAGTTTTTAAATTGAATAATAACACTGAGACAGATGGTCCAGATTCCAAGAAAAGGATAGGTTTTCACAAAGAATGATAAAATCATGAAGAACAGGATAGCTATGGGGAACATTGGCTGTTTCTTCTTATACTTTTAACGGGTCACACTTTATTTTTAGACAAGTTCTTGTGGGTAAAGAAAGACTCAGTGCAGGTTTTATTCTTCATTTTGCTAATTGGCTCTCGTCTTTGAACATCACTTCTTCGCATTCAGCCTGAGTAATTGCAGACAGGGAGGTCTCTCCTCTGTAGGGTTTGACGTTGCTGAGGTGAAGCCAGGCACGTCTTACTTCAACCTTCACAGCAAACAATGTAATGGCCTCCACGATATACGTGTCCTGGAAACGTGGTGTGTGCCACTTTGTTGTAAAATTCATGCACAACACTCTATCACCTGGATACAATAACAATCGTTTTAACAAAATATCACTGTTCACTGTTTCTTTCTCTTCATCTGTGTTCTTTGAGCCACCTGCCGTGTTTGCCACTGTCGACATATACATTTAAGAGATTCCATCATAGATGTCAAATAATCATGCATTTCCTTCCCTAACAAGATAGCAGCATTCTCGGTGTCAGCATGAGCCCGAGTGGGAAGAGAAATGGGCGTATGCATTCAGATTCACTTCACCAGCTCATGTGGAGTCAGGTAATGGTCATAGCCTGGTTCGTTAAATAAGGCAAATAGGGCTAAAGCGAGGCAATGTAACCACTCCTTTTTCAGAGTGTCTTTTAGCTTAGCAATTCTTTTAGGAGGCATTTGAAGCACTCACAAATACTGTTTGCTTGTGGGTGGTACGCCAATGAGAGTGTATGCTTTATACCCAAAAGGATAGTGATGTGCTCAAACACCTCATTTACAAAGTGTGTTGTCAGAACGTAGCACATCGCCCACTCCCCAGAAATACCTCACGTAGGAGGAACTTTGCAGCACACGTGGCATCTGAATCTATGCTTGGACTGGCTTCGATCCATCGGGAAAAGGGACATACAATCACTAGCATATACCTTTCCTGTAGCCGTTATACATTTGGAGCATATCAACATAGTCGCTATGCAAATGGTGAAAAGGTACTGTAGGATGATGCATTGCTCCTCTCAATGTTTGCAGAGTATGTCCTGCTGTAAATTTCAGACATATCAAACAATTGATAAAAAGAATTAGCAACGTCCTCTGCCAAATTAGGGACAGTCCTCCGAAATCAGTACTGCAAGACACTCTCACAATTTGTGTGCTGTGTAGTGCAACTTGTCTAATGTTATGTGCACAGCCCTAGAGGCATCACAGGTTTCCCAGTGCTGTCCTGCCATCACATTGCATCTGTGGGGGACAATGAGCACTCCATTCTTTTTCATAGCTCCTGCTCTTCTTGCGGTTCGCTCCCCTGTAATTCGATAATTTGTGCTATTGGTAACGTATTAAAGCCTTCCTTCCTCACCATGTTGTGTGCACATGTATATTTGTTTGGTGCAATTGCAATGTCAGATACTTCTGGAAAATATGCTGCTCTTTTTGCTTATAGGTCAGCAGCTTTGTTGCCGCAAGAAATCAAGTCTGCACCTCTGGTGTACGCTGTGCACTTCAGCCGATGGACGCTCTAGTGCTTCCATGAGCCTGTCTAACAATGGTGCATGCTATACTGGTGTGCTGTTTGGGCATAGGCAGCCCCTTCTTTTCCATCATGACAGTCCTGCATGTACTATTGATGTCACATAGGCAGAGTCAGAATACACTGTTATCACCTCATCTTCATGCATTTCAAGTGCCAATGGCAATGCTACCAACTCTGCCGCTTATGCCGTTCAGTCCCATGCCAGAGAAATGTGCTGGCAATCTCGCACTTGTCACTCTCTCAAAGCTGTCATTCTCTCCTGCCTTCATCACTGTGGTGTTACTATGCATCTCGCCTGTGCTCTGGTCTATTGATGATGACCCATAAATAAAGAGAATTATCCCCCCACTTGGGGCATTTTCTTTGGCATGGGGTATCTCATCATGGTATTTAGTGTAGTTGGTGCAATTATGCACACAATCTGGCTCGCTTATTGGCTCTGCTATGAATCTAGCTGGGTTTACCACTCGACACCTGACAATTCTGATCAATGGATTTGATATAATTACCTCATAGCTTGATGTTCTCTGGGTAGTTAATATACTTTTGGGCCTTTCAAGGATGGCAAATAAAGCATGCTCCACGTACAAAGTGAGAGGACAGCCCATTATTATGCTGGCTGACTTCGTAATTGTGAAGGCTACTGCAGCCAATGCTTGTTCACGTGGGCAATGGCCTCTCATTACTGGCTCTAATATTCCACTGTAAAATGCTAATGGTTTGTGTCCCATGGTAGTTTTCTGTGCAAGGACAGCCATCATCACTATTCCATTTGAATGGGAAAATAGAAAGAATTCTTCATTGTAATCGAGGATCCCAAATACTGGAGCTGTGCTAATTGCTAACTTCAGCTCATCAAAGGCATCTATCATTTCACCTGTCCAGGCTATATTACTGTTGTCTTTCTCTGCTTCCTCAAGTTCTTTTAAGAGTGGTGTAGAGGAGGTCCCAAATAAAGCCTGCACTCCAGTCACCCATTTTGAAGTACCAGGAACGTTCACCCCTAGATATGTGATGTATGCTGAGCAAATAAACCAGCAGAGAGCCGCAGTAGGGCCCTGCCCAGTACCTATCAGAAGCGCAATGCCTTTTGAAGTCCTGATACCCAGAAAACCATGGACTGGAAGGTTCCCATTAAGAAAACCCTACCAGCAAATGAGACGAAATGAAGAGTGTCTAAGTATCGTCCTGGAAGAAACCAAAAAGGCCTTAAATGGAAGACGAATGGTGACATCACGAAGACCCAGGCAGACTCACAGATGGAAGAAATGACAACCATAAAATGACACAAGGGGACAAATCGCCATGAATGAGGATATCGTGAACCTAGAAGAAGAGAACGATGTTGAAATACAAAGAAGCTTAAGCTATAAGCAGGATGAAGATATTCAACCAGCTAACGCCTGTACATATGCTTGTAACCGCAAGAAAGCTAAGAAAACAGGGCGGCTTGCTATGCTAAGTAGAAGAATAGCGCGGCAAGCGCCATTATACATAATCTACCTCAAAACAAAGCACAGTATTATAAGTGCAAGTCCAACTCAGGTTACTAGAGGCCAAACAAGACAAGATTCCTATTCCAGCAAACGAGAAGAGACGGCTGAATCGAAAGTCGGCAGATGCAACTATTGCCAGGAGAGCCCAGGTCAGACCAATAGAAGGAACGAACAGTAGCTACGCATAATTGAAACTTAAGAACAGAATATCCTGTCTTTGAAAGGTCGAGATAAGGAGGCGTAGGCAGGTGGCGAGCTGAATAATAATGAAATGCACAAACTGAGAGAAACTAGACAAATTCATGGTGTGGGTAGCACATGACCAGCTGAGCGAGAAGGAGCACGGGTTCACACCTACGCTTGGCATCCGCTCAGACAGAGATATCAGAACTTTTCCAGACAGAAGATGCAGTTTCGAGGCCAACCACAGTAAAATAATTGGCACATAGTTTCTGAAGCGATGATTGATTGTAACCTTAATTGGAGGAAGGCCGGGAAACTAGGGGTACCTTGCACCTGGCTGACCGTTCTGCGTGCTGCTAAGCAAAGTGGAAATTTATGCATGGGTTGATGCCAACCCAATCACAATGGACCAAATAATCTAGGGTCCTATAGTTATTAGAACCAATAGGACATCGTACTTTTAGTGACATCTACAGTGGTCATATTTGAAGGAAGGGCTTAGACGCCCACCTGACAGTGTTTACCCAATCCCCTAACTCTGTTACCATATACAGATAAAGTACCTATATTAAAGTTACCTTTTCCTAACCAATAGAATTGCATATTAACCTTTGAGTGTTACACGTCAATTATGACGAGTTTTGAGTATAAATGTTATTGCTTGTAGGAAGTTCGTTGGAGTTGAAGCGAGACGGACTATCGCATCACTGCTGATTTCCATGACTCCCTGTTTTTTGTACTTGTCATTAAACAGACTCCCTTTGTCAAACCATTGAGTTGTCCTTATTGATTGGTGTTGGAGTAATACATCTGCACCCCCATCCATCTCAAAGGTGCAGCTATCTCGTCTTAAAGTACTTGGGAGCAAACCTCGGCTCTATGGGCCGGCCGGGGGTATCCCCAGTACAGTGGCCTGAAATATGTGCTGTAATCAAACACCCATGCCTTACAATAATTACAAAGGCCTAGAAATTGCTGGAACTCTTTCACTGGCTCTGGCCTGCCTGTTTACATTATAGTTTCTGCTCTCTCAGGCATCACCTTCCTCTCTTACTATGATATGCTATGCTATTATTGTGTGCCATCCTACCCACTCATTGTCAAATCACTCTGCCTTCCCTTACTATGGCTGCTTCTAGCTTAATTGCAATTATCTGCCCTTCTTCCAGGTCTGTGGGTACGGCTGGTAGAAACAAAAATTCTGTGTGTAACCTAAATAATGTATCCTTTATTCTTGGGAGCCAAACTAACAATATATGTACCCATAAAGGAATACGTCTGGGTTTAGTGGCACTCCTCTTGTTGCTTTTTGAGCATACAATGCTGTTATTAACTCGTGTGCATTCACATCATTAATCCCTGGGGTAGAACATTATATACCTTCATCAGTTAATGATATTGTCATATTTAGTTTACTTATCAAGTCTCTTCCCAATATGTTAACTGGTGTCTTGGGGGAATATGACAACGACATAGCCATATCGTGTCCTCCTATATTTATGGGTAAGCTGTCTGTAAAAGGTACCTTAGTCATCGCATTGTGCATCCATGTAGATACCTGACATTGGGAATTTTCCCTCTCTAACACAGGATCTGGTGGCTCCTGTTTCTACTAGAAAGGAAAATGTTTTGTTACCTATTGTTACTCCGACTTTGGTTCCTCTAGTGGGTCTGGTGTAACTGAACATCTGTGGGCTGCCCTATTGCGGATACATGTTCAGTCGTGTGCCAGTGAAAGGATTCCCTCCCATTACTGTCACACCCCCTATTCGAGATATAGGTAACTGCAGCAATATCTTTGTGTTCCACAATTTCATTGTGTTCTGTTGTGCTGGTGCCTATTCTGGCATTAATGCAGACTGTGTCTGCATCAGCGGTTGCTGTATTTGCATTGGCGTTTGCTGTGTTTGGGGTGACATCCCCTGTTGTATTTGTGGTGCTTATGCCTGAAACTGCGTGTGATCTTGGGCATAATATGTTGGTGGCTCTGCACTATATGGTGGGGGTATGCTGGCCCCCCTCTTTTGCCTACTTGTTGTCAATTCTGTTGCAAATCGTGGTGGGCCCCCAATACACCCTCCTCCATGCTGAGCTTGAAATCCAAACCCTCTGCCTCATCTGGGTGCAAACCCTCTCACCAGGAATAATAGCCAAATGTCCCCTCCCTGCAAAGTTTACATTTGGCCCTGGCTATGCTTGCTGTGCCTCCTGCTTGGCATGGTTTTCCCCGACGTTCATTAAGCTACCTCCTTCCATTGTCAGTTTTGTGAGCTTCTTTTGCACGTACTTCACTTCCTCTATCTTTTTTTTCTCAACTTTCTTTCTGTCCTTCTCTTATTTAAATCTACAATGGTAGACAATAATCAATTGTATCTCAGGCCATGGTTTTGATTCGATCCCTACAATCTTTTTAAATTGCCTTTGTACCTCTTCGGAAGTCCCTCACTCAAAATGTGATAACAAATTGTGATCTTTTTATCCCATGGTTCTCTAGTCTCTAGCCTCAATTGTTCTTGAATGTCTTGTATATAAGCAGCTGGGTTTTCATCAGGCCCCATTTTCCATGTCATGATTGCACCCATATCTGACGTGTCTAGGTGTTGCATTCTGAGTGCCTCCAAACGTCTGCTCTGCAATTATTAAAATGTGCCCCATTATGGCCAGTGTTTTGGGCTCACTCCAAGGGTACCCTGACTGCTTCCAGATGTCTTCTGATCGTTCACCCAATATGGCATCAAATCTTTTTATGTCACCTACAGCTAGCTTCATCCCGGCTGCTATTCTTTCCAGTTCGTGAATCCACTTTCCCATCCCTGCTGTAAGCGGTAGATAATAACAATTTGATTTATAAATTACTGTCTGTGGCCATGGGATATATTGTGCTAGACCTACACCCCTCTCTAATAAGGGGAACTGTTTTATCCCTGTGTCCCTTCTAAACAGGGCAGCACCCTTTGTCGTTTTTACTGTGTCTGTCATGCTAACTCTCTTCTGCCCTGGTAAATTTCTCAGCCTGTTTACATGTGGCGTTTGCTCTTCTAAACAGAGCACATCGTTGGGTGTCTCGATTGTTGAACATGCTCTGGTCTTATCGCCGGTTCCCCTATGTCTGTCCACGCTACCTCACTCCCTATCTGTGTACCTATAGAGCTGGCTTGAGCTGTCTCCTCTTCGCTTTCCCTGGCTTCTTCATCTTCAAACATTATATCATCACTGCCTTCATCTTCTTCGTCCTCTCTATCCTGAACATCTAGTTGTCCAAGGGGAAGTCTCCTATATGTCGTCCAAGGGGAAGTCTCCTATATGTCTCATTCATCACTTCTTCCATTATATTTCTGCCTTCCTCCGGCTTGCCTGTTCACCACCTTTGTATTGCTGCAATGTCATCCTTTCGCTTCCTATGTAGGCTATAACTTCTTCTTCTCAAAATCCCTTCGTCATCGTTATCCGAAAATGCATATTTGCTCATAATGTCATCAAATTCCTCGCAGCACTTCTCTCTAAGCTTCTCTCTCTTTCTTTCTTTTCCCGTTTCCTGTCCCTTTCTCTGTCTGGGAGAGTATGCCCTCTAATTAAATCATCAACTTCTATTCATCGACTTTCCCTAGTTCTTTCTGCAACTCATTGTCTCTCCATTTCTACTTCTTCCTTTTTTATCCTTTCTCTTTCCCTCTCTTCCCTTCTTCGTTTATAATTTTTCCTTTCTTCTTTTTGCTTTTTCTCTTTCTGTATCCCGTCTCTCCTTCTCCCTTTCTTCTTCATCCCCTTTCTCTCTCTCTCTCTCTCTGTTCCCACCTTCTCTCTCCTACTCCATTATTTTCTCTTCTTCTTTCTCCTGCCTTTCTGTAACTTCCTTTGCCCTTTCTTTAGACTCCTTGCTGCTCTTTCCATCCAACTTAAGCATGATATGCCTTCCTATCCACTCATTTGATACCATTACTGTCTCAACCCTGTCATCTTGCCTGTCTGGACCCCTTCCTCTGCTTCTGTTAGCCTGGCTTGCAAGTCACATCGCTCGTCATATTCTACACGTGTGAATGCTGGTCCCTGTTTGTTTTTATCTTCACTTATAATGCCTTCACTACTGTATGCAGGATGTGCATATATGGGATTAGTATATCCTGCTGCTGCTTTCAATACATGTAATGGGTATAATCCCTGCTCCTCGCCTAGGACAGAGGAGGAGGAACTGCGGGTGTTATACACTCTTTGGAATGCTGATTAAGCATCCGTTCTTTTGTATTTGTCTCCACTGTCTAGTTAGCCTGTTCTGGAGTTGTTTTCCCTTATATGTGGCATGTAAATAGGTGCACATGTGTTGCAGTACTGTTTTTGAATGAGTGCCTTCTTGTGGCCAGGGTATAAACATCTTGCCCGCAGTGCCTCGAATAATTATGTCCTTATAGCGGCGTAATGCCTTACATAAGTGGAGTATTGGGGCATCCCCCATGATAATGCTTCACAATACAATTTACCAATACTTAACAAACCATATTTCAATTCTTGTTCACCTTTTCTCTTTGTCTCACACCTCCTCAACAATACCTTTTCACAATTAATACTTCTGCGTCTCCCTCCGACACCACGCCTCATGCGTCACCCCATTCTTCAGAGCAGCACCACAAATGCCACTCATGCTCCAAGCAGCCCCATCTCGCTGCTCCTCTCAATCCTTCTAAGTGGCACCACAACCACCACTTATGCTCTGAGCAGCCCCTCATCGCTGCTCCCACACTGGACCACACTGCGCAGTCCATGCCAACACTTTGTGGCCTCCACAAATACACAAAAATCAACCTTTGCAAGCCTAAGCTATTTGACAACATGATGCTGGCACAACAAAATACACTCTAGCTGTGTTCTCGACTCCCGGCGAGGTAACTTGTCACTTTTGTTATTACTGTCCCATATATAAGCTTATCACATGATCTTTCCCAACCCTTGTCGGGAGCCATCTGTCCAACCATGCCCTACAGGGCGGCCTGCGGAGAAAGGACAGGACTTTCGCCAAAGGGGCTCCTGTTGACAGCTCTCTGTTGCACATAATCCCGTTCTCCACAGGTTGCCCCTGCAGCCTTCGGGAGAACCCAGCGGGCACCCCTCAACAGTCCAATGCTTAGCAAACCATCAACTCTGCTACAATCTGTTAGGATGGCTCAGGAAACTTCCAAATTACCCAGAGGGCTTGAAGTCAATCCAAACCAGACTCAAAGACGAAGCAGACAAAGTGCAAGCCAAAATCCAGCTTTCTTATCATCCAAATAAAGCAGGCACAGCATACAAGCATTACAATATTGTTTCTCTCAGAATATACATGGGAAATAATTGGTTAAATACTACAACTTCGACATCACTGACGTCATAACATAATCTTAGTTACAAAAACCTACAGGGTTTGGGATAAGTTAGTGTAATTGACTACATATGGGCCTCATTACACGGTAGGCGGTAAGGGTTTACGGGTACCGGTAAGTGCACCCGTACCGGTAAACCCTTACCGCCTTACTACGAGGTCCCTTTGCGGGACCCGACCTTAATGGCTGGTTTTACCAGCCGTTAAGGAACGGGCCCGCAAAGGGACCTTGGTGCTAATTACGGTACCGCAATTTGCGGTACTGTAATTAGCTCCTTCCCCATTCCCATTGAGCCCTATGGGGGCAAAAATGGGAATGGGGAAGTGCCTTGGTGAATGGGGAATTACCGGCCCTGCTCACCTTGGAGTAGGGCGGTAATTCCGCCATCCACCAAGGCGGACACGGTAAAATACCGGCGGCAACCATGGCGCTAATAGCACCATGGTTACCGCCTACCGTGTAATGAGGCCCATAGACTCTATGGGGCTCATTATAAGTTTCCCGGTATCCCGTCTGTAATTCAGGTGGAAGACCGGGAAACTGCCCCTACCGTCTCTGCCACCTTAAATCATGGTATTATTGGGATATTACAGGCGGCGGAGACGGCAGTAAATTCCCATTCTATGGAGTCCCACAGGGAAGGGATTGCCAGAATAACTGGTACTCGGGTTTCCCCGGTCTGGTAAAAATGCTTGTGCTGGTATTACAGGACATTTTTCGGGCATTTTTACCAGACCGGGGACCTCGTAAAGAAGCCCTATATGTATTAAACATTTGATTGGATTACTCATATCCGATAGCTCCACCTGGAACCACCTCTATATTGATAAAGATAAAAATACATCATCCCTACACTACGTTATTGGTTGGCAAGCTATTTCATGGGTGGCATAACATTGAGGGTTTTGATTGGTTTGTTTCTTACTAACCAACCTTGGACAATTGACAGGCCATCATGACATGAGCCAGACAAGTGTTAGGAGGAGAGAGGTCCATGGACTGTTCATTGTTCATTATAGAAGTTACCATCCCTCATTCCTAGGCCATGAGACCAGGCAATCTTTGTATTTGACCTTGTGTGTTGCCTCATGTCTGTGTGTACGTGTAGAGAGTATGGCAGGTGTTCTATCTGTGTTTGTTTCTAATGAATAGGCAGTGTTCTTCAATTAAGGCTCACGTGTGATTGGACCATGTATGACATGGAATGCTATCCTATTTATTGGGAATTCAGCTACTACTAATGCTTGTACTGTGTTTTCTATTGCAACTGGGGAGCCACTTGAGCTATTCTTCATGGTATGTTTTGGCTTGCTGTGTTATTGCACCCGGCCTACAAAGGCTGGTTGTGCTCTTATAAAACTTAAATCAAACTGGGAATTACCATCTTGTGCCTTTTGCTCTTCTGCTCTAACCCTCCCTTATTTTCTCATAACCTTAGAACTAGTTACCAACTCCTGTCTCAGCTCTGCACATCGTTTTGAGTTCTCGCAAAGCATTGAGGCCTTTCGTTTTATTAAAAGATCGCTGTGGCTTCCATTTTAAAGAAGATGGCTGCCCAATTACACTTGTTTCTATGTTAGTGAGCTATAGTCACATGTGGTTTATGTTGCATTGACCTTATATATTAGGCATGTTATTATTCTTCGTGTCTTGTGGATGCTATGTTAATATTCTTCATGTATAAATGCATATTTTACCTAGTGTATATGTTCTTCATGTTGAGTGCACATTTGCTTCATGTCTAATGCATGCACATGTATTGTTACAACAGTAGTTTGACTGCTTTTGCAATCTTCAGCCTAAATTGTCTCTGTCCTATTGTACCTGCCTTGGATAAGTGTGGTACGGTTGTCTCAGTGAGTAATGTTTCTCACCTGTGTGGTTTTGTGCCAGGGGAGGGGCAGAAGCTCCAGCTTATGTATTCAAAATGATACTGCGGAAAGCCATGTGTCAACTTCTGCAGATGTGGAATGCCACTCAGATTAGAGCTTCCACGATGATTCCACTATCCCACACCATCTATAGAGTAAAGGAACAAATAGGTGAGAGAAATGTACTAACTATTAACCGCTGAGAGGTTCAATTAGAGAAATGTTATGAGACACCCAATCCTGAGACATTAAGCAACACTATAATGAACCCTACCAATCAGCAAGGTCAGCACAGAGAAGGAGCACCTCTAAGCACTAGAAAAAGGGATGGGTAAGCTAGAGTAGAAACCACAGCAGGCAGAACATGGGGATGTGTTCCTCGCTGCTACCTACAAGAGCATGCAGAATGCCCCTTGGGACAAGAAGGCAATGTTGGTGGAGCAGTTGCTGAATATCCTGCCCCTAATACAAGTGTGTGATGCCTGCCAAAGGTCCAGGAGGAGGCCAGTCCAAGTGAATTCTGATAATCCAGACCATGGCAAGGCCTGTCCAAGCGAATGCTAATGACTCAGGTCAAGGAGAGACCTGTCCAAGGGAATGCTGATGACTTGGGTCACGGTGAGACCTGTCCAAGTGAATGTTGTTAATCCAGGATGTGGTGAGACCTGTACAAGTGAATTCTGAAAACCATTGTTCATGGCGGAATCTGCACCAGGGAAGCCCTGTGGTCTGACGGAAGTTGTAGATTGAATGTGAATGTCTGAAAGAGACCAATCTAGTTGAGTACCAGAGGTTGGAGATGAATACAATGAATCAGTGAGAGAAGCTGATAATCCAAGCAGGACGATAAAGAGGCTAAAGCAGAGCGAAAAGAGAAGTCTGAGAATCCAAGGACCTGGGAGAGGTCTGAAAGATGAGCGTGAAAGCAAGGAAACTAAGGAGGTTTCAGACTGTGGATAAACCCTGGAAGAGCTTTCCCAGGAGAATATTCTTTCTTTTGTGTTTGAGACGAGGGATAGACTTTGTAGAATAGAATTTGTGAACTCTTTTGTTGGCCAAGACTTTGAACTGTTGTGGTCTAGTTTAGGGACTAGAGTAGAGGCTAAGGTCTTCCTAATTATAGGTTGTGCATTTTCTGTTGACCAAATCCTTTGGGCATTGGCTCTCATTACAATTTTGCCACAAAAATGCTGATAATTCTGGCATAACCCCATCTCCGGCAGGGCGACCACCGGAAATATTGGCACATTACAGGTCCTTGGGTAAACGCACAACCCCTGCCAGAAACGGTAATACCAGCACACCAGAATCACCACCATCGGCAGCAATCTGCCAGTATTACTGACAGAAATGTGTCAGTAATAGCAATACCGGCACCCAAACTGCCGGAATTACCAGTGCTGGAATTAGCATCACCACCAGAACAGGAAGCTCACAGGCGGCCATTTTAAAAACTCAATCCACTTTGAATCCCTCACTTCCAACTGCCATTCACTACAATAGGAGGTGCCAAAATGTCTGGGAGCAAGGAGGCAAGAATCCAAGCCCGCTGTTTTCTGAGGCGGAGCTAGTTGTACTGTCTGACACAGTTGTGCAGCATGCCAAGGCCCTCTTTGGGGCTTGCAACAGGAGGGCAAGTCATCACCTAGGAAGTGCCAGGCAGGGTCACGAGGGACTGCCATAAGCGGTAGAACAACTTGCACCCGAGGGGCCGCAACCTCCTAGCAACATGCAGGAGGAAATCTGCTGCCACAGGTGAATTGATGGTGCACCCCTAAACCTCATGCACTGGGAAGAGAGGTGCAGCTCCACATGCTCATGCAGGGCATAGAGGGAGTTGGGACAGTAGAGACAGGAACTAGGACCCAAGGTGATGGTGGTAAGTACAACAAATACAAGGCCTCCAGCTGCAGGAATATCCGGTCTAGAGGTCGACCACTGCCACCCTCCCCACCCTTGCCGCAAGAGTGCGTGAGGGCAATGAGATTGCCTCTGCCACAGCTGAGGTCATGACCCATGCCCTAAAATTGACCCTTGAACGCATGCAGGGCCAGGGGATCTGACACACCTACATCAGTCACAACCACTGAGAGCTTCCAGCATGGCAGCCCAAGGCGCCGCTTGCAGCAACACCAGTGCCCAATGGCGTCTGCGAGGGGCCCCATGCCAATGAGGGGCCACAAGTGAAAGTACTCTGGCTGGGTGCTTCACTGGGTGTGAGGTGGGCATTTGAAGGGGGCTGTTTAGGGAGGGCGTAGTGCTTGTGTGCATTTACAATGTTAGTTAATACATCATTTTCACCTGCATCACTGACTGGACATTCATTTTTTCAAAACAAGTGTTTACTGTGCTGGTGCATGATGACTACAAAAGTGCAGGAAATGTACAGAGTGAAGGGGTAACTCAAAAGATATTCTCTACCAGTTCTTGGCGGGCCATGCACCCATCCCTGGCCTCTATGTGCTTGTGCATGGGCCCGGCTGGCGCTGCATTATCATCATCATCCTCTGGTGGGGAAATGTCCAGATCTGGGGGCAATGGTATGTTCCGCCTGATGCAGATGTTGTGCAACATTGAACGGGCCAGCACTATCTGCCCCAGCTTCTCTGGCCTGTTCATGAGTACACCCCCAGACCAATGTTGGCATCTGAAATGTGCCTTAAAGAGCCTGAAGGTCCGCTCGATGGTCACCTTGGTCCTCACATGGGACCTGTTGTATGCCACTTCCTGCAGCATCTGGGGATTACTCAGAGGGGTCACCAGCCATGGAAGCAGCAGGATCCAGAGACACCTACAAGGGGTAAGAACACAGGTGTGAGTAGTGATGCTCAGCAGTGGTGTTGCCTGTGACAGCGGAATATCAATAGTCATTATGCGCATGAATGTCCCATGTCACATTGTGCCACACCGTTTCCTGTTACAGTCCTTGCACGCGTATTGCACTGCTCAGGGGGGTGTTGCAATCTGGTACCTCTAGTGCATTGCATGTGGATGTCCTGTTGAGTTTGAAATGGCCTGGTCAGTGACTGCTACCTCTCCATTCACGTGATACTTCTGTGTGTTGTGGCCTGTGAATTTAGAGATGCACTAGTGGGTCTTGCATGTTCAAGGTGCTCTGCAGAAATGCATTTGTGACAATGTTGCACACACCCTTTTGCCTGTCACTCATGCTTCTAGGTATATGGTATTGTACATGTACTTACCCATCACCAAGGTCCTTTGTCCTTATGATGCTCCATGTAGGCCAGCAGTGTGCTGTTCTGAAGGAACATTGTGTTGTGGGTTGATCCTGGGAATTGGGCATAGCAGTGTGTGGTAGTAAGGCTGGTGTCACGGCTGCGAAATGCCTAGCAGCTGGCTCACAGATTGCTGCAACGTGCCACTGACCAGGAAGTGCAGGACCAACACCAGTTTTAGCAGCAGTGGTATGGCTGTCTTGATGCCGATCCTGCTCTCAATGTCCTCCTGGATGTGGGTCTGGAGGTCAAGTTTGGTCTCCCTGTTTAGGCGGTACAGGGTTAGTATCTGCCTGTCAGTGAGAGCTCAGGGTGTGGCTCTTGTGCGAGGGATCATAGCACGCCTCTGCCTCTCCACTTGCATCCACATCCACATCATCCTCATCCTCATTCTCCTCCTTCTCTCCTTGGCCTCCTGTTGCCTCAGCTGGTACTCCAGCACCTGCAGATGTAGATTGATATGTAGCTCCTCCAGCTCCATGTTTTCAGGAATAAGTGGCAGCATGGTTGTGTTGGGAAGTGTTTTTGGGGTAAGTGTGACCCTTTTGTACTCTTCCTGTGTGAATAGGGTGCACCTGGGTGGATTGGGTGGACCTGTGGCCTTATTTCCTTCGCCTGTGTCCATTTACCGGCTACTCTGAGGTGTTATATCTGCCTTGGATTTTCCGGTATTACTGGCAAATGTTTCTGGCGTTGCTGGTATTTCCGTTGTTGGTATTACCAGAGCTTACCAGCCCTCGTAATTCCGTAGGAGGTGATATTGCCACCGGTAATTCCAGCAGCTGTGTTCCAGCAAACTCGTACTTTGCAGGAACTGTAAAAGTGCCAGTAAACAGTATTACCAGCACTATTACAGTATACCGGCAAAGGTGTAATGAGGAACATTGCCTTTTAGAGTAAGGGGTCCCTAAAGGAGCAAGGACTTGCCATATTTAGTTAACCCTTTTGGTTTGGAACAACGGCTCTGGCAGTAGTAAACACTGGAAGAATACCCCACTGCACTGTACTCCCTTCCTGTCACTGATTCTATCCAGGTATCATTTTTTCATTTGTAGAGAGTCCCTGAGTTCCTATAAGCATTTGGGCCAACCCATACCTTAAAATATGCCATAGTAAAGCCACTGGTTTGAAACGCACTCTATTGGCCTCATGTGCGTCTTTGCTCGACCGCCTCACAGTATACCCTCAAACTGAAACCCAACTATAGCAATGACACACACACACCATGCCAAATCCCAAACCTAACAATGACACATAGCCCAATATTGAGATTACCATTTGCAATGACACACATCACCAACATGTGAAACAACCATCACAGTGGTACGCACTGCCAGCATGTAACCAATAATAACAATGACAAAAAACGTCAGTCTGTGATTCAACCATCACAACAACAGTGACCATACTTGTATTCAGGTGATAGTTGACTAAGCATGGCCCCCCACTGGCCGATAAGAATCTTTTTCATAATATAGAGCTTACACCACAGATGTGTTTCCTGCCAGCAAGACTAAAAAAACCAATCATCAACTGCAACCCCACCGGCCAACGCCACACAGACAATACACACACATATACACGCAAATATTATGGACGATCACATTACCCATTACTCCGCCCACACCCTTAAACTACCCCTCATGGAAGCCCCCTTATGGAATTCCAGAACTGGAAAACGAATATCTGCAGCGATTATTTCGAGTGTGGCGGAAGGGCACAAAATGGTAGCAAACAATCTGCCACTTCCGTGACAGCTATCAGTGCCAAGAGACCTTTTGTTAATGGCCAACGTAGAACTTTGTAATTGTTACAGAACGTAGGACAATCACAACACTGTCTCACATGTTCATAGTTGAATCTGTCCAAAGCAAGAAATCACAACCCATAGAGACACACCATCGTAATAGTACACGCAGGCCAAATCATAACAATATTGGAACCTACCATCATGTAATGCATCCATGACAATAACACACACTAACAGCATGCAGCCAACCATAGCAATCACTTACACCCACACTGAAGAACACCAAAAGAAATGAGTCACATCCCAATTGACATCCAATAGCCCAAAGCAATTACACATACAAACATGGAGAACCCTGACATTGTAATGGCCGCACAAGTGCGTGCACATGCATAAACACACACCGACTCACCATTGATAATGACAAACACCCTCCAATAAGACCATTGCAGTGTAACACCTTATAACACCTGAGATTAACCTGAAGGTAACATCACTAACTTCTCAGCAAACGTCTGTACCCAGGTGGCCAGGGAAGGGCAGAAGCTACCTGAGACCAACCCTGGGGGGTGGCTATCTGTGGAAGGACTACCTGGGAAGAGATTGACTCCAGGAAGAGGAGACGTCTCTATTGGAAAGAGAAACATACAATTTCCCTCTGAGTCAAAATAACAACGGTAACTTTACACCAACCCCTGTATGTATGTCATATTGTATGATAGAACATGTAAAGGAAACCCTTGATTGTGATAATATGTGTCAGGTAAAATGTACTGAGACAAAGAGCAATGTAGATTACTCATTCAGAGGAACCACTGATGCATACTAGTTGTTTTCATCATGCGATCAATACCAGGAACGTTAAAAGCGAGGGAGATCTGAGAAGATGGAGTCTCTTGAATTCCGACGTGGTTCGGAAAGCAGCAATGGTGCGGTGTGGAGCGGCAGACTGGAGAGAAGCAGAGAAACCCTGTGGCGGAGAGTCACAGTCGGAGAGAGAGATCACGGTCACAAGGCTGTGAGCAGCAGAAGGTCCAGAGTGAAGGCTGAAGCAGACAGCGGACTGAAAGGGGCTGGAGCAGTTGCCACGAGAAGGAGGGGGTTCAAGCAACAGCTCTCACATAGCTGAGGGTGAGGATGCGATAGTTACCAAGAAGGTCCGGTGAGCCTTTGGAAAATTATAAGAGCACCGGGGGTGCTTCTGTGCATATACCGCGAAGCAGCCATAGAGACGAGCCACCGCATGACAGAGATAAGTAAACAAATGAATGAACAAGTATTGTTAAAGCCAATAGTACTGACATTAAAAGTCCACAGAAAGGAAAAGAGTGAATGAACAAAGATTTTTGAAAGCCAGTAGTAATGACATTGAAAGCATGAACCGAATAAATGAACAAGTATTGTCAAAATCCAATAGTAGTGACATTGAAAGTATATGGAAAGCAGGCAAAGAAAATGAACCAACATCATATAAAGCCAATGGTTACAATACTGAGAACACAACAGAGGTAAATCAAGGAGTTGATCAAGCATTGGCTAAAGATCATAACCAAAAGGTTCGGAACTCAAATAAAATTGTCCAAGAGGGAAGGCAACCCTTATTGAAATTGTAATTGGTTATTTATAACGCGTTTAATACCCAGAGGTTTCTAAGCGTGGACCCGAGGATCGAACCTGCTTTGCTCCGTGCTTTCTTGTTTCCAAGGCAAGCACGTTGTTTCTGAGCTATCCCCCCAAGACTCCTCTCTGGAGGATGAAAGACATTTGGGAATGAAAGACATTTGGGAATCCACTGAAAGATTGAAACCCCTGAAAAGGGGCGAGAAGCAAATTGGAATAATCTTTTTAAGTGTCAAGAGAGAAGGGCCAAGGACCCAATACTGGAGAAAAGGAAAACTATTAGAGCAAAAGTGAAATTGCTTAATGAAAAACTGGAAATCCTGCCAGGATTCCAAAAGAAACTGAAGAATTTTTCATAAAGGACTAGAAAGTTTACAGGCATTCTAAAGAAACCTGTAACTGTTAATGGAGAATTGGGATTCCTGGTTGGAGGGTACACCAGATTTTCTCGAAAAAAGCTGAACCCAACAAACAACTTGGAGTGTTACACAGTTTGAGCACTGGAGCATTGAGTACCATTCTAGGGAAAGGGGAAAGTCCTACCTTCCTGGTTTTCTGGGAACTTTTGAATATTTATACTTTTTTTTGTCACGTTGGAAGTTGGTGTTTGATCTACTAGTATAAAGCTTTAAGAGTCTGGCTAAAAGAAAGGTTATCCCTATCCTGTCTTATGTTTAAAGTGTGAGGGTCAAAATAGAGTTTGTGCACTCGACAGAAGACATTTTATTTTGACATCATGACTGCACCCTATGTTACTTTTTGTCAGGCAGTAAAAACCCCTCATAGCTGTAGGGAAAGGTAGGCATGTATGCAACCCTTCTTCTGTTAATAAACGTTTATTGGCACAAAATCATGCCATTGTGTCCAACTCTTACTATTGACTCCGCACACTCCATAGTGTAAACCACTATGGAGTCATCAACATCATGTGTTTCAGAATAATTTTATGTGAGGGGTCTGCAAACTTTGTTTCTCCAGATGTTTTGGACTATAACTACCATCAGCCGCAGCTGGTTTAGTCAATGATGAGGAAACATGGGAGTCACAGTACAAAACATCTGGAGATCCGCAGGTTGCAGAGCCCTGTTTTATGGCAATATAAGAGGAAAGGGCAATGGTGCAATGGGAGTTTTAGGGATATTCTTGCATTGGAGATGGTAGTGTTATAGTACCATTTGAAGCTGTGGTGGGAAGGGGGCAGGCCATAGTTTATGCTGCAAAGCCTTCCAGATAAGGTATTTCATGAAATAAATCCACAACCATGAGGAAGCCAGGTAAGTGTGGACACTCTGATGAGGCTGCGGGTAGTACAGTGGTCAGGCAGGCAAGGGAGCTCGGAGGAGGTGTGGCTTCTTACTCCACCTGCCCTTGATAAGGGATTTGGGAGCCAGAGTGTGGTGGGAGGTGTGGCCCCTAGGAAATTGGAGGGCGGCAGCCCAGTAGAATTGAAGCGCTGAAAGCGAGTAAATGCCCATTCTTCCACAGGAGATGAGACTTGAAAAATAGTGCTGGGGAGGAGATAAAGAAGACACTGATATTTGCTCCATTGAGGGAACAGGGTTCACGGGTTTAAAAGACAAGTGTGGAGAATAGAGATAGAGGAGAAAACGAATATGGTGTTGGTTGGAGGTCTGTTGACAGACAGAAGAGCAGGGAGGGTGAGATATGTTGAGGTGGGCTCTTCAGTCCATAGACACTCTATTCCTCCCTCCCTCTCATTTCACACCATGTCAAGGATTGCAGAATTTGTAGACGAAGGGGAGGGGCAGACTCAGACTCCACTCATATCCTTAAAGTAAGTGCTCAGGGTTGTGGATGGTATGATATTTCAGATTCACAGAAAGAGTTGCCTGTGATATGAAAACTAAAGACCTATCTCAAACCTCTCTCTAACTTGCTCAGGTGCTGTGCCCAGTGGGCCATGCTGGGGCTTTGCCCAGCAGGGAAACGCCAGTGAGTTAATTTACTACATTTATCAGGTGTTCCGACAATCAGGGTGAGCCAGAATCCTTGCTTATTTCTCAGTTAAACCTGGTATACAAATTCAAGGTATGTGAAGGCTGCCCAAATCAGGCGTCATAATATAGCTGACCCTCTGGCAGGACGGTCATCAACATGTCCCACAGAAAAGTTTGCATCATTCCCCAGCTTAGAGTTCCCAGTTGTCAAAATAATCATGGATTCTGAAGCAAGTATGTGGTAGTTGTCTGATTTCAAGGAATGTCCTTTCAGAGGCAGGGAGGGGCTGATGGGGTTTACCATCTGCACAAGGTGTATGGTGCCCCCACAGGAGGTGTCCTGGAGTCACCTCGCCCATCGACAAATACTTGTACTACAGTGTCCGAATAGATGGCCTTTCTGGAATAGGGAACGTCCTGAATGAGATTTTACCAAAATATATACACTTAACAAAATTTGGCAAGATTTCTAGGATGAGTGTCAAATTGTGTTTGGTTAGTTTTAAAGCAGTTGAAAAAGTTACTAAATGTTGTATGTTTTAGCCATGTGGGTTCATTTTGTTTGAGATCTTCATTTTCAAATACTTCTAAAATGGCTTAAATATTGGGACAATTCCTTGCAAGATCTTTGGAAATTGAACCATGTTTCATTGCGTTTCGGCTTGAAGTGGCAAATGCAAACAATATGTCACATGTTGAGATTTGGACTTTCCACCATGTCAGACGAAGGTTGTTTATGTGATTTAATGCTACCCCTGATATGTGAGATGAATATAGCAATAACCAGCGGGTCGAGGGGCGTACATGGAAAGTAAGGGTGCACTAGACTGAACCTGGCCAGACCCGAGCAAAGTGAGGGCCTCAGCGTGAGCTCTTGCCTGCTACTGGCCATGTATGTACCCCCGATGAGGGGTTGATAGCCATTCACACCCCGGGTTGCAAATAGTTTTTCTTTTGTTTTTTGGGAGATGGGCTCCTCGCGTATTGTGCAAGCCAAAAAAAAGATGGCACCACCATGGTGGCAGCTGTAGGCAGGAGGATCACTGGGACAGGAGCACAAAGCTTTGGTCCAGCAGGTTAGTGACATGATATGATATGATATGATGTGGCATTTATAACGTCCCTGTACACAAATGTTTCTAGTGGGGTGGGAGAGGGATGAGCAAAGGGAAAGTGTACAGATGTCATGATGTAGGGGTGAATGTAGGGAGACAACAGAGAGAGGCGCCCTGTTGCCTCCCCACGATCAATATGGTGCCACCTGGGAAACGGCCTCGGGTGGCTGGAAAGAGCGGACAGTACACTGTGTATTCTCCCCGCTCTTCCAGCCACTTGATTGGCTGAGCCTCCTTCCGCAGGTCCGAATATAGTATGTGTCAAATTACCCAACAGACTACAGCGTGTCTGAGCCAAAGTTTATATTTTTTTATAACTCAGACCCCTTGCTAATTTTGCACATGTTGGACTTCTCCAAATCAGATTTTTAAGTTGACCTTCCACTTCGTATACTTCGAAGATACTGAGTGACTGCCTTTTACACTTTTAAAAGGTTATCTTTTAGAGTTTTATGTGCTAGTTATGTTATGCCACCTTTCTGATTCTGGTACCTTATTCATTGAGCTGCGCCGCATGCTCTCCTGACTACCTCTCAGCACCCATCCTCTACATGCACCAGTCTAAGAAGCATTGCACAACACCTTTGTCATAAGAATGCAGCTATCCCCTCATGATGAATTTGGTCTAGATGCACACATAATGTTTCTCCTGCTATTGCATACGCTCCAGGCTACCTCTCAGCATCCATCCACATGCCAGCTCGACATGGGTGGCGAGCAGGGTTTGGCCACCCCTACCTAACCTTGTATTGGTTAAAAAGCAAACACGCATTCTAAACCTCTCTGACTAATTTCCCATACCTGGACTTCTGTCCCCGAGGGTGTTCAACCTACAGCAGGGTTCGAAATTGAGGGGAGCTGTGAGCTCCTGCTTGTAGACTACAGGAGCCTGGTTAACTTGATACCAACAGCCAACATTTGCTACTTTTGGCTGCCCAAGCCAACTGATGCTGAACAAGCACATCTATGTGAATTTAATTCTGTGCATTTGGAATCATTTATAAATGCACATTCTTACATATTTATACAGCATTTGAAGCATGAGGGTCATAAATAATAGTCAACATGTTCGTTTGCACCTAATGTGTGAGCTAGATTTGCAGAACTAGCTCCTCATTCTCCATTGGTAGCTCCTTGTTATAACAAGACGTGCAAATAAGATGACTGACCTTGCAGATGCAGCAATGATGAGTAACATGTAAAAAATTGCCCTGAGACCTTTATCTCCATTAATGTGATAGCCGGGGCAACAAGGATCCAAGGGAAACCTTCTGGGAAAGAAAACCCTCTTGGTCTGGAATCTCAAAAGTAGTAGCTGGCCATATCAGATGTAATGCTGTTATTTGTTCGTCTGTCAGCAGGAAACCGTAATTAGCGCTGATGATGCCTCAAGGACTGGAAATGTCCGAGACTTTGCGTTTTAACACTGTTACAAGTAAATGCCCATTCTTCCACAGGAGATGAGACTTGAAAAATAGTGCTGGGGAGGAGATAAAGAAGACACTGATATTTTCTCTATTGAGAGAACAGTGTTCACAGTCTTAAAAGGCAAGTTTTGTGGAGAATAGAGATAGAGGAGAAAACGAATATGGTGTGGGTTGGAGGTCTGTTGACAGACAGAAGAGCAGGGAGGGTGAGATATGTTGAGGTGGGCACTACAGCCTCTAGACACTCTATTCCTCCTTCCCTTTCATTGCACAACATGTCAAGGATTGGGGAATTTGTAGACGAAGAGGAGGGGCAGACTCAGACTCCACTCATAACCTTAAACTAAGTGCTCAGGGTTGTGGATGGTATGATATTTCAGATTCACAGAAAGAGCTGCCTGAGATATGAAATTGAAGAGCTGTCTCAAACCTCTCTCTAACCTGCTCAGGTGCTGTGCCCAGTGGGCCATGGTGGGTCTTTGCCCAGCAGGGAAACCCCAGTGAGTTAATGAACTACATTTATCAGGTGTTCAGACAATCAGGGTGAGCCGGAATCCTTGCTTATTTCTCACAGTCAAGCCTGGTGTACAAATTCAAGGTATGTGAAGGCTGCCCAAATCAGGTGTCGGAATATGGATGACTCTCTGGCAGGAAGGTTATCAACATTTCCCAAGGAAAAGGTTGCATCATCTCCCAGCTTAGAGTTCCCCAGTTGTCAAAAGAATCATGGATTCTGAAGCAGGTATGTAGTAGTTGTCTGATTTCAAGGAATGCCCTTTCAGAGGCAGGGAGGGGCTGATAGCGTTTACCATCTGCACAAGGTGTATGGTGCCCCAACAGGAGGTGTCCTGGAGTCACCTCGACCATTGGCAAATACTTGTACTACAAAAAGTGTCCGAATATATATATCCCGTTGCTGATATATCTTTTCTATATTCAACTGGTCTCGCCTACCTGCCCGTCTTAAACTCTCAGTCCACTACTCCTCTTCTTTCTCGTCCGCTACTTCACCTTTTGATTTATGCCTGCGCGCATGCTTCGCTCTGCTTTTAAATCGGAGCATTGCTTCCTTTCTCCAGTCTTTAATAGTCTCAAATGCTGCAGGACGTGCTTTCTTTCTTATCAACACCCTTTCCGGGTTGTCTATCCTCGCTATCTCAAAACTACCATTAATCGGCCACTGATGGCCTTGTTGCTTTCTGGTTTGCCTATGCCAAGTCTCACAGAATATTATCGCACCCACTCCATACTTCACATACATTTCATACGCCGGCATTCCCCCAGGTGGTACAATTTGGCCATCTTCCAAAGATTGTCTACCACAGCGGAACAACCCCGCTAAGGTGGACAATACCCCAGGCATGTTTCAACCTTCCCCCTGGGTAATCAACCTTACCTAGGGCGTTTGATTTTGCAAAGTCAACTCTCAACCAATATCAGGATTACTTTGAATCGGGGAATGACTCACCTGATAAATCAAGTCGTCTGTATACTGACGCACCAAAGGACGTTGTGTCTGCGTTTCTTGGCTTTCGCCTCGTTTCGGGACCCTCGTCTCCTTGTTCTCTAGCAAGGCATGTCGATCAGGGCTCAGATGTGTGCAGATCTGCAAAGGAGTCTCTCATCATTTTTACAGGGTGCCCCGAACACCTCTTGATCCCGGCTCGATCGTCCCGTCCTCGCTGTTCTCCGCCTTACTCAATTACAACGTTATGCGATGGAACAAGTGGGGGAAGGTCCCCATTCGGGCGCCATCTCGAAAGGGGCCCCTAGGGGACCCTGACGTCTATGGAAACAAGGCGAGTCACCACACACGATAGATACGCCAGACACGAGGTTTTATTCCCAAAGCTAGGGTTTATTGCAAAGCAATAAGTCTCAGTTGGCCAACTGGGTCTCACGCCCCGTGATGTGTATCTCTAAACCTCGAGGGATGCAAGAGAGTGAATTACGTACATCAGTTACATATATACAAAATGCATATCAAACAATCAGCTATGACATGTTTAACACCCCCCTTTTATTGGGTTTCTTTGAACTTAGTGTGATGATGGACATCTCCGACAACTATGACACCTTCAAACATCCATTCTAGTAACAATTTGCAATTTGTGAGTGCGAAGGTATCTTTCAGTTGTTGAATAGAACACAGCGCTTCTGTTCTTGGAAGCAAATTTCATAGGGGGGGTAGAGTTGCATTCTGGACCTCGCTATCTATTAGGTGCTATTCGTGTCCTGGGAGCCGACACGCTCTAGCGGGCTCAGCAAAGGGGGGCTGTAAGAAAAGCATAATTCAAGCCTTTAGCGGTATTATTCTAACATATTCTACCATATAACAAGACTGGCTGGCAGCTGCGAAATGATTAAATGCCCTGCAGCTCTGCTTCAAGGCTACATTCGGGAGGGAGCCGGGCATTCTTCCTGGCGCTGCCTACGTTTGTGTTTCAACAAACTCTTGTTATCCTCTCGGCCCTGCGGCTTTTTCCTTTTCACATACAGACAACAATTTTTTACAGTCGAGCAGTGTAAGCGGAAAATATACTGCGAAGCAATAGGAACAGAAAGCAATGAGCAATGGTTAGAAAACAAAATGGCGTTTTTTGTTACATAAAAATGGCCGTTCATTGGCAAACTCGAAAACCTATATTCTGTCATATCGTGCATGAGACGGTTGGCCCACGGCCACCAAAATACGTTTGCGATCACAAAGTAGAGGTATCCATTTTTCTAGACTGACATGGAGAGAGACAGCGTTCCCCGTCACCACCGGTCCTTCGTCGGCATTGATATGGAATGAGGAAAGGCTACAAGTGAGCCGTTGCAATGGACAATGGCGTGTTGCTACTTCCATAGCAAGACGCTCGTAAGTTCATTATTCACCTCTGTTGTCGCTTTCTTCTCACATTATCTGTTTGTGTTTTCTAATGCCCTTGCTTTACATCGCTCTATTTTTCTTCTTAATTCCTGTGTCTCTGAGGAGAATTAAATGTTTGTCCTTTCCTGATCCCAAGTTTCTGATTTACCGTCCGTGCCCGACATGTGGATTGTCTTCTGTTATTTGCCGCTTTTATAGCGGTTGCCACCGATCATCCACAGGCTTCTTCCAATCAGTCTTACCTAATGTTCCTTCTCTTTGCCTTCTCATTGCTACAGTGTTACAATGCAAAGTCTCAGACATTTCCAGCCCTTGAGGCGGCATCAGTGCTGGTTGTGGTTTTCCGCTGACAGACGAACAAAGAACAGCATCACATCTGATACGGCCAGCTACTACTTTCTCAATTCCAGACCAACAGGGTTTTCTTCCCCAGAGGGTTTCCCTGGGAACCTTGTTGCCCCGGCTATCACATTAGGGAAGATAAAGGTCGCAGGGCAATTCTTTACATTCGGCTCATCATTGCTGCATCTGCAAGGTCAGTCATTTTATTTGCACGTCTTGTTATAACAAGGAGCTACCAATGGGGAATGAGGAGCTAGGTCCGCAAATGTAACTTACACATTAAATGCAAACAAACATTTTGACTAGTATTTATGACCCTCATGCTTCAAATGTTGTATAGATGTGCAAGAATGTATATTTATAAATTATTCCAAATGCACAGAATCAAATTCACATAGATGTGTTTGTTTGGCATCAGTTGGCCTGGGCAGCCAAAAGTAGAAAATGTTGGCAGGTGGTATTAAGTTAACCAGGCTCTTGTAGTCTACAAGCAGGAGCTCACAGCTCACCTCAATTTCGAACCCTGCTGTAGGTTGAACACCCTCTGGGACAGAAGTCCAGGTATGGGAAATTAGTCAGAGAGGTTTAAAATGCGTGTTTGCTTTTTAACCAATACAAGGTTAGGTAGGGGTGGCCAAACCCTGCTCGCCACCCATGTCGAGCTGGCATGTGGATGGGTGCTGAGAGGTAGCCTGGAGCGTATGCAATAGCAGGAGAAAAATTATGTGTGCATCTAGACCGAATTCATCATGAGGGGATAGCTGCATTCTTATGACAAAGGTGTTGTGCAATGCTTCTTAGACTGGTGCATGTAGAGGATGGGTGCTGAGAGGTAGTCAGGAGAGCATGCGGCGCAGCTCAATGAATAAGATACCAGAATCAGAAAGGTGGCTTAACATAACTAGCACATAAAACTCTAAAAGATAACATTTTAAAAGTGTAAAAGGTAGTCACTCAGTATCTTCGAAGTATACTGATGTGGAAGGTCAACTTAAAAATCTGATTCGGAGAAGTCCAACATGTGCAAAATTAGCAACGGGTCTGAGTAATAAAAAATATAGACTTTGGCTCAGACAAGCTATATTCTGTTAGGGAATTTGACACAAACTATATTTGGAACTGGGGAAGGACGCTCAGCAAATCAAGTGGCTTGAAGAGCAGGTGAGAATACACTGTGTACTGCCTGCTCTTTCCAGCCACCCGAGGCCCTTTCCCAGATGGCACCATATTGATTGTGGGGAGGCAACAGGGAGCCCCTCTCTGTTGTCTCCCTACATTCACCCCTCCTCCATGACATCGGAACCCTTTGCCTTTCCCCATCCCTCTCCCTCCCCACTAGAAACACTTGTGTACAGGCACGTTATAAATGCCACTTTGTGCTCCTGTCCCAGTGATCCTCCTGCCCACAGCTGCCACCATGGTGGTGCCATCTTTGTTTTCTGGGAGATTGGGCTTGCACAATATGCCAGGAGCCCATCTCCCAAAAAACAAAAGAAAAACTATTTGCACCCCGGGGTGTGAATAGCTATCAACCCCTCATCAGGGGTGCATACATAGCCAGTAACAGCCAATAGCTCTCGCTGAGGCCCTCGCTTTGCTCGGGTCTGGCCAGGTTCAGTCTAGTGCACCCTTACTTTCCATGTATGCCCCTCGACCCGCTGGTTATTGCTATATTCATCTCACATATCAGGGGCAGCATTAAATCACATAAACAACCTTCGTCTGACATGGTGGAAAGTCCAAATCTCAACATGTGACATATTGTTTGCATTTGCCACTTCAAGCCGAAACGCAATGAAACATGGTTCAATTTCCAAAGATCTTGCGAGGAATTGTACCAATATTTAAGCCATTTAAGCCAGTATTTGAAAATGAAGACTCAATCAAAATGAGACCACATGGCTAAAACATACAACATTTAGTGACTTTTTCAAATAGCTTTAAAACTAACCAAACACAGTTTGACAGTCATCCCAGAAATCATGCCAAATTATGTTAAGTGCATATATTTGGGTAAAATCTCCATCAGGATTTCCCTATTCAGGAAAGGCCATCTATTCGGACACTTTTTGTAGTACAAGTATTTGCCAATGGTTGAGGTGACTCCAGGACACCTCCTGTCGGGGCACCATACACCTTGTGCAGATGGTAAACCCTATCAGCCCCTCCCTGCCTCTGAAAGGGCATTCCTTGGAATCAGACAACTACTACATACCTGCTTCAGAATCCATGATTCTTTTGACAACTGGGGAACTCTAAGCTGGGGGATGATGCAACCTTTTCCGTGGGAAATGTTGATAACCTTCCTGCCAGAGGGTCAGCCATATTCCAACACCTGATTTGGGCAGCCTTCACATACCTTGAATTTGTACACCAGGCTTGACTGTGAGAAATAAGCAAGGATTCCGGCTCACCCTGATTGTCTGAACACCTGATAAATGTAGTTCATTAACTCACTGGGGTTTCCCTGCTGGGCAAAGACCCACCATGGCCCACTGGGCACAGCACCTGAGCAAGTTAGAGAGAGGTTTGAGATAGGTCTTTAGTTTTCATATCTCAGGCAGCTCTTTCTGTGAATCTGAAATATCATACCATCCACAACCCTGAGCACTTAGTTTAAGGTTATGAGTGGAGTCTGAGTCTGCCCCTCCTCTTCGTCTACAAATTCCCCAATCCTTGACATGGTGTGCAATGAGAGGGAGGGAGGAATAGAGTGTCTAGAGGCTGAAGTGCCCACCTCAACATATCTCACCCTCCCTGCTCTTCTGTCTGTCAACAGACCTTCAACCCACACCATATTCGTTTTCTCCTCTATCTCTATTCTCCACAACACTTGCCTTTTAAGACTGTGAACCCTGTTCTCTCAATAGAGCAAATATCAGTGTCTTCTTTATCTCCTCCCCAGCACTATTTTTCAAGTCTCATCTCCTGTGGAAGAATGGGCATTTACTTGCTACAGTGTTAAAACGCAAAGTCTCAGACATTTCCAGTCCTTGAGACATCACCACCGCTGATTACGGTTTCCTGCTGACAGACGAACAAAGAACAGCATTACATCTGATACGGGCAGCTACTACTTTTGAGATTCCAGACCAACAGGGTTTTCTTTCCCAGAGGGTTTCCCTGGGATCCTTGTTGCCCCGGCTATCACATTCGTGGAGATAAAGGTCTCAGGGAATTACATATAGCAGATGAATTAATAGAAAATATATTGACCCATACAAAACGAGGCCCAAAATCAAAAGTGAGGCCAGACACGTCAGTAGCTATCGCCCAAACCCCGCCCATAGCCCAAGCTCCCCCTCCGGTAGCTCAAGCCCTCCCACAGCCACAGACCGCATGCGTAACACTTCCTATTAGCCAACCAGGCCCACAACAGACACTCCCTGTTCCCATTGTCCCATCCGCGCCTCCCGCCTCAGACACAGACTCAGTAACGTCCGTTCCTCCCGGGGTTGAAGTTGAAACCACGGGGGCAAGAGGCGGGACTGACCAACGGGGATGCACGAGGGTAACTCGCAGCGCAATAAGCAAAGAAAGGAAGGTGGAATTGCAGCAACAGGCAGAGATGTATATAGACGGGAATGATGGGACGACAACATTGGCCTCCATATATGACTTCCGTAGAAGCAGCGAAAGACAGGTAGTGTTGGAATGTGAAGGCGAGCGTCCCCCAGATAGCACGATCCTCCCCACAATGAGAGATAATAATGGACTCTCCCAGGATGGGAATAAGGCCAGGACAAAGTGCGGGTGAGCTTAAATGGGAGTTTATCAATCAGAACAGGGCATGCAAAGAACTCTGCAAACTCCGAGAGCGCTCTGTCTGACAATAGCAAAGACAGGCGTATATATTTACAAAAAGCGTCATAAGAACCTACATGCTATAGGGGGCACAAGTTCGTGGGGATTGGGTGGCGACAACTAACTATAGGTGCAGCTGCGATGTGGTTTGCCGTGGTTGGTGGACGTCACTGGTTACCCTTGAGGGTTGGGCTGGGCCGGGCAGGTCAGCTGGGCTCATCCGGGCGGTGTTGTTGTGCCAGCCATGACCAGTGTCAGTGATGAATGTCTTTCCTGACTTTCTGCCCTAGGGCCACGCACACCGCAGTCATTCAACATTGCAAAATTATGTTCCCTGGTAAATCTTCCAATAGGTTATTCTACAGGTTAATGCAACACAGGAGGAATGCACCTAGAGTGGGGTCTTTTGGCGATACATCAATTCATGGTTACCATCATCCTGTTGACCGGGTATCATAGGTCGCGAGGTTGGGTCTCAGGGCATGGGACAGGTGGTCCGCGTTATCATGTCTTGTTAGAGGTCATTATGGATGTGTTCCTGTAGTGTTGCCATAATATTGGGTGTCCTAATTTTACAGGGGCCATTAACCTAAGGTGAGCCGGTGGGTCGTGGAGCCTAAGAAAGGGCGCCTTTGGATCTATGTTTTTAGGCTGGGGTTTACTGCTGGGTTGTAAATAATTCAGGTGCAGGCCGCGGCCTTGGGTGCTGCCGGGGAATGTGAATGCTTGAAGCGGCTCCAGCCGGAATGGGGGAGGTGGAGCAGCGTGGCACAGGCCTCTGCTTTTTCGTCTGGCAGGCTTCAATGGGAGAAAAAGGGGGAATGGCCTTGCATGTGCTCACAAAAGTATTTTCCTCGTGTGTTGCAGATTTAGGTGAAAGAGGCATAAACATACACATAATATACAATACTCATTGAGTCTTTTCAAAGCTCACGTTTTTTGACATTGTTAGTGCCTTTCACATGGCTATTTTGACCATTTTACTTATACGCTAAGTATTTAACACCTACAATCATTTTGGTATTATGTTTATACATGTGCGTTAAGTGAGGTAGTAGTAAGGTTGGTGGAGCGCGCAGGAATAACCCACCAATAAGACTGACGGCAGTGACACATGGTGAGCTTGGACATACATATGGTGCATTTTCATGCACCCCTTACGTGAGCTCCCAATAGGGTTGCATTTGTCTTCCCTTGCACTCTAGCAGCATTAGTTCAGTTATGGCATGGGACCTTGGGGTGCAGTCTTCTTGGTGAAACACAAAACATGAAAAACCCCCGGGACACCTTTACTATTTGTGCATAGCTACAGGGATGTGGGTGCTTCATCCCGAATGTCATATAAGCACACATTCTGCCATCTTCATGGAGGTTACAGGTTTTTAGTCAGAGAGGTTGTGGAGAGAAAAGTTTCATCACAGGTGGTTTGCTCATTAGTATTTGGGGCCTCCGCTTTTGTCAGGGGACCATTTTACAGTTCTTTTCCACCCCTGCCCTGTTGGCCGGGTCATACTGGAAACAGCGATACACTGCGGAAGGTGAAATGTTACAGTGTTGGTATCTAACACTAGCTCATGTCCGTCTGTTCATGGGAACAGGCTCTCAGCGGATCTGCCAGAGAGCTGCGGCCACAGGGATAATTGAAACTCTCCAAGGGTGGGGGCCGTGCTGCGGTGCACAGGGCTCAAACCATCTTTATTTCACAAAATGGTTTCCAGGGCCTAGCTAAATTCAGCATGCTTGGTCAATGTCTTCAGCCAGTGGCCCACCCACCACCTGGGCCCTGGTGGCAGGGGGAACCCCTGACGAGCCATGGACTTCACCGGGGGAGAGGATGCAGGGGAGGGGGGTCTCTTGGACCAATCCTCCCATACATTTCCCCCCTTTCGTTACTTAAGTAACGAATACTTTAAATCCTCCAATCTCCTGCACTCTTCCTCGCCAGCTATAGCGTCATCCCATGCAGGAATGCCTTTTATGGGCATCCATGCCCTGCACACCCCTCGCAGGCTCTCTCCTCTCCTCACATATTCATCTGGGGTGCAGGTCAGGTATATGCAACTGCTCTCCCCTTCTAAGTCCACCCACACCTCCTCGTACTACTCAAGTATACGGGGCTCTTTAATTGTAGTGTGCCATAACTTATCTACTATATCCTTGTCGTGGCACATGGGCACCATCTGGAATCTTGACGTATAATCTGTTCCTGTTTGTACCTGTACTTCCAGCATAGTTTGTATCGTACCGCGGACGTTGCCCATTGTCACCATCATCATTGCACCATTCGGTACTGCGTTAGCACAACATCGAAGACCCACCTGGCACAGGCAAAAAATGAAAAGGAGGAACACTACAGCCGGCATCAAAAATTTAACAGTCATACCCAGCCACGATGGGACACAGGAGAAGATGTTGTCGAACCATGCACTTTCTTCTGCTCCACCTTCCATTTTCATTCTTTCTCCTAGGTTATGTACTGCTTCGATCACATGGGACAGGGAACCGTTATCTGCGTCTTCGGAAGGTACGAAAGTGCAGCAGGTACTTCCAATTTTTTGGCAAACACCTCCGTCCATTGCTGTCAACACGTCCAAGACATACCTATTTTGCATGGTCATTAGCCGCAGTGATCGCAGTTCCACTTTTATTACGTTAAACCCTTCTTCAGTGTCATTTGCCAGCTGGATCAGCTCCCAGCGTGTGATTTGGAGCCACTTTGCATTTGCTCGTGCCTGGATGCTTGGGATGAGTAAGGCAAAGAAAGTTTCTGCAGAGCTGAATAATCGATATCTATCCGGGATCTGTGCCAGCAATTCTGATGATTCTTTTGATATGTAGTTCGATGATCTTTTGTTTCGGGACAGCACCTCCTCCTTGTTCCCGGAAGACAGGACATATACTTGTGACTCTGCAGTTGGCTGGGCCTTGTTCTGCTGAGGTTTTTCTCGCGTTTTCTTGCTCCCATCAATGTGGCTTTCCAGGATCACCATTAGTGCGGAGTGTAGGGTGGCCAATGAGCAGCTGCCACCCCAGGATTGCGGGAGGTGTAGATATGCTTGGTTGCCACATACCCAATAAGTGTCCATGAGGGCCGCTATCCCCTTCCTGATATCTGGGATGGTGAGGGTCTTGTTGCAATTTTTGTTTACCCCCATTATGGTTTTCCCGTCTCCCTTGAAACACAGTTCATAGTTTATTTCTTTCTGTAGCTTGAAGGGTTTTTCAATGGCCGTTACCCAAGTCAATTTTGAGATGTGTTCCTTCCATACTGGTGTGCATGTTTCTTCTATCCATTGCAGTTTCTCTGGTGCCACACCTCGCAGTGCTTCAGCCTTGCACATTATCTCTTCGTCTTTCCACTTATTTTCTGAAAAAAGTGTCCCTTGTATTATAAAAAATGGCTCCTCCAAACATACCACTCCTACCGCCTTCGGATAACAGGTCTTCTCGTTCTGCAGCATTTTAAAAGTCACTTCATGTGCCTGGAAGGTGTTCTTAATTCTGCACAACGTGAGATGAAGGAGACATTGGGCATCGACAATAGGCAACTCTTTGGGCAACAATACTTTGGGTGTACCTGAAGCATGGGGAATGAGGGAGCAGACATAACAGCTCTCATTTGTGGTTTGCTTAGCTGTTTCACTCATGTCCGCATACCATTTATTTGTCTGGTGGGGGTGTCGTAGGTCTTCCATTTTATCCAACCCCAACCTGTAGTATTCGTCATATTTTCTCCTTCCCGCCTCCCTTTTCCTCTGTTATTTCTAAGGTATTTCCTAGCTTCATGGGCGATGGACAGTGTGGGCCCCCTTTTCTCCTTTTTCCCCCCCTTTGCCCAGTCATCATATAATACTTCATATCTTGCTGTCATTTTTTCATTCTCTTTCTTCACGCTATCTAGCAGTGTGTTTTCTGTTGCGGGAGCGGGCACGCTGGTGGGGGTGTTGTATAACCATGATATAACAGAGGGGTTATGATCATTTAAACTATGGGCATTGTAATTAGATACTTTTGGCGGGGAAGTTGTGCTGTTTTGTATTTTGTCCTGCAAATTTTCATTTGGCGAGATAGCAGCATTAGATGGTGTCGTGTAATATCCCCATATCAGTTTAGTTCCATCCCATACCAAAAAATCACCTTCTTTACTGTTTACAATTGCTGTTTCATTTGTCACATTAATCCCGTTATTCCCTCCCCCCTCGTTCATCTCGATAGAGATGAACGCTATAAAGCAATATGTAACCAGGCCAAACAGTATTGTAAAAAATAATGCACACTCATACGAATATCTACATCTCTCAGCTAAAAATTCTCTATATCTAATAAATCTATCGGCTGCCCGTTAGTTGCCATGGTAGTTCCTGTTTGAGATATAAAAGTGCATTAAGTGCATGCATGTAAACATTTTTGTTAGCACTAGTAGTGCCAAGAGGTCATGGAAGGGAGATGGGTTAAGGTAGGGGGCGGGGGGTTGGGATGTACAGAGAAGGGAGCAGACAATATACATACTCTTCACATTATTATTTACACTTAAATGTTTTTGTTTTTTTTAAATCATTTATCTTCATCGATAACCTGTAATATAATGTTTCTCTTTAACGTTTTATCTGTCAGTTATACTCCTCCATTCACATGTTCACGTTCACTCATCATTTTCATTAGTTTTGTTTGCTGTTGTTTGTGCCTCCTCATCCACCTCTTCCTGCACACTATTATATGCTTTTAGCACATCCGTCAAATGTATCCAGTATTTGAGCCCCTTTACTTTTACAGCTGTAGGGGTACAAAATACTACTTCGTACGGGCCATGGAACCTTGGGGCATTCCACAGGCGCACAAAGCTCCGGACATAAATTAACTCTCCTGGCATCAGTTGTACCTGTGTTTCAGGTTCCGTAAGGAACTCTGTTGTGTTCCCTTCTTCCCTTGTGAATGGTGGTGAAAGCTGTTTTGATATTGCGCGCGCTGCCCTAGTTAGCTTCTTCAGGTATTCTGTGAACTCATCTCCCAATATCGCGGCGCTTCTGTGGGCGTCTGAGTGTTGGCGCAGTGGGGAATGTGCAATATGCATTCGTCTCCCTGTCACGATTTTGTGCGGGGACAAATGGTGGTCCTTGCTCGGCTGATTCCTCAGCTCAAACAACGCAAGGGGCAAACAGTAGATCCAGTTTTTCTTTAATGAAAAACACAATTTGGACAGTCTCCCTTTTAACAGTCTGTTCATCTTTTCTACAATGCCATTACTTTGAGGATGATAAATCGAGCACAATTTATGTTTTATTCTCAATAATGTGGTCACTTCTTTGAAGAGCTCATTCACAAAATGAGTGCCGTTGTCTGAGCGAATTACGTTGCAAATTCCCCAACGCGGGAACACTTCCCTTACTAGGAACATTGCAGCGCTTTTAGCATCAGGTCGTGCACATGGCCTGCTTCCACCCACCTCGAAAATGGGCATACAACCACTATCATGTAGCGTGCCCCATTACACCTTTCCCGCATATCCGTGTAGTCAATGTGCAGTTCTCTGAAGGGTCCTATTGGTTTTGGAATTGTTCCCCTGAGTGTTCGTAGCGTCATTCCAGAGTTATATATCTGGCACGTTGTGCACTCCATTGTCAATCTAGATATGTGCTCCTGGAGACAGGGCACAAACCAATTTTCTTGTATCTCTGCTGCAATGTGCTGCTTGGTATTGTGTGCTGGAAAGTGTAATTGCTGAAATGCTATCTCTAATAGTTTGACGGGCATTACTACTTTCCCTGAGTTATTTTGTCGCCATAGTAAGTCTGTTCCTGATTGGCTGCTCCCTCTTTTTTCCCACACCATCTTTTCATCACCACTTGCTCCTTCCTGCAGCTCTAGTATTTGTGATATGGGCATGGCATTGTATCCTTCTGGGAGCTCTTCGCTTGTCTTTTGCTGTAATATGTACTCACCTGTTTCATGTTTTTCAAAGTATGAGGCCTCCTTGGCAGCAGCGTCCGCTGCTGCGTTCCCCAAAGACACAACGTCTGTGTTGGACGTATGTGCTTGGCACTTCACTATTGCTACCACTGTTGGATCTTTTAGGGCCTCAATCAATTCCTTCAGTAGTTCTGCATGTTGCACTGGGGTCCCATCTGCTCTTCGAAACCCTCTCCGCCCCCATCTTGCTAAACCTCCATGTACTGTTGTCGTCATGTAAGCTGAATCTGTATATATTGTTACTGCACAACCTTTGGCTGTATGTAATGCTTCTATTAGGGCAATAAGTTCTGCTGCTTGTGCTGAGAAATGTGATGGAAGGCGATATTGTACTAGTATCTCATAATCACCTTCTTCTAACCTCACCACTGCCAATCCCACATGTTTCTCTCCTGTGTCCATGTCAATCGATGCTGACCCATCCACAAAGTACACCTCTCCCTCGCTCAGGGCATTCTCGCACACCACTGTGTCCTCCCCTATTTCCCCTGTGTAGGTTGCACAATGTGTTCTTGCATGTCCTCTAGTGTGCATTGTTCTGTGATGAACGTTGCCGGGTTTACTGTTTTGCACCGTACCACGTGGATATTGGCGCTGGACAATATTATTTCATAGGCCGTTGCTCGCTGTGTGGTCAGTGTACTTTTTGATCTTTCAAGTATCGCAAATAATGAGTGTTCCACAAACAACGTGACAGGGCACCCCATTACTATTGTGGCACTTTTCTCAATTGCAAATGCGGCGGCGGCGAGAGATTGCTCGCACGCGAAATGTCCTTGCATCACCGCATCCAATGTGCCACTATAGTAAGCCAATGGTTTGTGTCCTAGGGAAGTCTTTTGTGTCAGTACAGCTGTCATAAGGGTTCCCTTACAATGTGAGAACAGGTAAAATTCGCGCTCATAATCAGGATTAGCGAGTACTGGAGCACTCGAAATCAACTCTTTTAGTGACTTAAATGAGTCGCTCATTTCTTCTGACCATTCTATTTTCCTGTTCTCTTGTTGGGCCTCCTTGAGTGCTTGCAGTAATGGTCTTGTGTAGGCTGCATAATCTAATATCCATGCTCTACAATAGTTACACATTCCTAAGAATTTCTGCATCTCCTTCACTGTTGTGGGTTCTCTCACTGACCTTATCGCTTCCACTCTGTCAGGGATAATTCTTTTTCCGTCTCTTGATATCAACTGCCCCAGGTACAGCACCGCTGTTTGACAGTATTGTAGCTTCCCCTTGTCCACCTTGTACCGCTTATTCGCCAGCAGCGTCAGGAGTGTCACTGAATCTTTTCTGCACGTCTCTTCATTTTGTGCACAGACGAGCAAATTGTCTACGTACTGAATGATTGTGCTTTCAACTGATAAGTTACCCAGGTCTTCGTGTAGTATGCGGTTGAATATGCTTGGGCTTTCACAGTATCCCTGAGGTAGTCTGCAATGTTTGTATCTCTTTCCCCCTAATGTGAATGCTGTCAGGTATCTGCTTTCTTCTGCCAAGGGGATGGAGAAAAGTGCATTTTTCAAATCAACCACTGTGAAATGTGAAGCCGTTTTTGGGATGCTGCATAATATTGAAGCAGGGTTCGGGACTAAAGGGAACTCTTTCTGTATGACTTCAGTTAGGGGGCGTAAATCCTGGATCATCCTCCACGCCCCTTCGTTTGCTTTTTTGATCGGGTAGATAGAGGTGTTGCATGTGGAGTTTGAAGGCACTATTATCCCCTGTGCTAACAATGCATTTATTGGCTCTTTTATCCCTTCCTCAGCTTCACGGGACAATGGATATTGCTTCACTCGGGGCAAGATTGCCCCTTGTTTGAGCTTTATCACCACTGGTGTCACTCCATGCAACAGCCCTACATCATGGGGGCCTGTTGTCCACAAATTGTTTGGCACCAGTCGCATGTCATCATCAAAAAAGGACGGTGGCGTTCCCACCACTGCCATCAACTGGACGGGAGCTTGTCTAGTCTGAATCAAAATATCACAGGGCATTGCTATTTCCATTATTATTTCGCCATCATTTTCCCCATCGGAAAAGAGATCCTCATCAGACAAGTCTCGTAGGGCAATGTTAGCATTGATGCACAGTACAGTGCGCCATTCACACCCATCTATGTCCATCCCAATTACTGCAATCCTTTTTGCTGATACCTGTACCGCATGCAAATCTAAGGATACCACTGACCCTGGTGCTATGTCTGGGCGCACTATTGGGCGGAAGACAAACTCTGTGGGTATTCTCCACTCTAACTTTTTTAGCGCAGGAACTACTTGGGCCAGTGTTTTTAACCCTTCCATGAACATTCTTTCGTCCACTGGCAGGCCACGTATTTCCGGTGCAGTTGTCTGAGCCTGTACCACCAGCATTATGCGTAATGGGCATATTCCTGGTGTCGAACACACTATCCCTCTTTCTGTGAACGATATTGTCATGTTAAGCTTGCTAAGAAGGTCCCTTCCGAGCAGGTTTATTGGCGATTGTTCATAATATAGTAAGGTGTCTTTACCGTTTTACCCCCTACTGTCACATCCAAAGCTTCTGTGTAAGGAACGTCAATTACAGCCCCAGAGAACCCCTGCGTCTCTAACTTCCGGTTAGATAACGGAAACCGGCCTTCCCTAATACATGATTTCTCCGCTCCCAAATCCACCATGAATATGAACTGCTTGTCTCCTATCTGCGCCCCTACCAATGGTTCCTCTGCTGCATCGTAGGTTGTAGATAGAACAGGACACGCAAGTGTTCTCTGTGGGCTGTCCTATGCTGGGTGTCTCAATGGTCCCCCCCTGGTTGAACACACTCCCTGAAACTACTGATACACCACTATAGGGGGCTGGTGCTGGGGCTCCATTTGCTGTCGTTGCGAAAGGGTTGCCTGGGGTGTAGTGCATAGTGTCGTTGTTCTGTGGGTGATTCTGTGTTCTGTAGTGAGGCACCTGCATTTGCCCTGGGTACCCCTGCTCTGGTTCTCTTTGTTGTTGCCCCATTGGGAGACCATATGGTCTTCCCGGGTGGGGGTGGCCATAGTGTTCTGTCTCTGGGAATCTGTTGTTTGTTCTACTCCTACATTCTCTGGGAAAGTGCCCCCACCTCCCGCAGTTCCAACAACTTCCATGCGCACCTCTGGGACCTTGCCATCTATTTCCTCCCGGTCCCCGTACTCTTGTCCACCCCCTCTTCGACCCATGTACCCACCTCGTCCCCCTCGAGGGGCCCATTCTTGCCACTGCGGACCTCCACTCTGCTCCTGCTCGTTCCACTGCCGTTGCCCTGCTCCTGCCCAATTCGTTGCCATCCTCCCCTCTATTGCTACCAGCCCCTCCTCCTCCTCGTCTCCCTCCCTGCTGTGTGGGAGTGCGGCTACGGCTGCAGCGACCTTCACCAGCTTCGTTTGTACTAATTTTGCCTCATCTGCCAATCTTCTCTGCGCAATCTCCTTTTCCCTCTCTTTTATTCGTTTACAGTGGTGAACTATTATGCTCTGTATTTCGGGCCATCCTTTTGCTTCAATACCTGCTATTTTGTCAAGTGCTTTTTGCACCTCTTTTGGGAGCCCCCTCTTTATTATGAAGTAGAATAATGATGTTGATTGATACCAGGGCGTGCCCGTTTCTGCTCTCCACATCTCTTGGACCCGAAAAATGTAATCCATAGCATCTTCCCCGTCATTCATTGTACATTGCATTACTGACTGCAAATCTGGGGTGTCTGGAAAGTCTCTTGTAGGGCGTCCCATACCCTGGCACATACTGTGTTAAAGGAGGCGCCATCATGGCGATCGCAGTCTAAAGTTACTCCCGGGAAGCCAGCCTTTACCCATACTCTGTCAGCTTGATCCCCAACTGCTGAAACTAGCAAACTCTTCACATCAACTATTGCTAGAGGTACCCTGGCTGTATGTTTCTCGAATGCATATATCCACTTGCTTGCCCCTCCTGATAGCGGGGGCAACAACTTTAACAAATTGGCCTTATCCATTTGAGCCCATGGTATGTAATTTGGCCTCCCTCCTCCCCTGTGTATCAGTGGGAGTTGTAGCCTCCCCTTTGTTGTTGTATCTGCATTCACCTTAGTTCCGTTTTTTTCCTAGTGATGCCATTTTCCCCAACCTATTCCTTAGTCGTCCTGTCCACTCTTCTTCCATTGTTCTCCCTGAACATGTGCCATCCAAGCCCTCGCTTCCTCCTCCCATTGCCATGCTTAACCTTTCACTTTCCTCTAAATCTTTTCCTATATCACACAGCAGCGCCTCTCTACCTCCTGTAGTCCTTATCTCATCATCAGTGCACCCCTCCCTCACTTCTAGTTCAATTATTCGGGCCGGTTCTTCTTGTATCCTGAACAGTATCTCCCCCTTCTTCCACCCTTCTTCAATAGTTCTATTCTCACTCTGCGCTCTTGATATGGGCTCAGACCTAGCAGCATTGGTCGCCGTTTGTTCACATATACCTTTTATCCTCGAGAGCTCATCTTTTGCTATAGAGAGCCTGGACTCCAGGTCTTCTGTTAGTTTCTCTATGTTCACTATTGGTGTACTTACCTGGTCTCGCTCTCTATGACTCTCATATGGTGGGGGTGCTGTTGGCCCTTGAGTGGTAGTGGTTGTTGTTGGGGGTACATATGTTGGGTCACTGTATCCTTCTGCGGGCACTGGCTTATTTAGTATTGGGTATAGCCTAGTTACCTCTACCGGTGGCTCCCCTTCTGGCAACACTTTGTCATCTTTTGGTATCAGTAATGGATTGTCAGTGATGGATGGCAGATCAGTACCTAATTCCCTTTTCTTAGGCGGAGTATTTCTTCAAACAACCTCATAGGTCTAATATTTCTCTTCTATTGTGTAGCTGCTTCCCCTTGTATTTCAAACGAATGCATGTAGCTACCATGTCTAGGACACTTTTGTCAAATGATCCCCCTTCGGGCCATATCTGAGGTAATCCTTCTCCCTTTAGCTCTGTGATCCACTGATCATGATATTTCTTAATGCGTTCAGCGTACCCATGTAGACTCTTACAAATATTTGATAAGGGTGTTTCTGCCCCCATACTTTGTGGTTGCTCGATACTGATGTATATATATATCCTAATATAGATGTATCACCATATGTGGGTACGTATTTGTGTCTTACTGTGCGTGGGGGCCTGCATGCTTTTCTGCCACCTGTGCAATAAGAGAATGGTTGCGCACAGCCTCTATTCTATACACTTTAGGGGGCACATACAAGAGCAAACCACCCTTCGTACACCATCAATAACTTCAGTAATTTTACCCACAAAATCAAAAAATAAACACTCACTTTACCACATTACGCTCTTCTTTGTGAGATTTCTTCTGGTTACACTTACCATAACCACACCATAATTATGCATTTCTGACCACCTTTACACACTCATTATAACAAATATGTTCTGACACATACGATGCTTACACACCTATAGGCACTCTATTCATAACCCAGTTTGTCCTCCCTTTCCTCCCTTGCCGGCTGTCCTTTCTGTCTTACTCTGATAAGTATTCGTCTTCTAGTTTTGATATAGACTTGTCCTTCTACTTAAATTATCTCTTTGTTTGTACTACACCTGTTTTTTTCCCCGTAAACCCAGAGAGAAGAATAGAAAAAATAGTAGTCACTAATGTATTCTCCGTGTCTTCCTTTACCAGACACCTTTATCTTATTTTCCACTTATTCATATATTCCCAGTACTAGTCAAGATAGCACTATGCGGCGCCGCCTTCTACCCCTTCGCAGAGCTAGATTCCTGTCTCTTTATCTCTTGTCACCTCTTAATCCTAATGGCCATATGCGAAGGAAAAGCAAAGAAAGTCTAGAGTGGTCATTAGTAGACCCAAAGTGTCCCCTTTCAGCCTGCGTTGTTCCCTGTCCTATATTTCCTCCCCTACTCCCTTTACGGTCACTCGCACTCAATACTCACGTGCCCGTCTTGAACCGAGAGTCTCCGAAACTGGGTCCGTCCAGGCAGTGTTGCCGTACGCTCAACGGTCAGCCCCGGCTCCGGCGAGCGGTACTCAAAGGGGATTTTTCAACCGGGATCCCGTACCCTCTCTCTGTTGAGTGCGCACTTCTGAGCGTACCGGTCGCTGTTGGCGGGCAGCCTTCCAGAGCCGGCGCACCGTGCGTATCCCTTTTCGACCAGAGATTTTCGTGCCAAAGGGGACGGTAGGGATATATATATATGTAGCAGAAAATAATAATCACGCTTTCGGGGTCACCATTGAAGGCGAGCGTCCCCCAGATAGCACGATCCTCCCCACAATGAGAGACAATAATGGACTCTCCCAGGATGGGAATAAGGCCAGGACAAAGTGCGGGTGAGCTTAAATGGGAGTTTATCAATCAGAATAGGACATGCAAAGAACTCTGCAAACTCCAAGAGCGCTCTGTCTGACAATAGCAAAGACAGGCGTATATATTTACAAAAAGCGTCATAAGAACCTACATGCTATAGGGGGCACAAGTTTGTGGGGATTGGGTGGCGACGACTAACAATAGGTGCTGCTGCGATGTGGTTTGCCGTGGTTGGTGGACGTCACTGGTTACCCTCGTGGGTTGGGCTGGGCCGGGCAGGTCAGCTGAGCTCATCCAGGCGGTGCTGTTGTGCCAGCCGTGACCAGTGTCAGTGATGAATGTCTTTCCTGACTTTCTGCTCTAGGGCCACGCACACCGCAGTCATTCAACATTGCAATATTATCTTCCCCAGTAAATCTTCCAATAGGTTATTCTACAGGTTAATGCAACACAGGAGGAATGCACCTAGAGTGGGGTCTTTTGGCGATACATCAATACATGGTTACCATCATCCTGTTGACCGGGTATCATAGGTCGCGAGGTTGGGTCTCAGGGCATGGGACAGGCGGTCCGCGTTATCATGTCTTGTTAGAGGTCATTATGGATGTGTTCCTGTAGTGTTGCCATAATATTAGGTGTCCTAATTTTACAGGGGCCATTAACCTAAGGTGAGCCGGTGGGTCGTGGAGCCTTTGAAAGGGCGCCATTGGATCTATGTTTTTAGGCCAGGGTTTACTGCTGGGTTGTAAATAATTCAGGTGGCAGGCCGCGGCCTTGGGTGCTGCCAGGGAATGTGAATGCTTGAAGCGGCTCCAGCCGGAATGGGGGAGGTTGAGCAGCGCGGCACAGGCCTCTGCTTTTTCGTCTGGCAGGCTTCAATGGGAGAAAAAGGGGGAATGGCCTTGCATGTGCTCACAAAGGTATTTTCCTCGTGTGTTGCAGATTTAGGTGGAAGAGGCATAAACATACACATAATATACAATACTCATTGAGTCTTTTCAAAGCTCACGTTTTTTGACTTTGTTAGTGCCTTTCACATGGCTATTTTGACCACGTTACTTATACGCTAAGTATTTAACACCTACAATCATTTTGGTATTATGTTTATACATGTGCGGTAAGTGAGGTAGTAGTAAGGTTGGTGGAGTGCGCAGGAATAACCCGCCAATAAGACTGACGGCAGTGACACATGGTGAGCTTGGACATACATATGGTGCATTTTCATGTACCCCTTACGTGAGCTCCCAATAGGGTTGCATTTGTCTTCCCTTGCACTCTAGCAGCATTAGTTTAGTTATGGCATGGGACCTTGGGGTGCAGTCTTCTTGGTGAAACACAAAACATGAAAAACCCCCGGGACACCTTTACTATTTGCGCATAGCTACAGGGATGTGGGTGCTTCATTCCGAATGTCATATAAGCACACATTCTGCCATCTTCATGGAGGTTACAGGTTTTTAGTCAGAGAGGTCGTGGAGAGAAAGGTTTCATCACAGGTGGTTTGCTCATTAGTATTTGGGGCCTCTGCTTTTGTCAGGGGACCATTTTACAGTTCTTTTCCACCCCTGCCCTGTTGGCCGGGTCATACTGGAAACAGCGATACACTGCAGAAGGTGAAATGTTACAGTGTTGGTATCTAACACTAGCTCATGTCCGTCTGTTCGTGGGAACGGGCTCTCAGCGGATCTGCCAGAGAGCTGCGGCCACAGGGATAATTGAAACTCTCCAAGGGTGGGGGCCGCGCTGCGGTGCACAGGGCTCAAACCATCTTTATTTCACAAAATGGTTTCCAGGGCCTGGCTAAATTCAACATGCTTGGTCAATGTCTTCAGCCAGTGGCCCACCCACCACCTGGGCCCTGGTGACAGGGGGATCCCCTGACGAGCCATGGACTTCACCGGGGGAGAGGATGCAGGGGAGGGGGGTCTCTTCGACCAATCCTCCCATACAAATGCATGGGTGAATATTTGGTGGAGAAATGGAAACAGGTAATTGGGAAATTACCACCGCAGCGATTGTTAGATTTGCATTCATTAGCACGCTGTAGGGAGAGAGATGAAGAAGTGAGAGAACATGTATATAGACTTTTTGAGCTTAGAGATGAATTAGATAATGATTATGTCGAAATGTTTACTACACCTGTCAAAATGTTTACTACACCTGCGTACAGGAGTAGGGATATCGGGAGACCTGGGAAGGGGAAAAAGGGGTCGCCTAATAAACGGCAGCAGTTACCATCACCGGGGCAGAAGGAGATGGTGAACAAATTATCGTTGCTAAAACAGGTGGGGGCAGACTTGAAAGAATGTCTATTCAGAACATAGGTACTATTGCAGCAAGTAACAGGACATAATGTAGGGCGAGGGAACGCACAAGTAAGAAGTAATTCGAATATGCATGGGGGAACAGTGGGACCGAATCAGTGTGCGTATTGTAAGGAGGAAGGACATTGGCGAGCGCAATGTCCGCATTTACAGAATAGGAGTGGGTCTGGTCAGAGGAGACAGCATAGAGGACACCCAGAAGCGAATGGACCAAACAGGAATAGTATGCAGCAGCATCATAATAACGGAGGTAATCAAAACCAAGGCGAAAACCAAAATGCCCCAAACCACAGTCAGGGACAGCAAAACTAACAGTATGGAAACCAGTGTGGGGGAAATAGAGGGAAAAGTGGGAACGTTTTCGATACACAGCCAAACATGTATTACAGTAACAGTAATGATTACACATCGGACGATGTGTTATTTCCCCAATAGGACGGCCCAGGGCAGGGGCCGAACCAGTGTCTATTCCCATGAATCAGAGAGGACCCTACGTAGAAATGAGAGTCGAGAATGAGGAGAACCGCTTTCTTGTAGATACAGGAGCGCAGAAGTGTTCAATAGACCACCACTTGGTTCCGGATATACCACTGTCAGGGCAAAAGAATATTTCCGTAGGGTTCGCAGGTACACCGGTCATAAACCCAGTGTCCCAACCAGTCCCAGTTACCATAGGACCATTCACTGAACACTGTCCTTTCCTTTTAACAGAAAATTGTGGGGAGAACCTGTTGGGATTAAATTTGTTGAAAAAACTAGGTTCTGTTATACATTGCACGGCAGACGGGGTGTTCCTAACGATTTGGCCACACGATTCTCCTTTGTCAGAATTCATGTCTGAAGCGTTACCAGGGGAACTAAGCAAAGTACCAACCTGTATATGGGCAATGCATGACAATGATGTAGGATGTTTAAAGATAGAGTCAGTAAAGATCATCTTAAAAGAAGGTGTTACCCTACCACGAATACCCCAATACAGAATTTCAGCTGAAGGTGAGAAAGGATTGAAGAGTATTGTTACAGATTTGGTGAAATTAGGAGTAATCGAGGAAATTACAGGCAGTACATGCAACAGCCTGATTCTTCCGGTTTATAAAAAAGGAGGTAATGAGGTACCATACCGTTTCAAAATTGATTTGCGCGCATTTAATAAGGTACTAGATCCACAATTTTCTCTAGTGCCAGATGTCACTACAATATTAACAATGATACCTGTTTCAGCAGAATATTTTAGTGTAGTGGATTTGAAAAACGCGTTCTTCAGCATTCCAGTGGATAAGGACAGCAGATATTTGTTCGCGTTCACATTAGGAGGACGATCATTTACATTTACGCGGATTCCGCAAGGTTACACGGAAAGTCCAAGTATATACAGTAGAGCATTAAAAGAGCAGCTAGACATGCTGGAATTACCCGTGGGTTGTGTACTTTTGATATACATAGACAATCTATTGCTAGCTGCAGACACAGAGGAGATTTGTAAAGAAAGCACTGTATTACTACTGTCACACCTAGCGGCACATGGCCGTAAAGCTAGTTCGAAGAAATTTCAATATAATCGAAAGGTGGTGGCCTATTTGGGCTACCTACTTTCGAAAGGAGGGAGAAGACTAACGCCAGAACGCATAGAAAGTATTTCTTGTATGCCTATTCCAAAGACACAAAAAGGAGTCAGAGCCATAATAGGCATGGCTTCATATTGCCGACAATGGATTGGTAACTTTGCGTTAATTGTGAAACTGTTGGTGAATTTAACTAGAAAGGATGCGGTTATGCCTTTGCAGTGGGATGAGGAATGTCAGAAAGCATTTGATGGATTGCAAACTGCATTATGCTCGGCTCCAGTTTTGGGTACGCCGAACTATGAGAATATTTTTAGACTATTTGTGTGTGAAAGTGAAGGATGTGCATTGGCGGTTTTGACACAGAAACAAGGTGGAAGAAATAGGCCGTGCAGCTATTTTTCTTCTGCGCTGGACCCTGTAGCGCGCGCAATACCATGATGTTTGCGATCTGTCGCAGCAGCTGTTGCGTCAGTGAAACAAATGGAAGGGATGGTATTGGGGCACACCTTAATTTTGATGGTGCCACACGCCATAGACGTTCTATTAAATAGGACACAGACGCAACACCTCACCTCTGCTAGATTGACAAGATATGAGATTATCTTGTTCGCGCCCCATATCCAAATTATGAGGTGTAGCACTTTGAATCCTGCAGAATTAATGCCACCAACCATAAAAGAAATTGGGAAGAATGAATCACCCCCCATGATTGCTTAATGGTCACTGAGGAAGAAACCAAGGGGAGAGTTGATTTAAGTGATACCCCACAGAAAGAGCCAGATGGAGAGTTATTTTGTGACGACTCATGTTTTAAATTACCAGATGGCATGACAACAGCCGCATATACTATCACTACCCTACAGAGCGTTGTAGAAAGCAAAGGAATTCCCTATAATTCAGCACAAGCCGCAGAAATAATAGCATTAACCAGAGCCTGCGAGATTTCTGAAAATTTGAATGTAAATATATATACTGATAGTCAGTATGCTTTTGGAGTGGTTCATAACTTTGGTCGACTCTGGGCTGAGAGAGGGTTTTTGACATCACATGGCACCAGAATTCAACATGGCCCTTTGATTGTACGATTACTGTCAGCACTCACGTTTCCAAAGCGCCCAGCAATAGTGAAATGCGAGGCACATAAGAAAGTAACATGCAAGGTAGGAGAGGGAAACGCGTTTGGAGACAGAATTGCGAAACAAACTGCCGCTGATTTGAATATCAGAATGGAGTTGCCACTGTCAAAGAAATGCAGGCCGGAGCTACGGCCGATGAAATACAGGGGTGGGCAGTGGGATCTGCTGAATTGGATCTGGAGGGTTGTTGGGTGGACAAGGGAACTAGAAACTGGATGTTGCCAAATTCGTATGTGACTGCAATGGTCACAATGGCCCACAGCCCTACGCACATCTGTGCGAAGAAAATAATACAGCGCCTTCCTACAGTTTGGCAGAATGTAAACATAAAAAAGAATGCAGAGAGGTTGGTACAGAACTGTATCACGTGTTTACAACACAATGTAGGGAAGGGAACAGTGACTCCAACAGGCAGTTTTGGCCCGCCCTCTATGCCATTTGAGGTGATCCATTTTGATTTCATAGAGATGGAGAGGTGCCAAAACTTACAATACGTCTTGGTGGTGATCTGTGCATTCAGTAAGTGGGTGGAGGCATATCCCTTGAAGGACTGCACAGCAATGAGCACGGCAAAAGTAATGTTGAAGGAGTACTTTTCCAGATTTGGCTTGCCCCGTGTCCTATGGTCTGATAATGGACCACATTTTGTGGGTGCAGTGGTATTACAGATATGTGCTGGTCTTCAGATTGATAAGAGATTCCATAGTTCAAGGCATCCGAGTTCTGCCGGTCTTGTGGAGATGCACAACAGGATTCTTAAATCAAAGATTAGCAAGATTTGTGCGGGAAGCAAGTTGAGTTGGGTGGATGCATTACCAATAGCACTATTATGCATGCGTACGTCTGTACAGGCTAAAACTGGGCTCTCCCAGAACGAAATCGTGATGGGGAGGCCGGCAAATGTATGGTGCGCACCACAGCCAAAACGACCTAGTGAGGTAGAACATCCTGTGCTTAGTACTTATTGTGGCCTTTTAATGCAGAAATTGCGTTTGATTCATCAGCAGGTGCAGGAGGCATTACCAGTGGGATACACCGGTCCGGGGCACGCGCTGGAGCCAGGAGACTGGGTGCTGCTAAAGAATTTTGAAAGAAAGTCATCATTAGCACCCAGGTGGTGCGGGCCCTTCAAGTACTCCTGGCGACGCAGACGGCAATACGGGTGGATGGAAGGAAGTTGTGGATCCATGCCACCCATGCCAAGAAGATTCCAACTGCACTGAAAGACTTGCCTGACACAGATGACCGGAAAGAGACAGCAGTCCCTGAAACGAAAGAAACTGTTGCCAGTAAGCAGCCACCTAATCTGCCAAAACGAGAAGTGAAACTCGAAACAAAGCCTGAGACGATTGCCAAAGAGGGGGAAGGGCAAAGAGTGCCCCAACGTTGCCCAGCAGAATCGACATCACTGCTGGCCGACACGAAATCTGCCTTGCCAATACCAGCAGAAACAAATCGTGTACCCCTTTGGCGCCCACCAGCACTTGCCAGCACGCCAAAATACGGATCTGCATCATTGGCGCGGCGCACACCAGCACCTGCAGTAGCGCCACAGGCTGACTTTGAGCCTGAATCTGGAAGTGCACCGGCGCTGTTCACGGATCATACGATACCAGGCGTAAGGCGATACAACTTGCGGCCTCAGAAGACAAAGTGATCCGCAGTTCTTTTTGGTGTTTATGTCAACCTCTGGTTCAGCTCATGGACAGAGAAGGAACTAGAGGTGTAGAGGAGAGAAGCGTGAGAATTGTGCAAGTCGGACAATTCAAGACTCACGGCTCCTCGGTGCGATCATAAAAGTACATGTGTCAGGAACCAGAGCGGACAAGCTGGGCGCACATGGTACTATGGCAAATGAGATAACTGGTTAAAAGTACATGTGTCCTGAACCAGAGTGGACAAGCTGGGCGCACATGATACTAAGGCGCTAAGATAACTGATCAAAGGTCCTCTGAGCAGTATAAGAAAGGACAAGTGATGTCGCCTAAAAACGAATGATCGAATCCATGCTTAAAAGGACAGGCAGAACTGAACTGTGACAATTCCGTTGGACTCATTGACATCAGAGCAAGCGCGACGAAGAGAGATATCCACAACGAACTGTGATAAGAAAGAAGAAGGACGACGAGAAACATGCCAGGATCGGTTCCAGCCTCCTCCTGCACCACCACTGCTGAGAATGAGTCAATTATAAAGACTGTAAGCTTAAGAAAAACGCATTGTTAAACAAATTGTATGCTGGTACTGACAATAATAATGTGCTTTATGAACGTGGTAGCACCAATATCGACAGCCCTAATATTACGGTGGGTGGAAACAATACACCCATTAGAAATGTTTTTACCAATAATTAACATATCCACTACTGAAAGCCCGGTTCAGGTGATCACTTATACCCTGCCCCCAATGGAAGAAAGACACAGGGAAGGTTTTGGAAATAATACTTTGCTATTAATCATGAACATGACACATGCATTTCTGAAGAAAACAAATTGCTGGGTATGTGCCCATTTACCACAGCATGCTGGGAAAGGAATAGGGTGGTATGTGCAGCCACTGCCATTAAGTGCTGCATGTAGTGCATCTTTAGGTGCAATGTTCTATGGGAAATGGAATGAGAGTAATACGGGTCAATTAGACAGAACCAACATGAATGAGTTTGAGGAGATAATAATGAAGCCTGTGGGTTGTTCCATTTTCCATAAAGCACAAGTAATAGCCCCAGAGCCCACGAGGAAAAGTACACGAAAGATAACACGACAAAATAGACGATATAGATTGTCCCACCAGCAAAAATATCTGTAATAACGTTTCGTGTAAGAACAGAAGGTGACAAAGATGTAATCCCCCCATTTTACACGGTGAATTATAGCCCAAGAACTGTCCCTTTTTGTCTAAAAAAGAAAGGCTCTTTTTCAGTCGGAACATATACTGGTTGCATGAATACAGTGGTATTAAAATGGGAACTAGAACCAGTATATGTAGGTGATCCAGTTTATTTTATATGTGGAGAGAAAGCATATCCTTGGTTACCCAGAAACTGGGGAGGTACATGTTACCTAGGGCTACTATTCCCGGGAGTATTCCTCTTAGAAACAGCAGCCATGGCCAGATTAACCAGAACTAGAGTCAAAAGGACTGACGAGGGTGTTTTAATAGCAACTGATGTAGCAAAATCATTCATTCCATTCTTAGGGCAGATAGTGAACTCCTATAATATAAGGCAACTGTCCAGAACCCTAAAAAATACAATAAACACAACAACAGATATACTATTTAACATGAAGTTGGAAGAAAGAGAAATCAGGTTAATGACGCTGCAAAATAGAATGGCTCTCGATGTGATCCTGGTTGATCATGGGGGAATTTGCAAAATAGTGGGATCAGCGTGTTGCGTTTATGTCGATGACTATTCCCCCACGATCTTTGAAGCAATAAAGAAAATGCACGTCCTAAACTCTTAACTCCCTACTGGAGAAGGAAGCTGGGGAACAGGATCTTGGTTTTGGGGAATATTACGTTCCTGGGGATGGAAGTTGATCTCAATATTAGTAGTGGTGTTTGCAATATTCCTAACGTGCTGTTGTTGTGTACATTGTCTACCCATAGTTTGCGCTGAGGTAACTGAGGGATGTACGGAAGGATGTATGCATATGATGACAAAGAAAAAACAACCTTATGGTCGAACTGACCCAGACCCAAATGAGATGAGAGCAGTAAAAGAGTTGATGGCAATAGATATTGATGAAGACGATGATGTTTACGATAGCATGCATGATTCAGACATAAGTACTTCAGACTCATCATCACTAGAGGAGGTTTCAATGAATAGATGAGACGTTTGGCATACGGCCAAAGGAGGGTTTGTCAGTCTAGAAATTGGATACCTCTACTTTGTGACCGCAAACGTATTTTGGTGGCCGTGGGCCAACCGTCTCATGCACGATATGACAGAATATAGGTTTTCGAGTTTGCCAATGAACGGCCATTTTTATGTAACAAGAATCGCCATTTTGTTTTCTAACCATTGCTCATTGCTTTCTGTTCCTATTGCTTGGCAGTATATTTTCCGCTTACACTGCTCGACTGTAAAAAATTGTTGTCTGTATGTGAAAAGGACAAGGCCGCAGGGCCGAGAGGATAACAAGAGTTTGTTGAAACACAAACGTAGGCAGCGCCAGGAAGAATGCCCGGCTCCCTCCCGAATGTAGCCTTGAAGCAGAGCTGCAGGGCATTTAATCATTTTGCAGCTGCCACCCAGTCTCGTTATATGGTAGAATATGTTAGAATAATACCGCTAAAGGCTTGAATTATGCTTTTCTTATGGCCCCCCTTTGCTGAGCCCGCGAGAGCGTGTCGGCTCCCAGGACACGAATAGCACCTAATAGATAGCGGGGTCCGGAATGCAACTCTTCCCCTCCGTATGAAGCTTGCTTCCAAGAACAGAAGCGCTGTGTTCTATTCAACAACTGAAAGATGCCTTCGCACTCACAAATTGCAAATTGTTACTAGAATAGATGTTTGAAGGTGTCATAGTTGTCGGAAATGTCCATCATCACACCAAGTTCAAAGAAACCCAATAAAAGGGGGGTGTTAAACATGTCATAGCTGATTGTTTGATATGCATTTTGTATATATGTAACTGATGTACGTAATTCACTCTCTTGCGTCCCTCGAGGTCTAGAGATACACGTCACCGGGCGTGAGACCGAGTTGGCCAACTGAGACTTTTTGCTTTGCAATAAACCCTAGTTTTGGGAATACAACCTCGTGTCTGGCGTATCTATCGTGTGTGGTGACTCGCCTTGTTTCCATAGACGTCAGGGTCCCCTAGGGGCATCTTTCATGCAGCTGAACCGGTTCTTCGAGTTGTAGATGCCATGTTGGATGAGGCGGTGGAGCCGATGTAATGCATCTGGCACCTCCTATGCCACAAAGAATGCCTGTGAAAGCAGGATGCGACACTCCTGGTCACTGGCCAAGGTTGGATACCCAGGAGCCACTATTAACTCCTGGTTTTGCAATCTCATTTTTGACCCCTGTACAGTGCGTTGGCACCATACCAATGGTAAAATGTTATACAAATGACAATTACATTATGAGATCTTAACTGGCATGAGGTGCTATTACTGCAGTATTTGAGGAGTGCTCGGCATATGACAACAGCAGACAGTGTGCAGCATGCACTGTCCATATATATGTCTTGTTACAGGGTTTTATACCGCTTTTGGCTGCCATTAACATACTCCATGTAAGTTGCAAAATATGAAATTTAGGGGGTTGTTCTGCAATCCAAACCCCGGCCATGTAAGGTGCAGAATATGCAAATTGCCATATAGCGCTGCTTTCTAAAGCCTGAACATGTAAGGTCAAATAGGTGCAATTTATTGCGCTGTCCAGTATGTGCAATTTCAGGCGTAGGTTTGCCATCTGCAGCCTGACCCTCTAAGGTACAGTATGTACAGTTTAGGGCAATGTTCTTCTGTCTAAAGCCTCACCACGCAAGGCGCAATATGTTCCATGTAGGAAATAGCTTTGCCTTCTGAAGCCTAACTATGTAATGTGCAGTATGTGAAGTTAGGAGGGCAGTTCTGCTGCCTTTAGCCAGCCCATGCAGTATGCAGTATGTGCAGCGTATTGTGAGAAGCAATATGAGTGTTTGTGAGACTTCTCCTGGAAGACTGTAGCTGTGGGTAGTGGAAGTAACCGAATAGGCCTTCGGTGCTGGAGCCTCTGGAAATCATGCATCCATAAAACGACTGGGTGTGCGCAGTGGTGGTCCTGCGTCTGTTTCATAGGTCCAGAGTCTGCAGAAAGGTGTACATTTCTCACATCCTGCTGTTTCTGCAGTGAAACTGCAGCAATGTGTGTGTTGTGCTTGCACCGGTTTTGGAATTATCTATTTTGCTTTAGTGTGTGTAATGATCACTGTGAATCCACAGTTAACTTCCAGTTAAATAACTGTGTGCATGTTAATATGTGAGTGAGTGTGTGAGTTGAAGATCATTATGTGGGATGCATCTTGGTCAATATGCATAATTTGTGGGTCTTTGCCTGTCTAGGAAATAAATGACAAAAAAATGCATTACTCCAAGATCATGTGCGCATTAATAATGCACTCACCATTCTTCGAACTAAGAAATTTCCCACAAACACACACCAGTCCTGACCTCGAACATGATTTATTATAGGGGAACCAATTGCTCAACACTGAGTTTGCCTGCGGTCGATCCTTCTAGAGACAACTACGCTCTAGTGACAGTCCTCTCCTGATCATTCCTCACTCACTTTATACATCTCGAGGTGACAGAAGATTCTCTGTCTTTGGTCCCAGGTTATGGAATTCTCTACCACAACAACTCAGGACAATGAGCTCTCTCTTGCAGTTTCGCCGAGCACTGAAAACATTTCTGTTTAGGTAGAAGGCCCTTTGCGTTCTGGGGGCACTGTTCTGATCTATATCATCTGCCTTCGTGGATGTCATCTGCGCCAATATACGATTAAGTTTGTTTGGTGCGCGTTATAAATACAAAAAAATCAAAATAAAATAAAATCAAACGTACAATGCAAAGTGCCCATGAAGAGGCATGCTAGTGCAAAGCAAAACAATTCAATAAAATAAATAATTGGCAAAGTTGTGCCTTTTGTGTAGGCTTGGGACAGACATTTGCCATGCACTGCGATGGTATAGTGGTTTTACCTTGCCATAAAATGGCAACAGCTGCCAACCTGTGTGAGTACCTGGAATGCATAATGGAAGTGCCTGGCAAATGTCCTTCTAATCCCTTTAAAAGAGACAAAGTTGCTGCTTTTGGCAATAATTGTTTTAGCCGGAATTCAATGCAAGGAACAGATGTGATGACAGACATTCGGTTTAAAAATCAAGTGGCTGAAGGCACACTTGGTAATGTATTTTTATTACACCAGGCGCAGAATTACAGCTGTAATTAAGACACTGCCTTTCAGAAGATTGTTTAATAATAGCAAAGGAAGACCCATAAAATCGCATAGTTTGATGATAATTTGTGTTAGAGCTAGCTCAAAGAGATCCCAGGAGTGTGTGTTTTGGGTTGGAAAATGGAGGGTAGTGGGTCTAAATAGCAACACGGATTAACATTGCCTCAGGTGGCCAATGGGTGTGCAAAAAGCCAAACAACACCCACAGGCTATGTGTCTCTCCTCACCACCCATCACCCTCCAATCTGTACTCCAGTGCCAATAGTTTTGCCTTTACAGGTGGCGCTAAAGCCAGCTAATATCCAAAACTAAAAGAAATCCTGCTGTTTGGCAACAAAGGCCTCTTTGATCACTACCTGGTCTGAATGATCCCAGCGGCAGATGTTCTGACCAGTGGCAAAGGCCCTTCTAACCTGTGCCTTTCAAAGCTGCGCCCTATTCCTGTATCTGTGTGCCACATCGGTATTATGTGGACCTTAAAGGCCTCCACCTTTCTAAAAAAAAGACTGTAACAAGCAGAAATAGTTCAGTGGGGCTTGGAATGTGGCCGCAGTCTGTCCCGAGTCTACCCAGAGTTTTGTCATTACCAGCCCACCCCCACTAACCCCTATGATCCACCTCTTCCCCCGCCCGCACGTACACTAGAAAGTTTAAACAGTCATGAAACGCAAAATACATTATTTACATTCTCTGGGCTTTGAAGTGTTAATCTTTTCCAGATTCCTGGCACCAGGCTTTGCTTTTAATGACGTGGTGAGGCTTTTAATGACTTTGCAGTGTGTATTTGGAAGTGTATCATCCAAGAATCACAGGAAACTATATTTCAGAGAGTCCAGCTGGTAACACGGCGGAGTGATGTCAGCAGTGTTCGCTGGGAGGCCCTATCAGGTGAGGCCGACTGATCACATGCCATCGGGAAACCAACCGGTGCGCCAATAAGGTGACTCTAGGCAGCTGCTTGGATGCCACCAGCCAAGTGGCACCATGGGGGCAGCATTTTAGCCCTAATAACATAAAAATGGGCCTCATTGTAGGCTGGGGAGAAATGGCAATTGAGCTGCGGCGCCATTAATCAACGTGCCAGCTTCACACATTGTTGTTACATTGTGTGCCTTCAAGACAGGGTCATTAAAGAGACATCTTTCCCTCGTGTCCCTTGCAACCAGGGCACATTTGCTACTCGCGGGGCCATCCTACCCCTTCTGAGCCACAATCGCCTAAAATTCACTCCAGTTAAAAAAGAGATTTTGCTTTGGTAAACCAACTATGCAGGCCTAAAATGGCTGTCTGGTCATCAAATGAAGGTCTGTCAGCATTAGCCCAATTCCCAATATCAAGTGTCCCAGTTCAATGCCAGACACTTTGAGCCAGTCCTGATAGTTCCCAATGCATGCTGGGGTTTAGAGTTTCTTTTTTCCCATTGTAAGTGTGGGCCTACAAGTTCCAGCATGCATCGGGGAAAAACCCAGAGCAGCTTGAGATGCCACGCATGGAACTAGGAAACCTGGCAGCTATGGATAAGGTACGAAATCATAGTCATTTTGGACTCATACTTATCCATTTGTACAGGGTCATGTGCTAACAGATGGGACAATTGTAACATACCAATCCTTCCAGCCGGCTGGACACCTGTACTGCTGTCTTCTTGTGCTTCCCAATGTATTCGGAATTCGATTGCCAGAATAGTGAGGCTCCATAGCACTAGGGACCATATTTCGCCAGCTTTGTGAGCATTGCAATGGCTTCCGGCTGGAGCTAGTGTTCACTTTAGGTCACTCTCTTGTACCTTCACTGTACTCCATGTTGATCTCACATTTTCTTCAGAGCAAGTTCACCATAAGTTTCAAGATGCTCTTGGTGATCGTGCTCTCTTGCCCTGCTGGTGAAACCCAATTCCCTTGGACATCAGAATTCAAACTCAACACCCGTGGTTTAGACTGAAACCAATGGCCCAACTCGTCCCTCGTTTATCCTTTTAGTCTGCTCTGTTGGCAACCTCTGTCCATCCACTTGTGTCTGCTGCTACGGTGGGCGCAGGGGGTCTAGAGCCTCCCTAGTCTAAGGATCGGACATCCCCAGGGCCAACATGCCTCTTTGAGATGAACAAGTACAGTATGACACTGATACCTTACCATAGCAATCCTGATTTTTGTATTTTAGGAGGATGTGCAGTGTCGCCTTTCCTTTTTCAGCAACCACAGTGTGCTATGTAGCTCTAGTGAGTTGGGCTATTGGTTAAAGAAATGGCCCACCAGTTCCTTGACCTGGACTAGGTTGTCCACCCTAGGGACAGACCACATTTGATTTATGAACTGCTTTTGCTATCTCCATTTGATCTGGAAGAGAGGGGGTGCCCTTGGCTAGACCCCTCTCTTCACTATCACCCGGACACTAGTACTCCTGGCCTCGATTAAATGTGACCTGTGATTGGGTGAAAGCAGAGACCCCTAGGCGGACTAGACGTGGTCTCTGTGTAAACATGAAAGATCCAATGGGTGCCATTATCAGGAGGGAGAGGGGGGGGGGGCAAGCGCGCGCGCGCGCGTGTGTGTGTGTGTGTGTGTGTGAGAGAGAGCTAGGTGAGGCCACACATGTTGGTGTGTGTATGACTCAGCTGCCCCTCAGGAGCTGCTTAGTGTTGTAACTTGTGAGAACTGTGGTATCGGGTGCCTAAGACCATGTTGAAGTGCATGAGGGGGTCATTTCCTGCATCATGAAATACATATAAAGCTCCAGCACCTTACTGTGCTGCTTGTCTCCTTCTCCTCTCCAGTCTCCGGAAATCGGGTACTGGCAGCAGGCCAATCACAGGTCGACTTTCCACATGGAAGGATAGGATTTGCACCCTAGAAAAGGTTCCTGCTTGCCAAGGATATCAGTGAAGTTGCGGGGCAGTAGCCTGAAGTGTGACCTATCTTGGTTCTCTGGAGAGCAGAAGATGCTGACACAGAGTCCAAGGGCACTGCATAGCCCATAGCTTGTCTCCGGCAGTACCTGAGGATGGTCAAGAAATTGAGATAGGCCACGGTCTTGTGAGTCTTGTGTGTGTCATTAGCACAGGACAGGGAGGGCTCCCCTTAATAATCTATGGTGGTGGGGGTCCTGCTTCTTAGTCATGGGAGGCAACAGAGAGGAGTTGTACCAGTGTGTGTAGTCTCTTACCAGATACAGGCCATTTAAAGAAATAAAGTGACCTAATCGCTCCCAGCAGAGGAATAGGTTGTCCATCGTGTCTAAAACCCATCTCGATTGCTGCTGGATCGGCTGCCTTGGCTCAATTGACTCTGGGGGCATTGGGGAAGAGCAGTGCCCTGCTCTAAAGGAAACATTCTCCTCCTTGGACTTGTAGGCCCATCCTTACAATGGGAAAAAACAAACTATAAGTTCCAGCATGCAATTGGAAACAGAAATAATGACTGCCTCGAGGTGTCGGGCATGGAATTGGGAAACTTGTCACGGGAGCTTCTGTACCCCTAAGAGGTGACTAAAGGCAAACCCCTGACATCCTGTGGTTGGACCCTTAGTGTGCTCTTCTCCTTCCTCCGCCTTCCACCCGATGCAATTGTGGCCACTTGCAATAGAGTAATATTTTCAGTCAAAATGGCTTTGCCTGGAGATATCCCTCTATGGTACACTTCCTAGGGAGAGCGTGCCGCTGGATATTGGCGCATAGCCCGCACATGCAGTGACACTACATGGAGGAATGCTTGTTGATTAGGTTAATGAGTAAATGACATACATCCATGTAACCACTCCCCTCCCCTCCCAATATGAGTGCCCTGTGCTTGGCCTGACTGTGCCAGCTCAGAACAAGAGCATTCCAACAATTAGGATTGGGAGGGTAGGGGAGTGGTTACATGGATGTATGTAATTTATCATGCTCAGTGTATTGCTCATGATGGAGATGTCATGAGAAATTACCCCATGCCTGCATGAGCCTCATACATGAGGACCTCCTGCAACCATGTGGTCACTTTTCATGAATGCATTTTGCAGTTCTCATGATCTTTGCAAAAATGGCTAATGTACAGTGTTATGCAATGTTCTTCTCATGCAATGCAGTGTACTGTTTATCATGTATGTTCAGATTATTGTCTGCCTAATTCTCATAAAGGTTTGGAGCCCTTCTAGTACACAAGAATGTTAGTTAGGTGCTATTCAAATATCGCTGTAGACTGTGGCGAGTGTGTATTATATTATACCCCAGGTAAAGCCCAACCGCTGAGTGCAGTAAAGATTGTACTAACTCCTAAAACATTCTCCGACCTCCTCCGGGGAGTATCCAGCATTGCAAGAGTGGAGTGGGCGGCGGGGAGGGGCAAGCCACGAAAAAGTCCTGCTACTTTTCCCCCCAAATGTACCTTGGAAAATTAATGCTAAACTGGCACACACTCGTTCCTGCCCCCACATGACTTGACACCATACCCTCTCCCTGCGACATTTGGACAAGAGTGGGAAATGGAGCTGTGTGCTCCTGCTCTGCATCTGGCTCTGCCCATTATGGGGCATGCAATGCAGTCAACGGCTTGGAGTGCAACACAGAGTGTACGCCTGGTATGCCCCCCCATTGAGCATGGAGGGTGCAGAGCAGGAGCATACAGCCACACTGCTGTGTCCTACTCCAAACCGCCGTTCTACAGGCAGCCAGGCCAAGCAGGAGCACACAGCACACTGATGCCCAGAAAAAAAGTCATGCCACAATAAGAAAGGGCTAGACTGGCTGCCCTCAAATGCTAGTCAAGCCAAGCAATAACGCATACAATGCTTGGTTTATCTTGATGCCCACTAAAAAAGTGGTGGTACCATTATGGCACACCACCCCTCACCTCACCTCCAACCGCCAAAATCTGCTCCTCCTCCGCTGCCAGCACAAGCACACGCCCACATCCAACCCAGTCACACAGCAGTCACCCACTACACATACATCATAAACACACAGCACAGCAAATACATAAACATAGATATGCAAATAAAAAAAATGTCTTACCTATTCCAGTGCTGCTCCGTCTTCGCCAGAAAGAAGGCCTGGCCTCCACAATGTAGCCTGCCAGCTTACGTCTGCCTCCACTAAGCAAATTGGGACGCAGGAGAGCTTTGTGGTTTCCTGTTATGCATAGTGGGGCCGGAGATGGACAAAAAGTAATGTTCTAGTTGCAAGGCGGCACGTGCGCTGCAACTAGTGCGTTACTTTCTTAAGTCCCTGGGCACATTCACTAGTCCTACTTCAGAAAGAAGTCAGATCATTTCTTTCTGGAGTCATTCAACTCCAGAAAGAAATGACCTGACTTCTTTCTGAAGTCAGACTAGTGAATTCGCCCAGGACTGGTACAGGACTAGGGGTGCACCTAGTCTACAGTTTCAGGGGGAGTAGGTCCCTTCAAATGTTGGAAGAGGTGCCAACTTCAGAGACTGTGGGGCACGGGCAAACGTAATTGTGTGGGGGGGTCTAACTTCTTAACGCAATCTAATGAGAATATTCTGGTGATCACTTAAATGTTACAAGCAGTTAACTCTCTCCTTCATTTCTGAAACCACACACTTAAAAGACTGCTGTGAGATTAACTGTCTCCTGTCCCCTCCTAACCTTCTAATCACTCTCATGACATGCAAGTACTAACACCCCATCACGATTTAAATTGCCTAAAGATGTGTGCCTATGAATGCAGGTGCTAACAGTGAATTGCTTTATGTCAGCAATTGCAGGTCCTTTGGTAACAATGAAGCCCAGGCACAGTTTCCTGTTCTGTCCGGCAACGGCTCTGTACGTCATCCAGATCGAGGCAACTTAGCCCAACATTTCAGGGGCAGGGCGTCTAGAGCCTGATCAGCTAATTGGTGCTGTGCCACTGGAGCACACAGCACTGTCTGGTGTCAGTGTCCCACACTGCTCCAGGCTGCAGCTGCTGCAGTGGCCCAGAGAAGGGTGGGTCATGGACACCCTTTTGCTGTGTGCTCCTGCTCGGGCACCCCCATTGTCCTGGCTGAGGGACACCTTATTCATTCAGCACCCTCATTGATATGACAATGAGGGTGCCGAATGGGAAAGGTGTCCTGCTGCCAAGACAATGAAGGTGCTGAGCAGAAACACCTCCTGCTCGGCACCCTCATTGTCTTATCAGCGGGACACCTTTCCCCCTTGACACCCTCTCTGTCATGTAATTGGGGGTGCCGAAATGGAAGTGGTGTCCCTCTGGAAATCTCCTGGTCTGACTCTTGAAAGAGCCACTGGAGAGGTGGGGCAAGCTGCCTCCTCTGCCCCCCGCCCCCGGTACGCCACTGGGCCTCCTCAATAAGGTAATATGTGGAGTCTAAGCTAGCTCATAAAGAGAAGACTTGCAAGGAGTCCTACTCCCGCCATTCCCGACCATCTGAAGTTAATCCTAGCAGTGGCTCGAAATGCCCCCACCATGCACCATTTCCACAACAAAAGCATTTATTTTACAACAATACCTGCAGACAAATACAAATTCCGCCCTTCCCCCACCAACTGCACTGCACTATTTTATAAAAAAAGGCAAGCCCAATGCTGGGACCCTCCTTGTTGTAAAGCACTCCTCTGCTCTTGAGCTAGGTTTGCGCTATAAGCAATAAAGTTAATAAATAAATATTTATGTAATTATGAAAGTATATATGCACATATGTATGTGTTGGGTTTTGTATAGGGTAAACCTAGGTGGGAAGGAACAGAGCACTGAACACAAGGATACAGTCATGCCACGCCAGCTCGGGGGAGTCTTTCAAGGTCTCCACTGAGCTGGCGTGGTGGGAGAAGGAGCGCCAGGCACCCTACTGAAATTAAATGCACCCGTTCTCTGGAGCGGAGCACATTTAATAACAATACAGTGATGCAGTGCCTATTGAAAAATGTGTCGCACCCCTATCCTCACATGACATGGGGCGCGCAAAGCACTGCAGCCTCCAAGGGCGGCTCGGGATAGAGTAACAGGATATATTTGGAAGGACAAGCTATTAGGGTTCGAGTTAGAAAGTGATGATCAAAAACGTCAAGCTCATTGGACAGGCAGACCTGTCAACATACATGTCCCTCCTTTCTTTCCTCACAAGCCCCAAACTTTTAAGATGTGCCAAGAACGTTGCAGGCATGTTGGGGTAATCAGAATTCAGGCCACTACCTAACCTCTCACTAGGCAAATGAGGCAACACAGACTTAGATATATTACGATTTCGTAGGAGGCCACTACCGACTCTACTGGTTTGCCTCTTCCTGCTCCTTCAGCAATACAAACAAGTGTATTCAAACTCTCAGAATAGATCACTATTACCCCCATTTCTATGTAGATGCATTCCATGCGACCTCAGCATCTCTCTGCAAGTTATTCTGGATGCCATTTTATGCAATAGTAACTCTTTTGCTGGTAATTTAACGGTTCCGCTTGGTGGTGTACACTGGAATGTGCAGTGCCTTGGCAGTGGCTGGCTCTTTATAACCACATAGGTGGAAGTGTAACACATCACTTATTAGGATGGAGAATATCTATATTAGATTTGTTCAACTACAAGAGTGTATTTTCTATACATAAGACTAGTCCACAAGACTATAAATGATACACCTACTAAAAGCAACTATGTCTATCAGGCCACCTCCAAACTACACTTCTTGAACAGTTCAATAAAACTAGACCAATCACCCTCACCTTCTATCACAACTACACCCGCCCTCCCACTTAATGCAGCATTAGAAAAATGCAAGGTCCCTAGTGGCACATGCCACATACATTGCCGACCTAAAATTGGCTAACAACCTTGATTTCCTAGCCATTAAAGAGGCCTGGCTGCATGAAGCAGCAGGACCCTTGCTTTCCCTAGCTGTCTCAGATGGTTATACTATAATCAGACAAGATAGAGACAATGCACAAAGTGGAGGAATTGCCACCATCTCTAAATCTAGCCTCTCTATGAGACTAGCTCCCGCCCAAAATACACTCTCCTGTGAATCCCTCACAGCAAAACTCCCTCTAGTTAATTCCCAGACATTAACCATTCACCTTATCTATAGGCCCCCTAACCCCATTGGAACATTTGAGGAGGACATTCACACTGTTCTGTCCAATAACCTTAAAACCATTTCTCAATTATTAGTTCTGGGAGACTTCAATGTGGGCTTCAATTACCCTTTAGACAAGCATGCCATTGCCATTGCTAATACCCTATCCGAATTAGGCCTATCCCAAAAAATCACTGAACCCACCCACATCAAGGGGAGAACCCTCGACTGGGTGGCGAAACACAATTGTACGGCCAACATCACCTCCATCACTTCCTATCCCTGGTGAGACCATTTTCTCTTGTCTTTCTAACTTCTTACCACCAGACCGCTCACGTTAACCACACCTATTGCCCCACCCTGTTCAACAAGAAACACAAAAAATATAACAAGGGAGAAAGTGATCCCGGCTATCCTCCATACTCTCAATTTGCTTGAAGACAACCTTGACCCAGGCACACTTGTCAAGGAGTATAACAAAATTATGCTAACCACACTTGATACCATTGCACCCCTCAAACTTAGACCTAGCAAGCCTAAAGCGCATCTGAACAAATGGTTCATGCCTCAAATGAAAGACCACAGACACCTAAAAAGGAGCTGTGAAACTTCATGGAGACTTCTACCATCCACAGCTAATAAAACTAAACTTACCGAAATCTCATCCCATTACAAAAAGGAAATCTTCCCACCCAAACGCAATTCCTACAACAAACGCATCTCTAGTGCTAACTCTAGCACAGAAGAATTGTTCTCCATCCTTAAGGAACTTGAATCCCCTATCAGCACCCCCAAATCTGTACCAAGGACAAAACATGGTGCTCTGACATACAACAGGCCCTCTCCAATAAAGTGACGACCCTTAAAAATGAAATATCCCCAAACAAATAATCCCTTAACCGCCCTCCTAACCACATTACTCCAAATGTCCCCTCGACGGAAATACTGGCTAACCTGATCCCCCGATTCAATTTCACCAAAATGTCTATCCTCGAGGCAGAGAAAGTAATTCTTTCACTCACGCCCTCTAACTGCCAGGGAGACCTTTCCCCTGCTCAGCTAATAAAAGACACGGCAAGAGATCTTGCCCCCTTCATAGCCAAACTTATTAATGCCTCATTTGCATATGGCACCATCCCATCCAATCTCAAACAATCATGGGTGCTCCCCCTACTAAAAAAACAAACGCTAGACCCACTCATACCCACTAATTGCTGCCCCATTACAACTGTACCCTTCCTGCTCAAGATCCTAGATAAAGTTGCATATCTCCAAATTCAAAAATATCTGGAACATCATAAACTCCTAGGAGCATGTCAATCAGGCTTCCACCCCCGACACAGAACTGAGGCTGTCCTTATCGATTTGAAGGCACAGGTCGACGAGCTGAGAGACAAGTGGAAAACAGCCCTCCTCCTACTTCTTGACTTCTCAGCTGCATTCAACCGTGCGGATCACAAGGTCCTATGCAGACACCTGGATTCAGCTGCCCACTTTTCGAAAGATGCTATAACATGGATTGAGTCCTTCTTAAGCGACAGAATCATGAGGGTTTTTTTCTCCCTCAGCAGCAGCAGACCCCAATCCCATCACTTGTGGTGTGCCCCAAGGGTCCTGTGTCTCCCCCACTCTATACAACATATTTACCAAGCCCCTCTTCGTTGATCTGTACCTTCTTGGTATCACCTACACTAATTATGCAGATGATACCCAGATTCTCCTCCCACTTTACGGGGATTACGAGAAGGATTTGGCTTTGATGAATAGGGTGTATCTCATCATACAGGCATGGATGGCTACTCATGGTCTATGCCTGAGTGATGACAAAACTGAGCTTATCATTCTGGGTACCCACACTAACCTGAAAAAACTAGGACAGGATTACTCATCTTTTGTCATTGATGGCAATATTATTAAGGTGGCCAAGGAGGTAAAAACCCTCGGTTTCTACCTCGACTCCACCCTTTCCCTAGCTAAACAAGTAAACGCCATGGCCTCTGCCACAGCCTACACATGTAAACTGATTAGAACTGGCAAACCATTCTCTCGGAGGACAATTGCATCACCCTGTCCTATCTAGGCTCGACTATTGCAACGCACTATACATTGGTGCCAACAAATCTTTCATCCAAAAGATCCAAATCCTTCAAAATAATGCCCTAATAACGGCTCTTGTCGTGCCTAAAAGATTACATATCTTGGTGATAAGACGCCAAAACAATTGGCTCTCTTAAACTACCCTTAACAAGATTCAATTAAAAACAGCCTCCCTGACACACAAGGCATTGAATAATGCTGCCCCCAGTTATCTCATGAACAAACTTCAAAGAAGAACTTCCACTAGACTGATCAGATGCATCAATACCAACTGCATCACCAGTCCCAGATTCAAGCTCTCTAAGGTTGGTGGAAACAGCTTCCATATCAAAGCTGCCCGATTATGGACCTCCTTACCACACCACATTAGAGAAGATCAATCCTATCCAAAGTTCAGACTAAGCTACATCAACTGGCTCAAGTCGAACGACATCTAAATGTCCATATTTACGTATGCCTTGGTCTGGATTATACTCCTGCAGCACTGCACCCTTCCTGTATATTTGCCAGTACCTGTGTATCCTATTTTATGTACTATCCCTCTGTATCTTGGCTAAACTGGATTTATTTGTAATTATTCCACTCTTTTCTTTCTTTTGTGTTCCACATCTGCATTACTATGCCTACATTGTATTGCCAATTATGTAACCTGTTAATCAAGCTTCGCATTATCTGTAATTGCTGCGCCCTGATACCCCTGGGTCTGGTGCGCATTATAAATAAATAAACTAAACTAAATGAAACTAAACTATAGGTTTTATGTATATTCTTTCTGTTTGTCTTCCATGTCTCGCTGCTGTGGAACACTTTTCTGGTCCAATTACTGGTTGGTAATGTTTATTACTTATGATTTGTAAAAATAAATTGTATTCTGTGAAGTGTGTATTTATTTACAATGATTTTGATTTGTATCAGCCCTGAAGAAGGAAAGGTCCAAACATGTGTTGGCAAGGCCAAGAACACTATGGAACACTGTTATACTGTATCAAATATTGATATTGATGAATCAAAATACTACATTATTTATTTGTGATAGAGACTGATTAGTGGAATGCGCATTGAACAGACTTCTAATATAATTTGGATTCTGCACACTGCATGCTCCCAATAGCTGCCCCACAAACAAATCCCCACCGCAGAGACAGTTTGAAGGCCTGACCATTGATAACTCTGCAGTGTACCATGCCAGAAACACACAATACTAGAAAGTAGTACATACATGAGAGACCCTACTTACCTCTTCCCTCCCATAGCTAGCCTAAACACAACCTTAGCTGCACTACCATTGTGGTGCTTCATATCCACGCTAAGCAACCTTTCCAGCCAAGATATGCAATGCCAGAAATGTGGCAAGTTCACTAACTTTACCTCATCTGTCAACCCAAATATCCACCAATGATGCAGCTGTTTCGGAAACATTTCCCCCAAAAGATGACATAGCGCAAGTACCCAAGTCCCAGCTCAGGCCACACAAATTCAGCAAGAAGAACCGCCCATTTCCCTGAATAGTACATTTGAGGACCGCTACGTCTAATCTTCTGCTCAAGACTAAGCATCCATGTACACAACCAATAAACCCAACACGTAGATGGTGCAACACAACCATGGATAACAAACTAGTTACACCCAATATATAACCACAGCACCGGTTCCTAGTGATTCCATTGACAGCCAAACCATCGACAACCATACCATTGACAAAAAAAAGCATCTAAAAAAAAACATTGAATGCATTTTTTTTTAAAAAAATTTAAATGGCTGGTTCCCCCTGCCCCCCTTTTTTAAAACATTAAAACACATTATTACTAAACTAATCCCTTTACCATTGAAAATAATGCATTCAATGTTTTTTAATGCATTTTTTCAAATGGTATAGTCTGTCGATGCTTTGGATTCAATTCAATGATCGGATACCCACAGCACCTAATGACCACAAGTCTACCTCTCCGTCAGCAGTGAAGAAAGGCGCTCATGCATGTGCCATTCCCTACTTCTACACACATTAACCCAGACATCTTGACATCACTCCCTTGTCCCCTGCAAAGGAGAGACCTCATGTAAACACTGGAACACATCTTTCATATCCAGGACAAAGTAGGCCAGTGCTGCTGAAATAAATATATGTACTTTGGAAAGGTGATGGTGTATAGGCACGTCAGAGAGGCATAGATGGCACCAAGAGTTGAAGGTGAACTGTCATGAATTACTGTAAGTACAATGACCCTGCGGGACCACTGATAGAGTTGTAGAAAATATTGACTAGCCTTAAAGATGAGCCATCAAGTTGGCCTCTGGGGGTTGCTATCTTTCCCACAGCCTTGCATGGTGCCATGACTTCTGTTAAAAAAGTATCAATATTAGAATCGACTGAGGACTGCAGGGCACACTAACCTGCTGGCAGTGTAGCCGAAATTCCCAAGGCCCAACAGTCTGCTCTGCCAACAAACCACTTCCCTAACTGGCATTGCTAACTGCCATTCCAGAACTTATGTCCAACCTACAGATCTGCGATGTACCTCTACCGTTCTGCAACTAAGAGAGGCAATTGCTGAAGTTACAACTTATCAAAAATGGACTCGACTTTAGGAAACACTTTTCAACTCTGAGGTGTAATGATAAAATTCTGAAATTGCCGAAATGACAATCATATTTTTTAATACAATCTTTAATCTTGAAAATGTTAAATTTTCCATAAAAGCACTACTAATGTGCAAACGTATCAAAATTGCATTATTTATGACATTCATGATAGGTGAAAGCATTTAATTGGAAGCGTAATCCATAGCTTAGAATATCATATCTAGCTGATATTGTCCAAAATGCATATTCCAAGTTGTTGCCAAAATATTCGGCTGTTAATATTAACATAAAATGCTGCATATCCTCTGGCACATTGGCATTGCAAGAACAAATAACACCTCCAGAACCTTCCGCCTTCCAACCCTGAACTTCGTCAATATCAACACGAGCATTTATTCCTTGGCCAGATCAGGTGGGGCTCTATGTCGAAAGTGGATTTCAGTGGTAAATAGAAATTAACCAATGGATTGGTCAATTCTACGTTTTCTCTTCGATTTACTTGATAATCATAGTATCTTTTCTGCAGCACAGGTTTTCAATTTGACGGAAGCAGCCCTGGTTGCGGCATCCACGCTTCCAGCAGTGCATGTATAGAGCTATTTTAAAATGTCCACCTGTCTTTCCTTCTTTCAATCCCTCTTCCTTTATCTACTCTATCCCTACTCTATCCTCTGTTCTATATTTTAATGTTTCTTCTTTCTCTATACGGATTTTGTTTTTTTCTTTCATTCTTTTCTTCATTTTTTTCAATGTCTTCCTTTCTTCATTTCCATCTATCCCTCTTTCTTTGCTTTCTCATTTTGTTTCTATTTCTTTCCTTCCCATCCCATTTCCTCCTTCTCCTATGTGGTGTCCTTTGTTGCCTTTCGCCCTCTTTTCTTCTTTCTATCTTTCTTTCATTTAATCATACTTTACTTGGTTCCATGTTTCCATACTTTCCTTTATCACATCTTGTATTCCTTCCATATTTCATTCTTTAAATTCTGTCAAGCTCGTTTTTCTTGTTTACCTTCTTTCCATTGTTCTGCCTGCCGTTGCTTTGTTTTTCCACCTTTACATCCTTCATGCAATAGTTTATTGTTTCTCTTTTCTTCATGCATATGTGCTTTCCTTCATTCCACCGCCCTTCCCTTCTTTACTTTGTTGCTGCTTTCATTGTTTCTTTATAATTCATTCTTTAATTCCATATTGCAATCCTTTCATTCATTCACACTTCCTTTTCCCTCCCTTCTTTCATCTTCCATTCCATTCTTCCTTCTTTACATCTTTAATTTTTTCCTCCCTGGTTCCCATCTTTTATCATTCCTTGATTTTTTTTTCTACAGTCCATCAATAGTTCACCATTTCCATCTTCTTTCTTTCTTTCTTTCTTTCTTTCTTTCTTTCTTTCTTTCTTTCTTTCTTTCTTTCTTTCTTTCTTTCTTTCTTTCTTTCTTTCTTTCTCTACGTTTCCTTTCATCTACCAATTCATTTTGTTGTTTTTTCCTTCCATCCATCTGAATCTTTCTTTCCTTTTACCTCTTTATTTAATCCATCCATTTGTTTTTCACTTTCTTTCTCCTCACAGACTTACGTTTCCTTTCATCTACCAATTAATTTTTTGTGTTTTCCTTCCATCCATCTGAATCTTTCTTTCATTTTACCTCTTTATTTAATCCATCCATTTGTTTTTCACTTTCTTTCTCCTCACAGACTTTATTTTTTTCATTTTCTCATCCCTCCTTGCTTTTCTTTTTTCAATGATAACAATAGCTCCATAATATTCATTGTTCAGTTGGTGTCATCGGTACAAATTATCTTGTGGATGATGGATTAGAAAATCTGATAAACCAAACTGAAATATTTGCCATATTGTATTAAAAAGAAGACCAACCTTCCTTTCTGTCCAATATTATGATCAGAGTAATCACATAACCGCCCTTCTGAGGAGCGGGCAGCAAAGGGTTCACACTCTTCCAACCTAGAACAAGCTGAAGGCTGTTAGTATTACATCTTTAGGGCAGCCGAACAACGGCACAATGGTCCACAATGTAAAAAAAATAATGTCCTATTAGTTTCTAGGCCCTTTTCTGGTCCGCCTCCGAGGATGGCTATACATTTGGAAACTTCACTGTGGGAGGTTTAGGACAAACAACTCAAAATTCACCTCTGCGTGTTGCTTCAACTACTTTTACATACAGAACCTGTAAAGTGATTTAATACCAGAGAACTTCATTCAAAACACCTCTGCCATCACGATTAAAGGCACTAAAAAGACCAATGACTAAAGCTCATTCACGCTCACAAGATAATGTCATAGTGAAAATTTACTGCATAAATATGATAAAGAAGAAGGAGATATAGCCAATAGAGGGACTTAATAACTAATAGGAGAGGCTGTTCATGCAGTGTGAACTGTTGCCCTATGTAGTATTCCAGCTAATTGGTTACACCAAGTTGGAGAATGGAAAGACTGTCCCGCCAGTCATTGTGTGGATATGTTATTGCTCTGTTCATGATACTTAGTGACACGAAGTAAGGGTTGTATGTGTTAATTGAAAATAGAAGAATTCATTTCAATTTCATTTCGGAAAGGTAGAAAGGAAGCAAGGAACGAAAGAAGGAAGAATACAATAGAATAATGCAGAAACCAAAGGAAGGTGGAAGGAAGAATACAATGAAGTAAAGAAAGGTGGAATGAAACTAAGAGATATAGGAAATAAAGAATGAAGGAAAGCTGTAAAGAAGAAACTATTTAATGAATGATTGAACGAAAGAAAGAGAAAAAGAGACAGTGAGAAAGAATGAAAAAAGAAAGGAAGACATTACATGAAAAGTAATAAGAAGAAAGAAATGGACAGAAAAAAACAAAGGAAGGAAAGAAAGATTAAAATAATGAAAGAAGGAAAAAGAAATAAAATAATAATGAAAAGAGAAGAAAAAGGAACAAAACGAGAAAGAAGTAAAAACAGGTGGAAAGACAGCCATAATAAAAATGGCCAATAGCACTGTACATACACTACTTGTGAATAAGCCACTGTCAGAATTGTATAACTGCACTTTGCAGTTACCATAGATTTTGTGTAGGCGAGTCCATTATTAATATTTAATAACTGAAGCATTACCTCTGGTTGTTGTAATAAGTGTCCTCCAATCATCAGTTGAGTCTATTACAAATAATTGTGTATGGTTTGAAATTGAACTTAAATAAACTATAAATGGCTATCTATCCTGGAGGGAAAATTGCAGAAACGTGCTTAAGCTTCCAGTTTTGCTTCGTATGGCAGGGGTATGATGCGAACTAGGTCCACTCCAAGGGGGAGCATTTATAATATGGAAAATGATTCAATTACATTTTTACATAATACAAGCTTCTAAGGGCTCCCTATGTTATGATTTGTCAATTATTTATAGAGAGGGCAGAGTCAAGTCCGTTTGGATTTTATGTGACAATATGAACGTTACGTGCCCCGTATGAATGTAATAAAACCAGAGGTGAATCTAAATGTGACCACATTCAAAAGAAAGTTTCTGAATTTTCTTTGGCTTAACAATGAACTGGTGATTGGGAAATACGCCACCAAACACAATTTTTTTACTCCGAGGCCCAGGACCATTTATATAAGATTAAGGTTCAATTTGATACCTATTTTGGAAATAATGGGACCTACATGGGTGATAATGAAGGGACATTAAATATGGGCATAATACAGTGATTATGATTTGAAATAAGTGATTGATGCACCTATGTAATTGCTATCAAATTAATGAATGTTTCATTGAATTAGATAGCTGAATGCATTGATACCATGCTGTATATATTATCTCCTTCATTTGTGTGTGGACACTTCATTATTATTGATATGTTTTGTGAATTGATGTGTAATCTTGGTATTGTAGCATTGTTTTTAATTTTGTAGAATAGAATCTGGATTGTTTTTAACATGATTTAAGTTCATCCTCCTGTCCTCTCCTATTTCTCGTTTTGCCTTTTTTTGTTCATGGTTATCATTATATTACCCAATTAGTAGACATTGTGAATCACCTCCTGGATATTGGGTTGTCCAATAATGTAGTGATTTGGAACACTGGATATGCCATATTTGTCTGAAGAGAAGTGTACTACACTCTGTAAAACAACCTATCAGGTGGGGTGAAAATACAGCCCCAGAGTGACAGAGATTGAGAGGCCATTCTAGGCCCTATTGTGAGAATAGGGTTGGCTGATGTTGAAGCCCATTGGAATACTCAGACCAGTTAAAACATTCATTTCCAACCTGAGGCCTAGTGAATGCAAAATGTGGGACCCACTCAACATTACCAAAATGGGAAGGTGAAGGAAAGGGTGTCTTAAAACATTAATACAGCAGAATGTGCCCAATGCAGTTGCAAAAGACAGTTGTGACTGAAAATGCTGTTTTCATAAAATATGAAAAGTACAATTTCACTTAGAGACAGATAGCATGTTCCATTCACTTCAATGCATCACAAGACTATGATTCATAACTCTAAAGTGAGGCCACGCACTTTGCATTTGTCACAAAAAAAAACACTTTCATCATTCAAAAAGACCGTATTTAAAAAGAGAGGCCTATTTTTCTAGTAGAAGTGAACACTAGTTTCTTATGTTAACTGTGGCCTATGTGTGAATAATAGTGAAAGTGAGACTCATATCTTCTTAGTTATAGTATTAAAGAAATATTTCATTCCTAGACAACCGGCTCAGGTGTGATACAGAATGTCATGTGTAAAATACATCTTTTCAATTTAAAATGCTATTCTGTTAGAATGATAAATGTAGCTTGTTTTCCCCACTGAACCGAAAGGTCTGTGCCTCTAAAACTTTGACCTAAAGACCCTTGGGCTGGGCCCACCAGGAGAAGCAGGTCTGGTTTTCAGTTTAAAATGCAAAGAAATATAAAGAGTAGATCAGAATTGTGGAGGGTATAGATAAGAACGCTAGCAGAAATGAACTTTAAGAACAGGCCTCATCATTAAATGTACATTAGCTTCGAACAGAGACCTTTGAAGTCATTTAATGGTAGGGTGGAATAACATGAGCCAGGCAGATGTCCATGTCATGTGACTGGGGAGAAATTAAACTTATGAGGAGAGGGGAGCTGGATGTGAAACTCAGGGGCCCATCTAATGTATAGCATATGATTAACACTGTACTGCTTTTCTTTCCTTTATAAAAAAGAGAATTGTGTGTCCCAGTGAGCTCATCCAGGATAAAGGGCATAAACAGCCTGTCAGTTCCCTGTGAATATTAACCATGTGTAATGAATAGAATTTGAGTGAGAAAGAAAAAAGTGCTTCTGGCCTTCTCATAATTCCGAGGAAGTGGAAAGGGTAATAGGCTGTGAAATGAATGTCTGAATCGTGAAGTGGCATATTTTTCACTATTTTAGCTCAGGAGCAAATCGTGAAAAACAATAGATCCTCCCAGGACGGGTGTGTTGAAGTGAAATTAATATTTCCTGATTCACCATAAAATGTAGAATTAAAAAATATATATCTGCATGCGGTTATCTGAAAAATAAAGATAGTTGCCATGTAGTGAGATTTTAAGAAAACCAAAATTATAAACCAACATGTCATTTTCTCCTCCCCTCAATCTCCAAGATCCACACCTCCCAACTCCCGAGAGGCAAGGAGAGCTAACAAAACCAGCGGGGTACCGCCTTGCCAGGAGAAAAGCTGTCTACCTGGAGGGGCCTTAAACCTTGCAGGGGAGGCAGAGACAGGGGCACCTTGAAGCTAACCGAGCCTGACACTGAGGGAGCCAGATGAGGACTGGGTGCTGGTGACTATCCTTGATAGAAGCCTTTGACCAGATCTGTGCTTTCCCATGATGAGCCCTGCTGTTTCTCTAAGTGCTCAATAACCAAGGTCTCCCAAGTAAGTAGATTGATTCAGATAACAACAAAAGTGTGGGCGGATTCTGCCAGCCTTCATCTCCTTCTTACATAGTGGGGAGAGGGGCAAAACCGTGAAGACCCTGGCCATATTTGACTCAAAGGATAACTCAATGAATTCCTCACAGAGAAAAATCTTCTCCATTTAAATTGAATTGTGTTGGGAACTACCTGCCTTAATCTTGTCCATTTAATTGTGGGCGAGGGGGTCAAAACTGTGTAGACCCTTAGCCCATTGAATTAAAGTTAATTCAATAAATTCCCATATAGTAAAGATCACAGGATGAGTTTTGTTACAATTCAAAACTAACCAATTCCATGCCCAGTGTGTTAACAGCCATTATAGTCAATAAATAATTGGATGACCCTAGTTTCTTGTAACCCCTGTCCTTAATCCCAAAATAAAAATCCCTCCAAATCTGCCTTTCAAGTGAATGTAGTGTTTACAAAACACATTTTTTTCCCATGTATTCCCAAATCAGAAGCCAAAACCTCTGCATTTCACCTAAATGAGTGTTGAGAAATGATTTTGCCATTGAGTTTATTTCCCCAAACCTTGCCTTTGAAATACAACGCCAAAATGATTTTCCCATTGAGTTTATTTCCCAAAGCCTTGCCTTTCAAATAAAAATCCAAAACTATTTTCCCATTGGGTTTATTTCCCAAAACCTTACCTTTCAATTAAAAAGCCAAAAAGTGTTCCCATTCAGTTTATTTCCCCAATCCGGGCCTTTCAAATAAAAATCCAAAACAGTTTTCCCATTGGGTTTATTTCCCAAAACCGTGCCTTTTTAATAAAAAGCCAAAACGATTTCCCCACTGTATTGCCACTCCCTGTCGGGGCCCTATCTAATTGATGCTTAGGAGGTGGGATTGCTGGAAGAAAAGAGAATTGGTATAAAGGAAACAATCATTGTGTGTGTTTTCACTTTTTTCTAACGGTTAATTTGCAAAGAGATGTGATGTAAATTGTTGTTGTAGTAACTGAAAGTGTATTCGAAATACGTGTCCGTGAATTGATGCAAGGAAGTTGAAGTTGTGATATTGTATTGTGCCAAGGAATTGATGGCTGTTGTCCTTATGATTGATGTAATCTTCATTGTAGTAAAATCAAAATAAATATATATATTATTATTATACACCGGCCTGGTTCCTAGTTTATTGGCCGTACAGAGGGTATCGGTTGAATGGCATTATATAGGTTGGTGGCCTCACTAAAGTTGAATCTGCTAAGCGCTTTGTTGTGCGCCACCTCGTTCGGGAGGGGACTCCCTGGGTTGAGAGTGACCGTCCAATAGACTGTGACAATCATGTACTGCCCAAGTTTGGGTGTAAAGTGATTGCAATAGGTTGGCAGCTGTGTTCATATCAGTGCGTTCCTTACCACTGAGCAGTTTTTGGAGCAAATTATGTTGGCCCCGCAGATATCATTACTTATCTGTGTTGCAAAATGTATCACCTGCATCTTTTCTTTTTTGGGTATATCGAAATAACATGAACATATGTTTGATTCTATGTGCTAAATCAAAGTGGATTGGCTGATGTTTTATTGGATTTTATGTAGGTAAGACTTTTAGACTCCAACAATATTTTATCTCTAATGAAGTTTGCAATTCTGTTTTTTGATCTTTATAGATTTATAATGTAATGAATTATGATGTTTTATTTGTGAAAGGTTTGTTTTAAACCAATACACAATAATACAAATTATTGATACTTTGTAACAGAAGCCATGGCACCATGCAATAAGAAAAAGGGAGCGGTTGAACCACTGTGCTCATGTTAACAATCGAAATGTACACTCAATTTTCTGCTTTCTGATTAAGGTTGTGAGCAATTATCAGACACCAAAACGATGCCATGTCAAATCAGTTTGCCCACTTCATAACAAAGATACATCTAATGTACATGAAACAAAAAGCAACACTTATACAGTTGGCATCAATTAGCAAAAAATAAATGGATCTATTTAACACAACACTAAAGTAGTTCTAATTAATGTGCCATTCCCATAGAGTAAACGTGAACACAGAGGAGAAACAAATCCATTGGACACTGACACGTGTTTCAACGCATGGGAAGTGATGGCCGTTGCAAATGGTGTCACAATTCTAGTTAACAATGAGAATGTGGACTGATGGCCATCCCTCCCACCTCTTCATCGGGGTGATTGGTTCACTTGGGAAATTCTCTGATCGTCACGTATCTGCTTCAAACATTCTGTGTATCACTTTCGTTCCTGCAATCTCCTGAGTTCGATCTGTGTTTAAAAGTGTCCCCTATGATTTTAAAGGGGGCGTCAAAAGCTTTTGCTTCCTTTGCTGGTTAATGATGGCTTAACGAGCGCAAGAGGAAAAAAGTGAATGGGCCACATTCCGAGTCTGGTGGTAAACATCCTATGTTACCGTGATGGTACTCCTACTGGTTACATCACCACGGTGTGCCGAAACAAGGTAGGATTATGCCTTGTCGGCTGAGCACATCCCTTATCTGCAGAACCGGTGCCACCACCATCACGGTAACACCGGTGGACATGGATGTACCGCCACCAATGTTGGCCGCACATCCGCCTCCACCGCATGCATGCCGGACATAGCAGCACCGCGGACACAAAGCCAGAAACACCAGAACCAGAAATAACATGATCGCCAGAACCGGAAAGAGCCTGGCTGCCATTACGAAAATAACAATCCACTGTAATCTCCCTGTACCTGAAGCCATCCAGCCTTTCTGACTGCCAGAACCCATCCATGGACATGTCCTCCAGGATTCCCCAAACCTGCCAGCGGAAGCCATGCTTCGGTGAGGCCGAGCTGACCATGCTAGTCGACCACATAGTTCACAATGCTGGGGAGCTGTTCTAAGCAGACCAGTGCCGCAGCATGCAGCTCCGGAGGAAGGCAATCTGGGCGGAAGCAGCCTGAAGGTGACTTCGGTGAGGGTGACAGCACGCAGTGTGAAAGACTGCCATAAGCGGTGGGATGACCTTCTGCTGAGGGTGTGCAACTTTCTGGCTGAACACTGCAGGCACTGCACAGCTACAGGCGGAGGACCACCCTCACCCATTAAGCTGCTGCCCTGGGAGGAGAAGTGCAGCAGTGTGCTGCATTTGGAGGATATAGAGGTAGTCAGTGCAGCAGAGGTGGGAGCTGGGACACCTGTCGAGGCTGGTGAATAGACAAACTGCACAAATATAAAGCTGACACAGGCACATCCTGCACCCCCTGTGCCATCAATGCACATAAATGGCTATAGCACTGGCCACATCATCCCAACCAGACACAGCACTCCCAGGCCCCCTAGTGAATTTAGCGGTAAGCAAGTCACATGCCCTGACCACATGCATACCAAATACACAACCACATGAGAAGGCACCACACATGACTGTGTGTGAACCGAAACAAGGTTTCCTGTAAGTAGACCGGCACACATGTTCCAGGACCAGCAAACACATGATGATGCCCCATTACAGTGGCTGCCAGGGCTGCAATGCCCAGCTGGCCTGTCCGTGGTGAGTGCTGCGGTCCTGGCATGCTGAGTGGCCATGGAAGCACTGCTACTGTCAACAATGTTGCCGCTGCTCCTGCCTGCCCACTCCCATTGGTCCGTATGGGACTCAATGGGAATGTGTATCAAGAACATCCTGCAGCCTGACTTCCTGGCCCTTGGACTTGGAATAGGCCACAGGCACTATGAAGTCAGCCTATGTACATTGTTAATGGGTCCGGCAGCAAGCAGTGGCAGGGTTAACACCAGATTCATAATGAGGCACAGTATCACCTGCACACTGCAGCACACACACCCATGCCGCGACACCCATACACAGCTGCATATACAGCATGCCTATGGCATAAGCCACACACCCAGGCCCCCCCATCCCAGCCCCGAGAACACTGAAGAACAGCTCATTTGCAGACTCAACTGACAATAGAAGAAAACATAATCCACAACGCTGACATGGTGCATCCTGGTCACAAGTACTGCATGTATGTCTGCCGTGCTACCACTTCCAGCACCGCACAACACTGGTACGCCCTCGCCTGCACGTACACATGGGCACCCACCAACTGGTGAGTGCATGTCCCTTACATGACCCTGCCAGCCCTTCCATGAAAACCCCACACACATCCTGGCCATGCAACCAGGTTACACATCGACTTCAGGCACGCACCCCCCCAAAAAATCCTGCAACACATCCCAAATACCTGCCCAATGTGGGTGTACATGTCAGCATTTCCAGCACAGCTGGGTCACATGTACCGTCTGCACAGTGCCTGCAGCTGAGTCTACGCAACACATGCATGACTTACAGATACCATGCAGCAGTGCATGCCCCCACAATGTAATATTGCACGATGACCATGTTACATGTAAATGTATAATTGTCAGCCTTACAGTTCCCTAACATCATGCCTTTCGTTCACCCACAGGAAGATCATCTGACATGGATGGCGGCCAACCACAGACATCAAGGGCCAGCGGACGTGGAAGGGGCACATCACAATGTCCAACAACCTCCGGTGCAAGCACATCTGGCATTGTGGGAGTGACAACTGCTGGTGGAGCAAGCATAGGGGCTGCCTGGGTGACAGGGGCAGCTGGTGGAACAAGCAGAGGGGCCATGTGGGTGACAGGGGCAGCTGGTGGAGCAAGCAGAGGGGATGCCTGGGTTACAGGGGCAGCTGGGGAATCTGCCAGCTCAGCTTGGTGTACGGTAGCACCGTGGGTGTCACTTTGCGGTAACAGTGTTTCTGCATTTGCGACTGTGCCGTTCCGGAAAACGGTGCCGGTATGGCACTCTTTCCTGATCGGCATATTTGTAATGAGGCCCAATGTCTTTTGCAAACCGAGCCTTGTTGGGCCTTTTTTTTGTATTCTAGGGGTCCCGGCCCATGTGGCCCCATCCCTGGTAGGCATTGGGAAAGATGATACCCCAGGAGCCACCTCCAGGTGGGGACTACTTAACCATAGCTTTCAACACACATGCTTTGACGGGTGTCACCTGCTTCTAAACAACTGACCCACCCGCCAAGCCTTCTGCACGCCCATCCACTTCAATGGGCTCTGACCCGCCAAAAACAAAATGGTGAGTTGAGGGTTGAGAGCTATGATTTAACTTTTGTGAAGAAGTCTGTTAGTGTTCTCCAAGGTGCCGTTCCTGTTCAAATAAAGGAAAGCCCCTGCCATCTTGCCATTAGTCTTGAATGAACCATTAAAGAACCGTTCATGTCTGCGCAGGAGTTCAGGGCCAGCCTTCACACCTCTGTCACGCTTCTTGGGACCAGCCTCACTGTGCAATGCTGATGACTTCTACAGGCCCCATTCCGTTCCCCCAAAACTTGGCGTGCAGCCATCTTCCCTCCCGCGTAGAGCCAGCCTTACAAAGCATTCTGCAGGAGGAGCTTGTGCCGAGCTTCCTTCGGCCACGAGATCTCCACAATTTAGCACAGTGTCTCCTTCCTGCGGTTTACAAGCTCTTTCAAAGGGTGAGAAACACAGGTGATCTGAAAGCCCGAGCATGGCCTCAGCCACCGGCTAGCTACCTCGTCAAATACCGAGACATGGCCAGTCGTCAGCCAGAATTAGGCTGTATTCTTTTCCCTAGAACATATACGTTTTCATTCCCCATCATCATCTTCTGCACGCCACAAACCCCAATAAAATATTGCCACGGGTTGTATTTCCTAGAAAAGGGGTGTGCAATGGCACTCCTGATGTTTTGGACTACAATTTCCATCAGCCCTCAACAGCATAGTCAATGAACGGGTATTATGGGAGTCCTAGTCCAAACCATCTGAAGAGTCGCAGATTGCAGACCCCTTAGAATCAAGGAAAGGAAAGGTGTGTTTTGAATCTTTGAGGTGAACTTGCAGATATTCTACGTGGATTTTTTTTTGTCGGCTACTCGTCAGATGACATTGAGGCATTTTTCTTTTAAAATGGTGGAAACGTGGTCGATGTAGCAATCTACACACCACTACCCTGGCCTGCAGTATCACCTCCTCGTCCACTAGGAGACCACCTCCTACAGCTCTGAAAAAATACCTTGCTTACGATTTGCAGCAGCCAGGGGTGTTGCTAGGTCTGGAAAAGATCAGGGGTTACGCTAATGTCAGGACTATCGAGACTCAGGGATAGCTAGCCTTTTGGTTGTAGCTCCTGAGCTTCTATCCGGGGCTACGACCAAAAGACCCTGGGCTATAGTCCCTCGGCCCCCACTAGCAACACGCTGGAAGCAGGCCCTGTTACTCCACAAGAGGGGCCCCACATTCAGCTATGGCAACAGAGTCGTAACCTGGCCCAATATGTGTCATCTGCGATTCCACAACTAAGACACAATGTGCAGCTCTGCCGACACACCTCTACCCTGAACTGCAGCCACCGCTGATATTCCAAAACGGCAGCCTAACATACAACCCTGCCCATACGCCTCTACCCGAATTTTCATCAGTTCCTCTGCAATTCCAAATCTAACAGGAGCTCTGACCGGTAGGCAGTGCAACGGATATTCTCACTAAGACCCCACATAACCCAGCCAGTGTCTGAATCCTTACCCAGAAACCCCATGCCATTCCTACATTGACACTTCTACCAAATCCACACAGTGACGCTGCACCCCAAAGATGACCTGCAGGCACCCGTTCTTAACTATAGTATTTCCTTCACTGCGCAGCACTGGCACCCACCTTAATTGTGACCCTGGCACCTCTTTCTGTTATAGGCAGAGCAAACATGTATGCTGCAAAGGAAAGGTGCTTTTATTCCCCACCTCCCGCGTACTTTAAAATGGGGCTTTATTTGATGTTCTTAGGGCCCTCTGCTGCACCTCTGCTGGTGGCACACTGGGCAGCCTTATTGTAGCACTGACCCTTCTTCTGACACAGCCCTTGACACCCTTTCTTTGGCTACACCACTCAGAATGAGCAGGCTCTGCTTCAGTGTCGTGTCTAGGGTGGGGTCAGGGGGCTACCTGACTCGCCCTAAAAATGTTGTGCCCCCCTCTCCATGAGGCAGGTCTGGGTTTGGGTGGCTGCGCTTGCTGCCCCTCTATGGGGAAAGCCTGCGTAAAACAGAAGATAAATGTTTTTCCGAGCTGATGCCTCAGAATCAACAGGAGCTAGTCATGGGGCAGGAACTTGGGGGACAGGATGCCATGAAAGGGGCTTGCAATCTTGGTGATGGGGGACAGGATGCCAGATATAGGAATTGTGTGCTGGATCGTGGAGGGCCAGGATGCCAGGTATGGGATGTCTGCTCTGGCTGGTGTGAAGGCAGGATTCTGGGTATGGGGCATGTGCTCTGGGTAGTGGGGGAATGGATGCCAGGTTTGGGGCTTGTGCTCAGAGTGGTGTGGGTGTAGAATGCCAGGTATAGGGCTGGTGTTCTGGGTGGTGGGGAGGCAGGATGCCCATATGGGGCTCGTGACCTGGGCAGTGGGGGGCAGGTTGCCAGGTATGGGGATAGTGCTCTTTGTGGTGGGGGGCAGGATGTCAGTTGTGGGACTTGTGCTCTGCGTGGTGGGGAGGCAGGATGCTGTATATGGGCCTTGTGCTCTGGTTAGTGGGGGAAGGATGGCAGGTTTGGAACGTTTATTCTGGTCGGAGGGCAGGATGCCAGATATGGGACTTGTACTCTGGGTGGTGGTGGGGCAGAATGCCAGGTATGGACTTGTACTCTTGGTGATGGAGGGGTAGGATGCAATCTTGATTTTGGGGGGCAGGATGCCAGGTGTAGAGCTTGTTTTCTCTGGATGGCGGGGGCCGGATGCCATATATGGGGCTGTGCTCTGGCTGGTGGAGAGGTAGGATGTCAGGTATGGGACTTGCAATCTTGGTGGGGGGAGTAGTTTGGACATGCCGGGCTCTACCTTACATAAGGTAACTCTACCAAACATGAAATGGGGCATTTGAAGCTGTACTTGGCATATTATTGCAGCCCCTGCCAGGCTGTACATTACATATGTGGCTGACCAGGCATATGTTGGCATTATCGGTGGCTTTTAGGCTGCACTTACATTAAAACATGTCATACTGGGTAGGGTTGAGCAAGGCTGGCATGACCCTTTTGGAACTCACATTATATTCACTGTGACTAAATATTGTTTGAAACTGGCAAGGCTATACTTAACTGGCAGGCTGGCACATTGCGCTAAAGATTGCAGTTTTTAAGAAAACCATTGTGTTTTTACACCTTACCCCAGGCAGGCTGGCACCTTTGTTAGCAACTCCCTTGCGACAGAGCAACACAGGTTACCCTGCATTGACAGCACCCTGCAGCATTTGAGTAACACTAAGGTGTAATTTGAAGTAACCTGGCATTTTGGTGGTAACACCTTCCAACTAATTCTGGCACTCCCAAACCGAATGCTGTGCACTGCATAATACACTGGCACAATATTAGAACTAGTTTTAATTATACTGACCTATGATGCATGATTGGCATGGTGCTTACAGTTGATGCCCTGGCATCAGAAGTACTAGAATATTTATTTTTTCTTACAACATTGTTTCTAAATGTCTTTTTTTTTATCCAACTTTCCCCAAGCATTGTGCTGTAGAAATGCAATTTCTACGCCCCCTGGTTCATTTGGGCTACTACGCCCATGCCATTTTGTGTATAACAATCATATTGTCCATTTGTAGGTCGTCCCCTACTTTTGCCTGTGGCCCCTTCCAAACCCCCAGCCTTAAATGCGATTACTGGAGACGCCACTGCTCTGCTTGGCGTGCAAGACCGCAGGGAAGTGAGTAGAGACCGGCCTAACATGCACTGTGGCTGCTTTTGGTGAACTGCTGGGGCCAGTATGATGACTTAATGCACCTTGAAGCTGGCACTTTTTACCCATGCACTTAAAGTGCACCCTGTGCAACAGCTTTTCTGAAAAATGTGCTATCAGTTTGTGCTAAGCACTTTGTCGTAACAGGAGCCGTGATTTGCTACAATGGACCACTTATTTTGGTGCAGGGGTATATATTTTCTCCCAATCTGACTTCACCTATCAACGTGCCCCACTCTGCCACCATGCCTGCTCCTCTGTTCTCCCTATATCTGCTACCCTGATCTCCCTCTGCCCTTTGCCACTCTCCCCCTTCCCACACCGCCTTCTTCTCATTCCCACCCAATCCCGGGCCCCGCTCCTGTTATTGCAGCAGATGAAGACGTATAGCCTGTAACGTGCTTAACTTTTTCCAGGCCGCCCTAATGAGCTTTCCTGTAATGGGGTCACTTATTTTTTAATATTTTCCTTAACCTGACCCATATGGAAAATACAAAGATATATATTTTTTTCATGTACGCTAGATTATCGCAGGACGTTTTCTTCAATTAAGCGGCAGCAGCGGCAGCCGGATCCATTTCCAGGGATGTCAAAAATATTATTTTCAGTCGACTGCTCGGGCTCGCGGTTGTAACTCACGTCTAACTGCGCCGAGTAATCTGTGGAAAAAGCAGGCCCCGGACATCGGGCCCTCTGCGCGTGGCCTCCTGCGGGAGCGCACTTCCTGCATTCCCAGCCGACCAGGGGTGACTGTGGGGAACGGCTTTGGTGCGCGCGCATCCTGCGTGCAGCAGCGCTGCTGTGGGTGTTGCATCAGTGCTGGAGCGCTAGTGTGGGAGTTGCAGGGCTGATAGATGTATGTAAGGGTGGTATGGGCACGGGTGCCAACTTTTCATTTTTGCTACGTCGGTAGAACCACTTTTTCATGTTTGCTACTGGGCAGAAATTACCACTCTTGAGTGAAGGGGGGGAAGCCGTAATCATCACCAGGTCAAAACAAGATATTTGCCAGTACATTTTAGCCCCATTAACAGCAGGTATTGTGGAAAAAAGACAAGATTTACAGGCAGGTCCAAACAAATATCTTTAACCCCTTAGGTGACGAGCTATCTCATGTAACAAAAAAGTTACAAGCCATTGAATGGCCACATACCGAAATCACCAAAAAAGGCCTTTGCACTGGGGGGGAAATACCCATGGCACTTAAAGGGTTAAGCAACAGCCGCCCAACTTGCTGAGCTGTCTTTTCAGCATTCTGCTTTAGGATTCACTGCTTTACCTGGGCCTGCAAACGATTCTAACTTGTCCTTCCACACCCTTTAATCAAGGCTGAGGTGATTATGAGGCGGCCCTCCTAGTTTGAAGTGAGCAGCACTTGCACATTTTTCAACATGCTAACACTTCACCAAGCCTGAACCCACTACGAGGAAAGCCAGAAGCCCTGCCACAGCCGGTGATTTAAGAGAGCATGGGTTTCATAATCTCCACAGGGGCAATGAATCGGGACATTGTCCTCTCTGCCCCCATGTACTCTGCGTCTATGGCTATGGGTACCCTAGCAGAGCGAGTGCCACAGGGAATGGTAGAGGCGGGCTGGCCACATGGGAGCTGTGGAGATTGACCTGGGCGTGTTTAGCAGCATTGACACCGCAGGTGTGTTATAGATGCATAGTTGCCAACATGACCCATTTCAATCTGTAAGTGCTTATCCAGTTCTGTTTTTTTATTTGCATTGTGGGACCTGAAGTCTGATTTTTATAATGGAAAATGCAGAACTACTAATACCAGAAGGCAAAGAAAAAAACAGGACTGGGTAAGCCCCTACAGATTGGAATAGGTCATGTTGGCAACTATGATAGATGTGCTATCTTAATGGGAACTGCAGAAGAGATGCTAGTAGAGTGAGAACTTTAGGGAATCGGTGAGGAGTGTTAGTAGGGCAGGAACCGCAGGGTGCGGCCCAGGAAGCTTAGCAGGGCAAATCCTTTAGTGGTGGTAGGCGAGCTACAAGTGTGAACGTTGTAGTCAATAACAGATAAGTTGCAGCAGGATGGGAACTGTGGGGGTGGTGTGTGGGTATTGGTGTGTTAGCAGTGTGGGAGATCTAGGCGATGTTGAGTTTGTGATAGCAGTGTGGGATTCACAGGGAATGGAAGAGTTGGTTTGCCAGTGTGGGAGATCTAAGGATGACACATAGCAATGCAAGTAGCTTGGGAATTGTTACACGGGATTTAGGTGTGCTAGAACTGCTGGAATTCGGGTGTGGTGTAGTTGTGATGGCAGCATGAGAGTACTGGGAGTGGTGTAGATCTCCTAGCAGTGTGGAAGGTATATGCAATGGCAAATCTGTGCTAGAAGTGTGGTATCTACCAGTGCTCTAGATGCGCCAAAAGTGTAGCGTTCCCAGTAATGGCAAAGTGTGGTGGCAGCGGAAGTGACAGTTTGTGCTGGGGCATGTGTGTTGGTAGTTTCTGGGTCTGTACAGGTGGGGAGTTGCGCTCCAGGAGTGACAACTTTAGCCGTGGTGTAGGGGATACAGGACTGGAATATGGAGGTGTTGCAGGGCCCTAAAGGGTGGCTGCTATGGGGCTGGTTAAAGTACGCTTGGAGTGTGGTAGCCGTGGAAGTACTATCCTCGCAGTGAGGAAGCTGTGAGGAAGGGTGTATGTGTGGGGCTAGTGTACGTGCACACACACTCTATGTATGTATGCCACGTGGCTTATGTAGCTCTAAACACCAGAGGACAGCCTTTTCAAAGTGCTGCAGTGGATGATGGGAAGGATGGTGTGGGTAGATAGAAAGGAGTTGGAAAGGAAAGAAACAGAGGGAGCCAAGTTGCACTGAGTAAGCTTTCATTGGTTGGACAGAGTCCAATGTTACCTTGAATCTAGTACTTTAAAGCACTATCGGGAAACGGAGCGGGTAGGTTTGACAGGAAGGGTGGGCGGAGAGGAGTGGTGGAAAGGAGAATGGAAGAGAGAGGTAAGTAGGCTAAATGGGGTGAGAGTATGAGAGTTGGAGGGAGGAGGAGATAGGATAGGAGAAAGGTGAGAGTGGGCAGGAGGGAATAGGTGGTAGGTAGGAAAGGTGGGGCAGTAGTGTGTGGAGGGGAACCAGGGATACATCAGGGCAAGTGATTACCCTCCCAGGAGCAAAGATTGCTTGGTGCCCCATACAGGTTTTAAACCAGCTTTTGAGCCTGCCTGTGTGGCGTGCAAAGAAAGGGATAGGATGGTTTGTGGCATGGGAGCTGTTCCTGATAGGTGGGGGAGGATCTTGGTAGGTTGTAGAAGGTGCATGTGGCAACCGTTGAGAACCTTTTTAGAGGGAATAGAGAGGGAAACCAAGGAATAGGCTTCAACAGTAGCCCAAGTGAAGCGTGGTCTACTGTGAAGTCATTTACTTCGTGGAGACAACGGGATATCGTTGGTACATAGGTAGAGTTGTGACGCTTGGAGGAGATTGCATGAGACCTGATGTGACTCAGAGCAGAAGGACCCAAGCCTAAGCCCCTGAGATCAGTGGTAGAAGTGTACCAAAAAAGTAGTGGAACTGTGACTCTTGTGGCAGACAGAGTAGGAAGGAAGGGAGCAATGTGGAGCACATTTTTCAAGGGTTGCATCCATACTGGTTGACAGCCAATTGAGTTGAAACAGATCTCGCTTCACCTGTAACTGATATCAGGTGGTAAAGAGGGGAAGTATGCCTTAACTTCACAAAGAACAGTTCCGGAATGGTGAAATGGTTGAAAAAAGTAGTGGAGCTGTTAAAAGTAAAAAATAAAAGTAGTGGAACACCGCTCCCGACTGTTCCCGCTCACTTCGACCACTGCCTGTGATCAGTCAGACAGAAGGGAAGTGTACTTAGTAAGGCAACATCAGCGACTACTACTGATCCAGATATTTGCCCCGGCGGGATCTCATGGTCGTTGGAGTCCAGTGCTGCACTGAGTTCTAATAGCAATTAGCTCGCCCTCACCAGCTCAATGAGAATGTGCTCATATCAATGGCTTTGTATTTAGTAGGAACATTATTGATGGGTCGAACGTTGTTGGTGAAGGCCTGGTCACGTATCGTTTTTTAATGATATGTTGTGAGCTTTTTTTGGGACATTTCCCTTTTTTCAATGCACTTGCTAATGAGTTGTGTGATTCTAGAATGCCTGCCCACTTTTCGAGGGCCTCAGAATTTGTGTCACCGCTGGGAGAGCCAGATCTTCTACTTTTGCCAGTGGTGGAGGGGCTTTCAAGGCTTTCAAGGACCAGTGTTAGTGAGAAGACACAGATGGGCCATTGCACAGCTCATGTGTTGTCAATGAAATGTGTAGGGTGAAAGGACTTTCTGGTTCTGTAGAGTTTTGATGAAGATTTTCATGGTTTAGAGCTCGGCAGTATTTCCTGTGGAAATAATGCCAAACGAAAAATACCCTTAGCACATGTGGTAAACATGCAGCAATGGGAATGGTACATATGGTTTAGAGTCATGAAACCCTTCAGTTAATCCACATTTCCTAATCCAATTGGACATCATGGAGATTGCCATAGTACCGCTTATGGAAATTTCGCATGCAGTAATGGTTTTATTTGTAGGAACTTTCCTCCACACTAAACAAGGTGGTCTGGGAATTTTCAGTTTTGAAACTCTGAAACTGGTGAAGGGGCAAACGTGTTATATTTGCAAATATTGCATGTTTTACTGTTTTCGACAAACTCTAAATGAGGCCCTATATCTACGAAGAGTTTCAGTTTGTTACATAATCGAGAACCCTTAAATTGGGCAATAACAACACTAATTATTACATTACTTGGAAGTGGGAGGACTCTGGCCTTGCTTTCTATCTAAAAATGTGATATTATTTGTATGAGACCGCACCGTGCTCATCAGATCTCAGTCCTGTTGAGGAAAGTTTTCTTATTCTGAAAACTAAAGGGAGCATCTGGCTCTTCTTGACATTTCCCAACAGAGTCCAGGTGGCGATATTCCCTGTGCTCTCACACCTGGACTATGTCAATAGAAAATCATTGCGCATCGTGAAATGGCAATTGAGTCGGAGGAAGCGGGGCAAGAATGGGACAGCTGGCCTCCTACTCCAGCTGATGAAATGGATAATATTTCTATGGCATTAAAGTCCCTCTCTTTGGTCCATAGTGCACCTCAGAGTCAGGGACCCTACATTTCTCAGTGACAGATTTCATGTCTTTGCTATAAGTGACAGCAAATCTTCTTATGATCCTGTGAACAAGGAAAAGTAGATCTGCAGCCTGTGTCTTTTCAGTTCCAGCAGCAAGAACATTTGTATTTGCCTTCCTCTGACTGTACGGCTGACGCTGAATTATGGAGAATTCCAGTGGAGGCTTAAAACGTATGTTTCCCCGAGTGGCGCTCTTCTGTCCATTGAAGCAGGGCCGGTCTTACACCAGCTTGCACCCCAGGCGAGAAGCATCATTGGCGCCCCCTACCCCAAAAATGACAATAACAAAAATTGTATGTTACAAATGTTGTAAATAGGGCGCTCGATAAATGACTAGAAGGAAATACAAATTCAATAGAAAATGCATACTTTAGATACCAGGTGACAGTCTTAGAATGTTACCTGTATTATGGGTCTCATTGCGAGTTGGGTGGTATTGCAGTGGTAAATCCTTTACCGCAATACCGCCTAACGGAATTACTGTTACCGCCACTTGGTCCAGCAAAATTACTGCCAAATTACAAGTGGTGTTGGGAGAGTTAATCCCCCTTTGGACTCTATGAGGGATTTTTGGTGGAATTACCACCAGCGGAATTACCACTGCAGTAATTCCACTGATGTTGCTGCTTTTCAGCAGAAAGTGGGAGGATTTATCTCTGGCATGATGCTGGAGGTATATCCCCCACTCCAGGGCCATACTCATAGTATGGTGGTGTGGGAAAAGGGGCAGTAATTCCATTAACGCCAATTGTTTACTGCTCCACCATACTTGTAATGAGCCCCATGTGTTCAAAAAGTAACTTTTCTTGACACTGCTCAGCCAGGGAGCTTAAACACAAAATGCCCACTGAAGAGCTATAAACCCTTCTTTGTCCTCAAGTGGCTGATGTGGCGGAACCAGTGCTAGAAGACAATGAGGTGATAACACTTCTGCATATCCCAGGAGAAGAGGAAATGCAGCTTGTAATGAGTGCCGTAAAGTGCATATTTTAAGCCATAGAACAAAAATAGAGAAATAAATATATTGCAATGTTACAAGACTGGTGACTGGCAACATGGGGAACCAGTTGTTGGGGGACCCCCTGAGGCTCGAGGCCCCTTTCATTTGAAAAAGTTGAAAGGCCCATATGCCATTCATGCTTAAGGTATGGTGATTGTGCCAGGCATACAATGGCATTACGGGAGCATGTGGAATAGCACTTGACATGTGACAGAAAAAAAGATTGGCTTTGCCAGTGCTTGTTTTCAATGTGATCCTAGCTTTCACTGAGGCCATGAAGATAACTGGAAGGGAATGTTTTAGGTACCATGGTGCTGCTGACAGAATTTCTCAACTGTTCAAAAAATAAAATAAAAGCCAATTTGTTTCTTCTATGTACTAAACATCAAATGCATGGTGAACGTGACATGCATCCTACCTGAGTTGCAAGCTCCTGGGCTGTGGCTTCACTGTGAGAGGCTGCAGCCACAACTGCCAGGTCTGACAGGCACGTAAGGTCCTCTGGCTTCAGTGAAACGGTTCCTCTTTCCACGCCACAGCATTCAGTATGTTTACAAAAACAAGCCCCCACGACCACGTGCCCAAGCCCGGCATCCAAGGTCTATTTAGACTCTATGCAGAAGGGGGTTCTGGACCTATCAAACAAATTGCCTTTATTAGTGACTGATTAGACGAAGTCATTGTAAGGGCGCTTCGCCCATTCAGTCTAGGCCACACCAGCCTGGGAAAACACTGCGAATCAAATTAGCACATAGGTGGTATGCATTTTATACTGCCCATGATTAAACGTGTAGCGTTTACGGTGTTCTTAGCAGTGTCCTTGCAGTGACGGACAAGACGACAGCATCACCTTGGAGTCTGTGATGTCTGCCAAGGCCTTTTCTCATTAGTATTGCTTTGCTTGTTATGACCGACTCGATCACTCATCTTCTTGGAGTCGCTATGCTGGGTGTGTTGACACAGGTTCCAATTGTACCGCTCAATGCCCTGTTGATGTGGCATACCTGAGGTGGAACCTTGCAGCTTACCACACAGTCCGGCCGGCATGGGAAGGACCTCTCCTCCACTTTGGCAAGCACTTAAAGGAAACGCCAGTGTGGTGAAAGGCACGGCAGTCGGCAGAGATCGAAGGGGGTTTGGCTCTGCCTCCTCTGCTGACTGCAAGCGGAGGCTTCCTCTGCAATAAGTATCACAGGAAAAAAAAAAGACTGGATGGATGTTCTGAACCAGCTTTCATGTTTAGCAAGGTGTTTCCTTGTATGTGAACTGAAGGAGGAAGTAAACACCCAATGTCATTTAGAACCGCCCCCTTGGCTCCTTCACCCGTGCATTCAAGACCTGTAACTTTTCATAGTTGCAAGGTACAGATCTCTTCAAAGCAGGAGGAGACCAAGTGGCGCCCGCCGCAGCGGCACAGACAGTAAGCTGACACCTATATTGAAAAGCACGGACACAAAAAAGAGCTTCTGTTTTTACATCTGTCTTTTCCAATATGGTAGGGATGTCGCAAAGGGAAATTCAGGCTTTGTTAGGGAGCAACCCCCAAATGTCATCCCTGCCTAGGCATCTTGCAGTGAGTCAGACAGTGCTCTCAGACTGAGTCTAATTTCAAATTCGAGTTACACTTTAAAAACAAAATAGATAACATTACCGCTGTACACGGTGTACGTACTACTTTTTAAAATTAAATGATGCAAAAGCATGTTTGTGTGTTGATCCTCTCGATGCCCCCCAAGAGGCTGGCACGTCAGGCAGCTGCCTGCACTGCCTTATGCAAAGACCGGCCCTGACCGGGCCTGCATTGAAGGTTCGATTCATGAAATAGTGCGCAGAAATCCCATAAAAAAACCACGCACGAGAACGACTGTGCGCAAGCCTGCGCACAGAAATTTCCGGACCGCCCTGCGTATTCATGGAATTGTTCACGCAAAGTAACAGTATACGCAAGTCGTGGCTGGAATGCCCCCGACATGCCCACACGCAAAGCAAAGACAGCTAGAAACAGCTACCTTTGCGTGCTCTCCCGGGGTGAATATATGCACCCTTAAACAGTACGTGGGTTTCCCCCCAAACAGGCCTGCATCCCAGTGACCCTGCGTGGAGTCCCCCATAACTGTTACTGGCACACAACAACATGCGTACGATTTATCGTGGCACAGGTGAAACTCTGAAAATCTGCATGCAAACCCCCATAAACTGTTCCTGCACTCAGCTACACTGCGTACGCATACCCCTAAGTTAGAACCCCGGAACCCCGGCTGCATACATGCTCCCCTAAATTCAACACCCAATCTTACCCCTGCACAGTGAATCCTATGTGCAAGTGTCTGTACGCCTGCCTTCAGGCGGCGGATGGAATGAGGGCTTTGCTGGCCATTTCCCTGCCGTGAGGTTGCACAGTTGGATCCATCAATACATGTCGTTCGACGCGATAGTGGGCGTGCAATGGACTGCCTGTGGGCTGTCCCTCGTAACACCTACATTTTCCTGTGTTCTCCCTCAATTTACAAGTTCCTCCCTCTTCCCTGCCCTCTGCGCAAGGCACACCGATGCTCTGCAAGGTGTCTCGTGCAGGGCGATCGACTGCACACAGTGACATGCCGAGCCTGCACGAAGTCCCCGCTAAGTACGAAAAAGTGCTGCGCGGTTGATTCCATGAATCGGCAAACAGAATTTCTCACACAGTTTGGCGTGCAAAGTCCCTATTTACCACGTAAATAATTCCATGAATCATGCTCTGAGTGTTCAGCTGCTCTGTAGCTCCAGACGGCCACCTCTGTGGGGATGCATGCACTCCAGGCACAAAACAGAACATTATTATCAATTGTTGATATCACCGTGTTGGTTTTACAGTACATTGCCTTGTCCAAAAGGTGGCATTTTGTGACCCCACCAGACCATAGCCCATGGAAAGGAAGAGGCAGTTTGGGGAAGAGGTAATAGGAAAGAGAAATTAGACAATACAATGATCAACATCAGAGAAGAAAAGCAATTGGGATGAGATATGGTTGTTGAAGCAGGGCTGTGTGTTTCTCAAATGTGGTAAGTTGCTGGTAAGCATGAGAGTAAGACTCAAGAGAGTACAGCTCGGTTTAGAGCAGAGTTTCATTGTGATGGCAATAGCTAGAACCGAGAAAGCATGGTACTAGATGTAGTTAGTTGGTGAATCGTTTCATTATGGACTTGAGAGGTGCTCGGGCGAGCCCTAGGAGTGAACAATGTATTTATTTGTTTTTTATATCACACCTAATGCCGTATCTTTGTTTTCTAATCATGGATCCGGGGTTCAAACCTCTGTTGCTCTGCAAGGTATTGCTTCCGAGACCTGCGTGTTGCCCCTGTGCTATCCTCCATTCACAATGACCTTTGGTATTCTGTAATGGTTGTTTTGTAAAGCTTAATTTGTTGTTTCTCATGTATTTTCATTTTGTGATGGATTGAGTTATTTGTTGCTTCTGCTTATGAAATATGATGGTGTGGTAGTACCAGATGTTAGATTTTTTACTGTTGGGACCTCTACAGCAGAGGCGACCCTGTGTGAGGTCAGCAGCATGATAATGTTTAATGAGTGACTTTTTTTATCCAGTGAATTTCTGTGTGCCCGTTCTGTGATGTTTCAGAGAAAGCATTAAGTACATTGGTGAGTATATTCCATTTAGCGATTTGAACCAGAACATGGTTCTTTGGGTGTTGTGAGTGAGTACATGAGGGGGGAGGGGTACTGCACTTTATAGCACATAACGGTACTCTTTAGTCACTTGATGTAGTCTTCTACAGAATATCAAACCTCGATGATTTTTGCGTTTTCTTATGTATTCTAGGAGCCAAAGTATTCTATGCATTATTGGATTGAACCTTAACACCTCTTTTATCATTTGTAATATTCTTATAGACTCTTCTGGTACGGCCTCTGTTCTTTTCTGTGACTGCTGTGACTCTCCCTCCTAATTCTTCCCTCTGGCCTGGCCCGACCCACTCTGCTGTTCACGCTTTGATGCGCTCATCTCAGCAGACATCACCCCCTCTAACTACCCTTCTCTCCTGGTCTGAACGCTCTCTCCTCTCCTCCCATCTGGAGTTCCCTGGCCCCCCGGCGATGCCTCTGCCCGCACTGCCAGTCTCCTTCTCTGTCATTCAACCAATGAAGCATGTCAGTCGCTGCATTTGCCGCCACCGCCATTCCTCCTCCTACCCCTGCTATTGACTTTCATTCCGACTTAGCACTTGCTAACCTCCATCTCTCTATCTCCAACACTCTGGACATCCTTGCCCCGGTCATGGAGATCCGTATGAAGCCTGTCTCCAAGTGCACTCTTGGTATGACTCCGACTTGGCCACTCTGAAACGCAAGTGCAGAGTTGCTGAGCAGAAGCGGCAGGCCTCAAGCACATCCTCTGACAATCTGGCCTACCACCTGCTCCAGAGGCAATATCGTCTCTCCATCTTCTCCAAGAAGAGGGCTCATGTCCAAGCCCGCATTTCTAAAGACCCCATTAACACAGCTGAACTTTTCAAAATCTGCAAGGAACTTATCAATCCTGCAGTCTCCTCTTCACCCCTTCCCTCCCAGGGCCTCTGCACTGCACTGGCTTCCCACTTCTCCACCAAAGCCCGGGACATCCTCTGCTCACTCTCCTCTTCTCCCCTGCCCATGCCCCCACTGCTCATGCCTCTCTTGGCCGCCACGGCCATCCTCTTTTCCTTCTCTCTCCTTGCACCGGATGAGGTCCCTAGAGTAGTCCACCCTATAAACGTTTCTCCCAAACAGGTGCTCCCCTGCTCTTCTAGAACTATCAAGGACAATATCTCCTCTCTCGCCTCTTCCTTGGCTGATTTCTGTAACCATTCCTTTGCCACTGGCTCTTTCCCAAAACCACTTAAGCACTCCCTTGTGCATCCTCTCCTAAAAAAAGCTGGCTGCGGGCTCTTCCAGTCCGACTAACTATTGCCCTATCTCCATCACCCCTTTCCTGGGCAAACTTCTGGAGAAGCTGGTCATCCCCCAACTAACCCTTGACACCAAATATGCTGGCTGTCTCCACGACCACCAGTCTGGTTTCAGATCATGCAGAGGCATGGAAACTGCTCTCCTGAACACCCGTGAAGACCTGCTCTATAATCTTGATTCCAACTCTCCCTGCATTCTGACCCTTCTTGATTGTTCCTCTGCCAGAACACAGCCCACCGGAAACAAGCAGGTCAGATTTATAAATTAGATAGCCTGCACATTTCCAAAAATTGCCGAGAACGTGTACTATTTTTAGATGCCCGATTTTTTTAATTGGGCACTAGTAGGTAAATAGTAATTCTTTTATTTGAAAATGAGAAATGTTCATAAAAGATTAAAAGGGCAATATTAAAATAAATTACATACAGAATCAACATGAATTCTTCAATAAATAGATTATATATGGTCAGAGTAAGCTCCATGCTTTGCTAAAACCCATCCTTTTTTAAAAAATTGGCTCCTTAGCAATAAGGCGTGTTCAATATAAGAATAAACACAATATGAAAAATATAAGCCAGGGGTTGCTTAGGCTAGCTCAAAAGCTATGTGCACCTGCCCAACTTCCAAACTCCTCAGCATTGGGAGGAGATATTTCTTCCTCAAATCCGCATAGAAAGGGCACAGTGGCATAAAGTGCTGTAAATCTCTGTTCAGGAGATAAATTGTTTGTGTGCGTTCCTCTGGCCAAATGGATGTCCAGGGGGTACAGGAGGTTTGCCGTGTTTGACCCTAAATTGTGGAATCAGTTACCACTGGAAATCCGAGCCTGTCAGACCATGGAATTGTTCAGAAGGATGCTAAAAACCTTCTTATTTAAATAAACTAGTTAGTTACAGATCATATGCAGTATTTATATACTCTATTCCTGATGGATAGTTATTATCTGCGCCCAAATGCAATTAAGTCTGGTGCGCGTAAGACATTTTCAAAATCTAGGGGCCTGATTCATGGAAGGGTTTTATAATGGTGCAATCGCATAGGAAAACGTTCCATGAATCGGGCCCTAAATCTAAATCATCTGTGTTGTACCATCTGCAGAGACATTTGCTTGCTTTGATACCGTCGTCCTTAGGTTGGAAGGCTATGCCTTTTACGAATAATAAACTCAAACTCGTTCAACGGCAAAGAAAGAAGGCCCTTTTACTTGGGTTTTTGAACCATTGGACATAATATGGCTTACTTGCATATGGTATGATTCTGAGGAAGAATTGTGCGCTCTGTTTCTTGTATTCTATTTCCGCCCTACGATTTGTTATAAAGGAAAGGAAACCCTTCACCACTGTTTTCCTCACTTCGTTGCTAACCATTTGTTTCTTAGTGAAAAGGTCGACAAAGCCAAGAGTCTTTACGGAAGATTTAATGTATTTTAGCCATGGTGAAGAGTTGCCAATATCTGAGTCCATGACATCTTCTACTAGCCGTCTAGTTAAGGTTAAGTGTGGGTTGCCTCATAGCCGCATCCAATCGACTAATGGCTGCAGGAGTATAAGATCTTCAATATGTGTCAGACCACGTTCGTCGTGTAGGAGATAGCCTGGGAAACCCTGGCACACACCCGTTATTCTTTGGAGTAATTAGTTCTCGTTAACTTGTTCTTCTTTTTTTGCCGTGATAACCCTGATTGCCCGCACCATATGAAATCAACGGCATTCATTTTGCTCTGTAGATGCATGTGATGTAGTCTACGTGTAATGTAACCCTAATGTTTTCTTCCCATACTTTAGAATTGATCCATTTATCTGCAATGCTTTTGGTTTTTGATGTGTAGATTTCCTCTAAGATCTCAGGAAATGGTAACCACGAGGTAGCAAAAAGAGCTCACCCAGTCCATGTTACTGCCTTCAATTGATACTACATTGCCATCTGGTTTGTTATTGCTGATGCACATTACTTTAGATTTATTTGTGTTGATTATTAAGTCCTTGCCCCATTTAATCATTGAACCCAGTAACCAGTGTTTGTACGGCGTTTTTAGTTCTTGCCAGCAGGACCGCGTCATCAGCATACATAAGCACACATATCTTCTGACCTCCCCTCCTGTGAACTTCCCTTGTCAATTTACAAAGGGCACATGATAACGGGCCTCATTACGACCCGGACGTTAAGGGGTTAACAGCGCCGTAAAAGATGTCGGCGCCGTTAAACCCTTAACGCCTGATTACGGGGTCCCTTTGCAGGTTGCACTTTAACGCCTGCTTTTAGCAGGCGTTTAAAAAACCAACCCGCAAAGGGACCTAGGAGCTAATTACGGCACCGTAATTTAAGGTGCCGTAATTAGCGCCTTCCCCATTCCCATTGAGCCCTATGGGGCAAAAATGGGAAATGGGGAAGGGCCATGGCAGCATGGGGAATTACCGCCCCGCCAACCTCGGAATGGGGTGGTAATTCCCCATTCCGCCATGGCGGACACCGGCATGGACCATGGTGCTAATAGCACTATGGTCTTCCGCCTGGGTCGTAATGAGGCCCAGTGAGTTTATATATAAGTTGAAGAGTAATGGCGAGTCGTTTGGATTGCCTGTATTAATTTTCCTGTGTTATCCGCCCTCACTCTTGCTGATAGATGTGTGTGCATTTCATTCAGGACTTGGAGCATTGCATCTGGCCTTCCAAGTGTGCGCAGAACTGTCTAGAGTTCTTACAGTTTATGTAGTCAAATGCCGATGAGAGATGCATTAAAACCTAGGTATACCGTGCTTTTGTACCCTTGCGTGTATTTGTCCAGAATAATGCTTAGTTTCATGGTCTGATCCATTGTGCCTAAACCCTCCTGAAAGCCATATTGATATCTAGAAAGAATTCGATTTTCTTTTACCCAATCTATTATCTTTCCGTGCATTGGCCGACCAAACTACTTAGCTGTGGTGTTGATTAGAGAAATTGGCCGGTAGCATACGTATCTATTGCCTTTTTTGAAGATTGGTATTACGATAGCCTCTCTCCAGCTATTTGGGATAGTCTTTTGGTGTACTATGATGTTAAATATCGAAGTGGTTATAGGCAACCATATGGACCATTCATGTTTAAAAAACTCAACCGATTCTGGCCCAGCGTACTTGCCATTAGCCATGCCTCTTAATGCCTTTCCTACTTCGCTTATGGATAGTTTTATGGGATCGTCCATAGATTTCTGCGTTTCCTCTTTTCCTGCAAAAATATGTCCAATATCTGGTCCCTGTGGCTCCAAGTCATTGCTTTGCGTGTTGTAAAGTGCAGTAAATTGGGCACTACATGCTCGACCACGACCAATACTCTATCCCGCCAAATCCCCAATGTCATGCTTGTCTAACCATCCAAGCTTCAAATAAACAAATCAAAGACACATGTGTAGCAGTCATATTCAACTCAGAAATTAACCTCGGTGCTCGGACCAATCCAATCTGATAGTTCCCAGTATTACTAGTGAGCCCTCTGGGCAATGAAGCACAAAATACATTATAGTAGTTTGGGCTGTGCTGACCATTCCTGGAGTGGTCAACACAGCAAAGCCTTGTCCCCTTCATTGCCCCGAAGAAGGAATAGCAGTACTGGGAACAACTCATGACTCCTGTCTCAGCTATGCCAGCATTTTACAGCAAATGATCCGAAATGCTGCATCTAGGCCACCTAAAATACAACCAGTAACTGTCATTTCTCTGACAATTAAGACACTCCAGTGGCTTCGTGTCAATAGCAGGGCCACCTATAAAGCTCTCTTCCTCAACTAGAAGTGCAACAATAAACATCCCAGAAATTGATCAACAACAAAATGAAACACTACCACTGTGAATACTGCTGGCACGCATCCCACCCAAATCTACCCAGCATCCATTGAAGCGATGCAGCTCAAAGGAGCGCAGGCGCATCCCGGTCCAAGGACACCAGCTATTGAATGCATTCTACTTGTTGGCAGCAGCACCGAGACAACCCACCTGCCCTTCAGAAAAGAACTCAAACCTCACCATTTCTGAACTCATTCTCACAAAAGGCGCTTTAAGGTCACCGAGTTGGAAGCGGCACAATATACAAGTCTCTTCACATTAATCATCCTTCTATTCTGGATTAATCCCAGTTGTCAAATAACAAAATGCTGACAACTGTGCAGCCGCCATATCAACAGAGTAGAGTCAGAAGTCATTAAAGCGAGAACGACTGCCATTTCTACATAAAATGAATCGGTGAACACCGGAAAGACTAACGCATAGAGCAATTAACTCCATTCAGGTACGAGGCACTTGACAAACATGTAAGTAAGCAGAGCACAACATTAGACTATGAAAGAAAAACATTGAATTTTCTTGAAGAGTAACTCATTCATGTTGAAGGAAGACATATATGGAAAAAAAGGTTAAGATTAAAAAACACTAATAGTAAGCTGGAAGATATATTTCTTGGATCAGGAAACCAAGGGGAACACAATGAAAGGGCAACAAAATGAAAGGTAGGAACGCCTCTCTAAAATGACCTGGGACATTATGTTAATGTTAATGTTAAAGGATATTTGTACCGTGCACTCACCACTGGAGTGGTCCCCTGGCGCTCTGCCAGATCTGAAAAAGGGAGGGGGGTGAGTTATTGGGAGTAAGCTGGAAAAGTGCAAGAGAGCAGTGATGTGCTGTTTGCGGCCCCAACCCGGAATTCAGCTGGCTGGGCTTGGGGTGTTTTCTGGTCGCTAGTCGTCGTGTACTGTTGTGCAAGTCTATGTGTGGTTTGTTTTGTTGTTGCAGTGTAGTGAAGTTTGTGCGGATTGTTGTGTTCATAGGTTTGTGGTTGTGTTTGGTTAGAGTTTGAGAGGTATATGCAGAGGGGTGGAATCGTTAGTAGATTGGTTAATTGGGCAAATTCTAACAATCACAATTCTATATAAGTGTGGCACATGCAGACATTTTAAACCTATATAGATGCGCTGCTGGCTAGTGTTCAAGATTACGTCTAGGTGTGGCACATGCTAACATTCACAATTCTATCTAGATACGGCGCAGGCTAATGTTCTCAATTCTAAGTGTGGCACGTGTCAACATTCAAGTTCCATCCAAGTGTGGCAGATGCTAGCATTCACAGTCCTGTCTAGATACGGTGGAGGCTAATGTTCTCAATTCCAAGTGTGGCACATCTTAACATTCACAATCCCATCTAGATGCGAGGTGGGCCAAAGTTAAGAATTTCATCTAAGTGTGTCGCATGCCAATATTCACATTTCTATCATTTCTATCAGACTTCTATCAAGTTTGGTACATAATAACTTTCCTAATTCCATCTAAGTGAGACAGATGCCGATGTTCACAAACCTATCTATATGTGACGCCGGCTAGCGTCCACAATTCCCTCCAGGTGTGACACTTGTTAACATTGACTAGTATGTTAGGATACAGTGCAAGTCAACATTTCCAATACTGGCATGGATAAATTCAGGCTTGTGGTCACAAATCTTTCTAAGTATGCATGGTCTGAGTCTATGGCAGTCTATGTTATGGAAAGGTAAGGTAGAGTGACAGTGGCTTTCTGATGTAGAGTAATTGCTCTACACCCCACCCATGCCACGCTTACAGTTTTTGTTGGTGTCTGTTAACTGCTGGCTTCACTGGCTTCCCCTGCGGACTACTGGAGACACTTTGTGAAGCCGCCTCTGTTGGGGCGGCCCTTTGCATTGGGGCCCCTGGCAGAAGGTGCTGCCGGGCAGAGGGTTGCCCTGGGAAGGTGGGTTATGAACAGGGAACCAGCCAATCGGGGGAAGTCGGTGGTCCGGGAGGCGGGAGGAGGCTGAAGGGACGCGGGAAAAGGTGAGGGAAGCATGGATGGTGGTCAGGGGCAGGGGATAGCCAAAGAGGCTGAGATGTTGCTCCCCAAGGCCCAGGAGGGTCCTGGGGGAATGCACTCACCTACGCCTCTGAATGTGAAAGAGGTAGGCAGGGTGCAGGTCAGCTGCTAGGACCAACGAGGAGACAAGCTCCACCAATCAGGGAGGGGGTTGGTCCGGGAGGCGAGAGGAGGCAGAAGGGACATGGGAAAAGGTGAGGGAAGCATGGATGGTGGTCGGGGGCAGGGGGTAGCCAAAAAGGCTGAGATGTTGCTCCCCAGGGTGCAGGAGGGTCCTGGGGGGAATGCACTCACCTGCACCTCTGGATGTGAAAGAGGTAGGCAGGGTGCAGGTCAGCCGCTAGGCCCAATGTGGAGACAAGCTCCACCAATCAGGGAGTGGGGTGGTCTGGGAGGCGGGATGAGGTAGAAGGGATGCAGGAAAAGGTGAGAGAAGCATGGATGGCAGTCAGGGGCAGGGGGGTAGCCAAAAAGGCCATGATGTTGCTCCCCCGGGCCCAGTTGGGTCCTGGGGGGAATGCACTCAAATGCACCTCTGGATTTGAAAGAGGTAGGCAGGGTGCAGTACGACCGCTAGGCCCAACAAGGAGACAAGGTCCACCAATCAGGAAGGCGGTGGTCCGGGAGGCAGAAGGAGGCAGAAGGGTCGCAGGGAAAGGCGAGGGAAGCATGGATGCCGGTCGGGGAAAGGAGGTAGCCAAAAAAGCTGAGAGGTTGCTGCCCAGGGCCCAGGAGGGTCCTGGGGGAATGCACTCACCTGCACCTCTAGATGTGAAAGAATGAAAAACAACCCCTTAATGAGGGTGGCAAAGAGTCTACCCAGTGGTAATTTCTGTATCTATGTCCCCCTCCATTTCAGACGGACTCACCCAAGTGGCATAACACAAAACATGGGGGCCCCCTTGCAAGCCATGGCAACAAACCACGGGCCGTGCCACACTCCCTGGACCACCACGCATGCTTAATCCGCATGATGAACATACTGCTGCAGGACAATGCCGCACACTGCACTAGGTGAAAGATGTAAGTATGTGTGTTAATCAACCCATTAAATCCCTCACATAACGTAGAAACAAGGGGGTTGTGCCCAGGGACGTCATTTCACCAAAATGCCAGGGGTAGCGGAAGTGACATCACATCACCCTGGACCTCTGATGACAACACAGGAAGTGATGTCATTTGACCCCACCCCCAAAGTGACATCACGGGAAGCGATGGAATACAACCATTCGCCCCTTGACAAAACAGGGAGTGGCTTCACATAGCATTGTTCCTAAGTACACTACGATACATATGGTTACTATATCACTGTAATGTTTCAAGAATGAATCACCATATGTATCGTTAATAATATTACCAAATTACTGTGAGGGCAAGCAGACGTCCAAGGCCAAATGATGATGTGTTATTTTATAGCACTTACGCTTAAGTGCTTTATATAGAACAAATATACATACAATATAACCCAACCTGTGTTGGTACTCATTTATAGACCTCAGAAGGATGAAGATTGAGTTGGCCTTGCCGGGATTCAAACCTGCAACCTGTAGATCACACACACACACACACATATCGCAGCAGCGAGCGCTCAACCCACTGAGCTATCTTACTAGCTATAGCTATCTTACCAGTTATAGTAAAATGAGAAATTACATGCCTGAATATTCTCAAAGTCAAAGCAAATTACACTCTGTAGTGTATACCAATAAACTGGTAACAGATTTAACAGCAGGCCAGTTCATATGCAGGTCTGATACAAAGTTGGCCACATGTCAAGCCGGCGTGCATCTACTTTTCAGGCTTGAGAGGTTGGCAAATACATACATTGGCAGGGTTCATAACTGTGTAAAAGAATTTAGAGTAGTGCAGGGAAAGCAGCACACTCACACGGCATCCCGTATTCTGGGCACTCGCTACCTCATACATGCAAACAGACATCCTGAACAACATGCCATGGAGATAGGAAAGATAGCCACATTACAACAAAGCATTCATTGTGGCGGAATTAAATCAAGGGCCACTTGATGTGATATGGTCAAACATTTCTACACTGTACTCAAGCTTTTAGACACAAGGATTTTATCAAGTGACGGAGGACACCGAGATGGAATGTCTTGTGATGATCGTAACAGAGACAACAGCAGAAAAAAACATGCTATAACTGCAACTTGCAAAAAGCAAAATACATATAGTTTTTGTCTGCATTGTGAATTTGAGGTATTTAAGAACAAACTAAAATCAGTGACTCACCCCCTGAAGTGTGCCTAAAATAAACATTTAATGAGTCTAGCAATTACTGTATAGAATTCCAGAAAGACAATTTGTTATTCCTATTCTTTCTTATTTAGGGTCACTGCACTTGCGGAACCCCCTGTTTTTGAAGAGGCCTGAACAAGAAAGCCAGCCACTCCAGAAACAAAGCCACGTGGTGCAGGCCACAGCCCAGGAGCTTCCATTTAAAAAAGAAAAAAAATGTAAACATTTTTTTAGGGGTAACCAGGGAGACGACAGGGATAGCAAGGGGACCTCGGGCCGCAACTCTCCTTCACGTCTGAAACCATACACTTAAGAACTGCTATGAAAATGAGTTTGTCTCCTGTCACCCACTACGTTTCCAATCACTCCTCTGACATGCAAATACCAACCCCCATCACGATAACGCCCAATGGTCATTGCACCACTGGAATAGCCTCTTTAGGATGTGTAAAGAAGTTAGATGCACTCACACAAGTGTGCCCCTACCCCACAGTCTTTGAAGGTAGCCCGTCTCCCAACATTTGAAAGGTTTGCCCCCTCCGAAATGTTAGTCTAGTTACACCACTGTGTCTCAGTTACCAGCAACATTACAAGAGGAAGGAAGTACAGACATGAAGTGCCATGAATTATCTGATGAGGGGTCGATGGGAAACTGTCCGCCAATTAAGGGATGGTCGTATTCATCAGTGACGTTTTTGGGGCTTTCTTAAATTTGAGGTAGCCTTTGTTGTGGACTTCTGTGCGATATGCTAATGAAGAAGGGAGCGCTGGAAACCTAATGCTTATCCCGTCCCCATACGTACCCATCTTCATTACTTTACGAACCCTTGGGCAAGGCAAATATTTCTGCCATGATGAACGTAAATGCAGTAATAGTGCTCACCTTGGAAAATGGCATTCCTTACATGCACTGGAGAGATTCTCCGTCACACACCTAGTTGTAAAGAGTTGAGCTCTCGTTTCAAACGTGCCCTTCCCCATTTACAATTGAAGCAACACTTTTGTTATTAACCTTTTAAATGGCGTTTACCTTTCCAGACAGAAGCTTTGGCGAGAATGTTGAGCGAAGCGTATTAGTGACTGACCTCTGGCGACCCCCGAATGACGTCCCTGGTTGTGCCTGGCCCCTGAGTCTGGACACCCAACTGTACCAGCCAACTCTGTTCATGGCCAGCAATAGTACACACAGTAATGATACCACAAGAAAACATGTTCATGCTGGCTGAGCCAGTACATGCCACTATCCCCATGTACGAACATTCTCTTGTTGGTTTTGTCCCTAATGCTAGTAATAATCTATCACCACATGAAGATACCTGTTGCTTCTGCACAAATGCTTCCCCAACCCCTGTACCACCATGTAAAAATACTCTTCATGTTAACTTTGCCCCCAACTAACATCAGTAAAACATGTAATGCTACAGTAAGGAACCATTTCCTTTATTGGCTGCAGAAAGGCCTTCACCAACGACCCACCATTTAAAACATGAGTAAAACATGCAAAGCCACAGTAAGAAAACATTTACTTGCTGACTGCACAAGTGGCACCCCCGCCCACCCCTTGTAAGAACACATGATTTTAGTCTTGCCCTTTATATGAGCAAAGAATGCCAGTCTAGCCATGTAATAATAGTTATCACGCCTACATTACCATAGATGCCCAGTTAAATGCTATGCCACAATACGAAACCGTCAGACCAGCCACACCCAAATGCCAGCTCAGCCAGGCAACAACACCCATCATGCCTGCTCCAGCACAGATGCCAATGGAAAATGCCAGGCCACAGAAAGAAACGGCCAGACCGGCCGCCCCAACATGGCAGTCTACTCACATAATAACACATATGGCTGTTGTGTCATGGATAGAAAATGCTAAATAGTGAGAGCAAAACCCTCCCCAACCCCCCCAGCCAGCCTCTGACCCCCTTGCTAAAATGAGCTCCTCAGCGGCTGGCCCAGTGCAAACATACGCACACACCTTCACACAACATTCATTTACTCACACCATTCACATGCACACCCATACACCTGCTCATTCTCACACACACATTACATATTACATATTAAATAGCACACCCTTGCATGCACGCACACATACAAGCATACATCATAAACATTTCTTACCTGCTGCCAGAATCTGTCTTCCTTGATGGACTCCAGGCCTCTAGCTTCTGCCGTCTACAAGGCTTATGAAAACATTTCTTAAGCAGTGAAACCCACGGTGGCAGGTTGGATCGGCCAGTAATGGCCCGGAGTCCACGTTAACTTGAGGGACATAACTTCGCGCCCTCGGGCCGTTACTGCCCTATCCAGCCCGCCACCTCAGATATTATTGCTATTAGTACACAGGGGCGAAAGCTGCTGTGCTAATAGTGTTTTCTTAAAATAGAAAACAAACCTGTTGTGTACATGCGGGTTGCAGGGAAACGTATGCAGAAATTGAAGACAGACCCAATCTTCTATTTCTCTGATGCGTGCAGAGGCGTAGACAGGGTAGGGCCTGAGCGGGCAAGGCCCACCAAAATTATGTAAATGCCCACTCAGCCGCGCTGTGCGGGCATTTACTGATGTTAATGTCTTTGCGGTGAGCCCAACTACATTAGCTTCAGACACCCACTTGTTAGACAATTCTGGCTACGCCTCTGGATGCGTGAGATGGGACCGGCATGGAACCAGGAATGTAGGCTGAGGAACAGGTAAGTGTGGGTCAGGTGGGTAGAACCAAGAAGGTCTTGCAGGGATCTAAGCAGGGTAGGGGTGGTGGGAAAGGGTGTTGGGAGCGTGGGAACATGGCAGACTCGGAGACAGGTGCAGGCATCAGGATGGAACGCAGCCTTATCTCATACAATTCAGCCTGCTTTAATCAACGACTGATTGGCTGGTGCCTTCTCCCGGGTGCTCGTAACATACTACCCTCAGCATTACCAACGAAAACTCGGTCAATCATGTAGATTATATTAAAACAAAACTTGTGTCAGCGAACCTGAAATGACGATGGATGAATTCAGCTTGAGCTTAGGGCCCTTTAGGAATGTGCATATGTAATGGACGGGATCACACAGAATAACTCCAAATCCAAATAACCGAATCAACTAAGGAAGTTGGCAAAGTACTGTTTAATTAACAATTATCTAAAACAGGCATTTTACAACTAACATCAACGGACACACGCTCAGGTTCTCTCAGCGATCTTCACACAAATCATAGCTTTTATATCACAAAATACATCAGAGGTGATGTCATACTACGTGGCAATAATGAAAAACCTACTAAGGGTTGGGATTGGTTTAAGGGGAACATTTAAGTATATTTTCTATAGGAACTAGGATTGTGATTGGCTGCCCACTATCAGGTGGGCAACATATGTCTACCTCTAAAACATGTCATCTTCAGAAACAATAGATTTACGGTTTCTCAGTGGTTTTCAAACTATCAGGTCCTTTGTTATATGGACCACTACGATTGGTTGGCACACTTGTGCCAGGTCTGGAACATTCAGTTCACTTAGCACCACGTAGGCCCAGACCCAGGTGCAAGGAGATGGGGCATGACAGTACCTCCCCAACCAATTAGCCCAGCATCTCTCATCACCCATGCCTTCTGCCATGAAGATTGTCTTTGAACTTTGCCTTGCAAAATTATCCTTGTCTTTTAGAATACATGTGAGTGAGAGTACTCAGTATCATGTTCTGGGACTCCAAGTACGAACTCTATTTTCATCCTTGGCTCACGTGACAGGAGACCACAATTTTTTCCGTTTTGCAGGTTCTTAAATGCTCCAAATGAATTAAACTTGGCACTCTTGGTGTTCTTTTTTTGCACCTTATCAAGGGATGATTCATTTTTTGCACGTTTGCTCCTTTCAAGAATAGATAGCTGACCTTGGCCGCCTCAGTCTTGACTCCAGGCCAGGAAGCCTTGTCTTGCAGCTCCATGATTCTGCTTATTCTTGCTGCGACACAGTTTTCCCTTCCCTCTTCATGGGTCCTGGTTTATGATATTTATGATACTGATGTCCAGCTTCCATACAATGGTGGCTTCACCTGCCTTCTATTCACTACATATAGCCAGCTTGTATGATGACTTAGTCTACTTGCATTTCAGCATCTGTACAATTATTGAACGGTTGATTTTATGCAGCACTTTGTGCACATGTAATCTCTTTTTTCGCATTTAAAAATTCTCTTGATTCTTTACTTCATCATTAGTCTCTTCAGGATCTATAAATCTTCCTCAGCCAGTATCTTGGGACATTGTATATACTCGTTTGTGACATCACTGGCTTCTTTTTTCTGCTTCTTCTCATATTCCTTCAGGGTGTTCCTCCCTCAAATTGTCATCCCTTTGGGGATACAATGGGTATCTTCTCTCAAACACACGCTGTGGTATTGGCACAACTGGTGGTGTCAAACACGGCACAATCCCAGGTCTCCAACATATGGGAGGTACGGGGCAGGGTTTCCTACAGAGGCACACAGCTGCTCCTCTACATTCCCCCTTCTGGTCGAGTCCTCCATCATCTTCTCAATCGTTTCCACATCCTGGTATTTTCTCTTGAAAAAGTGTTTCTTTGGTGTCCATGATATGATATGATATGATATGGCATTTATAACGCGCCTATACACAAGTGTTTCAAGGTGTGACGAGGCAGGGAGGGGGGACAAAGGGAAAACAGACAATGATCTTACTAGGCCCGGTATCATTCAGATCGCGCAAGTGCATGGGAAGAGGGGAAGGGAAAGTGCAAGGGGAAAGGGAGAGGGGAAAGTGCAGTACAGGGGTAGTAGCATAACAAGATAAATAACAAGGGCCAGCTGGTGGCAAGTGCAAGGAAAGTGCAGACAAGTGCTGGGAGGGGGGCTGTAGAGATACAGAGACAGTCCCGCAGTGCAGGGGTTGCCAAGGAGGCAGAGCAGGGGGCAAGTGGCTGGGCCAGGAACCGAGAACAGTGAGAGTGGCCCAGTGCAGATTCAATGCAGTTTCAATCAGGAATTTAGCAGGGGAGAGGGGAGAGAAAGCAGAAGCAAAGAGGAAGGTTTTGAGGTGCTTCCGGAACCAGAGATGGTTCTCCTCAAGTTTCAGGGAGACAGGAAGGCTGTTCCAGAGGGACACCCTAGCCGAGGAGAGAGATCTACCCCCAACTCGTTGCTTGGAGAAGCGGCTGACCCTCTCAGGGTGCCTGCTGATTTGACATGTTCATCTACACTCCAGGTTATGTAGTTACATTGTCCATTCAGGGTACAATAGACCCATAGTCCCACATACTTCTTATTATTCTTTGGGTACATAAAGTTGGTTCCTTCAGGTTCTATGGTGCTAGCCTCTATGTATTTTCTAACAGCGTCATCAGTCAACTCCCTGGCGTTCGGTTCAGGTTTGACATTGATCATGATCTCCATCCCTACCACCTTCTTTGCTGTTTTCTTGCATTGGGAAATAAGCATCCTGACCACACAGAATCTAAACATAACTAACACCAGTATTACTCCAAGAACCTTGAATATATTCACCAACATCTGTGGAATCCATGAAAACAAAGAGGCAAACCAGCTGTCATCTTCAACGTCATCTATCTCGTCTTCCATCTTGACATGCAGCACTGTCAACAACGTTATGGCCTCTGTCAAGGTTCCATTCTGGTCATCGTGAGAAGGTATAAATGTCCATCATAATGGCACGACTTTGACGCAAACTCCTCCTTCCATCCCTGTGATCATATCAGGGACATATCTATTCTGGAGGGTCATCAGTCGTATGGCCGTCACGTCTTCTTTAATGGCATTGAATTCCTTTATGGTTGCATTGATTGTCTGCAAAAGCTCCCATCTGGTAATCTGCAACCATTTGGCATTCACCGCTGTTTGGATCCCAGGCATGAATATAGCTGTTGTTATCATAGCAGTCTTGCAGAACAACTTGTGCTCCTCAGGAATGGTATCATACTCAGTTATCGACTTGGCTGAGAAATAATGTTCTCTTTTTGTCTGTCGGAGAAGTTCAAGCGATCTCCTTTTTCTCAAATGGCCATCCATTTTTTGAAATTCACCATTGTTTAGATTGCTCTGAGAAATCACTAATGCTGGAACATGGATGAGCACCAGCGAACACACTCTGCCCCAATCCATGGGCAACTTCAGGAAGGCTTTAGATCCACAAGCCCAATATTGATCCATAAGAATTGCTGTCCCTCCTCTCATCCCAGGAACGTCAATTGCGGCTTTGCATTCTTTTTTTATATCCCACATGGTGCTTCCCATGATTTTGGAAACATAGTGTGGCATTAACCAATGGGACTACAACTACTGGCCCTGATTCTTCTTCTACCCAGTTCAACAATTTAGATGGCTTGGCCCATGACTTTAAGCATCCATCATTCACTTTTTGCACTTCTTGTACGTAGTACGTCTTCAGCAGATGAGCTGCACAGGACACCATTCCTTCTTCCCATCCTTTCTTGGTATTCACTCATCCATAGATCAACATTTGAGTTTGTTCTCAACATCCAGGTGATCCTGCTATTTTTGTCACATCAGGACAATGCATTCTCTTCATTTCTTCAATAATATCCTCATCTTGTCCTGCAAAAGGATATACAAGCTTTTTGCTTTTCCCACCATACTCCTTCTCCATTTTATATGACCATCCTGGTATGGAAACGATCATTTTGATCTCCATCGCAAGGTCACCCAACTTCCTTGAAACTGTCCTCGAGTAGTACATGTTGCCAAATGGCTGAGGCATTTTGCATCGTGTGCTGAAACCTCCTTTGAAATTAAAGACCTTACTGTATTCATGGAATAGGGGATGAGAGAGCAGACGTAGAAACTCTCATCAGATGCTCTTTCACACACCTTTTTCATGTGTTGATACCACATGTTATTCCCCGGTGAGCTCTATTATCTAGATCTGTATTTATCCCTTCATTATCTTCCTCTGCATCTCTTTTATGTCTTACAATATACTCACAGAGATCAAGGCACTTGTCATTATTCGTTTTCATAGTTGGGAGAATCATATGAGCTCTTTCTTTGGTAAAAACATTAAGATGATAGAGACTGTGAAAGATAAGGAACAAAAAGACAGCAAGAATAACCATGCAAATATAAATTATGCATAGAAATCTGGGTAGCCATTTTTCGCCCATCCTACTGCTTGAGGAACTCGTTCACTCTCTATGATCATGCCATCTTCTTCATTAATAATTTTTAATACAATCATCAAGTTTTTTTTAATGTCTGCAACTGTACAATTTGTTCAATTATAGCATTACAACGTCTTCTTATCGCTGAACTGTTTTAAGGATCCTGTAAAAAGGTGTGAATATTAACGTCTCTTCTAACAAGAGCAGAGTAAGACTGAAGTATGAACACAAAGTCAGCTACCACAAGCCAATGAAGGTCACTATCATCAGGTATCATGTGTTTTTATCACTTAAAACAAATATCCCCGAAATTAATCTTGGTATTGATCTCTTTTCCAATTTCTGATCAAGAACTGACATTTAGGCATAACTCTCATGCATTATTTACTGCTTCAATATTTTTCTAAAAGTTAATTTCAAATTTCTGGAATTCTCTGCAAGTCCTTGCACTCTCTGCTAAAATATATGTATAAGGAATATATAAGGAGTGTCTATTGAATTCCAGTCCAAACAAAGTACGCGTTAATCACTCGTTGCTTTATCATCCTTCTTTTTAGTCACTGATCAGGTCTGCATATGCAGAAAATTCTCCTTCTTGTGTTGCTTCTGAATCAACAACGGTGGGAGGGAGGGTCTCACCTTTATAAACCTTCACGTTGCTTAAATGCAACCATGCTCTTCTTCCCTGAACTTTTACTGCTGAAGGGGACACTTCTTCAACACAAAATGGGTTATTAAATTGAGGCTCATGCCACTTCCTGGTGAAATTTCTGATTAGCACTAGGTCCCCAACATAAACCTTAGGTGGTGGTAATAGTTCGCTTGGATTGGTTGCCAAATTATCTTCTTCCATGTTCCTAGACTGCCCCCCATGATGGTTGAATTGATCTGAAATGAAAGAAATACTGGTAGTCATAAATGTGAAATAATCATGCATTTCATCAACTAAAGTTTTTGCTACACTGTGGGCATCACTCTTAATCCTAGACGAAGATGTAAGGGGTGTTCTAATTCGATGCCCTGTAACTAGCTCATGCAAAGTGAGATGGTGGGCCTACCCTGGCTGATTCCGAAGGGCATATAAGGCCAGGGGTAGGCAATACAGCCATCCCCTTTTCAAAGTCAATTTAATTGGGCAATCCTCTCTTTGAGGAGGCTATCAGATCTTAGTACTTCACACACAAAATATTTTGACCACTAAAACCTTCACTGCACAAGTGGCATCAGTGTATGTACTTGGACCTGCCTCATTCCACCTAGAAAAGGGACACACCACCACTAATAGATACCCATATCCATTACAAGGCTGCTGCATATCAACATAGTCAATATTTAAATGCTGAAATGGACAATTCGGTCGAGGTATTACTCCTCTAATCGTTCTGAGGGTATGCCCAGCAGTAAACCTTTGATACACGATGCAATTCACCATAAACAGTGCAATGTGTTCCAGAAAATTAGGAATAAACCAGACTTCTGCAGTATTGCCAGCAAGACTTTATCTAGTTACATACACGGGGTAATGCAGCTGTTCAAGCACAATCTTTCCATAAAGTTACTGGCATCACTTGCTTTCCAGTGCTGTCCTGTCACCATAAAGCTTCTGTGGGGGATAAAAAATATCCCCTTCATTTCCACAGTTCTTGCTCTTCCTGTGGTGCTCTTCCCTGAATCTCTATTAATTGGGTTATCAACAGCATATTAAACCCTTCCTGTACCAACATGGTTGTAGCAGAATTTTCTTTAATATCTTCAGTATCAAAACTCAAACAATCTGTAGAATATGCAACCCTTTTGGCTTCTACATCTGCGGCTTCGTTCCCACAACAGATAAAATCTGTTTGTTTAGTATGCTCTGCCCATTTTATGACCGCTATGGCTACTGGGAGTTGTAGTGCCTTCATGAGTCTCTCCAGTAAGGAAGTAAGGATGCATGCTGCACTGAGGTAGCCCCTCCTCTTCCAAAGCGCCAACCCTGCATGTAAGGTTGACGTCACATAGGTGGAGTCACTGTACACCATCACTTCCTGTCCTTCATGTTTTTCAAGTGCCACAATAAGTGCTACTATTCCGCTGCTTGTGCTGAAAAATGAGACGGTAGCCTTCCATGTGCTACCACCTCGAATTCCCAATTTAATCTATGACTTACCACTGCAATACCTGAATGCCTTTACCCACTAGTCTGATCAATTTTCAAAAAAACATCAATAAAAAGAATCTCCCCTCCCGCTAAAGCATTCTCCTTCACACAGGGTATATCCTCATAAAATTCAACATAATTAGCACAGTCATGCACATGAGCACCTTCTTCTACTGGCTCAGCTTGGTTCATTATTTTATATCTTACAATTTTAATTGCTGGGTTAGAAATCATTACCTCATAATCTGAAGCTCTTTGGGATGTCAATGTGCCCTTGAGAGCAGCCCATGACAATACTTGTGGACTGTGGGATGTATTTACCCATGCATCCGAGCCCTACCTCAAAACTGTGCAGTACTGACATGGAAAACATCATGATGGCCAGAACTTCCCAGAAGATGCCCAGGGAAGGGCATGAAGAATAGGCTGCCACCCATTTTGCCGATGTTATGGGCACAGAAGGGCACTGCCTAAAACCACCATTGGACTACCCGCACAGTAGTCTGAAACCATTGGGAATGGCAATGCTGATTGCCAAAAGCCACCTAGAATTGTGGGGAATTCATTTTTCTTGAATGTCAAATATGGCAAAATCATGGGCACAGAATTACTTTACTTCAGAAACACACCAATGCCATGTCCTGAATATGGACAATATACTCCATGTAATATCACTTGCTGAAATGAATCAATCTAAAAAAAATCCCAAGGAGGGATGCAGTAACCGCAAAATCCTGAGGGTGGCGCTGGCGGTCTAAACTCTGACAGGAGAGTTGTCTTGCAAAACTGTCTAGTGCAAAGAAAGGGGTCTCATTTCATCAAAAGTTCAAAGGGGTTGCCTGTCCTGAGAACTCTTGTCACTTCAGAACTCAACACAAGAAGCCAGGAAATCACAGGGTTCTGTTAATTAAATGCAAAGTGGCTCCCTGGCCTCCTGATGTCAGCTTCCCAGAGACCACACAATGGCCCCTCTCCTCTGAAAGGAATATGTTGATTTTTACTGTTTTACTGTCAACAAAGGCCTGCCTGCCAGAAGACATGTGACTGACCCACCCAAGTCTTGGAGGCGGACTCCAACACTCTGAGGACTGAATTGAAAGTAAAATATATATTTTACAAAAACACTGATAACTCTTTGTAATCAAATGACAGAAATGTATAACTTTGAGAGACTTAATTTAAAAAATGTACCTTTAATTCAAGCCCAAACTCCAAATTGTGGGATATTCTGGGACAAAACCCTGCTGTTTATTAATATTACAGACTCCCTGTTTCAGCTAGACAAACGAAAATGCATTGGTATGTGGGTAGATATGTGAGGAACAGTTGTATAAAATTTAATGAAGATCCAATGTTGTTTAGCACATTGAAAAGTGCTAAAAGTTGCCATTTTTGAATGCAAGCTCTTAGAAACAGCAGATTTGGGACAGAGTATACCTCATGTGATATGTGACATGGGTATGTAATTTCAAACAACTGTGTGACTGTGAAATATGTATTTTGATTATATATAGATTTGGGTGCACAGATGACAGGGGAGTTTTTTCAAGAGATCATAAATGGCTGACATCACTCTGACACAACCTAGCTCCCCCAATCAGGGGAGAAATGAAAGCTGGACCAATGACAAGTGAGAGGGGCAAGTTTAGTTATGACCAACACACACACCCACTTGCAGAACATATAAATGGACCACTGAAACTTAGGTAGAGACCTTCAAATCCATTTGCAGCTGGAAGCTCTGCCGGGAAAATCCATACTTTACCTCCATCAAACTTCAGAGACCCAGACCAGCAGAGTAGAGCTGACCTGTTAGCAGAACCAGAGAGAGCAGACCCAGATCACTGTGAAGTGCAGAGACCAGAGTCCAGTTTAAAACCTGACCAGATCCGTGGCGAGGTCCATTTCACTCAAGAATATAATGTGAGTACCTAGAAAACTGTGCAGAACCAATCTCTTAGTTAAAATAATATAATTCAATCTATTTAATCTAAGTAGAACTGCCTCCTAATTGTCACCTGTCATTTGCAAAGCTGTCACTTGTCATTTTCTAGTTGCAAGCTGCACTTGTCTTTTTGAACTTTAAAATTTCAAATCTGAAAAACGACCTTTATTTAATCGCTCATATCTCCGTGGCCGTTTGTGCTAGAGACTTGCAGTAACTTTCATCTGAAAGCTTAGAATCTTAGATTTTAATTCATTCCTACCCCTTATAGTTTTACCGCAATCGCGGAACACGCATTCGCGAATTTTGCTGCGATTTGCAAATTTCTTCACGTGTAAAAATCTGCTGCTGCTTGCCTTCCATTTGCCAAAAATTCGTTTAACCTGCTAGTTACACCCTAGATCCTTGCTAAAGTGAGCCTGGACTAATATTAACAAGATATCACTCACCCTGAACCTCCTAGAGGGAATTAAAAGCATTTTAGCATATTTTTTTCTACATTGCCAGCACATTTAAAAGCATTTGGGCCTGTGTTTTCAACGTCTGTAGTCTAAGTTGCTGGGTGAACTGAATCACATTTAATTGCATTTCTGAGAACTGTGTGCCTTCCTTCCATTTCCTTGCATTGCATAAAAGGGGGGGTGAATTGTACAAGAAAGTGATTACATTGTTTTTGCTGAAATCCTATCAAGTTATTTTCTGTACTGCATTTCATTCCACATTGCATCCATTGGAAGCCATAAAAGTATTGTTGCTATCTTATCCATTTCATGTCAACTCCTTAGTGATTATCAAGAAGTGTGCCAGTGCCAGATTCTCCGTTGTTAATCTTTATCATACCAGATTAACTGTGATATTCAATTATTAATTTATTATAAAGTGTGATAGATATATATTGCTTTACTTCTCAAATAAACCTTTTAACTTGCAAAACAGAACTACTTCTTGGCTCAGTGGGGTCAGGGGTATTCTGAGAGAGGGGTGTTATATAGGGGTAGTCATCCAGAACGCATGAACTGGAAATAAAGATATATCAATAAGGGTTTTCATTCAGTATTATAGACTAGGCGTTGACTTAGCTGTAGTGTTGAATTGAATCCTCTTACAAATTGGGGGCTCGTGCCGGACGTTTGGGTTAGATCTACCATTTGTGCAGATTAATACAGCGTGCCAGCTGACCAGATACACATATCCGGTCGGATCACCACGCTGTGTTACGCTGTAAAGCACTCCTCATAGGAACGCTCTAAGAAAAAGGTCTGTTTTGCAAAAATAAAATACAAATTTCTGTAAGTCAGGACAGAGACCAATCTCTAGAATGACGACCTTAGTAGACATGAAAATAGCCAGAGAGCACCTCTTACATAAACTATTTGTGAGAGGTGAATGGACTGAACAGGGCCAGGATGCCTGGTTGCAGGCCATCACGCGACAGGTCACTGAAACAGGGTCAGACCTATGGAGAGATCAGGGTCCATTACATGTGGCCCTGAGTGAACTATATATGGCTCCTAAAGCCAAAGATGAACACAATAAGATTGCCGCGATAGCAGCATACCTGTACCTATATATGGGAGACATGCAGGATAAATGCACTGAAAGCCAAGATCTGGCAAATAGGCAACAGATAGCAGTAAAGAAGGCCCGATCTGATCTGGCCTCTTCTGATCAGAGGCTGCAGAGGAGCCAGGAGTCAGAAAATGATAGTAGGCAATATATCATTAAAATAAAAGAGGATATGGGCATCCTACAACAGGAAAAGACAGACCAGGATACCAGATTTCTGGCCCTGCAGAAGGAGCACCAAGACAGTTTGGATTCCTTACTGCAGAGCCAGAAAAAGCTGGAGCAACAGATCAATTTCAACAGGGCATGCACAGAGCAGGTAGCCACCCTGCAAATCCAACTAGACAGAGAGAAAGAGGAGAGCAATAAACTGATCCTGAAAGACCTGGATACCCAGGCAGAGTTTGATCAGGAGCGCCAGAAAGCCGGTGCCTTCCAAAGGCAAAGGGACGACCTGGCGGCACAGATGCAGGCTCTTAGTCAGGAAAGAGACACTTTAGGCCAGGAAGTCTGCCACTTAAAAAAGGAAATTGAAGAAAATCACCTGGCCCTCCAGGGGCTGGGTGATCTCCAAAAAGAAAACCAGAACTTGGTAGAGCACACCAGAAGGGTGGAGGATGCTCTAGCAAGAAAGGAGCAGGCCAATAGGGACACAGCTCAGGAGGTAACCCTCCTGCAGCAAAGACTGGCCCAGTTCTCCAGGACCAACCAGGAAGCACAGAGGGAAAATGAGGCCCTCTGTCAACACAATGATAGGCTCCAACAACAGGTAGCGATGCAGGAGAGACTGATAGAGTCCAGTAAGGCCTTAACTGAGGAACTGAAGGCACAAATGCAGGCTCTTGCATTGCAACAGGGAGCAGGGGCGGATAGAGATGAGGTTCGCTGGGAAAGGGAAACTCCGGAGCATAACCTCAGGAGCCCTAGTACCAGAGGCCCTCATACCTCTCAGTCCCTAGACTCTGCCACCCCCATGTTCCCCGGGCCACCGGGATGGCAGACTACTATCCAGACAAAAGTATGGGGCTCATAGGCCAGTACCACCCAGGTATGGAGGGGCGGGCATCCGGGTATGGGCACCCAGGCGCAGTGCAATTTAGTGGGGAACCCCAGGAGAGTAGGCCCATTAAGGGCATCCTGAAAACCTCTGCCCAGTTAGGTCAGTGGAGGGGGTACCCATCAAATCCTGGCAGCAAGGAGGAATCTGAAGACTCCTCTGAACTGCGCAGGACACAGGAGACCAGGTCCCCACATTCTGCCAGCCATTCCCAGGCTCGCAGAATCCGGGAAAACCTGGAAGAGCAGACAGGAACCTCTGGGAGCAGTGCCTCTGAGTCAGAGGATGAATGGACAAGGGTTACCCGAACCAAAAAGGCCAATAAGGCAAAAAGGGCCTTGCTTAAGGACCCCTTAAAGCAGATTAAGGCGATCAGGAGCGTCATCACGCCTTACCATAAGAACGCTAAGTATTCTGTTTGGGAGCACTTAGAGTTGTTTGAGCAAATGATGGAGACTTTCCATTTGAAGGACAGCCAAAGCTGTATTCAATATGTAAAGTGGACCTTCTCCCCGGAATACTCCAGTTTCTTTGCGGGGCTGGAGGACAAAAATCATTTAAGATGGTCCACCTATAAGGCGGCCATCTTGAAACATTTTTCCATTCATAGAAATCCTCAAGAGGCTCGCAAGGCAGCCTACAATTTACAATGTGGGGAGGATCAGGCCCCACAAGAATTTGTGCAGGAGTTAAAGCGTGCTTTCGCGCAGACCACCAGAAGGGTGCGCACAGACAGTAGAGAATTTATTAATACGTTTTTCCATGCCTTGCCCAAATACATAATGACCCAGCTCGTGAGGGATTTTCACGAGAAAAGATCTTTAGACTGGGTCATTGAACAGGCTACCCGGATCTATGAGGTGCAGAAACCGGTAGATAGCAAAAGTAATGCCCAGAAAAACCCCAAAGCCAACAGCACCCCTGCTGCTGCCAAGGTGGCAGAGGTAAAGGTCACCCCCGTTTTAGATTTGGAGATGGGGGGGCCTAAAAACCTACCTGCACCTAATAATGCTAGGCCCAGAAGGTCCTCGGGCCAGTCACAGACAGGGAGCCAGGGAGGCAGCCCCACAAATGGGGTCCCTCGCTCTCCTGATTATGTAAGTCCCCGTTACAAGGGAAATCGACCCATCCTGGGTTATGTGTGGACTCCTCCAGCCAAAGGGGGGGGGGATCCAGCCAAGCACCTAACCCAGGGAACTTCCCTCCTAACTTTCCACAGGAGGGCAGAAATTCTCCAAATCCTGGGCAGAACTTTTTCCCCAGGTATCCACCCAACTTTCAGCCCCAAAACCATCCATCCTTCTTTCCCCAATTCCCTGAGCCCAGACCACTGAATCCGGGAGAGGGGAGGCCAAGGGTGGAGGGGTACCCAAATCTTCCCAATCCGGGGTATTACCAGAGAAAGGATAGTTACCCTTCCCGGGATCAGCCCAGGGGAGAAAACAGGGCCCCGTATCAGCCTGAGCGGGTGTCCCAGTTAGAGCGCCAGGTTCAAAACATGGCGCGGGATCTGGGTCACATACTGAGGGCTCAGCAGAACCCTCAGATCGGCATGCCGGCGCAGAACGCACCCAACTCTGGAGCTGGTGCTCCAGAACAATGACGGGGGCAGCACCCCGATAACTCACCGGTTCCCAGGGAGGAGGCACAAGGGGAAGGGGGTGTAAAGCCTTGGAGGAAGCTTCCTTCCTCACTTGTAGACAGCCCCTGGAAACCCAGGAACCGGAAACAAAATCTCTTGCCCCTGAAAGTCTGCCTCCTAAGGAGCAGAGGGGGGGTAGGAGAAACAAAAGACCCAAACAGACTCAGTTTGAGGAGGAGGTACAGATCTTCCAATTTGAGGGGGAGGGATCCTCAGAGGATCCTGGGAAAAGGATCTTCTCCTTCAGAGAGGGGGGAACTCCTCCCAAAGAAAAATGGGTCCCTAGGGATGCAAATCCAGACTGGGGAGATGTGGAGACTGAGCTACCGCCGCCCACCATCTCATCCCAGAACCAACAGCAAGAAAATCCCCTGGTTCAAACCCATCCTGGTGACTGCCTCCAAAAAGGGGGGGGCGGCCTAAAACCGGAGCCAGGGGAACCCACAATGGCTCTGATCTCCAGTTGCCAACTTTTTCTTTCAGATTCCCAAGGCTCTCCACAGAATTCTGCCCAAATCTCTTCGCTAGCGATGTCCAAAACTAGAAAGTTAGCCCACCAGTTGTCCAAAAATGTGCATTATCTGTGCCCCCTTGAGGAGAAGGAGGGAAGATACTATGCCCCGGTACAAGTACAGGGGCAGGGTACAATTTTGGCACTGGTGGACACGGGATCTCAAGCTACCCTTCTGTCCAGAAGGGCCTTTGATGAACTGAATGCAGGAAGGGGAGAGAATTACCAAATTCCTCTCACCTCTCTTCCTGGACAACTGCAGAACTTTGACGGGAAGGAAATTCCCGTCGAGGGGACGGCAGATTTGGACATTAAAATTGGGCGACACAAGTTGAAACACCCGGTCATAGTTGTGACCCCAGAGGGCACCCCTTGTTTACTAGGGAATGACCTCCTGAGAAGGTTGTCACCCCTAATAGATTGCGTAAACAAGGTCCTCTGGACCCAGACTAGCCGGCCAATAAAATTAAAACAGAGTGTCAACCATGTTAGTTTAAACGGCACCTGCCACATGGTTGAACAAAAACCTGACCAAGTAGAATTTCACTTCCAGAATAGCCAAATTCCAGATGTGACAGTGATAGCAGTAGGACAACAGACTGCTGATGGGGGGTCCTCTCTATTTCTGAAAATCAACCTTCCTTCCAGTTTAAGGTGGTATTCCACACTGGAAGGAAACACCCTGAAATTCTTTACTAATCCACAATCAGAAACTCCCACTCCTACAGTCCAGAAAGATGTGAAATCAGCTCAGAGCCTGGCTGATATTCAGCAAATTGGAGAGCAGTTGTTCATCCCTGTTCAGTTAAATGATGGGAAGGACTCTGTTCTCGCTCGAGTGTGTGTGAACAACGGTAAGAGCTTCATCAGCGAAGCCATGTTTCGCCAACTCCCAAAAGATCCAGCCATTCCCACCTTCAAACTGATAGACAAATGGGAAATGGACCTGGAAGCACCTAATTCCAAACATCTCCTGCCAAGCAGGTGTATGCTCAAAATCTCCATTGGCAACAAGAGCATAGTCCACAATTGTTGGGTCGTGCGAGACGTTCCTGCCGCCTTTTACTTAGGCAGTGACATTCTCAATCGCTTTGCCATTAGTTTGGACCTAATAAACTTCAAAGCTTGGTCCCGATTAGCGGATAATCCCATGGGCTTTGATGATCCAGAAAAAGCATTTAGGTCAGCTCAATTGCTACCTTATGCAGTTGAAATTCAGGTTAAAGAGAAAGTCACCCTCCTAGAAAGGACCCGACAATTCTCCCTGGAAGTGAAAGTTAAAAGAGGACAATATTTGCAAAACCCTGATGCTTACATACATCTAAACGCTTCTCTCCAACAGCAAGGGTTGGGGGTAAACCCAACTCCATTAGTCAACATAGAACATGACACCATTCTAATAGAGGTGGATAACAGCGACTTAAAGAGTATTACTCTAGCCGCAGGCACCATTATTGGAATGGCGGTTGATGACCGACATTTTTCCATCGACCTAGTAAATGAACTGTTAGGACCAATCCCCAAGGACTGTTTTGACAGTGACAGTGAGGACAAAACAACACCAGACAGGATTTTTACCCGGCATGGGGGGAACTTCCTGGTGTACACTTCCTGCCCCTATGGTAAGGAAGATGTGACTTGTGACTTCAGGAGGGATGAGGTGATTTTCCAGGTCCATGAGGGCTGCCTTTCCCACCTGAAGCCTCCAGTCCAAATCAGCACTCTGACCAGGGACTTCTCCACCCAGCTGGAGGAGGCCGCTGAAATAGCCAAACCAGAAGTCTTTCCAGGCTTCAGGCAGATGGTGGAAGAGAGAGTCAACCTAGCTGATGCCTGTGTGACTCTGGAACAAAAGCAAAAGTTGAAACAAGTTTTCTTGGATTTCCAAGATCTCTTTGTGGTAGACTCATATGACTGTGGTCGCACCGACATCCACACAACCACAATCCCCACGGACCCTGGCATGACTCCTGTGTTTGTGAAGCAATATCGCTTGCCTCTCGCATCAATGGAGTCCCTTACTGAAATAATTAAGAACCTTGAGTCCAGGGGAATAATCCGTCCAGTCCACAGCACCTTCAATAACCCGGTGTGGGAATATTGAAGCCAAACGGCCAGTAGAGACTCTGCGCTGACCTTAGGGAGCTCAACAAACGGGTCCATACTTCCCGATGGCCACTGCCCTACATTGACCAAGGGCTGGCCCAGATCCAGGGGTCACAGGTATTCACTGCAATAGACCTGACCAATGGGTACTGGACCATGCCTGTCAGTAGGGAGGACCAATACAAACTGGCTTTCACCTTTGGGGGCCAGCAGTACACATGGACCCGGACTCCCTTCGGATACCTCAACTCCGGCAATGAATTCAACATTTTCCTACATAAGGCCATGCCCGACCTGGGTGTGAGGGGTAACCTGGCTTATGTAGATGATGTCCTCATCAAAAGTTCATCTGTGGAGGAACACATAGCGGAGATCCGTTATGTTCTGACGCAGTTGAGGGCCGCCGGAGCAAAACTTTCCTTTCAGAAAGCACAGTGGTGTAGAACCCGTGTTAATTTCTTGGGGCATGAGATTACTCCTCAGGGTCTCTGTCCCCAGGAAAAGAAAGTGGAAGCACTTCAGAAACTGAAAGACCCCACAACTCTGCGAGAACTAAGGAGCCTCCTTGGACTGACTAATTACAGCAGAAAGTTCATTGAGGGCTACGCAGAGATTACCAGACCCCTGATTCATCTCCTGAAGGGGGGGTCAAGTGGGAATGGGGTCCAGAACAATCCGAGGCAGTAAGACACCTCAAAAGAAGCCTCTCACAAGCGCCTTGCCTAGCTTACCCTGTCAGAAACAAGGAGTTCTTCCTGGAGACGGGGTTCTCTAATACGTGCTTGACGGCAGTATTATACCAAAAGCATGACAAGGTCAATAAAGTAATCTCCTATGCGAGCAAAACTTTATCCTCTGTGGAGGAAAAATTCAACGATTGTGAGAAGGCACTCCTGGCAACGGTGTGGGCATTGAAGAATTACCGCCCGTTTATCCAGGGGGAACACATCATAGTGGAGACTCCACACCAGCCTCTGCAATATCTCCAAAGTGACAGAATCCGGTCCGGAAATGTGAGTAATTCCCGAATTACTTCCTGGATTCTGTCAATGCAAGGCTTTCCTGTGGAGGTCAGATATGGCCAATACAAGAAGAGTCACCTCGCGCAAGGTCTGGCTGACTTGCATGATTGTGCCAGAGAAAACTGTCTCGAGGACGAAAGTCTAAAAGTCAAGGACAACACGGAGGCATACCTTAATTCCCCACACAAAGTCTTTGAAGAAGACAAGTGTGAGGGAATGCCCACTGTGTATGTGGATGGATGCTCTTACCATGTTGACAACAACGGGGAGAAAGAACTGGTGGCCGGCGTAGGGAATGCATGGGTGAATGAGTCCCCAGAACCCTCCGCTGGATACAAAATTGGTCCCCGAAGTAGTCAGGTGGCAGAATTGATGGCTTTGCATCAGGCCATCCTCACTGCTGTCCAGCATCAACTCCGCGAACTGGTCATAATCACAGATTCGGATTATGTACGGAACGGGTTCGTGGAGCACCTGGTTAATTGGAAAACCAGAGGCATGTTATGTGCTAATAACAAACCCTTGAAACATGGGAAGTTGATCCAAAACATTGATGATCTGGTCACCTCGAATGAGATGACCATCTATTGGAAAAAGATCAAGGGTCATTCCAAAGTAGAGGGACCAGACAAAACTGGAAATGACTTAGCTGATCAGCTGGCCAAAACCGGGGCCATCCAAGGGGATCTAATTGAGATTGAGTCCCTGTTGGGGGAAATCCAGGTCACTGCTATCACTAGGTCCCAGACAAATGCTCACAACGACCTTTCAATTGCACAATGGAGTAAGGAGACCCCTGATGCTGATTTGATTACCGCTCAGAAGGGGGATCCAATAATTGGTAAATTTTACTAGCACCTTGAGGACCCTGAGAACTTTCCCCTGACGGATACCGATTACATTGGGAAAGAGGACCTAAGGGTGTTGATGAAATGTCCAAAAATGTTCCGGATCCAAGACGGTTTGCTGGTAAGGAAATCCAAAGCTGGCCACGATCAGTGGGTGGTTCCTACCTCATTCCGAAGCCTGATGTTAAGTCACGCCCATGATGCGGCCACCGCCGGTCATAGGGGGTTTCACACAACATTGGAAATCTTAAGAGAGGTTGCATACTGGCCACACATGGGGCAGGACCTCGACCAATACTTGAAGGGGTGTCTTGTGTGTGCACAATTTCAGCCATCATCCCTCACGCACTGTGCGCCTCTCCAAAAGAGGGGGATGACACTGCCATGGTCAGATTTACAAATCGACTTTGTAGGCCCCGTGATTCGCTCCACGAGGGGGAATAAGTACATGTTGACCGTCACATGCTTGTTCACCAAGTGGGTGGAATGTCTCCCAGCCCCAAATTGCAAGGCAGAAACTGCAGCTGCCCTGATGATTAACCACATCTTTTCCCGATTTGGTCTACCTCAAAGGATTGAGTCAGACAGGGGTAGCCACTTCACCAGTGAAGTAATGACAAAGATGTGGGAGATACTGGGGGTCAAAAGGAAGTTGCATATTGCTTACAGGACAGCTTCTTCTGGGGCAGTAGAGAGATATAACCGAACCATTGTGAGCATGTTAAAGAAGTTTGTGGCAGATTCTGGGCCAAGTTGGGATATCCGATTACCTCTGGTCCTAATGGCCATCAGATCTACCCCTTCATCTGCAACCAAAATGTCACCATTTGAGTTGATGACTGGGCGCAAGATGGTGCTTCCTCAGCATTTGCTCTACAGGACCCAAGAGCAGACACTGATAAATGCCTCCACTACTCATGAGTATGTGGAGAATTTAAGGAAACCCCTCCAACATGCTTTTGCTTACGCTCAGCGGAATCTAGAAAGATCGGCTGATAGCATGAAGACCCACTATGACCTGAAGACTTCCAGAAAGGAATATCAGGTGGGGGACCGGGTCTATCTATACAACTTCCAAAGAAACCAGGCAAAACAGCGGAAATTCTTGCCTACATGGAAGGGACCCTTTGAGATTATAGACAAAATCTCCCCGGTGGCCTACAAAATCCACATCCCCAAAGGTCCTTTGGCAGCGGGGGAAGACAAGTGGGTCCACATAAACCAGTTGAAGTGTTGCCATCCCAGGCACGCTCTGCAACAACTGGAGGAATCCTCTGGAATCCTAGCGGGTACTGTCTCAGACTAATTCAGTTCCAATCATAAAACATACCACATCTAGTCTCTAAAATATTGTGATTTGCATGAAACTGTCTCTTAGTTATACTGTTTTTTATCAAAATAAGAATGTAATGTTTCGTTATGATGAAATGCATATGCTGCCCCACTATCTCAACAGTGGTGGAAAAACGTCTATGAGTAGGTATTGCCGCTCTTCCTTTGTCGTCCTAGGAGAAAGAAAACCTGGAGACGGGCCAAGGACGACGATCCGGAGACCGGGAGCAGAGACGCAACGGGCCCGGGGTACCGCCCAATATTCCCATCAGGACCGGCGAGGAGAACCGATCGATCCGACCGGATGGAGAAAAAGATGCTGAACTGTGCCATCTATTGGAAGAAGATGAGGAAACATCCCAGGTCTTGCGAGTCCCATCAGTGAAACCGAATGGCCATCGCAAGAGGGGGGCTTGTGGGATGTATTTACCCATGCATCCGAGCCCTACCTCAAAACTGTGCAGTACTGACATGGAAAACATCATGATGGCCAGAACTTCCCAGAAGATGCCCAGGGAAGGGCATGAAGAATAGGCTGCCACCCATTTTGCCGATGTTATGGGCACAGAAGGGCACTGCCTAAAACCACCATTGGACTACCCGCAAAGTACTCTGAAACCATTGGGAATGGCAATGCTGATTGCCAAAAGCACCTAGAATTGTGGGGAATTCATTTTTCTTGAATGTCAAATATGGCAAAATCATGGGCACAGAATTACTTTACTTCAGAAACACACCAATGCCATGTCCTGAACATGGACAATATACTCCATGTAATATCACTTGCTGAAATGAATCAATCTAAACAAAATCCCAAGGAGGGATGCAGTAACCGCAAAATCCTGAGGGTGGCGCTGGCGGTCTAAACTCTGACAGGAGAGCTGTCTTGCAAAACTGTCTAGTGCAAAGAAAGGGGTCTCATTTCATCAAAAGTTCAAAGGGGTTGCCTGTCCTGAGAACTCTTGACACTTCAGAACTCAACACAAGAAGCCAGGAAATCACAGGGTTCTGTTAATTAAATGCAAAGTGTCTCCCTGGCCTCCTGATGTCAGCTTCCCAGAGACCACACAATGGCCCCTCTCCTCTGAAAGGAATATGTTGATTTTTACTGTTTTACTGTCAACAAAGGCCTGCCTGCCAGAAGACATGTGACTGACCCACCCATGTCTTGGAGGCGGACTCCAACACTCTGAGGACTGAATTGAAAGTAAAATATATATTTTACAAAAACACTGATAACTCTTTGTAATCAAATGACAGAAATGTATAACTTTGAGAGACTTAATTTAAAAAATGTACCTTTAATTCAAGCCCAAACTCCAAATTGTGGGATATTCTGGGACAAAACCCTGCTGTTTATTAATATTACAGACTCCCTGTTTCAGCTAGACAAACGAAAATGCATTGGTATGTGGGTAGATATGTGAGGAACAGTTGTATAAAATTTAATGAAGATCCAATGTTGTTTAGCACATTAAAAAGTGCTAAAAGTTGCCATTTTTGAATGCAAGCTCTTAGAAACAGCAGATTTGGGACAGAGTATACCTCATGTGATATGTGACATGGGTATGTAATTTCAAACAACTGTGTAACTGTGAAATATGTATTTTGATCATATATAGATTTGGGTGCACAGATGACAGGGGAGTTTTTTCAAGAGATCATAAATGGCTGACATCACTCTGACACAACTTAGCTCCCCCAATCAGGGGAGAAATGAAAGCTGGACCAATGACAAGCGAGAGGGGCAAGTTTAGTTATGACCAACACACACCCACTTGCAGAACATATAAATGGACCACTGAAACTTAGGTAGAGACCTTCAAATCCATTTGCAGCTGGAAGCTCTGCCGGGAAAATCCATACTTTACCTCCATCAAACTTCAGAGACCCAGACCAGACCAGCAGAGTAGAGCTGACCTGTTAGCAGAACCAGAGAGAGCAGACCCAGATCACTGTGAAGTGCAGAGACCAGAGTCCAGTTTAAAACCTGACCAGATCCGTGGCGAGGTCCATTTCACTCAAGAATATAATGTGAGTACCTAGAAAACTGTGCAGAACCAATCTCTTAGTTAAAATAATATAATTCAATCTATTTAATCTAAGTAGAACTGCCTCCTAATTGTCACCTGTCATTTGCAAAGCTGTCACTTGTCATTTTCTAGTTGCAAGCTGCACTTGTCTTTTTGAACTTTAAAATTTCAAATCTGAAAAACGACCTTTATTTAATCGCTCATATCTCCGTGACCGTTTGTGCTAGAGACTTGCAGTAACTTTCATCTGAAAGCTTAGAATCTTAGCTTTTAATCGCACCAAGAACCACATTCCTACCCCTTATAGTTTTACCGCAATCTCAGAACACGCATTCGCGAATTTTGCCGCGATTTGCAAATTTCTTCACGTGTAAAAATCTGCTGCTGCTTGCCTTCCATTTGCCAAAAAATTCGTTTAACCTGCTAGTTACACCCTAGATCCTTGCTAAAGTGAGCCTGGACTAATATTAACTATATATCACTCACCCTGAACCTCCTAGAGGGAATTAAAAGCATTTTAGCATATTTTTTTCTACATTGCCAGCACATTTAAAAGCATTTGGGCCTGTGTTTTCAACGTCTGTAGTCTAAGTTGCTGGGTGAACTGAATCACATTTAATTGCATTTCTGAGAACTGTGTGCCTTCCTTCCATTTCCTTGCATTGCATAAAAGGGGGGGGTGAATTGTACAAGAAAGTGATTACATTGTTTTTGCTGAAATCCTATCAAGTTATTTTCTGTACTGCATTTCATTCCACATTGCATCCATTGGAAGCCATAAAAGTATTGTTGCTATCTTATCCATTTCATGTCAACTCCTTAGTGATTATCAAGAAGTGTGCTAGTGCCAGATTCTCCGTTGTTAATCTTTATCATACCAGATTAAGTGTGATATTCAATTATTAATTTATTATAAAGTGTGATAGATATATATTGCTTTACTTCTCAAATAAACCTTTTAACTTGCAAAACAGAACTACTTCTTGGCTCAGTGGGGTCAGGGGGATTCTGAGAGAGGGGTGTTATAAAGGGGTAGTCATCCAGAACGCATGAACTGGACATAAAGATATATCAATAAGGGTTTTCATTCAGTATTATAGACTAGGCGTTGACTTAGCTGTAGTGTTGAATTGAATCCTCTTACAGGACTTCTCAATTGCAAACACGGCAGCTGCCAAAGATTGCCTACAAGGAAGTGTCCTCTCATAACTGGGTCTAAAATCACACTGTAATATGCCAAAGGTTTGTATCCCAATGTGGTCTTTGTGTAAGCATTGTTGTCCTTACTGACCCATTTGTGCGTGAAAAAAATGAAAATCCTCGCCATAATTGGGAATTTCTAAAACTGTGGCTGTACAAATTGCTTTTTTCAACTCCTCAAATCCTTCCTCCCTTTCTTCGGTCCATTCTAGTTTTGTTTTACCAACTCATGCTTTCTTTAATGTTTGCAGAAGTGGTCTTGTGTACGTACTATAATCAAAAACCCAGACTCTAACGTAATTACACAAACCTAGAACTGTTACATCGGTTTCTATGTTTTCATGATTGCCTCAGCTCTCTCAGGTGTGTAGGAGTATGGTTCTAATTTCAAGAATTAGACTCATCATTTCCGAATGCCCATTTTAGTGAGGGTTTGAACTTCAACTAAACCCCAGGGTGTGAAACTCATGGCTGGACTCAAGAATGTGAGTCTCAGGCAGAATTAAATAGATGCCAATGCACAGAGCACAACTTGAAATCGCACTTTGCTTCAGGGTGTTATTTCAATGAACTGAACTGCACTAGGTATAATACTAACCTAAATTTAACATACTAATTAACCCAACCCATTTAACATGTAACAGATTCCCATAATAATATTTAGGGCAAATTAGCTCATGAAATAAGATGGATGCAGACTGATGAAAATGCATGATGCTCTGAACATGGAAAACGCGCAGGGTGAATCTGCACTGCATGGTAGCTGATAAATGTGAAGTTCTGTTCTGCTAAAACATAGCTTTGTTTTGGAGAAGGAAGCACAAGAGAAAAATGAAACATGTTTTCTTCAGCTATGCAATGAGCACAATAAGGAAGGCACAGAGAAAAATGGTGTGATGTGGGTAGGTCTGGACAAGGGGAGGTGCTCATGATTGAAAGGGGGTGTCTTAGAAAAGGTTTGAGTGCATTGCTCTTCTGGTACTGATGGATGAAGGAGGCAAAATCTCTGGTTGCTCAGTAGACAGAGTTCAGTACCTGAAAGTTGACAGTCTGCTGGGCTAAGGCTAAAGCTGAAGCTATCTCCTGGGCTGACGATCCTTTAAAAAGCTTGAGAACCCTTATCTGGGTGTCCCTGTGCAAGGCAGGCAGAAAAGCTGGGGAAGATTTCACCGGCAAGCTGAGTCGGGAATATCGCCAAGAAATCTAGGTAAATATGAGGATAAGTGAGGTGCTGGTGAGGTGAAAGAGACTAGGAAGCCCAGATTAAGTAGTTCACTTCCTTTTAGGTGCTGTATTAGAGATTCTAATTTCACTGTGCATGTATTACTGTGTTTATATTTTCAATGTCTTACTGTTTTTTTAAGGAGTATTATTCTTGCCAAGTTTCACAAAGCCAAGGTCAATTAGCAGGGCTTTGCACAGATAAAGCGCTGAAAGCTATTGCAAGAAGGAATGTACTTGCACTGTGAAGTACAATGTGAGCATAAGTGTCACTCTGTGTAACTTGCATAATTCTATTTTACGATAAAGAACAAATTCAAAAAGTAGGTTAGTCTTATTATATTTATTTTACATTCAGTCCCTTTCATTTGACATGTTTAGGGGATGCAGACGTGTGGTAAGAAATATCTCAAAGTAACCGCAGTGAACTGTTTATCTAGAGAGATTGAATGAATGTGCAATATTTCAGTTGCATGCTTTACATTTGTTGAAACTCAGCCAAAAGAGCATAGTGTGTTATTGTATATAAGGTACCACAGGAGGGCATAAGCAATCTATTCAGGGTGTATTAAGTCCAGTATTTATTGTTGTTAGTGACCCTGGTAAAGATAATTATTAGGCAGTATTCTAAAATTAGTCTCACCATTGTAAAAAACACCCTAACAAGTGTACCACGCATATCACCAAATACCACCATAGCAAAGATACCACAATAGAATACCAAGAAGTAATAGATATAATCCCAAAATATATCTTACAGGTGTCACTTTCCTTCCTTCATGCAAAATCAACTACCCTATGTATAACACCTTGTCTTAACAGTACTGTAACTTCTCCTTGTCCACCTTACATCCCTTACCTGCTAAAATAGTCATTAATCAGATAGAGTCCTGTCTGCACTCATCCTCTGTTTTACTGCAAATCAATAGGCCATCTGCGTACTGTATCACCGCACTTTCGAGATCGATATTGCCTAGATCCATCTGTAGAACTCTGTTAAAGATTGATCGGGACTCACAGTACCCTTGAGGCAAACAAGTATGTTTTAGTCTCTTTCGGTGAAACGTAAATTAAGTCAAGTCTTGGGAGTCCTTATGCAACGGGATTGAGAAAAACACAGTTATTGTATCAATAACCGTGAAGTATTAAGTTTGTACGGGGATACTACACAATATTGTCACCGGATTAGGAACTAAAGGCAACTTAGCATCTACAATCTGGTTAAGAGGTATCAAATCCTGGATAAATCTCCACTAACCTCCTTTAGATGTTTGAATCGGATACACCGCAGTATTACACAATTAATCTGATGGCACCAGAATCCCCTGATTCATCAGTGCTGAAATAGTCTGAAATATACCTTCATCAGATCCTCGAGACATGGGTTACTGTTTTGCTCGAGGTAGAATTTCCCTGGTTTAAGTTTTATTTTAACCTCTCCGATCCCCTTCAATAAACCTACGTCATAAGGGCCTGTTGTCCATAGGGCACTCTGCACTTTTTCAAGAACCTCCTGAAAAAATTCTGGTTGCTGCCGCATTATCGCCATTCTTTGTGGGACTTCCCTTTTCTCTATCCTTATCCAGTATGTAATGCTCCATGAACATGTATATCATCATCAGTTAAGTCAGTCACTCTGTACCCCTTCCTCAAGAGCTATCACTGTTCTCCATGGTCTACCCTCATCATCTATCCCTTTGAGCATTGCCATTTCTTTTTGTACTATAGCTGCTTCCAACTCTATAGGAATAGTCTCTCCACCCTCCTCATCCATAGGTATTTGTTGTCTAAACAAACTCATCAGGTATCCTCACAATCTTTCCTAACAGGCTAGGTAGCCATGTCAGTAAAATGCTTACCCCATATAGAAATGGGGTACTATTGTCAACTGTATCTTAGCCTATGGCTTCGTTTCCATCCCCACTTGTTTTTTCATCTGCCTCTGTACTGGCTCAGACAACTCCTGATATAAAATGTGGAAAAATAATGCCACAGTCTTTTCCCAAGGCTTGCGCGTTTCAAGCTACTATTTCTCCTGAATATCTTGAATATAAGCAATAGGATCTTCATCTTCTTTCATTTTGCATGTCATAATTGCACAAATATCCAATATGGCAGGATATTGTTCCCTGAGAGCAATACAAACGTCTCCTCTACAATTATTAAATGGTGCTCCATCATGCACTGTGTTTGGTACAGTCACACTTGAATATCCCACTCTTCACCATATGCCATCAGTCCTCTCTCCAAGAATGGCTGCCAGGAGACCTTTATGTCTCCTGCGGCCAGCCTATTTCCTCCTGTCATTTTCTTTAATTTTGTATCCATTTCACAGCCCCCGAAGTCAAACTAGGGAGCTTGCATTTTAAGTTATCCTTGTCCATCTGTGGCCATGGAATGTATTGCAGTGTTGTTCCCCCTTCTCTAAACAAGGGAACTGTATGAACCCCATCCCATTGTCGGATCCCACTTTTAGTCTATCCATGACAGGGATAATCATCCCTGTCTGTCTCCTTGTTGGTAATGACCTTAACCTGCTTACATATGGTGGAGACTCTCCCTTCACATTATGTGATCGTCCTCAGGGGCACCCGGGATATGCTATTGGATATGGCGTTCTATCTTTAGGTTGTTCCAGATCCGACCATCTCACTTCCTTGGCCATTTGTGGGCTTCCTTCGGGGGCGCACGCGCTCCCTCCTTGTGCGCCAAGACCAAAATCTCTTTCCTCATCTGACATGTCTAGGCCCCAACTAGTGTGACTATCATCCACCTCACCCTTTTCTAAGTTCAGTCTGCTCAAAGACAATGCCCGACGTTCATCACTGAACAGGTTTTCCTCCTCACTTCGTGATTGAGGTACTGGGGATCGATTATCGTTCCCTCGAGCTCCATACTCGCTATCTCGTCTTAACTGTTGATAGACCTTATCAATTCTTTCCCCAATGCTTTCGGCATCAAATCTTTCTTCTTCTAGCGCTACTCTAGATGCTGCTGGCATTGCTTCCTTTATTAGGAGAATATTTTCCACTCTATCCCATCATATTTCTGGGCTCTGCCTCATTTGTTCCTTTTGACTAAGTATCCGAACATCACTGTCTCCTCTTTCTCTCTATTTCTTCATCTACTTCCCTTTGCTTTCTTGCATCCCTTCTAAATCTTTCTTCCTCTTGCCTTCGTTCTTCTCCTCCACTTACTTTTTCCCTTCTTTCCTCTTCTTCCCTTTGTCCCTGTTCTCTTTTGTCCCTTAGTCTTGTACTTCTTCCTCCTCTCTCTTTCTTTCCTTTCTGTCCCTTTCTTCTATCATTCTTGGACTATTGTCGTACTTTCTTTGTTCCTCTGCCTGGTCTTCAATTTTCTCTTGTTCCTCCTGATATATCTGTACTCGTCTCTCCCTAGTTTTCCTTCTCTGCTCATCCTCTTTCAATCTTTTCTCTAGTTCCTTATACTTCCTTTCTTGTCTACCCTTATCTTCTCTTTGCCTGAATTCCTCGATATTTTTCTCATCTATTTTGAGTAATATCTGTCCTCACATCCATTCGTTTTGTACGATCGCTGCCTTGTCAGCCTTATCTTTTTCTCTTTTCCATCTCTTGATTTCCCTGTCTATTCATGTCGACAAATTTGACCGCTCACTTCTTCCTTCCTTGTCTTGCATGAATTTAAAAATATCTTCCTTTCTTTTGTTCTTTTCCAGATTATCGTCACTACTGTAAGTGGGTGGTCCATATATTTGATTACTGTTCCCCGTCACTTCTATTAATTCCTTTAAAGGATACACTCCTATCTCTTCCGTAGCAATACTCTTTGCTTCAGGCAAGGTAAGGGGAGCTGATGTAACGCTCACCTGATTCCCACGGAGGCGCGGGTCTTGGCAGGAAGCTGTCTGTGACTCGAAAAGTGATGTGCAGGACTCGATTGGCTTCTGGGGTCGAACCTCTTCGCACTGTGTGTCGGACTCGAAGAGTGAGGTTTCTGCAGGTGAAAGAATATGGGGTTAATGGTCTGGGTTGTTGAATGTCCCTCTCTCTCTCTCTCTCTCTCTTCCCAGCTTTTTCATAGAGCCCCTAGGTCAACGTGCTCACCTTATATAGGTGAATGCTGGGCTCTCCATCTGCGTCTGGTGCAGGGTGCCGTTGCCAGTTCCTTCACTGGTGAAACACAGGCCTCTTGAATTCAGAGGATGGTTACCGTCGTTATCTGCACAAGCGGTGAGTTTCTGGACACCTTTTGTCTTTATAGTCTTTACATGCGTGGCACGTTTATATGCAGACTCTGTATAATGCCTTTCCCTTATGTATTGCAGGGCTCTTGAGATGAAAGATGAATTGAAGCGCCTGGAAGGTCGTAAGTATGGCAAGCGCTCTAACTGTCTCTTTCCTTGCAGCTTAGTTCGTGTTAAAGAGACGCCGGAGTATTCGCAGGCGTTTTATTGCGACGAGCGTGATGGACGTAAGTAAATACCTGCTTAATGTCTTTTCTTTTGCCTTTCAGATGTTGGGTTGCAGGGCCGGAGTCCGCGGAATGCCAGTAAGTTGTCAACGATACTTTGCCTTCACAGGCGGCGATGCTGAACGAAGAAATCCGGAATTCACAGCGTGCCGGTAAGTATGGCAATGCTTTTGTTCTTGCAGGTGGAGATGCGGCGTGAAGAAATGGCCGCAGCCGATGGATCAGGTAAGTAAGCACTGCGTGTAAAGTTCGCCTTGCTAACCTGTTGTTTCTGTTCTTTGCAGGTGCTGATGATGTCTGGATACCGAAATGGTAAGTAGGATTCTTGCAGGTCCAGGGTCGGAAGAAGAAGGGCCGGAGCAGACTCGGTGAGCGTTCTGCTGCAGATGCAGAATAACGTGAAGCACGCTTCATCTATCGGGTGTGGTTTAAATAGCCTTGGAGTGATGAGGCGTCTTCTTCCACGGCCCCGCCTAGGTAAGAAAAGAGTTCCAGTTTCCAGAAGAGTTCCAGTGCTGTATCCAGGGAGTGGAGCTGCCCCACCCAGGTAAGAAAGTAGTTCCTGTTCTCAGATGGCTTCTAAGTGGCTGGTAAGTAAGCAGCATGGTCTGCTGCAGGTAAGTCCACCCAAGCATCTTCACACCTATTATGAGCCCGGCGCTTCCAGTGCCGGGACCAATGGTTTTGATGAGCCTGGTGCCACCGGCGCCAGGACAAGGTCCAAAAGGTCCCAGAGGGGACCGGCTGGTGCTTACGATTAGGGTTAGGGGCCTGCTTCCAAGGACGTTGGGCTGGTCCTGGCTCCTTGGAAGCAGTGATCATGACAGTACCCCCCCTCAAGGCCCCTCCTAAGCGTGTCTTCTCCGGGGGTTTTGGCTTGTCGGGGTGATTCAGATGGAATTTCTTGACCAGACGAGGTGCGTGGACATATTCTGAAGGTTCCCAAGACCTTTCCTGGGGGCCGTAACCTTTCCAATCAACCAGATAATATAACTTAGATTTGGAGATCTTGGAGTCTAGGATGTTCTTAACTTCGAATTCAAGTTCTCCATCTACTAAAACCGGTTCTGGGAATTCAGTCAATCGGGTTTCTGGTTGTACTGGTTTTAATAAGGAGACATGGAATACTGGGTGTATTTTCATATGCGTAGGTAACTCCAATTTGACAGCCACCGGATTAATTATGGCAGATATGAGATAGGGTCCAAGGTATCTCGGGATGAAGGTGCGGGGTCCGTTTAGAGGCAGGTGCTTAGTGGATAGCCAGACCTGATATCCTACAGCGTAGTGAGGAGCCTCTTTACGGTGTCGATCTGCTCCTCTTTTGAATTGAGCTTTAGCTCTTTGCAGATAGGCCGAGGCTTCCTTAAAAGCACGGGTGATCTCCGAGTGCAAGTGATCCACAGCAGGTGCTTCGAATTCTTGGGGAGGATCCAGGTTAGAGGTTCTAGGATGGTGTCCGTATAGTAGGAAGAAGGGAGTCTTCCCTGTTCCAGAATGAATCGAATTATTGTAAGCGTATTCAGCGATCCAAAGAATATCCTTCCAGGGGTTTTCAGTTTGTTGGAGCATGCAACGTAGATATTGCTCTAGAATTTGATTTGTCCTTTCGGTTTGTCCGTCAGTTTGGGGATGGTGACTAGTTGAAAGTCTTACATCAATTTGGGCTAGACCACAGCAACTGCGCCAGAAGTGAGAGATGAATTGACTTCCCCTATCAGAGACTAAAACCGAGTGAAAACCGTGTAGCCGAACGATGTTTTCTAAGAATTCTTGGGCCAATACTGAGGCTGATGGTAGACCCTTCAGGGGAATGAAGTGAGCCATCTTGGAGAATAAATCCACGACTACTAAAATGGTAGTATACGCCGAGCATGGAGGTAAGTCCGTGATGAAATCCATGGACAGGGTATGCCATGGACAGGGAGGGATGTCTAGTGGCTGTAATAGGCCGGCTGGTTTCTCCTTCTGACTTTTATTCTGGGCACACACACCACAGGAGATTACAAAGTCTCTAATATCCTTTTTCCATGACGGCCACCAGAAATGTCTTTTAATCTTTTCCATGGTTTTGGTAATGCCAGGGTGACCCTCCATTAGAGAGTCGTGATAACAGGAGATTACTTGTTTTTGTATTTTCTCACAGGGTAAATGCAATCGTCCTCGGAAATATGGTAGGTCTTGATCCACTGAGAATTCTTTCCCCTTTAATTGCCAATCTTGCAAATCGCCCGGAGTTAGGAGTGATTTAACCATGGTCTTGATGTCTTCAAAAGATTGAGCGCTTACCAAACCCAAAATTCTTTGTTCTGGGATTATGGGTATTGGTTCTGGATTGGTCAAATGTTCATCAACTCCCATCCGGGAGAGAGCATCTGCTTTTCCGTTCTTACTGCCTGGTCGATAAGTAATTATAAAGTCAAATTCTGCTAGAAACAGAGCCCAGCGAAGCTGTCTGGAAGACTGAGCTTTGGCTGTCTTTAGATATTGTAAATTGCGGTGATCAGTCATTACGGTGACTGTGTGTCTGGCTCCTAGAAGATAATGCCGCCAGGCTTTAAAGGCCGATCTGATGGCCAAAAGTTCCTTGTCGGTAATTGAATAGTTGATCTCGGGAGGCGAAAACTTGCGGGACCAAAAGGCAACAGGATGTAGTTGGTGTGTGACCGGATCTCTTTGTGATAAAACTGCCCCCATAGCAAGACTAGAAGCATCCGTTTCCACGATGTAGGGGAGTTCTGGGCGAGGATGTTTTAAAACAGGTGCAGAAATGAATTTAGCTTTTAAGTCCTGAAAAGCTTGTTCTGCTTCAGAAGACCACTCAAAACGTTTGTTCTTTTTCAACAGAGCGGTGATGGGCTGGACTATCCGAGAAAATTCAGGAATGAATCTGCGGTAAAAGTTAGCGAACCCTAACATGCTTTGAACTCCTTTTACAGAGGTTGGTGATGGCCACTTGATGATTGCATCAACTTTCTTTGAATCCATATGGACTCCGTTAGGTGACAATATGAATCCCAGGAACTCAACTTACGTTACGTTGAAAACGCATTTCTCAAGCTTAGCAAAAAGATTATGTTGACGCAATCTCTCGAGAACCTTTTTAACGTGTCTCTGATGTTCCTCTTCAGATGATGAATAGACGAGGATGTCATCAATGTAGACAACAACACACACGTCTATGAGTTCTCTAAGGACATCGTTCATAAAATACTGGAAAGCAGCAGGAGCATTACACAGTCCAAAGGGCATCACTTGATATTCGAATAGCCCGTACTTGGTGCGGAAGGCCGTTTTCCATTCATCGCCCTCTTTTATCCGTACCAAGTGGTAGGCTCCTCTGAGATCCAACTTTGTGTATATACATGCATCTTTGACTTGGTCCAGGAGTTCAGGGATCAAAGGTAACGGGTATCTGTTTTTAACGGTGATCTGATTCAGGGCACAGTAATCTATGCAAGTCCTAAGGTCCCCTTCCTTTTTCGGAACGAAGAACAAAGCCGATGAAGCTGGAGATTTTGAAGGACGGATAAACCCGTTAGCTAGGTATTGGTCTAGGTATTGTCTGAGGTGAAGGTTCTCTGGCTCGGTGAGGGCATAAATCCTGCTGCAAGGAGGAGTTGTTCCAGGTATCAGATCTATTTGACAGTCGTAAGACCTATGAGGAGGCAGGGTGTTGGCTTGATCCTTCCGGAAGACGTCTTGGAATTCTGGTATTCGGGAGGTAATTTGGGCACCTCCTCAGAAGAGATTGCCGCCAGTGAAACATCGGGCCGAGGATAACAAGTGGTAAAACACTCTGGAAACTGAACCCTCTTTGCTCGCCAATCGATCTGAGGATTGTGCTTCTCTAACCAAGGGATTCCCAGAATGATCTCGAACTGAGGGGCCTTGATTACATCGAACACGATTCTCTCCCGGTGTCCATCTTGACTCACTAGCGTCACTTCTTGGGTGGCATGCGTTACTGGTCCGGAGGCTATCTCCGTGCCATCCACAGTAGTGATGACGTCTTTCACTGCCTTAGGGACAAGGGGTAGATTCATCCTTGATACCATTTCACGGTCCACATAGTTACCGATTGCTCCGCTGTCAATGTAAGCTTCAATTGCATGCAAACGATCCGGACGTTCAGGACTAATGAGGACCATGGGTATCACGAAATGTGAGGTCACGGGACAGATCTTAACGCTCGGCAAGAGGACCTCTACTCTTGTCGGGCGAGGTCGTTTCCCTGCTCAGAATTTGTGGTACAGGTATCCGCGGCTCCTACAGTCTTCTTAGCTGGTTTCACTGGACAGTCCCGAAGAAAGTGTCCTGAGTTTCCGCAATAGAGGCATAATTGCAGCTGCCTTCTTCTTTCCCGCTCTTTCTGGGTTAAAGGTCCTTTCATGCCCCCTATTTGCATGGGTTCCACAGTGTCAGCTCCCTTATTCGAGGTCTGTGGTTTAGAAAACACTCGGGTATCAAATCTGGAACGATCTTCCTGTTCTGTAGTCTATGGTCCAATTGGACAACTAAGTCAATATAGTCAGAACATTCTTGTGGCGGATTCACAACTTGTGCTAACACATCTTTCAGCTCTCCACGCAGGCCTCTGTAGAAAAGCGTTATTCTGTCCTCGGGCCATTGTGTTTCCACTATGAGTCTATTGAAGGAGGCTATATAAGTCAAGAGGTCTTGATTACCCTGTCGTAATGAGAGAAGTTCATTGTCCAAGGCCTGCCCTTGTGCATGTCTTGCGAACAGTTTCTCCATGCTGGACTGGAAGGCCTGAAAATCATGTAAAACCGGATCATCCTGGGTGACTAAAGGGATCGACCAATCTGCAGCGCTGCCACTGAGATAAAAAAGCACGAAAGCCACCTTGGTCTGGTCTGTTGGGAATGCAGCTGGTCGACATAAGAAGTGTAGGCGGCACTGATTGATGAACACTGCGAATTTCTTTGGATCACCAGAAAAGCGTTCGGGCGGAGCCAAGGGAACATTACCGGGCAGATTGATTTGCACTGGATTTGAAGATGATGCAGAAGGATAACTTCCTCCTGGAACAGGCAAAGGTGTCTCTCCTGCCTGCGTTTGTAACAACTGCCTAGCAAGGTCCTCTGTTCGCTCCTTGGAAAGTATCAGTTCTCTTCTTAGAGAGTTTGTTTCCTGACGAGCTGCATGTACTTCTGCTCTTAATTCCCCGAGCAACTGGGCTAGTTGATCAGTGTCTGAGGTTTCCATTGCGCCTGGGTAGGAGTTTTGTGGTGGGCTTCGCGTTCCGTAACGCTCACCTGATTCCCACGGAGGCGCGGGTCTTGGCAGGAAGCTGTCTGTGACTCGAAAAGTGATGTGCAGGACTCGATTGGCTTCTGGGGTCGAAACTCTTCGCACTGTGTGTCGGACTCGAAGAGTGAGGTTTCTGCAGGTGAAAGAATATGGGGTTAATGGTCTGGGTTGTTGAATGTCCCTCTCTCTCTCTCTCTCTCTTCCCAGCTTTTTCGTAGAGCCCATAGGTCAACGTGCTCACCTTATATAGGTGAATGCTGGGCTCTCCATCTGCGTCTGGTGCAGGGTGCCGTTGCCAGTTCCTTCACTGGTGAAACACAGGCCTCTTGAATTCAGAGGATGGTTACCATCGTTATCTGCACGAGCGGTGAGTTTCTGGACACCTTTTGTCTTTATAGTCTTTACATGCGTGGCACGTTTATATGCAGACTCTGTATAATGCCTTTCCCTTATGTATTGCAGGGCTCTTGAGATGAAAGATGAATTGAAGCGCCTGGAAGTTCGTAAGTATGGCAAGCGCTCTAACTGTCTCTTTCCTTGCAGCTTAGTTCGTGTTAAAGAGACGCCGGAGTATTTGCAGGCGTTTTATTGCGACGAGCGTGATGGACGTAAGTAAATACCTGCTTAATGTCTTTTCTTTTGCCTTTCAGATGTTGGGTTGCAGGGCCGGAGTCCGCGGAATGCCAGTAAGTTGTTAACGATACTTTGCCTTCACAGGCGGCGATGCTGAACGAAGAAATCCGGAATTCACAGCGTGCCGGTAAGTATGGCAATGCTTTTGTTCTTGCAGGTGGAGATGCGGCGTGAAGAAACGGCCGCAGCCGATGGATCAGGTAAGTAAGCACTGCGTGTAAAGTTCGCCTTGCTAACCTGTTTCTGTTCTTTGCAGGTGCTGATGATGTCTGGATACCGAAATGGTAAGTAGGATTCTTGCAGGTCCAGGGTCGGAAGAAGAAGGGCCGGAGCAGACTCGGTGAGCGTTCTGCTGCAGATGCAGAATAACGCGAAGCACGCTTCATCTATCGGGTGTGGTTTAAATAGCCTTGGAGTGATGAGGCGTCTTCTTCCACGGCCCCGCCTAGGTAAGAAAAGAGTTCCAGTTTCCAGAAGAGTTCCAGTGCTGTATCCAGGGAGTGGAGCTGCCCCACCCAGGTAAGAAAGTAGTTCCTGTTCTCAGATGGCTTCTAAGTGTCTGGTAAGTAAGCAGCATGGTCTGCTGCAGGTAAGTCCACCCAAGCATCTTCACACCTATTATGAGCCCGGCGCTTCCAGTGCCGGGACCAATGGTTTTGATGAGCCTGGTGCCACCGGCGCCAGGACAAGGTCCAAAAGGTCCCAGTGGGGACCGGCTGGTGCTTAGGCTTAGGGTTAGGGGCCTGCTTCCAAGGACTTTGGGCTGGTCCTGGCTCCTTGGAAGCAGTGATCATGACAGCTGAGGGCTGAATACCTTCCCCCTTATTCTGATTTAGCATCCACTCCTCAGGTGGCAGGTCTTCTCTTTCCCCTTGATACATCTTCCAAAGCTCTACAATTGCTAATCTTTTCTCTAATTCCTTTCCTGTATATGCAGCGTGCAAGTATGTGGTCATGTGTTGCACTACTACTCTTGACAACAATCCCCCTTGTGGCCATGGCATGAACATTTCATCTGCTGTGACCTTTACCCATTCTACACTGTACTGTTTGAGCTTGGGTATATGTTTTGGTAGTGTCTTGCATAGGTGCATGAGAGCAGTATCCCCCTAATGACACTCTCAATTGACTGTCAATATTTACCAGATAGTTAAATAAACCTTTTAAATTAAATAACTATTTTCAACTTTTTAAAACAACAGATATGAGAAAGCACCATCAATCACTGCTCAATCCTCTTATTTCACTGCCCTATCTATTATTTTGATTGGAGCCAATCATTTTACTACACTTTATCTTTACTCACTGTTACTTTTTCAACTCTTCACAATTTCTATCGCTCCTCGATATTTTACTCAACAAGCAACATTTAGTCTAGTCACAAATTATACTTTATAAAACACTGTGATCAACTCTTCCCTCACCTTTTACTTTTTACCCTTTAAGAGGTTTGAGATATTACCTTACACGGTCCTGACCTGTGCGTTTTATATTTCTCTCTACCCTCATTGGGGTTTGAAATGTCTCCTAATTCCCTTGAATTAGGACTCCTAGGTGGTATCTCTTTATCATCACAATATTTCCCTGTTACTCGAAATTATCACAATTCCGTCCCTTCATTTGCCATTCCCCGTAGTCTACTCACCATTCAATTATCGACTCGAGGCCTTCGGTATTGACGCCTCCTCCAATCCGACCACTTCGCCTTCTGTCCGCAGAGTGCCCATGGAGACCGGGCAGGGATTTCTTCAAAGGGGGACCTGCCCACCGTCTCGGTTCTTCTTGCAAGCTTATTTCTATTTGGCCACTTTCCACAGGAAACTCTGTGTTCTTCCAGCTAATGGCGGGGGATGCCCGATCATCCAGAAATCTGGAGCTGAACTAGTTTTGATCTTTAAACCATCCACACAGCTACCATGTGAGCTTAGCACCCTTTAGGAACATGCATGTGTAATGGATGGGATCACACAGAATAACTCCAAATCCAAATAACCAAACCAATTCAGGAAGATGGCAAAGTATTGTTTTATTAGTTTACAACGAACATCAACGGACGGACGCTGAGGTTCTCTCAATGTTCTTCAAACAAATCATAGCTTTTATATCACAAAATACCTCAGAGGTGACTCATACTATGTGGCAATAATGAATAACCTACTAAGGGTCGGGATTGACTTAAGGGGAACATCTAAGTATATTTTCTATAGAAACTATGATTGTGATTGGGTGCCCACTGTCAGGTGGACAACACAGGCCTACCTCTAAAACATGTAATCTTCAGAAACATTAGATACACGGTTTCACATTGGTTTTCAAACGATAAGGGCCTTTGTTATATGGACCACTACAATTGGTTGGCACACTTGTGACAGGTCGGGAACATTCGGTTCACTTAGCAGCACCTAAGCCCAGACCCAGGTGCAAGGAGATGGGGCATGACACTACCTCCACAACCAATTAGCCCAGCATCTCTCATCACCCATGCCTTCTGCCATGAAAATTGTCTTTGAACTTGGCCTTGCAAAAGTATACTTGTCTTTAGAATATATGGGAGTGAGAGTACTCACTATCGTGTTCTGGGACTCCAGTCCGGACTCTATTTTCATCCTTGGCTCATGTGACATGAGACCATGATTTGGTCAATTTTGCAGTTTTGAACTGCTCTAAATGAATTAGATTTGGCACTCCTGATGTTCTTTCTTTGCACCTTAACAAGGGATGGTTCATTCTTTCGCACGTTTGCTCCTTTCCAGAATAGATAGATGACCTTGACTGCTTCAGTCTTGACTCCAGGCCAGACAGCCTCGTCTTGCAGCTCCACGATTCTGCTTATTCTTGCTGCGACGCAGTTTTCCCTTCCCCTTCATGCATCCTGGCTTACTAAATTCATGATACCTATGTCCAGCTTCTATACAATGGTGGTTTTGCCTGCATTCTCTTCACTACATATACCATCTTGCATTTCAGCATCTGTACAATAACTGAACGGTTGATTTTCTGCAGCACTTTGTGCACCTGTAATTACATTATTTGCATTTAAAAGTTCACTTGATTCTTTACTTCATCATTAGTCTCTTCGGGATCTATACATCTTCTTCAGCCAGTACCTTGGGACGTTGTACATACTCTTTTGTGACATCACTCTCTGTTCCTTCTCATATTCCTTCAGGGAGTTCCTCCCTCAAATTGTCATCCCTTCGGGGATACATTCAGTAGGGTTGTCTCAATGGGTATCTTCTCTCAAACAGACACTGTGGTATTGGCACAACAATCTCAGGTCTCCAACATATGGGGGTAATCGGGGCATGGTTTCCTGCAGATGCATGCAGCTGCTCCTCTACAAACTCTTTTGCAAACCCAGTCATTCAATTTGATATGCCAGAGTCAATAAATACAAATATCTCATTTCTGCTCATTTATGTCACTAACTTTCTTATTTGTGATCATATCCAATTTTCTGGTACTGTGCTAGAAAACTATCTTTTCACACACTCATTGAATTCTCAACCTATCCATGTTTCTTCAAAAACCTACCAGTGTTTGTATTTATACATCCCCACCTTAGGTTGTAACATTAAACAGCACATAAACGCATAAACAAAACTTACCGTCCACAAACAGTATATGACAGCACATAATAATCATAACCATTAAATATTAACAAATAATTAGAATTACATATCTTTGGGGGGGTCTTGGATTTAGTTTCTTCCAATATAATGGAAGGAGGTGAGCAATTCCTTTATCTTCTGTTTCAACACACCTCTTTCTAAATCTGGTGCTATACTTCCTTGTTTAATCTCTGGAAAAAATCTAAATCTCCCCTTCAACAAAAATGTATTGTCTACTGTGACGAAATGATACTGCTCTGCACGTGTACAAGGATGAGTAGTGGCTAAATCGCCTACCCAGCCTCACAGGAGAGTTGTGAATGTGACAACAGTGGCAATCCAAACATCAACAGTACAAATACTCCAAACTATATGGATGTCCACTAAAGGTTCAATAAACATATATATACTTTCACTAAACAATCAAAAACGCAAATTTCCAACTAGAAAACACAAGCCAAAACCCACCCCTGTGAGAGAATACAGAAAATGCAGAACGTGTAGAGAATAGCACCCTGTTTACCTGAGCAGCGGAGACCAGGCAAGCAATTGCAGTAGTGTCCCTTTGAAGGATATGTCCTTTCAGGAAAAGGTGCAAAGGGATGTCTGAAAGGTCACTATGGTCCCAGAAGGTGGACCAGGTCCCAGGGCCCCTTCATCAGACCTTATTTGTGTCTTTGGGGGCACAACAGCACCTAATCAGGCTTCTAGGGGCTTCCAGGGGTCTTGATGTGTTGGTGAGCTGGTCAACTGGGCCAAACACATGTGGTAAAAGCAGCAATGGCATATGGCATTAAGAAGCTTGGGACAGACAGCCGATGTCCAAGTTGGTGTATGTCACAAGACGTTCAATGTGGGAATCAGGTCCCAGACCTGTTGATTGGCATCTGGGTTGCTGGAAGGCCCAGTCCAGTGCCTCCAGGACAAGGCAAATCCTTATTTGTATTTATTTATTTATTAGTTCATTTGTAGAGCGCACCTTACCCAAGGGTATCTGGGCTTACTCTGTTCTCCCAGTCCAGAGAGTTACGCTGGCACCTGCAAAGGTTTCTTCACCTCTAATGAGTAAACCGGTTCCAGTGCAGCTGGGAGGGTGACAGACCTTGGTATACAGGTCACCCCTACTTTTTTGGATGGTTGGGGACAGAGCTCTCCTCTGTTTTAGATGTAACTGTCTTCAACTCTATGGCAACTGAATTGGAATGCATTGCACTCCTTACAGGGTTCCAAAGATGTCTTCTTCTTGGTGTCCAGGAAAGAAAGAAGGAGTGGGAAGGAATGGGATAACCCTACAGCATGAAGGTAAAAGAAAAGGCCACAGGGGATTGGACAAAAGCAAGCATGCTGTACATTCTCTGTCACTGTGCCTTCTTGCTGCAGGAAGCGAAGGGGACAGGAAGTAAAGGGACCCCCAGAAATACAAGACGGCAAAACCCTTCTCAGTTCCCCTGCTTTCCTAGTTGGCTACTCTAACCCCGCCCCATCCCTCCTGCAGCTTCAAAGGCTCTTTGGTGTGCAACATCCTGGAATGAGGCTAGCCTTTATTTTTTTTATGCCTCTTTGACAGAAGTTAAAAGCAGCCTCTGCCTGCAGGGACTTAGGGCCACAGCAACACTAAGAATAAATAAGTGACCTTCGAACCTGCCCTGTGCCAGTGAAGAGTAGGTGCTGCAGATGTCAGGACACTGATGCAGCAGGGCAGATGTTTACACCATGCTCTTTTAGCATAGAACTTTGAGAAAGGGGGTGGTCCTATTTGAATACTACCCTTTCTGAGACGCAATTACCCACATTATTTTGTTATTTAATACAAAATGTAAAAAATCTAGCGCTTTCACACTCCCCACCAGATGGCAATCCGTCACATCTAGACATTGCATTTGGCCTTCTGTTGACATACACTGTATTCCAAAATTCTCTCTGCCCATCATCTGTAAAGAACAAACCACAATTGTTTCTGATCCACTTGATGTCCACACAGTACTGTGCTGTTTCCCACACCCTGCAAGAGAGAGGAGGGTGAAAGAGAGAAAAAAGAGAAACACAGGATGAGAGATGGTATATAATCTATTCATAAACACACTCCTGTTTCTCTTATGATGTCTATGAACTTGGTTTAGATTTTGCTGTTGTAATTTATGAAGGTGTAGATGGTGAGCAGACGCAGGCTTGTTGTCCAGGTCCAGGTCACTTTATTTATGGGTATTTCCAGGTTCCTGTCACTCTTGAGATATATGCATAAGAGAAGCCACCCAATGGCCAGCCTCATCCATTCCAATTCCCAACTGTCACATTCAGAACACTCACACACCAAGCACTCTTCAACCTTCCCCTGAGCTGGCATCCATATTATATCAGCATTCATAGATGGCCAGCAGGACAAGGTGACATTCATACAGTCACTACACTTACATTCTTTATTATTTTAATGGGATAGCTATTTTGAGTAATTGTTCCTCCCTTTCAGAGTTCACGATCTCTAAGCTTTCAGCTCACCCAGTGATATCAAAGGTTGAAACAAGTGTACTTTAATTGAGTATTTACCTTAGTGTGCTAATATTAACAAGAATGTCATGGAATCTTTCCCATCTCCCATATAAAATGTCTTTGGCCGCTCTCCGTCCTCATGCTGCCAGGTAACTGACAGCCTCCCTCTTGTGATCACCAAATATTGTAATTTCTAAACTTTACATTTACATGTGGTATCATAACAGGCATCAAACAGAGCTCCGTTTTACCATTCTCTTTGTTCAATATCCGCTCAGGGATTTTCACAATATTTTTCATGTGTCGCCTCATTTTTGTGCACTGACACGCATCTCCCACCCTTCCTTCCGTCTCCTCTCCAACCATGCTAGGCTTTTGCAAATAGACCAAAGCCATCCGACATAAATAGGTATCATTATACATAAATCTTTCCTTGCCCATATTAGCTACCCTCCTCTTGTTTTGGACTTTAGGGTAGTAGTCTGTTTAGATGTTTGCCCAACACTGAAACCTAGCCTCCAGAAATATATACTGAAAGACACTGATCAGATTGGAAGGTAACTCATTTTTCAATGTGTTATAGAATGCATTGTGAAAGCCGTCAGGACAAGCTGACTTGCTAGATTTAAACATTTTGATTGTGTATTTGATTTCTAGTTCCCTAACATCTCCCTACACACGTTTGGATGCCTCTGGGTTAAAGTATGGTAAATTTACTTCTAGTAGATATTGTTTGATTTGTGATGTTACTTTTCTGAGCTTTCTTTGATAATCCTGAGGGTAATATCTTAAAATATGTGTACAGGTAACTTTAGACAGACTTTCCACACATGGGTCTAGTATAACGTTCAAACAACTTTCATTGTATTCCCCTTAAGTTACCTGATCCAACAATGTATCTTCCTGCTTTCTATCCCAGTGCTTTTTAAATGGTTTCTGTATGTTTGTTTCTTGAGTACTTATTAGTTTTTCTTTTTTTCTTTACGTTTTTCTTACATATTTTAATGTTGTGTTTTGATTTAATCTTAGCATGTTTTTTAAGTACATCATATCTTCGATGCCATAATCCAAGGCAGGAGGCGCTATACACATGCAAGATAGCAAGATAACATAACATATCTCAAAGTAGCCTCTTTTCCTCTTACATCAGGAAGATAGTGTCTGAGACAGGCGATTATATCTATTGGGCCAATACATTTTGTATTGCAGATACATTCTGGCCATAATCTACATGAGACATAGGACGAAATGGACACAATCAAGAAGCCAGAGTACCAGAAGCAGCCCTTTCTGTTTGATGTCCATCTATTGAATTCAAGTAAGTCGCTAAGGTGCATTAGGAGCACTATAGTAAGACAAATATTGTAAAGGCCATGATATCTACTCTGACATCACTCTTCGCGCTACAGACAAATCGGAGTAATATTCCCAAGAGTTGCAGGAAGGAAGGGACAGCAAAAGGATGCTTAAACTACAGGAGCAGTCTTGCCTAGCCTTTAACAAACATAGGCCCTCATTCCGAGAATGGAGGTAGTCATGGTGCTATTTGCGCCATGACTAACTTCCATACCGGTACCGACTCCGACCTGGTTCAATGGGGACTTACAGGTGTAGTCCGACCTTTGCGGGACCGGTAAATCCCCATTGAAAAATCCATTCCCCATTCCCATTTGAGCCCCCATAGCTCTGAAGTCCCTTAACGGGTCTCGTCCATAACGCCTGGTCAGACCAGGCTTCTGTGAATCAGGCCCTTAGTTGGGCTATGACAGCCAGATTACACTATGTCCTCTCAGAAGGGGGAGGGACAAAATTCCCCCTGCCATGGCCAGCCTAATAAACTATCAAAGGCTCCATGTATCCGTCCTGTCCTTTTGCTGAGCCCTGCAGAATGGTGGCAGTGATTAACATAATTAGCATACTAATAGAGTATACTTCAAACAGGCCCACATGGGGCCTGGCTGCAGAGGTTAACAAAGGAGACAAGAAACCCCAACAACCTTTGATCTGCGCTGTATCAACTTGAAGCCAGCTTCCGCCCTTAGTATCAATGGACAGTGAAATGCCTTGGTGTAAGGCGCTCTATAAATAAACAAATCAATCAATCAGTCATGTCTGGGAATGTGTGGATTACTTTTCTTTGACTTTAATAAACTTACAGCCTTACGGCTTTGTATATACAGCATATATAACATACATACATGAAAAAAAATCCTCATAATCAGTGCATTGCTATATATCTCGCAAACTTCACAAATTTAAAAGGCTAAACAGACCATTTTAAATACACATCATTTTAAGTATACACCATATGATAAACTATTTAAAATATATTTCTACTTCCAGTAGAACGTGGCCATAAAAAATATAAAATTGATGTCACCACCTGCGATAAAATTGCTCCACATCGTCGATTGTTTGCAAGGATCATACAAATTATTAAAAGATGTTAAGAAACGTACTCATTTGGAGGATAGACTATCGCATTGTTCAAACAGATGTCTTAGGGATTCCAGATCAGTTCCCTCACACATATGACAAAAACTTTCAGGCGCATTAGACCCACCCTCGCTTCTTTGCCATTTAATGCTTCACAGATGTTGAACTTCAATAAAAGGTACAGTCTGGAAATCTGGGGATTCGGCTATGCCGTTATATATAAAGGGATGCCAGTGCGTTCCATCCTACATGCTAGATAACAACCACTATTTCTCTATTTCTTCTATTTATTCTAGTTTCTTTTTCTGCCTCCTTTCCAACCATTGTCCTTGTTTTAGCATAGAATTACCCTCATATTCTGCTGACCATACATCATGCATAGACTTAGTTTTACCCAACGTTCCCATCCTATTACATTGTTCAGTCCTCAAAAATGCATGCCTATAAGATAGAATAATTGTAGCATTGTCCATCATCCTCAGGTTTGCATATGACATTACATTTCTTTGAATAAACTCAACTGCTATACCCTAAAGATTGAATTCCAAGTACATACATTTCGACTGTTACTATTTGTGGCACCCTGAAATATTTCCTTAACATCTTGGCCTCAAACTTTTTTAATTGGACTAAATAATTATGACTCCACACTCCTATTCCATAATGCAACAGTGGACTCATCTTTGCTATATACAACAACACAATTGCATGCACTAAGAAGCCAACATGTTTGCCAATAAAGACACTTATCGCATTCAAAGAGGTCATATATTTAGCTTTGATTTCAAGCCAATGCGTTCCCCATTTTAGTTTCTCATCAATTTATACGCCCAAGTATATATATTTCTTCACCTGTTCAAGAAGATTACCCTCATACGTCCAGACCATCTGTTTAATTAGAGGTTGAATGGCAGAGAACACCATCGTTTTGCTTTTCACACTATGGGCCTCATTACGACCCAGGCGGTAAGTTACGGCCTGGGTCGTACCTTTACCACCATGGCGTAAACTATGTTTACGCCATGGTGGTTGGCGGATTTACCGCCCCATTCCGAGGTCGGCGGGGTGGTAAGTCCCCAATCCCCATTTACCCTTCCCCATTCCCATTTTTGCCCCATAGGGCATAATGGGAGTGGGGAAGGCGTTAATTACGCCACCGTAAATTACGGTGGCGTAATTAACAACATGGTCCCTTAGCGCCATGGAGTTTAACACCTGCTAAAAGCAGGTGTTAAATCCGCCATGGCGCTAAGGGACCTCGGAATCAGGCAGTAAGGGTCGGCGCTGTTTACGCTGCCGTAAACCCCTTACCGCCTGGGTCGTAATGAGGCCCTATGTCCTTCTAATCCATTTACCTTTGCATAGTCGCCCAATGCATTTAACATGCATTTTAGACCTCTTGAAGTGTGGTCTAGCAAAAGCAAGTCATCAGCATACACGAGCCATCCCACCATTGCCGACCCTACTTTAACTGGACATGTGGGCAAATTCATAAACTGCATGGGCAAGTCAGCTAAGTACTTGTTGAACAGTGTTACCGCTACTATGCACCCTTGTTTTACGCCATGGTTAGTTGCCATGGAAGCGGATAGCTTACCCTTACCATCTAGCCGAATACATACTGATATCTCAGTGTAAAGCGACATTAACATTCAGAGTAATCTAACGGTATATTCCAGGCTAGCAACTTTCGCCACAGTTTATCCCTAATGCCTGAATCAAAAGCCGCACTAAAGTCAATCTAAGCGCAGTACATATTCGACTCTCGTCGCTTCCATGCATATTCTACCACATATGTTAGTATAACTAGATTATGTAAGGTGCTAGATTTGGGTCTAAACCTCATTTGATTCGGGGCCGGGGGGATATTGTTTACGGCGATCCAGGAATTTAATTCGACCAACAAGACTCTGGCGAAGATTTTTGCTGGTACATCTAACATTGCTAGACGTCTATAGTTAGCCGGATTATCCCACACGCCCTTTTTATACACTGGCAAAGTGTTACTCTTCCGCCACGTTTCCGGCCACTTTCCCGTTAATCCAATTTCTACAAACTATATATGAAGGGCATGTGCCCAAGTGTCCGGTGCTAATTTTAATATGTTGTTACATGCACCATCAGGCGCAGCTGCCCGATAATTGTTTAGATGATCGATAATGACAACAATATCGAGGACAGATGCTTTACATTCCCAGGTGTTAAGAGGGAGATCCACTAACATCCCGCTCGCTTCCATTGATCCTAGTGTCGACTTAATATGTTTAACCCACCTTTCTTTCGAGACGCACTTGATTGTCACATCTCTTTTTTTGTTGTCCCACGAATGACCTCCCATATTGCCTTATCATTATGCTTAGTTGCACAATTTGCAATGAGACCCCAGCTTTCTTTTTCACAGTTTATTTTAAGGTATTTTAACCACTGATGATACAGGTTTTTTGTTTGTTTTATATGGTCAACAATCTCACCAGATACCCTGCTACTCATAGAAGGATGGATCACATTGGCTATTTCACAGTGTAATTGTTTTTTTTTTGCTTCGGCAATCTTCCTATCAAAATGATGCCTTTTATTATATACCTTATTTGACCTTTCATAGGTGGTTTTATATGATCTATGAGATCTAGTTAGATCTCCTATTTTGGACACCTGAAGAGTAAATGAGGAGACAATCTCAGCACCTTTAATGGGACCTGTCACATTACACTGATGAATAAACGCTGCTACCAGACTTGCCACTGCCTGATTGGCTTTATTTAGGTTAGTTGCATGCCATAGAATGCGATTTTGTGTCCCATTTAGGTGAATGTTTCCATTTTGCTCTTAAGCATTAGCTGGGCTATGCTCCTTTGATGATTTAAGGAGGATACATAGTGGAAAGTGCTCACTATCATCACGTGGAACAATGCCCATGTCTACAACCAAGGATAAACCCTCTGGGTTAGCAAAAGCATAGTCAGTTGTGCTTGAACATTTCCCATCAATGTGTGTAAAGGCCATCTGTTCCTTCCCAGGACAGAGGCCATTTAGATGTGTAAATCCATATTTGACTAACATTTTGACCCATGCTTTCCCTTTCTGGTTTGTTGTAGGTGTTTGAGAAGGTGCCGACTTCACCTTTATGCCAAAACTGCCAGTTAGCCACACAGGCAGACAATGGGAGTAAAGTTTCAAAGGATTGTTTTCACATTTTTCATTGTTGCCACTAAATTAGGGGGATCGTAGATATTTACCGGTATGATAGTCAGTTGCAAATATGAGAGTATAACCACCTGTATCATATTTTCGGATTCTTGCAGTGCTATCACATACCAAGGCTGCCTCACAGAAATCAAAAGTCCACACTTAGGGCGACCTCTGTCTGGGAATGTGTTGATTACAGTTGTCATCCCTGCATGGAGACCGCATTCAGAATGTAGGAGTATGTGTTTTGATGGAGGCAGAAAGTCTGGTCCCGCCGCAGCTTCAAGGGAGACCTGCTGCTTTAATCAGGAACCACAGAGAGCTCAATTAACTAGAGAGACCCTTTGATCCACAACAGTCAGGAAGATGGGTGGGACTTAGGATTACATGTTTTTACCCCTTTACCCTTTCTGTTGCAAAGCACTCTGGTTATGACCTTATGTATACAGGAGATTGTTGGTGGGAACCATGATTGGTTCATTAAGGTAGGCTTAGTTTACACCAATCAGTGTGGCTCATTTGGCTTTAAAAGAAGGTCGGAGACCCTCTTTTGGGAAGATTAGCTGGTGACTTTGCAAGGAGTAGCAAGACAAGCACAGCATTGGAGCCTGGCTGAAGGCACAATCTGCCTCACATCTTCTGCCAGTGAAGGAAGGCCAGAACCTCCAAGAGGGAAGCAAGAACCATCCTCTAAATATCTCGTAGGGAACGGAGGGAGATACTGAATCCAGAGGACCCTCAAGCAGCTCCAGAACTGGTACCCGGCCAGCACACAGCGTGCCCTACTAGGCTCTGCAGCAAGCCTCCTAGATGGGAAGTGCTGGAGAATCTCTGAATTAAACCAAGGACAAGGCAGCTGCCTTAAACACTCTCCTCTGCTTTGGGTTGTCACCTTAAAAGATGACGCAAGCCCAGTGAAGAAGCAAGGAGGGATTCATCGACAAGCATCTACCGACGTCCACCTTAAAGAAACATTTTCGAGCCCCTCGAGCTGCAACCGACTGCCGACTGCAATGCTGACTGTTGTTACACCGCAGTCGCTAAAGCTGTCTGAGATGCCTTGACCAGTGCTTCAGACCCCCCAACCAGCACTGAGAAGATTCCTGACCCTGAGCCGCCATGCAAGCCAGCCTGCAGCCTCCCGTCCAGCCTTGCTCGCCGAACTGACTGTCATTTGAGACCTGCAGCTGTCTCCCGTTTTAAACTGTGCCACAGAAGCTGCAAGGTGGCCTGAAACCGACTCGACCCTTTGGAGCAACAAGAACATCTACAGCACAAGGTACATTGTGGTTCTGTCGTCCTGGTCCTTCCCCGAAGTCCCCTAGTGACATTTTATGACCCATTGCTCCCTTTGTGTTTAAACCAAGTATCCTTGAACTATTGAGATTGATTACTTTACTGACTACCCTCCTGTCAGTATCCAGAGTGCATCCCTCTGTCCTCTGAAATCCTTTACAGGGTGGGTTGTATTTTGTAGTGTTCTAGAACTGTTTGTGTGATAATAATAAAGTAGATGTGTGTGTCCAACAATGACTGCATAGTCCCTTTTATCATTGGGTAATAATTGTATTTTCACTTTTGTTGCAACTATCCAACGATCCACGACCTTGCACAGATAAACTTGCAGTTTCGTCCAGGTTGCCAAAACTTTACAAGGTTTATAATTTGCTTGCGTTTGCAATCTGTTTGGATCCCTTCTGGTGTACTAGAGGTGTGGGGCTCATTGATGGTTTAGAAACCGATATTCATCCCTGGTGCACCGGACGTTGATTCATTACGAAACTTCAGCATCATCCATGGCCCTTTTCACACCTTCTCTACTTTCATCTCCAAAACCGGAACAGCAGCTCACCTCATCCTCCTAAATATTAGGGAAATCAAGCACCTCCTTCCTTTCAACACTGCCAAGCATTTCTTAACCACTCTTCTCATCTCTAAACTGGACTACTGTGGCAGCATCCTCTTTGGTCTCCCCAACTGCGCTTTCTGTTATCTTGACAAGATCATTAACTTCGCTACAAGAACTCTCTTTGTGTTGAAATCAAGTATCCTTGAACTATTGTGTTTCACATCTACTTCCTTGTACCGTCATCAGGCTGGATGGCCTATGACGCATAACTGGGCCAGATTTCAATTTCTCCTCCTGGTTCACAAACCTATCCACGGTAAGGCACCACTGTATCTATACTCCTCTATCCAACTCTGCAAGCCTTCTTGTAATCTCCGCTCTACCTACTTGACTACCCTTTTAACTCCTCACACTGCCTATGCTTCCTCTCGCTTCCACTCTTTCTCCCTTCTTGCTCCACTTGCATGGAATTCTCTTCACCCTCACATCTGAGAAAAACTCTACACAGATTTGTTCAAAACCAAACTAAAACCCTACCTCATCGCCTCTGAGTTACCCTCTTAACCTCCCTCTGATCTGCCTGCTAGCTAAAATGTTTCCCTCACCTCTAACCTGCCTCTGTCCATCACTTTCTAGGTTTCTACTCTCGCACTTCACCCATCATGTTCACATCCCAACCACAGATGGCAGTACCGCCTACCGGTACTTAAAAATGCCCAATGTTGTTTGTCCTTAATCTTTCTATGTCCACTTATGTATTGTCCCCGGAGACTGTGCCATTTACTCACCTCCACAACCTGGTCAGAATGTCCCTCAAACTCACCCCACTGTAAGAAGCTCACTGATTCCCATCATATCTGATTTTTTATCTATTGTACGTTTTTTTGTGATCAAAAGAGCATTGTGGCTCCTGTTTATAAATACATAAATAAATAAGTAAATAAATAAATAAAATAGTTCTTGAACCTTGAGGGTCTGAATAGGTGGATGAAGGCAGAATCCTTCAAAATGTAAACTTGACAAATTATCGTTCATTTACAATGCCAGAAGGCTTAAGAGACAAATACCGACGTCCAGGATGTATACTTCCACAGTTCCATGCACAGGCCACACTTCAAATATCTCCAGCTTAGTGCTCAAGGACAGCACTAACAATTTGCATTGCTACCATTCGAATTGGCACCAATGCTCTGAACCTTACAAATATGAAGGCCCCAACTGTGTTGTTGATGTATTTAGGAGTAGATACAATTTATCTTGTAGTTACATGACTGTATGTATGATCCACTCATCATCATGGGGTCTGACAAGAAAACCCACAGAGTATGTCAAGTACTAGGATCTTTGGGTCACTTGGTAAGCCTGAAGAAATCATGTCCTAATCATTTGCAAGAGTTTGAATTCATTGGGTCGAGAATCTGCTCAGATCTGGGAACGGTTTCTTACCAGACGCAAGGGCAGTCAGGTTACAGTCCAGTCTGCAATAGTTACTGAACACAGCAGAGGCACCATACAGAGAATGGATGAGTGGGCAGGGGAAAATGTCCACATCAGTTTCTATCATTCCATGGGCAAGAGCCGACCTGAAATCAATAGTGAGAGACCCCTGATTTCACAGTAGAGACAGATTTCAGGAAAGACGTGTTCCAGATGAACAAAGTCATCTTCAGGATGAGAAAGGGACTCCAATGGTGGTTGACTAAGTTTGATCATCTGAAGGGTGTTCCACTGACCCCTCCTCAAGCAGAGATGGTCTCAATGGATGCAAGTGACCAGGGATGGGGAGCCACTTGAATGGCACTCTCAGCTGGGTGATAATAGAACCAAACGGGTATCCAGTAAAAATGTAACAAATAAAAATGTAGTGAGTGAAGAGAATTTGTGTGAAAGTACCCCTGCACCGAAAAGGTGCCAAGCAAAAAGTAGTAAAGAATGCAGCTGAAAAGAAGCCAAACATGTAGTGCTGCTATGGTAATTGATAGAGATAATTAGGGATCAGTGGGCTTGTGATTACCTGGTTTAAGGTTAGGATGGGTGTTAGGGTCAGGATATGGGTTAGGGTTAGAGTAAATATGTTGGGGTTTGGTTAGTGTCAAGGTAAGTGTAATAGTAAGTGTTAGGGAATGGGTTTGGGTAAGTGTTAAAGAAAGGGGTACAGAGGTTGGAAATGGCTGGTAAAGTTGGCTTAACATAGTGGCTAGGATACACATATTGGTTAGGGTAATGTAAGCATTAGGATAAGTGTTAGACTTGCAGTTAGGGTAAGGGTATTATTACCGCACATGTTTGGATTAGGGCAAGGGCTGTGTAATTTGTGGTGAGCTGGTGATGGGGCTGGAGACAGCTTCACTGTTCGTTTTCTATTTTGCATTCAGTAATATGCTAATAAAATGCATTAGCATGTTGAAGAGTTAGTGTTCTGTGAGAGTTCAAGATAGGATAAGAGTTATATTTTGAGTTAGAGGAAGGTTTAGGAATAGAGTTAGGGTGATGGTGAAGGCTTCGTTAGAGGTTTGGGTCATATTTACAAGAGGTTTGGGTCACACTTGGTACGACACTGAACTTGCAGCCCTGAAACGAAAGTGCAGGGCAGCAGAACGGAAGTGGCAAACCTTAGGCTCATCGTCTGACAAACTGGCCTGCCGCCGGCTCCAAAGGCAATATAGACTCGCCATCCATGCAAAGAAAAGAGCCCACATTCAGGCATGGGTCTCTGGGGCATCCATTAACATGCCTGAACTTTTCAAAATTTGCAGGGGTCTAGCCAACCCCTCGTAGTCTCCTCGTCACCTCCTTCTTCCCAGGCCTTCTGCAATACACTGGCCTCACATTTTGCCACTAAAACTCTGGGAATTCTGACCACCCTTTGTACACTCCCTCACAACCCTTCACACTCCCTCCACCACACCCCTCTCCCTCATCCTTCCTCTTTTTCCTCCTTCTCTCCTGTGACACCTGTAGAGGTTACCAGAGTTGTCCGCTCCATGAAGGTCTCTTCTAAACAGATCTCACCTTGCTCCTCCTGGACCATCAAGGACAACATTGGCTCTCTTGCCCCTGCACTCAATGATTTCTGCAATCACTGCTTTATCACTGAATCTTTCCCCTCCTCCCTTAAGCGCTCCATTGTGCTCCCCTTTCTGAAAAAAACATATTCTGGCTTTGCCCCAACTTAACTCTCACACTGAACTTGTTGGAGGTCTCCACGATCATCAATCTGGATTCTGAGCCTCCAGAGGCACGGAAACTGCTCTTCTGAACACCCGTGAGGAACTACTTGCATCGCTGGACTCCAACTCCCCAGCTGTCCTTATCCTTCTCGATCTCTCCTCTGCATTTGACACAGTTAACCATTCCATCCTCATACAAAGGCTCCACAATACACTTGGTATCTCGGAACTGCCACTGGATTGGCTGTCCTCTTTCCTCACTAACCGCTCTTCCCAAGCCATCATGGGCCCCTTCTCCTCTCCTATTCCATCTCCACTTGTGGTGTCACTCAGAGCTCTATGCTCTCCCGCTGGCATCTACCTTGCTCTCCTTGCACACCTCATCTCCTCTTTCTCCTCCAACTTTCAGTGTTACACAGATGACACACAGCTCTTCTTCAAACTCCCCGCTGACCCTCTTGCACCCTCCATCATCCCTGACTGCCTATCTGCCATTCAGTCCTGGTGCTCATTCAATGATCTCTGTCTCAACGCCTGTAAAACTGAGATCCTTCCCATTGGGACCCCTGCTCCCTCCTTCTTCCCTTCACTCTGGCCTTCTCCTTGGGCTCTCCCCCTGCACCTTCAACTGTAGCCAGACACCTTTGCGTCCTCTCCGACTCCTCACCTTCCTTCCTCACAATCAGGACATTGCCATGAAGTCCAACTATCAGCTCTTCCTTTCTTACTTTCCCTCAGAGGATTAATGTTACTTAAGCCCTTTCTTCCACTTTGCGACCCCTCCAGCTTATCCAGAATAGGGCAGCAAGCCTTATCCATGGTCTTGAGCCCAGGGACTGCATCTCTGCTGCACTGAAATGTCTTCACTGGCTCCTGGTTGCTGCAGGGATTACATTCAAATCCCTCTGCATCATCCACAAGCTGTCTGTGCCCAGGGCCCACACTATCTTCAACGTTATCTCACTAAATTCTCACCCTCTAGACCACTTTGCTCCTCTGGCACCAACTCTTTGTGTGTACAGCATTTTTCTCAGCAGAGGATAGCGGGTCGCTCACTTTCCTCTGTGGGCTCCCACCTTTGGAATAGACTCCCCCTCCCCCAGCACCTTCAGCAGGCTCTTCTCAAATTCCTGAAGCTCCTTAAGAATTTCCTCTTTTCCTCCTCCTTCCCTCCTCTGCTAATTTCATAGCTGCTGAATCTGTGTCCTTGACCTTTATGCATCTTCGGGGCCTTGACCTCCCACACCAATTCATCCCAGCTCCTGTCTTTCTATGGCACTTTGCATCTGCACACTGTCCACACTGGAGACTCGCACCTACACCTCCCATGGGTCAGGCCGTGTAGCACTCAACATTCTAGCACTTCATCCATGGCTCAACCAAAGCGCGGACTCCCCAGCACGTACTCCCTCTTCCTTCTTCCTTTCTGCACTTGCACGTTCTGAATACTCACAAGGCATAGTAGGTTCGCCCCCCTCCCTCTTCCCCCTCTGCTCTTAAATATTGTCTTGTAATGTTGGTATGTATTTCCTTCACTCCCTCCCTGCCCTGTGGGCGCTTTGAAACAGTATATTCTTATGTGCCTAACAAGTAAACAATAAATAAATAAATAAATAAATAAATAAATAAATAAAATTCAGGGTTCCATCCTTGTACTATTTAGTATCTTAAAATAGCTTTTTTTTGGCAAACTTATTACTGGCAACATTTTCACACTTTTCATTGCTACTTTTCATTGCTTGTATTGAATGACTACAATTTTGAAAACTACTTTTTGCTGACTACATTTTCACATGACTACATATTTTCCTGGGGACCGTTTCACAAAGAACCAATGGAACGTAACACAAAGGAATGACTTGTCTGCCATTTGTTGGGCTCTCATACGCGTACAGGATCATTTTCAGGGCAATGCCGTGATCAATCAAGCAAACAACACCATCTCGAAGGCCTACATTCACTGTCAAAGGGTTTGAAGAACAAATTGGTATCTTGGGCAGAGGCTCAGTCAGGCACTCTGTAACACCGCAGCAGACCACCTCAAATGTCATTTAACATCCTCCCCAAGATACTGTCTCTCCTTCCAAAACATCTGGTGGAGGTTTTGTGAGAATGCCAAACTCTTAGCAGGCATGGCAAATGCAACGATGACCACATGCTGTTTCAGGCACCAAAAGCATCGGGCTTTGGCAAAAGATATCCTATCAGTGAGGTGTCCGGAGATGCTGCTATATGACTTTCCCTGAGTTCCAGCCTGAATTTGGTACTGCAAAATGCAGACAAGAGAATGGCATACCTTTATACAAGGAATAGAAGCAGCCAGGGTTGTCAGGGAGACTGATAGTAAATAAAGAAAACAATTACGTTCTATAAGGTATGGGATACAACCACATAAATGAGGATTGTGACTAGGTTGGAAAGATTACCATACATAATTGAGTCAATTTCACAATAGAAGAAAACCACTACATCTGGATTTGCAGGACCAGCAACCAGGTACCCCAAAGAATTCGAGTATGTGATTCCTTCTAACCAGGTGCACACCATCACTCCGCTCCTGCATCCCTCATCTTACAGATTGGAATTCTAAAGGGCAGAACTACTGACATCTTCTAGCCCAGCTATTTCTGGCCTCACCAAAGGGTGGTCATTCTCAGACACTGCTGATTAGCAGCTCATACCCTGCTATGCAACCTTATATTTGGAAAACCATGAGCCAAATGTGAACATTATATATATTGTTGCTATTTTTAACTAAAAGAATGCCACATTTCACTCTGTGCTGTCGGTTGAGTAATGTGGTGATGTTTGCATACAGAGCGATAATTATACATAAAAGAATACAAGAAAAAAGAAAAAAGAAAAAGTGCGTGCATGACTAATGAAGAGGACAAGTAAGACAAATATGATAAAACTAGCTGCCCTCAAGTAATACGCCAATAGAGATTTCTTCTCTTCATCTCGCTCTGTCTCTATCTCTCTCTCTCCCTTTCTCCTTCTCTTGTTCACTGTCAGTCTCTCTCTACTTCTCACTTTGTGTCTCTATCTCTATCACTCTGGGGGGAGAGTTGCATTCAGAGGTCCGTTTGCTTGAGCACCCCTTGCTGTTGCTGACAACAGTGTGACCAGAGAAAAATCAAAGATATCTTAAAGGACAGGGGCAGATGGGGTGCTGTTTTTTATGGTTAAAAGTAGGATGCTAACAGCAATACCAGAGGCATAACCCACGGTGGAGGGCAGCCTGGTATTTGAAGACATACATTTTCATTGCGTGTGTCCTGCAAGAATTTCACCATCACACTTTGGGTGCATTGTTTTGTATCGTGGGTGCTTGTCCTGCTGGCCATGATGACTGAAGGCAGAATGTAGCACTTATGGGGTTTAAAACGCTGTAAAGCTTCACCAGCACAAGCCTAGATACCGGCCTTGTAAGCCCCCCAAGCGGGGGTGAGTACTATTCGCACAGCAGTGTTTTTGATATGGGAGTTGGATTCCACGCATATTGCTTGAGCCCAGTCTCCCGTAAAAACAAAAAGAAACAGATAGCCACTCCAACAGTAAATAGGAAAAGGCTATTGCAGCGGTTGCGGGCAGGAAAGAGCACCGGGACCAGAGCACATATCTCAGGTTCAGCAGGTAAGTGGGGAGGGAGGGAAGGAGTGGAGGAAGCAGAGAGATGTCTTTGGGGTTCAGAGGTGAGTGGGGGAATGTGGGGGCAACAGGGAGAGGTTTTCGAGTATTATATGGACCTGTTGTGATATAGTATGCTTGCACGCAGAGTGAGACAGTGCTTTGCCATATTGAGATGCTTCTGGAGGACATGCACTTTGACGCATCCTCTGTTGTTTGGGAAGTCTTCTATTGAGAGTCATTATGAATGTGTGCATGGACTGTAGATGTCGAGTACATGTGGAGTTTTGCGCTGTTTGGCGGCACATGTTTGGGTTGGGTGTTTCTTACCCCCACTGGTGCGCTTTGTAGTAGTTGCTCGTGCTTCCGCGAGCCTTTGTAAAAGGTTCTAAACATAGAACGTTGATGTGTTCCATGCTCGGGGTGGCAGTTGGGGTTTTGAAAGGAAGGAGCGGAAAGGAGATGGTGTTTACGGTGTTCGGGCTTGAATAAATAAAGTATCTTTAACTTACCAACGGTTTCACGTTATTACACTGGCGACGAGGATCTTCAAGACTGACCCACGCGCCTTGCCGTGCCGTATCATCGTCTGGTGTCTCAGCTGTTTTCCGGGCTGCGCTCCCGGACGTGGTCGAGCGCGGCCCCGACGTGATTGGCGTCAGCTGGGCCAGCGTTACCTTGCTTTCTACTGCCGGACGAGCCGCGCTCCCGGAGGAGGTCGAGCGCGGCACACGGCAGGAAGTGCAGCCGTGTATGCGGCTGAGCGGCTGTTGTCCCTACGCAGAGGATCCTGCCGAGCCGCGCTCCCGGAGGAGGTCGAGCGCGGCGCACGGCAGGAAGTGCAGCCGTGCATGCGGCTGAGCGGCCGCTGTCCCTACGGAGAGGATCCTGCCGAGCCGCGCTCCCGGAGGAGGTCGAGCGCGGCTTGAGGGAGGGTGCGGCTAAGCCGTGCTGCTAGAAGGGAGTGAGGACTGGTGCAGGTGAGAGGTGGACCCTGGGAGGGGGCACAGCCTGCGATCCTTGTAGCCAGTAAGGCGCGGACAGTCCACTGAAGTCGCGCCGTTCGGCTCCGCCCACGACTAAAGGAAGGGGGGCTGGAGGAGGCTTCCTATTCATTGGTGGGTGTGTCTGCACTGATTAACTTGCTAGGAGAAGAAGTTAACTCCTTGTGTGCAGCTGTTAGGGGAACTGCAAATTTCTGTGACCACAATTGTCAAAGAGGAGGGAGTGACTAGTGCTTGCCTGTTGACCATATGGGGCAACTCATATTACGTATTTTCTGCCAAAAGGGGTTTGGTATGGAGTGATCGTCTTACTGGTCTGCCGTGTAGGACAAGGTACTTTATCGTACATTATCATTCAGGGAAGTACGCAGAGTTTTTCGCCGGTTTCGTTCCTTTGGCCTCCATCAGTGGCTATGTCGGTTCCAGTGACCATGCAGCACAGCAATGCTCGCCCTCCCCCAGCCTTCCTTCCCAATCCGGGGGAGCCCCCCATTGCATGGGAGCTTTGGGTGGACACCTTCAAGGTATACCTGAGAGCGTCAGGTGGTTCCAGAATGTCTGATGATGACAAAGAAGCGACTCTACTGAATTGCCTTGGTACGGAGGGTTTGAGGGTGTTCAGGCACCTTCCTGGCCAGGATGTTTTGGCTGTGTCTTCAGGCGAAGGAGATGGAGAAGGGGGGGAGGCAGTGATTTTGGCATTTGAGACGGCTCTTAAGAAGCTTGAGACACGCTTCGGAAAAAGAGCTAACATTGTGCTTGAGAGGTATCATTTCTTTTCAAGGGCACAAGGTCCTGGCGAGAACATTGATTCGTATGTGACGGCACTGCGTACTCTCATCTCTACGTGTAAATTCACGGGCATGGCAGAGGAATACATTCGTGACCAGATCATGATGAAGACTAGTGACTCAAAGGTTAGGGAGAGATTGTGGACAGAGAAAGATCCCCCGTTGGAGAAAGTGATAGAAATAGCTCGCGCACTGGAGGAGTCAAGGAAGAGCGTCAAGGAAGTGACGGAAAAGGCGGAAATTGTACACATGATTCAGCCTCGCAAGAATGAAGAAAATCGGGCCAGAGACAAGGATCAAAGAGTGACGCAGAATAGCAGAGATTTCTGCAAGAAATGTGGTTGGAGGTGTCATGTTGCAGGAGCTAGGGAATGTCCTGCTTCTGCCGTAGTGTGCAGAAAATGCAAGGGAAGAGGACATTTTGCCCGGATGTGTAAGGCTATTCCACAAAAGGAAGTGGTGCGGATGGTGGACTCTGCAGAAGATGACAGTAATGTTACGGTTGTAGGATATGTTAGTCCCTCCGTTATGGCAGATGTGCTTCCAAAAGAAGGTGCGCTGTTGAGTGTGGGACCGTCGAGAAAAAGTGCGTGGGCCACCCTTATTGTGAATGGAGTTCCCCTCAGTGTGTTAGTTGACACAGGTTCTCCTTACACCATGATTTCGCCTGAGATGTACGAATCCAAGTTCCGCAGGAAGGTGTCAAGTTTGAATCCGTCTGATATTAATCCTTGTGCGTATGGCCGTGTTCCGATTGAAGTATTGGGATATGAGTGGGTTGATATTGAGTTTCATGGCCGGAAAACCAGAGGAAAGCTGTATATAGCTTGTAAGGGTGATCCAGTTATTGGGTGGGATGAGCAGGCTGCCCTGGAGATGGAGGTTCGCCCTGGCAAAGCTGTCCCTGTTTTGTGTGTGAGCAAGGGAAGAGGAGATGGTTCCAGTGAGGGGAGCGCATTGACGGCCGATACTCTCCAAGAGAGGTTTCCAGCAGTTTTCTCTTCTGTCCTGGGCAAGTTGCGGGGTTTCTCACACAAGATCGTGCTCAAGAGAAGTGCTGTTCCTGTGGTGCACAGAGTTAGGCGTGTACCCATCATGGCGCGTGAAAGTCTCCAGATAGAACTTAAAAAACTGATGGAAGCTGGTGTAATAGAGGAGGTAGAATCTTCAGAGTGGTTAGCCCCGGTTGTATTGGCACGAAAATCCGATGGTGGTATGAGGATGTGCGTAGATCTAAGAGATTTAAATTCAAGCATCTGGATAGACAGGCATCCCTTACCTAATATACACGAAATGCTTTCACTTGTAGGGGGGGCGTCTTGTTTCTCCACCTTAGATTTGTCCTCTGCTTATCACCAGGTGGATTTACACACCGAATCAAGACCTCTTACTTCGTTCATTACGCCGTTTGGAGCTTTTCGTTTCCGGCGTATGCCATTTGGGTTGGCATCTGCATCCGCTGTTTTCCAGCGTGTGATGCAAAAGTTGTTTTGTGGAGTGGAAGGTGTGGAGTATTTCCAGGACGATATCTTGGTGTGGGGCAGGTCACGTGAGGAACATAATGAGAGGATTCTACGAGTTTTGAGCATTTTGGAGAAGAGTGGTCTGACAGTGAAATTGAGTAAGTGTAAGATAGGGGTGGAGAGTGTGACTTATTTAGGTCACACACTGGATGCTGAGGGGATACATCCCAAGGCTGAATTGGTGAAGGCGTTATGTGAGGTATCTCCACCCACCAGTAAGGATCAATTACGGTCCTTTTTGGGATTGGCTGAATATTATAGTAGGTTTATTCCCACATACTCCGACAAGACAGTGGCCATGAGAGCGTTGCTCAAAAAAGGGGTACGTTTTGAGTGGTCAGAGTTGTGCCAACTTGAATTTGAAGGCTTGAAGGTTCAGGTGGACCAGGCTCCATCGTTAGCTTCCTTTTCTCCATCTAGGAAGACGGTTTTGACAGTGGATGCTAGCGAGTATGGGGTGGGGGCGGTTCTTGAACAGAGTTTTGATGGAGCGTACCGCCCCATTGCTTTCGCGTCTAGGGTTCTGAGTGAGGCTGAACGTAGATATGCAGTCATAGAGAGAGAGGCCTTGGCTGCTATCTGGGCATCCAAACATTTTAGAACATTCTTGTGGGGAGTAGAATATACTATACGCACCGATCATAAACCCCTAGTGCATGTATTGACATCTAAGGGTTTGTTCCAGGCATCTTCTAGAGTGATGCGCTGGATGGCAATCATGAGTGAGTATAATTTCAAGGTGGAGTATTTACCTGGCACTAAAAATATGGTTGCAGATGGTCTCTCTCCTTTTCCCCGCCAAGATGCAAGTGCGGAAAACGAAACGCAGGCTATGACGAGTGATGAATATGTGTTGGTGGCCAAGGTGTGTCCGGCTGTCAATGAGCAGGAATGGGGTAGAGAGTGTGCAATGGACCCCATGTTGAACCGCATCAAGGCTGCTCTGGCTACCGGTGCTGGTATGGATGAATTGGACAAATCATTCGGACAAGTATGGACTGAGCTGTCTGTGGGTCCGTGGGGCGTAGCGAGGGGTACCAGGTTAATACCACCTGAATGTCTTAAAGCCAAGTTGGTGGAGTTAGCACATGAAGGGCACATCGGTAGATCTATGACGAAAAGAAGGCTAAGAGAGGGGTATTGGTGGCCCAAGATGGATGAGGAGGTTGAGAAGGTAGTTAAGGATTGTGTGGCTTGTTCTGTCAGTGATAAGAGTAAAACAACGTCGCCCCAACCCATACAGCCTGTGGAAGTGCCGCAAGACGTGTGGTCAAAGGTGGCCGTAGACATTATGGGTCCCATGGACACCTTGGGTGGAGGTTTCAGATATTTTGTAGTGTTAGTTGATTATACATCTAGGTGGGTGGAGGCCACGGCTTTGTCCTCTGTCACCACTGAGAAGGTGATTGACTTTTTGTCGGCAGTGTTTGACAGGGAAGGGGTTCCTGCTGGAGTAGTCACCGATAATGGTCCCCAATTTGTGTCAGTCGCCATGCAAGAGTTTTTCTCCAAACTAGGGATTCGTCATCATAGGGTGGCTTTGTACAATCCAGAGGCCAATGGATTAGTTGAGCGGATGAACCGGTTTGTGAAAGGGGCGGTTCAGTTGGCCCTGGCAAATGGTTTGCCGTGGTGCAGTGTAGTGACTGAGGCCCTAAAGGCTTATAGAGTTACCCCTTCATCATTTAATGGCGTGTCTCCGTTTGAATTAATGAGGGGTAGGAAACCAGGATCTAAACTCCGTGTGGCCGCTCTTGGGGGTGGTGTACAAAGTTGCATCAACATGCAGGAAGTTCTTGACAAAGTGCGCATTAAACAATCCCGTTTTTGGGAATCTCAGCTTGCCAAAAAGAAACCCTTGCGTGTGCAAGAAGGTGATCTTGTAGTGGTGAAAAATCCAAGATTTGTAGCAAAGGGTTTATCCAAATTTATGAAACCATCTGTTGTGACCAAAGTAGGTCATGGATATGTTAAACTACAAGATGGTAGCAGATGGAGTTTGAGGAGGGTGGTCCTTGTTAAGGGAAAGCTGGCGGATACTAAGGACCAGTGTTGTGAGGGAGGCGGTGCTACGGTTGGAATTGGTACCTCTGAGCGTGTGGTTTCCCCACAGAGTGATAGGGCTGTGACTGTGCACGGGCAGGATACTTGGGTGGGGGATGCAAGTATGGAGGTGCCTGCCTTGAGCAGTTATGAAATTGCGCCATTAGATGGAGCACTTGGTGCAAAAGGGGTGGATGAATCTTCTGAATGTGATTCTGATAAAAGTGCTCTTGGCTCGACTGGTGTGGAAACAAGGGTTGCAGAGGAAGCGGTAGCTTCCAACAGGGTGAATGATCGCCCTGCCAGAATAAAGAAGATTCCTACAAAGTATAAGGATTATGTTTTAGAATTTGCAGATGACTAAATTTGGACTGTAGATAATTAGTAATCGTATGTATATGTCTCTTACTGTATATTATTGTTTCTTCCTTACTTCCCATATTCATTATCTTATGTTCTATTAATGAATCGTCAATTGTGAAGTTTACAGGGGGAGATGTGTAGTAGTTGCTCGTGCTTCCGCGAGCCTTTGTAAAAGGTTCTAATCATAGAACGTTGATGTGTTCCATGCTCGGGGTGGCAGTTGGGGTTTTGAAAGGAAGGAGCGGAAAGGAGATGGTGTTTACGGTGTTCGGGCTTGAATAAATAAAGTATCTTTAACTTACCAACGGTTTCACGTTATTACACGCTTCACATACCGCAGAGCGTATTGGGATGATCACATGGCAGGTGTGTGGTTTGGGTTCCTCTATTTTGCAGAGGGTGGTTGTGCACTGTTGTGGCAGGCCCGAGGTCTGGGTGTAGCAGACATGGAAAGATGGCTACTCATGAACATGCATACAGTCATTTCAATGTTGTTGTTGTTGCTCCATTCTGCAGAGTATGGTTTATGCCCAGGTGTGGGAGGCCAGGGTTCTGGGTGTGACTAGACTGGACAAATGGAGTTTTGTTTGGCCCTGGTTAGTTGGGGGCACATGTGGAACATTTGCGTGTGAGTGGTACTGATGCATAGATTCAGTGTCTCCTCCTCATGTGTGGAAATGAGGAGTTGGATGCAGGTCTTTTCCCGGTTGAGGGGGTGACCACTTCGGTGGTTGGTGGTCTCCAGTGGCACAGGAGGTTGGAGTGTGTCTGGGAGGCTGCACTCATGTTCCCTTCCCTTGTGTTTTCATATGGTATTTGGTATTTGATGTCTCGTCGTGCATGACTGGTAGGTGACTCTGCATCATCCCGGAGCCTTGGGCTTTGCCTTTCCCCTGTCCCTTTGGTAGGTGGCATGCCTGTTTGTCTCTTTCTCCCAGCAGGTGAGATGTTCTGTGGAGATTCAAGAGAGGGAGGCGAAGAGGGAAAAGGGGAGAGGGAGATGGTTTCTGACTGCTTTGTATCAAATCAAAGAGCATTTTTGGAGCATACGAATGACCACAGATCTTTATTTTTTACAAATATGCCTGTTATAAGGGGCTGTATACGTGAAATACTAAGGGCCTGATTTTCGAGTTCCCTGTAATTTGACGGCTGCTGCCCCGTACATTTACATGTCAACGTAAATGGTCCCTGATGCTAAACTTTGTCATTTGCACGGAGGAGGGCAAAGGGCAGCGTACAAGCATGTACGCCGCCTTTTTCCTACCCCTTTTGCACTCCTCCGTGCAAACCATTTAAACCCTTCCTGCCATATACGCATGACAGGCAGTATTTACAACGGATCCCTATAGAGTCCACCTGCTTTTTTGTTGGTGGAAAAAGCCATCAGACTCCATAGGCATCCTCAACACTCGCGCAGCCATAAAAATGCATGCTGGCGCAAATGCTGCAGTATGTGTATGGTGGAGAGGAATGGAGACAGTGAAAACTTAAGGCACGCCCCCACCCCTCCAGTCCCCCATAAAAATGCAGGAAAATATGGAAGGCCGGAAATGAAATGCATAAAATCCTTACGCAAGGCTTTTACGCATTTCGTTTCCCATACTCCAAGATCAAAATGAGCTGCCAAGTATACACACTTGCTTGTTGCTAATTCCATTATTTACAACACTCATCCTCACATTAATGTGTTTGTAACTATTAACTTACATATTTATTTATTTATTCGAACAGCCTCAGGATTTGAATGTGAGCATAAAAGGGCTGCGACATCTATCTCTCTACTAGGGTCTGAGGGCCTTCCTGCTTCACATTACTAGTGGCACAATTTCCTCTCCCGGAATTCTAGACAGGGCGCAGGGACAGAGGACCCAGTTGCAGAATATGAGATGAGCCCCACTTGCTTTGAGAGTCTTGCAGAATTGTAGACAAGGAGGGGCTGATAAGTCTCAGGTATAGGGCGTGAATGTGGCTGTGCGCATGCCCTTTCCACAATGCGCAGACTTCCTTAGGATATATTGAGATTATCAAGCTGTAAAGTAACATTGTTGTCCATGGAAGATAGTGTGAAGTTACTAGATATATAAATTGATACAGACAAAACAGGGACGGCCCCCAACGTGGATTAATAGCTGTACATTCCATCTAGCTAATCCCAGAATGTTTAATACAAAATGTCTAAACACCATAACGTCGTGGTCTAATCCTCTACCTTAATCTCACACACCTTCCATCTTTGTTGATTGTTAAACTACCTTATTACTTGGGTTTCAGGATTTACAGGGATCACTATCAATGCCAGTGTCTGGATATACTGAACTCATTGGGGGTCATTACGACCCAGGTGTTCAGGGGTTAACGGCGCCGTAAAAGGTTGCGGCGCCGTTAACCCCTTAACGCCTTACTAAGAGGTCCCTTTGCGGCTCCCGACCTTAACGGCTGGTCTGGACCAGCCGTTAAGGTAGCGACCCACTCAGGGACCTTGAAGGTAATTACGGTACCGCAATTTGCGGTACCGTAATTACTGCCTTCCCCTTTCCCATTCAGCCCTATGGGGCAAAAATGGGAATGGGGAAGGGCCAATGGTAAATGGGGAATTACCGCCCCGCCAACCTTGGAATGGGGTGGTAATTCCCCATTTCACCATGGCGGAATCGATAAGTTACCGGCGTTAACCATGGCGCTAATAGCGCCATTGGTTAACGCCGGGGTTGTAATGAGGGCCCTTGTCACTCATGCTGCTGGCCAATGATCTCATGCCCCGTGTCCTGGTAAACCCACCTCTTACAGTTTTATGCAAATTCTTCCAGGATTCTCCACCTCTATAATAGGTTAATCTTCAAAAATGTGAAGTATCATTAACTGTTTCACTTATGTAAAGAGCTGTCTGCGGGAGACCCTGCAGTTGTGCAACACCGCGTTTAGGAAAATGGTCCATGTTCTGGTTATCCTGGCACGGCACTGCTTTTATACTTAATGTGATAAACAGCAGCTCAGAAATTAGGGTAACTCGTGATCAAAGTTCACCCTGTGGCTCTTTATTTCTGGAGTGGCTGGATTTCTTGTTCAGGTCCCTTAAAAAAAAGAAGAAAAATAAGAACAGGAGTCAGGAGTGCCACAAGCACTGACCCGAAAATATGAAAGAATAGGAATACCAAATAATGTGTCTTTCTGGAATTCTAAACAATAATTGCTAGACTCATTAAAGGTTTATTTCAGGCACATGTCAGGGGGTGAGTCACTGATTTAGTCTGTTCTTAAACCCTTAAGTCAGCCTTTCACCCTTCTGAAGTCGATAAATGAGTACCAACACAGGTTGGGTGATATCGGGTGTATATTTTTTCTATATAAAGCACTTAAGCGCAAGTGCTATATAATGACACATCATTATCATTTGGTCATGGACGTCTGCTTGCATTCACGGTAATTTGGTAATATGGGCCTATACACACCAATCTTAATACATATGGTGATCCATTCTTGTATGAAATGTACATCACATTATAGTGATATCGTTACCATATTTTTCGTAGTGTACAATGCTATGTGATGCCACTTCCTATTTTGTCAAAGGGTGAAAGGTTGTGTTCCATCGCTTCCCATGATATCACTTTGTGGCAAGGTCAAATGACATCACGTCCTGTGATGTCATGAGGGGTCAACGGTCGTGTGATGTCACTTCCGCTACCCCTGGAATTTTGGTGAAATGATATCCCTGGGTTAAAGTTTAAGAGTCCGACATTTTGAATCAAGCTGAATGGTGGTCTGGCCTGGTGTTTTGCTTGGTAACTCGATGTCAGAAGTTTGACCAATTGTGCCTTTTCGTCTTTGCTTCCTTTTACCACAGAAAAGCCCTTTCTTAACACCGGGCACTGCACTAAACATGAGAAGTATCCTCTCTACCTGATCTCACGAGATCTTCTCAAGTAGTTAATTTAAGTCACCTGCTAGCAGCCATTTTAACAGTCTTTTGTGCCTGAAGCCATTGTTCACACTGTACAGTAGATATAGATCAAATCAATACAATCGATTTAATATATTTATTTTTTTCATTCTGTGATAAAGGAACATTAGCTAGCCGTGGCTACATAACCCAGTGACGCCTGCCATACAGAGCAGACTGCTACAAAAAGGGGGGAATTTTGGGTGAATTTGCATTTGAAAATGTGCCCAGAAATGGGAGAGGCCCTCTACTGAATCCTGTTATAGTCCACTGTGCCTCATCAGAGAATTGCGTGGTGTCAGCTGAGGCTGGGGGCAAAATGAGGGATAACCACGCTGGATATAGGTATAACGGTAACTGCGTTATTCGCGCGTCTGTCGCGCTTACTTCGATGTGTGTCACCTGCCCTTTTGTGGTTTAAGTGGTCGAGTCACCTGGCAGAGTGATCGTTCGGCGCTACACGTGGGTGGCATATCTGCTCCGCCTTCGCTTGGTTGGTGCGCACTCGCAAGGGTCTAGAATCATGTTTATATCTCTATCCCATGCCACAGGAGGATTATACGTTTCTATTTTGGGCAATCCAGCACATTGGAAGTTTCTGCTAGGCTCTCCAGCTCACTATTCTGTGTATAGTGCAGGGTTGTGGTCTTGCACTACCGAGCAACTCATGTGACATGCTGTACCTCCGTTGACGCTAGTCGATTAAGTATACATGACATAACGGCAAAAAGAAAACCCAGTTAGAGTCACTAGTTGTCAAACAGGCCCGAAGTCGAGGGAGCACGCTGGTGGACGGCGCCCCCTACTTTTTTCAAAGGGCAGACGGCGTCCCCAGTTTTTTTAATGAATTAACCAAAACGATGTCTGCCTCTGCTTGACAAACAGAGCCATGGGAGGTATTTGACCCCACACAGCTGTGTCGCGAGTCTCTAAACGGATGCTTGTAAAATATCTCATATGGACTTTCTGCTGTGCAGGACATGTTTTTAACACACTCTAAGACATAAAAGGTGCACACCTTTTCTACTAAGCCAGCAATGGTTTAGGATAATCTGTTCTTTTGGTAGAGGCTTATTTACCCTTTCTTTAGCTGCAGAAATCCTCCTTAAATGAAATATGTACATTTCTTTCTATTTACGTTTACTTCACGTGGGGTCCTGCGCAGGAAATGGGCCCGAACAAGACAGAGTGCTGCCCTGTCCCCAAGCCCAGGGGCTTGCTCACAACATTCACTCTGAAACAGCTTTCAGGATACTCTGCAGGGCATTCTGAAATTGGTCGGCTCCGTGCATGTGATAGCTCAGCTTTACAACAGGATAATCACAGCAGGATCTGTCCTGAAGCCCAGTTGTCACATGCACAAGCACCCCGGGAAACTGAATAGAAAAACAGCCAAACCCTCAGATTCTTGTTGCAGTTGTCCAACTAGTATATATGTCCAGCAATGTACAGACGGACCTTTTTTCGTAGGGTGAGTTGTATAACCAATAACAACTGTACAGTCCAACCTCCATTATTATTCGCTCAAAAGTGTTTCTTACTGATTCAATATCAGACGTGTTTCAAATGTAAAATTGTGGACTTTCTTATGTTCCCATAACGCTCTTTGCTTTTATAGAAATCGCCATTATTGGGTTCTATGAAGAAATAATGTATTGCATGACCTAGCCTCGGGCCATGCCCTAAAACATTTGGTGAGGCCCCCTTTTGATGTTACGCACTGGGCCAGCGGCGGCACCTTTGCAAACAGGGAACTCGAGAAATCTCCCCTTGAGTTTGTGTGGAGGAACCCAAATATGGTTTATTACAACTGCAAGTGCACTACAGAAAAGTTAGATTTCTCTACTGAAGAAAGGTTTATGCCAGACTAACTTTTGTATCATAGGCATAAACCTATTTAGGATGGCATGACGCCATGTGGTGCATGACCCCAGCATTAAGGAGCACCCTTCCCCTGTGTGTGCATTAAAACACACATCATACACAGTGACAGATAGATGACGTACAGTGGAGGCTGGTGAATTTCTGAACTACAGAGGCTTAAATGTTTGTGCCAATTATGCAGGATCCACGGAGCACAGTGAGGGTGCCCAAACCAAACAAGGGTTATTTGATGGGGTTTCTCACTCCAAAAGAAAATGTTTGAAACACTGAGTTACAATTCTGCATTTTACAGCTCTTTCTTTGTAAAATTGGGTAGAAATCCATAGTTTGCAATTGGTTTTGTATGGAAGCACATGGAAAATCCCATTACTTGCAAGTCGCCAACCGTGCACAGGAACATTTTCCAAAACAATTCATGCCGCTGTTGAACACAACATATGCTAGTATAAATATATATCCATGCTGGTTGTTCACATGTTGTCAATGCAGGCTGCACCAATATATGCCATTATTACCATGGACGCACTTCTAGCCAGTAAACATGCCATGCCACAGAAAGTATGTCTGTGCTGACTGTGCACCATAAGTATTATTACTGGCTCGATTGGCCTAAATTCTATGTGGGTCAATTTAGCTAAGTAGTATGTTTGCTTTAACCTTGATGCATGGTCCTGAGCAACATAGGTAAAGCAAAACAAGCATTGGCAATGCTAACAGTTTGGGCTTCATGGAGGCATGGTAAAGGCACTGCTGTATTGGTATTAACTGGCCGTTGATGGTAGCAGGTGCAAACTGTTTTGAGTACCTGAGCATCTGATAGCAGTGCCTGGCAAATGCCTAATACTTATGCACATGCCAAAACTGTTGGCTTTGCCAATGTTTGTTTTTAACAGGACTTCAGTGAAAGACACGTAGGGTGCAAAACCATTGAGCAGATCGGGCTCTAGCCCCCTCCCAAAATGTGTTTTGGTGACTCGACCTGGCTGCATGGGCAGAGCCAGCCCCTCGATAGGGAGGGGTGAAGCCCTCCCACTTTGAGGCAGAAGGACTCTTTCGATGTGTCGCCAGCCCATAGCTCTCGTTATCGAGCAGCAGCAGCATCAAACATGCAGAGTACAAATGCCTATCCATGTAATATCAACAGACTAACTTTGACATTCTGGTCTCAGTTTTTAGATGGCACACTTCTCCAGAGATTGGCATATCATTGTTAAATTAAAGAGCCTCTGAAATGGGGTGACAGATACAACTAATGGCCAAAGAGAAGGTGAACTAGCTATTTAGCTTCCTGGCTGGGCTCAGAGTATTGGAAGGCAAGTGGGAGCAGGGCTGGTTGAAGATGTGTTAGGGCTGGTGGTGGCCCATTCGGTTGTGTTGTTTTTGTGGCACCCCAGGCCTTACAGATTGGAAAAATAGGCCAGGGCACCTGTGGAGTGCTTAAATCAAAATAATACAGTGGCGTGGTTAAAAGCTGCAGATTATCAGTAGGTATCTGTCTCATAAGACTGGCAACATGAAATTCAACTGCAAAAGCTGAAAGACTCAGACGTCATCCCTCATTGGGGAGACCGACAGCGCAATGGGTTTATTGGCCCCACATTGGCCCCACATTGGCCCCACTCACTATCCGCTTTCAAAACTGTCACCCAGCCCCTGCCGGGCTGACCAACATAGCCGTGGCCAAACGGAACAAGACACAGATATTAAACGGGGACTGGGCTTCGCTGTTAACAAGGGCCCTGAAATTACTAACATAAAATATTTCACTGTTAGCACCTGCATTCATAAACATACATTTTTAGTTAATTGAACTTGTGATGTGGGGTTAGCACTTGCATCCCAGGGTAGTGATTGGAAGGGAAGTGGTGTCATTCTCTCAGCAGTCCTTAAGTGTGACGTTTCAGAAATGAGGGCGAGAGTTAGCTGCTTGTAACATTGAAGCTTCATCAGAATAGTCTCATTCTAATGTAGAAAGATGTTAGATGTGCCCACACAAGTAAGTTTACACCCCCCCTCCGGCTCAGACGTTAGCACCCCCCAACATTAGCGCCCCTCCCAACATTTGAAGTGTTAGTCCCACTCTGTAGCCCCCTGAAAATTTAGCCTAGGTGCACCTCTGATGCCATGACCCACCCCTTAATTAAGTGGCCCGCAGGTCTGCTAAATTTAGGGGTGGGGGCTGGCGCACACACTCACATACAACACTTTCACCCATGCATTCATCCACCAGTCACACAACTCCTTGCATGCACACGTACATAAAACCAAACATAGCATTGACACCAACATAAACACCAACATACAAGCACACATTCATGTACATATACATACTCATTTAAATACACATATATACATACACATATACATACACGCATATACACACACATACATAATCACATTTAAATAAAAATAAAAAACAAACAGTTACCTTACCTCCATGCACCCTTGAAAAGACCCTGCGCAGCCACGGGGTCTGGATGGCCCTCACTGCTAAACGTAGACATGCTACCTGACAGGAGAGAACTCCTCTCCTATCAGTCAGCGTGTTTACACTGAGCAACATGAACATACTGACTGACAGGAGAGGAGTCCTCTCTTGTCATTCAGCATGTCCACGTTGTCAGCTGAATAACGGGAAGCAGCAGATCTCACTTCTGAGCTCTGCTGCCTCCCATTATTTTGCTGTTTGTTGCAGAGCCAAACGGCTTTGCAACAAACAGCAAAATCATTGAAGTGGCAGAGAGGAGACAGCAGAATCCCCCGTGTGAATAATGGACACGGGTGGATTGTGCTGCCTGCTACTAAGGATGGGGGGGGGGCGCGAGCCCCACTGCAAGCGCGAGGCTGGGGGCAGTTTGCCCCTCCTGCCCCCCCTCGTGACGGCCCTGCCCTCGGGTCACCCACTCCTCCCCACAGCCAGCCCCTCCAAGGATGAGAGGGTTCCCCCAGTCATTTCTTTCCATTTCCAGCACTAGTGATGTGATTTCACAGGGCATACGTCAGAGCCCCACCACATTTTTAGGACCCGAACCCCGCTATAAAAAGCCTCGAATTTAGGATGTGCTGCCTCTTTTTGTGCTTTATGCCAGCTAGTGATATTTTGATATTTTGATTGTGCTCTCAGGAATAGAGGGGATAACTGTGGGTACTCACATAATGCCTCTGGTGTTCTGCTTTGGGACTGTTAGATTAATAGCTTCAGGTCTACTACATTATGCTATGTGCATGGGTGTTTTGTAGTGCCCAGACCCAAAAGGTGTGATGTGGTGTTTGGTTTTTGGCACATCTGAGTGGGCCAGTGCTACTGCAGTGTAGGTTCAACACGTGAAAAATGTATGTCCTTTTAAAGATATCATGGGGTAAAAGTGGATGAGAAGCAGTTTGATGCCCTCACTAGAGATTTGTTATACAAAGAAGGTAGATAGCTCATATCAACATTCACAGTTCTAGTTCATTATATTCAGAAACTATTCAGTGATACGTAAACAATTCATTTAAATCATAATATACACATTATAAAAAGACAGAACAATTAAATTGTTTCTTATCGCAATTAATAGTCAATATAAAAATATGTCTAAAAAACAGACAAATGGCTTGTGACATCGAACCTTTATTGTCTTAGGGGGATTTATCGTGTTGAAGGTGTTAGTTCAATCTAAAACTAGATCAGAGGCTTTTGCCATCTTGAAATAGTTAGGGCCCTTTTAGTGGGTTTTTCTAAAATGTCCCTAGTATTATACTAGGGTCAGACATAGATATTGGCCAACTCTTTAAATCTCCTGTTAAACCTTTCGATCATGCTATTGGATTGTGGGTGATATAAGGAAGTACACACATGTTCCATATTATGTTCACTCAATATTTCCACCATCGATTTAAATTGTACAGCATTGTGTGACACATGTTTCTCTGGTGCACCTTCATTCGTGAATAGTTTCTCTAAAAGAGTCATCACATTTATGGTGTTCACCTCCCTCATGGCTTGAACAACAGGCCACGTTGAATGCACATCATGCACATCAAGTATTTGCAGTCTTCTGGCAATACTTGGAAAGGACTGGATAACTGGACTCATTCTTGTGGTAAAGAAACTTGTTACTATTTTTACAGGGTATGCATAATCTCACAATGTTTTCTATCTCTAAATCCATACTCGGCCACCAGAAAATCAGCTCTAATTGTTCTCTATGTAGCCAATATACACAAATGAGCTACATGCGCAACTCTGATTATTCTTGCCCTCAACAACCTTGGAGGAATCAACACCTCACCTCTCACAGCAGATTCTCCTTTCACCTCTCAGTTCACCTCTCAATCCTCTCTCCGATGGCCAATCCTTAATAAAATACTCCTTTGCTTGCATTAATACCTCATCCTTCCTTCCTTCTTCATGCCATTCATCTCTTGAGATCGTTTTTTCACTTAGCCACCAAGCTTCATATCTAATCCATTGTGCTATGCACATGTGGGGTTGTATCCCATTCTTGTTGCCACTCGTGGGGGGTAAATAATCACCAAGGGACGGTATTTGTAAAAATGTTATTGCTTCAATATCTGAGGGAGAAAGGTGGCAACGGGGAACAGAGCCTGAGCATCAATGTTCAACTGTCATCTCACGAATGTTATGTGGTTTGCCCAAGTCATGAGGGAAAGGGAGACCTCTGCAAGTCAAGGATATAACAGGGGTCTAACACAAATCTCTGCCTCTCCTACAGTGCACTGAAGCCCCCAATATTTGGGTCACCGAGGTTGGCTCAAGACCTACTACATTTGGTTTACCTCCATTTTGTGTTACACAATTGTTGGTCGGGCTCACAAAAAACTACTTGATAGTCATTGTGCGTTTTGTTACGTTTCTCTATAATCATAAACTTATCCAAATTAAAGCAATAATGAAGAGTTTGGAGGTTGAGCGACTTTAACAGGGATAGCACATCATTACATCAGAGCAGGTCCCACCAAACTTGTCCAGAGGATTAAGGACCTTTTTTTGAGAAAAGGGACTGCGTAGAGTTGGTAACAAGACTTTATGGAAATGGCGGACGGGTGCAGGATGTAAGAGTCATGCTCCTCTGTTTCCATGGCAACCTTATGCACGTGTAGTCCTGGATAGTGGCAGTCAGTGGAGATGTTTAAGTACAGGCAGGCTGGTGCTGTTGGAGCAGGAAGGCTGATGTGTGCTGCTTTTGCCACAGACTAACCATACGAGAAAAGGGGGAAGAGGCAAGATGCGAGCAGCCAAAAAGCCCATTCAGTATGCAAGACTGTACCCAGGGTCAAACTGGGTAATTAAATGTACTCGGGCACCAATTAAAAAAGTGTCCCACATTCGCAAATGGCAATTAGATCTCTTTTGTGAAGACTGTTTGAGGAGTATCCAAGTGGGAATTTTTGGGAGAGTTGCAAACCATGCATTTTGAAGAATATTTGTACAGAAACAATGGTCAGACTGGCAGCTGCACAGTGAAGGAACTCCACAAACGGACCCACTTTGACCTCAAAAATCTGATCCACATTCCAGGGCCAACTAGCATGTTGGACCAGGTTTTATATAACATATTGCCTTACCTCCCATCTCGAGCTTGCCTGCACCAGAAGAAAATAACCGTGATTCGAGCAACCGCTTGGCAGCTCAGCTACTGCTGGCTGCATATTTTCAACAACACTTCATGCAGGATTCCTCGTATAGGCTAAAAAGTGCTATTGTTACCCAGTTTCATGGGATTCAATTTACTGACCTTGAACGAATAAAGAGCAGAGCAGGCCTTGCCACGATTTAAACCTATTACATGATGTTTACATTCAGGTCTCTCAAGCGAGTGCTTAACCGGCTGAGCTGCATAACAGGCCTCTGTGAAGTAATTTCTGTGTATTAGTATGTTTTGTGTAAAGGATATCAATGTGTGTTTTGCACAGGCTATTTCGTGTGTAGTTTTGTGTGGTTTCATTGAATGTGCTTTTGTGTTGTAACTCCTTTATTTAGGTGGTTGTGTATTTCAGAGTGTGCTTCTTGTATAGGTTGATTTGAGAACACTTTTTTGTATGGGGTTCCCGAATAGATTTCCAGTGCACTTTCTGTGTGAGAGCATTCGGTGTTATTGTTGTGTGAGTCGTTATTTTGTTGTCATCATATGCAGAGTCTATGCTTTCTGAGTGCTGGTATTGATTTTGCAATTCTGTTTTTTTGCAGTGTCTGAAAGTGCTTTGCTCTTTAGAAAACACTTGAAATTAATAGATACATGTACAATTAAAGTGCCCGTATGTTGTTCGTCATCAGGGAAAATGGATCCTACAAGCAAAGCGCACCACACTCAGTCTTGTCTACTATCAAGTCATCGAAACACCTGGGTTATTGTCCTCATGATGTTGGGCAGTAATATGAAGGCAACCCAGTGTACTGGAGGATATATATGTACGTGTCTGTGGTTGCCATTAGTACAAACTACTTGGGAAATCAGTCAGCTAACATTGTATAGTGAGAGAATATGGGTGTTTTTTCAGTAGCCCACATTGCTGACTAAATCCTCCTAAATGTTGCAATGGGAGATATCATGATTTGCCCAGGATCACACAGTTTGGATAGGTAGAGAAGCCAGGTCTTCCAGTTCCACCATCTGCAATTTAGCCACAAGATAACATCTTCTACAAGAAAATGACGAACGGGGTGGACAGCAACTACACAATCTTTTCATTGCATTTTCTATTCAGGGTGTGAAAGCATGCTGAGGCTGGGGATTGAAGGGCGAGCAGTGGACAAGTGGTTAGTTCAAAGTGGAAATGTTATGTTAAAAAGTATTTTTACTTCATCTACCACTACCGTTGTGCTGTTACTGCAAAGTTTGTCTGTAAAGGTGGCATATTGTGCCCAGGGAGACAAACTGAAACCAAAAAAGTGATGGCTGGAAGGTTTTGAATGAATCTGAACCACTGGCATTGGTCTGGGCATCCTTCCACACCACTGTTGTTTAGCCCGTCTGCGCCATTGCAAAAGGGGGCCAGTCATATGCAAATGAGTCAGGTACTGCCACCAATGGGAGCAGCCCTACCCAAACTGCCAGGCCAGCATGGGAGCAGCCCTGCCCAAACTGTCAGGCCAGGTCCACTCTGCACAGAAACACCAGCAACCCCAGGCATGTTTCGGCCTTGTTGTGCCTCCTCAGTGAGGTGCAGCTTGGTTCCCTATGGCACAGCAAGCATGGGACCCACGTCTGGGCATATCCTCTCTCCATAGGGAGACAAGCTGAAACCAAAAAAGTGATAGGTGGAAGGTTTTGAATTAATCTGAAGCACTGGCCTTGCTCTGGGCAACCTTACACACCACCGTTTTTAGCCCGGCTGTGCCATTGCAAAAGGGGTCCGGCCACATGCAAATCAGTCAGGTACTGCTACCAATGGGAGCAGCCCTGCCCACACTTCCAGGCCAGGTCCCCTCTGCACAGAAACACAAGCAACCCCAGGCATGTTTTGGTCTTGTTGTGCCTCCTCAGTGAGGTGCAGCTTGGTTCCCTATGGCGCAGTGAGCAAGGGATCCACGTCTGGGCATATCCATCACTTTTTTGGTTGTATATTGTGCTGCAGCCAGGGGTGAACCAACTGTGGTCTGCAGAAGAAAGGAGGAAGCAGAGAAAACGAGAGGCGGGAGAACGATACCAGCGGTCAAACAAATGGAAATAGACATAGACTTAGGGGAGAGGGAATATTGTTGTAGTAGAGGGAATTTATGTATATTAGTTGATATTGGATCAGATGGAATGCTGATCTGAAAAGAAGCACCAAAGCTGGCGTGTAAATTCGAGCATTGTCGGTGGTGGCAGATTTGCGTACACTGTCCAGTGGCTCTAGTGCATGATTGTGTGAAGACAGAAAATGTGCGCAAGTATGGCCCTGAAGTATGGAGGCTCCTTCAGCAGACAATGTTTAAATGATGTTCAACCTTTGGCAAAGCAGAACATTTGGCATTGCCAAGCACCGGACAGAAGTGCCAACAGCAAGAGTTGGTCATATACCATGGCACACAGAAGGTCAGAAGGGAGATGGGAAGACTGAAAACCCTTAGATCAGGATTCCAGAAATGAGGATGTCAACTATTCTGGTGCTTGACGGAGAAGGGATTACATACGTGAGGGCAGTTTCAGAGAGATGAATAGGTATTACTAAAGAAGTGTGTGGCGTGTGTAGGCATTCAGCACTTGGCTGCACTCCCACCGTTTACAGAGTGTAAAGCTATTTATTATTTAATCTAAGATTACATTGCGTTTTGTTTCCAACTTCTAAAATAGCGGTGCTCTCCATCCTGACTGGAGCTCCTGGAGCACTTCACATCAGAGGCAGAACACCGGGGCAGGCCTACACATCTCAAAAACAGGAAAAGCTCAAAATACACTAAATATAATAACCATCTCTAATCAGGAGACATAAAGGGGCTCAGGTGTGCATCTTCCTTTCAAACAGCAACACAGGTTTCAGGGGTCTGTAGAAGGCTAGTACACGTGCAATAATTTTTGGGATACTGATGGAAGTGACGTTTTTCCATCACTCACCGACCTCCCAGCTATACTCTGTTAAAACGCATTCCGCTCCCTGTAACGGCACCCTCTGATGGCTGGTGTCCTAGGCACTTTCCTACAATGCTTAATTAATTGGGCCGAAGAGTGAATGCTTGAGGTTGATGAGGCCGAAGTTGCTACCCAGAGTTATTTGTGATCACAGGTGCCTGATGTGGTAGGGGATATTGTCATGCAACACAAGTGCCCAATTCTGGAACCCTCCCCCCCCTCCAAATGCTCCGCAATCATACTACGCAAGCCTCAGCCACTCCGCAACTTTTCTGCAGGTGAGATACAACCCCACTCATGCATTCAAGGGCCTGGGAACAAGAGCCGCTCTATGCGTCTTCCAGTCTCTGTTGATGACCTCATTGATGGTGGCGAGGGAACTTTCTGGATGCAGTGATGGAGGGAAGTGGAAGGACTCGTTCCACCAGGTCCCAATTTTTAATTTGCAAAATCACATCATATATAAACCTTCATTTCAAGTTCACCCCTCCCCCTGTCTTCATTCCCCAAAAATACTTTCCGCAAGCCTGCCTTTTTCTAGAGCCATATGGTATCGATTTTGCAACCCTCCAATTTCTCGCTTTCACTCATTGTGAAAGCTGTCTCCATTGAGCACGGGCCCCACTCCTCTCAACTAAGCCCCCTTAGAAAAGGCTGAACATGAAAGAGAGCCCTAATTGGGGGGGGGTGCATGACATCCCCTTACCTTGATGAGGCACAGCTGTATTCCATAAAATGCCAGTCACTGAACTTCCCCCTAACTCACCTCGCTTCAGAAACCAAACACATTAGCTTGATTTACCAGTGGCCGTAATCAAGGATCACGCAGCAAAAGAAGGCGGGGGGGGGGGTGAGGTGGGGGCACAGGCCTTCCCCCTTCACCTACATCATGAACATAAGACCCTCTTGCACGTGATCAAGAAGCCTTTCCAACTCCAGAGTCCATTGCTAGATGGAAAACACCAATGAAATATTAATCAGTCCCACTCGGGTTTAAGTTCACTAATAAATATTGCAAGCAAATACTGGATAGCCTGAGCAAGAATCGACTTGCCTCAACGACCCGTCAACCGACTCCAAGTAACCGGTTCTGTCGGCGCCCAAGAGGAAAGCTATGAGGTCATTGATGGGGGGGGGGAAGGTGCTCCAGGTATTCATGCTGAAGGCTGAGTCAAAAGGAACGTGACCTAATATAAACTTGACTCCAGCAAGTCACGGATCAAGCTTCATCGGCAAGGGGACCCATTCCTGTAATCCCCGGTCCGAAAATCTAAACCATCCCTCCTTTGCTTGCAGAGATTGCCTGTTGCATCTACTCAAAGCTCAGGCAAGAGATCAGTCACTTGAAAAAGTTTGACTGGGGAGGCCCACATTTATGCCAAGATGAGACAGGTCTGACGGTATCTTGCAGTGCCCTGATTTTTGGGGCCCTGTGAAATTACCCAAGGTGGAGCCCAATCAGTGTTAGTTGCCTTGTATTTCTCTTCGGCCTCTTTCACAGTAAAAATGGCATTCCATGTGCCAAAATCTCAAAAAACGGAACTCCCCTCTTTTGCAGTTCATCTGCCCGCAGGAATATTTCACGATTTCGTGGATTTCATGGAGTCTAGGTGAGGGAATCGACTGGGATGTTCACCCAAAGGTGCGTGATAGGAAAAAAAAAACATAATACAGTTATAGGGCAGGAAAATAAAAAATAAAAACACGCAGCGGATGGAAAAGGTTGTATCTCCTGTGCAGGCTGCATCCCACGTCCGTTGCTTTTGTGTGGCAATTTCAGCAAGCCCTACTGATGCTAAACCACGGTCACTGAAATAGACAAACAACAAGGAAATCCTTACCAAAAAGCATTGCTTAATTCAAAACACGCAAATAAAATCGCCCCGTTTAAGCTAAATACACAAAAGCCCAGGCTGCAATTATGGATTCAAAAACATATGGGAATTCTCCAAACAAAACGTAAGCACATACACATTAAAAGTGTGCAATGAATTCCTAAACACACAACACACACACATAAAAAATGCATATACATGAAAACCACCCTCCAAAAGCCACACGCTGAAAAGCAAATAGTACGTGTGTGCATGTATTTCATGAAGGCTTGCATCAATTGTGGGTATGTTGGTGGGGCGATTACTGCTCTGAAAGGAATATGCCCCTTTAATGTGGAGTTGCATTCTTCCCCAGAATACTGGGTTGCCTTGCCACTTAATGCACATCAGACTCAGATGCTCGAAAACCCACTCACGTACTTCTCTCAAAAGGGTGGTCGGATTGGCCCCTCGGCCTTTCGGCCCGTGGTCGGGCCGAAATCGTCCCTGGGGTTTGGGGGCCGGTTTCGGGCCACGCTTGGTTGGTTTGGAAAAAAAAAAATTGAAAAAAAGATATATATATTTTTCCATTATTTTTTTCTTTTCAAAAAGCCTTTCATCCTTAAAATCTCGATAAACGAGTACCAGCACAGGTTGGCTGATATTGTATGCATATTTCTTCAATAAAAAAGAGCTTATCATTTGGCCTTGGACGTCTGCTTGCTTTCACAGTAATTTGACAATATGGATCTATACACACAGATATTAATGATACATATGGTGATCCATTCTTCCATTCTTGTATGAAATGTATATCACATTATTGAAATCATAACCATATGTTTCGTGGTGTACTTAGGTACAATGCTATTTGATGCCACTTCTTGTTTTGTCAAGAGGTGAAAGGTCGTGTTTCATCACTTCCTGGGATGTCACTTTGGCGTGGGGTCAAATGACATCACTTCCGGTGATGTCATCAGAGGTCAAGGGTCGTCAGGCAAGGGGTGGGCCACTTTTTTGAGGCGAGGGGTGGGCCACTTTTCTTTGGGTGACCGGGCCTATTTCTTGTCCCAGTCCGACCCTGCAAAGCACATCACAGCCCTCTGAAATCAGAGGCACAAAATCCCTTGCACCCACACAAATAATGTGCACAATACATGCGGCCATCAGAATGGTCTAAACAACAATGCACACATAAATGATTAAATGGCCCACTCACACTATACTCCAACCCCACGCAATGCATCTGTCTTTAAGATCCTTCGAATACACCCGGGCTTCTGGGCGTTATATACAATTGTACTGTTCTTACATTGCATGTTGGGCGACCTCATGGTCTACCAAGAGCACTTTCAACCGCACCCACAGTGCTACGATTCCACACTCGGGCCTTTTTAGCACTAGAAATTGTCAAGGTAACAACAAAAGAATTCCACAATCTGCTGCAAGGAACCCCGAGTCTTTGTACTTCTGTATTACTCACAATGGTGGAGCTTTTGCACAGCTTTACGCCTAATAACGTGGTATATTCTCGGGCCTTTGACCTATACAGAACCTTGTGACGGTGGTATTACAGGTGTGGGTTTTACTGAACCTCCCACTGTTTAATAAGCACCAGCAATGCAGCTGTTTGTTGCCAGCTCGCTGAGCCCAGGGGCTTCCCTGATTTGCTTTCTTTGTGTGTGAAATGTTTTCCTTAAGGAAGCCACAAATCCAACTGAGCATTTGTAAGAATGTGGTGGCCGATTAAAAGCGCAAGGAGGGGGGTCAGAATCAACAAGTGTGATGTCATCAGCAAAACCGGGCCCGCAAAATGGTCAACACCCCCAAGAGTAGAACATCAAAACAATGCACCAACCTAAACAAGGGAGAAATCTGCAGGGAAAAAAGCGTTTCTTTAAGCAAAGTCTACGAATGTTTGAAGCGTCAACATTAAGCTAATCACAATTATACTAAATTATGCAAACAACAAAACAGCACTGACGGAACGTTAACTCACCCACAAATATATATATATATATATGTATCCTACTAGATATAACATATGAACGGGTATATTAGAGAAAAACTCCCATTAAGTACAAACAGTGCAATACTTGGCACATTCTCTAAAACACATTGGGCCTGATTTACAAAAAGGTTTTCAATGGTCTTTCCCGTTAAAACATGTTTTGTAAATCAGGCTCAATATCACATGCATTTAACACATAATAACTGTACGTATATTAAACACATGAAAGAAACACATAACTGATGACAACACACTACACATCAAGTAAATACCTTCAACTCTTGTACAACGGTACAATGCTATAAACAGACCCTACTGACCTAGACCCTAGACCCAACCCTGCCTAGTGGTTGTGTGCTCTGCCGGTATGCATCCCTATTCCTGTGGTAGCCTAGCGTTGTGCCGATTCCCCTGATAATGGAAAGGAAATGCCTGAAAATTGCTGCGGTAAACCTATGATGTTCCTCCGAAAAGCCCAAAAAAACACTCGAAAATTAAGAAGTCTTCCCCGTCCTTACAGCCACTCACCTTGTTGCCCCCTCCTCTTTTCTTGGTCCCCTGACTCCCCTCAATTGCGTTTTCCTTCCCTAATCCTCCTCTATTACCCGCACCTCACTTCGGGTTTGTGTGATGCAGTTTCTTTTCCAGGCATGTGCTGTGGC